>NC_138962.1:53205000-56030000 GCF_055761805.1 Camellia sinensis
GCATTCAGAGTGTATAATTTTTATCCTTATCAACACTCTAGTTGGTGTTCAATCATTAATTACCCTATGAATGCTTACACTATGTTTGCCAGGGAAGAAGTGGATAGGGATGGGAATAGGGATTTATTCATTTTCTCTTATTTATTTGGAAGAACAAGAAACGGGAAAGGAGGAAGGAGGACTTTTACCTATGAGCCTATAATATGTGGAAAGGAGCAGAGGAAAGGCTGTTAATTTTCTTGAAAAAGTTGTACTTAGAAAAATGCTTCTTCTTTTATAAGGCCATAGTGGTAGAATCATACACCAACCTTGCTTTCCTTCCTACTAAAGCAAACAAAAAAGAGGGATAGTTAGCTTCCTTCTCCTAGGAGCAAGGATACCTCTTCCTAGGGATGGCAATTGCCCCCCCCCCCCCCCCCCCACAATGAGGAAGTGAGGCAGGGATGAGTTTCGCTTCTCTCGCCCCGTCCTACCCCGCCTGGTGGTTGAAGTTTTGTGTTGGAAAAATCTTTGACAAAACGTGGGAGTGGATTTCTATCCTTATTCAACTCACTTGACTAGCTGTCAATGAGGCAAATAATTTGCGGCTCACCCAAAACATTAGATGGCAGCAGCAGGTCCTACCAAGTATACAGTCCACTAAAATAATCGAATTCATCATACCTGTGCTTGAGTTCGATTGTCAAACTTATTGTCCAGGTGGTAATTTTGACGTACAAAAACAATATGTTGTCCAGTATAAAGATAGAGATATGATTCTTTACATCAGTTTTGTAACTTGATCATATTTGGGATGTGTTTTAGGTCGTGGTCAGGTGCGAATTAAAAACAAGTAAAATAGTAGCATTTCCTTGTCCATGGTTTCTCCCATTTATCAAAAATGAAATACTTGCCTTTGTTTTGGATTTTGAGTCTAGAATTTCAGAATTTGCAAGCCTGACTGGTTTAGGGTTCTACACAATCTGCTATGCCGGGGGCCACATCTAGAAAATGATTGTGATCCACCATCAAATGGTTGTCAATTAGTAGATTAATTAATTGCATGAATAGCTGCTTGTTTTAATTTCATAAATTAAAAATATGAAGAGTTGCCAATATGGAAGGGCTTAAACACATCAAATGAAGATCAGAGGCTTGACTTGCTATTTGCTAGTTTTCTTTGCCATTGCTGATATTACTGGGTCCCAGACCTTTTTTGGCTCTCTTTGTGCTCTCGGTTGCTGGCACAAATATGTT
Source organism: Camellia sinensis (assembly GCF_055761805.1). Classification (NCBI taxonomy): domain Eukaryota; kingdom Viridiplantae; phylum Streptophyta; class Magnoliopsida; order Ericales; family Theaceae; genus Camellia; species Camellia sinensis. The sequence continues at coordinate 53,206,237 of NC_138962.1, forward strand.
GAGAGGAGAGTGTTCTTTTCAAATCACAAATAGATACCGATTCTGTCATTTTTAGACATCTATCATAATTTGCTTGGGCTAGATTGGCTCGTAGATACTTTTCTCAACTTTGAGTGAATCTCTGAAATGCAAACTGCTGCTTATATTACCTTCCACTGACAAATTTACATAGGTTTTTTTTTTTTTTTTTTTTGCTATGTATTATTGTGGTTGCCCTTAATATTAAATGGTTGCCCTATGAGGTTGCTATGTTTTGGATAGGACTTAAATTACTTTTCATTTATTGATTTTAGGTTAATTGCTTAGCTTTCAATCCCTTTAATGAATGGGTTGTGGCAACGGGGTCTACAGATAAGACTGCAAAGTTATTTGATCTGCGCAAGCTCTCTACTGCTCTCCACACCTTCAACTGTCACAAGTGAGAGTTCTCTCCTTGGTATTTTCCTTTATGCATTATGTACCTTTGGAGCTCGTGTAGATTTAATTATTTCTTTTTGTTATTAAGACTATATTAGGTTTCTTTAACTGTGTGCGTGTCCATGAAAGCATGTATATGTGTCATGTGAAACTCGATTTTTATTTTTTCACGACAGGGAGGAGGTTTTTCAAGTTGGGTGGAATCCAAAGAATGAGACCATATTAGCTTCTTGTTGTCTTGGGAGGAGGCTTATGGTGTGGGATCTTAGCAGGTTTGCCTTGGACCACTAGTATTTGTTGTTGTAGTTTAAATATTTATATTAGTGTATTTTAATCTATCCTTTTGTTGTGGAGATAAGTAACACACAAACACACCAGCATGTCGCAGCTGGTACTGAAACCTACGCATCTCTCTTTGGAAGTGGTAGGAGATACCACTTACTGTCAGTTTAATCAAATGATTTGGTGAGAAATGAAAAGAAAATGAGGAGGAGAACTCCTTATCAAGTTTGGTTTATAAGTTAGGTGAGAAATGGAGAGAAAGAGAACTCTCTTATTTTATGTGTGTTTCTTTCTCACCACTTCGGTGAGAAACAAATGGATTGGTTGGTGTATTTTTCATAACACCAAGATTGTCCATTGAAATACAAAAGAAGAAAAAGAAATACCATCCATATCCATATATCACCAACTTTGCTTTCTTACTAAACACAGTCATTTATTTTCTTTTCTCACTCCACATTGAGCAACAGCTGGTAGTTTGTTGGGATTAATGAGTGGATTTTTTATTTGGAAGTGTGGATTTTCAACCTATATTTTGCTTCTTTGTCAGAAGTTTTGGTCTTACTTTAATATCACTGAATTACTTCAATTGGTGTTTTACAACATAAGATATTTTTATACAATGACATAAGAAATAGTGTTGGCCAATGGCTTTCCTCAGTTTATTTGTCCTTAACACACCTTAACAGAAGATTCCTTCTTTAAAACAATTCTAAATGAAGGTAGTGCCAAGCATATAGGTAATGCCCTGACACAAATGGTACCCATACATTAGGACAAAATAAATCTCCAAACTTTGGAAATTTACAGACTGGCAGAAGAAATGGAATGTCTGTTGAAAACTAGCCTCCTCATAATGCTTGGGAGTTACCAATTATATAGAAGATCATTTAACTTCTTTAACGGTTTTCCAAGTTATAACTTCAAATTATGCAACCTATTGTATCATCTAGACCAAACCTTTGGTACTCGTTGTCACGAACAAAAAGTTGGGTATTTTTAGGAGGATTGGAAAAGCTTCAAATGTTAGCTTGCTTTTATTCACAAATTTCATCAAAATATTAGTGAGACTTGATGGTGGAAAAAGAACATTAATATCATTTAAATAAAAAACATTCTGGGCCATTTGTTGATATTTCCAATGATTCATGTTTACAAGATAAAAGGATTGAGCAGGCACTTGAGCCTGGAACTGATGAAATTCGGGGAAAACATGGAACCGGCCACTTGAGGTTCATGTTTGTTAACATTTCCTTTGTAGTGCAATGTGCTCCGACTTCTTGTAGCATTGTTGGTTCTGACTGTTGTCTCATCTGGATCAACTTTGTTAGCATTTTTCTTTTCTTCTTCTTTACTAACTTTTAGTCCAGAAACCCAGAATAAAGTTAAAAACCCATAAAAAAGTAGAAAAGTTGATGTTAATTGAAAAATGCTAAAAACAGATCAAAAAAGCTAGTAAAAAAAGGCTCATCCAAATCAGTCATATGTATACCCCAATAAACATGCAAGAAATAATGATACACTTGCCTAGATTATTTAATTTTTCATTTTCTCTTTCCTTCTTATCCAGGATTGACGAAGAACAGACACCAGAGGATGCTGAAGATGGCCCACCCGAGTTGCTTTTCATTCATGGTGGTCATACAAGTAAAATTTCAGATTTCTCATGGAACCCCTGTGAGGATTGGGTTATTGCTAGTGTGGCTGAAGATAACATACTTCAGATCTGGCAGATGGCAGAGAACATCTACCATGATGAAGATGATCTACCGGGAGATGAATCTACAAAAGGTTCCTAGTAGATCCCAAATTAGAGAATGCTCAATTAGGAGCCTGAAAAGATAACCAGTTAAAATAGGAGTATCTAGGTAGTTTCATCTTTTGATTTTGTTTTTCCTTTTTTCGGTGCACCTTTTTGTAACCGTCTTGATTTGAACTGAACTGCAGTGGTATAGTTTATGCAGTATTTATTTGCAGTGACTTGGCTTGTTCTTTAAGCTGCATTTGGATCATAGATTTGTAGAGGAATTTGTGAGGGAAAAGAGAATTAAAATATCAGGACTTGTTTATTTTCGTTTTCATAAACAAAAAGAATGAAAAGGTCAAAAATAGCCGTCATTTTTTATATGGTTTTTATTTTTGTGCGAAATGAGTTGAAAATTCAAAACCAAACTCTCAATGTTTCCTAAAGAATGGATTGTTTTTGTATTTTTTAAATAAAAAATTAGTTTTCGAAAACCATTTGCCATACAAGGTTTTTTCTTTTTCCTTTACAAATTCAAGATCGGAACCTGAATTTATAGAGCTTTATTTCAGGCAGTCCTGTGAAGTTATATGCACGAGCTCAAACTATGTTTGGTGGTATTGTCTCACCACAGCTTAATTATCTAGCTCAGCTGTTAGGTCACCATGTGAGAGATTTTGATATGTCTGCATCCAAACACAGGTGATAAAGCTGATGCACATTTTTATTTGGGCTTTGGTTGATGAGCAAATTGATTAGGTTAAATAAAGTACCAATCCAATTGTCTAACCTGATTGAGTAATTAAAACTAAACGTCGGTTTGATAATTATAATTGATATCACTTAAAAATTGAAGTATCTCTTAAAATGTAGGTCAAAATTTAAGGAAATTTTAAGTTATATGAAATTTATTTAATTTAGATTGAATTTATAAATACTAAACATAAGTATCGATATATAATATTAACCACCACCAGCATGCCAGTGCCAACACCATCATGTCACCACCACTATTATTATTACCTTCATCATTATTGTCATTGTTGTCATAAGTATCACCATCATTTTACTACCACCACCAACACTACCATTCCACCACCACCACCACCACCACCACCACCATTACAATATAAAATTAAAATATACAATTTGAAAATAATAAATTTCAAATTTAATCTTATACACATCAAACAACTTTTTTATTTATTTATTTTAATTCAGTACTTATATTTTTATTAAACAGTTTTCAGCTTAAAAAATTTCAGCATTCAACTTTTAATACTTAATTTTTAATTTTTAATTTTGTCAAACACTACCTTAATTAGTTGGAAAGTTATTTAAATGGAATTGCTTGACCTAATGATAAAGATCAATTAAATTGATGCATTGAACTTATAGCAAATAAGAAATTGGACCTAGTAAGCACATGCTTTGGCAATGGCTTTTAGAAGTATACTAGTTGGAGAAGAATGTGCTTTATTCATTTATTTTCCACTGGTTGAGGCTCAAATTTGTTTGCAAACAAAATGAAAAAACTCATCATTTCATATGTTTTTCTCCTTTTTAGAATGGAAGTAATTTAAAAAAAATTTTAAAATGGTATTTTTATATTTTTATTGTAATGTTTTGAAAAATGACTAGTTTAGATCTAAGAAGAACGAGAAATGGGATCATCTCCCAATGCCTCACTATGGTAGTTGAAGAGTATACCTATGACACAAATTTGTGGGTAAATTAGGGGTGTAAAAATGACCCGTGGTTTGAGATGGGCCCGGCCCGTTGAGGCTCGCTTGGACCCAGACCCGAGCCCCTAGGCTAGGCCTGGGCCATCGTTTTCCAGTAATGATACATAGCTTCAATATTAGAGCTCTAAATGGAGTTCTAGTGAGGTAAAAGAGAGAGAGAATAGAGAAAGGAATGTGAGTCTCACCTTCACATGGGCACTCTCTACATCGTTAGAACTGTATTAAAACTCTCAAACATTATTCTTTTTTTTCTTCTCCCTACCACATCATTAGAGCTCTAAAATTTAAGTTATGTATCATTACTCATTTTTTTAATATAACAAGATTAAACTACTAAAATAAAACAATTGCCATTTATTTTCACTAATTTATTTTTCATTTTACATATTTTTACTTTAATTAATTATAAATTATTATCCATAACATATTACATTATTTCTAATTGTTAGAATTTTTATTTTTTAAATTACAAAATTAACCTGCCCCTCCTATTTGTGTTGTTATATAGAGCAACCTTAGAGCAAGGATCCTCTCATTTCTTTCTCTACTTCAGTCCCTCCTTGTAATGGTCAATATTCATCTTAAGAAAATTCAATAGTTCAGATCATTCCAAAAAAATTACTTTTTAATTTTAATTTTTTTTTAATAAAGTGATTTGAGCCGTTAGATTATCTTTAGATGAATCTTAATCGTTGTAAGGAAGGAGTTAAGTAGAGAACACAAGGAGAGAATCCTGGCTCCCTTAATATGGGCTACAGGTAGGGACTACGAATCCACTCTGTGACTGTCCTACGCGCCTTCCACAATGTATTGTTTTTACTTTTTAAAACGCATGTAGAACTCCATTATCACGTTGTTTGAATTATAAATTTGAATAAAAATTTAAAAAATATATGTAATTTTTTTTCATCTTACTATCATTTTTCAAATTTAACTTATAAACTTATAAATGAAATAAAATATAAATTAAATTAAAATTAAGGGATATTTATTCATAAATTTCTTTTTACCTATTTAGTCCAAATTATTTTAGAGCACTTATCATAAATCTCTCTTTACTTACTTATATTCCATTTAATCCAAATTATTTTCTTATATTCCAATAAGTCCTATGAGTGACATAATTATCAAAATACCCCTAATAATAATATTCATATTGACAATGTGAATGTTTACATCGTCAATGTGAATTTTACATTATAAAATATGAATGTTCACATTACCAAGTTGCTAACCATTCAAAAAATATTTGTAAGAGTAAAATTATCTATAAAATACCTTAAATATGAGAATTAGAATTTGATGGGAGTGTTGTTATTAGTACTCATCAATTATTTTAGACCCCTCATTTTTTAGTTTTTTTTTATTATAATAATAATCTCAAATAAAATTACTAAAAATAATATTAATAATTTTGAGACACCCCATCTCAGCTCACACACCCACTACATCTTGAGTTACGATTTATTAGAGCACCTACCTTTATTACCACTCATCAATATTTCTGAAATTCCACATTCAAAACCTATCCACCCTCAAAGCCTTGAAAACCTTTTTGGTGACAATATTCCGACAATAATGGTGATAACCATTTGATCAATTACACGTCTCCGGCAATGACAATGAGTGAAATTTTTTTCTACAATCACAACTCCATGAGACAAGAGGAATACAACAATAAAAGCTCAGAGGAGATTCATAACTTTGATAGTATTCTTTACTTAGAGGAGATTGGCCTTGCAATGGTGAATTTTTTGAAAAAAATGACAAAAATAATAAAAATTGTTCGTAATTTTTTTTCAGACTGAATTCTTGAACATATGACCGTAATTCGGGAACACAGGACTGAACATTGTTCATTTGTTTGGGAACAGGTAATCGAACATTTCTTATTTGTTCGGGAATAGATAATCAAAACTCGTGGAGATCGCAAAACCCATAAAAGGGGAATTTTGAATTAACAACAAAAAATCCTATATTTATTTTTTCAGGTTATGAACAAGTATGTGGAGATAAAATAGTAATCACTTTCGTGAGTTTTGTTAGAGTTTTGAGAAGAGAGGCTTTTTGAGGTGTTGCGGTGTGGGTGTAGGTGTATGCATTCAATTGAATAGGTGAAATGTTTTTACAATGATAATTTTGGTACTATTTGGGGGGAAAAAATAAATTTTTGACGGTTTTAGAATTTTTAAGTATGGGTCCAAAGAAATAAAGGATTCAAAATAATGAATGGGGTGCTAATAGTAACACTCTTTGATGGATCTAATGTCTAAATAATAGGACTTACTGTAATACAAGAATATACTAACTGGAATACAACTACTTGAAAAGAGATTTTCTAATAAATCTCTCAATTATTTTCTTATATTTTAATAAATCCTATAGGTGGCATAGTTACTAAACTCCTCCTAATAATAATATTCACATTAGGAGTGTGAATGTTCTATGATGTGATCATTCATTCTATAAAATATGAATATTCACATCACCACGTTGTTAAGTGTTCAAAAAATACTTTAAATATGAGAATTAAGATTTGGTGGATTAAATGTCCAAATAATAGAATTTATTGGACTAGAAGAATATGTTACGGAAAATGTTGTAGACCCCAAATAAATTATTAAATTTTTTACCAAACCTCTCACATGGGTGTGGGACCCATGTGATTTGTGTGAGTCTCATATCCACGTGAGAAGTTCGATGGAAAATTTGATAATTTATTGGGGTCTCTGGCATAATTCATATGTTATAGACTAATTGAAATACAAAATGTAGGCATGCAGCTCGAGCGGGTTTGAACGGGTTGAGAGTTTGTCCAAATCTAACCCAAGTTCTGCGGAGAGCTGCTTAGGCCTGCCCAAGCTCGAATTGTGACTCGAAGTTGTCTACTTAAGTCCGATCTAAGTTAAATCCGAATTGCCCAATTTACCCAAGTTGCCCGAATTGCACATAAATTTAAGTTTTTTTTTTTTTCCCCTTATCTTTTTTTAGTGCAGCTAAGTTAATTAATTTGTTTAAATTAAATTTACAATTTTTTTTTATAAAATCATTAATAACATCAAAATAAATAATTTATATAATGTAAGAGAAATTTCATTACAATGGCTTTTACAATGTATGAACGAGAAAAAATAAATAAGTAAAATTTTATATTGTGTTACTTGTATATATAACATATATTCAATATGATTTAACGATATAAATTATTTTAATATCGTCTAATAATTAATAATTTATATATTTATATATAATTCGAATTTAAAGTTATTTAGATCGTTTTCCAAAATTTTTCAAATTTAATTTAAATTTTAGAACTTTTATCCAAACTCATATTAAATTCAAAAATATTTTATCCAAATTTAAAAAAAATTTAAACTGGACTCGGGCAACTCAGCCGGGGCTTTTCCCATATTAAGCCTATTTTGCATTTTAATTCCCAAACTAGGTCTAGTTTGGACGGAATTCCAAAACTAAGCTAAAACGCTATTACAAATCGCGCTTTTACTGTTTGGAGCTCAAAATGTGATAAATAGTGAAAGCGCTATTTCAAATCGCGCTTTTAATTAAGAAAACGCTATTTAAAATCGCGATTTTAACATAAATTTTTTTTCCTGAAGAAAACGTTATTTGAAATAGCGTTTTCACTGTGCATTCGTTTTTGTGAATAAAACGCTATTTGAAATAGCGATTTTCTTAAGAAAATGTTTAAAATATATTAAAATGTGAGCAAAATAAAACTTAAGTGCTTTGTAGCACAAATGGTAATGCAATTGTTTTGCCATCACATTGGCGTGGGTTCAATCCGCGGGAGGTGTACCTTTTAATTAAGTTCAATTCTTTTCTTTTTTTTTTTTTCTTTTTTTTTTCACTCACACTATACTTTATATATTTATTATGTAATTTTTTTATCAAAAAAAGTAAAATGTTTGTTTGGTTAACTAAATTTTTTTTCTATAAAATACAATTTTTTTCAAAATGTCAACATGATTGTTTAAAAAGTATTAAGTGTATTTGGTTTGAATTTTTTAGATTTGGTTATTTGAAAATTGAGTTTTTTTATTTTCGTATTTTTTTTTTGTTTTTAGTAAATATTTTTAAAATTTTAAACATTTTTTTTTTCTTTTTTAGATGCACCTTAGTTAGATGTATCTAAAAAGTAAAAAATTTGTGAAAAAATATTAAAAAAATTAATAAATACATAAAAATACAAAAAATGTACTGAAAAAATATTTTTGTATTTTTAGTATCTTTTCAGCAAATTATCATTTTTTTTCAGCAAAATGTACTCAAAAAAATATGCACAGTGAAAGCGTACTCAAAAAATATTTTTTCAGCAAAATGTACGCTTTTAAAATGTACTAAAATATTTTAAAAGCGTACATTTTTTTATTTTTTCATAAATATATAAAGTATAGAGTGTGTGAAAAAATACAAAAATACAAAAAATATACTGAAAAAAGTATTAATTTTTTCAGCAAAATGTACTCAAAAAATGTATTAATATTTAAAATTAATATTTTGTATTAATTTTTTCAGTATATTTTTTGTATGTTTGTATTTTTTCACTCACTCTATACTTTATATATTTATGAAAAAATAAAAAAATGTACGCTTTTAAAATATTTTACGTACATTTTTTGAGTACATTTTGCTGAAAAAATTAATATTTTGTATTAATTTTTTAAGTATATTTTTTGTATTTTTGTATTTTTTCACTCACTCTATACTTTATATATTTATGAAAAAATAAAAAAAAATGTACGCTTTTAAAATATTTTAGTACATTTTAAAAGCGTACATTTTGCTGAAAAAATATTTTTTGAGTACGCTTTCACTGTGCATATTTTTTTGAGTACATTTTGCTGAAAAAAATGATAATTTGCTGAAAAGATACTAAAAATACAAAAATATTTTTTCAGTATATTTTTTGTATTTTTATGTATTTATTAATTTTTTTAAATATTTTTTCACAATTTTTTTACTTTTTAGATACATCTAACTAAGGTGCATCTAAAAAAGAAAAAAAAATGTTTAAAATTTTAAAAATATTTACTAAAAACAAAAAAAAAATACGAAAATATAAAAAAACTCAATTTTCAAATAACCAAATCCAAAAAATTCAAACCAAATACACTTAATACTTTTTAAACAATCATGTTGACATTTTGAAAAAAATTGTATTTTATAGAAAAAAAATTTAGTTAACCAAACAAACATTTTACTTTTTTTGATAAAAAAATTACATAATAAATATATAAAGTATAGTGTGAGTGAAAAAAAAAAAAAAAAAAAGAAAAGAATTGAACTTAATTAAAAGGTGCACCTCCCGCGGATTGAACCCACGCCAATGTGATGGCAAAACAATTGCATTACCATTTGTGCTACAAAGCACTTAAGTTTTATTTTGCTCACATTTTAATATATTTTAAACATTTTCTTAAGAAAATCGCTATTTCAAATAGCGTTTTATTCACAAAAACGAATGTACAGTGAAAACGCTATTTCAAATAGCGTTTTCTTCAGGAAAAAAAATTTATGTTAAAATCGCGATTTTAAATAGCGTTTTCTTAATTAAAAGCGCGATTTGAAATAGCGCTTTCACTATTTATCACATTTTGAGCTCCAAACAGTAAAAGCGCGATTTGTAATAGCGTTTTAGCTTAGTTTTGGAATTCCGTCCAAACTAGACCTAGTTTGGGAATTAAAATGCAAAATAGACTTAATATGGGAAAAGCCCCCAACTCAGCCAGTTCCACGGGACATTTCCCAATATAAGCCATTTTTGTATCGTATTTCCAAAACTAGGCCAACTTCTGACGGAATTCCAAAACTAAGTTAAAACGCTATTACTATTCGCGCTTTCACTGTTAGGAGCAAAAAAGTAGGTGAACAGTAAAATCGCTATTACAAATAGCGACTTTGATTAATAAGTCGCTATTACAAATAGCGCTTCTAGGGTTATTTTTTTCCCAATAAAAAACGCTGTTCTTAACAGCGCTTTTCACACAAATTTTTGTTGCAAAAAAACGCTATTATCAATAGCGATTTTAACAAAAACAAATTCCCCAAAAAACGCTGTTTATAGTAGCGATTTTAACATAATTTTTTTTGCAGAAAAAACGCTATTCATAATAGCGATTTCAGTTCAAATTTTGTTCCAAAAAACGCTATTCCTAATAGCGATTTTAACAGAAATTTTTTTTTTAGCATAAACTTTGTTGGAATAAAACGCTATTTTCAAGATAAAACAAAAGAAAAAAACATAAAGCAATTATCATGTTAAAATATGTTTTTTTTTTCTTTTTTTTTGTTTAGAATGTGTAATTCATAAATTTTACATAATATGAAAAAAAACCTCTTCTCATATATTAATTTTACATACTATTTTTCATATATATAATTTCAAAATCATATTCATGTAGATTATTGAATTTTTTTTGGGAAAATTTTACATAGCGATTTAGCTATTATAAAAAATGTAATTAAAGCTCATTTAGCTATTATCAATAGTATATTAATTTTACATAGCGATTTTTCATTATTTCATAGCGAATTGTTTCAAGTTAAATGAGCTTTAATTACATTTTTTTAATTACATTTTTTTGGGAAATTTTTTTTTGTTAAAATCGCTATTGTTTTAGAAAATGTAATTAAAAAAAAATTTTCGTCTTCACTAAAGTTGTTTTCATGTAAAATATTTTTTTGCTTATTGTTTTGTGTAATTAATTATTTTTTTTTCGCTTTACTAAAGTCGTTTTCATGTAAATTTTTTTTTTCTTTTGTCTTTATTTTGGGTTGGAATGTGTTATTTTGAAAATTATTTTGGCTTTACGAAAGCCGTTTTCATTTAAACATAAATATATATTTATTCTTTTGTTTTGGGTTAGAAGGTGAGAATGTAATTCAGAAAATCAGTTTAGTAAACCAGTTTAGTAAAACCGTTTTGTACCCGTTTTCATTTAAATTTATTTTGTTATGGGTTAGAATGTGATATGCATGCTGTACAGTTCGAAGCACACCCACACATTGTGCAACTCGACGAGCAACGACGAAGGGTGAGACGCGAAGACCACCGCGGAGTAGGCCAAGAAGACAAAGGCCACAGCGAGAGCTCCTAAAATAAATTTTCTCAACATTTTTGTAATAATACTTAATACATAATATACGAAGTCAGTACTTTACAAAATACTCTTACGGGTATGAAAACAACATAACTGAAGTTGCAAATGTAATAGTTTTCAGTTACGTAGGTAGTACAGACATAATTCTCCCACAAAAATACATTATGGACACCATGAACTGAACACACATTACATACATCCTGGACACTCTTAACTGAACACACAATACATAAACATAACAGTTAGATAGAGAAACACCTAATTCATGACCTAATATTGCATATTAATAGCCGTAACATTTGACAGACACAATACATAAACATAAACTTAAACATAAACATAACATAACATAACAGTTATACTTACTCTAACACAGACATTACATATTAATGGAAGTTGTTATATTGCCGAAGTGTAGACATTAACACCTAATTCGCGCTTAAATCGGCAGGTGGCTCAGAATCTGAACAATCCGAAAGCTCAGCGTCAGAGACAAGTTCAGGATCCTCCATGATAGCCTTGATAGCCGCAACATTTGGTTCTGTTTTGTTCTTCTGGGCATCCTTCTTAAGTATGAGTAGCTGCATATCGCGGGCCAATCTACGACCCATTTGAGAAATCTCACGTTCTAGTGTTTGACATAGTCGATCAACATTATCAGGATCTTCCTTTTGGATCTCAACAGAACGTGCTTTTGGCACCTTCAGTCCTCTTTCCCGACATAATCTTTCGTTTTGCACTCGCTCTATAAATAGTGCGGGCCACTTAAGAAGTCTAGCCTTTGCATAACCATATCCTGTTTGATTTTCTGATGGATCCTCCACCAAACCACATGGATCTCGATAGTACTTGGGCATGACGAAATGTCGCTTCCCAAACCTATCATGATAAGCACAAGAGGCATCCAAGAAAGGAAATGGTGTTTCATCTTCAGCATCGCCACTTCCCCTTCCCCCTCCTCGTCGTGAACTTTCACCCCTTTGCAAGTTCCTACCACCTCTGCGACCCCCACTCCCTCCTATGAACCATGTAGCCATGCTAATTTTTTAAAACAAATGAATAATAATTTCGTAGGGCGAAATGAGTTGTAAGGTTGTGTCTTCACCTTGAGTTGTAAGGTTGTGTCTTCACCTTTACTCGTTTATATAGTTGATTATGAACGGATAAATGAGAATCCCACATATATGCATGCTGACTGTAAGGTAAATCAGTAGATTCACTGTTGCCATGTGACTTTCTAAATTGAGAATCCCACATATATCAATACGAGATGAGTTATCACTGTAACAAAAAAGTCGAGCAAAAAATGGAGAAAACCAAAGCATGTGGACCAAGTCACATCACTTCACAATCCATCTGCATATACGAACAAAATAAGGGCATGGTGACTGTAAGGTAATTCAGTGAATTCACTGTTGCCATGTGACTTTCTAAGTTGAGAATCCCACATATATCAATAATAGATGAGTTGTCACTGTAATAAAAAAAATCGAGCAACAAATCGAGGAAACCAAAGCCTGTGCACCAATTCACATGACAAAGACCATCCATCTGCATATAAGGACAAAATAAAGGCATGCTGTTGTTAACAGATGACAAAGAATCTCACATATATCAATAACAGATGCGTTGTAATAAAAAAAATCGAGCAAAAAATCGAGAAAACCAAAGACTCTGCACCAAGTCACATGACTTCACAATCCATCTGCATATACAGACAAAATAAAGGCAGGCTGACAATAAGGTAAATCAATGAATTCACTGTTGCCATGTGACTTTCTGAGTTGAGAATCCCACATATGTAAATAAGAGATGAGTTGTGACTGTAATAAACAAATCAATAAAACCGAAGACTGTGCACCAGGTCACATGACTTCACAATCTATCTGCATATACTGACAAGTCTCTCCACGATTTGACTACTCAATGTGTGAAAAAATGAAGGTCATGAAGCTTACGACCCGCTATTTGTATTTCATTGAAAAGTATGACTATTTGAATTGTTCTTGTCATTTGGGAAGCTATTCACCGACCTACCTGTTATGTTTTATGTGTTGTTGAAGGCGGTAGTTCGATTCACCGAGTTTAGTTTTTTGTCAACCCCTCATTCATTACCGGAGTCATAATTTTTACTGGACTTTCAATAATTGTAAGGTGACTCTTTCTTCTTTCCTGATGGAGATTGAAATTCGTTGTAATTTCATCCCTATTTCAGCAGCCCCAGTTAAGGGAACCTTTTCTCCGAGTTGCCTGATCTATTTTATGTGTTTTAAGTATTCACATAATTGAACATACATTAATCCATTAATTAATCCAGAACATTCATGAACAAATTGCAATTCAATAAAGAAAGTCATGAACTCATAAATGTGTACTTATAAATGTAGGTATTTCATAAACTTCAGGTGCATAACAAAAATACTTGAAATACATCCGTACGTTACACCAACAACAACGTTGTCTTACACTCCAGGAACGAACATATGAAAGATAACGGTGTTTGATTTCTTATTCATCATCTGACATGTAGTAGTCAGAGAGATATTTTTCATTGTTGAAGACATTATTTCGCTCAACCATTGTCAAATCTCTGTTGCTTGCTTCTGCCATTTCAGTGGCTAGCTGAAGCATGAAATGTCGACATCTCCGCATCAACATCCTGTTGTTCTCCTTCTTAATTCTGCTAACTGCTTTTTCATAGTCACTCACATTTCGTCTAGCCATGGTCAATGAACGACGATGAGGTACCGGTGCCCCAAAGTTACGTAGATCATTATACAATCATTCTTGCTCCGTTACCCTGAACGCCCATTCTGCTCGGATACCAGCATAATAATCCTTCGGACTTGAGTACTTTTCGCTCTTGTAGTCATACATAAATGGAGGTAGCAGCCACACTTTCGGATTTCTTTGCTGGCGTGAACTTCCTGCACCTCTTGAAGACATTGTTAATAAAATTAAAAATAATAATAATAATAGTAATTGTATATCTATTACTATTGTTATGCCTTCAACAAACATCATACTGGGGTATTTATAGACATGATAGTGGTGCTAGGGCACTATGGAATAAGTGATACACGTGATATTATTTGATGTTATTCATTTCATGTAATTTTGATTACCCGTGACTTTGTGTACCTGTGATGTAGTCACGGATGTGGTTGTAAGATAAAATAATAATTGTAGGCTATAGAATCACAATGCTATCCCTTCATATTCGAGCAGTGCGTTGTCAAATAAAACAAAATGCAGTGAGTTGTCACATCGGCACATGAAACTATTTTGTCATGCTTACTTTTGTAATACAATAAGTACTCACTTGGAATTGACGATTTCAGTACGTATAAGTGTTTTCGAGAAATTATAAATCAAATCGAAAAATGAAATTTTCTTTGTATTCAAGTAATATTGTTCATAAACTATCATTGTTTTTCTCACCAACATAACAAAATGGTCACCTGCTAGGTAAACACGATTGGAACGTTGGTGCCTATATTTTATCTTATTTTCAGTTAATGAACTTCACAGTCATCCGATTTTTATTGTCATTACACAATCGTCCATCATATTTTTTTACCAACATAATAGCATTTCTGCTTCTTTTCACAGTCATAATAATGTGACTTAGATGAATTCTGAAATGTGCGGAAAAAACAAAGCATGTAAGTTGCACTGCAGAAGTCACATGCATCACGTAATGTCAAGAAACAAGTCACAACGTATACAAGCATGGCAAAGTAAGAAAGTCACATGCATTACTGCATCACTGCATAAAGTGACATGCAGCATTGCATCACTGCACAAAGTCACATGCCTCCTACGTACTGTGCCCATTGCAATTATGCACAAAGTCACAGGCATCGCTGCATCTGCGGCACAATAGCCGATGCTACAGGCCGTTGATTCGTTCATGACTGCACAAAGTCGAGTCCTGACAGCCGTATCCACTGGATAAGGTCAGTGGCATGCATGTGATCGAACAGGAAATTGCATACACACAGGTACCATGTGTGTATATGGTATAAATATCGTAGCATACCACAACAAAAGTTTTACAGCTATTTCTACCGATATGATCATGACATATACGGTGGTTGATCTATATTCAGCAATGGGTCGCTATTGGGTTGCAGATGGAGATGAATTTCAATACCCATTAAATCCAAATTTGCGTTACTCACGTGCCACCGTCAATACCATGAGAGCTGAGTGGGAATTTCGCAAAACTCGAGCAAACGTTCTCGTTGAGCTATGCCGTGAAGTTAATCTTAAATTTCCTCGCCGGTTAGCCATGCGTATGCCAACTGACACTCCACAGTTGTTGCAAAGGGCATTGCATCGTATCCGCGACGAGGTTAATCGCATGACACAACGTTTGCAGAGGTCTGAACTAATGAAGACCGCAAATGAGCGTGCCGAAGATGGGTTAATGGATGATGCACACCAGTACTACGCCTGGAGCATGGATGTTATGTATGAATCTGATATTGAGATGTCAGATGATGATGATAATGAATGAAATTGTTTGGATGAACGCCCAGGGCATTTCTGTAATGCATGCAATTTGTAATGCTTATCCATGACTTATCAATAAAACGAGATATTTCAATTATTTTTAGCCTTCAACGAACATTTTTTTTATAGCTTCTTTACACATTTTGTTCAAACCAAACGCGTTTGTAATTTATGTTCTCCTAAATTACGGATAATGAGAGAGGGGTAGAGATGTGAAACAGATTTGTGTGATTCATCAATATAAATAAGAATAAAAAATTGTGAAATGATAATTGCGAATAAATAAGTATGACACTTACATCAGCTGTACAAGTTTGACACATACAAACAAAAAAAAAAAAAAAAAAAAAACCTATATAGTCCATATCGCAACCGCTAATGCCCTAACCTGCCCCCAGTCCCACAACCCCGACCGTGGATCTCCCTCCTCGGTCTCCTACGGTAGACTCTCTGAATATCTGGCACTCTCTCCCCTGCATGCTGCCCTCCACTGACTGCCTGCGGAGCCTGTGAGTGTGAGTGTGACCCCCCCTCTCCTGCATCTGATGCCCTTGATCCTGCCTGTGCCTGTAGATCATATACTGCTGTGAGCTGTGAAACTCCCACTCCCTCGTCTGGTGCAACTGTATCACGATCTGCAGCTCGACCACGACCTCTGCCTCTGCCCGTACCCCGACCTCGGCCGCGACGTCCCCCACGACCATAACCTCTCCCTCGGGCTCTGGGGGGGGGCTCAATATGGCCCTCATCATCAATGTGTGAGATGTCAGTGAGAACTGCATCATGTGTACTCCTGGGCGCGGTCGAAGTAGTCCCCATAAAAGCAGGTGATAACTGGGTGGGTGGGGTAGCAACATCATGCACGAACGGGGGGGCGGTCGAAGTACTCCCCAGAAAAGTAGGATGTAACTGGGTGGGTGGGGTAATAACATCATGTATGAAGCGGGGCGGTGACCAATCAGGGTCAGGGTCAGCATGCTGGGTAAGATGTACGTGTGGGGAATATGGAGAAATGTATGGGGTATCATGTGGTGGGGTGCCTGAAGTCGAAGGACCTGCTGTGGCTGGCGCTGAACTGGAAGGCACTGACGTGGACGGGACTGATGTGTCTGGAGCAGCTGCTGCAGTGTGTACACCGTAGTCCCCAAAATGCAGACGATCTACCCGATGGGCATGCTGGATCCCCTCGTACAATAACTCTCTGATCTCTACAAGGGCCTGCAGACCAAGCTGTCCATCACGTCTGAAAATAGCATCCTCAGCCAAGTGATATGACCTCCCAGCTCGAACCACCTGTCAAAAAAATAGATATATTAGGCTATAGTTGACTGAAAATAATCAATTATGATATTAACAATTATCGGAGATATAGTACGCTACTCACCAATGACTCGAGAGAAGGCCCAACTCCCTGATATCCGTCCTCGGACAGGTGGCTCGGATTACCGACAAGTAGGTGTGTATGTCGCCGATACCACAACATGTAAGGGTCGGGAGAGGGGAGGACCCCATCGCTCCAGTCAGCCTGTACAATAGTGTCGCGACGGGCATCCCACAACTGTATGTATCGCATATGATGCTGACTCCAGTCAGTGCTGCCTCGGCCACGTCTATCCGTCGCATGCAACCGCCACTCGGTGTCACATCGATCCGGCACGGGCTGGACCCGACCAAACTGTCGGAGGACACGATCAGGGAGATGCCACTCAACCACGTCATAACAAATGAGTGGTACTCTCGCCATCCATATATCCTCACCTAGGCGGCAGTAGTCTGGGAGCGTGTGCAGGACATCAGCATAAGGCTGCCAGATAAACTACAATAACGACAAGTCTATTAAAAATCGGTCATAAACGTATACAGTCCATATGACAATTAAAATTTAGGTATATAAATTTGATACCTCGCCGTCTATCATCCGGTCAAGCTGGTCTCTATACACGACCACTACGTGGGTCGATACGACCTCGTGGCTCATGTCAACCCTCCATCGGCTACCTCGAGGTCCGGCCGGCATCTGCATGTCTCCCTGCCCGATGGGAACCTCACCAGGAGCAACTACTTGCCGCCTAGCCGGGGCAATGCGAATCAATCTCTCCCACGCCCAAATCTGCAATAGTTTGAACGCAATTACAATACTGATATATGCCATACAATATGAATTGACATGTAATAAAATTCTTACTAACCTGTAGCAAGACAAGGGGTCCTCCGATCTGAGTCACACCCACCTGAGTGGCTCGACATAACATCCTATACAAGCATGCCAAAGCCGCGGCGCCCCAGCTGTACTGGCCGATGACGTCAATGTCTCTCAACAGTGGCAAATACATCAGCTTGAGCAGGTTCTGTGACTTATCAGGGAGAAGTACCCCCCCAATAAGCCACAGAATATATGCTCGCGCATGCTGCTGTACTAACTCATCTGCAGCATCATCTGGAAAATCGCCCTGAAAATGCTCCGACAGCCACCTCACCCTCACTCTACCTGCCTGTAAGTCTGCAGGTGTAGGTGCTACTCCCAATAGCTCAGCACATAGCGCTATCCACTGCTCCGTCGTCAATGATGGGTCAAGTCCAGTAACTGCTCGCCCATCAATCCGTAGACCGTATAGGACAGATACGTCCTGCAATGTGACGGTGGCCTCACCGGTCGGGAAATGAAATGTATGAGTCTCTGTGCGCCATCTCTCGACGAGAGCAGTAATGAGTGGGTGGTCCAGTCTGATATGGCCTATACGATATACACCATAGAATCCCGCGCGTAGTAGACACTGCAAGACTCTATGGTGCAATGGACGATCCCACAGGCCGGAATCTCCCCGTCGGCATGCCACCACGGTGCGTGACTGGTCCTGCATAACAGAATGAGTATTTTAAATTATAGCATTATCAAGGAAATGAAAAACAAAATGCAGTGTATTTTCATTGTACGCGTAAAGTCCAACAAACGTTATTGCATACCGGGTCCTCCCATATACTGTCAGCCCGATGTGGATGACTCAAAAGGGGGACCTCATCAGGTAGATGTGCCATGAAGCCTGTACAGTTGAAAAACAAATACATTTTCACAAACTGTATTGGTGAGCATGTAATTTAACTATATCAATTAAGCTGAAATTATTATGTACATGACGACTTGAAAAATAAATGTGGTCGATTATTTTAAAAGTATAAATTTGTGTGCCATTAACTAAAATCAAAAGTTTGCATATTATGTGCCCATTAAATATGATAAACAATTCAACATAACCTATCGTTATCTATGCTTCAGACTAATATAAAAATCTTTTACAAAGTCATTTTACGATATCAGTTACATAAGCTTAATAATGACCAATAACATGTGGATAGTTTTTGTATGTCAATATTTACAAACAAAATGGAATGATCAATTTTTTTTTTCAAAACTTCATTATTGATTTTGGCATATTTGACATAACGTCATTATTGATTTTCACATATTTGACAAAATTCGTTACATTTATGGCATATTCGACAACTTCATTATTGATTTTGTAATTTTTGTTTTGCAATAAAATAAAAAATTTGTAAATTACGTACATGTAATTCACAAAATTCTGTAATAAACATTTTCAATGAAGTAGAGAATAAAAACTATGATAGTTGTAAATTTCGTCAAGCAAATAAAACAATTACAATATATAAAGAATTAAACAACAGAAATGATATATTACAAATAAAAAATGTTCTATTACATGTATGGCCCCGTTTACAAATAATGAATTACAAAAGAAAATAAAATGATCTATTACAAATAAAGAATTACAAAAAGATCTATTACAATATGTAAGTATTACATAGTCTTCATCGACCAAGTCGCGCCGGACATGTTCGCCTGTCATGACCTGTCTGCTGGCACTCACTGCAACGAGCGGTCAAACGCCTATCTGATATGTCCATCTCATTCGGAATACGAGACATAGATGCACGACCCCGTTTCACTTGTCGCAGACGCAGTACATTAGGCATTAAAGTCCACTGCGGATCAGCCCAATAATCTTGATGCGGTATTGGATTGAATTTAGTTTCCCAAACTCTAATGTATACAGGAAGCCTATATACTGGATCAACGTACTGGAATGGATTGTCACCGCATTCAGACATTACAGCGAGCATATGAGAACATGGATAGTGTCGTATCTCATATTTCCCACAACTGCACGTGGGTTGATTCATCCGCACAATTTGTGTATTGCGACCTCGTCCATGGCGAAAAGATGTTTGCACCTCAAACACGCGGCGTGGCCTATAAAAAAATTATAGTAGAAACTAATGAAGTTCATGTTTTTAGGTGTAGTTAAATTGACAACATAATAACAATAATTTAATTTATATTACAAACTAACCTGTCATATGATATCAACTTGAAAGTATTTGCCCTTGCGATGCCATCCTCAATAGTTTTTTGCATCTGTCTAGGGTATTGGAACTCATTTCGTACATCTAGTTCAGCTTGGGCTCCCATCTCGTCAAAATATTTTACAAGCCGCCGAAATGTAAATTCTACCATAGCTGAGATAGGTAAGTTCCTTGCACCTTTCAAGACGCTATTGAAGCACTCTGCATCATTGCTAGTCAATACCCCCCAGCGATGCCCACCGTCATACGAAAGGGCCCACTCCTCAGGATTCATCTTGTAAACCCAAGTGATGTCTTCTTGGTCGATAGCCTGTATTTGTTGTAAGTAACCATTACACTTTCGTCGTTGATGAGCACTTCCTGCTTTCCATAGAAGTTGTTTCAGCTCCTTATTTCTGAACGTAGTGTTAAAGTTACTACAAACATGTCGAAGGCAGTGCCGATGATATCCAACAAATTGGAGCGAGGGATTCAACCAATGCCGCCTCACAGCAGCTAAAATACTCTCAGCTCGATCGGATATCAAAGTCACTCCCTGTCGGTCCATGACAATATGTTCCTTGATATTTGAAATGAAGAACGACCAAGACTCCAAACTCTCCTTGTCGACAACAGCAAATGCAAGCGGTAGTAGTTTGCCATTGGCGGTGACAATCGTTGCTACAAGCAACACACCAGTGTATTTCCCGTATAAGAATGTACCATCTATGGTTATAACAGGCCTACAATGTCTGAATCCATCGATGACGGGTTTGAAAGACCAAAAAACAAAGTGGAAAACGGGCATAATGGTTGTATTTCCGGTATATCTATGCTTCCATTGCACGATGGTACCAGGATTAGATGTTTGTAATGCATACATGAATTTAGGCAACATCATATATGATTCATCCCAATCTCCGAATACCATTCGAATTGCCTTTGCCCTTGCATGCCACGCCTTCTTGTAATGTATAGTATAGTTCATGGATTTTTTTATGTCTTCGATGACATTCTTAATGGGCATATCAGGTTCGTTCTGCATACAACAATACCTATGAGTCAGATTATTTTGGTGTGAACACTTTAAAGACACAATTTTGGTGTGAACACTTTAAATGAACAATGTGTATATAAATGTAAACATTTATTTTGTATACTCACCGCAACTTGTCCCAAAAGATGAGAAGCAATGTAACTGGAGCTAATATTTGTGTGGTCCCTATTCGTTCGTGGGTATAAACAATGGTGAGGACCCCTATACTGCTTTATTTCAAAAAGCCCATGTCTCTTAGTAAGAGATGCACGCAACCACCATCTACAGTCGTGCTTGCAAGCACACACCCAAACGTCTCGCTTGGAGGTTACGACTTTGTACTCTCGATTATTTGTTGCATGGTACAATTTGACAGCATGTACGAGTTGCTTCTTATCAACGAAAACCATCCCTTTGTCCAACTCTGGATTTTCAGCATTCCAGATTCGGTTACGGGGAACGACATCGCGGTTACTAATGTCAAAATCACCACCCATGTGAATGTTTTCAAAGAAAGGGATTTCAGGTCTAGGTGGAATGGGGGCATTCTGAATATCAACGGGAGCGTCGACATCATCTTCTTCATCATCATCATCATCTGATCCGCCCAATAAATTTTCTTCATCACACATTTCATTCTCATCATTGTCTAGGGCGACATCAGGACCGTACATGTCACTATCAGCAAACTGCACAAAATTAACCGTTTCAGCCATATTACCAGCAACTTCAACTGGAGTCGTATGATGGCTATAGGTGGGCACATCTTGGGTGTTATTGTGAAATTCAGTCTCGTATCCACCATGTGAACTTGATTCTCCACCATGGCCATGAAATGTCTGTTGTGTGTAGCCAGCTGCATAACATTCATTTGATTCATACATAGGAGACTGAAATGCTGTCGTGTCAACCCCATGTGTCAGCAATGTAGTGAACGGATGCGATTCCATCTGTGTTACATTCGGAAGATTCTGTACAACCTCTTTCTGAATGTACACTTCCAAACAATTTGGTGGTTCGAAATTTCCACCGATACTTAAAACGGTGTTCAACGCCTCATCGTCATTTATCGGTAATATTTTGTATTTGCTGGTTGCTTGCCACTGGCGATAAGGATATCTACATTTGAAGATCAATCGGACTGTTTCCCCGTAACTTGCGACCTTGGACATAAACATCTCCTCCAAATTGCCAAGTGTGGTGCCAAGTTGCACCATATATATCCCTTTCGGCTCAGCATCATATGACACACCTTCATCGGGATCCCGAATTATGTTTCCCCCCCAGTAAAAGATAATTGGAACAGTTGCCATATACTTGCTTCAATGAAACAATAAATATTAAAATATCAACAATATACATATATTGAATTGTACTTGTAAAATAAACATTAAAATTTGCAGAAGCCACAAATAAAAGCAACCCTCTAATTTTTTATCAATTTATATTTTCCAGGGTTGAAGGAACTGTAGAGGTGAAACATTAATTCAATTTCTATTTTGTCAACTATATATTTGTGTCTCAACTTGATTATTACTTTTTATTCAATAATCTTGTTCACTTATTTTTATTCGTATAACAGAACAGCTGAGATTTCATCTATACGTGGAGTTACATATTGTGTCTCATTTACTTCGTATGTGAAGACTCTTATCTTTTCAACGTGAATGTTCTTTGTTGTCATTGCTCTATTGTCTTCATCTAAAAAACACATAACAAGAAGTATACATGTTGTCTTAATTCTTTCGAATTAGTGGCGAAAAATAAAATAGGTTGACAGATATTTAGTAGAGGGTGACGCGATTGATTTGGACAATATAAAATACAGGGTGCAAACATTGAGAGAGATTTTTTTAACCTGGTGATGTAATTGTTCAGATTTATGGAAAATATAAGTTAATTTGATTTGCTCCAACTTGTGCCATTACGGACCTTAATGACAAAGTTATTTCCTATGTGAACTAGTAACCCTCGTCCATTTTGTAGAGGGCATAGAGGCTTTCTTATAAAATTAAAACAACAAACTGATTTTGGATCATTTTGGATTGTTCTGAAAAGTAAGAAAAACATTAAATTTATTTACTCCTTTTTTTTCTTACACATACAAAAACAACAAAATTATTACAGAGATAATTTATAATGGCCAAAAATTAGAGATAATTAAATTGAAGTTGGTGGTTAAATGTATGGACTACATTTTGGACAGTTATCCATGTGAATCTATCGGGCCATCCGTACCAATTATTTGGTATTACAAAATACATGCTTACCCATCAACGTGCCAATTTTTTTTTTTCCCTTCTTACGTACGAAATTGCTACGGACTATTAATTAAAATAATTTATTACTCTTTTCATGCATATATGTCTGCACACCTCTATGGACAGAATAATTATGATATTTGCTTCCGCCAACCCCTAATTTTGTAAATCTATTTAAGTGGCCTTCGGTAATCTTAGGATTACTGGCCGGTCATACCTATAGTAGCGAGTTTGGGTCGTGATAGAGTGGTATCAGAGCACGAGTTGATTATTTGAAGTGTTTCCATGTTGGATCATTTTGGATCGTTCTGAAAAGTAAGAAAACTTGATTTTGGATCATTTTGGATCGTTCTGAAAAGTAAGAAAAAAATTAAATTTATTTACTCCTTTTTTTTCTTACACATACAAAAACAAAAAAATAATTACAGATAATTCAATTGAAGTTGGTGGTTAAATGTATGGACTACATTTTGGATAGTTATCCATGTGAATCTATCGGGCCATCCGTACCAATTATTTGGTATTACAAAACACATGCTTACCCATCAAAGTGCCAATTTTTTTTTTTTTCCCTTCTTACGTACGAAATTGCTATGGACTATTAATTAAAATAATTTATTACTCTTTTCATGCATATATTGTAACTACTCTAAAATAGCAGCCAAAGTAGATTTTCATTTTCAATGGTAGTGGACAATCACAAAGTGAAAAAGACGATAAGTCAGTTCGTTCAATACCCGTTTCAAAAACTTTCTCAAATTTTCTTCAGTTTTATCATAAAATTTTAATTTGTACTAGAATACTATTATATGTATTACAAATTCAGCTCATTAAATGTTTTAATCATATTTTGGCTGCTTGACCCCAAATATGACCCCAAATATAGTAAAATAAACCAAACGAAATTAAACCAATTTTTTTTTTTTAAATCAAATACAGTCAAATTTAAATATTTTCAGAAACCAATAAAAATATTTCTTTTCAATAAAATAGAGTCAAAATTAAATATTTTGATAAACCAATAAAAATATTTCTTTTTAATAAAATAGAGTCAAAATTAAATATTTTGAGAAACCAATAAAAATATTTCTTTTTAATAAAATATAGTCAAAATTAAATATATGAATTTCGGATTTTTTAATCGCAATTCTTAATTAAAAAAAATTACTTTTAAAACCCTAATTTCCTTTTAATTCCTCTTCACAAGAAAAAAAAAACAATTTCCAATTCAACAAATGTACGTTGGTTTATTCAATATTCAAAATATAGACATTTTCATTCACAAACATAATTTAAAAATTCTAATTCCTGATTTGAAATTTAAAAATATAAACATTCAAAATATTCAAATTTATTCAATATTCAAAATATTTTTCTTTTGGGTCCAATGCCAGTGGTGCAATACATAGTAATTAATGGGTGGACATTGGAGATTCTTCTTTCTACTAATAAACCCACTTCGCAAAAGTATGAAACAAAGAACTAGCTTGTTGGTCAAGAGTCTTTTTATAGCTATTTTAGCCCAAACATGACATGCCAAACGAAACCTAAGATTCACAAAAATTAAATTTAGAAGGCATAACACTATTTACATACATCCTAAAATTATATATATTACAGCTAAATTAGCTAATTGCCCAATAGAAATCCAGTCTATGATTTTGCATAATGATGAGTAGCTCTTTCACTTGTTCATGAATTCCCTTCATTTGACTTGATTATGATTGTGTTTGAATCATAACTTTGAACACAGATTAAAACTAAAATAAAATAAGAAAAAAAAAAAGAAAAGAAAAGAAAATAAAATAAAAGAAAATAGAAGAACAAATTAGATTTTATTTTACTCACATTTTTCTTTCTCTTAATTCAAACTCAGTTTTAAGAGATTGATTGACTTGACAAATGAGACACTTTCTTAATCAAAGTTGTATTAGATTTATCATTGCAGAATTGATTGTAAAAAGAGAAAAAAATACTCTCTTTTTTTCTTTTTTTTCGGCTGAAGGTTAGATTTGATTTCAAGTTTTTGGTACACCTATTAAAAGACTTGTGAATTAAGTTAATGTGGTCATTTAATGTTGTACCCGAGCCTTTGATTTACCAAGAGAAATAAATAAATTCACCTCATTTTCTTTTTGTCAAGATAAAGAAACATAATCTTAGGGTGTTGTCATTTACTGCATTCCAACAAAAAAATCAAGATTGAGATCTGAGTCGATTTTTTGATATGAGTCGATTTTTTGACAAAAAGGGTTTGTTTGGATATGAGTCGATTTTTTGACTATTTAATTTGGGGCTAAAAAATGTCGTTAGTGATATGTTTTTTTGACTTTTATGAGAGAAAAAATAAAATATTTATGATTTAGATATAACATTTTGTCTTATATGAATAAAATAACTTATTTTATCTTATATGACTATTTCTTTGACTTGAAACCTTGAAATTTGTTTATGTTCATTTTATTTTTTATTTTATTTTTGGGTAGCCCTATTAATATTTTGGTTTTGTTGTAACGGTCCATGAAATTTTGGGATGATCAAATTATATTAAATCTAGCATTTAGTGAATCTTATCACGTTTTCAAGAGATGAGGATATGTAAAATATTTTGATCCTCCATGTAATTCTCTCTGCCTTAAATTAATCAGAGTATACATATGTGACAAAACTTTCCTATTTTTTTTTTTAAAATTTTAATTTAATTTGTTTTTTGGGGTAGGTCATCCATATGTGATCCTAACACATTCAAAACCCAATAAACAAAACCCCTAAATAGTCCCAAAGAAACATGAATCCTTTGTCTCTTGGGTATCACAATGCAGGTCTCGAGTCTTGACCTCTACAATTTCTCCCAAATTAATGACATTTACATGCTTTGATTTCTATTTTAACTATCTTCATTTGTATAGGAGAATGTAAAACATAAATAGAAATAAATATGATGAAACTTAGATATTTTTGTACATAGACAAAAATGTTCTCACATTTGAAATAATGAAATTAACTAATTTATAAAAAAAAACATAACAAAATAAAATGATAGTATCCTCTTGAATAAAAAAACAAAAAACATTAATATTTCATTATAAATAAAATATAAATTTATAAATCATATAAATAATATTACTTTCTTTATTTGGAAGCTCATTTAACTTGAAACAATTCTTTGAAATAGATTATTGAATTTCACTTACAATTAGATTTTAATCTATTAATTTTATAATATTAGAACCAAAAAAAATAAAATCCATTGATGCTATAATATTACAAAAAAAATAAAGCATTTCAATTTATTCCAAAAAATAAAAAACCAAATAAATAAAAATACTTTATTTACAAATTATATAATGACAGTATATGTTTCAAATTAAAAATACTTTATTTTGATAAACCAATAAAAATTTCAGAAAAATTCAAAAACTAACCATGATTCCAAAAAATTCAATTTCATTTCAAAACCCTAACATTGACAGAAAAACCCTAACCCGTATGCCAAAAAATTCCAAACCCTAATTTCATAACCACAATGATAAAAACCCTAACACATTTAATAATTCACAAGTAAAACCCTAACATTGACAAAAAAATACAACACAAAACAAACACAAAAAGTAAATACATAAAATTAGGGTTAATGTCATACCACGGAGAGAGACAGAGAGCAGAGACAGAGAGCGAGAGCGAGCTGAGATGGAGCGAGAGCAGAGAGAGAGAGAGCGAGCGAGAGCAGAGAGAGGGAGAGCGAGCGAGAGCAGAGAGCAGAGAGAGCCAAAAACCTAAGTCTGAGTATGCAAATGAGGGGGGGTGAGGGGGGGTTTGTTCGTATATATGAGGAGTTTGAAAACGCTGATATAAAAAGCGATTTCATTTAAATGAAATCGCTATTACAAATAGCGTTTTTTGGCAAAAAAAAATTGTACTGAAATCGCTATTAGAGATAGCGTTTTTTCCGGGGAAAATTTTTTCTTAAAATCGCTATTACGAATAGCGTTTTTATTTTAAAAAAAGCGCTGTTAGGAAAAGCGTTTTTAACACCCTAGAAGCGCTATTTGTAATAGCGACTTATTAATCAAAGTCGCTATTTGTAATAGCGATTTTACTGTTCACCTACTTTTACGCTCCTAACAGTGAAAGCGCGAATAGTAATAGCGTTTTAACTTAGTTTTGGAATTCCGTCAGAAGTTGGCCTAGTTTTAGAAATACGATACAAAAATGGCTTATATTGGGAAATGGCCCCAGTTCCACCATAACAAAATTTTCCTAATAAATCCCCCAGTTAATTTATATTTCATTTATATTTTTTTCATCATTGTCCTTTTCAAATTCATCCCCCTCTCTCTCTCTCCGCCTGGACTGTTCCCTGATGCTCACGATTACGGCCTATAATCAAACCCTAACTTTCTCTCTCTAAGCATACCCACACACACACTCTCTCTCTCTCTCTCTCTCTCTACAATTCTATCCAGTCGACCTCATTTGACCCCAAGAATCCCGTGGTACGAAGCTTTCGATTCTCATCTCTCATCTCTCTCTTAGATATATGTTTCTGTGTATGCATGGTTTCAAGATGTCTATTTTGTACTGTTTTATTAACATTTCTTTTTTATTTTTGTATTTCCCATATTAAAGTTTTTTTTTTTAATTTTAAATTTTAAAGAATTGAATAATTTAATTTTGGATCACAGATTTCTGGCTAGTCTTCAATCAAGGGCATGTGCTGGTGATTATATAGATTTTTTTTATATATAATAATTGGAGTGAGTTTACTTAGAGCTTTATATGATTCCTATTACTTTATATTCATTTTCTATCTGTCTCCTCGCGTGATTGTTTGCTTTTTCACGATGTTTCGTTTGTGGGTGTGACTTAGCTTTATCTCTGACTTGTCTATATATACTTACATATCTTGCATTTTGGGTCTCTACAACTATCAATTTATCTTGGATCTAGATTTTTCTCAAAAGGGTCAGGTTGGTATTGTTCTTTTCTTGCTGAATTATGCTTTGATTGCACAAAGATTTACAAAAATTTGATTCTTGATTTCTTGTTAGCATTTCAATAAGTAGTACTGTGCAATGTATGATACATTAATTGCTCATGCTGTTGGTGTGGTAATCGAGGATTATTTGGAGAGGTGTTCAAATTGGGTGGACATGCATGGACATTGTGATCTGAATATGTTTCCTTTTGAACTTTTCATGAGGCTTGAGTTTTTGGTTATTTCGATCAATGTTGTTCTTGAATCAATACCTGTCTGATGCTTATGTGGAAAATCTTTGGACTTTGATTTCAATGTCTCAATGAATTGAAGAGAATTTTGTTTTATATTGTACATTTCCTATTGAGTTATCATGCTTGTTCAAAATCACTAGTTTACAACATTCAAGGAAGGCAAGATGAAAAATTATAAAGAAAAAAATGGGTATATGGGAGAGATACAACTAGAAGTAAATAGGTAAACAGATAAATATTCATTATGAACAATTCTTTACAATTTTATTAAACATTACAAGTTTTTACTACATAATATTATACTTCTTTGAGAAAATAGTCATGTTGCTTGAATGTGAACGTGGAACTAGTTCCAACATGATTTATTGTTGCTATGTCTGTTTTATTGTACTTTGCGAAGCTTCGAGTAGCCCTTATTTCGTGTTTTTTAAAAGTTATATTCCAATAATATTTTAGAAAGGCCCCATCTCAATGTTGAAGACATGGGAATGTGTTCAAATCAAGCAGCATTGACATTTATTTCAAAATATCAGTAGTTACAAACATAAGACATGCATCAGGAGTAACTGAAAATTGGTTTCCAAGATGGATATAACTTCTTTGTAATAAGTGTTTGTGTTGGATAGGGATTTATATTGCTAAACTTCGTGGTGTGAAAACAATGTTGGACCCTTTTGATGATTGTCTTCTTCTTCTTTCCCCTTCTCTGTTCCTGGAATGTTCTAGATGATGTACTTCAAATTGTACTTTTAGGTAGGGCTGGATATTGATACCCCATCCTGTATTTGCAATGTATATGTTGGTGTTTGTGCTTGTGCTTGTGCTTGTGCTTGTTTAGCCTTCTCTTTTTGTTTTTTGGTCTGTTGGTGTAAATTTTGATTGCAATCGTAGTGTGCTTCATTCAGTGTGTTAGGATTTCTACCCATACACCAATTAATTATAAAAAATGTAAAATTGATCCACAAAAGCATGTTGACTTTTGTTGTTCATTATCTTCCAAGTTACATTTTCCCCTAGTGCTTTCATTCTCAGGTTCTTATCTTGCAAGCTTGCCTTCATTAAATTAACGTCTACTTCCAGGACAAAAACGTAATCTTATTTGTTTGAATCCAGGTTTTGGAGCTTGAATCTGTTTGTAAAATGAGCCAAGTGAATATCTATGTATTGTGATGATTGCAAAAAGCAAAGAACATGTGTGTTTTGTTGTTATATTATTTGTGTCATTTTTAGATTATTAATGCTTAATCAAACAATTTAAAGAGGGATGATTTTCCCCCATTTTGATATCATTGTCAACTCTACTTCAATAGAACCAGGTAGTGAGTTGGGGTTATCCTTCAGTAAAACAAAAACTGCTTCATCAATGGCTTTCTTTCTTTATGAAGCCCTTGTGTAGGGATTGAAAGATTTAATAATATTACCAAAAGATTCATTAATCAAGTGTCACAAGCAAAAATAACCAAATTGTTATCATCTAGTTTGCAATATTTATGGACAAGGCAATGATGGTATTTATTCTTCATACATTATATATGGTTGCTTTGCTGGACGATTATATGACTTAGGGTTAGTTGCAATTGATTAATCATGTCCCACATCCGTAGCTTAAATTTAATATACTTGAATGTAATTTTTCTTTGAAGTCTAAACTATTCTATCAAACTTGAGGATGTAGCCCTTCTGATTGATCTTGTATGCCATTTTAAACTGATATGTGAAAGGTGTAATATATTTGTTTTAATTGGTTCATTATTGCTGGAAAGGCTGTCATTTGATTCGCTCTGCCATTTACATGGGCTGTTGATGGTACATGGATGATTCAAGCAGCGGGGAATAACATACATGTGTCTGCTTTCCCATGCACGTGTTTTTTCATATTGGTAGATCTGTTCATTATGATAGCTTTTCAGTTTTGTTTTCTGGATTGTCCATCCGTTAAGCTTTAAACTCTTTTCTAAAATGATTTCCAGGTTTGATTTGGAAATGGCAAAAGGTACCAGGGGACGACGCAGGATTGCTTCACGACAGTACAGGCCAACCCCGTACCCATTGCCATCATGTAATCAGGATGTATCAATGGTCACGAACCCAAAGAAACATTCGAAAATTTTGGAGAAGAAAGACTGGGAAAATGCTACCTGTTCTGTATGCATGGAGTATCCCCACAACGCTGTTCTTCTCTTG
Source organism: Camellia sinensis (assembly GCF_055761805.1). Lineage (NCBI taxonomy): Eukaryota > Viridiplantae > Streptophyta > Magnoliopsida > Ericales > Theaceae > Camellia > Camellia sinensis. The sequence goes on from NC_138962.1 coordinate 53,237,139, forward strand.
TGTTCCTCTCATGACAAGGGATGCCATCCCTACATGTGTGGCACTAGTTCTCGCTATTCTAACTGCCTTGATCAGTACAAGAAAGCCTACACAAAAGTGAAATCAACCCATCATGACCAAGCCTCGCACAGGCCTGCTGATAATCCAATTGTGGTGGGCTCAGTTTCTAGTTTGCCTGTTGAAAAGCTTGAAGTAACAGAGCTTGCATGCCCTCTTTGCAGAGGTCAGGTGAAGGGTTGGACCATGGTTGAACCCGCACGGCAATATCTGAATGCTAAGAAGAGAAGCTGTATGCAGGATAACTGCTCATTTGTCGGAACTTACAAAGAGCTTAGGAAACATGTGAGGGAAGAGCACCCTTCTGCTCGGCCACGGGAAGTGGATCCTAATCTTGAACAAAAATGGACACGGCTCGAGCATGAGCGAGAACGAGAGGATGTGATAAGCACGATAAGATCGTCGATGCCTGGGGCAATGGTTTTGGGTGATTATGTGATAGAAGGAAGTCATTACGGGTTTGATTCAGATGAAGAGGATGATTTTGATGTGAATGTAGCAGAGAGGAATGAGGGTTTGGAACTGGGAATTGATAGCAATTTGGTTGATGTCTTTTTCTTATTCCATGCATTTAGACCAGCAGGGAATCTTGGTCAGAATAGAGGGATGCGTCGGCAGGAGATAGATTTGAACCGCACATTGGATGAAGTTGATGGGTTCAATTTGTCTGATCAGGACAGTGACAGTGACAGTGACGATGATCATGGTGCCAATGAGGGTATGTCCTTGGTTGGTCGTCTTCGTCGCCAAGGCAGGGTTCTACTGGGACAGTCGGGAAGGAGACGAAGGCGTAGAGAGGTTGGTTAGTGGGGGCCAGAGATAGATCTAAATGGTGATGAAAAATAATGGAATTTGGAGAAGATTCTTAGGTCTGTTAATTTAAGAGTAGAGAGAAAAAAAGAAATTATTATTTCCTTTACATTATTTTCTTTTAATCTGTGATTATTGGTTGTGCAGTAGAATGACTGGAAAATGGAAGGTGGAAAAGGCTGTTTTCCCACCGTTGTGCTATTCTTAATTTGTAATTTGTGTGTTTTATACTGTAAAAATTGTATTTTACAATGTTAAGAAAAACTTTGCTATAAGTATTTTTTATTTAGTTATTTTTTTTGATGTTAGTTGTTAAATAACTTTGCTGTAAGTATAGATCCATTCCTCAATCAATTTCAGTAAGATTTTGTTCCCAAAAATTTAATATCATTATGATTTTTTGTTTTTGTATATCAAACCAAAACTGAACACATGATAATTTTTTTGGATCTGATTCTGTCATCTACATGCCAAACGCATGATAATTTTTTTTTTCTTTTTTCATTTTCCCTTCCCTTTTCATTTCCCTGCACAAGTTCGTCAAATCCTTGATCCAAACAATGAAAACAAAAATCACCAGACCTGTAATAATTCATGAACAAGACACAAGTCATACCAAAGACAATCATTTTAAGGCATGCAATACAGGAAATTAATAGCTGCCATTTCTTCTGATGGACGGTAGTATACAAGTCATTTGCATCAAAGGCTCTGAATCACAAATATTTGCCAAGTCAAGATGATCCTAATTCTGAGGCAACATTCTCACCAATACAGAAAAAAGAGGACTCAAATAAACAAACCAATGGCATGTCCCTTACAATTACAATTTGTATAGATCCTATGATTTGAAGTACATACTCAATGGAAGATACAAAATGTCATATTACAGGAAGTAGAATACACAATACAACTTGTCATAACTCATTGACATGTCAACTATTTAGGCCAACAAATAATTTTTTTCCAGTATCGGCTGCAGAAAACTTGACGGCAAAATATTAACCAATTTCAGTGCAAGGAATCAGGAGGTTAAGCTGCACATGTCAACAGTAAAAGAAACTGGTCTTACTGGCAAATGGCTACGTCTTTGCACCCAGTTGGCAAGGCCGTGCAATGTAATCTCGTGAATACTGGACACAGAAGTGAAAGGATGTGAAGATTTGCAATTTTACAAATCTTTCTTCTTACTAATGCATGTTGGAACACCATAGCATACTGGTGATGCCCCGATCAAGAAAGGGAGTATGCAAGCTTCTCGAGCTTGACCCATGAAAGAACCAATCTTTGGTCTGTGGTTACAACAATTATTACAGATGCTATCATCAAAATTTTCAGGCATATTTTTTCTTGATGTTTTCTTCTTAGCATTTCCTTTAGTTCCGGTTATCTTCATGGACTTGAACTTTTCTGCAACTGAAGTGCATTGAACACAACCCGTGGAAGCAGTTGATCTTTCTTTCAACAAACAATCAAGCATGGCCTTGCCAAATCGATCAATGTCCTTGTCCGTCACTTCCCACAAATTAGCAACTATAACAGGAGAACCTGCTAACAGATAGCAGATAGGAGCACCTTGTGGAGCGTAACTACCATTCAAAGATAGAGATCCACTACTGCAACCCATCAGGAGAGTAGCGGCACAATTTTCAAGTTTCTGAATTTCATGCCCTGGAATATACTGTGCTCCTGAATCATGTACAAACAACCAATACTCAATACTGATCCAAAGAGAAAATATCTTGATTTAAATAGTGTAGGTAGAACAAAGATGAAGGCACTGCAATTAAAGGATATTTTTTAAAACATTCCCCCCCCCCCCCCCCCAAAAAAAAAAAAAAAAAAACTAATGTCAATATATACGGAGGATTAAATTATAGAAAGAGAACAAAAAGAAAACTTGTAACAGTTTTGATCAAGCATACCGCTTCCATGACCAAAATAAATGAAGAGATCATGGCTTCTCAAGGCTAAAACCATCTCTTCAATTGTGGGTGCAGTTCCTGCCTTTCCCTGTACAGCAAATCAAATATAACATCATTTGAAGAGAATTACAAAGCAAACACTAATATTGAATACACTCCAACATTCAATACAAAGCCCCACAAATGATTGAACAGGGGACACATTTATAGGCATGGATGTGAGCATATTGCTAATAAAGGCTTAAATAAGCACAACATAATATGTTCAGGTTTCCTTATCTTGATTGTTTTCGTAAATTAAAAACAATACTAGGGAGTTACCTCCAAGTTTTGATTTCTAAACCAATCCTCAAATTCAACTTGTGTGCTGCTGAGATCACCACCAGGATTCAACAAATAAAATGCATCCAGCGGATCCATCAATGGAAAGATTACAGGATTCCTCCAAACTTGCTCCTTGAGTTGGCAGCATCTATCAAGTGTGGCAGAGATGCTGCCGATAGAAGGCATGCGATAAACCTCCTGGTTCCTTAGTAACGGTAGATTTTCCCATGGAAGCATCTGCACAGATTAATCAGTTGCTATGAATGAAACCAAGTGTGCAAAAATGGCAGAATGAAAAGGGAAAAACAAACAAACTTTAGTTCTCTAATTGAAAAGAGTTACTTATGAGCTGTATTGTGTCCATATGAGCAGCAAGGCATCTTGTGACAACAAGCATTTTTTTGGTAGTTTTTTTTTTTTTTTGGTGGGGGGCAATTGGTCTCATTAATAAATTGAAGCATTTCCAAGAGTACAAAAATAAATAAAACAGAAGGGACTGCATGGAAAGATGTAGTTCAAGTCCCATAGCTTTCACGTATTCATAAATTTATTACAATATAGTTATAATTTACAATCAATAATACTTTCATTAGGGAAAACAATAATAAGTACTAACTCGATCACCTAGTTCAAAATGCTTCCAACTGAACGAGTAAATTCAATACCAAGACCATCCAAAACAGCATAAATATTACACATCATTGGATAATCTAAATCTGGAATAGAAATAAAAAGGAAAAAATTGAAAAGATAAGGAATGAGAAACTTGAGACCTACCTGCACATCAAAATCTAATACCAGAATTACTGGTTCTCTGTTTAGACACTCTTCCTCTTCAACTTCACGGGCTGCTTCAAGTATTAGTTTTAAGGCCTTCTTGGACAGACTTTCAACTCCATCACTTGTATCAGCATATGTTCCCCACCTCTCTTGATCACAATATCCCACTCCATCTATGAAACACCCTTTGTTCAGAATTAGCTGCAAAATGCTTTCTTCTCTTTCACAAATATGCTTAGCACCTCCTATAATAACTTTAATCAGGCTCTCATGTGCGTCCACTTTACATTTAACTTTCAGATTATGCATGAGTTTCTTTTGTGACTCCTGGTGCTCACAACCAGACCACTCCCCCAAAAGCAAGAATTTCCAGGGACCAAACCATGAGTCTTCCAAATCCCTGAGTCATGAAGGCATAAAATTGTGAAATTACCAGCTAATATATTATTTTGAAAAAAGAACCACACAACTAGTATTACATGACAGTAAAGACCTTGTTATGATCTGATTGCCTTCAAATTGCTGTCAATAAGACAATCTGTCAGTAGCTACTGATTACCTTTGATACATGTGACACATGATGTACAAGTTTGTGTAGATATTAAAATGGAGAACAGTAAAATAGCAGGAGAGATCAATCCGGTATGCATCGTATTGAAGGAAAGACCAAAGGATTTTGATGAAGGGAAGACCAACCTCAAAAATTTGCCAAGGCGCTGATCAAGACTCTTTCTCTGCATCCACCACAATGACCTGTTCTTTTTTGTATCTTCTAAGGGTTGCATTGACGATGATAAGTAATTCTCCTCCAAAATCAGTCTAAAGACTGGGGCTATGTAATCAACCACAGTAGAACCCCAAGGACAGTGCCAGCGTTTGACACAAATTTTGTCTTCAAAAAGAATCCCAGAACCAGAATTTGTATCATTGTCCGAAGCATCTGATCACATTATGCAATAAATTTTAGTGAATTGAACCTCCTAAACATGAATACAGGAGGAAGATTTACAACTTTTCCAAGTCAAAAATGGAAGAGAAGTTACCTTCTAAAATTGAATCCACAGGCAGAAGTATAACAACAGGTTGACTATTTGAATTCAAGCGAGATAATAAGATCCATGCATGAGGGCAAGAGGGATAATCTAGCAATTCGGTCAATAAATTGGCCAGAGTGCCTCCAAGCAAACTAAGACAGATAATTGCTGTACAAGGAAGGACCTGAAAAAATCTTAATACATATCCTTCAAGATCTTGGAACAATTCAGGTGCAAGCCTGCAGTAGGAAGAAACAAAAAAATTAAATACAAATTCATTAAGCTGAAGTGTGTTTTGAACCAATTTGCTACATTCTGAACAAGAGCAGCCAAAACCTGAGTAAATTGAGTGTTTCTGAACCAATAGAAGTTGAGCCAGTAAGACAAGAACCCTGAGTAAAAAGGAGGGGAAAAAAACACATGAAGTAATGGCAAAGCAAATATCTTTCATTGTCCATCAAACATGAAAAAGAACCAAGGAATACCAAGCTAGCCATGCTGCCTCACCAAACAAACAGGGAGAGAGAGAGAGAGAGAGAGATGAAAAACCAGAAAGCTCTAAAAAGCAGCACATAGAGGTCTGGTAGGAATGCTCCAAGGAGGTGATGTTAGCGGGTACGTAGTGTTAAGTCACCAGTTGTCCCAAAAGCTCAAGTTGTTAGGAAATGACGCCCAACAATATACATCAAGCTACCCAACACCCTCCCTCACATGCAACCCTGCCCTGCATGTGGGGATACAGCATTCACACATAGAGAATAAAGAATGCAAATGGGACCAAATGCAAGTTGAGAGACTAGAACCTAAGACCTCCACCAACGTGAGCTCTAATATCATGTTACTTACAAACTGTCCCATGAGATTAATTTGCTAGGAAATGTACCCAACAACGTATATCAAGCTATCCACCAAGTATATCTTCAAATGTGGAAATTTGCAATTCCCCCAAATGCTGACAATCTGCAGTCCCCCAAACCCTCTCTCTTCCATGTTTTATTATTCTAGATCCAAAAGTATATCTTCAAATTGTGATCCGAAAATTCTCCCAAGAGGAAGGATGAAGTAAGAAAGATGAAGATGATAATGGAGAAGGATGAGACAACATAGTGGTACTAGCCTACTAGGAAGTAGGTGTTTGTGTGAGGGTTGTGTCCAAAGAGAGAAAGTAAAACGTGTTGCTCTGGCAGATCAAAGTAGAGGGAGAATCAGAGTAGGTCATCATGTAGATACTACTTTAAAGGACGTTTTTTTTTCCTTTTCAAATATGCTTTAAATATGCCAGAGACAATTTTTTTAGCATTGGCACTAGAGCAGCCTTTGTTTCTTTTTTTCCCATCACTCTATTTCTATAAATGCATATCTTGCACATTTTTTTTTTTTAAAAAAAAAAAGGAAGATGAACAAAAATTAGTGGCCATGTGGAATCAAGATGTATCCAAATAACACTAGAGAAAAAGAAACCCAAGTTGAAAGCTCTTTAATGCCTTGTAATACACTAGATAAAGTAAATATTATTAAAGAGACAACACAAACAAATGAAAATGGTGGAGATAAAATCAATAAAAGAGAAGACATCCCAGAATTAACAGCCAAAACACGGACGCAGTTCTGTTTAGGATTGGTTTTGGACAGTATATCCAAACAATAGGCAATATCATAAGCCCTAAGGCATACCTCAACATCCATCGGGTCTTGAACTTTTTGCTTCCCTGTCATACTTGAAAAGAGCTGGTGGTTAAGATGTGTACCAAGAGAAGCTTGATGAAAATACGAAGCCCAGTGGCTTTCAGAGAGTGCTTTGCAAGGAGAGAGAGACGGAGAAAAAAGTTCAGTTGAGGCAGAAATTACAAAAATAGCAGCAAGCAACCGGGAAACCTGTTGTAATATCATGAATGGCCAGACATCAATCGCCAAAAACAAATGTTGAAAAAAAGAAAGAAAAATTCAAAGGGATTAATATGATATACTGAGTTGATTTCTATTGACTACAGCATATGAATTCTAAGGCATGAAATGACTTGAATTCAGGAAACCAAATGACTTTGACTCAGTGGCATTTTCAAGCAATATATTCCAGTAAAGTGCTTCTGGGTTGAACACTAGTATCGGATTAACATGTACTCCATTTACAAGTGTATAGGTATAGCATCAATACACCACCGAAGACCCACATGCATTACTACAAATTATAGTTTTTTTATTACTAGTTTTTGTATGGACTTACCCAAGCCATATTTGTATCTTATTTTTTCCTAGGTTTTGCTGTATCGGAGTACCAGTAGTACCATCTGTACCCATATCCGCGCTTCATAGTCTTCAACTTGCAACCATTGTAAACCTATTATTGTATAGCTTGAGATGCTATATGTTTTTGAAGAACAAGGCACTTAGGAGATTGAAACATTTCAGGATCATTTGGGCGATGCAATTTTAACCTTCTCTAAAACTTCTTTATTATTATTATTATTATTATTATTAGTATAGCAAAAACCTTCATTTGAAGGACTATGCACATCTTTTGAAAAATACTTATCTTCAAAGAGATGATCACATTATACATATGATTTCTATCAACCTTTAGGACTAGGGCTTCGTGTTAGAGAATTTTGTTCAGAAATTTCCTTACATAGCCTTGTTCTAATTGTTTGAGAGGTATCCTTCATCCTCTTTTTCCTCTTCAATAAAATTCAGTCTATTTTTCGGTAAAAGCAACAACAGCACCAAAAGAAAGAGAAGGTAAAGCAACGTTTGACCTTTTGGACAAGTACGGGAACCTCACGACAGAGAACAAAGGCTAGCATCAACAAAGATATGAGTCTTGGTATTTGAATGTGGGTCAAGTCACAACAATTGATCCTGAAAAACATAAAAACACAGACAAGAAAAGAACATGAATTAGTAAGACAAAGGCAACCTGAAGCATAAGTTAAAATTAATAAATAGTCATAGATTCAAGCTCCCGAATGAAGTAATTGCATTGATCTCCAAATATATCAAACCAAAACAAACCAAACCAAACTAAACCTTGTGTCTCCATAGATCTCCAAATAATTAGTGGAAAACTCTAGTTCGACAAAGGGAAAGGTAAAATAATCAATTAATGCCTACTTAGTTGCAAAATGTTGTCTTTGTGAGAAAGTACAACATCTTTCTTGTGTAACAGCAATGTTTAGACGCAATAGTAATTTTATCAATATATGCCTACTCAATTGCAAAATTTCATGTTAGTCTTTCATCAGACATGTACAAGATATCAATAATTAATGATAAGCTGGAATTTGTTTGTCCAGGTGAATCAAGTTTTGAAGGGAAGAAAGCAATTTACTTTCTCATTTCTATAAGTCAATATTCATCGGCTGCTTCGTTAGTTTTAGGCTTTTATTTAAAGAACAAGGAGCTAAAGCTAACATGCAAATATTACATTCCTGGGAGTAACACTAAGAGTGACACAAAATCATGTATGGAGTCTTTCAAATCAAAATAACCTTAGCACACATATGGATTTTCTAAAGTGCTGATTTCTACATGATACCCAGGTAAACTATGTCAGTAAATTATAACAAAATAAAACAAATGTTCAGACACATTTACATAAAAAGGGTGGATTGGGTGATGAAGATCACGGAAAGAAGAAAAAGAGTAATTCTAGAATTTCACATGAAGAACATTTAGGGCATCAAGAATTAAAGATTTTGAATAATTTTGAGTTTTCGTGTCATTATATTAGGTTTTAGTAATTAAAGGTAGAATGGTAATTCCAATAATTGTTGGACATGGGTTGTAGGAGTCACCCATGGGTTTTATTTTGGGTCAAGTTATTAAATGGTTTTATTATGTTTAAAATAATCTTAGTGGTCAAAAGTTTAAGTTTCCTATTTTGATATTGAAGTAGAATTAGAAGTCATAGTTGGTTTAGAATATTAATAGTTGGTAAATATTTTTAATTTCTAAATTTGATAAATAGTCCTTATAGAATTAGGAGAATCTTTAGCCTATAAATATATGTGTAATCTCAATGATTCAATAGCAGAGTTAATATTATGAAAATATGAGATTGTGTTTGTGTGATTGGCCTATCCCTTGTAAGGGTGAAGCACTTCTCTCTCTCTCTCTCTTTCTCTCTCTTCTTCTTCTTCTTCTTCTTCTTCTTAATCTCAATGATTCAATTGCAGAGTTAATATTATGAAAATTTGAAATTGTATTTGTGTGATTGGCCTATCCCTTGTGAGGGTGGGGCACTCCTCTCTCTCTCTCTCTCCCCTTCTTCTTCTATCCAGAAAGGTTACTGTTCACGTCACTATTCACAGTGCTTAGAACAACCACCCAACTGTCCCTAAACACTTGTGTTTTCATTCCCAAAACCCTACCTTTTTACAAACCCTTAAACTCCTATTTTTTAAATATTTTTGCAGCCACAAAATCCCACTAAATGCAACCCTATAAGTCTATTGTTGCTACTGCCAGTATACTTAAACTGGGCTCACTACTTGTAGGAAAGTAATCCCTACTCGTCCTACATCATTGGGCCAATGGCAAGGCTTTCCATTTGCGTCCTTGGAGGCACAAGTTGAAGTCACGAAACCAACCTCTACAATGGGGGTAAGGTTGCGTACATCTTGCCTTCCCAGACCGTACTTTAGTGGGAGGCTTGTGCATTGGGTCACACTTTTTACACATTTACACAGACAACATATTGTATCCATGGATACATAAATGTGTAGATGCTGTTTAAGAATACCTGGTATCATTGCAAGGGTAGCTCTTTAAAGTAAACCAACAAATGTTGTAAAGTATTGCTGCACGTTCAACTGCTAATGGATCTCCAGGGATATCCTTCCCAATCAAGTCAAGTAAGAAACTGAGTGGCACAGAAGAGTGTGCAGAAAATGCATTTCTGCTGACCAGCACAGATGAGCTTTGCAAAACTATTTCATGTGCTTCATGAATCTCACCACGAACCTCCAAGCATTTTCCTGCCCAAAAACTAAATCAGAAGAGATAAAAAGCGAGCGAGAGAGGCTGTGGAAGTCCACCCAATGGGTGTCAAAATCAAGTCCTAGATAGCATAAAAATAAGGGAACAGAAACAGTTTTAAACACAACTACATATTCATAAATATGAATTTGTGTGCATTTACTGTTTAGATACATATACACAGATTAAGGAACATGTGTATATATACACACAGGCACAACAAATAACCAACCATAAATATTCAATCATTTTCTCATACATCTATAGATATCACCAACTCAAAACAGTTGTTGTCCATAGCCAGCAACCACACAATTCAGAGTTATTGCAGAGACTGTTTCCCCTTTTCTCCATCTTTTTTTACAATCACAAAACTGGAAATAATACATTATATACCGCAACCAAGCACTTTTTAAATTAACAAAGGGTTAATCATTCTAATACTAGTTGCATAAAAGGTAAAAAATGTTTCAGTTGAAAAAAACACTATTAAATCAACAAAACAAAGAAAAGTTAAGGGTTACTACAGCAAGATTTCCTCAACTATAAACACAGAGAAAGAAGCACTTGCGCAGATGCACAGAGAGAGCTGTTTGTGCACATGTACCCCAATGTTATTTCAACATTTTTAGTGCTAAAATATTGGTGTTGATTAGTCTCCGGTATAATGTGTGCTGTCAATAACCGTATAATATTGTAACTTCACTAGCTGCTTTTCCATGAATATGAATTTCACTAGATGAACTAGCAGCTTAATAAAGACTCCTAAATCTGTTTCATTTACCATGTATATCCTTCCACACCCACCTTTTTTGTGATTGGTCAGATCGTTTCGACTACTAGAAGAGTTTAAGAAACAACAGGAGCAATAACTATAAACTGTCGGATTAGTCCTCTGAAATTTAGGCAAAAAAGTATATAATTCAACAAATAACTGAGCCATATCCCTTTATTCCAGGTGGAACTGGTCCTTTGTACAATATCTCTTCCAAGGGAACATAGATTACACTTCTAATTACCAACAACATACAACTATCAAACTAAACACGGGTTTTAAAAGGATATTACATCAAGAAGCTTCAATTTGATGTTTTATTTGGTTGAAAAGAGCATAGCAATGAGTTTTAAACAAAGTTATATTGGTTGAGTCAACACTCTAAGACAAATTATAATTAACAAAAATCATAATTTCAATTTATTCCCTGAAAGTCTTCAATTTCACTTATTCATAATATTTACAAGAGTATATTTTGTGCAATTGAATACTGAGTGTGCATGCACAAATAATTTTCAAAAATCAACCTAAACTAAATGTTTTAACCACCGCACCTATGCCAGTGAGGAGCCTCAGTGAAAGCTGCCTGCGGGCAAACTCCCATTTCATTCGCACAAAATTGTTTACACACCCAGATTCCATAACATCAATATGAAGACAGTACCAACACCTCATTTTGTTGCAAACACATATCATTTCACATCCAGAGTCTGCAGCAGAACTTCCAATTCCCAAGAGTGGGACTGTCTGCCCAAGGGCATCAGGAAAAGCAAAATGCTGTCCATTGTTTGAATATTTAGAAAGCCCTACCTGTACCTCACAGGGAATGCTTTCATTATTTCTCTGAGAATGATATTTGGACCGAGTCATTCTTGGATTATGCTCTGCCATCAAGCATTGTCCCTGAGGTAAAGGATTCAATGTTTTCTTAGTCTTTCTAGACTTTTTGGGTTCCTTTTTTGTTTCAGGGACATCTTTTTTGGTTAGGAACTCCTTGATATCTAAATGATTTGTTGTGCAGGTAAAAGAATTGCTTGCACAAATGCCAACCTCCCTCTCAAGAGCATCACAAGTGATTGTGTTCTCAGCACCAACTTCCTCAGGATTACTCACTGAATTTTTCCACTCAGAACGATTAAGTTTGTCTAAAGCTGATTTGTACAGATCTTCTGCATAACATAATCTTTTTTCAGAAACATTTGCTGTATTACTATCACGACGACTTCTGAATAAATCTCCCAGTTGCAGGTCAATGGTAACTTCCAAGAGCAATCTGCATTTCAAACAAGCAATGGCAGTACAGCTATCTGCTAGTATTTGCTTGGCGCTTTGAAGTTCCTTTTCTGCCAAATCCCATTGACGTTGCTTGCGGTACAGTCTTCCTAAGAAGTTCAGACGCACACAGTAAGTTCGACAGTTTCAGCATTCTTTCCTGTGAGTAAGAGGACAAAAGATACGTAGAAAAGGACCGAGAACAAGAGAGAAGGAAAGGGTTTTTTTTTCTTTTATCTTGATAAGTAAATAAAGAAAAAGTTTACTTGTACACCTAAGATAGAAGAAAATGCAACTTTGAAAAGACGCAACCCTTGGAAACCAGAGATGTTTTTCCCCCACAATAGAAGAGTTTCAGCCTCAGATCCATTTCCAATTAATTCATGGATAATTCCAACCTGTTTTAACCACAGTACTTAAATAACAGTGGTAAAACACACCAAAACCAGATTCAACTTCTGAGCAAAAATATTATAGGGATAAACAAGTCAAACCTGTAAAGTGCTTTCAAGATAGCACTGAAGTATATTCCATGGAGTAAGAATACAGCCTTCCAAGTCACATAAAATAGTATCATGAGACCAAACCGTTGTAGCCACTGAACTACATATTTCGAAAGTACTAAGATTGTAACAACGCTTCTGAATGATTTCCCCATTTTCATCATAAATTTCACTCTGCTGCTCTACAGAGTACCTAAATTTTTCTTGCAAGAGTTTACTACGCAAACGATGGGCTTCTTTTGCATATGAAAGAGCCTACAGAGTTGAAAAAACTCTTTAGAAAAGGTTATGTTACAACAACCAAAAAATCAAATGTTTCTAATGGAAGCCGTGTGACATACAGCACACAAATTCAATTAATTTTTAAATCTAATTATAATAAAAAACCAGTTTGATAACCAGAACGTAACAAAGAAAATTCTACCAGTAAGAGTATTGGCAATGACAGGTAATAGTGTTATTCAGCTGATATTGCCATGTCTCTATTCAAGTTATTGTATTTCTTTCTTCAAATGTATAAAGCAACTCAAGGGACAGTGCAGAGCTACACAGAAGGCTATTATAAAATTAAAACTTCTTGTACAACTGGTATGAAAGTAAAAACAACACTGCACAAAATGCATCTACATTTTAAACAACATAAAGAGTCACTCACGACAAAGAGGAGACAGGATAGTGATTAAATAGAGGAAATATAAATTTAGTGAGATACCCACACATATCCGAGCAATGGGATATGTGGGATACAACGTACACTAATCCAACACCAGTCCAAGCCAAATTTCTCATTTTTGCAATAGACTCTCTGTTCAAGATATGTAACTAAATGTCTAGATCTCATTTTCATTCATGCCGTTTAAATTACACCAAAAGGGGAATTAAGAAACATGCAAAGAAAAAGGAGGAAAGAAACATACCACACAAGCATTAATTAACCAAAAAATAGTGCCTTATAATGGCCAAAAAACAAGCAAAAGCCTAAACTATGTGCAAATTTTTAGGTATGTTTCATATGATAAGCCAAAAAACATCTAAATGCCCCTTCTTTTACATGATTTTAGGATCTAGGACCTCCTAAAAGACTTCTTGTTTGGTTTGGAAACCCGGAACCCAGACCTCTCACTCGCCAGGGATCTAAAGAATAAATGCATCGTGTCAGAAAATAATTCCATTATACTGGGAGTTACCTCAATTAGTTGTCCCTTTGAAATCATTCTTCCACACAAGTCGTGATAGAGATGAGCAGCAAGGAAAGCTGAACCACTGCAAAGAGGAACCTAAACAAGAAAAATCGCAACATTAACAGGTGAAAAAATACAGATTAACTGAATTAGCCAAAAACCAACTCTAATAGCTATTAAATAGATCTTACACTGGAGATAAGATCTGAAGCAGCATGCTTAACTTCATCAACTTTGATGTCTGATTGGAAAAAACCATTACTGCGACAAGAGCCACGGGAGATGTTAGTGAACATAAAGGAGAAGCTCTGGCGAAACCCTACTTCCAGCGGCCATGATCTGTTCATGCAACGTGCCCAGAAATCAATCGACTTGGAGGCTTCACCACAATGCTGTGGCAAAGTTGTAATGAATGCCTCACTCACAGGTGAAGCACAAAGGGCGTGACCAAGCCTTCTGTACTGCCACAACAAAGCCACACATTTCTCCAATGGAACATTATTCCTTTTAAACAATCTGATCAACAGCTCATATATGTCTGAGTGAAATTCGGTGCAACCCTGAAGATTAAAAAAAGAAGCAAGCGAAGGCAGTGAGGCAACTAAACTTAACAGTTTCATCTGAAAACTCCAAGCAAAATCTAGTCATGATAAGATTATAGAACTTACCTTTATCGATAACATATCAACAACATGATACAACACAGTCAAAATATTTTCAAAAACCATATCACACTGATTCTCTGCAAGGCAACAATCTGGTCTCAACCATAGATTTAGTGCAGCCTGAATATCTTGAAAAGGTCGCTGTTTGGCACCGAACCAAGCAAACATTAAAATAAATGGACTGTCTTATATAACTGAAGACATGTATTTATTATTTAATAATGGGGCCAAAAAAGATACAAAACCTTCGAGTTTGGTTCAGCCTCCTGGATACACAGTGCACGCAAGGAATATGCTACAGCTAATTGATGACGAACTGCAATACTCCCACAAGCTGCTTCACCATTCATGCCATTCTGAATTGGTAATTGGTTCATGTCAATCATGTAACCAAAGCCAGAAGGAGAAAAGGAATAATTACAAATTTGTTGAGTGGGGGGTGGGGGAGCAAAAAACTCAAGTTTACTCACCATTGTAGATATTGCTTCTGATAAACACTGAATACAATCATTCAGACCTTCAATTCCACAGGCCCGTAATTCCCTTCCTTTTGCAATAAGAATTTTAGATTTCTGTAAACAGCTATCATCTGAAACATACACTTCTGCTAGGAGGACAGCAATGATATCCATTTGCATCTTCTGACATAATCTTGGATTCAGACCACTCATTTCATTATAAGCTAAGAGCTCCTGCATTTTAAGCATGAAATGAAAAACTCAAAACTGGAAAAAGGAATATAAAAATGAGACTACCAAAACTTTAAAAAGTAAAAGTAAGCTAAACCTGCTCTAATAATACACCAAGTGACCTTTTTGACACTTTTGCAGAAGATGAGAGCAAAGAATATAAGGATGTGGCACTATGCTCTGTATCTGGATCTTTACAAAGCTTACATTCTATCTGAAAACCAAGTAAAAATCAGACAGCAGAAATGCAAATTACTAAAGACAGCAAGAAGCTTTCAGACATTTACCTTCACCCACTGCTTCACCAAAGCTATAGGAGTCGGCAGCCTATTGAACACATTCTCAGCAGAGGACCAGTTTTCAAGACTATATCCCATGATTCTAGTCACCTTATTATGGCTGTCGCATTGATAAAGTAAATCAAGAAGAAAAGCACTTTTCGCACATGCCTCACTGACAAGATTTGCAACAGCATCTTCCGACACATCACTGCCAAATCTATTTGATTTGTTTACAAAAGCCTCACAAAGATATGAAACAGAAGTCCATGATGCCGTACAACATAATTTCAGCACCTTGGAAGCCTGTAAAAAAAAAATCACCTAAAATTTTGCATATCGACGTATCTTTCATTTTTTTGAAAATTTCTGTATTGACGTGTCTGTGTTTCTTAGGTTGTATATGGTCAGGTATTCATTTTGAGTGTGCCTAGCTCAACATTTTGGGACTCATGTAGGCCACATCTTATAATATTTAATGGGGCTTGGTTGCATAAAACAATTTAATTCATTTAAACAATATGCCCACTGTTTTACCTAGATCCCAAGTCACTTGAGTGAAAGTTCTTGGTCAGTATATTTAGGCTTGCATCACTTACTACTAACGACACATATTAATGAGAGCCCAGCTCAAAGTGGACAGTAATACTGTGGCTTGGGATTGGCTGAAAGATCTTGAGCGATGTATGTAGGAGTACATTTTGTTCACATGGAAAAAATATATATATATATATATATATGTACACTTACATCACTTCCTAGTAACGATGTGTTTCAAAGCCGTGGGTGCCTAGCCCAATGTGGACAGTATCATTACAGTTTGGGATGGAGGCATTACACCCAGGTTCATTAAGTTTTAGTATATTACAAACCAGTTGAACCACACAAACCCAAATTATTTTGGCTTGTTCTTTAATTGCTAGGTCCAGTTTTTTGGAACCAAACCAATCAATGTCAATTTGGTTCTAGGTAAAATAACCCAAACCAAACCAACTCACGTGCGCCCCTAGTTAACTTATGATCCTCTCCTACCTAATTCATTAACATCCTTTACCAGCTGGGTAAGGTAGGATAAACCAAAACTCAAAAAATAAAACAATCTTGATCATAACAACAAAAACCAATCCACCTTGTTTAGGAGCTCATGCATTACCCCCCAAAATTCTCTCAAATCAGAAAGAGCGCACTAAAAAGCTAAAGGATCTAAAAACTATTAGAAAATAGAACTAGTCTGACAACACCATTATTTATATATAAAAAAAATTGCAAAATTAAAACAACAATAGTTCAATGATAACACAATTGTTTAGTCAAACATTGCGGTCATAGAAGTAAGATTTACTGCAAGTCAATATAAAGCCATATTTTCCATATCAAAGTACCTCTTTCACTTGCTTATTCCTATATAGAGTAACACCAACATTGTGAAGAGAGGCAAAGAGAAATTTAATGCCACTAGCTTGAATCCAATCAATAGAAATAACTTGCTTAATAAAATCAGCACTCTCCTGCAGTAAGAAAAACAAACCAATTAGCCTATGGATAAACCAGTGCATTACTTTCCTGCAACAATTGAAGGGAACCAAAATTACCAAATTGAATGGAAAAAACAATCTTGGTCATTCATAATAACTTGAAATCAAAATGGCAACCTTTGTGTAGAGCTTAGTTCTGAACGAGAGAGTGAAGGCAGCCAAAGCTACAATGAGTATTGTTTTGTCATAATCATCGAATGCATTGCTCTCCCTTTCAAATGCACTGCATCCAAAAACAAAAGAAACCCCAGTACCCTTAATTATGTACTTAATTAACCTAATTAAACTACACAACCCAAGCTATTAAATGATGGATTCTCCAACAAAAGTTTCAGAGAATTTAATAACTTGGCTGAATTATACTCAACAAAGGCACTTGTATTCTCTTCTATGAAAGTCACCCACTGGGGAACATTTCTGCCGACACTTGGCAGATAATATTTAATTGAAAGAAGCAAAGGAGGAATGATAACAAAGAAAGAAAAATTTCAAGCAGTAAATCAATAATATCCATGTCAACCAAAGATTGTAGCATGAGCAGCAGTAACTGTTACACTCACCTTTCCAAAATCTTGGCCCTTTGAATCCATAAATTATGTGGGTCAAGAAAGAAAGAATCAAGAAAATAACTTCAGATAAGACTATTATTGTATGAATCATTTAATTGGTTCTATAAGAAAGATCATTGACAATTAATGCACAAATTAACCAATCATTGAACAGAACCAACTGGTTGTTTTTCCTGAGTACAAAAATGAAATAAAAAGTAGAATATATCATAAACATACCTGTGACAAAAAAGAAAAACATCACAAAATTGATGGAATGCATCCTGAATATCACATAGCTTGGTGGGAAAGGAAGCATCTCCAATTTCAGTAAATATCTCTTTCCTTGCTGAATTTACAAACTCAGCAAGTGGCTGGCACAAGAATTTCAGTGCATTACAGTAAGGCAGTAGATATGACTTTCCATTCTTTGTTTTACAAACTCTAGAAGCCTTATAATTTGAATCTCTGTGTAAATTTATTTCGTGTACAGAATCTGCGGAATAGTTGTATTCATCACTAATTGGCAAATTGCTATCGTTATTGCTAGTTAGAAAGTGACATTTCAATTTGCCAAGCAAAGCATTCAAATTATGGAGCACATCCTCCTTATCAAGCAAGAATCCTATCACAGATCCATCATTCATGTTTCTCATGGTCATGCTGCTGTCCTGCCTTGACTGACCATTGCAGTCACTGATGAACAACCCAGTACCATAAAGCCTCAGAATCAGGTCAAAAGGCGATGAAACCTGTGGAACAGTTGGATACCTTCCATGAAACACAATGATGGGAGAGAAGAAATGCATGTAATGCAAAGAAAGGAGTATTTTTTTTTTTTTTTGGATATGTAAAAGAAACGAGTAAATAACTATATAGTGCACAAAAAGTACCTGACAAAATTCACCTGCTATTTTGCTTAGATATGTTGCAAAGGCACTGCACAAATCTCTAGTTGCAATTCGACATTTATTAGCACAATAATAGACAAGTTCAAGAAATTCCATTGTAGTGCTTTCCATTTCAACCTGCCAACATAAATAATATTATGATTAGTATTAAAATTCAATATGAAGAGTTAAACCATAAATTGCAAAGCTTCAAGTAACAAGTGCAAATTGTAGATTCCCTAATGCTATGTTTGGTTGGGGGATTTGAGGAGGGATTTGGAAAGGGAAAGGGAAAAGGTGTGTGAAACTAGGTGAAATATAGGCATGTTTTATTCACATTTCATCTACCTTTTCCATTTCCCTTTCCAAATCCCTCTTTAAATCCCCCAACCAAACACAGCATAAGAGTAGGTTCTAAGACAAGAATATAAATGAATAGAGAACAAAAAGAAACCATGTTACAATAAAGTTAAAATTCAGTATACAAAAAGAAAATCAAATAAAAAGGCAGTGCAAAAGAAGCAAATAAATTTATGTAACAGTCTCTTTCAACACTTAATTCTTCCTGTTAATCATTAAAATTGATACATCTTTGACAAAAAATCATTTTCCCTCCCAATAATATGGAATTGCAAGAGTAAAAATGGAGGTTCATCATATGTTGCATTCATGTCTTTTTGGCAACCAAGCCACACTGCAACATGTAAAGGATATATACCAAACACAAGCACAAAAACAATAATGTATAAGCAAACTAAAAGTTTACACATCAACCTTCTCTTGGGATCAAAAACCTGACTCCGAAGGTTTAGAGAAGAGAATGAGTTAGACTTCATTTCCTTTTATATTACTAATATTGAGTAATTACAAGAGTGTCATAAGACATAATATATGTGCCAGCCCATTACACCAATCAAGGAATAAATAAAAAGAAAATACAATCACATATTTCCTATTCTAACTTGTTGCCTATTCTAACACTTCCCCTCAAGCTGGTGCGAAGATATCTCTCATGTCCAGTTTATTGAGAATGCTATGAAATGGTTTGCTCCCTAACCCCTTGGTGAGAACATCGACTAGTTGATCTCCAGTTTTCACAAATGAAATACATATAATGCCACTAGTGAGCTTTTCCTTGATGAAGTGCCTATCAATCTCCACATGCTTAATTCTATCACGTTGAATTGGATTATGAACTATGTTGATTCTTGTTGTCACAATAGTCACATGGAGTCAGTCTGATAAATTCTCAAGTCTCCCAATAGTAGTTTAATCCATAATAACTTACATACACCCTGAGCCATAACCCTAAATTCTGTCTCAACACTAGATCTAACCACCACATTTTGTTTCTTACTTCGCCATGTGACTAGGTTGCCACCCACAAATGTGTAGTATCCGAAAGTAGATAATCTGTCAGTGACTGATCCAGCCCAATCTGCATCAGTAAATGCCTCCACACTAAGATGGCCATGTTTTGAGAAATAGAGACCCTTTCCAGGAGAAGACTTCAGATATTTCAGGATTTTCATAACTACCTCCAAGCGGGAAGTTCTAAGAGCATGCATAAACTGGCTCACCATGCTCACGGCAATGGCAATGTCTGGACGTGAGTCGGATAAGTATATGAGTTTGCCTACTAGTCTCTGGTATCTTCCTCTGTCCACTGGATCTCCCTTTTAATCCTCACTCAATTTCTAGCACGGTTCTAGAGGTGTATCACATAGTCTACCTCCAAGCATTCTAATTTCCTTTAATAAGTCGAGTACATACTTCCTTTAGCATGTGAAGATGCCATCCTTGGACCGAGCTACTTCAATGCCCGAAAAATACTTCAAATAGCCTAAGTCTTTGATTTCAAACTCTTTGACTAAGTATTCTTTCAAACAAGGAATCTCCTCAACATCATCTCCTGTCAAAACAATATCATCAACATAAACAAGAGATGTGGTCTTACCATGTGAGGAGTGTTTCACAAATAAGATGTGATCAGCTTGACTTTGCTTGAACCCATATTTCAGCATAGCTTGAGCAAACCTTTCAAACCAAGCCCTAAGAAATTGCTTTAGCCCATAAAGTGACTTTCAAAGCCTACATACTTTACCGTTAGACTTAACATTCGCAAAACCAAGAGGAATATCCATGTAGATCTCTTCTGCTAGGTTTCCATGAAGAAAGGCATTCTTCACATCAAACTAATGAAGTGACCAATCCAAATTTGCAACAACAGAAAATAAGATTCCCACAAAATTCATCTTAGCAACCGGTGCAAATGTCTCCTGATAATCCACCCCATAAGTCTGAGTGAAGCTCTTAGCAACCAGTCTTGTTTTGTATCGTTCTATGAAACCATCTGCTTTGCGTTTTACCGTGTACACTGTAAAAATAAATTGATAGATAGAGAATAAATTGTATGTATTATTGATTGATATTATTGAATGTTACAATGATTCCTATATATAGAAGAGTAGGTGGTAGTAGGTGGTAGATGGAGTAGGTAAAGTGGAGGTGGTAGTGGTGTAGTGGGTTAGGTTTAGTGGAGTAGGTGAGGTGGTAGTGGTGTAGTGGGTTAGGTTTAGTGGGTGAAGTAGGTGATAGGTTTTAACAGCCCTCCGCAAACTTAAAGGGGATAGGAACTAACCAACTTGAGTTTGGAGAGAGTAACAAAACAAGAAAATACATAAAAATAAAAGAGGATAGGAGACACTGTATGATCGTGTCAGACCGTTGGTGAAGACACTGTATGGTTGGTAGACCGATGTAGAAGACACTGGCTCGTGTCGAACCGATGTAGAAGACAGTTTATGGGGTCATGTCCGACCGTTGTAGAAGACAGTTTACGGGGTCTTGCTGGACCCTTGTAGAAACTAACCGGAATCAATGTCGGGACAGTTTACAGAGTCTTGTCGGAACCATGAAGGAGCTAACCGGAATCAATGTCAGGACAGTTTACAGAGTCTTGTCGGACCCTTAAAAAATCGCACCCTCAAAAGGTGTGCCCAATCTGTCAAAAGGCGTGCCATCAAAAGGCGTGCCCAAGTCATAAAAAGATGTGCCGGACATGATGGCGAGGCGCGTCACCACATTGGCTTGCGCGCCCGTTTTGTCGTCTGGCGTCAAGGGGCGCGCGATGCGCGTGTCTGCCTTGGCTATTTAACCAAGACGGATGCTGAGGCTGAGGCAGAGGCTAAGACAAAAAACTGGCTAAAAACCTCTGAGAAACTCTTCGTTGTCTTGAGAGTGATACTCTGTTCGTTTGCTGAGAGAGATACTCTGTTCGTTTGCTGAGAGAGATACTCTGTAACACTCTGTAACCAATCCTGCTCTGAAAGTACCAGTCGGAAATCGCTGCTTCGCTGAAACACTCAGCAACCCAAAACATGGCCTCGTCTTCCCGTTCAGCTACCCAGAATATGGCCTCTTCGTCCCGTGGTCTGCTCACTCTTTCCCGACCTCAACGAGTCAACAAGAGAGATAACTGGTGCGGTGGCCAGTGAACCTCAACCAAACGCCTCTGTTTTTGCTCCGTTGAACTTTCCGATGCGGTCGGTGGAGCAAAAAATGGCGGTGCAAATTGATATTAAGGCCAATCAGTATACTTTGAAGTCATGTGTGGAGACCATGACGGCGGTCACAAACCTGTCGCACCGGCTGCAGAGTAAGACAAATGAGGTGCAGCAGTTAAACGCCCAGCTGGCGCTGCTCCAACGCACGTATAAGGATGCGCGAGCAGAGATAAGTGTGCTAAAGGCGGAAAATAAGGAGCTGAAGCGGAAGGCCACCGTTATGTTCCGATTTGGAGGGCCGCCATATGCTGCAGTGGAGGAGCAGGGAGTAGTGATCATGCCCAGTGGAGTGGGAAACACGGAGGCAACACCGACAAGGGCCGCCCAGGACGGAGGCAAAAAGAAGAGACCTGCGGCAGAGTAGAGAAGAAAAATCCCACTGTGGGTGTGGTTGTTGTGTTGTGGTTGTGTTTGTTTGTTTTGGTGTTTTTTTTTTTTTTTTTTTTAGGGTGTAGAATGCTGATCAGGGCGAAGTCCCGATAGAAATAAAATGAGTGTATTGTGCAAATCTAAATAGCTTGAAGGTACAAGACTGAGCAGAAAAATGAGATTGAATGAATAGAAGGTTTTCTTTTTTTTTTCTTTTTTTTTTTTGATAAAATAAAATAAATAAAGGAAAAAAAATAATTAATTTTGAAAGCAAACGGAGGAAAGAGAGGGACAAACTCATGTGGATGTCATGATAAGAAAAGGCAAAAGAAAGAAAAAGAGAGAAAAATGCAAACAGGAGTGGAGACAAATTGAGTGGAATTCGGTGGAAAGAAGAGAGAAATCAGGATTATAAATTGCTTTGGCTAGTGGTAGGGCCCACCAGCACTATTCACTTCAAAAATGTGGAATGGTGAGCAAGAGGTGGAAACAACAAGCTTGTCTTTACCCACGATGCCCTCAAGAGTCTACAGCAGGCTGAGAGATGCAGCAAGATCATTGGCCCATATGTTTCTTCCATCAACCACTCCAGCAAAGAGGTATTTTCCTGACGGGAATCCACTTGTAATCAAATCAAGAGTTTGTGCTCCGCGAACCAGATCAAAACCAAAACCAGTGACATACTTCAGGCTGGTGAGGGTTTTAAATGCCTCAGCTGGAACATCAGCAAAGTAAGTCTCGACAATAACATTCAGGCCTGACAAAGCTGATTTTAGCTCAGAGTAGGCAGCAGTGAATGCTTGCAATTGGTGAGATTCAAGATCCTTCACAAGGGTGGGCTCATCAAACTGAATCCATGATGCACCAGCGGCCTTTAGCTCGGCAACAACTTCCTTATAGATTGGAAGGATTTTGTCTAAGAGGGAGAGAAAAGAAAATGATTTCTCGACACCCTTTGCAGGTTTTGAGAGCAACAAATAGGACACAGGGCCAACAAGGACTGGAACGGTATCTACTCCAAGCGCCTTAGCCTCCTTATATTCATCAACAGCCTTGTGGGAAGCATATGAGAACTTGATCTCAGGTCCCAACTCAGGGACAATGAAATGGTAGTTGGTGTCGAACCACTTGGTCATCTCCATAGCAAGTACAGAGGCATTTCCTCTAGCCATGGAGAAGTAAGTGTCAAACCCAATCTCACCACCTGTCCAACCATATCTAGGGGGAACAGCGCCAAGCATCGCGGTTGTATCAAGCACCTGATCATAGTAAGAGAATGTGTTGCTAGGAATATACTTGATGCCAGCACTGGCCATCTGCTTCCAGATGGAAGACCTCAGATCGGCTGCGACCTTTTTCAAATCCTCAGCACTGCTCTTCTTATCCCAGAAGGATTCCAATGCAAACTTGAGCTCTCTCTTGGGGCCCATGCGAGGATATCCAACGATGTGAGAGGCCATTTTTCTTTAGAAGGTAGAACCGGAAGAGAGAGAAATCTGCGACTGGTTCTTGGTGAGTGAAGGCGGAGGAAGGCGGAGTTTCGGTTCAGTTATGGAATTTGTGACAGTGGAGTGAAGGTATGTGTAGAGGTCCGGCGGACGGCCAAGGTGAGACTGCCGCCCGCCGGTGAAGCAGAATGACTAGGTTGTTAACCTTGCTCTGATACCATGTAAAAATAAATTGATAGATAGAGAATAAATTGTATGTATTATTGATTGATATTATTGAATGTTACAATGATTCCTATATATAGAAGAGTAGGTGGTAGTAGGTGGTAGATGGAGTAGGTAAAGTGGAGGTGGTAGTGGTGTAGTGGGTTAGGTTTAGTGGAGTAGGTGAGGTGGTAGTAGTGTAGTGGGTTAGGTTTAGTGGGTGAAGTAGGTGATAGGTTTTAACATACACCCACTTACATCCAACTGGATTTTTGCCTCTAGGTCACTCCACTAACTCCAAGTGCCACTCTTGCTAAGAGCTCTCATCTCTTCCATCATGACATGTTTCCATTCAAGAATAGAGAGAGCATCCTGAAAATTGGTAGGTAGACTCACAGAAGACACTTTAGACAGAAAAGCTTGATATGAGGAAGACAGATAAGAATAAGAAACATGATTACTAATAGGATGCTGAGCACATGACCTAACCCCTTCCTATTAGCCATGGAAACATCTAAATCTGAAAAAACAGGAATAGAAGTACTAAAATCAAAATTACCTAGACTCTCAGGAGTGGGGTTGACTTTGAACACTCATCCGGAGAAGAAGTTGACAGTAGAGGAAGGAAAATAGTCTCTTGCATCCAGGTGACTTCCTGTCTATCATTGTCCCTAATATAAACTTTGCCTTCTTCCTTTTCCTCAACAACTCCTAGCTCATCATCCTCTATCTGTTCAACCACTCGCGGAAGTGAAACAGGAATCTTTCACACCAAGGCTCCCCATGAAAGGATGACTGTGAGACCGGGGGGGTAGGAAAGTAAGATTGAGACTCAAAAAAAGCGACATTCATAAAGACAAACCATTTGCGAGTGGGAGGATGATACCACTTATAACCCTTTTTGATGGCAAAATAACCCAGAAAAACACACTTAAGAGACCTAGGATCTAATTTACCACGAATGGGTGAATGATTATAGACAAAGCAAACACAGCCAAAAGTCTTAGGAGGAATGGAAAACCCAGAAGAGGTAGACCCGAACAAAGCTTAAAGAGGTGTTTGTTTTTTTAGGACTTGGGTAGGAAGACGATTAATCAAATAAACAGCATTGACAACCGCTTCCCCCCAATAGGATCGAGGAACCCGCATTTCAAAGGATAGACAACGGGCGACATCAAAAAGATGGCGATTTTTGCGTTCTACAACACCATTTTGTTGAGAGGTATTAGTGCATGAAGTCTGGTGAATAATGTCATGAGTGGCAAAGTAAGTGGCAAGACTAAAGTCAATATATTCTCCCTCATTATCAGAATGTAGAATTTTTACAACCATCCCAAACTGAGTACAAACCATTTTATGGAAATTTTGAAGTACAAAAAAGACCTCACTTTTATCTTTCATCAAATAAACCCAAGTGGCCCTGGAACAATCTATAAAGGTAACAAACCATTTTTGACCGGTTAAAGACACAAACCAAGATGGACCCCACATATCAGAATGAATCAAAGAAAATGGAACTAAACTTTTATTAATAGAAAGAGGAAAAGAGGCTCTGTGTTGTTTTCTAAGTTGATAAGACTAACATTGAAAATTTGACACATAATTTTTCTCCAAAATAGAAAAAAATAAATGCTTAAATAATAAAAAAAAAGAAATGTCCTAAGCGACGATACCATAGCCAAATGTCTTCCTTGGTGAATGGTAACTGAATAGATGAATGAACCAGCTTGTTTGTCTAATCCAAAATGTAGAGCTCATTTTCCTCTCTACCACTACCAATCCTCTTTTTCTCGTGATAAGGTCCTGAAAAAGACAATGATTAGGAAAAAACGTCACGCTACAATTTAAGTCACGCGTATTATGACTCAAAGATAAAATATTAACACTAAAATTGGGAACATAAAGGACAGAAGACAAAGGAATGGAAGAGGTAGCATGAATTAAACATTTTCCTGACACAGACGAAATGGTACCATCAATAATACGGACTTTTTCCTAACCTAAGGAGGGATTATACTCGAAAAATAAATTAGAGAAGCCAGACATATGGTCAAAAGCACCAGAATCAATAATCCATGAGACAATCGTATGAGATAGCAACACACATAGAGAGGAAGCCAAGCTACCTGAATTAACAAAGGAAGAAAAATGTGCACCTGTAGTAGAAGTGGAGGCTTGACGGTCTAGCAAGTAACGAAAAGCAATCTCAAAATTCGAGGCAAATAACCCCAAGACATCAGCAACGGAGGAGACAACTGGAGATGAAGATGGTGGCTCAACGGTGTCTGAAAGATGGGCTCGTGCATTAGCCCCGCTGCCTCTAGTACCAGACCGACCCCCTCGAGTACCAGGACGGTTGCCTTGACCACCAAAGGGAGTTTCATACAGCTTCCAACAAGTCTTGCATGTGTGGCGAAGTCAATAACAATAGTCACAGTACAGATGATCTTTCTCAGATGAAGGACGAGAACCACTAATCACACGGTCGCCATCGCAAGAGGGTGCAAAAACCAAAACCGAGCAATCAGTAGTAGCAGAAGGAAGCATCGCAAAACGGCGACTCTCCTCATTCTGTACAAAAGCAAAGGCTTCCTGGAGAGAAGGAAACACATTGATGCCAAGTACTCTGCTCAGAACCGAATCGTACTCCACATTTAGGCCTTCCAAGAACTTGAAGACCCGCTCTTGCGCCACAAACTTCCGATAACAAACAGAATCAGTGGAACAAACAGGCTTGTAATCTTGAAGGTGATCAAGCCACTTCCATTCATTGCTAAATAAGGTAAATACTGAAGGATAGTCTACTCACCTTGTACCGGTTGTTCAATGAAGCGACATAACTCGAACGCTTGTGAGAAGTTTCCCTTCTTAGAGTAAGTAGTTGCCACGGCCTCCCAAATATCTTGGGCAGTGTCCATAGACAAGTAGCCCTCTCCAATCTCCGGAGCCATAGAATGAATCAACCAACTCATAATCAGAGAATTGGTGATCTCCCACTGGTCATAATGAGGGTCGGTGATACTGGGTGCCTAGGGCTGCAAACGAGCCGAGCCGAGCCGAGCTTTGCTGAGCTCAAGCTCGGCTCGTTTACTTATCGAGCTCGTTTATTGAGCTCGAGCTCAGCTCGATAAGGAACT
Organism: Camellia sinensis; assembly: GCF_055761805.1. Classification (NCBI taxonomy): domain Eukaryota; kingdom Viridiplantae; phylum Streptophyta; class Magnoliopsida; order Ericales; family Theaceae; genus Camellia; species Camellia sinensis. The sequence goes on from NC_138962.1 coordinate 53,264,103, forward strand.
GGGCTCGAGCTCGGCTCGGCTCGGCTCGATAATTTTTTTTTAATATTATTTATATTATTTAAATATAAATATTTAAATAAAAAATATTATTTATATTATTTAATATATAAAAAATATATTTATATTATTATTTTTATATATATTTATATATTTTTAATATATAAATAATATATTTATTATATAATTTAAATAAAGATAAACGAGCCGAGCTTATGCGAGCTCGAGCTCGGCTCGTTTACTTATTCATGAACAGCTCGGTTCATTTGCATCCCTATGGGTGCCTGAACCCACCCATCAACATATCCTATCTTCCACTTGCTCTTCAAGAAAATAGTCAGACTCTGTGACCACACTAGGTAATTCTAATCATTGAATAGAGAGGTGGTGATTCTAAGGCCAGTGTGAAGGTTATCAGTCATAGTGGAAGAAATAACAGAACTCTCGCCCTGAGATGGCTGAGAGGTAGTACATTCACTAATCAAATCCGCCATGGAGACTCTACTAATTATTCCTCAAATACGATTCCTCAAACACGAAGCCAATCACAAACCCGGGAGATGAGAGTGTAGTAACAAGCACAACAATAACTATAAAAGCATAAAGGAGGGAGAATCTAGTGGGGCTTTGTGTCTGGACTGTTTTTACATCAGCGGAGAGTTTTTTTTTTTTTTTTTGGTCTGCTTCGGTACTGTTTTACCTTACTAGAAGACTGTGTATAATTATCACCAATCCACTACGTAAGAGACGACTTCATATTACTGAAGCTTGGGTAACCAGCTTAGGGAATGATAGAATATCACCCCTTATTTATAGATGAAGATTAGGATTTACAAGGAAGGCAATTTACAAGATGATCCCTGAGTGCTATCCCTGAGTGCAAAAAATGATTACAGACAAACCCTAGTGTACCTTTCGGCTAATATAATATGCTAACACTCCCCCTCAAGCTGGTGCGAAGATATCTCTCATGCCCAGCTTGCCTAATATGTCATGAAATGGTTTATTCCCAATCCCCTTGGTGAGAATGTCAGCAAGTTGTTCACCAGACTGGACAAAGGGAGTACAAATGATACCACTAGTGAGTTTCTCCTTAATGAAGTGGCGATCAATCTCAACATGTTTTGTCCTGTCATGTTGAACTGGATTGTGAGCGATGTTGATGGCGGCCTTATTATCACAGTATAACCGCATGGAGTCTGTCTGAGCAATACCTAGATCATGCAACAATAATTTGATCCATAAAAGTTCACACACACCTTGTGCCATAGCTCTAAACTCAGCTTCTGCGCTTGACCTGGCAACCACATTCTGTTTCTTACTCCTCCAAGTAACTAGGTTGCCGCCAACAAATGTGCAATACCCTGAAGTTGATCTCCTATCAGTTACTGACCCAGCCCAGTCAGCATCTGTATAGGCTTCTACACGAAGATGATCATACTTTGAAAAATACAGACCCTTACCAGAAGCAGACTTCAAATACCTCAAGATTCTCATGACAGCTTCAAGGTGAATCTGATGAGGAGCATGCATAAACTGACTAACTATACTGACAGCAACAGCAATATCAGGACGGAAGTGAGATAGGTAAATGAGCTTACCCACTAATCGTTGATAGCTCCCCTTATCCACAACTTCTCCTCCTTCATCATCTCCTAATTTCTGATTGGGTTCCAGGGGGTGGCACATGCCTTGCAGCCAAGCATCCCAGTTTCCTTCAATAGGTCAAGCACATATTTTCTCTGTGAGATAAATATCCCATCCTTAGAGCGAGCAACTTCAATTCCCAGAAAATACTTCAAGCTGCCCAAGTCTTTGATTTCAAACTCTTTAGCTAAATATTTCTTCAACAGAGGTATTTCCCCACTATCATTGCCTGTAAGAACTATGTCATCTACATAAACAATAAGTGCTGTAGTTTTACCATGTGAGGAATGTTTCACAAATAATGTGTGATCTGCCTGACTTTGTTTGAAGCCATATTTAAACATAGCCTGAGTGAATCTCTCAAACCAAGCCCTTGGAGACTGTTTGAGACCATATAATGACTTCCGAAGTTTGCATACTTTGCCTTCTGTTTGATGATCCGCAAAACCCGGAGGAATGTCCATATATACTTCTTCTTCGAGGTCACCATGGAGAAAAGCATTCTTGACATCAAACTGATAAAGCGGCCAATCTAGATTAGCTGCTAGAGAGAGAAGTACTCTGACTGAATTCATTTTAGCCACGGGTGCGAAGGTCTCCTGATAATCAATGCCATATGTCTGAGTAAACCCTTTTGCCACAAGTCTTGCCTTGTAACGCTCAATAGACCCATCTGCTTTGTGTTTCACAGTATATACCCATTTACATCCCACAGGTCGTTTGCCCGGAGGTAATGCAGTCAATTCCCAAGTGCCATTCTTCCTAAGTGCTTTCATTTCCTCAATCATGGCTAGTTTCCATTCAGAGGTAGCAAGGGCATCCTGAAAATGGTTAGGAATGCTAACAGAGGAAATATTGGACACAAACGCTCTATATGAGGATGACAAATGAGAGTATGATACAAACTGTGAGATAGGATGTTGAGTACAAGATCTCACACCCTTCCTCTTGGCAATAGGAACATCAAGATCAATGGACTCGAGAGATTCAAAGTTACCTCGACTCTCATCAGAAGCAGGAGATGGCAGTGGGGTAGCAGAAACGGTCCCGTGTATCCAGTTAACTTGTTTTCTGTCTATGTCCCGGACATAAACATGCCCGTCCGTATTCTTGGTGACAGTGGGTTCTATAGTCCCAGTAGAAGAGGGGGGTTCAAGAACAACTGGTTCCACCATAGGAGGCACAGAGGGTGGTGCAAGAATAACTGGTTCCACCATAGGAGGCACAGGACTCACTTCACACCAAGGCTCCCCCGGAAATGAGGACGGTGACACCGGAGAGGACAAGAAAAAAGACTGGGATTCAAAGAAAGTTACATCCATGGACACAAACCACTTACGAGAAGAAGGGTGGTAACATTTATACCCCTTTTGAGTAGGAGAGTAACCAAGGAAAACACACTTAAGGGAGCGAGGGTCCAACTTACCACGAGAGGGGGAGTGATTATGGACAAAACAGACACAACCAAATATTTTGGGAGGAATAGAAAACAAAGACGGAGAACCGAGGAGGACATGAAGCGGAGCCTGTTTGTCCAAGACCTGGGTAGGGAGACGATTAATAAGATGGGCAGCGGTGAGAACAGCGTCGCCCCAATAGGGCTGAGGCATATTCATAAAAAAAACACATGCACCGAGCCATGTCAAGAAGGTGCCGATTCTTGCGTTCGGCCACCCCATTTTGTTGAGGGGTATTGGTGCAAGAGGTCTGATGGATAATGCCATGAGTAGAGAAATATTGCCCTAACCCTGAATCGATGTATTCCCCGCCATTATCAGAACGAAATATTTTGATAGTGGCCCCAAACTGAGTACAAATCATCTTATGAAAAGTGCGAAACACAGAGAAAACCTCACTCTTATCTTTCATGAGATACACCCAAGTAGCACGAGAAAAATCATCAATAAATGTAACAAACCAGCGATGACCTTTTACAGACAGAACACGAGAGGGACCCCAAACATCAGAATGTATTAATGAAAAAGGAACGGAGCTTTTATTCAAACTGGGAGCAAAAGAAGCTCTATGTTGTTTTCCAAGTTGACAAGACTCACAAAGAAAGTCAGACACATGATGATTTGCGAAACTAGAAGGAAATAAATGCTTAAGTAAATGAAATGAGGGGTGCCCAAGACGCCGATGCCACAGCCATAAATCAGCGGGGGTAGTAGAAGATGTGGTGGAAGAATAAGCAAGTTTGTCCGGTTGATCTAGGAAGTAGAGACCATTTTCGGCACTACCACTGCCAATCGTCCTCCCCGTGACAAGGTCCTGAAAAAGACAATGATCAGGAAAAAATGTCACACTACAATTCAAATCTTGGGTAAGACGACTTAAGGATAACAGATTAACAGAAAACTTGGGAACATGGAGAACAGAAGATAGATGTATGGTAGGAGTGACTTGGACTAAACCTTTTCCAGAAATGGAAGAAACAGTACCATCGGCAATCCTAACTTTGTCCTGACCTGAAGAGGGCTTATAGACAGAGAAAAGATCAGAGGAGCCAGACATATGATCTGAGGCACCAGAATCAATAATCCAAGGCAAGGATGTATGACACAGGAAAGCACAAGGAGAAGATGCTAAGTTACCTGAGCGGGCAAAGGACGAGGAAGCGGTACTGAGAGCAGTAGAAGATCGGCGTTCCAACAATTGGCGCAATGCATCCTCCAGCTCAGTATCAGAAGTTTGGGTAACAGAAGTAGAAGTAGAATCAAGGGTATCGACGGCACTAGACTGATGAGCCCGGGAATAGGAACCACGTCCTCTAGATTGGCCTGACCGACCTCCTCGAGAACCAGACCGATCACCTCGACCCCCGGATGGAGTCCCATGAAGCTTCCAACACGTCTCACGAGTATGCCGCGGCTTTTTGCAATAATCACAGAATACAGATTCCTTATGAGCAGACGGAGGAGGCAGGCTGAGGCTATCTCGAGGAGTAGACAGTAATGCGGAACGGTCAGTAGAGACAGGGGACATCATGGCAGACCGGCGACTCTCCTCATTTTGTACATAGGCAAATGCCTCCTGAAGTGAAGGAAGAGTATCCATACTCAGAACTCGACCCCTAACTGGATCATACTCCACATTTAGGCCGGCCAAAAATTTAAAGACCCGTTCCCGTGCGATGAACTTTTTGTACCCGATAGAATCAGTAGGGCAAACGGGCTTATAATCTTCCAGGTGGTCAAGGCGTTTCCAGCCGTTGGTGAGGAAAGTGAAGTACTGAAGAACAGTTTGCTCCCCCTGAAGTGAGCTCTCAATAGAGCGGCGCAACTCAAATGCCTGTGAAAAATTTCCTTTGCGGGAATAGGTAACAGCCACAGCCTCCCAAACGTCCTGGGCAGTCTCCATAGACAAGTATCCCTCACCAAGTTCTGGAACCATTGAATGGATAAGCCAACTCATAATCAAAGAGTTGGTAATCTCCCATTGGTCATAACCTGAGTCAGTGGTACTGGGTGCCTGTATCCTGCCATCAACATACCCCATCTTTCCTCTGCTTTTCAAAAACAAAGTCAAACTTTGAGACCATGCTAGGTAGTTTTGACCATTAAATAGAGAGGTGGTGATTTTCAGACTAGGATTGGGGTTCTCAGTCATGGTAGTAGGTAGAATGGGACTCTCACTCTTTGGTGTTTGAGAAGAAGGGGAGACACTGGTGGAATCTGTCATGGATACAATACTACCGAACCCGCAACAAAACTAGTGACAATCACAAACCCGGAAGGTGGTAGTGAGATAACAGGTACAATGACTACTATAAAGACATAACAAAAACTTAAGAAACCATTTTTTTTTTTTTTTTTTTTTTTTTTTTTTTTTGTTTTTTTGTTTTTTTGTTTTTTTTTTTTGTTTTTTTTTTTTGTTTTTGTTTTTTTTTTTTGTTTTTCTTTTGTTTTTTTTTTTATATATATATATATATATATTGAGTTATTTATATATACATATATTTATATATATATAAATATATATATCAGGTTATATTTATATATATGTCAGCATATATATCTATATATATTTATATATTAAGTGTGTGAGATACCAGAGTGACGGGCTGAGGCGAAGCAGGGCGATGTCGACAGAGAGAGGCGAAGACGACAAGGGCGATGGCGGCTGGAGGAGATCGACGGGCTGAGGAGATCGACGGGCTGAGGCAGGAAGACGAAGCAGACGAAGCAGACGACCAGACGAAGACGAAGCAGACGAGCTGAGGGACGAAGACGAAGCAGACGAAGACGATCCAGACGAAGATGAAGACGACAGAGGATGGCTGGAGGAGATCGACCTAGCAGATGATCCAACTAGGTACGTTTTGAACCCTAACCCTAGAGGTGTAGCTCTGATACCATGAAGCTTGGGTAACCAGCTTAGGGAATGATAGAATATCACCCCTTATTTATAGATGAAGATTAGGGTTTACAAGGAAGGCAATTTACAAGATGATCCCTGAGTGCTATCCCTGAGTGCAAAAAATGATTACAGACAAACCCTAGTGTACCTTTCGGCTAATATAATATGCTAACAATTACATCACCAGAGGACTTCGAAGAGCGGCGACCACCCCAGGCAACCCTAGAGGGCCAGACGATTTCGACCAAACCAGCAAGAAGGCTGGTTGGCCCCCTGGGAACCCTCGGTATTGGCTGGAGAGGCCTACCAAGGGAGAGAGAAGCCTGGGTGATGGCTGTCAAAGAGAGAGAAGAGGCTGGGAGACCTGGGTAGAGTCTGTTAGGGTTAGACAAGGCTGGGAGACCTATTTAGGGCTTCCGTTTGGTCTATAGGAGAGAGGAGATCACCTGTAATAATGGGTAATAGAGAAGAAGAGTTGGCTCGGGTATGGCTCTAATACCATGAAGGTTTAGAGAAGAGAAAGAGTTAGAGAATAAGTTAGACTTCATTCCTTTTTATATTACTAATACTGAGTAATTATAGGAGTGCCATAAGGCATAATATATGTGCCAGCCCATTACACCAATCAAGGAATAAATAAATAAAAAATACAATCACATATTTCCTATTCTAGCATTCTCTCCCTTTACCAAAATTGCAACCATCTATTCACCCAAAAAAAAATTAAATTTGCAACCATCTAAAGCATGGTTTAAAAATACTATCGAAAATAAATAAATAATAATCTAGTAACTCAAATTGAACACTAATTGCAAGCAACTTTGAATGTTTACACCATATTATGGCAATCAGACTTGGATGAATTCAGTTAAGCTCAATCTTAATCTAGCCCACAGTGTACACTCAACATAATGAGCAGAATCATGAGCTTGCACATACTTACAAGATGTATGGATGTACAATTCACATAATTGTATGGATAAATAAAACTTCACATTGTGTATTATGCACTGTGATGTAAAATGGCATGGGATTCAAGCTCAAGTCCCAAAAAATGTGTAAGGCTAATCATTAATGAATGAAATATTTGAGCATATTCCTAAGCCAACACCAAATTTGACAAGATTACCTTACATTCACTGGCCATAGAGTCCAAAACGCATAGTAATATGTCAATGATGGCTGAGGATTGGTAATCTTGTTTTGAGAACAAGGAAGAACATATCCTGCGAGCAAACTGTAAATAAAATATCAATCAGGGAAAAAAATAGTAAGCATACACATGCACATGAACAGGCAGAACCCTTAAAAACTGTGAGAATAAGAGATAACTCACCTTAGGCAGTTGATCTTTCATATTTGATTTTGAGTACTCGGCAAATGTTGCCGAGCAGACCTCACACAACAGATCCTTGTTGAAACACGTTAGCTCTCCAACCAAAAATAAAGTACATTTACTCAGATATGTCACAAGCATCCTGTGCAACTTCTCATGTGCACTTGCATCCAAAACCCTATAACATTTTAAAAGTATTGAACTCCATCAATAATTAATTTTGTCACATTTCAAAAACAAACAATCGTACTTTAGCTGCTCAACAAGAAACCCATTACAGTTTTAAGCAATTAACCGGCTGGGAAGCATCATGCCCAATGTACCTTACAAAACCCATATATATTTACATCTATTTCCATTATATTATATAAAGCCTATACTTGAGTTCACCTTGTCACTTGATTTTTTTTCTTCAACAAAGCCCTTCATATTCAATAACTACCTCATCCGATAACTGTTTCATCAAACTATCCAAAATTGTTAAAAAGTTTTCAATGAAAACTTTTCATCGTTGATCAAATCACACCTCAATGGACAAACAATCCAAGCATACAATTGTGAAATTGCAAACAGATGGCTTGAACCCATTGCTCGTATGTGTGCATATATCTATCTTCTATCTATCTATACTATTATAAAACAAACAGCCACGATAGTGTAGACAAAGCCGGCTCACGCTATAACTGCTTGGAACAGATTCTGACCCAATTTAACTGTTTCAATTCGTAATTGTCAATCTAATTATTTCACTCGCGCACAAGTAGTGTGTGCCAACACGTGTGTGTGTGTGTATATACATAGAGAGAGAGAGAGAGAGAGAGAGAGAGAGAGAGAGAAAAGCACACCTGAACCATGGTGAGACCTCATCCACCAAAGTGAGTACCCTCCGGTAATGTCCTTCCTCTTTTCCTTGCTTCATAGAAACACACTTCACAAGCGTCACAACAATCTCCACAACCAAAAAAGCAAACTCATGATCCACACTCTCATTTCCCAAATCCGGAACATACTGAAACTTCTTCTTCACCAATTTCGACCCCGTACCGCCAATCTCAATCCCCCAAAGGCTCTCCAGAACTGAAAACCCCTCGATTTCAGCATCACCGTAGCGTCCCCAGGCCTCAAAGCAATGAATCAAGCGAACCCTCTGGATGTGAACGGAGTAGGGTTTACAGGACAACTGAGAAGAGATAAGTTGCAAGCAATTCAAGCAGAGCTTGTAAGTGGTGAACAATTCGAGAGCGAATTGGGGGTCGAGTTTGGGGGTTTCGGAGAGGCGTTTGGGGATGAGAGAGAGGGAGCGATTGAGGAAGGAGAGGAACTTCTTGGCGAGAGATCGGAGGGAGGATTGGTGGTCTTCGGCGGCGGCGTTTGAGGGTTTTTTGGATCGTTTGGGCTTGGTGGTGGTGGTGGTGGTGGTGGTGGTGAGATCGGTGAATGGGCGTAAGTAATCGGAGAAGAGGTGGTGGAGTTGGTGGAGATCGGAGGATTGGAGTTTGGAGATGAGAGAGGACTCGGCGTCGAAGTCCATGGATGTGGTGGTGGTGGTGAGAGAGAGAGAGAGAGAGAGAGAGAGAAGGAGAGAGGTGAGAGAAGAAGCAGGGGAATGAAGTGAAATGTATGGGCGCCAATGTTGCCCCGCCTAATGTTCATTTCAAAGTAGGCTCGGAGGTACGTATATCGGGAAATTCTACTATACTCCTGTCATATGCTCCCAAATATGTATTTTTTTAAAAAAAATTATAATCAATTTTTTTTATGAGATCTTTGATTATATTTCATATATTATTTGATTATGATTTTTTTATTTTTAGTTATAATTTTAAAAATATGAAATTATATCTTTTATTTAAATTATAAAGTATATACAATACACACCTTTTAAAAGGGATATATTATAGTCTTTCTCATATATATAATATTGTATGTTTTTTTTTTTGGCATATTGTTTAAAAAAAAAGGTTATTCTCAACAATCCTTTTTAAAAATAATGATATTGCTTGGTTAGACTTTTCCAAAAATACTTTTAAGAAAATTTTATTTTCTTGTTTTTCGTATTTTTTTTACTGAATTTTTTTTAATATTTTAAACATTTTTTTACTTTTTATACGTATCTAACATAAATATACCTAAAAATTTTGTGAAAAAACCTTTTAAAAAATCATTAAATACCAAAAATACAAACAAAAAATATGAGAATTCAGTATCTTTTTGTATTTTTATGTATTTACTAATTTTTTAAAATATTTTTTCACAAATTTTTTACTTTTTTAGATACATCTAAGTAAGGTGCATCTAAAAAAAGTAAAAAAAAATGTTTAAAATTTTAAAAATATTCACTAAAAACAAAAAAAAAACACAAAAATCAAAAAACTCAATTTTCAAAAAATTTAATATAAAAAACTCAAACCAAACACACTGAATAGTTGCGTTTGAAAAATTAAGGTTGTGTTTGGTAGAGTTTTCTAAGAGCTGGTTTGGCATGTTTGAAAAAAGTCAAAAAGTCATTATCCTATTTAAGTCACATCATCTTATTTAAGTCACATTATCTCTCTAACACATGTAACGCCCTCAAAATTAACCCATTATATATATCATTGACATGCATTATTTAAAGAAGACAATTAATTAATTCATTCATCAGAGTATTACTAAATAAAGCATTACATGTAACATTGAATAAAATGCCTTACAGGCTTACATCTTTCCAAGCCAACACTTGGATACAAAAATATGAGTTCTAACTCAAAACAAGAAAAAGCCCTAGGCTTGAATGTTTACATGTACTAATAATTAAAGACTATTAACTAAAGGTAGTCTTCTTCAATCCAGAAGCCAAACCCTCCCAAGCTAAGTCCTTGGAGGTAGTTTATCGCCTGAACCTGAAAATGATGTTCCCATAAAGGGTGAGCCACAGCCCAGTAGAAAAATCCTAAACCACATATAAGCAGTGAATAAAGCAATAACATTCAACAGATGGTCAACCAAAATAATCAATTACTTCATTTTATAGTCTCATGACACTATTACCAATGATACGTTTTACTTTCCAATTTATCAACATGGCTCAGAACCTGGCCAAACTTACAACAGTGAATCACATATATCATATTCACATCCTTCCAATATCAACAACAAATGAGACTCAAGCTCAAATCAAACACTTCATACTTCCAGATTAATACACATTTTAGTGCTGTATCAATAAAAAACTTCTATATAAATAAGCACACATAAAAGTGATGCTAATGGAGTCCATCCCCTATCTCCTCCCAAACAAAATCCGGTTTAGAGGTCCATCCCCTATCTTCCCCTAAACCGTGGAGTACATCCCCTATCTCCTCCCACACAAAACAATGTATGCAAATGCAATGCTCAATCAATACATGTATTTTCTGTATCAATGCAATAGTCAAAATTAATGACTTAACCAATGTGATTAGTTTCAGTTATTCCTAATCCACATGCAATGTCTACAACAATCACGACTATCCTCCACCGATAGCCCAAAACAGTTATTTCTAAACTGAAAATAACTATGTCAACAATTCAATAGACAAATAATTCAAATTATCCAACTACGCCATTTACTCAATGAATTCCCCAATTCCATGAATTTAACCATCTTTTCCCAATTCCATGAATTAATTATACAAATTAATTTAATAATACAACTAGGGTTTTTCCCAAAATTTACCAAAGTATCCCCAACATATCAAAATACCAAAGCTTAGAACAAAACCTATAAAATGGAGTAGGAAATCCCTACCTCGAAGACAACAACTCAAATGGTGAAGACAGAGATGAGTGCCCAAATACCAATGTGCTCCAAATCGCCAAATGTTCAGATTAAATGAAAGCCCTCAACTCACTCTATCTTTTTAATGAAGGATCTAGGGTAGAAACACACCCTAAGTGGATCAAATCTAAGAGAGAAGGTGAATAGGGAGAGAGAGAAGTCGGACCTAGGGTTTGGAATCAAAAAGAATATAAAAAAGACTGATCAAAACCCGCTGTTGCGTATATAAACTGGACAGGCTCGCTCGAGCGAAGACTTGGTCGCTCGAGCGACCAGACACAGAGAAACAACGCTCGAGCCAAGGAAGCCTTGCTCGAGCCAACAAGCCAAAAGCTCGCTCGAGCGAAAGAAAGCTCGATCGAGCGAAGAACTCAAACCCTCAGGTCTGTAACCAGACACACGCTCGAGCGAAGGAACTATTGCTCGAGCGAAGAACGAACTAACTCGCTCGAGCGAAGAAAAGCTCGCTCGAGCCAAGAATGCAAAGCTACAGGTCCAAACCAGACACAAACTCTCGCTCGAGCTACCAAACCCCGGCTCGAGCGAAGAACCAAAAACAACAGCTCGCTCGAGCGACAAACTCCTCGCTCGAGCGAAGATCCAAAATACTGGACAGCAACACTTGATTTCTAAACCCAACCAACCTGAAACAAATCTGCCCAACACATCCTATAATTCCAAATGAGAAAATAAGGGACAACAACAACCATTATACAATGACAGAATCTACGGAACCTAATTCCGGATACAATAATCAAATGGGAGAAGGCCGGGGTCGCTATAACCTCCCCTCCTTCAAAGAATTTCGTCCCCGAAATTAAGCATAAGTTTTTTAAAACAGATTCCCTTTTTTCGTTTTACAATTCATTAGTAAACACCTTTACCCAAAACTGGTCATTTCATCTCTTTATCAAGAGGCATCTCACATTAAACATATAACACAACATATATCTCAACCTGTATCATTATTATGCATTATTCCTTTCAATGTTAACAATTCCCATATCATATTCAATCGCATGATATATACAACCCATTCAACAATGTACTCAACAGATGCAATATTACACTAAACTTCTATAATGAAGCAAGTTTCAAAATACACCCATGTACCAATACAAACTCAATGTTTTACAGCTTAAGACATATATAAAGCTCTTAAGTTCAACGATATAACAGAATCTAATTATAAGATTACAAATCAACAAACATGTCCGGATATTTTTCGCGGACTTCTAACTCACGTTCCCAAGTGGCTTCTTCCACTCCGTGGTGTTTCCACAAAACTTTGACCAAAGGGATGGTTTTGCCTCGCAAAACTTGATCCCGCCTATCCAAGACCCGAACCGGTCTCTCATCATACGAAACATCCTCATCAATCACTAAATCAGTCCAATCCAACACATGTGATGGATCCGGCTCATACTTCCGAAGCATACTCACATGAAACACGTCATGTACTCCGGACAATTGCGGCGGCAAAGCTAAACGATAAGCAGCCTCGCCAATCCTCTCAAGGATCTCAAACGGACCAATGAACCGAGGGGACAACTTCCCACTCTTCCCAAACCTCATCAAACCCCGTCGAGGTGATATCTTCAGAAAGACATGATCACCCACCTCAAACACCAAAGGTCTCCTCCTACGGTCGGCATACGATTTCTGACGACTCTGTGCCGTAACAAGCCTCTTACGAATAAGCTCAACTTTCTCTGTTGTTTCCCTCACCAACTCTGGACCCAACAGAGGTGCATCACCCACCTCGGCCCAACACACAGGAGATCTACACGGTCGGCCATACAAGGCCTCAAAAGGTGCCATACCGATACTAGACTGGAAACTGTTGTTGTAGGCAAACTCTACCAACGGCAAGTGCCTCTCCCACGATCCACTAAAGTCTAGAACACAACCCCGTAGCATATCCTCAAGTATCTGAATAGTACGCTCGGACTGTCCGTCAGTCTGAGGATGATAAGCCGTGCTAAAGGTCAACTTAGTGCCTAAGGCACTCTGCAAACTCTGCCACAACCTGGCAGTAAAACGAGGATCTCTATCTGAGACGATCGTCACTGGGACCCCGTGCAATCTCACTATGTCCCGAATATACAAGTCGGCAAGATGATCTACCGTATCTCTCACGCGCATAGGAATAAAGTGCGCCGACTTAGTCAACCGGTCTACAACCACCCAAATAGCATCACTACCCCGCTGAGTCCTCGGAAGACCCACAACGAAGTCCATAGTAACATGCTCCCACTTCCACTCGGCAATAGGCAAGGGTTGCAACAAACCCGATGGCCTCTGATGCTCGGCCTTCACTTGCTGGCAAGTAAGGCACTTAGATACGAAAGCTGCCACATCTCTCTTCATACCCCGCCACCAGAACTGACGACCCAAATCCCGGTATATCTTAGTACCTCCCGGATGCACCGCAAGGCGTGAATGATGAAACTCTCGGAGTACCTCCTCTCGGCAAGACTCCGGCACAAACAGACGGTCTCGGTATCTCACACTCAGGTCGGAATACACCGTCAAACCCTTCTCAACCTTCCCACTGGAAATCTTCTCACGGAAAGATTCTACCTCAAAGTCACCTCTCTGAGCCTCTAACACTCGAGTCACAAGTGAAGGCTGTACAATAACAGAAAACAAGGCCGCAGCCTCAACGGATTCGCCCAGAAGTAAATCAAACTCCCCAAGTGCACCCAACATCTCCCATTCTCGGATGGCTATACTAGCTATGTCACCAACAGGTTTCCTGCTAAGGGCATCGGCCACCACATTGGCCTTTCCCGGATGATAATGCAACTCAAAGTCATAATCCTCTATAAATTCCATCCACCTCCTCTGCCTCAAGTTTAAATCTTCCTGTGTAAACAAATACTTTAAACTCTTATGATCTGAGAACACCTCGAACCTCTCACCATAAAGATAATGCCTCCAAATCTTCAAGGCAAATATCACAGCTGCTAACTCTAGATCATGTGTAGGGTAATTCTGCTCGTGAATTTTCAACTGACGTGAGCCATAGGCAACTACTTTCCCCTCTTGCATTAACACACAACCCAGACCCTCTCGTGAGGCATCACAATAGACTGCATAACCCAACCCTCTCTCTGGAATAATCAATACTGGAGCGGTGGTCAGTCTAACTTTCAACTACTGGAATGACTTTTCACAAGTCTCACTCCATACAAATTTGACTCCCTTCCGAGTCAGTCTAGTCAACGGTGATGTTAACCTAGAGAAATCTTTCACAAACCGACGGTAATACCCAGCTAACCCCAGAAAACTGCGGATCTCAAACACACTCTTAGGCTGTGCCCAATCTTGCACTGCCTCAGTCTTGGATGTATCAACAGACACTCCTTCCCCAGAAACTACATGGCCTAAGAACTTGACCTCTTCCAGCCAGAACTCACACTTCCCAAACTTAGCATAAAGCTTATGGACTCTAAGTAACTCAAGCACCACTCTCAAGTGTTCCTTGTGCTTCTCCTCAGAAGGTGAATAGATAAGGATGTCGTCCACGAATACGACTACAAAACGATCTAAAAATTCCTGGAATATCCGGTTCATCAAATCCATAAAAACTGCCGGTGCATTGGTGAGCCCAAATGGCATCACCAGAAACTCATAGTGGCCATACCGCGTACGGAATGCCGTTTTCGGAATATCCTCCTCCCTGACTCTTAACTGATGGTAACCCGATCTCAAGTCTATCTTAGAGAAACAACGGGAGCCCTTCAACTGGTCAAACAGATCATCTATACGAGGCATAGGGTACTTATTCTTAACCGTAGCCCGATTCAATTTCCGGTAATCTATACAAAGTCTCAAAGCGCCTCATTTCTTTTTAACAAAGAGGGCTGGTGCTCCCCACGGCGAAACACTAGGGCGTATAAAACCCTTGTCTAGTAACTCCTGGAGTTGGATTTTCAACTCAACTAACTCAGCTGGGGCAAAACGATAAGGTGCCATCGAAATCGGTGCCGTGCCGGGCACTAGGTCAATGGAGAACTCAATCTCCCTATGCGGTGGCAAACCAACAAGATCCTCGGGAAAGACGTCCGAGTACTCACAAACCACCCTTGGTAACACAATCTGCGTTTCCTCATCCTCACTAATCGAAAGGTTAGCAAGTAGACCACTAAGCTCACTCCGTCCTCGTGGAACATACCCCGGTGGCAGCACATCACCAACCCGGTCCCGAAGAAAATGAAAATACTCTCCGCTCACAGTACAACAAGTGACCCTCTGGCGGTAGCAATCAATAACTGCCCGGTATGACGATAACCAGTCCATACCCAAAATAACATCGAAACCCCTCATAGGCATAACTACAAAGGAAAATGGGATTCTATGATAATCAACCTCTATATCACAACCCCTAACGCCTTGTTTCAAAAACAATTCACCCCCAAGAGGTGATACTACACATATAGGAGATGCTAGCTGTGCTAACTCCAACTCCAAAACAGATGCAAATGCAGCAGACACAAAGGAATGAGATGCACCCGTATCAATCAAAACATTAGCAACCGAGTTGCAAAACAAAAAAGTACCTCTCACAACTGATGGTGCTGGCACAAGATCCTGCGCGGTAACAGCATACACGCGCCCAGACGACCCCTGATCAACTTGCTCAACCCTAGGAGCATAAGATTGCTGCACCGACTGAGACGATGAAGCCCCCTGATTGGCCCTCGAGGCCTGACCCGACAGAGCTGGCTGTTGACCCTGAATCGGCCTCAAACCAGATGCACCAGGTGTGCCACCCAACTGTGGGCAATACCTCTTCATATGCCCTGGCTGACCACACTGATAACACGAGAGTGGCTGACCTCTACCCTGACTCTGGCTCTGAGATCGAGCCGAAGAAGATGCTGCTCTCTGAACTCCTCCCCTCTGAGGACAAACTGAAGACTTGTGGCCCAGCTGGCCACACTTGAAACAGGTAATGTCTCCCTGACTGCCTTTCCCCGAACTAGCACTCGGTACAGGAAAAGTCAATCTAGAAAAGCTACCCTGAGACTGCTGGGAATTAAAACCCTTCTGTCTCCTACCATCATTCTGACCATCCTGACTCCTCTTGGAGCCCTTCTGCCCTTCCTCCTCTTCCTGCATCATGATTTCCATGTGGGCTGCAGCATCAACCATACGCCCATAATCCCGAATCATAGTTCCCCCAACTCTCAGCTTGAGGCCACGCCTCAACTTCTTCTCAAACTCAATACAACGGCGTTCCTCAGACGCCACCAACTCAGGTGCAAACCTGGACAAACTAGTGAATGCAGCCTCAAATTCGGCCACTGAAGAACTCGCCTGCTTAAGCTGACAAAACTGGTCTCGCAGCTTCTCCCTGACTGCTGGAGATAAGAACTTCTCCTGGAAAGCATTCACAAAAGCCTCCCATGTACCTCCTATACGCCCCTTAGTAAACTTCCACCACTGACCTGCATCCCCCTTCAACTGGAAAGATGCCAAGGTCACTTTCAACCCCTCGTCTTCGATGCCAAGCATCTCAAACGTCTTCGTTGTCTGTTCGAGCCACTCATCTGCCTTAAGCGGCTCTTTAGGATCACCCACAAATTCATCCGGATTAGACCGGAAGAACTCCCTCTTCAGAAAGGAAGGTCCTGCATCCGCAATAACAGCCTGAGCTTGATTCTCAGCTCTGAGAATGCCTACTGACTCCCTGAATGCCCCTGCTATCTCTCGGGCTAGAGCGCCCATAGCCTGCTGGCCTACTGGCTCGGCTACATTGGCCTGGCCAATTCCCTCTTGAACTGCCGGAATCTCCTCTGGCATAGGCACCTCCTGCCTACCCGGCCTACCACGCCTACCGCGTCCTCGTCCTCGTCCTGACATCCTAATAAAGGAAACAAAGACATTAGCACATTAATAAATGTGCCGAAGCTAAACACTCGCGTCCTAATGCAATGGACAACAATAATTCATTCCACGTAAGCACATAATCACATAAGCACCTACGAATTTCATTCCCGGATAATGATAGTCCCAATGCGTTACTATAGTTCCGGTTGGAAGCAGCAGTGATCAAGTGCCTTTCCAACAAGACTACTAGAAACTCAAGGGTCCAATCAACATCCTAGAAACTACATTCCATACCCACATAGTCACATAAGCATGTCATCAATTAAGCACATAGCATATGATACCACATCTGAGTCTCTATCAAGCGAGACAAACCCATTGTGATCCTAATCACTTCCCACGTACCCAAAGTATTCGAACCCGGTACGCTCTGATACCAAGTTGTAACGCCCTCAAAATTAACCCATTATATATATCATTGACATGCATTATTTAAAGAAGACAATTAATTAATTCATTCATCAGAGTATTACTAAATAAAGTATTACATGTAACATTGAATAAAATGCCTTACAGGCTTACATCTTTCCAAGCCAACACTTGGATACAAAAATATGAGTTCTAACTCAAAACAAGAAAAAGCCCTAGGCTTGAATGTTTACATGTACTAATAATTAAAGACTATTAACTAAAGGTAGTCTTCTTCAATCCAGAAGCCAAACCCTCCCAAGCTAAGTCCTTGGAGGTAGTTTATCGCCTGAACCTGAAAATGATGTTCCCATAAAGGGTGAGCCACAGCCCAGTAGAAAAATCCTAAACCACATATAAGCACTGAATAAAGCAATAACATTCAACAGATGGTCAACCAAAATAATCAATTACTTCATTTTACAGTCTCATGACACTATTACCAATGATACGTTTTACTTTCCAATTTATCAACATGGCTCAGAACCTGGCCAAACTTACAACAGTGAATCACATATATCATATTCACATCCTTCCAATATCAACAACAAATGAGACTCAAGCTCAAATCAAACACTTCATACTTCCAGATTAATACACATTTTAGTGCTGTATCAATAAAAAACTTCTATATAAATAAGCACACATAAAAGTGATGCTAATGGAGTCCATCCCCTATCTCCTCCCAAACAAAATCCGGTTTAGAGGTCCATCCCCTATCTTCCCCTAAACCGTGGAGTACATCCCCTATCTCCTCCCACACAAAACAATGTATGCAAATGCAATGCTCAATCAATACATGTATTTTCTGTATCAATGCAATAGTCAAAATTAATGACTTAACCAATGTGATTAGTTTCAGTTATTCCTAATCCACATGCAATGTCTACAACAATCACGACTATCCTCCACCGATAGCCCAAAACAGTTATTTCTAAACTGAAAATAACTATGTCAACAATTCAATAGACAAATAATTCAAATTATCCAACTACGCCATTTACTCAATGAATTCCCCAATTCCATGAATTTAACCATCTTTTCCCAATTCCATGAATTAATTATACAAATTAATTTAATAATACAACTAGGGTTTTTCCCAAAATTTACCAAAGTATCCCCAACATATCAAAATACCAAAGCTTAGAACAAAACCTATAAAATGGAGTAGGAAATCCCTACCTCGAAGACAACAACTCAAATGGTGAAGACAGAGATGAGTGCCCAAATACCAATGTGCTCCAAATCGCCAAATGTTCAGATTAAATGAAAGCCCTCAACTCACTCTATCTTTTTAATGAAGGATCTAGGGTAGAAACACACCCTAAGTGGATCAAATCTAAGAGAGAAGGTGAATAGGGAGAGAGAGAAGTCGGACCTAGGGTTTGGAATCAAAAAGAATATGAAAAAGACTGATCAAAACCCGCTGTTGCGTATATAAACTGGACAGGCTCGCTCGAGCGAAGACTTGGTCGCTCGAGCGACCAGACACAGAGAAACAACGCTCGAGCCAAGGAAGCCTTGCTCGAGCCAACAAGCCAAAAGCTCGCTCGAGCGAAAGAAAGCTCGATCGAGCGAAGAACTCAAACCCTCAGGTCTGTAACCAGACACACGCTCGAGCGAAGGAACTATTGCTCGAGCGAAGAACGAACTAACTCGCTCGAGCGAAGAAAAGCTCGCTCGAGCCAAGAATGCAAAGCTACAGGTCCAAACCAGACACAAACTCTCGCTCGAGCTACCAAACCCCGGCTCGAGCGAAGAACCAAAAACAACAGCTCGCTCGAGCGACAAACTCCTCGCTCGAGCGAAGATCCAAAATACTGGACAGCAACACTTGATTTCTAAACCCAACCAACCTGAAACAAATCTGCCCAACACATCCTATAATTCCAAATGAGAAAATAAGGGACAACAACAACCATTATACAATGACAGAATCTACGGAACCTAATTCCGGATACAATAATCAAATGGGAGAAGGCCGGGGTCGCTATAACCTCCCCTCCTTCAAAGAATTTCGTCCCCGAAATTAAGCATAAGTTTTTTAAAACAGATTCCCTTTTTTCGTTTTACAATTCATTAGTAAACACCTTTACCCAAAACTGGTCATTTCATCTCTTTATCAAGAGGCATCTCACATTAAACATATAACACAACATATATCTCAACCTGTATCATTATTATGCATTATTCCTTTCAATGTTAACAATTCCCATATCATATTCAATCGCATGATATATACAACCCATTCAACAATGTACTCAACAGATGCAATATTACACTAAACTTCTATAATGAAGCAAGTTTCAAAATACACCCATGTACCAATACAAACTCAATGTTTTACAGCTTAAGACATATATAAAGCTCTTAAGTTCAACGATATAACAGAATCTAATTATAAGATTACAAATCAACAAACATGTCCGGATATTTTTCGCGGACTTCTAACTCACGTTCCCAAGTGGCTTCTTCCACTCCGTGGTGTTTCCACAAAACTTTGACCAAAGGGATGGTTTTGCCTCGCAAAACTTGATCCCGCCTATCCAAGACCCGAACCGGTCTCTCCTCATACGAAACATCCTCATCAATCACTAAATCAGTCCAATCCAACACATGTGATGGATCCGGCTCATACTTCCGAAGCATACTCACATGAAACACGTCATGTACTCCGGACAACTGCGGCGGCAAAGCTAAACGATAAGCAGCCTCGCCAATCCTCTCAAGGATCTCAAACGGACCAATGAACCGAGGGGACAACTTCCCACTCTTCCCAAACCTCATCAAACCCCGTCTAGGTGATATCTTCAGAAAGACATGATCACCCACCTCAAACACCAAAGGTCTCCTCCTACGGTCGGCATACGATTTCT
Organism: Camellia sinensis; assembly: GCF_055761805.1. Classification (NCBI taxonomy): domain Eukaryota; kingdom Viridiplantae; phylum Streptophyta; class Magnoliopsida; order Ericales; family Theaceae; genus Camellia; species Camellia sinensis. The sequence goes on from NC_138962.1 coordinate 53,284,423, forward strand.
GACGACTCTGTGCTGTAACAAGCCTCTTACGAATAAGCTCAACTTTCTCTGTTGTTTCCCTCACCAACTCTGGACCCAACAGAGGTGCATCACCCACCTCGGCCCAACACACAGGAGATCTACACGGTCGGCCATACAAGGCCTCAAAAGGTGCCATACCGATACTAGACTGGAAACTGTTGTTGTAGGCAAACTCTACCAACGGCAAGTGCCTCTCCCACGATCCACTAAAGTCTAGAACACAACCCCGTAGCATATCCTCAAGTATCTGAATAGTACGCTCGGACTGTCCGTCAGTCTGAGGATGATAAGCCGTGCTAAAGGTCAACTTAGTGCCTAAGGCACTCTGCAAACTCTGCCACAACCTGGCAGTAAAACGAGGATCTCTATCTGAGACGATCGTCACTGGGACCCCGTGCAATCTCACTATGTCCCGAATATACAAGTCGGCAAGATGATCTACCGTATCTCTCACGCGCATAGGAATAAAGTGCGCCGACTTAGTCAACCGGTCTACAACCACCCAAATAGCATCACTACCCCGCTGAGTCCTCGGAAGACCCACAACGAAGTCCATAGTAACATGCTCCCACTTCCACTCGGCAATAGGCAAGGGTTGCAACAAACCCGATGGCCTCTGATGCTCGGCCTTCACTTGCTGGCAAGTAAGGCACTTAGATACGAAAGCTGCCACATCTCTCTTCATACCCCGCCACCAGAACTGACGACCCAAATCCCGGTATATCTTAGTACCTCCCGGATGCACCGCAAGGCGTGAATGATGAAACTCTCGGAGTACCTCCTCTCGGCAAGACTCCGGCACAAACAGACGGTCTCGGTATCTCACACTCAGGTCGGAATACACCGTCAAACCCTTCTCAACCTTCCCACTGGAAATCTTCTCACGGAAAGATTCTACCTCAAAGTCACCTCTCTGAGCCTCTAACACTCGAGTCACAAGTGAAGGCTGTACAATAACAGAAAACAAGGCCGCAGCCTCAACGGATTCGCCCAGAAGTAAATCAAACTCCCCAAGTGCACCCAACATCTCCCATTCTCGGATGGCTATACTAGCTATGTCACCAACAGGTTTCCTGCTAAGGGCATCGGCCACCACATTGGCCTTTCCCGGATGATAATGCAACTCAAAGTCATAATCCTCTATAAATTCCATCCACCTCCTCTGCCTCAAGTTTAAATCTTCCTGTGTAAACAAATACTTTAAACTCTTATGATCTGAGAACACCTCGAACCTCTCACCATAAAGATAATGCCTCCAAATCTTCAAGGCAAATATCACAGCTGCTAACTCTAGATCATGTGTAGGGTAATTCTGCTCGTGAATTTTCAACTGACGTGAGCCATAGGCAACTACTTTCCCCTCTTGCATTAACACACAACCCAGACCCTCTCGTGAGGCATCACAATAGACTGCATAACCCAACCCTCTCTCTGGAATAATCAATACTGGAGCGGTGGTCAGTCTAACTTTCAACTACTGGAATGACTTTTCACAAGTCTCACTCCATACAAATTTGACTCCCTTCCGAGTCAGTCTAGTCAACGGTGATGTTAACCTAGAGAAATCTTTCACAAACCGACGGTAATACCCAGCTAACCCCAGAAAACTGCGGATCTCAAACACACTCTTAGGCTGTGCCCAATCTTGCACTGCCTCAGTCTTGGATGTATCAACAGACACTCCTTCCCCAGAAACTACATGGCCTAAGAACTTGACCTCTTCCAGCCAGAACTCACACTTCCCAAACTTAGCATAAAGCTTATGGACTCTAAGTAACTCAAGCACCACTCTCAAGTGTTCCTTGTGCTTCTCCTCAGAAGGTGAATAGATAAGGATGTCGTCCACGAATACGACTACAAAACGATCTAAAAATTCCTGGAATATCCGGTTCATCAAATCCATAAAAACTGCCGGTGCATTGGTGAGCCCAAATGGCATCACCAGAAACTCATAGTGGCCATACCGCGTACGGAATGCCGTTTTCGGAATATCCTCCTCCCTGACTCTTAACTGATGGTAACCCGATCTCAAGTCTATCTTAGAGAAACAACGGGAGCCCTTCAACTGGTCAAACAGATCATCTATACGAGGCATAGGGTACTTATTCTTAACCGTAGCCCGATTCAATTTCCGGTAATCTATACAAAGTCTCAAAGCGCCTCATTTCTTTTTAACAAAGAGGGCTGGTGCTCCCCACGGCGAAACACTAGGGCGTATAAAACCCTTGTCTAGTAACTCCTGGAGTTGGATTTTCAACTCAACTAACTCAGCTGGGGCAAAACGATAAGGTGCCATCGAAATCGGTGCCGTGCCGGGCACTAGGTCAATGGAGAACTCAATCTCCCTATGCGGTGGCAAACCAACAAGATCCTCGGGAAAGACGTCCGAGTACTCACAAACCACCCTTGGTAACACAATCTGCGTTTCCTCATCCTCACTAATCGAAAGGTTAGCAAGTAGACCACTAAGCTCACTCCGTCCTCGTGGAACATACCCCGGTGGCAGCACATCACCAACCCGGTCCCGAAGAAAATGAAAATACTCTCCGCTCACAGTACAACAAGTGACCCTCTGGCGGTAGCAATCAATAACTGCCCGGTATGACGATAACCAGTCCATACCCAAAATAACATCGAAACCCCTCATAGGCATAACTACAAAGGAAAATGGGATTCTATGATAATCAACCTCTATATCACAACCCCTAACGCCTTGTTTCAAAAACAATTCACCCCCAAGAGGTGATACTACACATATAGGAGATGCTAGCTGTGCTAACTCCAACTCCAAAACAGATGCAAATGCAGCAGACACAAAGGAATGAGATGCACCCGTATCAATCAAAACATTAGCAACCGAGTTGCAAAACAAAAAAGTACCTCTCACAACTGATGGTGCTGGCACAAGATCCTGCGCGGTAACAGCATACACGCGCCCAGACGACCCCTGATCAACTTGCTCAACCCTAGGAGCATAAGATTGCTGCACCGACTGAGACGATGAAGCCCCCTGATTGGCCCTCGAGGCCTGACCCGACAGAGCTGGCTGTTGACCCTGAATCGGCCTCAAACCAGATGCACCAGGTGTGCCACCCAACTGTGGGCAATACCTCTTCATATGCCCTGGCTGACCACACTGATAACACGAGAGTGGCTGACCTCTACCCTGACTCTGGCTCTGAGATCGAGCCGAAGAAGATGCTGCTCTCTGAACTCCTCCCCTCTGAGGACAAACTGAAGACTTGTGGCCCAGCTGGCCACACTTGAAACAGGTAATGTCTCCCTGACTGCCTTTCCCCGAACTAGCACTCGGTACAGGAAAAGTCGATCTAGAAAAGCTACCCTGAGACTGCTGGGAATTAAAACCCTTCTGTCTCCTACCATCATTCTGACCATCCTGACTCCTCTTGGAGCCCTTCTGCCCTTCCTCCTCTTCCTGCATCATGATTTCCATGTGGGCTGCAGCATCAACCATACGCCCATAATCCCGAATCATAGTTCCCCCAACTCTCAGCTTGAGGCCACGCCTCAACTTCTTCTCAAACTCAATACAACGGCGTTCCTCAGACGCCACCAACTCAGGTGCAAACCTGGACAAACTAGTGAATGCAGCCTCAAATTCGGCCACTGAAGAACTCGCCTGCTTAAGCTGACAAAACTGGTCTCACAGCTTCTCCCTGACTGCTGGAGATAAGAACTTCTCCTGGAAAGCATTCACAAAAGCCTCCCATGTACCTCCTATACGCCCCTTAGTAAACTTCCACCACTGACCTGCATCCCCCTTCAACTGGAAAGATGCCAAGGTCACTTTCAACCCCTCGTCTTCGATGCCAAGCATCTCAAACGTCTTCGTTGTCTGTTCGAGCCACTCATCTGCCTTAAGCGGCTCTTTAGGATCACCCACAAATTCATCCGGATTAGACCGGAAGAACTCCCTCTTCAGAAAGGAAGGTCCTGCATCCGCAATAACAGCCTGAGCTTGATTCTCAGCTCTGAGAATGCCTACTGACTCCCTGAATGCCCCTGCTATCTCTCGGGCTAGAGCGCCCATAGCCTGCTGGCCTACTGGCTCGGCTACATTGGCCTGGCCAATTCCCTCTTGAACTGCCGGAATCTCCTCTGGCACAGGCACCTCCTGCCTACCCGGCCTACCACGCCTACCGCGTCCTCGTCCTCGTCCTGACATCCTAATAAAGGAAACAAAGACATTAGCACATTAATAAATGTGCCGAAGCTAAACACTCGCGTCCTAATGCAATGGACAACAATAATTCATTCCACGTAAGCACATAATCACATAAGCACCTACGAATTTCATTCCCGGATAATGATAGTCCCAATGCGTTACTATAGTTCCGGTTGGAAGCAGCAGTGATCAAGTGCCTTTCCAACAAGACTACTAGAAACTCAAGGGTCCAATCAACATCCTAGAAACTACATTCCATACCCACATAGTCACATAAGCATGTCATCAATTAAGCACATAGCATATGATACCACATCTGAGTCTCTATCAAGCGAGACAAACCCATTGTGATCCTAATCACTTCCCACGTACCCAAAGTATTCGAACCCGGTACGCTCTGATACCAAGTTGTAACGCCCTCAAAATTAACCCATTATATATATCATTGACATGCATTATTTAAAGAAGACAATTAATTAATTCATTCATCAGAGTATTACTAAATAAAGCATTACATGTAACATTGAATAAAATGCCTTACAGGCTTACATCTTTCCAAGCCAACACTTGGATACAAAAATATGAGTTCTAACTCAAAACAAGAAAAAGCCCTAGGCTTGAATGTTTACATGTACTAATAATTAAAGACTATTGACTAAAGGTAGTCTTCTTCAATCCAGAAGCCAAACCCTCCCAAGCTAAGTCCTTGGAGGTAGTTTATCGCCTGAACCTGAAAATGATGTTCCCATAAAGGGTGAGCCACAGCCCAGTAGAAAAATCCTAAACCACATATAAGCAATGAATAAAGCAATAACATTCAACAGATGGTCAACCAAAATAATCAATTACTTCATTTTACAGTCTCATGACACTATTACCAATGATACGTTTTACTTTCCAATTTATCAACATGGCTCAGAACCTGGCCAAACTTACAACAGTGAATCACATATATCATATTCACATCCTTCCAATATCAACAACAAATGAGACTCAAGCTCAAATCAAACACTTCATACTTCCAGATTGATACACATTTTAGTGCTGTATCAATAAAACACTTCTATATAAATAAGCACACATAAAAGTGATGTTAATGGAGTCCATCCCCTATCTCCTCCCAAACAAAATCCGGTTTAGAGGTCCATCCCCTATCTTCCCCTAAACCGTGGAGTACATCCCCTATCTCCTCCCACACAAAACAATATATGCAAATGCAATGCTCAATCAATACATGTATTTTCTGTATCAATGCAATAGTCAAAATTAATGACTTAACCAATGTGATTAGTTTCAGTTATTCCTAATCCACATGCAATGTCTACAACAATCACGACTATCCTCCACCGATAGCCCAAAACAGTTATTTCTAAACTGAAAATAACTATGTCAACAATTCAATAGACAAATAATTCAAATTATCCAACTACGCCATTTACTCAATGAATTCCCCAATTCCATGAATTTAACCATCTTTTCCCAATTCCATGAATTAATTATACAAATTAATTTAATAATACAACTAGGGTTTTTCCCAAAATTTACCAAAGTATCCCCAACATATCAAAATACCAAAGCTTAGAACAAAACCTATAAAATGGAGTAGGAAATCCCTACCTCGAAGACAACAACTCAAATGGTGAAGACAGAGATGAGTGCCCAAATACCAATGTGCTCCAAATCGCCAAATGTTCAGATTAAATGAAAGCCCTCAACTCACTCTATCTTTTTAATGAAGGATCTAGGGTAGAAACACACCCTAAGTGGATCAAATCTAAGAGAGAAGGTGAATAGGGAGAGAGAGAAGTCGGACCTAGGGTTTGGAATCAAAAAGAATATGAAAAAGACTGATCAAAACCCGCTGTTGCGTATATAAACTGGACAGGCTCGCTCGAGCGAAGACTTGGTCGCTCGAGCGACCAGACACAGAGAAACAACGCTCGAGCCAAGGAAGCCTTGCTCGAGCCAACAAGCCAAAAGCTCGCTCGAGCGAAAGAAAGCTCGATCGAGCGAAGAACTCAAACCCTCAGGTCTGTAACCAGACACACGCTCGAGCGAAGGAACTATTGCTCGAGCGAAGAACGAACTAACTCGCTCGAGCGAAGAAAAGCTCGCTCGAGCCAAGAATGCAAAGCTACAGGTCCAAACCAGACACAAACTCTCGCTCGAGCTACCAAACCCCGGCTCGAGCGAAGAACCAAAAACAACAGCTCGCTCGAGCGACAAACTCCTCGCTCGAGCGAAGATCCAAAATACTGGACAGCAACACTTGATTTCTAAACCCAACCAACCTGAAACAAATCTGCCCAACACATCCTATAATTCCAAATGAGAAAATAAGGGACAACAACAACCATTATACAATGACAGAATCTACGGAACCTAATTCCGGATACAATAATCAAATGGGAGAAGGCCGGGGTCGCTATAACCTCCCCTCCTTCAAAGAATTTCGTCCCCGAAATTAAGCATAAGTTTTTTAAAACAGATTCCCTTTTTTCGTTTTACAATTCATTAGTAAACACCTTTACCCAAAACTGGTCATTTCATCTCTTTATCAAGAGGCATCTCACATTAAACATATAACACAACATATATCTCAACCTGTATCATTATTATGCATTATTCCTTTCAATGTTAACAATTCCCATATCATATTCAATCGCATGATATATACAACCCATTCAACAATGTACTCAACAGATGCAATATTACACTAAACTTCTATAATGAAGCAAGTTTCAAAATACACCCATGTACCAATACAAACTCAATGTTTTACAGCTTAAGACATATATAAAGCTCTTAAGTTCAACGATATAACAGAATCTAATTATAAGATTACAAATCAACAAACATGTCCGGATATTTTTCGCGGACTTCTAACTCACGTTCCCAAGTGGCTTCTTCCACTCCGTGGTGTTTCCACAAAACTTTGACCAAAGGGATGGTTTTGCCTCGCAAAACTTGATCCCGCCTATCCAAGACCCGAACCGGTCTCTCCTCATACGAAACATCCTCATCAATCACTAAATCAGTCCAATCCAACACATGTGATGGATCCGGCTCATACTTCCGAAGCATACTCACATGAAACACGTCATGTACTCCGGACAACTGCGGCGGCAAAGCTAAACGATAAGCAGCCTCGCCAATCCTCTCAAGGATCTCAAACGGACCAATGAACCGAGGGGACAACTTCCCACTCTTCCCAAACCTCATCAAACCCCGTCTAGGTGATATCTTCAGAAAGACATGATCACCCACCTCAAACACCAAAGGTCTCCTCCTACGGTCGGCATACGATTTCTGACGACTCTGTGCTGTAACAAGCCTCTTACGAATAAGCTCAACTTTCTCTGTTGTTTCCCTCACCAACTCTGGACCCAACAGAGGTGCATCACCCACCTCGGCCCAACACACAGGAGATCTACACGGTCGGCCATACAAGGCCTCAAAAGGTGCCATACCGATACTAGACTGGAAACTGTTGTTGTAGGCAAACTCTACCAACGGCAAGTGCCTCTCCTACGATCCACTAAAGTCTAGAACACAACCCCGTAGCATATCCTCAAGTATCTGAATAGTACGCTCGGACTGTCCGTCAGTCTGAGGATGATAAGCCGTGCTAAAGGTCAACTTAGTGCCTAAGGCACTCTGCAAACTCTGCCACAACCTGGCAGTAAAACGAGGATCTCTATCTGAGACGATCGTCACTGGGACCCCGTGCAATCTCACTATGTCCCGAATATACAAGTCGGCAAGATGATCTACCGTATCTCTCACGCGCATAGGAATAAAGTGCGCCGACTTAGTCAACCGGTCTACAACCACCCAAATAGCATCACTACCCCGCTGAGTCCTCGGAAGACCCACAACGAAGTCCATAGTAACATGCTCCCACTTCCAATCGGCAATAGGCAAGGGTTGCAACAAACCCGATGGCCTCTGATGCTCGGCCTTCACTTGCTGGCAAGTAAGGCACTTAGATACGAAAGCTGCCACATCTCTCTTCATACCCCGCCACCAGAACTGACGACCCAAATCCCGGTATATCTTAGTACCTCCCGGATGCACCGCAAGGCGTGAATGATGAAACTCTCGGAGTACCTCCTCTCGGCAAGACTCCGGCACAAACAGACGGTCTCGGTATCTCACACTCAGGTCGGAATACACCGTCAAACCCTTCTCAACCTTCCCACTGGAAATCTTCTCACGGAAAGATTCTACCTCAAAGTCACCTCTCTGAGCCTCTAACACTCGAGTCACAAGTGAAGGCTGTACAATAACAGAAAACAAGGCCGCAGCCTCAACGGATTCGCCCAGAAGTAAATCAAACTCCCCAAGTGCACCCAACATCTCCCATTCTCGGATGGCTATACTAGCTATGTCACCAACAGGTTTCCTGCTAAGGGCATCGGCCACCACATTGGCCTTTCCCGGATGATAATGCAACTCAAAGTCATAATCCTCTATAAATTCCATCCACCTCCTCTGCCTCAAGTTTAAATCTTCCTGTGTAAACAAATACTTTAAACTCTTATGATCTGAGAACACCTCGAACCTCTCACCATAAAGATAATGCCTCCAAATCTTCAAGGCAAATATCACAGCTGCTAACTCTAGATCATGTGTAGGGTAATTCTGCTCGTGAATTTTCAACTGACGTGAGCCATAGGCAACTACTTTCCCCTCTTGCATTAACACACAACCCAGACCCTCTCGTGAGGCATCACAATAGACTGCATAACCCAACCCTCTCTCTGGAATAATCAATACTGGAGCGGTGGTCAGTCTAACTTTCAACTACTGGAATGACTTTTCACAAGTCTCACTCCATACAAATTTGACTCCCTTCCGAGTCAGTCTAGTCAACGGTGATGTTAACCTAGAGAAATCTTTCACAAACCGACGGTAATACCCAGCTAACCCCAGAAAACTGCGGATCTCAAACACACTCTTAGGCTGTGCCCAATCTTGCACTGCCTCAGTCTTGGATGTATCAACAGACACTCCTTCCCCAGAAACTACATGGCCTAAGAACTTGACCTCTTCCAGCCAGAACTCACACTTCCCAAACTTAGCATAAAGCTTATGGACTCTAAGTAACTCAAGCACCACTCTCAAGTGTTCCTTGTGCTTCTCCTCAGAAGGTGAATAGATAAGGATGTCGTCCACGAATACGACTACAAAACGATCTAAAAATTCCTGGAATATCCGGTTCATCAAATCCATAAAAACTGCCGGTGCATTGGTGAGCCCAAATGGCATCACCAGAAACTCATAGTGGCCATACCGCGTACGGAATGCCGTTTTCGGAATATCCTCCTCCCTGACTCTTAACTGATGGTAACCCGATCTCAAGTCTATCTTAGAGAAACAACGGGAGCCCTTCAACTGGTCAAACAGATCATCTATACGAGGCATAGGGTACTTATTCTTAACCGTAGCCCGATTCAATTTCCGGTAATCTATACAAAGTCTCAAAGCGCCTCATTTCTTTTTAACAAAGAGGGCTGGTGCTCCCCACGGCGAAACACTAGGGCGTATAAAACCCTTGTCTAGTAACTCCTGGAGTTGGATTTTCAACTCAACTAACTCAGCTGGGGCAAAACGATAAGGTGCCATCGAAATCGGTGCCGTGCCGGGCACTAGGTCAATGGAGAACTCAATCTCCCTATGCGGTGGCAAACCAACAAGATCCTCGGGAAAGACGTCCGAGTACTCACAAACCACCCTTGGTAACACAATCTGCGTTTCCTCATCCTCACTAATCGAAAGGTTAGCAAGTAGACCACTAAGCTCACTCCGTCCTCGTGGAACATACCCCGGTGGCAGCACATCACCAACCCGGTCCCGAAGAAAATGAAAATACTCTCCGCTCACAGTACAACAAGTGACCCTCTGGCGGTAGCAATCAATAACTGCCCGGTATGACGATAACCAGTCCATACCCAAAATAACATCGAAACCCCTCATAGGCATAACTACAAAGGAAAATGGGATTCTATGATAATCAACCTCTATATCACAACCCCTAACGCCTTGTTTCAAAAACAATTCACCCCCAAGAGGTGATACTACACATATAGGAGATGCTAGCTGTGCTAACTCCAACTCCAAAACAGATGCAAATGCAGCAGACACAAAGGAATGAGATGCACCCGTATCAATCAAAACATTAGCAACCGAGTTGCAAAACAAAAAAGTACCTCTCACAACTGATGGTGCTGGCACAAGATCCTGCGCGGTAACAGCATACACGCGCCCAGACGACCCCTGATCAACTTGCTCAACCCTAGGAGCATAAGATTGCTGCACCGACTGAGACGATGAAGCCCCCTGATTGGCCCTCGAGGCCTGACCCGACAGAGCTGGCTGTTGACCCTGAATCGGCCTCAAACCAGATGCACCAGGTGTGCCACCCAACTGTGGGCAATACCTCTTCATATGCCCTGGCTGACCACACTGATAACACGAGAGTGGCTGACCTCTACCCTGACTCTGGCTCTGAGATCGAGCCGAAGAAGATGCTGCTCTCTGAACTCCTCCCCTCTGAGGACAAACTGAAGACTTGTGGCCCAGCTGGCCACACTTGAAACAGGTAATGTCTCCCTGACTGCCTTTCCCCGAACTAGCACTCGGTACAGGAAAAGTCGATCTAGAAAAGCTACCCTGAGACTGCTGGGAATTAAAACCCTTCTGTCTCCTACCATCATTCTGACCATCCTGACTCCTCTTGGAGCCCTTCTGCCCTTCCTCCTCCTCCTGCATCATGATTTCCATGTGGGCTGCAGCATCAACCATACGCCCATAATCCCGAATCATAGTTCCCCCAACTCTCAGCTTGAGGCCACGCCTCAACTTCTTCTCAAACTCAATACAACGGCGTTCCTCAGACGCCACCAACTCAGGTGCAAACCTGGACAAACTAGTGAATGCAGCCTCAAATTCGGCCACTGAAGAACTCGCCTGCTTAAGCTGACAAAACTGGTCTCGCAGCTTCTCCCTGACTGCTGGAGATAAGAACTTCTCCTGGAAAGCATTCACAAAAGCCTCCCATGTACCTCCTATACGCCCCTTAGTAAACTTCCACCACTGACCTGCATCCCCCTTCAACTGGAAAGATGCCAAGGTCACTTTCAACCCCTCGTCTTCGATGCCAAGCATCTCAAACGTCTTCGTTGTCTGTTCGAGCCACTCATCTGCCTTAAGCGGCTCTTTAGGATCACCCACAAATTCATCCGGATTAGACCGGAAGAACTCCCTCTTCAGAAAGGAAGGTCCTGCATCCGCAATAACAGCCTGAGCTTGATTCTCAGCTCTGAGAATGCCTACTGACTCCCTGAATGCCCCTGCTATCTCTCGGGCTAGAGCGCCCATAGCCTGCTGGCCTACTGGCTCGGCCACATTGGCCTGGCCAATTCCCTCTTGAACTGCCGGAATCTCCTCTGGCACAGGCACCTCCTGCCTACCCGGCCTACCACGCCTACCGCGTCCTCGTCCTCGTCCTGACATCCTAATAAAGGAAACAAAGACATTAGCACATTAATAAATGTGCCGAAGCTAAACACTCACGTCCTAATGCAATGGACAACAATAATTCATTCCACGTAAGCACATAATCACATAAGCACCTACGAATTTCATTCCCGGATAATGATAGTCCCAATGCGTTACTATAGTTCCGGTTGGAAGCAGCAGTGATCAAGTGCCTTTCCAACAAGACTACTAGAAACTCAAGGGTCCAATCAACATCCTAGAAACTACATTCCATACCCACATAGTCACATAAACATGTCATCAATTAAGCACATAGCATATGATACCACATCTGAGTCTCTATCAAGCGAGACAAACCCATTGTGATCCTAATCACTTCCCACGTACCCAAAGTATTCGAACCCGGTACGCTCTGATACCAAGTTGTAACGCCCTCAAAATTAACCCATTATATATATCATTGACATGCATTATTTAAAGAAGACAATTAATTAATTCATTCATCAGAGTATTACTAAATAAAGCATTACATGTAACATTGAATAAAATGCCTTACAGGCTTACATCTTTCCAAGCCAACACTTGGATACAAAAATATGAGTTCTAACTCAAAACAAGAAAAAGCCCTAGGCTTGAATGTTTACATGTACTAATAATTAAAGACTATTGACTAAAGGTAGTCTTCTTCAATCCAGAAGCCAAACCCTCCCAAGCTAAGTCCTTGGAGGTAGTTTATCGCCTGAACCTGAAAATGATGTTCCCATAAAGGGTGAGCCACAGCCCAGTAGAAAAATCCTAAACCACATATAAGCAATGAATAAAGCAATAACATTCAACAGATGGTCAACCAAAATAATCAATTACTTCATTTTACAGTCTCATGACACTATTACCAATGATACGTTTTACTTTCCAATTTATCAACATGGCTCAGAACCTGGCCAAACTTACAACAGTGAATCACATATATCATATTCACATCCTTCCAATATCAACAACAAATGAGACTCAAGCTCAAATCAAACACTTCATACTTCCAGATTGATACACATTTTAGTGCTGTATCAATAAAACACTTCTATATAAATAAGCACACATAAAAGTGATGTTAATGGAGTCCATCCCCTATCTCCTCCCAAACAAAATCCGGTTTAGAGGTCCATCCCCTATCTTCCCCTAAACCGTGGAGTACATCCCCTATCTCCTCCCACACAAAACAATATATGCAAATGCAATGCTCAATCAATACATGTATTTTCTGTATCAATGCAATAGTCAAAATTAATGACTTAACCAATGTGATTAGTTTCAGTTATTCCTAATCCACATGCAATGTCTACAACAATCACGACTATCCTCCACCGATAGCCCAAAACAGTTATTTCTAAACTGAAAATAACTATGTCAACAATTCAATAGACAAATAATTCAAATTATCCAACTACGCCATTTACTCAATGAATTCCCCAATTCCATGAATTTAACCATCTTTTCCCAATTCCATGAATTAATTATACAAATTAATTTAATAATACAACTAGGGTTTTTCCCAAAATTTACCAAAGTATCCCCAACATATCAAAATACCAAAGCTTAGAACAAAACCTATAAAATGGAGTAGGAAATCCCTACCTCGAAGACAACAACTCAAATGGTGAAGACAGAGATGAGTGCCCAAATACCAATGTGCTCCAAATCGCCAAATGTTCAGATTAAATGAAAGCCCTCAACTCACTCTATCTTTTTAATGAAGGATCTAGGGTAGAAACACACCCTAAGTGGATCAAATCTAAGAGAGAAGGTGAATAGGGAGAGAGAGAAGTCGGACCTAGGGTTTGGAATCAAAAAGAATATGAAAAAGACTGATCAAAACCCGCTGTTGCGTATATAAACTGGACAGGCTCGCTCGAGCGAAGACTTGGTCGCTCGAGCGACCAGACACAGAGAAACAACGCTCGAGCCAAGGAAGCCTTGCTCGAGCCAACAAGCCAAAAGCTCGCTCGAGCGAAAGAAAGCTCGATCGAGCGAAGAACTCAAACCCTCAGGTCTGTAACCAGACACACGCTCGAGCGAAGGAACTATTGCTCGAGCGAAGAACGAACTAACTCGCTCGAGCGAAGAAAAGCTCGCTCGAGCCAAGAATGCAAAGCTACAGGTCCAAACCAGACACAAACTCTCGCTCGAGCTACCAAACCCCGGCTCGAGCGAAGAACCAAAAACAACAGCTCGCTCGAGCGACAAACTCCTCGCTCGAGCGAAGATCCAAAATACTGGACAGCAACACTTGATTTCTAAACCCAACCAACCTGAAACAAATCTGCCCAACACATCCTATAATTCCAAATAAGAAAATAAGGGACAACAACAACCATTATACAATGACAGAATCTACGGAACCTAAGTCCGGATACAATAATCAAATGGGAGAAGGCCGGGGTCGCTATAACACATCACTTCAAACTCAACCCAAACTCAACCCATATTTCATAAAAAGTAAAAAAATACACTTATTTAGATCTTCCCAAACAACTCCTAAATATGATTTGAGAATATGAGTTGTATTTTAAGTTTGTGAGTTTTAGAATTATGAGTGTAGAAATTTTGTTCGGTGAATAAGTTTTTAAAAGAGTTTTTGAATTGAGTGATGTGACATAAGCCTTGTTTGGTGGGAGAAATTTTTTGAAAATATATTCTACAAACACTTTTTTAAGAGTAATCAAACTAAACAGATTTTCCCAAAAAAACTCTCAAAAATGTGTTTGGTTATCTAATTTCCAGGATTCCTTTTGAAACATATTTTCAAAAAAAGTAAATCAAACAAGTTTATGTACTTTTATCTCAAAAATTATTTTACAAAAAGGCAAATCAAACAAATTTTTGTACTTTTTTATCTTAAAAACTACTCTACAAAAAAAAAACCAAAGTTATTTTAGAGAAAATATTTGAAAAAAGACAAACCAAATAAGGTTTTGTACTTTTTATCTAAAAAACTACTCTACAAAAAAAATCAAAGTTATTTTAGAGAGAATATTTAGAAAAAGACAAACCAAACAAGTTTTTGTACTTTTTTATTTCAAAAACTACTCTACAAACACAAACCAAACACACCCATAATTTTTTATACAAAAACTTACAACTCATAACCAACACACAATCCAAAATTCTATTCCAAAAAAAAAATTGAAAATATTTTTTATTTAAAATATAAAAATAACAAGTGCAAAAAAAATAAAAAAATCAAAATCAAAAGCACTGTTCCAGTCAACCGGCCGAACGTCTAGAGGGACATCCAAGTACACGAATTTTCAAACACGGGTGTGGAAATGTGTTTTGAAAACTGTAAACAAACGCCGCACTTAAACTAAAAGGTGAAATCATGATTCAAAAGCTATACCAAACACAGCCTAATTATTTTAGTTAACTTTTTTTACTGTAGATTTATATTTAGGATGATAGTTTTTTTTTTTTTAATTGATTTGATGGTTACAAGAAAATAATTAAATTAATTATAATTTATATGCGACATTTTATATCGTTGACTATTTTAACTTATTTTATTTAAATTAATTATTTTAACCAAAATCTAAGGTTGCGTTTGGTAGAGCTTTCTAACTATGATTTGAGAGTATGAGTTTTATTTTGAGTTTGTGAGTTTTGGAATTATGATTTGAGTGTGAAAAATTTGTTTGGTGAAAAAGTTTTGAATTGAGTGGGGAATTTTTGATGTGACATATGATATTTGATACAAAAATTTACAACTCATAACCACACATATAACTCAAAATTTTATTAAAACACATAAAAAAAAATTAAAAATTCGGAAAATATTTTTTTTCCGAATATATAAAAATTAACATAGGTCAATTAAAAAAAATAAAAATAAATTTTGCATTGTTCCGGACAACCGGTGGGACATCCAGTAGGACATCCGGTGGGACGACTGGTTAAGCCAAATTTGAAAAAAAAAATTGAAAATTGCACCTGAGATAGAGTTTTCTGCAGAGTTTTCTCTTTATTATGGAAATACAATTTGAGAGTCGTATCCAAACATGAAGTTAGAATGTGAAGACAGAATTGTATTTTGAAAATCATTCCAAACATAGCCCAACTTTTCAAACACGCCATTGTCAAAACATTTTACTTTTCAAATCAATATAAATTTTAAAATAAAAATAAAAAATAAAATTTTTAAAAGAAGTTTATAACAAAGTACATATATTTTTGCTCCCTTTTTTTCTTAGGACTCATGCCTCGTTTGGGAATAAATTATTTTAATAATTTTTTAATTTTTTAACTAAAATGTGAGGTAAAAAAACTAGTATGCTTTGAGTGAATTTTTAATGTTTTATGAAAAGATGTGCAAAAAATGAAGAGAAAATATAATTTTTAACTTTTTGATATATATTATAGATTTTTTGATTTTTTTAATAACTTTTGACTTTTAAACTAAAACAGGCACATGTCAACCGAGACCTCAGTGTAAAAGTCTAAATTACAATTTTGTTTACCCAAAAGTCCAGGGATTAAAACACTTTGTTCATAAGAATAAACTCAAACAAATTGACTAAAACACTTCCTCTCTCTCTCTATATATATACTAGTGTATGCCCGTACTTAAAGGCATGATGTAAATTGTCACGACCCGCTCCCCGTACACAAGGGTTAAGTATCGTGATGGCCAGTAACTGAAGTTATCTCCGGCCAATTCTTGAACAAATTAATATGCGCGAGCGGAAATAATATTTAAGTGAGAGTACCAAAATAATCATCGGAGCTTCTATTTTTATTACAAAATTTATTGACCAGAAAGGCTGAAATTTACATATAAAAATATCATAAAAGTGTTGTATGTATCTATTCCGCAGCCTCGCATCTAAGATTTTTCAAAAGTTATTTCTGAATTGTATTGTTTCCTAAAAATTGGTAAACAACTATAAGCACATAGGAGAGTGAGAAATATTATGCCGAGAGTATAAGAGATACAAAATAACCATGGATAGTTACATAACTAAAATATTTAAGATCACTTAGTCTGAACAAATAATCATTTAAGTAGCAAAATTGAGATTATGTAAATAAATAACCATAACCACGGTACCGAACAAAACAAAACAGAGGTCACAGGAGTGACAGTCAGAACAAGGGTTCGGATTCAAGAGGTGGCTCGTATAGATTATAGAGGTGGCTCCCACAATAGTGTAGCACTTATTTCCGCACAACACTTTACTCCGCACAAAACAGAGGTCAATAGATCCATGACAATAGAGGGTCACAAAGTGACCAAACAGAGGCCAATGGTTATTTAAGTCTCCCAAGGCATGGGACTCCTGTGGTAGTACTTACAAAACATAATTGTTTACAAGATCATTGTCAAATAATCAGTAAAAGTTAAACAAATATATCCATGAGTTTCATTTTAAATAAATAGAGTTCAGAAATTAATCCACGTAATTGAAATATTAATATAATTTATAAAACATAACTTGTATAAAATAAATTATAGTAAGTCAAAATATACGTAAAATATATTATGGTAACTCAAAATATAGTATAACTCACCTTAAAATTAATACCTCACTCTTTCTTCTTTGATCTTGATCTCCTCCCCATTTATAGGGAGGCAGGCCTTTCCATTACTCTCCACGTGTCCACAGTAATCTTCCTTAGATTTGGATTGAAATCTTGTTAGATCTATAGTTATCTTATTAACTTGAGGTAATTATATTTTGGCCCCAATTCTTTTAAAATAATTATATTCCCCCTTCGTTTGATAAAAATATAAACTAATCCCTAATTAAATTACACTCTATCATATACCAACATAAAATTAATTATTTATTTTACTACCACACCTATTATTATTATTATTATTATTATTATTATTATTATTATTATTATTATTATTGTTATTTATTTTTATTTTTAATAATATATCATCAAATGCAACCATAATACTAGTATAAAATTTAAGGGACAACTTAAATTTTCGAGTTATTACATAAATAATAATATTAGGATCAAAATGTAATTGTAATTTGTACGTATCATGTTAAAATTTGTAGAGTCAGTAGCACCTAATAAAAGATCAAGTCAGCACACTTACCATTAGTTTGTGGTTAACACCTGATACACTGGTGAGTGTTATAGTACCCCAAACCCCAAATATCTTATTGAAATAACATAATACAGACAACATAAATACCATAACCTGACAAATTGTTTACATATTAAGATGCGAAAATCAAATATTGAAAAATAATTTTCCAATCAATCTGAATAAAGCATTGACACCTCTATACATCACGGAGGGAGCCCCAATATTGAATTTCCTGCAACAAAAAATAGACAATCTATATAACAAAACACACGAATCGTCATCAAGAATAAATGAACTTTATGCCATAGCATCCCAACAATATAGCAATTCATTTTTCATAAAACCGCTTAAATGGTGAAATTTAATTTTGTAAGAAAAATAATTCCTGCAACCCATCTAGTTTGTCCAATAAAAATTGTTGCTAGTATCAATACTTGAAAGAAAATGTATAGTAAGAAGAATAAATTAAATAAGACAAATTATAAATAAGTGATAACTTCACAAAATATTTAAAAACTCATTGATTTGTAATTTTTCCTATGAAATAAGAAGAAGAGTAAAGAGAGCCCATATTACAGTTTGGTGCAAATCTCCATCGTCCTATGAAAATAAAAGAGAACATAATTTTATAAGAAGACAATTAGAGGGAAAAAAAGTGTATTTAAAAAATAAAAATAAAAAACTGATATGTCCAAAGTAGTGACAAATTACATGTCTAGAGTAATAAATCAATTCAATTCAAAGAAAGACAATTTTTTTTTTGGTACCACGCGGAGAACTCAATTGTAACAAACTAATTCAAAATAAAAGATCAAGTCAGCACTCTTACCATTAGGGGTTGTTTGGGGTGTCATAAGTAAGTGTATTTTTTGTCTTTTTAGACTGAAGAATTGAGGAAAAAAATATGGATGTTTGGGTTAACTTTTTGACTTTTTTATGGAAAAATGTGTATTAAAAAATTGTAAAAATTGGTTTGTAGGGGAAAATTAGGATTGGGAGTTGTGCAGCCGTAATTGTTGACTTTTGGTGAATAGTGTTAGCTTTTTAATTTTTTAAGTAACTTTTTGACTTTTTGTCTTTTTCTTATCTTCCCAAACTTGGCCTTAGTTTGTGGCTAACACTTGATGCATTGCTGAGTTATTGAAATAACATAAAACAGATAACATGGATTAGGCCAAATACAAAGTATAACCTGACAAATAGTAGTTTATAGAAATAGTTTACATATTAAGATACGAAAATCAAATCTCAAAGAATAATTTTCCTATCAACCTGAAGAAAGCAGTGACACCTCTCTACATTGCGGAGGGAGCCCCAATATTGAATTTTCTACGACAAAAAATAGACAATCTATATAACAAAACATACAGATTGTCACCCTAAAACAGTGAGTTTTGTAGTAAACTGTAAATTGAAAAACTAAATGCATCATTTCATCACAAAGAAATCAACTCTATGCCATAGCATCCCAACAATGTAGTAATACATTTTTCATAAAACCGCTTATGAAAAATTGCTTAAACGGTGAAATTTAAGTTTGTAAAATAAATAATTCCTGCAACTAATCTAGTGGGCCGAATTAATGTGAAAATTATCAATTACATCAACTATAGACAACTTTAGAATAGAAACTGTTGCTTTAAAAAATAGCCAAATTAAAAAGATTTAAAGTCATCCAATAGCCATCAACTGTTGCTAGTATCAATACTTGAAATGAAAATGATCTTAACATGTTTTCCTCCTCTAGTTTTAACATAGTCCACTTGGGTTAGAAATGGCACCTGGAATGAAACATCTTTTGAAAGCTAATTAATGTACGAATCTTCAATTTGAGATTATTATAAACTTCAATCTTCAATCTTATCCCATTTAGATTGTAAATCTATATAAATATAACAAATGGATAGAAATTTTAGAGGTTGATGCAGGTTAGTATTGTCAAAACCTATAATACAAAAGTTAATTTCACTAAATACATATTAAATACAAAAGTTATTTTTGTTCATGGAAAGGTAGCAATACATAGCATATTTTAATTCACCAAGTCAAACCGAACGAAGCAATCAATAGATACTTAACATATCGATGGCTCCTACATTATTGTTGGGAATCAAACATATCGATGACTTAAGTTTTATTGAATTGTATTGAACAAAAAGAGGAGTAAATGAAACTGCAAACGTTATGAAGCTAATTCATATACCATGAATAACATATCTCATTCAATAAATTAATCAAAAATCACATGGTTATGCAGATGCCAAGCTAATAACCTACTAATAATTTTCCACCACCAAATTTTACTAAAATTAAACAATTTATCAAAATGAGTTATGTTTCCAACGAAAACTAATAATAAAACACATTAATCACTTAGTACTTCGCTTCCAAGATTCTATTTATTAAAATTAACAAATAACAAAAGCTTTGCACATCTACACAATTTTAAAATAATAATTTCACTCAAAACATTAAATAAAAATAATAAATCTATATAACAAGACAACTCAGATTTTGAATTCGGATGGGACTTTTGTCCCTTTGTCAAGATTTGGACCATTAGATTGAATTCAATCCAAGGGCTCACAATGTCTCACTCACCCTCTCTGGGCAACACACATTCTCTCTCGTCCAAGGATCCCCTGTCCCTAAATATTCTTATCCCTTGTCCCACGTCACTTACAATCATTAAATATGTCTTGAAATTCTTAAATCTTAAAATTCTCATATGACCCAATGATTATGAGTGATTTGGGCTAGAGGGACATAAATATTTGAGGAGACGGATCCTTGCTTGTGACAACCTGAACGTTTAAGTAAATACCACATAAATAGTTATAGTTATATATAATTAAGATTGTAAGTAAGGATATATTATTAAATAAATAAACAAATCTAATTTGGCATTGGGTTATCAAATATGAGATTAATTAAAAATTATTATTTGGAACCAAATTAACACATTTATGGAATTATAATACTAGTTAGGTCAAATTAGCGTTAAAAATAGTAAATAAATGATAATATTGATAATAATAATAATAAGCCTATGTGGTAAGGTTAACTAGCATTAATTAGGGAGATTTGTAAATCCTCCAGAAAAAGGGTATTGCGCCACCTGTATAATTTTGATCTGAGTCATTATGGTGAAGATTCGAACCTCATGTATATAAACAAGCCTAAGCAGCAAGTGGAAGATACTAACACGAAGGAAGGTCAGTGAAAGTACTGTATAAGCCTCGAAGAGATAGGAAAATTGGAAGGAAATAGTACGACTCAATCTTAAGGTGAGTTATATTACACATTGAGTTACCATAATATATTTTATGTATGTTTTAACTTACTATAATTTATTTTATACAAGTTATATTTTATAAGTTATATTAATTCAAGTTATGTTTTAGAAATATTTCAGTTACGTGGATTAATTTCTAAATTTTAATTGTTTAAATGAAACCCATGGATATGCTTGTTTAAATTTTAAAGAATATTTGACTATAACCCTATAAACAATTATATTTTGTAAGTACCACTAGGGGAGTCCCATGCCTTGGGGGATTTAAATAACCATTGGCCTCTGTTTGGCCACTTTGTGGTCCTCTGTTTGTCATTGATCCATTGATCTCTGTTTTGACTGTCATTTCTATGACATATGTTCTGTTCTGTTCTGTACCGTGGTCATGGTTATTTATTTATATAATTTCCGTATTTTAGTTTCTGCCACTTAAATAATTTATTTACCAAATTGAGTTATGTAAATGTTTTGGTTTAACTAACTATCCATGGTTATTTTGTATTCTCTATACTCTTGGCATAATATTTCTCACTCTACTGTGCGCTTATAGATGTTACCCTTTCAGGTGACGAGATGTAGGGGAAACCCATAACCTCACAAAATGGAACCCACACGTGGATTGATGTTGAACCACTATTTTGTCTTTATTTTCTTTTCTTTTTTTTTATATATTTTTGCTCCCTTTTGTTTTACTCGGGGCCGGTCACTGAATAATAAAATAATAAAAGCCCTATAAATGTATTTCTCTTATTAAAATAGTAAAATGGAGTAATTTCCTGTTTAATTATTTTTAATTCTGCTTGGGCAGTTTAATTTGCTACAAATAGAAAAAGTTAGTAAGTTGCGATTCCAACCCTAAGCCCCTGGGATTGGGTCGTGACAAAGGTGGTATCAGAGCAACGGTTCAAAAAAAAAAAAGAAGCTATTTTAATTTGATCAGGAAGTTCGAAAAGTTATAAATAAATCTATAAATAAAACTATATAGCTAAATAAACATAATAAAATAAAATAAGATAAAATAATAATAATAATAAATGTTTACCTGCAACATTAGTCCTTTTGTGTAAAATCTCACATTTATCTTGGTGTTGTAGGAATGTCAGAGATTAATCTTGATGATGCGTTTTGGGATGAGCTCGAGGCCATTAATTTAGATGAGATTTTAGTTGAGCACCCCGCCCCTAGCTCACTTGAGGGTTGGGGAAATTCAGAGGACTGCATCCAGGCCTTGCCCAGTTGATGGGTCGGCCAGTTTATATCCAGGCTAATCCTATCGATGTCCCACATTTACTATGGAGGCAAAGCCTTGTCGAGACACGCAGACGTTTTCTTGGACCATCTCGTGTCCTTGGCGTTGCCTCGGGACATGACCACCTGCACTATATTATAGGCCCTCTACTCCCAGATTTTGTGGCCAGAAGGGAGAACGTGTACCCTGAGGACTATATTTTCACCACAGTCCCTATCCCACTAGAGATCATTAATATTCAAAATGTTGACTTTAATAATGACCTGTCATATATTGAGACACCCGGCTAGATTGTCGACTGAGCATTTTTGGGATATATGCAGTCCATCCCCATTTTCACAGTCCAAGTAGCGTGGATGTGTTTTGGTGTAGTCTAGTTAGGATGGGAATTTGAGTTTTTTATGCAATACTATTTCCCATGATTTTTCGGCCCATTTGACCCACCACTCTAGATTTGGTAGAAAGAAACCTTTTTGTATGCTGACCATGATGTGTTCTGATCCCTTTTTGTTATCTTTTTGTTTTGTTTACCACAGGGATAAGACACTAACATATTCTGACTGATGTAATATTAATTGTAAAAATAGTAAAGTTGGCATTTTATATAGATACAGTTTACGTTACATATGTTTACATGTATGCTGCGTTGTGAATATAATGCCTCATTTATTACTTTGTAGAATGGTCAATAATGGTAACGAAAGTGAGTCATCAGTCAGTGGAACTGAATCAATGGAAAGAATAATGGAAAGAGTAGTTACTAGCTTTTTGCAATCCTTGCAGACTAACATCAACAATGGGATGCCAGAACGACGAGAAGAGCCAGTTACCATAAAACAGTTCCAGAATCTGAAACTCACCACATTTACCGGCAGCCCAAACCCAATGGTAGCAGACACTTGGGTTAAAGACATGAAAAAGATTTTCCGCGCCCTACCCTGCACCGAAAGACAAAAGATAATTTTCGTCACTTTCACTTTCAAAGACAATGCATGGGAATTGTGGCTTCTCACTCTGGCCAAAGAAGAAATTACGACTTGGGCAAGATTCTTAGAAGTATTCTACGAAAAATACTTCCCAGATTCATTACGGGAACAGAAGGCATATGAATTTATACATCCAAAGCAATGAACTATGATGGTGGCCGAATACAATAGCAAGTTCACTCAACTCGCTAGGTTTGCAACATACGCCATCCCTACCGAAACTCGAAAAGCAAGAAAATTTGAAGCAGGATTGGATGCTGAAATTAAAGACAGGCTCGAGGTCTTGAAACTACCAACCTACGCAGAAGTGGTAGGCCGGGTATACATTGCAGAAAAGGGGATTAAAGACTCGCATTCCGGGGAACCAAGCCACAAGAAGCGATTCTGGGAAAGAGACAACAGAAGACCCGGTGTTGCGCCTTCAAAAAATGTGAATATGGGCACAACCAGTTCAGGTCATCAAGGTCCTACCAACCCCCGAGGTGGCATTGTTCCAATTTGTCCCACTTGTGGGAAGGCTCATTAGGGACAATGCCATTGAGACACAGGAGCATGTTTTAAATGCGGTCAAGTTGGCCACCTGCTAAGGGATTGTCCAAAGCTGACTAATCCTACAACCAGCCCCTCTGGCCCAATCACGAAACCCGCAGGACCTGGAGGAGAAAGGAAGGACCAAAAACATCAAGGACGGGCTTTCACCTTGGTACCTGGAAAACCAGAAGTTACTGAAAATGTTGTGTCAGGTACACTTTCTGTCTGTGGTCATTTAGCTCATCTCCTTATTGACTCTAGGTCAACCCATTCTTTTGTTGCACCACACTTTGCTGCCAAGTTGGCATCAACACCCGAACCATTAATGTAACAACCCTCACTCTACCCTAGTCATGCTTGCATATATTACATGATCTTATCTTGATATGTTGCATCCTTGCAAACCTTGATTCGTCTTGCTTAAGTGTTTCTCGCATGTTTTATACCTTGCTTGGTGTGAGTTTAGCCGAGGTCATCTTTAGTCTAGAACTTCCTTGGAACCACTTTGTTTGACATCCACCGTCGCCCTGACATATTGGCCGAGATGTCATTATCTAGGCTGAGGTGTTCATCGCCGAGGCCGAGATGTGTATTATCTAGGCCGAGCTGTTACCCTTGAACACTAGTGACCTTACTCCTAGATTGGTACGACCTAGACCGAGGTGTGGCATATCTAGGCCAAGGTGTGGCACAACTAGGCCAAGTGTTGTCCTTTCTAGCTGATGTCTTTGCCCCTTGCTTGCCGAAGTCTTGTTGCTAGCCGATGTCGTTACTTGGTGGAGTACTCCTGCCGCCTAGCTTGTTGAGTACACTTTGTCATAGTCTTGTCTTTTCACTCAGTCACCTTTTTTAGTAGAACCAACCAGTCGTTGCCACGTACCCCTGCAGAGGGTTAAGTCAGCCGACAGACCCAGAAAATATACATTTTGTGTTATATATTTGCCTTGTAGAGAGAGAGAAGCTCTAGGAAGAAGAAGAAGTTTTAGAGTGAGAGGGTGGGCTTTCGAGCTTGATTCCTAGAGATCAAACCGTTAGATTCGTGTATTGAGGTTAAATTCTTGATTTACTCTTGTCGTTCTTTATGTTTATCTAGCTGCATTGCATGATCGAACCTGTTCTGTACGTCATGCACTGATTTAAAGTTAGTTTTAGAAAGAGGAAATAGTGTTCATGTGTTCTTGAAGAAAAAGTCTTGTTTGATCCGAAAGTTTTCCTTAAGATTCATGTTTTGTGTTTGTTCTTGCAAGATCCTTGAATATGGGTACTCAGGTCCATGTTTTTAGATTCATAGCATGAAATCTCAGATTTTGTAATAGCAAAATTATGATCTTGTATTCATCTTCCTTATGTTTATGTTCTTCATGATCGACATGTTTTTCAAAAGAGGGAAACTCAGATTTTCCCGACCTCATTTCCTTGAATGTGGCCATTGAGGCAACACCTCGGCGAGGAGGTGTGGGACCTCGGCCTAGACCTGGTAGTCGCCCAGCATGTTTTCCCGAGATGAGAAACAATGTTTTGTTTTGACTTAGCTTGGTTTTGAAAGATGCCGAGATCATCTGTATGCATGTGAACTTGTTTGAAAGTGCATTCAACAGACTTTGCCATGTGTTTGTAGGACGTGGACTTGCCTTGACCCCGACGTCTGAAGAGCTATGTGAGTGGTATTTTTAATAAAGTTATGTTATTAAGTTTTGATAAAGTTTTGCCTTGCTTGATTTGGAAAAGTATTTTGTGAAGCATGAATGATGATCCCTATTTTGTATATCAAGTATTAGCCTTGTTTTGAATGACAATCTTGAAAAGTCCGTACATGCTAGAGGACTATAAGCATTTGTAGTACAACCTTTGTTAATGTCACCCCCTTAGAACTTGTAAGCCTTGAAAGACTTAAATTATTGAGACTTGAAAGATTGTTAGACAAACTTGATTTGCCCTTGGATTTTGTACAAGATGTGATGTGCCTTGATTTGATAAAGATTTCGGATATCATTCATGCAAACCCCTTATTATTTATACCATTCACTGAGTATCCAAGCTCACCCCTCTCTATATATATGTAGGTGACGAGCAGGACGGCGGTGACGCCTAGATGTACTTGCTACTTGTTTTGGATTATGCACTTTTGCCGCATCTTGAAGATTATGCTTCTTAGTTGTATTTTATTGTATTTTGTATTTGATAGCTGAGAAGCCTTTTGGTCAAGATGTATTTTTGTACTTCATTTTGTTGTATTAAAGCTATGTACGAATGTATGCCATTCCATTTAACTTATGCACAGCTCTTATGGACTAATTAAATTTGTATATATTGCTTCCGCACATGTTGGCCCCATATGCAATACTCTAATTGTGTGTGAATTTAGAAAGTTGACCTTCGGTAAATCTCGGATTACTGGCCATCATGGCACCATTCTACTAGGGGCGGAATGGGGTTGTGACAATTAAGATATATATTGTCTGTGTCTTTTCCTTCTAGTAAGTCTGCTTGCAGTATAGATGTGTACAGATCTTGTGCTATATTCTTAAAAGGCAAAACCTTATATGTAGACTTGATTCCTCTCTGCATTGGAAACTTTGATGTGATCATAGGTATCAATTGGTTGGCTGCCAACCACACCTTTATCGATTGTAAAGCCAAAAAGGTCTTCCTCAAGTTACCAAACCAACCCGAACTTGTCTTTGATGAGACTGGAGTTTCTAACCCTCCATGTATTATATCCTTCATGACAGCCCAATGACTTCTAAGAAAAGGTTGTGGTGGTTGTATTTGTTATGTGATCGATACACAAAAAGAGGCCCCCACCGTTGATGCGATCCCCGTAGTACGAGAGTTCCCGGATGTTTTTCTTGAAGATCTACCCAGTATTTCGGTTGTTCAGGAGATCGAATTTACCATTGAAACCCAACCTGACACATAACCAATATCAAAAGCTCCTTATCGTATATCGATGACAAAATTAAAAGAGCTGAAGACTCAACTCCAGGAACTACTAGACAAAGGTTTCATTCGATCTAGTACCTCACGCTGAGGAGCTTCAGTATTGTTTGTGAAGAATAAGGATGGCACGATGAGATTATGCATCGATTACTGGGATCTGAACAAGGTCACCATCAAGAATCGGTACCCTCTGCCACGAATCGATGACTTGTTCGATCAACTTCAAGGTGCCAAAGTATTCTCCAAAATCGACTTACGTTCTAGCTACCATTAGCTAAAACTCAAAACGGAAAGCATCGAAAAGGCTGCCTTCAGAACTCGTTACGGGCACTACGAATTTCTTGTCATGCCTTTTGGCGTAAAAAATGCCCCAGCATCTTTTATAGACCTCATGAACCGAGTATTCAAACCCTATCTTGATGAGTTCGTCATCGTCTTCATTGACGACATCCTCATATACTCCAAGTCACCAGAGGCCCATAAGCAGCACTTGCGAACGGTTCTATAAACACTACGTGATCACAAACTTTATGCCAAGTTGAAAAAATGCGAATTCTGGATCACTAGTGTACACTTTCTCGGTCACGTCATTAACAAAGATGACATCTCGGTTGACCCCCAAAAAGTTGCAGCAATCTTGGACTAGCCACGACCTACTAATGTATCAAAAATTCGAAGTTTCTTGGGTCTAGCTGGCTATTATCGACGCTTCGTGCAAGATTTCTCAAAGATAGAATCACCCTTGACCCAGCTAACCCAGAAGAATACACCCTTCTAATAGATTGATAAACAGGAGCGTTGCTTTCAAGAATTAAAAAGTCAACTTGTGTCAGCCCCTATACTAGCACTCCTTATAGGAGCAGATGGGCTCATAATTTATAGTGATGCCTCATACAATGGTTTGGGTTGTGTTCTCATGCAAAACGAAAAAGTCATTGCTTATGCGTCGCGACAATTAAAGACTCACGAGAAGAACTACCCAACTCATGATTTGAAATTGGCTGTGGTAATCTTTGCCCTCAAAATCTGACGTCATTATCTTTACGGTGCAACCTGCGAGATTTACACTGATCACACAAGTCTTAAATATCTGTTCACACAGAAGGAACTGAATATGAGGCAACGATGGTGGCTAGAATTTATGAAAGACTATGATGTAGAGATCCATCACCATCCAGGCAATACGTGGTGGCAGATGCACTGAGCCGAAAGACGACCAGAGGTTTGGCATGTACTCTCGTTTCCCACAAGATCAATGGACTACTTGCCAATATAACCGCAGAACCTACATTGATTGAAGAAATTAAAGCGCACCAATGTGAAGATAACCTTTTGAAGAAAAAGTACGAGGAGCAAAAGAGTACGCCTGATCCTGATTTCACTATAAACAAAGGGATACTAAAATTTCGAAATCGAGTTTGCGTACCCGACATTTCGGAACTCAAAAAGAAGATACTGGTGGAAGCTCATAGCTCGAGATTTGCAGTCCACCCTAGTAACACAAAGATGTACCAGGATCTGAAGGAACACTACTAGTGGACAGGAATGAAAAGAGACATAGGAAGCCATGTCTCCAAATGTCTGCATTGTTAGCGTATTAAAGCAGAACATCAGAGACCTGCAGGACTGCTACAACCACTCTTTATTCTTGAATGAAAATGGGAGCACATTACTATGGACTTCGTGGTTGGGCTACCACAGTCATTTTCGAAGAATGATGCAATATGGGTTATAGTAGAACGATTGACGAAGTCAACGCATTTTCTATCAATTAAAATCATGTACTCCCTTAATAAGTTTGTTACTTTATATATCAAGAAAATTATTCGTTTGCATGGTATCCTAGTTTCGATCGTGTCTGACCGCGACCCCCGATTCGTGTCTCATTTCTGGAACAAATTGCAAGAAGCTTTAGGAACCACACTGAAGTTTAGCATTGCTTATCACCCACAAACTGATGGACAATCCGAAAGAACAATCCAGACGTTGGAAGA
The DNA here is from genome assembly GCF_055761805.1 of Camellia sinensis. Classification (NCBI taxonomy): domain Eukaryota; kingdom Viridiplantae; phylum Streptophyta; class Magnoliopsida; order Ericales; family Theaceae; genus Camellia; species Camellia sinensis. The sequence goes on from NC_138962.1 coordinate 53,313,225, forward strand.
CATGTTACGTGTATGCGTGTTAGACCTCAAAGGTAACTGGGATGAGCACCTACCTTTTGTGGAATTCGCCTATAACAACAGCTATCAGGCAAGCATTGGAATGGTGTCGTACGAAACTCTGTATGGAAGGAGATGTCGATCACCTCTATGCTAGACAAAAGTCAGGGACAGGAAACTGTTAGGATCCGAGATCATGCAAGTCACAAGTGAGAAAATCCAACTCATCTAACAACGAATTCGCACTACTCAGAGCTGCTAGAAAAGTTATGCAGATACTCGGAGACGAGACTTGGAATTTCAAGTAGGGGATCATGTGTTCCTCAAGATCTCACCAACAAGAGGAATGATCCGATTTGGAAAGCGAGGAAAGCTAAACTCACGTTACATCGGGCCATTCGAGATATTGGAAAGAATTGGTCCTGTAGCTTATCACCTTGCATTACCACCTGAACTATCCAATATCCATAATGTGTTTCACGTTTCAATGCTTCGGTGGTATCTTGAAGATCCAGAGCACGCTGTTGATTATGAGGATCTGAAAGTTCAGGAGGCTCTCTCTTATGAAGAACAACCAGTGCAAATTCTCGATCGTCGTGATCAAGTTCTCCAAAACAAGACCATACCGTTGGTAAAGGTCTTATGGCGAAATCATCGTATCGAAGAAGCTACGAGGGAAACGGAAAGTCAAATGTGAGCCAAATACTCACACCTCTTCGAAATTTAAGGTACATCAAATTTGGGGACAAACTTCTACTTAGAAGGGGAGAAATGTGAACGTTTAAGTAAATGCCACATAAATAGTTATAGTTATATATAATTAAGATTGTACGTAAGGATATATTATTAAATAAATAAATAAATATATAAATCTAATTTGGTATTGGGTTATCAAATATGGGATTAATTAGAGATTATTATTTGGAACCAAATTAACACATTTATGGAATTATAATACTAGTTAGGTCAAATTAGCGTTAAAAATAGTAAATAAATAATAATAATAATAACAAGCCTATGTGATAAGGTTAACTAGCATTAATTAGGGAGATTTGTAAATCCTTCAAAAAAAGGGTATTACGCCACCTGCATAATTTTGATCTGAGTCATTATGGTGAAGATTTGGACCTCATGTATATAAACAAGCCTAAGCAGCAAGTGGAAGATACTAACACGAAGGAAAGTCAGTGAAGGTACTGTATAAGCCTCGAAGAGATAGGAAAATAGGAAGGAAATAGTACGACTTAATCTTAAGGTGAGTTATATTACACATTGAGTTACCATAATATATTTTACGTATGTTTTAACGTACCATAATTTATTTTATACAAGTTATATTTTATAAGTTATATTAAATTAAGTTATGTTTTAGAAATATTTCAGTTACGTGGATTAATTTCTAAACTTTAATTGTTTAAATGAAACCCATTGATGTGTTTGTTTAAATTTTGAAGAATATTTGACTATAACCTTATAAACAATTATGTTTTGTAAGTACCACTACGGGAGTCTCATGCCTTGGGGGACTTAAATAACCATTGGCCTCTGTTTGGCCACTTTGTGGTCCTCTGTTTGTCATAGATCCATTGACCTCTATTCTAACTGTCACTTATGTAACCTCTGTTCTATTCTGTCATGTACCATGGTTATGGTTATTTATTTATATAATTTTCGTATTTCAGTTTCTGCCACTTAAATAATTTATTTACCAAATTGAGTTATGTAAATGTGACAACCCCGCCACGTATAATATTTTATATTTGGTTAATTAAGGAGATTTAGGATTTTAGTTAGTTATTATCCTAATTTAAATTGGGAATTATGATAATTGTAGAATCTGATTCGTATATGATTATATTAAAGATTTATTTTGAAATTAGAAATTAGGGGTCCAAATGGCTTAAGGAAGTGAAATTAAGAAGTTGAATCAATTTAATTGTAATTACAGACCCATTTGGGAGTTTAATTAATATTTAGTTCAGTTTAATAAAATCAAGATTTGATTAATTGGGTTCAACTCAGAGTCAATTAAGTTAATTATGTAATAAGGTTTGAGAAATTAAGATTATTATGACTTAAGTTTATTCATGAGGTGTTCAATTGCATATGAAATTTATTAACAAGGATTTTGGGTATGATAAGAAATTGGAGGCCTAAACAATTTGGGAAATCAAAATTGATGATGAAAATAAGTTTAATTTGACATTTTGAGCCTTTTTGGGAATTTGATTAAGGATCTGATTCAGATTAATAAATTAAACTATGATTGGTTGGGCCTTAATTGAAGTTAAATTGACTAATCGAGTTATGAGGAATTTGTGATTAGTTATGATTAATTCTAAATGAATGGATTTAGACATGATTAAGTAATTAGAAGTCATGTAGCGATTCGTTTAATTAGGGATTAATTTATGGAATCAATTTAATAGTAGAGCCTTATAAGAGCTTAATTAAAAATTAAAAATCTGATTTGGATTCGTAAAATTAGATACAATCAAATTAAGTCTTAATTGAGAAATTACATTAAATTTGATCAGAGATTAATCCTAACTAATGAAATTCAAACTTGATTAAGTAGTTGATGGAAAAGAAGATTAGTGTTTGGTAAGTTTATCACTTCATGAATAAACCTTATAAAGATAAGTGTCCCACTACCTTGTAATAAAATAAAATAAAATGATAATAAAAGAGAGATAGCTCAGGGTGTATTTTGCTGGAGGAGTTATGGGAATTGCTTCAAACACTTTGAGACCCAACGAGAGGGAGAGAAAAACTGAGTGAGAGATAGAGAGTTCAATCTGCTTGGCTGCTGGAGAAGAAAAAGGATGCTGGGAATTCAACAAGGAGTCCAAAATTTGAAGGAAGAACAAGGGAAAAGAAAGAAAAATTAACCAAATATGCTGGAAATAAAGTTAAGGTATGAAATCATGCTGATTTCTTGTAACATTAATATTACCCTTGAAATTAAAGATTAGTTTGGAGTCAACATCATGTAATTGAAAGAAATTAATAAATTGATAAAGAAATTGATCTAGGTTTATGGTTATGAAGTTAAATTGAGAATCAATTATGTTGAGTTTGATTTTCTTTGTAGCCTTGCATGAATTTGAGTTCCATTTCTACATGCATGAACAAATTTTGTAAGTTTTAATACTCTAATTGTACATGCATCATAGATTTTGAAGAATTTGAACTATTTCAATCTCATATTTTGAAGAGAAAAATGAAAAGCTTTGAAAATTAGAAATTTGTTTGATTTTGATCTTTAATCCATGCATGTAATTTAATTTAAAAGTTTTATTCAATTTAGACACATTTTGAAACATCTATGATCATAAATCAAGTTTTGGTTACAAATTAAGTTAAGTTGAAATTCGAAGAAATTGATTTTATAATTCATTAGTTAAGTTTGATTTTTGTTATTGATAATGAAATTGGGTTCTATTTTTTGCATACATCATGAAATTTTCAAGAGTTTGGAAAGTTTAATTCATATTTTAAAATTTGTGGGTTTGACATAAAGAAAATGAATTAAATCTAAATTTGGACAATTGGAACATAATTTTGAATAAATGATTTCTAATTGGGAGTGTCTACTAAATTATACAATGATTCCCTATGTTTTTGTACTAAAAATACAAGTTTTGAGGCTTTGAATATCAAATTTGAACTTCAAACACAATTTTGAAAATTCCAGAATTCACACTGTCCGCTCGAGCGAGGAAAGTCTCGCTCGAGCGTGAAAATCGAGCTCCCAGAAGTTTTCAAAATTTTACAGTCCGCTCGAGCGACCAAAGTGGCGCCCGAGCGAGGACTCTATTTTCGGCAATTTTTGACTAACTCTTTTAAATGCATAATTGCATCCTTATGACATTCTAAGTATTCTTAGGTATCAATTGGACTCACATAGTTATGGAATAAGCTAGAAACACATAAAGAGAGTTGGATTAAAATGAAATGGATATTAAATGGTGCTTCTATTGTGTTTTTGTTATATGATTTATATAGGTGGGAATCCGATGCCTTATATCGACTTAACCCACTGTGAGTAGTAACTTTATAAAGATATGTTCAAGTAATATCATTTTTGAAATTGTTATTATTCTTGAAATCAATATGTGAATGATTGGATGATCATTGATAAGTTGTGTTTGTAATGATGAATGAAGTTCATTTTTGAAATGTATTTGTGGCATCCACTGAAGCTAGGCCCTTGCCTGAGGGTAACAATACCATGGCTAGGCTCTCGCCTGGGGGTAACAATACCATGGCTAGGCCCTTGCCTGGGGGTAACAATACCATGGCTCGTATGATTCGTTATCATTGGAATATTATTGTCACTTCATGGATGTACCACATATAATGTTACGAATGGCTTTTGTTACGATAAAGAGATGCTATGATCGCTAATCGAAATGTTTTGCCTTTTATAATGGATTGCTTCGAAAAGTGAAAGATATGTTTGATACGGGATTCGACATGGAAAATGTTTTGTTGTGAATTTGATTTAATGTGGCAAATGCCTCCATTTGAAAATGATTTAAGATTCATTTCAAAATTGTAAAGCATGTTTTTGTACTATCGTCGAACTTCATTCATTTAACCTCTTTATTTTGTTATTACTCGCTGGGCTTTAGCTCATTATTTATATGTATATGTAGGTGAGCAAACTGAGTAGCAAGGATAGAGAAAGCCTCGGAGTCTACCCGTGTTAGCCTTTTGAAGAGCTTCCGAAATGGAGCAAGTAAGGCTCGAGTAGAGCCAAGAAAATCAGCCCTTAGCTTTGTCAGAGCTTTAAATTTTGCTGAGTCTTAAATGTATATGTGTGTGACATATATAAGAATTGTATATAAATTATTATTGTGTTTGAATGTTTTAATTATTTTAGTCATCATGTATGTACAAGCTCCATGGACATTGTTATCTTTGCTTTGCTTCCGCTTTAGGCCCCGATATGATTTTAAATATTTTGAATTTTGTTTTTGAGGCCGAAGGTAATCTTGGATTACGGGCCGGTTACAATGCTAAACCTATAAGGCGGGATCGTATCGTGACAGTAAATGTTTTGGCTTAACTAACTATTCATGGTTATTTTGTATTCCATATACTCTTGGCATAATATTTCTCACTCTGCTGTATGCTTATAGCTGTTACCTTTTTAGGTGACGAGATGTAGGGGAAACCCATAACCTCACGAAATGGAACCCGTACGTGGATTGATGTTGAACCACTATTTTGTCTTTCTTTTTTTTTTACTTTTTTTATATTTTTGCTCCCTTTTGTTCTACTCGGGGCCGGTCACTGAATAATAAAATAACAAAAGACTTATAAATATATTTCTCTTATTAAAATAGTAAAATGGAGTAATTTCCTGTTTAATTATTTTTAATTTCGCTTGTGCAGTTTAATTTGCTACAAATAGAAAAAAGTTAGTAAGTTGCGATTCCAACCCTAAGCTCCTGGGATTGGGTCGTGACATTGCTCCTCAGTCTCTCTCACACACTTCCTTCTCTTTCTTATTCAAATTTTGAACATGGCCCTCCATCCCTCTCTCTCTCTCTACCTCCATCGGAGCCCATTCCCGTGCTTCCCTCTCGGAGCCCAACCCTTGTCGGTGACCGAATCCTAAACCCCCATTACTCTTTTCATCTTTTCTCTTCCTCCCTCCCTCTCTCCGTCAAACCCCCTTCAATGGAGCCCCAAACCCCATCAATAGTGGCAACCCCAAACCTTCTGGGATCGGTAAAGGGTGAAAATATATACTTCTGCACCTAAAGTGGACAAATAGATAGAAAAACAAACAAAAAGTATATATTTCATAAAGTCAACCGCTAAAGTCAAAAAGTGAACAAATAATTTCAAAAAAAATAATCATCCACCGGGTGGTCAACCACTAAAACGTCTCCAAGATATAACTAAGCTAACATTTTTTTCACAAAAAATAGATTTGATAGAGAGATATTTCAATGTACATAAGAAAATATCTAACCTTAAAGAAATAGTAAGAGAATTGAATTATTAACCTTAAAAGATCTAAGAATTGACTTTTCAAGATTGTTTCATTTTTTTGAGAAAAAGAAAAAGAGCAAAGATAAAAATAAATAAATAAATTGGTTTACTTAATTTATTGTAAGAAAAGTTATGATACACTGCTTTAAGCATTGATAAATTGCAAATAATATCTTGCTTATTATGATCTTGTGCGAGAAACTAAACACCAACAATTTAATTCTTTTAAATTGTGCTTGGATCATGAACTTGAATATGGATTTGAAAAAGGAAATAAAAATGAAAAAGAAGAAAAAATTTAAATTATATTTCATTCATGTTTTATTCATGAATTTAAAAATTTTAAAAAAAGAAAGCAGTATGACACCATAGTATGAATTTAAAAATCAATTAATTTAAAAAATTAATTCATGAATTCTATAAGGGCCTATTCGTTGAAATAGAAAAATGAAATATGGTTTAGATTTAACTGAGAAAAAATGTTTTAAAAAAAAACATATAATATAGTTGATTTCTTGCTTCCCCACCCCACCCCGCCCCGCCCCACCCCACCCCACCCCAATTTGATTTTCATAAACCCAAATAATGATAATTGTAAAAAAAAAACCAGACTTGTAAATTTCTTACACAACCAACCAAAGAAATAATCACAGAATAACAATGATGAAATCAAAGCCCAAGTTTCCATACTAACCATATCTCTATCTTGTTTCGATATGAAAGGTCTTAAGGAAGTCCACAATGCTTCAGACATAATGTTTCAATCACAAACTGTAAACAACAATAAAACAATTAAATTGGACAAAACTGATATATTATTAAAGATTATTGAAGATTATTAAATAGTATTGAGACATTATTGAAATTAAAGATTATTGAAATAAAAGATATCCAAAAATTAGATTAAAACATTATTGAAACAAAAGATATCCAAAGATAAAAATATAAACATTCAAGAAAAATCAAAGCCCTGGTTTTCATTTTCCCCATTGTTTGCTCACCTGAACAGTATTTCTACTAGATTCTTCATTTGTGGAATAAAACAGTAATTAATGATTGGTTGGTTGTATATAGTGAGAATGACATTTAATAGCAAAATGTCATGCATTATTTCAAAAATACGAAAAATAGTAGAGGTTATCAAAATGCTATACAAACTAAATCAAATTCGAATGTTATCAAAATTCAAATGTTACCAATTGTTTATGAACGGGTGTTTTATGCAATAAATAAAACTCAAAATCTAAAATAATACCACTTTAATAACGTAATAAGGCCTTGTTTGATTAACATGATTAATAAAATAATGATTAATAACCATTTATTATGTATTCATTTTATTTTCTTGACATAACCATTTATTATCTAATCAAATTCGTGACATAACTATTTATTATGTGTTCATTTTATTTTCTTTTCATTTATACTTGAAATTATGATCCCTAATCCCTCTGAACTAACAATTTGCAATCAAACATATGATTGTGAGTCCATGAACTAACAATCCCAATCCTATGCTATAAAATCAAACATGCCCTAAGTGTCACATCAATAAGTAAAAAAAAATTGTAAGGTTGTTAGTTTGCATAACATTACTCTGTCAACCTATTAATTCAAGAAGAAAAGCAAGAAAAAAATAGATTAATTTAACTCCTAGCTAACACAAAAAATAACCCATTCTCTCTATTTATTTTATATAAGTCTTTTCGTAAATAATTAAAATAAAATAAACAATATCAGTGTCAATGTCAGTGTTTTTATTTATTTTTTCTATATCTAAAGGAGCAGTTTTTTCTATATTTGTTGTTTTATTTTTTCACCAAAATTCAAAATGAGGGTTTTAGAAGAAACCAATGTCCCTCTTATTCACTAATCCAAACAAATGATATGAACTAAGAGAAACACTACATATACATCCCTGTACAAAAACCATGGATCCATCCATGTACATCCATAATCATATATATTGTACGAGCACGAAATAATTCTTTTCCTATGATCCTGTTGATCAAGTTTGCACTCCTCCGAACAGCGTTGCTTTGCCACCTGAAAACACAAACGTGAGTTAACCAGCGGGTGTGTGCCGGAAACCCTTCCAATGCCTAAGTCAGCAACTAGACAATAGACAATAAGCTCTGTGTATTCTATAGTAAGAATTGGGATACCTGTACAAAGGTCTGGTCATGAGCTTTTATAGACTTTACTTTGGCACAATCTTAGTAGGATTCCAACTCTCCCTATGAGAGTTCTCCTAGGAATCATACACCCTACTCACTACCAACCAAGTGAGATGGTTTTGCACAATCCTAGTTGGACTCTACTATCCTTAGTAGAGTCCTCCTAGGAGTCATACTTCTACTCACTACTAACAAAGTGAGATGGTTTGCACAATCCCAGCAGGACTCTAACTCTCCTTAGCAGAGTCCTACTAGGAGTCTCATCACTGCAAGCCAAGTGAGATGGCTGAACCCTTTACCTCGGTTATACATTTCTAACCGAACTACTTTATGTTGGTCCCCTGTCATTCGGACTGTGTGATCGAAAGCCAATCTATCGAATGCCACCCTGCCGAGCTATACACAGCTCGGCCCTCGCCATTGATGTTACCTCATTTACCTCGGCTGACATCTTTACCTCGGTTGACATTGCGGTCAACCAGGTTATTTCGGCTCGGTGATACTTTAAGCACCATTGTCAATCTTGACTCTGAGATGACGCCCTGTAGAGCTATCCTTTAGCTCGATTCTCCTCCCACTGATACCTCGGTTCTGTCTTACCAAACATCTCGCCTAGTATTTAAGTAGCTCGGTCAACGCCCTTGCCCAGTTTGGTACTCAAATAAAAAGGGACCGAGCTATCCGTCGTCCATACTCCGGCCCTTATCTCGGCCCATTACGCAGCCCAGCTCCCAACGAAGACTCTTCATAGCTCGGCCCAATTTGTTTACAAATTACCTTCTCAATTGCCCCTTAATTCCATCTGCGTAGCATGATTGTGATTATTTTTCCTCCAGCCGAGCTAAGAACGCCCCCACTCTGCGGAGCTAAAAAGTTTGTTCGGCCCCCAATAAGCCTTGTCAGTTGCTCAACATGTCCTTCCACTAATCTGGTACGTCGTTATTCCCAAGATACATGGCGTGCCCCCAAAACCCTCGTTCTCCTGTTACCACTGGCATGCCGAAAATTTTGAATAGCCTTGTTTTTTTGCCTTCAACGTATATATCCTTCGAGTTTGCAATCATATGGCGAGTCGTTCTTTCTGTGTCTCGCCGAGCAGACTAACTCAGGTTATACTAACCCTGCCAACCTGCTTTGGCCGAGATAACCATCTCGGTCCAAGAAAAAATTTGTTGGTCAAACCTGCCAACTTGTTTTGGCCGAGGTAACCATCATCCCGGCCAAAGAGTTCAAAAATTTGTTGATCAAACCTGCCAATCTGCTTTGGCCGAGGTAACTATCATTCCAGTCAAAGAGTTCAAAAGTTTGTTGGTCAAACCTGCCAACCTGCTTTGGCCGAGGTAACCATCATCCCGGCCAAAGAGTTCCAAGAATTTTGTTGGTCATACCTGCCAACCTGCTTTGGCCGAGGTAACCATCATCCCGGCCAAAGAGTTCAAAAAATTTTGTTGGTCATACTTGTCAACCAGCTTTGGCCGAGGTAACCATCATCCTGGCCAAAGAGTTCAAAAATTTGTTGGTCAAACATGCCAACTCCCTGCAGCCTAGATCCTCATCTCGGCTTAGGAGAGCTAAATGTTGGTTATTCCTGCCAACCTTCTTCAGCGCAGATCCTTACCTCAACTTGAAGAAGATTTAAATGCTTGGCCATTGCTGCCAAACTTCTTGATTGCCCCCCAGTAGGGCAAAGATTTGTTGGTTAAACCTGTCAACTTCCTGCCGCCTAGATCCTTATCTCAGCTTAGGCGAAGTGTTGGTTTTTCCAGCCAACCTCTTCAGCCCAGATCCTAATCCTAGCTGAAAAGAGCTCAAAGTTAGTTATTCCAGCCAACTCTGAGCGAAGTGTTTGGTTTTTTCAGCCAAACGTCCTGCAGCCTGAATCCTTATCCTCGACTTAGGAGAAGTGTTGGTTTTTCCAACCAACCTCTTCAGCCCAGATCCTAATCCTAGCTGAAGAGAGCTCAAAGTTGGTTATTCCGGCCAACTCTGAGCGAAGTGTTTGGTTTTTTTAGCCAAACGTCCTGCACCCTAGATCCTTATCCTCGGCTTAAGAGAAGTGTTGGTTTTTCCAGCCAACCTCTTCAGCCCAGATCCTAATCCTAGCGGAAGAGAGCTCAAAGTTGGTTATTCCAACCAACTCTGAGCGAAGTGTTTGGTTTTTCCAGCCAAACGTCCTGCAGTCTAGATCCTTATCCTCGGCTTAGGAAAGAAAAAAGTATTGGTCAAACCTGCTAACCTTTTTTGTTGCCCCCCATTCGGGCAAAGACTTACTTAGAAAGAGTTGGCCAATCCTGCCAACCTTCCCAACTGCCCCCCAGTCGGGCAAAGACTTTTGCACGGTCAATCCTACTTGTCAACCGTGTTAACTCTGGCCAAAAAGCTTTTTGTCTGGTATCACTGTTGCGCTGGACTCTACCTTGGTGCGCGTCCCATCTTCCTCTGCCCGGATGTGTTGGTGCACTCTCTCTATTAGGGTTTCCATAGTAGGGGGCGGCTACATTGACATTGAATCCCTTAACTTATTGACAGCTAGCAAACCTCGTTTGTACTGCGCGATAGCTAGGTTTGTAGGATAATCTCCAATCTGATTAAAAGTCTCCCAATACCGGTTATTGTAAGACCTCAATGTTTCTTTCTCGCCCATGTCTATGGAGAGAAGCTGGTCAATCTCCACTGGTGTCTTGGTGTTCGTTCTGAATCTGGTCACAAATGCCTCTGCTAATTGCGTCCACGAAGCTATGCTGCCTTCTGGCAACCTTTCAAACCATGTTAAACCCATGTCGCCAAGGCTATAAGGAAACAAGATACACATCTGAGCCTCGTTTTGCCGATACACGGCCACAACCTGGCGAAAGTGGCTCAAGTGTATGTAGGGGTCCGACTTCTCCTCATAAGTACTGAATTTGGGCTGCTGGAAGCCTGAGGGTAATGGTGCGCCCCCAATTGTCGGAACGAACGGTGAGCTCTACAACCTTGCTAATGCTTTGTCTGCTGGTTCATAGGCAAGGCGTGGCTCTGGAATTCCAACTTCGACACTCCCATGTGTTCTAGGAACCAATCGTTGTAGTGCGGAGACTCTACGGGGGTCGCGAGCATGAGTGTCTTTTCTCCTTCGAGCCCTTTCAGTCTTCATTCTCTTAAGCCTGGAGTAGCGTGTCCTGGAAGTCTTTGATTGTGTATCGCTCGACCTGAGGCTTCTACTTTCAGTTTGTGATAGTGTGACTTGTCTGTCACGATCTTCTGAGTGGCAAGAGTGTGTGTTGCCTTTCATCTGGTGCTTCATCGTCTCTATGTCAGCCGCCATTCTTCTTATTACTTCGTCTTGCTCCCTTACGCGATCTTTGAGAACCTAAGGATCCATCTTCTGCCTCTGTCTATCAGGGCTTTGAGAGTGGTGTGGACTTGAGCCCAGTCTTTCTCTTGCTTCTCTCCGCAGATTCCTTTGCTGGGGATCTAATTCTGCCATAGGTGGGATAGAAGATAAACCTTCACGCCTCCCACCCCCTTCCGGTGTTTGCTCATCAATAGCAGATTGCGGCAAGTCTTCATTGTGCGCCATTGCTTTCAACTAGAGAGGAAAACTTGATCAAGAGGTTTTGCTCTTTATGAAATTCCCACAGATGGCGTTAATTGTACGAGCACGAAATAATTCTTCTCGTATGATTCTATTAATCAAGTTTGCACTCCTCCAAACAACGTTGCTTTGCCACCTGAAAGCACAAACGTGAGCTAACCGGCAGATGTGTGCCGAAAACCCCTTCGATGCCTAAGTCAGCAACTAGACAATAGACAATAAGCTCTGTGTATTCTATAGTAAGAATTGGGATACCTGTACAAAGGTCTGGTCATGAGATTTTATAGACTTTATTTTGGCACAATCCTAGTAGGATTCCAACTCTCCCTATGAGAGTCCTCCTAAGAATCGCACACCCTACTCACTACCAACCAAGTGAGATGGTTTTGCACAATCCTAGTTGGACTCTACTTTCCTTAGCAGAGTCCTCCTAGGAGTCATACTCCTACTCACTACCAACCAAGTGAGATGGTTTGCACAATCCTAGTAGGACTCTAACTCTCCTTAGCAGAGTCCTACTAGGAGTCTCATCACTGCAAGCCAAGTGAGATGGCTGAACCCTTTACCTCGGTTATACATTTCTGACCGAACTACCTTATCTCGGTCCCCTGCCATTCGGACCGTGTGACCGAAAGCCAATTTATCGAATGCCACCCTGCCGAGCTATACACAGCTTGACCCTCGCCATTGATGTTACCTCATTTACCTCAGCCGACATCTTTACCTCGGCTGACATTGCGGTCAACCAGGTTATTTCGGCTCGGTGATACTTTAAACACCACTGTTAGTCTTGACTTTGAGATGACGCCCTACAGAGCTATCTTTTAGCTCGGTTCTCCCCCCACTGATACCTCAGTTTTGTCTTACCAAACACCTCGGCCAACCCTTGGGCCTAGTATTTAGGTAGCTCGATCAGCGCCTTTGCCCAATTTGGTACTCAGATAAAAAGGGACCGAGCTATCCGTCGTCCATACTCCGGCCCTTATCTCGGCCCATTACGCGGCCCAGCTCCCAAGGAAGACTCTTCCTAGCTCGGCCCAATTTGTTTACAAATTACCCTCTCATATATATATATACATCTATAATCATTTATATACATACATAATGCATAAATATATCCCTGTACAAAATGCATATATATACATACATATTGGAATCACATATATACATACATATTATTTACACCGTGCCTTTAGGCATGGGCATATAAATGATGGTTTGAATATGATGTTTGAACGTTGATAGTTTTATTGATTTCTTTGATGGGTCTGTGACGTCAAGGCGTTTTTTTTGCAATGGAAGCTGGGTAAATTTATTTGGGAACTTCTTTTTAACGTTTTGTGAAACAGAACAAAAAAAGAATTGTACTCTCTCTCTCTCTCTGTTTTTGGTTTTTAGCTTTCTCAGTATTCTACTTTGGGGGGCTACATTTCGTCAAAAAAAAAAACTTGATTTCGAATTCGCATTTTCGTTTTTGCATAAAGAGGCTTTTGGGTCTATTTTCATTTGGGTTTTGAGGTATTTGGTGAAATGTTTTCAGGTTTGATGATGCTGATTTTGTAGTTGGAAAGTGGCAAATTTTTGGAATTGTTTCTGGGTTTTGATTGTTAGTTTAGAGTTTGAATAAAAGGGGATTTGTCTGCTGTTAGCCATTTTTGGGGAATTTGATCAAAGGTATTTGTTGGGGTTTAGGGATTAATTTGAGTTTTTAATAATTTTTAGGGATTAATCAAAGATCTGAGTTGTTTTATGTTAGAAATTTGTGGGTGTGTTCACTTTCTTTGAGCTGGTTAAGATTGATCTTTGCTATGTGATACTATTCTGTCAGATGCTAGTATATACATATATATACATCCATAATCATATATATATAATACACACAAATGTATATATATACATAGATATTGGCTTCAGAGAGAGAGAGAGAGAGAGATGAAGGGTAACCATAGCTGGTGCAGTGGACGGAGACGCTCTGACCGGGGACAGGAGTGGGTCCAGTTCCGACAGTGAGGACTTTTTTTTTACTGTTTTATTTCAGCTCATTCGACAGTGGCTCCATTAAAAGGGGTTTGGGGTTGCTACTGTTGATGGGTTTGGGGCTCCATTGAAGGGGGTTTGGCGGAGAGAGGGATGAAGAAAGAGAAAAGATGAAGAGAGTAATAGGGGGTTCGGGATTCGATCGCCGGCAAGGGTTGGGCTCCAAGAGGGAAGCACGGGAATGGGCTCCGATGGAGGTAGAGAAAGAGAGACATGTTCAAAATTTGAATAAGAAAGAGGAGTAAGTGTGTGAGAGAAAGTGAGAAGTAAGGATCCCTCTCCTCAAATATTTATGTCTCTCTAGCCCAAATCACTCATAATCATTGGGTCATATGAGAATTTTAAGATTTAAGAATTTCAAGACATATTTAATGATTGTGAGTGACTTGGACAAGGGATATGAATATTTAGGGACAGGGAATCCTTAGATGAGAGAGAATGTGTGTTGAAAATGATCCAGAGAGGGTGAGTGAGACATTGTGAGCCCTTGGATTGAATTCAATCTAATGGTCCAAATCTTGACAAAGGGACAAAAGTCCCATCCGAATTCAAAATCTAAGCTATTTTGTTATATAGATATGTGTGTGTGTAATATACCCGAACCAGACTATAAAAATCAAAGCACTCTTCATTCCCCTCTCTCTCCTCTCCAACCTCGTCGTCCACTGCATTGTCTCGCCTCGCTTCCTTTCGCTGTCGTCGCCATCAGCCCCACCACCGTCTTCACCGCTCTCTCCTTATTCACTTTCACCGTACATAGCTTATACAACGTTGATATCGCCGATCTACCTTGCATGACTTGGATCTCACTCTTCCTTCGTCGTCCACCGCTACCGCGAAGCCCTAAGGACAAAGCATTATGGTCATCATTATTAACATTCCAACGATGATCTGGCACCGCCGTTTTCGCCACTCCAACTCCGCCGTCCGCTTTGGACCTCCTTACGATGCCAATGATCCGGTCCTTAAGAAACGGCATCGATGTATATATTCATCTTGAAGCTAAACATTTCTATGTATACATATATTCATAGATCTATATATATTCATATAGAACACAAGCGAAGATCTGAATAGTAGTCATAGATATATTCATAGATGTATTCATATATTCATAGATCTGTTCATATATGTTTAGGTAGTGAAGATCTTCGCTTCTGTGTATATATTCACAGATTTTGAACAGATTCTTAGATATATTTTTTAGATCTGTTATGTGTCTTATGTTTTTTTAAATCTATTTTTTAGATTCTTAAATCTATTTTTTTATCAGTTCAAAAATTTGATTTGTGTTTTGTTTTGTTGGTGTAAAATTGTATTTTATCTGTTTTGATTTGTTTTGTGTTATGTTTTTTTTTGTGTTTTAGGTTTTATCTGTTCAATTTTATTTTTTTTTAGCAATTATTGATGATGATGATGATGAATTTGCAATTTAGATCTATGTTGGATTTGAAATCCAAATCTGTGTTGAAATCCAAAGTTGAATCTTGAACAGATAGAACTGATTTATTTTAAACAGATCTATTATAGTTGATTTTGAACAGATAAGATAATAGATTTGTTCAAATATGGTGGAAAATTGAGTAGATATGTAAAAACTGGATAGATAAACGAAAAATTTGGCGGATAGAATTTTATTTAGACAAATATTTAAACAAATAAGGGAAATTTGAATTGAAAATGTTAAAAAATTAAACAAATAGGGTAAAAAAATGAACATATAAGGTAAAAATTTTGAACAAATATGTAAAAAAATTGAACAGATAGTCAACGAAAAGTCAAACAGCTAAAAAAAGTCAGGGGGTAAATTGGAAACAAAATGTCCTAAAGGAAATATCTACTGGATATAATACCTTAGACACTCTATATATTGGATTTATCAATTTTCTTTTTTTTTTACTAAACATTTTAAACTTTTTTGGTCTGTGGTATAAAACCTAAAATGTAAATTTTTTTAAATTAAATAAAAATAGTAAAAAATTCAATCCCAAAGACTTTGCCAAAAAAATATAACAAATATTCACCCAAAATATATATATATATATATATATATATAACAATAATAATTTACATGGATATTGTATTATGTGACATTTATAGCTCAACTTATTAGTTTTATTTGTTGGGCACTCGGTTCATAAATTCAATTTTAAATTTTCTTTACCTAAAGATCTACACTCTAAAATACTTTATCTATAAGGACAAGTTCATATAAAATGACCAAATTATCCACACACACACATATATATATATATATATTTAAGTTATACGGTGGAAAAAGAAAATAAAATCTTACTTATCTCTCTTTTCAAAAAATCAAACCCTCTCTCTCTCTTTATCTCGAACACCGTCACCACCGTTCTGATGCCATTGTCTCTAATACCACCCCTCAATACCATTGTCGCCGTCTCAACTGTCGTTCTTATATCTCTTTTCTTTTTCTCTTTATCTCTGACACCATCACCACTGTCTTTCTCCCCCAACACCACTGTGGTTGTCTTAACCGCCGATGATCTTAAATTTGAAACAGATTTGCTCTATCTGATCTAGTCCTTACCTTGATCTCGGATCTGTTGTTATTGTCGTTCAAGTTGGTAAGTTTTAGTGAGAGAGTGATTGACATTGGATATAGATAGGGTGATGGTCGATGTTAAAACAAGAGTCACAGTTACAGTAGATGTGGATGAGAACACAAAAGTAACAATAAACATTACTATTCTAATTAGTCTATTCTTCATTGTATAATAAGAAGTTCATATATATATATATATACATTTGATCTGTTCATTTATTTATTTATTTTTGGTGCTTTGGATTTGAAACTGTTCAATTTAGATTTGGATACATTTGATTTTTTTTTTTTTTTTGTGTACTTATTGATTGTTGTGTTGATGAAACAAATTGCAGATAGATAGGTTCAACAGATTCATATGTTTGGTTTCACACATAGAAAGAAAGTATGTTCAACAAATTAGATATAAAAATTGAACAAAAAGGTCAACAAATTCAACAGCTAAAAAAATAAGATCAAAATTTGAACAAATGTTTGATTGTTCTGCAGAATTTGTACAGATCAAAATTATACAGATGAAAATTTGTATAGATAAAATTTAGATAGAAAATTTGAACAGTTAAAAATATTGAAGAGGAAAAAAATTGGATAGGTAAAATTTGGACAGGTAGAAAATTTGCATAGGAAAATTTGAACAGATAGAAAATTTACACAAAAAATGAACAGATAGACAAAAGAAATTTGAACAGATAGATAAATTTCAACAGATGGACAACAAATTTGAACATATAGATATAAATTTGAATAGACGGTCAACAAAAAGTTAAACAGATAAAACAAATCAATGGGTAAAATTGGAAACAAAATGTTTTCTAGGACTTCTCACCAAATTATTTCACAAGGTGTGTAACTCTCACAAAAAAATTAATAAATAAATAAAAAACAACCCATTGGACTTAATGCCTTAGACAATTGCTAGAGCGGATTTTTCACTAATTTTTCTTTATTTGTTTTTATAAAAAATAACTTTGATTTAATTTTAAATTATAAATAATTTGATTTTTTTTATAAATGAAATGAAAAAAAGTAAGATATCTTAACTTATAATTTGTAACTTTTTTTAAACTCATTTAAAATAAATAAATTAAAATATGTATAATAACACAGTCTTATATATTTTCTGTAACCCCTCCGATGGTCAAATCGGGAACTAAGGGAGAGGAAGAAGAGAGAATACAAAGAGTATATGTTAAGTGTGTGGATTTTGGATCCCTTGAAAGTGAATAGTGTTCATCTTTTATAGGAGAAGGTTATTTGTCATTCAAGACCTTTTCTCTCCATTATTTGTCCCATTTGTCTTGTTCGTGGTCGTCTCCCATTGGTGGAGGATGGCCACTTCGCCTAACACTCGAGTGCAGGTCTGTCTTGTTTGTCTCATTAGTGATCGTCTCTTATTGAAGGAGGACGACCACTCCTCCTGACACTCAAGTGTAGGTCTGTCATGTGTGCCTTGTCTTCCTGCACCTCTATGTCTCTACGTTCTATTCAGACAGAGGGAGAGGAGCAGAATTGTTTGTCTCTTGTGAGCTTCAAGAAAGATATTCGGTGAATTGGCCTTCTCTAAGTTGGCCCAATTTGGAGTGGTTATCTGCCCAACTAGATGGTCCAACATGTTGCTCGGCCCACTTCAGAGTAGATATCTAACATGTTGCTCGGCCCATTTCGGAGTGGTTGTTTGCCCAACCAGGAGGTCCAATATGTTAATTGACCCATTTCGGAGTGGTTGCCCAACATATTGCTCGGTCCGTTTCGGAGTGGGTCTAGCACTAGGCCACTACCTTGATTGCCTTACTTTGGAGCAAGTGTTTGGTCATTGGGCCGAGCCTTTAGGTCATCTATTGGTGCGGGTCTGGCGTTGGGCCGAACACCAAGACTTAGTTAATTTTATCCCATTTCATTTGCCTCCTGGCTTACGCTTATGTTTAACAAAGTGGAAGCCAATTCTATCACCAGCTTTGGAGTTCTGTTGGTCACAACTTAATTTGAGCTTCGCGTGTTGGATTCAAAATTATTGTTCAGCTCAGAGTGTTTGTGTTGGGTTTATCTTGGTTTTTTATGTGTATTCTGTAGCTCGGTGGTGCCTCCAATCTAAACATGTGCATCATTGGTGCTTTCTCAGTCGACCGAGTGTTGTTGCTTGACTTGAAAATATATATGCACAATAAAATATAATTTTTTTTTGGCAGTGTTCGTCGACTAGGCCGATCAACTTAGCGATGCTTCAAAATAGGCCAAGTGTGCCTTATCACAACCTTGTTCTAATTTGAAATACATATTGGTTACCTTTTTGCTCGGTCCCACTTGTAGAAGATAAATTGGTGTTGGTCTCAATGCTTGGTCGGCCAAGTCTTACCCCTCCACTTTGTTCGGTCTCGAAGCATAGCTTGCTGACACTGCTCGGTCATGAGGATTATGCACCATTTTTTTGTTTGGATGTGATTAGCACGTCTATTTGTTCAACTCGTTTCTTCATATTTTGGTCAGTCATTTTACCTTCGGCTTGTGAATTGTCTGTCACTTAGTTAGTCAGTCGTAGTAGCTTGTTTGCATAATTTTTGTTTTTGATCACTAAGTTGCTTGGTCGGCCTTAGCAGCTTTGGTGTTGCGAGTTTGTTCGTCTTCTAGTTATTTAGTAGGCCTAACAATTTGGCCCTTTGAGTTTGTATTTTTTATTTTGGTTGCTCTACCACTAGGCTACTGTCAGCCCTAACACCTTTGATCTTGAGAGTTGTTTAGCACATAGTTGTTATAGTCTTGGTATCGACTTCGATAATTATGACTCTCGCCGGGTACTGCACACCTCCGACCTTTGCTTGTTGTTCCTTGTTTTTCTCTGGTTCTGATTTCAAAAATATAGACTTCGGTATTGTTGGTCGTTCAGTTGGCCAATGCACTTCTGAATTTGCAAGTTGTTTGTATTGTAATTGTTTGGTAGAACGTTGCACTTCTACTTTGTTTGTTGTCAATCTTTTGGTTGTTCACTCGAGCTCTGGAACTTGGTTTTGCCTTAGCTAGTTTTGTCCCGCTTCTTTTGCTTAGTCCATTTTGGAGTGGATGTTAGGCGTTCAATCAACCTCTGTTGCTCAGTCTACTTCGGAATGGGTGTTGGGCATCTAATCAACCTCTATTGCTTAGCACATTTCAGAGCGAGCATGGGGATTCCGACCAACTTCTGTTGCTCGGCCCACATTGAAGTGGGCGCTAGGCGTCTAACAAACCTATGTTGCTTGGGCCATGCATTGGGTGTCTGACTAACTTCTGTTGCTCGGCGCAGATGTTGGGCGTTTGACCAATTTCTGTTGCTTGGCCCAGGCGTTAGGCGTCTAACCAACTTTTGTTGCTCGGCCTACTTCAAAGTGGGCATTCAAAGTCCAACCAACCTCTATTGCTTGGCGCACTTCAGAGTGGGCGTTAAGCGTTCAACCAACCTATGTTGCTCTGCCTAGGCATTGGGCGTCCGGCTAACTTTTGTTGCTCAGCCCATTTCGGAGTGGGCGCTAGGCATCCAACTAACCTCTGTTGCTCGACCTAGGCGTTGGTGTCCTACCAACTTTTGTTGCTTGGCCCAAGTGTTGGGTGTTTGACCAACTTCTGCGGCTCGGCCCAAACGTTGGGCGTTTGGCCAACTTCTACTGCTCGGCCTACTTCGAAGTGGGCATTCAGAGTCCAATTAACCTCTATTGCTTGGCGTACTTCAGGGTGGGCATTGGATGTCCAACCAACCTATGTTGCGATGTCCAAGCATTGGGCGTTCGACTAACTTTTGTTGCTCGACCCACTTCGAAGTGGGCGCTAGGCGTCCAACCAACCTCTATTTCTTAGCCCAAGCGTTGGTCGTCTGACTAACTTTTGTTGTTCGGCCCAAGCGTTGGGCGTCTGACCAAATTTTGCTGCTTGGCCCAAGCGTTGGGCGTCTAACCAACTTATGTTGCTCGGCTTACTTCGAAGTGGGCATTGGGAGTCCAACCAACCTCCATTGCTTGGCGCGTTTCAAAGTGGGCGTTGGGCGTGTGACAACCCTACCATGTATAGTAATTAGCACTTAATCAATTAAGGAGATTTGAATTTTAATTGCCAATTATTCTAATTTAATCTGAGATTTATGAAAACTATGGAGACTGATTCGTATATAATTCTATTGAGGATTTATTTTGGAATTAGAAATTGAAAGTCTGCATGGCTCAAGAAAGTATGATTGGTGAATTGAATTATTTTAATTTCGAGTATCGGATCGTATGAGAGTTTAATTAAATATTCAATTCAGATTTGTAAATTAAGATTTGGTTAATTGGATCCGAATTGGAGATAATTAAGTTATGAGAATTGGGAATTAAGGTTATTATAAATTAAATTTATTTGTGAGGTATTCAATTGAGTGTGTAATTTATTGGCGAAGATTTTGAAGTTTAATCTGAAATTGAAGACTTTAATGATTTAAGAAACCAAAATTGAGGATGGAAATAAATTTAATTTAATATTTGGAGCCTTTTGGGAGTTTAATTAAAAATCTGATTCAGAATGATAAATCTTAATATAATTAATTGGGCTCTAAAGGAAGTCAAATTAGATAAATTAAATTATGTGGAATTTATGACTAGTTATATTTATGTGTTAATCAAAATTTATTAAGAATAAGAGTTATTTAATTAAATTAATCGTAACTATAAATTAAATTGTAGAATGATTTAGAGTTTAGTTATGTTTAATTTAATTATGTGTTAATCAAAATTTATTAAGAATAAGAGTTATTTAATTAAATTAATCGTAACCACAAATTAAATTGTAGAATGATTTAGAGTTTGAGAATATATGTGGATATGTGTATGCTGAGAAGTATGTGTGCAGAGAAATCTGAGTGTGTGCATGTGTGCTATGTGTTGTCAACAAGAAGAGGTGTGCATGTGTGTATATGTTAAAGGGTTTGTATAAGACCTATTTGGTGCTCTGTTGAGAGCACTTCAAAATAAACAGAGTGAATTCAAGAGTGTAGAGAGAGAGAACCGAGAGAGAGAGAGAGAGAGAGAGAGAGAGAGAGAGAGCTCAATTCTTTTGTTGGAGAAGAACCTATGTTGCGGGAAATTTATGAAGCAAGCTCAAGAGAAGAACAAAAGGAAAAACAGAGGAAGTTAAAGAAAGTGAAATTGGGAAGAAGGCTAAAGAATTCAACAACATTAGGTAAATATTTATCTTAATTCTTGTAGATAATTTAGTTATAAGCTGAAATTAAGAAGGTTATGGAATCATCCTCATGAATTTTGTAAGAAATTGGGTTTTGAGTAAGAAATTAAGTTAGATTAATGGTTGTGGAAATTAATTTGGAAAATTAATTGCTTTTGGTTAGATTTTGTAGTATTTTCTTATAATACTTGGGATTAAGAAGGATTTAAGATTATATTCATAGAATTAGAAGGAAATTGGGTTCTAAACGTAAAATGGGTTACATGCATGTTTATGGTTATGGAAATAATTATAAGAGTTCTTCAAATTGAGATTGGGTTTGGAAACCTTGATATATATGAGATGTATATTTGCATGTACCATGAGTTTTGAAAGAATTTGAGTCATGCAAGTTTATCATGCATTTGATTTTGAAGAAAAAGTTTTGAAAACATCGAGTTCACGAAAAAGGTTTAATCATGAAGTTAAATGAGGTTTTGATTTTTGTTTTGAAACCTAAAAATTGTTTTTAAAAATTGTTTTGATTTTAATCTCTAATCTATGCATGTAATGTAATTTAAGAGTTTTATTCAATTTAAACATGTTTTGGAATATATTAAATTAGTTAGTTTTATTTGAATTACATATATGTAATGTTTGCTAGGAAAATTGACAAGAAAATGAATAATTGGAGCTAAGATCAAATTTATGAAATTTAATTAGAAATTAATTATTTTTGATTTAATTTGGAAAGTTATTGTTAAATTAAGCTCCATAAATTACATGCAACAAAGATGTATTGAAGATTGATTATGGCTCATAATTAATGTTAATGTTTTGATGAAATTTTGCATGAGTTTTGAACATGAAATTGGGTTTTAAAAAGCTTAATTTATGTTTTAGAATTTATGAGTTTGAAATTGGGTTTGATATGAAGAAAATGAATTAAATCTAAAAATGGACAAATTGAGAAATAAATTATAATTTGAATTTGACAATCAAGAACTAGTTTGATCTTAGTTTGAATTTCATATATGTAGATATTTTTTTCTAAGAGCCTTATAACTTTAGTTTCATATTTTGTAAGAAAAAGGAAGAAAAGTTTTGAATCATTATATTCATAGAGTTATAGCTTTAATCTTTACAAATTAAGGAGGTTTTTACATTAAGATTTGGAAATTAGTTATGTGTTCATATTTATTAATGACATTACATGTTGAAAAATGCATGAATCAAAGTTTTGAAATGAAATTTGGAAGCTAATCTTCAGTTCTTGAACTCATAAAATTTACAGGCTGCTCGAGCGACTAATAGGTGGCTCGAGTGAACATTTTGAGCTTCCAGTATTTTTTACAGACAGTACAGTCCGCTCGAGCTACCAAGTGATGGCTTGAGCGGCCATGCTATTTTCAGCATGTTTTGAAAAATCACACTTTGTTTATATTTTAATCTTATCTCCTTCCAAAGCATTGTAGACATGATTTATGACGCAATGAAGATTAATGAGCTAACAATCAACATAAATTAGTTGATTAAAGAATAAGTCATTAACTTAGTAATAATTGATTAAGAAGCCAAGTAAAAAATTGGTTTATTCAGAAAATAATGATTTAGTAACGAAAGAGTATGTGAAATGAGAACCCGATTCATTTGACTAAAGAAAGAATAAGCATAGTAGACCTTCAGATTATTTAGACAAAAGATAGGAAAAGTCAAGTTTGATCAATGAAGTAATATTGTGTTTCAATGTGTATATGTTATGTGTTTGTGTAGGTCATGCGCTATTGTCTGCCTGATCTGCTTCAGCAGCTATCTGTGAGTAATAACTCTGTAAAGTTATCTTTCACTTTACCTATTTTTTGATGATATGAAGTGATTAGTTTTTCTAAAATGCTATGCTTTGTATCAATGAATGATTGTCCAATTTTCTTTGAAATGTAATTATGGTATCCTTAATAGAGGCCCTCGCCCAGGGGACATAATACTGTGGCTTATGGTCATGAGGCCCTCGCCCGAAGAAAACAATATCGTGGCATAGGCCCTCACCCGGGGGAGACAATACCATGGCCTATGCATGATATATGGTACCCGGTGCTGGAGGTTCCATTATGAAACTTGATAACTTGATATGCATGACCAACGTGATATGTTAATGCTAATGGATGTATCATGCATGATTTGAACATGAATATGACTCTGTTTCTCATATGAATACGAACATGACTATGTTTCTGATTTGATAAGGGATTTGGATCTAAAATCGGATTTCTGAATCTATTATGGATAGCATTCATTAAAATCTTTACTTTATTATTATTCACTGGGCTCCAACTCGTTGCATTATTTATGTATGTAGGTGATCAAGCACGTGACCAAGCCTAGAGCTTCTGCTTTGACTCTTTTTGTTAGCCAACCTATGTGCCTCCTGTGGAGGTTCCGGATATGTCTAGTAGTTATGGCTAAATGCATAAAGTTCAAATTTTGTTTTCTTATTTGGTTAAACAAGTCTTTGTTTATTTTGTAAATAGGGCTAAGTCCCTTTTTTCTAATATGTATATATATGATGACATAAGGATGATGTATAAATATGCATATAAAAAGTTTAAATTTTTTTTTTTGTCTAATATAAGTCTGCACAGCTCAATGGATGTTATATATTTGTTATTTGCTTCCGTTAGCCCTTAATATTATGTTAATCTGTCTTAGAGGCATTCAGTAATCCCAGGATTACCGGTCGGTTACGATGCTAAACCTTAGGAATGGCAACGGGACGGGGCGGGGCCGGGATCACACTCCCCGTCCCCGATCCCCGAAGGTACGAATTTCTCCGTCCCCGGCCCCGATCCCCGACGGGGAGTCTCTTATCGCCCCCACCCCCGTCCCCTAACGGGGATCGGGTTTCCCCGACCCCGAAAATTCACCGATCAAAAAAAAAAAAAAAAAAACAACACATTCAATAACAGATCTCTTCATCATACATCAACATATATATGAACAACAACAAGAATCAGGGAGAGATTTGAGCTATATTCAGCATATATATCAACATATATATCGCTATATTCAACAGATCTAAGCCCAAATACATATTCAACACTAGATTTAACATATATACAACAGATCGAAACAGATCTGAGCTCCAAAAAAAAAAAAAAACTAACACATTCAGAGAGAGAGACGACTGTAATCGGCAACGATGGAGAGATGTCGGTGATGGAGAGGAGGGACAACGGCTATGGGGGAAGGACAGTGACGATCGACGGTGATGAGAGGAGCTCGCTCGTCGCCGATGCCGTGAGACCACCTGCGTAGAGAGAGAGGGAGAGAGGCTGAGGTTGAGCCTCGTGAGACCACCTGTGTAGAGAGAGAGAAAGGGGCTGAGGTTGAGACTCAGAGATGAAGTGAAATGGATTGAGTGAGTGAGAAAGGCATTAGACTACAACATAAAATAACATATATATGATATTATAAATATAATATAATATCAAATATCCTAAACAATCACCCAAACACACATATAATAATATTATATAGATAGATATAATATAATATAGACATAGGCACATACGGGGAAGTTTCGGGGAAGTTGCGGGGCGGGGCCGGGGCCGGGAAGGGAAATTTATCACCGTCCCCGGCCCGAAATTGATCGGGGATTTAATTTTGAATACCATCCCCGTCCCCACGGGGGTATTTTTCGGAGAAAAACCATTCTAATCGGGATCGGGGGGCCAGGTCCCCGTCGGGCCGGGTTCAAATTGCCATCCCTACTAAACCTATAGGGGCGGGATTGGGTCGTGACAGGGCGTCTAACTAACTTTTATTACTCAGCCTACTTTGAAGTGGGGAAAGGACTAGTCGGTCCGGAGCACGATTCTCCATCTAATGAATGGACCAATCTAGATGTTCCTTTCCTTGTCTAGCCATTACTCTGTTACTTTGTTCGACGGTCAATCGTACCCCTTGTTGTTGTTCAACTATGTCCTCAAGTCATGTGATCGTTCGGTGCGGAGAACGAGGGACTACTAAGTGGTAACTGAAGATTTTTTGCCTATTGCGAGAGTCTTTTCAGAGATTCTTTGTTCTGGGATAGTTTGTACTGCTACTGGCTCTTTCACTGCGTACCGATATCAGCCAGCTATGCTCTCCACGAATAAGACTATGGCTAGACCGTTCTTTTTGTGGAAGTAGAAGTGGAGTGTGCCTCATTTGTTGTGATGACCCTTTTTCGGACTTCATTGGCTCCACCGGAGGCATTATTTGCTTTCTCAGTTGAGCACAAAGCTTCTTAATCTCCAGGCTCATCAAGTTGATGATGCAGTCACGGTGGTCTTTCTTAACAAACAGAAATTGAGACGATTCGATGACGGCGATGTGACGTCGCTCCGCTACATTAAAGGTCGGACTGTCGTAGTCCATCAGGTCGTCGTTCCCAGTAGGGAGGGCTAGACCTTTTTACTTGGTTCTCTCTGTTCTTGGAGTCTTCTCTCTAATCCTAAATGGCGAGGTACCTTCAATTCCTATCGTCGGAGTTCATCATGAAGTAATCAGAGAACATTTCCCACAGACGGCGCCAATTGTGCGGGGGTGATTTCCGCACTATGAAGAAGGGTTAAACTTCGTAGAAGAACAACGTGCTCCAGGAATTGAAGTTCTGTACAGAGTAACAAATGGTGAGGCTGCCCGACCGAGGTTTGGTAAAAAACCCCTCCGATGGTAAAGTCAAGAACTAAGGGAGAATAAGAATGAAGAATACAAAGAGTATATATGTTAAGTGTGTGGATTTCAGATCCCTTGGAGTGAATAGTGTTCACCTTTTATAAAAGCATGTTGTTTGTCATCCAAGGCCTTTTCTCTCCACCATTTGTCCCATTTGTCTTGTTTGTGGTCGTCTCCCATTGGAGGATGATGGCCACTCCGCCTGACACTTGGGTGCAGGTCTGTCTCATTAGTAATCGTCTCTCATTAGAGGAGGACGACCACTCCGCTTGATGCTCAGGTGTAGGTCTGTCATGTGTGTGTCTTGTCTTTCTGCACCTCCATTCTCCATGTTCTGTTCAGGCAGAGTGAGAGGAGCAGAGTTGTTTGTCTCTTGTGAACTTCAAGAGAGATATTCAGTGAATTGGCTTTCTCTAAGTTGGCCCACTTTGGAGTGGTTGTCTGCTTAACCAGGTGGTTCAACATGTTGCTCACCTCACTTCAGAGTGGTTGCTTGCACAACCAGGAGGTCCAATATGTTACTCGACCCACTTCGGAGTGGTTGTCCAACATGTTGCTTGTTCTATTTCGGAGTGGGCCTGGCACTAGGCCGCTACCTTGATTGCCTTAATTTGGGGCAAGTGTTTGGTCATTGGGTCGAGCCCTTAGCTCCTCTACTGGTGCGGGTCTGGCATTGGGCCAAACATTAAGACTTAGTTAAGTTTATCCCATTTCAGAGCTCATTGTTGTTTTTCAAAAATGATACTTAGATGTGTTGATCGAATCAGACTCGGCTGAAACTGTGGAACTGATACAGAGTTCCAGTGCCGTTAATGCTTCTCTTTGAAGAATTGTAGAGGATGCAGGACATCTTTTGAAAAGGTGTAAATGCACTATATAACATATTTTGAGGGAAGGAAACCAATGTATTGATAAGTTGGTCAACTTAGAAGTAGACCAAGATGAGAACTTGGTTGTCATGAAGACCCATAGAAGAAGCTCGTAACTTGGTAGTGGTGGCTGACCTTCTTGGGTGAGAATATCAGAGACCTTAGATCTCTTGTTTGTCTTTTATTTATTGTATTTTTTCTTCTTGGCCGAGAATATCAGAGACCTTAGATCTATTTTTCAATCTATTTCGAAGTACCTAAAAAATAAAAAAAAATTTTTACTTTTTTTTATACATTATTAAAAATTGCAACAAATAAATTTTAAAACGTATTTTAAACTGATAATTTTAAAAATTATAATTATAAGTGATAAATATAACTCAATAAACAGTTTATAAGAAAAGTAAAACTTGAAAAAAAAAATGTTCCTTTATTATTAAGAATTGTCTTGAAAATTAGTTATTTTAATTAAGTTTTTAATTTTATACAAAAAGACGTGTGAAAAAAATAGACGAAAGAGTTATTTTTTTTTAAATAACTGTTTGGGAAAGACTAAAAGTTAGCTTTTTTAGGTTAAAATTTACAAAAAAGATAAAGAATAATGTTTGGTAGCTCGAGACTTTCTCCCCCCTCGAATCCCCCTAATGCCCAAAACAACGTCGTTTTGGGCATTAGTTTTTTTTTTTTTTTTTTTTTTTTTTTTTTTTTTTTTTTTTTCAGTTTGAAACTGAAATGCAGGGGGAAGAGGGAGAGGGAGAGAAAGAGAGAAGAAGAAAGAAGAAGAGGGCTGCGAGTCTCGTTGTCCGCCGTCGTCGCCTCGCCGCCTGCCGTCGTCGCCTCACCGCCAGCTCTTCGCAGCAGCAGCAGTAGCTCCAGCTCCGACCGCCGTCTCCGTCTCCGCCTCCTCCTCCCCGCCTCCGCCTCCCCCTCCCCCGAATATTATGCCCCCTCCAGTCCTTCGTCCTCGTCCTCGTCCTCCTCCTTCTTCTTCCTAGTTCTGATCTGCAAAAAAAAAAAAAAAAAAAAAACGAACCAAAAACGGCGTCGTTTTTGGTTCGGGGGATTCGGGGGGAGGGGTTTCGAGCTACGTAGCATCACTTAAAGATAAAATAGACTAAAATAGCTAATAAGACAAAATGTCACGTCAAACTCATAATCATTTTACTTTTTTTTTTTTTTACAAATATTACATCTAATTACAAAAAAATCTAACTATCTTTCAAAACGTAAAAATTTTTAATCTACTAAAATAATTAAAAATTAAAATAACCTACTAAAGTAGTCAATTTCCCAAAAAAGGCCTTTGGTGGTTCCCAGAAGATTCAAGAGTTTGTAGCCTATGGTGGGCAAGGCCTTAAATATTACAGATCATTGGCCCATAACTGCTTAGACAATGTTTTGAATTTTTTTTAAAGCTAAAATATGATAATCTCACAGTATAAACTAAAAACACCCTCTCATCAGCTTATAAATAATTTATTATTTTTTAATTTATTTAAGCTATCTATGACTTATAAATTATGTAAAATAGTGTGGTACAAATGTCTAAATTAAAATAAGCTCTAATCATCTCTTGGAATCTATAGCAAACAAGCTCAATATTAGGGGATCTATGGTGCAGTTCAGACGGTTTAAGAGTAAAAAATTATAAATCAAATAATGAATAATGGACTAACAAATAACCAAACCACAGTTTGAGCGGATTTAATTTGTTAGTTGATTGAAGAATATTCTTAAATAATTATTAAACATTTACATAATATACAATACTAATTTATATAATATTATATATATCACAAATAAATTGTACATAATATTTTCATATACATAGTCACTAATTTGCAACAAATGTTACATTTTAAATATTACTCATACTCATTTTTACTTTGAAATTTCAATAGACGTTAAAAAAAAAAAATATTAATTATAACAGAATGTAACAATTTCTAAAACGGATTATAAATTTTAAAATTTAATCCGTAATTAACGGATGAATCAATTCTGATGATACAAATTGAGCGATTTTAACAAATTACGCTATATTTTGCATAGCTTTAGCAATATCGTAACAATATTTCATCGGCCCAATTACTAATTACCTTCAGCCCATTAATGATAATGGGCCCAATTTTATGTGAAGATAGGGCCCAAAAAAGAGGAAGAAATTATAAATCATGGGGCCATAAAACCCTAGAAAATTCGAAGGGTTTTAGAGCAGAGACGAAGGAGAGAGAGAGAGAGGCAGCGAGCGAGCAGTCACTTCTCTCTTCTTGCAGCGATGCCGAAGTCTAAGCGTGATCGACCAGGTCTGTCTTCTTCTACCAGATCCTTCAATTTCATACACTGTTTGGCTGCCGAGAAACCGGATGGAAAAAGAGGATCAAATTGTTTTTTTTTAGCAAACAACTCAAGGATTGTTCAATAGAAAGATTGCATGATTTGTTCGTTTTGATTGTTTGCAGTGACGTTGTCGAAGACGAAGAAAAAGGGGAGAGGGCATAAAGAATCGATTGTGAATTCGATAAGGGAAGAAATCGAAAAGTACAATTCTGTTTATGTTTTTAGTTTCGAGAATATGAGGAATCTCAAGTTCAAGGAGTTCAGAGATAAGCTCAAATCGTCTAGCAGGTATTAAGAGATTTGCATTTGACATGATTTTCCAACCAAATTATATTTTCTCACCCACTGGTTGGTTGCTCAGAATGAAATTTATAATCTTATGCTTTCTTGGTGTTCAGTATTGTGAAAAATAACAAAATGGTCGTATTATATGTATTTGATCAAAGGTTTTTGTTTTTTCATGGTCTCTAATGATTTATGGAGTTGATGATTCACTTTATATTCGATAGAAAGTTAAAAATACCTATTTAGGCTGTGTTTGGTTGGATGTTTTGATGAGGGAAATTGAAAAAGAAAAAGAGAAAAAATTGATAGGATTCGAATTACAAGCTATGTTTGATTGAGTTAGGAAATGGAGGGAAAGAAAAGAGAATTCTTACAAAGAAACACTTCGCTGTTGTGAAAACTTTCCCGAGGAATAGTTTTCTATGGATATTTAATATTGGTATCTTAGGAGAAATATGTTAATTTGCATTTGAAATTACCAGAGGAGGTCAATTGTATGGATTGATATTGTGCACGAAGACCTACTTAGCTGCTCTTTGTGATTCATCTACCACATTTGGACATCAATGTGTCATTTGTGTTTTATATGGGAAATTTTTTTGGGGGGTTGATTAATGTATCATATTACAATGAAATTGCAATCATAGTGAAGATCAAATACAACATATCCTAACGGGGAAGAGAGAAACCAGAACAAATACACAGGGAATAATAAGAACT
Organism: Camellia sinensis; assembly: GCF_055761805.1. Lineage (NCBI taxonomy): Eukaryota > Viridiplantae > Streptophyta > Magnoliopsida > Ericales > Theaceae > Camellia > Camellia sinensis. Next base: position 53,343,678 of record NC_138962.1, read on the forward strand.
ACACAAAGGTGGGGAGATTTGACCCCTTACCTCCTAGTGAATTGCAAGGGTTTTGGCCAATGGGCTAGCCCCGTTGGTTAATGTGTTTTGTATAGGATTTAAACTAGCATCTAATCTCTTTTTAAATAGCATCTAAATGGGTTTCCTTGCTTTTCACATTTTATGTTTTCAAATAAGTGTTTTTGGATTGTATTGACTTTGACTATCAATCTACATTTATTTTATGTTATGATGTGCCTCTTAATTTTGTGGTAAACTTATATTTGAAAGGCTAAAAACTCGTTCCACTTTTGAATCGCAATCTTATTGACATAGATACGAGGGACATATTTCAGTTAATTGTAACTGCTAACACATGATCACGATTATCTCATGAGTGAATATATATATATATATATATATATTTTATTCGTGTCAGATTTTTCCTTGGATCAAACAAAGTTATGCAAGTCTCTCTAGGCCGATCTGTTTCTGATGAGATTAGACCTGGCCTTCACAAAATTTCTAAGGTATGCATGCCATTCTATGTAGTCACTAGTCATTGACTTATAGAGTGGTCTTTAAATTGGTCTTAATTAGATTTATTTGTTTTTTCCCCCATCTTATTTATTAATTTGTAAATTCAGCTAATACGTGGAGATTCTGGACTTTGTTTTACCAATTTGCCAAAAGAAGAGGTCCAAAGGTAATATACATCTATGATGCACCTGAAAAATATTCCTCCTTATTGCCGTCCAGATTTGTGATGATTGCATTAAGTGTTTATGTTTTTATTTTTTGCTCCCTTCCCATTTTAGTGACAAGAAATGAAATATTTGCCCTTCTTCTACATTTCATTTGAATTTTTTAATTTTTTTGTCCATGCATGTTTGTTGTTTTTCCATATGAGTTGATTTTCTTTTGTTCCTTCATTCACTGTATTTAATTTTTTTTTTTTAATAATCTTTCTGCTTTTTTTCTTTCTTATTTGTAATTTCTTTCAATATTTTTCTGCAGGTTATTTAATGAGTTCGAGGAATATGATTTTGCAAGGACTGGTAGCATTGCATCAGAGAAGGTTTGTAGCAATTGTTCTCTATGCCTCTTGCACATTTAGGTGTTCCCTCGAATTTGAATTGCCAACTGTTTTACATCCCATTGGTACTTGGAGGGGGTACAAGTCCATTATAGAATATGGGATTATTTCCTTTAAGTTGTGGTATTGGATGAATTTTAGAATTTCTGTCAACTATTCCTGTTTTTGTTGCAATTTGGGTTTTTTTCCCTGCCAAATATTTCATTGGACCATTCAAGATAATGGATTTTTATGGCCGCCTTTTTCTGTGGCACATCAAAATGCATCATTCTTTCTCCATTTTATTTTTATTTTTTATTTGTTTTATATTTACATTAGTTTATTGAACCGATATGTTTGCTGGTGTAAATAAACCATAAGCAAAGCACAACTTTGAACTTTTCCAACTATAGAAGAAAAACTTGCACTGCTGTAGGAATTCGACTTCATCCTAATTTAAAATTTTCTATTAACAACATTTACTTTCTTTGACATTGAGCTGTCTTTCTACGTTTTAAATAATATTTCAAATGTTGCAACTGTACCACCTTAGCCTAAGCTATATAAAGTGATGAATGTTTGTTAAAGTTTGACATACATTCTATGTATTATGTATGTATCATATATCCCAACTCCTAAAAACTGCACATATATTATACTTCAATTTTCCAGGTGGAGCTTCAAGAAGGTCCTTTGGATCAGTTCACACATGAGATGGAACCCTTCCTACGCAAGCAAGGGATGCCTGTTAGGTTGAACAGAGGTTTGTGACTGATTTACTTTGTTTTCTTCTCTTCAGTTTGCAAATTATGTAGTGTGTGTGTATATATATCATTGACCTGGCTCATGCTGAGCAGGGGTGGTGGAGCTTGTTTCAGACTTTGTTGTTTGTGAAGAGGGGAAGCCATTGTCCCCAGAGTCAGCTCGCATACTGGTTTGTTCTTAACTCCTATCCGAAATTTCGACTAGCATGTGACTAATAGGTTCCCTCTGCTTATTATGTGAATTTTTTTTGTATCCACACAAACAGACTTTGTGTGTGCATGCCTGTGTGGGTTAAATCTTTTATGTGTACATTTAATAATTGAAGAGGTGCATAATACTCAAATTTGTTGATATGTTTGATTGAAAACAATGCCCTTTTGTTTCTGGTCCTTTATATTATTTCATTACATGAAACCACTGCATATTTCGCATGTGTTAGCTGCTTCAAGTACGATATTTTTTCGTAGTTAAATTTGTGTTATACTAAGAACATTGGACTTTCCAGACATGGTTAAGCTTTTGTGGCATGTGCACAGTTTTTTGTAAGTTGTTAGGGTATGAAAACTCAAATCTGATTTGACTGTTTTAATGCAGCGTCTGCTTGGTACCAAAATGGCTACCTTCCGGCTTCACTTAGTTTGCAGATGGAGCCCTGAGCAATTTGAAGTTTATAAAGAAGGGCTTGATGACTCGGACATTGAATCCTCATAGTAATTTCTGTTGAAGGATCCATGATGATGAATATCGTCTTCACCAAGTAATAGAGCAGCAGCATTTTCAAGGGCATGCCAGTTTTCTTCTGGATCTCAGGCTGATTAAAATCGGATGATGCACCATGATCCAATATTTCAGTGTTATTTCTTTAACTGTTGTACTAAATTTTGGCGTAATATTTTTGTCATCGATTAATGAGTTGAGATTTTCTTTTAATAGATTCTGGTGTAAAATCTCTTTAAGTGATCAGAGGAAGTTTTCCCCCTTTGTTAAATTCTCCTTCCGATCCCTCAGCCATGGAGGTTGACAGAATTTTTTTCAGTTCCCTTTCTTGATTATGTTGGACCCGTAATTTAGATTTTTTTTTTCAAAAGAAAAAGAAAAAAAAGAAGAAACCATCCAGCCAATTAATCATGCTATGTTTGAATTTTGGATTTGTCTGGAAAATGCATTTACTTGTACATATTTATTTTTGCGGGTAATTAAAAAAAAGGAAGAATTACAAAAAAAAAATGGAAAGATCAGAGAAAAATTACATTTCAATGGAGAATGCATTTAAAAATAGTGTTGCAAGTTCCAGTGTGGAGGCAAAGCTATGGGCGGGGTAGGCCTGACTAAGAAATCTGTGAAATTTATAATCCGATCCAGTTCAATCCAGTAGGTTTGGATTTATTTTTTGAATCCGTGGTTCGGTTCCAGATTTCGTAGTTCACGTATTGGTTCAGGATTGAACCCCACAGTTTCGGATTGGAACCGATTTGGACCGTATATAAATAGTCTATATTTTTATTATATACCCTCTTGTATAGTACCTTCTCTTATTTTATATAAAATTTTAATCCAAACCTAAACTTACATAGTATCTTCTTTTATTATTTTTGTTTGCTAGTTTTTAATGTTAATTTGTAATGGTCTAAATATTTATTGTGGAACCAGTTTTCTTATGGTTGTTTAAATTTTAGAACAATATGTCGCTATTATGAAAAGACATGTTATTGTGAAACTAATATGGTGCTATAATTATTTTTTATGAAATTAAAGTGTTATATATATTTTTTTGTTATTTAATTATGTAAATCCGTGGTCCTAAACCGATCCAATCCGTGTTTAAATGAATTGGTTCGGATTGGTTCCACGATTTAAACGGATTGAATTGGTTCTAATTTTTCGAGAACCGTAAATAACAGATTGGTCTTGGTTTTACCCCAATCTGATCCAATTCAGACTATGTTCACCCCGACCACGGGGCCTCACAATCCTAGGCACCATGGACGTGGATATTGAAACTGATACCACTCAAGCCATCAAGTTAATTCAAGATGGACCAAGCCATAACTCTCCTTACAAGGCCATCATAGAAGATACAAAGTTCTTAATGAAAAAGATGTAATTGCAGACTGAGTCACACACTGAGGGAAGGAAACAAAGTTGCTGATAGATTGGCAAACATAGGAGTGGCACAAGATGAACATGTGGTGATTCTGGAGGACCCCCCAGAAGATGTAACAGCTTTGGTCATAGATGATATGACTGGAGCTCATTTTGAGAGGGATTAGCCCTCTAGACTGATGCTTGTTTAGAGACCTTTCTCTGTTTTATGTTTGAACTGAATCAAAAAAAAAAAAAAAAAAAAAAAAAAAAAAATTCTTTGCATCCTAAGTTGCAACTTGGGCAGTCCTCCCTTGCCACCTGAACCCTTTCCCCACTTAACTAGTCACCTCTGGTCTCTTCTGACACTTCCCTACTACCCACTCTGCCTCTCCACTTCCACTCCCAAACCTCCCTCCATCTTTGAAGAACAAACCAGTTGCCACCTTTTAGATTGGCAATGCTCCGCGAACAGGGGCGGAGTAACTTTCAATTTCTCTTTTATCCAAAATGTTTGGAATTTTACAAATTGAACTCAGTAAAATTAGTTGAAGAAAAGAGAATTGTTATTCATATTTTACTTTATTATAAATACATTTTAAAAATTTGTGTTTAGTTTTTTTTTTTTATTCTTAATGCACATTAAAATATAATTTTTTGATTTTTTTTTTAATTTTTTTATAAATAAAGAATTGCAGTGAAAATAATAAGGGTAAATTACAAATATATCACCTGAGGTTTAATTAAAATACGAAGCACCCCTTGTGGTTCTGAAAATTACGTTCCACCCGTTGAGGTTTTTAATTTTATTACAAATCACCCATTTTATTAATAGATCATCAAATCAATGAACAATTTTTAATGATATTATAAATATATTTCAATTAATAATTTTATTATTATTTTGGAGAGCAATTATGAATTTTATTTTTTTAGTTAATTCTGTCAAATAAAAAATTCCAATAAGGGGATATTTATAATTTTTCAAACTATATGGGGCAATCTGTATTTTAAGCAAATCTCAGGAGGTGTATTTATAATTTACCCAAATAATAATAACTACATTTGTCATATGCTCATTAATTCTGAAGGGATATTTTATTTCAATACAGTTAAAGAAAGGGATTTTTATTGATAAATCCCATTTAGAAGTGTTCTAACCTAAGAAGTCCATGAAGGAATTTTTTAACCCACTTAGTTCCATGTATTTATACTTTTATTCCATAAAGTCTTTTTTCTTGATTTACACTGTTTTCTTAGACTCTTACGACTTTATATTTAATATTGATATTTAATGTTAGGGGTATGAGAGAGAAAGGAAAGGACCAAGGCATAGGAAATTTCATACACAAATTAAATAACATTGATGTTATTATTTTATATTATTATATAATGTGAATATATTTTTAATCGACAACACATTAAAAGTAATGTGAACATTCTCTCTCATCTGATGTGAATATATTTTTAATTGACAACATATTAAAAATAATGTGAACATTCTCTCTCATATGATGTGAACGTTCACAATACATTTCCGAATTTTTTTCTCTCATCTAATGTAGTGATGTGAACATTCACAACATATGAACCTTCTTATTTTTAATTGACAATACATTAAAAATAACGTTCATTATATTTTTAATTGACAACACATTCTTATTCACAACATATAGTGATGTGAATGTTCACAACATGTGAACATTCTCTCTCATCTAATGTAGTGACGCGAACGTTTATATTCGTATGTTTTAGTATGAATATTCACATCATGTAATTGACAACACAATAACAAAAATTCATTTCAAATTAATGTGAATATTCATTTCAAGTACATGATGTGAATATTCACATCATGTAATTGACAATACAATGACAAAAATTTATTTCAAATTAATATGAATATAATGACAGTTAATATCTTGATACATGAGAATTATCAAAACATAATGACAATCAACATTAAATATCAACATTAATAGGGACAGGAGTGATTGAGGGTGGTTTAGTCTTCTTACCTCAAATATGATCTAATGGAATAGTAAAAAAGAATATGGGTTAGATGGAAAAAAAATTCTTAAAAAGAGAATTTATCAAAAAAACTCCCTTAAAGAAATCATTATTTATTTCGATGCAATTTAAAAAACCCAATAAGTAATGGTTTTTTTAAAAAAAATTTATTTAGAGTAACAAACACATTTGGCCCAGTGGTTGTGTAATACCATTTTGTAATATGAGGTTACGGGTTCAACTTTTATAGAGAGAAATTTGAATTCTCCTTAAGCTTAGATCTTTGCTTGATTTTGTAGAAGCATTGTGTTCTCAATCTTTGTTTTTTTTATGTAATTTAACAAATTTGAACTACTTTTGTGGATGTGATTGGAAATATAAATTTACATGTAATTTAACAAATTTGAACTACTTTTGTTGATGTGATTGGAAATGTACGAGCACGAAATAATTTTCTCGTATAATCCTGTTGATCAAGTTTGCACTCCTCAAAAGGTCATCGTTTTACCACTTGAAAACACAAACATGAGCTAGCCGGCGGGTGTGTGCCGAAAACCTCTCTGGTGCCTAAGTCAGCAAAATAGACAATAGACACAAAAGTTCTGTGTAATTGAGAGTAAGAATTGTGATACTTCACATAGGTCTTATTATGAATTTTTATAGATTCTGCCCAGCACAATTCTAGTAGGACTTTAACTCTCCTAGCAGAGTCCTCCTAAGAATCACACTCTCAAGGATAATGCTGATCCTGATAACACCTTACTTACTTCCATCCAAGTAAGATGGTGGTAACCCTTACCTCGGCTAGAAGCACACTCAACCGAGCTTACACAGCTCGGTGTCGCTTCAAGCAACATTGGTAGCCCCTATTATTAGATAGCGCCCATTGAGCTATACTTAGCTCGGCCTGTTTCCTTGCTAATACCACGACATGCTACTAAGCCTAGTTTTAGATAGCCAGGTCAGACCCCTGCTGACGCCTCTGTCTAACTTGGTTCCTAGATGACCCAGGACCGAGCTATCTATAGCTTTCACTCTGATCCATAGCTCGGCCCAATGCGTTAAGATAAATGGATCTAGCTCGGCCCAATTTAGTCACATAAATTATCCTCTCAATTGTCCCTTAATTTCATCTGCACAGCATGATTGGGATTACTATTTCAAAGCTGAGCTAAATGCATAAAATTCAACCGAACCAAAATAATTAGTTCGATCGAGGTAAAATATCCAACCCAATAGGTAGCTCGGTCGTTTAGAATCGTGCCGGTCGTACAGCCTGTCGTCCCATGTTTCTGACATCGTGTCCTTACTGGGACACGTGGTATGCACCCATTGCCCCTCTGTATTGCAACAGCCGTCTCACTTTTACCAAGAAATTTGAAAAGGCCCGCTGTTTTGCCTCCATCATAAACGCAACCTCCTTTCCTCGAACAGTCACCGTTTACTGTTCATCTTTAAGCTAAAAAATCCTTGTGACCAACACTCCAATCCTGTATTTTCTGAGTTCTTTGAGCTTTGGCATCATCGTCGTCATTTAAATCGTGCCCCAAGCACTGTTGCTGGAACTTCTTTTACCTATCACTGTCGCTTTCTTCATTCAAAAACTGGTAAGTCACCTACTCTTCTATGCACTCTATATGACTCTCCATTGGACTGTAAATTCATTGACAACACTACAATAGTATTTGTAGCGTTTTTGCATTTGTTACGTACAAAAATGAACTCAGAACTGTATTTAGCTCCCACAAGTTTACTCCTTAAGGAAAAATGCCTCATACTTGGGACTGAATCCAACAAAAATTTTGGTTTTGATCCAAAATCATACTGAAACCGAGCTACAAACTTGTTTGTGCTCATTTAGATGTGTATCACCGAACTAAGGGAACGTCTAACCACGACCGTGCTAAAATCTCATCTTTTCTCACGATCAGACTAGAACCTTGCCTTACTTCTTAGCCAAGCAAACTAATTAACACTGATGCCTTAGTTCGATCACTAGTTGGCCATAACACATTCTATGTTTCTTCACTGTGCAGACTTTGACTAGGTTTTATCCAAGCACACCATTCACCATAACGCCGGGCTAAGGTGCCGAGCAGATTTTTATAAACAACCTAAGGACACCTCTATGGGCAAATACCAGTTCCTTGTGAGTTCGCCTGGTGCTATAGCTGAGTTCCGAAGGGAATACAACATCCCTGACGACGTATAATTCGAGCTAGCCGAACTAAACACCACGCCTTGGGAAAAACCAGACTTCGTCCATTTTACACTTATATCCATCGTAGAGGCCGGGCTCAGATTCCCTATCTAGCCCCTTATTTGCGAGTTTCTTAGGCAAACCAGATTGTGTCCCACCCAATTATCCACAAACACGTACAGGATAATAAATGGAGTCACCGAGCTAAACCGTCGTCTCAGCCTCAACCTTGGATTGGCCGAGTTATTTCATCAATACTCATTCAGCTAAAATGATGATGGTTGGGTCCATTACCTATGTATCAGAAAGGGCCGACAGAAAATCATTATGCACACGCCGGACAAGGACCTGAACGATGATGATTTTCTTTGGGTCTCTGGTAATTTTGAGGATCAGAAGGCCCAAATACCAGGCTATAACATCAACTGGAATAAAAGAAGCCCTGGTGAGCGTAGTTTGGTTATTCTAAGAATTAATACCATTCCGCAGCCTTGCTAATACTTGCATTTTTTTCTTTGCAGATCTAAGCCGGTTGAAAACAGACTACGCCTACACTAACCAAGCTGCGCTACGAGCTGCCTTATGGTATCGCCACCTTGACTGGACTGAGCTTTTAGGAGTAGTACCGATGTACCGCTATAGTGGCAAGAGAAAAAGCAGAGTCACAGACTTCTTGCTTGAGTCTTCACCCGAACCGGATCCTAGCTTATTTCAGATCAACCTCATTTCTCTCACTGAAGAGCAAGAGATGGCCAAAAGGAGGGCCGTGTGAGTTCTTATCACTGGACAATCCTCCGTCGACGTCCAAACCAAACAAGCTTCCTCTGGTCAATTGCGCGAGACAGTGGTCACCCTTCCAACTATCAGGGGAACCACGTTTCGGCCAAACAAGTGCGCGCGCACCTCATCGACCGAACCGCAACATTTGGTAGATGAGGAAGAGACCGTGCTTCCTCATCCTATGCTGCCGAACCCAGACCCTGTCCGATCTGACCGTGCGAGCCCTTCTAAATAGGCACCAGCAATGTCCTATAAAAACTGCGTTGTGTCCACTAAGGACTCGGTGGTTGTTGAGAAGGGCTACATGCTTGCGTTCAACCTTTCCAAAAGCCTTTGCCTGCTAGCTAACATGGAGCACCACGATCACTTGACCGAACTAAAGGTCATTTGGTTGGCTTCGAAGTCCATGGTGCTAGTAAGTCCTCCACTTGCTATGTTAAGTTTATTTATTTACTTGGTTTGCAGCCTAACACCTCTTCCCTTAAACTGCAGGCCCTGCAAAAAAACCATGTAGCGCACAAACATGTGCTTGAACTGCAAAAGACAGCACGGTTGGCCGTGGCTGATTCAAACGCCAAGGCGGCTGAGCTGAAAGAGGTAAAGGCGAAACTGGCTGTGGCCGTTACGGAGAATGAGCGATTGACCGAGCTAGTCAACACGGTCGCGACTGACAAGCAAAAAGCCTTGGCTGAGAAAAAAAACCGCTATTTGCGTGAGCTTGCCAAATTGGAAAAGAAAAAGAACGCCAAGATCCAAGAGTGGAAGAAGAAGACGGAGGACACTGAAGACCGAGGTTACAAGCAAGGGGAAGAAGCCTACGTCCAACAGTGCGAAGCAGTAAAAGATATTTTTTTCAAATGTGGTGGAAGGTTGTGGCTGCTAAGCTCGGTCAGGGGTATAACTTTGAAATCTTTCTAAACCCTCCCCCTCACTTTATACCAAGCTACATGATGGACTATGCAAACACAGTCCAATAGAAGTTTCTTCAAGAGGGGGAGAAGGAAGAGGAGACCCCTGATCCCGTTAATGCTCCTCTTGCCAACACTGACCTCGGTCTTTACCCTTCACTGCCTACTCAGGTAGATCTGCTCAGCCAAACTGTGCCAAGCATGATTGACGGGGTGTCTGTGACTGATCTAACCTAGGAAGCTGACGCCGGAACCGGCCTACCCAGTGGCGAAGTCCGGGGTGACCTGGACACTGATCTTGATGACTTGTTCGCTTGACCAGGAAATCCATTTTTCTTGTTTTGCGTTTTTTTTGTAATGTAACCAGGCTATTTGCCCTACCTTTTGTAATTGCCTTCTAATGAATGAAAGAAACTTTTTTGTTCTTCTAGGTCGGTTATTGCCTTTTTCCTGTTGTAGTGTACCATTCTTACTGTATTACTAGTTGGACTAGTTAGCTAGGTTTTATCTTATCCTGCCCGCCTGTTTTTGGCCGAGATACTTATCTCGGCCGATGAATAACTTGGGAAAAACTGTAAACTTCATTAACCGAGTTTATGGCTGAGATTATTACCTCGGTTAAGAAAAGGAAAAAGTTAGTCACACGTTGGGCCTCCTTTAGCGTAAATCCATAGCTCAACTAAAGAGTGCAAAAAGTGTTGGTTGAACTTGCCAACCATCCTGAGCCTAGATCCTTATCTCGGCTAAAGGAAGTAAAAAGTATTGGTCAAATTTGCTAACCATCCTGAGCCTAGATCCTTATCTCAGCTAAAGGATATAAAAAGTGTTGGTCAAACCTGCCAACTATTATGAGCCTAGATCCTTATCTCGGCTAAAGGAAGTAAAAAGTGTTAGTCAAACCTGCCAACCTTCCTGAGCCTAGATCATTATCTCTGCTAAAGGAAGTAAAAAGTGTTGGTCAAACCTGCCAACCTTCCTGAGCCTAGATCCTTATCTCAGTTGAAGGAAGTAAAAAGTGTTGGTCAAACCTACCAACCTTCTTGAGCCTAGATCCTTATCTCGGCTGAAGGAAGTAAAAAGTGTTGGTCAAACCTGCCAACTTTCCTGAGCCTAGATCCTTATCTCGGCTAAAGGAAGTAAAAAGTGTTGGTCAAATCTGCCAACTTTCCTATTTCCCCCATAGTCGGGTAATCAGTACAAACAATTTTTACAAAGGAAAGAATATTCATCGAAAAGCTGTCTACTTGTTTCATTGAAAAAGAAAAATTACAAGTGTTTTGTTAAAAAAAAAAAGGTAAATATAAAATACTTTGCGATTGGTCATGTTCTATGGCCATGGAATAGCTCTGTCGTCCACATTTTCTAGGTGATATGCCCCTTTTCCAGCCAAACTAACCACTATGTACGGTCCTTCCCAATCTTCAGGCACCAAAATGTTGCCCATTACTTTGCGCAGTACCTAATCTTCAATCTTGAATTGCCTCGACTGCACCATTTTATTATATTTCTTTGACAACTCCTGTTGATAAGATACAATGTGCACCAGTGTCTTTTCTCTTTTGCCAAGTCTAATTCTAGGGCTAGGGCCTCTCCATTCAAGTCTGGATCAAAATTTTTGCTTCTAATGGTGGAGAGACCAACTTCTAGAGCTATTATAGCCCCCATGCCATAGGCCAAAGAAAAAGGTGTTTCGCTAGTTGACCGCCGAGGTGTAGTTCGGTAGGCCTATAAGACATGGGGAAGCTCCTTAACCCATTTGCCTTTTGCTTTTTCCAGCCTCATTTTCAGTCCGTCTAAGACTATTTTATTGGAAGCTTCAGTCTGGCCATTGGCTTGGGGGTACGCCGACATAAAATTATAAAATTCTATCTTTTATTCTTCACAAAAACCCCTAAAGATTTTTCCATTAAAGTGAGTGCCATTGTCAAATATCAAGGCCTTGGGGATGCCAAACCGAGTTATGATGTTCTGCCAGACAAACTTCTTGACGTCTTTTTCTTTTATGGATGCGAGTGCTTCCGCTTCCACCCACTTTGTGAAGTAGTCCGTTTCCGCGAGGAAGAACTTTATGTTGCCTAGTGCGGTTGGGAGTGGTCCCACTATATCCAGGCCCTATATTGCAAAAGGCAAAGTGCTGGTCAAAGGTAGAAGCTCTTTGGCCGGTTGATGTATTTGATGTGCGAACTTCTAACATTTGTCACACTTCTTAACATACTTCTCTGTGTTTGCTTGCATGTACGGCCACCAATACCCTTGTGAGATAGCTCGGTAGGCTAGGGATCGCTCTCCTGGATGACTTCCATACACGCTTTCGTGAATTTCAAACAAAACTGCCTCGAGCTTGCTAGGATGGACACACATCGATTATGGTTCTATGAAGGATTTCTTGTACAACGCCTGGGATGGGGAAAGCCAAAACCGCTATGATTTGGCACGAATCTTGTTGGCTTCCTTCTTTTCTTCAGGTAAAATGCCGTCTTTTAAAAACACTATGATGGGGTCTATCTAGGAAGGACCTAGATCAGCACAGCATACTTCGACCGCTTCCAGCTCTTCAATACTTGGTCTTGGCAGGAAGTCTATTAACAACAAGTGTGGGATAGACGTATCTGCCATTGACGTAAAACCGGCTAGCTCATCTGTTTTACTATTTTTCTCTCAACCGATTTGTTCTATCCTCACTACTTCAAATTTCGTGATCTTCTTTCTGACCAACTCTTGGTACTTTGCCATTCTTTTATCCTTTGCCTCGTAGTCGCTCGAAATTTGGTTGACTACAAGTTGGGAGTCACTGTATACCATTAGCTCGATGGCCTCCATGTGAGATACTGACTTCAAACCTGCTAATAATGCTTCATATTCCGCCTCGTTGTTGGATGCTAAAAAGCCAAGGTTGATTTCCTGTTCAATGGTTAAGCTATCGGGTGAGATGAGAACTATGTCGAGTTCTGTACCGTGTCTATTGGACGCTCTATCTACGACGAGCTTCCATATCTCTTCTATAAACAAGCAAGTGGAGGGATCTGATGACGCCTTTGGATTAGGGGTGTCGCTGCTGACGCTATCTTTTTCTAAGTTGTTGGTCGTCGTTATGATCTGGTCCTAACTGTCTGGTTGTCTTAGGACCAAACTTTCAGTCGAGTCTTTGCTTGTCATACTGCGGGTTGCTCCTTCTTCCCTTTTTGTAAGACTGAATGGTTTGTTATGTAGTTGAGTGCCCGTTGTGGGGGTTGCGCTATCCCTGTGGCACCTTCCCCCCTTTCCCCGGTTAAGTTGATCGGGGAAACCTGATGATTTCTTGGGGCAAATTCGGCTACGAAGTCTGCTAAAGCTTACGCTTTTATTGTAGTTCTTGGTCGAAACTTAATGTCGAACTGCCCTAACTCCATTACCTATTTCAAAATTCGTCCAGAAAAATTCGCCCTCTTGAACAAGGCTTTTAATGGGAAAGCTGTTAAAATAATCATAGTGTGGGCTTGAAAGTAGTGCGATAATTTTCTGGAAGCCATCATCAAAGCTAAGGCCAACTTCTCTAATGGCAAGTACCTTGTTTCGGTGCCCAGCAATGTCTTGCTAACATAAAAGATAGACAGGTGTTGTATTCCTTCAGCTCGGACCAACACTACGCTAACTGCGTGCTTGGAAACTGCTAAGTATAAAAAGAGTTCCTCTCCTGGTACTGGAGTTACCAACAACGGAGGAGAGGTCATGTACTCTTTCAAGCTTTCCAGAGTGCAGTCGCACTCATCATCCTACTCAAACTTGGCCTTTAGTGCTTGGAAGAATGGTCGACACCAATCTGATGACCGACTTATGAATCGGTTCAGCGCGGCTGCTAGGCTAGTGAGATGCTGCACCTCCTTGACTGTGTTAGACCTCTCGAGATCTTGAATGGCTTTGATCTGAGACGGATTGGCTTCTATACCTCGGTTGGTCGCTAGAAAGCTAAGGAATTTTCTTGACCCCACACCAAATGCGTACTTAGATGCATTCAGTTGCAGTCCGTGGGTTTTCAAAATTTGAAACATTTCATCTAGCTCCCTGAGATGATCCCCCTCATTCTTACTTTTGGCCACCATATTATCTATGTAAGCTTTCATTGTTCTGCCTAATAATGGCTTAAACATTTTGGTGATCATCCGTTGGAATGTGGCCCCCGCATTTTTTAGGCCAAAAGGCATGACCTTGTAGCAATATAATCCCCTAAGTATTGTAAAAGATGTGACCTCCTGGTCCGGTTCATACATAGCCACCTGATGGTAATCACGATACACATCAAGAAAGCTAAGTCGGTTATGTCCTGCAGTTAGATCCACCAGTTGGTCTATTCGTGGTAGAGAAAAGTTGTATTTTAGGCATGTTTTGTTAACTGTCTTGTAGTCCACTCAAACGTGTCATTTGCCACTCTTTTTTGGTACTAATACCATGTTGGAAATCCACTTGGAATAGTGTACTTCTCCGATTGCCCATACTTTCAGCAGGTTTCCTACTTCTTCTGCCACTTTCTCTGCGTGGTGGAGTGCCAATTGGCGAGTTCGCTGTATAATTGGTCTGGCAGTTGGGTGGACATTGAGTTGATGGCAGATACAGTTGGGGTCAATGCCAAGCATGTCATACGGTGTCCAGGCAAACACTTTGATGTTAGAGGTCAAAAATTCCATGATCTCTATTCTCCCGGTGCTGGACAGAGATGAGCCAAGCAAAAAGAACCTCTCTGGGTTTTTCTTATCTATCTTTACCTCTATCAAGTCTTCCACTGCCTTCTGTTCGGCTGCCTTGCCGACGTTTGCAAACAGCTCATTACTTTCTGGCTCCTCTACCATTTGCACGAACCCTTTTGCAGCTCGGTTGCCGTTTACTGTTACGAAGCATTGCTTGGACATGATTTGGTCTCCTAAGACTTCTTCAATCACTCCAACTTCGTTAGGGAAACGTAACACCTGGTGGTAGGTTGATGCTATTGCTCGCATGGCGTGCAACCATGCTCTTCCCAAGATTATGTTGTTAGTGGATGGGACTTTCAATACACAAAATTCCATTTGTTTTGCCATTGTTACTGTTTTGACTGGCAGAATTATCTTGCCTATTGGCCATTCTGGCATTGAGTTAAAGCTGACCAGAGGGGATGTCGTAGGTGCCAGATCTTTGTTCTCTAACTTGAGTTATTTGAAGGTCTCATAGTACATTATCTCGCATTGGCTCCCTTGATCAATTAGGATCCGCTTAATGTTGAAATTCTTGATGCACAGAGTCACCACTAGTGCGTCGTTGTGAGGGCTTTGTAGCCTTGCTAAGTCTTTATCAGAGAAGGTGATGACGTTCGTCGCCTTCGTTCTTTTCTTTTTCACGAGAGGTTGTGCACTCAGTACCTCCCTTAAGTGCTTAGCCTTCTTGATCATCTTTCTCAGTTCACATACTCGTTCAGGCTCGATGATCCCATGTATCACATCGGTTATGCCTTGGGGCGGACCATCGGCTGGTATCCCATCTGGCCTGTTATTACCCTGGGGGGCTGGGGAGATCTTCAATATATTGTTTTAGGTGGCCGGCGGCCACTAACTCCTCTAGATGTTCCCTTAATGGCATACAATTTTCAGTTCCCCTTTTCATCATAGAAGGTGCAACAGTACCTATCATCGTAGCCCCTCTGTGTTTCTCCCAACTTGGTTGGTCGTTGAACGAAGGGTTCGTCGCGTATCTCGTTAAGAATCTGATAGATAGGTTTATTGAACACTGTGGTGATGGCGGTTCAGACTCTCAACTTCCTTGTTTAGGAGTCCTCTCGCTTGCCCCTACCATTTTTGTTCGATTATTTTTCACGGCCAACCGTGTGGACTTTTGTCGCAGTTTTTCTATCTGACATCGCTGTTGTGCCAGATTTTGCTTTGGCGCGAGCGCCATCTTCTTCTATCCGGATATGTTGATGCGCTCTTTCCATTAGGACCTCCATTGTGAGGGGTGGCGTTATCGTTATTGAATCCCTTAACTTATTGTCTGCTGGCAAACCTCGTCTGTACTGTGCGATAGCGAGGTTTGTAAGGCAATCTCCAATTTGATTAAAAGTCTCCCAATACCGATTGTTGTAAGACTTCAATGTTTCTTTCTCGCCCATGTCTATGGAGAGCAGCCGGTCAATCTCCACCGGCGCCTTGGTGTTTGTTCTAAATCTGGTCATAAATGCCTCCGCAATTTGCGCCCACGAAGCTATGCTACCTTTTGACAACCTCTCAAACCATGCCAAACCCAGGTCACCTAGGCTAGAAGGAAACATGATACATATTAGTGCCTCGTTTTGTCGATATACGGCCATAACCTGGCAAAAGTGGCTTAAGTGCATATAGGGGTCTGACTTCCCCTCATAAGTTGTGAATTTAGGCTGATGAAAGCCTAAGGGTAATGTTGCGTTCTCAATCGCCGGAATGAACGGTGAGCTTTGCAACCTTGCTAACACTTTGTTGCTGGTTCATAAGCAAGGCGTAGTACTGGCATCCTGACCTCAACACTCCCATGTGTCCTAGGAGCCAACGGTTGTAGAGCTGAGACCCTACAGGGGTTGCGAGCCTGGGTCTCCTCTCTCCTTCGGGCCCTTTTCTCCAGTACTGTTCACAAGTCTACTGACCTAGGCAACTCTAGATGTCGTTTGGTGCGAATACCAGGACCAATAATTGCTTTCCTTAGTACAAGACTGTAGTTTGGCTCTTTCGCGCCCCCTTTCGAAAACTCAAAAAGAAGCCCTACAGTTCGGACTCTCGCGGTTCTGAATCTAATCTTACAAGTGCAATGTGAAATTGATAATTACCAAAGAATCCAAATCCGATAAGTTGTTTGAAAATTTGATTTTGAATCAAAAGTGTCAAAATTGGACTGCTTTGCCAGATACAGATTCGCCACCTAAATATTTTATTTTTGGAGAAATTTAAGAAACCCATGATCATGCCAAAGGCCACGTGTCCGTTATCACCAAAGTTGCCTCGGCTTGGGAACTTGGGCACGAAAGAGAAAGGAAGGTCATGAATTGAGCAGCCCTACTCGCCCGATCAAAGATCTGCCTCTACTAATCATGATATGATTTTTTATGTACATTATGTGCTGTTGTTCCGGTTATTAAACTAGCTTTACTATGTAATGCACACAAGCAAGTATAGACTAATTTGCTCAAATTGGAACAATTCAATTTCATGTTTGTTTTTCGAAAAGGGGTTTGAATTTGCCACTTCAAGTGGGCTTAAAGTTTGCGAATTTGCCACCAAACATAGTGGGCTTAAAATTGATTTGCCACTCGTTCCGATTCAAACAACAAGCCTTCATCTACAAGCATTCAAGCAGTTTAACTAATAAACATTTAGCCTCATGGCAAGCATGCTAGTCATGGCAATCACTTACACTCATGCAAGTATGCTAAAGCATTAAAACTTACCTAGTACTCCAAGCTAAGAAGATATGAGTTAGAAAAATATGTATGATTCCTACCTATGCAAGATGTCTAATGCAACACATGCTAAGAATGCAACTAAAATAGGCTCGGCTATTAAGCATAGCATATGAAGCGATTTGATAACATGCGGTTAAACGCGTATTCAAAGAAGATATTAAAATGACAATGCAGTTTGAGTGATGTGCCGAGCCTTAGTGCATGTGAGACAAGATGAATGTATGCAAGCATAAGGTATGCTAATTAAAACATGTCCCTAATCTAACCAACAAAAGCGATTAAATAAAAGGGAGAAAGACGTGGGGTTGGAAGACATACACATTATTACATTTTGCTCTCATGTAGGAGAGTCCAAATGAATAAAGCTAACTAACTAGCAACTAATTAGGGCTAAACTAATTAAGCTAATCTAATTTAAGCTAATTAGTACAAACCAAATGAAATAAATAGCTAAACTAGTTAACTAATTATTACAACACTTGAATGAATTAACTAGTAAGCTAACTAATTAAGCTACAACACAGGTGTAAGTGAAATAAGCAATTAAAGCCTATAATTACACTGCCACTACTCCGCCTCGGGAAATGGAAGATGCACATGTTTGGATGCCCGAAAAGACCTCCATTTTACTCTCGAAAGTCTCTGTTTGCAGAGTTGAACATTTCTAGAACCATTCTGCTCCAACTTACCAACATTCTGCTATAGTTTACATCAGTGGCCAGCCGGCAATGGATGAATGCTGCCGGCCATGAAGGTGGCCTGCCGGCCATCTATAGTGCACTGCCGACCATGGATAGTGGCCTGCCAGCCACTGATGCACTGGATCACCATGTTGCAACAAAGTTCAAATAGAGCAAAAAGAAAGTTTTTCCAAGGATTGTCTACACAATTCACCCCTCTTTTCATGGATAAATCCAAGGAGTTGCGACCTTAAGCCACAAACCACCAATCCAAGCAATTTCATTGCATGATGGCTTGTGATTCAAGGTGTGCAAGCTCAATGAATACAAACCAGACACTCAAGAACCATCAGCCTATCATGCATGATCAAGGGCAATGGAGACCTAGGAAACTTGAGACATTTCATCACTTTAAGTATGAAATGTCCCAATTTTTCTTGTGTTCAATTAACGTCCGATTGAACACACATCACACAAGTTATTATCTTGTTCAATTTTAGTCCCAAGTTGTTAGTAACTCATTTTAACTTACCAACCATTCCTTAATCTAATTAAGTCCAAAAGGTGAGTTAGAGTCCTCTAATGGAAAGAATGCTCAAAACACAAGTTGCTTTGGGTATGAAAGAAGTCTCATACCGTTGATAATGAATCCCCAAAGGGATTAAACCATTAAATATGAAACCTTAAATTCACACTTAGGCAAACAAATGACTTGAAACCACTTTCAAAGCAAAATTAAAAGCCAAGAAAGGAGGGAGGTTGCAGAGGTGATTAGTGCTAAAATGAAGTGCAAAATAACACCAAAGCATGCAATCAACTCAAACAAGAGGTGTCTAATGGCCTAAAACACCAAGCTTGTGAGGACTATTACATTACAACCATGCAAAACAAGGCCCAACTGACCCAAACAGCCCAAAACACAGAGCTAAAGCAGTCTAAAACAAAGGAAAAAATATGCTGAAATATAGTTACAAAAAGTAAGAAAAACATGCCAACACATGGAGTTAACTAGGCTAGCAAATAAGACATAAGGAGGGGAGGCTAACCCCTCCAATTTTGGACTTCAAAACATGTTTTTTGCCACTGAAAATACTCTGAAATTTAGTGGTTAAAGGCCCAAAAAAGGGTGGTTTAAAGATGGAAAACACAAGTGATGAAGCCTTACAAACAAGGTACAAAGAAGGGTGAACCATTCCCTACCTTAAAATGGCTTCAAACCACAAATTTCAGCCCATTTTGACAGAGTTTTTATAGCCCAAAAGCAGTAAAAAAAAGATAGGAAAATAAGTATGCAAAGTAAGCTAACAAAGCAAATATTATATCTTTTGAAGAGAAGAGTGATTCTAGGCAACAATTCAAGCCAAAACCAACTTGTAGAGCTCCAAGAGGGCCTCAAAGAACCTCAACTCAAAGGTGATCAAGTTTTGTTATGGAAGTCAAGGCAAGAGTGTAGTGTAAGTAGGCAAAAGTGTAGAGAAATGCAAGAAAGAGAGAGAAATCTAAAGAGAAAGAGAGAAAATTTTGAGTTTTAAATCTTCCAACCTCAAAACATGAGAGAGGGACTCCCTATATATAGAAAACATGAATTCTATACAAGGAGATCCAGCCCTCCACGTGTGGATAGATGAAAGCATCTGAGCAAACAATTGGCACAGTTAGCACAAAATATCTGCAGAAAACACTGGTGGCCGACCGGTCGGCCATCAGTGATGGTCGGCAAGGCATCATTAATGGCCGACAAGGTACATCAATGGCTGGCAGACCAGAAGCTTTGGCCGGCAACCTTCACAGATGGTCGGCAGGCCACCAGAGACTACAGGAGGGAAAAACCAAGACATGGTCCAAAAAGGAGACAAAATGGATGCGGGGTTTGAAAGGCTCAAACCTGTGGCGTTCCGCTGAGGGCTTCGAGTGCTCGGCGAGCAATCAGACTCGTCATCGGATGTACCTGCAAGAACATCCAAGTCTTGAAGGGCCGTCAAAAATGGGGTGTCTACAATTGCCCCTCTTTGACAGAACTCGGAGTCATGTAATGACGTGAGTGAATGTCAAAGCCCAAAGACAACCTATTTTGACAAGGCCGTAAGACTTGGACGAACAATCAAGACAGAAAACAAAATGATTGCGCTCGCAGGCTGCCTATGTATTCCTTTGCAAGGAATCAAACCAGCATAGTTCTGGGGCAAAATGCAAATAATATGCATGATGCAGGAACATAACTTATGATCATGCAATGAGGCTGTGCAATGAAACATTTAGATGCAAATGCCACGCAAAGAAATGCCACAGTTTAAACAAAATGAAACAAGGCACAACAATTCCAACCATGAAAAGAAAACCATGCACCATGCGCGAGAAACACAAACCCAAACTACATTTCATGCAGAAAGGATGTAAGAAAATTATGCAAGCTTAACTACACATCATGCAGGAAAGGCGAAGGGCGACGTAACCGTTGAGTACACCCGAGGTCTCAACCAAGATCCTAACGTGTCTCACATGGAAGGAGAAAAAGGATGGTATGAACACTGGGCGCACCCAAATGTTTTTAATTGATACAAACAATCCACGCGTCTCACAGGAGAAGAGAAAATATGGTGTGAACACCGGGACGCACCCGAATGTTTTCAACCGAGGAGGTGGTGTGAACACCGGGACGCACCCGAATGTTTTTGACTAAAGGAGTGGTGTGAACACTGGGACGCACCCGAATGTTTTTAATCGAAGGAGTGGTGTGAACATCGGGACGCACTTGAATGTTTTTAACCAAAAAGGGATCAATCCTAACGCATCTCACGCGAGAGGAGAAGAGGTGGTGTGAACATTGGGACGCACATGGGTGTTTTTAATCAAAGGGGGTTGGTGTGAACGTTGGGACGCACCCAAATGTTTTTAACCAAAGGGATCAATCCTAGCGCGTCTCACGCGAGAGGAGAAGAGGTAGAAGGATACGATTCGAAGGACACAAACTATTGTACCTGGAACTCCTTTGAATGAACCGTGTATACAATCGTGCATGTATAGGAAAGAGACTTAACAAGTGCGACAGTACGAATGCATGTTCTATGCAAGACAAACGATTGAGATACAATGTTAATAGCATGTTCTATGTAAGAAACAAAAGCATAAGCATATTCTATGCATGATTGGTAACGGGAGCATATTCTATGCGTAAAAGCTGATGCATGTTCCATGCAACAGCGAATAAGAAATGCATGATGGGCATGCAATTCCTATGAGATGCATATCTTACAACAACACATATGAGATACATATTGTATGCCACAAAGTGAAGTACACGTTCCATGTAACAACGAATAAGAAATGCGTGTTCTATGCAAGATATCAAAACATGATTTGACGAGAACAAACTCAAAGGCAACTTCCGATTCACCTCTCGGAAGAATTACAATGTGTTTAAAGGATACACCTCGTTCATATGGGCAAGTGACGAACATCGCGCACCGAAAACACAGTTTTGAGCTTCCGCAAAGGCATTCTGAACTCAACAGTGAACAATCCCTTCAATTTTTGGAAACCAAGGACACAAAACAGCATCAAGAACCCCAAGAGAGCTGCCGGCCACCTGCCGGCCATAAAGGAAGGCCGCCGGCCAGGTGCCGGCCAACAATGGTCCTTGCCGGCCATATTCGATGAGCCTTGCCGGCCATCAATGGTAGATCAGGGGTAATTTGGGAAATTCGGCTCGGGCCTTTAAGTATGAGCCACTAGGGCTTATTTCCTCACTTTCTCATGCCCGAAAATCATCTCCCTCTCTCTCTAGACACTTCTTCTCCCTAGATTTGCACTTTTTACTCGTTTTCCAACACCCTACGCGAAGTTGATTCGCTAAACCCTCTTTGTTCTCTTCACTTTGAACCGATTGAAACTTGATTTCTATGCTCCTTTCCTCACTTCCACCATTCTAGGCTCATTCTCCTTGAGTTTTTCTCGAGTTTTGTGCACTTTTTATGACTTTGACTTTTTCTTCTATTTTCTCTCTCCTAGGGTTTGACTTTTCCAAGTTCACTATTTTTCATTATTTTTTTTCACTTTTCACCCATCTCGCACTTATTTTCAAATGGCGGACGAGGTTCCTCATGACGGGGCTCCTCCGGAGGTTCCCCTAGTAGTTCTACCTATGCCGGAGGTAAAAGAGCCGATAGTTGATCTTGAGGCTGACCTAGAGGCGGAGTTCGAGCCTGAGGCCAAGCCAGAGCCACTACCACTGAGGGTACGACCTTTCGATCTGGCGAGATATCACCCACAGACACACATACTGCCCATTTCCGGAAGCATCAGACGCGTCACCGAATTTGCCTACGGTGCACCGGAGGACCTTTTGTTGAGGGAGCTAAAGTCTCACTTGTCAGCCATTGCCATTGAGGTAAGAACTCTACTTTTATTTATTTTTACTTCATGTATTTGTGCCTTTAGTTACTTGCAATTCCTGCACTGCCTTGTATTCAGATCCATCTGGCTGTATTTCATACACTGCCTTGTATTTGACCATGCACTGTTTTCATCTGATTACATTTCATGCACTGTCTTTATCTGATTGCATTGCTTGCACTGTCTTTATCTGATCGCATTTCATGCACTGTCTCCATCTGATTACATTGCCTTCTGCCATAGGGCGAGTCTCGCGCCTTTAGAGGCTATAGTGCTACGACCGCTAGAGACTGGTATGATAGCTCCCAGCTAGAGTTCGAGACATCATCGACGAGGCAGGCTTCGGCCTCTTTTGCTCTGGCTTGACTCAGGTCGTCGCAAGTCGTCCCCTCCTAGGAGCGCTGGTGGAGAGGTGGTGGGATATTACCAATTCCTTCCACTTTTCCACCGCAGGAGAGATGACGATGACTCCTTACGACTTTGCCATGATCACTAGCTTGGACGTAGGGGGCGATCTGATCCCTATTGATACAAATATAGAGGAGTGAGAGGCAGCCTGGTTCGAGCTATTGGGGGCATACCCACCCGTATACTGGATAGGAATGGTGGGATATACTTGGTTTGTAGAGCAATTCAGAGGGACTGAGCCCGAGACGGTAGAGGAGACCGAGCAGTACGCCAGGGGCTTCCTGATGTTTGTCTTCGGTACCACCTTGTTTTCGAACAGGTGGAATACCATTGGATTGTATTTGCTGAGTGCCCTGGTGACCCTTCTTTGGGTTCGTTTCTACGATAGGGTGGAGCTGGCCTCACCACACTGTACGGATATATGACCTCACCACACTGTACGGATATATGACCTCACCACACTGGTGTCATTAACAATTCAAAATATTTATTTGTGAAATTTGTTAGAAATTAATTTTGGTGTTTAGAAATAATTTTTGAGTGTTCATTGATTAAAATTCTGTTTTAGTATTTTAATTATTGAAGTGTTACAGAAATTTAATTTTATGTGTGGAATTAATTTGGTTAAATAAAATTTTATTTTATTTTCAAATTAATTGAAAATAAAAGTTACAATTTTTGTTTCTTTCATTTTATAGAATTTAATTCTGTGGTTTTGTTTTATAATTTAGAATTCATGGCTACTGAAACTGGTCAAATTAATGCTCAAACAAGTACTAGTACGGTGATTGCAATTATGCCTACCCCTCATCTTGTTGTGACTGTGCCAGTCAATCACGGTGAGAAGCCAGAGATGTTCTCAGGAACTAATTTTAAAGGATGGCAACAGAAATGCTGTTCTATCTTACAACTCTGAACCTAGCTCGTTTTCTCTGTGAGAGTGCTCCTACTCTGAATGAGGATAAAACTGATTGGCAAGTGGTTACTACGGTCAATGCCTGGAAACATGCTGATTTCCTTTGCCTGAACTGCATCTTGAACGGACTTGACAACACATTATACAACGTCTACAGTCCTATCAAAATGGCAAGGGAACTTTGGGAGTCTTTGGAGCAAAAATACAAAATAAAAGATACTGGCTCAAAGAAATTTGTGGTTGGCAAATTCCTGGACTTTTTGATGATTGATTCTAAGACTGTGATCAGCCAAGTTCAAGATCTCCCACTCATTCTGCATGATATTCACACAGAAGGCATGCCTCGCAGTGAATCTTTCCAAGTTGCAACCTTAATTGAGAAATTACCACAAGGCTGGAAGGAATTCAAGAACTACCTCAAACACAAGCGCAAACAAATGACTTTGGAAGAATTAATTGTGCGTTTGAGGATTGAGGAGGACAACCACAATTCAGAGAAGCGGTCTAGTAAGCATCCAATGGAGTCAAAGGCAAATGTGGTGGAACATGCTCCAAAAGCCAAGAAACGAAAGTTTTCTGGAAAAAGTTCCGCACAAGGCTCTAAAAGAGGAGAAACTAAAAATTACAAGTTTAATGGCAAATGTTACATCTGTGACAAAGAGGGACATGGGGCCAAAGATTGTCGTAGCAAGCGCAAAGGCAAAGGAAGATCAAGCAAGAAGCCTGCTCAAGCCAATATGACCGAAGTGGACAAAATTTCTAATGGTGTAAATGACATAAATCTTTCTGCAGTTGTTTTCGAAGCAAACCTTGTCATAAATCCTAAAGAATGGTGGGTGGACACTGGTGAACAACAAGATGTTCACTTCTTATTCTATAGTGGACAACGGTGAACAACTTTTTATGGGCAACTCCTCGATTTCTAAAGTTGATGGACAAGAAAAGATTATTCTGAAGATGACATCTGGAAAGGAACTCACTCTCGATAATGTGTTGCATGTACCGGACATTCGCAAGAACCTTGTTTCCAGATCTTTGTTGATTAAAAATGGGTTTAGGCTAGTTTTTTAGAGTGATAGGTTTGTACTTACTAAGAATGGGATGTATGTAAGAAAATGTTACATGTCTGATGACTTTTTCAAAATGAATGTAATGACTATTCTACCATCTGTTATTAATAAAAATACATCTTCTTCTTACTGGCTTGAGTCTTCAAATTTATGGCATGGTAGAGTTGGACATGTTAATTATGGATCTTTGTATAGATTAATTAATATGGAATGTTTACCTAAAATTGACATTGATTTAAATCATTAATGTGAAATTTATGTTGAGGCAAAATTATCCAAAACTCCTTTTCATTTAATTGAAAGAAGTACGAAATCACTTGAATTAATTCATAGTGACATTTGTGATTTTAAATCAATTCAAACTAGAGGTGGGAAAAAATATTTTATCACTTTCATAGATGACTATCCTAGATATAGTTATGTTTAATTAATTCGAACCAATGATGAATCTTTGGAAACTTTCATTTAATATAAGAATGAAGCTGAAAATCAACTTGGTAAGAAAATTAAAAAAAACTTAGAAGTGATAGAGGTGGTGAATATGAATCACCTTTTGGTGAGTTTTGTAAAGAACATGGAATAATTCAACAAACCACCGCTCCTTTCTCACCTCAGCAAAATGGAATTGCTGAAAGGAAAAATAGGACTTTAAAAGAAATGATGAATGCCATGTTAATCAGTTCTGGATTACCTCAGAACTTGTGTGGGGAAGCAATACTTTCTGCTAATTATATACTTAATAGAGTACCCTGAAAGAAAGTGAATCAAACACCTTATGAATTGTGGCATGAGAAAGTACCATCATACAAATACTTAAAAGTGTGGGGGTATTTAGTTAAATTGGCTATTCCTAGTCCTAAAAAGACTAAGATAGGTCCTAAAATCATTGATTGTATTTTCATTGGTTATGCCAAGAATAGTAGTGCATATCGATTTTTGATTCATAAATCAGAACATTCTGAAATGCATGTAAATACTATTATTGAATCTCGAAATGCATCATTTTTTGAACATGTATTTCCAAATAAGACTGGACAAGAGACTAGTAATAATAAAAGATCTTATGATGCTATTACTAGTCATGATCAAGAACAAGATTAAGAACAAGAGCAAGAGATAAATCAAATTGATGAAGATGAACGTAGGCGTAGTAAACGTGCTAGAACCTCAAAATCTTTTGGTCCAAGTTTTCTAACATTTTTGTTAAAAAATGAACCTTTGACTTTTAAAGAGGCTATGTCTAGTCCTAAGGCTCCTTTATGGAAAGAGGCTATCAATAGTGAAGTTGAATCCATCTTGCAAAATCACACTTGGGAATTAGTGAACTTACTACCAGGTTGTAAACCTCTTAGGTACAAGTGGATTTTCAAGAGAAAAATGAAAACGGATGGATCAATTGACAAATACAAGGCAAGACTTGTGGTCAAAGGATTTAGACAAAAAGAAGGTCTTGATTACTTTGACACATACTCACCAATTACAAGAATAACATTCATTAGAATGCTAATTGCCATTGCATCACTGTACAATCTAGAATTCGTCAAGTGGATGTGAAAACCGCTTTCTTAAATGGTGAGTTAGATGAAGAAATTTAAATGGAACAACCAGAAGGATTTTTTGTTCTAGGAAAAGAAAAGAAAGTGTGTAAATTGGGTAAATCATTATTTGGTTTAAAACAAGCGCCAAAGCAATGGCATGAGAAATTTGACAAAGTAATGATGTCAAATGGATTCAAAATTAATGAATGTGACAAATGTGTTTATATTAAAAAACGCTAGCAACGTTATGTTATAGTATGTCTTTATGTGGATGATATGCTCATCATAGGTAGTAATAATGATATGATTAAAACTACTAAGAAAATATTGAATAAACATTTTGACATAAAAGACATGGGGATTGCTGATGTAATACTTGGTATGAAAATTACCAAAACATCAGAAGGATATGTTTTGTCACAATCACATTATATTGAGAAAATACTTGACAAGTTTAGCAAAGATGATGATCATCTTGCTAGAACACCTGTGGATGTTAATTTGTTTCTTTCTAAGAATATACAGGAAAATATTTCTCAATTAGAGTATGTCCAAATTATTGGAAGCTTAATGTACTTGATGAACTGCACTCGCCCAGATATAGCCTATGCAGTAAGTAAATTAAGTAGATATACGAGTAATCCAGGAGTAGAATACTGGAAATCAATTATAAGGGTTCTAAGATATCTTCGATTTACTCGTAACATTGGGCTTAAATATTCAGCAGTACTTGAAGGATATTGTGATGCAAATTGGATATCAGATACTAAAGACTCAAAATCCACCAATGGATATGTCTTTACTCTTGGTGGGGCGACTGTATCTTGGAAATCTTCCAAACAGACTTGCATAGCTAGGTCTACTATGGAATCAAAATTCATAACTTTAGATAAAGCTGGGGAAGAAGCAGAATGGCTTCGTCATTTCCTTGAAGATATTCTAATGTGGCCAAAACCGGTGCCTGTTATATGTAAACATTGTGATAGTCAATCAGCAATTGGTAGAGTACAAAGTCATATGTATAACGGTAAGTCACGACACATTCGTCGTCGATATAACACTATGAGACAACTACTCTCTAATAAAATTATTTTCATTGAGTATGTGAAGTCTAAAGACAACATAGTGGATCCACTAACCAAAGGGTTAGCAAAAGAGTTAGTTGAGAATTCATCGAGGGGAATGGGACTTAAGCCTATTAAATAAGAGTTACCACAATGGCAACCCAACCTAGTTGACTGGAGATCTCAAGATCGAGGTTCAAAGGGATAACCAAGTTGTGTATGACTCATAAGGATCACTGGAGAGTTAAACTCCTACCCATTTCTATAATGAAATAGTGATGTCTGCAGCGTTTTAGAGTAAGTAATACTTTTAATGATTCTTATATCTAAGTATACCTAGTGGAGTATGGCATGATACTTTTCATAAGAATCACCTATATGAGTGTGAATTGGGCCGGCTCTATGAGATTTGTGAAGGGCTACAATTTTCTAGAGCACTCATGAAACACCAGGTTGTTCAGGGCCAAAATGAACACAATAGTGAGTACTAAACCGTGTCTGGTAATATACTGTGTGAGTTCTATTGTCTTGGTTTACACAAATGGCTGAACAGTTCAAGACATCATGTTCACTGGTTAGCTAGTAAAACTGATAGTGTTTTTACAAAGGAAGGTTCAAAGCCAAAAAGTACCTATCATTTGCAGAATATTTCCAATTTATGTACTCTTTGTAATTAGATCATGTTGTTAAATTTTCTTTCCGTTAAATTCCATTCATGTGGGGGATTGTTGGAAATTTGGTTTTTATAGGCTTATTTTGGGCCAACTTTGAGCCCAAATTTAAGTGGATCCCAAACGTCTTTTGGGGTGGGTCCGAAGAGGTGACGTGTTCCTTGCTGCATAGTAAGTCACACAGTGAAGACGGTTCATCAAAACCATTTATGAGTAAATCGGAAGTTGACGTCGTTTTCGAGTTCGTGGAATGGACAAATAAAAGAATAAAATGTGGGTTTCCTTGTAAGACTTGTCCCACATTGAAAACTTAAGAGAACTTATGTATGTATGTAAGTTCTAGGTGGCAACACTTGTGTTGGGCCCCAAGGGGCAACCCAAGTTTGTAGAATAGAGGAGTTATGGATAAATTGAACCTTGGCTTAAACCACCACATATGTACGCGCGCTACCGCCGTTGTCCCTCTAACCGGTTGGCTGGCCGAGTCGAGCTATGCCGGGCGCGGGTATGGGTTGGGTCGGTTCTAATTTTAATTTTTTGGACAAAATTTATTTGAATTTTTTCAAATTCTTGCAGGAAATTATTTGAATTTCAAAGTTTTTTTAATTCAAATTTGAATTCAAATTTTTGTCCAAAATTTTTGCCTCTTCCGAATTCCACAACAGATTCAAATTTTGGATAGATTCAAACTGCCCAGACAGATTCAAAACTGCCCAGCAGTTTCTGGACAGATTCAAAACTGCTGCAGTTATCTGTTCAAATTCAAAACTGCACCTGTTCATTCAAATTCAGATCTATTCAATCCTTTTGTACCTGTTCGGACAACCATTTTTTTGCCTATAAATACTAGAAGTTCTTCAGTATTTGGAACATCTGAAAATATCCAGAAAAAATCTATTATCTTCCCATTTTGTTCTTTCTTTGCATAGTTCTTCATATTAATTTTTAGGGAATACTTTGAGAGTATAGAACATAAGTTGGGTTCGCCGTACAAATTGTTTTGAGTGCTACTACAATTTGTGAAGATCATTGTATCTTAGGAGATAGACGCCATTTTTTCGTTAGCATCGTAGCGGGGCGAATTTGTCTTAAGGACAGAATGTTACACACTCGACTTGGTCTTTTAAATATTTATTCGGTTCAGTAAAATAAATTTTGTAAGTAATTTATTTTTTATTTGTTTGATTTGTTTCAACTTATTTATTTTACACAGAAGATTGTTCCAACAATTTCAAGGTCTTGATCGTCTTGGTAATGGTGAGAAAAGGGAAGTGGGATGTCACAATGGTGAGAGAGGGGTGATGGAGAGATGGGAAGTGGCGGTAAAAGGTCGAGGAAGGATAAGGTGAGGGAGATGGGTGGCTGGTGGTGGGAATAGGGTTGTTGGAGTTGTAGCAGGAGAGAAAAAAAAGAGATTAGAAAGAAGGGAAGAGAGAGAAAATGGGCAAAACCAAAATGGTTTGCAAAATTGAATATTCAATTAAATATTTTGCAAGATTCCACTGCTTTTGTCATATTTTTATTTTATTTTTTTTTAATTCTTCCAAGATTTTTTTTTAATATTAAATAGCTAAACAAAATTAGCTATGACAAGTATCAACAAGAAGAGAAAGTCATAATGGTTCTTCGCAACTTAATTTTAGAAGAGCTTTTTTTGTATAGGAAGAAGACGACTTTTCAAACCTGTTACCTTAATGTTGTGTTTGATTTGAAAAGGAAAAGGGAAAGGGAAAATGAAAAGGGAAAGGTGAGTGAAATGTAACTATATTTCATTCACATTGTATCTATATTTTCGCTTACCTTTCCAAATCTCTACCTAAATTCATGATCAACACAGCCTAAGTGATAGGTGTTCGGTCTTGAAACAAGATTATGGGTGTGCTCTGTTATGCTATGAGAAGCATTGTAGAAATCTTTTAAACATTGGAGTTTTTTTGGTTGAGTGCAGCAAGGATTTGGGAATTTTTTCCACATCAATTGCTGCTGGTGTTTTGTTTGCAATATTTGCTACTTGCGTTATTTGGCTTTGTTTTGGTTCTTGTTTGCTGTTGCTCCCAATTTTGATTGGGATTTGTTCCCTTTTTTGTTGCTTTAGCCTTGGCCTTTTGTCTCCACTGACGTATTCATTTGTACACCTTGTACCTTTGTTTGACATCAATATATTTTATTTTTACCGATTAAAAAAAAAATCTAGAAACTGCATAAGCTTCTTTTGCACTTCTAGTATCAGGAGGAAGGACAAGAAATAAATCTCACATTACTAATTTACTTTTATTAAAAACAAAGAAAAAGAATTATGAAATAAAAATGAAATGAAACAATAAAAGTGAAAATGGTTGTTAGCAACAACACTTCCATTCAAACTGACAAAAGCAACAAAAGCCACCATATAATGCAAAGAATGTACATTTCAATAAGAGGTCTTTAATCTCATTAAATAAACAACCATGCAAAGTATGCAATGTCAAATGAATTGAGTATCAAATGTTGAATCATTTATCACAGAGAAGGTTCCTGCCCATTTTTGGCTCTTGTACATGAGAATAAATTTGCAAAAGAATTGAGATTAATATTGGATATTAAAGATGATAATTTGAAGAATTCTTTTCAAAATGAATTTTTTTAGTGTACTGGAAAAAAAAAATCTCAGACTTGTTCATAATAATAATTATGAATGAAGAATAGTGTATTCCTCTGTTATATGAACACCTAACATGCAAAAGGTAGTAATATTAAGCCTCAAGTTCAACTAAACAAACAACAAGGGAAATTGAAGGACTGTATTATATATATTGTTAGGAGACTTCACAATTGTTAACAAAAAATACACATTATCTACATACACAAATGGAAAAAAAAAAAAAAATGAAGCAAGTAACAAAATCTACTAAAGATAATAGAGGAAATTATAAAAATTATTACAAACTCACATCACAAAGAATTATGAAACCACTAAATATGAAGCAAACCATTGGCCAAGACTCCAACGGCTATGTGTAGTTTTCCTCACATTTCTATTTAACCCTCCATAGTAGCCCAAGGCACTGAGCCCCAATCAAATTAAAACATGATTCATACTAATGTGTTATAATTCTCTTTTATGAATGAAACTCAAACAAAAGTCATTTCCAAACCTAGGGGAACAAAAGAAAAAAAAGCAATGAAGAGAAAAGATTGGACCTTTAACCATTCAAATTGACGTTTAAAAGTGATCTTAAGAAATTGTTGAGGTTTATTGAATTTTTCACACGGATGATATATTTTTCAATTTAATCAAAGGAATAAAATTAGTAATAAATTTTTTAAAAAAAGTATGGCAACTTTTTGCAAACTCATTTCACAAAAGACACCTAATGAGGCAAAGAAAACCATTGGCCAAAAAATCTTCTCTACTTTCACTGGTATTCATTTCACCCATCAATTGATCACTATGATCCACAGTCTCTATTTTACATTATGATCTTCTCTCTCTACTCTATCTTTCTCTACAGACCATCACATACCTATATATTTTTCTTCTTTCTTTACTCTTTTTTCTTTCCACACTCTTTACCGGCCATCACTCACCTCTCTATTTTTCTTCTTCTCTTTTCTCTTCCACATCTCTTGAAGAACCTATTACTCACCATGAGGGATCTTCACATCATCAAAAGTCATAACATAATCGCAGAATTTCCTCAATCACCCAATTCAATTTTCCATGTAAAGCCTTGCAATGGACACGCTACCAAGCAATAGTCACAAAACTTCGACACACTATGTTCTACAAAACAAATTGCAAAAGCTAAGCACTTCCACACATCACTGGAACAACTACACATCAATGGAACTACTGTAGCTAGTTCTAGTGATATTCAACAAATACACACACAAAACCAAAAAGAAGGAAAATGATAATGATGATGTGAGAAAGGAAGAGACACATATGAGAGAGGAGAGAGAAAATCTATTACAAAATTAGGAACAAATGAAGAGTTGTGTCAGTTGGGTTACCAAAAGTGTATTTTTGTACATTGAGATTGTAGTTATATACATGCATTTCGAAAAATCCAAACCGCATTTGGAGCGATTCATTTGAAATCAAGAAAAATTCAAACCCCAGTTGAAATCAAGACCATTAAGCCCTCTGTTTGAGGGTTTTTAAAGGTGAAAAAGTTTGACCCCATTGAATTTTGCAATCTTTTCACAGCAAAATAGATAAATGAATAAAAAAGCTTGCTGGTATGCATGTGCATAGAAAATACTAAAAAGAGAAGACCACATAAACAACAACTCAAGGAAAATTTATATGATGGTCTCCAAAATCACAATTTCATACTAATAAAAATCAGGGTTTTAGGGATTTCAAGCCATACCTCTTCAATGAGAACTCTTTCGAACCAATAAGCTATTACAGAAGACAGAGCTCTCGAAGAACCCTTCAAA
Source organism: Camellia sinensis (assembly GCF_055761805.1). Classification (NCBI taxonomy): domain Eukaryota; kingdom Viridiplantae; phylum Streptophyta; class Magnoliopsida; order Ericales; family Theaceae; genus Camellia; species Camellia sinensis. The sequence continues at coordinate 53,376,073 of NC_138962.1, forward strand.
ATCAAGAGACGAAAGTGAGAGATGATAAATAGCAAAAGAACGGACAGAGAAATCAGAGAGAGAGAAACCATAGATTCGGAGCAAATAGGAGAAAATTTTAGGTTTTAAGAGCCATACCTGGTCTCTTCAATCCTTGCGACTTCGATCTCCACGAATGGAAATAGGGAAGAGACGACCCGAGAAGAGAGAGGGGTTTTTCGTGAAGGAGAGAAGCAAACAAACGAGGGAGAGAGCGGCGTATACTATGGATCCTTTGATAAACAGCTGTAAGGAATTTGAAGTTAGTTTTCCATGAATAGCCTTGCATCCAAAGAAGAAAACCTATAAAGCATAAGGCCGACTTTTTAACTATTCAAAAAATACTGTTCATATTTGGCTGAAATTACTGTTTACTTTGCATCCGTGGTTTATATATATTGTATAGATATTGCTTTGTTCTTCAAAAACAAAACAATTGGACGGCGGCTACAAACACTTTTGCTGAAGTACTGCGGCTGATTTGTGTGGGTGCACAGTGGGTTTATCTTGGCTCTGTGTGGGTTGATTTGGTTAATTATTTTGGGTTTTCTTTAACTTTGATTCTGAAGATTTTGGTTCATCTATTTAGTGAGGTCTTTCCTCTTGTTTATTTCTGATTATTTGGAATTCACCTAAGGGTGATTTTGTGAGACCATTGGTGTCTCGTTTGTAATCGTTTGGAACTTATTTGGTTGATAGTGGAATCGGATTTCGATCCCGTGGACGTACCTCACATTGAGGGAACTACGTAAAAATTCTTGTGTTGCCTTTGATTTAATTTTTTCACATTAATTTTTATTTCTATTGATTGATTTACTTGTAAGGAATCACATATTTTCCCTAACAAACACTTCCCATGCTTACTGGAAGACATCACAATAACCATTCAACTCATATAAATATACCTGTTGATTGTAAAATGACCTCACATCTTCTAATGTTATTGGTTGCTTTTGTCATCTATGGAAGCCCATCTCTCGCCACTTCCATTTCTCTCTCTACTTTATGAAAGTAATTCTAATTTAATTATGATAACAATTATACATGCATATATATAGCTATTATGGGTTAAAATGGGTGTTAAATCCATTGAAGTTATGCATATATATATACTCACATATATAGCTTCTTTTTTTTAGTTTATTTATTTTTTTATATTTATAGCAAAGTTTAGTTCATTTGTGTGTTATGAAAAATACTAACAGAAACAGAGTCTAGAGAGAACCAAGAAATGAATCTCTATATATTTGCTTAACTGTTCTGTGTACATACCAACACTTTATATAGACTCACTCACAACAATTATAATTGCCTCTCAACAATACACCATAACAGAACTCCACTCATAGCCCACTAACAAATCCAACCCATAACTATCACAACAAAATTCATTGAGCTGATATCGCAAATTTATTTTGATTTGGTGAGGTTTCATTTTTCTGGGGATGTGGTTGGGTTTGCGGGATAGGGTAGTAACATTACGATGCTTATGTTGCGATGTTAGTGTTATCTATGGAGTGTTTTGGTGGTTGCGCTGCGTAAGGTTGTTTGGATTTGTGGTGCATAAGAATGGTAGAGTGTTACGTTGTGTGTGTATTTTGCAGGTATGGAGGTTGTGTTGTTGCTGTTGTGCACGTATGGACAGAGTAACCTTGTTGTTCGTATTAATGAAGGTTTGACATTTGCTTAGTTGGTTGATGTTGTTTGTGGAAAGTTTGATATTTTAGCTCCGGCGGGTGGGTGTTTTTCTTGTTTAATATCCCTGGATACAATAAACTTAAGATTGACTATGGCGACGATGTTCAGTACATGTTATGCCTTGTGAAGTCGTTCGGTCTTGATCATGTTGATGTGCTCATCCAGATGCGAAGTAGTGAGTCTAATATTGAAGGAGGGGTTGCGGATTGTCATATTGTTGATGCATGTGACATTGATGATGGGCTGATGTATGACACGGAAGACCGGACCGATTTGTTGCCGTTTTATTGTTCTCACAAATCCAAGAAGTTTCTTTCTACTAGGTGGGCATATGGTATTACTCATGTTGGTCAATTTTTTTGAAGCGAGGCAAATGAATTCCGGACAGTATTATGCAAGTTTGCCATCCAATGTGAGTTTCAGTTTAAGTATGTAAAGAATGACTCTGTGCGGATCATAATTGTCTGCAAGTTCACAATGTCAACTGGGTGTGCGTGGTTGGTACACACAAGGTGTCAGCGTCTAATGGGGTGTTGTGTTTGAAGAGGTTTAATAATAATGTATATTCGTGTGGTGCTGCGGTATGGATGTACAGCAACCCGCGTACAGGGTCAGACTTGGTGTCAGATGTCATTGCGGATCGCGTGCGTGAACGACCACTCACCTGCCCTACAGACGTTGTTTTCGGTATGAAAAATGACTTTGGCTTGGACATTAATTATCGGATTGCATGGTTGGATGTTGATAAAGCTATGGGGGTGAAGTGTATGGAGACTGAGAGGGTAATTTTTGGTAAAAATTGGGCCGAGCTATGAGATGGGCTTTGTGGCCCAAAGTGCCAAAAACTTGGTGAAAAGGCCGCAATGTTACTTCGGCCCAGGGAAGACCGCAGTGTTACTCTGGCCCAGGAGAGGCAAGGCTACTCCGGCCTAAGGGGGATAAAGTTATTTCGGCACAGTGACTGTAAAAGATACTTCGGTCCGAAAGCAACTTGGAGTTATACCGGTATTGGGGCTAGACCGGCTGAAATTCGTTGGTTCGGTCTATGACCGTACTATGGGTTCTACATAGAAAGCCGAGATAAGAAAGGGATGACACAAGGACCGAACTAAGGATGAGTTTGGTTTATTCAGTGGCTCTGCATAGCCAAGCTTATTTCGGTCATATGGTAGTTCGGCCAAAGTAAAAACCATCCCACTTGGTTTAAGCAGTGGGGGAGGGTGTAAAAGGATAAACATTATCCTTAGGAGTATGAATCCTGGGAGGACTCTGCATGGAGAAATAAAAGTCCTACTAGGATTATGCCACTCGAAACCTATAAAAGCTCACAAGCATCACCTTGGAAGAGGTAATTGAACACAATTCTTTCTGAGAGCATAAAACTTTGTCTATTTGTCGAGCTTATTGACTTAGGCATCGGAGAGGTTTCCGGCACACACCCGCCGGCTAGCTCACGTTTGTGTTTTCAGGTGATAAAGCGATGTCGTACGGAGGAGCGTGGACTTGGTCAACAGGATTATACGAGGAGAATTATTTCCTCCCCGTACAATTGGCGCCGTCTGTGGGAACATACAGACAAGAACAAAAACCTCTTGACTAAGCTTCTCCTTTTTTCAATCAATGGCACACATTGAAGAACTACCGCAGTCCGCCGTTGATGGGCTAACTCCAGACGGGGGCGCAAGGCGAGAAGGATTACCCTCTGTCCCTCCTATGGCAGATCTGGAGCCCCAACAACATAACTCTAGGAGGAGTGGTAGGGGAAGGCGGAATAACAGCCCTCGTCACTCTCAAAGTCCTGACAGGCAAAGGAGGAGGATTGATCCTCAAGCCCTGGAAGATCGCGTGAAGGAGCAAGATGAACTAATTCGGAAGATGGCGGCAGACATGGAGGCTTTGAAACGCCAGATGAAAACTAAAGATGTGGCGACAGGAGAGGGGCGCAAGCACAAGACGCCCCCTCGCCACTCAGAGAATCATAGTAGGAATACTACACCCTCCCAAGGAAGGAGCAGAAGCCTCAGGATAGGCGACACTTATTCCTTATCTTCCAGGACTCGTCACTCCAGGTCTGAGAAGACGAGATCCGAAAGATCATACACTGAAGGAAGCACGTATTGGCCTTCACATTCACACCAAACCAGATCTAGACAAACAGAGCTGCCCAGGTCATCCGACTTACGAACCGTGCTCGAAGAAAAAGAACGATACAAGGAGGATGCCAGGGCAAGGGATCCACAACGAGTTTCGGCCTTACAGCGGTTGGCTCCTCGGACGCATGGAAGCGTCGAGGTTGGAATGCCAATACCGCGACCGGCCTACGAACCAACGGACAAAGCATTGGCAAGACTACAGACTTCGCCGTTTGTTCCAGCAATCGAAAACGCGCCCCTACCATCAGGCTTCCTTCAGCCGAAATTCAATACATATGAAGGGAAGACGGACCCGTATTCACACCTGAGCCACTTTCGCCAAGTCATGGCTGTGTACAGGCGAAACGAGGCCTTAATGTGCATACTCTTGCCGTCAAGTCTTGGCGACCTAGGCTTGACTTGGTTCGAAAAGCTCCCAGAGGGCAGCATAGCCTCCTGGGCCCAATTGGCAGAAGCGTTCGTAACGAGGTTTCGAACAAATACTAAAACACCGGTGGAGATAGACCAGTTACTCTCCATCGACATGGGTGAAAAAGAGACCCTCAGATCTTACAACAGTCGCTACTGGGAGACATTCAACCAGATTGGAGACTGCCCCACCAATCTAGCCATTGCGCAATATAAAAGAGGCTTACCAGTAGGGAACAGACTAAGGGATTTGATTACCATGACGCCACCCCTCACCATGGAGGCCCTGATGGAAAGAGTGCATCAGCACATCAGGGTAGAAGAGGATGGCGCACGTGCAAAAGCAAAATCTAGTGCAACCGCAGTACCAGAAAAGAAGACCTCAGCAAAGGTCAATGCAGTAGATCGGCAGAATAGAAACAGGCGTGGCAGACGAGATAACGGAGAAGACCCAGACAAAAGATGGTTGAGAATCCGCACTGCCATAACAACGGTGTTCAAAAAGCCAATATATCGGATTCTGAGCGAAATAAAAGATGAGCCTTTTGTCAAGTGGCCAGCCAAGCTGGGAGAAGCTCAGAAAGACTATGACGACAGATCACGTTGCACCTTCCACAAAGAAAAGGGGCACCGAACTGAGAATTGCACACCGTTAAGACAACACTTGGAAGAGTTGGTGGCAGCAGGCCACTTGGACAAATATATTGAAGGAGGGACGCAACCAGCCCTCCAAGATCATAATAACCATCCCAATGGGATGCCGATCGACGCCCCACCACAAGGCATCATCAATGTAATACATGGAGTCTTTGAACCTGAGTGTGTATGCGAGCTCAGAGGATCAATCAAGAAGGCTGAGCACTTTAGGGAAGTATTAAGTGCCCAACCTGCCATCAAGAAGGGGAAAACAGAGGCAACAAACGTCATGTCTTTTTCGGATAAGGACCTGGATCGAATATACTGTCCTCACAATGATGCTCTGGTTGTCACTCTCCGAGTCAAAGATTTTGACGTCAAGCGGATTCTGATTGACCAGGGTAGTTCATGTGAGATCATGTACTACGACACATTCAAGCAACTGAAGCTGCAAGACAAAGACTTGGCGCCTGCAGTTTCTCCCCTGATTGGATTCAACTCCATGCCAGAGTGGCCTGTCGGCAAAATAATCCTTCCAGTCAGAGCTGGGAGCGTAACGAAACAAGTGGAGTTCTGGGTATTGAAGGTCCCCTCCACCTACAACATCATCTTGGGCAGAACATGGCTGCATGCCATGCGTTCGGTAGCGTCATCATACCATCAGGTAATGAGGTTCCCCAACGACACCGGTATAATTGAAGAAGTCTATGGCGATCAGATCATGTCAAAACAATGCTTCGCCACAGCGAATGGAAGCCGAGCTGCCAAAGGATACGTTCATTCGGTGGAAGAACCAGAAAGTAATGAACTATTCACGGACGTCGGCAAAGAGGCTGATCAGAAAGCGGTGGAGGACTTGGTGGAGGTAAAAATAGATGAGAAGAACCCGGATAAGTTCTTCTTGCTTGGCTCATCGTTGTCCAGCACTGAGAGATTAGAGGTCTTGGAATTCTTGACCTCTAATATCGAAGTGTTTGCCTGGACACCCTACGACATGCCAGGTATTGACCCAAACTTCATCAGTCACCAACTCAATGTCCACCCATCCGCCAGACCAGTCATCCAACGCATACGCAGATCGGCATTCCACCACGCCGAAATAGTGGCAGAAGAGGTAGGCAACCTGCTGGAGGCAGGAGCAATAAGAGAAGTGCACTACCCAAGATGGATCTCCAACACAGTTGTAGTGCCAAAAAAGAATGGTAAATGGCGTGTCTGCGTCGACTACAAAACAGTCAACAAGGCGTGCCCAAAAGATAGCTTTCCTCTACCAAGGATAGATCAACTGGTGGACCTAACGGCAGGGCATAACCGACTTAGCTTTCTGGATGCATACAGAGGCTACCACCAGATCGCCATGCATGAACCAGACCAGGAGGTCACATCCTTCACAACACCAAGGGGGTTATATTGCTACAAGGTCATGCCCTTTGGCCTAAAGAACGCGGGGGCGACATTCCAAAGGATGGTCACCAAGATGTTTGAACCATTGTTAGGCAGAACAATGGAGGCTTACATCGACGACATGGTGGTCAAAAGCAAGGATGAGAATGACCATCTTAAAGATCTAGGCGAGATGTTCCAGATCCTGAAGAAACACAAGTTGCGCCTCAATGCGTCCAAATGCGCATTCGGAGTTGGATCTGGCAAATTCTTGGGTTTCCTGGTGACCAACCGAGGTATAGAAGCAGACCCCTCTCAAATCAAAGCAATCCAGGAGTTGGAGAGACCAAACTCAGTCAAAGAAGTACAACATCTCACTGGTATGGCAGCTGCGCTCAACCGGTTCATAAGCAGGTCATCAGACAGACTACGACCATTCTTCCAAGCTTTAAAGGCCAAGTTTGAGTGGGATAAAGAATGCGACCGAGCTCTGGAAAGCTTGAAGGAGTACATGTCTTCCCCACCACTACTTGTTACTCCAGTACCTGGTGAAGAACTCTTTTTGTACCTGGCAGTCTCTCAGCACGCAGTCAGCGCAGTGTTGGTTCGTGCAAAAGGAGTACAACACTTGCCCATCTTTTATGTCAGCAAGACATTGTTGGGAGCCGAAACAAGGTACTTGCCCTTGGAGAAACTAGCATTAGCATTAATGATGGCATCCAGAAAATTGGCGCACTACTTTCACGCCCACACCATAGTCATCCTCACAGCCTTTCCATTAAAAGCTCTGTTTGAAAGGGCGAACTTTAGTGGGCGAATTTTGAAGTGGGCAGTAGAGTTGGGACAATTCGACATCAAGTTCCAACCCAAGACCGCAATAAAAGCCCAATCTTTGGCAGACTTCGTCGCAGAGTTTACTCCTGGAAGTCATCATATCTGCCCAGTCGACTTAACTGACACAACCGAACTAGGGACAGAAGTTGACGCCGGAATAGCGCAACCCCTAGTAGAAGGTAGTCAATCAAGCACCAGGGCAGACCATACTAAGGACAATAAGGAAGAGACAAACAAAGGCTCACCAGCAGTTCAAACGGAGGACGAAGGGCAGACAGCCAACATGGACCTTGAAGAAAACACCATTCTAGACCCCACGACATCATCTGATCCTTCCACTTGCTGGAAGTTATTCGTTGGAGAGATGCGGAAGCTCTTTGTCGATGGAGCATCCAACCGACATGGTGCAGGGCTTGGCATAGTCCTCATCTCTCCAGACGGCCTGGTTGTAGAGCAAGCGATCAACCTTGGCTTCCCAGCATCCAACAATGAAGCGGAGTATGAGGCGCTTCTCGCAGGACTCAAGTCGGCATACTACATGAAGGCCACCGACCTAATGGTATACAGTGACTCTCTGCTGGTGGTAAACCAAATTTCTGGCGAATACGAAGCAAAGGACGACAGAATGGCCAAGTACCAAGAGTTAGTCAGAACAGAGATCAAGAAATTTGATGTAGTAAGGATAGAACAAATTGGCAGGGAGGAAAACAGCCGAGCGGACGAACTAGCAAGCCTTGCCTCAATGGCAGATACATCAATCCCTCATCCATTACTCATCGACTTCTTACCAAGACCAAGCATAGAAGACCCCGAAGCAGAAGAAGTATGTTGCACAGAATTAAGCCCTTCTTGGATGGATCCCATCATCTTGTTCCTAAAAGACGGCATCCTACCGGATGAGAAAAAAGAAGCCAACAGAATAAGGGCAAAGTCACAGCGATTTTGGCTATCTCCATCTTTGGCATTATACAAGAAGTCATTCTCTGGGCCTTACCTCAAGTGCGTTCACCCCAGCAAAGTAGAAGCATTCTTGTTTGAAATACACGAAGGGGTGTGTGGAAGTCATCAAGGGGGAAGGTCGCTCGCTTACATGGCTATTTCACAAGGATATTGGTGGCCATATATGCAAGCAGGGTCAGAGAAATATGTGAAGAAGTGTGAGAAATGCCAAAAATTCGCGCACCAAATACATCAACCAACAAGAGAACTCCTACCATTAACTAGCCCATGGCCTTTCGCAATGTGGGGCTTGGACATAGTAGGACAACTTCCAACAGCGCCCGGGGGCAGAAAATTCTTTCTCACAACAACAGACTACTTCACAAAGTGGGTGGAAGCAGAAGCATTGGCGTCAATCAAAGAAAAAGACGTGAAGAAGTTTGTTTGGCAGAATATTATCACTCGGTTTGGCATACCAAAAGCACTGATCTCAGACAATGGTACTCAATTCGATGGCAGAATCTTCAGAAGCTTTTGTAAAGAGTATAAGATAGAGTTCTACAATTCTACACCGGCAGATCCTCAAGCAAATGGGCAAGCTGAAGCATCAAATAAAGTCGTCTTGGATGGACTCAAGAAAAGGCCAGAGAAAGCAAAAGGCAAGTGGGCAGATGAACTTCTTCACGTCTTATGGGCTTACCGCACCACGCCTCGGCGATCAACTGGAGAAACACCATTCTCCTTAGCCTATGGAATGGAAGCAGTGATCCCACTAGAAGTTGGACTCCCCACAATTCGAAGCGAAAATTTTGATCCAGACTTAAATGGAGAAGCCATAGCCTTAGAACTCGACCTTGCAGAAGAAAGAAGAGAAAGAGCACTAGTCCACATCGCCTCATACCAACGAGAGTTAATCAGAAAATACAGCAAAAAGGTGCATCCAAGACAGTTCAAGATTGGGGATTGGGTACTACGCAAAGTAATGGAAAACACCTTGATCCCAGGAGATGGCAAGTTAGGCCCAAATTGGGAAGGTCCTTATAAGGTGGTTGGGTTAGCAGGCAAAGGGGCATACCACCTAGAAGACAAGGATGGCAAGGCAATCCCTAGGCCATGGAATACGGCCAATCTCAAGTTATTCTACTTTTAGCTTTTCTTTTTCAAACATATGTAATTTTTTCTTCCTTCAATAAAACAAGCAATTCTTTTCAGCATAAGATGTTCTTTGTAAAAGTTAGCCTTAGTAAACATTAGGTATATTGCAAGCATTGTGTTCTAAGTTAGCTGGAAAAAACTAACTTAGAGGTTGACTGGAATAAACCAACACTTGTTACTCTTCAGCCGAAGTAAGTGCAAGGCTGAAGAGTGGTTGGCTGGAATAAACCAACACTTGTTACTCTTCAGCTGAAGTAAGTGCAAGGCTGAAGAGTGGTTGGCTGGAATAAACCAACACTTGTTACTCTTCAGCCGAAGTAAGTGCATGGCTGAAGAGTGGTTGGCTGGAATAAACCAACACTTGTTAATCTTCAGCCGAAGTAAGTGCAAGGCTGAAGAGTGGTTGGCTGGAATAAACCAACACTTGTTACTCTTCAGCCGAAATAAGTGCAAGGCTGAAGAGTGGTTGGCTGGAATAAACCAACACTTGTTACTCTTCAGCCGAAGTAAGTGCAAGGCTGAAGAGTGGTTGGCTGGAATAAACCAACACTTGTTACTCTTCAGCCGAAGTAAGTGCAAGGCTGAAGAGTGGTTGGCTGGAATAAACCAACACTTGTTACTCTTCAGCCGAAGTAAGTACAAGGCTGAAGAGTGGTTGGCTGGAATAAACCAACACTTGTTACTCTTCAGCCGAAGTAAGTGCAAGGCTGAAGAGTGGTTGGCTGGAATAAACCAACTCTTACTCTTCAGCCGAAGCAAGTGCAAGGCTGAAGAGTGGTTGGCTGGAATAAACCAACACTTGTTACTCTTCAGCTGAAATAAGTGTAAGGCTGAAGAGTGGTTGGCTGAAATAAACCAACACTTCTGACTCTTCAGCCGAAGTAAGTGCAAGGCTGAAACTGGATTGGCTAAGATTAAACACTCTGTACTCCTCAGCCGAAGTAATTATATCGGCTAAGGAGTGGTTGGCTAGTAAGCGTAGTTTAACCAGCCAAAACCGAAATAACAGTTGGAGTAACTGAAGGCATTACAAAGTACAGACATACATATCAGAACCGGAACAAGAGTTGAAGCAAAATTTTTCATTCATTGAAACTATTACAAAGGAGGTTCATAGTTCGGTTACAACGGCAAAGAGCAACAATGAAAAGAAGAAAAAATCAAGAAAAAAGATCTTCAATCTCGGCATCAAAAGCTGCATCCCCATCAACTTGAAGACCGGTTTCTTGAGGAAGCTCATTCACAATTGGGAGAGTCGCTTCGGCTGGAACCACGGTTTCACTGGGAAGACCAACTGTTAGGTCTTCCACAATGGGCTCCGACCGGACTGGCTGGTCCACATTATCGACCAGAGTATCTTCAGAACTGGAGTCATCGGATTCTGACTCTTCCAGAAACTCTTGTTGCAGGGCATTGGCGTAGTCCGCAAGAGAGCTCGGTATAAAATAGGCTGGAGGGTTGAAAACCTCGGTCTGTGGATCAAGACCGAGCTTCTCAACGGCCGCCCTCCAGCCGCACTTGAAGAACAACTCCTTGGCAGCATCGCACTGTTTCACATATGCTTCCTCCGCCTTCTTGTAACCCTGCTTGTAACCCTGCTTTTCGGCCGCCTCCACGCTCTTTTTTAGTTGGCTTATTTCAGTATCTTTTCTCTTTTCAAGTTTTACCAGCTCGCGCAGATATTTGTCCTTCATAGCAATAGCCGCTTTCTGCCTCTCTGCCTCGGCCGAACTAACCAGATCGGCAAGACGGCCGTTCTCCGCTTATAGCTCGGCCATTTTCTTTTCGGCTTCCTCTAGCTCGGCCGCTTTTGCTTCGGCTTCAGCCATTGCCTGTCTTGTGGTTTTTCTAAGCTCCTGGACTTTCTTGTAAGTAATGTTGTTCTTCTGTAAGGCCTGACAAAACAAAGACTTCCCTTAAGCCGAAGTAAAAGTTCAAAATTAGACAAAAGAAACGGACAGAGCTACTTACCAAGATCATGGACTTCGATGTGGACCGAATTGACTTCATTTCGGTGTTTAATTGCTTTAAGTGGTGCTCCATGTCCTTGGGGAGGCACACACTTTTGGCCAGGTTAAAGGCCAATTGGTGATCTTTTTCGGCAACAACCGAATCAGTAGCTTTGATGTCTCGGTCGTTGAAGGTCAGCTGCGGAGCCCATTTCGAAGATTCTGCTCGGTCAGTTTGCTCCGGTTGGGGGGCAGGTTGAGGACTTTGGGGGATGGATTCGACCTCATCGACAAGTTGCTGTTCAGTCGATGCTGATCGGGCACGTTTGGAAGGGCGAGATGAAGAAGGTTGCTGAGAAGGGAGGGCCACAACGGCAGGCTGCGTTTCTAAGGATGGTTGTACTTCGGCCCTGGTTGTTGCGGTCAGAAGGGCCCTCACTCTGCTTTTCTTCGCCATCTCTTCTTCAGCTGTTAGTGGGACAAGTCGTATTTCGGGCAAGTTGGGGTCCGGTTCAGGTGCTTCCTCTAGAAGGAAATCGGTCACTCGGGCCTTTCGACGACCGCTATATCGGTAGGTCAGTTCAAAGCTTAGAAGCTTGGCCCAACCTCTTTCTTTAATCCGTAGTGCGGCTCGAAGTGTGTTCAGATGTGGGTAACTATAGTAGGAAGCAAGATGGGCCAAGTCTGCAAAAAATATACGACTGTTAGATCGGTCAAAACGCCTGGAACCGAAGTAAAAGAAGGCATGCATAAAACCGAAGTAACTTTACCAGGTTCTCCTTTCTTCCAGTTAATACTTCGGCCTGGGATTTGGGCTTGGTGATCCTCAAAATTGCCCGATACCCAGAAGAAGTCGTCGTCATTAACATCCTTATCCGGGGTATCTTTTATTATCTTTTCTCTACGTCGGCGTATCCTAAGGTAATAAACCCAGCCATCATCTTTGGAACCTATGGAGTATTGGTGGAAGATTTCGGCTAAACCGAGGTTCAAGCCTGCTTGGCAGTTTAGCTCGGCAATACCCATTATTATCCGGTATGTATTGGTGGATAGCTGGGTTGGGCATAGTCTGGTTTGCCTAAGAAATTCGCAAATTAAAGGCTGGATTGGGAACCTTAGTCCGGTTTCTATAATAGATAAAACAGTAAAGGGGACAAAGCCTTGGTTGTTCCACGGAATGGTTTCCTTTTTGGCTAGGGTAAGGTGTACATCATCTGGAATGCCATAATCCCTTCGGAATTCGGCCATGCCACCTGGGGTATCTACTAGATACCTATACTTACCCATTTGTGGTATAAATTATTAATAAGTTATCCCGGTCGGAAGATTGGACTCAAGTAGCTCGGTTGAGCACAAGAAGGAATGCCTGGGCAACCTAAGTCTGCAAAGTAGAAAACAAAGGGGTTAAGCACAGATCATTGGACCGTGCTACAATTTAAAAACAAGGTAAAAATGCCCTATTTCGGCTTTAAAGGCAGGTGATATCTCGGTTCGGCAAAAGGTTTGGTAAGCTCGGTTTGAGCAGGATGCTTGTTAGACCGGTTCGCCATCTAGGGGCGGCTTTCTTAGTTCGGTCTAAAAACTAAGAGAGCTGGCTTAGCCCCAGGGCCTAAATCGGTTGACATATGTGCTTTGTTACTTCGGTTGAGCCTCTAGGGGCAGCTTTCGGAGTCTGATATAGAAACCGAGAAAGCTGGCTTAGCCCCAAAGGCTTAGCTCGGTTAATGACTGAGGTTCCTGGTTTATTGGGTTCATACTTCGTTCGGTGATCTTATTTCGGCTAAATTGAATCGGAAATTTATTTTTCAAAGCTACTGTCATCTTACAAGTTCTAGTTCGGTTAATTGTCTAAGGTGATCTACCGCTGTAGCACAAAAACAATATCCTAGTTCGGTTGGGGCAAGATTTTGGATCAGAAGCTAATTTTCTACAGAATAGTTCATACACATACATGAGTTCTACTAAGAGTTCAGAAGCAAAACAGAAAGCGAAGAACATGTTTTGCAAAAACACATTGAACCAAATACATAGAACAGATACGAAAGCAAAATGAAGGAAGGAAAATGAGTTTACTTACCAAGATTGAAGAAGAGGGAACTGAAGATGTGATGATGGCAGCAAGATCAGTCTTCAGAAGCAACGAAAGAGCAGTAAGAACACAAGGTAGAGAGAGAAGAAAGGAAATGATAGAGTGGTTAATCCAAAGGTGAATGGTTCAAGTATGAAAAGAGTGTTTTGTGAAATGAGAGAGAGGGAAAAGAAAAAGGAAGAAGCGGGAACTGTTCAAAAATTGTGAAACACGAAGACGGCGTTGACAGCTGCCTTCTACGAATGGGAGCATGCCACGTGTATACGGAAAGGGAAGCGTTACAGTCGTGATTGAAGAGACGTTTTGACCGGACAAAGTGAAGCCCGAAGTAAATTTAGCTCGGCTGGAGAGGCTAAAGGGTTTTTAGCTCGGCTGGAAAATCTTAATAACTTCAGCTCGGTTGGACTGGTAATCCCAATCATGCTGTGCAGATGGAATTAAGGGGCAATTGAGAGGGTAATTTTTGGTAAAAATTGGGCCGAGCTATGAGATGGGCTTTGTGGCCCAAAGTGCCAAAAACTTGGTGAAAAGGCCGCAATGTTACTTCGGCCCAGGGAAGACCGCAGTGTTACTCCGGCCTAGGAGAGGCAAGGCTACTCCGGCCTAAGGGGGATAAAGTTATTTCGGCACAGTGACTGTAAAAGATACTTCGGTCCGAAAGCAACTTGGAGTTATACCGGTATTGGGGCTAGACCGGCTGAAAGTCGTTGGTTCGGTCTATGACCGTACTATGGGTTCTACATAGAAAGCCGAGATAAGAAAGGGATGACACAAGGACCGAACTAAGGATGAGTTCGGTTTATTCAGTGGCTCTGCATAGCCAAGCTTATTTCGGTCATATGGTAGTTCGGCCAAAGTAAAAACCATCCCACTTGGTTTAAGCAGTGGGGGAGGGTGTAAAAGGATAAGCATTATCCTTAGGAGTATGAATCCTAGGAGGACTCTGCATGGAGAAATAAAAGTCCTACTAGGATTATGCCACTCGAAACCTATAAAAGCTCACAAGCATCACCTTGGAAGAGGTAATTGAACACAATTCTTTCTGAGAGCATAAAACTTTGTCTATTTGTCGAGCTTACTGACTTAGGCATCGGAGAGGTTTCCGGCACACACCCGCCGGCTAGCTCACGTTTGTGTTTTCAGGTGATAAAGCGATGTCGTACGGAGGAGCGTGGACTTGGTCAACAGGATTATACGAGGAGAATTATTTCCTCCCCGTACAGAGACTATGCCATGTCTTTTGACCAACTCAGGTGGTACAGTAACGTTGTCATGGAAAACAACCCACGTAGTTATATCAATTTGGATTTTGTTCAACATTTTGGCAAGTCTGTATGCTATTTTATTTCATTTCGTGTATGCATCAATGGGTCTAAGCGTTGCCGTCCACTTTTGTTTCACAATGGTACATTTCTGAAGGGAAGGTTCAAGGGTAATATGCTCGCAGCTACCGCTAAGGATGACAAACAAGGTATGGTTTTAACATCTTCGAAGTGTTGTTATGGGACTTATCAGTATTGAGTTTAAACACAGGACTAAATAGTTCAAAAGCTCTTGTTTTAAGATTTATTGGTGCATTTTCCTAAAATTTATTATATATAAAATTTAAATTTCTCCCAATATCTCAAAAAACTAAAAAATAAAATAAATAAATAAATTATATTGATTCATTATCACTTCATAACCAATTTTTTTTTTTTTTGATCGGCAAAGAAAAATTTCATTTAACAGCATGAAATTAAAAGTACAGGAAGATGAGATGCATCGAGAGAAATTCGGAAGTATAAAAATACCCTTACTATTGCTACTCGCATCCATACAAAAAACCCCTAAGCCTCTCGATTTTTTAAATTAAAAAGTTAAGAAGAACTTAACAAGAAAATAAAATACATGAATCCCCACAACAACCCACAAAAGCACCCAAACCAAACTAAAAAGAAAAAAACTAACTAAACAAGACCCACAGCAGCCCACGCCTCTAACTAGAAAAATCAAATTCAAACCAACGTCCAATCAGCAACCCACGTCTTTGCTGCTACAACTCCCCATGCCTCACGCCTCTGCTGCATCAACTCCCCATGCCTCTGCTGCGTCAACACCCCACTCCGGCCAAGAAAAACACCAACGCCACCACCGGGAAGACTACACCTCCTCTGCCAAACTCCCAATGCCCACTCCATGCTGCTGCTACTCCTCTCCTCAACTTCTATCTCACACCCAATACCCTCTGCCAAACTCCCAGTGCCCACTCCAAGCTACTACTACTCCTCTCCTCATCTTCAATCTCACACCCAATACCCTCTCCCATTATCACTTCATAACCAATTAACAAACAGGATTTAACCAAGACTTAAATAAGTAGAGAAAATGAACATGATATGATGTATCATGAGAATTAGCTACATATGTTTCTCATGAAAATGTAAGCTTCATGTTATTGTGGATGCCTAGCAACTCTCTGTTTGTAAAAATACTATTCTTGTTTCTTTTCTATAGTGTTTTTTATTATTTATTGATTTATTTATTTTTTAATAATAAAAAACAAGTAAATGTCATTTTTTTTAAAAAATTACTATGAATAGTGACTTGGGTATTTTATTTTAAATAAGAGAAACAGTGCACGGAGGACAAATCACAAAATAAATACAGATATATTTACTGTTTCTAATATTGTTGTCTAAATAAAAATTGAAAAAATTATTAAAATTACACATTATTTCAGCACACACTAGTTGCATAGCTCATATCACATTCAATTTTTTTTCCTTCTCAATTTACACCATTAATTTTCCAATAATATCAAAATACCGTCATGTTCTCAATTCACACCATTTGCAAATGGGTTGTTTTGACAGATTAATTAGAATATGTCTAATTAGTACAATACATCCATCACTTATTTTACAAGATCAACATGTGTACTTAAAACTGGAGAAAAATAAATTTCCTATCATATAAATAGAATTTGTTGACAAATTTTTATATCATTGTTGGCTTATTTTTCCTATGAAGGAAAATATGTCCTGTAATTATATAAATAATAAAATTACAGATTTATAGTGGCAGCAATCACACCTCAAAAAAGATTTAAACCTTTTCGCTTAACTGTATATAATTTTCAGGAATAAGCTAACTATTTTTGTCTGTTTGGATATAGAATTTAGTTTTTTTTTTTTTTTTAAATATCTCAAAAAACTATACATATTGTCATATCGATTCATTATCATCTTCGGACCAACTATTA
Organism: Camellia sinensis; assembly: GCF_055761805.1. Lineage (NCBI taxonomy): Eukaryota > Viridiplantae > Streptophyta > Magnoliopsida > Ericales > Theaceae > Camellia > Camellia sinensis. The sequence continues at coordinate 53,392,579 of NC_138962.1, forward strand.
GGGCATCTCCAACGGTGCATCAATTTTTTTACTAAATTTGAATAAAAATTTAAGGAAAAGTTCTCTTTGATATCAAATGCTCCAATGGAGAGTTTTGTGGCTTCGTCAAACCACCGGTCGACCGGGCGGATGTCCGGCCGGTCGACTGGTCAGTGCAAATTTTTTACAATTTTTCTTCTTGAAGTGTCATCCGGGGGGTCGATTGATCAGTGTAATTTTTTCATAAACTTTTACCTTGAGGTGGTCATCTGGGAAGACATCGAGGGGGACATCCTGTGGTGAAAATCCAACAGCAATAAACAGTGGTTTGATGAAAGACACATTGGTCCTCAGTTTGATGAAAGAAAAGTAAAATTCTGAATTTGATACCGATTTGATGAAACTGTTAGAGCTGAAAAATGAATAATTTTTCATCAAATTTAAATTTGATGATAAATTTAATACACGGTCGGAGACGGTCTTACAAAAGATGTAGTTTAGACTTAAATAAACAGTAAAAAATGAGGAAAATATGATGAGTGATGAGAATTAATCACATGCTAGTTCAGCTGCCTAACAACTCTCTGGTTGTAATTATTTTGTTTCTTTTTTCTTTTTTTAAATAATGTTTCTTTTTTAATAAAAAAAGAGCAAATACTTTTTTTAAAAAAATTATTGTTATGAAACATATATATATATATATACAGTTAATGAATGCTTCAAACAAACCAGAAGTGGCCAAGTTGTTTGGCTATTTTAAAAATTGGAAAAAATTTCAAAATTTTGAAGTCATTGTTACATTTGGTGTAATTCTCCTTTTTATATTGTACATTATCGCAGTACACACCATTTACATAGATTTTTAAAAAAAATTCTTTTCAATTCACCCCATTAATTTTTCAGATAATATCAAATGGCTTTGTGTTCTCAATTCACACCATTTACAAACCAATTGCTTTTGTGGATTAATTAGAGTGTGTTTGAATCATAAATTATTGTTTAAATTATAAATATACCCCTTAAGATTTACTTAAAATATGAATTAATCTTATAGTTTGAAAAATTAAAAATATCTATTTGTCAGAATTCTTTATTTAATAGAATTAATTAAAGAAATAAAATTCGTAATTGCTCTCCTATACAATAATAAAATTACCTAAATTATTAATTGAAATAAATTTCTAACATCATTAAAAATTATTAATTGACTTGATGATTTATTAATAAAATGAACTACATGTTATTGTGAAGGGGTAAAAATAAAATCATTAACCTCAAAAGCCCAAGGACAAGAATGACTGTCCCAAAACATTTAGTCCAACCAAATTAGTCCAAGGTGAAGATGAAGCCCAATAATGTCCATCGAATGAAGAGACAGTGTCACGTAACCAAAGGCAGAATAAAATTGCCTCTCAGAGGGAGATCCATAGAATGAAGGAGTGCCCTTGGATCCGTGTACAATCAACGATGGAGATTAAGATTGTCAAAGATAAGAATTTGGGATCAGAACATCCAAATGACATGACCGTTCGATGAGAAAGATCCGACTGTCAAAGTACTGGCAAATTAAGCATAAAACGTCTAAACTAATCTAAGCCACCCAGAGTTAAACAATCTAACGATGACAAATTAAGGCAACTTGACCCCTTGCCCAACCAAGTTTTGATGGCATGCAAGACCATTGGATCAAGATGGTCATCCAACAACCAAAATATAAGGTATTAGCACTATAAAAGAAAGAACTAGAGATAGCAATGGGGAGAAAAAATAAACAATATAGTTCAATCTTTATTTTCAATATAATATGTCCAAACATTGTTTTGACTCAACCGTTGGAGGGTCATCCCGATTTAATCTAGTCGGAAGTGATCACTGACGACTTGGTGTCTTCTTGCAGAGCATAGAAAGGAGCAGTTCATCTCGCTTTTCCTGTGAAGAATATTTCAGCCTTCCACAATTATAAAATTAAAAACTTCAAAGGGTAGAATTTAATTTCCAAAACCATAGAAGTGCAATTCGTATTTTAAATAAATCTTAAGGAACGTATTTGTAATCTTAAAACTATTTTACTTATAGATCTAGATGTCATGCAGTAAAATAATATTTATATATATATATATATATATATGGGATCCAGATTGTCTCTAGTCCACAAAGTGAATTGGACGGTATTGTTTGGGCCCGTAGGCCCACCACAAGCCCAATTTTGATGATTTGAACCGTTCAAAGCTCATCGAGTACTTCATCTCTATAAAAAAATCACTTTGATCGGATATCTATAGCCACTTAATCAGAACACATTTTTGCTAACAATTTATTTTTAAAATCATATTTACCATTGTCAAAAATGTGATTTGATCAAGTGACTATCGATATCCAATCAATGTGATTTTTTTTTTTGCAGGAATGAAATACTTGATGAGCCTTACACCTTAAATGGTTTGGATGATCGAAATTGGACCTGTGATGGACTTTACGTGTCTAACAATATGATTTATTCCGATTTTGAACACGAGAAAACTTAATCCATATATATACTAGCGTATGCCCGTGCCTTCAGGCACGGTACAATTAATGATGAGATTAAAATATAAATCAAAATTAGAGAGGAATGTATTCAAATTTTTTGTTTTTTGTTTTTTTTCTTTTCTTTTTAAACAGTAGGTAATGAATTCACAGGAAAGAGAAAAATTCCTAAATGAAGACATGAAACTTAAATGAAACACCAATTTATTAGTAACCCAAATAAATTTCAAGAACCCCCAAAATTAGGAACCTCCATGACTCCCAAAATGATGTAAACCAATCATATATTTTTATTTTTTTTCTTTCCTTCTTGGACCAATCACAGGTGAGTGAGAGTTATAAAGTTATATTTTTTTAAGAATATGTAGCATTTTTGATATTTTTAATAAACAAAAATCTTCCCAAGATAACTTGCACTTCCCCCAAATTGCAATCTCTCAATTTTCTCACCACTCTCTCTCATCTTCTCTATTACCTCAGTCTCTCTCCCCCAAAGACTGTAAAACATTAATCTTCTCAACTGTCTCTCTCTCTCTCACCGACTAATATCCCCCCCATTCCTCTCTTTTCTCAAACGAAGACTCTCTGTTTCCTTGAGTCATAGATGATAATATTAAATTTTTTTAAAAAAATAATTGTAAACTAAAAATAGATTGAACAATTTAATTCCCAATAGAACCCAAGCATCATATTAAAGAATATTAATGAGTTAACGTTGTGCACTAAAATGCTATGAACAACTGATAAAAAATTAAAAAAAAAAATCAAATAAAACTATCCATTTGGTTTGCTCAGATGAACACACCATGAAATTGGATCAAGGGACTGGAACAATAAAGCAAGGACTACAACAACATCCATCCAGCAATGTAGCTAAAGAGAGTGAGCATCCTCTGTCCAAAAAAAAAAAAACAATATGGCTATGTAAAAAAAAAAAAAAAATAAAAAAATTTAAAAAGCTGAGAGTACATTCGCAGAATCCACCCCTCCTTTAGTACCATGGGTCTGTGAGCTTTGGATCTGATGAATAAATGGAGAAGATGACCATAGAACTTTTAGGGTATTCTCTATGTTGTTTCCACCATTGTTGTGGGTCAAGAAATTTATCAAAAAAGGGAAAAATAGAACTTGAAAGATAAAATACATATTCTCACACACATAAATAAACACAAACCTAGAGATTACAAACTTTCTGCCAAGTTTTTGAATTAATTTTTATGAACACAAACACAAATGCAACAGAAATGACAAAATTGGAGCTGATATGCACAAACAAAACCGGTAATTTTATCACGCTTCAAACAACTCAAACCTAGATTAATAAAGCTTAACACATAAATTGCAAGATCAATTCCACCAACAAAAATGATGATCAAGACCTCAATTCCACCAACAAACTTGAAGATATATCACTCTTGGGCCAAACAAAAATTTGGCTATCGTTAGAATTAGAATATAACCCGTGCCTTATGATATATCACACTTGGGCCAAACAAACAAAAAAAAAAATTGAATAGGAGAAACAATAAAAAAAAAATGCGGAAAAATACCAAATAAAAACATACCAAACAGATAAAACTACATAATAATTCTGTTATGAAGAGGTTGTTTTCAAATTGGGTACGAGAGAGAGTAGTAGAATCTCAGATAAGCTCATCATTTAAATTTTTATTTTTTAGAGAAACAAAAAAAGAGATTAGTTTTTGGATATAGAAATGGTAGAGACTAAGAAATTGACTACAGAAAATATAACACACACACATCTATTCTGAAGAGGTTGATAATGTGGGTGGTTGTTGTTGTTACAGCGGCCGCGGCAATGGTGGAGGTGTGTTGGTGTTGGGGAGAGGAAGCGAGGTAGAGGAACACTGCAGAGACCATGATATTGACAGAAGATGGTGAGGAGGATAAGGCCGATTGACAAATTATAAGTTTGGCTATCGTTAACATTCTGCTTTTATCATCCATGGACATGCTACACCACAATTCAGGAAAGAATGGATGGATATCTTATGCGGCAGAATGGTAATGTCATAGCGCTCTGATATGACCAGAGATGAAAGATTAGGAGAGGCTATTTCCATGAAAAGTAAAGCATGAATAGGGATTTTCATTACAACGAATACTAAGTCATGATTATAAAATCGATTTAAATTTGCTTATAAAAAATGGTCACCAAATTTTTTTTTATAATAAAATATTCAAATTATCAAACCAGACTCATAATAGACCGACCATACAAAGGTCTTAATATTTTCTTAAATTCATATTTGAATAAGACTGAAACAACTGTATTTCCTCTTGTATGAGTATGACTACTACCTCTCTTCTAGTTCAAAAGGGAAATAAATGAAAATAATGTTTCCAACAATGATTAAGCAGTTAAAAAGGAAATATCAACTTCCCGGGAGCAGCTATTATATGACTGATACATTTTTTTAGTCACGAAAAGCTCATATTTGGCAACGAAATTCTTTGGTCGGCAAAGAGTAACCAAAAAAATATGCATGGCCTTTGACAACTAAACTTTCTTTTGTCGGCAAATAATTGTATACGACGATCAAATTAAATTTTTCGTAGCCTAAAATATAGACTATCACCGACTAACAGGTTTTTAGTCGCCTATTACTTAATATTTAGCGACTAATTTTTTTTTAGTCCCCAATAAATAGCATATCTCGACTAAATTAATATAGTAGCTAAACTTCAAACTAACGCTAACTAATATATTTTTTAGTCGCCAAAAATGACAGTTTTGGCGACTAAATTTATTTTGGTCGCCAAATTTAGTCGCCAAATGTGTAATTTCTTGTAGTGAAGGAAACACAAACCCATATTGGTTTCTTGAACATATAGTAAAACACAAATGATACAAATGATTGAGAATCACCTAGAATACGTACAAAACTCCATAGCAAATATTACCACCAAATGATACAAATGCAGATATTAGATGAATAAATGAAAGAGTGAACCAAAGTGTTAACCATAGTCCACAGAACAGCAGCTATTACTCATTCCATAGTAGACTTGTGAGTGTTTCCAAGTCAGCCATTTTAAAACATTTGGCTCAATTCAACCAAATTCTAACTCAAATTGGACCAATAGATATTGGCTAAACCAAATGGGTTATGTATAAACTGTACAACAACATGATTCCAATATCTTCTAGGTGTTTTGATTTAAGGTTTAGAAAAACAAAAATCATAATGAGGGCCAAACTGCAGGTGACTTTTGCAACTTGGCAACCTAAAAAGAGTCCCAAAAGAACAACCACTTAAAAAATGCCCCAGTAAAAACATCACACCCAAATCCTCTCCCTAAAATCACACCAAACCCAGATCATAAAACTAAAATTCTTGGGTTCAATACTTACTGCTAAATAATCACAAAAGATTAGACAAAAGAACATAGGCTTATTGAAAGAGATACAATTCCATTTAATCCAATAAAAAAAAATGATACAATTTCTCCACAAAATAAAACTAAAAATCAAAATTACAGAAAGATGATATCATAAACTAAAATGGCATCAAGTTGAACCAAACTTGTGTGTTTCAGAACAATCTAAATACCTAAAAATAACCCAAGTTAATTAAGAACAAATCGAACAAATAACCCAAGTCAATTAAGAAAATTACCTAAAAATTGAACAAATCGACAAATAGTCCAACAACCCAATTCAATTAAGATCATCAACACTCTAATAGTTAGTTGCCTTGATGAGTCCAAATCTTTTCATTATCAAAAAGCTACCCATAAGACTCAAAGTAAACACAATACCAACTTTCAGAGCAACTAAACATAGTAACCAATTATTAGCCAAAGGAAACCCAAATTTCACTTTCTTTACTATGTCCCACACTTTCTCACTAACCAAACAGGACAAGATTTTTTTGGTACAAACTACTGATTTATGGGTTGATAAAAATCTGATGCCATTTGTGGAATACTTGATAGTTAGTTGCCTTAAAAATCTGATTTATGATGAAAGTTTAAAATATTTATGGGATGAAAGTTTAAATATTTAAACTGATCTTTTCATTCTCAGAAAGCTTAAAAAAAAAAAAAAAAAAAAATTGAGCCCAAATTTCACTTTCTTTACTATTTCCCCCACTTTCTTACCAACCAAACATGACAGAATTTTTTTGGATACAAACTACTAATTCATGGGCTGATAAAAATATGATGAAACTACAGATTTATGGGCTGATTTATGGTGGAATACTTGACATATTTATGGGATGAAAGTTTAAAAATCTGATGAAAGTTCAAATATTTAAACTGATGAAAAAAATCTAAAACTAACCCAACACATTGAAAAACAATGGAAAGTTTGAAAAATCTAAAATCTAAAATCTGATGGATGTTTAAAAATCTGATGGAAGTTTAAGAATTCATGGGATGAAAGTGTTCATGGCAGAAACTTTATCAGATAAAAGTTTCTGCACCGAGTGCAACAAGGAAGTGCAGCAAGGAAAAAACCCAAGTAAAACTAAATAAAACTAACCCAAATAAAACTAACCCAACACTTTGAAAATACAATGGAACACAGCCATCATCAAATGCACAACCAATTTCCCTCACTTTCTTTCCAACCAAACAGGACCAAAAAAATTTGGTACAAACTATTGATTTATGGGTTGATAAAAATATGATGAAACTACTGATTTATGAGCCGATTTATGGTGGAATTTCGACATATTTATGGGATGAAAGTTTAAAAATCTGATGAAATTTTAAATATTTGAACTGATAAAAAAACCTAAAACTAACCTAACTCATTGAAAAAACAATGGAAAGTTTGAAAAATCTAAAATTTAAATCTAAAATCTAAAATATGATGGAAGTTTAAGTATTCATGAGATGAAAGTATTCATAGTATAAACTTTTATTCAATTTGGTCTGATTTTGATAAGAAAAATACAATAATAATTTCATGGCTTTTCATAGATATCCATAGAAAGCAAAATAAAAGAGAGACACATCTGCTCACAAACTCATATGTTTATAGATTCATATATCTATAAACATTTCTAGGAGAGATAGAGAGTAAACTCACGAGGATGTGCCGGAAAGTGCCGAAGCCGGAAAACTTGTTCTTGGGGATGATGTCTCAAGCGAAACGACTTCGAATTTCTGTGGATTTCTGCAAATAAAACCCATCAAATCCATTTCAAATTTCAGAAATCAAAACCCATCACACTTTTTTGGTACAAACTACTTATTTATGGGCCGATTTATGGTGGAATACTTGACATATTTATGGGATGAAAGCTTAAAAATCTGATGAAATTTTAAATATTTGAACTGATAAAGAAACGTAAAACTAACCCAACACATTGAAAAAACAATGGAAAGTTTGAAAAATCTAAAATCTAATGGAAGTTTAAGTATTCATGGGATGAAAGTATTCGTGACAGAATCTTTTATTCAATTTGGTCTGATTTTGATAAGAAAAATACAACAATAATTTCATCGTTTTTCATAGATATCCATAGAAAAAGCAAAATAAGAGTGAGACAAAGAGAGAGCATACCATTTTTGCTCACAAATTCACATGTTTATATATTCATATATCTATAACATTTCTAGGAGAGATAGAGAGAGTAAACTCATGGGGATGTGCCAGAAAGCACTAAAGCTGGAAAACTTGTTCCCGGGGGTAATGTCTCAAGCGAAACGACTTCGAATTTCTGCGGATTTCTGCAAATAAAACCCATCAAATCCATTTCAAATTTCAGAAATCAAAACCCATCAAACCCTAACAAATTAAAATAGTTTACACCAAAATCATTAACTTTAAAGCAAAACCTGGTGAGTATCTGTGTATTTTTTCCTAATGTAAGAGTTTACATTATTCCTACACTTTTCTAACTCATTGAGGGTATTGTTCAATGGAAACCCAAAAAAGGAATGTGAGACATGTATTTCATAGAAAAGAAAAGTTACATTATTAATTGGAACACGATTAAACAGCATTATAATGGATAATAATTTTTTAAGATTGTGAACCGACACATAATTAAATTCAAAAAGCAATTAAAGTTTACCTTGTGTTTAATATTCATTTTTGGATGAATATGTTGCTTTGAGTTCCCATCAAGAAAACAAACTAGTTGGAAACATTGTTAATTATAAAGGTTAAAAAATACAAAATAAATATAAATGATAGACAAAAAAAAAAAAACAATATAATATTTTGATTCAGATCCAAAAATATACATGATCCCCTAGCCAGAAAATTCAAATCATATTAAATAAAACCTCCAATGAAGCTCAATAATTAAATCATGAATTTACCTTTATAACTATAACTCATGCCTCAATCTGGAAGAGTTCACACTGGTAAATAAAAAAATTACAAACTTCAATCAATGTGAATTTTTTGAAAGAAAATGAGCATCAAAACTAACATCCTAAAAAGCAATATATAAAGGACATGGAAAGAATTTCAAAACAACAAATATGAAGGTCGAAAGAGCTTAACAATTCAATAAATCCTAGTTCTGCTACATTAATGGAAAGAGTGTCTCGACTCCATACGATATAATATTAACACTTAAGCTCAATCCCTTTCAGTCAGTCAATTTTATTTATTTTATTTACTTTTAACAAAAAAATAAAAAAATAAAACAAAGAAGACCATGAATTACTCTACTCAAGAAAATAACATAACATCCACACAAAGATAAAGAATTACATGCCTAGAATCAAACCATGACAAAATTGGACTTTCAGCATGTTTAACTAATAAAGATAAAAGCACATTAGCATGTTTTGTAGACCAAAAGAGAAATAGTTGTATAACCTAATCAGCATAATCCGCAAATCTAAAAGTAAATATTTGAAATCCAATACACAAACTGAAGGAAAAAAGAAAAAGAAGAAAAAGAAATCTCCTTTAAATTAGCAAAAACTTTAGTCTTCCTTGGGGATCGATTAGTGCCCTGTTGATTTCTTATAATTTATTTTTTCAAACTCTTGCCAGACCTTTTAATTCCACAACACTGTTTAGATTCCATAAAATAAAATAAAATAAATAAATAAATAAAACTAGGAATATGATGCTTTATCGATCATGACTCACATCAGCTTATAACTTCTACATATATCACTTGCATAAGATAATGAAATTTTACAATGTTTTCTTGCCTACATAATATTGCTATGAAGGGAAATTATCTCTGGCAATCTCAATTTGGAGTTCAGCCTCCATGTCATGTACTTTTCAAAGCAGTTTTTAGTTTTTCTACATAGAAACAATTTACAAAGTATATGGAGCTCAACTGTTTATAAACTTCAGGAGTGTGAAAAATTGGGGCTTTCTGCTATATGAGAACAATAGTTAGATTAAGTAAAATCATGCGAATGCAGTTAGAAATCTTGATCAAACTGAAGCATGTATATAAATAAATGTGTTTACCCTTCGCAATGTTGCATGAGGCTAAGATGGTAGCTGTGCGATGGTAGAGATGGGGAGTGGGGTTGCTACAGTTGTTGCGATCAAGATGTCAACAAAGGGTCGCTAAGGAGGGAGGAGCAGACATGATTGTGAGGAGTGTGGGTGTCTGCGAAAAGGAAGAGGCAAATCTGCTACTGTGGTCATGGTGGAGGAATCTGTGTACATCAGCATGTTTTGTAGACCAAAAGAGAAATAGTTGTATAACTTAATCAACATAATCCACAAATCTAAAAGTAAATATTTGTAATTCACTACACAAATTGAAGAAAAAAAGAAAAAGAAGAAAAGAAATCTCTCTAGGAAAAAAGAAAAAGAAATCTCTCTAAGAAAAAGAAAGCCCTAATTTAAGTGTAGAAGATAAGGCAAAAATGGCCAAATAATGTTTCATAGTAGTGGAAGCAAAACAATTCCAGACCAAAAATTAGTATGTGAACGCAGTTTACAAACCAAACCAATATGAAGGACTCATATAATTTTGATGCTCATATATTTTCCTAAAATGAGAATAAAATTCCAAAACAATATGAATGACTCACAGATGTCAATGAAATGCCACTGCAAAAATAATAGATGTCAATGAACATCCACCTAAACTACAAAACCATGGAGAATTGGATAAAAATTCCAAACCAATATGATACGCCACCACCGTAAACTACAAAACCATGGAGAATGTAAACAACAAATCCAAATAACTACTTCCAATTCTCAGAAAAAAGGGAAAAACACAATAGTGACCAAGAGGGAGTCGAAGGATATTCAACCTAAAACATAACCAGACAAAGAACTGATTGAAGACAGAGAAAGGGAAAATTGGAAACCACATCCAGAAAATTGGAAACCAGTTCATATATATATAGACTGATTCAAAAATTGGCCTTAAAACTAAAGCCTCAAAGAACTGAAGAACTGAAGAAATAAAATACCTCTCATATTGGGAGGGTGGGAGCCGAGGGAAGGTGGGAGCTGAAAGAGGGTGAACAGTCATGGAACTGGATGTTGATCAATGGCGAGACCACCGTCTCTGTCGCAGAGAAAGGGAAAATTGGAAACCATAATCGGAAAATTGGAAACCAGTTCATATATATAGACTGATTCAAAATTTTGCCCTAAAATCGAAGCCTCAAAGAACTGACTGAAGAAACAAAATACCTCTAATGTTGGGAGGGTGGGAGCCGATGGAGGGTGGGTGTCGATGCTAATGTTGGGAGGGTGGGAGCCGAGGGAAGGTGGACAGTCGCGGAGCTTGATGTTGATCAATGGCGAGGGTATTTCTTCCCTGTTGAGACCACCGTCGCTGTTGGAAGATTATCTTTAGTTTCTCTGATCTGCTACCTCTGGTCGCGAGTTTCAGAAGAGAAAGAATTTCGAACGTGAGAGAGAGATCCACCATAGACGGAGTCAAGGAGAGAACGTGGGAGTTGAAGAGAAGGTGTTTGGGCAGACGTGGAAGAGAGAGAGAGAGAGAGAGAGAGAGAGAGAGAGAGAGAGAGAGAGAGAGAGAGAGAGAGAGCAGAGAGTGTTTGGGCGGGGATAAAAATGATCTCAACCTTTAGATAGTATATAGGAATCATCTCAGCCAAGAGTTTCAGAAGAGAAAGAATTTCGAACGTGAGAGAGAGATCCACCATAGACGGAGTCGAGGAGAGAACGTAGGAGTTGAAGAGAAGGTGTTTGGGCAGACGTGGGAGAGAGAGAGAGAGAGCAGAGAGTGTTTGGGCGAGGATAAAAATGATCTCAACCGTTAGATAGTATACAGGAATCATCTCAGCCATTGATACAAAATGTATCTTTGATACATTTTCAAAAACCTTTCTCCCTTATTATATAGATATATATATATATATATATATATTATTTATGTTTATTTTTCTTTTCATGAAGCAAGGCAACCACTCAAATGAAAGAGTGTATCATGTTTGGAAGACGTGTCATGTACGGAAAGTTATTTTGTACTATTAGAATATGGTCGCGTACCAAAAATTTTATATAATGGTTTAGTCGTTGAAAAGCAAATTCAATAAAATTACTTTAAAAAAATCATAATAATTTTTTTTGCGACAGTTAGTGTTATTGTTGCTAAATTTGTCATTAAATTGATTTTGAACCAAGCTTATTAGCGACGAATACTGCTGCAATCGTAAAAAAATATTTTTTTACTTTTTTTGACCCTTAATAACCATCGCAAAAGAGTTGAAAATCCGTCGAAAAAAATAGTGACAATTTTAATCTGTCGCAAAAAACTTTTGTCATGTCTGTTTTTGCCATGCCTCATATCCATCGCTCATCCACCGCTAATACTTTTTTGCAACGGATTTTTTATTTTTAGCGACGGTTTTCATCCATTGCTAAAAGTCCCTCTCTTTTTTTGTAGTGATATAATGATTAGTGAAAAAGGTAAGATACATGATTTTGTATTAAGTAATTCACGAATATAAAAAGATATAATAAATAATAATTAATAAAAAAAATATAAATACGTGGTACTCCAAAAATACTCAATAATTTTCCGTCACGCAAATACCTCTCGCTAGAAATGTGGGGAAGTTGCAAAAGTTATGCTTACACGTTTTATAAGATGGGGTGATTGTGTGGCAGTTGACAAAGGATGAGGTGGTGAAACTAGGCCTGTAAATGGTGGAAAATCAAAAGAGTAATGTAAGGGATTTTAATTTTTTTTATTAAATAAATAATTAAATGTCTCATATATCTCATATTTATGTGAGATATTTGATCATTTATTTGATAGAAAATTTAGAACTTATAGCATTTTCCAAACCAAAAATAGATCATCAACACCACATCAGAGACATTTCTCTTTTTCTTTTTTTATTTTAGGAGTTATTTATCATAATTTGTAAGAGTAGAATAGCATTTGTAACAAAATTATGTTCATCGACAGAATTTTTACTCTTTTTAAAAATTAATGGAGTTATCTTTTGTTAGATTATTGAATTTAATTTTGTTGTTGGCAAAGTGTGTAACCAAATTATCTGTCTACTGTAGATTTATAAAAAATTAGACGAATTATACTAACAGTCCTTATAGTTTGGGACTCGTGTCACTTTAGTCTGTGACTTTTTAATTGTGACACATTTGACCATGAATTTTGAATCTTGTTCCAAATAAGGATAATTGAAGATACCATTGTTTAATATTAAGGGCAAAATCATCAATTTGATAAAATATAAACTAATTTGACAAAAATAAATGTCAAAAAAATATTTTTAAATTTTTAAAAATTATTTCTACCCATCAAAGATAAAATTATGTAAAATTAATAAATCTTCTAGACATATATTTATTTATTTTTTACCAAATTTTTTTTATCATGTGTTTGGATGATAATCATGTAATGGGTGAATATTGAGATTTTAATGTGTAATCGATATATTTAATATATCAAATATTTTAGTTTTGGATTTTTTTTTTTTTTTGATTTAATGAATTAGTTTAATAATGATATCAAAGTTGTCGCTATATTTGTCTTTTGAAAAAATAAAAACTAATTTAATGAAAATAAAAAACAAGTATCTATTACATGATCATCATCGAAACACATAATAAAAATTAATTTGGTAAAATAAATAAATGTTTAAAAGATTTATCAATTTTACATATTTTTATCTTTAGTGGGTACAAATAATTTTTAGAAATTCAAAAATATTTTTTTGACATTTATTTTTGTCAAATTAGTCTATATTTTATCAAATTAACGATTTTGCCCTTGAAATTAAGCAATAAATATCTTCAATTGTCCTTATTTGGAATAAGATTGAAAATTCAGGGTCAAATGTATCACAATTAAACAATCAGAGACCAAAGTGACACAAGTCCCAAACCATAGAGACCGTTAGAGTAATTTGCCCTAAAAAAGTTTGCTATAATTAAAACAGAAGAAATATAAAATTCTTCATCACCATCCACGCTTAATTATCAAAACAATGTTTTGGCTAAGACATAGACATTTGATTGAAATACTCCTACATTTTTTTTTTTTTGTGATTTTGATGCTACTCTTTATCTTCTAAATAGAGTGTTTTCACAAATTTTTTCCCATATAATTCGAATCTAATTATTTTTATCTGTTTGGATTTAAAATTTTATCATATTGTTAAATTTTTTCAGTATCTCAAAAAAAACTATACATATTGATTCATTATAATCTTCAGGTCAAAATATGAAAAAGATGTAGGCTAGACTTAAATAAACCCTAAAAAATGAAAATAATATGATCTGTCACATCATAAAAATAAGGGCAAATTACATATACCTCCCTCGAGGTTTAGTTAAATTACAGATACCCTTGAAATTTCAGAAATTACAGATATCTCATGAGGTTTATATTTTCATAACAAATTGTGCCTTGAGATTTATATTTTCATAACAATTTGCCCCCTAATTTGTTATGCAAATATAACCTTCATAGGGATATCTGTAATTTCTCAAACCTCAGAGAGGTATCTTTAATTTTACTAAACCTCGAGGGGTATATGTAATTTGCCCTAAAAATAAAACACGTGTGTCATGAGAATGTAAGGTTAACATGTTAGTTTGGCTGCACTCTCTGTTGTAATATTATTATTTTAAATGTTTTAAAATAATATTCTAGTATTTTTTTTTATTTTTTAAATAATATTTCTGTGTATTTCGTTTTGTTTTGGGTAGTGGATGCTCCAAAAACAACCAAATGGTGCAAAGTCTGGTTATGTTTCCTCTCTTTTGTTTTAATTTTTGTGTTTTTGATAATAAAAATAATAATAAGTTCAAAAAACACTTATTATTTTTATTTTTGTGCAAGAATAACTTTTTGATGTTTGCTAGAAGTAAGTTATTTTTTAGAAAATTTTCCGAACAATTTGTCAAATAACTCCAAGATGTTTCAAGAACTCTAGTACAACTTTTCTAAAGGAACTACTATTCTCACTCTACTTTACTCTAAATACACTCATTCTTTGTTAAAATACACTCCCTAAAAAAACTAAAATTCAAAGGATATTAATATAACTATGTATAATAAAGATAAAGAAAGAATTGTATTTAGAACAAAATGGAGTATAAATAACAAGACTCTTTTCTAATACAATTTTATGTAAACTTATTCAAAAGACCACCTAAAAATGTGCATTTCATAGTTTTACTCCTATAATCATAAAACTTTCAACAAAAATATGTAACTGTTCTTACATTTGCAGCAAAATAATTGATACCTAATTTATCATCACTCACCAAATTTTTTCTCATAAATTTCATTTTTACCTCTTATGATTTATTCCATATGCAGTTTGTTCCTCCATCATTTATTTAGAAATAAACACATAACAACATGTAATTTATGAACTGAAATTTAAAAACTTAATTGTCACAATTAGAAGGTAAGAGACCAAAATGAAATTCAAGTGAAAGTTGGGGGTGAAAATGTAATTTACCCTTTCAAAAATTAAGATTCCCCATTTAAGTTTCATTTTAGTCCTTCACCTTCTAATTGCAACAATTAAATCCTCATATTTCAACTTGTGTTCACACACCGGTTCAAATATGAGGACTTAATTGACTAAGGTTTCAAGTATGCAGCTCATATGTGAGTTTATACTACAAGGAAACTTGAATTCATTCAAGCAATGATCACCTGGAATGATTCCCTCAAATTTGAACCTGTGTTCACACACCGGCTCAAGGGTGAAAAATGTAATTTACCCTCGTAAAATTTTAATTAAAATTTGACAAAGGTTTCAAGTATGCAATTCAGACGTGAGTTATACTACAAAGAAACTAGAATTCTGAAGCAACAATCACCTGGGATGAGGACTTGAATAAGTAGTGTGTTACACTAAAGAGTTGCTGCCGAGTAAGCCAAACTTTTGGATCTTTTTCTGGTCTTCCAAACTACATCTAATATGACAGGTTTGACAAATCAAAATCTTAGGGTTTAGGAGGCTCTCTTTTACCAAAATGAGGTGTCTACATCTTCATGAAGTCACAATAAATAAAGACTACAAAGTTCCTTCACCCTAAAAACAAACTTCAATTTTATGATAGCTCGGCTTTCCTATCTTCCAAGAGCTTCAGCTCCTTCCGCCAACCTTCCAATTTAGCCATCTTCTCCAATTGTTCCGGCTTCATATCTTGCTCCACGGTTTTCTGCTGTTGAGCTTCTGCCAACCTTATCTGTTGACATTAACAACAACAACAAAAAAAAACAGGAGAGTTCAATATCTCAGTTCAATTGCTATCGTCATAATGATCGAACCTTGAAAGCTTGCAGAAAATGAGTGTGGTGACATTGGGAACTACGTTTGTGAAACATGAGAGATGTTTAGGTATATTAATCACACCAAAAGCGGTGAGGTTTCCCAGTGAACCTGATGGAATTACTACGAAGTTATACAAATTATATAACTGTTGAACGGTTGGAAACAGGTAGCAATCTGAGGTGACGAACATTCCCAACCAAGATTTACCAAAGAATCTAAAAAACGGGTAAAAAAAAAAATGCAGTACTAAACATAAATGACTGCCCAAATAGTATGAACCCAAGTAATCCCATATCTGGTAACATGATACATGATGATCTAGCAGCATAGCTCGATAACATCGTGTTTTGCTACTTAGGATCAAATGTATGATTCACTGATATTTTTTTCGTACAAACAAACTATACATAAGCATGTTGAAATTTCTTGGCTCCAATGATCTACATTTCCACTATTAAACAGATTTGTGCTTAGTCCAAAAATCCTCATGAGAGCAGGTGCCACGGACGAGACAAGATCCTTCCAGTTGATTATAATTGAAAAGCAACCCGGGTGTTAAGAAGAGGGAAACTGGAAGCTTATAATTACTACAAATGGGACAACTCCAGGCGATGTGAGACATCTTCTAACACACCCTCCTGGACCACAACATACAATAGCCGGATAAATGGCACACCAATCACAGGCCCAACCAAACTCTGATACCAAATTGAAAAGTCCAGCCCACCCTTCTTAAAACTCAAGTGTTAAAGAAGACAAATTGGAGCCTTATAGCCATTACAAATAGGGCAATTCCAGAAGATGTAGGATACATTCCAACAATTATCACAACAATTCTAATTAAAACAGTTGTGCTTGTTTAGGTAATCAGACAGAACTGATCCATCAATCATTTTACCAATGTTTCACCAAATACATCTGAGTCTGGAATTAGTTTTCTGCATGTTCACTGACTAATTTATATTCTGGTTATCCTGAGCTATCTGTCATATGCAGAATGCAGGCTCCCGTCGAAATACGATGGAAAGTGAGACTTTTACTTGTTTTCAGCTAATCTTGAGCAAAGGGTTTTGTCAGATTCGTATTTCAGATTTCATGCCCAATGAAAATCAACGATATATTCCCTGATAATATAAAAGAAAGTATTTTATCATTCTTTGAACATTCAAGAGGTACTGTGCCTTTTTCATTAATAAATGAATTCAGATGATCACGGAGAAAATCCTCAAAGAGAGAAGTAGAGAAAGAGAACATATTCACCATCATACAATTCACATTACAAATGGTAAGTCCAGTCTCAAAAGCCCAATTATTCTGTTTCCTTCAAATTGAGTGTTACACCAAGCGTCCCTAAAACTGTTCCACCTACAATTTCCATTGAATTGAACTACCCAACAAATCAAACAGCAATCCCAATTGCCAACATGATCCAGTCATACCAAATATATAAAGAATAGGAACTAAACATCGCTGGCTACATCTCAATAAAGTAAAAGATGATAAATATTTTATGCCAAACTTCTACACAGAAACACCAATTACTAATTAAATGAAGCTTCTCAAGGTTGTCAGTGGTCAAATAGCTTCTAAGTTCAAACAATGCAGTCCAAGAAAAAAAATGACACCTTCAAAGGAGCCTATGTACACCAAATTCCTTCCCAAGGTAAAAAAGGAACTTTGCATCCACAACCTCCTTATAAGGTGATATGACATCTTGCTTCCCCCCTTCGCTTCATGTTTCCCATCTCATCTCAAATCTAAACCGAGTTCAACTTGTCATCCTGAATTAATGGAATAGAAAAAGGGTCCACATCACTCCACGGAGACTTGCATAACTAACTCCTGAGTCCTGAGGGAACATCACCCAACACAATTGTACAGAGACCACGGTGCAATTTCTTCAAAGGGCCTCCCTGCAACACGCCATATCAATATAAAACTTCCTTTGACCATCTCCCACAATAAAACAACCATACTTCTGAAAATTACACCCACAAAATCATGTTAAATTACCCTTCCATAAGCTAAATAATTCCCTCACTCCATTAAAACTCACCATCTGGATCTGCAAAGACTCCCATATTTCCTCTCTACTCTCGTCCAAACAAAATCTCTCTCAATAACACATCTCCACAACCATTTGACAAACAATGCTTGACTAAAGATTCTCAACCCATAAATCTCCAACTGAGATGAGACCACATGACCGTCAGATAGCTTGACATACATTGTTGGACTCATTTCCTAATAGCTTAGGCTTTTGGAAAAATTGGTAACTTAACATGGTATCAGAACTCTGATTGGTTCAAGTCTCTCCGTTAGCATTTGGAATTATGTCCCCGTTTGATATATTTCTCTCTATTTGGTTGTTTGCTTCTCCTTATGTTTGTCTCTCTACATACAAGACAGGGTTGCACATGTGGGGAGGTGTTAGATAGCTTGATATACATTGTTGGGCCCATTTCCTAATAGGCTTTTGGGAAAATTGGTAACTTAACAGCGACAAACTCCATTTCAAGTTTCAATTAAATGTTACTTGAACTTGTCTAACAGACCACTCCATGAGAAGTCTTTCTGAGCTTCTGCAGTCCTTCACTACCAAGGTCGGAATAATGAGAAGGCTAGATAATGTGCTCTTGACAGTTGTGAGATTTCCCCTTCACATAAATACTGCTTTTAAAGACCTTTTGTGGTCTTTGGTTATGACCTATCTACTGTGGTTGTTTTGGTGACCGAAGAGGTCTTTGGTTATGCCTCAAGTGGTGTTTGGTTATGATCCATAATGATCCTTTTAGTTATGACCGAAAGTGGTTTGATTATGACAGAATGGTATCAACACCGCAAAATGTAACTTGCATATGGTACACCCCCTGTAGAGGGTGTGTATTGTAGAATCTCCCCAATATGATATACAATTGAGGTTGGAAAGTGAGAAGACTAGACAATGTGCTCTTGACAGTTGTGAGTTTTTGCCTACAGATTAATACTGCCTCTTCACCCAGCTAGCGTCCTCAAGTTTCACCACAATGATATACAACTGATTTACCCTTATAAGAAGAGTCAAAGATAAACCCAAATAGGAACTTCCAGACCACACCCACAATTCTCCACCACGAATATAACATCCAGGTCCAGGTCCAGCACCTTAACAACCAAGACCAGTTTTTATTTCTCAAATTGTTCCTTAAACAAAACACAGTTTTTTTTTTTTTTAATTTATTTTTTTTTTAAATTAATAAAACTCTAAGCTGTAAAACCTCCTACCCCACCAAAACAGATAGTGACATCAGAGGTGCGGGAGAGGAACTGCTGCCTCCTGTCCTGTCCTACTGCCTACCATGAATCCCCTCAACCAACCTCCCTACTCAGCATGAATGTTTTGGCCTTAAAACCCTTGATTTAGAAAGAAGATGAATAGAACCAAAAAAAGGTCTCCTATTGAGTAAAACAAGTCTTCCTCAACACACAAGAACAGCCAGTTTAGGCCACATTAGATGGGGATCTGGGTCAAATTGATTGAGCACAAACCTAACATTTGGCATAATTTGCATGAAGTGAGTGTCCTCAGGTTTGAATCTACAACCTTAAGGCTAGTAGGCCAAATTTTAACCACTGAACTAGTGTCCCCCTGCCTCTTCCTCAACACTTGAAACACAATTTTTTTGATGAAAATGATTCAAGACTTTCTCAATATCAAGCTTGCATACTACCTATTGCTCCTCAGACAAACACAGTCATTAGTAATTTAGCAACTAATAAAACATCAACATCCCTCCACACTAATAAAAGCATTTGAGAATCAGAAATAATGCCACTTATAATCTTCCTTCGAATAAAAAATAGTACCTTCACCACGAGCTTTTATGCACTCCCTACACCATGAGCTTTTATGCACTCCCTATAAGACTAATCAATCTAAATACCTACAACACCCCATGCAACAAATAGGACTCTGTTCAAACTCTCCATGCTATAACAACAAAAACAACAAGAACCCCAATAATACAACAAAACATCCATCACCTTGAACCACACTCCAATATTGAAAGAATCCCTTCATCATACCATCCAACTGGGCCCTCTTCATCCCTTTCCAAGTTTCGGAAAGCAATCACTATCTCGTCAAGAAATGGTCTCTCTAGCCACTCCTTAATCCTTACCCTCCTCCCAATGGAGTCAAGCTCAAGTCTTTCCAATACTAACCACCCTGAAAGTAGTCTTGGAGGATGGCGCCTCTCATAAAAACTCATGACAACCCTCTTAACATAGTCTTCTCCATCACTTTCTCACCCTCAAAAGCAAATCTTTCTATATGATGTGATCTTATGATCATTAGCCATCCAGCTAAGAACCCCAAGGGGTTGGCCTTGGGATGTACTCCCTCTAAGGTTCAAGATCGAAACTTCTTAGGTGCTAATAATTCCTTGGGGCCATCAGACTGGGAGAAAACCCTTGAATTAACCGTGGTGCACTTGAGAGAAACTCCTTGTCGAGGGTCTGTGCACCCATGGGGATTAGTCGGACTTTGATTTAGATACCTCGGTATCAATAAAAAATTATAGCCATCCGGTTAAGATGCACATACACTTCTAAGAATGTGTCTTGTCCATGTCAAACACTGATACTTATCTGACACTCCCTAACACAGGTTGAATACACCTCCAAGTATATCCCTATTATCTTTTAATTTTTTTAAGAATTGGACACACTTCAGACACTTGAGAACTCACATGACCATCACTTACCTATTAGTATTACTCCCTCCTCTTTTAGACTAGTAATTTTAGGTATTCTAAAACACAAAATTTTCAATTTGTTTATGAATAGAGCTTTCTAAAATAGATATTAGGAATTTTTCTTCATTTGTTACATTACAAATACATTAATTTTTTATTATATCAAAATTGTAAGGAATCATATTCCACATTCTACATATTGGTACAGATAAAAATATATATTTATTTGTTGTCATATCTCTCCCGTGTCATTTCTTTTTTCTTTTATTTATGATTTCAATAAATAAATAAAAAAAATTGTGGGCGCGTTTGTGTCTTGTGCCTATATCCAAACTTCTTAGTCATACGATAGCATTTAGAGTTCTTATCACCTGCTGTCAACCACAATGCCTTAGTTTTGTGTCTCCAACTCACCACCTTTGCAATAGTAAGTTTCCCTAATCCCCCTCCTTCATTCTCTTCTAAATTTCTCTTATGTTGAAAGACCGCTTGACCCCTCCTTCCTATTTAACTTCTTAATCTCACCAGCATATTTGTTATCTCCTCTTTGAAAAGTTATCATGTATGAGCAAAGAACACCAATTATGAAATTCTATCTACCGAATAAAAATAATTTTGTTACTAACTCAGAATAATGCAATTGCAAATTCAAATACCATAAAGAAAATCAAAACCTTCTTAAAAGGCTAGAAGTTTGCATCACTACTGTGAATAGGCTCATGAATTTTTTGGGATATGGGTCAATAATTAGGAATTTAGGACATAAATATTCTAAACAAACACAGATAACTAGGGATATTGTACTTGTATCATTTAAGTTGAACCCTGTAGATTGGATGGTCCAACTTAAATGCAAGGGAAATCAAATGTGTAATTGTTGCCCAAAGAGAAAAAAAAAACAATCTGAGTAAAAAAAAAAATGCAAAGTAAGAGACATAATTTGAACAAAACAAATTGGTCTATAGTGACACACTATCAATCAACTTAGAAGGAGAAGAGTTACAATTGCTTTCCTCCAATATTCATGGATGTCATGATATAGAATCTAAAATGAAATACTTAAAATCTCACTAGGATTCCCTAGCTAGAAATATTCCATTGGAGTGTTTCATGAAATATCCATCATAGAGGAACTCCAATAAAAATCAATAACTGAAATAAGAAAACTAATTGGGGAAAGCCAGCATTTTGCTTGAAATAACTAATTTTTATCAAACCAGCATTTTATTAACAACAGATTGGGGAAAGCCACCTTTTTGCTTGTAAACAAGTTTAGGGTGCAATAAGTCTCTGAATCAGTAAATCACAGTTAATAAAGACTCAAGGTGCACTCAAGGGCTAAAGTCCTCTACAGCCCAAGTGCAAGGCACAGCATAAATCATGAGCCTAGTTGAATTAAGACACTTGTGTGATAGGAATGTTTATTAAATATACATCCAACTCAAAGCAACTTAAAATATGTACCACAAATAAGATTGTGCATACTTTGATATACATGTGTATTTTCTACGATAATAAAAAGCCACAATTATATATTAGTAGAGTCAAGCAATAGAGTCTAGTTCAACTAGCCAGCCATAAGCCCATGAATCTAGAATCTGAAATATATATTATCTATCTCAAGACCATGAATATGATATACGACATATCAATCAATGGCCAACGACGAATAACAAGATATAGATAACAATAAAGGTATGATTCAATTATAAAACATGCACCTTTCCAAGCCTGAAACTTGTTAAAAGGTGTGTCCCTAAGAGCTTTAAGTGGGCTTGACTGAAGGTGTCTTGCGCTTTCCCTGAGCCTTTGATGAGCCTAGGGCTTGTTTTGGGGCCAAGGTGTGACATTAACAAATAACAACTGTCCCAGACAAACTAGAAAAAGGAACAGAGTAGAGTCATGAATATCCTCTTCAAATGCAAGAAGCATGAGAAATTTTACCTTCTTTTTTAGTGCTCTAATCTTTTTATCAACATCTGGAACAGGATCTGAAGGAGTTGAACATTGTGTTGAGTTTGAGGGAGGTGCAACCACAGCAGAATTTGCAGATATAGCAAGGTCATTCAACTGTGATACCACTGGCTCAACAGATTCCAATCCCTGACTTGCATCTTCATCCGACGTTTCATTCCTATCCGAGTTCTTACCCTTATCAAGAGCAGCCTGCACCAGTAACATGCTAAATTTATATATAAAAACAATAACAACGGACAAAAGAAAAGTACCAAAAATAAAAGCAAGATTGTTGCTAGCATGTAGGTGCATGAATAAACTTCCTACAACTTATTTGTGAGACAATTATAATCACAGTTAAGTCTGTTACACACAGCCATGCCTTTTAGCTCCAATTGTAAACTTCATGAAACCATAGACAGGAGACCCCAGAATGAATTGCACCTCCTATTTCAGATCTTGCCCATGAAATAAACCATGCACCTATGGTCCAACCAATTAGAAGAGCGTCACTATATTACTTTTCAGAAGTGATGTGTGCTTGTTCCCCACTTCTACACAATTTGTAAACCAAAAAGGGAAGAGATAAGATAAAAGTTCTTACATGCAGAGGTAGATAATGCACAGATAAACCCAAAGGGGATAGACACAACTGAGATCTTGTCCTCTCATTATTAGCATGTCAGGATATCCATTTTTCCATCTCTAAAAACAAAGTGGCGAACATTGAGGGCCTGGATGTAAAGGTAAGAAATAAAATGCAAGGCACACAAGAATAGAGAAGGATTGGTGTGATAATTATTCACTCTGGAAAATAGCAGGATCTGGTTTGTGATGAAATTCCCTCTTTAGTGCAAAATCAGCAACATTCAACTACTATCAATATCTCCAACAATAACAAGGGCAATGCAAAGGACTAGAAAACAAACTGAATGAAAATGAAATCACGAATGTTCAACATAAGGTTGAGAGCAATTTTTTTTTAAAATTGATAAATGTTCGTCTTCACTCTTCAGAGCTTCTAGCCCGGAACAAGCCTATATATGACTCTCATGAAAGCTTGTATTGTAACATAGAACCAAAATTACAAGTTTTAAGCGTACTATTCTTCATTCTCCTCATTATTCTATTCTTGAGAATTTATTGATAAAATAAAGACTACTGATTTTGATCAATGACGAGAGGAACCCCAACCTAAAACTCAACCCCTAAGGGCAAGATTAAATAATCTGCATTTCTCTTTCAACCTCACTTCCATTGCCTACATGATTTCTCATGCCCACACAAGGCTCACATCATTTACTGTGGCATGCTACGTTACACGGACTCGGCTATAGGTATCGGGTGCGGGTGCGTATCTAGAGGTTGGACACTTCAAAATTAAAAATTGAGGAGACGTGGATACGGATCCAAATTTGGATACGGGTACGGGGATACGTTAAATAGTTAATTTTTTAAAATATATTTATTATATAAAGATGAGTTAAATAGTTATTTTTTAAATATATTTTTTATTTTTTATCTTATGTATTATTTTTATTGATAATATTTTTAATTTATTTTTTTACTTTTAATTGACATATATATATTATAAATAAAAAATATATAATAAATAAGGAATAACAAATTATGTTAAAATAAATAAAAAATAAATAATGTAATTTATAGATTTTATTAGATTTTTTATTTTTTTTATTATATATGATTTAATTAGATATTATTATATAACAAATGATATGATTTATTTATTATATGGTAAACAAGAGGCAAGAGAAGAGAGAGAGAGAAGAAAGAAATAGATCGGCAACAGGAAGGGAGAGAGAAAGAGAACATATCGAGAACAACAGAGAGAAAACAGATCGGGGAGAGAGAGAAGAAGAAGAAGAAGAAGAAGAAGAGGAGATGGATCGACTGAGAGAGAGAAGCGGAGATTGACAGAAAAGATCGATTGAAAGACGAGAAAGAAGAATCGATTGGCGCGAGACAGAGACGAGGTCGATCGAGATATGAGATCAAGAGTGAAGGATCGACTGGGGTGAGATCGAAGCTTGCAACTAGAGAGAAGTCGGCGACCAGGTTCTTGCTCTCTCCTCTTTCCATTCTTCTGTACTTAGGGCTATTTCGTTGCTTCTATATTTAGGGCAAAACATAGCTGTATCTATTTGTAATGAGTCGTATCCCGCACCCGTACCCGTGTCGTGTCATGTCGACACGGGTACCTCTGAAATTTCAAAGAGTCCGTGTAACATAGATGGCATGTGAAGATCTTAAGAACACCTCATATTCACATGACAGGTTATTGTCTTTGTAGTTGTGATACCAAATGTCTTCTGAAGATTCATCCTATTATTAAGTTTATGCAATACATGCATGCGTTTGCTACAGGAACCTCTCCCAGATGGTGCCACGCTGGCGGCACACACATTGCCAAATTTAAATTTGTCACATTTTCTATTCATTATCATTTCTTTTGCCATTTGATTATATAGTTTGCAAAGCTACAGAAGAGGAAAGCATGTAAAAAAATTCCAACTTTGACTATTTTGTTGTAATTGAGTTAAAAGAGCCTTCAAAATGCATCCACTATCAACCAACCACTTTCCTTTCTTCCCACTTTAGAGTCTTGAACTATTCACACACCTCCTATTTTAAACTTCTTATCCTGTTCAGTTTCCAAATTACTCCAAGCCTGTACCGTGAGGTGTACGTCACTCGGAGTGTTGAAATTGGAATAAATTTACAATTGAAATCATAGATGTGCAAAACTAATGCCTATAGGTGGTACAGGTCATTATGTATCAATTATTTAATGAATTGAAACTAGAACTGAATATCACACCTTCATCCTCTCTTTTCCTTGTGGTTTCAGTGGAGATACCACACTAGAGGAAACGATTACAATTTTTCGACTGTGGTGCAATAAAGGTAGTGGTATTAGTGACAAAGGGATGGAGGTGCTGCCTGGTTGGTGATATTACTGCTGCCAACAATATGATGATTCATTGGAGGTGATGTTACTAGTAACTAGCAACTTATCAGCAGTAATATTGGCAATAATGAAATGTTAATTAGGATTTTTGTGGACTAGTTCCACATTGTGGAGAACACACATCAAGCGAGGAAACAAATTTAAAGCTATGACACATGATGATGTATTTAGTAATTTTAAGCGAAACTGAATTTTAAATTCAGATTTTTTATTTTTATTTTTTATAATAAGTTGCAATTCAAATTCTACGAATGTATTCTGCAAATATCAAGTGACAATGTCTTAGATACCATATGCTTTGACATAACTTTCTTTTAGTTAGGGTTTATAACCTTTTTGTATACATCTGACGTACACACATTCTGCCCCTTTCTGGCAGTTTATGAATGAATACAATTACTTTATTTATCAAAAAAGAGAGGAACAAGTGCATTCTAGTTGATTGTCACTTTGCCTGAAATCTACAGCCTAAAACTATCTGAAAAGACAATCCTACACAGAGGCAACTACCACAGAAGATTAAAAAGAAATGCCCTTTATTTCATCCAAAGAGTTGATCCTTTCCAATCCTTTCTGCAATCAAACTATCACATGGGTTAATTCTTTTATGGCATTGTGGGAAACAGGTGAGCATGCCTAATCTTTCTCAACGGTTTTATTATCTCAAAACAAATTTTACAAAGAGCAATGCTACATCTACTTAAAATCTTACTAACAATCTTACTAAAAACATACATGTTCAACTATGATTAGATGTTTAAATGTCATTATTTTTCTGACAATCAATCGCATTTGGCCTCTTGTATTTTTAGTAAAATTGTTCGTATATGTAGAATTATTCTTTTACAAATTATATCAAAGTATAAAAAAACATTCTCAAAGCTAAAATCTTTCAAAAACTTAATTTGATTATAAACCTCTCAAAGCCCCCCAAAAAAAGGTTATGGTAAACATTGTAATCACATTCATTTCATCCCATACAAAAACTCACAAAATTGTAAAGACTTGGCTCATACAAAATCAAGAGAAAGAGTAACCTGTAGCCGCTTCTCCTTCTTCCTTTCGTTCCTCTTAGCAGATTTGGTCTTAGGTTTTGAATCCAAAACCTGATCGTAACCCGGCGGCACATCCTGCAACGATTGCATCTCCTTCTTCCACTGCCATCACCACCATCATCAACATTAACACACCTATACATACATATATAACATTACTGTATCTCAACATAGACATACACATATACACGTATATACGTACCAGAGCTCCCTTGGATTGGTAAATGGCGACTTCGTCCTGAGGAACATAACCAGCCCTAATTCGAATGGGTTTTCTGAGGGTTCCGTCTGGCCTTCGAGTGGGAGCGAGAATTCTCTCTCCTTGTTTTAGGGTTTTGCTCAGCTCAGCTTCCAACTGCTTCACTTCGTCTTCTCCACCTCCACCATTACCACTGCTAGCCATTGCCATGTGTAGACGAAGACGAAGACGAAGACGAAGAAGAAGAAGAAGATGATGATGATGATGATGACGACGACGACGACGACGACGATTGTAGAGAGAGAAAATAGAGCAATTGATCAAGGAACTTGGTTGAATAATGCGGAATCAGCTGAGAAAGAAAGGGTTTTGTGTGAAAATCTTTTATGGAATTATTGGAATTGATTGGTTTGAGACGGAGAGAAACGATAGAGAGAGTGTGGGAGTGATTGTTTTGTGGCGAAGGCTGTAATTTCGAAAGAAACCATGGTTTTTATTTGGGTAAATTGCAATGACCTCCCTTGAATTTTGATATTTAGCATATAGAAATGTTTTTGAAAATGTGTTTAACCTCCCCAACCTTCACAATTCGTTTGAAAACTTAGCCCCGTTTGACAACTCAATCTTTTAATCTAAAAGTGAAAAAGTTACTAAAAAAATTAAAAAGTCAATAGTTTATATCAAAAAGTTCAAAAAAAAAAATTTCTCTCTATTTTTTATACATTTTTTTTTATAAAAAATTAAAAAATTATCTCAAATATACTAATTTTTTTTTACCTTATATTTTAGTCAAAGAATTACTAAAATAGCTTATTTCAAAATAATGACTAATTAAAATGGCTGAATTACCCCCATTTCAAGTCCAAGTGCATATGGTATGAAAAGCAAATCCAAACTCGATGAGATATTATTTGAATCTACTTCAGATTCAAATTAGTAGTGAAAGGTGACTACGAAAATCACGTCATGAATTAGTTTTTTCCTTCATTTATTTTTTATATTTTTAATTAAAAAAACATACATAATGTTAATATTATACTGTTAATATAATACTATATAATACTATATATATATATATATCATTGTTAATACTATATATGATAGTGTGAATATATTAAATCGACAGAGGCTTTCGGCTGCTTTCGGCGCCTCCTCCTTTCGGCGTCCTTTTTATTATTTTATTCCATTCCATCATCATGATGTCTTGTATCAGAACTCCTATATAATGGAGTCTCTAATTTTGTTTCAGGTAGAGTGTTAATAATACAGAAACCTCTTTCAATATTACTCTCTCAATTCTCTCAATTTCTCTTTCATGGTATCAGAGCACAGGTGTGTGTCCTAAGTCTCTGCATCACTACTGCGTACCTAGTCCTTACCTAATACACAGATTGGACAGTACCATCACCTTCGTCTCTTCACGACGAAGCCAACGCCACCAGATTCATCATCATCTGCCGCCGCACGCGCCTCCACGCGCCGCCGGAACATTCGGCCACGCGCTCACTCGATTCAGACGCGCTCTACGCGCTCCTACACTGTCCGGTGCTATTGTGCGCCCCGGCTTCATCTGCTAACGTGAGCCGCGTGTTTCTGACGTCAGCCGACGTCAGCCCTAGCTGCTTCCGTGCGCCTGTGCCTCTCGCCTGCTAACGTGCGCCGCGCCACTCTCTGCTAACGTGCACCGCGCATCAGCCTGTTTGACCAGATTCGTTGACTTTTCCTTTTTCGGCCTTTCTGGTCATATTTTTGGTCAGTTCACTCCTTTTCTGACTAATTTCGACCTTCTGAATTCACTGGTAACCTCAGTTTTTTCAGATTCTACCTCATTTGTGCTATTTTTCTCTCATGGATCGCCTAGACTCCACTACCCACCCTATTTCCGCTATTCTTGACGGGACTAATTATGTCCTATGGGCACAAGCTATGTCTGGCTTCCTCAAAGGAAAGAAACTTTGGCGCATCATTACTAGGGATGTGTGCAAACCCGTTCCCGAGAACACAGATTCCGCTGCCACAGACTCCACTGCCAAATATATCGACCGACTGGAAGATTGGGATAGTAAAAACTATCAGATCATCACTTGGTTTCGCAATACTTCTATTACATCTATCAGCCTTCAGTTTGGTCGGTTCCAACTTGATTCTGCTTCTTCTCCTGCCAAAGCCATCTGGGATTTTTTACACGAACGCTATCAGACTACTGGCCTTGCTCACCAATATCAGCTTTTGAGTCATCTTCACGGTATGCGCCAAGAAACCACTCAAACCATTAATGATTTTCTCTCCCAAATGTATTATGCTTGGGATCAGCTCGCTCTTTCTGAACCTCCATGGGACTGTACTAAGGATGCTACCTTGTTTACTACTTACCGTGACCAACAGCGCTTGGTTCAGTTTCTCATGGCTCTCACTCCTCGCTTTGAGCCAGTACGCGCATCTCTCCTTCATCGAACTCCTTTACCCACTCTTGAGCAAGCAATTTCAGAACTGTTGTCCGAGGAAACTCGATTTGGTACTCTCCATCCACATCCTGTGGACTCTGTTCTTGCCACTCCCCAGATTCGAAGTTCTCCTTCCTCACCTTCACCACAAAGGTCCAATGCCTGCAATTACTGTCACAACCGCAATCTTCCATCGACTCACCTTCTGGTTAATTGTCCAGTTCGTCTTTGTCGGTTTTGTAACAAGACTGGCCCTGGTCATCTCCAACAAGATTGCTTCCGCAATCCCGCCCGTGCCTCTCGCAATGGTCCTTCCACCGGGAATTTTTCTCGCAGCCACTCTCACCGTTCTGGGACTCCGTTTAAACCAATACCTGCTCAACGCACTGCTGCTGCTGCCTCCGAGGATTTACCTTCCTCTGCCTCTATAGACCCTTTCACTCCAGTCTACTCTCAAACCGATGTCGCAGCCATGTTTCAACATTTTTGGCAGAATTCCGGTACTCCTCCATCTACTGCTTTATCTGTCACCGCAGGTAACACTTCTTGGTACTTTGATTCCGCTTGTTGTAATCACATGACCTTTGACCCTACTATTTTTACTCCTCTATCTTCTCCTCCTCATGTTCCTTCTATCCATACTGCTGATGGGTCTCTTCTGTCTGTAAGTCATGTTGGTTCTGTTTCAACCTCTCACTTATCTTTATCCCATGTCTATCTTATGCCTGCTCTTACTTTAAATCTTATCTCCATTAGTCAATTATGTGAGCATGGTCTAACTGTTACCTTTTCCCGTACTGGTTGTTTGGTGCAGGACCCTCGGACGGGGCAAACTCTTGGGATAGGCCGTAAGCATGGACGTCTCTACGAACTCATCCATCTTCATGTTCCAGACTCCTCTCAGATCACAGCTCCTACCACTACTACCACTGCTACCACTACTCCTCCTTTATCTCCTTTTCATCTTTGGCATTGTCGTTTAGGCCATCTTTCTGTTGGTCGTTTAAAATCTCTAATTTCCAGTGGTTGTTTAGGTCATGTAAGTTCTGATGTTTTAGATTGTGTGTCCTGTCAACTTGCCAAACAACCTGCTTTGTCGTTTAATAAAAGTGACTCTGTTTCTCTTGCACCATTTGATCTCATTCATTCTGATATTTGGGGACCTTCTCCTACTCCTACTATGGGAGGTGCACGCTATTTTGTTGTTTTTATAGATGATTTTTCCCGTTTTACCTGGTTGTTTCTTATGAAAACTCGCTCTGAGCTCAAACAACTTTATTACAATTTTGCTACAATGGTTAAAACTCAATTTTCTAAAAATATTAAGATTTTTCGCTCCGACAATGCAATGGAATATAAAGATCTTGACTTTCTTTCCTTTCTTCAGAGTCATGGTACTCAACCTCATCGTTCCTGTCCCAGTACGTCTCAACAAAATGGACGTGCTGAACGGAAACATCGACATATCCTTGACACTACTCGAGCTCTCCTACTGTCTTCCTCTTGTCCGGAACATTTTTGGGGCGAGGCAGCTCTCACTGCTGCTTACACTATCAATTGTATCCCAACACCTGTCATTCACAATCACACTCCTTATGAGCGTCTACATGGCACTCGTCCTCCTTACACCAACCTTAGGGTCTTTGGATCTGCCTGTTTTGTTCTTCTCCAACCTCATGAACGTACCAAACTTGAACCACGTTCTCGCCTTTGTTGCTTCTTAGGGTATGGTATTGAACACAAGGGGTATCGTTGTTGGGACCCTCTCTCCCAGCGCCTCCGTATCTCTCGTCATGTAGTCTTTTGGGAACACAAAATGTTCTCCTCTCTCTCTCTCTTCCGTTTGTCCGTTCCCTCACCCTCTCTGTTTTTTACTGACCCTTCCACGGATCTGTTCTCTGATGACCTTCCTCCCTCACCCTTGCCGGCCTCTCCACCGCCCCTGCCGGACTCTCTCGAGACTGCCTTGCCTTCTGGTCTGTCCCAGGCCCCTGCTCGCTCTGATGGTCCTGCTCTTGCTTCCTCGGGATCCTCCTCTCCTGGTGAGTCTCTCCCTCTGGCTCCTCCTGCCTCTACTCGACCACACCGGGTAACTCAACCTTCTACTCGTCTTCGTGACTTTATTGTTGGTTCTACTGCTTTTTCCACTTATGAACCGACCTCCTATCGTGAGGCTCGCTCTAATCCTCTTTGGCAGCAAGCTATGACTGATGAATTGCAGGCTTTAGACAAAACTCACACTTGGGACATTGTTGATCTTCCTCCTGGCAAGACTGCCATTGGTTGCAAATGGGTCTACAAAATCAAAACTTGTTCTGATGGATCTATTGAGCGCTACAAAGCCCGCCTTGTTGCAAAAGGCTTCAACCAAGAATATGGTATTGACTATGAAGAGACGTTTGCTCCTGTTGCTCGTCTCACCTCTGTTCGCAGCCTGATTGCGGTTGCTACCTCCCGACACTGGGATCTTTATCAAATGGACGTGAAAAATGCTTTCCTTAACGGTGTTCTTCTTGAGGAGGTCTACATGCAACCTCCCCCTGGATCTACTTTTCCCCCTCATAAAGTCTGCAAACTTCAGCGTGCTCTATATGGTCTCAAACAAGCTCCGCGCGCTTGGTTTGCCAAGTTCAGCTCCACTATTCATGACTGTGGTTTCACCTCCAGTTCTTATGATACTGCTCTTTTTATCCGCAACACTGCTCAAGGGACCACCTTGCTTCTCCTTTATGTGGATGATATGATTATCACCGGTGACGATCTTGATGGTATTAAATGCCTTAAACAGTTTCTTAGCCGTCATTTCGAGATGAAAGATCTTGGTCCTCTCAGCTATTTCTTGGGTCTTGAAATCTTCCATGATTCCACGGGGTCTTTTCTCTCTCAGGCTAAATATACCTCTGATCTTCTCACCCGTGCTGGTCTTACGGATTGCAAGACTGCCTCCACTCCCCTGGAGTCTCAGAGTCGTCTTACACCTCTTGATGGCACTCTTCTCTCTGATGCTACCCTATATCGTCAGCTGGTTGGCAGCCTTGTCTATCTCACTGTTACTCGTCCTGATATTGCCTATGCCGTTCATATTGTCAGCCAGTTTATGTCAGCTCCTCGTACCCCTCATTATGCCGCCTTAGTTCGTATCCTTCGTTATCTCAAAGGTACCTTGTTTCATGGACTTCATTATTCCGCCCGCTCCTCTCTCCAGCTTCGTGCCTTTTCCGATGCTGATTGGGCTGGGGATCCTACTGACCGGCGCTCTACTACCGGGTTCTGCTTTTTCTTGGGTGATTCTCTTATTTCTTGGCGCAGCAAGAAACAATCTCTTACTGCTCGCTCCAGTACCGAGGCTGAATATCGTGCTCTTGCTGATACTACTCAGGAACTTCTCTGGCTTCGTTGGCTTCTTAATGACATGGGTGTTTCCCCCTCTGGTGCTACTGCCCTCTTTTGTGACAATCAAAGTGCTCTTCAAATTGCTCACAATGATGTTTTTCATGATCGCACCAAACACATTGAGATTGACTGTCATTTTATTCGTCAACACGTCACTCATGGTACTGTCCATCTCCATCCCATCTCCTCTGCTGATCAACCTGCTGATATCTTTACCAAAGCCCATTCTCCTGGTCGCTTCGTTGAACTTGTCTCCAAACTCAAGTTGGTTGATGTTTGTCCTCCTTGAGTTTGAGGGGGGCTGTTAATATTATACTGTTAATATAATACTATATAATACTATATATATATATCATTGTTAATACTATATATGATAGTGTGAATATATTAAATCGACAGAGGCTTTCGGCTGCTTTCGGCGCCTCCTCCTTTCGGCGTCCTTTTTATTATTTTATTCCATTCCATCATCATGATGTCTTGTATCAGAACTCCTATATAATGGAGTCTCTAATTTTGTTTCAGGTAGAGTGTTAATAATACAGAAACCTCTTTCAATATTACTCTCTCAATTCTCTCAATTTCTCTTTCACATAAGAGGACGTTATAGATTGCAGAGGTTCAATTGAGATAGTATCTCATTTGTTTCTCAATTGTGTGTGCTTTTTATCCCCTTTGAGTTTGTGTCGAATTCTAAGTCTACTTATTCCATTCCACATCAAGTTGTTTTGTTTAAAAATTGGATCCAATGTTTACTTTGCTGCAATGAAGTTTTAAATTTTGTCCAAAAATAATAATGTAAAGGGAAAACAAAATTAAAGCAAAAAGATAATTTAAATTTATATTAAAAATTAAATAAGAAGACAATCTTGTCTATTCTTAATGTGGTCTATGTTATGATTATAATTTATTTAAGAATACTAAATTATCTCATTATAACAGTTTTACTTTAATTAATTGGATGGTGACCAAATATTGATAGCGCACCTACATACATTGATGAAAACAAGGGCCATTACACTACAGATTTGGAAGCATGTAATGAATTTGGGAGATACATCATTTATTATGGAAAATTAAAATTCTCCAAAAATTGAAATGCTTCCTTTGGCTTGTATTAAAAGAAAGATTACTAACCAATCAGCTGTGTCTTGTGAGAAATATGACTCATATAGATTTATGTCCTAGATGTGACCAGTCTAGTGAAGATATGAACCATTTATTTAGAGACTACGCTACGTTCAAAGACATTTGGGTCCACATCCAAAGCAACAAGTGGTAGGTAAAAAGAATTGATAAGCCTCTGTTTGATTGGGTTACTTTTAACATGCAAAGCAAGAAGTTTTATTATGGAAAAAATGGTACCTTGTGTTTATTGTTTTTCTTTGGCAAATCTGGAATGATCGAAATAGAGTTGTCTTTGATAATTTAACTAACCCAATCCAAACCAGTCTCAAGAACATTAGGGATCATGTCTATAAGATTGATGAGGCTTTTCAATCCCCTATTTACCTACACCCTCCTCTACCTAGACTAATTCAATGATGTTGTCCAATTGTAGGTAAACTTAAGCTGAATGCAGATGGTTGCTCAAAAGGAGACTCAGGTCAGGCTAGCTATGATGGACTCCTGTGAAATGAGACAGGGACTTGGTTATGGGATTACTATGGCAAGTTAGGACATTGCTCAAGTTTGAAGGCAGAGATATGGGCAATGTACAGAGGACTTATCATTCTTTTTCAAAAAGGCATTAGAGATGTTGAAATTGAATCTGATTTAGAGCAAGCTATCCTCCAAATACAACATGGCCCAAACCAACACTCACCTTACAAATCTCTCATTGAAGATGCAAAGTTCTTACTAGATAGATGCAATTGCTTTCCTGGACACACACTGCTAGAGGAAAACAAAGTAGTTGACAAACTAGCCAATTTGGGAGTGGCTCAAGAAGAACATGCAGTATTCCTTAAAACACCACTAGTTGAAGTTAGTCATTTGGTCATATAAGACATGCTTGGAATTAGTGTGATGAGGGATTAGCCTTTGTTTGATGTAGCCTCCGTTTGGGAAGTGGGTTGACTTTTTGGCTTTTTGACTTTTTAGCTATTTTAGCCTGGTTTGGGAAGGGTTTTTTGGCTTTTTTGACTTTTTTTGTGAGAGAGGATTGTAATGATTATGGGTTGGATTTGATGTTTTGTTTTTTGTGGCTAAAATAGCCTATTTTGTTTTTTGTGGCTATTTTAGCCCCTAACCCACCCAAACCTTCTTGCCAAACACCACCGTATTTGTGACTCAGTATCTTTGTTTGCTTTAATTTCCAATGAATCCAAAAAAAAAAAAAAAATTATGCATTCATTGATTATTTTTCTTGTTGGAATAGATTTTTGATGAGAATACAATTATTGAGTAATTTTTACAAATATTGTAAGGAACTAAATGACATTTTATAAGATAAATTTATGTAGTACACTATCACTGAAGATACACAATTAAAATATAGAATGGATCACAAAAAGTGTAACAATAGGTTGAGATTTATTATGAATATAGACCTCTTCTTAGTCTTCTAGTGTATTTCCTATAAACCATTTTGTGATCTAACACTACATTTGGAGAAAGGTTGTCATTCATCCAAAATATAGTACAAGAGTCGCAATGATTATAAGGGCATGGGGATGCTTTGTCGCTAATTTGTGTGTATTTATCAAAAATAATCACACACGTTGAATCAAGTCCTAAGATTAGAAATTTATGGTTTATGTAATTTTATCATAAAATTTCAAAATATTAAATCACAAATTTCTAAAATTTTGTAATTAGTATTACAAAAGTTTATAAGCTTTTTTTTTTTCTTTTTGTTAATTAAATATTTTTTGTTACGCCAATTTATGATGAAATTACGTACATATTTTGTAATTATTATTACGAAATTTTATAATAAAATTATACATTTTATGATAGGTTGCATATAACATAGCTTTTTCCCTTAAGATTAATATTTGAAACAAAGAATTCTTGAGCATTATTAAGGAATGCCATATTTATTACATCTCAAAAAAATTAGGTAAATTACTCAAATCTCATTTGAAATTTGAAAAAAAAAAATACAAACACCGACCTCTTTAGTAAGGCTAGCAGTAGATGGTGCACAAACATAAATAAATAAAATTAAATATATATTTCAATAATTTTTCCATCCATATAGCTAACAAATAATTGATAAAAAATTGACCAAATACTATGTGAATTAAAACATTAAAAAAATTCAATATAATTATATCAAAAATATAAAATTTAATATACTTTCCCCAAACCTCTAAAAAGTGTAAATTACCCTAAAAAATATGGGTTTCAATTTGTAGTTTCCAAATTCTCCATGTTCTTTGATGATTTGCAATCTATTTCATCGGGTAATCAACTAATCAACCAAAATATTTTTACATTAACAAATTATTATCTCACAATAGAATGATGATTTGAAGAACAAACAATAATATTGATATTACAAACCATCCCATCTACTCAGACGACAAACCCTCACTGCCTGCAATTTACCTCCAAAAATAAAATAAAATTGAGGCAAGGATTACCCCTTCTTTTTCATCAAGCGACGGCGCCGTTCAGCCTCTCCCTCCGCGACCAGAACGCAGAACTCCGCCCCAAGCATCTCATGTATGTCAAGATTTAATGAAATGCTCAACTCAACCGTCTCAATGATCACTTCTACTGTAATACTGAAGCCTAAACTAGACAACACGCGGACAGCATTTGCAGTCCTGCATATGTTTTGCCTAGTCTCGAGTGGTGTGTAAGTTTTTTCTTGCTCTTCAAGACTCATTGAATATTTACTGGATTTGGCATTCTGTTGCTCAGATTTACTCGCTCGATCCTCTATCATATCATCTTTGGCTTCAACGTGTTCACCAACCCAGATGAATCCATTGCAGCCAAGTATGAGGTCAATCCCATACTGTTCTAGGTGGTGGAAATGCTGTTTCCGTCTCTTCACTAGGTAAGGGGCGACGGTAAGCAACTGCCCCCTCTCAATCTGCGAATAGAGTGTACCATAAAACCAATCAAACAATCGGTACTACAGGAAGACAACTATATTCAGATGGTGAGAGTAATGCCAAGTTTGGAGATCCAGAAATTGACAGCATGCTCCCAATAAAATATCACCAATGTTGTGCATTGCTTTTTCAATAACAATATAACAATTTGAGATTAAATGAAGATGAAATAGTATTTGGCATTCTTCAAGCGAAGTTTCACAAAAAATGATATAATACAACTCCATTTGTTGGCAAAAAACATTTTCCTATATTTGGTTACGTCCTTCAAAATAATGTATTAATGGTGGTGGGGTTGGCGGTGGTGATAGCAGCAACAGGGTGGAGGTGGAGGTGAACGTGGAGGTGGTGGTGGTGGTGGGTTGGTTGGAGTCGTGGGAGTGGCAGCAGTGGCAGCATGGTGGTGGCGATGGGGAGTGGTGGCGGTGGTAGTGTGGTGGCATTGGTAAGACTATAGTCCAGAATACCTTTTGCACCATACGAAAGTGATAAACATTTTTCCCCCAATAAACTTCTTGTTAGCATGGGTTAAGACTTTATTCTCGTCAGAAATTTGCTTTGTTAATGTAAATTACACAGGTGATATTCCACTTTCTCATAACCATAGACACGACCAAAACTAGGTTAAATGTTGAAGATGCAAAAGGCAGAAAAGAACGCTGAATAAATAAAAAAACTTCAACAAGACACACCTTCCCATACTTCTCGCTTCTTGCTTGCAGGTGCAAACTACCATCGTGCTGGAAACCACGAACTTCAGCCTGAAAGAGTTGCAACACAGATTTAGCGTCATTATCATTATTATCTTCTATTTAGAAATAACTACCAAAAACTGAAGAATCAAAACCGCAACTCAATCGTGCAGCCACTAGATGTGCAGCCGCGTGATGACATGATGGTTCATGTAATGTTCATATGGACTCGAATCCTAAAGTGCAGCGTTAATTCTTTCAAGGCATGGTAGAACCAATTCTATATAGAGCCAAAGCAGAATGGCTGTAATCATTATAGCTTCTCAAGAAACAAGAGAATGAGCAAACTTACACAAATGACATCGTTCTCTTCAAAAATACTGCGCATGTTGAGTTCATCGACTGCTGTCCGCCGCCTCTAGCAGTTGTAAGAATGAATGTTACAAAGTACAATAAATCACTTCAAGCAAGAAATGGAGCAAGTAGATCAATCTTTCAAAAAGGAACAGTTACAACAAACACTCGGAATTTCTTATGGCATTCAAATGAAAGTGGTTGCATAGGATTACAAAGTTAGTTAATACGCTACTCCCAAACTGCAGTACAAGTTCATGATGTTTTCTCCCCTCTAATATGTTAGTCAAAGTTCCATTCACAGGGCCTATATATAGACGCATAATTTAAGAATAAGGGCACTGTCAGTTTAGCACCAGCCTTGTTCCCCAGTTATGCAAACCTCCGCGCAGCAACTACGAATTTCATCAGTTTAGGATGAGTTGGTGATAAAGAACACAAAGGAGTTGGATAACGAGATAACTGAAGATTTTTTATTTTTATACATTTTAGGAGTCATAATTTAACTAGGATTTTATTGCTTAGTTTTTGTTTCCTTCATGGATTATTTTAGTTAGCCCATATATATATCTATATAATAAGGCACAAAGGTTTTTGAAAATATGTTAGACAATTATCCTACTAGAACATTTCAATGGTTAGAATTCATTCTGCCTAAAGATGGGCGGGTAGAGATGAGACTCCCTCTCCCACTCTACTTTAACTTACCGCCCACTTAACCCTAGAATTTTGCACCCAAGACTCGAAGGCTTGCAAACATTCCTTTTCAAATTCGCACCATTTTTCCTCTCTCTCTCTCTCTCTCTCTCTCTCTCTCTTTGCAAACTTCTCAGAGATCTCTCTCTCCCTCGGCAACATCTCTACCACCGACAGCAACTCTCCACAGCCGCGCCACTTCCACCACTACGTCGCCTCCGATCTCCACCGACATCAACTCTTCATCTCTTCTCCCACTCGGATCTTCTCTTAACCCACCACGGCGCCTCCGTCCACCGTCAAGAGTGTTTGGGTTTGGGTTTGGGTTTGGGTTTGTGTTTTCTAAATCTTAATCCATCTTAATCCATGTATTAAATGGAATCACACTAAACCCAAAAAAAGTTGCAGCAGGTCATACAAAGACACTAAATACATCAATTTGGGTTTGTGTTTCTAAAATTTGAGTTTGAATTTGAATTTGAATTTGTTTTTTCTAAATATTAAAACTGATATGTTTGAGTTTGTTTTTGTTGTTGTTTTTTTTTTTTTTTTTTTGTGGTGTTCCGTCTGTTTTTTTTTTTTTTTTTTTTCGTATGCAGCTTTCAGTCTTGGATCTGAAATGAGTTTTGATTTCTGACAAGATTTTGATTTATGAAATGGGTTTAATGAGTGTTGATTTTCAAAAAGATGGTTTTCTATGATTTCGAAAATCAACCAGAAATTGGTAGTGACCACATTTGCTGGCATTTGATGTTTGGACATTAGCCCACTGCTCTTTGAAAGCTATAGGACATGAGCCTAAGCATAGACCAATGGGGTTTGTGGCCCCACTCAAATTTTGAGAAATTTAGCAACTCTAAATTTCAAGAATTTTACTGTTTGAAAGGTCCATGAATTGAGAATTGGGTAGGGGTTAACATGGGTGTTAGGGACAATAGGAAAAGCCAAATTAAAGCCATGGATAAGGGGAATTGGCGTTGGAGTCGTATTCAATTGAGTGTGATTGATTTCCCTTTTGAGAAATTGGGTTTATGTCATAGACAATATGATATTCCCTTTCTTTTTTATTACAATGTAAAAGGCTAAATTTTCTCTGAACACTACTGATATATAGTCTTTTGGGTCTGGATGATGGGAATGATTCGAAGTGTATCAAAGTTTCCAACTTACAGGAGGAGATTTAGGCAGATTGTGAAGGCCTTAATCATTTATTTCATAGAAAAGGTGGGTGCCAACAGATCATTTTCTATGAGATCAGTTGCCTCTGTTGAAGTTGTGTAAGACTAACTTTAACTTATTATTTTTTGTTATGTATTCATGAAATTCTTATAGTTTGCGAGGAACCTTTAGGATGTGATGACAGTAATTGTAAAAAATATTTTGTTTGAAGAATAAATTACGGAAAATTTAAAAAAAGAAAAGAACAAAAAGAAAGTTTTCATCCAGTGACTTTGGTGTTTGAAGAATTCATACAGAAAGCAGTGAAAATGCAAAATTGCTCTTCCTGTAATTTTTTTCTTCTATTTATTGACAGTCCATTATCGTTAGTATGAATTTTATGAGATTAAGTAATGAATTTTATATTTGAAAAAAAAGGAATCTCAATTTACCACATCATTTAATATAATTTTATTTGTAAAAAATATTATAATTGCAATAGCATCATCATTAGAAAGAGGAATTGGTACAAAACTCCATGGAAAGGAGGTCAAACATGTTACATACAAGTGGACAAAAAGTTCAATATTATCCTCCAAAAACTCAATCTTAAAAAAATTAGAAAAAAATCCTTCATTAACTTGTGAGAGAGAGTGTTTTCAAAAATAATTTGGAAACATGAGGGTATTAAAAAATAATTTGAAATTTTTTATTGTTTTATTTTTGACAAAATTAAAACAAAAAATTATATGTAAATTTTATGTTACATAGAAGTAACACTAAAAAATTTTTAAGTGTAAATTTTGTAAAGAGCTTGAATTTATTGACTTTGTTCTTGGCTTTAAACAAGGTCCTTTGAAACTTCCTCTACTGATATCTACTATTTGCATTTTGTCTATTTCGGCTTCAGCACCAAAGAAAACAAAATGACTACTCCAACTTTCAAACGCTGTAATGTAACAATCATTGATTTGATATAGAAAACAACAACCCTCCCTAGCTGTTTCCAACCCCACTTCTTTATCTCTTCTTTTCATTGCAATTAGAATTGAAACTTTGTCCTTTTATTTTATTTAATGCCATTCTATATTTACCTCTGTTTCACATGGCTCCATGTATCCCCTTGCACCCAACAATATCACTTCCTTTTTAATTGAAATCAGGAACTTGGAGTTGATCAATTTAATTTGTTTATATTAAAGATGCCACAAGTCTTTAGGGAGGAAGGTTAGTAATTGTAGGGACTATAGAAAGGTACACTTGGTTATTTCGTTTCTAAATAGAAAATTATTAGATACTCTAGAAATACCATGTAATATAGTTTCTTTTTTGCTTTCTACTACACCTTTCTTATAGGTT
Organism: Camellia sinensis; assembly: GCF_055761805.1. Lineage (NCBI taxonomy): Eukaryota > Viridiplantae > Streptophyta > Magnoliopsida > Ericales > Theaceae > Camellia > Camellia sinensis. Next base: position 53,433,901 of record NC_138962.1, read on the forward strand.
GAGGCTTTTATTTATTTATTATATCTAATTTCCTCTTAATAAAAAGATTTTCCTATAATTTATAGGTGGATGAGACTTAAACCCAGGTAAAACTTTATGCTTATTCATTTTCTCAAAATTTTCCCTTCGCATACTATTTTTGATTTGATTATAGGTTATAGTCAAACTCTTATGTTTTTGTGTGTTACGATTATATAGCATATTCTATAATTTTGTCAGTAAAATGTTTGATAAAATACCTAAAATAGAGTCTCTTTTCTATTTCCTTCACTGTAGTTACCAAGTGGAAGCATAAGCTTGACTGCCTTAAGAGTTTTTGTGCTTTGAATTTGGTATGGTAACTCTCTCTATTTTATATCAAATAATACTTTCGTGAGATGCAGTTTGGCTTTGCAATATTTATGGCAAATGATGCCATGGCTTTGACCCATTTTCGTAATAGGATGGTGAAAGAACATGTTGTGGATGACTTTGGCCATTTTAATTTGATCTTAATTTTGTTTTCTCCAATCGAACCCGTTGCTCCATAAATGTTTTGGTTAACAGATTGGTTTTCCATTGTATATGGAATTTTAATGAGAATGCTGTGAGTGTGGGAAAAGGTCCCTAGAGCTATTCCCTTCCCAAATTCGCATTTCATTTTTTATAATCTATTTTCAGCAATGGGGTATCTTTACAAAAATTCCATCCTTAAAGAAAAGGATGGTCGGGATAGCTAATAATGTTTTGTTATATATTTTTTGTACTCCGATTGAAAATTAGGTTGTAGTGTGTGCCTCTACAGCTTGCTTCTACTCTATGATAAGTTTTTGATCGGTCATGCTAATTTGGATCTGATGAAAATGAGCAACCTTGGTTGTGGTGATGAAGTTGATGTCATTACTAGGTTGTGAGCTACTTATCAATTACGACAGTTAGCAAAATTGGTGAGTACTCTATTGAATTTGGTAATTCTATTAAACCCAGTGAAGGTTGACAAGTGCTACCGCTTGAGAAATCCGAATAATCAAGTGTAATCAGTTTTTTTTTTTTTTGTTGGGATTGCCTTCAGGCACGAGTTATACGCTAGGAGAGCTTAGGCATCATTAGCTTTACAGTAATTTTTTCCCTTTTGCTGATGAAGAAACTTATCTTCATTTGTCATTTTCAAGTGTATGGAACTATGCACTTCATTTTCAAGTGTAAATTTAAAACTTTGTCATGTGTATATGTGAAAGTAATTTGTGAATATACTAATACACTTTCTGAATATTTGTTTTGATAGCTAAAAGAAGTTTCTTTACCCATAAAGCGTCTTTTGACCGTGTAGTAGTGTAAGCACATGCATTGCACATCAATAAATTTATATTGGTGCAAAGCTGGGAGTTTGAGGGCAAAATTTATACTATTTTTGGTTTTATCATTGCCAAATTTTGAAAATGATTTGTCAGGGCAAAAATAAATTTTATTATATCAGTTTAGTCTTATAGTTTATTTAGTTTCAATCTAAATTTTGTTTTTGTTGTGGCAGGGGGTTGGCTGCTGCCCATGAGCTAACCAAATGGATCCAAAGGGGTTGGTTTGATATTTTGCATATGGTCATGTATTGGAAGTGAAATGAATATGAATGGGTATAGGTGAAGATTGAAGAAGGTGATGGAGGGTTATCCTAAATTGCATCCAAAGTGGTAAACTCACATGAATTTTATAAAATTTTATATTCCACAGTTATCTTAATAGTTTAAATGGATTTTAATGTGTACTATTTGGACGTTGTTTTTATATATTTTTTAAGGATGACACTTTTGCCAAGTAAATTTTAAATTTTCTACTTTTAATGTGTACTGTGACAAATTTTGACTTTATGTGTACTCCTATTTAAACTTTATGTTCCTAAATAACTTTTTGAAATATGTCATGTTCCTAAAGTAATTTTGTTGTTTTAATCTTCTTCCTTATTCATGCTAAATACTCTACCATTGTTGGTTGGATATGAATCTATAGGAATTGGATGAGATGAAGAAGCTTTTGAAAGAGTCCGAGGTTGTTCATTGATAGAAGGAAACAAACCAATGGCACCCTTGAACTCTCCAATCAAGGTAATCTCTTCAAACTTCCATGTAATATGATTTATCTTTTATTTTTTATTTTTTATAGAGAAAAGATTCAGCCATTTAAGCTGGTTCTATCAGAGTGCTTTTAGGCATGAGTGATATGCTAGCAATTCATATTAAACTTTTTTTTCTCTAAATAAAATTCCTTTAATCCGTTTGATTTGATTTGATTTTTTTATTTATTTCATATATTGCTACTAAAACGACTATTGGATCACTTTAAAGTCCTTTTACTTTAGTTATTTTTCAATGTAACAATTTCAATTTTAAAGTTGTCGTAGTTGATGTAATTAATGACTTTCAAATTAATCATCTGTGTAATTATTCTTATTTAAAGTACTTTTTCATTTACATGATTAGTTTAGTCACACTGGGGCATTATATGAATCAAATGATTTTGTAAATTCAACCATTTTAACAATTTCAACGAATAGGCTATTAATAGAATTATAGAATTTATGAGTTAATTTGTTTTACAACTATAAAAGCTGAGTTCGAGTTTTTGTTTACTAAGATTTGTAATATCATATTGTTCAAGCTTTCATTAATCTCATTAGCAAGTCCTTTTATTTTTTTAGAATTCTTTGATTGGTTGTTGAGAATTTCATTGTTCTAGGTTAGTTTAATTGAGTCATTTAGAATCTTTGAAATTTTAAGCAATTTGTTAAGCTTTATATATTCCAAACCTTCGATCTTTAAAGTTTCGTCCAAAGTATTTTGATTTTCATCTAAATACTACTATTAAATGATTTGGTAATTGTTTTGGAATGTAGGAAAGCTTAGACATCATTAGTTTTACAGTTATTTTTGCCCTTCTGCTGATGAAGAAACTTATCTTCATTTGTCATTTTCATGTGCATGGAACTATGCACTTCGTTTTCAAGTGTAAATTTAAAACTTTGTCATGGGTATATGTGAAAGTAATTTGTGAATATCCTAATACACTTTTTGAATATTTGTTTTGATAGTTGAAAGAAGTTTCTTTACCCATAAAGCGTCTTTTGACTATGTGTCGTAGTAGTGTAAGCACATGCATTGCCCGTCAATAAATTTATATTAGTGCAAAGTTAGGAGTTTGAGGGCAGAATTTATACTATTTTTGGTTTTATCATTGCCAAATTTTGAAAATGATTGACATTGTATAAAGTTAAAGATTATTTAGAGGCAGATTGACGTTGTGTAAACTTATATACATTTGGTTTGGTTTGGTTTGGTTTGATTTGAGATGTAGACATTTGGAAGTGTCTGCTATTTGGATTTTGATCAAGAACACCATTTTCGTATTGGCATGGGGCTCTCCAAAGGGAGAGCACCATTTTGTTATTCCTCTTATTTTGAAGTTGTATCTATAATAAAGGGGATCCTCTTGCTCAAATGCATCCTATCTATTCATTTTGTGTGTCCTGGGTAAACAAAATTTTAGGTATATTTGATTGTCAATGTTCCTAGCTTAAGAGAGAATGATAAATGAAAATTATTCAAAAAAACATTATTTACACCGTGCCTTCAAGCAGCACGGGCATACATTAGTTTATTAAGATTGCAGTGCACTTGTTGGTGTGTTTTATTTGATGTCCAGTAATTTTTTATTATTATTGAATGTTAACAAGTGTACAATAGCTTTGATTTGTATATTTTGTTTGGTGTTAATAATTTTTTTTGGCTTGCTCTTATATTTTCAACATTTTAAATCTTATATGTTTGTTTCTTAATTTGCATTAAGGTTAGGGGAGTTGTTATTTCATTTGAGTTCTGTAGAGCGTGTGATACAAGTAAAATTATTACAAGTTCTTTAAGAAAAAAAGTATTTATTTATATTTTTTCAATATTTTTATCAAAAAATACTACAGACTCCATAAATTTTAACATGATACGTATAAATTATAATTATGTTTGATTACAATATATATATATTTTTTTTTGATAAGTTATATTTTGATTACAATATTATTTATACCATGCCTTTAGGTATGGGCATATGCTAGTATATATATATATGCAATGGTTTATTAGACTTGACTTGGATATTGATTAATTGAAATATTGTTGGGAGTGTGTTCCATGTTTATGTTTATCCCTTTATTCCTGTTCTTATCTTCCATCTCTTCTCTTTGTCTTTCTCTTCTATTCTTCTTCTTTACTGTGCTTACTAGTGCTACATCTTGGTGTTCGGTTTGCCTGGGAAGTCATAAGATTGACTAAAGGCCATGGAATCGAATATAAAATAAAAATAAAAATTCTTGATAAACCCGTCAACACATCACCCACTTACAATTCGCGATAGGATATTTGTATGCCCACTTTAAAAACATAATAATTATATGGATAAGACAAGACCTCAGATAGATTGCATGGTATTATCACTAAGTACTATGTTTTGGTTTTGTTGTTGAAAACCCATTTAAAAAAAAAAAAAAAAAAAAAAAAGGAAAATTGATTTTGTTATCAGAAAGCTGAAAAAACAGAAAAATCGTTTGAAAGGGGGAACAGAAACAAATGATTTATGCAGCATAGGGAAATATAAATACCTGGATGCCATCAGGTAAGTTCATTGAAGAAAGCATTAATACTGCATCTTGGCTAAAATTTATCTCCAATCTCCAGCGCTTTGGAGCAACCTAAACGTCAATATCAAAAACCATCAATTCACTGATGAGAAGCCTAAACGTCAAATTCAAAAGCCGTCAATTCACTGATGGAGCAACCTAGACGACTGATGGAGCAACCTAGACGTATTGACTGACAGAATGAAAAAGTTGGTTCCATTAACTTTTAGAACTTCACAGTGGAACATATCTTGAAAATTGGTAATGTGACTCAACTTTTTTATTTTTTGCCAGGTAATCCTCAATAAATTTTATTGCCATACAAACAATTAGAACAGTCAAATTAGTCATCAATTTGTCAATTTTTTTTTTTTTTTGTTGTTGACAAATTCAATTTGTCAAGCTTTTTAGCATTCTAAAAGAATGCATACAAATAACTTTCATCCGAATCATCTGAGAGAAAATATAAAGTTGGTCATTTGGGTTTTACCTCGATAACACGTCCTACGATAATGTCTCCAATTTCAGGCTTGTACCTAAAATCATTTGTATTCCGGTATCAAGTTTAAGAATCACCATCCTATCCTATGATTAAAAAATTTTAATCCTGTAGGCATTGCAAATACCTGGCCCTCAAAGTGCGAACATAGATGAGTTTGTTAACTCGTTCAACCACACCACAGAGTGTCGCGACCACTTCACCATCGTTTTCTGCTGTTCCATGTCCCCTTCATCCAACCCATCAAAGACAAGAATAAGTAGACAATTGCAAAATGGAAAATTGAAAAAAGATGAAGAGAAAAGAAAAGATAGAAATAAGGAACGATCAGCAGAGAGAAAGAGAGAGGGGGAGATGAAGAAATAAATAAAAGAATTAAAACATAATACCATTTCAAATTCACAACACAAAGGTTCTTTCAAAAGTTCAAAAGATCCATGTGAAAGATAGATAGGATTTTTTTTATTAAGATTCAGTACTTCACAACCAATTCAATTTCCATGCTATCCAAGAACATCAATTGGTTCAAAACAAACCTGATGCAATCTTGAACAAAAATATTTCACAAACAATAGTATTTTTAAAGGAGAAACGATGGGACTATAGACAAAAAAAGGCAACTTTATTGATAGAACTAATGACACAAACTTCAAATTACATTTCTCGTCTCTCTCCCGGGTATAGGCCTATATGGCCTCGAAATGCCTAAGGGCATTTCCAATCATTGACTCGAACCCATATCAAATTTAAATTTGGCTCAAAATCACTCAAAACACTACCCACTCCTTGACTCAAACTTATACCAAATAGAGTTTTACTCGAATTTTTACCCAAATCCAGCGAGACTCAAATCGAGTCAAGTGTTAACTCAAATTTTCAAGGCTATTTTGTGGCTCTCGAATTTAAAACTCCTGCATTAGTGAAACTTTTACTCGAAATTTTACCCAAATCAAGCGAGACTCAAATCGAGTCAAATGTTAACTCAAATTTTCAAGGCTATTTTGTGGCTGTCGAATTTAAAACTCCTGCATTAGTGAAAATTTTACTCAAATTTATCTCTAACTCCCTCCCCAGTACCAGTACACATAGCTTCCATAGGCAACATTACTTGCAGTAATTCGTCATAATTTCTTCAGAGACTTTATTCCTTTCTTTACACACCCAAAAAGGGGTCGAATTGAAGGCCAAATTAAAACAAGAAAATCAATTCCTTCACTACAAGGTTCAAGACAAAGCAAGAAAATACAGCCAAAAAAAAAAATGAAAGTCATTTTGTTCACTACAAAATCAATGGTTCTGTCTGTGTGTGTGTGTGTGTGTGTGTGTGTGAGAGAGAGAGAGAGAGGTACTTGAGGATGCCGTCTTCATAGTTGACGGGGATAGTATCGGCAACAGTGACTGAAGCGTTAGAGTTGGCCTTTGAAGACAGATATTCGAGCGTTTCCAGAGCTTTCTGCAATCTAATCTTCTGGGTTTGATTCAATGATAGTTGTAACCCTCTCATCTCTCGATCTCGATCTCGATTGTTCGTTCCAAACACAAATCTCTTCCCACTGAAAAACCCTAACCCCTAAAGTGAAGATTTTTGTAACTGTTGCAGAAACCCCCCATTAAGGTTTTGTGTGAACCGAACCCGAATCCGAATCAAACCCGGAACCAACAAATAGGTATAGCCCTTAAATTATAAGTTTTATTCTAAAATAGTCCCTAAACTTCAATTTGTCTCAATCTAGTCCATGAAATTTTCATACGGCTACAAGGGGTTTTTTTTGGGGAGCTGCTCATAACTATTTATTATTATTATTATTTTATTTTAGAGAATTATGAATGAATAGTTAGTACAATTTCTACTTATAATATAGAACTAGCTTATTATTGAAAATTGACAACGTTTAATATGTAAAAGGGTATTTATAACCATTCATATAAAAAAACTCAACTATCATATAAAAGTATGTCTTATTAGTTTGAAAATATTTGAAACTTTTCTAAATGTAGAAAATATTTTTTGCCAAAATTATTTCATTTTTCAATTACTATGAAAAGCATACTTTATTAATATTCATTTTTATTGTATCAAAACGTTTTAAGTTCTTGTAACCTCATACTTTTGAAATGTTGCTGAAAATTAAACAGAGACGAGCCTTGTTCTCATGATGGTCAAACCAACAAATTTCTTACTAAAAATAGAGAGAAATCTTTTGGTAACATTTTTAGTCATTTACTCATGTAAAAATTTGAATGACAAGAATTTTGAGACATAATTTACCGATTTAAGGGTTTTTGACCAAAAAAAAAAATCAGGCAAAAGAAATACCGTGCCAAATAAAAGAGTAAAATGCCAAATATTATGCCTAAAACATCTATATAACAATGGAAGGCTGATTTTGAATTCAAAATAAAAAATGTCTATGTGTCAAAATGTGGATCGTTAGATTGCTTCAATCCAAGGGCTAAAAATGTCTCATTCTCATTTGTCCTACAAGGACATTTCAATGGTTGAGATCAATATTATTATTCACTCTGGATGGTCCAGATTTAGCCTTTGCTCTTCCTCTCTCCTCTTTCATCCCTGCTCAAATCCTCCATCTTTCTCATTTCAAAGATATCCCTTCTCTTTCATACGCTCTTCTCTCTCCCCTCTCCTCTCACGACGACACCACCACTCACTAATTACCGACCACCTCTCCTCGCCTCTTACTCTCCTCTCTTCTTTCGACCACCGACCATGGAATCTCTTCTCTCGCCCTCCTAATTCGTCTCTCTTCTCTTGCGACGACATTGCAACCATTCAGAGGTAAAACTACAACTTACAAATTTGCAAGTGATATTTTTGTGGGTTTCTCTCCTCTTAGAAGTTTCACTTGATTTTTGCTTAAAAGTTTCACTTAGAAGTTCCAGGGGTTATGTGTATTTTGATTTATGAAGGCTTTATATCTATTTTTTCCTTTACAAAGTTTCTCTCCTGTTGCAAAGGTTCCTGGCGTGAGTTTACTCTCTCGGTCAGGTTGGGGTTTTCTATTGGGTTTATTGGTTATGTGTATTGGGTTTTCTATTTTTTCGTTTATGATCGGTAATTTTTTATTAGATTTATTGGGGTCTTTAGGCTGAATTTGGAAACATAAACTGAGAACATTTTTATCTTCTTTGAGAACATAAACTGAACCAAATGAAAGCTTCAGAACATTTTTTTTTCTATTTGTTTCACTCAAACATGGAAATTAAAGTTGAACCAAATGAAAGCTTCATAGAATTCTTTTTGTTTTCTTTTTTTTTTTTTTTTTTGCTTCACTCACAAAAAGAAAAACAGAGTGTTGGATTTGTTTATATAGATTTTAGATTTGTTTTGTTTCTATGCTAGAGTTTGATTTGTGCTAAATTATTGAGTTTGATTTGAATTTGTTAAATCATTTCAGATTTGTGTCCTTCTAAAAACTTTCTAAGATTTTTTTTACAAAAAACTTTCTAAGCTTCAGAGCATTTTTTTTCTTTTCTTTTTGTTTCACTCAAGCATGCAAATCAAAGCTGGGGGACCATGCTGAATCATTTCCACCAATTGAAAGCTTCATAGAATTCTTTTTGTTTTCTTTTTTTTCTTTTTGTTTCACTCACAAAAAGAAAAACAGAGTGTTGGATTTGTTTATATAGATTTCATATTTGTTTTGCTTCTATGCTAGAGTTTGATTTGGATTTGTTAAATCATTTCAGATTTGTGTCCTAAAAACTTTCTAAGATTTTTTTTTACAAAAAACTTTCTAAGCTTCAGAGCATTTTTTTTTCTTTTTGTTTCACTCAAACATGCAAATTAAAGTTGGACCATGCTGAGTCATTTCCACCAATTGAAAGCTTCGTAGAATTCTTTTTGTTTTCTTTTTTTTCTATGTGCTTCACTCACAAAAAGAAAAACAGAGTGTTGGATTCGTTTATATAGATTTCAGATTTGTTTTGTTTCTATGCTAGAGTTTGATTTGTGTTAAATCATTAAGTTTGAGTTTTAAGATTTTCTAAAAACTTTCTAAGATTTTTTTTACAAAAAACTTTCTAAGATCTTCTATTTTTGGATCATAAATATATTTTTTTAAATTTTGAAAATATTTGTTTGAGTTTTATTTTTGTCAAATTTAAAAATAAATAAATTCTAAAAATGAAATTAAATAGTGTGAGAGTATGGACCTGTTTCACATGGAATGGAATTACACAGTGAGTGTAATATTTATTTTTTGTTTGTTTCAATTTTGAAGACTTTTTTGAATCGGTATAAATATTTATTAGTCCATAAATCAGTAGCTTTTACCAAAAAAATTCTGTCATGTTTGGTTGGTGAGTAAGTGGAGGAAATAGTTCATAAATATTTTTCAGCCTCAAATTTTTATTTTATTTTATTTTACTTTTGTTGAGTTTCCTTTGGCTAATCATAGATTACTGTGTAATTTTGAGTTTTCTTTGGCTAATTATTAGTTTATGGTATCCTCTTTCTGTAATTTTAGGTTAGTTCAAAATAGAATTTTATCATTGTTTATTGTTATTGGATTAAATTGAATTAGTTTTTAGACCTATGTTCTTTTGTCAAATCTTTTGTGATTATATAGATTTGCTACCAAGTGATTTGGAAAAAATATTTGACTGTCATATATGGTTAATTTTGTTTAAGGTTATTAAAAAAAACATTAAAAAGATTTTTTTAGGGTTGTTGATTAGCATTGCTAATTTTTTGTTTCTTGGTGTCTAATTAAATTCAAATTTCCAAATTCTATCATTTTTATTCTTATTTTTTTATATTTTCCACCTCTTTAAAAAAAAAAAAATTCTTCTTTTTATTCACTTAAGCATGGGATTTTTTATCAGAGATACATTTTATTTCAATGATTTAGATTGTTCCATCCAAAATTCAACTGTTGAGATGCCTTTCATTTCTGCCCAAAATGCGCTCCAATTATCGAAATTTGTTATAGAAAGACTTAAAGAATCTATAATTCTTTGAGGGCAATGAGTTTGCCACTTTACTGTTTAAATTTGTTTGTTTGTCTTCCATTTGTTTTTATTTATATTTTCTTTTATTTTTGTTTATGAATTAAGATGTTTTATATGAGTGCATAGAAGTGGCACACAAAGTTGATTTCTGATTTCCCACAATACACACTACACACTGCCTAAGAAAGGCCTTCATAACCATTATTGGACCATTTTTTCTTTTTTGTCAACTTTGTTTAGTTGAATTTATTTTTTCTTTTTGATCAAAACTTTGTTTAGTTGAATTTGTTGGACAATCTTCACTGTATTTAATTAAGTTAAATTCTGTTGTGTACAAAACAACAACAAGAATATAAAGAAATAAAGAAAAGGAAAGAATATGTTTGATTACAAAAATCAAACTCGAAATAATAAATAAATAAATAAAACCACAGATTTTATTTTGTTACAAAAACAAAAATAAAATCTGATTAAATAAATAAATAAAAAACAGAATAAAATTAAACAACTTACTTGGTTAATTTATTTGAATAACTTTTCTGATCAAGTCCAGTGTTTAACACTGTGTCCTTAAGACAGATTCGTCCTCTCCGCGGTGCTATCAGAATTTGGACGTCTATCTCCCAAGATAAAATGATCTTATCAACGAATAAAAGCAGCACTACAATTTAATCGTTCGTCGAACATACAAAGTGTTTACACTCTTTCTTTCAAAAATAAAATGCAGCAAAATGCAGAGATTTAAAGCAGAGGATGGAGTACCAAAAAATACGAGAGTAATCCAAATGGGAGGCTAGTCTATTTGGTTTTGAATTGAACAGGTATGAAACCTGTTAGTTTCGAATTTAAACAGATTTTGAATATGTTTAAAAAATAAAATTAAATTCAAATGTTTTTTGCCCAAAAAGATTAGAAGCCCAACCTAACCACACACTCACGAAGCCCAGGCCCAGCCCAGCCCAGCCCGCCCGCCCGACCAACCGGATGGACGGCGGCGGCGCGCGCGTGTGTGATGATTTTTGGGTCCAATGGGTCTAGCCCATTTTGCCCATAACCTCTCCCTCTAAAACACTTGGGTACCCCTTGGGGCACACCCCAAGTATCTAACCCAAGCCTTATAAACCCTTTCAAAACTTCCCACCAAATCAATGTGGGACAAGCCAATTTACAACCTTAAGGAATTTCCACCAAAACTTCATTTTCATGGAGCACACTTTGGCTTCAATTTCCCATTCACTCGGTAATGGTTTTGAGCAACCAAATATACCACGTGAATCACAACGCGGCATAGAACGCGTTACCACTTTGACCTGAGTAAATCAACGCTCGGGGCCCACATAAAAAATAGACTAAACTTGAGAAAAAATTCTGGTTTTACCCAGAATTTTTCTACCATTTCCAACAATCCCTCACATGAATGCAATTTGATGACAACGAAAATGCAACAATATGCAGACTTTTACGAAAGAGTATAAGTCGAAAATATCTTGCATCAGGATAGGTAGTTTTCGGGCTTGAACCTTCCCTAGTGATAACCTATCGGACTTACTGGCTAACCAATGGATGCGATGCCTTGAATTGTTCAGCCGTTTGTGTAAGCCAAGACAATAGATTTCACACAAAATATCTTCTGACACATCGTGGTTCTCACTGTTGTGTTCATTTTGGCCTTGAACGCGCCTGGTTTTCATAAGTGTTTCTAGAGAATTTAGCCTTTTCATTCTCATAGAACCGGCCCTAGTTCAACACTCATATAGGTGATTCTTATTGTGAGTATCTCCTTATACTCGTCTTGATTTTATGCCTTAATCAAGATATAAGTAATCATTAAAAGCAAAGCTTATCCTTATACCCCTACAGACAACATATGTTGCAGATATCACTCTCACCATAGGAATGGGTAGGAATTTTAATCCCTTGGTGATTTCTGGCGAGCCATACATAACTTAGTTGTCCCTTTGAACTTAGTTCTTGGGATCTCCAGTCATATAAGTAGGGTTACCATTATGACGACTCTTATGTAATAGGCTTTAGTCCCATCCCCTTTGATGAACTATACACTAGCTCTTTTGTCAAACCTTTTGTTAACGGATCCGCAATATTCTCTTTAGATTTTATATAATCTATTGAGATTATTCCGTTTGACAACAATTGCCTTACGGTATTATGTCGACGACGAATATGTCGTGACTTACCGTTATACATGTGATTCTGTGCCCTGCCTATTGCAGATTGACTATCACAATGAATGCAAATAGCTGGCACAGGTTTTGGCCACATTGGAATGTCTTCTAAGAAGTGACGAAGCCATTCTGCTTCTTCACCTGCTTTGTCTAAAGCAATGAACTCGGATTCCATTGTGGATCGTGCGATGCAAGTTTGTTTCGTGGACTTCCAAGAAACAACAGCGCCTCTTAGAGTAAAGACATATCCACTAGTGGATTTTGAATCTTTAGTATCCGATATCCAATTGGCATCACAATAACGTTCGAGTACTGCTGGATATCGAGTAAAGTTCAAACCATGATCACAAGTAAATCTTAGATATCTAAGAACCCGAATGATCGCTTTCCAATGGTCTTCTCCAGGGTTACTAGTGTACCTACTCAATTTACTGATAGCATAAGCTATATCAGGACGAGTACAATTCATTAGGTACATTAGACTTCCAATGATTTGGGAGTATTTTAACTGAGACACTACATCACCTTTATTTTTCGATAAATAAAGACTGATGTCTACAGGTGTTCTAGTTAAATTCAAATCATCTTTGATAAATTTATCAAGAATTTTCTCAATATAATGAGATTGAGATAATGCATATCCATCAGATGTTTTAGTAATTTTCATTCCTAATATAACATCTGCGACCCCCATATCTTTCATATCAAATCTTTTGTTAAGCATCTGCTTAGTTGATTTGATCATGTTTTGACTGCTTCCAATGATAAGCATGTCATCCACATAAAGACAAACTATGACATATCCTTGGTCAGTGTTTTTAACATAGACGCATTTGTCACATTCGTTTATCTTAAACCCATTAATAAGCATTGCATGATCAAATTTTTCATGCCATTGCTTAGGTGCTTGTTTTAATCCATAAAGGGATTTTACAAGTCGACAAACTTTCTTTTCTTGCCCTGATACTACAAACCCTTCGGGTTGTTCCATATAGATCTCTTCATTTAGATCATCGTTTAAGAAAGCTGTCTTAACATCCATTTGATGTATTTCTAAATTAAACAACGCTGCTATAGCAATAAGCATGCGGATGGATGTTATTCTTGTCACAGGGGAATATGTGTCAAAATAATCCAGACCTTCTTTTTGTCTGTAACCTTTAACTACAAGTCTTGCTTTATACTTGTCAATTTAACCATCTGCTTTCATTTTTCTCTTGAATATCCATTTATATCCAAGAGGTTTAGAACCTGGTGGAAGATCCATCAATTCCCAAGTATGATTTTGCATAATGGATTCAATTTCATTATTAACAGCCTCTTTCCACAAAGGTGTTTCAGGACCTGTCATTGCTGCCTTAAAGCTTTGAGGTTCATTTTCTAACAAGTATGTCAGAAAATCTGGACCAAAGGATTTTGATATTCTTGCTCTCTTACTTCGTCTAGGTTCATCATTAGTTAAATCCTGTTGGTCGAGACTATTACTAGTCTCTTGTGTTTGATTGTCATTAGTCTCTTGACTTTGTGTACAATCATAAGTTCTTTTCTGTGAACTTAATTCCTGTCCTTTCTTGTAAGGAAAGACATGTTCAAAAAACACAGCATTCCTTGACTCTATAATAGTGTTCACATTTATATCAGGTATTTCTGATTTATAAGTCAGAAACCGATATGCACTACTATTCTGAGCATAACCAATAAACACACAATCTACTGTTTTTGGTCCAATCTTAGTCTTTTTAGGAACAGGTACTTCAACTTTTGCCAAACAGCCCCACACTTTTAAGTATTTGTAGGAAGGTGGTCGACCTTTCCACAATTCATAAGGAGTGCTGCTGGTTTTCTTGTGATGTATTCTATTAAGAACATAATTAGCAGACAATATTGCTTCCCCCCACAAGTTCTGTGGTAAACCTGAACTTAGTAACATGGCATTCATCATTTCTTTGAGGGTTCTATTCTTTCTTTCAGTAATTCCATTTTGCTGTGGAGAATAAGGGGCTGTAGTTTGGTGAATAATGCCATGTTGTGCACAAAATTCATTTAATGGTGCATCATATTCACCACCCCTATCACTTCTAACCATTTTAATGGTTTTACCAAGTTGAATTTCAACTTCTGTTTTGTAGAGTTTAAATATTTCTAAGGCTTCATCTTTACTTCTAAGTAAATAAACATAACAATATCTTGTGCAATCATCGATAAAAGTTGTGAAATACTTTTTGCCTCCTCTAGTTTGAATAAATTTTAGATCACATACATCAGTATGAATTAATTCTAGAGGTTCGGTTTTCCTTTCAACCGATTTAAATAGAGTCTTAGTTAGTTTCGCTTCTACACAAATTTCACATTTATGATTAGGATTAATTTCAAACTTTGGTATATAATCTAAACCAATTAATCTACGCAAAGCATCAAAATTCACATGTCCTAATCTACCATGCCATAAATTTGACTCAAGAATATAAACAAAAGATGTGTTATTCTTATTCATAGCAACTTTCGGTACAACTGTCATTACATTCAACTTAAAGAGACCATCACTCATGTATCCCTTACCAACATACATACCACTCTTTGTTAATACAAATTTATCAGACTAAAAAACAAACCTAAAACCATTTTTACTTAACAAAGACCCAGAAACTAAATTCTTCCGGATGTCAAGTACATGCAGTACGTTGTTGAGGGTCAGTTCTTTCCCTGATGTCATCTTCAAGATCACTTTCCCTTGTCCAGCCGCAGTAGAAGTAGAAGAATTTCCCATGAAAAGTTGTTCACCATTTGCAGCGTCATTGTAGGTAGTGAACATCTTCTTGTCCGCACATATGTGACGAGTTGCTCCAGTGTCAACCCACCACTCTTTGGGATTTCCAACCAAGTTAGCCTCAGACACCACAGCAGAAAGGTTGATGTCATTCACTCCGTCAGAGATGTAATCCAATTCTGTTACATTGGCCTGATTGGTGGTCTTCTTACTTGTACTTCCACGATCTTTCTTAGGGCGGCGGCAGTCAGAAGCTCGATGTCCAGTTTTGCCACAGTTATAGCATTTTCCCTTGAATTTCTTGCTACTATCGCCTTGTTTAGGACCATCTCCAGTAAACTTTCTCTTTTTGTTATGTGGTTTATGAACTTGTTCAACCACATTAGCTTTGGACTCAATGGGATTTTTCCCATTCCTCTTTTCAGCCTTTCGGTTATCTTCCTCAATTCTTAATCTTACAATCAATTCATCCATAGTCATCTCTTTGCGTTTATGTTTTAAATAATTTTTAAAATCTTTCCAAGCCGGTGGTAACTTTTCCACTAAAGCAGCGACTTGGAATGACTCACTAAGAGACATACCTTTCTGAATGAATATCATGCAAAATTATTTGAAAACTTTGAACTTGAGATATTACCGTTTGGGAGTCTACCATAACAAAGTTCAGAAATTTACCGACGACAAATTTCTTCGTGCCGGCATCTTCTGTCTTGTATTTCTTCTCCAAAGAATCCCACAATTCTTTTGCTGTTTTCAAAAGACTGTATACATTATACAGCATATTGTCAAGGCCATTTAGGATGTAGTTTCTGCACAGGAAATCTGAATGTTTCCAAGCATCTACAGCGGCAACAACTTGCCGATCACTTTCACTCTCTTTAAGTGCTGGAGCCTCTTCATGAAGAAACCAGGCCAAATTAAGAGTTGTAAGATAGAACAGCATCTTCTGCTGCCATCTCTTAAACTCGGTACCGTTAAATTTTTCCGATTTTTCTCCATGATTGATTGGTACATGAACATGGTTCTGGATAGGGACCGATGTAGGTGTAACAATAGGAGTACCACTGCCAGATGCAGTTTCAGTTGTAGTAGCCATAATCTTTGATTACAAAAATCAGAAAAAATTAAAACACAAATTAATTTTCTAGTTACTAAAACCAGAAAATAAATTATAGCAACAAAATAATTTTATTTTCTTTGTTACTGAAACTAGAAAAATAAAATTTCACAATAATTTTCTGTAATACCAAATAATATTCTGCAATTGTTAATGACACCAGTATATTACTACTAGTTGTCAAAGAAAAGAGACAGTATATTACTACTATCTGTCAAATAGCATAAATCACTATTTGTTTTTCCAACCAGAATATTACTTTGCAAACACAGAAAATTAAATACAATGAAGATACCAAAAAGGATTTTGTCTTAAGATTGTTGGACAATCTTCACTGTATTTAATTAAGTTAAATTCTGTTGTGCACAAAACAACAACAAGAATATAAAGAAATAAAGAAAAGGAAAGAATATGTTTGATTACAAAAATCAAACTCGAAATAATAAATAAATAAATAAAACCACAGATTTTATTTTGTTACAAAAACAAAAATAAAATCTGATTAAATAAACAAATAAAAAACAGAATAAAATTAAACAGCTTACTTAGTTAATTTATTTGAATAACTTTTCTGATTAAGTCCAGTGTTTAACACTGTGTCCTTAAGACAGATTCGTCCTCTCCACGGTGCTATCAGAATTTGGACGTCTATCTCCCAGGATAAAATGATCTTATCAACGAATAAAAGCAGCACTACAATTTAATCGTTCGTCAAACACACAAAGTGTTTACACTCTTTCTTTCAGAAATAAAATGCAGCAAAATGCAGAGATTTAAAGCAGAGGATGGAGTACCAAAAAATACGAGAGCAATCCAAATGGGAGGCTAGTCTATTTATAGATGTAAAGGTGGCTCTTGGTTTTGAATTGAACAGGTATGAAACCTGTTAGTTTCGAATTTAAACAGATTTTGAATCTGTTGGGTTAATAATTCAAACAGATAAAAACGGGAAGGGCTCTGTTTGGATGAGCAATAAATCTAAACCAGTTTAATTCTGTTTGAAAACGGGAAGGGCCCTGTTTGGATGAACAATAAATCCAAACCAGTTTAATTTGAATTCTGGATTTTATTTTAATAAAAAATAAAATTAAATTCAAATGTTTTTGGCCCAAAAAGATTAGAAGCCCAACCCGACGGACGGCGGCGGCAGCGCGCGCGTGTGGTTATTTTTGGGTCCAATGGGTCTAGCCCATTTTGCCCATAACCTCTCCCTCTAAAACACTTGGGTACCCCTTGGGGCACACCCCAAGTATCTAACCCAAGCCTTATAAACCCTTTCAAAACTTCCCACCAAATTAATGTGGGACAAGCCAATTTACAACCTTAAAGAATTTCCACCAAAACTCCATTTTTATGGAGCACACTTTGGCTTCAATTTCCCATTCACTCGGTAATGGTTTTGAGCAACCAAATATACCACGTAAATCACAACGCGGCATAGAACGCGTTACCACTTTGACCCGAGTAAATCGACGCTCGGGGCCTACCTAAAAAATAGACCAAACTTGAGAAAAAATTCTAGTTTTACCCAGAATTTTTCTACTATTTCCAACAGAATTTGAACAAGCCAAAATTGCACTATATGTTTCTTAGAGAGCACATAATATTATTTAAAGTGCAACTTTGTTTTTTGCACTGTTGGACATTGTCAACTTGGTTACCAATCACTCCTTTCTAATTTGAGCCGAAGTTCAAATGAGACCAACCTCTTCAATTAGAACAAGAAAGATTGATAACTTGGGTAAGAATAATAGTGATGCTATAAGAAAGGAACAATTTTCTCCGAAATTATTTTGTGAATAAATTTTCCATGTACTACATAAAAGATTGGACATGAGAAGATTAATCCCAATATTATTTCCTCTGTGCCTTTAGGCACGGGCATACATTTTTGAATCCTGATGGGACTTTTGTATATCTGTCAAAATATGCACCATCAGATTGATTCAATCCAATGGTTGAAAATGTCTTACTCTCATTTGTCCTACTTGGACATTTCAATGGTTCAGATTTTTTGGGTGAATACCAATGCTTCAGATCAGTTTTACATTTAGCTTTTCGATTCTTACCCTTAGGATTGAATCAATTCACACGGACATCTTCTCTCTCTCTGATTTTGATTTCAAAATTTGAAACTCCATTCTCTCTCACACCTCTTCTTCCCACCACACATCTTCCTCTTTCCACTAAGCTTTGTCTCTTTAGAAGTTTAATCTCCGGTGGTGATTTCCGGAATATAGCTCTGACGAAATATAGCACAATTGAGAGGGGGTGATTTCTACCATCTGCCTCAATCTCTACCTCCTCTTTCTCTACACAGCTCCAAGGTAGAAAGCTATACTCCCTGTTCTTTTTTTTGGAAGAAGGTGTGAGAATCTAAGGTTTTTATTTGGGTTTTGGATTTTGATATGATAATAAATCTTTGCCTCCTCTCCCTTTCCCTCTCCCTCTCACACTTCCCCTCTTTTATTTGGGTTTGTTTTTCTTTTTCTTTTTCCTTTTTTTTTTGTTATCAGTATAGAAACCATTCTTTTTATTAGATGTAGTTATACAAAAATATTTCTGTCCTGTTTGATTGCTGAGAAAGTGGCAGCAAAAGTAAAAAAAATGAAATTTTGGTTATTGTCATTTTTGGGTTTGATTGAAAGGTCTATTATGAATGTATTTTTATCAAAATTATTATTATTTTTATTGGGTTTTGTACTCAATAACAAGTGTTGATGTTCTGAATTGTTATTTTTCTTAATTGATTTGGAATATTTGTTCGGGCACCATTAATCTATCTCTTTATATTTTTTTTGCTCCATCTTTAAGCACCATTATGTGATCTGCTTCATATGGTGCAACAACTTCAACGGCGACAATGGAGAAGATTAGGGTTGTGGGTTGCTGGCTCTGTTTCAGTGTCTTGGTTTTGGTAGAGATCTTATCCCAAACAGGTATTTTCATTAGTTAGTTATGCCAAATATGTTGAAACCATGGAAAAAGTTGCTAGAAACTTTAATCAATTAGATTTGTAATTAATTGTGCTGGATTTAATTAATTAGATTTGTAATTAGATTAATTAGTTTGTTTTATTGCTAAAATTGTGATAAATTTGAACTATATCCTTTGGTACCTATTAATAGTTGATTTATTATTATTATTATTATTATTAGTTGAAGTTATTTGTTGGTTATAGGGTGCTTGGCTTCCATTGGGAAACAAATTCCGTAGCAATTCTGGTTGACAATAATATTTGTGTGGGAGTTTTTTCCCCCTTTTCTATGTCTTGAGAATATTGCAGACATCAAATAATACAAAAAAAAAAACACTATCAAATTGGTTTTTTTTTCATTTTTTTCCCCCTGTTATGAGTTGTCAATTTGATTTTGTTAACGCTGTGTGATCTCCCATTTTTGTGAGGTGACTTATGCTATTTTGAAGATCATTAGAATCTCAATGGCGTTGTTTTTCGATGGCTCTCACTCACTCTCTCCCTCTCAATTGACAGCAGCGTATAACTTGCGTTATTTCCTCTGTTATTGACTGTTTTTGTTTAGTGTTTTTTGATGTAATATTAGTTTTCTATCTCATTTATATGAATTAGTTTCCTTTTTGTTTTCATTATTGTTTACTCCAATTGGTTTAGTTTTACTTTTTTTTTTAAATTTATTTTTTTATATTAATTTCTCCTTTATTCCCCTTGGGATTTAATAATCTAGGAAAAAAATAAAAAAATTAACCACAAATTAGACCCACTAGCAAATGCATGTCAGGTTTTACAATGTTCCCCAGTTGTGGATGAGTGTACCTTAGTTTGTTTTCTTTTTGTGAGCATGCAATTTTTTGTTTTACAATGTTCTACAGGTTGTAGGTGAGTGTACCTTAGTTTGTATTCTCTTTGTGAGCATGCCATCTTTTTGTTTTACAATGTACCTTAGTTTTTATTCTCTTTGTGAGCATGAAAATCCTTTCATTTTTAAGAGTTGAACCTGGACATATCATTTTTTTGTGTTTGAATTCTTAATTTTATTGTTTCACATTTGAATTCAAATATGTTGAGGAGTGCCATCGGCATGTGTCATCCACTTATTCTCTTTTTTTTTAAAAAAAAAATAAAAAATTAAGCCATTTATTTGTGATATTTACATCCTCTATTTTTTATTTTCTCAACTGACTGTACATTTTTCAATTCATATGGTTGCTTGGTTTGATTATTTCTCAAGTGGCATGACTTTGCTACCATGCCAGGTTTACTTACAGATGTTGATGACAGTGGTTAAATCCTGTAGAATGAGACTTGGCCGATGACGGTAATTGGAGCCTCCATTGAAGTACAAATATGTAAGGAACCTAATTTTTTATTATTATTTGAGAATGTGGATTGGTATGTTGTGATAAAAACTATACTTCGAGCTTTGTTTATTATTATTTTTTCCCTTCTTTTTTAGACTCGATAACTCAAGCAGTGCTCAAAGCTCAAACAATTACATTTTTTCTAATTTGTTTTGTTATGCATGTGTTTCAGTTGAATTGGGATTTTAATAAATCGATTTAATTTGGGTAATGCTTTACATTTGAATGACGGGGTAATTTTTTTTTTTTGCTATCAATCACTCCATTCATCTTTGTAACAAAATTATTATTTTTCTTTAGTTAGCGTTTTAGGTGTGATTTTTTCATTTTGAAAATGCTATACTTTGTAAAGTATGGACATCTATGTTGATTTTCTTTGACAATGAAGTATGAAAGTGATTCGAGCCTTGACAGAGTCACCTAAGATACCGTTATTTTCTTTTACTTACTCCGTGTATAATGGGCATCCATTTATATTTTCCATTGCACTGTCTACAAACATTAATGATATTTTGATTAATTATTTTATTTCCTTCGTTTCGATTGTTATATTTCTATAATTCAATTTCTAATATCTGATTTCCTCTTGCTGCAGTTCATCAATTTTTTGATTTCTTTGATAATATTTTTCATTAAAATTTTGATAAATATGTCATTTCCTTTCTACCTCTAATCGTTAGTTTTCTCCCAAGTTTTAGTTTGTTACTTTATGTTGTTTTCGTATTGTGCTATGTTTTTTGTTGGTGGTCATCAATTTCTAGGTTCTCGATGTAATCAAAGGTATAAGCCCTCACACACAATTTTTCTTTATTACATCTATTTCATTACTCATATAATTTTGATAAAAGTTAAATTTTTTTTGTCTATTACTTATTGGGTCTTCCATGATTATTGGGTTTATAAAAAATTTCTCCCTCCTCCCATTTTGTAGTTATGTTTTAAACAAAGCTCTGTTTCCATTTGCGTAAAAGATGGAAGCAAAATGGGACTAATGAGCAGTAAATCATGATAAAAAAAACAATATTGCTCAAACTTTTTGCTTTCATTTGCTTTTTCCACTAGATTATTTTTCTCAATCTTTCTTTTCTTATGGAGCTTAGTAAAGGGTGTCGTAGTAGTCTTTGTAGCTTTTCTGTGAGTGGTTTTGGTGAATGTAAAGTAATGGAATGAAATAGAATGGATTGGTATGACCTATGAGAAACCTAATATAATGGCTTATTTGACTGACTCATGCACTGTACACTAGATTTCTTTTCCCGTCATAAGACAATGTTGGCTTGGCCATTACACATTTTGGTGATTGTTGGGAGTATGTGTTGAAGATTTAAACCAAAAAGAAAATGTGTATAATGAGGATTGAAAAAATTGAAAAAACAAAAAACTAGAAGATAAACATAGATAAATCTCTTCTTTTTTTTTTTTTTTGGTGAACACAAACAAAATAAATGCCTTACTTAAGACAATATATGTTGATAAATTTTGAATTACTTTAGAAATAACTTTGTGCTAAGTTTTAGAATCCCCTAAGTTTGAAATTGCAGAGTACAAGTTGGTATGCTTTATATGGTGTTTAGTAATTTTTTTTTCTTTTTATTATAGAAAGTTAACGAGTATACAATAGCGCTGATTTCTGTATTTTGTTTAGAGGGAGTTGCTATTTTATTTGAGTTCTGTATAACGTGTGGTACAAGTAAAATTGTTACAAGTTCTTTAAGAAGAATAATATTTCTTTATATTTTCTTAGTATCTTTATCAAAAAATGACACAGATTTCATAACTTTCAACATAATATATATAAATTACAATTGCATTTTAATCCCAACATTATTTACACCGCACCTTTAGGCGCGAGCATATACTAGTTAAATTAATGTTTGTAAACAAGCACACAGATATGCCGTGTTTGCTAGAATTTTGAATTTGTGAAAAAAATTGTTAAAAATAAAAAGATAATAAATGATATATAAACTCAATTATTTCATCATTACTACACACTCGAAACAAGTACCTTGAAAATAAAATGTGGAACGAATTTAACCAAGTTTAATCTACGCATACAATTCATTTTTTAGATACCTAACTTTTTCCATTTTCTCTGTGAGTTTTACCTCCCATTTTGTTTTCCTTCTATAAATTCCTGCTGAGAACCACCTGCTGCCCTTCTTTAACATTTACAAAAATCAATATGGTGCATTTTACAAAATCAATATTGTGAAGGAAAATACACAAAATCAAGAAGGCAATCTTTTTTTCTTTTTTTTTTTGCAATATTTCATTTAAGTATTTTCTTTTGCAACAATCATTCCCCTTTATCCTCTTCTGAGTCATCATCTTCGAGATTGAAAACATCAGTACTTTCAGCATTCTTCTCCTTTCTCTGGACTTTGACTAAATTGATATCACCATTTGGTGATTCCCTGCATAGGGATTGAGCTTCATCATCATCAGACTCCTCTCTCATTTTGTCGGAATAAGCATAACTGCACCAAAGCCACAGCAAGTAAGCAAGAAAAACATGGTGGCATATGGACAGATGGGAAGAGTAGGTTCCGAAAAACAGACACTCACTCGGGCAAAGAAATAATAACATAATTTATCTCAACTTTTGCCGACTTGGACATGGGCTGGGCTTCCCTCCAGTCCGACTGGAGGGTACTATTGGGCCCGTGGGGGCCACCACGGGTCATATTTCGATAATCCGAACCGTTCACTGTATTCGTTTATTTTTTCATTATCTATTTTTTTTTAATACAAAATTGATTTGATCATGTAATTATTAATATCCGATCAACATGATTTTTTATAGGCATATAGTACTCGACGGATTCTACACATTGAACGGTTCAAATTATAAAAACGGGACCCGTAGTAGACCCCAACGGGTCCAACAGTACCCTCCAGTCTGATCACGAATTAAAGGGAAGCCCGCCCCTTTTGGAATAGGGCTGGCGTCTAACACATTAATCTTCATTGAATAAAAGATGGAAGATAAAAGAGCAAAAGCCACTCAAAATTTCTGAAATCTTTTAAAGAAAGTTAAGAACTTTGGGTACTCAGCTGGCGCTGCTATGCAAGTTTAAAAAGGTGACCTAGAATTCAGAGACCACCCTAGCTCAGCCCACAAAAGAGGTTATGTCTTCCCAGCCATGACAAGGGAAGATAATTGGGTTTACAAGGTAAAATTCTCAGATGATATACTTTGAGCTGAAGTGTCGTGTGGTGGGCAGAAGTTTGATGAGAATGACTCAATTATCAAAGACAATGTGTAGTGAATCTCCTTTAGTACAAGTTGACCAAATTTTTTACTGTGGTCTTTCTTTTCTTCTTTTTTTATTCTTTTGAAAAAGTCCCCCAAATTAATAGAAGGGACCGTCCTTATCCACCGGTGAGATGCACATGAGCACCTGCCGGTCATCTATGAACTGCTTGGATTAACCAACCAAATCTAGCTTAAGTTATTATGGTGGTGTTTGGGAACTTGGGTTTGGGATATTTTTTTGATTTTTTCCACCAAAAGACAAACTTTTTGCAAAACTAAAAAAAACACATCCAAACAAAATTTCACATCCAACTCCATAATCATTTCACTTTTTCTCTCACAAAAATCACATCCAACCACAAAAAAACCCAACTATCTTCCCAAACATAAAAAAAAAATTTCTTCAATAATATCCTACAACTAAAAAAACCTACATAAAAACCCACTTCCCATACACCCACTATGTAAACAGACACAAAAAGCCCAATAATGGTTGGATGATGGTAAAATGTCATAACAAACCCTAGTGTGCGCTTAAAAAGCACGGAATTCTTCATATGGCTATTTAAATTCGAGACATACCGTTGAGAGCTCTGTGATGGGGCCCAGAGATAGCAGATAACACATAGCAATAAATATGCAAGAATATCCCAAAAAGCAGTGATCATCCAAGCACTCTGCCACCTCTCATTGAATGGATCTGTTCCTTTGAAGTAGACCTTTAGAGGGAAACATATAATCATCCAATAGTCAGAATGTAAATCCAGAATGAGGATAAAATATAATCTTCAAACAACTTGGTTTTAACATTTTTTATGTCTCATTTCATCAGAAATTGAAAATTTCATGCAAAAAACATTTATTTCAAGGGAAAATGTATAAATGCTGATCAGTGGAATTTTCCATTTCTCACTAATAGTGATAGAGGGAATTTAAGCACAGAACCTTGCATGGTTGTACAATTCAGTAACTTTTGATTATTTTCCCCCTTGCAATAAGATTAATAATTATGTAACAAACATGTTGGAAGAGCTTTCAAAACTCCATCTTCCTATGATAGATAGATTTGAGTCTCATCTCATTCATTAGAATGACACTTCCAAGGATGATTAGTAGTCAGATAATATACTACTTTTTCTTATGAAAGAAACTATAGTGGGCAAGGAGTCATGAATATATGTCGAGGAAAGTGAAAGACTAAGGAAGATAAGGGTATGGAAGTACAAAGCTTGACTAAAAGGACTTGAGAAATATATGAGACTGGCCTTTAAGCCTGTGATGGATGGGCAAAACAGTTTGTCAAGATTTGGCATATAAAGTGGGTGAGGTGTGTAAATTTTTCCAACACTAACTATGAAAAATGAAAATGCTCTCCACAAGGAAGAAATTCTGCACCTTCGTGATAAAGTGCACAAAGAGCTGGTGAGGCAGAAACAAATATATCCACTGCCCATGTCAAACTTACTTAATTATTCATGAGGCAATGAGGAACACTTTAATCATAACATAATAATTAAGCACTCAAGTAATCTTCTCCATGTAGCTGGTGAGACTGGCCTTTAAGCCTGTGATGGATGGGCAAAACAGTTTGTCAAGATTTGGCATAAAGTGGGTGAGGTGTGTAAATTTTTCCAACACTTGCTATGAAAAATGAAAATGCTCTCCACGAGGAAGAAATTCTGCACCTCCGTGATAAAGTGCACAAAGAGCTGGTGAGGCAGAAACAAACATATCCACTGCCCATGTCAAACTAATTTTATTATTCACGAGGCACTGAGGAACACTTTAATCATAACATAATAATTAAGCACTCAATTAATCTTCTCCACATAGTTGGGATTTTTGCTTTTGTCTATTTATGAAAATGAAAATGAAAATGAATTCTAATAAACAAAATTAGACCAATGTTATTGCACATCAAAATTAGAAGCAGAGTCTACTCATTAGAAGCATACCTCATATCCTATCCAAGCAACTGAAGCAATCACTGTTGCTACTAATGCATTTGAGAACTTTCTATAAATATCCAACTTGACAGAACTCCTCTTTGCCTGGATAGAGAGAAAAATATCATTATACAAACTCTATGAGAATGAAAATAGTAATAATGGATGGAAAATAATTACTAGTCTTATGCAACTAAGTGAAATGACACTAAAAAACAGACTTGAATTGGTAGTGATGGAAAAGGCAGTACCTGTAGCTGCTCTAGTGTCCTTGAAAGAGAAGTGAAAATCCACAATATTAAAAATGCATCCAATAATGCATCAGGAAGGACTAGAAAGACCCTTGCTCTTCCTGCTACGTCATTTATAGTTCCCACATATTCAGTAATTTTCAGCAATTCAGATGCCAAGAAATAAGTTACACCAAGAAGCAGCACCTTTGTGGTAAGACCACCAAGAGTAGGACGCACCACACCGTAGCCCATTGAAACACAGAGTATCAGAAGGCGTGAAAGAGTTCTCCTTATGGCTCCAACTGTCACAACCCAAGTTGTAATTCCAACTGGCCGTATTCCTGTATTATTGAAGTGTGCATACTCGAAGTACCAGAGAGTCATCTCAAGTAATCCAAGACCAAT
The DNA here is from genome assembly GCF_055761805.1 of Camellia sinensis. Taxonomy (NCBI): domain Eukaryota; kingdom Viridiplantae; phylum Streptophyta; class Magnoliopsida; order Ericales; family Theaceae; genus Camellia; species Camellia sinensis. The sequence continues at coordinate 53,460,258 of NC_138962.1, forward strand.
AACAACAGCAATGCAATGCTGAAGTTGCAATATGTCCTTCCAAAATCTCATGTACTGAGAGAACCAAATGAGACTAAGCAATGCATATGCGAGAGACATGATCACATAAAACTTCATTAAGGGAGCCATTCGGCCAGGTAAGTATCCATCAGGATTCTTCCACAATGTCTTGCCACTCATTGTCAGTCCCTTGAGTTTTGGATCACATGATATAAAGAACAAGTTGTACATCCCAGTCTTTTTTATGTAAACCACTTTATTATCCATTTGTGTGGATAGGTAGTTTCTTTTGAACTGTACATTTAAGATGATAGGCCACTTCTTACTGGTTTTAGAATGTATTCTAATGACTTCACCTTGCTTACAACCTTCCAGCTTAGCAAGATCAGGGGTGCAGCAGATAGATCTCTGCCCACCATAAGCTGAACCACCAATATTATCTCGATCAGCGGCCTCAAATATTATAACTTGTATCAAGCCTGTACCGTGTTCCATTTTTGAGCGCTGGTCCGCAGCTTCTTTAGTCCTCCAGAATGTGATATTCTCAAATCTAATTTAGTTTTAATTGTCAGAGGGCAAAATTCAAACAGGAATAAAATGTTACTGACAAGTAAAACAAATTTTATAAGGATAAAAAAAAAGCCAAGAGAGTACTACCCAAATGCAAAAAGGAAAAAAACACCACATGATTCCACAGAATCCACAAAATTCAAGCAGAAATAAAATCTGTCACTGAGTGGAGCTCCCAAGATAAAACTAATAATTAATGGCACATACATCCCTAGCAAGATATATATGCAGGGAAGTTCATATCATTACACCTAATTTAGATCATCCAGCATGTTGAACCAAATCCACATTATAAGAAGCCCCATTTCAACATGACTCATTTATCCAGTCCCATTTGAGATGGTTACAAGAAGATATCCAATAGCTCCAAATACACATCATGAGAAGCCCCTCTTCAACTTGCTATCATACAAATGGCAACAACGAAACACTAGAAAACTAGAAACTGAATTATTAGCATATGTTCCACAATAAATATGGAACTGTAGCAATTGCAACCTCAAGAAAGAAGAGATCCGGCTATCAATACTGGCTCTATTCAATAAATTCATGTCACATGTCTCAGGGGCTTTACTCCCCTTGTTGGCGGGTAAAATCCATAAATAATTTTTATTTGTTAGTTATCATACGGTCACAAAAATATTGGTTTCAGTTCAACCTTTATAGCAGCATTGGCTTGCAAAATGATTAGTTTCCCAGCCCATGCAATGCTTTGGATTGCAAGGTCATGCAGATACCTAAAGATAAAAACCATCAAACCAAAAACCACAAAATTCACAACTCAATTGGTCAATTGCTACAGTACGGGATTTCTCACTTTTAGAATGGGCAAATACGAACATAAAGATAAAATCTGTTGAAACATAACCCACAAACTACCATCTCCAGTTCAATAATTCTCCCAGAGTTTAAATGTCTAACGCTTATATTTGAGTCAAGTACAGTGGAAGCAATATATATATATGGAAGACACGTTAATAAAACAACCAGATATGAAATTAAACCAGCTCATTTTCAGCTTTGCTTCTAACCTTACTTAGGGCATCTCCAACCCTGACTCAATCCTATATCAAACTTGAATTTGGGTAAAAATCACTCAAAACACCCTTTACTCCTCGATCCAAACTTATAACAAATTGACTTTTACTCAAATTAAGGGAGACTAAAATGTTTACTCAAAACTTTTAAGACTATTTTGTGGGTCTCAAATTTAACACTTTGATATTAGTGAAACTTTTACTCAAACTTATGATTAAATCTAGGTTTGTCCATAGGAGTAATTCATATCAAATGAAGATTTTACTCAAATTTGAGTAAAATTGTGTAAGGGCTGCAGATGGCATTACATTAGCACCAAAACTTCATCAGCAACAGATACAATGCATTGTTAAAGTAAGGAAATCAATTCCACTTCTAGCTCTCTTGTGAAGAAAATGTGTTGAAAAGCAAACCAAAAAACATAAAATTTCCACCACTCACGGATACTACACAATTATCAGGTTCAGTTTACAGTCAGCTCCGAAATTTCAGAATCAAAACTGTTTACTTCAGTATTCAAAATCTTCATTTTCTTCCTCCTTTTCTCCAAGTTCCGCAACAAATAAACAAAATTCACGAAATTCAATCTTGCGGCAGCAGATCTGACTCAATATCACCAATCGTAGCTCAATTTCACATCCAGTTCTCTTGCCAAGAAAATGCGGTGAAAATCGAACCAAAAACCAGAAAATTCCCACCACTCACGAATACTACGCAACTATCAGATTCAGTTTACATTTAGCTTCGGAATTTCATAATCAAAACCGTACGTTACTTCAATGTTCAAAATCTTCATTGTCTTCAAGTTTCCCGGCAAACAAACATGAATTTACGAAATTCAATCGAGCGCCGCAATGCGGCAGCAGATCTGGCTCAGTGTTACCAATCATAGCACAAATATAGCGTAGATACAAATATATATACACGTATACATATGAAATATAGAGACAATATACCTGATATAAGATTGGCCGTCGTGGATCGCATTGCCGGCGAGAGGAGTGGCGGAGCGAGAAGCGACGATGCCTTCGCTGCCGCCGGAGAGAAGGTAGGCACTGCCGACTTCTCTGAATGCATCTCCGTGATAGGCGTGGATTGACGCGTCTGCCGATCTAATGGCTGATAATAGGATAGCGAAAATGATGCAGTAGGGGATGAAATCCATGCCGACAACCCAACAATTCTAGAGAGAGAGAGAGAGAGAGGAGGGATCGGCGAATTTGATGGAGGGGTTGGTGAGAAAGAGCAGTCGTGAGAGAGGAGTGTGTGAGAGAGCAAGCGATGCCACCAGACAGTAGGCTGGGAAGTCAATCAAAAAAAAAAAAAAAAAAGAAAAGAAAAAAGGTTAAAAAGTTATTATTATTTATCAAAAATTAATAATTATGACTGCATAATTTTTAATATTAATTTTTTTTTATAAATTAATTTATATAATTTTTTAATATATATTTTTTCATAAAAAGTTAAAAAGTTAATGTAAATATTTATATTTTTAACCTTAATTTTTCAATATAAAAAGACAAAAAATAAACTTGTTTAAAACCCCCCCAAACAATCCAAGCAGATTTGGTAAAGTAATGACAAATGTAATTTATCAAAATTTCTTTGCTCAGTGGATTTGAGAGAATTTTGGAAAGTGAAATAAAAAAGATGGTAAAATATAAATAAAATATATTTATATTTTATTTAATTATATATATTTTTTATTTTAATTTTTAATTTTTAATTTTTATTTCAAATCTTTCAATCAAATACAGTGATTTCACATAGGTGTAAGACCTATATCATCAGCTAAAAATTTTAAACTAATCAGGAAAAAAAAATTGTTATAAAATCAATAAAAGATTAAGAGATAAGCAATTTTTATAGAATAAAATAGGGTTGTATAAAATATTACTCAATTTATTAAAATCGCATCGATTCATATTAATTATTACTACTCTATTTGTTAATCACGGTTTAAATTTTAAAATTTATAATCCGTTTTTGAAACCGCTCCACTTTGCTATAATTAATACATATTTATTTTTTAACCTATAATGAAATATCAAAGTAAAAATGAGTGCGAGAGAAATTTAATATGTGAAATTTGTTACAAATTAGTAGTTATATATATGAAAAATGTTATGTAAAATTAGTTTGTTTTATATACATGAAAAATATTATGTAAAATTGGTTGGTGTTATATGTATAACAAATGCAAAGTAGTATTATATATTATGTAAAGACTTGGTAATTAGTTAGAATATTGTTCAATTTGTCAATCCATTCAAAACCGCTAAAATCACAATTTGTTCACCATTCGATTTATAATTTTTCTCAAACCATCTAAACTGCACTGCATGTAGCGATTCCGGTTTCGATCCTTCTTTCATGTGTTTGCCACTTCAACTGGGCCGGTCGGGGGTCGAGCTGCCCGGTCAGCTCACGGGGGTCCAGGAGGCAGTACCTCCCAAAACAAAAATGCAAAACGCATTCGAAGTTGCTTGTCTGCACGTGCGGGGAATGAGGCCGCACGTGCGAAAAACAGGGCAAAGGGGCTGAAGCACACTGCTAAAAAGGCAAGTGCGGGAAGTTAGGTAGATCCGGAATTTTTCTTTTTCTTCTCTCTTTGGGCTGATTAAATGTCACTTTTTGTATATATCTCTCTCTCTAAAAACATTTCCTCTTCCTTCTCTCTACTTTTCCTACCAAAAACCTCACAAGATCTTTGATTTCTCCAAATCCATTGAGATTTAGATCCAAGTCCTTCATCAAAGTTGGTTATCTAGGTGAGGGCTACGTTGTGTGCGGTGGAGATCGAGTTTATGCATAGTTGATTTTGGGGTTTCAACTCGTTTTTTCTTCAAACTTGAGGTAGGGATTTTCTATACTCTAATATGGTTTTTAACTTAGTTATTTGCTATTGTGTATAGATGATGAGATTCGGTTGCGGTTTGGACAAATTTAGAATTTGGGTGTGAAATGAAAATAGGGGTTTTGATGAATATGAGATGAACAAGTATGAGACTTGAATATAAGATCATGTTGTGCCAAAATAGTTGATTTTGGTGTTTGGGTTGATATTTGGTGAAAGGGGGATTTTGACATAATTTTGATTAAATTATTATTTTGCATAAATAATTGAGATTAACATTGAAAATGTAAAATTGGAAGGTTGTGATTATAAATGGTGATATTAGATATGTATTATCTCACATATGGAAGTTTTGAATAAACTATTTATTTTGATATTGAACATCTCTTTAGAAATAATTGCATTGGGCTATCGGTAGAGGATAGTCATGATTGTTGTAGAAATTGTATGAGGATTAGGCGATTTAATGCTAATCTATTGATTGATTGTCATTGAATATGACCGTGCTATAAATACATTGTATATGTATGTTTATTGGGTGGAGATAGGAGATGTACTCCATATATGATTATATTTATAAATACATTGCATATGTATATTTGTTTGGGAGGAGAAGGGGGATGGACTCCATTTAAAGCAAGTTGGTCGGAGTGTCCTGGGTAAAAGACCCGAAATGTTATATATAAATGGGTGCCAAGTCATTCGGATGAAATATCCGTAAAATGACATATTTGAGAAAATATACATGGGTGCCGATTCCCGCGGACGAAATATCCGTAAAAAGACAAGTTTGAAGTGTTTATATGGGTTTTGCATAAATGGAAAACTATTGAGCTGTAGTCTCATTTTGGTTGTTGAAAGATAACGGATTTAACTCGTGAATTGAATAGCATATATGAACTGGAAATGAAATTAAAGGAAAATGGAACAAGGTTGGTCTTAGTGGCATATGGATATGCAGGTATTATGGATGTTTCATGATCGGTATTGTTTATTTACGTGGTATTTATACATTTGCTAAACCTTATAAATTGTGTTAGATTATTTCTACTGGGCTGTTGGCTCACCCTATATGGGAATATCATTTTCAAGTACAGGTGGGATGCTTCCTCCAAGGCAATAGTGTGGATGAAGTTTTAGGAAGCAAGAGCTTCTTAATTATGCCTTATGTGTGTATGTTTGTTATTTGTAAAGTAATGAGCGAGACACAATTTGTGTAACCAAGCAATGACTTGGAAACATGTAAGCTTACATGGCATTTAACTGATTGTTAAACAGTGAACTCTGATATATGAAAGTTTGTTGTTTCTCATATTTATTTCGCATATGAGTTATCTTTATTGTATTATTTTGGGGGGGTGACACTGCACACACCCCTACTCACAAGGGAGGGAAATAAATCTCCACACAGGAGACCAAACTAAAAATTAAGAAAATCAAACAAAAAAAATTAAATTCAAGTTGCCATCGAATTCATCCAAAACTCAATTGTTTCATAACCTTCAACTTGAAATCTGAAGACCCCACCTCTATTGGTCAAGATAGAATATTGAGGTTGAGGTGTTCCCCTAAAGTAAAACAAGCGTGTTATCCAGTATCGACCTTTCGACTGTGTGAAGATTTGAAGCCATATTTAAAATTTTTGAGTTCGAGGGTGAAGAAGTAAAACGGTGATGGCCGGACTTATAAGATCTTAAATTATTGCGATAAACTTACCTCCTTATTTTCATATCTATACACTTGTCCATACTTTATTTGAGTGCTTTAATCCGAGCACATACAGATAATCTAAACTGTCTATTTTATAAGCCTCATAATAAAGGTTATTCATGCAAAAAATTAATTTTATCAAAAAATTAAAAATATAAAACAAATTGTATTTTGTTTTATAAAATATATGGTTTGAGTTTACAATCATATTTATTATTAATTTTATAAAACAAAATATGATTTGTTTATGTGTTTATAGATATCCAATTAAATTAATTTTTTACATAAATGACCTTTATTACAAGACTTACAAAATAGATGATTTGGATCATTAATGTGCGTACGAATTGAAACCCATAAAATGGGTAAGGTTTGTAATAACCTCGACCTCCGATTAATGCTAAACCATGATTAGTTATGCCTAACAGTAATTTAGAAGGAATCCGGAATTAAATTGCATATGTATTGCATTATCTTAGTGTTTTTATCTGTTTGCCATAAAATGATCTGTTCTTATTTTATGTTTTAAACTGCAAATTGAAGGTTTTATCGGCGGCCGAATCCAAAATTGATTAGTGTTTTGTGTTAATTAGAATTAATGTGATTTTATGGTAAATTTAGTTGAAATTTGATTTGGTATGATTAAATAGGATTAAATATGCTAAATTACATTAGTTCAAGCTAATTACCATTTTGTCACCTAGTGGACAATCCTAGGCCATTACTCTCCATGTTATGTGTTGATATCATTTTCATTCATTCATCTTCCTAAGCCCAAAACCGACTAGAGAGGGAGAATTAGGAGAAGATTGAATTCATCTAGAGAATTGGCTTGGAACCTAGGAGAATTGAAGAGGCTTTGCAAATTTGAGCTCCTAGACTTGGAATTCAAGGTTTAAGGTAGGAGATATCCCTTTCCATTGTGAATTTAAGATTAATTCTTACATGTTTCCTGGAAGATTAGAGTTTAAAGTTTAGAATTGGTTTTAAGAGTTGGATTTGAGAGTGAATTCATGCATACATGCACATATTCTTGGACTTTGGAGTTGTTCTTCATGAATTTCCACATGAATGTCCACATTTTTGTTATAGTCTATGAATTCATCCTATTCTTGAGCTTAATCTTGTTTTGGATCCTGTTTTGGAGCGTTAGAAGTCATGAGAATTCATGCATGTTACATTTAAGTTATGTTCTTGAAGTTTTATTTGAAATTGTGTTCAACTGACTCACCCTTGGGCTTTTGATTTTACAAATTGATCTTTGAAACATCTTATACTATGAGTTTACAAGTGTTTTCCAGAAAATGGGCCCAAGAGGTCGAGTTTTGAGGTGTTGAATGCTTGGTTTGAGCTTGGGAGGCAAATCTAAAAATTTCAGAATTTGGCTTCCTCGCTCGAGCGAAGGATTCCACGCTCAAGCGACCATCGTTTGTTCAGAGCTCCGCTCGAGCGAAGGAATGGTAGCTCGAGCGTAAATTGCAAGCTCTCAGGTTTTTGGTGAACGCAGGCGCACGCTCGAGCGACAAGACCTATGCTCGAGCAAAGAGCTGTGTCTCACGCTCGAGCGAGCATCGAATGGGTATCGAGCGTAAAATTTCAACAACCAGTACTTTTGCATTTTTACAGGCCGCTCGAGCGAAGGAGTCTATGCTCGAGCGACCCCTCTGTTTTGACAAGCTCGCTCGAGCGAGGGAAGCTGCGCTCGAGCGAGACCCTGTTTTCAGCAAGTTTTGAAAAATGTTTTCCAAGCCATCTTTGCATCCTCATTCCATCCTAGGCATTCTTAGGCTATGTTTAAGACTCTATAGTGAGGATTTAAGGTTAGAAACACACTAAGAACCATCGACGTAAGTTTTGTGCAATTAGAATGTATGTTTCAAGTGTGTATCTGTTATGTGTTATGTAGGTCACGTGCCGCGTATCGTGTGATCAATCTGCTCCGTCTGTCTATTTCAAGGCCAACTGTGAGTAATAATTTAGTAAAGTTATGTTCAAACTATATCTACTTTCTGTGTGATAAAATAAGAGCTGTTTTCTGAAATGATATGTTCTGTACAATGAATGATTGTTCAATTTCTGATATGTAATTGTGACATCCTTAGCATCATGTGATATCTGTTAGCTGATACCCGGTATCGGAGGTTCCTTTATGGAACTTATTTCTATCTGCACTCTGTTACCCGTACCGGAGGCCCTGTCACGGGGGCTTAGCTTCTGTTCTGTTCTGTTACCCGAATCCGGAGGTTCCTTTATGGAACTGGTTATTCGTAACCTCAAGTGTATACGTTCTGTTCTGTTCTGTTCTGTTTATGCTAATGGATGTATCATGTAAACTTAATCATGACTTATGATTTTTGTCTGTATATGATCTGGATAAACTATGATTCTGATATGAATTGAATTATGATTTCTGAATCTGTACGAACTCATTCATTGAAACCCTTTACTCTATTATTATTCACTAGGCTTTCGCTCACAGTTTATATTATGTATGTAGGTGAGCCGGCACATGACCAGGGCTAGAGTTGACAGCCTTCTATTTCGTTTTTGTCAACCAACTATTGTGCCTCCCGAGGAGGTTCCGAACGAAGCCTGGAGCCATGGCTGTTTGTTTTTGTGTTCATGCTAGTCTTGTAAAGTCAAGTCTTAGGAAGTACAATCTGTGAATACCTTGTAAATATTGTGTATCTGGACTGGCATGTTTATGTATAGATATAAATAAGTTTTGAAATGTTCTGTCCTATGTACGCTATCACAGCTCATTAGACCTTGTCTATTTTTTATTATTGCTTCCGCAGCCCCTTATTATTAGCTAATCTGTTCAGAGGCCTTTGGTAATCCACAGATTACTAGCCGGTTACGGTGCTAAACCTACAGCGGCGGGTTTGGGTCGTGACAGAGTGGTATCAGAGCACGTGTTCTACCGCACACACAGGTCCGTATGAGCTTAGGATGTCCTAGTAAGAGTTAGGGGCATTCCATCTGCATGTGTGAGTGTGTGGTAATGCAACTGAATATGGAAACTGAATGTACATTTGAATCAAATGAATTGAAGAAAACGAATAAGATTATGCCTGTGTTTATTATCATTTGATGTCTGTATAGTAAGATGGAGAATGCAAGGGGAAGTGGTGAAAGTGAATTTTCAGAGGCTCGCATGGGCCGAATGGAACAAATGTTAGCAGCATTGACTGAAGCCTGGACACAACAACAGAGACAACAACCTTTGCCCCCTCCGCCTCCACCGGCACAAGCCGAGGCAGATAATACTGACATCATCAATCTGACACAGAAATTCATGAAAATGAAACCGCCAACGTTCTATGGTGGAATTGAGCCTTTGAAAGCTGAGACGTGGCTGCTTGAGATGAAAAAATTGTATGAAGTATTTCCTTGTTCCGAAACTTAAAAAGTCCTCCTAGCCACCTACACTCTGAAAGATGAAGCCCGCAGGTGGTGGTTACTAATCCGAAGTAGTAATGAAAATATGACATGGGCACAGTTTAATGTTATCTTCTATAACAAGTATTTTTCCCTATGTTTCAGGGATCGGAAAGTGTCTGAATTTCAGGAACTCAAACAGGGAAGGATGTTTGTGGCAGAATATGAAGCTAAATTCACCGAACTGGCACAGTTTTCTCCACATATGGTGGATACCGATTACAAGAAAGCACGAAAGTTTGAAGGTGGATTGGATTTAGAGGTATTTGATCAAGTAGACGTACTGAAAGTGTTAGACAGATCCTTAATGGCAGAGGCCACTCTAGCCACCATGAAACAAGGTAAAGCCTCAGCAACTACAACAACTAAATGGAGAGGAAAAAGATCCGGGTTTGGTTTTAAAAAGAGCCGGTCCTATGTTAGTAAGAAGCAAAACACAAGGACTTCGAACAACTCGAGTCAGAGTAGTGAGTTTATTCCGGTTTGTTCTGATTGTGGTAAAAGGCACAGGGGTGTATACTACCAAGCGTCCAGTGCTTGTTTCCGGTGTGGCCAGCCAGGCCATGTAGTGAAAGATTGCCCGCTCAGGTCTAAGACTACTAGCCGTCCTGCAACAAGTTCAGTGAGATCCGCTTCTGTGGCCAAAACCAATGCCAAAGCCAATACTGGGAAAGAATCTCTGAGACAAGGCCGAGTGTTTGCCTTAGTGCCCGGTGACGTACCGAACACCTATACTGTGGCGTCAGGTACACTCTCTATATGTTCTCAAAATGCCTATGTACTGATAGATTTTGGTTCTACACATTCCTTTGTATCGCATGTTTTTTTTCGAAAATTGACTAGACCCTTAGAGCTTATGACCTATGTATTATCCGTGTCTACGCCGTCTGGGGATTCTATGATGTGTGCTCATATTTATCCAGCATGTGATGTTATGATTGGCGATATGATGTTGTATGTGGACTTATTACCCTTGGACATTAATCATTTTTATTGTATTTTGGGGATGGATTAGTTGACTAAATACTGTGCTACCATTGACTGCGCAAATAAAACTGCTGTGTTTAGACTACCGGGTATGCCTGAATTTACATTCATTGGGAATGGGGTAGTTCCTCCCCCATATTTGATTTCGGCTGTGAAAGCTGTAAAACTCCTTAGGAAGGGATGTAGGGGTTATCTGTGTTGTATATTGACTACACCATCTGACAGTACTACTGTAGAAACAATCCCTGTTGCTTGTGAATTTCCCGATGTGTTTCCGACTGACTTACCTGGGGACTTAGTAGATAGAAAAATTGAATTCACTGTTGAGGTGTTTCCGGGGACACAACCTATTTCTAAGACTCCCTATAGAATGTTTACCTCTGAATTGAAAGAATTGAAAACCAAACTTCAGGAACTGTTAGATAAGAAATTTATCCGTCCAAGTACTTCACCTTGGGATGCTCCAGTTTTGTTTGTCAAAAAGAATGATGGATCTTTGAGATTGTGTATAGACTACTGAGAACTGAACAAAGTGACTATCAAGAATAAATACCCTCTACCCCGAGTAGATGACTTGTTTGATTAACTTCAGAGTGCCCAAGTGTTTTCCAAAATTGACCTCAGGTCCGGGTATCATCAATTAAAGGTTAGAGTTGAGGACATAGAGAAAACTGCATTCCGAACTAGATATGGACATTATGAATTTTTAGTAATGTCGTTTGGGATGACCAATGCACCTGCAGCTTTCATGGATCTTATGAATAGGGTGTTTAAATCATATCTGGATGACTTCATTGTTGTATTTATTGATGATATTTTGATTTATTCTAAAGACAGAGAAGAACACGAGAACCATTTGAGAACCATCATGCATATTTTGAGAGAAAAAAAATTGTATGCTAAATTGTCCAAGTGTGAATTCTGGCTTGACAGTGTGGCATTTTTGGGACATGTAATCAACAAGGATGGAGTTTCTGTTGACCCTCAGAAAATTGAAGCTGTCGTGGATTGGCCTAGATCGACAAATGTGACAGAAGTCCGAAGTTTTCTAGGACTTGCAGGTTACTACCGAAGGTTTGTGAAAGACTTTTCCAAGCTTGCCATGACATTGACTCAGTTAACTCAAAAAAATGTGCCATTTGACTGGAATGAACAAAGAGAGGCAGTTTTTCAAGAGTTGAAAACCAAGTTAGTGACTGCACCAATCTTAACCTTGCCTAATGGTACTGATGGGTTTCAAGTGTACAGTGATGCTTCCTATAAAGGCTTGGGGTGGGTACTAATGCAAAACGGAAGGGGGATTGCCTATGCTTCTAGACAACTTCGACCTCACGAAAAGAATTACCGAACACACGATCTTGAATTAGCGGTCGTGGTGTTTGCTTTGAAAATATGGCGTCACTATTTGTATGGGGTAACTTGCGAGGTGTATACAGACCATAAAAGTTTAAAATATTTCTTCACCTAAAAAGAATTGAACATGAGACAGAGACGATGGTTAGAACTAATCAAGGATTATGATTTGCAAATCTTGTATCATCCAGGGAAGGCTAATACCGTAGCAGATGCCTTAAGCCGAAAATCCAATGCGAATTTGTCATGTTTGCTATCCAACCGAAAAGAATTGTTGACTGACCTAGAGTAAGAAGAGCTATTTACTGCTATTGCCGCTCAACCTACAATTCTTGATAAGATCAAACAGAAACAGTGCGAGGATGAATACCTGAAAAAGATCGTGGAGGAATTCGATTCAAAGCCGAGGCCAGGATTTGTGTTTGAGAATGATGTGCTGAAATTTCAGAACCGTCTTTGTGTGCCCAATTGTTATGACTTGAGGAAATGTGTTATGACCGAAGCTCATAGTAGTAAATTTGCTATGCATCCGGGGAACACGAAGATGTATCATAATTTGAAATAGAATTTTTGGTGGCCTGGAATGAAAAAGAGTATTGCCGATTTCGTGACTAGATGTCTACATTGCCAACAGGTTAAAGCTGAACATCAACGACCTGCTGGTTTGCTACAACCACTCCCAATACCGGAATGGAAATGGGAGCACATTACCATGGACTTCATTGTGGGATTGCCTCGTTCTTCTTGAGGTATGGACTCTATCTGGGTTATAGTTGACCGTTTAACTAAGTCTGTCAATTTTCTGCCTGTAAAAACCATTTTTACCGCTGATAAATTGGCCAATATCTATATGACTGAAATTATGAGATTACATGGAGTGCCAGTATCTATTGTGTTTGACAGGGACTCAAAGTTTGTATTGAGATTTTGACAGAGTTTGTAACAAGCTTTGGGGACTGAATTGAGACTGAGCAGTGCCTATCACCCACAGACAGATGGCCAAACTGAACGAACGAACCAAACTCTGGAGGATATGCTCAGAATGTGTGTGCTAGACTTCCAAGAGAATTGGGAGACCTACTTGCAATTAGCTGAATTTGTGTACAACAACAGTTACCATTCAAGCATTAGAATGGCTCTTTACGAAGCTTTGTATGGAAGAAAATGTCGTTCTCCGATATGTTGGGCTGAAGTAGGTGATAGACCTTTGTTGGGACCAGAACTCGTGCAAGAAACAACCGAGAAAGTGAAACTGATACAGCGGCGTTTGAAAACTGCACAGAGTCGGCAGAAGAGCTATGCTGATGTTCGAAGAAGAGAGAGGGAATATGAAGTTGGGGACCACGTGTTTATAAAGGTGACCCCGATGAAGGGTCAAACTCGGTTTGGTGTTAAGAGAAAATTGGCGCCAAGATATGTTGGACCTTATGAAGTCCTCGAAAAAATCAATCCGGTATCGTATCGAGTAGCCTTACCTCCAGTAATGGAATACATGCATAACGTCTTTCATGTATCGATACTACGAGAATATTTGAGAGATTCACTCCACGTCATCGAATCGACACATGTGCTTTTGAAAGATGACTACACTTATAAGAAAAGACCTATCTAGATTGTGAATTGCCAGATTAAAAAGTTGAGAAATAAAGAAATACCGTTGGTAAAAGTTGATTGGCAAAACCACGGAGGAACCTATGCAACTTGGGAAACCGAGAAAGACATAATGAAGAGATATCCGGATTTGTTCCCATTGGACCCAATGTTGGTTTCAAATGAAGGTAATTCGAGTTTGGAGGACCAAACTCTTTTAAGGGGGGAAGACTGTAATAACCCCGACCTCCGATTAATGCTAAACCATGATTAGTTATGCCTAACAGTAATTTAGAAGGAATCCGGAATTAAATTGCATATGTGTTGCATTATCTTAGTGTTTTTATCTGTTTGCTATAAAATGATCTGTTTCTGTTTTATGTTTTAAACTGCAAATTGAAGGCCTTATCGGTGGCCAAATCCGAAATTGATTAGTGTTTTGTGTTAATTAGAATTAATGTGATTTTATGGTAAATTTAGTTGAAATTTGATTTGGTATGATTAAATTGGATTAAATATGCTAAATTACATTAGTTCAAGCTAATTACCATTTTGCCACTTAGTGGACAATCCTAGGCCATTACTCTCCATGTTATGTGTTGATATCATTTTCATTCACTCATCTTCCTAAGCCCAAAACCGACTAGAGAGGGAGAATTAGGAGAAGATTTAATGCATCTAGAGAATTGGCTTTGAATCTAGGAGAATTGAAGAGGCTTTGCAAATTTGAGCTCCTAAACTTGGAATTCAAGGTTTAAGGTAGGAGATATCCCTTTCCATTGTGAATTTAAGATTAATTCTTGCATAGTTCATGGAAGATTAGAGTTTAAAGTCTAGAATTGGTTTTAAGAGTTGGATTTGAGAGTGAATTCATGCATGCATGCACATATTCTTGAACTTTGGAGTTGTTCTTCATGAATTTCCACATGCATGTCCACATTTTTGTTATAGTCCATGAATTCATCATATTCTTGAGCTTAATCTTGTTTTGGATCATGTTTTGGAGCATTAGAAGTCATGAGAATTCATGCATGTTACATTTAAGTTATGTTCTTGAAGTTTTATTTGAAATTGTGTTCAATTGACTCACCCTTGGGCTTTTGATTTTACAAATTGATCTTTGAAACATCTTATACTATGAGTTTACAAGTGTTTTCCAGAAAATGGGCCCAAGAGGTCGAGTTTTGAGGTGTTGAATGCTTGGTTTGAGCTTGGAAGGCAAATATGGAAATTCCAAAATTTGGCTTCCTCGCTCGAGCGAAGGATTCCACGCTCGAGCGACCATCGTTTGTTCAGAGCTCCGCTCGAGCGAAGGAATGGTGACTCGAGCGTAAATTGCAAGTTTTTAGGTTTTTGGTGCACGCAGACGCACGCTCGAGCGAAGAGCTGTGTCTCACGCTCGAGCGAGCATCGAGCGGGTATCGAGCGCAAAATTTTAACAACCAGTACTTTTGCATTTTTACAGACCGCTCGAGCGAAGAAGTCTACGCTCGAACGACCCCTCTGTTTTGACAAGCTCACTCGAGCGAGGGAAGCTATGCTCGAGCGAGACCCCTGTTTTCAGCAAGTTTTGAAAAATATTTTCCAAGGCATCTTTGCATCCTTATTCCATTCTAGGCATTCTTAGGCCATGTTTAAGACTCTATAGTGAGGATTTAAGGTTAGAAACACACTAAGAACCATCGACGTAAGTTTTGTGCAATTAGAATGCGTGTTTCAAGTATGTATCTGTTATGTGTTATGTAGGCCACGTGCCGCGTATCGTGTGATCAATCTGCTCCGTTTGTCTGTTTCAAGGCCAACTGTGAGTAATAATTTAGTAAAGTTATGTTCAAACTATATCTACTTTCTGTGTGATAAAACAAGAGCTGTTTTCCGAAATGATATGTTTTGTACAATGAATGCTTGTTCAATTTCTGATATGTATTCGTGACATCCTTAGCATCATGTGATATCTGTTAGCTGATACCTGGTATCGGAGGTTCCTTTATGGAACTTATTTCTATCTGCACTCTGTTACCCGTACCGGAGGCCCTGTCATGGGGGCTCAGCTTCTATTCCGTTCTGTTACCCGAATCCGGAGGTTCCTTTATGGAACTGGTTATTCGTAACCTCACGTGTATACGTCCTGTTATGTTCTGTTCTGTTTATGCTAATGGATGTATCACGTAAACTTAATCATGAATTATGATTTCTGTCTGTACATGATCTGGATAAACTATGATTTTGATATGAACTGAATTATGATTTCTGAATCTGTATGAACTCATTCATTGAAACCCTTTACTCTATTATTATTCACTAGGCTTTCGCTCACAGTTTATATTATGTATGTAGGTGAGCCGGCACATGACCAGGGCCAGAGTTGACGGCCTTCTGTTTCGTTTTTGTCAGCCAACTGTTGTGCCTCCCGAGGAGGTTCCAAACGAAGCCTGGAGCCATGGCTGTTTGTTTTTGTGTTCATGCTAGTCTTGTAAAGTCAGGTCTTGGGAAGTACAATTTGTGAATACCTTGTAAATATTGTGTATCTGGACTGACATGTTTATGTATATATATAAATAAGTTTTGAAATGTTCTGTCCTATGTACGTTATCACAGCTCATTGGACTTTGTCTATTTTGTATTATTGCTTCCGCAGCTCCTTATTATTAGCTAATCTATTCAGAGGCCTTTGATAATCCACGGATTACTGGCCAGTTACGGTGCTAAACCTACAGAGGCGGGTTTGGGTCGTGACAAGGTCAGAGTTAGCTTTGGCCTAAAGCTGTCGCTTAGGTTCCCACTCTCCATAGGCTTTGTTTGGCAAGTGGATTTTTGGCTCTTTTTTTAGCTAAAATTCACAAAAAAAAAAATGCTAAAATAGCCGATAAGACAAAAATGTCGCATCAAATCCATAATCATTTCACTTTTTCTCTAACAAATATTATATCAAATTACAAAAAAATTCAACTATCTTCCCAAATACAAAAATTTTAGCCTACTAAAATAAACAAAAACAAAAATAGACTACTAAAATAGCAAACTTTCCAAACAAGGCCATAAATTAATGAAAAAAAATGGCCCAATTTTTTTAAAACTATTATGCTAATTCAAATATATATATATCATTTGAATTTAAAGGGCCCAACAAAGTTTAGTGAAAAATTAAAACTAATAAATGGTTGATGTGATGAATTATTTAGCCTCCGTTTAGGAAGTGGGTTGGCTTTTTGACTATTTTAGCCTGGGGCTAAAAAGCCTGGTTTGGGAAGGACTTTTTGATTTTTTTGACTTTTTTTTGTGAGAGAGGAGTGTAATGATTATGGGTTGGATTTGATGTTTTATTTTTTATGGCCAAAATAGCCTATTTTGTTTTTTGTGGCTATTTTAGCCCCTAACCCACCAAAACCAACTTCCCAAACTATGCCTTAAAACTATTAGATAATTGTTTTTATCAAAAAAAAATTAAAAAAATTGATTGATATGGCGTATTATTTGAAATTAAGGGTGGTAGTTTCTCAAATGCGTAAGCTGTCTGTAGAATACAATTAATTATATCAATTACAATTGTTTAAGAAAAAAACTTTTTAAATTTAGAGTTGATTAAATTTTACTTTTTATCAATTATGTCACAAATAAAATTGAATAAATTAATAATTATATTCATTGAAAACCATTTAGTTGATAAGTTAAATTATACAAATTTGATTAGTAATTTTATAATTAAAAATTGAGAAAAGAGTGATATTTAAATAATATTTTGTTACAGTTTGTTTACTTTTAATTAATTTATTACTTGAGTTTAGATTATTTTAATAATTTTTTTTTATTGTTACTTTATTATATATACGGAAGTAACCTCTTTGTAAATACTATCTAAGACAATAGATACATATAATATTTTGATTACATTATTTTTTTTTTACAAAAATGCTTCGTAGCTCGAGATCCCTACGGCTCGAGTGGTCCGAAATTTCAAAACGACGTCGTTTTGATTTATTTATTTATTTTCTTCTCTGAAACTGGTTTGAGAACAGGTGAGAGAAAGAGATGAGGAATAGATAAGAAGAAACAAAAGAGATAGGGAACAAATGAGGAAAATTCTTGCTGAGTTTTGTTACTTTTTGTGAAAATTCTTGCTTTATGTATCCTGGATTTGGGTTGGAGGTAAATAATCGGATGATTTGTAACTTTAGTGTTCATGGGCATTTTTTGGAAAAGAGGACGACCCGCCTTCCATGGAAGCTACTCTGTAAGTGTTAGCCTCAAATTGAACACTGGGGTTTGTTAGTCATCTATGTTAGTCAAAACCACAAACACTTGGAGTGCAAAAGGTTGAAACTTAAATCAAAATCATTCAAATTTCTTAGCAATTCAAGTTTTTAGAATAGAGAATTAAAAACCCATACAATGAAACTGAAAGAAAATGTCAAAAAATTAAATACAATCAAGTCAAAGAAACAGGGGATAAGTCAAAATCATTATAATCAAAGTAAAATTTTCCAATTTTTTGAAATCAAAAGAGACATTTCATTGAGGAAAAAAGGACCTTGGATTCGTTGGTGATGATTTTATTACTAGCAGCCATTGACGAGTGATCTCGAGGAAGATGAAGCTTTGAGAGGGTCATAACCAAGTGAAGAATGAGGGAGAGAAATGAAGCTCTATGTGATGGTGGTGGTTTTGGAAATTTCTTGTTTTTGAGTTTGGGAACAAAGAGGAGCGAATGATGGCGTGAAGGGAAAGAGAATAGAGAGAGAGAGAGAGAGAGAGAGAGAGAGAGAGAAAGAGAGAGAGAGTCAAAAGCAAAGAAGGAAGGAGAGAGGTGAACGAAGAAGAGAGATTGAGCACAGTAGAAAGTTGAGTAGAAAAGTAAATTCAAGCCACTCGAGCCGTAAGGTTTTGAGCTACGTAGCGGGGTTGTTTTTTTTAAATATATGAAAGGTCCTCGATATGATGTCCGTTTTTTGCCTCGAAAATATGAGAGCCAATCCTGGGTAAGGATAGATATGGAAAGATGAAATGAAAATAAGAAAATGCTATAGGTTTTAAATTTTATACTAAATAAATAATTAAATGTCTCACATGGGTGTGGGGCCCACAAAATTGCGGACCCTACAACCATGTGAGACATTTAGGGCTATTTTGGGAAGATGGTTATAATCAGCTTTTTTGTGAGAGAGGAAGTGAATTATAATCTGGGAAGTGGATTATAACCCACTTTCCAAAAGGGCCTTAGTCATTTATATGGTATGAAATTTGGTATCCCTATGATTACCCATGAAAATATAGATGAAAGTTCACCCCTAAACTATTTGAGTTATTTTGAAAATTAAGTTAAAAGTTGATTTTTAATTTTTTTTAAATGTATAAAAATATAGAGAGGTAATACGATTTAAAAAAATTAAAAAGTCAATAAAATGACTTTGAATTCACATGTCAAAAGAGGAAGGTTATTTGAAATTAACTTAAAACTTCAACAAAAAAAAAAGAAAAGAAAAGAAAAAAGAAAAAAGTTTGAATCAATTTTAAAATTAAAATGTTATTATATCACTCTAGCTTTGGTCACAGAGGGAAGGAAGTTCACGCGCCTGTAAAGTGCGTTAGGATAGTTGGCGTGTCACTGGCTCTTGATGCTCTTGATATGGAGTTCGGATCCTCTCCTTGAGGGAGGTCCTTGAGTTCCTGCGGGCAACGGCTCAGATCAGCCGTTGGTCATCCAACGGCTGAGATTATTAAAAAAAAAAAAAAAAATTAAATATTTCGAGTTCCCGCCCAAACAAAACAACAACACAGCCAGCCTTACAGTCTCACTCTCTCACTCTCTCAGTTTCACTCAGCCTTACAGTCGATCGTGGTCGTCCACCGAACCTACCCTCACCGGCGAACCGGCGACCAATCCCAACGGCGACCCCACGACGACCACAGCTCCACCGCTTCAGCCTCTACGCTGCGTGAACTCCACCGCGACGACCACCATCAGTTCAGCATAGATCACGAACCAGGTTGGTCTTCAAACGTCTGAAATTAAGAAGTTAGGAGTCTGAAAAAATGTAGGGCTTTTAGAGTTGGAATTTTTGAAAAAATTTAGGGCTTTTCAGATTTGGAATTTCAAAATTAGGGCTTTGATTTGGGATTTTGAAACGTCTGAAAAAAATTAGGGCTTTTAGATTTGGAATTTGAAAATTAGGGCTGTCATTTGGGATTCCAACGGCTACAAATTTAGGGCTTTGATTTGGGTTTCCTCTCCTTCTTCTTTTTTCCATCTCTGTCCATATGCATCACATTGGTCAACTAGTGGGCTGTTTATCAAGCAAGACAGATTCATGAAATCAATTCAGCATTGCTCTTTGATCTGAAAATGCGCAAAAGATCCAACTTATCAGATCTTTTAATGTCCTAAATCTGTCTAGAATGAGGATTTGATTTTCATAGCTTGTATGAATGTTGATATTGTTTACAATCAGAAATAGGTATACCATGATTGGAGTGGGCTAACAAGAACACACAACTGGGTTTAATGCCAACCTTCCATTGTATGTTTTGTTAAGTAATAGAGCATCTCCAACCCTTCACCAGTTTTTTCGTCTAATTTGATTCCAAATTTGAGATCAGTTTTAAGCTCTTTTTCATCAAATTTAAATTTTATGAAAGACAAGGTGAAGAATTGGAGATACTATGTGATTTATTGTTGCTTTCACCTTTGGTAACCTTTGGCACAAAGCATAGCCCGCTTCTAACTCCTTGTATCGCTTCTCATAAAGTACCCTTTCGAAATGCATGAAGAATTCATTTAAGTTGAAATCCGAACGAATGTAATCTTTCAAAAAAGCATTAAAAGATTCACTAAGTTGTGTGGTACTCATTCCCGCAGCCCATGTTGATCTAACATAAGGCCATCCCCATTTTTCTTTCACCGTAAAAGTCAATTTCAACCAATGGTTTTCATGCGCATCATATTTATCAAGCATTTCCGCCCACTCTAATTTCCATTGATTTGCATCTTCAATGTGAAAGAAGAATTTATTTAGTACACCCTTGACCCCCTTATCTTGGAACAAACAGTTAACATGTTTTAATGCATTTTGCATCAAATGCCAAGTACACAATCGGTGACTTGTGTCAGGCATAACGATGGGTATGGCTTTAGCCATTGCAGCATCTTGATCGGTGAACAAAGTTTTCGGTGCCTTCCTTGACATAGCCTGTAGAAAGTTTTTAAACAACCATACAAACGATTCGGCGGTCTCATCATACAACAATGCTGCACCAAATATAACTGTTTCCCTGTGATGGTTGAATCCCACAAAAGATGCGAAGGGTCTATGTTCTTTGTTTAACTTGTAAGTCGTATCAAATGTGACAACATCACCAAATTGGGCATAATCCATGATCATTTGTGCATCGGCCCAAAACATATTGGTTATTTGCTCCTCATTATCTAATTGAACAGCATAGAAGAATGAAGGATTCTGCAAAGATTTTTCTTTAAAGTATTGCAACACATTGCCTACTTCCCCATATGCTAAACTTTGTTGTCTTTTGGTTCTTAAATAATTTTTAGAATCTAACTTCGTAAAACCAAGACATTGCCTTCCACCAGCTTCCCTACCCATGAGTTCAAAAAACTGGCCTAAACGAAGACCAGATTGTGCCGCTAAATCTAATTGAATTGCTTGGGTAGTGGAGATCTTTCTTTGTGATGGCAACATGTGGGCACACTCAGGTGATACAAGATCGTGGTTGTGTTTTTCTTTGAAATCAGTCACAACATATTTTCCATTACCCTCATGTAATTTAATATAAAGTCGAGCGTCACACCCAGTCCTAGTTTCAGCTCTAGAGTTTTTTGACAATGGGTCTCGCTTGTCAACCTTTCGAAATCCCTCCTTGTTGCAAACCAAAAGTCTATGAATAAGTTGATTAGTGAACTTGTCCTTCTTACAATAATCTCTTCTTATGCTAAACCCCATTCTTCCTCCATATGTATTATAAAATTCATACGCACATTGTTCAGAATCAAATATCATTCCCAATTTTGGCTTCCAATCACAGTCATTCTCAGGTTCCATATCGATATCAAAATGCAACTGAAAACCCATATAAATAAAATCTTAAGTTAATGATAGTTGAGCTTCTTAATAAGATTTTTGGGTTGCTTAGGTTGTAATGCTATGAAAATGAATTGAAATTGGTTTATAATTAACATTTATCTGGTTTATAGATAGGACCATATGTCATATAAGGAAAATTACTCCAATTAAGGAAATTGAATTATTCATAACTGGCTTATCTGGTTTATTCATAAGGAATTATGTGGTTTATTTATCTGGTTTATTCATAAGGAATTATTCATAACGAATTAAGGAAATTTATCTGGTTTATAGATAGGACCATATGTCATATAAGGAAAATTACTGAACATAGATAGAAATAGCAGTTAATAACACAAGCATTTCAGTTATTCATAACTAGCAGTCTCATGGGTCAAAAATTATTCATGAGATTCAATATAACATATCTACACACCAGTTAATAATTACATGACCCATGAGACTGCCATGTCTACAAAAGGCCCATAACATTACCCTGTTCTATCCAATTTACAGTGTGTTCTATTAACTGGCAGTCTCATGGGTCAAAAACCAGTAGTTTTAAGGTTAAAGAAATAGCAGTTTATGTAAGGTTCTAGTAATTTTCATGTTCTGAAATTGAAGGTTCATGTTTTAAGGTTCATGTTCTGGCCTATCAATTTTAACAAAAACTGGCCTATCAATTTTAAGGTTCATGTTCTGAAATTGATAGACCAGTCTATCAATTTTAAGGTTCATGGTCTATCAATACGAGTTTATGTAAGGTTCCAGTAATTTTCATAAACTGGTCTATCATAACCTTAGAAATAGCAGTTTACATAAACTGGTCTATCAATTTTAAGCTCTTTACAAATTACAGTGTGTTATATTAATTGGTAGTCTCATGAGTAACCAGTAATTTACAGTGTGTTAACCAAATAGCAGAACCTTAGAGAAAAGTTAAAGAAATCATAAAGAGGTAAAACACAAATGTTGTTGGGATGTAAGCCGTTGGGATCCGAACTCAGTTTACAGACTTAAGTTAATGTTGAGCAATTGTTTATCTTAATGTTGAGCAATTGTTTATAGACCTGGCTCAGATGAGCCGTTGGTCATCCAATTGTTTACAGACCTTCCTTGAGTAATTTACAGTGTGTTAACCAAATAGCAGAACCTTACAGAAAAGTTAAAGAAATCATAAAGAGGTAAAACACACCAATTAATGAAAACTCTCATTCGATTTCTTACCTTACTGTTCACTGTAATTTGTAAAGAGCTTCAGTCGAAAGCTTTGGCTGCAGAAGAGTACTCTGTACAGGCTGGAGCGGTGGAGTTCGACGTCGGTGAGGATGGAGTTCACCGTCGGTGAGGATGGGTTCGCCGGTGAGGATGAGGATGGGTTCGACGAAGGCTGTGTTGCTGCGTGAGAGCGAGAGTGGTGTGTGAGAGTTGATCCGAATCCCTCATCTGAGCTGTGTTGTTGTTTGTTTGGGCGGGAAGTCGAAAACACAACATTTTTGATTTATTTATTTATTTTTTTTTTTTTAATAATCTCAGCCGTTGGATGACCAACGGCTGATCTGAGCCGTTGCCCGCAGGAACTCAAGGACCTCCCTCAAGGAGAGGATCCGAACTCCTTGATATGGTACCTACTAGCTTGTTTTGATAAGAAAATAGCAGTGATCTTATAGCAATAGTCCTATGTTATTTGTTTCGTAAGCGAAATCGAGACCGTTAGTTGAATTAGAGATTTGAACGATGCTATAATGCTACAAGCAATAAACGAAATCTAGACTGTTGGTTTATAACTGCGTTCAGATTTCAATGTACGCTACAAGCAATCCAATTATTAAGGAAAAATCACAAGTCAGCCACACGCTTGATTGTAGAAAATCGAATTTACTTATGAGAAAATTAAATTTATTATTTTTTGTATTTTTAGTAAATTTTTAGAAATATTTTATCTATTTTTTTTAATTTTATAGATATACTTACTTTAAATACGCGTACAAAATATAATATTTATGAAAAAAAAAAAATTCAACAAATACAAAAAATATAAAAAAAATTCAAAAATTCAATATATTTTCGTATTTTATTGTATTCAATTAATTTTTTAAAAAAATTTGTACATTTTTTTTAAATATATTAAGAGTAAGTGGATCTAAAAATAAAAAAATGATTAAAATAATTTTAAAAATATTAAAAATATAAAAATACGAATTGAAAATTCAAAAAACTGTTGAAACTCAAAACTTTACAAGGTAAGTGTTTCTTTAAAAATTAATTACCAAATTATGAAAAAAATTATAATTTTATTATTTAATATTTATAAAATTTATCACTAATTTAAAAATATTTTTTCAAACATCTACTTTGTTACCCAAAAAGTAACCTAAGAGGGGGGTTGAATTAGATTTCTACAAATTAAAATTAATAATACCCAATAAAATTAACTACCAGTACAACAAATTATTAAAAAGCACAATGATGAACTTAGTAGTAAATGATCAAGTAAAATAACAATGAAGTATAACTAATGTACAAGGTAAATCAAATGAGTAACACATGGATATTAGATAGTTATAGCAGTAGTAGGAAAGTAAAGAGATTAGGTAAGAAGAGACAAATAGATTTATAGTGGTTCGGTTTCAACCAAGCCTACATCCACTCTTCAAGCTTCACTTGAGATTTTTCACTATCTTCTACCTTGGGTGCTAGCAACCTCTTTACAATCCATGGATTTTACATAGACTTTACAAGCCCAAACCCTTACAAATTTTAGGTGATTCACAATCACTCTCAAGATTTCAAGAATACAGAGTTTGCAACATTTTTACAAGATGAAATGGTATTTTTGCTTTCAAAGAAAGCAACAAGAATTATATCTCAAAGATAGATATAAAAATGAAGCTCTGATTTTTCTGTAAACCTCACACATGAAATATGGATTTAAAGCTATGCGGCTCAATGTATAATTTCTGAGAATAGATGTGAGTGATTATAGATCAAAGAATATTTTTAGATTTTTTTGTAATTTGTTTACATTAGAGGCTTTGATATATATAATGAAAATTATAGCCATTGTAGTCATTTGAATTTATAGCCGTTGTACTTCCATCATTACCGATTTAAATATCTTCCACTCCATAATTACAAATTTGAATATCTTCCACTTGAATCTTTTGGCCTTTTGAACCTTTATAGCCATTGTACTTCCATTATTACTAATTTGAATATCTTTCACTTGAACTTTTTGAATCTTTTGGCTTGCTGCTGTGCTAGACTGTTTGAACTTTTGTTTTGGACTGTTTGAACTCCTGATTTAATCAAATATTAAATACATTCTAACAACATTTAGGATAAAGGTTTAGGTGAGAAATAATAGGACAAAATAAATTTTGATTCTATTTTTATTTTTCAAATAAATCATCAAAATAAATTTTGATTAAAATATAATTAAATAAATCATCAAAATAAATTTTAGATTCTATTTTTTTTCTTTCAAATAAATTAAAACATAATTAAATAAATCATTAAAATAAATAAATCTAACACACTTAAATGAAAATATTCCAATTAAGAATGATTGCCTACTGTCGTCATGGATTTAGATTGTTGCGGTTTGCCATATGTCAATTTTTTTAATTATAAAGTATAATTAATAAAGGGTAAATTACACTGACACCCTTTAGGATTTATGTTTATTACAGTTTATCGGCTCACATTTGGGAAATTATATTGACCCCCTGTTAATTTAATTTAATTTAATTTATGATGATCATTACGGTGAGGGTGAAACTGTTATGAAACTTTAAACCTCAGGGGACAATATGTAATGAAACTTTAAACTTCGGGAGGGGAATGTAATTTCTAAAAGGTTAGGGAAAAATTGTAATAAACATAAACCTCAGGGAGTGTTAATGTAATTTATCCATTAATAAAATATATTTTTGAGAAATATAAAATGTTATTTTAAATAATAATTTGTTTGTTCATATAGTTTTATCTTTTTTGATAAAATAATAAAAAAATCAAAAATACTTTTAAATTCAGAAATTGTTTAGAATAATCTAAATAAGTATATTTTTAAATTTTTTTACTAAAAATGTGTAGAAAAATATAGAAATAATGTGACTCAAATAAATATATTTATTTAAATAAGTGCATTTATTTAATTTATGCCAAATAAACTCTTAATTTTAGAAGCCAAATTTAACCCAAAAGTTTTGTTATTACCACACGTTAAAAAATTTGAAATGTATATATAATTTTTCTTCACACACTTTTATGTAAGATGTATAAGTGTTTTAAATTTTAAAGGTACATTTTAACAAAATTCAAATATCAATACAAAGACAATTAAATACCATTATGGTGTGGCTACTGTGCAGAGGCACATGAGTCACTGCTATTCCGGCATTCGGGTTCATTTTGGGGTTAGTTTGGACAATTCAAACTGTTCATTTTTTAAAATATATCAAGTAAAATATACTTGTAAAAAATCAAGTTAATTGAATATCAATAACACTTTCATCGAATTGTATTTGTAATTTAGTTTTTTACTTCAAATCAAATTGCTATTTTATAGATACAAACGTAATTCGATAAAATGATTAATGATGTCCGATCAACTTGATTTTTACAAGTATGTTCTATTTGATATATTTTAAAAAGTAAACCGTTTGAAATTTTGAAACAGGTCCCGAAATTGGGCCAAATGCTGGCACATGATCTCAATGCTTTAAACCTTGTAACTATGTTGTAATCAATTGTAACGACAAATGTAGCAACAGCCAGTTATACTATATAAGTAACAACATCAAAGTTATATATGATCTGGTTTGAAAAGTGAAAGAAAAAACTTTGTTGAGTCCATCAAAAACATAAAACCAAATACAAAATCCGACAAAGTAAATCTTCAAACACATAATTTGATCAGAACTCCCGCCACACATCTGCATCATAAGTCCAATACTTCAAGTAGTAGGGACAGTAAGGTAATGATAAACCTTGCAAAAATACAACCGGGAAATGGCAACTTCAATTAGAAATTATTATCAACAATTAAAAATAAACTATAATAATGAAACTTACCTTACAATGCCATGTCCTACTACCAGTTCCTTGTTTAATGTTGAGGATTTAGGAGGTGTGATATGTTGTCAGCCAATTCATCATCAGAAACATTGAGATTCAAGTTCTTCTGAAGGTCATTAGTGAGCGAATCAACATTGCTTATGTTCATGGAAAGCATAGTAGAGAGTTTACTCGAAGCAGTGAATGCAGCTGAAGATGAGTTCTTGAATGGCGTAAATTCAATTTTCTGTTCAAAAGCCTTGTTGGCGACAAGGTCTGCACCTAGAAAATTTCATGGGAGCTCAATCACAATCACTAGATATAAGAATTGATTTTAATAACATGTTGATACTATGCAAAAACACAATTCCAATTAAGGAACAAGAGGACATCATGTGACAAAACTTTTATAACATGTACTTAAAATTGATAATGCATTACAGTTCATTTTACTAGCATAGAATTGGCTCTAAAATTGAAGGGAAAAATTAATTATTTGTTTTCTTTTGGTTATTCAAAAATAAAAATATGCATATTTGGAATGTCTTTAGTAGTGATATTATTAACACACAGTCAAAAATCTAATTTAATTATTCGGATTTGATTCTCCACTTCTTGCAATTTTCTTGTGTTTTTATTTTTTCTTCATTTCAAATAAACAGTATGAAAACCTAATTGAAAATTGCACTTTATGTATCCAACCCTAAGACTTTTGTATGGTAGAGCCATACCCAAAACTTGTTTGAAAAAATGGTCCAACATATCATTGCTTATTACACCATGTGTTTTTTTACAATCATATAGGCAAACAATTGAGAAAGTGGATGAGGTGAGGAGGTGGACCTTTGGATTGTTGGATATTTTGTTGACCTTGTGTATTCTCAGCTGCTGATGGGATTTGGACTCCAACAAGACGAGAGGAGTGAGAATAAATCTGCTTTAAGGATTTAGATCCTTTTTTACGTGAGGCCTGAAATCGAGTTTGAAGCAAGTCATAAAAACCTTCCATGGAATGATGAAAAAAAACATCACAATTAACAACAATCAGAGCACAATTGATTGAGCTATGTGGCATGACACGAAATCTTGAGGAACTAATAGTCAAGCTATTGCGTTTTATGCTCGTAGTTAATTTCAAAGGATTCATTTATTGGCTAACAACAATAAAAAACAACTGATCAACTAAATCAAGCAAACAAAATGTACCATTCAAACCTGGGTTTAGGCCTATATGCCTGGCCTAAGCCTTGACTTAGCAAACATTATCTTTTGACCCAACTTGGCTGTTTGCTATTACTAAGATAAGACTCTAGCCAAACCACCCATGAAATTGGGCTGGTGGTTATCGTTGAATTACTATGTATTGTAGAGAAGTCATTAAATCACCAAATTAATAAAACTATGTCAACCATCTTTTTATATTGAAATACTTATCAAGTTAAACTAATTACATTAAGCCACTTGAAAAATTGTGGTAGCTGTAGTTAGAATACACCAAGATCAAGCTCAAAGGCAATATAGCTCAGAGGCAAGGCCCTAAACTCAATATTTGAAACATGTGTTCCATTGGCTGCTATTCATGAAATAAGCACAAATGGGCATTGTTCATGATGCGCAATGAAATTACATTAGAAGCTCGCGTGAAGACACGATAGATATTTAGGATCAATTTAGAGTGTAACGAAGCAAGCATACGAAAAAATAAAACATCATAATAATCAATCCACATATATGTCCTCCATCTTATGTTCATACTTGTGGAGTTTATTAGTTGACACATACCTTTGATCTTGTTTTCATACGAGGGGAACATGTACTTTCGATCTCAACACGGTCATCAAAGTGAATGTTTCCCCTGCAAATAAATTGTATGAAGCAAAAACCAATACATTTGAGTGATCATAAATTACTCCAGGACAAACAACATGTCATGAAATTCATGGAAAGGCCTCATACTAGACTATGAGTTTTCAACTCTCATCTACATTATGATAACCTGTATTTAGCACTTACGAATATGCAGATTTTATAGGAGCATCATATAGAACAGAATCTCCATCTTTGACTGCAACAGAGGTTGTTTTAGTATCATTTTCTACTGCAGTTCGTGGCTTGAGCAGAATAGCTCCAAGATCAGTCTCAAAAGGAGTCTTTTGGTTATCCTGAAAAATGAGCTCTTCTTGGTCTGAGATCAAGTCGGAGAATTTTGATTCCTGAAGAATACTATAAAGTTGCCTTTGAAGACTTTCAACAGGCGATAGATTTGGAACATGACAGTCCAACGATGGTGGTTCAACTAAACCTGCAAATCATGAGTATATGATCAATATAGATGGGAAATCAAATCAAGAAAAAATAATCCATCTTTTAGGATTTCAACACTTAAAAAGTGGATAAAATTTGAGAGAGATCACAATATTCTTTGAAAATATGAGATATTAGGCATACTACTAATGCACACATAACAACACTACATTGAACCAATTACTTCATTTAAAATGTTTATGCTGTGTTTGGTTGAGGGATTTGAGTAGAGATTTAGAAAGGAAAATGGAAAAAGTAGGTGAAATGTGAATAAAATATACCTATATTTTATTTAGTTTCACATACTTTTTTCTTTTTCCTTTTCAAATTTCCCAACCAAGCAGAGCATTAAAAAGCAAGTGACCTAATAGAAGGATAAGTGGAACACTAGCGTTTTCAATGCTTAATCCAATACATGTCATAATCTTAGTCATTTAGTAGGGAATGATAGTAGCATCAAACCTTTTGAGGATCAATGGATGCCGTCCATATCAAATCCATTGAGGGGAAGGGATCTAAGCAGTTTTTTCCCTGATATGAGGGTAGAGCATTTTATCGATCAGGAACATAAATGTTGGCGAGAGAATTGGCTTCAACTCTTTTTTTACAGATTCTAGTCTTAATCATATTTTGGCCATTCATATTCCAATTACGTCTTTGGAGGATAAAGTGGTTTGGAGTCTTCTTAAGAGTTGGGAATATTCAATTAAATTTGGCTATAGACAAGCTTTGATTAGACAATTCCTAGATTATTGTCAGTCAGATTCGAATTTCTCGGTGTGGAAAAGATTGTGGCACCTCAAGTTATCTCCCAAATGGGTTTTATTTGTATGGAAATGTTTCCATAATATTCTTCCGGTGCAGTGGGAATTAAAAAAGAGGGAGGTGTTAGTTGACACTTTGAGTGCTTGATGTAATAATCAAGAGGAAACGCTTGAACATTTGTTTTTTGAATGCCATTTTTCACAAAGGGTGTGGCAAGGATCTGTGTTGGGTCTTGATTTTAGTATTGGTAATCCAATGTCATTTTTTATGTGGTTTAAGGGTTGGATCGAGCAAGTGAAGGACAATGAGATTATAGTTCAATCTGTGGCTGTTTTGTGGGCAATATGGCTGCAAGCAACGGAACAATTTTGTATTTAATCATAGCCCAAAGACTGTTGAGAGCACAATAGATGATGCACGAGAGTTCTTTACATTAGTCATAAATAATGCACAATTTCATTCATTTGCACAAGAAAATGATAGTTTTGATTTTGAGGCTACATATTCTAATGTGTGTGTTTTGCAGACAAAAGACGAAATCAGTGATGTCCCAGGTTCATGGACGACATTATTGATGTGTCTTGGAAGTCTTCAAACACTAGAGCAGGGATAGCTTGGCTCTGCTCGGATGGAAACAATCACAAGGTTATGCAAAATGCTGTTGTAATGTATCCCCTATCAAATGCAATGATAGCCGAAGCAACGGCTTGTTTGAAAGCCATTTGTTGGGTTGCTGGATATGGGTTACAATGCATTACAGCAAAAATTGACTACCAAGTTTTGGTAAGATTGCTGCAAAAAGTTTTAAAAATACATGTCTACTAAGCATATTTCCTTTTCATTTTGAAAAAATGTTCAATAATTT
Organism: Camellia sinensis; assembly: GCF_055761805.1. Taxonomy (NCBI): domain Eukaryota; kingdom Viridiplantae; phylum Streptophyta; class Magnoliopsida; order Ericales; family Theaceae; genus Camellia; species Camellia sinensis. Next base: position 53,490,868 of record NC_138962.1, read on the forward strand.
TTTATTAACAAATTACAACTTCTGTTTTTAGAAAAACATAAACATATTTATTTTGTACAAAAAAATAAAAAAAAAGTTGTAGACTTACCAAATCTTAGGAGTGAGAAAAAAACTAAAAAAATCATTCACCTTATTTGGTTTTAGAAAATTGAGCCAACTTTTTCAAAAATAAGTTTTTTTTTTTTATTTAAATTTTTTTGTTTTTAGTCAATTTGTTTAAACATTTAATGAATCTGTTTTTTTAATTTTTTAGATGCACCTAAACCTAGATATAATTAAAAAGTATAAAATATTTATGGAAAAAATCTTAAAAAAATTCATCAAATACAAAAAATATGAAAAAATATAAAAATTCAGTATATTTTCATATTCTTATATATTTATTGAAAATTTTAAAATAAATTTTTACAAATATTTTACTTTTTAAATGCATTTAGAATATAAAAAAAATTTACTAAAAACAAAAAAACATAAAAAGCAAAAAATTTAATATTCAAAAAACAATCAAAATCAAACAAGACAATTAATTCTAAAAATAAACAGATCCTACTTCATGATTCAATCCGTTATTTTTTAGTTACAACTCTGTTTAAAACCAAATCGAACCATTTATACATATATAATTTGTTAATATTATCAAATACATATACATATAACATGATATAACTAAATAATAATGTTTAGGTTATGGATAATATAAACCCTTCAATAACGCCCATCACTATTACAAGTTCCAAACCGACCCAACTGGAGAAGAGCGAGAGACAGGAAAGAATTCTCTTTTATGGGTATATCACTAATCTCTGAATCACTAAATAACAACCCATTTAAATTCTCATATATTCTTGGAATTATTTGATCTCATGTTGATTGCTCTGATTTGGTTTTAACTTTTATTGATCTGTTTTTCTTATCTGTCTTACCCTCATGTATGTTTTTTCTTTTATTGTCTGCTTTAGCATTTTTTGTTTGTATTTGATTCTCTCCGCACAATCTATAATTATTGCCTAAAATTAACTCTTTAATTATATGATTTATGTGGTTTTTCTATCTGTGTATTTTCAAGTGTTATATATGGATTTTTGAGAAAGAGTTAAATTTGGCTAATAATTGATTTTCTGCAAATTGAGTTTTTTTGTTTTTTGTTTTGTTTTTTTGTTGTGTTTTTAGTGAATTTTTTTAATATTTTAAGTAAATTTTTTACTTTCTAGATGCACCTAAAAAGTAAAATATGTGTGAAAAAATATTTAAAAAATTCAATAAATACATGAGAATACGAAAATATACTGAATTTTTATCGTATATTTTTTTGTATTTGATGAATTTTTTAAAGATTTTTTTTTCCCTATGAATATTATACTATACTTTTTAAGTATATCTAGGTTAGTTGCATCTATAATATTAATTTTTGATAAAAAACAAAAAAAAATAAAACATGAAAAATAAAAAAACTCAAATTTCTGAAAAGTGGGCTCAAATTTTTGAAACCAAACAATCTATCCCAATATTGTATTCTAATTATCAACAAAAGTAGGTTATAACCATTTTCTGGAATGACATTTATTCCAGAGTGCCTTTATAATCTGTGTACTTCTAGATATGGAAAATTTTGAGCAAATAAAATTTGGAGTAATAAAACTCTGGAAACTGTCACGAATTATGGGAAAATCTTGGAAAGATGGATTTATCATCCCTTAAAGATTGAATTCTAGCATTCCTAACCTAAGAAACATCACTCAAGCATTTCAACATTTAATCATGGGATTGGATGCAAAGTGAAGAAAAGGAACAAGGAGAAGCTTGGACTGTTAAAGAAAATGTAAGCACAGAATGAACAAATTTTATCACTTCTTCTCTTCTCTACTCTAATAACTAGTGTATGTAGGCATTCTCTCTCTGTTTCTCTGTCTCTGTCTCTCTCTTACACCCACTTATTCACCCACACTCTATAACATATGATACTATGTAGTTTATTTGAGCAGGATAAGTAAATAAATGTATTGCCCAAAAATTATACTTTACAAGGCTAGGCTACAACAAATATAAATAAGGCTGAGATATTTTCTTGACATTCAACTTGGAGCAAACGTGTCTATCATGCCCAACTGTACATGGTCTTAAGTTTGGTTACTCTCTGAATAGGATATCAGTAATTGAATTAGTATACCTCTATAAGTTTGTGGTGTTAGTGCTTTGTGGGTTTCTAAGTAATGGTGCTAGCAGGTTTATTGTCACCGTCCATGCTTAGATACAACTTGAAAGTTTAATTTTGTTCTTTAGACTTATTGAACACGGAGAAATTTGAATTTTTTGAAGTGCAGTCTAGCATGTAAGAAGGTAAAACATATGAATACATGTATATGTTTTGCTATAGACATTTGTATATCATAGATGTGAGTTATTTGGTTATATTTGTTCTTAGATGTAGTCATATTTTCTACATCTCCTGTCACCTTTGGTTTCTTGGTTTTCACAAATCTTTCCTTGCTTATGTTCAACACTAGAATGCTTCACACTGAGATTATGTTCCACACGCCTAGGAGTGCTACGATCGAATATATTACACCAAGATTATGTTCAACATACAAGTCTAGGAGTTCCGTGATTTCTTAAGGATAGAAACATATGTTGTTACTTTCATTATAATTATAGTTGTTTTTTTGGAAATAATGAGTGCAAAGGAAGGAATTTTATTTTTAAGTAGTGTTCCCACTAAATTTACTTCATCCCCCTAAGGAGAAATTTTTGGATCATCTCAAATGTATGCTCAAGGTCATGTGTAGGGATAGGGATGGCAACAAGGAAGATTGGGGGAGGATTTTGAACACCTTGTTCCCAACCTCATAACAAGGTAGGCGTCCTCGACCTTGCTCCATCTTGGATTTGATTTTGTACCCCATCCTTGCCCTTATAGGGGATGACTTTCCCAACTCCTACAGTTTTCATCCCACAGCCTTCAACATCCACCCGCCACCACACACCCTTCACTCCTTTCGTCGTCATGGCTTCACTCGCTCACTACTAGTTCACCATAGCCCCTTGACGACTTCTCAAAACCCCACCACACCACCATAACTCTCCCTTCTCCCCCTCTCCCTAAATCTATGACTACATATTTAGAGAGGAATATAGAGAGAGTGCAAGCAAGTGACACCACACCACCAAACCCCTATAGCCCCAAATCTCAAATCTGTTACAATTTGACACCATCACCCCCCTTTCACCACACTCCTCTAGCTTCGCCACCACACCACCACAACCCTTTGACACCACAACAACCCTTCTACTCTTCCTCTATATGGGCCAACTCCACCACACCACCACAACCCTTCACCACCACACCACCACCACCACCACCACCACATCCTTTTGGCACCACCATAACCCTTTCACTACTTCTTCCCGTCTTTGTGGCTCATCTAAAATCCCAGAACATTCTCATGATCTAAACCCCCACCGAGCTTGGAATAGTCGAGCTATATATAAAGGGAGAGGAGGGAGAAATCTATATAGAGAGAGTGAGAGTCTACTTGTTCAACTAGGGTGGAAAACCTAGATTGGATTGTGGTGAAAGGTGAAGAAGAGGAGGAAGAGGCTGACCGCTTACAGATGTATAACCTAGTTTTGTATAAAATAGGATTTTTGTAATATTGATAAGTATTGGAAGTATTAGAGGTATAAATATAAAAATATAAGAAAAGCAAATGGGACAAGGGTGCGGAAAACCCTTAAGATCGATCCTTACCCGTCCCAAATAGGTCTTTCTTATTATGGCTCAAATCGAACCCTAGGAATGGGATTTGAAAGGATAACATGGAGCTAGCTCTAGATGGGATGGGATTAGGCAAACCCAACGAGTTTAGGGTGTTTATAGAACTTAGCGTAGACCAAGGTGGTGTTCGTCTTTGTGCCCTAAGGAAGATATTTTGTTTATAAGAAGAGCAAGAACAATAAGTTTCACTAGTATTAGATAGGAAAAATGCCAAATAGCTACATCTTACTTTTAGACAACACAATTTCTCTCTTATATCTGATGCCAATGGGTCTATGTGAGTCTCACGTTAAAACATTGTTAAAGCTAAAACTTTATTAAAGGAGTGAGGTGTCAAGGCTCTGTTAGGACAACCATTATGGCCAAGCACTTGCTATGTTGGTTGGCTTCAATAAAGTGCAAGCCAAATATGGTTTAAATTTTAAATTATGAATGGTTGGCAATTGTAACAACAAAGTTGTCCCAATTGGATGACTAGCTTAAAGTTTTGACTTTTACTGAATTGAACTAGGCATATTGAATCGGTTTGCTATGGTTAATTATTGACGTTGCCTTGCAATTGCTCTGGTTTGTAGCAAGTTCTGAGGGGGGTTTATTCCTAATAAGCAGCGATAGGGAAGGGACACCCTATACCAAACCCAACTCACCACCATTCCTAGTCAGGTACTTATTATCATGGGCTTCAAAAATTATCTTTAAATTTTCAGGTAGAGTAAAGGCAATTTATTATAAAAACTAAAAATAGGAAAGAAAATTTTAAGGATTGCTTGATATACATAAATTAAGGAGGAATAATTCATGGTCTCTTTATATTAGCTCATTTGTTGGGTTAGGGTTAAGAGTTAATTTGTTGAAATGCCATGTTGTTCTTTAAGCCAATGTAAGAGTATTTAATACGAAACTTAGTCTATCTTAGAGGTTGACTATTTGAATAATGCTCTTCATAATCTAAATTTTCTCATCATTTTTTACTTATATTCAAATAGGCATTTCCTTGAATTTTTCAAAAAGGCATTAACGAGATATGCATATTGTTATCTCCATTCTAAAATTTCTTTTCTTTTCTATAACTTTGATACTTACTACTATGCTCATCGAAGATGTCATACCAATCATTTCTCATTATCATCAGGTTTATGTCAAATTTATACAACGGTGTTGTTTCCACTTTCAACCTTGTTGGTTATACTAAGAAGGCTGTGACAAATCAAGACTCATAACCTACTTTAAAGTTTTTGAATAGTACTGCTATTAATTCATGAGTTAGCATCCTACAATTAATATAATCTTAGTACTAAATGTTTCTCAATCTTCTTCAAAGGAGTAGTACACACCCTTTTTTATAACTTAGTCATTGCTTGGTGGTGGGACTTATTCAACATACTTTGAATATGGCGGTCACATGTATTCAACATTTAGGGGCATTGCTTGGTGCTATGGTAAAAACATGGATTTCCATGCTTGAGGATGAGAGCAAATATTAGTGTCTCCATTCTTACCACTCCTAGCACCCGTAATTACCGGGTGGCTATGAAGCACGGATACTTCAAAAGGGGTGACGCATCCGTATCGGATACTTATCGGATACCGATACTCCTCGGATACTCGCGGATACGTATCAGATACTTCTTAAAAGTATCAGATACTTCTTAATTAATTTTTTATTAATTTTGAAGTATCGGATACTTAATTTTGAAGTATCGGATACTCGAAGTTCTATATTACTTATAATATTTTGTTTAGTTCTTTGATAAGAGGAATATAGTGAGAGTTAAAGTAAAAGAATTTGTCAAATTGATGTATCCTTGTTGTCTCTCTCACTTCTCTCTCACTTTTTCACTCTCTCACGTTTCTTCTCTCTACTCTCACGTTTCTTCTCTCACTTCTCTCTCACTTTTTCACTCTCTCACTTTTTCACGCTTTTGCTTTTAGTTTTGGATGTTTTATGAATGTTTGAGCACTTTTAGGTTAATAGGAATCCCTCTCCTTATTTATTAATTTACTTTAAGTTTTATTTTCATGCATATTACATTATTAAAATTATATAAAAAAAAAAATTATGAATGTATCCTCGCTGTACCCGTATCGTAGATTTTCAAATTTTGACATATCGCCATATCCACATCCCCATATCACCATATTCGTATCCGTGTTTCCTAAGCTATCATTGATGACTTAAAAAAGTATATTTGCTGAAATTTTTATTTAAGAATGGTTTTTTGGGTTTAGCTAAGGTCTTGTGATATTCAATGATGAAGGGGAACAAGTTGAAACTATTGACCTTGAAGACTCTTAGTTTTATAGGAATCTTTCTTCTTTATCAAGTTGTCTTTTGCTTTAGGTTTTATTTTTATGCATACTGCATTACTAAAAATTGTTAAAATAATATTTTTTACAAACGTATCCCCGCCGTACCCGTATCCTAGTTTTTCAAATTTTGTCGTATCGCCGTATCCGTATCGTATCGTATCCGTATCCCGTATCCGTATCCGTGCTTCCTAGCCGGGTGGGGACTAACACTATGTAATGCCCTAGGTTATTGTAAACATACGACACATGTTAGTTTCCAATTTATAAAATGAATAAGTTGATTTTTAGATCACGTAGTTCAATAGTTTACAAATAGGTGGAGTTTGCCCTTCAAGGCATAGTTAAGGGCTCCAACAGGGGAACCTTACTTCATTCACACTCTGATATGATCTTGATTTTTAGAATAATAAAGGGCAAGACTTTAGGCCTAAGATATGGTAAATCCTATCATTAGAATAACTTATCATTAATATTTCAATTATTTGGGTAGTTGATTTAGGAAGTTGTCTTGTTGTCCTTTACTTCCTTTTGCATTGCAATGCTTTATACATAATTGTAGATGCCATATACATATGGCTTATGAAGGAAGAAATAACATAATTGCCTAAAGGCTTTGTGGAGGCTAGATTATCTTGAAGTGATCTAATTGGAGGTCCAATCCGCTCAAAGTGATCGATTTCCTTCTCTAGTTGTTCTTTTATTTTTGGATTGATCCTATAACATTTATTTTTGAATTACCCCATGGCCCTTTGCCTTAAATGGATTAGTTTTGATTCGTATGGGTAATCAAAAAAGGAAACCAACCATTGTACTCTTCCATGCTACAATTCATATGCCAAAAGATCTGATGTTACTTCACAAAATCGTCACCTCAATGATGTTACTATAATTTTTATCCTTTCATTATAGATTTTATTTTCTTTGGAAATCACTACAAATCTCAAATGTTTAGTCAAAGTCTCTGGCAATGCCATCTTTTTTGGCGCCCAATACTTTAGAGGAGAGGGGTCTAGAAGTAAGGATAAACAATGAATGCTTAGGCTCTGAAGAAAGAGATAAAATGGAATATTGCATTTGTGAAAAACCTTAAGAAGGTTACAGACTTCATCAACAGTAAAGCAGATTTTAACAGAGGTTTTCACTACTGCGGTTAGATTATAATGTATTCCCCGAATGATGGTTAAGTTATAGGGTATGATTTGCATACAAGAGTAGATTGAAAGCAGACTTAGGAGTTTAGAAAAATGAAATGAGGAATTGTAGATTTTTTTTCCTTCTTATTTTATGTATTCTTTTCATCTATATTGTTTACTGAAAAGAAGTGAATTATGTGACATGAAGATTCATTCGTTCCTCAAATGTATGTTGCTGAGTACGAAAAAAGGTATGAAGATTGAAGAGTGCCATAAAGAACACAATAAGCTGACACAGTTTCCACAGGATATATGTGCATGTGTGTGTTAGGTTCTTATGTAGATATACTTCACTATGTAAGATTGATAATAGATTTTCCAGCAAACAAAGCTAGCTATAAACTATAAGGGAAATGGAAAAACTAACAATATAAATTGTACTTATGGATTGGAAGTATCTATGTGCTTTAAGTTTTTTACCCTCAGAATTCTTTTTATTTATGCTTTCTATCTTAATGCAGTTGTACAAGGTTATTGTTTGTATCATCTTCAGAGCCAGCTGAATAGTGGTCACATCTTACAACCTTCGTTCCAAGTTTTGTCTTTCTGCAATTATGGGCTGAGAAGAAGACAATTTCTTTGATCTCTAAAGGTAATTTACCTGGTTGTTGGCTTTGATTATCCTCGGTACTGATTGTGGACAGAGAAATAGAGGTTGCGTTTGGTAGAGCTTTAGAATTATGATTTGAGAATAGAGTTATATTTTGAGTTTGTGAGTTTTGGAATTATGATTTGAGTGTGGAAAATTTGTTTGGTTATGAGTTTGAAAAAGAGTTTGAATTGAGTGATGTGACATATAATATTGAAAAGTGGGTATTTTGAAAAGTGTTTTGAAAAGTGAGTGTGGAATTAATTTTCTAAAGTTATAATCAAACAACACACTCAAACTAAGGGACATAATTAAAATTCAAAAGCTCTACCAAACGGAGCCAGAATGTTTGGGAGTATAGTTACAAAGAGTATTTGTTGTTTTCCACCTTGACCCACATGCATTGCACAATACTGGCTTATGAGATGGTCCACGTCTCCAAATTGTACTGACTGTTCCAATTTGTTATCTATTAGCATTTGAAGAAGAAAAAACCAACTACTAGTTCATATTTACACTCCCATACACTGCTGAAAGGACATAATATTTTGATGAACTAATATAAGATATATAGGTAAACTTGACAAATGAATTCCTTCGGAGAAATAAAACAAACTTGCCACTTATGTCTCCATTAGTATAAAAATCATCCCCTTTTATTCTTATTTCTTCGGCGACAATTAATAGGATCAGTCAAAAGGCTAGAAAGATTATAGAATGAGGGGAATATTTAGTTGTCAGAGTCAAACATAAATGCATTAACTATTGTTTACATAAAACTGCACTTACACACGTGCCAAGTATGAAGCAAAGAAACAGACAAAAATTACTATTATGAGATATTAAGCCATTTAAAAATGCAGCCGCAAGTCAAAATCGACAAAGTTTTTCTCATTTCTTTCTCTCTCTCTCTCTCTCTCTCCCCCTCGATATATATATATATATATATTTTTCATAAGTAGTCAAAATGGATTTGTAAATGGAATCTTGTCAACTATTAGCTTACCAAGGAACCTCTTTGGTTTAAGGGTTCAAGAAATACCTGCATTAGGAATCAAATTGATAAGAAAGATAAAATTTGGAGAAGTCTTTTTGATTCAGAAGACATCTCTCCACCTGATGGAGGGCATGGGAAAAAGAATTTCAACAAATTAGGGATTTTACACAGTGCCTAAACAGGACGTCATGTAATCAAGTTTTGGTGTGATTTAAGTCTTCTTTTCTGTTTCAAAAGGTTAATAGTTACTAGAATTTATTTACATTCTTAGGTTTTATGAGTTAGTGTTAATTAAATAATTTTTAGAATTGCTGGAAAAAAACTACCATATTGCTTCATGGATTTTAATAAGTCAGGTTATGTCCTTTCGGTCTTATATATGCTTTTTGTTAGGTTTAGATATTGTATTTAGTCAGAATTTCTCAATTTCCTAATTTGGTGGTTTAGTTTTTGTTGAAATATGGCAGTTTATCGATACTCTTGTAATTTTGTTCAACGAGAGTTGTGTTATGAAAATTGGAGATTGTGTTTATACGATTTTGGCATTTTGCTTAACCCTTGCATTGACGAAGTTCTTTTTCCTACTCCCCCTGTCTTGTTATTCCTTTTGTCTCTTTCTATTTATTTTCTTCACATCATACCTAAGAAACTGTTCAAAGCCCAATAAAAGCTCTTGTTTTGTCTCAAATCTCTTTCCAATCAACCCTAGATCAATCCTTTATCTTAGCTTTTGCCTTTAATATTATACTAAAACTTCAGCCAAAGGATTCAAGCATTTCTCTTTGAAAATCCAGCAATGATAGGCTTTCTACATTGAGTTGATTCCACCCCTTCCTCACGTAGAAAATGTAAAAGCTTTATTCAATTCTATGAGCCAAATCAATTGCAAAATGTTTAATTTTTTCTAAGCTGTCCTACATCACCACCCTACCAAACGAAGGCTTCTCAAGTCCATTTCAACACTAGTCGACTAACATGTGATCATCTAACATCTCTTAGACTAAAGAAGCTTTTTTTTTTTTTTTTTTTTGATATGTTAACAAAAGCTAGTTATTAACTTCTCGTGCTTTTTTGCTCAATATCATAATGACCCAATTATTAGTAACCTTCAATTGCTAATATGATGTTTAATACCATTATGCATAGTGGTGGAGATCCACAATATGGTACCCACCCATAATCCTTGTTGAGGGTTTTATACTTTACATGAACTTTGCGAGAATGCATTAACATGTAGGAAATGCATAGGGATGGAGTTTTTAAATAGCTTGATATAAATTGTTGGTCTCATTTCCTAACAGCTTAGGCTTTTGGGAAAATTGGTGACTTGACATGTTATCAGAGCTTTGGTTGAGAGAGGTCTTGGGTTCAAGTCTCTTCGTTGGCATTTGGTATTATGCCCCTCGTTTGGTTTTTTTCCTCTTTGCTTGATTGTTTGCTTCTCCTTTTGTTTGATTCTCTGTTTGTCTCTCCACATGCAAGACGGGGTTGCACATGAGGGTGGGTGTTAAATAGCTTGATATACATTGTTGGGTCCATTTCCTAGGTGCTTTTCCCAAATTAAGCCAAATTAGCAACTTAATTCCCAAACTAGGCCTAGTTTGGACGGAATTCTCAAACTAAAGCGCTATTACAAACCACGCTTTCACTGTTTCTAGGACCCTCCCGCAGAAAATTTGTGAAATAGTAAAAGCGTGGTTACAAACCACACTTTTAATTAAGAAAGCGTGGTTACAAATCACGTTTTTAACAAATTTTTTTTCTTCTAGAAAACGTGATTAGGAACCGCGCTTTTAATTAAATCATAAAAACATGTTTTGAAAACACGTTTTCACTGTTGCACTCACTCTTCATTTTCATTTTCACACTCACACTCACACTCACACTCTCTCTCTCTCTCTCTCTCTCTGACACGTACACACACACCCACCACACTCACATTTTTTTAATATATATAAATTTTATTTTATAATTTGGGACCAATATTAAATATATACAATAATAATTTATAATAGCAAATAATAATCAACTATATAATTTTTATAATTTTTGTAAATATAAATCATTTTTATATAATTTTTATTTTTCGAGTGGTTAGAAATAATTTTTTACAAATTAAATTGAAACAACCATACGCATGTATATAATCTGCCCAAAAGTTAAAATGATAATTATTTTTTACCCTTAAATGATAATTATTTTTTATTTTTTATTTCTTATTTTTTAACCAAATTAATTTTTAATTTTTTAAAAAAAATTCTAAAAATCAAACCATACATAGCCTAAAAATCTTTTGATAAGTCATTTCTTACGTTGGTAACTTATTTAATTATTTGTTAATTTTACGACATTTTTACCATTTGAGGCATGTTTGGTAACCATTTCGTTTTCAGTTTTCAATTTATATTTACAAAATTTTTAAAAACTATTATAAAAACTTGTTTGATAATTTTTTGGGTTTATAAATGGTTGTCTCAATTGTAAATTTGAGGAAAAAACGTAAATTCAAAAAATGAGTTTATATTGGTTTTTAAACAAAAATTTAAAAATTTTACTAATAATTTTTTTTTCAATTAATTTTATTTGAATTTTTTTTTTACAAACTAACGTAAACTCATTTTTTGAATTTATTTGAAAAAAAATTAATTGAAAAAAATTTTTGTTAGTAAATTTTTTAAATTTTTGTTTAAAAACCAACGTAAACTCATATTTTGAATTTACGTTTCTTCTTCAAATTTACAAATTGAGACAACTATTTATAAACTAAAAAAATTATCAAACAAATTTTTATGATAGTTTTTAAAATTTTTGTAAATATAAATTGAAAATTGAAAATTAAAAATGAAATGGTTACCAAACATGTCTCAGATGGTAAAAATGTCGTAAAATTAACAAATAATTAAATAAGTTACCAACGTAAGAAATGACTTATCAAAAGATTTTTAGGCTATGTCTGGTTTGATTTTTAGAATTTTTTTAAAAAAATTAAAAATTAATTTGGTTAACAAATAAGAAATAAAAAATAAAAAATAATTATCATTTAAGGGTAAAAAATAATTATCATTTTAACTTTTGGGCAGGTTATATACATACGTATGGTTGTTTCAATTTAATTTGTAAAAAATTATTTCTAACCACTCGAAAAATAAAAATTATATAAAAATGATTTATATTTACAAAAATTATAAAAATTATATAGTTGATTATTATTTGCTATTATAAATTATTATTATATATATTTAATATTGGTCCCAAATTTATAAAATAAAATTTATTTATATTAAAAAAATGTGAGTGTGGTGGGTGTGTGTGTGTGACAGAGAGAGAGAGAGAGAGAGAGAGAGAGAGAGAGAGAGAGAGAGAGAGAGAGAGAGAGAGGTGAGTGTGAGTGTGAAAATGAAAATGAAGAGTGAGTGCAACAGTGAAAACGTGTTTTCAAAACACGTTTTTATGATTTAATTAAACGCACTGTTCCTAATCACGTTTTCTGGGAAATTTTTTTTTTTTTTGTTAACAGCGTGATTTGTAACCACGCTTTCTTAATTAAAAGCGTGGTTTGTAAATACGCTTTTACTATTTCACAAATTTTTCGCGGGAGGGTCCTAGAAACAGTGAAGCGTGGTTTGTAATAGCGCTTTAGTCTAGTTTGGGAATTCCGTCCAAACTAGGCATAGTTTGGGAATTAAATTGCTAATTTAATTTGGCTTAATTTGGGAAAAGCCCCCATTTCCTAGCAGCTTTGGCTTTTGGGAAAATTGGTAGAACTTAATAAAAGACCGTGTAATAGGACTAACTCAACTTTCATGGTGATCATGTATCCACTATGCTATTGATCATTATTTTGATTACTAGGAAAGTTACAGTGTCACGAAATTGAGTCAATGGATTTAGTGAAGAAAACTATAAACCTCAAACTTCTCTTCACTCACTATTTATGTAAGAGGTCGTCAATCAAATTGGGTAGTGCCATCCTTCACGTGGAAGCACCATTTTAATTTAAAGAATTGAAGCCCAATCACAATGATCTATAGGGCACGACCTATAATTTCTCATATTTAAAGCTCCATCAGCTTAAGTTTCAAACTATCAGCAAACAAGTCTGTTAGCAGGGCATGCATTCTATATGTGATATAGTTAGAAAGAAAAGCTAAGATTCACTAATTTCTTAATTGTCTTTCGCATGTTAGCTTTCATTGTATAGCAAATAAGTACAGCAAAGGACCTTGGGCTGATGATGTAGAACATTATAGGGAAAGAGAAGAGAGAAGAAGAACAAGGGCCACATCCATTTTACAAATGGCTACAGCCTTAAACTGTCAATATTATTCCAAAACTCAATAGAATAATGCAAATACCTAACATTTATAGGCTAAAAGCCCTAATCTGAATTAGGAAACTAAATACTAAGTATTTTTTGGAAAGCAAGGACTCTAATCCAACTATAATTAAAATTAAATAACTAAAAATATTAAAGACACAAAATAAAATTGTAATCCCATAATTGGTGCATGCCTGTTTCGCATCAAATGATGTTCATCTTGGAGATATAAATCATATATGCTGAAGCTTTTAGATAAATTGGTGGTCAACAATTTAACCCGATATATGTATGATTCACACCTGAGGGGCGAATCGTTGGGGCATGTGTGAACTAGAGTTCCACGTCAAATAAAAATTAAAATGAGTTGGTCTTAATAGACATTTAATAAAATCACCACTTATAGGCTTAAGATTTTAAGTGGGTATGAGTTCTAGAGCCTTGGTGTTGCGTAGACATGGACCCCTCAATTACTATCCAATGGATTGGGCCATGATAGGTTATGGGTTCAAGTCCCTCTGTTTGTATTATGTTTCTTTGTGTTGGAGTGCTTGATATGCATTATTGGCCCTCTTTTCTAACAACTTATGTTTTTGGTGAATTAACATGGTATCAGAGCAAACAATAGATTCCATATTCTAACCTCACCACCTTCCGAATAATTATAATACTTGAATGTTATAGATGAGAGTCTAGTCACACGTGAGGGTGCGTCTTGAGAATATAAATAATAATGTTAACCCTCTTTCTAACAGCTTAAGCTTTTAGATGAGTTAATGATCAACAATTTAAAAATTCAATCAACTTTGATATTCAATATAAAGAAGTAAAATTGAGAAATAATGCTGAATTTTACTTAAAGATAAAGACAATTAAGGCTTCTTAAAGAGGGAAGGAAGCACAAAATAAGATATCTATTGCATTATGTGTTGTATGTGATATGAGGGATGGGGAGAAAGACTGATGCCATAGGACTGGTTTAGATGATGATACATGAACTTATGGAGGAAGAGCACAAAAGTGTCAAAGTTAGATGGTGGAATCAATGTTACATAAACTTGGAAACTTGGTGTCAGAGTTGTTTAATCTCCAAAATATTCGAATGGAGTAACATTGTGAATTCAGTACTAGATATGTATTCTTTTGTTCATTAGTTGGATGGTCTGGGTGGTTTTGTTGGGTAAGTTGGTTTTGTTGAAGAAGCATCTGTAAGATGTGTCAATGTATATATATATTACACACATACCCATGTCTTGCTTGATTTAGTGTGTAATATGACACATGCATTGAAGAGTCCATACAACATAGATTGCAATGAGTAAGTCAATTTTTAACAATTAGAGTCATTTAAGAATAAGTACCAAAAAAACAGAATGATTTAAAAACACAAAAACTCTGTAAGGCACAATTATCATCAAAGTCAGGGTTTAAAGATAGATTTGTAGATTGGTCACGGGAAAAATCATGCATAGACATGGATCAACGTAGGACTTTAGCAATAGTGTTGAATACATCAAACATACATTTACTCTTAGTCCATTAACCTTTTGGTTTGTTACAATGAAGTACGGCGAGTAACCTATAGAAAAATTGCTCAAAGAGAGGTTGAATAGTTTTACAATTTCCAAACAAATAAGTTCTCCTTTATTCTTCTTGGTTGTATTTTTGTGTTTCAACATTTGACAATTCAATTGAAGCTTTCATGCCTTATTGAAGGCACAAAAGTAATTTTCAAAGTAGCACAATTGATCCATGATAGGTTTTAGAAACTAAGGGTTATTGTTTTTCCAAAAGAAGTACAAAACTTTTTGTAACACCAATTAGAAATGCCAATGTGGTGTAAACCCTAAGATACTAGAAAAGAGGAAGAATATTTGAGTTAGATGTTTTCCACCATAAAATTTGTGAGATAATTAAAATCATTAGCAGACTAAATATTTTGAACCGTTAAAAATTTGAAATTGGTGATGACATTCATAAAGATTTCATCTTTACAACTAAGAGAACTGTGTTTTCTGACATTATTTTGAGAAGAGAACTTTCTGAAAATAACTTCTCTCTACATTTTGATTATACAAATAAACAAATAAGGGAAAACCATGTATGGGAAGTTTTATGCAGGTAAATCCCTTAATCTTAGTTACCCACAAAGCAACATCTACAACAGTTGGCCAGGTACATAAAAACCATCTCCATTTAAGTTCCACCAAAAGAAGAGAAATTTCATTGGAAAACACACATACTTTGCATAATTTAAAAATGAATCAGAAGAAGCCATGTCTGTAAAAACATGAATCACAAGATTTAAAAGGCCACTCACTTCCAGTCCCACAATGGAAGCACAGGCCTGTTCTCCCCATGCAAACTGATCTCCTTGGACTTGATTCTTAAAAGGGATCAACTCCTATCATCAACACCCCAAAGACCAATTTAGTATTTTAGGGTAGAATAAAAAAAAGAACTTCCAGATAGTTCTAAAGAAGAAACCAAAACAATGCCAATAAACATATAAAAGACATTAAGAGATAAAAAAAGAAGCATTTTTTTAAGAAATAAAATCACATATTTTGAATAATTTAATTTAAATTTCAAAATTTTGTTCTTCATTATTTGTGTTCATGCCTTACCTATGCAACTTTCTTGCTTTTGATTCCTTCCTAGTCAAAAGATTCTTCGTAAAAGAAGAACCTGGGGAGATGTTTCAAATATAAGGAAAGAAGTACTTCTCAAAAGAAATCTATGTCGAGGTATCCACTTCCCATTTTGATATATAGAAAAAAAAAACCCAAACGTTGGCAGGGCAGACAATGTTGCGGTAGCAGTCATTAATGATATTGGGAAGCTAATTTAAGGCTGAAAACATGGTCATTTATGACATTTTGAAATAAAATAACAACTAAGGGAGGCCATTATTTATAATTATGGTCTTTCTCTATAATTTCCATGGTTTGTAGTCTTTCCTCATAAATGGGCTTAGTACTTTAAGGATTTACCTTAATTTAAAATATTACCACTTTAAAATCCAGCACATTTAGGAGGAAATTTTTTATTTCTTATCTTGTATTGATTCGCCATCCTAATTGTGTTTTCATTGGAACTAGTGGTGCGATGTATTTGTTGGGGTCGGCCAGAATCGAGAAGGAAAACACAATCACGTATGAGATTTTGAAATAAAAGAACAACTGGATGAGAGTAATAATTTTGTTTTTGTTCTTTATTTATTTCTCGCTCTTTAAGCTTTGTTGTCATTGGTTAAAAAAAATTGTTGCCAACCACCAATCCCACTGTCTAGTCTCACATTTGCAATAAGTGGGCTTCAACAAATTAAAGATTTTACCTTAACTTTAAAACTTTATAGTTTTTTGACTTGAGAGTTATTTAACATATTTTGGGTGGAATATTTCCTTTCTTACCTTATAAAGTCTTATCATTTTTATTGTGGTATGCTACCACTTTAGGTAGAAATCATAACAACTACTGGTGTGACATAAGACAAAATGGAAAAATTGAATGCCTAATAATGCAATTTATTTAATGCAATCAAGGTAAAGCTAGGACGCATTTTGAAATCTTCCTTCCTTTACAACATTTTGTACTCCCTCCATTAATAGTTCCTTTTGGGGAATCTAGCCTTTTTTGGTATTACAATTATTGCACTTTAAAAATATTAATTTTTCAAAATTATCCTTTGATAGTACATTTTTTTGGGAATGTCAATTGTCATAATTGTACTTTTTGTATTGTTAATGAATTTAAAAGAAGGGCAAAATAGGAAATTCGTATTATTTTAGTCCTTGATTTTTGAAAAGGCACTAATATTTTAGGACAATGAAAAATGGAATAAGGGACTAATATTTTGGGACAAAGGGAGTAATAGTTATCTATGTAACATTAGTTAGTTGACACGTATCACAAAATTTTATGTTTTGAATTAGATTAATTTGTTGAATTTGGTTTGTCATGCTTACGACCTAGAAATAAGAAGGAAAATGATTACCGTTGTGTATTTGCATTAGCTGTAGAGAAGTACTTTATTAATTAGATTAATTACACTTTTCACCCTTATAGTTTGCTTCAAATTTCACTTTGGTCCTTATAGGTTCAAATTGAACAGTTTGGTCCCCCTACACTTTAAATCTAGTTTTAGTTTGGTCCTTCTATTCAAGTTAGAGGTTAAAGTTAACGATTTTGGGACACTTGTCAGTCTAAGTTGTACACGTAGGAAAAATTAATAGAAATTTGGACGGAAGGACCAATTGAAATTGGATTTAAGGTGTAGGGAGCAAACTGTTCAATTTGAAACTATAGGGATCAAATTGAATTAATTAATTTTTGCTTGCATTATCATGGAATGTTTCTTACTTCTCTAATTACACTAATGTAGTCTGTGTTGGATAATTTGATATAGTCAAACCTATTTTCTAACAGCTTAAGCTTTTGGGACTAATAATGATTTAATATGGTATTAGAGCTCATGTTGGAAGAGGCCTTTGGTTCAAGTCTCTTCTTTTGCATTTTGCTTCTCTCTATGTACGTATTGTTGCGTCTTCACTTGAATGATGGAGTTACGTCTCCACTTGAATATGGGGTTGCATATGAGGGAGGGTGTTGGCTAGCTTGATATATATTTTTGGACCCAATTTCCAATAACTTAAACTTTGATATTGAACTTATAAATGACTTTGTAATCTCTCACATCAAGGTGATTTTTACACAAGGGATGGAAATGTTACACGGCCTTTGGTTGAACTTAACCCCGAAAGCTAGCTAGGTGAGGGTGCCCTTATGCCTATATGCTTAACATTGCTTTAGTACTCAGGCAATGTGGGACTTTGCTTCACACCCTCCCTCACGCCTAGCATGCTCATTCGGTAGCACTTGTGGCGTGCAGGCTAGGGACACAAACCCTACCCATCCCTGAGTACTTCGGCTCTAATACCATGTTACATGGTCTTGGGTAGAACTCAATCCCCAAAACTAGCTATTAAGGTGAGGGTGTCCTCACCCTTATATGCTTAACATTACTTTAGTATTCGGGAATGTGGGACTTTGCTTCACAGGATACCCTCCCTTCCCCAAAGGAATCATTCCAACTCCAAGTTAAAACAGTATATTATCATGTTTTACAATTCAATAATTATTAGGATAGACTAATATATTTTTTTTCTTTTACTTTAAAAGTTACTAGGATAGACTAAAAATAAAGTCATGCCACATGACACTGTTAGACGGTTTGATATACATTGTTAGGTCCATTTCCTAACAGGTTAAGGTTTTAGGACAATTGATTGTTTAACATGGAATCAGAGCTTAGGTTGGAGGAGATCTTGGGTTCAAGTCTCTCTATTTGCATTTGATACACTTAGAAAATATGAAGAAGAAGAACTCCGAAAATATGAGGAAGAAGGAATATATTTCTGTTATATTCAAAACTTCTTATCTTACAAGACCAAATGACACTCCTTATATAGGAGATATTACAAACATCATCATAACCCATTATATGCCACTTACATATTATATATTACCACTATCTACCACTATCATATTATATACATGCCACTATCTACCACCAACACCACTATCTACCACCAACACCACTATCATATTCTATACATACCACTATCTACCACCAACACCACTATCATATTCTATACATGCCACTATCTACCACCAACACCACTATCATATTATATACATGAACACAATTTCCAGCACTCCCCCTCAAGCTGGTTTGAAGATATCTTCCATAGCCAGCTTGCTAGTCAGCTTATCAAATTGCTTCTTGTGTAGTCCCTTCGTTAGCACATCAGCTAATTGTTCACCTGTTGGAAGGTAGGTCATACAGATTATGCCAGCATTGATTTTCTCCTTGATGAAATGTTTATCCACTTCTATATGTTTTGTGCGATCATGTAGAACTGGATTATGAGCTATAGATATAGCTGCTTTGTTGTCACAATAGACCTTCATAGGTGTCGGGTGAGAAAGCTTTAATTCTTCAAGAATTCTTTTAATCCACATTACTTCACAGATTCCATGGGCAACAGCTCTGAACTCTGCTTCTGCACTACTTCTAGCTACCACATTCTGTTTTTTACTCCGCCATGTAACTAGGTTCCCACCTACAAAGGAGCAGTATCCGGATGTTGATCTCCTGTCTGTAACACTTCCTGCCCAGTCTGCATCTGTGTATACTTCAACTTGAAGATGTCCATGTTTCTTGAACAGTAAGCCTCTCCCTGGAGTTCCTTTTAAATATCTTAAGATCTTATAAACGGCCTCAAAGTGCTCTGCCCCTGGTGAGTGCATGAACTGACTTACCATGCTGACCGCAAAGGCAATATCAGGCCGCGTATGAGACAAGTAAATCAATTTCCCTACAAGTCGCTGATATTGTTCTCTCTCTTTGACTTCTTCAGCCTTAGCAGCTTGTAACTTCAAGTTAGGCTCGATCGGAGTCTCCGCCATCTTACAACCAAGCATACCTGTTTCTCCACGGAGATCAAGAACATATTTTCTCTGATTAACGAATATACCTTCCTTGGATCTTGCAAATTCCATTCCGAGGAAATACTTGAGGGCTCCCAGATCCTTAATGTGAAATTCTTTTGCGAGTTTCTCTTTAAGGGCTGCTAACTCTGCTTCATCATTACCAGTTAAAATGATGTCATCAATATAAACAATCAAAATTGCAATTTTACTGTTTTTTGAATGTTTATAAAATATTGTGTGATCTGCTTGACTCTGCGAGAAGCCACAACTGATAACTGCCTTCCCAAAGCGTTCAAACCACGCTCTTGGTGATTGTTTGAGTCCGTATAATGACTTGTTCAATCTGCATACTCTGTCACTTCCAAGTCTCTGCTCAAATCCCAGCGGTAGGCTCATGAACACCTCCTCTTCAAGATCACCATTGAGAAATGTATTTTTAATGTCAAGTTGATGTAGAGGCCAATCTGAATTTACTGCAAGAGATAACAGTACTCTGATGGAATTTATTTTAGCAACAGGAGCAAACGTCTCCTGATAGTCGATCCCATAAGTTTGAGTGAAGCCTTTAGCCACCAGTCTCGCCCTGTATCTCTCAACGCTTCCATCTGCGTTACATTTTATCGTAAACACCCATTTACACCCAACTGTTTTCTTGTCTTTGGGTAGATCAACTATCTCCCAAGTACCACTTCTCCTTAAAGCATTCATCTCCTCCATGACTGCTAATTTCCAATTCGGATCATCCAATGCTTCCTGTATATTCCTTGGAACAAACAAGTGTGAAATCCTAGATGTGAAAGCTCTATGGTTTTTAGACAGTCTTTGATAGGAGAGGTAATTTGCAATAGGATGTTTAATGCAATTTCAGACACCTTTCCTAATTGCTATAGGTACATCAAGGTCGGAAATAGAAGGAATAGGATTACCTAAAATTTCGATGCCAGAACTCGGGTGGACATTCGGGTCATTAGGATGGACATTCGGGTCATTATTCCTCAGATGAAATCGCTTCCTAGTATAAACCTGAAGCTCAGGATTTAGATCATTTTGTAGTACTTCTCCCCCTAAACAAGAATCTTCTTGACTAGGCACCATAGAACTTGGTTCTCCTAAGTGATCATTATCAGACAGATGTGGTTTTTGTGGACATTGGGGAGCGGGATAGAAATATCCCAAAAACGGTCTTCTACTCCACTTGTCTCCCCCTGAAGAGAAGTGTTGGGGAAATAGGATTTTGTTTCCACAAATGACACATCCATACTCACATGAAATTTCTTGTTTTGAGGATCGAAGCACTTATACCCCTTTTTGTTTGAGGAATAACCCAAAAAAACACATTTTATAGCACGGGGGTCAAGTTTTGAACGAAATTGACTGGGAACATGAACATAGGCAGTACATCCAAAAACTTTGGCGGGTAAATCAGAAAACAACCTCGTGTCAGGAAAAAAAGTTTTGAGACAATCAAAAGGTGTTTTGTATGTTAACACCTTTGTAGGCATCCTATTTATCAAATAAGAGGCTGTTAAAATTGCTTCACCCCATAAATATTTAGGAACATGCATGTAAAACATTATAGCACGTGCTACTTCAAGTAGATGTTTATTTTTTCGTTCTGCAATGCCATTTTGTTGAGGGGTATCCCGACATGTAGATTGATGAAAAATCCCCTTTTTTTTCAAAAACTCACCCAACTGCTCATTGAAATATTCTGTTCCATTATCAGAATGTAAAATACCAATTTTGGTTTGAAATTGGTTTTCAATCATATTGTAAAAATTTGTGAATAAATTTTTCACGTCAGATTTTTTATTCATCAAATAAATCCAACATAAGCGGGTATGGTCATCAATAAATGTAACAAACCATCTTTTACCAGAAAGAGTAGTGATTTTAGAAGGGCCCCAAACATCACTATGAATCAAATAAAAAGGTTTTGAAGCCTGGTAAGGTTTTGGCAAATAAGTAGAGCGATGAAATTTTGCAAAAATGCAACTTTCACAATGAAAAGAAGAACAATCAATCCCTTTAAATAATTCTGGAAATAAATGTTTCAGATAAATAAAACTAGGATGTCCTAGCCTATAGTGCCATAGCATTATTTTTTCTCGAACAGAGTTTGAACTAGTACTATTAAAGCTCTGAGCTTTTTTATTACTAACAGGTACTTCATCAAAGTAGTAAAGACCTTCAAGCATCTTAGCACGCCCAATCATCATCCCCGAGTTCTGGTCCTGAAATTCACAATGGGATTCAAAAAATATAACACGACAATTAGAATCCTTAGATAGTTTACTGACAGACAAAAGGTTACAGGCTAAGTTGGGGACGTGAAGAACAGCATTGAGATTAATTTTCTCAGTTAGTTTAATAAATCATTTTCCTGCAATAGGTGAAAAACTACCATCGGCTATTCTGATTTTGTCATGACCAGAACAAGGGAAATAGGTACTAAATAAATGGGAAAAACTAGTCATGTGATCGGAGGCACCGGAATCTATGATCCACGGAGAGAAGTTTAGGCAAGAGAAGGCTTTAGGATTTCTACCTGTTTGTGCCAACAAAACACTAGGAGTACCGGTTGAGGAGTTGGATTTTATCAGTTTTAAGAGTTGATCAATCTGCTCTTTGTTGAAGGGACCTGAATCGGCTTCATTAGCGGTAGGAAAGCCACGATTCTTCTCTCCTTGTTTGCTGCTTTTCCAGTTGACAGGTTTGCCATGGATCTTCCAACACGTTTCGCGTGTATGGCGAGGCTTGTTGCAAAAATCACACCAGACCCGTGGCTTATCATCAAACCTGCGCTGGTAATTTGCAGCCTTGTTGGCCGCAGCATCGCTAATTAAAGCAGAAATTTCAATTGATTCACCATTACCTTTTTTCTTAAGCATGACGCTCCTTCGGCTCTCTTCCCTTCTGACTTCGGCAAATACTTCGCCAATGGATGGGAGAGGAGGTCTGCCAATAATTCTTCCTCGCACTTCATCGAACTCAATGTTGAGGCCGGCAAGAAACTTGTAAATACGGTTGTCTTCCACAATTTTCTTGTGGTGGTTGCAGTCGTCAACCGATTTCCATTCGTATGTGTTGAAGATGTCAAGATCCTGCCACAACCTTTTCAACGAATTGAAATATTTGGTGACGGAATCATCTCCTTGACGAATCTCTTCCAACTTCAAAGTTAATTCGAAAACTTGAGATTGATTTCCTAGGTCAGAATACATCTGACTAACATTATCCCACAATTCTTGTGCAGTAGTATAGCACATGTAATTAGAGCTTATATCCTCCTCCATGGAATTGACCAACCATGTCATAACCATGGAGTTTTCAGCGTCCCAACTGTCGAACAGCGGATCATTAACAGCAGGAGCCTTCTTGTCACCAGTGATGTAACCGATCTTTCCTTGTCCACGGATATACATCCGGACAGATTGTGACCAGCGGAGAAAATTATCACCATTTAGGCGGATGGTGGTGATTTGGACAGAGTGAGAGTTGGACGTTTTCACCGGAATGGCAGCGGCAGGGGTTGAAGTGGTTTCGGACGTGACTTCCGACATGGCTATGACGGTTTTAGGGCTGCTGTGTTTTTTGTTGCTCTGATACCAACTTAGAAAATATGAAGAAGAAGAACTCCGAAAATATGAGGAAGAAGGAATATATTTCTGTTATATTCAAAACTTCTTATCTTACAAGACCAAATGACACTCCTTATATAGGAGATATTACAAACATCATCATAACCCATTATATGCCACTTACATATTATATATTACCATTATCTACCACTATCATATTATATACATGCCACTATCTACCACCAACACCACTATCATATTCTATACATACCACTATCTACCACCAACACCACTATCATATTTGTTAAAATTTACCATCACCTACCACCAATTTACCATCACCTACCACCACCTACTCCTCACCTACTCCTCACCTACTACACTCACCCTCTCCTATATAATGAGCCACTCACCATTTGTAATATACACAATATCAATATATCAATCAATAATACATAAATTCTTACATGGTATCAGAGCAATAGGTTAAAGATCTTGGTGTTTTTCGCCTTCCGGCGGGCGGCAACCTTGCCTTGACCGCCCGCCGGATCTCAACCAATTCAAACCTCGGCATCTGCAGTATCTTCCTGTCCCAATTGCTTTTCAGCATCCACATTCTTCTCATTTTCTTTGGAAGGTTCTTCACTCTCCGGAGCAATTTCATCAGTGGGAGTTCCCCAATTCCTGCTACCACCACCATCACGTTTGAATTCATTCCCACGTCCGGTGCCACTACGGCGCTTAAATACTCTCCGAGTACGTTCACCTTCTACTTCTTCTCTATTGTTGAAACCACCACGACGACCACCACGGAAACCACCACGAGCCTCACGAGGCGGTCCATTGTATCCACGTCTTTCAAAGGGCTTCCCTGCATCTCCATCTTCTGCGGGCTTCTACCCTCCAGAGAAACCATTGTTACTGCTGAAGGTACTTTCATTATTGGCCAGATCTCGATTAAACCCACCTTCGTCTTCCCAAACTGGTACAGGTACTGCAAGAACGTGTTCCAGTCGCGTCGCTTTTGTGACTCGTACCGACTCGGCGGGGGAGGCTGCGCCGCCGCCGTTGACGCACCTTCCTCCGATCGTCCTCCTCCTACGGTTGCAGACGATGAACCTTCGCTCCCCTCGGGTCGGATGGTCCGGCTCCGGATGATGAATCCATCAATCAGAGTTGTCTATTCAAATCTTTGGACAACCTGGTTTTCTCAATTTTGGAACTAGATCTCTTCCTTGCTCACACCTAATCGAATTCGGCCTTTCTTTTCCCCAAAATCTCAAGTCCTCTGCTCTCAAAGGGCAAGAGATTCATCGTGGACTGAAGCATCAGAGACCGAGAGGCCAAGGAATTCAACATCTCCATTGACAACAGCGAAAACAAAAGCCAGTTGCTACTCTCACACAATTACACAAAGCAAATTCAGTTATTCCTTTCCTCTGGAATGCATCAGTTTTGGAACCCAACTTCATACAAGCCATTTTTTGCAACTTCAAGCCAACTAAAACTTCAGAGCAGAGCGTCGGTGAGAAACAAAAGCCAATTCAAGAGCCAAACAGACCTTTTACAAAACTGAACAGCCAGCTCACTCTCCACTTTATCTATTTCTTTTCATTTTTTTTTATTCTCTTTATCTGTCTAACCCATGTGTGTATCTCTTTATTCCCACTTTTTTCCCCTCTCCCATAAAATAATTCTCCACTAACTTTTTATTTTCTTTATTCCCACTTTCTTCTTATTTCTTTCTTTATTTTTTCTTTCACATTCTTTTTACTCTTTTTCAAATTCCTTTCCTACCATATCGCTTTGCACACCAAACCATATTTTATTCATTTCCGGAATCAACCCCGATCCACATTTTACACCCAAAAAAAAAAAAAAAAAAAAAAACAACAACAACAACAAAAATACACAAAAAAAAAAAAAAACAAAACAAAAATTACAACAACAACAGTTTTGTTTTCTTTTCTGCAGACGGCCACCCACCGACCTACTCTGCCGCCGGTCTCTTTTTTTTTGCCTCCGTCCTGGGCGGTCCTTGACGGTGCTGCTTCTGTGCTTCCTAATCCACCAAGCACATTTACTTCCCCCTGCTCCTCCACTACAGCATATGGTGGACCTCCAAATCGGAACATCACGGTGGCCTTCCGCTTCAGCTCCTTGTTTTTTGTCTTTAGCACACTTATCTCTGCTTGCGCATCCTTATACATGCGTTGGAGCAGAGCCAGCTGGGAGTTTAACTGTTGCACCTCATTTGTCCTGCTCTGCAGCCGGTGCGACAAGTTTGTGACCACAGTCATGGTTTCCACACATGACTTTAGAGTATACTGATTGGCCTCAATATCAGTTTGCACCGCCATTTTTTGCTCCACCGACCGCATCGGAAAGTTCAACGGAGCAAAAACAGCGGTGTTTGGTTGAGGTTCACTGGCCACCGCACCAGTTATTTCTCTTGTGGACTCGTTCAGTTCTGGAAAGAGCGTGAGCAGACCACGGGACGAGGAGGCCATGTTCTGGGTAGCTGGACGGGAAGAAGAGGCCATGTTGCTGAGTGTTTCCGAGACGGGTTGGTTACAGAGTATTACAGCGTTTCTCTCTCAGCAAAGGAAGAGTTTTTTTTTTTTTTTTTTTTTTTAGAGGAATTTTCAGAAGTTTTTTGTCTGCCTCAGCCTCAGCATCAACCTTGGTTAAATAGCCTGAGGCAGCCACGCGCATCGCGCGCCTCTTGCCACCAGACGACAAAACGGGCGCGCAAGCCAAGGCGCCCACGTGCCTCACCATCATGTCCGGCACACCTTTTTATGACTTGGGCTCGCCTTTTGATGGCACGCCTTTTTATGGATTGGGCACGCCTTTTTATGGCACGCCTTTTGATAGATTGGGCACACCTTTTGAGGGTGCGACTTTTTAAGGGTCCGACAAGACTCTGTAAACTGTCCCGACATTGATTCCGGTTAGCTCCTTCATGGGTCCGACAAGACTCTGTAAACTGTCCCGACATTGATTCCGGTTAGTTTCTACAAGGGTCTAGCAAGACTCCGTAAACTGTCACCACAACTGTCACAACATTGTCTGCTACAACGGTCCGACATGACCCCATAAACTGTCTTCTACATCGGTTTGACACCGCCATCCAGTGTCCTCTACAACGTTATGACACCACCATCCAGTGTCTTCACCAATGGTCTGACACGACCATACAGTGTCTCCTATCCTCTTTTATTTTTATGTATTTTCTTGTTTTGTTACTCTCTCCAAACTCAAGTTGGTTAGTTTCTATCCTCCTTGAGTTTGCGGGGGGCTGTTAAAATTTACCATCACCTACCACCAATTTACCATCACCTACCACCACCTACTCCTCACCTACTCCTCACCTACTACACTCACCCTCTCCTATATAATGAGCCACTCACCATTTGTAATATACACAATATCAATATATCAATCAATAATACATAAATTCTTACAATATTCTATACATGCCACTATCTACCACCAACACCACTATCATATTATATACATGAACACAATTTCCAGCAGATACCCATTTGGATTCTTTGTCTCTCATTGACATTCTTTCTTTCTGTCAATGTAGGAATGTTTGCATCTCCACATGCAAAACGGGATTGCACATGAGTGAGAGTGTTAGATAGTTTGATATACATTGTTAGGCTCATTTCTTAACAACTTAAGTTTTTGAGACAATTGGTGACTTAACATGTGCTAATTATAACATATAGGAGTTTAGCATGCTTGGTACTCCCCATGGCCAAGATCAGGCTGGGAAATCTAGTACACGCAAGATTAGGCTGGGAGATCTAGTGCATGTTCAAATCCTTTCCAAACTCAGCTGGTGCATACATACTGGCCTAAGCTTGGCCCATGTTTCTGTGATGCTTTTATATAAACATGATGCTTCCCTCTATTGCTCTTCTTATCCCTACTATATACTCTTTTATTATTATTATCATTATTCCTAAGAGTAGAAGGTCCAGAGTAATACAATTGCTAGTATTTATTTGCCTTACTCACTATAACCTACGCAATTTCCTTACTCTAACGTGGTGCATACCTTTGTGTTAATTATTTAAGCTGTCTAATATCACGGGCAAAGAGATGAGTATCAGCATTTGAATCACAGTGCTAGATATGAACACAAAGAAACATAATTAATTGGGTTTAATGGAATTGAGGCAGTGAAGACATGGGAGAAAACTAATCATATTCGATTTAGAATGTGTAGATAATATTATTTTTCAAGACAACATAGTCAAATAAATGAGCTTTTCCCCTGAAGCAATAGGCAATACCAATTTCTCATGATAAATAGAATAAGGCTATAAAAGATAAATGAATACCATTGAAACATGACAATTGTGCACTTGGCTCAATTGTAAAACATCCTCAAAGTTCATATGGAAAGCACAAACTCTGAAAGATTTTATCCTACACCATAGCCAAGAGTCTGACCATGTTATTTTAGCTGTCGTATATATCATAATACAAACACAGACACACACACACACACACACACACATATATATATGAAGATAACTATTCTGATAATGTAAAAATGAGGATCTTATGGTTGCATCATAAAAGAGTGTGACTTTTTATCCTCTTCTTTGGAAGCAGCAGTTGATTTAAGCAGTACACATCCAAGACCAATTTCAGCAGAAGAGTTTTGGCTGTTCTGAAAAATGAGCACGTCTTCTTGTTCTGAAGCTAGATTGAAGAATTCTGGTTCTTGGAGAGTATGGTAAAGTTGCTTATGAAGCCTTTCAACAGGTGATAGAACACGTTGATTAAGCACTGACCTCTTTCTTCTTGGGATGTGAGAGTTCCAAAAACTTGGTTGGACTAACCCTGCAAAGTATGCGTATTGGATCAGCACAATTGGTTGGATAGAGGAATCTAGTGATATAAGTGATTTGTATGGTATGCATGTCATGTTAGATAGCCAAAAATAGAAGCAATTATAGAAATGATAAATTAGACAGTACATCTACGGACATATAGAAAAACAATGTTCTTGTAGGTAGTATTTCACAAAAACTATCTATATGTGGTTGACATAATTGATGGTAAAAAATAAGTTCATCATTAGCGCTCTACAATGTTCTGCGACTTGAGGCTTCATTACATAGTTGTTTAAGGTGAAAAGTTATTCTATTAGGCCATCAAAATAACCTTGGGTGATTGTAAATTCACAAAATTTTGACCACTGTCAAAATATTTTTCAGAGAAATCATTTCAGGATATTGTATCAAACAAATCCTAACTGTTCATTCTAAGCAATAAGTGATAAAATGAATAGTTGCAATTTGTCTACTTGTGGCAAGATTGTAGTGGGTATGCTCAAGTCAAAATCTTCCCTCAATACCTTTTTATCATCTTTGTGTTTTAAGAATTTACCGGAGAAAAAAGTGTACTTTAAAAAGCCTCTGCTATTTGTTGGACTCCACTAAAAGCTTTTTGGACTTGTTGACTGTGAATTCCCTTTCTCTTTTTTCTCTCTTGTTAATCCTAAACCCTTC
Source organism: Camellia sinensis (assembly GCF_055761805.1). Lineage (NCBI taxonomy): Eukaryota > Viridiplantae > Streptophyta > Magnoliopsida > Ericales > Theaceae > Camellia > Camellia sinensis. The sequence goes on from NC_138962.1 coordinate 53,519,660, forward strand.
CTTCATTTCAAACAATTTGAATGGATTGAGAGATTCTTTTTGAGAGGTCAGTAAAACATCACTTACTTGAAATTTTGATCTCATCTTTTAAATTATTTATTGTCAAAAAATTTTAATTTTAATTTTATTATTATTACTTTTTATGTAGGAAAAAGTGAGTGATTGGATGGTAACATTGAGCAGAGTATTGAGAATGCTTGGATTATGATGACGAAAGAGATGAATGGAATATTACACTCTTGGAGAACTTTAATGAGGTCCAAGGCCCCTAGGATACTAACTCAAACCAATGCAAATAGATGGATGAAGATTTTTGAAGGTTATAACTTGTTATATGGTTCAAAGATTTTAGACACATGATCTTAAAGATGAATGAAAAAATGAATTACAAAAGCTTCCTTTTTGATACCAAGAATAGACCAAAGGGAGCTTAGGCGCTTATAATGATAAACAACTCGATAATGTCAGTATGTTGTGAATAATCTATTTGGTGCTTCTCTAAATTTCTCAGGAGCCCTCTTCCTATTTTCTCATCGATCATATTACAGTGGACGTCTATTTAAAATAAAATAGAAATGAGGCATTATTATTTTTAATTATGTTGTGTTCCTTTAATAATCCTGTTATTTGAGATAAATTAAGATGAGTGTTTCCATAAGAAGCAGAATGGACCAATATAATTTCCATGTGATGTAGATGTGTGTTATACATATGCATATAAGCATAATGGCAAATTGATTTTACCAAATGTGTTATAGCATGTTTTCTCTTGAATTTATTTGAACCAAAAAAAAAAAAAAAAAAATAGCAATGAAATATAAAGAAAATGGTAAAGAACTTGCATGATACTTAGCTTAAATAGAATTGAATTGATTTATTTATTACCTGAAGCTTCTTTCCCATTTGTACCTTCCAATTGAATGCAGTTATCAGAGGATGATCTTGCTGATCCTGACCCAGATCCTGACCCAGCTCCATTGTTTGTATCATCCTCTAAGCCAGTTGAATGTATTGCAATCTTTGCTCCATATATTGGCTTTCTGCGATCATGGACTTCAATGGGGAGAGGTAATTTACCTTGTTGACAGATTTGAGTACCTTTATTAGCATGCTTCGGGATATAGTTATCTAGAGTCCCCCATATCCTCCATCTTGATCCACATGCATTGCACAAAACTGGTTTGTCAGGTGGTCCATTTCTCCATAGTGGTGTGTCTGTGTTCCAATATGTTAATTTGTTGATCATTCAAAATGTAAAAAATAAACTATTGATTCACATTCACAGACTGCCATGATAAATTGTTATCATTGCGACTAGGGTGTACAACAATTTGCATAAATATTATAATATATGTAAAATACATCAACAACTGAAGTCCCTTTAGAGAAAATAAATGCTATATGAATTTACATGAGAACATTGGCACATGAGAAACTTGCTACCTATGTTCTGCATTAGAAACAACCCAATGCTCATCCTTGATCAATTTTGTTGTTTCTGGGACTTTTGTTCTATACCTATCTGGTATGTAATTTTATATTAACTTGAACTCATCCATCAAGAAAACAATAAACTGAAATAGATTTCAAGTTAAGTATGATAAATTTAAAAGCTCTATTAAGTGATTGAACAAAAGCATATGTGTGTTGACCCTTGTTTACCAATATGAAAATTTACAATTGTATAAAAATGATAGAAATGAGTAATCCAGAGACAAAGCATATATCGACACAAATAACATCAAAATAGAAATGTAACTTCTACCACATCAACTATTATCTCATTGGAATTTTTTTTTTCCCTAAGGGTATCATAATCCATGCATCAAAGAAACTATGGAGTTAACTGTTTGTCTAAGTATGTGTCAGAAATATAAAAATTATGAACTCGTATGCAATGTAATAGGGGTATATATGTTTTTGCGTATACATCTATATCATGTTGCGCTTTCTGTTATCTTACACTTATTTTGGAAAAATCCTCACATCAAAGAATTAAATTGAGATATTGAAGGAAAATTAGATTGTATTTAGTCCATTGCTTGTGTATCTTCAAGCCATGATAATGGATCAGGCACAATTCCTGCAGTTTCTCTTGTTTGAGCTGTTATTTTTTTAGTAAGTGATAAGATTTCATTAAAAGAGGCATTGCTGTGTTTGGATTATGAATTTAGGTGGGGATAAAAGAATGAAAAGAATTATTTTCCCATGAATGAGGTAGAGGCCATGCATTTATAATAGATTCATGATATGATACAATTTAGGAAACGATATAAATAAGGAAACAATACTAAATCAATGATTGACACAATCACAAATTATACACATAATACTAAAATTAAAAAGATTATATGTACTCTAATTTCTATATTCAACAATCCTCCTCAAGCTAGTGTGAAAATATTCAACAATAGCAGCTTGCCAATGTATGACTGGAAGAAGTTGGAAAAAACTCAATGGTTAGTCCAAATAAATGTTATCGAACAAATCTGATAGTCCACTGCCAAAAAAATGCTTAATACATTAGCACCACACCCTAGAAAGGGGAAAAAACAGGAACTGAACTGCCCTAGAAGAGCTGTTGAAACATCTATGGCCAGGAAACACCCTGGTTGGCAGCTAACAAGACCCTAGTTGGCATCAGAGGCCGGAGCTAATACCGGGAGATAGTTTATGGTCATGTCGGACTGTTGTAAAAACTGGTCAGAACTAATGTTGGGATAGTTTACGGGATCATGCCGGATTGTTGTAGGAATTAACCAGAATCAATGTCGGGACAATTCAAGGGGTCATGTCGGACCATTGTAGAGATTAACTGGAATTAATGTCGAGACAGTTTAAAGGGGTCATGTCGGACCGACGTAGAGAACTAGATGTTGTACCAGCAAGCATGACACATATATAACTTATGACGTGGTGCTGAACGATGATGGCAACAGATGATTGAGTGCGCCAAGGGACGGCTTATTAGAAAGTGCGCCAGGGGACGGCTTTGGTGGTGCGTTAGAGGGGGTGGCTTAGGTGATGCGCTAAGGGGGCGACTTGGGTTGTGCGCCGGAGGGGGCTACTTAGGTAGTTCACATGGTATATCACTATGCTCACCATGATATAGGTATAATACCCCTTTCAAACTCAATTAGGTTTGAAGATAAAAACCTGTTTGAAGTTGAAATAGAGGGAAAGACAAAGTGGAATAGAAACACAAAAAAAATGGATTGCGGGTAAAAGAAAATATGATAAAGGTATTTGGGATATGAATAAACTAGTGGATAGAGGAAGAAATCACCACGAAGTGATACTGAAAGAAAATATGACAGTGGAATGGGTTGAGGTTCGGCAGACGGCCGAGGCAAGGCTGACACCCGCCGGTGAAGCAAAATTACTAGGTACTTAACCTAGCTTTGATACCAAAAAGATTGAAAAGAATTATTTGGTTTTCCCATGAATGATGCAAAGACCATGCATTTATAATAGATTCATGATACAATTTAGGAAACGATATAAATAAGAAAACAATACTAAATTAGTGATTGACACAATCACAGATTATATACATAATACTAAAAATAAAAAAATTTTATGTACTCTAATTTCTATATTCAACGGGGATTTGGAAAAGGAGAAGGAAAATGTGAGACAAATGTGAATGAAATATAAGCTTAATTTTTTTTTCATTTCCCTTTCCCTTTCCAAATTCCTATGATCCAAACATAGCGTAAAGGGAATGCCACACAAATACAGAAGATAAACAAAAAAGGAGCCACAAGACTCCTACACACCTCCTCGAATCAAAAAGCCACAAGTCATTTTTATTTGAACCATGCCAGCTTTTGTTTTGAAATGTTAGAAGATGATTTTTTAATTAGCATTTATTTATTTATATCATATTTACATAGAAAGAAGATGAAAACTTATAGTGGCCAAACTATATTTGGCATATAGGCTTTCATCTTGTAGCAAAACAGTAAATTGTAGGACTGGAGTTAATGCTCAGTAGAGTTAAATATTCAACATTCTAAAATTGTCAAATAAAGATTTAAATCAAGAATTAGTAAAACATTAAGCTAAAGATAGATACAATTCCCATAGGGGAGGAATCGGGAAAAGACATCTATAAATTTGGCTGTGCTTTTGTATTGAGAACCCATGAGGTAACAAGTCAATTAATCTAAACAATTGATGCTAATTGTTAAAAGATAGATGCATGTAGGGTTGTATTAGACAACAAAATCTACATGTTAAATGAACTTATGGATGAAGAAAGCAAAAATATTAGAGAACTCAAACAAATTTGGATCATTAATAGATGATCTCCTTTACCTAGGTGTTCATTTATTATCACAGTTATATACTAATAAAATCTTTGATAAAAGCACACCACCAAATTATCACCATGAGATATTTTTCTCACTAACTTAGGGTTGAAGTTTCTATTCAAATGTCTTTTTAGATGTGGGTACATCCATTCATTTTTAAGTTTTCATTTACCAAAAGAGTGAAATAGAAGGTACCCTATAAAGCTTTGACTCAATTAAGTGTGTTGTTGCAGAAACACCTATAATAACTATATAAAACAGATAATCTGTCCTTTGAATGTCCTATGGCATGCAATATGGGTAGTCCGTAGACGTTGAATAGTCTATAATTTTAACAACTTCACAAATACAATCTACAACTTTACAGTTTTATGAATTTGAAGAGATATGAAATTTCTAATGCCTAATTATTAATGAAGGTCTAGGCCTATATATGATGAATTTAAAAAGTTATGCACTAGGGGTGCAAGTCAAGTGGGTTGGGCTGAGTTGGGCTAAAGATTTGTCCAAGCCTAATTCGAGTAGTGTTCAACCACTTGACACTACAAGAAATCAAGGTTTTAAAGACAAAATTTTAGGAACAAAAATAATTTGTCTATAAAAATTATATTTTTAAGGACAAAATATAAGAATTTAAAAAAAGAAATACTTAATCATATTATTTCATTTTTAAGACAAAGCTATTTGGTTGCAAAAGGGTTAATGACTTTTTGCAGACCTCTTTAGTTGGTTGCCAATAAACCTAACTCATACATTTTTTTATTATATTTTCACTCTTTGCACAACTATAATCGGGATTTCATTTCCTCTCCACGCCTCTCTCTCTCTCTCTCTCTCTCTCTCTCTCTCTCTCTCTTTCTCTCATCCCTAATTTCATTGTTGATTTCATCCCTGCTCTCAGAGACTCTGATCGGTGGTTTGTGGATTTCGTCCCCGACAATTTCGATCCCTAATCTGATCTCTCTCGACAGCTATTTCAGTTATTTCAATCACAGGTTTGATCGATTAGTCGTTTATTCATTTGAGCTAAAATTTATACGAAATCGATCATGTTTTTATGTCTTCGATTCATTCATTTTTAGTTCATTTCTTGTAAATTTACAGTTGAGAAATTTAGACGAACAGTCGTCGTTTTTTGATGCTTTTTCCGCTTCTCACAGTTCAGATTTCTTTTTGTTTGTTTCGGCATGACATTGATTCGAGAGATTGTGTTTCTTTAGTTTGTTTGCTTGGAACTCGTATTGTTTGGTTTCAATTTATACTTGAATTTGGTTTTCCGAACATTAGGATCTATTATTGTAACATTGATCTGTGGATTTTTTTTTTTTCTAATTATTTTAGAGAACAAATTATTTTAGGTCTAAGTGACATGGTTCTATTTTTAGATCAACTTTTACTCAAATTTATCTGGCAATCAACTTTGACATAGTTCAGATTGTAGGAAGAGGTGAAGATTGGGTTCCATCTTTTGATCTTGAGCTATTCCACTTACGCAATTTTATTTATATAAAAAATGAAATATTGATAGGTTTCTATAGTTTGTTTCTCTTAACTTCTATACTACTCTACATGTCAAATGAAACATGAACTGTTCCACTCCATTATAATTTGAATGGATTATGTAAAGTTGTTTTGGGAATTGATTATTTTAATTAGCTTTTTAGCATTTTATGAAAAGACCTACAGAAAAGGAAAGAGAATAGTTGATTTTTTTGTAGTGACTTTTTGGCCATTTAGTATGTTGCAAAATTAAAATATGAAGCCTACTACATAACAAGGGAACTCAAAGAAAATAGCAAACAAAAATTTAACATTAATAGGATAGAAAATTGATGTCATTAAAACTCAAACATACAATAAAATAGAAAGAAGAAACAGTTTTGAACTCACTAATATGAATTTTAAGCAGGTATGCTATTAAGCATTAAATAAGAAACAAGATGAGGCTGACAACCAACTTAACACAAGCAACCACACAGAGATTGTTTGGGAGTTGGCATTTTTAGTGGTTTTTTAATAATTTTTTTTAGTGGTATTGTTCTATTCTATGAAGCATGGACACGCTAGATTTCATGCCGTGGCAGTGTCTGACACGGGGACACGTACGAGACACGCCGGATGGCGTGTCCCTTTAATTTAATTATTTTTTTTGCAGGGACACGGAGGAGACATGGCGGGGACACGCGTGTCCACCAAATCTGGACACAAAGAGCAAAAGAGGAGTAAATGAGAAGAGTAAAACCTGGTCTTCGATCCAGTCGAGTCGCCTGTCGACCTCTATTCAGTCGACCACCGTAAGTCACTCTCTCTCTCTCGCCTGTCGACCTCCATCCATGACCTCGACCTCGACTCGCCTCGCCTGTCGACCTGCATCTGTAAGTCTCTCTCTCTCTCGTCCCTGTCTCTCGCCTTCCATCTTGCTCTCTCTCTCTCTCTCTCTCTCGTTCTCGCATCGATCGCGTCGATCGTTCTCGCATCGATCGCGTCGCGTCGATCGCTCTCGCATCGATCGTGTCTCTCGCGTCTCTGATCTGATCTGATGCTCTCGCGTCTCTGATTTGGACTTTTAGAGACAAATTTTGGTTGTCTCAAAATCAAAACTTTTTGCAACCACATATTTTTGTTTCTAAAAGTCTATTTATAGTGACAAATGCAAAATTTTGTCTCTAAAAGTCATTTTTTGACTTTTCCGGACAGACCATTTGGGACAAACTTCGCGACGGAGGAAATTTGTTGGTTAAAGTTTTTTCCAACAAATGTTACACTTTTAGGGACGGAATAAATTTGTCCCTAAAAAGCTGATTTCTTGTAGTGTGACTTGTGGGTCCGCAGTGTTTTGCCTAAGCCCATCCCAAATTCAATAAATTTAGCTTGGGTTAAGCTTGTCTTGCCCACAAAAAATGGGTTGGGCTTTTGAGTTTAATTTTTTATGACCTGCATTACACTATAAGTAATTTTTTAATTTGATTATGAACATGTTTTAACCTATTTATAAACCTTGTACAAAGTTTCATAATCTAGAAAAAAATGCTTAGATGGATATGAGTGGTAAGACTAGAAAAAATAGAATTAGAAATGAATATATTCATAAAATAGTAGGAGTAGCACTTGTTGAAGATAAATTAAGAGAGAACATGTTAAGATGGTTTTGTCTTGTACAACGGAGACTTATAGATGCAATTGGAAGGAAGAGTGATAGGATCAACATAAGTGAAGATGCTAGGGGAAGGGGAAGACTTGAGTTGACATCGGATGCGGTAGTGAAAAAATATATGAATTTATTTACTTTAATCGAGCATATAGCCCTTGATAGAGCTGAATAGAAAAAATAATTCATGTAGCTGACGTACTTGATTGGGATACTATGCTTAGTTTGGTTTGGTAAGCTTTCATAGTAGTCAAACAAGAAGCAATCACAATTCAGTTAGTCTATTGTGTTGGATTTAATCCAACAGTTTAGGTGAAATCTTATAGACCAATGGTCATAATAGGTTATATTTATTAGTCTTAATTTTCTAAAAGCCACGTCACCATGCCACCTTGTACTTCTATTGACATATCTGTCATGCCACGTCAGCACTCCTGCAGATAGACAAAAATCTAGATGTTTGTGGTTGAAGGAGGGGGATCGGAATACGAAATTTTTTCATCGGATGGCAAATGCACATCATCGGGCCAATTAGATCAGTAGGATGCAGGTGGGTGGTCTTGAGCTGGGCACGGATGAGGAGATTAGGGAAGGGGTTGTAGGCTTTTATCAGCATTTGTTTCGACTCCAAGAAGGGATGCGGCGGCCAGGTTTGGATGGGGTTTAGTTTGATAGGATATCAGAAGAGGATAAGGTGATGTTGGAGCGTACTTTTACGGAGGATGAGGTGTTTGGGGCGCTGCGGGCTATGAGTGGTGACAAAGCCCAAGGTACAGATAGTTCTACGATGGCTTTCTTCCAGCACTGTTGGAGTGTGGTTAAGGGGATGTGATGGCAACTCTGGAAGCTTTTTTTTGTATCTGGGCAATTTGAGAAAAGTTTCAATGCGACGTTTGAGGATGTCTGTGACTTTCGGCCTATTAGTTTGTCGGGGAGTGTGTACAAATTATTGGCTAAGGTGTTGGCAAATAGACTTTGAGGAGTTTTGCAGGATGTTGTGTCTGACTCTCAGAATGCGTTTGTAACGGGTAGATAGATTTTGGATGCAGTTTTGGTTGCCTATGAATGTGTGGATTCGCGGCTTCGTCAAGGGCGCCCTGGTTTGATTTGCAAGTTGGATATTGAAAAGGCATATGACAATGTTAGTTAGGAGGAGTTTCTGTTGTATATACTGGATCGTATAGGCTTTGGGGAGATTTGGTGCCAATGGATCTTGTTTTGTGTTTCAACTGTGAGGATGTCTGTCCTAATTAATTGGGACTCCAATGGGGTTTTTTCCGACATACCTAGGTCTTTGGCAAGGGGATACTTTGTCTCCTCTATTATTCATTTTAGTGATGGAGGCATTGAGTAGATTGTTGGATAGAGCAGTGCGTGAGAGTCTATTGGAAGGTTTTGCTGTGGGATCATTGTCTGGGGCGACCATTGGTGTGTCTGATTTGTTATATGCGGATGATGCTTTGATTTTCTGTGGTGCGGAAGCGGAGCAAGTGGGGCATTTGAGATGTGTTTTGTTTTGTTTTGAGGCCTCCGAGTTAATTTGCGAAAGTCAGAGCTCATCCTGATTGGGGAGGTTACTAGGTTGCCAGCTCTAGCGGTGGTCTTGGGTTGTAAGGTTTCGATTTTGCCAGTATTATATTTGGGTTTGCCGATAGGGGCTTTATTCAAGGCGAAGGGGGTTGGGAGGGCGTAGTGGAACGTGTTCAATGTTGTTTGGCTGGGTGGAAGAGGCAATATCTTTCAAAAGGAGGGAGATTAACGTTGATTAAAAGTGTGTCGAGTAGTATTCCGACCTACTTCATGTCTGTGCATGTTATTTTAGTATCGGTGGTGTAGCACTTGGAGAAGTATCAAAGGGATTTTCTGTGGGGTTGTGGAGGAGATGAAATCAAGCACTATTGATTGGGGATGGATTTGTCAATTTAAGAAAGCAGGGGGTTTGGGAGTTAGAAGGCTGGTGACTTTTAATAGTGCCTTGTTAGGGAAGTGGTTGTGGCGTTTTGTGTGGGAGTATGATAGGCTATGGTGTAAGGTGGTGGTTGCCAAGTATGGGATGGGAAGGGGGAATTGGGTCTCTGGGGATGTGACTAGTATTCATAGGTGTGGGCTCTGGAAAGGGATTTGGATGGGGAGGGTGGAATTTTGGAATTGGGTAGGTTTCAGGGTGGGGGATGGAGTGAGGGTGCGGTTTTGGAAGAATAGATGGTGTGGTGGGGTTTTGTTGCCCGTTTTCCCTTGATTTTCAATATTGTAGTTGATTGAGAGGCTACAGTGGCATCCTATTGGGGGATGAGAGTGGTAGTTTGGGATATTCACCTATGGCGGTAGGTGTAAGATTGGGAGGTTGCTCAATTGGTGGAGTTGTGGGTTTCTTGTATGGGTTAGGGATTACTGGCATGGGACAAGATGTTATGATGTGGAGTGGGGTGGGGGCAAAGGGGCGGTTTTTAGTTTCGTCATTTTGCAGGGGTTTGGTGGGGGATTTTGAATCGATTTTTCCTTGGAAGAGTATTTGGGTGCTAGGTGTTCCATTTAAGGTGGCTTCCTTCATGTGGACGACAACTTTGGGGCAGAATCTCATGTTGGATAATTTGATGAGGCGTGGGCATGTGCTAGTGAATTGGTGTTGCTTGTGTTGTGGTACTGCGGAGTTGGTGGACCATTTGTTTCCATTGTTCAATGGCTTCACAGTTGTGGGGTTTTATTTGTTCGCTCTTTGGAATCGTTTGGGTTTAGCTGAAGGGGGTGGTGGATATGTTAGGGGTTTGGCGAGGTGTTTGGCTGGAGCATTGGTGGCGGCGAGTGTGGTTGTTGGCGCCGACTTGTTTGATGTGGCTTATTTGGTTGGTGCGTAATAGAAGAACCTTTTTGGAGTTTCATCATAGTGTGTCTTAGTTAGAGAATCGTCTTCTTGTAGTTATGTATAGTTGGTTGGAGAGGAAGGTTGATCCGGACATTTTTATTTTTTTAGATTTTCTGGATGATGTGATTGGCTAATGTCTGTTTTGTTCTCCCCTAATTGGGGTTGCCATTTTGTATTCTTTGCGTCATCTTGATGCTTCCTAATAATATTTACTTATTTATCAAAAAAAAAAAAAAAAAAAAAAACAATGCCTCCCTCATTCAAGATGAAAAAGTTTTTTGCCTTGAATGATTTTTTAATTTAGACTTTTCCTTTTAGATGGACCTCATAGGTCAAGATTCCCAAAATAACCGAGGCCCAAGAGTGCCCTTAGGCCTAACAACATGCCTCAAAAATGGGTTTGGGCCCACACAAAGGTATAAAAGGCAGTTCAAACTTTCCCCTTCTCTTACTTAGCTTTCAATCCTCGAATTCTCTTTATTTCTGACTTCTGAGCTTTTTTGCGAGCTCTAACTATGGCTGACCCTAGCCATCAATTTCCCCTCAAGCTGTTAACCTTGTCAAGGCTCACAAGTTTGACACACACATCTTCCCAAACCTCTCGAATGGCACTGGGACACTTGGTCCTACTTTCTTCGCCAATGTCCTTTCCCAAACAATCTAGCCCCTTACTATCCCTTCACCGATGGTGAGGCCTTCCCTTTGAACCAACCCACACTCACATGGTACAAGTGGGGAGAGAGAGAGATGCAAAAACTATGATAGACCCAAAAACTATGGTTTACTCCCATCACACATGTATTTATATTAATGTTAGAATAGGAAATAATATTGTGTGATTTTATTTTTATTTGATTTTCTCCCTTAATTGGTGTAATGGGTTGGCCTATAATTTATGCCTTGTGGCACTCTTGTAATTACTGATTATTATCTAACTCATATTCTAACTTTTTCTTTTCTCTAAATCTACATGGTATTAGAGCCACAATAGGAGAAACTTTGCACCAACTAAAGATTACCCCCAAGTATCCCAGGGTAGCCGGTCCTCACCCAGGGCAGCAGAATGCCCGTCGGCTTCTACCCAGGCCAGTCGAAGCCTTCTTTACTTCAGAAGGTCAGTTGGCCTCCTCACCCAAGGCAGCCGAAGCCTTCTCTGCTTCAAAAGGTCTGTCGGCCTCCTCACCCAGGTAGTCGAAGCCCTCCCTGTTCCCTTTTAGGTCTGTCGACAACCCTAGGCCACCATTCTAGGCTTGTCGGCAGCCCTGGAGGCCCTCTAGGTCAAGACCAGTGCTCTAGTTGACTTCGGCTATGTTCTCTCCTTTGTCTTTCCCTGTCGTCTTCTATATTTAGTTTGTCTTCTCTGTTGTCTTCTTGGTCTGTGTCCCTTTCGTAAACAACAAAGAGAAAAAGCAAAAAGAAAAAAAAATGCAGTAAAAAAAAAAGTTTTTAATTCTTTATGCTTTCTTTGTAGTAGTTGTGTCTTTCCTTCCCCTATTATCTTTCGGGTTTGTGATTGAGACTAGTTTTTTTTATTTATTAAGGGTTCATTAGTATAGTATCCACGGCAGAATTCCCCAGTGTGTCCATTATTTCTCAGACACCTAAGAGTGAGAGTTCCATTATTCCTATTGCTATGACTGATAACCTCAACCCTAGTCTTAAAATCACCACCTCTCTATTCTATGGTCAGAACTATCTAGCATAGTCGCAGAGTTTGACTATCTTTTTGAAGAGCAGAGGGAAGATAGGATATGTGGATGGCTGGATCCAGGCACCTACTACCACGGACTCGAGTTATGAGCAGTGGGAGATCACCAACTCCCTTATTATGGGTTGGCTGATCCATTCTATGGTCGCGGAGATTGGAGAGGGCTATCTCTCTATGGACACTGCACAGGATATTTGGAAGGCTGTGGCTACCACTTACTCTTGAAAGGGGAACTTCTCACAGGCTTGCGAGTTACGTCGCTCCATTGAAAGGTCGGTACAAGGTGAGATGACTATCCTCTAGTATTTTACCTTTCTTAGCAATGGGTGGAAACAGCTTGATCACCTTTAGGATTACAAGCTTGTTTATCCCACTGATTCTGCGGGTTACTGGATGTTTGTGGTGCAAGAGCGGGTCTTTAAGTTCTTGGAAGGCCTAAATGTGGAATATGATCCGATTTGGAGCAGAATACTTGGTATGGATGTGCTTCCTTCTCTCTAGGAAGCCATTACTTTTGTACAGAATGAAGAAAGTTGCCGCTTTACGATGCTTTCTTTTGCTAGTACTGATTGCTCGGTCTTGGTTTCCGCACCCCCTCGAGATGGAGACCGTGTGTCTCGTGGTTCTCATCCTTCCTCTGAGAAGGATAATCTTTATTGTGACTACTGCCGTCAACCTCGCCACACCTGAGAGACTTTTTGGAAGCTTCATGGGACTCCTTCTGGTGGCAGAGGAGATCATCTTGGTACTCGCGGGAGTAGGTCTGGTCAGTTAAGAGGTCGAGGAGACCGTCTTGGTACTCGGGCACATCTTTTAGACACTGTTGAGCCACCATCTTTATCTCCGGTTGTCTTTCATGCTGCTGATGTTTCGGGGTTATCTGCCTCGGATTTTGAGTTTGCTTTTCGCCACTTGCTCAATCGTCCAGCCTTCACTTCTGCTACAGGTGCACCATCTTCTTCCTTTGTTACTTTAGGTAACTTGGCTTCCTCTCTATGTACATTGCTATCTCATACGCCTGTGCCATGGATTATTGACTTTGGTGCTTCTGACCATATGTCTGGCTCCTTTAATTTATTTTCAGAGTATGTCACCTCCTCAGTTCAGGAAAAAATGCGTATTGTTGATGGTACTATTTTGTCTGTGTCAGGAAAAGGTTTAATTCATGCCACTCTTCCTTTCCTTTGTCCTCTGTCTTCCATGTTTCCAATTTTAGTGTTAATTTGTTATCTTTGAGTCGTATTACCCGTGACTTAAATTGTAGCGTGATGTTTTTTTCTTGATCATTGTCTTTTTTAGGACTTTATCACGAGGAAGAGGATTGGTAATGGTAGCGAGGAACATGGGCTCTACATTTTGGATCAGACAGACCAGCTGGCTCATTCATCTATTCAGTTACCATCCACCAAGGTAGACATTTGGCCGTGGCACCGTCGCTTAAGACATCCCTCTTTTTTATTACTTAAGCATTTATTTCCTTCTGTTTTTGAGAAAAATAATGTGTCAGATTTTCGATGTGAGTCTTGTCAACTTGGAAAACAACACAGAGCCTCTTTTGCTCCTTCTATTAATAAAAGTTTAGTTCTATTTTCTTTGATTCATTTTGATGTTTGGGGTCCATCCCGTTTTGTGTCTTTAATCGGTTAGAAATGGTTTGTTACCTTCATAGATGATTGTTCCAGGGCCACTTGGGTCTATTTAATGAAAAATAAAAGTGAGGTCTTTTCTGTGTTTCAAAACTTCCATAAAATGGTTTGTACTCAGTTTGGGGCGGTTGCCAAAATTATACGCTCTGATAATGGGGGGGAATATGTTGACTCTGGTCTTGCCACTTACTTCGCCACTCATGGCATTATTCACCAGAGTTCATGCACTAATACCCCTCAACAAAATGGTGTTGCAAAACGCAAAATCACTATCTCCTTGATGTCGCCCATTGTCTATCCTTTGAGATGCGGGTTCCTCGATCCTATTGAGGGGAAGCGGTTCTCACTGCCTCTTATTTGATTAATCGTCTTCCTATCTAAGTCTTTCAATAGCAAACACCTCTTCAAGTTTTGTTCGGATCTAACCCTTCCGGGTTCTCCATTTCTCGTAAGACTTTTGGCTGTGTTTGCTTTGTCCATAATCATTCACCCACTCGTTGTAAATTGGATCCTAGGTCTCTTAAGTGTTTTTTTCTAGGTTATTCTGCCACCAAAAATGGTTATAAGTGTTATCATCCTCCCACTCGCAAATGGTTTGTCTCCATGGATGTCACCTTTTTTGAGTCTTAGCCTTACTTTTAGCCCTTCCCCGATATCACAATCATCCCTTCAAGGAGAGCCTTGGTGTGAAGAGATTCCTGTTCCACTTCCACCAGTAGTTGAACAGATAGAGGATGATGAGCCAACAGTTGTTGAGGAAAAGGAAGCAGGCAAAGTTTATATCAGGGACAAGGACAGACAACAAGTCACCTGGATGCAAGAGACTACTTTCCTCCCTCCACTGCCAACTTCCTCTCCGGATAAGTGTCCAGAGTCACCCCCCTCTCTTGAGAGTCCAGGTAATTCTGATTCTAGTGCTTCTATTCTTGATTTTTCAGATCTTGATGTTCCTATTGCTAATAGGAAGGGGGTTCGGCAATGTACTCAGCATCCTGTTAGTAATAATGTCTCTTATTCTAATCTGTCTTCCTCATATAGAGTCTTTCTGTCTAAAGTGTCTTTTGTGAGTCTACCTACTAATTTTTAGGATGCTTTCTCTATTCCTGAATGGAAGCATGCCATGATGGAAGAGATGAGAGCTCTCAGCAAGAGTTGCACTTGGAAGTTAGTGAAGTTACCTAGAGGCAAAAATCCAGTTGGGTGTAAGTGGGTGTATACGGTAAAACACAAAGCAGATGGTTCCATAGAACGGTACAAAGCAAGACTGGTTGCTAAGGGCTTCACTCAGACTTATGGGGCAGATTATCAGGAGACATTTGCACCAGTTGCTAAGATGAATTCTGTGAGAATCTTACTCTTTCTTGCTGCAAATTTGGATTGGTCCCTTCATCAATTTGGTGTGAAGAATGCCTTCCTTCATGGAGACCTAGCAAAAGAGGTCTATATGGATATTCCTCTTGGTTTTGCGGATGCTAAGCCCAATGGTAAAGTATGTAGGCTCCGAAGGTCACTTTATGGGCTAAAGCAGTCTCCTAGAGCTTGGTTTGAAAGGTTTGCTCAAACTATGCTGAAATATGGGTTCAAGCAAAGTCAAGCTGATCACACCTTGTTTGTGAAACACTCCTCCCATGGTAAGACCAAAGCTCTTATTGTCTATGTTGATGATATTGTTTTGACAGGAGATTATGTTGAGGAGATTCCTTGTTTGAAATCAAAGTCTTGGGCTATTTGAAGTATTTTTTGGGCATTGAAGTGGCTTGGTCCAAGGATGGCATCATCATATGCCAGAGGAAGTATGTACTTGACTTGCTAAAGGAAACGGGAATGCTTGGAGGTAGACCATGTGATACACCTCTAGAACCGGGCCAGAAACTGAGTTAGGATCAAGATGGAGATCCAGTGGACGGAGGGAGATACCAGAGGCTAGTGGGTAAGCTCATATACTTATCTCACTCACGTCCAGACATTGCCATTACAGTGAGCATGGTTAGCCAGTTTATGCATGCTCCTAGAAATTCTCACTTGGAAACAGTTATGAGAATCCTGAGATACCTGAAGGCTTCTCTTGGAAAGAGTCTCTATTTCTCAAAACATGGACACCTCAGCGAAGAGGCATTCATTGATGTGGATTGGGCTGGATCAATCATTGACAGACCATCAACTTCAGGATATTGCACATTTGTTGGAGGCAACCTAGTCACGCGGCGAAATATGAAACAGAATGTGATTGTTAGATCTAGTGCTGAGGCTGAATTCAGGGCTATGGCTCAGGGTGTATATGAGTTGCTATGGATTAGACTATTGTTAGGAGACTTGGGGTTACATCAGTCTGATTCCATAAGATTATACTGTGACAATAAGACCGCAATCAACATAGCTTATAATCCAGTTGAACATGACAGAACTAAGCCTATGGAGATTGATAGGCACTTCATCAAGGAAAAGCTCACTAGTGGCACCAAATGTATTCCTTTTGTGAAGACTGGAGACCAACTAGCAGATGTTCTCACCAAGGGCCTAGGGAGCAAATCATTTAATGACATTCTCAATAAGCTGGGCATGGGAGATATCTTCGCACCAGCTTGAGGGAGAGTGTTAGAATAGGAAATAATATTGTGTGATTTTATTCTTATTTGATTTTCTCCCTTAATTGGTATAATGGGCTAGACCAAAATTTATGCCTTAGGGATGAAGTCTAACTCATACCCTAACTCTTTCTCTTCTCTAAATCTACAATTAAAAGGTTTAAACTACATAAATACCCCTATGAACACATAATAATTGGCACTCCTCGTTAAGTTGGTGCAAAGATATCTCATGCCTAACTAGCAAATAATGGGATGAAAATCCTTACTACTCAGACCTTTAGTGAAAACATTAACTAACTGATCTTCTGATTTCCCAAATGGCATGCAAATTAATCCTTATTCAGCTTCTCATTGATAATGTGTGTCAATCTCAATATTCTTGGTTCTATCATGCTGGACTGGATTATGATTAATAGTAGCTTTGTTGTCACAATACAGCTTTATGGGCTCACCACGACAAATACCTAGATCTTCTAATAAGCTCTGGATCCACATAAGCTCACAAGTACACTATGAGTCATGGCTCTGTGTTCCTTATTGTATCTAACCATGACTGTCTGCTTCTTGCTACTCGAAGCTACCAAATTTCCCCGACAAAGGTATGATAGCCTGAAGTAGACATTTTGTCATCAACTAAACCTGCCCAATCTGCATTAGTGAAAGCCTCAAGTCTCAAATGACTATGATTGGCGAACAAAATCCCTTTCCCAGGAGCTAACTTAAGATGCTCCAAAATACGATATACTGCATTTAAATGCATTGAGTGAGGATCATGCATAAACTGACTAACCACTCTTACTGCATACGAGATATCTGGTCAAGTATGAGATAAATATATGGGTCACCCCACAAGCCTCTGGTATCTCTCCTTATTTACAAGATTACCAACACTACTGCTAAGATGATGGTTAGTTTCATTTGGAGAATCTGTTAGTCTACAACCCAACATACTTATCTCATCAAGAAGATCAAGAATGAACTTTCTTTGAAAAAAGAAGAAGATGCCCTTTGCTAGTCTAGCAACTTCAATTCCAAGAAAATACATCAAAGGGCCTAGGTCTTTGATCTTAAATTCTTTAGCCAGTGTCGCATTGAGTTGAGTCAACTCCTCCATGTCACTGCCAGTTACCACTATGTCATTCACATATACAATAAGGACAGTAATCTTATCTTTGTCTTATTTAACACACACAGTGTGATCCGCATTGATCTGCTTGTACCCAAACATCAACATCTCCCAAAATTCTGTCAAACTCTATGAGACTATTTCAGCCTATATGGAGCCTTCTTCAACATACAAACTTCTAATAGTAGACTGAGATGATAATCTTAGTGGCACATCCATATATACTTCTTTCTCCAAATAACGATGGAGAAATACATTTTTGACATCAAGCTGTTGTAACGGCCATCCTAAATTAGTTGCACAAGAAAAAAGGGTATGAATGGAATTAATCTTTGTAATAGGAGTAAAGGTCTCCTAATAGTCAATGCTATACATCTGAGTGAATCCCTTAGCAACAAGCCTTGCTTTCTATTTCTAATTGTCCCGTCTACCTACAACCTATTGGTTTCTTTTGTATCAAGAAGAGAAATTAACTCCCAAGTATCATTTTTGCTCAAAGCATTCATCTCGTCTACCATAGCCTCTTTCAATTTAGGTTCATTGACGGCTTCCTCCCAAACCTGTGGAATACAAATAGAGGACAGAGATGAACTGAAGGCAAGATATGATCAAGACAATGAATTGCAGGAAACAATCTTAGATATGCAACGTTGAGTACGAGTCCTAACCCTTTTTTCAAGAGTAATGGGAAGATCAGAGTCAGGGGTGACCATTGGTTCAATGGTAAAATCTTAGCCTAATAACCTCGAGGTTATGAGTTTAAGTCACGAGACAACCACTTTGTGCACTATGCCAAAGGTTAGGTGTGTACTCAATCTTTTCCCTCCTAAACATACATTAATGTGTACTAATTGGACATTGTTTTTTAATAGGAAGATCAGATTCACTATCATCGTGAGCCTGTTTAACAAAAGTACTAATAGTAAAGTCATTACTTGAAGGTTGAATGGGAGGCTCTGAAATTGGTGGCAAGGGTGACAATTGGTTTGGTGGCACATTAGAGCTTTGTTCTTTTAGATGCCATGAATAAGGCTTGAGATCCATCCGATCCAACCATCTATCAATGTTAGCCTCAGGCTCCTTTCAACACCATCCACTCTCTCAAACCCAGGCACCCCTTCAACACCAACCATTCCCTTAGACTTAAGCTCCCCATGAACACAAGTTACATCTTCCTCCCCTTTGCCACAAATAATAGCCCTATGAATAGGAAAAAAAAGATAAGTCTTGTGCTGGATAATGTTAGATAGCTTGATATACATTGTTGGGTCGATTTCCTAACAACTTAGGCTTTTGGAAAAATTGGTGATTTAATGGATGAGAAGTCATCTCTTTTCCTATGTTACTCTCCTTGGAAGAGATGACAAAGAGGAAGGAAAGACGGGTTCAAATTCACTAAAGGTGGCATCCATACTAAAACACCTTACGAGAATGAGGGTCATAGCACTTAAAACCCTTTTGAGAAGGAGAGTACCCAATAAAGACACATTTCACAGACTTAGGTAAAGTTTTCCACGATTGGGTTTATGAATAACACTAATCACACAATTCTCACTAATTATGTTGCACTATCCCACAAAAATCACACTTAAGCAAATCACGATCAATAGAGCTACCTTTATTCCCAAACTAAGGTTGATCTGGTTCATTAGCAAGTAAATAAGGAGTAACAGCCAACGGAGAACGGTTTAACCAACAGAATATACCATAGCACTATGTTGACTCTCTTCTTGTTGAGCAATAGCATATACATCTCGTAGATTAGGAAAAGGCTCTTGACCTAACACTTGAATGCGAATTTGATCATACTCCAAATTAAGACCATGGAAATCATAAATGCGCTCTTCTCCATCATCTTTTGAAACATGGTTGCATCTATAGAATAAACGACCTAAAAGTTTTGGTAACTATCAAGTTCTTACCACGAACTACTCAATTTAGCATAATACACAACAACAGATTCATACACGTGTATCATTCCCCTTCTGAGAGTATGTTTGTGTTGTCCAAATCTTATATGTAGTATCCATCAACAAGAAGGTATGACTGATGGTTGGCTGCATATAGTTAATTAACCAGCTCATGACAAGAGCATTCTCTGAAAGCCACTTGCTTCATGTAGGCCCCATCATTAGGAGGTTCCTTGAGAGCACCCGTGATATAGCTAGTCAGACGATGAGCAATGATAGCCAGGTTACAAGAACGAGACCAAAGCAAATAATTGGTACCATCCAATTTAACAGGGACGGGTTGTCACTAAGAGTCCCGACACTATTCAACCCACTCTCTTCATTACCCTTGGGAGCCTTACTACTGTCTGCCATACCAAGCTGATTCAAATACTCAAGAAACTAGTAAGTTCCAAGGAAACTTCATAGAGAGAAATGAATAACTCAAAATCAACCATAAAATTGAAATTAGAAGGAAACTCAAGGAATAATAGACCAAAACTTAACAACTGACCTTTTTTTTTTTTTGTCAATCGGTAGGATATTTACAAATATGGGAAGAGAAATTACATCAAGCAGACAATCATAGTCCAAGACTAATACCAACCCAACAACCTAATACTAACCATCAACACAAGAAAGAGCCCATACTGGGTAGAAATAAACTGATAAAGCCCACCAACACAAGATAGAGTCCATAATGGGAGGAAATAAACCCAGTACAACAAAGCCCCTATAATGGGGGGAGAAATAATCAATCATTGCCTTTGGCAAGGATTGACCCATGACCTCCTAGGTGGTTAGCAACCGACCTTGAGAAGTGCGAAATAAATAAACAAAGACTTGAAAACAAGATTGGGTGACCATAAAGTAGCAAATTTTGAATCCCTAGGGATGTGTTCCAAGCATTGGATCAAAGAAAAACAGGCTCCATTGAGTTTTCTCAAAGAAGACCCTAACTTTCAAAAAAATAAACAAAAATAAGAAAAATATATCGAATAAAGTAGAAAATTTTGAAGAAAATCATCATGAAGGTACCAATGAAAATTTGAGCTTCCTAATTTTTTTATTTTTTATTTTATTTTTAACGTATTGACAAAAAATGGAAAAAATGAAAAAAAAAAAAACAAAAAACCAAAAGCGAAGGATCTAAGATTTTTTTTTTTGGTTTTTTACAATTCAAGATCGATGAAGCTCTGACACTAAGTTAAAATTGAAACAATTAGGATAGAAGGAAAAGAGAGAGAAAAGGAATATACTGCTACTAAGAGAGACCCAAAGACTAGGGTTCACTCCCATCACACATGTATTTAAAAGGAGTGCTGCTAAGCACCCCATGAATTATTTTGCACCCCTTAATTTTTAACTTTTTTTTTATATTATTTATTACAACAATCATCTCAAATAAAATTACTAAAAATGACATCATTAATTTTCGGACACCCCATCTCAAAATTAAACCAACACATCACTACATCATGAATTAGGGTTTTTGAGAGCACTCACTTGTAGTGACCCTCATTCCTCACCTTAGTCTCGGGCATGAGCATATGTATAATCTTGTTTCGCTAAGTTGCAGTAGTGAATTTGTAACAACCCTCATACTGTTTACCGACTACTGACTGATTGATTACCGATAAACACCGATTACCGTTAAACTGAATTGATTATGACTGATAATTGGACTGATTAAAGTACTGAACTGACTGATTGAAATTGGAAACCGAATTGATTGAGTATATGTTAGTTAAATTGCATTTTATCTGTTTGACCGTATGATTATCTGTTCATGCTTATATGTTTAAACTGCTAATTGAAGGCCATATCGGCGGCCGAATTAGAAATTGATTGATGTTTTATGATCCACATAATTAATGTGATTTTATGGTATATTTATCTGAAAACTGATTAGGTATGATTAAATTAGATAAAATAAGCTAATTAAAGAGTTTGGTTTATTTACCATATTGCCACCCTTAGTGGCCCACTCAACATACATGTTTGAGCCTCATTACACCTTGTATCAAAAACACATTTCCATCAGCCATTTCTCCCGAGCTTAGCCGACTATGAGAGGAGAGTTAGAGAGAGAGAGAATTGTTCTTGTTGATTTGGCTTGAATTGCTTGGAATTGAAGTGTAGATTGCTATACTGAACCTCTAGACTTGCATTCGAGGAACCTAGGTATGAATTTCATCTTTTGATTTTGTCTTTAAGTTGATTCATGCATGGTTCATGTTAATTTGTAGAGCTAAGTCATGATTTGGTTCATTAATGGTAGATTGAAGCTCATCTCTTGCATGCATGTTAGTAATGTTGCATTTTGAGGTTGATTACATGGACATTAGTACATGCATGCTCATATTGTTGTTACAGATCATGTTTTCATCTGGTTTTGAAAAGAAATGAGCTCATTTGAGCAAGCTTTAGAGCTTTAATTTGGTTTAAAACTCATCCATGCATGTTTGAATGTTGTTCTTGAAAATGGGTTTGATTATGGTTTTAATTGACTCACCTTGGGCTTTGATTTCTTAAAATTGAGCTTTGAAACATGATATTCTATGTGTTTATAAGAGTTTTCCAGAAAATGAGCCCAAGGGGATCGGTTTTGAGTTGTTAACAACTTGGTTTTGAACTTGGAGGTGCAATTTGGGTTTTCCAGATTTTGCACTTCCGCTCGAGCGGAGGAAGTGCCGCTCGAGCGTAGAATTCGAGCATCCAGTATCTCTGCACTGTTTTACCTTACGCTCGAGCGGAGGATTGGGCGCTCGAGCGGAGTCAGGTCTCACGCTCGAGCGGGCATCGAGCGGAGATTTCACCCATACAGTACTTTTACAGTACGCTCGAGCGGGAAAGTTTACGCTCGAGCGTGTACCTTTGTTGCATGACCGCTCGAACGGGGAAACGTGCGCTCGAGCGGGACTCTGTTTTTCTGAAAATGCTTTTAAATGTGCATCTTTGCATCTTCATCCCGTTCTAGGCATTCTTAGGCCTAGTTTAAGGCATCTTGTTGAGGATATAGATGTAGAACACACCGAGGCATTAGGGATTAAGTTATGAGATTTCCCAACTGTGTAGCTTAGTGTGTTCAACCTGTTAACTGTGTAGGGTTGGCAACTGGGGAGACGCGCTCTAGCATACTGTAGCCCAGAACTCTGTGAGTAACAATTGTGTAAAGATATGTTCAACTGATTATCTTTTGAATACTGAACTGAACTGTTTACTGAACTGGTATTATTTACTGAATGAATGTATGTCCTTTATTTCTGAACTGTACTGTGGCATCCTTAGTACCTACTGTTTACTGTTACTGTTACTGCGACAGAATTCTCTGTCGGTTCCCTCGTGGAACCACTACTGTTTACTGACTGATGGCCATCATTACTGTTCGGTCTTTTAAGACCTACTGTTACTGTTATACTAATGGATGTACCACATATGACTGTTTACTGTACTGAATAACTGAAATACTGATTGAATTGAACTGTTTTCATTACTGTAAGGACATTCATTCTAAACCCCTTTACGCATTATGTTATTCACTGGGCTTTAGCTCACTGCTCATATATATATGTAGGTGTACAGGCACCAGATCGGAGCTAGGAGCGTCAGGGTTAGACTCCAGTTTTGTCAAGCCAGCCTTTGTGCCTCACTGCGAGGTTCCGGGTTGCCATGCTATGGCTTGGGGGTGTTTTGTTTGTTTTCCCCCTTCTGTACTGTTTTACTGTTCTGTACAGACCGGGTGTTACTGTACTGTTACCAAGGGATTAGGTCCCTGTACTGTGTGACTGTAAATTTTGTACAGACGGAATGTTTTCTGTACTGTTATGTAGGGTTGAGTCCCTAGTTTGAATGGATGTAAGTATTGTACATACTGTTCTGTACTGTTTATGTATGAATGCATGGAAAAAATCTTTTGCATACAGACTGTCACAGCTCATTGGACATTGTTTAATTACTGTATTGGCTTCCGCCAGGCCCTGTACTCTGTTTTACTGTATTACTGTTAAGCAGGCCTTCGGTAATCTCGGATTACTGGCCGGTTACGGTGCTAAACCCATAGGGCCGGGTTTGGGTCGTGACAGAGTGGTATCAGAGCGATACTTACCACGAGTTATACCGCACACACGTGTCCAAATGAGCTATAGGGTGTCCTAGAAAAGTTCTTAGGGCATCTCATGAGCATGATAAGTGTGTGGTTATGTTATGACTGAATACATGCTAATGTGGTAAACTGTTAAACCAATGACTGCTTATGTTTAAAACTGTTATAACTGCTTATAGTGAAATGGACAATGCAAATGAACCTGAATCCTCGTCTACCGAGGCAAGAATGGAAAGAATGGAAAGAATGATAGAACTGATAACTGCTAGACTTGAACAACAGAACCAACCGCCCCCACCTCCTCCTCCTCCGGTACAGCCGGAACCTAATGTGAATGTGAATGATGGGGATATAATTGCCCTGACCCAGAAGTTCAGCAAAATGAAACCGCCATCCTTCCAGGGAGGCCTTGAACCGTTAAAAGCTGAAGCTTGGGTTCTGGAAACAGAAAAACTATTTGAAGTGTTCCCGTGCTCAGAAGCGAATAAAGTACTGTTAGCTACCTTCACCCTACAAGAAGAGGCTACAAGGTGGTGGATGTTGATCCGTGACACAAATACTGTTATGACTTGGGCTCAGTTCAAGGAGTCCTTCTTCGAAAAGTACTTCCCTCAGTGTGTCAGGGATAGAAAAGTGACTGAATTTGAACAACTGAAACAGGGCACCACGTCGGTTGCCGAATATGAAACCAAATTTACTGAACTTGCCCGTTATGCACCGCACATGGTGGATACTGAATATAAGAAGGCCAGAAAATTTGAAGGTGGCCTTAATGTGGCAATACTTGACCGGATAAATGTTTTGAAACTACCGACTTTTGTGGGTGTTCTCGACCGGGCATTGATGGCCGAGTCGAACATTGCAGCAGTGAAACAATCTGAAACACCAACAACTGAATGGCATGGTAAAAGGCAGGGTTTCAAATTTAAGAAAGGCAAGCACAACCCGGCCAACAAGAAACAGAATACGGGATCAATGACTAGCCCCAGCCAAGGGAGTGGATTCATACCGCCCTGCTCTGTATGTGGCAACAAGCACAAGGGGGTTTGTCACAAATTGTCTGGAGCCTGTTACAGGTGTGGCAAGGTGGGCCACATGGTTAAAGACTGCCCCTCTGCTCCACAAGCCAGTAGTAAAGCTGCACCAAGCGCAGCAGCATCAACTGTAGCACCAAAGCCTAACCCCAGGGCTACCGGGAAAGAGCCTATGAGGCAAGGCCGAGTGTTCGCACTAGTACCGGGAGATGTGCAGAATACCGAGACCGTTGTGTCAGGTATTCTCTCTATCTGTACTCAAAATGCATATGTACTGATTGATTCGGGGTCTACACATTCTTATGTATCGCATGCTTTCTCACGGAAATTGAATAGACCCTTAGAACCTATGAACTATCTGCTAGCCGTATCATCACCCGTAGGGGGATCTATGACATGTGCTTATATGTACCCCGCATGTGAAATCATTGTTGGGGATATGCATCTGTTTATTGATTTACTGCCATTGAACGTTGATCATTTTGACGTAATATTGGGGATGGATTGGTTACAAAAATATCATGCCACTATTGACTGTGTGACCAAGCAAGTTGTTTTCCGTCCACCTGGTTTGCCTGAATTTGTGTTTAATGGGAGTGGAGTAGTACCTCCCCCGTATCTGATTTCATCTGTGAAAGCTGTAAAATTGATTAGAAAGGGCTGTAAGGGATATTTGTGTTCTGTACTGACTGTGTCTACTGATGATAGTATTAAAACTGACGTGAATTGTATTCCTATAGTCAGAGAATTTCCAGATGTTTTTCCAGATAATCTTCCAGGAGATTTGACTGACAGGGAGATTGAATTTACCGTTGACGTGATTCCCGGAACACAGCCAGTTTCTAAAGCTCCCTACCGAATGGCTCCAACTGAACTGAAAGAATTGAAGGCGCAATTGCAAGAACTGTTAGACAAGAAGTTTATTAGACCCAGTACCTCACCATGGGGTGCACCGGTTTTGTTTGTAAAGAAGAAAGACGGCTCACTGAGACTGTGCATTGACTACCGTGAATTGAACAAGGTAACTGTAAAGAATAAATACCCGTTACCGCGTATTGATGACCTGTTTGATCAGTTACAGGGTGCTAAAGTATTTTCCAAGATTGATCTTAGATCCGGATATCATCAACTGAAGGTTAAGCCGGAAGACATTGATAAAACTGCTTTTAGAACGAGGTATGGACATTATGAATTTTTAGTTATGCCTTTTGGAGTCACGAATGCACCAGCCGCATTTATGGACCTCATGAACAGAATCTTTAAACCATACCTTGATGACTTTATTGTTGTATTTATTGATGACATATTGATTTACTCCAAGAGTATAGAAGAACATGAACATCATCTGAGACTTGCCCTACAAACCTTAAGAGAACAGAAACTGTATGCTAAACTGTCTAAATGTGAATTTTGGCTTGACCATGCTATGTTTTTGGGGCATGTTGTTAGCAAAAATGGAATTTCTGTTGATCCACAGAAAATTGAAGCTGTAGTGAACTGGCCTAGACCGACTAATGTGACTGAAGTCCGAAGCTTTTTGGGATTGGCTGGATATTACAGAAGATTTGTCAAAGATTTCTCCAAGATTGCTTTACCGTTGACTCAACTGACACAAAAGGGGACATCATTTGACTGGACTGACCAAAGGGAATCTGCCTTCCAGGAGTTGAAAACTCGATTAGTGACTGCACCAGTTCTTACCTTACCTTCAGGTACGGATGGTTATACTGTATTTAGTGATGCTTCTCATAAGGGTCTGGGGTGTGTTTTAATGCAGAATGGGAAAGTTATTGCTTATGCTTCCCGTCAACTGAGACCACATGAAAAGAACTACCCGACCCATGACCTGGAACTTGCTGCAGTGGTGTTTGCACTGAAAATCTGGCGTCACTATCTGTATGGGGTGACATGTGAAGTTTACACCGACCACAAGAGTTTAAAGTATTTCTTCACACAGAAAGAACTGAATATGAGACAGCGGAGATGGCTGGAACTGATTAAAGACTATGACTTACAGATATTGTATCATCCGGGAAAAGCCAATACTGTTGCCGATGCATTGAGCCGAAAGTCAATTGCCAACTTAGCTTGTTTGCTCACCGGACAGAAAGAGTTGCTTTGTGACCTTGAAAAATCTGAAATTGAAATTGTTTTACGAGAACAAGGTGGAACCTTAGCTGCTATTTCTGCTCAACCGGCACTGATTGAAGAGATTAAAGAGAAACAGCAACTGGATGATTTCTTGAAGAAGATCATCGAGGAAAGAGAATCTAAACCGAGACCGGGATTCAAATTTGAGAATAATGTACTGAAATTTCAAGAAAGACTGTGTGTACCGAATGATACTGAACTGAAAAGAAGAGTTCTGCAAGAAGGCCACAATTCGAAATTGTCTATCCATCCGGGGAATACGAAAATGTACCAAGATCTGAAACAAAATTTCTGGTGGCCGGGAATGAAGAAAGAAATTGCTGATTTTGTATCCAAATGTCTTCATTGCCAACAGGTCAAAGCTGAACATCAACGACCTGCCGGACTATTGCAACCCCTACCCATACCAGAGTGGAAATGGGAGCATATCACCATGGATTTTATCGTGGGATTACCTCGCTCCAGAAAAGGTATGGATTCAATTTGGGTTATTGTTGATAGACTAACCAAATCTGCTCACTTCTTACCTGTCAAGACAATCTATAATACGGACAAATTGGCCGTTATCTATATTGATGAGATTGTAAGACTGCATGGAGTGCCTGTGTCTATTGTTTATGACAGGGATTCGAAGTTTACATCGAGGTTTTGGCAAAGCCTACAAACTGCACTGGGTACTGAACTGAGACTAAGTAGTGCCTATCATCCTCAGACAGATGGCCAATCAGAAAGGACCATCCAAACTCTGGAGGATTTACTGAGAATGTGTGTCCTTGATTTTCAGGGAGACTGGGAAAGTCATCTGCCATTAGTTGAATTCGCCTACAACAACAGCTACCATTCGAGTATTGGAATGGCGCCTTTTGAGGCATTGTATGGCAGAAAATGTAGATCTCCGATTTGCTGGGCAGAAGTCGGAGGTGGGCCTTTGCTTGGGCCCGAGATTGTGTATGAAACAACTGAAAAAGTGAAACTGATACAGCAAAGACTGAAAACTGCACAGAGTAGACAGAAAAGTTATGCAGATGTCAGAAGACGGGACAGAGAGTATGAAGTGGGTGATCACGTTTTTGTGAAAGTGACACCAATGAAAGGCCAGACTCGTTTTGGAGTCAAAGGCAAGTTAGCACCGAGATACGTCGGACCATATGAGATCATTGAGAAAATCAATCCGGTGGCGTATCAAGTTGCGCTTCCTCCTGAAATGGAGCACATGCATAACGTCTTTCACATTTCGATGTTAAGAGATTATCTCCGGGATCCCTTCCATATAATAGAGCCTACTCACGTAGTACTGAGTGATGACTACACTTATGAGGAACGGCCTATACAGATTGTAAACCGACGGATCAAGAAACTGAGGAACAAAGAGATCCCGTTAGTGAAAGTTGACTGGCAAAACCACGGTGGCGTGTATGCCACTTGGGAAAGGGAAGATGACATGGCCAAACGATATCCCGAACTGTTTCCACTGAACCCTGTTTTCTTCCAGAATGAAGGTAACTCGAGTTTAGAGGACTAAACTCTTTATAAGGAGGGGAGACTGTAACAACCCTCATACTGTTTACCGACTACTGACTGATTGATTACCGATAAACACCGATTACCGTTAAACTGAATTGATTATGACTGATAATTGGACTGATTAAAGTACTGAACTGACTGATTGAAATTGGAAACCGAATTGATTGAGTATATGTTAGTTAAATTGCATTTTATCTGTTTGACCGTATGATTATCTGTTCATGCTTATATGTTTAAACTGCTAATTGAAGGCCATATCGGCGGCCGAATTAGAAATTGATTGATGTTTTATGATCCACATAATTAATGTGATTTTATGGTATATTTATCTGAAAACTGATTAGGTATGATTAAATTAGATAAAATAAGCTAATTAAAGAGTTTGGTTTATTTACCATATTGCCACCCTTAGTGGCCCACTCAACATACATGTTTGAGCCTCATTACACCTTGTATCAAAAACACATTTCCATCAGCCATTTCTCCCGAGCTTAGCCGACCATGAGAGGAGAGTTAGAGAGAGAGAGAATTGTTCTTGTTGATTTGGCTTGAATTGCTTGGAATTGAAGTGTAGATTGCTATACTGAACCTCTAGACTTGCATTCGAGGAACCTAGGTATGAATTTCATCTTTTGATTTTGTCTTTAAGTTGATTCATGCATGGTTCATGTTAATTTGTAGAGCTAAGTCATGATTTGGTTCATTAATGGTAGATTGAAGCTCATCTCTTGCATGCATGTTAGTAATGTTGCATTTTGAGGTTGATTACATGGACATTAGTACATGCATGCTCATATTGTTGTTACAGACCATGTTTTCATCTGGTTTTGAAAAGAAATGAGCTCATTTGAGCAAGCTTTAGAGCTTTAATTTGGTTTAAAACTCATCCATGCATGTTTGAATGTTGTTCTTGAAAATGGGTTTGATTATGGTTTTAATTGACTCACCTTGGGCTTTGATTTCTTAAAATTGAGCTTTGAAACATGATATTCTATGTGTTTATAAGAGTTTTCCAGAAAATGAGCCCAAGGGGATCGGTTTTGAGTTGTTAACAACTTGGTTTTGAACTTGGAGGTGCAATCTGGGTTTTCCAGATTTTGCACTTCCGCTCGAGCGGAGGAAGTGCCGCTCGAGCGTAGAATTCGAGCATCCAGTATCTCTGCACTGTTTTACCTTACGCTCGAGCGGAGGATTGGGCGCTCGAGCGGAGTCAGGTCTCACGCTCGAGCGGGCATCGAGCGGAGATTTCACCCATCCAGTACTTTTACAGTACGCTCGAGCGGGAAAGTTTACGCTCGAGCGTGTACCTTTGTTGCATGACCGCTCGAGCGGGGAAACGTGCGCTCGAGCGGGACTCTGTTTTTCTGAAAATGCTTTTAAATGTGCATCTTTGCATCTTCATCCCGTTCTAGGCATTCTTAGGCCTAGTTTAAGGCATCTTGTTGAGGATATAGATGTAGAACACACCGAGGCATTAGGGATTAAGTTATGAGATTTCCCAACTGTGTAGCTTAGTGTGTTCAACCTGTTAACTGTGTAGGGTTGGCAACTGGGGAGACGCGCTCTAGCATACTGTAGCCCAGAACTCTGTGAGTAACAATTGTGTAAAGATATGTTCAACTGATTATCTTTTGAATACTGAACTGAACTGTTTACTGAACTGGTATTATTTACTGAATGAATGTATGTCCTTTATTTCTGAACTGTACTGTGGCATCCTTAGTACCTACTGTTTACTGTTACTGTTACTGCGACAGAATTCTCTGTCGGTTCCCTCGTGGAACCACTACTGTTTACTGACTGATGGCCATCATTACTGTTCGGTCTTTTAAGACCTACTGTTACTGTTATACTAATGGATGTACCACATATGACTGTTTACTGTACTGAATAACTGAAATACTGATTGAATTGAACTGTTTTCATTACTGTAAGGACATTCATTCTAAACCCCTTTACGCATTATGTTATTCACTGGGCTTTAGCTCACTGCTCATATATATATGTAGGTGTACAGGCACCAGATCGGAGCTAGGAGCGTCAGGGTTAGACTCCAGTTTTGTCAAGCCAGCCTTTGTGCCTCACTGCGAGGTTCCGGGTTGCCATGCTATGGCTTGGGGGTGTTTTGTTTGTTTTCCCCCTTCTGTACTGTTTTACTGTTCTGTACAGACCGGGTGTTACTGTACTGTTACCAAGGGATTAGGTCCCTGTACTGTGTGACTGTAAATTTTGTACAGACGGAATGTTTTCTGTACTGTTATGTAGGGTTGAGTCCCTAGTTTGAATGGATGTAAGTATTGTACATACTGTTCTGTACTGTTTATGTATGAATGCATGGAAAAAATCTTTTGCATACAGACTGTCACAGCTCATTGGACATTGTTTAATTACTGTATTGGCTTCCGCCAGGCCCTGTACTCTGTTTTACTGTATTACTGTTAAGCAGGCCTTCGGTAATCTCGGATTACTGGCCGGTTACGGTGCTAAACCCATAGGGCCGGGTTTGGGTCGTGACAGAATTTTCTTGACTTGTCTTAACTAGAATGAGATTTTTGTCTTGGTTTGTACTTATGTGAAATTTACTTGTTGAGTCTTGTTCTTTTCTGGTGAGTCTAGCCGAGGTCACCTTAAAGCCAAAACCACCTCGAAACCACTTTGGTTGACCCCTACCTTCGTCTTGGCATATTGGCCGAGATGCCATTTTCTAGGCCGAGGTGTATCATCTAGGCCGAGAGGTGTATCATCTAGGTCGAAATGTTATCCTTGAACCCAAGTGATCTTGTTCCGGATTGGTGCGACCTAGACTGAGGTGTGGTACATCTAGGCCGAGGTGTGGCACAGCTAGGCCAAGTGTTGTCCGTCCTAACCGGAATCATAGATACCTCACCTACCGGAGCCGATGTTTTCACCTGATGTCAGTACCTTGTCAGAATGCCATGCCGCTTTACTTGTTAAACACCTTTTCGCCATACTTTGTCTGGCCTGTCAGCCACCTTTTGGGGGAGAACCAACCAGCCGTTGCCACGTGTCCGAGCTGAGTGTTAAATCAGCCGGCAGTGAGTAGAACCTATCATTTTGTATCATATCTTTGCCTTGAGAGAGAGAAGCTCTAGAAGGAGTTTTAGAGTGAAGGAGTGGATCTTCGAGCTTGATTCTTAGAGATCTAACCGTTAGATTCGTGTATTAAGGTTAGATTCTTGACCTACTCTTGTAGTCCTTGTTAATCATCTAGCTGCATTGCATGATCGAACCTGATTTGCAAGCCATGCATTGATTGAAAGTTTGGTTTTTGAAAGAGAAAGTAGTATTCATGTGTTCTTGAATAAAAGCCTTGTTTGATCCGAAAGTTTGCATTAAGATTCATGCTTTTGTATTTGTTTCCATAAGATCTTCGAGTATGGGTACCCAGGTCCATGTTTTTGAATTCATAGTATGAAATCTCAGATTTTGTAATAGCAAATTATGATCTTGCATTCATCCTCCTCATGTTCATGTTCTTCATGTTCGACATGTTCTTCAAGAGAGGGAAACCCAGATTTTCCCGACCTCATTTCCTTAAATGTGGCCATCGAGGCAACACCTGGTAGTCGCCCAGCATGTTTTCCCGAGATGAGAAAACTGTGTTTTGTTTCGATTTGACTTAGCCTTTGAAGAATGCCGAGGTCATTTGCATGCGTGCTAGACTTGTTTTGAGAAGTGCATTCAACAGACTTTGCCATGTGTTTGTAGGACTTGGACTTGGACTTGGACTTGCCTTGACCCCGACGTCTGAAGAGCCATGTGAGTGGTATTTTTAATAAAGTTATGTTACTAAGTTTTGATAAAAGTTTTGCCTTGATTGTTTTGGAAAAGTATTTTGTGAAGCATGAATGATGATCCCTATTTTGTATATCAAGTATTAGCCTTGTTTTGAATGACAAATCTTGAAAGTCCGTACGTGCTAGGGGACTATAAGCATTTGTAGCACAATCTTGAAAGTCCGTACGTGCTAGGGGACTATAAGCATTTGTAGCACAATCTTGAAAGTCCGTACGTGCTAGGGGACTATAAGCATTTGTAGCACAATCTCGAAAGTCCGTACGTGCTAGGGGACTATAAGCATTTGTAGCACAACCTTTGTTAATGTTATCCCTTGGAACTTGAAAGCCTTGAAAGACTTTAATTGTCGAGACTTGAAAGATTTGTTAGATAAACTTGATTTGCTCTTGGATTTTGTACAAGATGTGTTATGCTTTGATTTGATAAGAATTTCGGATATCATTCATGTAAACCCCTTTATTATCTGTACCATTTACTGAGTATCCAAGCTCACCCCTCTATATATATATGTAGGTGACGAGCAGGACGGCGGTGACGCCTAGATGTACTTGCCACTTGTTTTGGACTTTGCACTTTTGCTACATCTTGAAGATTATGCTTCTTAGTTGTATTTCATTGTATTTTGTATTTGATGGCTGAGAAGTCTTTTGGTCAAGATGTATTTTGTACTTCATTGTTGTATTAAAACTATGTAAAGATGTATGTTATTCCATTTAAACTTATGCACTGCTCTCATGGACTACTTAGCTTGAAATTTATTGCTTCCGTATTTGTAAGCCCCATATGTATACTCTGATTGTGTGCGAATCTTGAAAGTTGGCCTTCGGTAATCACGAATTACTGGCCATCATGGCACCATTCTACTAGGGGCGGAATGGGGTCGTGACATCACCTCCATCACCATCCATCCATCTTCTCCAAATCTCACCTTCAAAACTTACCCACCCTCAAAACCTTGAAAACCCTTTGGCGGCAATATTCCGGCGATAACGGTAGTAACCATTTGATTACCCACACTTCTTAGACAATCATAATGAGTGGAAGTTTTTTCAGTAATCACAACTTCATGAGATGAGAGGAGTACAACAATAAAAGTTCAAAGGAAATTCATAGCTTTGATGGTATTCTTAGCTCAGAGGAGATTGGCCTTGTAAGGGTAAATTTTCTTAAAAAAATGGCAAAAATAATAAAATTTGTTCGTCATTTTTTCGGGACTGAACTCTCGAACATATGACCAAAATTCGAGAACACAGGCCCGAACATTGTTTATTTGTTAGGGAACCAATAACCGAACATGTATTATTTGTTCGGGAATTAGTAACCGAATATTAATCACCGAAGAAAAGGATGGGGAGAGAGAGAGAGTAATCACACTTGGCTCTTCTTTTCTTGTTTTGTTAAGATTTTTGAAACAGAGGTTTTTTTGAGGTGTGAGGGGTGTGCATTTAATTGAATAGATAAAATGTTTTCACAAGGATAATTTTGGTATTATTTGTGGGGAGAAAAGAAATTTTAAAGTTTAAAAATTTATAAGTGGGGGTCCAAAGAAATGAAAAGTCCAAAATAATAGATTGGGTGCTAATAGCACATCTCTTTAAAAGGTCCAAAGAACATAAATACCCCTACAACACATAGTATCTAACAATTATATATAACATATTATTATATATTATTGATTATATATAAAAGGGGGTTCAAGTGCCTCGAGTCCTCTGTCCAAGGCCAGCCCAAATTTAATTTGGGCTGAAAAATTTTGCCCATGCCTACTCTAATATTTCAATATACATTGTCCAACCCCTAAAACTAATAGATGTTTGAGAAAGTGATGCACATTCTTTTACCAAAAGAAGTAAGAAACTTTCGATAGTGTTACTTTCAAATGTCACTATCATATAAATCACATAATAAATAAACAAGAATATGAACACCTATTTTTTTGGGGGTGTTGGCAAGTGGCATCTCTTGAGAAACAAATACTATTTTTAATAGAAAGCAAGAACAATATTTGCATTAGATGTTTTCCTTGTCAAAAAGTCATCAATTGACAATTAAGATCGTACTTATTATATACCCTTGGTAAATTGAGGAACCAATACTTTTATGGACATTTCTAAGCAAAACCAAGAAATCATATTACAAGCACCATGTCAGTTTCACTCAAAGTAGAGAAGTTCAACAGTAGAAAAGCACATACTACAATTTAAAATGAGTCAACAGAAGACGTGCTAGCAGATTTATTAAAAAAAAAACAAAAAACAGAAGGGGTGCTAGCAGAAAGAGAGATTAAATTACTCACATTCTATTCCACAATGAAAACACGGTCCTTTTTTGCCCATTCAAATTGATCCTTCTTGATGCTTATTTTTGGGAAGCCTCAAAGTCTTCCACCAGCAACGCTGAAAGAATAATTTTCTGCTATTGTAAAGAATCTAATAGGGATTCTTAAGCATCCTCATCAGAAGATAGAAAATAAATATGTTAAGGCAAAATTAAATTTTCACAAATCTGTAAAATAATAAATGATTGATGTTTGGAATAATTGTTAATGGAGATACCAAAGATATATGTAGAATTTAAAATTACAAAATAAATAAATAAATAAATAAAAAGAAAAAATGAGCCAATTATTTTAAAAAACACCTTATAGTACCAAAGAGTTTGATTAAAACTTCAAAATTTTAATGTGCAGGTCCTGTGCTTTATATACGTACCTTTAGTGTTCTACTTCAATTTCTTGCTTTGGTTGGTTTTTTATTCAAAAGATGCTAAGCCTTGAAAAATTCCAATGAAGTATTTCATACACAAGACTGGACTTTTTTTGAATCAAAATTTATAAGGGTATTCCAATTCTAATTTCTGCGTGCGCTCCTCTAGCACTGTTAAGAGAAATACTATGGGGGTCAACATTGTTGTTGATGAGTTTTAGAATCAAATTTGACAGGGAATGACAAACATTTATGAGGTCTGAAAGCAGGGTGCTTATTGCACAGATACTTTAAGGGAGTCGTATCCGTATTGGATACCAATATTCCTTGGATACTCGCAGATATGTATTCGATACTTGCTAAAGATAACCGATACTTGATAATAATTTTGTTTAATTTTGAGAAGTATTGGATACCTTGGGATACTCTAGGTGAGGTATCCAAACTATTTTGAAAACTATATTGTAATAATCCTCTATGTTACAATCAATTACCTGTATCGGACACCCGACACTCGGACAGGGGTATGGGATATGTGTCGGATAATTTTCAACAAATACTTCTTATATAATTGTATATAACACTATTATTATATGTACATATTATTGTATGATTGCTATAAATGTCTTTTTGACACTGGAAGTTACATATAGTATCATTTTATCTCTCATATTTGATTAAAAATATAAAAATATGACATTTTTATGCTGAGTACGCATACCCTTAAATTTATAGTTTGATGAGTCCGATCTCTAGATACATACGCACACCTGACACCTCTATCTGAGTCTATGTAACGTTGATAATCCTTGCATATCATTGGAGAATGTGTCATGTATGTATTCCATATCCATATTTATGACTTCTTAGAAAGTAAAGATAAATCAGAAAATATGATGATACTAAAATTGAATTTCAATAATTAAACAAGCAAGCAAACTTGTGTATAACACTTTTGCAGATAACACATTTAAGTATGAAAAGGAAAAAGTACAAAGGTAATAAAAACAATTTAGAATTGTTATATTAAAATGAAATTTTCACAGTACTTATTAAGAAAAGTTAATGGTTGGCCATTGGCTCTTGAACTATTACCTAATTCTTAATTTCTAAGGAATGATAAACCATCTTCTGTTTTTCTTTTATATAATACGATACTAAAATTATAAAAAAATAAAATTTCTTATACAAATATATCTTGACCATACTCATATCCTATTTTTTTATTCCATATCTATATCCATGCTTCATAGGTTGTGGGATTTTGGTTTTTCTTTTTTCTCCCTATTTAAGTTCTTTCTTGTCATTGGTTTTAAAAAAGTTTTGAGTCGTTTCCTTGTTGTCTCTAAGAAGTCTAGATTTCTTAATAAATGCCTTTAGAGTCTTAATGACCTGTCTAATTTTGCAAATTTCTCATTACAACTTGATAGTTATCTAGCCAATATAACAAGAAATTTCTTGCTCATCCTATAATGAGTTGTCATTATTTATTACTTCTTCTGTTCTAAAATATTAGTCGCTTTTTAAAAATCAATGACTAAAATAACATGAATTTCTTATTTTGCCATTTTTTTAAATTCATACACAAAGTATAATTATGACAATTGATGTTTTCAAAAAAAGTCAAAGAGAAGTTTTGGAAAGTGAGTATTTTTGAAGTGTAATAATTATACTACCAAAAAAAGTTAAATTCTCCAAAAGAGATTAATATTTTGGGACAAATGGAGTATGTCAAATTACCAATTAGGTAAAAGCATCATGACTGACGATGCAACAAGTGTAAAAGGGCATTGATTATGGCTTTGCTTTCCACTTTTGTCCCTCTCTATGTAATATGTCATCATGGATTTCAAAAAGTTTTGAATTACTATCCAGCATGAATGGCCATTGTTTGATTAGTCTAGGTTTATTAATAACTGGGCTGGACTATCTTAAAGACTTCCCTATTTTTTGAACTTGCACATTATGGCTCGAGAATTATTAGCCTATTTATGAGGGAATTTCCTTGCTTACCTTATAAATGTTAATGACTAACCCCCAGGGTTTAGGCCCGGACACCCTTGTGAGCCAAAAAAAAAAAAAAAAAGAAGGTTTTAATGACTATGATGCAATGTGTTTTATGCTATCATGTAATAATGTAACATATTTTCATTTTCACACTTCTTTTCAGGTGAATTAGTTGATTTTCAAACTATTAAACCAAACCAAGCCAAGCCTTGAGTCCCATCAAATGGGGTCGGCTGCATGAATCCTTCTTCTCCACTCGACTCTATGCAAGGCCATTTCGTTAGTCAAATTAAGGAGCATATTTGTATTTAGTACACTAGTCCACGTCAATCTAGGTCTACCTCTTCCCCTTCCCCTAACACTATCATCTATTGTCATTGTATCGCATCTCTTCACTACTGCCTCTATTAGTTTCCGTTGTATATGACAAACCATCTTAATCTATTCCCTCTCGACTTATTTTCTATCGGTACTATTCCTACCCATTCTCGAATATACTCATTCCTAACTCTGTCTTTTCTAATCTTGCCACACATCCACCTTAGCATCCCCATCTCAGTAACACTCATCTTATCTACATGTTGTTTCTTAGTTGCCCAACATTCCGTCCCATACAACATTGCTGGTCTAATAGCCATTCTATAGCACTTCCCTTTTAGTCTAATGGGTACTCGTTTATCACATAGTACTCCAGATGCACTCCTCCACTTAAGCCACCCCGCCTTGATTCTGTGGACTACATTCGTTCCAATCTCCCTAGTCGTTAAGATAATTGATCCTAAATAACGCAAATGTTCATTCTTAAGTACTTCTTGGTTCTCAATCTTTACTTTTCCTCTGTTTCCATTGTGACTATTACTAAAATTAAACTTCATATACTCTGTCTTAGTACTGCTTATCCTAAATCTTTTAGATTCAAGTGCTTTTTCTCTAAATCTCCAACTTAGTGTCAACTCCTTCTCTAGTCTCATCCACTAACACGATATCATTTGCAAAAAGCATACACTATGGCACATCATTCTGGATATTGCGCATCAACTCATCCATAACTAAAGTGAAAAGATAAGGACTTAAGGTTAATCCTTGGTGTAAACCTACAGTAATTGAAAATTCACTCGTCTCTCCAACAGGTTATCTAATAGTGGTTGTCACATCTTCATACATATCCCTGATCACATCAATATAACCTTTTGTCATCTCTTTTTTCTCTAACACCCACTAGATTATATCCCGAGACACTCTATCATATGCTTTCTCAAGATTAATAAAGACCATATGAATGTCTCTTTTCTTTTTTCTATACTTTTCTATTACTCTCCTCAAAAGATAGATCGCTTCCATTATTGACCTACCAGGTATAAACCCAAATTAATTCTCTGAAACCTCTGTTATATCTCACAATCGATATTCCATCACTCTCTCCCACACTTTCATTGTGTGACACATTAACTTGATTCCTCTATAGTTGTTGTAATTTTGGACATCTCCTTTATTATTATATATTGGCACTAAAATACTCTTCCTCTACTCTGGCGTTTTCCTGATCAACAAAATCTTACTAAATAACCTAGTCAACCAAACAACTCCCTTCTTACCCAAACATTTCCACGCTTCAATAGGTATATCATCGAGTCCTAAAGCCTTATTCAATTTCATCTTCTTAAGTGCAAACTCTATTTCAAAATCCCTAATCCTACGATAGAACCTATAGTCCTAGTTTTCCTTATTACAGTCTACTTCCTCTCCTTTTAACCTACCTCCATGTTCCTTATTTAACAACTTCTCAAAATAGTTCTTCCACCTCTCCTTAATCTCTTCATCCTTCACAACACCTTATAGAGTCCTCACCCTTGATGCACTTAACCTGATTAAAATCTTTTATTTTCCTCTCTAATCTTAACAAGTTTGTATATCATTTTCTCTCCCTCCTTACTATCTAGTCTAGTGTGTAGGTCATCATAGGCTTTCAACTTAGTCTCTTTTACTAATTTTTTGACCTCCTTATTGGCCAATCTATAGCGCTTAATGTTTTTCTCAGTTCTATCATTCTGTCACTTTTTAAAACTCTCTTTTTTCGTCTTTATTACCGCTTGGACCTCTTCTCTCCACCACCAAGTTTCCCTAAAGTTAGGTTCATTTCTTTTCGACTCTCAAAGAACTTCCCTTGAGATTCTCCTTATACAATTGGCCATTGAGTTCCACATAGTGTTAGCATCATCTTTCATGTCCCAAGTATCTTTTTTATCCACTATTCTTAAATGTGTCTAGTTTATCCCCTTTTAGGTCCCACCATCTGGTCTTGCGATGTCTACTATCTTTCTGAGCTTGGTATTGTCCTTTAAAGTATAAATCTAGTATCAAAATCCTATGTTGAGACGTCAAACTCTCTTTAGGAATCACCTTACAGTCGCTGCATTTTAGATGATCCCCTTTTCTTACTAGAAAGTAGTCTATTTGGCTTCTAATTGACTCACTTTTGAAGGTTATCAAATGTTTCTCCCTTTTCTTATGCATAGTATTGGCCACCACTAGGTTGAAAGCCAATGCAAAATCTAAAATATTCTCTCCAGTCTCATTTCTTATACCAAAACCATACTCACCATGCACCCTCTTATAACTTAGTTTATCTACTCCTACATGGCCATTGAAATCACCACCTATAACTAGGTTCTCTCCTACGGGTATTTCCTGTAATATCTCATCCATTTGGTCCCAAAAAAATCTCTTAGTCTGATCTTCTAATCCTACTTGGGGGACGTATGCACTAATAACATTCACTATATTCTCTCTAATAACTAGTTTAACTAATATAATCCTATCATCTTTTCTAATGACCGCAATTACATTTTCTACAAGACCCTTGGCAACTATTATTCCTACCACATTCCTATGTCTATCCTTACTACTATAATATAACTAAAAACCGGTATCCTTTATTTCCCGAACTTTCTCATATGCCCACTTAGTTTCTTGTATGCAAGTTATACTAACTCTCCTCCTAATCATGACATCTACCAATTACATAGTCTTACTAGTTAAAGTTTCTATATTCCTTAAACATATAATCTTGGACTAGTTTCTTTATCCGCGCTCGTCCAAAAAAACGTAAAAATCTTTGCCCATTTTTCACCGCACCCAGGCGTCGATGCGGCCCCCCCTGCTCACTTTTCAAAACACCTGGAGATAGGCGCAACGTGACACTTAAGGGGAATGACCTAGCGTTTAATCGATTCAGAATATTAGACTTCATGTCATAAAGGATTCAAGCGGCTTTTTTACGTGTTGGTTGTTGGCTACCTAACACACAACCCTCCTCCTTTACCCGGGCTTGGGACCGGTGGAGTTGTTAAGCAACCCCGGTGGAGTTATTTTCAAACTATTAAAGAACTAAATATTTACCTAACATTCTTATAATATTTGTTTTGGGCTTGAAACAAATTAATTTTTCCTGAATTCACTCTACTTTGGGCCACAAAAATAGCACAAGCCTTATTTAGTCCACTTTCTTATTGGGTAAGGTTGATCGATATTCGGCATTAGACTGAATTCATATTTGCAGCCTCAATGGATAAATTTTTGGTGTGGTTGCTAAGATGTGATCCCACAAGTAGTGGGGTCCCATTGCAAATCACGGTGACCTTGCACACAGAAGTCCACTGTTAGAACAGTAGCACCTGATTATTTTGCAGCCTTAAAAACTTGGCCACGTAGCATATCTTGTGATGCCCCATATAATGGTCAATATATGCAAATTGAATTTTAGTAGTTTATGATGGTTTGCATCATTGTACAATTGTGGTTTGGGCATGTAGGGGAAGGGTGGGTTCTAATATGAATCTCTTTTCCTTTTTCTTTCATTTTTTAATCTTTTCTAGCAAATAAACAAATTTCATTAGCGTGAACCTTGTTGGCTTGATAAAGAAAAAGTAAAATCTTTGTTAGTGAAAATTTGAGAAATTAATGGTCAGTTCATGATCATTGTCTTGGGTACATTGTATGCCGATTACATATTTTGGAGTGACCTTGTCACTGGTATGGTCTTGGCAGTGCATACACTTCTGTGGTGGTGATGGCTTGTTAGCATTATATTTCAACCATACGCTGTTTATTTATGCCATTCTGATGTGAACATTGAGACCTTGGTCTTTGTTATGTTAGTCAGATTTTTCTGAAAATAAGGTCGCGTATTGAAAGAAAAAATGGTACCATATGTAATGAATAAATATGATTTGTCTTCACGTTCCCATGCATATGATGAGTTAATTATTGGAAATTACACGCTGAATTCTCACCAGCATTGTTATATTCGGGCCAAAGTAAGGCATCCTTTCTTTAGGTCAAATGAATTAGGATTTAGGTGAATTCTTCCAACTAAGTTTTACCTTTGCTTAGTTGCTATCTTTTCACTTATCTCCAGATTAGAAATAGATTTTACCATGGTGAAATGTGAGTTAATCTCTACTTGAAAATGGAGGACTTAGGCTGATTTAGTTTCCGTTCTTTTACAGACAGTTTTGTGACTATCATCATGTTTATTATAGTCATGTCACTGGAGAAACTATTTATCTTCGAGGAAGATGGGTCATAAGTTTCTTCTTGTTAATGACATTGATCTAGTCTAGTGATGTAAAAAGTAAAAGGTATCGAGCCCATTCACAATTTGCGCCGAGAGCCAATGGTTGATCCTCTTTATATATATATATATATATATTTGTATTGCATTGTCTGTTATGTCAGTTATACTATCTTTTAATTGTTGAGGCCTAGATGAGCTTCATGTAGTTATTAATATTACAGATTCATACCCAATTATTGTGACATTTCTTGCTTGCTTTAGTGGACAATGGTTGCCATTGTTGATTGATTTTTGCTGTTCTCATTAATGAATTCTCTGTAGATAATATCATCCAAGTCCAAAAAGCACATGAATGGTCAACCGTGACAAATTTTCAGAGACAAGCCTGAAGACCATAGTCAAATGAAGCAGTTAGTTGGCATGAGCATGGGCAGATCCATGATTCTAAATTGTCGTAAAACTTTAAAAGATAATATTAATGAGGAGATGTCTGTTCTTGTAATATTGTGATTCTGATTTAAAGCCTTCTCTTGATTGAGAAGGGCAATTTAGTTTTCAATTTCTATTTTTTTTCTTTCTGCTTTTTTGTCTTATTGGTCTAAAAAATAAAAGAAACAATTCTTTTTCACAAAGAATTAAAAAGAACAAAATGGTTTTTTTACTTTTTTTTCTTATTGTTGTTTTTTACTTTCTACATAAGTTAGACAGATGTGGAAAAGTAAGAAATTTTAAAAAATTTCACTAGTGACAAAAATTGAAAAAAAAGTATAGTTTTTTTGGTTGTCAAACCGTACTTTATTTTAAAAACATGTATTATTATTGTTTATCCATCAATAAAGTATTGAGTGCTTTTAGAACAAGAACATTTGAGTGTTTCTAATTAATAATTTTTAGTCTAAAATATAGACTAATTACTTTTGTGTCAGAGTATGTGCAATGTATCAATTGAAAAATAATTAGATAGTTCAAGATTATCATGTGACATTGCGCATATGGTGTTCTTGGCAAATAAGAAATTACAATAACTAAAAGTCATTTTTTATCATTTAATTACTCAACAAAAATGAGTTGTTGTATTCCGCCCTTAAAATATTTTACTACACCATTAGTTTAAATCGCCCTTAAAATATTTTACTACACCATTAGTTTAAATCACACAACGTAAACAATGCTACATGAATACTAATGATAGTATTTAATAATTACAATTATCAATAGTAAAGAGAATGAAAAAGTACCACATGAGCACTCAATAATTTATTTAACTTATTTAGCACGTAATCAAAAATTTGAAATAATTTATTTATGCGACTTACTTAGCACGTAGTCAAATATTTGACTTAGGCCTATTTTGAAAAGTGGGTTAAAAGTCACTTCTCAGTTGTTAACTCACTTCTTTCTCTCATAAAAAAAGTTTAAAAAAAGTCAAAAAGCAGCTTTACCATCT
Organism: Camellia sinensis; assembly: GCF_055761805.1. Classification (NCBI taxonomy): domain Eukaryota; kingdom Viridiplantae; phylum Streptophyta; class Magnoliopsida; order Ericales; family Theaceae; genus Camellia; species Camellia sinensis. The sequence continues at coordinate 53,562,372 of NC_138962.1, forward strand.
TCTCAAAACACTCTTCCGTTTTTAAACGGTTAATTTCATTTTTTATTTGTTAAACTATTATTATTTTTTATTTTATTTTTAAACTAGTAATTTCATGTATTTAGTTTTTTAAAAAATAAAATTTAGTTCATATAGTTCAATTAGAGACTACTTGTCAAAATCAACAACAATATAAATATAACTTAATAGGCAAAATTGTAATTTTATAATTTAATAAATTACACTAATCTTTCTTGAGATTTGAAAAAAAATAGGATTAGTCTTTTTTTAAAAAAAAAATTATAACTAATTTAGTGTAAGAATGAAAAATTAAAAAATAATAATAATTTTTACATGAATTTATTTTATTTTAGATAGAAATAAAATTAAAAAATATTTTTTAAGTGTTTATTTTTGTTAAATTATTATTATTATTTTAAAATTAAATTATAAAAATAAAACCAAACATGGAGTTTTTTTTTCAAATATTCTATATATAAAAAAAAACTATTTAGAGAATTAACACACTTTTAAAACTATTTGGGAAAGTAACCAAGTTTTGAAATCGTATTTTGAACATGCACTTTCAAATTGAAATTGCATTTTCAACATGCAATTTTAACTTAAAGTTGCATGTTGAAAATGCGATTTCAAGTCTAAATGAATAGATTTGAAGTCTAAGTTAGAAGTCTACGTGGACAATGCCTTGCTAATGTGGCTTGAAATTACATGTTGAAAATGCAATTTCAACTACAGATTTCAGAATTCAAAATTGCCTCATTCAGATGAGATACTTACAGTCACTTGAAATTGCATGTTCAATATATAACTTCAATTGAAATCGTGTCTTCAACATGCAACTTCAAATGAAATCGTGTCTTCAACATGCAACTTCAAATGAAATCGCATCTTCAACACGCAACTTCAATTGAAATCTAGCCACCCTCAATTGAACCCCCATTCTCACCATACGACAGTCCTATGGATTTCAAGTACTATTTGAATATACTCACTTGAATTTCACCAGTCCTGTCCTGTGGATTTCAAGTACAATTTGAATACACTCACTTGAATTTCACCAGTCCTGTGGGATTTCAAGTATGAAATGAATACACTCACTTGAAATCGCATGTTGAAAACGCAACTTCAATTGAAATTGCATGTTCAACATGCAACTTCAATTCAAATCGCATCCTTGACATGCAACTTTAATTGATGTCCCATTCCCACCATGCGATTTCACCAAGTATTCACTTGAAATCGCATGTTCATAATGCAACTTCAATTGAAATTGCATCCTCAACATGCGATTTCACCACTCCCGTGAGTGTTACCCACTTAAAATCGCATGTTCAAAATGCAACTTTTCTTGAAATAGCATGTTGAACATGCGATTTCACTTGCCATGATTGTTACAACAATTTTGAAGTATGTCATTTGCAGTAATATTTCTTTATTTTTTTAAAAAATTCTTATAATTTTTTTTATCAGTGATAAACTTGAAATTGCATGTTCGAAATGCAACTTAATTTGAAGTTGCATGTTCAATATACGATTTCAAGTGAAGTTGCATTTTAAACATGCGAATTCAAGTGAAATTGCATGTTCAACATGTGATTTCAAGTGAAGTTGCATCTCCAACATGCGATTTCATTAGTAACACCCACCTCTTGTCAATGTCAAATTGTGAAGGATTTTCGAAAAATGTAAAAAAAAAAAAAAATTATATAACACTAAAATCATATTCTCTTCATTGGTAACATGCAAGATTCTTGTTAATGTCCATTCAAATCTATTTTATTTTATTTTTTATTATTGTTTATTTAACTTCCAAAACAATGGTGAACACCAAACTCAAACTCTTCAGCTCAACATTTTCCTTCTATGAATACTATATTTCAACATGTTGAAAATGCGATTTCAATTGAAGTTGCATGTTGAACATGCGATTTCAAGTGACTGTAAATACTTCATCTGAATGAGGCGATTTTGAATTCTGAAATCTGTAGTTGAAATTGCATTTTCAATATGCAATTTCAAGCCACAGCAACAACCCATTGTCCATGTAGACTTCAAACTTAGACTTCATATCTGTCCATATAGACTTGAAATCGCATTTTCAACATGCAACTTCAAGTTAAAATTGCATGTTAAAAATGCAATTTCAATTTGAAAGTGCATGTTCAAAATGCAATTTCAAAACTGGGTTACTTTCCTAAATAGTTTCAAAAGTGGATTAATTCTCTAAATAGTTTTTTTTTAGAATATTTAAATAAAAAAAAAAAAAAACTCACCAAACATGTGTGCCCTCCGCATTTGCAAATTTTGAACGAAAGTTGTCCAATCTATGTGAAGTGACGTGGTCGAACACCGGTCATAAAAAAATTATAAAAAAAAAAAACCAAACATAAGGTTAATTACACATACAGATATGCGCAGTATAGTTGAGACAGTTTGAGAGTAAATTATAAATTGAATGATGGATTGATAAATTGTAGTTTGAGCATTTTTAGTGTATTGACAGAATAAAAAATATTCTAATTAATTATCAAGTATTTGTCATAGGGCAAAATTGGTCTAAGATCCCTACCCAACTTTTAATATGAGAAAAGATCTACAATAATATTTTTTGATGTCTAAGGTCCCTCAATGTTATTTTAGGTTATGAAATACCTATTTTACCCTTCTTTATAATATACATAGTTTTCAATTTTGGAAACTAAAGATTATATTTTACTATTTTGTAGAAGATTACGTTGGGATGAACTTGACGATGGACATTTTCATGGAGAACTTGATGATGTAGATTTTCGTGGAGATTTTCTAGAGATTTTGTAGTTGTTGATTTTGTAGGAGTTGAAGTCGTGTTGATTTGATTTCCAGTGGAGTTGAATCAGGTAAGTTTAATAATCAGTGTAAGTTTTTGATTTTTCATTTGATTTGTATGTTAGGATTCGATTTCATATTAGTTTTTTGAGTATATTTTGAATTAGGTTTTTGTTTTGATCAATGTGAGAGAGAGGCCAGCTCAATGTAGTTGTTTTTTATTTTTGAAGTTGATTTTTCATTCTTTGTTATTGACAATGGAGTTGATTTTGATTTTTGGAGTTGATTTTTCGTTCTCTGTTACATGCTTATCAACGATAAGTTTTGTTCTTTGTGTTTGGAGACCGACTCTATTTTTCTGCACTTTTGTAAGTTTTGTACTCTGTTTTTTTCCGCACTTTTCATTTTTTCTGCACTTTTCATTGTTCTACACTTTTCTTTGTATTCCAAAGAAAATTGTAAGTTTGTTATTATAATGCAACGAAAATCACAGAGAAAATTATAAACTTGTAGTCTAGTGAAAATCACAGAGAAGATTATAATTTCATAACAGATTTTCATGTGTGATTTTTGTCTGTGATTGTGTTTAATAATTAGTATTAATTTTCTCTGTGAAAAAATTATAATTTCATAACAGATCTTCTGTGTAATTTTTGTCTGTGATTATATTTAATAGTTAGTATTAATTTTCTCTGTGATCTTCTCTGGACTCATTAATTTTCTCTGTGATTTTCTTTAGACTCATTAATTTTCTCTGTGATTTTGGTTTTGTTAATAGGTGAATATAAGTTCGTAAATTTCTCTGAACTTTTATTTGAGTCCGGAGAAAATTATAAGCTTGTTATTATAATCTAGAGAAAATTATAATTATTACAAATTTTCGTAGACTTTTATGCTATTCTTTTTAAGTGTTTTTATATTGAACAAGTTATTTTTCATATTTTTTCTTTTAATTTAGATGGACAGTGCAGTGTTGTTGCTGTGCAAATACGAGAATGATACTATTATCATTAATATTTTATGCGAATTGAATTTTGAGGAACTAGTTGGCATTTTGTGTAAAACATGAGAGAATTTAAAACCTAAGACGATGTGTATTTCATATTCTATTATGGGTCATCCGAATTGTATGGTTCAAAATAATATTGATTTTCTGAATATGTTGAGGGTTTTTTGTGTACATGGTGTTGATATAGTTGATGCTTCAACTATTAGGTGTAGTACTTCTGACCAAGAGGATGAAGCGAGGTCTAATTTGGTAGATATTGTACATGGTGAATGTGATAGGCTTGTGGATATTGAAAGGAATTCACTCTCTAAGTTTTGTTCTCACCAAGAAAATGTGTTATTGTCAGCTGGTTGACAAAATAATATTAGAAGTGTTGGACAAAAGTTTGAGGGTGGTGTGGTTTAGTTCCATACTATTTGTGCAAGTATGCTATTAAGGTTGGTTTTCAGTTTACATATATTAAAAATGACAAGCTGAGGGTTACGATAGAATGTGCATATAATGTGGCGTGTACATGCTTTAGTTGAAAAAACAAATGGGTTCTTTTACATAAGAACTTTGAACAATGAACATATGTATGGTGTAACAGTTCGTACTAGTAAACATGGTAAGATGACTTCTAGCTTAGTTTATAGGCTGATACTTTAAGAGGTAAGTGCGAAACCTTTAACTCGTCCAGTGGATGTTGTCAAAGAAATGAAAGACAAGTATGAGGTCTTAGTCAGTTATAATTGTGGTTGGTTGGGTGTTGAAAAAGCAAAAGGTAGTACACATGGGAATTTTTGTTTGTCATTCGATCAATTACGATGGTATTTTGATGAGGCATGGAAGAACAATCCAGGTAGTCGTTTTGAGTTAGATTTTGAAGATAACAAGCATTTCAAAAGAGTGTTTGTGGCTTTTCATGCATGCATTGCTGGTTTTAAATATTGTCGGTCATTGTTGTTTCTTGGTGGAACAGTTTTGAAAGGACGATACAAAGGAGTTATGCTTGTTGTGACGGGGAAAGATGAGAATGAATGTAATTGTAAATATATATAATTTTTTCTAAGTATGGGAATTTTCTATACATGTAGGAATTGAATGAATTTTCTATTTTTGTGGTTATGTTTTGTAAATTTTCTCTGACACTTTGAATTTTCTTTGGAGGTGACCACAATGTGAATTTTCTCTGAAGATGGCCACTGTATGAATTTTCTCTAAATGTTGTCACTGTGTGAATTTTCTCTGGATTTGATCACTGTGTAAATTTTCTTTGGATGTTGGCATTGTGTGAATTTTCTCTCGATGTTGGCACTATATGAATTTTCTCTAAATGTTGCCACTGTGTGAATTTTCTCTAAATGTTGCCACTATGTAAATTTTCTCTAAATGTTGCCACTGTGTGAATTTTCTCTAAATGTTGCCACTGTGTAAATTTTCTCTAAATGCTGCCACTGTGTGAACTTTCTCTAGATTTGGTCACTATGTGAATTTTCTCTGGATGTTGCCACTATGTGAATTTTCTCTGGATTTGGCCACTATGTGAAGTTTCTTTAGATTTTGGCAATGTGAAAGTTCTCTTGTTGTTTATTGTTCTAATTTTCTCTGCATGTGCATATCTAATACGATTGTTCCTATTTGTTTTGTAGGATTTTTTTCCTATAGCTTTTGCCGTTATTAATGCTGAGAATAAAGACAATTGGTGTTGGTTCCTTGAACATTTATGTGAATTATTGGGATCAGAGAGGGCGATTAGTTTCATATCAGATCGACATTGTGGTATTGTGGAAGGAATTGCTAGGTTTTTCCCTAATTGCTATCATAAATTTTGTCTTGAACAGCTAGAGAGAAATTTAAGGGATAATTTATCGTGTGGAAACACTGCTTAGAGGGACGATCGTGTCCAAGTTTTCAGAATGTGCATATGCGCCAACCAAGGCATCATTCCATTTCAAGTTAAATGAATTAAAAAGTAAGTGAGGAGACATTGTGAGTGTTTTATTGAGAAGTTTACCATATGAAAATTGGAGTGATGCATATTTCGAGAGAAAACGTTATGGCGAAATGTATTCAAATGTTGCTGAGTCATTCAATTCATGGATATGAGAAGCTTGGCACTTGTCAATAACAAATTTGGTGGACATGATATGGTTGCAAATCATGAATATGAGGTCTGATAGGAGGCTGCTTTCTAGTAAATGAAATAAAGTTCTCTGTCCTCATATGGATAGTGTGTTGGAGAAGGCTTTCATGGATGGGAGGACGTGGAATGTGAGTTTATCATCTGATAATGTGTTTGAAGTGTATTGTTTTCCTTTGGTTATGGTTGATCTTGGATTGAGAACTTGTTCCTATCGACAATGAAAAATAAATGGGTATCTATGTCAAAATGTTGTTGCTGCAATTTTTAGAAGTGGAAAGAATTTGAATTCATTTGTTGAACCATTTTTTCATGCTGACATGTATCGTCAGGCACACTTATTTTCGATTGGCCCAATTCCAACGGTTGAAAAACCTGTGTGTAGCATTGATGATACTATGATTTTATCTTCATTGAGTAAGAGACCAACTGGGAAGCCAAAGAAAAACAAAATTGCTTTTACTGGAGAGTTTAAAAGGGTGGTGAAGTGTAGTTGATGTGTAAAGTATTGGTTGCCATAATAAGAGGATATGCAAGAAACCTTTATTAAATAGTTGAGGATAATACATTTTATTGATTGAATAATACATTTGAAGATGTTAAAGGAATTTATGTTGCATTTTTCGATACTGGTTAAAAGAGAGAAATTTTGTAGGGTAAATTACCAATAGGTCCTATTGTTGAGACTTATTACTCATTAAGTCCTATTGATAAATTTATCAAGTGATAAATTTATTAGTCTCTTGTTTTTATGAATAAATTTATAGTGATAAATTTATTAGTCTCTTTGTTTTTATGCATAAATTTATAGTAATAAATTTATCAGTCTCTTATTTTTATAGTGATAAATTTATCAATTAGAACCTATAGGTAAATAAGTCTAGTTAATTGGACTAATTAGTAAGTGTCCCAAATTTGTTACAAAAATAATGTGTCTGTTATGCGTTGTGTTTAGTATTTTTCCTAAATTTTTTTTCTATAATTTCTGGATCAATGCACTTGTGTTTTTGAAACATACTTTGGGTAGTGTATTTATAATACCAATCAAATTAATCCAGAGAAATTTTTCAGTAGCAGAGAAAATTACTTTGTGTATTGTATTTTTTGAAATGTACTTTTGGATAGTGTGTATATAATACCAATCAAATTTATCTAGAGAAATTGTTCAATAGCAGAGAAAATTACTTTGTGTATCATGTTTTTTGAAACATACTTTGGGAGTGTGTTTATAATACCAGTCAAATTCATCTAGAGAAATTTGCCAACAGCAGAGAAAATAACTATGTGCATTGTGTTTGTTGAAACATACTTTAGGCGGTGTGTTTATAATACTAGTCAAATTCATCCAGAAAAATTTACCACTAGTAGAGAAAATTACTATGTGCATTGTGTTTTGTGAAGTTAAATTCATCCATGGAAATTTGCCAATAGTAGAGAAAATTACTATGTGCATTGTGTTTTTTGAATTTGATGGTGGTGAATTATTTTGTACATTGTTTTGTACCAATAAAGTGCATTACAAATTATATGATCATATAGGCACCCTCTTTGCATGATACGAGATAAATTTCTCTATGAAATTCTGGTAACTTCAAACCAAAGAAATTTCTTCAGACGTATAATTTTCTCTGTGTGTATTGTGTTGACAATCACTACTTAGCATGCATTATAAAAAATATATATTTAACGATTGATAGCTATGAAATTTTGAAGTTTACATTAGTAAAAAAAAAAAAAGATATATACATATATATCAAACATCATCATTCCTTCAATATATGAAAAAAAATATTGAAGGGTTATTCCTAATTACATTGTGTGCATTGTCTTCCTTTCACTAGTTTGCTTTCACTATCATACTTTTGGTACTTCTTCTGATGGTATTTGAATTGGTTTTGTCCATAACCAGCCAACTTTAGTCGCAAAATCTCTCTATAATTTCTGTCATCATCAACCTTACATCTTGTGTAGACAATGTCAAGCCGATAGGTTCATTGTTGATATATTGTCTAATTAAGTAGTATACAAAGAGGCCACAATCCACCTTGCATACAAATTATAAGTATAGTTAGTTTTGAGAAACATTCAAATTAAATTATCTTATTTATAGATGTTGTATGAAACTTACGAATCGCTGGCATATTATTATGGAGTATTGTTGACATATTGAAAGTCATAATTTGTGTTTTGTGAGTCTATCAATTTGAGCGAGGGTTGTGATTGTGCCTCTCTTTCAAGGCATGCTTTCAAAAAATTCTCCATATAATTTTGCTGCAAAAAAATAATTTTTAAATAACAGAGAAATTTGCAAACAATGACACAAAGACACAAATTAATAGGAGTCTATGAAAAGAATCATCACATAAACATTATCATGGATCAAAGAAATTTGCACTCGTTACCAATTGTTTTGCATCTTTAAGATATTTGTCGTGTGCATCATCCCTTATTGTCCTTAATGAGTTATAGTACCTCCATAAATTGTCTTTTTTGTCCAAGACAAGCAAGATCCAATGATTTCCATCCGTTGACTTCTTATTGCCACAATTATTTATTGGGAAATGGAGGAACGTGCATTTCCTCTATGCGGTTTCAAGATGCTTGTCAAACAATGACATTCCGAAAGTTTGGTTTTCTGTCATCTTGATAAAGTTCTATGGTCAGAGAAAATCAAACAATGGTCAAAGAAAGTTGAAATGACAGGAATTTCAAAAATATGCACACAAATAAATTTGAAATGTGCACAACTAGCCAGAGAAAATTAGACAAGTCACACAACTGGCTTCAATAATTATCTTAATAAGAGAAAGTAGTAAGTAAATTCTAGAGAAAATTAAATAAAAGAGTAGTACATACCAAGCTCATGCATGTGAAAAAAAATGAACTTGCTTGTTGTCCTTTTCTCTTTTGGTCTGCAAATAGCATCTCTCCATAACCATCAATGACCTGAAAAATATCATTTATGTAACGCCTCAATTTTTATACCTAAATGATAATACGATAACCATAGTTCTTTAAAGTAAAACTGAAAATAAATCCCCACACTTGCACAGCATGATACAAATAGTCTTCAGGCGATAATGCATTCACTTCAAATCAAAATAACATAAACAAATAGATACTCCCAAGGGTTTACAGTTTTCCAAAGCTTAGGTCTGGTTACACAAAATGGTTATTCAAACCCACATAAATACAACCATTGACTTACAAACAGAGTTACAACAAAATGAGAGTCTTGTACTCTTAATACATATTTTTTCGCCTTTAGTTAGGCGGAATCAATACATTTTTTCCTGTACAAAGATCCCGTAGGGTGAGCATAAAGCTCAGTAGGAAATCCTTAACAAAGTATATACATTTTATACAAGTCTCAAGAGATGAATGCACATGCCATGCTATGTCTTTTTGCAAATAAATCATATCTTCATCTTTTGAAAACCATCATGCTCAATGATGCCATGAAATGTCCATTGTTCAAAACTTAACAATTTAATTCAGGGGGCGGTAAATACAACTCTGGTAATCCCTAGGTCGGTGTTTGCAAGTAAACTATATGAGTACTGCCAAATTGTCATTTTTACCGGTATTAACTGGAAGACTCGACACCTATCTGCGCGGGTTTTCGGTCTTTCACCCCAGACCCTTAGGCCAACTTATTCAATTTCATCTACACCACCTATCAAGACTTACCAACGTATTTACCCCAAAACCATTCCATGAAAACTTGTTTTCTCAACATTCTTTTCTCAATGCAAATTTTCAAATCGACTTTCAAAGTTTAATATAATCAAATGAATTGATATGTCAATGTAACAATAATCAATACAATGTAACAATTCTTCCATTTCCAATTCTTCCACATAATATTACCATTGTGATCAAAATTATCATTTATCATTTCAATGCAATTTCACAAGATAAATATAAATACTTTTATTCCAATTCATCATCTAAGGAATAACACAATTCTGTTTTCTCAAGTATCCTCAACAATTAGTCATTTCAAGACTATTTCAACGTTTTGAATAATAATTTCCAAAACGAACAACAATTCTCATATTCCATGAAATTCATCATTCATATAAATATAAATAAGAAATTTTCCAAACATCCATTTATTTTGACACACAAAATAAATATAACAATATCATTCATGGATTTTCAATCTCTTTTAAAAATTTCCAATTTTTAGGTTTTCTCACCAAAATTGTACAACTCAAATTTTTTGAAAGAAAACTTTCCAAAATCATCTTTTCTTCAATCAACGAAGATCAAAACCCATAAGATCATTTTAAAATAACAAGAGACAAACCCATTTTCAAAATCGCTCAACTTCTTTAATCAACAATCAATTTTCAAAGCTATCGAAGGATAATTTCGAAAATCATCTAGATTTTGCAAAAATATATATATAACTCTAAGAAAATCCCTATCTCAAGTATTGAAGAAGAATAGAGATGAAGCCCCAAAATTTACGGTGTCGAAACTCGATTTCCACTGCATACAACGAAGCCCTTGAGAAGTTACATAACTTTGATGAAGAACTTCGATCTAACTCCCAACGGATTTGGAGGAATCAAATAGAGAAGATGACTTCTAGAGAGAGAAGCCCTAGATCTAGAAATTTTGGAGAGTTTTAGAGAGAGAGAGAGAACTGAAAAAGTGATCTAAAATCTCCCCTTACAGATTGATATAACATGGTCCGCTCAAGCGTGGAAAGCCCCGCTCAAGCGTCAAATACACTTTCTTAGTATTTTTTGCAGACAGATCAAACTTCTAGAACCGAACATTCTCTGCTCGAGCGCATAAACGGCCGCTCGAGCGGACAAGCAACTTCAAATGCATTTTACATTTTTGCTTCGGCGAGCTGACCGGGCAGCTCAACCCCCGACATACTCAGCGAAGTGGCAAAACATGAAAGAATTAACTTCTGATACAACTTTGCAAGGCACAATTCGGGTTGAATTCGCATCTAAAGGTTTGGAGACATTACCTGTTCCAAACACACCACTATAACTTGATAACCAAAAATAAGGGGAATACAAGAAAAACTAAGATACGTAACACCGTTCAAAACCATACCAACCCGAGCCCAGAACACCACAAAAAGACGGGTCAAAACCGGGATCGCTACAATCTATAATTGTAACATTGGTTTATAAAGGCTTACAAAACATGACAGAGAAATTTGATAAAAGACTAACATTGTTGGACATTTCTTTTTTCTTTATTAGGTTTCCGATATCTTCAAAAGTAATAATATTCAGCTCACTTGTCTAGATAAATGCCCTACAACATGACAAAAAAAGGGATTTAATAGTTATTAATGCAATTTAAGTTAGTAAATTGTTGTTTGCTATCTTCTATTTTATTTGTTGTACTTATTCTAGTCTAGATACATTTGATATGTGCTGCAAGATATATTTGACATGTCCTTTTATCAATTTTGCAACAAGTAGACTTTGTGAAAAAATCCAAGATTTTCTGACGTTTGTCGATTGAGGCAAGACCTAGTCATCGGCATCAATATTTCTTTGTCTTCAATGGTTTGCTTTATTGGCTTTTTATCTTACTTTGAACCTCTAGTGATCTTCACAACTTTGGGATATTGAAAGTCTGGATCTTGCTTTCCTTTCTTTTCTTTTGTCATTAAATTCTTTATCATTGATGTAGGATCTTTTTTCACTGTAGACAGTGAAAATATTAGTAAAAGTTAAATTTCACTGAAGTAACAGATCATATTTCAATATATAAATTTATTTGATTCAATATTTTTCAATTACCATAGACTTTTGTCTTTTGTTTTGGTTGTTGTTTTTGTGCCACTTTTTATTGTTAGGTTATTGGTTGTTGTTTCACTTCTATTCCAACTATACACAGTGAAAATCAAACAAGTCTAAAAAATCAACGTGGTCAGAGAAGTTACCAAATCTAGAGAAAATTACACACATATGGAAGCAAATAGATAGAGAAAATCAAATCAGCAGCAGAAATGAAACTGGCCAAACTAATGTGGTCAGAGAAATTTTAGTAAATAGAATTTTCTCTGAGTTATGTTGACAGAAGAACATAACTTTTTGTGGTTCAAGATTTTCACTGACCTTGGGATTGAACTTGAGTCGGTGTTCGGTAAGGTTGTGTTGCTAGTTAGACGGATAGTTCTTGAATTTGTTCATGCAATCTAGCATTTTTAGTTTCAACTTTTGAAATTGAATGCTTCAACTATTAAATTGTTTTTTTTATCATCGTCTTTTTGAACCTCCATGATCCTTAGTTTTGGTTGGTTTGTACTGTCTCTTTCTTGAAGTTCTGAATTATTTGATGTCAAGGTTCTTATTGCAATGTCCTTTTCTTCAAGTAATTGATTCCAATTTTTCTCTTCTTCTATTTTTGGATTTAGAAAGTGTCTTTAGTCTTTTATGCAGATTAGCAATTTGAGCGTCCTTTGATTCCTCAGATTCTTGAAGTTCTTGCATTGTTGAGCCACAAATGCTATGTTGGTTCATCCACTCATTATTTTCTTTTTCATCAATTTCCTCGTTGTTTTCTTCAAATTAAGTGCCTTCATCTTCTTATTCGTTGTCTTATTCTTCTTTCCCTTCATATTCTTCTTTGTGTTCTACTTCTTGATTTTCTTATTTGGCTTCCTCTTTTACATTGCTTCCTTGATCTTCTTCTCCATTGCTTGCTTCTTATTCTTTTTTGTTGCCTTCTCCTTCGTCATTCGCTCTTTTCTTCTACAAATGAATCTTCTAGTGTTTGCTTGAATTTGGCCAATATCTTTTTTGCTTTTTTTTTTTTTGTTTTTACTAAGACAAAATTCTTCTGATGGGGATTTAACTACCTTTTCGTTATCTATTTGTAATAGGAGACATAATTTTATAGGTCGGAGAAAATTATGAAACAAGCAACATAATTTCATGGGTCACAGAAAATTCAGATATCAGAGAAAATCAATCAAGGCTTATAAGTTAATTTTACTATAATTGTGGTTAAAGAAATTTGGATTCCAAAGAAAATTCATTACAAGGGTAGAAATAAACCAGTATTAATCAAACAAGCAACATAAATTGAAATTTTAGAGAAAATTGATCTTAATCAGTCAAGGTACATAAGTTTTTCCATATAAGTTATTGCATTGCAGATAAATTTTGATTAATACTAGTTTATAAATTTTGATAACAATGAGGAAAACAAACTAGTGGTCAGAGAAATTTTGGAATTTCTCTGAGACTTGAGTGGCGATAGAAATCTAACCTATCAAGGTGCAAGAGATTTGATTGGTGTCTTCTGTAACTGTTTGGTCAAGCTTTGAAAGTCTCACTTGGCACATCTTGGAAATTCAGTTGTGTTACTGTCTTCCTAGTCAATGATAGTTACATGTTTACATAGCCAATACTGTGATGAAAATTGAAATATTTAAATTTTACTAAACACCCAAATTTGTAAGTATCATAATTGTAAATAGAAATGGAAATTCTACTTACCAGCAATGCAATGACACACCCCGTAACTTTCTCTAGAGTTTTGTGCAATGTTGTTATAGAATCGATCAATGTTGCTGTTATTGCTTCTGGCCAATCATACTTCTTTATTGATTCAAAGGTTCCACGTACTTCATAAAAACTCACCCCATTGAATTCTCACTTGTTGAAAAAAATATGGTGAGACACAAGTACAAGGTAACAATGATAGCTACATCTTTGAAGTCATTTGGCTGCTTCTCTTTCATTGCTTTGACCAATGCCTTCTTTAGAATAAGACCAATGAGCCTTGTTTCGTTTGGGAATCTTTGCCTTAGGAATGTCGTGTTTGGCTTCTTTGAGTATCTTAATGACATGGTGACTTGTCCATCTTTCAAACCAAAAATCAAGGTCATGTCATTGGTTGTAAATGTCAAATTCTTCTTACCAATTGTGAATGCTTTTGTTTTTTCATTGTATCTTTGGATGATTGCAACTACATCATCATCTGATTTCCTGCACTTCCTTGGATCCATCATTCCCTTTGTTAAAACTTGGATCAAATACCAAAATGGAGTCTTTTGAAGCTCTACAACTTGGTTTGAGTTGAATTTAAGTGTTTGAAAAAAGGAGACAACAGATGAGAGGTTTGATCAATATTGAATGCTGTAATTAGCTTTCTTCCTTTGGAGTTCAACAGGCCTTTTTTTTCCTTTGAGCTTGAGTCTTTTGAAGTTGGTGTATTCATCTTGATGCTTGTTACTTCTTCGACTTGGACTTCTGTTTTTTGGCGAAGAATTTGTGGTGTTTTGCTGCCTTTGATCTAAGATCATAACTGCTAGATTTAGAGAGTTTTTGTTTCTTTCTTGGTGTTTTTGGGTTTTTGCTGCTTTTGCGTTTCGCCATTTTTAGACAATGAAAACATAAATATGTCAACATTAAATCCTAGAAAAAATTAAAAATGTCAGAGAAAATAACACATAAGGAAGAAAACTAAGATGACCAAAGAAAATTATAAATGTCAGAGAAAATTAGACACATAAAATTAGATGCCAGAGTTCATGTGGAATACATAGCTACAAAAAATTTCCATTCCCAGACAAAATAAACAAAGCAATATAAACATGCTAGAGAGAATTTTCAATAATTGTTAAGATTACATATGGAAGTAAAATATAGTCAAAGAAAATTCAAAAAGTAAACATAAATTTAGCAAGGCAGAGAAAATTAAAATGCTAGAGAAATTTATAGACACAACCAGAGAAAATTAAACATGGCAGACACACACAAGGGAGAAAAGTAATGTGTCTAGAGAAAATTATAAATGCCAAAGAAAATTAGATACAGACAAGAGAGTACTAATTGTTCTCGTGTGAAATACATGTAGCCATAGAAAATTCCATTCCCAAAGAAAATAAACAAAGCAACATAAACATGACAGATAAATTTTCAATAATTGCTAAAATTACATATATGAGTAAAATATAAGTAGAGAAAATTGAAATAAAAAGCATAAATCTAGCAAGCCACAGAAAATTAAAATGCCAGAGAAAATTATACATGCCAGATAAAATTAAACATGGTAGAGAAATTAAGCCATGGCAAAGGAGGAACAACTACCTTATGTTTTTTTAGAAAATTATACAACAAATAAATTTGGAGGAAAACAAGAATTGAATAAAATAAACATGATAGAGAAATTTTCAAAAAAAGAAATATAAATCTAGCAAGCCACAGAATATTAAAATGCTAGAGAAATTTATAGAGCAGAGAAATTTGAATGAATTGAACTTGAAAATTACACAGAAAAATACAGAGAAATTAACCATACTAGAGAAAATAAAGGAATAAACAGAAACAAATAGGGGAATAAACATGGCTGAGAAAATTCAAAGAAGAAATATAGATTAAGCAAATTTCAGAGAAATTCAAATGTCAGAGAAATTTACAGACAAAATCACACAACAATCTTTAAGAATAAGTTCAAAACGAAGAGAAATAACATTTTTGAAATTCATGTAGCTTTTATTACCAAATTGAAACTCTAATTAATGGAAGGTTAATATAAAATGCAATTAACCGTGTTTCTAGAGAAAAACTCGGTGCTAGAGAAATTCAAATGCCAGAGAAATTTGCAGATAAAATCACACAACAATCTTCAGAATAAGTTCAAAATGCAGAAAAATAAAAATTTTCAAATTCATGTAGCTTTTATTAGGAAATTGAAACACTAATTAATGAAAGGCTAATATAAAATGTAATTAATTGTGTTTCTACAGAAAAACTTATCAAAGTGAGGATGACACCCTAATTACGAACTGATGTGCTCTGAGATGAAGATGCACTGTGATGAAGATGAACTAAAATGGCGATGAACAGCGAAAACGGGTTAGAAAAATTTGTGAGGAAGGAAAAGAAGAGATTTTCGTAGAAGATAATGAAACTCTAATGTAGAATAGTAAAGATGATTGTGAAACTCTAATTCTGCTCTTGCTCATGAAGATGATTGGATATCAGGACTAGAACTCAGTCGTTGGAATCTAGTTGAGTTTTCTCGGTTGATTGTAAAGAGTATTTTGGTCCAAGAAATAAATAAACAGAATACGTTTTTGTTTAAGGGACCTGAGCCATCATATTATTTTTTAGTGTCCTTTATCCTTTAAATTGCTATTATTAGAGACTTTAAAAAAAATTCTCTATATATAACTAGTAAATTATAACAAATTTTATACTTTCAATTTCTCACACATTTATTTTTATTTTGATATTTTATTAAAGATTAAAAAATACATTTATATTAATTAAAGCGGATTATAAAATTTAAAATTAATATATTGACGCTATAAACATATGAGAGGCTTCGCAGTCGAAATCGTTGAAGGGAATTGGAGTTATGGAGACGAAGAGCGAGAGTACCAGGAGGACTCAACCGGTGGCTCTCTTCATGGCCTTCGGCACTAAAGGCGACGTCTATCCTATCTCTGTAACTCTCTCTCTCTCTCTCTCTCTCTCTCTCTGTATATATATATATATATATTTATGTGTGTATGTTTATTATGTATCCAAGCAAAGCAATCCAACAAACCCTTTTAGCCATTCGAGAAATTTGATCGATATATAGAATCTTAAATAGTTTGAATTGTGATTGTTGGGTAATTATATGAATGGTAATACTATTGTGTTTTCTGGTACATATTATATGTGAAATGGACATCTTGAACAACTTGCTTCAAAAATATATTTCTTCTTGGTAGGGTTTGAGGGAAGTAATAGGACCCTGTTTTTGACTATCCATGTTGATTGGTTTTTTTTATGGGAATTTAACCCAACTTTTTGTCATGTGATCCATTGTTGATAACCATGCTTTTCCCTAAGAAAAAAAAAGGAAAGAGAAAAAAGAAAAAAAGAAGAGATAGTCCTTTTGTTATTTTTATTAATATGTTGGTTGTATGGCCATATCGTAACTGGCTATTATTTTCAGGCCATTGCTGCTGCTTTTGCTTTTGATCAGGAGCAATATCGCGTGGTTCTAGTAACTCATTCTGCTCACAAGGTTTACTCTATTCTCCGTTGTACTGTTTAGTGGTGACATACTGCACATTCGTTAGTTGTTGGGGGGGGGGGGGGTGTTTGGGAAGTGGCTAGGCCTTTTGATTTTGCGAAAAGACATGCAAAAAAGTAGAGAGAGTGATGTGATTGGATGTTTTTGGGTTTTTTTTGGCTATTTTAGCCAAAAAAACTAACCTCCGAACGGGGCCTCAATTGATAAAGAAACTATATAATTGTTAGTTTGGTCTGATGTATGAAAAATTCATTACGTTAGTGTTAGTATTTTGGGGTGTTGGGAGTGGATGGATGAGCATGAGATGTAACCTACCTACTTAGGCTATGCAACATCATTTTCATTTGTAAACTTTTCCCCTTCATTTGTGGGATTACTCCATCTATTTTTTACAAAATGGAGACAATTGATTGGCAATTTATCTCATGGTAATATGAATAATAAAATATTACAACTTTGGAGAAACCATAAGAGATTATAAAATTGAACTTATGTATATGTCATAAGCTTTCATGCACCAAGGTCCAAGCTTTGACTCAGTGTACCATCCTGGTGGTTAATGCCGTTGACGTTCAATCAGTTCAAGGGTTTTTTGGCCACATCTTTATATGACGCAAATGACATATAAAAAGAACAAAATCAGTTAAGAAGGAAATAGAGAACTAGATAAAGCTAAACAGTAGCCTGACACCCATGTCTGAATCCCAAAAGAAAGAGCGAGTGCAAAAGGCCTGCAGTAGCAGGCTGTGTTTTTACAAAAATTCTCCAAAAGCCGCAGAGTACAATCCAGGACAAATCCCCATACAAGATTCTGAGGTTGCCCTGAGCAAATGTGTAATCTTGTCTTTCTACACGAATATAATCTATGGGTGAATAATCAGTCCAGTAAAAACTCTAAAGTTGTCGCATGATTCACTTCAAAGTCATGACTGTAATATCACTTGAATTTGAGAGGGAAAAAAAAGAACAAAAACCATAAGACAGTAACAATGCATATGGAACTTGTTCAACTGAATGGAAAAGAAAATATTAAAAAATAAATAAAAATTAGACTCAAGACTCGAATAAACCGTTAAAATACCCAGAATGGCCCTATCAGCAGATTTATGTGCTGATGTTGTAGTGTGTTTTCTCATCTTAGTGTGTTCTTAGGTGGTTCTAGAACTTCCAGTGCCTTAGAAAAAGACTTCTTTTACATGCATTGGATCATTTTATATCTGGCTTTAAATGTTTTCGAGCAACATTTAGACATTTGATGGATTTAAAGTTATAGTTACAATTAGGGCCAGACCAAACGTTTAATGCGGCCTAAAATAAAATCTCAATTTGAGGCTTTGTTTAATATTTAAATAATATTGATTTTTTTTTTTTTTGGTATATGTATATATTTTTAAATTATTGGAAATAAAATTTGTGAACCTTTATTATTAGGGAATTTTTTTTTTTTTTTTTTACACACTACTCTCAGTTCACACTATTGCCTAAATTTTTTAATTGCCATTTTGTCCCTCAAACAACTTACCATTATGAACGAAACCCTAACATGTTATCTCTCAATACACACCATTACAAACCACCATCACAACCAGTCACCATCACTGCCACCACCTTCCTTCGCCACCCCCTTCCGTCGCACTGTCACCACCCCCCTCCTAGACCAGTTACTATCCCCACGACCTTACAACCACCATCATCCCACCTTTGTATAATCTTTATCTAAATTACTTGCAAAAAACGTTGATAGGGTTTCTTGGTTAATTGGCAGAACTTAAGTTCACATTTGGCGGCAAAAAATGTTGAATATCTTCCAGTTTCATCACCACCGGTTCTTTCTCCTTATGAAGATGATGGTCCTGCAGGTTTTGTTAGTCTTATTTGTGTGGGAAAAGTTGTCCTGTTAAATTAATAAAGCAACTAACATTCGTATTTCTGCAAAGTTCTAATAGCTTCCATCTTTCCAGGTACCGTGAAACTGTCATTTTCCCTGCAGAAGAGGAGAATTACAAAAGAACATAGACTAGAATGTATTTCTAACGTGGAGCAGATATTTGGTGGTGGTCCAAGCTTGGAGGGTGATTTCATTGTGATAAATTTCTTTGCATTGGTATTTTTAATACAGATTAACCACGAAAAGTTACCTTTGAGCATGTTATAATTCATAGAGTAAAACAGTTGGGCAGAGTTTCCCTTGAATTTTATGATAAATTTAATGATTAAAAATTAATTGTGGTACTTTTATTTTCACTTGAGAAATCGTTAGAAGTTTCAGATTAAGGATATAATGATGCAATCCCTGAATGATTTCCCTTTCATGTTTGCTCCAGGAAGGTTGGAACCTTGCAGAACTTTTTCATGTCCGTTGCATTGTAGCTGCTCCTTATGTCGTTCCTTACAGGTACTGGAGGGCTTCCAATTAGTTTGACATGATCCTACTGTTTGTATTTTGTTCTAATTTGCTTTCTTTTTAATCAACCAATTCAAAATTTAGTTTTTCCTTTGTGCTTGGCAGTTCAAAATTTGCTTTTTATTTGTGATTAAGTGCGTCATAGTGGAAATTACAAGACAGTGGGAATGACAGTCTTAAGACCAGTGTTATTAAAGGCGTGCCTAGGCGTGCGCCTAGGGCCAAGTCCCATCCAGGCTCAAGGTTTTCGCCTTGTAGTGTTTCAGGCTGGGCTACTTTGATAAGGCGCGCACCTAGGCCCAAGTTCCGTCCAGGCCCAAGGTTTGCACCTTGTAGTGTTCCAGGTCAAGCGACTTCGATAGCACCCGACTGGCCCAAGGCTTGCATCTTGAGGACTTTTTTTATTGTTGCTTTAATTGATTTTGTTTAAAATCTAATCATTGATTTAATATGGTGTAGTTACAGAAAATCCCTACTCTTATTACAGATGCCAATACATTGGGCATTCAACCCCAAATCAATGATAGAAAAAAAATTTAACTCTAATTCCTAATCTCCAAAAAACACTAAAGCCTTGTTTGGGATAACCTACAAAAGCTAAAAAGTCAAAAAGTTATTAAAAAAACTAAAAAGTTAATACTATTCAAGAGTAGCTTGTGGGGGAAGTTTAAAAGGCAAAATTATTATTTTACCCTTTGAATTCAACTACCCAAAAGTCAAAAAGTCAAAAGGGTAGAATGGTCATTTTAATTTTATTACACATTTTTTTGTAAAAAGTCAAAAAGTTATCCCAAATCTATATCTTCGTTTTCTCTACTTTTTTAGTCAAAAAATAAAAAAATATACTTATATAGCACATCCCAAACAAGCACTAAATGTTTAACATTTCATTTTGTTTATGTTGAACCCTAAATTGTTTACTTATATTATTATTATTATTTTTTTCTTGTACAAGGGGCGTCTCACCTTGCGCCTTGAGCCTAGGCCCCAGGAGACCTTGGCGCCTTGGTGTGCCTATCGCCTTTAATAACACTGGTTAAGACTGTCTTACTTAATCTGTGCCTCGTTAATAGTGTATACGGATTATTTTAAATTTTTTGCCTTTCACAACAACCTGGCAAGTTGGCTTGCCAGATGAATATTTCTCTTTTGATAGTGGCCTTGTTAATGGTCCCTATTTGCATAGACTCCAGAAATAGTAGCCACCCAACAAATTTTCTAATCGACATCTCTTGGTGAGTGCACGAGTTCTGAGCCTTGGAGTCTCTCAGGTTGTCATCACAACCCTGGCTGGGATCATATCTGTCAGAACCCTAACCCTAACATGTCATTCTGTGTACAAACTGAGCTGTCTCGACTATTTAATATTTTGGAATTGAGATAGTATATGGAGTGTTTCCCTTGGGTAAATGTGACATGTCTTTTTGAGAAGCTTTATTCGAGATAATGATGTACTCCTCTATTACTTTCTTTTAATTAATTTCCAATAAGCAGTGTCTTGCTCTAACCAGTAAATGGTTGTTTTGGGAACTAGCTATTTTAGTTGGCTCTTTGACTTTTTATGAAAAGACCAAAAAAGTAGAGAGAAGAGTTGACTTTTTGGCTATTTTAGGTGGTTCCCAAACTTGGCCTAATTTCTTTTTTGATAAGCATCACAAAATTTTAATAAAAGGAAAAAAAGAAGGATTACATCGGAGACAAGAAGTCCGCCAAGAGGAAAAAGAAAAGAAAAACAAGAAAAAAAATTACAAGTTACAAATCACAAACAACTCAGCAATCTCTACTAATTAAGAAGAAAGGAATCCCCTTAAAATGAGAAGTGATTTACGGCCCAAAAGTTGTCAAATAACAAACTTATTCCCATAGGGATTCAAGATCTTCAAACTTATCCTCCAAAATTATTGCATTCCTCTTCAACCAAATTACCCCCAAATTAATGAATGGTACAAAGCATCCGAGTCTTTTTATTGCTACCAAAACTCCTATAATCAATCAAGAGCAACCCAACACAATCTGGTACCCAATCGATCTCCACCAAATGAAACAATCTATATGCCAAAGAGCTATTGCCATGGAGCACTACAAAGTTACATGATCATTACTTTCTTCATCCCTTCTACGCATAATGATCCATTGTGGAAATAAATGGCACTTGGGTCTCCTTTGCTGAATCATGTCATTGATATTGAGCTTTTCAGCGTAAGACCACACAAATGCTTCAACTTTAGAAGTTATGAAAGCATCCCAAATGATTTTACGATAAACAAAATTTGTACATTGGGATTATTAATTATTTTGTCAAAAAAGGATTTACAAGAAAATAACCTGGGTGAATGAATAGTTCACACCCTTTTATCACAAACACAAGGTCTCAAACAAACATCATCAAGAATGACAGAGAAACAAAACAAATCATTGGGCTCTTGATCTTTAAAATTTCTGAAAAAAATTAAAATTCCAAGAGATAGGGGCCAAATGTAACGAAGTTACAGATCTCATAATAAGGAATTCTGTTATGACGATTCACGAAAAAAATCCCCGAAGCTTTGCTGAGATTTGTTCCCCAAATTTGCTTATATTTTACAACTTCATATTCATCACTGTTGTTATGACGTTGGATGCTTTGTATGATTGATTCTCTTTGAAACCAGCTTACAACAACAGCCGTCAACGGATGTTAAAAGAACGGTTATAGTTGAGAAATTTCAGTGCTGCTGCCCAGTTATTTTGATAAATGAAAAAAATTAGTTTTCTTCAAAATTGTGTAGTGGTTTCTTTACATGTTTCCTTCTGCAGTGGTTTTGTACAGGCTAACAATATAGCTTCTAATTGAGAGTGTTAGAATATATAGTGATATATGTTATTTTTGTGTTGAGTGAGGGTACTATGGCCATATTGTATTCTATATATTGCTGATGTTTTAGGTTTATTAAAAAGGAATCAAGAAACATACGTTTAATAATATATACAGTCTTCTCTTTGTTCTTTCTCTCTCTCTCTAGCCCTAATCAAAGTTTTCCATACTTTTGCACTTCAACTTGTTATCAGAGCTTTGATTTAACCTTATCAAAGTGTTCTTCAACCACTCGTGATTCCTTTGAGGTGACAACGACGTGCTGACGTCATCTTTCGTACGATGACGTCAGCATGACGTACGGACGAGGTGACCCCTTCTTGGTTGTCTCCCTCTTCTGATCTCAATGGTGATTTGGTGGATTTTTTTTTAGACCATTTGGTGTGAGTTTTCTATTTTTAAAAGATTTTCGAGTTAATGGTGTCATATTTCTAATTTGCGATAATGCTCCTTACCTAGAGTTGTTTGCTTGTTGAAACCTCTTCCTTGGGAGCCGAAATAGCCCTAGGAGGTCTATATGGATTAGCCTCCTGGCTTTGTTGTTCTTGGTCATGAGCATATGGTTTGTCGATTATGGAAGGCTTTGTATGGTCTTAAACAATCTCCTCATGCTTGGTTTGATCGCTTCAGTATCGTTGTGCTTGTATATGGGTTCCGCCGTTCCACTTCTGAACACTCTGTTTTTGTTCGCAACTCATCTACTGGGGTTATTGTTCTTATTGTTTATGTGGACGACCTCATCATCTCTGGCAGTGACTTCGCCGGTTGCTGATCTAAAGTTATATTTGGGTAAGCAATTTCACACAAAGGACTTGGGTAATCTGCGATATTTTCTTGGGATTGAAATTGCTTGCTCCTCTTGGGGTTTGTTTCTTTCTCAACGCAAGTATGTTCTCGATCTTCTTGCTGAAACTGGTCTTCTGGGCACTTGTCCCAATGATATTCCTATGGACTCCTCGGTTAAACTTGATGGTGAGACTGGAGAGTTGTTTCCTGATATTGGTCAGTATCGTCGTTTAGTTGAGAAGTTGATTTATCTTACCGTCGCTCGTCCAAATATCACTTATGCTGTGAGTATTGTTAGCCAATTTACGCATGCTCCTCGTCAACCCCATTTTGATGTTGTGTGTCGAATCTTGCGTTATCTTAAACGTGATTTAGGTCGCGGTTTACTTTATCTTTCGTCTTCTTCCTTAACTGTCACTGGCTTTAGTGATGCTGATTGGGTTGACAGTTGGACTAACCATCGTTCTACATCTGGATATTGCACCTTTGTTGGAGGTAACCTTCTTACTTGGCATAGCAAGAAACAATCAGTTGTTGCTCATTCAAGTGCTGAGGTTAAGTATCGTACTATGGCGCATACCGCCTCTGAGATGTTATAGGTTTGTTCTCTTCTGTAGGATTTTGGTATTCATGTCCCTACTCCTATGAACATGAGTTCAAGCTACTATTTTCATTGTTAATAATCCCGTGTTTCATGAGCGTACGAAGTATATTGAAGTTGACTGTCATTTTATAAGAGATTTGTTGTTGCGTTAGCAACTTGTGACACCATATGTTCGCTCTGATGATCAATTGGGTGATATCTTCACCAAACAAATTGCTCGTTCTTCGTTTTAACGTCTCTCTGCCAAGCTGGACATGTTCGATCTCTATGCTCCTGCTTGAGGGGGGGAGTGTTAGAATATATAGTGATATATGTTATTTTTGTGTTAAGTGAGGGTACTATGGTCATATTGTATTCTATATATTTGCTGATGTTTTAGGTTTATTAAAAAGGAACCAAGAAACATACGTTTAATAATATATATAGTCTTCTATTTGTTCCTTCTCTCTTTCTCTCTAGCCCTAATCAAAGTTTTCCACACTTTTACACTTCAACTGAGAGTTATTAGTTGGAGTTGATAATGCATCTTAAATGAACTTGTCCCTTCGAGCTTTTGTTGTACATTATCTTAAATGAACGTGTCCTTTCAAGCTTATGTTTTAATTCAAGTGTCTAAGAATATCAACCTCATGGTTCCTATTATATTCAATCTTCGACATGTTTTACTTTTTTCTGTGTGGGTATGCTCAAACATTGGTGCAGATTGTAGTCATCTTTTTATAGAATTGTAGGAAACTCTGTCATTCTGAATAGGGAAGATGCTTATTCTTTCCCTGTCTGTGTTATTTTTATTGAGTAGTTTCCATTTATCCAAAATATCTTCTGAATAACTAGTGTAGTTTGTCACAGGCTTTACTAGATTGCAACCTCATCCTCCCTCCAAGTGTACATAATTTCCTGTCGAAATTTCCAAAATTGAGCAAGTTGTAGAAATGAGTTCTTTTTTTACTTCTCATTAGTGATTTACATTTCCATGGCGCATAAGTTTGTAATGTATTTTGGTTCTTCTTTCTTGATCTTCTGTCAAATTCTTTTCAGTGCCCCTTCATCATTTGAGCGTTACTTCAGAGAAGAGCTTCCACCTTTATATGAATATCTTCAAGAAGCTCCTATTGACAAGGTGAGTCATGGAATAGTTTCAAATTTTGTTCAAGTTTCCCCTACAAATGGTTCTCTTACTTATTTGTATCATATATGATTGAGTACAAGAGGCAGTAAAACAAGTTTTGATACATTTGGCATTCTGTTTCAAATATGATTTACATTTATGTGTATATGTTCCTTTATTCTTTTTATTTATAATTTTCCCTTTTATTCTTGAAATTCAGTAGAAGGGTTAGTAACAATATATTTAAGCAATATTTTTCATTTTGTATATGATTAGGTTGGATGGAAAGATGTTATCCACTGGATGTGGCCACTTTTTACTGAAGATTGGGGATCGTGGAGAAGTGATGAGTTGAAGCTAAGCCCCTGGCCTTTCACAGTTTGTAAATATGGCCTCTGAAAATTCCCCATTTATTCTATGAATAATATATCTATTACTTTATTGTTTGTTACTTATCTGAAAACTTCATACCACCTTTTCTGCTTTGTGTTTATTTAGATTTATCAAATTGCTTCTTCATTGGCCAGGATCCAGTGACGGGCCTTCCAGCATGGCATGATAGGTCTCTGTCTCCCCTGCTATTGTAAGATTCAAGTATCCATCATAGAAAGGTTAAGCCATTAAGGACTGCTTCCAAGATTAAACAAGATAATGATAGGGTAATCTCATTGTGCATGTTGTAATGTTTTCTTCTCATAGGTTGGTCCTTAAGCCTTTCATGATTTCCCAATTCCCACTTTCTATTAACCAACCAAGATCATAAAATTTTGGTGGAAGTATGTAATTGGTCTGAGTGACATTTGAGTTTTGAGTGGATAAACAACCTTCTGTCTCTGTCCCTCTATCCACAGTAAACAAAAGAAAATGCACGTTCTACACTAATAAAAAATTGTTGTAAAATAAGTGGCTTAATATTCAAAAGCTTTATATTTTAAAAGATGAGAGTTTGAAACGAATGTCATCTTGATGCATTATCTTTAATATTGTCTTTGTGGTAAGTTTCTGACTTGTGGTACTTTGGCATGATAGGTATGGATTTAGCAAAGAAGTAGTTGAATGCCCTGGTATGTTTATATATATCGTTTCTACCTTCAAGAGGATTCTCTTCATTTTTTTTTTGGGTTAGTCATGATAAGAGAGCTGTATGTGATATGTAGTTTTGATATATATATATATATATATTTTTATTTATGGCTGACTTATGTGCTTGAAAGCTTCTATATTGCCCTTGCCTTTTCCTGAGCATTTTAAGATAATTAATCTGATGCAGCACAAACAATTTCTTAGTTTTTGGTTCCCTTTACATTAATATATTAACATTTGTGCAATATTAGGTTACTGGCCTTCAAATGTTCGGGTTTGTGGCTTTTGGTTTCTTCCTTTGGAATGGCAGTTCTCGTGCAACAAGTGTGCAGGAATTTCAGCTTTGATCTCCTCAGAGCATTTAAACACAAAAGATGAGAATGTGATGTGCTCAGCTCATGCTGAGTTACAGTCTTTTCTGAAAACTCCTGCATCACTGCCACCTGTATTTATTGGTTTCAGTTCTGTTGGAAGGCAAGTTTGTACATAATATTTGTAGGAAAATATTTGATACCCTCAAAGAGTACCCACAATTCTACCCACAATGATGTGATAGGATATGTGTCAACTTTTGATTTGTTACACACTTAATGAGGATGGGCTCGACTCCCATGCCATATCATTGTGGGTGAATTTGTGTGGGAGTGTCTAGCATTACTCTATTTGTATTACCTGTCTTGAGATATATATTCTACCAGTATTAGGACTTGACCACCACTCTGTTAATGGAAACTTTTGCAATAACTGATGGGTGTTATGGTAGATTAGATTTTTAAACTACATAAACAGTATTTGAGAGCCCTTGGCACCCGTTTAATGCTTTAATATACTTGTAAAAAAAAGGGTTAGTGTAGTTTTAAATAAATCAAGAAAGTTTAGTGACGTGGAAAAGCTTGTGGTACTAAATGATTGAACAGCTCTTCTTTATCATGGTAATAGTTATAGGTTCAATTATTTGTCATTATTTTTTTTTTTTTAAACTAAAATATGTCATTGAACATAAAAAGTTAATTATTATTTAACTTGTTTGAGAACCATCATCACTTCATGTTTCTAAACATTCAAGTTCTAAACCTATAAAAGGTTGGCTAGTGTATTATTTGATTACAACTGATATGATTTTGACCAAATTTAATTTGCATTTATGTTTTTACATGTGACATACCGAAGTTTGTTCTGTTTGGGAAATTGCTAGGAAAAACACTTGGGGTGGTTGGGTTTTCTAGTTTGAAGAGGCTTTTGGGGTGAATCGCCTTCCCATTCAGTAGAAGTGTTAGAATGCATAAAATTTTACATGGCCAGGTGTTTTAGCTGTTTTCATTTTTTTGAGTAGGCTTATATATTCTTCCCCTCTTTATTTCTTTCTGTGCATGAATTATGGTGGTGTTTAACTGCCTGTAATTTCGTATTGTTTTTCATTTATATATGTATATTTTTTTTTTGCTGAGTTGAGTTCTTTGCCACATGCAGCATGGGTTTTTTGAGGAACCCTCAAGCATTTCTTGAGGTTCTTCGAACTATTGTGGACATCACAAGTCACAGATTCATTCTATTCTCAGCTGGCTTTGAACCTTTAGATGCTGCAATTCAGAAGATTGCTGATGATGCATCATCAAGCTCAGAACAAAGACAGTTCAGTGAGGACGGAATCTCTATCTTTGGTGGCAGACTTTTTTGCTTTTCTGGGTGAGCACTTGTTGATTAACTTGCATTTGTTTGGAAACTAAGACAGGCAGGTAGTAAATAAATCAGAAAGTAAGTAAATGAGTAATGTTACTCTCAATAGACCTGGAGCCAGTTTTCAGAATTTAAAGAACACTTGAAATTGTTTGACATTTTTCACAATACAATGACGTTATAAGAAGGCTCTAGTTGTGTTAATACTTCCACGTAGTGTCTGTTTGACAACCTGTTGTCTCAAAAGCTAGTTTTGGACATGAATGTTTGTCCTGTTTTGGGGATGTTAGCATTTTCTGGTAATAACTTCTAACAGCTTGTAAGATTCACCCCCAATTAAGAAACTCTCAAATTTGAAAGGGAGGTTTTTTTTTGAAGGCCTTTCAAATGACCAGCACCTCTAGTGAGTAAGTTCCACCCATTCATATCAAAATGTTTAATGCATGGAATACATGGTACTCAAGGAGAGAGAACTGTTCTAGGGCAGTCATTATGGAGCTTTAAATGTTGCTTTCGGAGAAATTTTTGAAGCATCCCAGTGGTCTGTGTCATTTGAAATCTCCGGAAGCAAGCAGAAATGAGTCAATTAGGGGTTTTGTTTTGATAATTTAAGGGAATGGTTATGATCGAACCAAACCTTGCACACCCAAGTATTACCTTGATCAAGCTCAGCTTGGTTCATATGAAGAGCTTAGCTCAAGTGTGGCTTTAGAGCAATAGCTTGAGCTCAGTTCACTGGTTGCTCAATGAAATCATGAACATAAAAGGTATTTAAAAACTTGCTTCAATCATGAACCAAACCAAACTAAACTAAGCTTTGTGTCCCAATCAAGTAGGGTTGGCTACATGAATCTTTTTGCCATTAAGCCTGGCTTCAGTCATGCCCTTCGCAAATATCAGTTGTTCTTGAGTTCAAAATTCAAAGTTACTGACAAAACAACATAAAATAAAAATCATGATTTGATGTAGACACATCTTAAAAATGGGCTGCATCTCATGTCACATATAAGCTTTTATTTCAAGTCGCTATTCTGCATTCTTTTACCTAATTTAGGTTGAGCAGTTCATGCTGACAAATTTATCTTAGATAAGTGCCTTTTTAACTGTAATGAAAATATACATATGCCATTATAAATGGTTTGTGAGCAATCAAACCAAGGTTGAGGCCCTGTTTAGACTCCTGATCGTTTCTTAAATGAGCTTGAAAATGGGGGCACGAGCTCTGTTCATTTACTTCATAAATTAGCTTGAATTATGCCCCTATTTGAGGGTGACTTAAAATCTATCTATTTTCATTTTAGCACATTTGTCATTTTTGTTTTGGAATGTACCGTAGAATCTAAGGTTCTATTTTAATTTGTGATCCCGTATTCTGGTGACTGAGATGTCTTGTAATCATATAACTAGTTCTGTACCATATAAGTGGCTGTTTCCCAGATGTGCTGCTGCAGTTCATCACGGAGGCAGGTAAGAGTTGATTTTCTTTTAGTCCTTTTTTGTTCTAAAAAGTATACACCCTGCCATGCTACTAATATGTGCTTTGCGTTACCTCATTTCACTGCAATTACAGTGGATCCACTGCCGCGGCACTGCATGCAGGAATTCCGCAGGTTCATTTTAAAATCTTTCTCATCCAAAATTAAGTTCTCATTTGATATGGCAAACTCGATGCTGTTGTCCCTCTATGTGGCAATCTTGTATGAATTAAGAACATGGAAATTTGAATTTCTAGGCTTTATGGCCAGAGTAGAAAAAAGAGTAGATACAAAAGAAGGGAACTTATGTTTTGTTTCCATGACCAGCTATCCTAGATTTGGTAAACAAACTTAAGAAATTACAAATTTATAGTACAAGTGACCAAAAGATGAATGTTGCTGCAACAAATAATGATAAGACTGTCTGTGAGACGGGGCAAATATACATTTAACTCTCTCTCCCGAACATATTATCACTCTAGTGTTGCTAAACCTCTCCCTCTCAATCCTTCAAGCAGTTGGTATGTTTCAGCAGAAGCAGTGTAAATTTGAGATGCATCTAGGCAAATGGATGTTAGTTTGAGTGAGTTGTGAAAATCAAATGAATGTTTTATTTTTAGAATGATCTGAAACAAAATTAGCCCTCTCCCTCCCCCTCTTCTGTCTGAAGTCTCAACGAATCAGATATTGGGATGCAGGTAGTATGTCCATTTATGCTGGATCAGTTTTATTGGGCAGAGAGGATGTTTTGGCTTGGAGTTTCCTCAGAACCATTGAAAACAAACCACTTGCTCCCAGATGAAAGTGATGATACATGTGTTAGGGAAGCTGCAAATATGCTAACAGGGGCCCTAAATTATGCATTATCATCTAAAGTGAAAGCACGCGCATCAGAGATTGCCGAAAGGCTGTCTCTCGAGGTAATGCTTTGCTTGGAAATCATCAATATGGAACCTTTTTATTTGTGAGCATGAAAAACAAATTCTGTGAAATTGACATATTTTTTTACAGGATGGAGTGTTAGAAGCTTTAAAGATCCTCAAGGAAGAGATCAGCTGTTCTAACACTACGAGGCATTGACTTAATTCTTTTCAGGTTAGCTTGTATCAGTTCCACAAATTTTTATTCTAATATTGGTCTTGTCTATTGTATTATTATTATTATTGTTATTATTATTATTATTTTTTGTGAATTCTATTTTGGATTATGTAATTGGATGGACCTATTGTCACCGTTAAATGAATTAGGCTACTCAAGCGTGACTCACTTGACTAGTTAAAAGCTTGTATGAGATCGGTTCAATACGTAAATAAGTACAAGTTTAACACAATTTTAAGCTCGCTAACTTTTCAAATCATGTTTGAGCAACCTATTACTTGGCTTGTATAAAATCAGACTACTCAAGCTTGAATTATGTTCAGCTCATTAAAAGCTTGTTTGAGATAAAATCGTTATGTAGACAAACTAACTTAAACAAATTTGAAAACTTATTAAAATTTTAAACCCAGCTTAAATAATGTGTTAATCTGCTTGACTCGATTCATTTACTAGTAGGGCTGAGTATAAGATTATTCGACCCGTGAAAATCATTCAATCTGAACCTTCTGCACCTATTTGGGCAGTTTTGCATATTCGTTATGATCGGATATGGGTAAGGATTTTCCTGTTTTGCAGGTTGCAGGCTGGTTGCGGTTTTTACTCGCTCCCACACTCACTTGCCAGCATTTATATACATATTTTTTTTTAAAATCTGGACTATCAGATTTTTTTGCAAGTTCTCTAAGTGTGTAACCATAATCTTCTTTTCTCTTCTCTCACTTATTCACTTGCAAGTAAATAAATGTTTTGCAACTTGTTTTGCATTCTTAAGTGGAAACCCAACAAATATTGGTAACTTGTAATAAAATGAGTAAAAGAGCTTATTCATGGTTATACTTATTGTTTTCCACTAATTAGTGAGTTTAGCATACCTTGAAATCAATTTTTCAGAAGAGATTTTTGTTCTATTTTTATTAAAACAATTGTAGGTTTTATTCAACTTATACCTTTTTGGCAAAATAAATGTGAGTCAATTGACTAATCCTGACCTGTGCTTATGGTCTGTTTCTTTCTAGAAGTAAATTGTATAGATAGGTTGTAATTTATTTGGGGACAAATCATTTGAAAAATAATAATTTCATGATAAGAAATATGTGATTTTATTATTCAAAATAATAATTAAAAAATGAGAGAAAGGGTCCAAAAAGAATATTTAAAAAATAAGGAAAAACAAGTTGAAAAATAAATTTTTAAACGAAAAGTCCAATTCATAAATTGCCTGCAATTGTTCACACATTTGTGAATTCTATCTTTATAAATTGCAATCCGCACTGCGGCGATTGTGGATTTAATTTTTTTTTTTTAAATTGCAAACATGCGGATAAATTTAAACGGCAAATTAAATTGTCAAAAATCAATCCACGAACATATGTTTACAATCTTTCCCACTCTCGGGCATTAGGGGTAAAATATTAAAAAATCCTCGCAGAGTTTCTAGTGCCCAAATAGATATTCAAGTTTTGGAAAGGCTTTGGCTTCTCTTGAGTTTTAGGTCAGATTGGAGGGTGTTGTTGGACCCGTGGGGTCTATCATGGGACTCGTTTCGATAATTCGAACTGTTTAATATGTAGAACTCGTCGAATACTATATAAAACCAAATCAAACCAAGTCTTAAGTCTCATTAAATGGGATCGGTTACATGAATCTTTTTTTTCCACGCCGTCCTATATGTTTATAAAAAATCACGTTGATTGGATATCGATAGTTAAGTGATCAAATTAGTTTTGTATAAAAAAAAATAGATGGTGAAAAAATAAACGGTTGATAAAAAATTGATCCGATGAGATAAGTATTGATATCTGATTAACGTGATTTTTTTACAGGTATATGGTACTTGATGAGTTTTACGTATTAAATAATTCGGATTATCAAAATGAAATCTTTGATAAGTGTTTACAAGTTCAACAGCACGCTCTAATTTGATCTGGACGGAAGGAAACCAGTGCCCTTTTGGAAATGCCATTTCCAATTGAGCATTGGGTCAAGTGATTTTCTAGACTCGTCTTCAGGCTCAAAATGAGTGAAAGTGTTTGCTCTATTTATTTCAATGTAAAATATTTTACATAAAAAAATATTTTTTTTTGTAAATTAACTTTACATGAAAATTTATTTTTATTTTTGTTTTTCAATATTTGGTTGATACTTGATATAAAAATATTTTATTATTTAAAAGAGAAATTTTGATTCAATAAAATGCTATTTATAATTTTTTGTGAGTTAATATATTTATTTAAAAATGTTAGAAAGTGTTAAAAAGATAGCAAGTGAGAGTTAATTTTGTAAAATTGGTTTATGAAAATTTTAAAGGTACGTTATTTTTGAGAAAATAATATTAAAATATTTTTTTTAAAAATATTTTACTTTTTTTGGTTCAACCAAACAACAAGAAATGAGTAAAATAGTTTTCACAAAAATGTTTTAGGGAATTTTTTTTAATATCTCTGATATTAAGATTTTATAAAATAAATGACATATAATATTTTCATAATAGTTAAGGTCTCTTAATGTTTTTATAAAAAAAAATTGATTTAGAGAAATTTTGCTCGACTCATAAAAATTTCGTCCCGACAAAGAAATTTTAATTTTTTAGAGAAATTTAAAAATTTTTCTATGATCATATCAGAGAAATTTCAAAATTTCTCAGAGTCGGGTAAAATTTCTCTGAGTTGAATTTTCTCTGTAAAAATGTTAAAGGACCTTAGTTAATAAAAGAATATCTTAGGCCTCCTTTGGGAACAGGCTAATTTAGTAATTTTTTGGCTATTTGGCTAAAATATGAGCTAAAAAAAATTAGTATGTTTGGGATTACTTTTTGACTTTTTACAAAAAGATGTGTAAAAAGTAGAGAGAAAATAAAATCTTTAATTTTTTAGTATGAGTTATTGACTTTTTTATTTTTTTAATAATTTTTTGACTTTTTAACTAAAAAAATCACTTGTCAAATGAGGCCTTAGACCCCTTTTGCTACATAAAATTAGAGAGATGTTTCATTAATTTTACTAATATTTTGTGTCCAAAAAAAAAAAAAAAGAGTCTAAAAGTAAAATTTTATTTTAATGAAGGACAAGTAGGGCCACTGGTTTATGTGCAGAAATTATGAAGCAATGAAGATTCATAGCAGTTGTCAGATTTGTAAGGATTAAAATTTTAATTGTTGTTCTCTCTCGACAAAAAAAAGAAAAAAACAAAAAGGGAAAAATGGATTCTTTCTCCCTCTAATAATAGTTTTAATATAAGTTTTAGTGACATGATAAAAAAAAACAATAGAAAAATAAAAACACATGCCCAATGCTAGTCAGAACATCATGGAAGAGGAAAAATGTTAACTCTGATCTTACTATGTCCTCGTTTGGGAAGTGAGTTGATTTTTAGACTTTTTGATTTTTTTAACTATTTTAGTCTGAGTTAAAAAATTTGATTTGGAAAGGATTTTTTGGCTTTTTAATTTTTTTTTGTGAGAGAAGAGTGTAATGATTATGGATTGGGTGTCATGTTTTATTTGTTGTGACTAAAATAGTCTATTTTGTCTTTTGTGACTAAAATAGTAAAAAAAAAACCCATAAACTAACTTGTCAAACGGAAGCTATATGATGTGATGCTTTAATTTATATTTATATTTTTTTATTTTTTATTTTTTATTTTATCACATTAATAGAACTCATATTAGAGTTACATTAATAGAACTCATACTAGAGTTATATTTTTAAAACTTTGTATCCTTGCTCATGGAAGAGATGCCCAATGCTAGTGAGAACATCATATTGATCTCTACTTATTTTGAAAGTTCAAGTGGGGTTGACCCCACTTTCAACTATGTGACCCCACACATGCACAAAAATTCTTATCTTTGACGTGAATGGGTTTAGTGGATAAAAGATTGAACACGATAGCTTCATTGGGGGATAATTTTTGGAAATTTTATATTGGACTATTATAGAGGGTGTTGGTCGGAGTTTGGGTCTCGCCACAAATTTTATTTTGATAATTTGTATTATTTATTTTTTTAGAATCTTTTATATATATTATTTACATAAAAAATTAAGTTAATACGATATTTATATCCTATTCAATTTTTACATTTGTCATTAAAAAATAGATGGTCTATTTAGGAGATTTATTAGAATTTTTTTTTTCAAATGTTTGTATCTCAATTAGTCCATGAGATATTCTTGTATTTCAATAAATCTTATTATTTGAATATTTGATCTATCAAATCCTAATTCTCATATTAAAAGTATTTTATGAATATTTCTAACCTTACAAATATTTTTTGAATAGTTAATAATTTGGTGACGTGAACATTCATATTTTATAAGTGAATGTTCGCATTGACAGTGTGAACATTCACATTGACATGTTAACATTCACATTAGTGGTGTGAACATTCATATTGACAGTGTGAACATTCACATCATGGAACATTCACACTATATGAATATTATTAGGAGTATTTTGGTAATTATGTCACTCATAAGGCTTACTGGAATATAAGAAAATAATGTGGACTAAATAAATAAATTTATTCACCCAAAAAAAATGTGAACTAAATAGAATATAAGTATGTGAAAAAAGATTTATAAAAAAATACTCCATATTTAAAATTACACTTATGGTCTTTTTTTTTAGAACCAAATGTGATAGATTCAATAGTTTACACGAAACTGGTTTGACATAATTTTTCATATGAATGATATACACAAAAACTTCGACAAAATAAACAATTTAAATCATTAAAATTAGATTGAAGATAAACAACACGTTCCAGTCCAAATCATGATTTAAAGAAGAGCCAAGTCTTTTGGGATAATCAATAAGCATGATTTGTCGGTACTGGTATGTATTCATAATTTATTCACATTGTCTTATATTAAATGAGTGGGTGAGCCAATTAAAATTCTCTATCATCATAAAAAAAATGAAAAAACCTCGGGTAATGTTAGGGA
The DNA here is from genome assembly GCF_055761805.1 of Camellia sinensis. Taxonomy (NCBI): domain Eukaryota; kingdom Viridiplantae; phylum Streptophyta; class Magnoliopsida; order Ericales; family Theaceae; genus Camellia; species Camellia sinensis. The sequence goes on from NC_138962.1 coordinate 53,597,365, forward strand.
CACCAAATTTTCTACTAAACAAATGACCAAATGTCTCACATGGGTGTGGGGTCCGCAATTTTGTGGGCCCCACACCCATGTGAGACATTTGGTCATTTATTTGGTAGAAAATTTGGGATCTCTAGCATTTTCCAAAAACCTCCCCTCACCCTCATTGTTAAGTAAATAATTTGAATGAAAACTATCATGAAATTTAGTTAATTTGCAGCCAATGTGTAATGGTCATTCAAATTAATTTCTCATCAGAATAATTGAAATGATGAATTGGTAAAATATTGCTGTAAAGCGCCCCACCCACCCCCAAAAAATCACAAATTTCATAGTTGATTGATAAGGATTGAATTTTTAAATTTGTTAAACCCTCTCATTTTTCTTTGTAAATTGAAAACTGTAACACTTTTATTTTCCTTTTCAAAAGCATAAGTGGACTCAAATTATAGAGATGCCCAATACTATTCAAATATTATATTGATCTGCTTAATTTTTTATTTTTAAAGTCAAGTGGGGTTTCATCTATGGGTTGGTTTAGGGAGTGGATTGGCTTTTTGATTTTTTGATTTTTTTGGCTATTTTAGCCTGGGTTAAAAAGTTTGATTTAAGAAGGACTTTTTGACTTTTTGACTTTTTTGACTTTTTTTGTGAGAAAAAGAGTATAATGATTATGGGTTGAATGTGATGTTTTATTTGCTGTGACTAAAATAACCTATTTTATCTTTTGTGACTAAAATAGCCAAAAAAAACTACAAAACCACTTCCCAAACGGTGGCTATGCGACTCCACGGACACATACAACAGAAATATTTATCTTTATCTTGCATGGGTGGTACAGTAGATAAAAAGTCGGTACGAGAACTTTTTATGGTTTTCAGAAATAGTTTTTGAATTTTTTTTAATAAAAAAAGTCAGAAATTAATTTGAAAAAAATAAATAATAAAAAAATATTTTAAAATTTTTAAAAATGATTTATGTCTCCTTAATAGATAAAATTATATCAAAATGATCAAATTAACTTCTAAATTTATAGAGAAAAAAATCTGAAAAAAATTCTAAAAACAAACCAAACAGAATATTTATAATTTATTTATAAAAATAAATAAATAAATAAAACCTTTCTTCTTTAAGAAACGGATTTTGAATGAAAAACTATCACGGAATTTAGTTAATTTGCAGCCAATGCGCCATTGGTCATTTAAATTAATTTCTCATCAGAATAACTGAATTGCAAAAATATTGCAATAAAAAAAAGAAAAAATTACTCATAAGTCCCATTTTGAAAAATGTTACTCCATCTAATCCTAAGTATTTTTTTATAAACCATTTAGTCCTTTTTTAACATCATAACATCATCATCAAAACAATATCAAACATTAAAACATCATCACCATCAACAAACATCAATCAACATTCGAACATCATCACCAATATATTCAAACATCATCAATAGATTGATATATAAATAGACATACCAATAGATTCATATATTTATATTTATATATATATATATATATATTGCTGGAGAGAAGGGTTAGGGTTTGAGTTGTTTCACATACATGATGATGATGGATGATCACTCGAATCATGAGAGGCGAAACGGTTTGCTGTTGCCGGAGACCTATTCGCACTTGACGGAGTTCCAACATCAATCAACATTCGAACATCATCACCAATATATTTGAACATCATCAATAGATTGATATATACACAGATATACCAATAGATTCATATATTTATATATATATATATATATATATTGCTGGAGAGAAGGGTTAGGGTTTGAGTTGTTTCACATACATGATGATGATGGATGATCACTCGAATCATCAGAGGCGAAACGGTTTGCTGTTGCTGGAGACCTGTTCGCACTTGACGGAGTTCCAATCGCGGCACGGTACGACGCCAAACCGTTGCCGGAGACCTGTTTGCACTGGACGGAGTTCCGATCGCGGCACGGTACGACGCCGTTCCGAGCTTTGCAGGATTGCCTTAGGGTTCGGCCGATAAAACCACTTCTCTCTGTGGGTTTTCTTTCTTCTTCCTTTCATTCTTCAAGAAATCTGAACGAACTGGTGAACTGAAATTGAACCAGTAGCAGGAACTTAACAATGGGACATCAATGAATCTGATGATGTTAGATTAATGAATATGACGTTGGATGAATAGTGTTTGATGTTCTAATGAATTTGATGGTGGATCTCGAGCAATAGTTTCAATTTTTTTTAAAAATAAATCTGATGTTTGATGTTTGATGAATAATGTTTGATGTTTGATTAATAATCTTGATGTTTAATCGTTGTGTTTGATTTTTGATGAATAATATTTGTTGTTTGATGAATAATCCTAATGTTTAATGGTTGATGTTTGATGAATAATCCTGACGTTGATAATGTTTGATGTTGGATGAATAATTTTAACGTTGCTAATGTTTTCACCGACATTATACGGATAATCCTGACGTTCCTAATGTTTGATGTTTGATAAATAATTCTGACGTTGCTAATGTTTGATGTTTGATGAATAATGTTTGACATAAAAAGGCCTATAGTAAGCTTTCAGAGAAATAGGACCTATTAGTCCATCAAAAAAACCTTCGAGACTAAATGGGTTAATATTTCCAAATTTAAGATTTATTGGTGCTTTCCCGATATTAATTTACAAATTTATTATGTTTAATTAGACGTACATCTTCTCAACCACCAATAAATAACATTTCCCCCTTTAGCTGTAAAATTATACATTTACACCACCTAACTTAAAAATAAAATAAAATAAATATGTACAAATGACCTCTTCTTAGAGTAAAAATGATGCAATTTTTAAATTGAGGGATCTAAATTTTTATTTTAAAGTTGAGATGATGCCATAAATATTTAGTTATGGCAGTTGGAGTGTTATTTATTTATTTTTTGTTAAGTAAAATACATAAAAAATAAATAAGTAATTAGGAAAAACATTGTTTAACATTCTTTTATTTTTTTGAGTGTTGGTGTATCATCCCATTAATCTACATACATATAGCTTGCTCGGTTAGGTTTTTCAAAAAATACTTTTCAAAAGATTCTATTTTCTTATTTTTCATATTTTTTTGTTTTTACTAAATTTTTTTAATATTTTAATTTTTTTTTTTACTTTTTAGACATAACTAACATAAATATACCTAAAAAGTAAAAAAAAATGTGAAAAAAACCTTTTAAAAATTCACTAAATACCAAAAATACAAAAAAATATGAGAGTTCAGAACATTTTTTGTATTTTTATGTATTTTTTAATTTTTTAAAATATTTTTTCACAATTTTTTTACTTTTTAGATACATCTAAGTAAGGTACATCTAAAAAAGTAAAAAAAATGTTAAATGTTAAAAATATTCACTAAAAACAAAAAAATACGAAAATCAAAAAATTCAATTTTAAAAAAACTTAATCCAAAAAACTCAAACCAAACACAATTGATTGAGTTTAAATTTTGAGATCAACCTCAAGGGAGAGTTACTCATCAGTTTTTATTAAAAGAATTAAATTAAGTTGATTAGATGCGATTTCCATTTAATTAATAATTTACTGTAGTGTACCTACTCAAAAAGCCCTTCATTGGGCATATAAATGTTTAATTTACTGTAGTGTACCTACTCAAAAAGCCCTTTGTTGGACATATAAATGTTTTGGTGGTATGTTTGACCCAAAATATATTCACCAATAGGGTAGCCCTAACCCTTTTATGTGTAAATTTTAGGTCTTTAAATTTGATAAATTTAAATTAGGTTTTGAAATTTGATTATCCTAGAATAGATGTAGAAGTTGAAATTTGACCCAACGTCCAACATGTAACTCTAAAGTAGATAGTCTTGAATTGATATATTTTTGAATATTATAGTGTGTACATGCCTAATTTAAACTCTATTTGACTTATTTTCACTCACCTCGTTTGGGAACCATCACTTTTAATTAAAAAGTCAAAAAATCAACAAACCATACTAAAAAGTCAAAGATTATCTTTTCTCTCTATTTTTTGCACATCTTTTAAAAAATCAAAAAATCATCCCAAACATACTAGTTTTGTTTAGCTCATATTTTAACCAAATAGTCAAAAAATTACTAAATTAACTTATTCCCAAACGAGACCTTACTCTAAAGACTTTCAAATTTCAAACGCTTTTATTTATAAAGAATTTACTAGTAACCATTTATTTAAAAAATAGCATACAATTAGAGGAAAACCTATTTTCTAATGGAATAATTTCCCTTTTTATATAATTAGAGGTGGGACTAACTTTTACCATAATTTTTGGTTACCAAACTTGTAAAAAGAAAAAGACTTTTTAAGTGTTTTATTGGAAAAGAGCCTAACAAAAGTTAAAGAGAAAATGGGGAGAGAGGGTGACACTAAAAAGTCCAAATTGATGAGAATGGGCTGTTGAGGTGGTGGGTGGGTTGTTGGTTCAATTTTAATGATCATCTTCAATGCTTTCAAGACAAGCCGCTTTTGAAGGAAAAAAATTTATTGTTAATTGGTACAATATCATTTGTATCGAAAAAATTCTATTCATACATCAAATCAAAGTTATTTAAAAAAATATTACAAGAATAATATGGTATTATTATTTTTGTAAATATAAGTTATTTTTATTAATATTTTGTTTTAAAATGAAAAGTTTCGACCGAATCAAATCATTATATATAAATCTTTTTATTTATATATCATTATTTTTGTATCGATGTTATTTAGGCATGTTTTGGGAAAATAATTGGAAGTACATTTTTTGATTTATTTTTTGAATTTTTTGAAAAATGTATGAAAAAAATATGAGAGATTATATAACTTAAAATAAATTAAAAAACTTTTGACTATTTTAGCTCTTTCCAAAAGAGGCATTAATGGATTGGTTTGGTTGACAATTCTCGAAATATGATAAAGTCCTCGTTTAGTTTTCATTTTGGAGCTAAAAAAATACACAAAGATAAAATAAGTTATATAAATCAATAAAATAAAATATCACATCTAAATAATAATTATTATATCTTTTCTATTACAAAAGTCAAAAAACAAAAATCAAATAAAGCTAAAAAAATTCTAATATAAAATAATTAACTATAATAATCAGCCTCCGTTTGGGAAGTGGGTTGGCTTTTTGGCTTTTTAGCTTTTTTGGCTATTTTAGCCTGGGCTTAAAAGCTTGGTTTGGGAAGGGCTTTTTGGCTTTTTGGCTTTTTGGCTTTTTTGAGTTTTGTTGTGAGAGAAAAATGTAATGATTATGGGTTGGATGTGATGTTTTGTTTGTTATGGCTAAAATAGCCTATTTTATCTTTTATGGCTAAAATAGCCAAAAAAGCCTAAGAACCAACTTGCCAAACAGAGGCTGAATGTCAAACGAAACTAAAATTTTGAGACACAAGCTAGTCTATTCATGTTTTGAATTAAAGGTTCAATTTGCAGTGTGGGCCCATCACACAGGTCTATCATAATGATTTGAATAGTATATATTATAAATATTGTCAAACAAATTATGCATGTAAAAATTTAATTAATTAGATTTTAATAGTGACATAATCAATTTATATTTGTATGAATCATGGACGGGTAAATCTTTAAAGTAGTACTTGCCTTCCATATTTTTTTAATAATAAAAATGTAATTTTTAATTTTTTATATAAATGATATTCACGATGAGTTTTACAACTTTGAACCATTCAAACGATCGAGACAAATATGTGGTAGGTCTACGGCAATGGAAACTGAACCCTCCATGTGGACTTGAAGCAAGGTTGCTTCAAATTTTAAATATTGTGGACTCAATTATTTTTTGAAAAAAATTATAAATAAAAAAATTTGGAGTTTGAGTATTAAAATAAAATAAAATATTTATTTTTTATTTTATCAATTTACATCTTAATTTTAAATATATTTTTTTCAATCTAAACAATCTATTTATTTTGGTTAAGTAAAAATGATAAAAATAAAAAATAAAAAAAAGTTGACATTTTAATCATTAAATTTAATAAAAAAAAATGGTAGTTTAGACATGTTTCCTACACCTATATTGAATCCTGTCAGTTTTACTTAACAAAAATAAATAAATAATTTAGATTAAAAATAAATCAAAAATTTAAATTTAAATTAACAAAATTAAAAATTTAATGCTTATTTTGTTATAAGAACCTTTATCCATTTCAAATACTAAAATTATAAGAATTTATAATCACATTCACATAGTTCCGGTTACAGCCACTATTTACATTACCCCTTATATTTTACTAATCATATGATTGTCTCTTAAATCTAATGTGCAATAATTTTAGATACTAAAAAAAAATTATTTAAAAATTTACTCAAAAAATATTGAATAATTCAAATTTTAATTGACTTTACACTTAAATAAATTTTGACAACCTATTATTATTTTGAGTTTATTACACTTTAATCCTTCAACTATCGATTGAGTTTATTAAGTTTTTAAAGTATATATAATTCAAAATCTATTTAATCCTTAAACTATCGATTGAATCTATTAGGATAAATTACAAATATACCCTTTGAGGTTTGCTTAAAATACATATTGTCCCCTGTAGTTTGAAAAATTACAAATATCCCTTATTACAATTTTTTATTTAACAGAATTAATTAAAAAAATAAAATTCATAATTACTCTCCTATACAATAATAAAAGTACCTAAATTATTAATTAAAATATATTTTTAATATCATTAAAAACTGTTAATTGACTTGATGATTTATTAATAAAAAGAGTGATTTGTTATGAAATTAGTAACCTCATGAGATAAAGTGTCATTTTGGGAAGATGCCAAAAACGCTGCGTTTTTGGCATTGTGAAAAAAAAGCTGTCTTGGCCAAAAACGTTGCCTTGTTGCATTTGGCAAGTGACAAAAAAGCTACCTCGTGAAAGTACCTAAATACCTTCTATGTTAACAAATTACCTAAAATTTCAAAGTTTGGCAAGGGTATATTGATCATTTTATTTTGATTTGATGCCATAAATAAATATTAAACCAAAAATCAAAAAAGTCAGTTTTTTACCAACTTCTCAAATCACTCCCAAAAAAGCCAAAAAACTTGGTAGAAAGTCAAAAGTCAGCTTTTTACTAACTTTTCAAAACATCCCAAAATGTAATTTCATAATTACAGGGGGTGATTTGTATTTTAATTAAATCTCAAGGGGTGTATTTGTAATTTATCTAATCTATTAAGTCCTTAAAATATTTAATTTAAATTTATTTAGTCTCCGAAAAATTACAAAAATAAAATATAAACTCATAAATATTATAAATTGCTGAAAAGACCCTATTAGTTAAAATTTTATTTTAAAAAAAATCTTAAAATTTTATTCAATATTTTACAATGGCAACTTGCTTGCTTTTGTTTAATATTATATGTCGGATTTTTTTATGATTTTTAATTGATTGTGTTCAAAATTTTCGTTGAATTCTTTTTATATCTTGATTAATATATTATTTTATTTTATTATTATTTGTAAATGTTATTATTTAAATTATTTGATTTTACTTATTCAATATATCTAATATTCATACAATTTTATTGGCGAGACTGAGAAACTAAGTTCTGATACTAATTTAAATACACAGCGAAACAAACACTTTTTAAATGCAAAATAAAATTTTAATTTTTTTGAAATAAAATCTTAACTATTTAGGACATTTTACTAATTTATAATATTTATGGACTTGATTTTATTTTTATAATTATTTTAGTGACTACAAAGGTTTGAATTAAATATTTTAGAAATTTATAAATTTAATCGATAATTTAAAGATTAAACAGAAATTGATTTACATATTTTAAGAATATAATAGATTCAATCAATAATTTATAAATTAAATAAATAATTTAACCATAATTCAAGAGTATAAAATGTTATATACGCGAATACTTAAAAATAACGGTCCTGCTGGAGACCCCAGCAGGAGAGACCCCAGCACCCCACCTCCACGTGGGGGGCTGGTAATGGCCGAAAATCAAAAAAAAAAAATAAAAAAAAATAAACAGTTTTTTGGGCCAATAGGAGAAGACCCCAGCACCCCCAGCTGGGGGTCTAAGGCATTTTTCTAAAAATAAAAGGTAAATTATAAATACCCTTTTTGAAGTTTGATTAAAGTACAGGTTGTTTCTTGTAGTTTAAAAAATTATAAATATTCCTTGTTAAAAATTTTATTTAACAGAATTAACTAAAAAAATTTCATTATTGCTCTTTTATACAATAATAAAATTATCTAAATTATTAATTAAAAGATATTTATAACATCATTAAAAACTGTTAATTGACTTAATAATTTATTAATAAAAATAACGATTTGTTATAAAATTAAAAATATCAAGGGATGAAATATAATTTCTAAAACTATCATGGGCGATTTATATTTTAATCAAATCTCAATAAATGCATTTATAATTTATCCTAAAATAAAATTAGATGATAATATAGGGATTAAATAAAATTTTAAATATTTCTCGAGTATCTAAAATTGTTTACCGTTGATTCTGGACCACCAAAATTTCAGGGTATGTTTGGTTTGAGTTTGGGAGATGAGTTTTAGAGATAAAAAGTACGAAAAGTTATTTGGTTTGATTTTTTTCAAAAGATATTTTGAAAAATTATTTTGAGAGAGAGTTTTGGAAAAAGTAATTGATTTGATGTGTATGAGAGAGAGATTTGTTTGAAAAACTTATAAACCAAACAAGTTTTGAGAAATTTTTTTAAAAAAATTTGTTTGATTTAATTACTTTTGAAAACTTATTTGTAAAAAATTTTTTTCAAAATTTTTTAAAAAACACAAACCAAACAAAGCAGGAAACAAAGCATGAGTGTCTGACACATTCTGTTTCTCGCACGTGGACCCTCATAACTTTACTCACCAGCACCCCCTGTGGTCTCATCTAGTGGCCCCCACCCCACATTTATCTTTCTTTTTTTTTCTACATCCCCTCGGTCGCAAAATAATAATTTAGGGAATTTAATTTTTTTTATAATATATATTTTTTTGGTAATATCAATTTTCATAATTATATTTTTTTATATTTTTAATAATTTTAAAAGAAAGATAAAATAAAAATTTATATTATTGTGTCTTGACCTCAGAAAAGAAACTAATATTTTGAAATAATAAAAAAATAGAATAAAAAATTAATATTTTAAAATAAAAAGAATAATAATATTACAAATTCAAATTTAACAATCTATAATTATTTAAAATTATTATTTTATATATAAATTTCATATTATACATATTCGATCTCAATCATACGTCATTATTGCGAACGAGGATGAGTTGATAGACCTTATTCTTTTCAGAGCCAAAACACTCCCTACTTTCGTCACCTTGACATTTATTAGGTGGGTGTTTGGGAAGTGGATTTTTATGTAGATTTTTTTAGTTGTAGGATATTAGTGGAGAAATTTTTTTTTGTGTTTGAAAAGATAGTTAGATTTTTTTATAGTTAGATATGATGTTTATGAGAGAAAAAGTGACATGATTATGGAATTAGATGTGATATTTTGTTTGTATGTGTTTTTTTTTTTATTTTACAAAAAATTTGTCTTTTTGTGAAAAAAATAAAAAAAAACCCAAGTCCAAAACTTCGTAAAAATATTTTTTTTATTAACTTTTTTTCGTTTTGATAAATTTTTTTTTTCAAAATTACATTTAAAAATTCTGCTCAACTAAACAAATAAAAAAAGTACAAAAATAAACAAAAGTTCATAAAAATGTGATTATTTTAGGTGTTACCCAACATTGCCCCTGTCAAAAAAATTCACCAAAAAAGAAAAAATTGCAGTTGAGAACTTTTTTTATTTTTTTTATTTTTGGGATGTGAGTTAATTTTTTAGATTTTTAATTATTTTAGTTTGGGATTAAAAAGTTTTGGTTGAGATAGATTTTTTGACTTTTATAAGAGAAAAAATAAAATGATTATAAATTAAATGTGACCTTTTATCATATTTGATTAAAATGACGTATTTTATCTTATATACAGTCTGTTTGGGAAGAGCTATTCCAGGTTTTTTTGGCTATTTTAACTACAAAAGATAAAATAGGCTATTTTAGCCATAAAAAATAAAACATCACATCCAATCCATGATTATTACACTCTTCTCTCACAAAAAAAGTCAAAAAAGCTAAAAAGTCAAAAAGTCCTTCCCAAACTAAGCTTTTTAGCCCTGGCTAAAATAGTCAAAAAGTCAAAAAATTAAAAAACCAACCCACTTCCTAAACAGAGTCATAATTATATTATCCCAAATCTTCATCCTAAACGAGCTCTAAATGGGCATCTAAAACTAGTTTTATCTTGACTAATTTTAAGATCTTAAAATTAATAATCAAGTAAATCTTTAACAACCTTTAAGATGGCTTGAACTCAAGATTTTAGATTTTAACCTCTTAAATATTTATCACTCAGTCAACTCCTTGAGGTTGTTGAGATTTAGAGGGTGTTTGAAATAATTTAAATAATTATATTTTTTAACTTTTTTTATAAAAAGATGTCCAAAAAAAGAAGAGAAATAATGTGACTTAAAAAAAGGTAAAAGGATAAAAAAAATATTAATCAACTTGTTTGGTTGTGGTTTTCAGAAAACAATTTTTAGAAAATTCTATTTTTTTATTTTATGTATTTTAATGTTTTCAATGATTTTTTTTTAAAATTTTTAAACACACCTAACATAAATACACTTAAAAAGTATAATATTTGTGAAAAAAATTGTTAAAAAATACACTAAATACCAAAAAAATAAGAAAATTCAGTACATTTTTTTTATATTTTTGTATATTTATTAATTTTTTTTAAAAAAATTTCACAAATATTTTATTATTTAAATACATCTAACTAGAGTGCATCTAAAAAAATAAAAATAAAAATGTTTAAAATATAAAAAGTATTTACTAAAAACAAAAAAAAATATGAAAAATAAAAAACTCTGTTTTTAAAAAAATGAATTCAAAAAACTAAAACCAATCACGTTAAATATAAGAGATGCCAAATAGTACCTTAATTAATGCATTTTAAGATTTACACCTGATCCACACATGTTCATGTTTCTCCTAAATAATGCGTAAAAATTCAAGATCATATTTGTTTGGTTTCAATTACATAATCAATATTTTGAATTTTTTTCGCAAAAATAAAAATTAATCTGAAAAAAATAAATATAAAAAATATTTTTAAAAATGATTTTCACTTAATAAAAAATAAAATTATATGAAAATGATGAGTATATTTAATTTATTATTATTTTATTAAATTAGATTTTAATTTTTTAAAAAATAACCAAAATCCAAGCACCCAACCAAAGACAACCCCTTCTATAAATGGGCATGCTTCCACTTGCATAGAAATGTACAGAAGTCTCTCTTTCTCTGTCTCACACACGCACAAGCTAACACACTCTCTTTAGGTTTTTTTCCCAATCTTTTGTTGTTGCTTGTCATTAGTGTAGTGAGAGAGAGAAGATGTCTCAGGGAAGAGGCAGTGCAGTGGTGGCGGCGGCGGCGGTGGTGCTGTGCCTGATGGTGGTGACTGCAGAGGCAGCTACCTATACGGTGGGTGGTGCCGGTGGCTGGACCTTTAACAGTGTCGGCTGGCCCAAGGGGAAGCGCTTTAGAGCTGGTGACATACTCGGTAAGATTTAGGTCTCGTTTGGCAACAGACTAATTGAGTAATTTTTTAGCTACTTAGCTAAAATATGAGCTAAAAAAAATTAGTATGTTTGGGATGATTTTTTTGATTTTTTATAAAAAGATGTGCAAAAAGTAAAGAGAAAAGAAAATTTTTGACTTTTTGGTATGAGTTGTTGGTTTTTTAACTAATTTAACTTTTTGACTAAAAATGAAGGTTTCCAAACAAGACCTTAGATTCGAATTTTATTTTATTTTTTTATTATTTTAAATTGAATAATTAGTCTTTGATATTTTAATTTTAATTTCAATTTGATCAATCAACTCAATTTTTTTTTTTTATTTGCCATACGATTGGGGTTAGTAAATTAGATTATAATGCAACTCGAATCTTAAATTTCTGATCTTCTCGTTGTTGTCTCAAGAAACACGTACATGGACAACTGGTCAAGTGCCTTGTCCCCCTCCCGTTTGTTTTGGAAGGTAAAATAAAGGAGATGGATAGTAAATTAATAATGAAGGAATTGTTAGTATAGTGAGGAGATTAATAGTGATGAATTGTTAAATTATTTTTATATAAAATAATAAAACAAATAAAAAAATATAAAAAAATAAACATTATATTTTAAAAAAATTTCCAATATATAAAAAATAAAAAAAATAAAAAAATTTCTATTCTCCTCACTATTTTTCTAATACCATCTCTACCTCCTTCTTACCAATCCCTCTTCCTCTTCCTTACTAATACCAAGGGATTACTAGTCCCCTTCCTATCTCTAAAAAACAAATACCCTAATCTCAATTCACTCCTCACTGTCAAACCCAATCCCCTCCTTATAACCCCAAACAAAGGGGGCTTTAGAGTTTAGAGGTTAAAATTTTGGGATACTTATTTTGAGGCATACAAGTAGAAAAAATATAACAAAAATTTAGACGAAAAAATTAAATTGAAATTAAATTTGAAGTGTAAGAATTTTTTAATTTTTTAATTATAAAATGTAAGAATTAAATTATTTAAATTGGAACAATAAGAACCAAAATAAATTTTGTATTGGAAAGTGTAATTTACTCATGATTATTATAGGAGAAATGTTAATTAACGTGGAGTGTAATTTACTCTAAGATTATTATAGGAGAAGTGTTAAAGTGGTTAACATTTCTTGTTTTTCACATTTCACAGCAAATAAGATCTATTATATTAATTTTTATATTATATTAATGTATTGCATGCATTATTTTATTTTTTATTTTTCAAATTATTCGTGTCCACAGAATAATGACAAATATATAAAGGTGTGAAATTTGTGGTCAATACTCATACTCAATTTAAATATTTAGCCTCCGTGTGGGAAGTGGGTTGATTTTTTAACTTTTGATTTTTTTGGCGATTTTAGTCTGGGTTAAAAAGTTTGGTTTGGAAAGAACTTTTTAATTTTTTGACTTTTTTTTTTTTTTTTGTAAGAGAAGAGTGTGATGATTATGGATTAGATGTGATGTTTTGTTTGTTGTGACTAAAATAATTTATTTTGTCTTTTGTGACTAAAATAACCACACAAATCAACTTGCCAAACGGACCCTTAGATCTTTTAATTTTTTACCATTTTTGAGGAGTGAGAAATTTACATGTGCTAGAAAAGGAACTTTTATAACCTCTAACATAAATAATTGATAAAAATTTCACTTTAAATTTTTTTTATTTAGGTTTTGTTTGTCCGAATTTAAAAAATTTTAAAAGTTAAAAAGTCACTATCTTATTTAAATCACATCAACTCTCTATTATATCACTTTAAATCTAACTTATACCCAACCCATATCCAACCCATATTTCATAAAAGTTAAAAAATATACTTATTTAGATCATTCCAAACCATCCCTTAATTTCAATTACATTTCTACATAATTTACATCTTATCTCGTAATGTTATATAATATATAATATAATATAACACTTCATTAAAACATATAAGTCAACTTTATTTCTCATTATTTTCTAATCATGAACCAATTATCTTGTTTGCATATCATTTGGCATAGAAAATGAGTTCACAAAGTAGACTACGCCTTCGTCTGGGAAGTGGGTTGGTTTTTTGGCTTTTTAGTTTTTTTGGTTATTTTAACCTGGGCTAAAAAGCTTAGTTTGGGAAGAGCTTTTTGGCTTTTTGGCTTTTTTGACTTTTTTTGTAAGAGAAGAGTGTAATGTTTATAGATTGGATGTGATGTTTTGTTTTTTGTGGTTAAAATAACCTATTTTGTCTTTTGTGACTAAAATAACCAAAAAAACCCACTTTAGTTCTTCCCAAACGGACCCTACGTATCATTTTCCTATATATATACATACACTTGTGTGTCTATAATGAGTCATGTACTCATATCTTATTTTAATATATATATATATCCCAATACTAAGTGTTTGTTTGGCTTTCTTTAAATAAATATACTTATTTAGATTCATTTTTTTATTTTTTTACATATCTTTTTATAAAAAAATTAAAAAATATACTTATTTATTTCACTTCAACGACCCTTAATATTTAAGTTTGTTTGGTTTGTTTTTCAGAAAATTTTTTGGAAAAAATTCTCTGTAAACAAATTTTCAAGAGTAATCAAATCAAACAATTTTTTTCTATTTTTCAAAATCACTCTCTCTTTCATACACATCAAATCAATCAATTTTTTTAAAACTCTATCTCTAAAACAATTTTTCAAAACTATTTCTGAAAATGGTAAATCAAATAAATTTTCATATTTTTTATTTTAAAAATTACTCTACAAACACAAACCAAGACATGCATTCATATCCAATGTGTGTACCAAGTCCGAATAACATAGCTGATATATAATTATTGTATTTGTGTACATGTACTTCAAATTTATTAGACCTATGATGTTTGGGAAGTTGGGTTGGAAAGCTTTTTTTTAGTTAGGGATGTTTTAAGAAGATAGTTAAAAATTATTTTTTAATTTTTTTGTGAGAGAGGGAAGTGAGTTAAAAGTTAGGGAGTGACTTTTAACTCACTTCTCAAAATAGGCCTTAAAATAATTAATAAAAATAAAATAGATTAAAATAATCAATCCATCATTGGTGTAATGGGTTCTACCACTCATGTTTATGTCAAATAATGTGCTAACACATGAAGTGATATATTAAAAATGACATATAAAGATGATAAAAGTAGCATTACTTCTAAAAGAGTGGAAAAAGAAGAAAAAAAGAGAGAAGAAAAGTGATACATAATAGCCCTCTAAATAATTTAATACAAAATTTAGTCATCTTACCATTAATCTTTTTGATTATGAAGAGTCTCTCTCTCTCTCTCTCTCTCTCTCTCTCACACACACACACACACACACACACAACTTTTCATTTGTTTATTTTGTGTGAAGTCACATAACCCTCTTACTAAAATCAATCATGATATATAGCAATCCTCTTATTAAAATCTTATACAGTAAAACTCTTGCACTAGTATATGTTTATAACAATCCTCTGTTCCTGTACTACTTTTTTTTTGAATCAATATATATATATATATATATGTTTATGATCTAAATAAGTTTTGAATTTTGTGGCAGTGTTCAATTACAGCCCACAGGCACACAATGTGGTCAGTGTGAACAAGGCTGGTTATGATAGTTGCAAGGCACAAGGTGGAGCCAGAGTGTTTTCTTCTGGGAAAGATCAAATCAAGCTTGTCAAGGGTCAGAACTTCTTCATTTGCTCTCTCCCTGGCCATTGTGGTTCTGGAATGAAGATTGCTGTTACTGCAGCTTAACCAACCCATACCCTCTTCTTCATGCTCCCATCCCATCTATATATATATATATATATGTTTAGAGAGAGAGAGAGAGAGAGAGAGAGAGAGAGAGAGAGAGAGAGAGAGTGATGGAGGTAGGTACTAGTGAGCATATATATTAAGGAAATAAAGTTGGTTTGAATGAGCAGCATATTTATGTATGCATGCCTTCGTCAACCACTATCTATGTAATATAAATGTATCATGTATGGCATTGGTCCATGCCTTTGTTGTAGCACTATGTTGTTTTAGTGAGATTTTTTATCCAACCACGTATAATTTCAAATGCTTTGTGTAACGAGGTAATTAATTAGTAATTTAATCAAATTTTAATGTGGTCCCGTGTGTGGGTATGCATGTCCAACGACATGTGGTAATGTGAGATTATTTCATTTTTATTTTTTTTCTTTTAAATGATTGCACGCATGCACCCTATTATTGACAAATAATTAGATATCTCGTCGAATATAATCATGCATGCTCCAAATGCATGATAAGTTAATTATTTGACAAGTTTAACTTACAGCATGTGACCGATCCATCTAATACAAAGAAGCACATGAACATCTAAAAGGGCAAAATGGATTAATCAAAAAAAAAAAAAAAAAGGGTCAAGTGGGAGTAAAAATATCATTTTAAATTTTTTCTTCTTTTTATTGGGCAAAATCTGTATTATCCTTGTGGTTTAGGCCAATTATACTTTATCTCTTATCATTTTGAAATAGCCACTTATCCGTTTGCAGTTTTGGGTTAAAGTGCAATTGTTACTTTTTTTCGTCCAAACTAACAAAATTTGTATAACACTTGCCGTGTTCGAGACTGGGTCTATTTTTCTTTTTAAATTAAGATAAAATTAAAATAGAAAATGACATTCCTATCATTCTCTTCATCTTCAATCACCAAACCCAGAAACCCTAACTTGTCGTTTTGGGGCAAATTTTAAAAAAAAAAAAAAAAAAAGATGAAAACAAAGAAGACCAAAACCATCATTGGCATCACTTCTTGCACGTGTGAAAGACCATTCCCATATGTGCAGCCCATCCATGAGCCAAATAGAGGCTGCAAAAATTGCATGTGCATAAGGTTTTTCTCGCATACGCGCAGCCTTCACCGCACGTGCGGTGACATTTCTCGCATGTGCGACCATGCCTCAATTTGCATGAAAAATTTGCTACACATGTTTGGAATGCTGGGGAATTATAAAAGGCAGAAAAAAAGGTTGGATGAGGGTTTTGAAATTTTCTAAAGGATAAGAGAGGCTAGGATTTGAAGAGAAGGGTTTTTCAAGCTTCAAGAATATCTCTCACAGTGGCTTCATTTTCCTCTACCTCTTCCCACTCTTCCATGAGTGGCTAATTCTCCTCTTTCTAAGGTTTTGATAAAACCCTAACCAAGTACATTGAGTTTTCTCTTTGGTTTTTGATCATGTAATGGTTTGAACGAGTTGTATGTGTTGGAACAATCTTCTGTGTATATAAAATAACTTGAAATAAACTCAAACAAAATAAATAAATAACATACCGAATTTATTTTGTCGAACCAAATAAAAATTACAAGACCAAGTCGAGTGTGTGACACTCTGTCTTTAAGACAGATTCGCCCCGTTACGGTGCTTACGGTTGAATGGTGTCTATCTCCCAGGATACAATGATCTTCACAAAAATTTATAGAAGCACTTCAAATAAATTTGTTCGGCGAACCCAACCTGTGATCTATACTCTCTTTTATTTATTCTAAAACTAAAATGAAGAATATATGTACTTAGAGCAAAATGGACAGCAATATCAAAAATCTACAGACTGAATTTTTTCCCGGATACTTAACATTACTGGAATGTAGAATTTATAGGCAATTACACATGACCCGAACAGGTGCAAAAGGAAATGAAAAGGTGCAAAACTGCCGTATCACATGGAACAGTGTTTATTTCCCCCAAACAATTTTGAACACAGAACCGTTGGATTGGCAAAGTTCAAAATTGTTTGAATTTAATATTTAAACTATTTGAATAGTTTAAACAAAAAAGTCAATGGAGGAAAGAATAACAAACAGTTTGGAATTTAATATTTAAACTATATAATCTATTATAGGAAACCATATTAGGAAACCAAAAATAAAATTATATTAAAATTAAATTCCCACAATAATTTTTATTGAAAAATTCAAATGAACTTTGTCTAAAAATTAATGTCAAACCCGAAAACGATATCAACTTCCCATTCACTCATAAATGGTTTTGACGTTCCGTCTTCACCGTGTGACTTGCCACGTGGCAAGGAACACGTCACCTTTTCGGACCCACCCCAAAAGACGTTTGGGGCCCACCCAAAATGGGCTCAAAATTATGTCTATATAAAATCATTTTCCAACAATCCCCCACATGAATGGAATTTGACGGAGAGAAAATGCAACAACATGATCTAATTAGAGAGAGTACAGAAATTGAAAATATTCTGCAAAGGATAGGTAGCTTTTGGCTTTGAACCTTCCCTTGTGAGACACTATCGGATTTACTAGCTAACCAATGAACATGATGTCTTGAACTGTTCAGCCGTTTGTGTAAACCAAGACAATAGAGCTCACACAGTATATTCCCAGACACAGTTTAGTTCTCACTATTGTGTTCATTTTGGCCCTGAACAACCTGGTCTATCATGAGTGCTCTAAAGACTTGTAGCCCTTCACAAATCTTATAGAACCGGCCCAGTTCACACTCACATAGGTGATTCTTATGAAAAGTATCTTGCCATACTCCACTAGGTTTACCTAGATATAAGAATCATTAAAAGTATTACTTAACCTAAATCGCTGCAGACATCACTTATTTCATCATAGAAATGGGTAGGAGTTGGACTCCACAGTGATCCTTCTGAGTCAATCACAACTCGGTTGTCCCTTTGAACCTAGATCTTGGGATCTCCAGTCAACTAGGTTGGGTTGCCGTTGTGGTAACTCCTATTTAATAGGCTTAAGTCCCATTCCCCTCGATGACTTTTCAACTAACTCTCTTGCTAACCCTTTGGTTAGTGGATCCGTTATGTTGTCTTTAGACTTAACATATTCTATGGAAATAATTCCATTAGAGAGTAGTTGTCTTACGGTATTATGTCGACGACGAATGTGTCGAGACTTACCGTTATACATATGACTCTGTGCTTTACCTATTGCTGATTGACTATCGCAATGTATGCATATAGCAGGCACCGATTTTGGCCAAATTAGAATATCTTCAAGGAAGTGGCGAAGCCATTTTGCCTCTTCCCCAGCTTTGTCTAAAGTTATGAATTCAGATTCCATAGTAGACCTAGCAATACAAGTCTGTTTGGAAGATTTCCAAGATACAGTCGCCCCACCAAGAGTAAAGGCATACCCACTGGTGGACTTCGAGTCTCTTGTATCCGATATCCAATTTGCATCACAGTATCCTTCAAGTACTGCTGGATATCTAGTATAATTCAGCCAAATGTTACGAGTAAATCGGAGATATCTTAGAACCCTTATAATTGCTTTCTAGTGTTCTACTCCCGGATTACTCGTATATCTACTTAATTTACTTACTGCATAAGCTATATCTGGGCGAGTGCAGTTCATCAAGTACATTAAGCTTCCAATAATTTGGGCATACTCTAATTGAGAAATACTTTCCTGTACATTTTTAGAAAGATACAAATTAACATCTACAGGTGTTCTAGCTAGATGATCATCATCTTTGCTGAATTTGTCAAGTATTTTCTCAATGTAATGAGATTGTGACAAAGCATATCCTTTTGATGTTTTGGTAATTTTCATACCAAGAATTACATCAACAATGCCCATGTCCTTCATGTCAAAATGTTTATTTAACATTTTCTTGGTAGTTTTAATCATATCATTATTACTACCTATGATGAGCATATCATCTACATAAAGACATATAATGACATAACCTTTATCTGTGTTTTTAATATAAACACATTTGTCACACTCATTAATTTTAAATCCATTTGACATCATTGCCTTGTCAAATTTCTCATGCCATTGCTTTGGCGCTTGTTTTAAACCATATAATGATTTAACCAATTTACACACTTTCTTTTCTTTTCCTGAAACAGAAAACCCTTCTGGTTGTTCCATGTAAATTTCTTCATTTAACTCACCATTTAAGAAAGCGGTTTTAACATTCATTTGATGAATTTCTAGATTGTATAGAGATGCAATGGCAATTAGCATTCTAATGGATGTTATTCTAGTAACCGGTGAGTATGTGTCAAAGTAATCTAGACCTTCTTTTTGTCTAAAACCTTTGACTACAAATCTTGCCTTGTATTTGTCTATTGATCCATCCGCTTTCAATTTTCTTTTGAAAATCCACTTGTACCCAAGAGGTTTACAACCTGGTGGCAAATCCACCAATTCCCAAGTGTGATTTTGCAAGATGGATTCAACTTCACTGTTGACAGTTTCTTTCCATAAAGGAGCTTCAAGACTGGACATAGCCTCTTTAAAAGTTAAAGGCTCATTTTCTAACAAATATGTTAGAAAATCTGGACCAATAGATTTTGAGGTTCTAGCACGTTTACTACGCCTAAGTTCCTCTTCCTCATTTTGATCTAACTCTTGTTCTTGATCATGTTCTTGATCCTGACTAGTAATAGCATCAAAAGATCTTTTATTAGTACTAGTCTCTTGTCCAGTCTTCTTTGGAAATACATTTTCAAAGAAAGATGCATTCCGAGATTCAATAATAGTATTTACATGCATTTCAGAATGTTCTGATTTATGAATCAAAAACCGATATGCACTACTATTCTTGGCATAACCAATGAAAATGCAATCAATGGTCTTAGGACCTATCTTAGTCTTTTTAGGACTAGGAATAGCCACTTTCGCCAAACACCCCTACACTTTTAAGTATTTGTAGGATGGTACTCTACCATGCCACATTTCATAAGGTGTTTGATTTATTTTCTTTCGGGGTACTTTATTTAAATATAATTAGCAGAAAGTAATGCTTCCCCCCACAAGTTCTGAGGTAATCCAGAACTGATTAACATGACATTCATCATTTCTTTTAAAGTCCTATTTTTTCTTTCAGCAATTCCATTTTGCTGAGGTGAGTAAGGAGCGGTGGTTTGATGAATTATTCCATGTTCTTTATAAAATTCACCAAAAGGTGATTCATATTCACCACATCTATCACTTCTAAGTTTCTTGATTTTCTTACCAAGTTGATTTCAACTTCATTCTTATATTGAATGAAAGTTTCCAAAGCTTCATCCTTGGTTCGAATTAAATAAACATAGCTATATCTAGTATAGTCATCTATAAAAGTGATAAAATACTTTTTCCCACCTCTAGTTTGAATTGATTTAAAATCACAAATGTCACTATGAATTAATTCAAGTGGTTTCGTACTTTTTTCAATTGAATGAAAAGGAGTTTTAGATAATTTTGCCTCAACGCAAATTTCACATTTATGATTTGAATCAATGTTAAATTTAGGTAAACATTCCATATTAATTAATCTACGCAAAGATCCAAAATTAACATGCCCTAGTCTACCATGCCACAAATTTGAAGACTCAAGCAAGTAAGAAGAAGATGTAGTATTATTAATAACTGAGGGTACAACGGTCATTACATTTAACTTGAAAAGGCCATCAGACATGTAACCTTTTCCTACATACATCCCATTCTTAGTAAGTACAAATTTATCACTCTCAAATACTAGCCTAAACCCATTCTTACTCAACAAAGATCCGGAAACAAGATTCTTGCGAATGTCCGGTACATGTAACACATTGTTGAGAGTGAGTTCCTTTCCAGATGTCATCTTGAGTATAATCTTTCCTTGTCCTTTAACTTTGGAAGTTGAGGAGTTGCCCATAAAAAGTTGTTCACCATTGTCCACTGAAGAATAAGATGTGAACATCTTTTTGTCGGCACAAATATGGCGAGTAGCACCAGTGTCCACCCACCATTCTTTAGGATTTCCAACAAGATTTACCTCGGAAACAACTGCAGAAAGTTTGATGTCATCGACACCATTGGAAATATTGTCCACTTCAGTCATGTGGGCTTGAGCAGGCTTCTTGCTTGTTCTTCTTTTGTTTTTGCCTTTGCTATGACAATCTTTGGCCCGATGTCCCTCTTTATCACAGATGTAACATTTGCCATTAAACTTGTACTTTTTATTTTCCCCCCCTTTTGAGCCTTGTGATGAACTTTCTCCAGAAGACTTTCGTTTCTTAGTTTTTGAAGCATGTTCCACCACATTTGCCTTAGACTCCATAGGAAGCTTACCAGCCCGCTTTTCAGAATTGCGCTTGTCCTCCTCAATCCTCAAACGCACAATTAACTCGTCTATAGAAATTTCTTTGCGCTTGTGTTTGAGGTAGTTCTTGAATTCCTTCCAGCCTTTTGGTAATTTTTCAATTAAGACTGCAACTTGAAATGATTCACTAAGAGACATACCTTCTGCGTGAATGTCATACAGGATGAGTTGGAAATCTTGAGCTTGGCTGATCACAGTTTTTGAATCAACCATTACAAAATCCAAGAATCTGCCAACCACAAATTTCTTTGAGCCGGCATCTTCCGTTTTGTACTTTTTCTCCAATGATTCCCAAAGTTCCTTTGCAGTCTTGATTGGACTGTAGACGTTGTATAATGTGTTGTCAAGTCCGTTCAAGACGTAATTCCGACAAAGGAAATCGGCATGTTTCCAGGCATCAACCGCAGCAACCACTTGCCGGTCGGTTTCATTCTCTTTCAGGATAGGAGCATCTTCACGGAGGAAACGAGCCAGATTCAGAGTTGTAAGATAGAACAATATTTTCTGTTGTCATCTTTTAAAGTCAGTTCCTAAGAACTTCTCTGGCTTTTCACCATGATTTATCGGTACTGTTACAACAGGAGAGGGGGTTGGCGTCATTACAGCCACCACAGTAGTACTTGTTTGGGCATTTGTTTCAGTAGCCATCAATTCTAATATATAAAACAAAATTATAATTAGAATTTACACTACACAGAAAATTAAACCGAATTCACAGAATTAAATTCTGTAAAAATAAAAGAAACAAGAATGTAACTTTTATTTTCCAATTAATTTGAAAATAAAATAAAATTTTATTTAAACAAATTAATTTCACACAGAAAATTAAATTCTGTAAAAATAAAAGAAATAAAAACTATAACTTTTATTTTTCAATTAATTTGGAAATAAAATAAAATTTTATTTAACCAAATTAATTCCACACAAGAAAATTAATTTCAGTAACACTTCAATAATTAAAATACTGAAACAGAATTTTAATTAAAGAAAACTTAGAAAATAATTTCTAAAACCCAAAATTAATTTCTGAAAAAATTCCACAAAAATATATTTTGAATTGTTAATGACACCAGTATCGTACTACTAGTTGTTGTCAAAGAAAAGGGACAGTATATTACTACTATCTGTCAAATAGCATATAACCACTATTTATTTTTCCAACCAGAATATTATTTTGTAAATCCACAGAAAATAATTTTCTTCCGAAATTATTTACGATGAATGAAAAAGGAAAAACAAACGAAAAATTCTGTAAACAGAATAATTCGAATCTGTCTTAAGATTGTTGGAACAATCTTCTGTGTATATAAAATAACTTGAAATAAACTCAAACAAAATAAATAAATAATATACCGAATTTATTTTGTCGAACCAAATAAAAATTACAAGACCAAGTCGAGTGTGTGACACTCTGTCCTTAAGACAGATTCGCCCCGCTACGGTGCTTACGGTTGAATGGCGTCTATCTCCCAGGATACAATGATCTTCACAAAAATTTATAGAAGCATTTCAAATAAATTTGTTCGGCGAACCCAACCTGTGATCTATACTCTCTTTTATTTATTCTAAAACTAAAATGAAGAATATATGTACTTAGACTAAAATGGACAGCAATATCAAAAATCTACAGACTGAATTTTTTCCCGGATACTTAACATTGCTGGAATGTAGAATTTATAGGCAATTACACATGACCCGAACAGGTGCAAAAGGAAATGAAAAGGTGCAAAACTGCCGTATCACATGGAACAGTGTTTATTTCCCCCAAGCAATTTTGAACACAGAACCGTTGGATTGGCAAAGTTCAAAATTGTTTGAATTTAATATTTAAACTATTTGAATAGTTTAAACAAAAAAGTCAATAGAGGAAAGAATAACAAATAGTTTGGAATTTAATATTTAAACTATATAATCTATTATAGGAAACCATATTAGGAAACCAAAAATAAAATTATATTAAAATTAAATTTCCACAATAATTTTTATTGAAAAATTCAAATGAACTTTGTCTAAAAATTAATGTTAAACCCGAAAATGACATCAACTTCCCATTCACTCATAAATGGTTTTGACGTTCCGTCTTCACCGTGTGACTTGCCACGTGGCAAGGAACACGTCACCTTTTCGGACCCACCCCAAAAGACGTTTGGGGCCACCCAAAATGGGCTCAAAATTATGCCTATATAAAACCATTTTCCAACAGTATGGTGTTTAAGAAGTTTTTAAATATATTTTTCATTATTCTTTTCAAGTATATTACTTTCTGTAATTATTCAATACTTTCCATACAATGGTTTTCTATTCTTTCGAATTCAAAGTATGAGACGAGTTATACTATGAGAGACGAGTTGTGTTGCTATCTTAATTTAGAGCGAACGACTCGTGCTATTTGAGATGGTTCATTCCTGTACATTGAATGAGGTAATCTTTTTGATCAATGCTTTAAACTTGTAGTTGTAAAATATTGAGTCGTTCGAACCATAACACAATTGATATCCAATTTGAAACTTTATTTATATAATTAGTGATGAATTCATTACCCTAGGATTTTCCAAAAAAAAAAATCAATATATCAAACTTCATTTTAATTGCCAATTTAATTTCTTAGTTCATTTTAATTATCATTATTCCATGAATCATCAATCTTATTATCAAAATTAATATAAAATTTAAAATTTAAATTTAGTTTAATTTCACATTTCTCTCATTGATCAAAACCTGGACTTACCTTTATTTTAAGAAATTTAGGTGCAGTTTAATATTTATTTTTGATATGTAAAATTGCCCATCAATACCTTTTCTCACAATCTTACCTCAGAGTCTTTCTTTGGCTCTAAAAAATATTAGAGGACTTACTAATCAATTTTATTGGTTAGATTTATTTATTTTTAAGTTTAGTTTAGTTTTTTTTTTTTTTTTTTTTCCCTTCACTTATCAATATCTTTAAAAAATATTGAAACCAAATAGACATTTTAAAATTTATTGGTATATTAAAAGAGTGCACAGAGGTATTTAAGGGTGAATATTCACATCATGAAACATTTACACTGTCAATGTAAATATTAATTCACGATTCACCCTATTATTATTAGGGGTATTTTTTGAACTCTTAACAACTTGGTGATGTGAACATTTACATTAAATAAATTTAATAGTATGAATATTTATATTGACAATGTGAATGTTCACATCATAAAACATTTACACTGTCAATGTGAACATTAATTTGCGATTTACCCTATTGTTATTAGGGATATTTTGATAACTATGTTACTCATAGAATTTATTGGAACATAAAAAATAATAATTTGGATTAAGTGAAACATAAACATGAGAAGAAAAATTTATAAATAAATGTCTCTAAAATAAAATAATGATAAAAATTAGGAAAAATTACTGGTAAATTACCGGTAAAATTAGAAAAAATTAGGAACATTAATTGGGGAATGTTAATATATTTAGTCTTATGTTTTTTCTTAGGGTGATTTTTTGATAAATCCTCTTTTTAAGTATTCTATTCCATCTAATGCATATTCTTTTTGAGTATTCCATTAAGTCCTATTTAATGCAATATGACTAAATAATCATTTCTAATTTTTTGCATATGTTTCTATTTTGAAATTAATACATAACAATAATTCCTCATTTTATGAAGCAAATGTCTCCCTTATTCTAAAGAGAAAATCTTTTCCTTATTCCATAAAGAAAATCTCTCATTTATTCTAAGGGGAAAATCTCTCCCGTATTCTATGAAAAAAATCTCAAATTGTGAATTTTAAATCTATTTATAATTTGAAAATTTTAAAAATAACCCAACAAAAAATCTGAATAAAAATCAAAATATAATGTGAATATTTACAAAAAACAATAAACATACAACTAACTTTAAAAAAAACAAAACACATACAAAAGTACAATGTGAATGTTCACAATTTAAATTAAACATACAATCAACCTTAAAAAAATAATTCATACCAATGTAAACATTTACACTGTAACGTGAAAATACAAAACAAAATTGAAAAAAGTAAAAATTGACTATTTCAATTGTTCAATGATAACAAAAATAATTGTTCAACTAATAAACATAGTAACAAAAACAACAAACATAAAATTAACTTTCAAAAAAACAAAACTTATACTAAAATACAATGTGAATGTTCACAATTTACAATTAATATACAACTAGTTTAAAAAAAATATATATCATACCAATGTGAACATTCACACTGCAATGTGAACACATAAAATAAAATTAAAAAAAGTAAAAATCGACTATTTCAATTGTTCAATGGTAACAAAAATAATTGTTTAACCAACAAGCTTAGTAAAAAAAAAACAACAAAATACAACTAATTTTTGAAAAAACTTCAAAAAAAAAAAAAAAAACTCATACCAAAATACAATGTGAATGTTCACAATTTACAAATATTCACACTACAACATGAAAGAAAATTGAAAAAAAATAACTATTTCAATTGTTTAATAGTAACAAAAAATGATTATTCAAACAACAAGTATAGTAACAAATAACCAATAGACTTTCAAACAATGTGAAATGTAAACATTCACACTGATTGACAAAAAAATAGAAACAATAGCAGCAATAAAATTAGAAATTCAAAAAAAAAAAAAAAAAACTCAATCACTCTAAAAATAAAAAAAAATCACCCACAACCTTAATTTCATCATCATCATCTTTATCATTATCACTATCATTAACAATCTATGTAATTTCACCTTTCCACCAATCCAAATCAAACCAAACCTACCTTTGAAGAATATGTTTGTAACAAAATTGACTGGACATAAATAGAGTTTCGACTTATAACAATGGAAAAACATAGAGTTTTGAATACAGAGTAACAATGAATGAACACAGAACTTCAAACACAACGTGTCAATGGAGGAACACAAAGTTTCACTACAACAATGGAGGAACATAATATTATTTCACCACCATTTGTAAACTAAAGTTTCTAAACCCTATCAAATAGAGAGTTTCGAACCCTAGCACAATGAAACAATACTACAAATATGAATGAAGCTGATCAAAAAGAAAAATGTGAATAATAGTAACTATCAAAATAGAGGTAGTAACAAAAGGAAATGCATATATCCTTTTTCTATGTAATACATATCAACAATAGATATAAGAGTATAATAATCCAATAAACAGTACAAATCAGGAAAAAATGACCTCATAGAATAAAAGCATAAATACATAGGACTAACTAGGTTATAATTTTTCGTAGTGGACTTATTAGGTTAGAATACCTCTAAATGAGATTTATTAATAAAAAATCTTTTTTCTTATGAGCCATTTGGTCCTATTTAGTTGGTAAGGAATATTTTCCTTTAATTTGGCATGGGTGGAGTTTACATATTTATCCTTTGGTGGGATTTGGTGTGATTATTTTTGCTGATGTGTGCGTAATAGTGTAGAGGGTAACATTTTACATTTCCATTTGTGTGTGTGATTTTTGCAGAATGATCTACGGTGGATTAGTTACAATTGCTGATGTTGTTTTCTTGTAACATGAGAATTAATTTTATTTTTTTTGAAATTTGTTGGGTTGCCTTTTATTTTCCGGTGCCGGTGGTTGTCTGTGCACTATTGGTGACGAGGTAAGTGTGGGTTGCTTTGTTTAACACTATAACACTCTAATATAACACTCAAATGTAATGTTACCAAAAAAAAAAAAAAAAAAACCTAACTCTTCAGTGTATTTTTTTCTAAACATAACAATCTAAAAAAACTCTTTAGTGTATTTTTTTTTTCAAACGTACACTACAAGAAAATCAGGCAAATAACACGGAGGTTTTTGCGACGGGGTGACTGCCGTCGCAAAAAATGGTTTTTTGCGACGGGGTGTGTTTGCTGTCGCCAAAGAAGTTTTTTGAGACGGGGTGTGTTTGCCGTCGATAAAAAATTGGCTTTTTGCGACGGGGATGATTCCGTCGCTAAAGATTGTAAAAAGAAAATTCCAAAAACATTGGCGACGCACGGTATACCGTCGCAAACATGTTATTTAGTGACGGTAAGAAGTTACCGTCGCAAATGGTGGACCATTTGTGACGGCAGAAGCCCATCGCCAAAAACGAAGGACAAAACGACGTCGTTTCATTCATTAATCATGATCATTTGCGACGGTTAAAATATACCGTCGCAAATAAATGAATATTTCGCTTATCCCGCTATTTCTATCCAATTCGCGGTTGAAGTCCCTAAAATCCCCAAATTCCTCAAATCAAAATCCCTGAAACCGAAATCCCTAAAATCCCCCAACTCCCAATCGACTGATCCCCGAAATCCTCAAATCAAAATCATTGAACGACAGCCTTCGCCGGAGTGACGAGCAGCCGCGACGGTGAACGACGACTGACGAGCGGCTGTGAGCGACTGTTAACGGCCATTCTAGGTTCGTCTTCTTCCTTTCGAAAATGATTCCTCGTTGTGTTGTGTTTTTGTCCTCGGTCGAAAATCATTCTTCAACGAAATTTTGAATTTTGAATTTATAGAAGGTGATGCATCTAAGACATTGTTTGTTGCTTATTCTGTTAATTGAATTTTGTTCTTCAACTTGGTGGATGTCAAGAATGTTGTAGGACCTTAGAATAACTTATTTAAATGAATTTTGTTCTTCAACTTGTTAATTGAATTTTGTTCTTCAACCTATCTAAAATCTATTTATATAATAGTTTGTCTGCTGTTATCATCCCTACGTTGATATGTACAAAGATGTTTCTTTTTACATTTAGATGGCATGTGCATTGAAATTTTTTTGATGATTTTCTCATGCAGAAAAAGTATTATTGGAGAATGTAGAACTAATTCCTGAAGCTTTTGATTATCTCCAGCAGCCGTTTGCCCTAAAGCAAGGTGTTGTAAACTAATCACTATATGTGCACAGTTATTGTTCTTTGTTTTTTGAACCACTAGTGTTTTTATTCCAGTAACATCTTTGCATATTTTCTTCATGTGTGCCTTTTATTTTTCACTTTGCTTCATCTAAATTCCTTATGGGTATGATTTAACTGGGATTTCATCATAATTACTCATTGTATTTTGCTTGACGTACATGAAGCTAAGTAAGGAGTTATTACGATGTCTTATTAAAAATAGAAAAAGAAGATAACTGGGTAGATAGTGCACAGCTAGACATAGTTTCTGACTTTGTTCATTATAATTTGCTTTTGTGGGTACAATAACTCATCTTTGCTATATTAGGACATCCAACACAACTGGACTCAATTTTTATTTATTTATTTATGTGTGGTTTGTTCCATAACTTTTCCTTCTTATGATGGTTTTGGGCTTAGTAAACAGTGAGTTGTATGTAGAAAATGACCACAAATATTCCATCCACCATCGACAAATTGGTGTGGTTTCTAACTTCAAATATCATCACTACTGCCTAGCAAGAAATTAAAATTAGTAGTACCCAATTCTAAGTTTTTACTATTTTCACATTTACTATTGCTCCCCAATAAAAAAAAAAGCATAAGGAAAACAGGAGAAGTAAAAGTTGCTATGTGAAGATATATAATGATATAGCTAGATCATCTATTTTTGTATTCCCTTGTAGCATTGTCCTTGTGGTGGCGAGTGCCTGATGTGGCCAAGGTGGTTTGGATTTACCCCCTCTCTGTGAAGATGCTTTTTATTGATTTCAAGGATTTTGGTTATAATTCAAAGGCCCATGTCAAGAATTTTGTTCAAGGATTTTGTTCTTCAACTTGGTGGATATAGCTAGATCATCTATTTCAAGGATTTTGTTCTTCAACTTGGTGGATGTCAAGAATGTTGTAGGACCTTAGAATAAAAGTTAATAATCAAGAAATTAAGTGAGAAAGTAATGGAAGTTTGTTGATCAAAATAACAAAATTAATGAATTATAGAAGATTAAAAAACACTAGGCATATCTAACTTTGACAGCAACTCAAATGTAATAGAATTTGAAGATTGGACACTTAAAATATGTAAATTTTCACATAAATTTTAAGTGCCTATTCTGTGATTTTAGCACCTTAAAAAAAAAATTTAAGGATATTTTCTGGAGAGACAGGCCCTGGAGAGACAGGCCCTGAAGTTCAAGCTTTCTTTCTCCTCTTATGTGGACTTGCAACAAAATTTCTCATTCTTCTCCTATTTGATGTTGTTGGTCATTTTTGGCTTTTTGTAGGATACTGATAGTCCACTGTAACATTACCTTTCCTTAAGGTAATGTACTTGCAACATTACCTTTTATTAAGGGAATGTGTGCATAATGTTTTTGACCTGTGGAAAAATAACTTATTCTGTTAATTGAATTTTGTTCTTCAACTTGGTGGATGCATCTTTAAACTGTTTCATTAAATGACTCAAATGTTTGACATTTTGGTACATCTTGGGACCGATGTGCATATCATTTGAAGTTTATATCAACTGAGTTAGTCAAAGTTTATTTCACATTCCGATAAGAAAAAAGGCACCAAATAAGGTAAATTATGAAATACTAAACTCCATTTCCCATTTAGCGTGGTATGCAAATCATGAAATACTAAACTCCATTTCCCATTTAGCGTGGTATGCAAATTATGAAATACTAAACTCCATTTCCCATCACCTTATTTGGTTTTAGAAATTGAATCAATTTTCTGTATTGAATCAATTTTTCAAAAAATTGAGTTATTTGGTTTTAGAAAATTGAGTCAATTTTCTGAATTTACGGTTATATCTGTGCGTTTGTTTGGACGGTTATTCTTGGTTGGTGCCTAAGTTAAAGCTATTAATTGTTTAGCTACCAATCCCCTCTTCCCTTAGGATAATTAATATGTGATATTATGTCTTGTAATTATATTTTTACCCTTACATCTCATTATGACTTACATTTGTTGTAATTATATTTTTTTCTAGGGCATATTTGTTTTGTATGTGAGATGTATATCTCACAGTAAGTTTGCCTGAAGCAAATTAATAGTGGGAAACACATATAAGGGAAGTACGATGATGGATAAAAGTTGGATTGATTTGCCAAATAGGATGTCGAGGGAATACATTAATGGGATTGATCAATTCCTTGTGTTTGCCTACACCAATAGGGTTGAAGGTTCGATGATTAGTTGTCCGTGTAGAAAATGTGAGAATCGATACCATCTTGTGCGAGAGGGTGTACGGAACCATCTGATTTTGAATGGTTTTTTTAAAAAGTACAAACATTGGATTAATCATGGGGAATCTTACGTATCTCTGCATGCTAATCGAGCGAATGAAACAGTGGCTAATTTAGACATTGGCGACGATGTAGTTGGAATGATACAAGGGGCTGTGGGAAATCCACATGTCGGTACAAGTGTTGACGGTAATGAAGCACAGAGCACTGATCCCCATGCATCTGAACCCCAGCTCGGTCCAAATGCAGAGACTGCAAACTATTTCAAACTTCTTCAAGATGCACAAAGTGAATTGTATCCGGGTTGTCAAAAGTTCACTGCTTTGTCATTCATTGTTCGGCTTCTACATTTGAAGGTGCTTAATCAGTGGACAGACAAGTCTGTTGACATGTTGCTTGAGTTATTGAATGAGGCGTTCCCGTTAGGTGTGAAACTCCCGGACTCATATTATAAAGCTCAAAAGGTCACAACAGATTTGGGCTTCACATATGAGACATGGGATGCATGTCCCAACAGTTGCATGTTGTTTCGAAACGAGGACGCAAATCTTGATAAATGTGTCATATGCAACAGTTCAAGATGGAAATCAAATGGTAATGGTGGTTCAAATGGTCCTCACAACGGTGGCAAACAAATAGCTGCAAAACAAATGAGGTATTTTCCTTTAAAGCCAAGGTTGCAGAGGCTGTTTATGTCATCCAAGACGGCTAAGTTAATGAGATGGCATGCAGAGGAACGAACTAATGACGGTGTCTTTAGGCATCCTGCAGACTCCCTTGCATGGAAAGATTTTGATCGTCGGAATATTGACTTTAGTAATGATTACCGAAGTGTAAGGCTTGGCTTAGCATCTGATGGTTTTAACCCATTCAGGACGATGAACATAGTTCATAGCACTTGGCCTGTTGTACTCATTCCATACAACTTGCCGCCATGGATGTGCATGAAACAACCATTTCTAATTTTATCTGTGCTTATTGACGGCCCGAAAGGACCTGGTGACAAGATTGATGTGTATATGCAACCGTTGATTGAGGAGTTGAAAGAACTATGGAATGACGGTGTCTCCACATTTGATGCATCAACAAATCAAATGTTTCAAATGCATGCAGCTTTACTGTGGACAATTAGTGATTTTCCTGCATATGCAAACTTGTCAGGATGGAGTACTAAAGGCGAATATGCATGTCCTTGTTGCAATAGAGAAACTACATCGTGTTGGTTGAAGCATAGTAGGAAACAATCATACTTGGGTCATCGCAGATTTTTACCTAATGGCCATAAATTCCGAAAGGATAAAGTATCATTTGATGGTAGTCGGGAAGTCAGATTCAAACCCAAATTGTTGTCTGGAACTGAGATGCTGCTACAATTAGAATCTGAGGGTATTTTAACCCAATACAAGAGGGATGACCTTAAGGAGAGGCATAGGAGACAAGTAGAGAAAGAGAAAGTTGGACATCGCACCCATAGCTGGAAGAAAAAGAGTATCTTCTATGAACTGCCATATTGGGAGCACAATCTAATTAGACACAACCTTGATGTGATGCATATAGAGAAGAATGTTTGTGATAATGTGTTGTGGACAATATTAGGGGTTGCAGGAAAATCGAAGGATGGTGTTAATGCTCGGCGTGATTTACAAGAAATGAATATTAGAAAACCCCTACATTTGCAATTAAGAGGGTCGAATAAAGCTTATTTACCACCGGCACAATTCACGATGACCAAGGATGAGAAAGATTTGTTCTTGAAAGTATTGAAGGAAGTTAGAGTTCCCGACGGGTATTCATCCAATATATCGCGTCATGTACGCTTACATGATAGAAGTATTGGGGGTCTTAAGAGCCACGATAGTCATATTCTGATGCAACAACTAATTCCATTGGCCATTCGAAGATCGTTACCGAAGAATGTAATTGAACCTTTGATTGAATTGAGCAATTTCTTTAGACAATTGTGTTCCAAAGTCAATCGTGCAACAGATTTGCAATATATTCAAGATCGTATCGCCGTAACACTTTGTCATCTAGAGAAAATATTTCCTCCTGCTTTTTTGATATAATGGAGCACTTGCCTATACATCTAGTTGACGAAGCATTATTGGGTGGAGCGATTCAATTTCGATGGATGTATCCAATTGAGAGGTATCTTCTTACTTTGAAGCAATATGTGCGTAATAGAGCTCGTCCAGAAGGTTCAATTGCTAAAGGATATCTTATGGAAGAATGCATGAATTTTTGTGCACAATATCTCAATGATGTGGAAACTAAATCTAATCGACCCACGAGAAACTACAGTGGTGATGATAATCTAGGTCGTGCTGTTGGTGAAATCACAAGCTTTTATCTTGATAACACTTCTTGGGTACAAACTCATCGGTATGTCTTATTCAATACAGCCGCGGTTCAACCATTCATAAAGTAAGTTATGTTAGTCACTCAATATTTTATTATATTCCATTGAATTTTGAACCAAATTTTGTTTTTATATAAAAATTCAATTTACACAGCAAACACCTTGAAGAACTTAAGGTCAAAATGCCTCGTGTTGACGATCATCAGCTTCGGCGTGCACATTTTGAAACTTTTCACATTTGGTTCAAGGAACATGTATGTATTTAAATCTACAGATTCTATTTACCTAAGTCGAACTATATTTTAAATTTTACAATTTTTATTATTTAAAATAGGTTCAAACTTTGCGAAGGACTAGTGATGTCACATTTTCTGAAGAGATTACTGTATTGGCAAATGGTCCTCATAACCTGGCAAGGAGGTTCAACGGGTATATAATGAATGGGTTTCGGTATCGAGTAAAGGCCATGGATGACCGTCGAGCCACACAAAATTGTGGTGTGGCTTTGAAGGCAGATACTATAAGTTATGCTAGTCGGAAAGACAAGAATCCTCGTGTGGGGTCTGTGTACTATTATGGACAATTGACAGATATTGTTGAGATTCGATATTCCAATGAGAAGAAGCATGTGTTGTTTAAGTGTGATTGGATTGACAACATTCACGGGAAGATACAAGATGTCTTCAATTTCACGTTAGTCAACTTCAATCATTTGTTGTATCGAGATGATAGAATTAGTAATGAACCTTTGATCTTGGCATCCCAAGCAGAGCAAGTTTGGTATGTTGCAGACCCGTTACAACCAGACTGGCAAGTGGCGGTGAAGATGTCTCAAAGAGGTTTATTTGATATGAGTTCGACTGATCCACAAATTGAGCCATATATGAGCCAACAATTGGAAGAAAATATAATGCTTCGTGATGAAGAAGTTGGTTGGGTGAGGGAAGCCACAGAAGGGGAAACAGTTGATGTTCAAATAGGTTGATATTTAATCAACATCAGTAATTCAGTTAAGGCCAAGGTTGTAGTTAATCATCAGTTTCTTAATTTACTTTGTCTTTGTAATTGTATTAGTTCAATTAATGTCATATTATAGTTGATGACAAACCATTATCTATGTTTCTAATTAATGTTATATTGCTTGCAGATTATTATGGGAAGGAAGAGGAAACCTGATCATCCCCGGCGCATGATGTCCGACGTGGTACATAAGAGGACATCAGCGGCACCACCATCGGAGGAGGCATCACATCGACCACCATCAGAAGGGCCATTAGTGCCACCATTAGAGGAGGCATCACAGCGAGCACCATTAGTGCCACCTCATCGACCACCATTAGTGGCACCACAGCAGCTATCATCTACTCAGCTATCACAGCGAGCACCATCAGAGGGGCCATTAGTGCCACCGCATCGACCCCCATCAGTGGCACCACACCAGCTATCAGCTACTCAGCCTCTAGGCTTACCATCGGTGCGTCCACCATCAGTGGCACCGCAGCAGCTATCATCCCGACTAGAGTCATCGGCTTATGAGCCATCCGCAGGTATATAAATTTGCTTTGATTTGTATGAAAATTATTTAAATATATATTTATTTGTTCTCATTACATATAACTTGTTTATTTTCATTGTATTTTTCAGATCCTTCGACTTCTTCACAGCCTCACTCAGGTATAAGAAATTGATTTGTATTGACATTATTTAAATTTGCATTTGTTTATTATCATTGCATATTGTTTATTCTTATTGTATCTCACAGGTCATGTTAGTTCTTCATCAACCTCGAGTAGGCGTGGTAGAGGATGTGCCAAGGGCATTAGGGAGTGGGGTACCGGTGCCAAATTGGACATACAATTTGATGAAAATTACTGTCCAATAGGAGATAACGTGTCTAAGTTAACTACTCAACTTGGCATTATTGTGCGAAATGGTAACATTGTTCCTCTTACTTTTCTTGACTGGAACACTGTGCCTGATGATATTCTTGATGCTATCTGGAAGGATGTGAAGGTAAAAGTATATTTTTGTCCAAAAATTTAAATTCCAAAATTGTGTTATTATTATTTAAACCTTGAAATTGTGTTTTATAGGACAATTTGAATATATGTCCAGAGGAGTACAAGCCAATCTGCATGAAAAACTGTAACAGCATATGGAAGGATCACAAGAATAAGATTAAGTGTAAGTATTTCAAGCCTAGAAGTGAAGATCCTAATCTGAAGGATGATGTTCCTTTGCACATTGTGCCAAGCCAGTGGGAAGAACTTGTGGAGTATTGGCGTACTTCCGATGCTGAGGTATACAAATAAGTTATATGTATGATATGTAAACATACAAATCATATTTATATACTTACATTTGTTGAACCTATTATAGAAAATTGCAACTAGGAACGCTAAAAATCGGCGAGCTCACGGCATAGCTCATACCACAGGGCGTACTACTTTCGCTCAGATACGGCATGAGGTTGATATTTTACTGTTTTATTTTTGTATATAAATAAACATTGTATATTTAGAAATTATTTGGATTCTAATTTTCATATTTCTAAAAAAATGTAGATGACCAATAAGGGGGAGTCTACTGATAAGATGAATGTTTGGCTTATGACACGTAGAGCAGATGACCCAGAGGTTATCCTGACCTTGGTAGTTTCCAAAGACCTTTGATTGTATGTAAAGTTTATTTTTTATTTTTTGTGTTAACTATCTTAATTTGGCATATACTTGTATCTCTTATTCAATACAGGATGAGTTTAATGGCCAACTCTCTATGCTACCTGAGGATTGTCGGACTTTGGAGGCTAGGAATGCCATTTTCCATGAGTTGATAGGTCATGACAATCATGGATATTGTCGCACATACGGGAGAACTGTGCCTCGGAGAGCAGTGTATAAAGATGGTGCAGGGCCATCACAGTCAGCACCCCAGCCATCGACTATTGTTCAGATCACCCAGCAAGTTCGTGCGGAGCTAAGGGATGAGTTGAGGGAGGAGCTGAGGGAGGAGATGAGAGCAGAGTTCTCTACACATTTACAGCAGCTGAGAGCTGAGATGATGGCGTTTGTGTCACAGGGGGCAAGTGTGGATCCTAACAGACAGGTTCGATATAAATTAAATTGTTTGATAGTTAAATTGTCACACAACATTATGTATAAAAGATTAACACATTATGCGTTGACTATCATAGGCTCCTGATGCATCGAGTGGCCACCGGGCATTTAGGGAATCTGCAGAAGACGAGAATCCATATACACCACCACCAGAAGATCAGGTATAAAATGTAACTTTACATTCTAAGCTAAAATGAATTCGAAGTGTTAACGTCCCAAAATCACCAAAAGGGGTCGGTTTAGCACGGAACTTGGCACACACGACCGCCTAGGCATGAGAGACTTGAGGGAGAAGACGGAACTCCAATCGGGTTTCCGGTTTGGGAGTTAGAGACGAATTTCACTCTAGGCAAACTAGTTCTTTAAGAAACTAGAATTCGAGGTGTTAACATCCCAAAATCACCAAAAGGGGTCGGATTGGCACGGAACTTGGCACACACGACCGCCTAGGCACGAGAGACTTGTGGGAGAAGACGGGACTCCAATTGGTTTCCCGGTTTGGGAGTTAGAGCCATATTTCGGTTTAGGCAAACTAGTTCTTTAAGAAATTTAAATTCGAGGTGTTGACACCCCAAAATTACCAAATGGGGTCGGATTAGCACGAAACTTGGCACACACAACCGCCTAGGCACGAGAGACTTGTGGGAGAAGACGGGACTCCAATCGGTTTCCCGGTTTGGGAGTTAGAGCCATATTTCGGTTTAGGCAAACTAGTTCTTTAAGAAACTTAAATTCGAGGTGTTGACACCCCAAAATTACCAAATGGGGTCGGATTAGCACGAAACTTGGCACACACAACCGCCTAGGCACGAGAGACTTGTGGGAGAAGACGGGACTCCAATCGGTTTCCCGGTTTGGGAGTTAGAGCCATATTTCGGTTTAGGCAAACTAGTTCTTTAAGAAACTTAAATTCGAGGTGTTGATGCTCCAAAATCACCAAATGGGGTCGGATTAGCACGAAACTTGGCACACACGACCGCCTAGGCACGAGAGACTTGTGGGAGAAGACGGGACTCCAATCGGTTTCCCGGTTTGGGAGTTAGAGCCATATTTCGGTTTAGGCAAATTAGTTCCTTAAGAAACTTAAATTCGAGATGTTGACGCTCCAAAATCACCAAAAGGGGTCGGTTTAGCACGAAACTTAGCACACATGATCGCCTAGGCACGAGAGAGTTGTGGGAGAAGATGAGACTCGAATCGGGTTTCTGGTTTGGGAGTTAGGGTCGGATTTCTATCTAGCCAAAATTATTTACTTAACTATCTTTGTAATTATATAATAAATAATTTTTTATGTTTTTTTTTAATTAAAATATTAATACATAATTATATTGTCACTAATTATTTTTATTTTTTATTTTCAGATATTTCCTGAGTAGCAGTTTGCTTCTTGTGGAATGCAGCTGTGTGAAGATTGCGACGGACTTTTGTTTATGAAGAAAACTTTTATTTTTGATTTACATTATTTAGATTTGTGAACAACATTATGTATGTATTTTGTAAAATTATGTGGTTGGATAATTTTGATGATGTGTTGTTATGAATGGAAGAGTACTTTAATTAAGGATGAAATTTTATTTATATACAGGAATTTTTATATTATTATATAGTTATCGATTTTTTTTAGTTATTTTTATTTAATACAGGTAATTTGCATATTTTTAATAATTTTAAAATTGCATTTTTTGTTAGAAATAGGTTTTTGCGACGGTAGCATAGCCGTCGCCAATGATATTGGCCATATGAACAAAGGCCTTTAGCGACGGTACTATCACCGTCGCAAATAATATTTTAAGAGACGGCTTACTTTTCTGTCGCAAATAATAGTATTAACGACGGTAATAAACCCGTCGCAAATAACCATTTTTAGCGACGGTATTTTATACCGTCTCAATAAACCCTTTTGCGACGGTATTTTCCCGTCGCAAATAACCATATTAGCGACGGTATTTTACTGCCGTCTCAAAAACTTCAGATTTTTACACCTTTACTGCGACAGCAATTTGCCGTCGCTAAAAGGCATCTTTGCCGTCGCCAATGTTTTTGCGACGGCGTTTACCGTCGCTAAAGACCTTTAGCTACCCCGTCTTTTGCGACCCCCCTACTACCGTCGCTAAAGGCAATTTACCGTCGCAAAAAAACATTTGAGACGGCTTCTTTGGTATTGGCGACGGTATTTTACCGTCGCAAAAAAACGAATTTTTTGTAGTGGTAACACTCTAATATAATACTAAAAAAAAAAATCTTTAGTGTAACACTCCATTGTAATATATAGAAAAATTCCTTAGTGTATTTTTCTCAAATGTAACACTCTAAAAAAACTCCTCAGTGTAACGCTCCAATGTAACATATAAAAAACTTCTTAATGTATTTTTTTTTTCAAACGTAACACTCCAATGTAATACTTCAAAAAAAGGATGTGAGATTCTTCAAACCATTCTAAAAGGATGTGAGATTCTTCAAACCATTTCAAAAGGAGTACAAAAATTCCCTAGTAAGTTTTGGACAAATGTGTAATTTCAAATTGTGAGTGTTACGTTTGGAAAAAGTATGGTAAGAAGTTTTTTAATATTTTTGTGTATTACATTAGAGTGTATTTTATTGGAATGTTACGTTTAAGATTACATTGATTGGAGTATCAAATTTGCAAAAAACACATTAAGAAATTTTTTTATATGTTACATTAGAGTGTTACATTTGGGAAAAGTATACCAAGGAGTTTTTTAGTGTATTACATTGGAATGTTACGTTTTTGTTTGTAATGTGGGATATGTTCCAAAAGAAGGAAAAATCCAAACCTCTATAGTGTGGATTGCCCAAATGTATAATTTCATATTTAGAGAAATCCACTTTTATCTCTTAAAAATTAAACCCAAATGTATAAGTAACTACCTTTTTGTATAATTTTCAATTTAATAGGACATTTGAATTCATAAGAAAAAAGAAAGGACTAAACAGTTCTCAAAATTACATTTTAAGATTTATTGGTATTTCACCCTAAAAATTAATGATATGGTAACTCCTTCCATAATTAGTTATTAAGTCCACAAGGATGGAGATAAATTAGGGGTGGGCAACAGTTTATTCGATTTGCAAAACCCGCTCAACCTGCATACAAATAGGCGGTTCCACAAACACAATGCGGACGGATGCAGTTTGAAATATGACATGTTTGAGGGTTGCGGGTTTAACCCGCACCCGCATGAACCCGCCCGCATTTTTTATTTTATTTTATTTATTAATCTTAAACGTTGATTTCATTCATATATCCT
Organism: Camellia sinensis; assembly: GCF_055761805.1. NCBI lineage: Eukaryota > Viridiplantae > Streptophyta > Magnoliopsida > Ericales > Theaceae > Camellia > Camellia sinensis. Next base: position 53,637,008 of record NC_138962.1, read on the forward strand.
ATTTAGATATTTTTGCTCAACACAAAACACCTTTTATTCTTTAAACTTACTCTAACATTACATTTGCTAATAGTATTATTGTAACGCCCCAAAAAAATTCAAACATAAAGATAGAACAATAACCACGACTTCTTATGGTAAACCAGAATAATTCCCCTATATTTACATTACATAATCATGAGGTTTGTACAAAATTGTTCCACATGCGAATTACACATTCAATGATTTCTAGTGCATGAATCTATAGCATGTAGAACATCAAATCCAAAATAAATAAATGCCCTCAAGGCTTACAAATTTCAAGGCTTAAGTCCGGTTACACAAAAATTGGTTTCTTGAACCCATACAGTTATAGCCCTTGGCTAGCAAAATATACCACAACAAAATAAGAGCCATATGCTCTCAACAAATACGTCCACGCCCTAATTTGGCGAAATCGCCATATCCTTTCCTGCACCAAATCCCATAGGGGTGAGTATAAAGCCCAATAGGAAATTCTTAACAAAGTATATACATTTTATACAAGCTTCATCAAATGAAATGCATATGCCATGCAATGCTTTTGAAGGAAGAACACATTTATGTCTTTTGAAAACCATCATGCTCAATAATAATTTGAAATCTCAACAATTCAAAAATTATCAATTTAGTTTAAAGGGCAGTAAATACGACTTAGGTGATCTCTAAGTTGGTGTCTGCAACTAGGCATAACTATCACTACCAAAATCTCACTTTACCAGTTGCTAACTGGAAGAGAAGTGGTACCTCATCCGCGCGTGTTTTCGGTCTTTCACCTCGGACACTTAGGCCAACTTAATCAATTTCACACTGCTTATTTGGACTTATCAACGTATTTACTCCAAAGTAATTCCATGAAAAATTTATTCACAAACTTTTTTTTCTCAATGCAAAAGTTTCCAAACTCAATTCAAAATGTGTAATAACTAATTGAATGGGTATGCAATACAATAATTATCAATGCCACATAACATTTCTCCATTTTCAAATATCTCAACAATAATTACATAACAATCAAAATTCCCATTTCTCCTTTCAATGCTATTTCACAAAATAGCCACGTATTCATTTAAATCTATCAACAAGTAACAACATTTCCGCATTACGTACATTTCTCAACAATTTAGCCATTTCAAGACTATATCAACATCTTTGTACAATAACTCCCAAAATCAACACTTCTCATATTTCATGAAATTCATCATTTATATATAGAGAGAGGGATGAGAAATCCTTCATTTACTTATTCATTTTGGCACAAAAGGATAATATAATAACAATGTTATCCATGGATTCTCATCAACTTTTCAAAATCCCCAAATCTTTAGGTTTTTCTTACCACAACTACACACCCAAATCATTTGGAAAGATTTCTTCAAAAACATTCTTTTTCTCAATCAATGTAGTTCAAAACCCCCAAGAAATTATTTTTAAAAGGAACAAGGAGGAAATCCACTCTCAAACCACCCACATTCTTGAGTTAACAACCAAGTTTTAATGCTATCAAAAGAAATTTCAAAAATCAACTAAATCTTGTAAAAACATATATATATATATATATATATATAACTCTAAGAAAATTTCTACCTCAAGTTTTTGGAGGAAAAAGAAATGAAAGCTCCAAATCCAACGGTGTTGAAATCCAATCTCCACCACACATAACGAAGCCCTCAAAAAGTTCTCCAACTTTGATGAAGGACCTATGGGCAAAACTCTAATGGATTTAAAGAAATCAAGGTTTTAATCTAATTTGGTGTTGGGAAGTGTAGAAAGAAGGAGGAGAAATGGGTTTGTAGAGAGAGAGAGAGAGATATACAAAAAGTGGTATTCACACAGCCTAAGGAAGAAAAGAAAATCAGATTTTCGGACATCAGGGATTCCTGCACGTGCGGCACTTATTCCCGCACGTGCAGAGCGTGCCTCCCGTACGTGCGGCAATCACCCCCGCACGTGCGACACCCATATCCCGTACTTTCTTCCGCACCTACATATTATGCAGTAGCCAACCCAGGACTTCCTCTGTTTCCCACACGTGCGGCCCCCTTCCCGCACGTACGACCCAAGGCCCCACACGTGCGACTTTGTCCTCCAGCCAGGAAATTTTCTAGCTCAACACCGAACACTCCAGACCTAACCTCGCACCTTCCGAAACATGAGAAACTTGACACATAAATAAATAAAAGCAAGGACTTTGAAACAAACTTCCAAATACAACAAACCCAAACCATTAACAAGGCTCCCGGTTAAATCCGACACTCTAATAAAGGCAAACCCAAGGTTAAACGAAATGGAACAAAACAAATAACGTACCAGGTCATCACAATTATATCAACTGAAACTAAATAAATACTGATCATGTTATTATTGTTTCATAACAGAACTTGTCCCGGATGAAATTTGATTTGGAATTTTAAAGTCCTTAATGAATACGGAGTTCTAGTTTAAGATTTTGAAATATGTGCTTGTGTTAGTTTATGATTTGATTTAGGATTTTGAATGATTTGTTTGTGTTACGAATTGATTTGGTTGTTTTTTAACTTTATAATTTTTAATTATTAATATTGTAGCATTATACAAAATGGGGAGAAAAGGGCCCAAAATAAATATTTAAAAAATGGGAGAAAAAAAGGCTCAAAAATAAATTTTTGAAGAAAAAAGTCTAATCCGCAAACCACCCGCACATCCGCGAACCCTATCCATACAAACCACAAACCGCACTATGGGCGATTGCGGGTTCACTTTTTCCCAAATTGAATAGATGAAGTCGAGTCCAAACCGATCGGCAAACCGTCCAAATCCGAACTGTGAACACCCCTTGTCACGACCCAACCCCAGGGGCTTAGGGCTGGAATCACAATTTACTAAATAATTCTAATCGTAGTAAATTAAATAGCGCAGGTAGAGGCAAAATGGAAGTAAGAAAATAATTAAACGATAATTAACTTCATTCGACTATTTTGATAAAAGAAGGTACATCTATAGGGCTTCTATTTATTTTTTTCAGTGACTAGCCCTCAGTAAAAAAACAAAAGGGAGAAAAGGAAAGAAAAACAAAAATCAGCATCAAGTTCTTGTTTGGGTTCCACTACATGAGGTTACGGATCTTCTTCACATCTCATCACCTGAAAGGATAACAGCTATAAGCACACAACAGAGTGAGAAATATTATGTCAAGAGTATAAGGAACACGAAATAACCATGGATAGTTAGTTAAACTAAAACATTTACATAACTTAATTTGAATAAATAAATTATTTAAAGTGGCAGAAACTGAAATACGGAAATTATGTAAATAAATAACCATAACCACGGTACAGAACCGAATAGAACAGAGGTCACATGAGTGACAATCAGAATAGAGGTTAATGGATCTATGACAAATAGAGGATCACAAAGTGGCCAAACAAAGGCCAATGGTTATTTAAGTCTCTCAAGGCATAGGACTTCCGTGGTAGTACTTACAAAACATAATTATTTATAAAATCATTGTCAAATAATTTTTAAAAATTAAATAAATATATTCATGGGTTTCAATTTAAGCAATATAGAATTCAGAAAATAATTAACGTAATCAAAATATTAATACAATTTATAAAACATAGATTGCGTAAAATAATTTATGGTAACTCAAAACATATGTAAAATATATTATGGTGACTCAAGGTATAACATAACTCATCTTAATATTAACCCTTACTACTTTCTTCTTATTTTTGCTACATTCTCATGGCTGTTCCTTCGCTCCTCTTTTCCTTTCTATTTCTTTTTCCTTTCTCTCTATACTCTTTACAGTCCCACCCATCCCTTTATATATATATATATATATATATACACAGCCTAGGGTGCATTAATGGTTTGAATTGGCTGATTCATCCTCCCTATTCCTAGACAGCCCAGATGGCTGAGGTTTAGTCATCCAGCAAATACACACGTTGATTCTTGCTAGATTTGTTTTTATTATTATTAGATTTGTTATTATTATATTTATTTATTATTATTATTATTACCACTTTTATATTTATTTATTTTCCATAATTATATTTATATATAACTATACATATTTATGTGGTATTTAATTAAACATTCAGAGTGCCACATTTCTCCCCTCTTAAATAAAAGTTTGTCCCCAAACTTGACGTACCTTAATTTTCGAAGAGGTGTGGGTATTTGGCTCGCATTTGATTCTCCGTGTTCCATGTAGCTTCTTTGACTTGATGATTTCTCTACAAGACTTTTACAAGAGGTATAGTCTTGTTTCGGGGAACCTGATCTCAATGATCGAGAACTTGCACGGGTTGTTCTTCATAAGAGAGATCTTCTTGAACTCTCAGGTCCTCATAATCAACCACATGCTCTGGATCTTGAAGATACCGCCGAAGCATTGAAATATGAAACACATTGTAGACATTGGACAGTTCAGGTAATAGTGTAAGGCGATATGCTACAGGACCAATCCTTTCTAGTATCTCGAATGGCCGGATGTAACGTGGGTTTAACTTTCCTCGCTTTCCAAATCAGATAACTCCTCTTGTCGGTGAGATCTTGAGGAACACATGATCCCCTACGTAGAATTCCAAGTTCCGTCTCTGTGTATCTGCATAACTTTTCTAGCGGCTCTGGGCAATGCAAATTTGTTGCTGAATGAGTTAAATTTTATCACTCGTTATCTGTACGATCTCAGGGCCTAATAATTTCCTGTCTCTGACTTCCGTCCAACACAGAGGTGATTGACACCTCATTCCATACAGCGCTTCTTATGGTGCCATTCCAATGCTTGCCTACTAGCTGTTGTTATAGGCGAATTCCACTAAAACTAGGTGTTCATCCCAGTTACCTTTGAGGTCCAACACGCATATACGTAACATGTCTTCCAAAGTCTGGATTGTTCTTTCGGATTGCCCATCAGTTTACGGGCGATAAGCAGTGCTAAACTTCAGTGTAGTCCCCAAAGTCTCTTGCAATTTGTTCTAGAAGTGAGACACAAAACGGGGGTCTCGGTCAGACACAAATGATACTGGGGTGCCATGCAAATGAATAATTTCCTTGATGTATGAAGTGACAAACTTATTAAGAGAGTACATGATTTTGATTAGCAGGAAATGCGCCGACTTCGTCAATCGGTCGACTATAACCCATATTGCATCATTTTTTTGAGACTAACTAAGGCAGCCCGACCACGAAGCCCATAGTGATGTATTCCCATTTCCATTCAGGTATAGGGAGTGGTTACAGCAGGCTTGCAAGTCTCTGATGCTCTACTTTAACACGTTGACAATGAAAGCATTTGGTGACATAGCTTGCTATGTCTCTTTTCATTCCTATCCACCCGTAATGTTCCTTCAGATCATGGTACATCTTTGTGTTACCAGGGTGGACTGCAAACCTCGAGCTATGAGCTTCCACCAATATATTCTTCTTGAGTTCCGGAATGTCGGGTATGCGAATTTGATTATGAAATTTTAGTATCCCATTGTTTATAGTGAAATCAGGATCAGGCGTACTCCTTTGCTCCTCGTACTTTCTCTTCAACAGTTTATCTTCATATTGGTGCACTTTAATTTCTTCAATCAATGCGAGTTCCACAGTTATATTGGCGAGCAGTCCATTGATCTTGCGGGGAACGATGGTACATGCCAAACTTCTGGTCATCTTTTGGCTTAGTACGTTTGCCACTATGTTAGCTTTGCCTGGATGGTGATGGATTTTTACATTGTAGTCTTTCATAAATTCTAGCCACCGCCGTTGCCTCATATTCAGTTCCTTTTATGTAAACAAATATTTAAGATTCTTATGATCAGTGTAAATCTCGCAGGTTGCACCGTAGAGATAATGATGCCAGATCTTGAGGGCAAAGATCACTCCAACCAATTCTAGATCATAGGTTGGGTAGTTTCTCTCATAAGTCTTTAGTTGGCGTGAGACATAAGCAATGACTTTTCCATTTTGCATAAGAATGCAACCCAAACCATTGTATAAGGCATCACTATAAATTATGAACCTATCTGCTCCTATAGGGAGTGCTAGTGTAAGAGCTGACATAAGTCAACTTTTTAATTCTTGGAAGCAACGCTCCTGTTTGTCTGTCCATTCGAATGGTGTGTTTTTCTGAGTTAGTTGGGTCAAGAGTGATGTTATCTTTGAGAAATCTTATATGAAGTGTCGATAATAGCCAGCCAGACCCAAGAAATTTCGTATTTCTGACACATTAGTGGGTCGTAGCCAGTCCACGATTGCTGTAACTTTTTGGGGGTCAACCGAGATGCCATCTTTGTTAATGACGTGACCGAGGAAGTGTACACTAGTGATCCAAAATTCGTATTTCTTTAACTTGGCATAAAGTTTGTGATCTCGTAGTGTTTGTAGAACCGTTCGCAAGTGCTGCTCATGGTCTTCCGGTGACTTAGAGTATATGAGGATGTCGTCAATGAAGACGATGATGAACTCATCAAGATAGGATTTTAACACTCGGTTTATGAGGTCCATGAATGCCGCTGGAGCATTTGTGATGCCAAATGGCATGACGAGAAACTCATAGTGCCTGTAACAGGTTCTAAAGGCAGTCTTTTCGATGCTTTTCGTTTTGACTTTTAGTTAATGATAACCAGAACGCAAGTCGATTTTGGAGAATACCTGAGCGCCTTGAAGTTGATTGAACAAGTCATTGATTCGTGGCAGAGGGTACCGATTCTTGATGGTGACCTTGTTTAGCTCTCGGTAATCGATGCATAACCTCATCGTGCCATCCTTTTTCTTTACGAATAGTGCTAGAGCTCTCCAGGGTGAGATACTAGGTCGAATGAAACCTTTGTCCAAAAGTTCCTGGAGTTGAGTTTTCAGTTCTTTCAGTTCCGTTGTTGACATGCGGTAAGGGGTTTTTGATACTGGTTGGGTACCAGGTAGATCTTCAGGAAAAACATTCGGGAATTCTCGTACGACGGGGATTGTATCAACGGTGGGGGCCTCTTTTTATGTATCGATCACATAACAAATATAACTACAACAACCCTTTCTTAGAAGTTGTCGAACTGTCATGGAGGATATAATACAGAGGGTTGGAAACTCCAGTCCCATCAAAGACAAGCTCGGGTTGGTTTGGTAACCTGAGGAAGACTTTTTTGGTTTTACAATCAATAGAGGCGGGGTTGGCAGCCAGCCAATCCATCCCTAAGATTACATCAAAGTTCCTAATGTGGAGGGGAATCAAGTCTATGTATAAGGTTTTGCCTTTTAAGGATATAGTACATGATCTGCACACATCAGTACTACAGGCAGAATTACCAAAAGGAAAAGACACAGATAATGTATATCCTAAGAGTTCGGGTGTTGATACCAGCTTGGCAGCAAAGGGTGGTGCAACAAAAGAATGAGTTGAACCCAAATCAATGAGAACGTGAGCTAAATGACCACAGACAGAAAGTGTACCTGACACAACATTTTCAGTAACTTCTGGTTTTCCAGGTACCAAGGCAAAAGCCCTAAATTAGCGTTTTTGGTCCTTCCTCTCTCCTCCAGGTTCTGTGGGTTTTCTGATTGGGCCAGAGGGGCTGGTTATAGGATTGGTCAGCTTTGGACAATCCCTCAGCAAGTGGCTCACTTGACCACATTTAAAGCATGCTCTCGTATCACGATGGCATTGTCCCCAATGAGCCATTCCACACGTAGGGCAAGTTGGAATGGTGCCACCTCTAGGGTTAGTAAAACCTTGATTGCCTGAGTTGATTATGTCCGTATTCACCTTCTTGGGAGGCGCAACGCCAGATCTCCTGTTGTCTCTTTCCCATAATTGCTTCTTTTGGCTTGGTTTCCTGGAACGCGAGGCTTTAATTCCTTTTCATGTAATGTACGCTCGGTCTACCATTTCCGCATAGGTTAGCAGTTTCAAAACCTCAGGTCTATCTTTGATTTCAGCATCCAATCTTGCTTCGAATTTTCTTGCTTTTCGAGCTTTGGTGGGGATGACATATGTCGCAAACCGAGTGAGTTGTGTAAACTTGCTCTCCTATTCAGCCACCGTCATGGTTTCTTGCTTTAGATGTATGAATTCCGATGCCTTTTGTTCTCGCAACAAATCTGGGAAGTATTTTGCATAAAATACTTCCAAGAATCTTGCCCAAGTCATAATTTTTTCTTTCTCTAGAGTGAGAAGCCACCATTCTTGCGCATTATCTTTAAAAGTGAAAGTGGCGAAAGTCACCTTCTGTCTTTCGGTGCCGGGTAGGGCGCAAAAAATCTTTTCCATGTCTTTAACCCAAGTGTCTGCTACCATTAGGTCTGGACCGCCGGTAAATGTGGTGGGTTTCAGACCTTGGAGCTGTTTTATGGTAACTAGCTCTTCTCGCCGTTCCGGCATCCCATTGTTGATGTTAGTCTGCAAGGCTTGTAAAAAGCTGGTAACTGCTCTTTCCATGATTCTTTCAATAGATTTAGTGCCACTGACTGATGACTCGCTTCCGTTACCATTATTGGCCATTCTACAAAGTAATAAACGAGGCATTACATCTCTAACGTAGCATATATATAAGCATATATAGCGCAATATATATAAAATACCAACTTGACTATTTTTACAATTAATATTACATCCTTGTTCAAAAGTCAAAATATGTTAGTGTCTCATCCCTGTGATGCAACAAAAAAAGGATTAGAACACATCATGGTTAGCGTACAAAAGAAGTTTTCTTCTACCAAATTTAGAGTGGTAGGTCAAACGGGTCAAACAACCATAGGAAGTAGTGTTGCATAAAAAGCTCAAATTCTCATCCCAACTGTACCACACCAAAACAAACCCATGCGGCCTGGACTGTGTAAATGGGGATGGACTGTATGTAGCCTCCAAGTGCTCGATCGACGCTCTATCCTGGTTGCTCAATGTATGATAGGTCATTATTAAAAACAACATTTTGAATATTAATAATTTTCAACGGGTTAGGGACATCGGTGAAGATGTAGCCCTCGGGGTACACATTTTCCTTTTTGGCAACAAAATCTGGGGGCAAAAAGCCAATAATGTAGTGCGGGCGGTCATATCTTGGGGCAAGGCCGAGGCCAGGGTGGGTCCGAGAAAGCATTTACGCGTGTAGGCATGACTGTGCCTCCACAATAAGTATGGTACGTCAGTAGGATCGGTCTGTACATATATCGGCCGACCCATCTATTGGGCAAGGTCTGGATGTAATCTTCTAATTATATTTTCCGAGTCTCCTCATCCTTCAAGTGAGGCGGGGGTGGGGTGCTCTGCTAAAATATCCTCCAAATTAATGTCCCCAAGCTCCTCCCAAAATGCCTCATCAAGGTTAATCTCGGACATTTCCTACATCACTAGAATAAATGTGAGATTTCACAAAAAAGGATTAACGTCGTAGGTAAATATTTATTTCTTTAATATGTCTAACCGTTGCTCTGATACCACCTTATCACGACCCAACCCAGGGGCTTAGGGCTGGAATCACAACTTACTACATAATTTTAATCTTAGTAAATTAAATGTCGCAGGCAGAAGCAAAATGGAAGTAAGAAAATAATTAAACAAAAATTAACTTCATTCGACTATTTTGATAAAAGAAGGTACATCTATAGGGCTTGTATTTATTTTTTTCAGTAACTGGCCCTTAGTTAAAAAACAAAAGGGGAAAAAGGAAAGAAAAACAAAAATTAGTATTAAGTTTTTGTTCGGGTTCCACTACATGAGGTTACGGATCTTCCTCACATCTCGTCACCTAAAAGGGTAACAGCTATAAGCATACAGCAGAGTAAGAAATATTATGCCAAGAGTATAGGGAATACGAAATAATCATGGATAGTTAGATAAACTAAAACATTTACATAACTTAATTTGAATAAATAAATTATTCAAAGTGGCAGAAACTGAAATATAGAAATTATGTAAATAAATAACCATAACCACAGTACAGAACAGAACAAAATAGAGGTCACATGAGTGACAATCAGAACAGAGGTCAATGGATCTATGACAAATAGAGGATCACAAAGTGGCCAAACAGAGGCCAATGGTTATTTAAGTCTCCAAGGCATGGGACTTTCGTGGTGGTACTTACAAAACATAATTATTTATAAAATCATTGTCAAATAATTTCTAAAAGTTAAACAAACATATCCATGAATTTCAATTTAAGCAATATAGAGTTCAGAAAATAATTAACGTAATCAAAATATTAATATAATTTATAAAACATAGATTGCGTAAAATAATTTATGGTAACCCAAAGCATACGTAAAATATATTATGGTGACTCAAGGTATAATATAACTCACTTTAATATTGACCCTTATTACTTTCTTCTTATTTTTGCAACCTTCTCATGGCGTTTCCTTCGCTCCCCTTTTCCTTTCTATTTTCTTTTCATTTCTCTCTATACTTTTTACAGTCCCACCCATCCCTTTATATATATACATACATAGCCTAGGGTGCATTAATGATCTGAATTGGCTGATTCATCCTCCCTAATCCTAGACAGCCTAGCTGGCTGAGGTTTAGTCATCCAGCAAATACACACATTGATTCTTGCTGGATTTGTTTTTATTATTATTAGATTTGTTATTATTATGAGTTTTGTTATTATTATATTTATTTATTCCTTATTATTATTATTATTATTTCCACTCTTATATTTATTTTTTTTCCATAATTATCTTTATATTATGTGGTATTTAATTAAACATTTAGGGTGTCACACCCCTAAGATAAATTGTTCAGATTTCTTACATGGGCACGCATGACTTGTGGGCCCCATCCTTCAAAAGATAGGAAAATGTTTGGGACCCTTTTTGGAGATGACCCCTACACCCCCAAGTGATTCTGGTACTCTATGTATGTGTGGGGCTCGCACATGTATGTGTGGGGTTCACATCATAAGTGGTCCAGATTTGTGGGAGTCTTATAAGGATGGGGTCTCAATCATTACTCTAAATGATATATGTGTTTTCACATGAGCTTACATAATATGTGATCTCATTTCTTGTGAGATATATGTGTTCACATTGTGTCGGGCTCACATGGGCCCACATGACTTGTGCGCGTTACCCTTGTGAGATATATGTGTTCATTTTGTGTTTAATCTTTCGGTGCAATTAGACTTTCTCGTACAAAATGGTTAAATAATCAACTACACAAATAATTTCTCACTTAAAGCAACTCCCCCGTTATTTTTTATTTTTTACTAGTTAAAATAATAAACATATTGTAAACTCTGTATTTTATCTCATTAATTTTTTCATCTATGTGCTGCTACTACTTTTTGTTTTAATCAGTTTAAAGAACCTCTCAAGGCTCTCCAAATATAATTAGCCTAAAATTTTGTTGTTAAAATAATTATTATAGTAGTTAGTCCATAGAAGTGAGTAAAATAAGATAAAATTAATTATAATAGCTAACAAATATAGTTTAAAGAGTCGGTTAGAATCAACCCTGGTAGATTATTACAAAGAAAAAGTGAAATAAAAAAAAATATCAAAAAAATAAAAGGTAATGTGAATCATGTTGTAATCATTCTAAAAACAAATATATCATTTCTAAAATTGCTTTTTTAGACTACATAAGATTATTGTAATCAAATTCGAAATATGAGAAAATAAAAGATAATGTGAATCGTGATGTAGTCATACCAAAAATAAATATACCATTTTAAAATTATTTGAAGATTATTGTAATATAAGTATGTTTTATGAACATTTCACTTACTTTTTTCATTTCCCTTTTCAAATCCCTACTCAAATCTCCTAACTAAACACAGCATTAATGATTAAGTTAAATAAGTTCCCAAAAATTTTTTTTGGTAAGTAGGGCCCGCATTTTTTTTTACTAGTATAAATAGACCACCTCTGTTTGCTAGAATTTGCAAATTAATTATAACCCATAAGACAGAGAGTCTGAACTTAAATTGTTTGTTGTTGAGATCAAAGAGGATGGCTCATCAGGGAAGAGGCAATGCAATAATCGTCGCCGTGGCACTGGTGGTTTGCATGGTGGTGCTCCTCCGTTTTGAGGTGGTTCAGGGAGCTAGCTTTACAGTAGGAGATGCTGGTGGTTGGACCTTTAGTGTCTCAGGTTGGCCCAATGGCAAGAGTTTTAAGGCTGGTGACATTCTTCGTAAGTATTCAAAATGTGTCCATTTATTATTATTATTTTAATTTTTTTTTTTTTAATGCAAGAAGGTCATGTTTGGTTTATTGGAATAAAAGTATATTAGAATGATTATTTCATCAGAATATCCATTCTCAAATTTGGTTTATAAAAAAAAAAAAAATAAAATATATTGCAAATGAAATCATTATTTACCATTATAAGTGAATGATCATTCTGTAAGGAGGCTATGAAATGAACATTTCATTGTTATTTCAATCAACCAAACATAGCATAAGATGGAAATGAAGGAAAGAGAAAAAATTATTATAAAGTGAAAAGGTTAGAACACAAGAATCATGTCTGGTAAGGTTGTATTTAAATCATAGATTTTGGTAAGGATTAGAAAAAAAAATATGTATATATATATAAAAAAATAAAAATAAATAAATAAATAACTAAATGTTTCCCTTTTCGATTCTCTACTTACATTTATGATCTAAATACAAGTCAAAAGAACATCTATCAACCATGTTTTTGTCTGGATCACTATAATTTCAATATTTGTAGTTGTACCTCAAGTCTATTATAATGGTGAAATTTACCATGTGATTATCACTTTAAATATTTACACATACATATAAAATTAAAATTACATGTCACAAATAAGAAAAATACCAAAATACCCTTATTAAAAATTGATCTAATAAGAGATTGCTCGTTTTCTTAATTCTTGTTGACAGAGTTCAACTATGGCCCGGGAAATCACAATGTGGTTGTTGTGGGTAAGGCAGATCATGACAATTGCAATGTCCCCAATGGGGCAAAAACATATACAAGTGGAAGAGATCAGATAAGGCTTGCAAAGGGACCAAACTACTTCATCTGTGGAATTCCAGGCCACTGTCAAGCTGGCATGAGTATTGCTGTTACTGCCAATTAAAGCAGCACCACCTTTAAATTTATAAACCTTGCTTTTCTATGGTTAATAATCTTTAGTTAATTTTTAAATTCTATAAAAAAAAATCACAGTGTTTTGTTTTTAATCTTTTTATTAGCAATAAAATCACCAGTGCTTATGTCATGATGATATATAAATGAAAAAAGTTACATTACATGCAAGTTTTGTGCAATGGATTGTTTCATTTTGTGTACATAGTCAAACAATTGTATTTTATTATTTTATTTTATTTTTTAACAAAGAATAATCGGTTCTAAGCAGAGTTCTTTAGACCCACGCTATAACAAATTAAGGTTTTAGACATAAAAATTTATGGATGAAATTTCTTAATTATTAAAGATGAAATTGGATATTTATTAGTAAAAAAATGGCTCATTTGTTATTGGGGGAGGTTATAATGTGCACCTTCAAAAAAGTACATATGGTATGCCTTTCATAACTTAAATCCAACATATCATAATTTTTTTTATTATAAAAATCATAACTTTTTTTCATTGAAAAATGTCATAATAAAATCTCAAAGTGTCATAACAAAAATTATAAAATATCATAACATTATCATTCCTAACTTTAGGGTGCAGATCATAAATTCACTATTTATAACTTTACTATAAAATGTCATAACATACATCACAAATAATCATAACATTTATCATAAAAAAATTATAACTTTTTTACAATATATACCATTTGAAAGAGTGCACATTGTAAATTTCTCCTTTTTTATATAAGTAGAAACTTAAAAGGACGAAATGTTATTTCTAAAATTATAAAGAACAATTACTATTTTAAACAAATCTCAACAATACGGTTGTAATTTATTAAGGTATTGACTCCGGGCCACCAAAAATTTCAAAGGTCCAACACGTTTTGTTTCTCAGACACGTGAATCTAGGGATGTAATTGTTTAGTACGGTCGGTATTTAAATAAAAATTTTTACTGAACTGATAATATCGGTCTTATTATTTTGAATATCTATACATATCATTTCTCCCATCAAACCACACCGAATTGAACTGATTGAAACGGTTCGATTCGATGTGGTTTAATTGGTTTAGGACCTTTCAAACTTAAGCTACTTTAAATATAATTACTAATCTATATAAAAATATTAAATTAGTTATTTATCTACCATTTCAAACATATCCAATCTATCCATTTAATAAATACTTATCAATTCCTAGATTAATAAAAATAAAAACAAAAAAAAAAAGTTAAAAAATACTAAATAATGAGTTAGAGTTAAGATTATATATAATAAAAGTTTACAAACTTAGATTACATAGATGATAAGGTTAATAATTTATTATACTTGTTAATATCATTATATATATATATATATATATGATAAATACAATATATGTTGAAGCGGTCGGTTTTGGTTTAATTCAGTGCACAAGGTGTTTGAATCGATACCGAACCAAAAATCAAAAAAAAAAAAAAAAAATTAAAAACCGCACAGACAGATTCTTGTTAAAAAACAAACTAAATATAACCGGTTTAGTCCAATTCAATCGGTTTGGTCAGTTTTTTCGATTTTTCTTACATCCCTATGTGAACCACTATAACTTTATGAGAACATTACATAACAATTTATTTTTACAAAAAAATTATTAATATTAATAATTAAAATCATAAAATTTTCAATAATTTTATAATTATTTTTCTCACAATCCACTATTTTATAATTTTTCCTAGTATGATTGAAGACAGTAACCTTTGGTCTCATCACACATTTATCTTTTGGAAAAGTCTGTGATCTCAGAATTAATGTTTCAGAATTTACCCAAAATGAATATGTGTGATAGAAATTAAATTGATAAGTTGTGTTTGGTTGAGGAATTTGAGGAGAGATTTGAAAAAGAAAAAGAAAAAATTAGATGAAAGATGAATAAAATATAGCTACAATTCACCTAATTTCAAATACCTCTTTCCTTTCCCTTTTCAAATTCCTTCTCAAATCCTCCAACCAAATATCAATCCATTCTAAAATAAGAAGATTTTCCATATCAAAATCCACACCATTTTGAATATCCACACATTGATTATGCCCAAAAATGGAGACGCAAGTTTGACAGCATAATCCATAGAATAACATTCAAATTTGAAACTCTGTCCCTCTTTAATCCATTCTATCCTTTCGTGTCCACATTCGAATCGGCTCACTGAATCACATTTGTCACCGATTTCAGACGTAGTTGTTGACTATTTGTGGAATGCCACATTGTCTGAGTTGGATTTTAAAAAAAACCAAAACTAAGTTTTGGAAGGAATGACGTGGAAATTTTATGTATGAGTTCAGCTGGAGAGCACCGACAGAATAGATTAAGCCCAATAACCTACAAAAGAAGATGAGAATCCGGCAATGGTTCGTCCACCCGGGGGCACTCCGACGATTAAGTCAGTAATTAATATCTCTCACAGATAACAAATCGTGCTTAAACTCATAAGAAAAAAACTTACCTCAAACCCACAAGGGTGCCTTGCTTTTATATCTAGCAGTGACTTGATTCTTTAGAAGCCTCACTCCAATGGATTCAGGCTCAATGCTCATTCTGGACCCTCAGCTAGATAGGAATAAACTCTCTTTGAGCCTTATCCTTATCTAGACTGAGATCCTCCCATGTTCTACGACTCATGCCCCTTATCTGTTTATCTCGGATTCCGGTATCTCCGCAAATACCCTCAGCCTAGTCCAGATCATCTTGGTAGCGTGACTAAGCCACGTGGCATCTTGGCTGACACTTCAGCATCACCTTTGCCACATGTTGCCACTCATAAAATACTTCCCTACAACTGTCTCCTAGGTTCTATTACCTTGGCAACCCAAGGTAATGGAACCTATATCGTTTGCCCACATTGCATGTTGGCTAAGATTTCATTTCCTCTTTACGACCGAGATCATTGCTCGTCGGCTTTAAGTAACCTGGACTCAGCTGTCCACTTTTCCAAGGATCAAGAACCAAGAATCCAGTTCTTTAAGCATCTCAACCAAGATCGCTCTTCTAGCCGAGGTTAATGCTTCATTAATCAAGGAGTTCAAGAGCTCTAATTGTGCATGAGCTGTCACGCATAGTTCTTCAAACCATTTCATATACGTGTCCTTTCTTTATTGGTTTGTACCTGACATGCGCTATCAGCGTGCGTCATTCCTGCCCATGCCGCCTGACAAGCATGTCATCCAAGGCAAACTCATTATGTTTTGTCGCCTTTTCATATTTTTGACAAAACTTCTTTTTTCTCTTTCTGTCTCTTCACTTCGCATTCTTGCATTCTCTCTGTGTGCTCAAACTCTCTCTCTCTACACTCTCAAATCCTCTATTGTTGTGTTCTTGAGCTCCCTATAACTGTTGTAATTATCTTTTCCGGCGAGCTTTTCGCCATTAACTTCTGTCGTCTGTTTCCGGCAAGCCTTATTCCGGTGCTCTGTTGTATCGGTTTCACTCGATAAGTCCCAAACTTCTTTTTAATTTCTAGCCATGCTCTTCAACATAACTTCTTTTAGAATTTTTCCATATGTTTTCATTGTATCTGCCGCCATTGAATCTATATTCATAGTTATACTCTGTTTTTCTTCATTTATCTCCTAATTTTGGTTGCCATTGTTGTTCTTGAATCTGTTCTGTGCTGTTCAATTTGCCCTCGTGCCTTCACACTCTGTTCATGGTTCTTGCACACACCTATGCACTGTTCATGAATTTTGGTTGCTCTTTGTATGCACATATATTTCTGCTTCTCTACTTCATTCTTGATTTCTAAATCATGTTTCTTTTTTGGTCTTCTTGCTTGGCTTCCAGATTCCTATATTCGATTCTTGTTTCTGCATAGACTTAGGCTTTGGGGTTTGATTTTAGAACTCTGTTTCTTAGGAAAATTGAAATAAAAATCCTCCCATTGATCTTCAGAAGCCCTTAACCTAGTGCTCTCTAGGTTTTAGTCGAAGTTTTCAGACCCATACCAGATACTATCTTCTGAAATCTAGTACCAGTTTCATCAAGCCGACATTATGGGTATGTTCAGGTATAGAGTAGACACCCCGACCAAATTTGAATACTTTAGGTGGGAGTTCTCCATTCCAGTCGACGTTCAAATCTGGTTGGCTGGGGAAAAGGACTCTATCATGCTTGATGGAGACTCCATGCCCTTCCCTGTAGTTGCCTTCATTAATTGTGGATTTCGATTCCCCTTAGACACTCTTTTCCTAGAAATCCTCCACTACTACAAACTTAACCTCATGTAACTAGCCATCAACTCATATAGGGTCATAAACAGTATAATCGAACTAGCATGACGAGAAAATGTTAGGATCACACTTGCCGACAACCAGTTCTGTTATACCATGTGTAGCCTTAAGTCTGAAAAAGGCTACACGACTACCTTAAACCTAGATCCACTACCTTCAAACTTACAGCCGACCTCCCAGACTCCAACAAGGGTGTTGGAGATGACTACTTGATCGTCTCGGACAACTGGGAATTTGCGCTTGATGACGATCTTCATCTCTTTCCTCTACGTCGAGCTGTGTTTAGAGAGGATGAGGGTAAAAACTAGGTCATCTTATAACTCTATCTCTGTTAAGACTTGTTAATTTATCTATTTGTACTAATGTTTGTTTCTTGCTTTTTGCAGTTCTTTCCCAACCATCAAAAGACTTCCGCCAAACTTTCTTCCCCAGCAAAGATCTAAAAAGGCTATTGGGTTTGCCAATTGAGAAGTGCAAAGCCGCACTACTGCTTAATTACATACCGATCTACCGAAGTCCTCTGCCCGACACTCCCAGAAGGAGCAAGACTTCGACAGCCACTCAACTAGCTACTTCCTCACCAAGGCCTGATCAGGCCTCCTCATCAGATCTAGTGGACCAACCATCCACTTCAGTTCTAGTTCAACTCATTCCACCATCAAGCACCAGCGACGTCGTCGAGTTCTCAATTCCCTTGCCGGACGAACCCAAAATCATATGCGTTGAAATTCAGAGGCATCAGTGTATGATCCAAATAATCCTCCAATCGCATTGCTTATAATTCACTTCAGCCCCAGAGTTACCGTCGCTGCCATAGCTGACGATATAGGCCGCAGTTAAGCTGTCATTGAAGATTTACTAGCCAACCTTCCAAGAGTTGTTACTGTTCACTCTTCCTTCTCTCAATCCTAACCAAATCCCAAGCCAAAAAGAGTCAAAAGAGCCAAATCAAAAGCCTCTGCCACCCAAGTAGACTCCGAAGATACCGTGTCGATCTCCAAATTGGTCGAGATAGAGAAAAACACGACTTTCGTCGAGAAGAGGCCTGCTGAGGCCGAGCCTTCCTACCAACAATGTTCCAAGAAGTCGAGGTTAGAAGGTTTAGTAGGGCTAGGTGTTTTTCAAGCCAATCCCTGGGCCCCTACATTCGTGGTTGGGGACTGACCAATAACTGCTACTGACAGTGCAATTGACAGTATTGAGGTCGGCGCCGTTCTTTCTACTACTGTTCTCATGCCTATCGATTTTAATTGTATGACCAAGATCACTGAATATGAAAATTTCGCGCTGATGATGTAACACTTTGTTTTGGTAAGTTCTCAATACTTATACTTTTTTATTTAGCTTCATGTTTTAACTCCTTGCACTTTAAGCAATTTTATTAACTTGTTTGTTCCTTTCCTTCTAGGCCATCCAACATACTCACTCTTTCGCAGTAAAGGCCGAGGCTTTAAAAATTGAGTTAGTCTAGAAGACTTAAGATGTTGCTGGCTACCTTGCTTCCTTTAACAACACCGAGGCCATCAGATGCGCACAAGATTAGGTTGAAGAAAGGGCTGAGGCAGCCGAGGTTGTGGCCGAGGTACTCAAGTCTAAGATCAAGGACATTGGGGTCAAAACTACGAAAGCCAAATCTGAGCTCTAGGAGGCCTTGGCTACAAAAGAGGCCGAGATCAAGGCGGTCGACGAAAAGGCATTCTCAGAAGGGCAAGCCACCGTTCGGGATACATACAAAGCCTAGGTTAATCAAGCCTTTAACCGAGGTTATTACCTCGGCTGGACGGCGGTGCTTAACAAGTTGTCTGTCCCAATGGACTCTTCACTTTGAGAAATCAACCAGTTCAGCGTGCCCTTCCTTTCCTCTCCAAAAGACTCTGAAGCCTAAGAGGAGGAAGCCGAGGCTGAGGAAACTAATGAAGAGGAGGAGGTTGCTACTAGGGCTAAGTCCCTCACTCTAAATGATCAAGTCCTGGACTTAACTCAAGATAAGGAGGACGAGGTCTCCAACAGTGTCTTTCCCAAAAAGACCACTTCTAAAGCCGAGGTCCATGTCGTCGAGAAGAGCCTTGATGAGACCCTTCTCGAGATCGACGCTGAGATTGAGGCTGAAAAGACTACCGAGAAGACTGCTCCACTGTCTGTCGAGGCTAGAACACCGTCAACCGCCAAAGTAGGACAGTCTGCTTAGAGTTCTTTCTTAGTACTTTTCTTCTTTCAGTTGTAACTTTGAACAGTTTTAAGTTTCAATTTGGCCAATGTGCCTTCTTTTGTAGTTTGAACAAATTTCTTCTATAAATGTATACTTTTTTTTCTTTAAGTCTTGAATGCTTCTCTGTGTATATGCTTACTTCATTGCTTCTGTATCTTGCATGTTTCCACACTTAGAATATTTTTGAAATTTTTCCACACTTTGTAATCACTTCGGGTTGGAACACATCCGACATGTATTACCCTGGACCCACTTCATCTCGGGTGCAGCCTTAGTCGGTCATCTCGGACCTCGGAGTTCATTTTTTGTTGTGAACTCGGCCAACGGACATTTCAAAAACATTCTTTGAATAATCAATAAGTATTGTTTCCTTACTTGTACTTACTGTCTTTTATCAACTTGGTTGGTGATCTTGGGTAACAAATAATTCGAGTGTTCCTTATCTGGATACATCGGTTGATTCAAATAAATTTTAGCTGAGGTCATCTACCTTGGTGTCTTTGTTAATCCAACTAGATCAAACTTAGTTCAACTATACCATATGACAAGTGTTAATTTAGCTCTACTATATGACAAGTTTAAGTTATTCTTCATGTTTCATTCGAAAATATCGCAAACTTAGTTCAACTCTACCATATGGCAAGTCTAAGTTATTCATCACATTTCATTCGAAAATATCGCAAACTTAGTTCAACTCTACCATATGAAAAGTCTAAGTTATTCGTTATGTTTCATTCGGAAATATCGTAAACTTAGTTCAACTCTACCATAGGTAAGTTGAATTCAACTCTACCATATGGCAAGTCTAAATTAGTCGTCATGTTTCGTTCAGAAACATCGTCATGAGACTGCTCAATCTTATCGCACAAATTTCAACAAGAATAAAAAAACAAAATCTACCTAGTGTTTTATTAAAACGTCGGCTAAGAAAATAATTACATAAATCTCAAAAAACAAAAACTAGTGATAAAAAAACTTCAAATTGCAAGTGTTCCAGGGTCTTGGCAACTCTTTGCCATTACTGTCTTCTAACCGATATGCTCCATTGCTGGCAACCGAGATGATTCTGTAAGGCTTTTCCCAGTTTGGACCAAGCTTGCCCTCCTTGGGATCCTTCTTATTGCCGATGACTTTTCTAAGGACGAGGTCCCCGATCTTGAACTCCCTTGGGTTGATCTTTTTGTTGTAAGCCCTAGCAAGCTGCTCTCTCCCTTCTTTCTTCTAAGAGGTTCAGATCTCGGGCCAAGATTGCCTCGTTGGTCCCATTCTCCACTCCCTGGGTTCCGATTCCAGGGATGCCGACCTCCAGTGAGATGACTGCTTCAGTGCCATATGCCATGGCAAAAGGGGACTTCCCAGTTGATCTTCTCGGTGTAGTCCGATATGCCCACAACACATTAGGTAATTCTTCAACCCATTTGCCCTTGGCTGCTTCCAGCCTCCTCTTGATCCCATCCAAGATGGTCTTGTTGGATGCTTCTACTTGATCATTACTCTAGAGGAAATTAGGAGTAGAGTAATAGTTTTTAATCTTGTATTTTGCACAAAATCTCTTAATCAGCTTACTATCAAACTGAGTGCCATTGTCTGCTATAATGGCCTTTAGGATCACGAACTTGGTTATTATGTTCTTTCAGATAAAGTTCTTTACATCAATATCTCGAATCTTCGTAAGAGGTTCAGCCTCTACTCACTTTGTAAAATAGTCTATGGCTACTAGCAAGAACTTTCTCTATCCAGTTGCCTGGGGCAGTGATCCCACCAGGTCTATACCCCACTGGGCAAATGGCCAAAGATTGGACATTGGGTTTAGATCGACTACTAGCTGATGTATCAGCGATGCAAACCTTTGACACTTCTGACACTTCTTAACATAGGCTTCAGCATCTTTTTGTATGTATGGCCACCAGTATCCCTGGAAGATAGCTCTATGGGCAAGTGACCTACTCCCTACATTGCTTTCACAAATTCCTTCATAGATCTCATATAAAAGGTCCTCTACCTGAGAGGGATGCACACACCGGAGTAGAGGTCCAGTGAATGATCTTTTGTACAGATGGCCTTCTGCTGACAGGCAGAACCTGGCCGACTTTAACCTGGTATTGTGTGCTTTTTTTCGGTCGTCCAGCAGTTTGCCTTTTTTGAGGAACACAATTATGGCGTTCATCCATTTGGGACCCATTTCCACGCACATGGCTTCGTATTCCGTTATTAGAGGCTCTACATTTGGCCCTGTTAGATAATCAATCATGATTGTCTTTGGTTCCCTTAACTTTCACTACAACAAAACTGACTTTTTACGGCACCACATCAACGGCATACAATAATTACACGCCGTAGTTTCTCACTTTTACGACTTGCTTTTTTTGCGTGTCGTAAATACTTCTCCAACCACGGCTCCTCTATTGCGTAGGCCGTGAATGGTAATAACAATGATTTTTTTACGGCTTGCAATGCATGCCGTAAATAATAAAACTTTCTACGACATGCATATGGTGTGCCGTTAATACATTAATTATAAACGACGCACATATGCTAGCCGTGAAAAGTATTCACTTTTCACGGCGCACACAGCGCCTGCCGTTAAAAGTATTGTACTTTTTACGACACATACATTACTTGCCGTTAAAAGTATTGTCTTTTTACGACGCACAATGCATGTTGTAAATTGTATGATAAAAAAAAAAGAAAAAAAAAGAAGGGCGCCAAAATAAAATTTTATGGCGCCAATTCACCAAAAAATATATATATATATATATATTAAAAAAATAACATATACATCTTCACCCCAACATTAATGAAAAATGAAAGCAATTGATGGAATAAAACTCTCACCATCCATCGATGCTCCTCCATTGCCGATCTACATCCTCACCCTTTTCATCTCTGATCTGTCCCTCCCCACTCAATCTTCCCAGCGTTGATCTACCTTACTTGAGTGGGGAGGGACAGATCGGAGATGAAAAGGGTGAGGATGTTGATCTACCTTACTTCACCATTTTGAGCCCTAATTTGAGAGAAAATTCCCATTTGAAGAGAAAGAAAAAAGGCCTCTCTCTCTCTCTCTCTCTCTCTTTCTCTCTCACAAAACCCCTCTCAAATCATCCATCTCCATCATCTCTACAAGGCCCTTCGATTTCCCTCAAAGCCCCTCTCCGACCCCAATCTACAATGATTCGGATGTGAAGTCGAAGCCTCGGAAGCGACTCATCAAGAAGAACACGACGGCTGAGGAGAGCACTCTTGATTTTGGAATCGGGGAAGAGGATGATGGGGAAGAATTGGGGGATTTTGTGAGGGGAGAGTCGGACTACGATGGTATTGGTAGTAGTAGGAAGAGGGACAGACATTGAGAATTGAGAAACACACATTCACTCTCTGCTCTCCTTGCTCTCTACCCTAGCTACTCCCTTTTCAGCGCCGCCGCCGACTTTGCCCATTCTCCTTCTTCAGCGCTCCTACCGACATCGTATCTCCGAGCTAACGTTAGCACCGCTGTCGTCTCTTCGAGTATTCAAGAATTAGGGACAGACATTGAGAAACATCACGAGGTATTTTTGATCCCCTCTCTATCTCTCTCTATTGATTCGGTTTTGGCTATGAATATACTTTTCATCTTCTCTCTCTCGGTTTGGTTTTGAATATTTTGTTTCATTTCCTTTTTATGATTGCTTTGTTTTTTGATTGCCCCTTTGTATATCTTTATTCTCTTTCTGTTTGGGGTTTATTTTCTTAGATTTCCTTAACTTCTCTTCATGTATGCTACGTATTTGATCAAATGTCACAATGTACAAGCAGAATTTCTTTGAAAATTTAGACTATTTTACTTGCTTTATATATTAACCTAAGATACAATGCATTTAGTTTTAATAAATAATAATAGTTTGCATACATGTGAAACTATTATTATTTATTTAATCCATTAAGGGAAATGAAACGTTAGGTGCTCCAGCTGTATTACACATGGAAAATAATCCCACAACTTTGCTGGTAATGAACTGTTGCAAGAATTTTGGGCAAGAACAACAAAGAGGTTGTTAGTGATGTTGGTGCAGGGGAGTTTCTTCTGAAACTAAAAATTAAGGGAATGGTAGTTAACATGGATGCCAAATGTCTCAGAGGTCAATGTAATAATTGAGAGCATTGATAATGTAGGTTGTAGATTTGTAATGATGATTAGAACTTGGTTGGGTATGGCTTATTATGAACAATATTTTTTTTCATCTTTCTTGGCCCTACTGATTCATACAATTATAATTGATGCTTAGTTGGATAACATTTTACAGCTAAGAGTCGCCAATTTTGGGAGAAATTATTTAGTCTCTTCTAAATTTTTTAAAGAGGGGATATCAACAAAGTGGGAAATAGGGAAAATAATTTCAAATTGATGGAGGTACAAGACACTTACACAAATCTAGTACATGAACCACTTTTTTAAAATTATGAATTTTGTATTTACGAGTTAACTAGATGTTGCAAAATATAATAATTTCTTTTACCTAATACTTGTCATTGCACTCCTAGTTATTTGCATGCTTTTATGTTCTTTGCTTTCTATTATTACATGGTTCTCTATACTTGTAATAACCCTCATCACTGCTTATCGATGAACATTGATTACTGATACCTGAACTAATTATGACTGATAATTGAACTGATTAAAGTACTGAACTGACTGACTGAAAACTGCAACTGAATTGACTGAGTATGTGCGTTAATCTGTATTCTATCTGTTTGATTGATTATTTGATCTGTTCACGTTTTATGTTTAAACTGCTAATTGAAGGCCTTATCGGCGGCCGAACCGGGAATTGATTGATGTTTTATGATCATCATAATTAATGTGATTTTATGGTATAATTACCTGAAAACTGATTAGGTATGATTAAATTAGATTAAATATTGATGGATTGCGAGTTTTGGACTTAATTACCATTAGACCACTTAGTGGCCACTAAATATAATATATTTGAACCTCATTAGATACGTAGGCAACATTTTGTTCAACCATTTCCTTGCTCTTGCCGACTTGAGAGGGAGAAAGGGAGAGAAAGCTTGAGTTCTTCACAAGTTGCTTAGAAACTTGAAGAATTTGTAAGAGATTTGCATAGTTGAGCTTCCTTGCCTTGAATACTAGACTTAGGTAAGAGAATTTAACCTTCTATTACTGTATTTGAACTTGTTCATGCTTAGTTTTTGAGCCTCTAGTGATTTGAGCCTTGAATTGGTCCATATATGTTGAATTGGAGCCTAGCTCATGCATGCATGCCTTTATTTTGAAGTTTTGAAGTTATCTATCATCAAATTGTACATGCATGCCCATATTTTTACAAAAGACCATGAACTCATCATGTCTTGAAAGATTTGGCTCACTGGAGCATGAAATTGAAGCTTTGAATTGGTTTGAATTCATGCATGTTTCCATACTCTCCTTGTTCATGAAAATTGGTTGAAATTGAGTTGAATTAAACACCCTTGGGCTTTGATTTCTCAAATTGAGCTTTGAATCATGGTTTACTATGAGTTTATAAGAGTTTTCTAGGAAATTCAGCCCAAGAGGATCGGTTTTGATGCATTTGAACCTAGTTTTGGCTTGGAGGTGCAATCTGGAATTCCCAGATTTTGTACTTCCGCTCGAGCGGGGATAATGACGCTCGAGCGTGGCATCCAAGCATCCAGTATTTCTCTGCACTGTTTTACAGTCCGCTCGAGCGTAGGATTGGGCGCTCGAGCGGAGGCATGTGTCTCACGATCGAGCGGGCGTCGAGCGCCCGTCGAGCGGAGATTTCACCCATCCAGTACTTTTACAGTACGCTCGAGCGGGAGAGTTTACGCTCGAGCGTGTACCTTTGTTGCATGTCCGCTCAAGCGGGTAAACCTGAGTTCAAGCGGGACTCTGTTTTTCTGAAACTTCTGAAACTGCTTTTTGAGTACATCTTTGCATCCTCATCCCATTCTAGGCATTCTTAGGCCTAGTTTAAGGCATCTTACTGAGGATATAGATGTAGAACACACCGAGGCATTAGGGGTTAAGTTACTATCTTTCCCAGCTGTGTAGCTTAGTGTGTTCAATCTGTTAACTGTGTAGGGTTGGCGACTGGGGAGGCACGCTCTAGCTTACTGTAACCCAGAACTCTGTGAGTAACGATTGTGTAAAGATATGTTCAAAAATGATTATTTTCTGAACAACTGAGCTGTACTGTTTCTGAATTGAATACTGTTAACTGAATGAATGTATGTCCTATATTCTGAATTGTATTGTGGCATCCTTAGCACCTACTGTTTACTGTTACTGTGACAGAAATCTCTGTCGGTTCCCTTGTTGGAACCACTACCGTTTACTGACTGAAGGCCATCATTACTGTTCGGTCTTTTAAGACCTACTGCTTACTGTACTGTTATGCTAATGGGTGTACCACATATGACTGTACTGACTGAACAACTGAAATACTGTTTAATTGAACTGTTTTCATACTGTAAGGACATTCATTCTTAACCTCTTTACGCATTATGTTATTCACTGGGCTTTAGCTTACTGCTTATATATATATATATATGTAGGTGTACAGGCACCAGACCGCGGCTAGAAGCGTCAGGGTTACTCCAGTTTTGTCAAGCCAGCCTATGTGCCTCACTGCGAGGTTCCGAGCCTATCGTGTTAAGGCTTAGGGGTGTTTTACAATTCCCCCTTCTGCACTGTCTTGCTGTTTGTTATAATCGAATGGATTGTATAGACTGAACGTTTACCGTATTGCTATGTAATGGATGGAGTCCCTAGTCTGAATAATTGTATATATTGTGCATACTATTTTGCACTGTTTATGTACAAATGTATGAAAAGTCTTTTTGCATATAGACTGTCACAGCTCATTGGACATTGTTTATTTACTGTTTTGGCTTCCGCCAGGCCCTGTACTCTGTTTTACTATTCTACTGTTCTGCAGGCCTTCGGTAATCTCGGATTACTGGCCGGTTACGGTGCTAAACCCATAGGGTCGGGTTTGGGTCGTGACAATACTACTTCCTATTGGTAGTGTGGATATTGATAAGTATTGAACAACTAACCACTCCACTGCTAAGTACTTTGGTATCTCTACACTTGTGACCCTAATTCTATGTACATGTAGTTTGAGGGTGGTGGCTGTCTCTGTATCTGGTTTGTAATTCTTTCTAATCATAGTGAAACCACAATGACTATAGACATAGCCATAATTTTGAAGTGAACCACATAAATCTTGTATCCTTGTGTGTGCATGTGATTAACAATTCTTGTTTATTGTTTTTCTCTATTATTCATGTCTCACCGATCCCAGTGAAGTGTGTTCCACAATTCCTAATGCCTCCTATAATTATTCTCCTAATAGGTCGGTATATCATCTCATTTGTCAATCAAGGATAAACTAATTGTTGTATTCTCCTAATAGGTCCCTATATCATCTTATTTGTCAATCAAGGATAAACTAATTGTTGACATCTATTTTAACTATTTAATATGATAGTAGTAATCGTAAGTAGTACATTCTCCATTTGAACTCTTCCAATTTGATGACAAGCAAAATTCTATGTACAAGTTTTGTTACTATTTAAAGTTTTTCTTTTACCCATTTATTTTGAAGGTAAAGTAATCTATGTTGTGAAATGGATGATGAGACTGAAGAACAAATGAGGAATGATAAGTCCAATGTCATAAGAACTTGAACTCATCTTCTTACAATTCCTAGTAAATTTTCTAAAGTCAGTGGTCCTTGAAAAGCTTGAGTGGGAGGTACTTTGTTTACTGCTTAGATGTGCCTAGTGGGATTAATTCCATTCTCGGTAATCAATTGAATACCTTTGCCTGATGGTGACAGCTTTTTCAACTAATTTTTCAGGAAAGAGGAAGTGGGGATATATTGGAAGAAATGAAGAAAACCTTTGTCTTTTGAGCAATCACTATTGTGATAATGGCAAAGGTCTATTTTCTTTTCCTTTTCTTTTTTCTCAATGTACTTCTTGTCCCCCTCCTCTTGTACTTGATCCTCTTTTTTTTCTTTTTTTTCCCCTTTTTAATGAAATTTTCTTTGTTTCCAATCAAAAAACGATCCAAAAAAGAAAAGAAAAAAAAATCTATATTATATAAAGGGATGGGGAAAATGTGGGGAGAAGGGAATAAAATGAAGTTGGCACGTAGTTGCGTTACATCAAGGTATTCAACTTGCTGCATAGTTTAGTTTATGATTTTTGTGAAAGAACTTAACTTCTTTTCAAAGGTTTGTCCATTTTGCAGTAATAGCTAGTAGGTGATCACCATGAGAAACATCTATTTCGGCATTAGCAGGTTGCAAATGCTAATGTCTTTGGGGTTCCAAGTAATTTCTTAGGCATTCTCTAGATGTTTGAACTAATTAATTATTTTTTTCCAGCTTTGATATTGAAGTCGAATAATGCCATTGTTGTTATCTGCTTCAGCTTTTGAATGACATATCATACACTAACAGCTTATTTTCCATTATTCTCCAAATACGTTATTGTCTTTGTAGTTCTTGAATCCTGCGTGCTTAAATATTGTCCATGATTTAATGCAGATCAAGCACAAATTGACTTGGATGCAAAGAAACTACAAAGTTATGTGAAGGAGAAATCCTTTTTGATTTTAGAAAAAGGTGTTCTTGCTGACAAGATCAGTCTGGGTGTTCTCAGACCCTCCACTTGCCGTTCTTCTTTTTCACTACCAATGTGTTAGACAACTAGGTCGGGTAGTGTACTTCTTGGATGGCTTGGGCTTCCAGCAGCCTGTCCACTTCCTCTTCAACTGCTTCCACATGTACTAATGTTGTCTTCCTCGCCTGCTGGATGACAGGTTTAGCCGACCTATCTACATTGAGCCTATGGCAAGTGACCTCGGGGTCGATGCCTGGCATCTTATAGGGTGTCTAAGAAAATACTTATATGTTTGCTCGCAAGAAAGCCTCTAACTCCCTTTCCTCCTCCTCGGCTAAGCTTGAGCCGAGAAGGAAGAAGTGCTCTCCATCATCTTCTTAGACCAGAATCTTCTTCAAAGCTTTCTCACTTTTGTCGGTTGGTTCTTTGCTGACATCATCTAGCACCTCCATATCCTCGTCTTCAATTTCTACTGTCTCTGCTTCTCGCACATTGTAGGTGGACTTCATTGCTGCCATGGAGAAATTTTTTGACTGCACTTGATCCCCTCTAACCTCCTCAATCCCATGTTCGGTTGGGAATCGCAACAGCTGGTGTAATGTTGAAGGAACAACCCTCATTGCTTGCAACCATGGTCTATCCAAGGTAACATTATAAGAGGAAGGGGTGTCAATTACCTTAAACTTCGTGCTTACCTTCTTGGTGCCTGCCTGCACCTTCAAATTTGTGGCTTCTAGAGGCCACGTTGACGTTCCATTGAATCCAACCATCGGGTTGTTAGATTGTTCCAGATCATCTGGGTGAAGGCCAAGCTCCTTGTAACATTTAATATACATGATGTCATAAGAACAACCTTGATCAACCAGTATGCGCCTCACCTAGCACTCTCCAATTTTCAGCGTTATCACTAGGGCATCGTTGTGTGGATGCTGCACTATATCCAGGTCTGCCTCAGTAAAAGAAACAATTGGTCCCTAGTACTCATTTGTCCTAGGCTTCTTTTGCTGGACCTAATACACATGTTGTAGGTGCCTCACTCTTTGAGTCTCCCTCGTACATCACTCTCATTCACCTTAGAGTGAATCACATTAATCACCCGAGGTCCATTTGCTTGCTGAGGTGGCAGTGGTGGTAGTGGATGTGGTGCTGCCGGTGCTTAGGGTAGCCTTGCTTGCTCTTCCCTTGTCCTGGTCTCATCTACTAGGTCTCTCAAGTGACCCTGTCTGACCAAATCCTCCAAGTACGTCTTTAGAGCCCTAAATCGTTGAGTCAAGTGTCCATCCTTGCTATGATAAGCACAATGCTTCCTAAGGCTCCTTCCTACAAATTCGCTGGGGATCTTCTTCGGCATTCTGTAATACGGCTGGTTCCTGATCCTTTCCAAAACTTTGTACACTGGGATCCTGAACATAATGGTGACTACCTGTGTAGCCTTCAACCCTGTTTCTTGCCTGTTAGAACTAGTGTTACCTCGGCCTCGCTTCAGCGAGCCGTTTCTCTTCTCCTGCTTTAGTGCCTTCTTCTCTTGTGTGTCCTCTTCTACCCTGGCATATTTCTTGATCCGTTCCATGAGCTCCTCCATAGTTTTTGGTAGAGTTTTTGTCAGCGATTTTCGAAGAGGGCATTCGTCATCCAAGCCATTCTCAAAAGACACGACCGCCAGCTCCTAGTTGCAGGCAGGAATTCAGTTGAGCACCTCGTAATACCTCTTGGCATGAGCCTTGAGGCTTTCATCCTTGCTAACGTTCAAAACCAGTAGGGAGTCTACCCTTAGTGGCTGCAACTTGTTTGTAACAAACCTGGCCACGAACATCTCGGCTAGGCCTTCCCAACTCTTTGCAGTTCCTTTCAGCAACTTATGAAACCAATCAGATGCTATCTCCCCAAAGGATGAGGGGAATACCTTACACAACAACTGCTCATTCCCACTCCACAAAGCCATCGAATTCAAATATAAATCAACATGAAAGTTTGAATCAGACTTGCCGTTATAAATCTGGAACCTCGACATGTGAAATTTCTTTGGGGCCTCAAATCTATCCAACTCCACTGAGAACGGTGTTCTCGACTTGACGGGGGATGTAACCTTGACGTTGAGTCGCTTCCTCTGGAGGTAGTCTCTCAGATCTTCCTTCGTTCGGCCTGGAGTTCGACTATCAACAGATTTCAGCCTTTTTGGTGCGCTGCTTCCCGCATTATTGTGCATCCTCTTGGACTTCTCTTCGTTTACCGTATCAAAGCAAAGTCCTTTCCCTTGGATATGCCGAGGTTCTTTGGCATAGGTCCCCTTGGTTCGTGGCGTCTTCTGTGACTCACCTCTTACTGACTTTGCTTGCCCGATATCCCGTGAAGGCCGATGTAAGTGCTCCTTTTCCTTGCCATGTTGTGGGACAGCTGGGATTGTTTTCTGCCCTCCTTACTGGGCGTCAATCTTGGCTGCTGGCACCCGCGTGTCCTGCAACGGGAACGGTGGTTGCATCATGTTATTTTGTATCATGAAGTTAACAACCAATTATAGGTCTGCCAACTTGTTTGACATTTCTTTCATCTCGCCGTCCCTTCTCAAGCATCTATCCTTCTGTATTTGGAGGTCGTTTTCGTTGTAATACTCATCTCGGCCTGCTTTCTTTGGGGTGTTACCCTCTTTGCCGACGTCCTTCTCACCAAGATTCAGATCTTGTGCTCCTTCAGTACGGTTTTCTTTCCCGATGTTAGGATCTGCATGTTCACAACTCTCACTGTTAATGTCATCCCTAATCTTTTCTTCTTGTTTGTCGTTGGCCATCTATTCTCCTTAAGTTTTCACAAACGGCGCCAAATTGTGGGTATTGATTCTTGATCACACAACCAAATGGGGAACTCAGTTGGAGAGTACCGGCAGAATAGATTAAGCCCAACAACCTGCACAAGAAGATGAGAATTTGGCGGTGGGTCATCCACCTGGGGGCACTCTGACGATCAAATCAGTAATCAATATCTCTCACAGATAACAAATTGTGCTTAAACTCACAAGAAAGAACTTACCTCGAACCCATGAGGGTGTCTTACTTTTATATCTAGTAGCGACTTGATCTCTTTAGAAGCCTCACTCCAATGAACTTAGGCTCAATGCTCATCTTGGACCCTCAGCTAAATAGGGATAAACTCTCCTTGAGCCTTATCCTTATCTAGACTGAAATCTTTCCCTATTCTAGGATTCTTGCCGCTTATCTGTTTATCTCGAATTCCAGTATCTCTGTAGATAACCTCGACCTAGTCGAGATCATCTCGACAGCGTGACCAAGCCACATGACACCTTGACTGACACTTCGACGTCACCTTTGCCACGTGTTACCACTCACAAAATACTTCCCCACACATTTCAAACAATGTGGACTTTGTGATTGTTACATTGGTATTGTTTCTCAGAGTCAATGTAGAAATCACTGTACTTACATACGGGATTAATTCATGGGCAAATTACATATACACCCCTCGAGGTTTGGCTAAATTACAGATACCCCCCTGAGGTTTCGGAAATTACATCCCGCCCCCTGAGGATTGTATTTTTATAACAATTTGCCCCCTGAGGTTTATATTTCATAACAAATTACCCCCTAATTTCTTATGCAAATATAGCATTCAGGGGGGAATTCGTAATTTCTCAAACCTCAGGGGGGCATCTGTAATTTAGCCAAACCTCGAGGGGTGTATATGTAATTTGCCCTTAATTCAATGTGGAAATTTTATGCATTTCATCATCTGGCGATGTTTTTGAGAATACCATTTTTTATACTTTGACATAAGCAATATATAACCAACCTCATACAAAACAGAGTATAAATAAAATGTTTATGCAATGGACTAATAGACAATGTGGACGTATATGTGACTCACTGAAATGAAATCCACAACAAACGCCCTACTTTGTACACACAACACAACACACCCCCAACGGAAAATACCAACGCCCATATACACATTTGGTGATGTCTCGAAAGACCAACAAACACTATGACACTCAACAACAATCAGCCCCTGATTCCCTCAACTAAATCCCAAAAAGAATTTTTTTTTTTTTTTTTTGTCTCCAACCTTTCTTACACAACATAAAAATCAGGGGAAATCTGTATGGAATAAGGACATAATCGTAAACTCACACTTAAATAATATATTATATTCACTTTACCAAAATTAATGGAACTAATTGATTCTTAAGAAATCTCGTAAAATTTACTTATTAGGTATTTAAGTCTATTACATAGAATTGACGTATAATTAATTTATCCAAAATATTAAAAAACATTTATTATGTTTGGTTGAATTTTGAAAAGTCGACTCATTTCAAATTTTTTGCCTTAAGGTCCAAAAAGATTGGGTTGTCCCTCAATAAAATGGTGATAGAATAAATAGAAAGGTTAGGATGCCCTGAATAAAATGGCAATAAAATAAAATAATAACAAAAATTAATGATATGGTAAGTTCCATTAACTACTTATTAAGCCCGCAAAGACAGATAATTTGTTCAGATTTTTTACATATTATGTACATTACATTAGAAATATGTACTATTAATTACAAAGATTTGTAATCTAACAAGATTAGTTATATCCCATTAATGTTATTACAATATCTAAGTATTTTAGGTTCCGTTTGTTTTAATTTTAGAATTATAATTTGAGTGTCGAGTTGCGATTTATGTGTGGAGTTATGACTTGAGTTTTAAAAAGAGAAAATTTGTTTAGTTATGAATTTTAAGTTTTTGAATTTTGAAAAGAGTTTTGAGTTGAATTTTCCATTTTGAGTTTTTGAATTTTCAGTTGTATTTTGAAATTTTTTAGATTAATTTTTTTAAAATATTTAAAAATGTTTAAGAAAATTTTATTTTTTTATTTTAAATATATAATTTTAATTTAAAATATTTTTTAATATTTTTTTTAATTTTAAGTATTTTATTTTATTTTTTAAGTATTTTAAACTCAAAACATAACTCCACACTCAAATCGTAACCAAACTCATAACTTAAAACTCAAATCAATTTTTTTTTTTTAAACTCATAACCAAACTCTTTTCAAAATTCTATTAAAAATAAATTTAATTTTTTTAAAATTTTTTTTATTTTATATTTTTTGAAAAAAAATATTTATTTTTTCTATTTTCTCAAAAAATATTTTTGTGTTATTTTTGTTAGTATTGGCCAAATAATTGGTTATGATTTAGATATATATGGTGATCTAATTTTATTTTAAAATTTTAAAAAATTAAATTTTAAAAAAAAGTAAAAAAATTAAAATCTTTATAAAATAAAATAAAATTAAAATATTTAAAATAAAAATTATATATTTAAAATAAAAAAATAATTTTTTTAAAATTTTAAATATTTTAGAAAAATACAACTCAAATATTTAAAAAAATACAACGCATAATTCTATGAAATACCGTGTATATTAAAAAAATACAACTCAAAACTCTTTTCAAAACCTTTTTAAAAGCTCATAATCAAACAAATTTTATCTTTTCAAAACTCAACTCAAAACTTATAACTCAAAGCACAACTTTACACTCAAATTATGATTCTAAATCATGATTCTAAAAATAATTTTCAAAAATAAAATAAAAAAATATATTTTGATTTTGTTTTCTAAAAATAGAGTTTTAAAAAAACTTTGGTTATGAGTTTTACCTGTTTGATTAAGAGTTTTAAAAAAAAATTTGAATTTTTTTTTATTACAATTACAATTTAAAAAGATAATCAAACGGGATCTTCGGTTCAAGAGTTGGTTTTAAGATTATGAAATCTTGGTAGATTTGGTAACTTGGAGAGTTGGGCATCCCGATTTAGAGGATGTTGTTGTGCTTCGTGGGACTTGGGGCATCCATAATGGATGTGTTAAAATTATGTGTTATATGATAAAAAATATTAAAAGTGGGATTCAAAAATATATGTTAAGAGTTTGTTAATTTAGTGAGTAAATAGTGAATGAATGATGGTACAATAGATGTGTTAAGGTGTGTGTTAAATATATATATATATATATATATGTGTGTGTGTATGTATATAATAAATAAAATAAATAAATAATTTAGTTTAATCAAAAATTCCAAACCCAAAATTAAATTTCAAGTCCAAAAAAAAATCCCAACAAGTAAATAAATAAATAAATAAATAATTGCCGTTGACTGGTCAACCGGCTGAACGTCCAGCCCGGTCAACTGGTAAGACCAAAAAAACGCTCCCCTTCGCTAGCTAAAACGCTCGCTGTAGATAACACCCATATTAACATCTGACACTAACACACACCACTAACACACGTTAACAGTTCTATTGCAACCCCAAACAACACCCTTAGCTAATCAAAACTTGGCACCTGACACTAACACATAGTTTTGTGTGTCCATTGTGGATGCTCTTAGCACAATTTCTTTTTTAATAAATTAAGCCTTTGTTTGGTATGCTAAATTTTTAAATTATTTTAGATTTTGTTTGGCAATATTATTTTTTAGTCTATAAGTTAAAAATTTATTAAAAAAATCAAAAAACCAACAACCTATACCAAAATGTCAAAGATTTCATTTTCTTTATATTTTTTGCACTTCTTTTCGTAAAAAATCAAAAAGTCATCACAAACATACAATTTTTTTTATATCATATTTTAGCCAAAAAGTGAAAAAATTACTAAAAAGACTTGTTCCCAAACGAGGCTGTTACAAAAAGATAAAATAGACTAAAAAGTCAATAAGACAAAACATCACATCTAAACCATAATCATTTTATTTATTCTCTTATAAAAGTTAAAAAAGCTAAAAAATTTATCTCAAAAGAGACTTTTGAGTCCCAAAAAGTCAAAAAACCAACTCACATCCTAAACTAACCCTAAATCGTTTATCATATAAAGTCTTCTGAGTAAATCATATTGATTAAACAATTGTTTATTATAAAAATTATATTTATCATTTATTTTTTAAAAAATATGATCTAACCATATAATCATATTTGTCTAATTAATTTAATTTTTTACACGAATAAACTGTCCAAGCGACTTAGAGAATCTCTAGTGGGTTGCTAAAAGCCCTGTCATTGCCAAAATTTTGCAAGAACTCAATAAAACTGTGCTCTAGTGATCTACTCTCTCTCTTGCCAAATTTTGCCAATGCCATTTCATGTGCCAAATTTGGCAAGAGGTTTAGCAATTGCCAATCTTCCCATATCAGCATTCCCAACTATATTCCCAGAAATCCCTTCTTCTTTCGCGGCAAAAACCCAAATCAACTATTTTTAGAGAAAAAAAATCTAACTAAAAATTCAACAAAATTCAAGAACAAAAAAGTAACAAAAATTCAGGAATATAAATTCAACAATATTAAACAAGAAATCAATAAATAAAAAATAAAAAATTGGAGATATGGCCAAATCATGAGAGAGAAGTGTGATTGAGGTTTAATCGTCATCTCTACTTGTTACTCCTCCGATTGTTAAAACTTCGACAGATCTCCGATCGTGATAATCTTACTGGCAACTTGTGAAACCCACCTCGTCATCTTTGAAACCAGATAACTGTGTTCTGAAATCTAAATCGTCCTATTTGATTCTCAAATCATGATTCAGTACTTAGATCTGGGTTTGCGTGTGTGTGAGAGAGAGAGAGAGAGAGAGGGAGAGAGAGAGAGAGTATATAGAGTAAATAGGGAACATAGAGAGAATAGGGATAAAAGAAAATCGGTACAAAGAGAGTGGCTGCTCTGCAATGTAATTAATATTTTTTTAAAAAATTTTGTAGTTTGTTGTTTTTTTGGTGAGGTGAATTATACATAAAAAAAAAATTCAATTTTTTCAATTTTGTATATTTGTCTAATTGGATATAATGTAAATATTTAATTTTTTTTAAAAAGATTTAAAAAGACAAAAAATAAACAATAATTTTTTTTAAAAAAAATCTACATCCAAACAACACTTACAAAATTAAAGAAAAAGTTAGTTGAGATTTGCTAAAATAGCATGTGACTATTGGAACACCATTACTATAATTTGACAATTTAATACTATTCATTGACACATTATAATAATGACAATACTATTATAATAAACACCATTAGAGATGCTCCTACAAAATAAATTGTTCATATCATTAAGCTAAAACCCATGATAAAGTCTATAAAACCCAACAATACACTCTAATTGAGCCTAACTGGAGAGAATCTTGACTCAAGATGGAAAACTTAAAAAATCTTGTCCCTTCATCTTGAAAAGATTAAACCTAATACTTCTCATTATATTAAAAAAAAAAAAATAAGTCACTTAAAAATAATGGATGAACCATCGATAGGTCCTAATAGTTAGATTTAATTCCTATCAAGTTTTGTTGAAAATAAGCCGCAGCAAAATCGTTGCTAAAAATAATTTTTTTGTGACGATTTTTTACATGTCGTTAAAAATTGACAATTAAAGACCTTTTCTTGTCACAATTTATTATAAATTGTGACTAAAACTTACAATTAGTGACATTTTTTTGTAACGAATTTTTCAAACTATCACTGAAATTTAAAAATTAATGACTTTTTTTGTGACAATTTTTTTAAACCGTCGTTAAAACTTATAATTAGTGATATTTTTTATGACAAAATTTTCAAACTATCGCTGAAAATTAATAATTAGTGACTTTTTTTAATAGTGTTTAATAAAAATGTCATTAATTATCATAGAACCTGTTGGACAATAAGTCCACCTATTAAAATCAACACGTAAGTTCCCCTTAAATAAAAGGGTTTGGCTTCTCTCATGTTGTCATCTCAACTTGAGAGAATATTTGGGTTTGGCAGACCCATTTTAGGATTGATTTTGATGATTCGATCATTCACTTTTTAGAACTTATTGAGTGGAATATTAATGAAAAAATAAAGATGATTGAACATCAATAATTATATGTTTTAGTCATATTTGTTTAAAAAAAAAAAATGGACAATAAATATAATTTCAAAATAGTCATTTATTTTTATAATACAAATTTCATTCAAACATATAGTTACTGATATTCGATTATCTTGATTTTTTGTATGAATATTTTACTTAACGAGTCTTAAAAAGTGAATAGTTTGGTTCACCAAAATCGGTTCCAAAATAGGTTTACTAAGTCCAAATGCTCTCTCAATCTACTACAATATCTAATACAATTTTCTCTCAAATATTTTCTCTAATTATTAATAAATTATATTTTTTACACATCATTAAATCTTAAAAATAAACTTATGTATAATTTCCAATAAGATTTTCCACATCGACCACTCTATTTTAATAAAAATTGTTGAAAGAGAAAATATCGATACAAAATCAACAATGCTAAGAATACAGAGTACCAATAGACACAAATATCTTTCAAGAGTGGGGCCATATGAAATATGAGCCCCGTTCCTTATGAGATATATATGTCTATTTTGTGTAGGGCCCACATGGCTTGTGGGTCTCACCCTTGGTGAAATATCAAGAAGGATAGTGACTTATATTTTGTACCCATAAATGGGTTCATAATGATGTGGCAAGAATGGTGGGTTTCATATCATTGAGTATATAATCAATTAAAAATTGACATTAGTCAAATCACATCATTGTGGGTTGAATTGTATGAGATTTTTGAAGGTCTCAAACATTTTCCATGAGATATGTGTTTATATTTGTGTGGAACCCACATGGGCTCACATGACTTATGAGTCCCATTATAGGATATTTATATCAATTTATTTTGATTTTCTGGACACTTGAACTTTCTCATAAAAATATAATCAACTACAATAATTTCTCACTTAACTCCAATGTTACTCTTTATTTTCCAGTAACTAACGTATAAAAAATGTACACTTTTTATTTTACCTAACTAATTTTTCATCTATGTATTCTAACACCGTTCTTTATTTTATTTATCTATCTAAACAAATTGATTTAAAGAGCATCTCAAGGCACTCTAAATGTAACTAACCAACGAGAATTTCGTTAAAATAATTATTACAGTAATTAACCCATTGAAATGAGTAAAATAAGATAAAATTAATTATAATAAGTAACATAATTCTTTTAAATAGCCCGTTGGAGTTAGCACTTACAAATTATTAAATAAATAAAATAAATTAAAAATATCAAAAAAAAAAAAGGAGATGGGGTCATTGTTGTGCTAAAAGCACAGCAGTGATCGGTGTACCTCAATTTGAGATATATTATGGGTTTATTTGTATGATTCGAACTGTCATTTTATAGGGTTTGTTGAGTACTTCATACTTTTCAAAAATCATATTAATCGGATATCAATAACTATATGATTGATAACCAAAAAAATAAACAATAAGTTTTTCTTTTGAGAAATAACATAAAAAATATGCAATTCGATTATATAATTATTAATATCCGATTAATATGATTTTTGATAGACATAAAATATTTAACAAATTCTACAAAATGAATGAATTTGATCACGAAAATAGACACGTAATATACTTTAAATTGAGACACAACAACAATAAAAGGTAATGTGATGTAATCATTCCCAAGACAAATATAAACTACCCACTTTATCATTAACCATCTCTAAAATTACTTTTTTAGCCTACATTAGATTATTGTAATCAAAATCGAAAAGTTAATAATTAAGTTAAATAAAATAAATTTTTTTCCCAAACGCGAGCTTAAGTAGGGTCCACATTTTTTTATTCCAACCAAGTTAATAGTTGGAAAACTAGTATAAATAGACTCCCTTTATTTGCCCAAATGTGCAAGTTGTAACCCATAGATGTCTCATCAGGGAAGAGGCAATGCAATAATCGCCGCCGTGGGATTGGTGGTTTGCATGGTGGTGCTCCTTCGCTGTGAGGTGGCCCAGGGATCTAATTTTACAGTGGGAGATGCTGGTGGTTGGACCTTCAGTGTGTCGGGCTGGCCCAATGGCAAGAGCTTTAAGGCTGGTGACATTCTTGGTAATAAATCCAAAAAGGTTTTTTATTTTATTTTATTTTATTTTACTTATTTATTATGTCAAAAGGTAATGTTTGATTTATTAGAATAAAAGATAGAATGAAATGATAATTTTATCAAAATATTTATTCTTAGTTCATTAAAAAATAATAAAAAACATATTATAAATAGAATCATTATTTATCCTTGTAAGTGAATAATCAATCATTAATGTTGTGTTTAGTTGGGGGATTTGATGAGGGATTTGAAAAATAAAATAAAAAAGATAGGTGAAATGTGAATAAAATATATTTATATTACACTTAATTTCACACATATTTTCTTTTTTTCCTTTCTAAATCTCTTTCAAATTTTTCAACTAAACACAGTAACAATTAAATGATGCCGTTTTGTTTGTTATAAAAATAAAAAATAAAAAATAAAAAATTGAACACACGCCTTAAGCCGCCGTCTTGCTGTAGGGTATGTGTAGAGCAATACTTCTATGTTTGGGTTGACTTTAGTTAAATAAGAAGCTTTAAAAAAAAATAATTGAAACAATAGGTTAGATTAGTTGAAAAAAATATGTAAAAACTGGTATAAAAATTGAATTTTATACTTCTTTCATTTGTCTCAAAATTATTTTTTTGTAAAAATAAATTTCGTGGTGAATTGCACCGATATTTTTTTTTATTATAAAAAATTGCAAATGTGAGCGATATGTATTATGTAATGATAAATTTATAAATTTTATCAATTTATTGAGTTAGTATTAACTAACTTAGTAATTATTTTTCATTAAAAATCCTAACATCATTGTCAATTAGATCAAATTGACACAAAAATCTAAAAAAATTAAGAGTCAAAATTGAACTAATTAAAAGCGTAAGAACCAATATGACACAAAAGACCAAATTTCGGGACTAACAATGTAATTTACTCTAAATTTTAAAAGAAAACTAATGTTAAAATATAAGCACTTGAAACAAATGGTACTTCAATTATATAACATGTAATAACCATTTAATATAAAAATTACATATAGCTACCATATATATATATATATATATAGCTGTAACAATTAAACTAAATCAAAAATAAAGTTGAATTTAAACTGTGAACCAACCAACCAATTCAATGTTCAATATCATTCAAAATCCAATTCCTTCACATACCAAATCATCCAAAATTCAAATTACTTTCAAAAACATACTCACAAGCTTGTGTTTCAATTTTATTTTGTTTTTGGTTTATAGCTTCTCCTTATTTTCCTAAAGCCAATCCATATAAGTGTTGTTCTAATCTACAAAACAACAAGACAGCAGTCGTGCTTGTGTTTTAATTTTGTTTTTTACACTGTTTGACAGCACCTACCGTACTTTTGGAATTGGAATGAGAATTCTATTTTCATTTTAATAAATCAAACATGTGGAATGGAAGAAATTTATATATATATATATATATCATAGAGTGAAAAGGTTGGAATATAGGCGGAATTCACTTGGGTGTTTGATTCAATTTTTACGTATTTTTATAATGCAATTAGTGTAATTTACTCAAAATTAATGGTAGAAAATAACTTACAATAAAGGGTTCTTTAGCTCGACTGCAAAGGCTTAAAAACTTCAGCTTGGCTGACAGACAGGTAATCCCAATCATGCTATGCAGATGGAATTAAGGGGCAATTGAGAGGATAATTTTGGTGAAAATTGGGCCGAGCTATGAGATGGGCATTATGGCCCAAAGTACGAAGGGCTAGTAAAAAGGCCGTAAAATTACTCCGGTCCAAGAGAGGTAAAATATTACTCCGGCCTGAGAGGAATGTAAAGTTACTCCGGTCCGAAAGCGATTTGGAGTTAGGCCGGTCTCAGAATTAGTTTGGTCATGGCGTATTGTGGTTAGAACGGTCAGAACCTTACTACTCGGTAGCTCGGTCTAAACATACTATGGTTTGTACATGAGAGAACCGAGATAAAGAGGAAAAGGAAGAACCGAACTAAGGATAGGACGGCTTACTCTGTGGCTCAGCATAGCCATGATTACTTCGGTCATATGGGAGTCCGGCCATGGTAATAACCATCTCACTTGGTTTAAGCAGTGAGGGGGGTGTTGGAGGATAAGGATTATCCTTTAGGAGGTTAAATCCTAGGAGGACTCTGCATGGAGGAATAGAGGTCCTACTAGGATTGTGCCACACGAAACCTATAAAAGCTCACAAACATCACCTTTGGAGAGGTAACACACAACTTTGCTTTCTGAATACACAGAGCTTTTGTCTATTTGTCAAGCTTACTGACTTAGGTATCGGAGAGGTTTCCGGCACACACCCGCCGGCTAGCTCACGTTTGTGTTTTCAGGTGATAAAGCGACAACGTACAGAGGAGCGCAGACTTGATCAACAGGATTATACGAGAAAGTTTATTTCTTTCCCATACAATTGGCGCCGTTTGTGGGAATTACAGACAGAACAAAACCTCTTGACTAAAGCTTCTCCTCTTTAAAAACAATGGCGCACATTGAAGAATTGCCACAGTCCGCCATCGACGGGAAAACTCCAGATGGGGGTGCAAGGCGTGAGGGATTACCTTCTATCCCTCCCATGGCAGACTTGGAGTCCCAACGACATAACACTAGGAGGGATACAAGGAGGAGACGGACTCACAGCCCCCATCACTCTCGTTCACAAAGTCCTGACAAGCAAAGGCGGAGGATTGATCCTCAAATTCTGGAGGACTGCGTGAAGGAGCAAGACGAATTGATAAGGAAGATGGCGGCGGACATGGAGGCCTTGAAGCGACAATTGAAGAAAAAAGAAGTGGCGACAGGAGAGGGGCGCAAAAACAAGACGCCCCCTCGCCACTCAGAAAATCGTAGTATGAATACCACACCCTCGCAAGGAAAGAGTAGAAGCCTCAGGACAGGCGATACTCAATCCAGATCTTCTAGAACTCGTCACTCCAGGTCTGAGAGTACGAGATCTGAAAGATCATACACTGAAGGAAGCACGTATTGGCCCTCACATACGCACCAAACCAGATCTAGACAGACGGAGTTACCCAGGTCATCCGACTTACGAACCGTGCTCGAAGAAAAAGCACGATGCAAGGAGGATGCCAGGGCACGGGATCCACACAGAGTTTCTGCC
The DNA here is from genome assembly GCF_055761805.1 of Camellia sinensis. Taxonomy (NCBI): domain Eukaryota; kingdom Viridiplantae; phylum Streptophyta; class Magnoliopsida; order Ericales; family Theaceae; genus Camellia; species Camellia sinensis. The sequence continues at coordinate 53,679,216 of NC_138962.1, forward strand.
TTACAGCGGTTGGCTCCTCGGATGCATGGAAGCGTCGAGGTTGGAATGCCAATACCGCGCCCTGCCTACGAACCAACGGACAAAGCATTAGCAAGGCTGCAGACTTCGCCGTTTGTTTCGGCGATTGAAAACGCGCCCCTACCATCAGGCTTCCTTCAGCCCAAATTCACTACATATGAAGGGAAGACGGACCCCTACTCCCACTTTCGCCACTTTCGCCAGGTCATGGTTGTATACAGGCGAAACGAGGCCCTAATGTGCATACTCTTCCCATCTAGCCTTGGTGACCTAGGCTTAACTTAGTTCGAGAAACTTCCAGAAGGCAGCATAGCCTCTTGGGCGCAATTGGCAGAGGCCTTCGTAACAAGGTTCCGAACGAACACTAAAACCCTGGTGGAGATTGACCAATTGCTCTCCATCGACATGGGTGATAAAGAAACCCTAAGATCCTACAATAGTCGCTACTGGGAGACATTCAATCAAATTGGAGACTGCCCCACCAATCTCGCCATTGCACAATATAAAAGAGGCCTTCCAGTCGGGAATAGACTAAGGGACTCAATCACCATGACGCCGCCCCTCACCATGGAAGCCTTGATGGAAAGAGTGCATCAACACATCAGGGTAGAAGAGGAGGGCGCACGTGCCAAAGCAAAATCTGGGGCGACCACAGTACCAGAAAAGAAGACCTCTGCGAAGGTCAATGCAGTAGACCGACAGAACAGAAACGGACGTGGCAGACGAGATAACGGAGAAGACCCGGATAAAAGATGGTTGAGAATCTACACTGCCATAACCACGGTATTCAAGAAACTGATATATCGGATTCTAAGCAAAATAAGAGATGAGCCTTTCGTCAAGTGGCCAGCCAAGTTGGGAGAAACACAGAAAGACTACGACGAAAGATCGCGGTGTACCTTCCATAAAGAAAAGGGGCACCGCACTGAGAATTACACGCCATTGAGACAACACCTGGAGGAATTGGTGGCAGCAGGACACTTGGATAAGTACATTGAAGGAGGGACGCAACCAGCTCCTCAGGATCACAATAACCCCAACGGGATGCCAGTCGACGCCCCACCTCGAGGCGTTATCAATGTGATACATGGGGTCTTTGAACCTGAGCGTGTATGCGAGCTCAGAGGATCAATCAAAAAGGCTGAACACTTAAGAGAGGTGCTAAGTGCCCAACCTGCCACCAAGAAGGGGAAGACAGAGGCAACAAACGTCATGTCTTTCGGATAAAGACTTAGAACGGATATATTGCCCTCACAATGATTCCCTGGTCATCACTCTCCGAGTCAAGGATTTTGACGTCAAGCGGATTCTGATTGACCAGGGTAGTTCATGTGAAATCATGTACTACGAAACATTTAAACAACTAAAGCTACAAGACAAAGACTTGGCGCCTGCTGTATCACCCCTAATTGGATTCAACTCTATGCCAGAATGGCCCGTCGGCAAAATAATCCTTCCAGTTAGAGCAGGAAGCGTGACAAAACAAATGGAGTTCTGGGTATTGAAGGTCCCCTCCACTTACAACATCATCTTGGGCCGAACATGGTTGCATGCCATGCGATCGTTGGCGTCATCCTACCACCAAGTAATGCGGTTCCCCAACGACACCGGTGTAATTGAAGAAGTCTATGGAGATTAGATCATGTCGAAGCAATGCTTCGTCACGGTAAATGGCAGCCGTGCTGCCAAAGGATACATTCATTCGGTGGAAGAACCTGAGAGTAATGAGCTATTCGCAGATGTCGGCAAAGCGGCGGATCAGAAAGCAGTGAAGGACTTGGTAGAGGTAAAAATAAATGAAAAGAACCCGGATAAGTTCTTTTTGCTCGGTTCGTTGTTGTCCAGTACTGAGAGATTAGAGATCTTGGAATTCTTAACCTTTAACATCGAAATGTTCGCCTGGACACCCTACGACAGGCCAGGCATTGATCCAAACTTCATCTGTCACCAACTCAATGTCCACCCATCCGCCAGACCAGTCATTCAGCGCACTCGCAGATCGGCACTTTACCATGCCGAAATAGTGGCGGAAGAAGTAGGTAACCTGCTGGAGGCAGGATGTCACAACCCAAACCCGGCCCTATGGGTTTAGCACCGTAACCGGCCAGTAATCCGAAATTACCGAAGGCCTGCAGAACAGTAATACAGTAATACAGAGTACAGGGCCTGGTGGAAGCCAAAACAGTAAATAAACAATGCCCAATGAGCTGTGACAGTCTGTATGCACAAAGACTTCTCATACATTTATACATAAACAGTACAGAACAGTATACACACTATTTACAATCATTCAGATTAGGGACTCAATCCCTGCATAACAGTACAGTAAACATTCGGTCGATATAAAACAGTAAGACAGTACAGAAGGGGGAGTTGTAAAACACCCCTGAGCCTTAACAGGATAGGCTCGGAACCTCGCAGTGAGGCACATAGGCTGGCTTGACAAAACTGGAGTAACCCTGACGCTCCTAGCCGCGGTCTGGTGCCTGAACACCTACATATATATATGAGCAGTGAGTTAAAGCCCAGTGAATAACATAATGCGTAAAGAGGTTAAGAATGGATGTCCTTACAGTATGAAAACAGTTCAATTAAACAGTATTTCAGTTGTTCAGTCAATACAGTCATATGTGGTACACCCATTAGCATAACAGTACAGTAAGCAGTAGGTCTTAAAAGACCGAACAGTAATGATGGCCATCAGTCAGTAAACAGTAGTGGTTCCAACAAGGGAACCGACAGAGATTTCTGTCACAGTAACAGTAAGCAGTAGGTGCTAAGGATGCCACAATACAGTTCAGAATATAGGACATACATTCATTCAGTTAACAGTAATCAGTTCAGAAAACAGTACAGTTCAGTTGTTCAGAAGATAATCATTTGTGAACATATCTTTACACAATCGTTACTCACAGAGTTCTGGGCTACAGTATGCTAGAGCGTGTCTCCCCAGTCGCCAACCCTACACAGTTAACAGATTGAACACACTAAGCTACACAGCTGGGAAAGATAATAACTTAATCCCTAATTTGCCTCGGTGTGTTCTACATCTATATCCTCAGTAAGATGTCTTAAACTAGGCCTAAGAATGCCTAGGATGAGATGAGGATGCAAAGATGTGATCAGAAAACAGTTTCAGAAGTTTCAGAAAACAGAGTCCCGCTCGAGTGCAGGTTTACCCGCTCGAGCGGACATGCAACAAAGGTACACGCTCGAGTGTACTGTAAAAGTACTGGATGGGTGAAATCTCCACTCGACGCCCGCTCGAGCTTGAGACACACGACTTCGCTCGAGCGCCCAATCCTTCGCTCGAGCGGACTGTAAAACAGTGCAGAGAAAATACTGGATGCTCGGATTCCACGCTCGAGCGCCAATTTCCCCGCTCGAGCGGAAGTGCAAAATCTGGGAATTTCAGATTACACCTCCAAGCCAAAACCAGGTTCAAATGCATCAAAACCAATCCTCTTGGGCCCATTTTTCTGGAAAACCTTTATAAACACATAGAATAACATGGTTCAAAGCTCAATTTGAGAAATCAAAGCCCAAGGGTGTTTAATTCAAACTCAATGTCAAATCAATATCAAGAACAATATGAACATGCAAACATGCATGAATTTTAAACAACTTCAAAGTTCAATTTGATGCTCTAAAGGAGCCGGTTGATCCAAAAACAAGTTGAAAACATGGACCATTACAAGGGTATGGACATGCATGTACCATTTTACCATGAAATCAACTCACAACTCAACAATTCAAACATGCATGCATGAAATGAGCTTCAATTCACCATGTATGAACTAAAACATGACTTAGCTCTACAACTAATCATGAACCATGGAAGAATTAGCTCAAACACAAGAATGAGAAGATGAAATCCTTACCTAAGTCTTGAATTAGGAGACTAGGAGCTCAAATATGCAATCTATGCTTCAATCCTTTTAAATTTCCAAGCAAAACCAAGCAAAGTGAGATGAAATCTACCTCTCAAGTCTCTCTCTCTCTCACTAAGGTTGGCAAGGCCAAGGAAGAAGGCTGAGGAAAACGTTTTGATCCAAGTGTGCAAGGCTCTAATAGTGACTAGGTAGTGGGCCACTCATGTGGCAAAAGTGTAAATAAGCCTAACATTTGCAATTCAATGATCTTTAATCTAATTTAATCATACCTAATCAGTTTTCAGATAAATACACCATAAGATCACATTAATTATGAGGATCATAAAACATCAATCAATTCCCGGTTCGGCCGCCGATAAGGCCTTCAATTAGCAGTTTAAACATAAAACGTGAACAGATCAAGTAAACAATCTAACAGATAGAATACAGATTAACACACATACTCAGTCAATTCAGTTCCAGTTTTCAGTCAGTCAGTTCAGTACTTTAATCAGTTCAATTATCAGTCATAATCAGTTCAGTTCAACGGTAATCAATATTTATCAATAAGCAGTGATGAGGGTTATTACAGTCTCCCCTCCTTATAAAGAGTTTAGTCCTCTAAACTCGAGTTACCTTCATTCTGGAAGAAAACAGGATTCAGTGGAAACAGTTCAGGATATCTTTTAGCCATGTCATCTTCCCTTTCCCAAGTGGCATACACGCCACCATGGTTTTGCCAGTCGACTTTCACTAGCGGGATCTCTTTGTTTCTCAACTTCTTGATCCGTCTATTCACAATCTGTATAGGCCGTTCCTCGTAAGTGTAGTCATCACTCAGCACTACACGAGTAGGCTCTATCACATGAAAAGGATCCCGAAGGTAGTCTCTCAACATAGAAATATGGAAGATGTTATGCATATGCTCCATTTCAGGAGGAAGCGCAACTTGATACGTCACCGGATTGATTTTCTCAATAATCTCATATGGTCCGACGTATCTCGGTGCTAACTTGCCTTTGACTCCAAAACGAGTCTGGCCTTTCATCGGTGTCACTTTCACAAATACGTGATCACCCACTTCATACTCTCTGTCTCGTCTTCTGACATCAGCATAACTCTTCTGTTTGCTCTGTGCAGTTTTCAGTCTCTGTTGTATCTGTTTCACTTTCTCAGTTGTTTCATATACAATCTCGGGCCCAAGCAAAGGCCCATCTCCAACTTCTGCCCAGCAAATCGGAGATCTACATTTTCTGCCATACAATGCCTCGAAAGGCACCATACCAATACTTGAATGATAGCTGTTGTTGTAAGAAAATTCAGCTAAGGGCAAGTGGCTTTCCCAGTTTCCCTGAAAATCAAGGACACACATTCTCAATAAGTCATCCAGAGTCTGGATAGTCCTTTCTGACTGGCCATCTGTCTGAGGATGATAGGCACTACTCAGTCTCAGTTCAGTACCCAGTGCAGTCTGTAGGCTTTGCCAAAATCTCGATGTAAACTTCGAATCCCTGTCAGAAACAATGGACACAGGCACTCCATGCAGTCTAACAATTTTATCAATATAGAGTATAGCCAATTTGTCCGCATTATAGATTGTCTTAACAGGTAAGAAGTGAGCAGATTTAGTCAGTCTATCAACAATAACCCAAATCGAGTCCATACCTTTACTGGAGCGAGGCAACCCAACGATAAAATCCATAGTAATATGTTCCCATTTTCACTCCAGTATCGGTAAGGGCTGCAATAAGCCTGCGGGTCGTTGATGTTCAGCTTTAACTTGTTGGCAATGAAGACATTTGGATACAAATTCTGTGATTTCTTTCTTCATTCCCGGCCACTAGAAATTCAATTTCAGGGCTTGATACATTTTCCTATTCCCTGGATGGATAGAAAATTTTGAGTTGTGGCCCTCTTGCAGGACTCTTCTTTTTAGTTCAGTATCGTTCGGTACACACAGTCTTTCTTGAAATTTCAGTACATTATTCTCAAATTTGAATCCCGGTCTCGGTTTAGATTATCTTTCTTCGATGATCTTCTTCAAGAAGTCATCCAATTGCTGTTTCTCTTTAATTTCTTCAATCAGTGCCGGTTGAGCAGAAATAGCAGCTAAGGTTCCACCTTGTTCTCGCAAAATAATTTCAATTTCAAATTTTTCAAGGTCATAAAGCAGCTCTTTCTGTCCAGCGAGTAAACATGCTAAGTTTCCAATCGATTTCTGGCTCAATGCATCGGCAACGGTGTTGGCTTTTCCCGGATGGTACAATATCTGTAGGTCATAGTCTTTAATCAGTTCTAGCCATCTCCGCTGTCTCATGTTCAGTTCTTTCTGTGTGAAGAAATATTTTAAACTCTTGTGGTCGGTATATACTTCACATGTCACCCCATACAGGTAGTAACGCCAGATTTTCAGTGCAAATACTACTGTAGCAAGTTCCAGATCATGGGTCGGGTAGTTCTTTTCATGCGGTCTCAGTTGTCGAGAAGCATAGGCAATTACTCTCCCATTCTGCATTAAAACACATCCCAAACCCTTATGAGAAGCATCACTAAACACAGTATAACCATCCGTACCTGAAGGTAAGGTCAGAACAGGTGCAGTCACTAGTCGAGTTTTCAACTCCTGGAAAGCAGATTCTCTTTGGTCAGTCCAGTCAAATGATATCCCCTTCTGAGTCAGTTGAGTCAACGGTAAAGCAATTTTGGAGAAATCTCTGACAAATCTTCTGTAATATCCAGCCAAACACAAAAAGCTTCGGACTTCTATCACATTTGTTGGTCTAGGCCAGTTCACTACAGCTTCAATTTTCTACGGATCAACAGAAATTCCATCTTTACTAACAACATGCACCAAAAACATAACATGGTCAAGCCAAAACTCACATTTAGATAGTTTAGCATACAGTTTTTGTTCTCTTAAGGTTTGTAGGGCAAGTCTCAGATGATGTTCATGTTCTTCTATACTTTTGGAGTAAATTAGTATGTCATCAATAAATACAACAATAAAATTGTCAAGGTATGGTTTAAAAATTCTGTTCATGAGGTCCATAAATGCAGCTGGTGCGTTTGTGACTCCGAAAGGCATAACTAAAAATTCCTAATGTCCATACCTCGTTCTAAAAGCAGTTTTATCAATGTCATCTGATTTAACTTTCAACTGATGGTATCCGGATCTGAGATCAATCTTCGAAAATACTTTAGCACCCTATAACTGATCAAACAGGTCATCAATACGCGGTAACGGGTATTTATTCTTTATAGTTACCTTATTCAGTTCACGATAGTCAACACACAGTCTCAGTGAGCCGTCTTTCTTCTTTACAAACAGAACAGGTGCACCCTATGGTGAGGTACTGGGTCTGATGAACTTTTTGTCTAGCAGTTCTTGCAGTTGCACTTTCAGTTCCTTCAGTTCTGTTGGAGTCATTCGGTAAGGAGCTTTCGAAACTGGCTGTGTTCCGGGAATCACATCAACAGTAAATTCAATCTTCCTATCAATCAAATCCCCTGGCAAATTGTCTGGAAAAACATCTGGGAATTCTCTGACTATAGGAATACAGTTCACATTAGCATTATCAATGTCATCTGATTTAACTTTCAACTGATGGTATCCGGATCTGAGATCAATCTTCGAAAATACTTTAGCACCCTATAACTGATCAAACAGGTCATCAATACGCGGTAACGGGTATTTATTCTTTACAGTTACCTTATTCAGTTCACGATAGTCAATACCCAGTCTCAGTGAGCCGTCTTTCTTCTTTTCAAACAGAACAGGTGCACCCCATGGTGAGGTGCTGGGTCTGATTAACTTTTTGTCTAGCAATTCTTGCAGTTGCACTTTCAGTTCCTTCAGTTCTGTTGGAGCCATTCGGTAAGGAGCTTTCAAAACTATTATGTCAGCAAGACATTGCTGGGAGCCGAAACAAGGTATTTGCCACTGGAAAAACTGGCATTAGCCTTAATGATAGCCTCCAGGAAATTGGCACACTACTTTCACGCCCACACCATAGTTGTCCTCACAGCTTTTCCACTAAAAGCTTTGTTTGAGAGGGCGAACTTTTCTGGGCGAATTTTGAAGTGGGCAGTAGAGCTGGGACAATTCGACGTCAAGTTCCAACCTAGAACCGCAGTAAAGGCCCAATCTTTGGCAGACTTCGTCGCAGAATTTACTCCAGGAAGTCATCATATCTGCCCAGTCGACCTAACTGACAGAATCGAACTAGGGATAGAAGTTGACGCCGGAATAGCGCAACCCCTAGCAGAAGGCACTCAGTCAGACTCCAAGGCAGACCAAACTAAAGACAGCAAGGAAGAAACAAACCAAGCTTCAACAAACCAAGACTCACCAACAAATAAATACTTGGTTCAATCAGATAGCGAGGGACAGACAACAAGCATGGACCTTGAAAAAAACACTAGCAACATTCTTGACCCCACGACATCATCCGACCCCTCCACCTGCTGGAAGTTGTTCGTTGGCGAGATGCGGAAGCTCTTTGTGGATGGAGCATCCAACCGGCATGGTGCAGGACTTGGCATAGTTCTCATCTCACCAGACGGCCTGGTTATGGAGCAAGCAATCAACCTTGGCTTCCCAGCATCGAACAACGAAGCGGAATATGAAGCACTTCTAGCAAGACTCAAATCAACATACCATATGAAGGCCACCGAATTAATGGTCTACAGCGACTCACAGCTGGTGGTAAACCAAATTTCTGGCGACTATGAAGCAAAGGATGATAGGATGGCCAAATACCAAGAATTGGTCAGAATAGAAATCAAGAAATTTGAAGTAGTGAGGATAGAACAGATAGGTAGGGAGGAGAACAACAGAGCAGACGAACTAGCAGGCTTCGCCTCAATGGCAGATACCTTCATCCCTCATCCACTACTGATCGACTACCTACCTAGACCAAGCATTGAGGACCCCAAAGCAGAAAAGGTATGTTGCATAGAACTAGGCCCCTCATGGATGGATCCCATCATACTATTCTTGAAAGACGGCGTCCTACCGAAAGAAAAGAAAGAAGCCAACAAAATTAGAGCAAAGTCATAGCGATTTTGGCTTTCCCCATCTTTGGCATTATACAAAAAGTCATTCTCAGGACCCTATCTAAAGTGTGTCCACCCCAGCAAAGTGGAAGCATTCTTGTACGAGATACACGAAGGGGTGTGCGGAAGCCATCAAGGAGGAAGATCGCTAGCTTACAGGGCCATTTCACAAGGATACTGGTGGCCATACATGCAGGCAGACTCAGAGAAATATGTGAAGAGGTGTGAGAAATGCCAAAAATTCACACACCAAATACATCAACCAGCAAGAGAACTCCTACCATTAACTAGCCCATGGCCTTTCGCAATGTGGGGCTTGGACATAGTAGGACCACTTCTAACAGCACCCGACAACAGGAAGTTCTTTCTCGCAGCAACAGACTACTTCACAAAATGGGTGGAAGCAGAAGCATTGGCATCAATTAAGGAAAGAGATGTAAAGAAGTTTGTCTGGCAAAATATCATCACTCGGTTTGGAATACCAAAAGCCCTAATCTCAGACAATGGCACTCAGTTCGACGGCAGAATCTTTAGAGGCTTTTGTGAAGAGTACAAGATAGAATTCTACAATTCTACACCAGCGTATCCTCAAGCAAATGGCCAAGCAGAAGCATCGAATAAAGTTGTCTTGGATGGACTGAAGAAAAGGTTAGAAAAGGCAAAAGGCAAGTGGGCGGAAGAACTTCCTCATGTTTTATGGGCTTACCGCACCACACCTCGACGCTCAACAGGAGAAACATCATTCTCCTTAGCCTACGGAATGAAAGCAGTAATCCCACTGGAAGTTGGCCTCCCCACAATTCGAAGCGAAAATTTTGATCTCGACTTAAATGGAGAAGCCATAACATTGGAGCTCGACCTTGCAGAAGAAAGAAGAGAAAGAACACTGGTTCACATTGCCTCATACCAACAAGAGTTATCCAGGAAATACAACAAAACGGTACATCCAAGACAATTCAAGATCGGAGATTGGGTACTGCGCAAAGTGATGGGAAACACCTTAATACCAGGAGATGGCAAGCTAGGGCCTAATTGGGAAGGTCCTTACAAAGTGGTTGGGTTAGCAGGCAAATGGGCATACCACCTAGAAGACAAGGACAGCAAAGCAATCCCTAGACCATGGAACACCGCCAATCTCAAGTTATTTTATTTTTAGCTTTCCTCTTTCAAATACGTGTAATTTTTCTTTCCTCAATAAAACAAATCGATTCTTTTCAGCATAAGTTGTTCTCTGTAAAGGTTAGCTTTAATGAAGTTAGGAATATTGCAAACATTATTCTAAGTTGGCTGGAAAAACTAACTTAGAGGTTGGCTGGATTAAACCAACACCCTTCCTAAGCCTAGGATAAGGATCCAGGCTGCAGGACATTTGGTCGGAATAACCAAACATTATTCTAAGTTGGCAGGAAAAACTAACTTAGAGGTTGGCTGGATTAAACCAACACCCTTCCTTAAACCCAAGATAAGGATCCAGGCTGCAGGACGTTTGGTCAGAATAACCAAACATTATTCTAAGTTGGCAGGAAAAACTAACTTAGAGGTTGGCTGGATTAAACCAACACCCTTCCTAAGCCCAGGATAAGGATCCAGGCTGCAGGACGTTTGGTCGGAATAACCAAGCATTATTCTAAGTTAGCTGAAAAAACTAACTTAGAGGTTGGCTGGATTAAACCAACTCTTTGTACTCTTCAGCCGAAGTAAGGGTATGACTGAAGAGTGGTTGGCTGGATTAAACCAACTCTTTGTACTCTTCAGCCGAAGTAAGGGTATGACTGAAGAGTGGTTGGCTGGATTAAACCAACTATTTATACTCTTCAGCCGAAGTAAGGGTATGATTGAAGAGTGGTTGGCTGGATTAAACCAACTCTTTGTACTCTTCAGCCGAAGTAAGGGTATGACTGAAGAGTGGTTGGCTGGATTAAACCAACTATTTATACTCTTCAGCCGAAGTAAGGGTATGACTGAAGAGTGGTTGGCTGGATTAAACCAACTCTTTGTACTCTTCAGCCGAAATAAGGGTATGGCTGAAGAGTGGTTGGATGGATTAAACTAACTCTTTGTACTCTTCAGCCGAAATAAGGGTATGGCTGAAGAGTGGTTAGTTGGATTAAACCAACTCTTTGTACTCTTCAGCCGGAGTAAGGGTATGGCTGAAGAGTGGTTGGCTGACTTTTAACTCTTTGTAACTCCTCAGCCGAAGTAATTATGTCGGCTAAAGAGTGGTTGGCTAGTAAGCATAGTTAGATTGACCAGCTAAAACCGAGATAAAAGTTGGAAGTGAAAAGATCATGGAAAAATCATTACAAGTACAAACATACAGTTCAACCGAAATAAGTTCAAGAAAATTTTCATTCATCAAAAATCAAATACAAATGAGGGGCCATAGCCCGGTTACAAGAAGCAAAAAGTAACAAAGAAGAAAAGTACAAAATCAATTGAAAAGGTCTTCAATTTCGGCGTCAATATCAACTTGAACACCGGTTACAGATGGAAGATCAGTCTCAGTAGCAATTGGCAGAACGATATCAGTCGATGGCTCAATAGTCAGGTCTTCAACTGTTGCCTCCAACCGAGCTGATTGATCGTTGACTTGCTCGTTGACTATCGGAGTAACAGTTTGTTCGTTTTCGTCGTCTTCATCATCTGAATCCTGCAGAAATTGTTCTTGGACCGAAACAGCATATTCCGCTAGTGAGGCTGGAATGAAGTACTGTGGAGCATTGTAGACCTCGGTTTCAGGCCCACAGCCGAGCTGTTCCACAGCACTCCTCCAGCCACACTTAAAGAATAAGTCCTTCGCCCCCTCGCACTGCGGAATGTAGAGGCCCTCCGCCTCTTTGAAACCTTGGGCGTTGGCATCACCGACCTTCTTCTTCAGATCGACTATTTCGGCGTCTTTTTTGCCTTCGAGTTTGGCCAACTCGCGCAAGTATTTATCTTTCACCGTTATTGCAATTTTTTGTTTTTCAGCTTCAGCCAAGCTAACAAGTCCGGTCAAGCGACCGTTCTCGAACTGTAGCTCGACTATCTGCTTCTTGGCTTGCTCAAGCTCGGCTGTCTTTGCCTCGGCATCTGCCATGGCATGCCAGGTTGTCTTGCGGAGCTCCAGCACTTTCTTATGTGCAATGTTGTTCTTCTGAATGGCCTGCAAGAGTAGTGACTCTCTTTAGCCGGACTGACAGTTGGGAAAAGTTAGACAGAGAAAAGGGAGAGCCACTTACCAGGATCATTGATTGTTGAAGACCGGATGGCCTTCAGCTCGGTGTTTAGTTGCTTGTTGTGGTGTTCCATATCTTTCGGAAGGCAAACACTCTTGGCTAGATTGAAAGCCATCAAATGATCCTTCTCAGTAACGACCGAGTCAGTCTCCTCGATATTTCGGTCTTGAAATGTGAGAATTAGAGCCCATTTGGAGGAGCCAGCTCGGTCAGATTGCTCCGGTTGAAGGATGGGTTGAGGACTTGGTGGAGGGATGGATTCATCCTCATCCACAAGTTGTTGTTCGGTCGGGGTAGATCGGGCGTGCTTAGAGGGGCGTGATGAAGAAGGCGAGAAGGAAGGGCCACAACGGCAGGTTGCGTTTGATTTGGTGGCGGTACTTCGGGTCTGTTGGTCTCGGTCAAGAGGGCCCTGACTCTGTTTCTTTTGGCCATTTCTTCTTTAGCAGTTAGTGGGATTAGTCTGATCTCTGGCAAGGTTGGGTCCGGTTCTGGGGCCTCCTCTAGCAGAAAGTCGGTCACTCTCGCTTTTCGGTGACCACTGTATCTATAGGTCGGCTCGAATTTTAGCAGCTTGGCCCAATTAAGTTCTGGATACCGAAGTGCGGCGCGCAAAGTCGCTAAATTTGGGTAGCTGTATAAAGAATGAAGGTGGGCAGAATCTGCGAAAGAAGAACTGTTAGTCCGGCTGAAAGTTTAAAAAAACCGAAATATAAAATAGCACGCAAGAAAACCGAAGTAATTATACCGGGTTCTCCTTTTTTCCAATTGATCCTTCGGCCAGGAATCTGGGCTTGGTGGTCCTCAAAGTTCCCAGACACCCAGAAAAAATCGTCGTCGTTTAAGTCTTTATCCGGTGTATTCTTTATTATTTTCTCACGACGACGGCGTATTCTAAGATAATACACCCAGCCGTCTTCCTTCGAACCAATGGAGTATTGGTGAAAGATTTCGGCCAGACCGAGGTTGAGACCGGCTTGGCGGTTCAGTTCGGCTATACCCATTATTATACGGTAGGAATTGGTGGACAGTTGGGTTGGACATAGTCTGGTTTGCCTAAGAAACTCACAAATCAGGGGTTGGACTGGAAATCGTAGTCCGGTTTCAATAATTGACAAAAGGGTGAAGGGGACAAATCCTTCATTGCCCCAAGGTATGACATCCTTTTTGGCTAAAATCAGGTGGACGTCATCAAGTATATTGTAGTCTTTTCTGAATTCGGCTAGGCCGCCCGGAGTGTCTACTAGATACCTATACTTTCCCATTTATTGTATAAATTACGAATAAATTAGTTCGGTCCAAAAATTGTTCTCAGAAGCTCGGTTGAGCGCGCAGAGGAGTGCCTGGGCAACCTAAGTCTGCAAAGTAGAAAACAAAGGGGTTAAGCACAGATCATTGGACCGTGCTACAAAATAAAAGTAAAAAATAGGAGCCCTACTTCGGTTATGTGGATGCTACAGATCTTATCTCGGTTTCTGCAAGGTGATTTGTAGCTCGGTTTGAGCAGGGTTTTGCTAGTTCGGGCTCGGCAAGCGTCTAGATATCTCGGTTAAGGAAACGGTTCTGTTTGACCGGTTGATCGTCTAGGGCCAGCTTTCTGAGTTCCATCTAAAAAACTGAGAAAGCTGGTTTAGCCTCAAAGGCCTAGATCGGTTGGAGTTCAGGTATCTCATTATGCTAAGAACAAACCTAGTTCGGTGGGTTACCTTGGCTAAGGTCTATCAAGAAGTGGTTTAACTTATTCAAAGCTACTGGTGTAAACATGAAGTATTAGTCCGGTTGTAAGCTGACTCGACTTTTACCTAGCTTAACCAGTATCCTAGTTCGGTTGCATCATGATTTTGGATCAAAAACCTGTTTTCTACAGGATATTTCATATACTCATGCGTTCTACTGTTAAGTTTTTTCTATAGAAGTACAAAGCAAAGCAAAATGGAAAAATGTGTTTGCAGAAAACACAGAAAACAAAACACATAGAACAAATACGAAAACAAACAGAGCAAGTAAGATGTACAATACTAACCAGATGAGGAAGCAGGAGCTGAAAATGGAAGCAAAAAGCAGCAGTTCACAAACTCTTTCAGAAAGACGAAGAATAATGAAGAACACGAGCTCAGAAGATTGAAGAAGTAGTAGAGGCACAGAGAGGGAGAAGTTGCAAAATATGGCAAAAATGAAAAGGCTCGTTTTTAGGTAAAGGAAAAAGGGCGGGACTGTTCAAATTTCACGAAGTACGAAGACGGCGTGACAGCCGTCCTCAGTCAATCAAAGCGTGCCACGTGTCCTGGAAAGGAGAAACGATTCAGTCGCTGTGATTGAAGAGACGTTTTGACCGGACAAGCAGAGCCCGGTGTAAAATTAGCTCGGCTGAAAGGCTTAAGAGTTTTAGCTCGGCTGGAAAGGCTAAAGGGTTCTTTAGCTCGGCTGCAAAAGCTTAAAAACTTCAGCTTGGCTGACAGACAGGTAATCCCAATCATGCTATGCAGATGGAATTAAGGGGCAATTGAGAGGGTAATTTTGGTGAAAATTGGGCTGAGCTATGAGATGGGAATTATGGCCCAAAGTATGATGGGCTAGTAAAAAGGCCGTAAAATTACTCCGGTCCAAGAGAGGTAAAAGATTACTCCGGCCCGAGAGGAATGTAAAGTTACTCCGGTCCGGAAGCGACTTGGAGTTAGGCCGGTCTCAGAATTAGTCCGGTCATGGCGTATTGTGGTTAGAACGGTCAGAACCTTGCTACTCGGTAGCTCGGTCTAAACATACTATGGTTTGTACATGAGAGAACCGAGATAAAGAGGAAAAGGAAGAACCGAACTAAGGATAGGACGGCTTACTCTGTGGCTCAGCATAGCCATGATTACTTCGGTCATGTGGGAGTCCGGCCATGGTAATAACCATCTCACTTGGTTTAAGCAATGAGGGAGGTGTTAGAGGATAAGGATTATCCTTCAAGAGGTTAAATCCTAGGAGGACTCTGCATGGAGGAATAGAAGTCCTACTAGGATTGTGCCACACGAAACCTATAAAAGCTCACAAACATCACCTTTGGAGAGGTAACACACAACTTTGCTTTCTGAATACACAGAGCTTTTGTCTATTTGTCAAGCTTACTGACTTAGGCATCGGAGAGGTTTTCAGCACACACCCGCCGGCTAGCTCACGTTTGTGTTTTCAGGTGATAAAGCGACAACGTACAGAGAAGCGCATACTTGATCAACAGGATTATACGAGAAAGTTTATTTCTTTCCCGTACAATCTCATGTAACAATCATGTTTCTATTTCATCACTATGATTTAAATATTTGTAATTCTACGTCAAGTCTACTATAATGGTGGAATTCACCATGTGATTATCACTTTAAATAATTTTCTCAAATAAGTACTAAAGTCAAAAACCAATTTTAGTTGGATTTTAATTCTCTCTATTTCAATTTATTAAGTTGCAGGCATTAATCAAAATCAAAAGTTTAACAGTTTATAATTGCATCATTATAAGTTTTAAAAGCTTTCCTTTATTTGTTTCTTAATTTAAAAATAGTAAATTTAAGTGCACAGAGTATCAAATATAAAATGAGATACATGTTTTCAAGAGGTGAGACCCAAACAATGTGGGACCTATATGTGGGACCCATATTTTATGAGACATTTATATCTCATTTTGTATTTGATTTTTATATTTTTAACATTACTAATTTAAAAAATAAAATTTTGTTATTATGGTTTAATCATTACTATTTGAAGACAATTTGATTCCCATTTTTGACTTCTCCTTAATAATTGTTTTCTAATTTGATTTTCAAGATGAAATGAGATTAGCACACTAGTGAGTAGGGCTCCCAAATGACCTACTGATAAAAAAAAAAATATGATATTACACAACAAGATTAATCCATCTTATGGCTTTTTCAATCTGTTTAAGTGCTCAATCCGTCCCAATCCATAAAAGATAATTTAGGATTTTAGACAAAGGTTCGTAACCCGAGTCCACCTATAAACCCGGCCCTAAAAGCCTGTAAGGGTAAGTCTATAGTTTGATTTTTTTTTATTCTCATGTTTAAAGTTTTTATTTTTTTATTTTTATTTTTTTTTTCCCTTCCACTTAGGTATTATATGTTACTTAATTGTTTTTTGATTATATGAGATGTAAAAAGGTATAAAAAAAAAAATGTACAAAAATTAATAATATAAATGTCTCGATTTGATTTTGGCCCATAAGATTTGGACGTATAGGTGAGATATGGTTTAATTTTTTCAATAGACCCGACCCGTACGATCATGTTGACTAATCAAAGCTCAAAAAATCTATCAAAACATGAAATTTGAACATAATAATTACAGGTTTAGCAAGTCCAACCCATCCCATGGATGACCCCTACTAGTGAGAACCCTATTCTTCTATCCCCAATGGGAATCCAAAACCAATGTCTGATTTAAGAGTGAAACAAATAGATAAACCCATAAAATTTAAAATTATATCATATTCTTGAACAGAATTACTAGCCTAACCAAACCAAACAGTGAATTAGATTGACACATGAATATTAATAGAGTCATTTACATGAAAACCTCTTAAACTATTGAGAAGTATTATTTTAATCTCTTAAATTAGAAAAGTATAAAAATAAATCCCCTAAAATATTGAGAAGTATCATGTTGCTCCCTAAACTATAAAAGCATAGTAATTGGATCTTTTAATAGAAGGGGTCAACGTAAAACACACCAATAGTTTAGGAAGTTAATTTATATGCTTTTATAGTTTAAGGGGTCAAAGTGATAGTTTCATTAGTTTAGAATGTCAATTTGTACGTTTTTATAGTTCATGAGATCAAAATAATACTTTTTAATAATTTAGGGAGTCTCTGTATAAATAATCCATATTAATATTAGTAATGGAAATTCTGATAACAAAATTCTCAATCTTACTATTTGACTTATGTCATTCAAACCTGGAAAAAAATAAATAAATAAATAAATAAGAACAAGAGTTGTAACTCTTACACTCATTCAATAACAGGACATTTACCTAGTTCACTTTAAAACTAAAATTACGTACTCCACAATAGTTGTGATTTTAGTATGATTAGAAACCGTTGCAAGTAAAAAATAAAGATAGTCATCCCTATCAATTAAATATACATATAATTAGGACTAGACGTGACAAGTGAAAAAATAACAATATATACCCTTATTTCAAAATTGAATTGACTAAGAAGAGATTATACTATTTTTTTTTTTAATTTTTGTTGGCAGTGTTCAACTATCCCCCAGGGATTCACAATGTGGTTGTTGTAGGGAAGGCAGATCATGACAATTGCAATGTCCCCAGTGGTGCAAAAACATATACAAGTGGAAAAGATCATATAAGTCTTGCAAAGGGACCAAACTACTTCATCTGTGGAATTCCAGGCCACTGTGGAGCTGGCATGAGTATTGCTGTTACTGCCAATTAAAGCAGCACCACCATTAAATTTATAAACCTTGCTTTTCTGTAGTTAATAATCTCTAGTTAATTTTCTAATTCTATATAAAAAAACCAATGTTCTGTTTTTAATTTTATTAGCAATAAAATCACCATGTTTATGTCATGATATATAAAAGAGAAAAGTTACATTTACATGCAATTTGTGAAATGGATTGTTTCATGTTGTGTACGTAGTCAAACAAAAGTCAGGACCCCTTACCCCACCTCCATTGCCGTCGATTGTCTCCACCCCTGACGCGACCCTCATGAAACTCTCCTCCACCCCCACCCAAATCCGTAAATGTAACGTCCACCTCAGACCCTACCTTTTTCAACTACCTCTGAACCATCCCACTAGGGTTGGGGCCAGTCGGGGACCCAACGGATCAAGATATTTTTTTCATCTCTAGTCTTAAGTAGGGTCTTTTAGACCCACACTATAATAAATTAAGGTTTTAAAGATGAAAATTTATAGACAAAACTTCATAGTCGTTAAAAGTGTTATTGTTGCATTTTTAAAAATGAAATTAGAAATTTAATAATGAATTACTATTCTTTTAGAATCAAATTTTCTGTCCAAAAAAGCAACAAAAAAAATTGCATAAAATTGTTGTCTTATTACTGAGAGAGTTTGAAATTTGGAAACTAATTTTTTTAAACTTTTCAAATGATGTTTTTCGTGAGTCAAATATTATGATATTGGAGTTTAGGTTTGTGTCAAGGTGTGAGTTTTATATAATAAAATAATTTTATATCACATGATTGTTAATGTATTATGTTTAATTCAAAATTTCAGTCTGAAAAAGAAAAAAAAATTGCACAAAATTGTTGTCTTATTAGTGACAAGGTTTGGAAACTATTTTTTTTATTATTTTTTTTAAAAACTTTTTGAAACAATCTTTTTCGTGACTCACGTGATAACTAAAATAATGTAATATTTGAGTTTAGTTTTGTGTCCAGGTGTGAGTTTTATATAATAAAATAATTTTATATCACGTGATTGTTAATGTATTATTTTATGTTTAATTTTGGACATAAGTTAGTTTTTAAAGTAAATTGCAAAAGATTTGAAACATGAATAATTAAAGTAAAAAAAATTAAAAATCAAATTGAGAAAATGGCCAAACATAGGTGGGACAAAATATAATTTATCCCAAAAGTTTAGTAGAATATACTAATAGATAGATAGGGAATTGAAAAAGAAAAAGGAAAACAAAAAATGTGAGTGAAATAATGAAAAATATAATTACATTTTATTCATATTTTAATTTTAAATCTCTATCTAAATTTATAATTCAAACATAATTTAGATTTACCCAAAACAATTACTCACGATAAGTATACCAATTGGGGTTTGGGATCTCTGCGCGCCATGCACAGTAAAAATTGTTGTACACCTTATTGGGCCCATTCCAAGGCTCAAATAGATAATTTAAACTGTTCATATTTTAAAAGATATCGAATAGAATATACTTATAAAAAATCACATTGATCGGATATTAGTAGACCTTTTATCAAATTACTTTTGTATTTACAAAAATAAATAATAAGTGTAATTTGAAATATAAAAGTACATGTAAATGTGATTGATGAAAAAATTAATGATATTTGATTAACGTGAATTTTTATAAATATGTTTTATTTGATATATTTTAAAATATAAAAAATTCAAATTATTGAATTGAATCCTAAAATAAACTCAACCAAGTGCTTAACAGTTGCTGCTATGTATGGTGTACATAAGCAATTCCAAATCCATACCCGATTGATGTTACAATATTAAGTTTAGAGAGTTGTCATTAATTTTGTAAGACTACGAAATCTTGGCAGACACGGTAAACTAGGATATGGTAACTTAGCCGCCGTTTAAGATTATGAAATCTTTGCAGACATGATAAACTGGGAAATGGCATTAATTATATACCCATTAATGTCATTACAATATCAAGTATTTTTTTCACCAAACACGACCTTAGACTCAACCGTGCATATCATCCACAGACAAAAGGCTAATTAGAAAGAATTATTCAAACGTTGAAAGATATTTTAAGGATGTATGTTAGATTTTCAAGGAAATTGGGTGACCAACTTACCTTTAGCTAAGTTTGTATATAACAATAGCTATCATTCAAGTATTAGTATGGCTCCTTATGAAGCTTTGTATGAAAAAAAATACCGATCTCTAAAATGTTAGGCCGAAGTGAGAGATAGACCTTTATTAGGGGCTGAACTTGTGCAAGAGACGACTGAAATAGTGAAATTCATTCAACAACGGTTAAGTAGGGCATACATTTTACATTTCCAACTAAGTTAATAGTTGGAAAACTAGTATAAATATACCCCCTTTGTTTGCTAGAATGTGTAAGTTGTAACCCATAACACAGAGAGAATCTGAGCTTAATTGTTTGTTGTTGAGATCAGAGAGGATGTCTCACGAGGGAAGAGGCAATGCAATAGTTGCTGCCTTGGCATCGGTGGTTTGCATGGTGGTGCTCCTCTGACGCAGCTAGTTTTACAGTAGGAAATGTTGGTGGTTGGTCTTTTGGTGTGTCTACCTGGCCCAATGGCAAGAGCTTTACGGTGACATTCTTAAATCACTCTATTCGTTTTTTTGTTTTTTCAGTTTATTTTTTTACACAGAAAAGTAATGTTTAGTTTATTAAAATGAAAGTAAAATGAAATGTTTATTTCATAAGAATATCCATTCTCAATGAATTTTTTTTTTTTTTTTTTTTGGTTTTTCGTGAAAAAAAAAAATCGTGAGGCCGAGAGGTTGGTTGTATGGATGTGAGTAGCAGTAGTAGGGGTAATTTGTACTTTCCGAATCTCTCTCGATGCATGCCATCTTCTTGTACCTTTTATTTCATGTTGTTAATGAAATTTTTACTTTGCCGATCAAAAAAAAAAAAAAAAAAATGGAATTACCATTGACCATTATAAGTGAATAATCATTTTGTAAAGAGGTTATGAAATAAGCATTCCATTTTCATTTTAGTAAACCAAAGATAGCATAAGATGAGAATGGAGAAAAGAAAAAAAAAAAATATCATGGAGTGAAAAGGTTGGAACATAGACATCATGTTTGGTAAGAGAACAACCTATTCACCATGGCATCAATTTCAATGGGAAAGAAGATAATGTGCTAAACAAGATTATTGAGCTAGAGCTAAACGACAGAGAGAGATCCAAATAGGAGGGTTTGGTCTTAAAAGGTTGAAGGATGGCTTCAAGTAAGCTTGGCTGGAGTTTTCAGTGAGTATAAGCTTTGTTAGCTAGTTTTTGGGTTTTGACTTCAAGTGTTTGTGGTCTTGTAAGCTTGTGTTGGTTTCTCACCAATATTATGCTCGGTTTCTTTTCTTGTCCTTTTTCTTTCTCTTCCTTGTTGATGTTATCTCATATGTAATGTATGTTTTCCTCATCAATAAAGGATTTTCTTTGCTGATCAAAAAAAAAAAAAAAAAAAAACCTATTCACCATGGCTAAGGGTGATAAACGAACGAAATAGCTTAAGCTTGACTCATGCTCGGTTTGTTAAAAATTCGTACGAACTCGGTTCGTTAAATAAATAAATCAAGTTTAAACACATTTTAAAACTCATTAAAGTTTTGAAACCAAATTTGAACATTCAATTGCTCATTCTTCTCATTTCAATAAACCTAAAATTTTATAAAATATCAAACTACTCGAGCTTGGCTCGATAAAAACTTGTTTGAAATTGGCTCAAAAGTTTAACGAACCAAACTTAAATAAATTTTGAAACCCATTCAAGTTATCAAAACAAACTTAAACAGCTAACTATTCGGCCCGTTCAGTTCATTTAACATTTCTTAGTCTTTGGTATGGTACAATTCATTGGGGTGACTAAATGTTTTTTTTAAGACACACCTATCTGATCTTTAATTTAAAAACAATAAATGCACATAGTATTAATACAAAATATGATATAAATATCTTACAAGAGATGAGACTGACATGATGTAGGACCCAGTCTTTATATTTGTATCTCATTCTCTGTTTGGTTTATGTATTCCTAACATTATTAATTTAAAAAATAAAAAAATTGTTATTATAGTTCAATCATTAATTACTATTTCGAGACGACTCGATTTCCATTTTGGCTTCCCTTTGGTAATTCTTTTCTAAATTATTTCCCTATCACTAAGGTAATTTCTTTAACTTAAACGGTCATGTTTGGATAACAAAAATAGAAAAGCAGATGATAAATCATTCCAAGTCTCTTTTATTCTGTTATTTTGATGCTTCCATGAATGAAAATATAATTCCTAATTTAGTTCTCAAGGTAAAATGAGATTACCAAACCAGTGAGAATCCTATTCTTCTATCCCCCATGGGAACCCAAAAGGAATTTAACTGATGTAAGTGTGAAACAAATAGATGAACTCATAAAATTTAAAATTATATCATATTCGTAAATGGAATTAATAACGTAACCAAACCAAACATTTCAATTAAATTGACACAGGAAAGTTAATATTATTAATGGGAATCCTGATAACAAAATTCTCAATCGTACTATTTGATTTATATAATTCAAACATAAAATAATAAATAAATAAATAAATAAAAACAAGAGTTGTAACTCACACACTCACTCAATTACACAATATTTACATTTTTCACCTTAAAACTAAATTACGTGTTCCATGGTAGTTGCGGTTTGAGTATGATTAGAAACCGTTACAAGTAAGAAATAAGGATAATCATCCCTATCAATTACATATACATATATAATTAGGATTACATCAATACACCCTTATTTCAAAATTGAATTGACTAATAGGAGTTTGCTAATTTTTTAAATTTATGTTGGCAGTGTTCAACTATCCCCCAGGGAAGCACAATGTGGTTGCTGTAGGGAAGGCAGATCATGACAATTGCAATATCCCCAATGGTGCAAAAACATATACAAGTGGAAAAGATCGGATAAGGCTTGCAAAGGGACCAAACTACTTCATCTGTGGAATTCCAGGCCACTGTGGAGCTGGCATGAGTATTGCTGTTACTGCCAATTAAAGCAGCACCACCATTAAATTTATAAACCTTGCTTTTCTATAGTTAATAATCTCTAGTTAATTTTCTAATTCTATACAAGAAAATCTGTGTTTGGTTTTTAATTTTTCTTATTAGCAATAAAAGCAGCAGTGTTTATGTCATGATTGTATGAGAGGGTTCAAGAACGTCGTTGGAATATTCCAAGATCTTTGAAGAAGACTCGAATTCCTTTAGAAATTGTGAGAGGCTTAGATTCTTCAATAGTCTCAACTAAGAATACAAAAGAAAGGAGATGATGGAGATAAGAGATTGGGTAAAGAAGAAGGCAAAGTAACTAGAGAGAAAATAATGGTAAGGCTCCCCCATAGATCTCCCACTTTCACTCTCAAGGTTGATAATGGAGATGGAAAATTAGTTCTTTCCCAAGAGTCATCTCTCCAAATCCATCCCTTGTAAAGCTATGGGTGGGTGCTATTTATAGGCACCTCATAATGTAGGATGGAGCCCATCATAGTAAATATTCTCTCTAACCACCTTGTCCGAGGAGGTGACCTCTCCGAGGATAAGAAAAAACCCCGTAGAGGAGATCAACCTCTCGGCGAACCCTTCTTCTTAACCACACCTAACCAATGATCTCCAATCATCCCAAAGGGTCAGGGGTAGTCCCAGAGGACGTCCTGCCGCATAAGGGTCAGGGGTAGTTCAAGAGAACGCCCTGCCGCAAATATTGCCGAGTCTCAGGGACCCCCTAGATCGTGCCACCTCGACCCGGGTATAGGCTAGTTTAACCGAAGAGTGAATTTATCTCCACTCACTGTTCTCGGGATCGGGTCCTTTGTTCGGAGTCCATTACGGCTATGGTTCTGGTACGTAGATTCCGGAAAGCTCCGAGTCCGCAAGTGTTCTGAGACTCATTAATGGAGCGACTTCTAGATTGCGTCAGAATCCGTTCGAAGCCAAGTACTTCGGATCTCTAGGTTAGTAGATCCAAACCCTTTCGAGTCCGGGCCTGAGTAAGTCTCTAAGTTCGTGGATCCGAACCCTTTCAAGGCTTAGAGCGATTCGGCCCGTTTAATGGCGATAAATCCGGACCCACCAATCTTGGACTTGCGATAAATTCAGGCCCACCAACGTTAGACTATTGGGCCTAATTAATTTAATGGGCTCAAATTAGCTCATCTTACAATGATGATGATATATAAATGAAAAAAGTTACATTTACATGCAATTTGTGTTAGGAATAATGAGGCACCAGAAATCAATCACACACAGATATTTATGTGATTTGGCAATTGCTTACGTCCACAGAGAGCGATATCACTATAGAATTATCCCGGAGGGAGATTAAAGAACTCACACCTCTCTTCTCACTATAGCTTGGTTTGCTTACACTCTGTTTAACTCTTCTCTCAGCCTCTCCATTTATACACTGAAGAGAATGATGGAGAGCTCAACTGGCCTTGCACATGATCAGCTGTTCCTTTACTTTCGGTGGTCGTTCACCTTTCAAGCTGGCACAGCACATGGCCAGCTTGGAGATCCACATGGGAGATGGGCTGGAGCTAACAATTCTCCCCCTCCACGCCCATATGGATAACTAACTTCTCACTTGAAGTCCATCTCGGTCAGATTCTTGCAAACTTCCAGTTTGTCTCTGGTGACACCCTTGGTCAGCATGTCAGAAGGATTCTTGTCCTTGTGAATCTTCACTAGTTTCATTAGCTGCTTTTCCATCACTTCTCGTATCCAATGACACCGGACATCAATGTGCTTTGTACGTGAATGACACATGAAATTCTTGCTTAGATCAATTGCATTCTGACTATCACAATGTACCATGTATTCTTCTTGCTATAGACCCAACTCTTGGAGAAACCGTTTTAACCACAACATTTCTTTTCCAGCATCTGCGACAGCAATGTACTCTACCTCTATTGTAGATAAAGCAACACACTTCTATAGTTTGGATTGCCATGAAACAGCTTCCCCTGCAAAAGTGAATAGAAATCCTGATCACCTGCCATATCGGCATTTGTAAAACCCTCCATAATTGGTTCAGCTCCTTTGAAACATAAGCACATCTTTAAAGTTCCCTTCAAGTACCAAAGAATCCATTTGACCACCTCCCAATGCTCCTTTCCTGGATTGGCGAGGAATTTACTCACAACGCCAACTGTGCGAGCTATATCTGGCCAGGTACACACCATTGCATACATCAAACTTCTTACAGTAGAAGAATAAGGGATTGCCTCCATTTCTTTCCTTTCAAAGCTGGTCGTGGGACACGAACGCTTTGTCACATTGAAATGATTGGCCAGTGGTGTGCTGACTGGCTTAGCATCTTTCATGTTGAACATTTCAATCACCCGTTCAACATATTTCTCCTGTGACAGCCATATCTTCTTAGCTTTCCTGTCACGAACAATCTTCATGCCCAAAATCTGCTATATTGGGCCTAAATTCTTTATGTCAAAATACTACAACAAGTCCTTTTTTAACTTGTTGATCATAGCAATATCTTGTCTGATGATCAGCATGTCATCGACATACAACAGTAGGATGATGAAGTTTCTATCCAAAAACCTTCAGAAATATACACACTGGTCTACTACCGTTCTTGTATACTCGTGATCCACCATGAATGAATCAAACTTCTTGTACCATTGTGTCGGCGCCTGCTTTAAGCCGTAGAGACTCTTCTTCAGTTTGAGACTAAATTCTATTTTCTTTTAACTTCAAATCCTTCTGGTTGCTCCATATAGATCTCTTCCTCCAAATCACCATGGAAAAAGGCAGTCTTGACATCCATTTGTTCTACTTCCAGATTCAAGTGAGCTGCTAATCCCAGAGCTACTCGAATGGAAGTCATCTTCATAACTGGGGAGAAGATCTCATCAAAATCAATTCATTTCTTCTGCCCAAAGCCTTTGACCACCAAACGAGCTTTATGCTGTAATAGTTTACCGTTGCCATCTTTCTTCAACTTATACACCCATTTGTTCTTCAAGGCTCTCCTGCCTTTTGGAAGTGGAACAAGCTCATAAGTGTGGTTCTTCTGCAAAGAACTCATTTCTTCCTTCATGGCTTACATCTAACAGTCTTTCTCTGTATGACTCTTTGCTTCCAAAAAACTCTCGGTCTCCCCCTAATCAGTAATCAGAATATATTGAGAAGCGGAGAATTTAGTTGATGGCATGACAGCTCTTCCAAATCTCTGCAACTGAGGCCCAGTTGCCTCTGGTTGAGGGGGTTGCTCCCCCTGCTCAACACCCTCTTCATTCGAGTCTTCATCTCTTTCCTCTTGATTCTCAATTTCTGGCTAGGATTATGCAATTCTGGTACTTCTTGTTGCACATCATCACATTTAGCATTTTGTGATGGCTCGGGAGATGGGAACAAGTCTGGAGTAATGACATCTCTAGACTTTGCAGACTTCTCAAAATCTGATACTGTCTGGGCTTCCTGGAACACAGCATCTCTGCTCTTGAACATCTTCTTGTTCACTGGGCCCCATAACTTGTACCCAAATGTTGCATCTCAATAGCCCACAAATATGCATGGAGTGGACTTGTCATCAAGCTTCTGTCTATTTTCCTTGGAAACGTGTGCAAACGCCTTACACCCAAAGACTCTCAAGTGAGAATATGATACATTTCTTCTGGACCAGACTTCCTTAAGTTTTGCAAAATTTAACGGGACTGAAGGTGACCTATGGATGAGATAACAAATTGTATAGGCTGCTTCAGCCCAGAATGACTTTGGCAACTTTGCCATTCTAAGCATGCATCTAACTTTTTCAATAATAGTGCGGTTCATCCTCTCTGCCACACCATTGTGTTGTGGAGTACATGGAACTGTTGTCTCGTGCCGGATACCTTTGCTGGTACAATATGCTGCAAAAACATTGGAAGTGTACTCTCCTCCATTGTCTATGCGAAGACACTTCAACTTCTTCCCGGTCTCTCTTTCCACCATTGCATGGAACTTTTGAAAGTGTTGAAATACCTCATCATTTGTCTTCAGGAAATACACCCACAACTTCCTTGATGCATCATCAATGAAAGTCATAAAATACTTGCGGCTGCTATGTGACTCCACTTCGATTGGGCCACAAACATCCAAGTATACCATACTGAGCACTTCTGTTTTCCTGTTACTTATCGGACTGAATGATACTTGATGTTGTTTGCCATAAAGGCAATGATCGCACGACTTCAAGGCATTCCCTTGGATAAGGGCATCTTGAATTGCTTTGCCAATAGATGCAATCCCTTCTCACTCATGTGAGCCAGTCTTCTATGCCATAAGTCCGGTGACTCCTTGTCTTCTGCTGCATTAAGACATTCCAGACAGATCTTCGTTTGAGTCTTATACAGTGTTGAAGACATCTCTCCTCTGGCGATTGTCAAAGCTCCTCCTGTCAGCTTCCAACGACCATTTCCAAATGTACTTGTATAGCCCTGTCAGTCCAAGGCACTTCCAGAGATAAGATTAAGGTGCAAATCTGGAACATGCCTCACATCTTTGAGAACCAGCTTATGTCCGACATTAGTCTAAATACTAATGTCTCTAATACTCACAATCTTCGAATAACTAGAATTTCCCATTTGAACAGTGCCAAAATCTTCAGCGTTGTACAAGCTAAAGAGTTCTCTGTGGGAAATGGCGTGATAGGATGCAGCTGTGTTTATCACCCATTCCGTGTAGCTGTGGTCAACCATATGAAGGCAGTCCTCTTTTTCACCAACTGCAAGAAGTATTTCATCAGTTGTTGTGGCTATTGTGTTCTCATCTCCCTTTGACTTACTACTTTTGCCTTTATTTTTCCGGCTTGGGCAGTTTCTCTTTATATGACCCTCCTGGCCATAGTGAAAGCAAGTGAAGGCAGAGTTACCTCGACCTTTGTTGTCTCTGGATTTACTCATATTGTTCCAGTTGCCTCTACTCTTGCTTGTTCATTTGCCTCTTCCTTTACCCCTGTCTTTGCCTCTATCTTCTGTGACAAGAGCATGAGACTGATTACCTCCTATGTCTTTCCTTCTTGTCTTTTCATTGTACATGGCGTCTGTGACCATGCTCATGGTCAGCTTCCCTTCTAGTGCAGAGTTGCTGAGAGAAACCACCAACGTCTCCCAGCTGTCCGGTAAAGAACTGAGCAGTAGTACGGCTTGCATTTCATTGTCCAAGGTCATCTTGACGGTTGCAAGCTGATTCACTAGATTTCTTAATTCACTGGTGTGCTCAGCAACAAACACACCATTCATTAATTTCAGATTTACAAGCCTTCTCATCACCAAGGCTTTGTTCCGAGTGGTCTTTGACTAGTACATGTTGTTTAATATTGTCCAAGAGCATAGACATTTGTCTCTTGGGCAACATGATGGAACACACTGGTCTATCCATTGTCTGATACAACCGATAGTCTTGCGGTTCATCTTTACCTAGTCATCATCCTTCACTACTTATGGTTTAACCCCTTTTAAGAAATAGGGTCAAACAGGTCCTTATAATACAAGATGTCTTCCATTCGTGACTTCCAGATTGCATAATTGGAAGGATTCAACTTGATCATAGATCCTGAAGTTGATATGGATTCCTCCATCGTCTTCTTTCTTTTTATAAAAACTCCAAATCAAAAATCTGACCATATGGATGTGTCTGGAATACTCCAAATAGTTGGAAAGCACTATTGGATCATCAAAAATGGACTCAGAATGGCTCAGATCCAGACAAAACAAGTTAAACGGTTCAGATTGGTGAAATCTGGTGTGGCTAAAAAGCACTGGATAATTTCTCCTGTTCGGATGACGTCAGCGGCTCGGTCAACGTGGCTTGGTCAGCGGCGCAGCTTGGCTTTGGCGCGGTCAACGGCTTGATCAATGACAGCTCGGCTTGCAGCGCAGCCAACAGCTCAGCACGGTCAACGGCGCGGTGATGTCAGCACCACGCTCCTTCCTACTCGTCTTCTTCCTTCAACCAGCGCGTGGGGCATGTGCCTGAGACTGGGCCTCACGCACTTTCTTCAGATGGCGCGTAAGGGTGCGTGAAGGGTCCTGTTGAGCTCTGCTTTGCAGTTTTGTACTCCTCTCGATGAGAGCTTCCTCCTAGTATGCTCAAAAGTGAATTTCGAGTAACTTGATTTCTGGCAATTTTGAAAAAGAGACCCTGTTTTTCTAAATAATCAACCGACGAGGCTCTAATACCACTTGTTAGGAATAATAAGGCACCAAAATCAATCACACACAGATATTTACGTGGTTCAGCAATTGCCTACATCCATAGAGAGCAATATCACTATAGAATTATCGCAGAGGGAGATTACAGAACTCACACCTCTCTTCTCACTATAGCTTGGTTTGCTTACACTTTATCTAACTGTTCTCTCAGCCTCCTCATTTATACACTGAAGAGAATGATGGAGAGCTTAGCTGGCCTTGCACATGGCCAGCTGTTCCTTTACTTTCGGTGGCCGTCCACCTTTCAAGCTGGCACAACACATGGCCAACTTGGAGATCCACATGGGAGATGGGCTGGAGCTAATAATTTGTGCAATAGATTGTTTCACATTGTGCACTTAGTCAACTTTTTCTTTTAATAACAAAGAATAACCGGTCCTAAGCAGGGTTCTTTACACCCACACTACAACAAATTAAGGTTTTAGAAATGAAAATTTATGGACAAAATTTCTTAGTTGTTTGAAAGTGTCATTATTGTATTTTTAAAGACAAAATTGGACACTTAGTAATGAATTACTATCTTTTTAGAATCAAAATTTTCGTATGAAAATGTAAATTTTCTTTTTGCACTAAATTGTTTTGTCTTATTTGTGACAAATTTTGAAATTTGGTAACTAATAGTCTTTTTTTTCTTCTGACTTTTCAGGATGCCATTTTCGCGACGACTCACGCGACGACTAAAATATTATTGTACTGGAGTTTAGATTTGTGTCGAGGTATAAGTTTTATAAAATTAAATATTTATGTCACATAATTGTCAATGTGTCATTTTCTGTCTAATTTTGCACATAAATTAGTTTTTGGAGTAATTTGGAAACAACTTGAACCATGAAGGATTAAAGTGGAAAAAAAAAATTAAAGATCAAAGCGAGAAAATTGGCAAAGATAAAGGGGAAATTTTATTTCCACACACCTACTTACCTCAGTGTACACATTTAATGTAACTTTATTTTAATGACAATCATACCCTAAAGTAAAATGACCATAATGGATATCAAAATTCACCTTTAATATTTATTGCAATTTTCTCTATACAAATCCTTTAAAAAAAAAATCTCAGTGCACAAAAAATTCTCGAAACAGGAAAGGCAACCGTGTAATACTTGATGGCTCTAGTACAATATTGTCTTGTGCTTTCCAAATCCTATTATCACCCAGAACATTAGTACATATACATAACAACAAGAATTGAGATTTCCAAACCTATTCGTTAGGAAGAATTTTCTCACACGTGATATCTGTTTACAATGAGGATGATTCTCCACCAAAAGTACCTAGTTTTGAAGTTTCAAATCTAAAACTGCCTGTTGAATATAATATTGCATCAAATCTGTGCAGTAAGTCACATAAGATTCATAGCTGATAGGATACCCATTGAGCCCTTCAGGAAAAGCTGAGAAAGAATTAGTCATGACAAGGATGGTGTTGAACCAAATTGCAGCCCAAAAACTTCCGTCATAAGCTTCGAAAAGGGAAAATCACTACAACCCACATTCATTAGGTCAAGTTGTTCAAAATATAAAACAATGTCTGGTGGGGACTTTTTAATGAACCTCTTCACGGAGCACAAAATCTTTCGATTTCTTCAGAAAGTATTTGTAGAGGAAGGCAGAAGACCTGGTGTATCGATGAACAATATTTTAATTCCATTAACCATTCGCACAATCTCTTGGATGCGATCTGTGGCAGATTGAAATGCATCAGTCATGGCCTTGGTTTGATCAAAAATAAAATTTATGGTTACGCTTTTGCCAACTGTTTTCTCCAAGATGCATTCTCTGAATGAGAAATCCAACTCAAGTAGTAGTGGGTCTACAATTTTCTACTAGTGTGTGGAAGGAAGGTTGAGGTGGTGCGTGTACAATAGTATGAGTGAAGGGTATATATTTTGGAAAGATGGTTAAAAATCATTTTCGCGCTTTTAACCCATTTTGGATCACATCATCTTTCACATTTTTTACACATTTTTTCAAAAAAAAAAGTCAAAAAAACCCCCAAAAAATAGTTTTTAATCATCTTCTTAAAACAACTCAAATGTCTAGATTGAGAAGAATAATTAATAATCAATTTAATAAGTATATGTACTAAGAAATGATGTGCATTGAGGTAAGTATGTGTATGGAAATAGAATTTCCCATGATAAAAGGGATAAAGTGTAATCTACCCCAAAAGGTTAGTAGAATATACTAATAGATTTGAAAAGGAAAATGAAAAAATATGGGTGAAATGTAATTATATTTCATTCAAGAGGATGGAAGGAAGATGGAAATAGCACGAGCAATAATAGCAAGAAGCAAGTAATGGTAAAATAAGAATAATAATAGTAAGGAAAATAATGAAACTTAATATTTAAAACATTAAACTTACAATTGTTTACTGGAATGAAGCAAGCAGTTCTTCAAAATACATAACTTAAAAACAATAAAAGTATAGAGATAGCTATTCTTGAGGAAGGAATGCTCTTAATTTTTTCAAACTCTGCATTATTCTTGACTGAAAAGGCTCTTTTATGATCAAAAGAGACTACTATTAGTCTTGTGAATGAATGATCTTGACTTGAAAGGAACATCAGGAGCACATGGAGCTGTCTGCTGCTTTCGGTGAGTGACTAAAGTTGATGGCTGCATTTTACTGTGTTGAATTTGTCAGTTGGATGAATCATAATGAATGAAGAATAGTAATGTTGACTTTTGGATGAATAGTGAATAGTAAAGTTGATTTTTTCACTATTCATTGCTTGGAGGCATGTGACTGAGGGAATCAATATAGATATATATAACAGCAGCTTTTCTCAAAAGACAAGTATTGATTGAAGCTGATAATTATAGCTATATAGAATCCAATGACTGAATTAAGCATGTGGGTCCTGAGCATCTTGAAACTGGGGCCCATAAGGATCCTGATTAGTTGAACCTTCAGAAGAGTTTGAACTGTCTAAACTGTTTTCTGAATCACTATTATCCAAATCTGACGTGGCTTGGGCCATAAGGAGATGAGCCATTTGGAGAAGCTCATCCTTGGATGACTTGGATTTAGGCTTAACCTTGGACTTGGATTTTTCTTTTGATTTGGGCTGATTAGTGATGGACTTTGCTGACTTGGACTTAAGCTTTGACTTGAATGACTTGGGCTTGAAAGAACTGGATGTTGGGCTTCCAAGATTGATTGGAGGAAGTTGGCTTCCTTGTGTTAATGGAGCAGCTGGGATCTGCTGAGCTTTAACCATAGCAGGAGTTGGAGCATGTATGTTGATTAGGAATTCAGTTTGAACAATTTCAACAATGCGTGGAATTTTGAAATTATCCCATCATTTAACCATGTGTTGACGGTAAATAACATCATCAGAAATACCATATTGTCATTTGAATATCCAAGGGATTTTGTATTTGGATATAAAAATAAGCAATGGAGGGAATTTCCTTTGTTGAGGAGTGAATGAGAAAACAGTGGAGAAATAATTGACTTGTTCCATAATTACAGATGGGAAGATTTCTGAAATGGCGCCATACTGAGTCCACCATCGCAGAAACCAAGTGGGCAATTCAGATTTGAACTTTTGATCAAATTGAAAAAAACCAAGAATGACTGTTTGACTTATTTTGATACAAGAGGACTTTGAACCAAGCATCAATGTAATCATAGTAATTGTATTGAATTGAATGTCCAGGCAAATCTCGTAGTTAGTAAGGAGAACTCCAATCGACCAGAGAAACAAAGTTGTGAATATAGAGTGAATGGTACACAATTTTACTTGTGTAAGTGCGATCATAAATGGGTTTAATCACAATTGACTGATGGTTGAACATGATGTCTTTATAGAAAGTAATTGTTTTTTTCTGGATGGAGAGGAATAAAATGCCATCTAGGAGGGAAATAAGATTTAACCAGATCATGAACAGTAAGACTTTTTGGGTGACTAGGTTCTTTGAAAAAGAGACTAACAGTGGTGGATTTAACATAATCAAATCGGGTTGATTTAATAGGATTAGGAGGGTATGGAGTAACTGCTTGACTGGATGAAGCAAAAGAATCAGTAGCCAAAGCAGATGTATAACTAGGTTTAGGAATGTTACCAAGAATTTAGTAGCGGTTAACCAATTCAGCATGATGGTATTTGGTGACTAGCTCCAAAGGAGAAGGAACACAAGGTTGATTAGAAGGCACAAGAGCCTTGCTGGATGGTCTCAAAGGTCTTTGATGAGACATCTGTAAAATAGGTGGTTGTAAATCAGCATCCACTGAGGATATCTAATTGGTCAGTATGAGAATGCAAACAGTTAAGATAATGTGTAAGTTATTGTCTTTGAGCTTTAATACGATGGTATTGAATGTATTGAGCACGTTTAGTGGGTGAATGGGTTGATTTGAGAAAGGCAAGGCGAGAAGCAGTGTGTTTGACTAAGGTTTTATAGTGTTTAATCTGGTGTTTATAGTAAGGAATAGAGGGAATTTGCATAATGTAACTCACTATCCACCCTGTAAAAATTCTCGGGTAAGAAAATCAGGAATAGAATTTTGACAACCAGGTATATATTCAATTTCAAAATCAAAAATACTTAAAATAGATTGCCATCGAGCAAAAAATTGCTTACTAGCAAGATTTTGAACATCTTTTTCTAAAACATATTTAGCAAATATGCAATCAACACAAAGTAAAATTTTTGACTTAAAATATCATCTTGAAATTTACTAATACATAAAACAGTAGATAAAATTTTTTGTTTAATAGTACTATAATTCTTTTGTGCTTTATTCCAGACACCAGAATGAAATCGAACAATTTGTTCAGATGACTGAGGAGTGATTTTTTGGAGAAGGATGCCACCATAACCAATATCAGAGGCATCGATTTGAATAATTTTAAAGGAATTTTCAGTAAGAATACCAAGACAAGGAAGAGACTTGACATATTGTTTGACTTGTTTAACAATAGCAGTATGAGTAGGAGACCAAGAGGGAGGATTGTCTTTTAACCATTCAAATAAGGGTTGACAAGTTTTCCTAAGGTCTTGATAAAATTTAGCAATATAATTAAGGGATCCTAGAAAACGTTGTAATTGGGTTTTCTTGAGAATTTCATTAGGAAATTTAGAAGCAAATTCAATAGAGCGACTAATAGGTAGAATTGTATTCTGGTGAATATCATATCTTAAAAATCTGACTTTAGTTTGGCACAATTTAATCTTAGGAGCATATATGACTTGACCATGACTTTTAATAGTATAAAAGAAAGTGGTAAGATATTTCCAATGTTCACTAATTGATTTTGAAAAAATAAGAATATTATCTATATAAACTATGGAAAATGACTAAATGGATTGAAAATATCATTCATTATATTTTGAAATTCACTAGGTGCATTTTTTAGTCCAAAAGGCATAACATTCCATTCATAATGACCAACGGGTGTAATAAAGCAGTTTTATATCTATCGTTAGGATGAATTTGGATTTGCCAAAAACCACTTTTTAAATCAAATTTACTAAAAATAACAGCTTGATTAAGTCTTTTGATTAAATCTTTTTTATTAGGAATTTGATAGCAAATCCATTCTAAAACTTTTTTTAATGGTTTATAATAGATAACTAAATGAGGGACACCTCGTTCTAGTTCAGCATTTTTATTTACATAAAAAGCAGGACAAGACCATGGTGATTTACTGGGACTAATAATTCTATTTTTCAATAATTCATTGATTTCTTTTTTGCACATTTCAACTAATTCATGATTCATTTGAATAGGTCGAGATTTAGTAGGAATTTGTCATTCATTAAAATTTTTAATATATGGTAATGTAACTATATGTTTTTTCCTATGCCAGAAGGCAGTGAGTAAAGTAGAACAAACAATTGTTTCTAATTTTAATTTAAACTCTTCAATTTGAGATATAATAACAAGATCAGTTAATTGTTGTTCAATTCTTTTATAATTGACTTCTTCTTTAAGAAAACGTAACTGACGAGTTAATCGATTAATAGATTGAGAAATAGAACAGTCTTTTAATTGATTTAATTCTAAAATTTCAGGTAGAGATAAAAATTTAAAAGTAACTGTTTGATCAAAAGCTTGAGTAGTTATTCCTTCACTAGATGTAGTAAATGGATATAATAAAAATATAAATGGTGTTCCTAAAATAACTTTATCAGTCATGTTTCTGACTAAAACAAATGATGTTTTAAAACAAACATTATCTTGACATATATGAACTTTAGGTAATTTATATTTAATATGCATTTTACTATCATTAGCAGAAGTTAACTGTTCACTAGTTTTCTCATAATATTTTGTAGGGAGTAAACCTTCTTGAATACAATTAAGATCAGCACCAGTATCAATTAGGGTAATAATATTTAATTCAAAATCATTAATAATTAATTTGACTTTTGAATACCATTTTTTAATATGGATTTTATTAATAAGATTTAATATATTGGATTCAAGATTATGGGATTGATGTGATCTATTATCAAACAAAAGATTATCCGGGTTAGTATGTTCAGATTCATCGGGAGTTTTATCATCTTTTTCTTGGAAATTATCTAAACGTTGATTGAGTTTTAGTGTAATAATTTCATCTTCTAAAGCTCTATCTTTACTGTGTAAATCTTTAATAGTTTGTTTAATTTGATTAATTTTACATTGTAAATCTTGTAATGTAACTTCTTTTTGTTTATTTTTAAATCTTTCTAAAGTTTTAGATAAGCTAATAATGGGTTTATCATGCTTTGGTTTATGATTACTGTTAGTAAGTAAAGATTTTAATTTGTCAGTATACTTTTGTTTTAACTGGGGATCGTCTAATCGACCAATTAATTCAATAAGGGCAGTTTCTTCTTGATTTTGTTTAGTAAAGACAGCGATTCGTTTAACTGGTTTGCAACAAATATCATTACATCCTAATTCAATGTTATTAGCAGAATCATCACTAGGTGAATGGTAATCAGATGAGGTATTAGGATTATCAGAAGAAGAATTATTATCAGATTGGTTTAATTGGAAGATTTCAAATAATTGATGTTTGGATTCATCATTAATTTGGAGTTGATTAATTTTATCTTTTTATTTTTATTTTTATTTACATTTATTAGAATAATGACCTTTTTGACCACAGTTATAACAAGTAATATCTTTATTAGATTTAGATTTTTAATAAGATTTTTTATAATATTTCTTTTTGGGTTTAGTATAGAATTTATCATTTGATTTTGAAGATGAATAATTCTTTTTATACTTATGAGAATATTTATAAGATGATTTATGTTTATTGTACTTATGTTTTTTACGATGAGAAGGGGCGACAGGAGGTAAGCCATATTGTTCACAGAAATTACCTAATTCGTATTTAGTCTTATGTTTATCTTTAGCAGCTTTTTGACTAAGTTTTAGGTCAATACACATTCTTAGGCCTTCTCTTTGAATAGTACTAATTATGTCACCATAAGTTAAATGATCATATTCAATAACACCTGTAGGTTGACTAAGAACATCTCTAATTTTATGAGCAAAAAGGCTAGGTAAGCCATTAATGAATTTTTCTTTCCAAAAAGATTTAGTACAATCTTCTCTTAACGTAACTCTCGAGGTAAAGACATCTTTGTACCATCGAAAATCACTTAAGGTTAGACAAGTGAGATTATTAAGTTGATCATGTATGCGAGAATAGATATTAGTAGGTGTTTCTATAAAATGACGAACTATGGTGTAGATTAATGTATTTATACCATCAGGTTTATAATAGCCAATTGTTTCATCAAAGATAGGTAACTCATTTTCATCTTTTTGACTAGCATGTAAAATAGATTCTCGTTGATCTTCAGTTAGATATTTTTCCCACCAAGATTTGAGCATACCAGTAAAGCCAGAAGTAATTAAGGAAACAATTTCAGATTGAGTATAATCAGGGTAGTTACTAAGATAACTATTTGCAACCATAGATAAATGATTTAATTTTTGAAGTATTTGATCTTCACTGAGACCATCAATGTTCCATTGATTTAATTTTTTAGCAGATACAGAAAATTAATTATTAAGATTAGTTTCTTCATATTGGAGATCAGGGGGAGTAGGTCTGTGACAACCCTCACCTCTGATTAGTGCTAATCTATGTTTAAGCATGATAAGTAACTGATTAGGATGAAATCCTAGATTGATTACATGAGTGTATTGTTTGTATTTGTATTTCTATTTGTTTGACTATAGACTGATCTGTTCGTGATCTGATTTCGAACCACAAATTGAAGGCCTTATCGGCGGCCAAAGCAGAAATTGATTAGTGTTATATGCTAGTTAGAATTTACGTGATTTTATGGTAAGTTTAATGAAAATTTGGTTTGGAATGATTAAATTAGATTAAATAAAGTTAAATTACATTAGTTTGCATTTACTACCATTTTGCCATTGAGTGGTTTATGCTAGGCCACTACTTCTCTCACCCTTGCATATGTTTGAGGCATCATTTGCTCATCTTCTTGAGACCAAACCGTGAGAGAGGGAGAGTAGGAGAGAAAACTTGAGTTCATCAAAATTGGCTTGGAGAGTTAGGAGAATTGAAAGGAATTTACATAATTGAGCTTTTATACTTGAATTCAAGACCTAAGGTAGGAAGTTCATCCTCTTATTTATGTGTTTAAATTGTTTCTTGCATGATTCATGAAAATTTGGTGACTAGAGTCAAGAATTGAGTTAAATACTTGATTTGAGTAGCTAATCCATGCATGCATGCACATACTCTAGCATTTTGAGGTTGTTTTCATAAGAATTTCCACATGCATGTCTACATTTGGGTTGTAGTCCATGAATTCATCATGTTTTGGAGTTCAAACTTGCATTTGGTTATGTTTTGGAACATTGGAATCCATTAGAACACTTGCATGTGATGTTCTTGCATTGTTCTTCAAGTTTCCTTTGAATTTGTGTTCAATTGACTTACCTATGGGCTTTGATTTTACAAATTGATCTTTGAAACATGTTGTATTATGGGTTTTCAAGTGTTTTCCAAAAAATTAGCCCAAAAGAATCGAATTTAAAGCTTTAAAAGTTGAGTTTCATGCTTGAGGATCAATCTGAAAATTCCAAATTTTGAACCCACGCTCGAGCGTAGGACCTCACGCTCGAGCGTACACTCTGGGTACATGCACTTCCGCTCGAGCGTAGAAAGTCACGCTTGAGCGTGAAATGCATATGCCCAGAAATTCATATGTTTCGCGGTCCGCTCGAGCGAGAGAATTCACGTTCGAGCGAGGATTTGAGTCTCACGCTCGAGCGGAGGTCGAGCGTCCGTCGAGCGTGAAAATCGTGCATTCAGTACTTTTCATGAGTTTGCAGTCCGCTCGAGCGGGGAAAGCCACGCTCGAGCAGAGCTTCATTGTCTGCATGTCCGCTCGAGCCTAGGAAGCCACGCTCGAGCGTGGACCCCTGTTTTAGCAAATTTTAAAAAGTGTTTTAAAGTACATTTTTGCGTCCTCATTTCATCCTAGGAATTTCTAAGCCTAGTTTAAGGCATCTTAATGAGGATAATGTTATAGAACCACACCAGTATAGTTAGGGGTCGAGTTATTAATCTTGAGTGTGTGTTCGTTCTGCAATTATAGGGTTGGCATCTGAGGACGCTCATTAGCCTATTTGTAGCCCAGTACTCTGTGAGTAACAATGTTATAAAGATATGTTCAATTATGATTATTTTCTGAATGATCAACTGTACTGCTTACTAAAATGCTATTGTTCAATGAATGAATGTTTGTCCTATTTGTAAACTGTACTCGTGGCATCCATAGCAACCTATTGTTACTGTTATTGCTACTGTTACAGAGATCTCTGTCAGTTCCCATGTTGGAACTACTACTGTTTACCGTTATGATGGCCATCAACTGACTGTTCGGTCTGTTAAGACCTACTGTACTGTTTTGCTATTGGATGTACCACATATGACTGCTTTGGTTTCTAAATAACTGATATGACTGTTTAATTACTGAAAGGACATTCATTCTTAACCTCTTTACACAGCTGTTATTCACTGGGCTTTAGCTCACTGTTTATATTTAAATGTAGGTGTCTAGGCACCAGACCGGAGCTAGGAGCGTCAGGTTAAGCTCCCGTTTTGTCAAGCCAACCTTTGTGCCTTACTTTGAGGTTCCATGTCTGTTCAAGCTAGGGCTGCTCTGGGGTGTCTCAGTTCCACCCTTCTGTCTCCGTTTTGTAACAAATGTTATAAACTTGACTGTACAGTTATAGTTAGGGATTTGATCCCTGACATGGATGTTTGTGTATATGTTACATATATATATGTTTTGGTTGTCAATGTGGCATGTTTATAAAAAGTCTTTTTGCATTCAGACTGTCACAGTTCATTGGACATCTTTTATTTACTGTTTTGGTTTCCGCCAGCCTCTTTACTCTGTATTACTGTCATTACTGTTAAGCAGGCCTTCGGTAATCACAGATTACTGGCCGGTTACGGTGCTAAACCCATAGGGGCGGATTTGGATCGTGACAAGGTCGTGAATACCAATTTTTTGTAAGCGTTGTAGGATTAGGTTTAGGATAATGAAGTTTATTCAGAGTAGTCGATTGAAATTGTTGAGCTAAATTATTAATTACATTATCAGTTGTGTGAGGGTTTGAATGAGTAGAAACAGATTCAAGAATAGGATGTTGGTTTAATACAGTAAGACCTTTCTCAGTAGATGGAGAAGTTTTTTCAGAGGTAGTTAATTTAGTAAATAATTATTCAATGGCTTTGACAGTAGAATTATCTTGGGTGACTAAACTATTACATTTAGAACGGTTACTAGGTAAATTAAGCAATGGTTGTGTAAAGATTGTTTAGTAGATGTATTGTTAGCTGAATAATCATCTAAATTGGTTTCTATTTTATCTAATTGTTTACCAATTGTTTTTAGACATTGATTAGTATAATTATTTTGTTCAATAACTTTTTTGATTTCAGGGTCAGTGCCAGGTAACTTAAAAGGAGAGGCTGGGACTTCGGAGCCGTGATGATCAATAATTATAGTAGATAAAAGGGGATGGCTAGAACTAATAGTAGTAGTAGGAGAAGTTTTCTATTTATGTTTGGTAATTGTTTGAACTTCTTTATAATGGTCTTCTAAATATTCAAAGAAAGGAATTTCAATTTTATGTTTAATCATAAATTTGTACCATTGACGAGTAATTTTAGATTGTTGAGTCAAATCATATTTGGTACGATATGCATAACGTTTAGTCCTATTATCTTGAGATTTAAATTCAATATGTAATTTATCAAGATCAGGAGTAAAGAGTCTACTAATAGTCATTAATTGAGGATTTATTGGAGGTATAACTTTGAAATCAGTTTGAGTTGGAAAGCCTTGAGACTCAGTATCTTCTTCATGTAGATGTGTGTGAGTAGAATAAATAGGTTTACTAATTTTGGAAGTTGTTGAATCATCAATTCCTTTCATTTTACTATGGGAAGTTTGACCAAGATGAATTTGACTATTTTTTCTGAATAAAGGTGTATTAAATATTTCATCTTCAGTTTCAACATCAGTAGGTATACTAGAAGTACTATGACGAGAAGATTGAGATCGATTAAATTTAATCCTAACAGATCCATCAATAAATTGTTGAATATCTTGAATATCTTGACAAGTAGATTGTCGTTGATTATGTTTGTAATTTTCATTAACTGTAATCCATTGGTCGTGGAGAGTAATATTTTTTCATTCAATCATTTGAGGAATATTTATATTAGTATCATTATTACTACTTTTGATTAGTAAGGTTTTGTCTTTAGGACTTTTATGTAAGGCTTAAACATTCAAATTGGTTTTAATACGTTTGTAATGAACACGATAAATTAAAGCAATATTATGAACCTTTTTCTTTCATATTTGTAAATGAGCCATGTAATTGATTATTTAGAGTTAAAGCATCTAATATATGGGAGTCTCTAAGACTAAGAGTGAAATCAGGAAAACAATTAAAATGAACAGGTCCTTTATGAAGACTAGTTTCCATCATACCCATTAAGCTATCATTATAATCAAGAAAACGAGCATCTCTTAAGCATAGTGAAACAGAAGTATTTTTACCTTGTTGTGTTAATGGTTTTATTCCAACCTGAATTAATTCTAAATGAACAAAATTGTGACCAGTTTTTAAATGACGTTTAATAGTATTAGCATCAAATAATTGACATGTTTGTCTAGATTTTTCTAAAGCATAGACTTGTTCTAAAGTTTTAACATGAAGATTAACATTAAATGTATTTTGTATAAAAGTTGTTTTAACAAAAGGACCCGTCCATTTTAATTGTTTTCCTGATTTCACTCTTAGTCTTAGAGACCACCATATATTAGATACTTTAACTCTAAATAATCAATTACATGGCTCATTTACAAATATGAAAGAAAAGGTTCGTAATATTGCTTTAATTTATCGTGTGCATCACAAATGTATTAAAACCATTTTGAATGTTCAAACCTTACATAAAAGTCTTAAAGACAAAACCTTACTAATCCAAAGTAGTAATAATGATATTAATATAAATATTCCTCAAATGATTGAATGGAAAAATATTACTCTCCCCGACCAATGGATTACAGTTAATGAAAATTACAAACATAATCAACAACAATCTACTTGTCAAGATATTCAAGATATTCAACAATTTATTGATGGATCAGTTAGGATTAAATTTAATTGATCTCAATCTTCTCGTCATAGTACTTCTAGTATACCTACTGATGTTGAAACTGAAGATGAAATATTTAATACACCTTTATTCAGAAAAAATAGTCAAATTCATCTTGGTCAAACTTCCCATAGTAAAATGAAAGGAATTGATGATTCAACAACTTCCCAAATTAGTAAACCTGTTTATTCTACTCACACACATCTACATGAAGAAGATACTGAGTCTCAAGACTCTCCAACTCAAACTGATTTCGAAGTTATAACTCCAATAAATCCTCAATTAATGACTATTAGTAGACTCTTTACTCCTAATCTTGATAAATTACATATTGAATTTAAATCTCAAGATAATAAGACTAAACGTTATGCATATCGTACCAAATATGATTTGACTCAACAATCTAAAATTACTCATCGATGGTACAAATTTATGATTGAACATAAAATTGAAATTCCTTTCTTTGAATATTTAGAAGACCATTATAAAGAAGTTCAAACAATTACCAAACATAAATGGAAAACTTCTCCTACTACTACTATTAGTTCTAGCCATCCTCCTTTATCTACTACAATTATTGATCATCACGGCTCCGAAGTCCCAGCCTCTCCTTTTAAGTTACCTGGCACTGACCCTGAAATCAAAAAAGTTATTGAACAAAATAATTATTCTAATCAATGTCTAAAAACAATTGGTAAACAATTACATAAAATAGAAACTAATTTAGATGATTATTCAGCTAACAATACATCTACTAAACAATCTTTAGACCAACCATTGCTTAATTTACCTAGTAACCGTTCTAAACGTAATAGTTTAGTCACCCAAGATAATTCTACTGTCAAAGCCATTGAACAATTATTTACTAAATTAACTACCTCTGAAAAAGCTTCTCCATCTACTGAGAAAGGTCTTACTATATTAAACCAACATCCTATTCTTGAATCTGTTTCTACTCATTCAGACCCTGACACAACTAATAATGTAATTAATAATTTAGCTCAACAATTTCAATCACCTGCTCTGAATAAACTTCATTATCCTAAACCTAATCCTACAATGCTCACAAAAAATTGGTATTCACGACCTACTCCCCCTGATCTCCAATATGAAGAAACTAATCTTAATAATCAATTTTTTGTATCTGCTAAAAAATTATATCAATAGAACATTGATGGTCTCAGTGAAGATCAAATACTTCAAAAATTAAATCATTTATCCATGGTTGCAAATAGTTATCTTAGTAACTACCCTGATTATACTCAACCTGAAATTGTTTCCTTAATTACTTCTGGCTTTACTGGTATGCTCAAATCTTGGTGGAAAAAATATCTAACCGAAGATCAACGAGAATCTATTTTACATGCCAGTCAAAAAGATGAAAATGAGTTACCTATCTTTGATGAAACTATTAGCTATCATAAGCCTGATGGTATAAATACATTAATCTACACCATAGTTCGTCATTTTATAGGAACACCTACTAATATCTATTCTCGCATACATGATCAACTTAGTAATCTCACTTGTCCGACCTTAAGTAATTTTCGATGGTACAAAGATGTCTTTACCTCGAGAGTTATGTTAAGAGAAGATTGTACTAAATCTTTTTGAAAAGAAAAATTCATTAATGGCTTACCTAGCCTTTTTGCTCATAAAATTAGAGATGTTCTTAGTCAACCTACAGGTGTTATTGAATATGATCATTTAACTTATGGTGACATTATTAGTACTATTCAAAAAGAAGGCCTAAGAATGTGTATTAACCTAAAACTTAGTCAAAAAGCTGCTAAAGATAAACATAAGGCTAAATACGAATTAGGTAATTTCTCTGAACAATGTGGCTTACATCCTGTCGCCCCTTCTCATCGTAAAAAACATAAGTACAATAAACATAAATCATCTTACAAATATTCTCATAAGTAGAAAAAGAATTATTCAGCTTCAAAATCAAATGATAAATTCTATACTAAACCCAAAAAAAAATATTATAAAAAATCTCATTAAAAATTTAAATCTAATAAAGATATTACTTGTTATAACTGTGGTCAAAAAGGTCATTATTCTAATAAATGTAAAGAAAAATAAAAATTAAAAGATAAAATTAATCAACTCCAAATTAATAATGAATCCAAACATCAATTATTTTAAATCTTCCAATTAAACCAATCTGATAATAATTCTTCTTCTGATAATCCTAATACATTATCTGATTACCATTCACCTAGTGATGATTCTGCTAATAACATTGAATTAGGATGTAATGATATTTGTTGCAAACCAGTTAAACAAATCACTGTCCTTACTAAACAAAATCAAGAAGAAACTGCCCTTATTGAATTAATTGGTCGATTAGACGATCCCTAGTTAAAACAAAAGTATACTGACAAATTAAAATCTTTACTTATTAACAGTAATCATAAACCAAAGCATGATAAACCCATTATTAGCTTATCTAAAACTTTAGAAAGATTTAAAAATAAACAAAAAGAAATTACATTACAAGATTTACAATATGAAATTAAACAAACTATTAAAGATTTACACAGTAAAGATAGAGCTTTAGAAGATGAAATTATTACACTAAAACTCAATCAACGTTTAGATAATTTCCAAGAAAAAGATGATAAAACTCCCGATGAATTTGAACATACTAACCCGGATAATCTTTTGTTTGATAATAGATCACATCAATCCCATAATCTTGAATCCAATATATTAAATCTTATTAATAAAATCCATATTAAAAAATGGTATTCAAAAGTCAAATTAATTATTAATGATTTTGAATTAAATATTATTGCCCTAATTGATACTGGTGCTGATCTTAATTGTATTCAAGAAGGTTTACTCCCTACAAAATATTATGAGAAAACTAGTGAACAGTTAACTTCTGCTAATGATAGTAAAATGCATATTAAATATAAATTACCTAAAGTTCATATATGTCAAGATAATGTTTGTTTTAAAACATCATTTGTTTTAGTCAGAAACATGACTGATAAAGTTATTTTAGGAATACCATTTATATTTTTATTATATCCATTTACTACATCTAGTGAAGGAATAACTACTCAAGCTTTTGATCAAACAGTTGCTTTTAAATTTTTATCTCTACCTGAAATTTTA
The DNA here is from genome assembly GCF_055761805.1 of Camellia sinensis. Lineage (NCBI taxonomy): Eukaryota > Viridiplantae > Streptophyta > Magnoliopsida > Ericales > Theaceae > Camellia > Camellia sinensis. The sequence goes on from NC_138962.1 coordinate 53,723,894, forward strand.
GAATTAAATCAATTAAAAGACTGTTCTATTTCTCAATCTATTAATCGATTAACTCGTCAGTTACGTTTTCTTAAAGAAGAAGTCAATTATAAAAGAATTGAACAACAATTAACTGATCTTGTTATTATATCTCAAATTGAAGAGTTTAAATTAAAATTAGAAACAATTGTTTGTTCTACTTTACTCACTGCCTTCTGGCATAGGAAAAAACATATAGTTACATTACCATATATTAAAAATTTTAATGAATGACAAATTCCTACTAAATCCCGACCTATTCAAATGAATCATGAATTAGTTGAAATGTGCAAAAAAGAAATCAATGAATTATTGAAAAATAGAATTATTAGTCCCAGTAAATCACCATGGTCTTGTCCTGCTTTTTATGTAAATAAAAATGCTGAACTAGAACGAGGTGTCCCTCGTTTAGTTATCTATTATAAACCATTAAAAAAAGTTTTAGAATGGATTCGCTATCAAATTCCTAATAAAAAAGATTTAATCAAAAGACTTAATCAAGCTGTTATTTTTAGTAAATTTGATTTAAAAAGTGGTTTTTGGCAAATCCAAATTCATCCTAACGATAGATATAAAACTGCTTTATTACACCCGTTGGTCATTATGAATGGAATGTTATGCCTTTTGGACTAAAAAATGCACCTAGTGAATTTCAAAATATAATGAATGATATTTTCAATCCATTTAGTCATTTTCCATAGTTTATATAGATAATATTCTTATTTTTTCAAAATCAATTAGTGAACATTGGAAATATCTTACCACTTTCTTTTATACTATTAAAAGTCATGGTCAAGTCATATATGCTCCTAAGATTAAATTGTGCCAAACTAAAGTCAGATTTTTAAGATATGATATTCACCAGAATACAATTCTACCTATTAGTCGCTCTATTGAATTTGCTTCTAAATTTCCTAATGAAATTCTCAAGAAAACCCAATTACAACGTTTTCTAGGATCCCTTAATTATATTGCTAAATTTTATCAAGACCTTAGGAAAACTTGTCAACCCTTATTTGAATGGTTAAAAGACAATCCTCCCTCTTGGTCTCCTACTCATACTGCTATTGTTAAACAAGTCAAACAATATGTCAAGTCTCTTCCTTGTCTTGGTATTCTTACTGAAAATTCCTTTAAAATTATTCAAATCGATGCCTCTGATATTGGTTATGGTGGCATCCTTCTCCAAAAAATCACTCCTCAGTCATCTGAACAAATTGTTCGATTTCATTCTGGTGTCTGGAATAAAGCACAAAAGAATTATAGTACTATTAAACAAAAAATTTTATCTACTGTTTTATGTATTAGTAAATTTCAAGATGATATTTTAAGTCAAAAATTTTACTTTGTGTTGATTGCATATTTGCTAAATATGTTTTAGAAAAAGATGTTCAAAATCTTGCTAGTAAGCAATTTTTTGCTCGATGGCAATCTATTTTAAGTATTTTTGATTTTGAAATTGAATATATACCTGGTTGTCAAAATTCTATTCCTGATTTTCTTACCCGAGAATTTTTACAGGGTGGATAATGAGTTACATCATGCTAATTCCCTCTATTCTTTACTATAAACACCGATTAAACACTATAAAACCTTAGTCAAACACACTGCTTCTCGCCTTGCCTTTCTCAAATCAACCCATTCACCCACTAAACGTGCTCAATACATTCAATACCATCGTATTAAAGCTCAAAGACAACAACTTGCACATTATCTTAACTGTTTGCATTCTCATACTGACCAATTAGATATCCTCAGTGGATGCTGATTTACAACCACCTATTTTACAGATGTCTCATCAAAGACCTTTGAGACCATCCAGCAAGGCTTTTGTGCCTTCTAGTCAACCTTTTGTTCCTCCTCCTTTGGAGCTAGTCACCAAATACCATCATGCTGAATTGGTTAACCGCTACCAAATTCTTGGTAACATTCCTAAACCTAGTTATACATCTGCTTTGGCTACTGATTCTTTTGCTTCATCCAGTCAAGCAGTTGCTCCATACCCTCCTAATTCTATTAAATCAGCCCGATCTGATTATGTTAAATCCACCACTACTAATCTCTTTTTCAAAGAACCTAGTCACCTAAAGAGTCATATTGTTCATGATCTGGTTAAATCTTATTTCCCTCCTAGATGGCATTTTATTCCTCTCCATCCAAAAAAAAACAATTACTTTCTATAAAGACATCATGTTCAACCATCAGTCAATTATGATTAAACCCATTTATGAGCGCACTTACACAAGTAAAATTGTGTACCATTCACTCTATATTCACAACTTTGTTTCTCTGGTCAATTAGGGTTCTCCTTACCAACTACGAGATTTGACTGGACATTCAATTCAATACAGTTACTATGATTACATTGATGCTTGGTTCAAAGTCCTTTTGTATCAAAATGAGTCAAACAGTCATTCTTGGTTTCTTCAATTTGATCAAAAGTTCAAATTTGAATTACCCACTTGGTTTCTGTGATGGTGGACTCAGTATGGCGCCATTTCAGAAATCTTCCCATCTGTAATTATGGAACAAGTCAATTATTTCTCCACTGTTTTCTCATTCACTCCTCAACAAGGGAAATTCCCTCCATTGCTTATTTTTATATCCAAATACAAAATCCCTTGGATATTCAAATGACAATATGGTATTTCTGATTATGTTATTTACCATCAACACATGGTTAAATGGTGGGATAATTTCAAAATTCCACGCATTGTTGAAATTGTTCAAACTGAATTCCCAATCAACATACATGCTCTAACTCCTACTATGGTTAAAGCTCGGGAGACCCCAGCTACTCCATTAACACAAGGAAGCCAACTTCCTCCAGTTAATCTTGGAAGCCCAACATCCAGTTCTTCCAAGCCCAAGTCATCCAAGTCAAAGCTTAAGTCCAAGTCAGCAAAGTCCATCACTGATCAGCCCAAATCAAAAGAAAAATCCAAGTCCAAGGTTAAGCCTAAATCCAAGTCATCCAAGGATGAGCTTCTCCAAATGGCTCGTCTCCTTATGGCCCAAGCTACATCAGATTCGGATAATAGTGATTCAGAAAACAATTCAGACAGTTTAAACTCTTCTGAAGGTTCAACTACTCAGGATCCTTATGGGCCCTAGTTTCAAGATGCTCAGGACCCACATGCTTAATTAGTCAGTGGATTCTATATAGCTATAATTATCAACTTCAATCAATACTCGTCTTTTGAGAAAAGCTACTGATATATATATCTATATCGAATCCCTCAGTCACATGCCTCCAAGCAATGAATGGTGAAAAAAGTCAACTTTACTATTCACTATTCATCCAAAAGTCAATATTACTATTCTTCATTCATCATGATTCATCCAACCGACAAATTCAACACAGTAAAAAGCAGCCATCAACTTTAGTCACTCACCAAATGCAGCAGACAGCTCCATGTGCCCCTGATGCTCCTTTCAAGTCAAGATCATTCATTCACAAGGCTAACAGTAGTCTCTTTTGATTATAAAAGAGCCTCTTCACCCAAGAATAAGGCAGAGTTAGAAAAAATTGAGAGCATTCCTTCCTCAAGAATAGCTATCTCTGTAATTTTATTGTTTTTAAGTTATGTATTTTGAAGAACTGCTTGCTTCATTCCAGTAAACAATTGTACGTTTAATGTTCTAAATATTAAGTTTCATTATTTTCCTTGCTATTATTATTATTATTTTACCATTATTTACATCTTGTTATTACTGTTCGTGCCATTTCAAAAAACAATTGTAAGTTTAATGTTTTCAATATTAAGTTTCACTATTTTCCTTGCTATTATTATTCTTGTAAGTTTAATGTTTTAAATATTAAGTTTCATTATTTTCCTTGCTATTATTATTCTTATTTTACCATTACTTACTTCTTGCTATTACTGTTCATGCTATTTCCATCTTCCTTCTGTCCTCTTGATTATAATGTAATTATATTAGGGTGAAATGTAATTATATTTCATTCATATTTTACCTATTTTTTAAGATTATCCTCTTCTTAACATATATATAATGGAGTATTTCCATTACATATCTAATGGTTATGAAATAAGAATATAAATTTATAATTAATTTAAATTAAAAAAAAAAGGTATTTTATTCACCAATGGATGATGGAATGAAACCTCTCCATTATTATAATGGAGAGGATCACAATCCCCTTTTCTATTTCAATTTTAAATCTCTATTCAAATTTATGATTTAAACACAACTTTAGATTTACCCAAATCAATTAATGCCTCAAGATAATTATTAACAATTAGAAAAAATTATACAATAGTCTTGGAATACCACGTGGCCATACTCTCTCACAAATTACCATTTATTATGCATTTCAGAAAAATTCCAAACACACTGAAATTATGTTAGGAAAGGAATACTTAAACCATGCTGAAATCGTGAGAAGAGGTCCTGAGAAAACCGCTTAGGGTCGCGCTCCACGCCTTTGGAGAAAAATTCCAAACACGCTGAAATCGTGTAAGGAAAGGAACACTCAAACCACGCTGAAATCGTGAGAAAAGGTCTTGAGAAAACCGCTCAGGGTTGCGTTCCATGCGTCCTGAGAAAAATTCCAAACACACTGAAATCGTGTAAGGAAAGGAACACTCAAACCACGCTGAAATCGTAAGAAGAGGTCCTGAGAAAACTGCTCAGGGTCGTGCTCCACACGTCATGAGAAAAATTCCAAACACGCTGCAATCGTGTGAGGAAAGGAACACTCAAACCACGCTGAAATCGTGAGAAGAGGTCCAAGGTCCTAAGAGTTAATTCCTCATTGGTCGGTTAATAGCCATTTGCAAAAACAGTTTTGAGGATTTTTAGTAAAGTTGACTAATTTTCTCAAGAATTATTCCTTTTTTTCAAAAGCTAGACCATTTCTTGGACCCCAAAAAGAGGAAATTTCCAGTGCTCACAGCCTGACTTACATGATTTCAGAACCGAAAGTCAAACAAGCATGTTAATCTAACTCTCATGTTGGGCAAAATTATTTTAGCAGAAGCAAAAAACACAGAAACTGTAGCTCGACTTTTTGTGCTCCTTTCGGAAGACGATAAGCCCTACAGTTCGAACTTCTGTGGTTCTGAATCTAATTCCACAAGTACAATGTGAAATAGAAAACACAAAAGAGCTCAAATCTGACAAATCTTTTGAAAATTTGATTTTAAATCAAAAAGCCAAAAATGGATTGCTTTGCCAGATACAGAGTCGTCACTTAAATATTTTTGAAAAATTTAGAAAATCCCTGACTCGCGCCAAAGGCCACTTGTCCATTATCACCAAGATTGTCACGGCTCGGGAACTTAGGTACGAGAAAAGAAGGTCATGAATTGAGCACCCCCGCTCGGCCGATCAAAGAACGACCTTTACTAATCATTATGTGATTCTTATTTACATTATATGCCCTTGTTCCAATTTTATTAGGCTAACGTACTATGTGACGCACACAAGTATAGATTAATTTGCAAAACTTGGAACATTTGATTTCATGTTTGTTTGAAAATCGCTTGTGAATGTGCCACTTGAAAAAGTGGGCTCAAATGTACATTAATCAAACTATCACAATTCAAGCAACTAGCCTTCATCCACATGCATTCAAACAGTTTATCACTTAAGCACTTAGCCTCGCCTCATGGTGAACATGCTTTGACATGGTAACAACCACACCCATGCGATATGTTAAAATAAATAAAAGCTCACCTAGTACTCCAAGCCAAAAAGATGACAGAGTTAGAAAAATGCATGATCCTAACTACGCAATGTGACTAATGCAACACATGCGATATGCAATTACTAGGCTTGATTACTGATATGGCATATGAATTAATTTGATAGCATGCGGTCTAAGCACATATTCAAAGAATATTTAACTACAATGCAGGTTAGAATGATGCACCGAGCTCAATACATACAAGACAATGGATGCAAGGCATGAGAGATGCTAAACGAAACATGATGCCCTAAACTAACCATCATAAGCAGGTAAATAAAATGGAGAAAGACGTAGAGTTGGAAGACATAGACATTATTACAATTGTGCCCTCGCACAGGAGGGTCCGAATAAACTAACTAGCTATTACAAAACGAATTAAATAATTATTACAAACCAATAAACTAACTATGCTAGCTAGTTATTACAAAACCAATTAATTAATTAACTATTCTATAGAACTAACTAATTAATTACACCAATTAATTAATTACAAATTAGAATTAACTAATTAATTACAACATGAATACAACAACATGAAAGAAGTAACTAAGCTAACTAATCAACCCTGGGAAGCGAGGAATGCTCATGCATGCGCGGATTTTCACCCGAAAAGCCCACTATTCTGCTACCAGAATGCCTTTGTTGCACAGTTAGAACATTTTTTCACGTCAGCCTCTGCTCTGTTCTGCTCCAAAAAGTTGCTGCTCAATTTGACAAAAGTGGCGAGTAGGCCAGAAGTAGTGGCCTGCTGGCCACAAAAGGTAGCCTACCATCCAAAAGAAGTGGCCTGCCAGCCAGAAAAAGTGGTCTGCCGGCCACTAAAGCCTAGTTCCTTCTACTGTAACAGAAAGCATACAGAACACAAATAGGGTATTCTTAAGGTATGTTTGTCTACCCGACCTTTCCTTATCATCAAACAGCTCAAATGAATGGTAGGCTTGATTCGTAAATTATAAAGTGATGCAATGTTATTGCATGATGGCCTATGAATCAAAGGGTGCAATTTTAATAAATGTACAATATAAGACTCTCAAACCTCCTCCCTACCATGGATTGATCAAGGGAAGTGGTTGACCTTAGAAACTTGAACCATTTCATCACTAGCAAGTATGAAATGCCTCAAGTTTTTGTGTGTTCAATTAACGTTCGATTGAACACCAAATTGCTTATTATCTTGCATCATTTTTTAGTCCCAATTTTATCTTCATTTTAATTACCAACCATTCCTTAGTTCATTAAGTCCAATAGTGATCTTTAAGTCCTCTAATGGAAAGAAATATCAAACAAAGAGTTGTTTTGGGCATGAGAGAGACACCATGTCATTGGTAATGAACCCCCAAAGGGATTAAATCATTAAGTACAATACCTCAATCTCATGCTTAAACAAACACTTGATTTGAAACAACTTTCAAAACAAAGAAAAAGCCAAGAAATGAGGGAGGTTGCAGAAGTGACTAGAGGTGATCACAAGTATGGAAAGCAATAAATAAATGCTATCAACTCAAATAAGTTGGTGTCTAAGGCCTAAACCTCTAAAAGTACGATTACACTACAAGCATGCAATACAAGGCATAAATGGAACAAGCACACTAAAACAGTCCTAAAACACCTAAAAATAGTGCTGGAATTGAAGGCAAAAGAGCTAAAAGAGTAAACTACAACATGGAGCAAGTTAAGCTAGTAAACGAGCACAAGGAGAGGAGGCTACCCCTTCCATTTTTGGGATTTCAAAACATGGTTTTAGCCTCTGAAAAACCTCTGAGATTTAGTATTAAAAAGTTCAAAAAAAGGTTGACAAAAAGATGAAAAACACAAAGCCAAAAGCTTGAGAAGTTAGGTGCAAGGATGGGTGATCCACCCCTCCACCCTTAATGGCCTTAAACCACAAGTTTTAGCCCAAAATACAGAGTATAAACAGTCCAAAAATAGTAGGAAAAATAACAAATAAATCAAAGAAACAAGCCAAGACTTATACCTCTTGAAGAGGAGAACCCTTTCTAAGTAACAAACCAACACTTACACACCCTCAAGAGCTCAAAATAAACTCAAAAGTACCTCAACTCAAATACCATAAGGTTTGGTTTAGAGTGTATAGGCAAAGGCTTAAGAATTTGCAAGAGAGAGAGGGAATTGTAGAGAGAGAAATATTTTTGCTCCAAAATTTCCAACCCTCAAAATGGAAAGGGAGGTCTTCTATTTATAGAAAAAACATGAAACTCCCTCAGAAATATCCATGCATACACGTGTGGGCAGATGCATGTACCTGTGGAAATAGCTGGCATAAATATCTGCAAAAACACACAAGTGGCCGGTAGGCCACACAAATGGCCGGTAGCCCACACTAGTGGGCTTGTTGGTCCCAGGGTTTTTAGGCTTAAAAAAATGTGGTTTTGGTTCAAAACAAGGCAAAAGGTGTATAGGGTTTGAAGGCTCAAAGTTGTGGCATTCTGCTGAGGACTTCGAGTACTTGACAAGCATGAACAAATTCATCATTGAGTGCGCAAGCAGTGACGCCAAGTCATAAGGGCATTCAAAAATGGGGTGTCTACAGTTGTCCCTCTTTGACAGAGCTCAAAGTCATGAAATGACGTGAGTGAATGTCAAAGCTCGAAGACGACCCATTTTGACAAGGCCGTAAGACTTGGGCAAACAAAAAAAATACAGATGCAGTTGGTTGAACCCGAGGTTGCCTACGTATCCCTTTATAAGGAATTATATCAGCATAGTTCAGGGGCAGAATGAAAAATGATATACAATGCAACAAAACAATGTAATGATATATAATGTAACGAAATAATCAAACCACAAGCAGTGCAAAACCACACAAATACCATAAAGGGATGGAGATGCAAAATCAAACTATGTTTTATATAGAAAAGAAATGGGCACAGCCAAACGACGCCTAACACAGGCTAAGTGCCTATATTCTCATTACTAGCCTCAGCGTAACATGGATCCTTACACATAACAAAACCATGTTTCAACGTGAAAGGGGTGCGAGCACATGCAAAACTATGTTTTTCGCAGAAAGAATACAAGTAATTGGGTGGTATGATATAAGTGAGGAATGATCTGCTGGAGAAAGATAATGATCCTAAATGCTGAATGTAACAAGATAAAGTACAATGTAATGGATGCAATAGATAAAGTGAAAAGAGGTGCAGGCCGAATCACATCTTACCTAGAAAATGCATGGACACAAAACAGACTACGTCTAACACAGAAAAGGTGTTGACACCCTCAATACTGGCCTCAGCGCAGCATGGGTACTTACACATGACAGAATCATGTTTCAATAAAGGAAATGTATGAGCACATGCCAAACTAAGCTTAACATGGAAAGGATGTATGATGATAAAATAGTATGATGTAATGAATGTAATGGATAGTACAGTAGATGAATATGGTGACATACTCCAACCACGCTGGAATCATGAGAGGAAGAAAAACAAATCCCAAACACACTGAAATCGTGTGAGGAAAGGAACACTTAAACCACGCTGAAATCGTGAGAAGAGGTCTTGAGAAAACCACTCAGGGTCGTGTTCCACGCGTCCTGAGATAAATTCCAAACACATTGAAATCGTGTGAGGAAAGGAACACTCAAACCATGTTGAAATCATGAAAAGAGGTCCTGAGAAAACCATTCAGGGTCACATTCCACGCGTCCTGAAAAAAATTCCAAACATGCTGAAATAGTGTGAGGAAAGGAACACTCAAACCACGCTGAAATCGTGAGAAGAGGTCCTAAGAAAACCGCTCAGGGTCGCGCTCCACGCGTCCTGAGAAAAATTCTAAACACATTGAAATCGTGTGAGGAAAGGAAAACTTAAACCACGTTGAAATCATGAGAAGAGCTCCTAAGAAAACCACTCAGCATCGCGCTCTACGCGTCCTGAGAAAAATTCCAAGCAGGCTGAAATCGTGTACGGAAAGGAACACTCAAACCACGCTAAAATCGTGAGAAAAGGTCTTGAGAAAACCACTCAGGGTTGCGTTCCACGCGTCTTAAGAAAAATTCCAAATACACTGAAATCGTGTGAGGTAAGGAACACTCAAACCAAGCTAAAATCGTAAGAAGAGGTCCGAAGAAAACCGCTCAGGGTCGAGCTCCACGCGTCTTGAGAAAAATTTCAAACACGCTGAAATCGTGAGAAGAGGTCCTAAGATGATGCAACAGATGTAAAGAGTATAACAAGATTGTGCGATAAATGCCCAAAGTATGATGAGATTATGCGATAGATGCACAAAGGTGATGCGAGTATGCAGTGGATGATGCTAAAGAAATGCAATAAACAAACAAAACAGCACTTTAGAAAGTATCTTATGGGGCGAGTGGCGATGAACTGCTCTACTCTGATGGGAATCTCCCTCTTGTGTTCTTCAAACTCTTACCTTCAACTCACAGTTCAAAGGCCCTTAAATGCTGACAAGGGGTAACCTTTGCATGTAAAAGCCACAGATGTCGATTTTTTTCCTGATCATATTCACAACTTTCCCTATTCTTCAATGGGGTTACAGACTAGGTTGGTTCAGTATCCAGAATTGAGACGCATACACGCTACCTCAACCTATGGGGCTACCATATAGATTTCAAGTCGGGGATACACCCCTGGGTATTTAAACTAGACTTTAGTCTCAGAAATTCCAAACCTTTGTGTTCTAGACATCGCTATTCGAACTCTAGTTTCCACCGTCGCAGTTGGTCTCCTAGGAACTCATTGCAAACACAGCCAAGACACCTCTGGCTGGGAATGACATTCGGGAAGAGAGCTTTTGATTGCCATTATGGTTTGAAGTAGGCTTGAGCTTGTGGTCGAGGTACATTCATACCTTAGAGAAATGACAAGGCTTGAGAAGGTGCATCCGGAATGCAAAGTTGGAATCTTTTGAAGTTAAAACATACTAAGATGCTCCAAATTTTCCCTCTTTTCTTTTGCTTTGCAGTCCGGAACCTATATAACTTCAGATAGGTCCTTGTTCAGTTGCTCCCTCTTTTGACTAGGGTTGGACCCTGCAGTTTATGAAAGAAAGAACCCTGTTTTGCAGATCATGATGAGAATGACACGGCACTTCGAGCACAAAACAATTTATTTTCTTGAAATTGACACTGAGAATGAGTTCTTAACCAGGTAGTGAGTCTACGACTGACCACAGTATACCACGACTCAACAAAGAAAAAACAAAGTAAAAACAATTTAAACACGTCTATTTACACTCAAAACGACTCAAGAATCGAGACAAACAAAACAACAAACATAACACCTGGATGCTTTCCACCGATGGAAGACCTCTCGATTCACGGGGAACCCACTACTTCTCCAGGTATTGTTTCCCACCCTCTCTTATTTACAGCTCTTACATCACTTTGGCCTTATATCTCTTTTTCTCTGAAAAGCCATTTCCTCACTTTTTCTCTCAGCGCACATCTCTTTATTCTTTAATCTCTCTTATTTTTTTATCCCTTCCTAGGTGTGGTTGATGAATAAGCTGGAAGTTGTGGACCCTTGCCCCTAACATTCTGCTAGATTCTACTTCTTTCGCTCACAATTTAGTGAGCTTTCCCACAGAGGGGTGATGGCAGAACTGGATGTGCAACAAATTTTCAACTGACATCGGTTGATGATGTCCTTCGCTTAACTTGACCAAAATGAGCTACAGCATGTCTCACCAGCTGGGTATAGAGCTGATTGGCCTCACACACTATGTGTTCTATTTCCCTTTCCGGTTCAAACACCAGTTTAGACGTGATCAGACCTGTCCAGATGAGGGGGTGGAATACCCTGCTCCATTTCTAGTTCGCGCTTCGCACTTGGCTCAATACCTCACTGCTTGGAGGATGAGAGAGCCTTTGGCCCCTACTGCTAGCTTCAGTTATGCTCTTTCTGGCGAGTGTTGATAACGAGAAAATGACAAAAAACTTGACTCAACCATGCGCCTAGTTCATCATTTTGACCATATATTTTTTTTTTTTTTTGTGTTTTTGGCTTTTGCTAAAACAATTTTGCCCAATATAAGTGTTAGATTAACATGCTAGTTCGAATTTCTGTTCTGAAACCATGTAAGTCAGGCTATGAGCACTGAAATTTTTTTATTTGTGGGATCCAAGAAATGGTTCAGCTTTTGGAAAAAATGAATTATTTTCCAGAAAATTAGTCAGCTTTACTAAAAATCCTCAAAACTGTTTTTGCAAATGGCCACCACCCGACCAACGAGGAATTAACTCTTGAGATGTACAACCTCAGATCTGAACTTGATTTGTCTTTACAGCTGAATCTTCTAACGGAATAGGACAATCGATTTTGAACAAAGATGCGCACGAAGATGAGCCAATTTGCACATGGATATGATAGCCAAGTTTGAATAAGGATAAGCCAACCAATCATGGAAGAGATAAGCAGGTTAAAAATGGTTGGGGCTGAACTTCAGGATGAAGTTGCCTACGTTTCCCAAAGATGGAAATCAGGCCATACGTAGTTCCCGGGTTAAGGTACACTCGGGTATTAACACTCTCCTTTTGCGTTCTAACTTTTGCCAAAGCCGCCATTCCGGGTTTTCAACCTTGCGAGCTCCATTGTTCTTTTCTTTTCATTTTTCTCATTTTTTTTCTCTCTCTTTTTGTTTTCTTCTTTCTTTTCTTTTTTCTTTGTTTTCATTTTTTCAATTTTGTTCTTTTTTTTTCTTCTTTCTTTTTCTTTTTTTTTCTTGCTCTAACTTTTGCCTAGGTCGCCCTTCTAGGTTTTCGACCCAACGAGCCTCTCAAGGATAGAAAAGTTTAACTTGTCCATATTGATCAATTATGAGATCTCTAAGCCATCTGAATCCACGAGAATAGCTATTGTCCTTGACTAAATAGTCTTGATGATGTAAGTATAGCAATTACAGTTTCAACCCGCCACTTATTGTATTCTGAACTCGGGTTGGTATGGTTTAGAATGGTAATTCATATCTTGTTTCACTTGTCTCCCCTTTATTTTGGTTATCGGGTTGTAATTGTGCATTAGTGATAGATTGGTTGCTTGTTTTTCCAAACCTGGGATACCCAAATTTTTGCTCTTTCGCTCGAGCAGGCATTCTTGCTTTCGAATGGGCTTCACAAATTTTGCTCCTCCGCTCGAGCGGCCGTTCTTGTGCTCGAGCGGGATCTATCAACTCTCAATATTTTTTTGCAGGTCTACAAACACTGGGAGAGTGCATTAGACGCTCGAGCGTCCAGTCTCACGCTCGAGCGGGGTCCTTCGTCTGCAAAAGTTTTGGAAATGTGTATTCCACACTCGAGTGTCATTTTCCATGCTCGAGCGAACTGTGTATATAACAGTTCGTGAAGATGACATTTTGAATCACTTTTTCTTCTCTCTCTCTCTTACTAAAACTTCCCAGATACCTAGATCTACACATTATCTCTCCAAAATTCACCTTCTCTCTAAGATTTCATTAGATCCGTTGGGGTTTCCATCCTAGTGCCTTTGAGAAAATGGTAGAGCGATTCAAGATCTTCATTTTGATCCAAATAGAAGTGGGTTTTGGTGTTCTTGGAGTTTCACTCTTGCTTGGCTCGTCTTCTCTTTTTGAGGTAGGGATTTTCTACACTCTCATATGGTTTTTAGCTTAGTTATTTGTTATTGTATAACAATGGTGGGATTTAGGAGTAGTTTGATCAAACCTAGGGTTCGGGGGTGAAATGAAAAAGAGGATTTTTGGTGAATATGAAATAAATGAGTTTGGGGACTAAAAATATGTTCATGTTGTGTCACAATGGTAGGTTTTGGTACTTGGGTTGATATTTGGAAAAGGGGGGTGTTTGTCCTAATTGGATCAAATTGTTATTTTGTATAAATAATTGAAATTGACATTGAAAATGTGAAATTAGATGATCTTTGATATTAATGGTGGAATTGAATATGTATTACTTCACACCATTAGAAATTTGGAATAAACCATCTGTTTGAGATTGAATATCTGTTTAGATATAATTGTATTGGGCTATTGGTGGAGGATAGCTTTGATTGTTATAGAAATTGCATATGGATAAAGTGAATTGAAACTAATCTTTTGGTGGTTGTCATTGAATATGACCATGTCGAAATACATTGTATATTTATGATTATTTGGGAGGAGAAAGAGGATGTACTCCATGTGTGATTATGTGTTTAAATACATTATATATGTATATGATTGTTTGGGAGGAGAAAGGGGATGGACTCCATTATAATTAAATTGACCGGAGTGCCTTGGGTGAAAGTCCCAAAATTATACATGGGTACCTAGCCCTCGGACGAAATATCCGTAAAATGGCAATTGTAGTAGTTGTATAGCCTAAGTTTACATGGGTCCCATTTGACGGTTTCTTGCGGATGAAATATCCGTGAAATGGAAGTTTGAAGTGTTTATGTACATGTGTTGTATGATTTGAAAACCTTTGAGTGGTAGCCTCAATTTGGTTGTTAAGAAATAATGAAATTAACTCACAAATTGAGAAAGATAAGTGAAAGGAATATGAATTTAAAGAAAATGGATTAAGATTTAAAGTTGGTATCTTTAATATATATAGATTTGTGAATGTTTTATCCCAAGGCATTGTATATACACTTTATACTTATATCTCTGCTAAACCTCATATATTGCGTTAGATGATTTCTACTGGGCTGTTGCTCACCCTATTTGGGAAAAACATTTTTAGGTAATGATAGAATGCCTCCACCAAGGCAATAGCATTGAAGGAATCTTTGGGAAGCAAGAGCTTCATGTTTTGTTATAATTTTGTATAGCCTAGGGCTAAATTTGTATAAGCTAGTCTCCTTTTGTTATAACCAAGCCAAGACTTGGAAAGGTGTAAGCTCGAAGGGCATTTAGTTATGTTAAACTCTTTTCTATTATTATCTTCATGTAATGAAAGGGATTTTACACTCTAATTGATGTAACTATTAATTATGCTTTGGATCATATTTACTGTGTATTTTGGGAGAGTGAAAGTAAGAGCCCATCCAATTGGGTCTGAATTTGCCCCTAGTGTCGTGGATAGGAACTTGGTTAGCCTTCAGAAAAAATTTTCTTCTCTCAGATTTAGGTTTTGGCTTTCTAGTCAATCTCTATTGGCTTTGAGAAATGACCAATCTTTGAATCTTCGATCGCATTTGATGTTTTTTGCCCCTAGTTCAAGGACTGCTTCTAATTCAGTTATGCAAGCTTCCTTTGAGGACATACGACCTTCTTGCCTCTAGTTCAAGGGCTGCTTCAAATCCAGCCATGCAAGCCTCATATTTTGGTTGACCGTATAAGCCTTATATTTTGGTTAACTGTTGAACATTCTGAATCAAGGTTCAAGGTTTGAAAGCAAAGGGGTCGAATCTCGAGGCTGAGAGCGATCCGATATTGTACAATCTCAAAATCAATTCTAGGCATGTCTTCGTGGGACCACATAAAAATGTTTTTGAAATTTTTTAATAAAGCGACTAGTCGCTCGGGCTCCTCTAAAGACAATGTAGAACTAATCTAGACCAAGCCAGGATCCTTCGTAGTACTCACATTAACAAGCATGATCTCATTCATTAAGGGCTTAGCACGCCTCTATTCCTCTCAATTGATCAAATTTTACAAATCCCGAGGAATTCCTCCCTCTTTGTTTTCATCACAGTGTTATAAAATTTTTGAAAAACTTTGGTCAATGTAATGACTTAAAGGCACAGAGAAGTATGTGAAAATTACTGTCATTCCATTCAAAACTTTTGGCTCAACTGGCTCCATGATGGAAACAGACTTAAAAGAAATAGTGAAAAAGACAAAAACAAGACAAACTCAATACAACAAGACTGACTCAATTTCCAAGACTGACTCCAAACAACAAGGTACAGTACTTGACAGCTTTGTACTTGGCTGGAAGGGGATCAGGGAGAGGTCAAGGGTCAAGGGGTTTCAGATGGCCTTGTCCTATGAGAATTTGGAGAGCTTTGGACAAGGTCATGTAAAGGGGATTGAAGGTGCGGTTACTAATCCTGACAAGATTGACAGAGGGCTTGGCAGGTGTTGTCTGGGTTTAGAGATCTTCGATGGGTGTAGGATTGGAGCTGAAAGGGGTGTTTCTAGTACGACAGCCCTTTTCATGGTTTATCCCTGGATTCAAAATTCTCCCAACCTGAACGACAAAAGTCTCATCCACAGTCTTTGCAACAACTGCAAGCACTTGTTGTTTGTTCAGCCCTTTGACCTTCAAAGCCTCAATAGCCCACTGAAGCTGTTCATAAGGATCAATACTTGCCCTGGCCATGTTCCTGCGACTTGCTTCAGCTTTTCCAAGGGATTAGGTGACTATATTGAGGCGAGGCCCAATTGTTGTTGACATGTCATCACCCAAACTTGAAACGGCTTCGGGTTAGCCCTTTTTAATTGCAGCTCACCCCAAGATTGGAGAGCCTTTTGGCATGAAATTTCTAGCATATGATATGTTTGATGATGGAGCCAAAATCCCAAAGGCTAAATCTATCATAGTTCTTTGAAAATCTTCAATCATGCTCATTAGCTCAAAAGTAGTGAGTTCATGGGTTTGAGATGATTGGGGTTCAAGTGCATCCATCATACACAAGTTCGTGTTTTCTGGAATGAACACTTCAGGCTTGGGTAAACGGGATGGAGTGATGTATATGCTGGGGTTGTAGATGGATAGTAGTGTATGGATTAGGTTGAGGTGTGAAGGTAATGGGTTAGGGGTGGCCTGAGGTCTTTTTGGTGGAGCTATGATCTCGTCGTCAATGAAATCCTAAGTCTTATGACAGAGGCGGATGCAGTGGTTTGTATCATGATCGAGTTGTTGATGATAAACACAGTATTTAGCGGGATCATGTCTTGGTGAAAGAGGATTTGGGAGGAATCAGGGTTCTAGGAGCTCTAGGTACCCTTTTTCTAGCAGCTTTTTCAAGACTTGAGAGAGACTTATGTAAAGAGGATGGAAATTTTGGGCTTGGGGCCGAGTTGAAGTGGTTGGTTTTTGGCCATTATCAGGAAAATGGTTTTTGATGGGATTGGTGATAGTGTTTACTTCTTAGCATTTCGCAACTGTGCTACCATTGGAACTGTGAATAACATTCTTCCTCATAGGCTCATTACCCTCCACAATGATCCCTTGCCTGATGGCATCCTCCATTTGAACCCCAATTTAATGGAGGTCCTTAAAGTTGAATAGTGGGAGGACTATCATTTTCTGCAATAGCCTTTCGTGCAGATTTCTAACAATTATACGAACTTGCTCTTTCTCTGGAGGCCTGCTTGCCATCATAGCTGCCTTTACCCTCCATCAAATAACAAACTCTAAGAAGCCCTCCTTTAGTTCCTGACGCATTGCCTCAAGATCATAAGTTATGACCTCAATCTGCGTGTTGTAGGAATCTTAGGCAACGAAGGATTCAGCCAACTCCTACCAGCTCTGTTTCACAGAGTCTTCCAATTTAGCATACCAGATGACAGCTATTCCAGACATGGTTCGACTGAATAGTGACAACTTCTGTACTCGGGTCAAACCCATTGGTCATAGGATATCAGAAAACAGACGCAAATGCACCATTGGATCTCCAGAGCCATCGAAGTGGTCAATATGCGAAATCTTGCACCGCTTCAATAAGGTAACTGCCAATTCAATGTGCCTATTCTCTATGTCTGGAATAGAGTTGACCCCCTGTGCCTTTTTAAACAGTTTTTCCAGCTTGTTAACTTTGGGCGCGGTTAGATTAACCTCGAATTCGAACAGTGCCTCAGTTTGATACATCGGGGCTCTGGAAGTTTGTACTGGGATGGGTTCTACTTGGACTGGGAAAATCAGAACACCCTCGATTTGTGGATCTTGAGCAGTGGCAGCATTAGTTATGGTACCGGGCACAAGGATAGCCACGATGGGAACATGTGATGCAGAGGCCACTATTGGCTGTAGTTACTATTACTGTAGCCTATTTATAACCTTGGCATGACGGGTGTAACAAGCCCGCGGGGGGGGGGCCTCGCTACAGTTCGGACTCTCGATTTTGTGTCGCGGTTCTTAATCTTGAACCAAAGAGTCCAAATCCGGCAAATCGTTTTGAGAAACAGATTTTTGAAAAAGTAGTGCCAAACATGGACTGCTTTGCCAGATACAGAGTCGCCACCTAAATATTTTTTAAATGGGAAAATTTAGGAAACCCTGACTCGGTGCCGAAGGCCACATGTCCGTCATCACTGGAGTTGTCTCGGCTCGGGAGCTTGGGTACGATCGGGGAAGGTCAGCTATGAGCACCCCCTTTCGCCCGGTCCAAAGACCGGCCTCTACTAACCGTGATATCCGTTTTTGAAAACTTTATGTGTTCTTAAACCAATTATTAGCCTAGAATTACTACGTTATGCGCGCAGCAAACAAGTATAGACTAGATTGCCTAATTTGGAAAGAAACATTGCATATCCGTTCATTTTGAAAATGCTTTGGAATTTGCTACTCGCAAGTAGGCTAAAACACGGATTTCAATGAGTTCTTCCAACTCAAACAATCCAACCTTCACCCACAGGCATTCAAGCAGTTTATAACACATAAGCATCTAGCCACATGTTAAGCATGATGTCATGGTAGCATTCACACACATGCGACGTGCTAAAGCATTAAAATACTTACATAGTACTCCATGCCAAAACAAAGAATCTTGTTAGCAAACATGCATGATCCAAGTCCATGTTAAGTGCCTAATGCATCGCATACAAAATATTGCTAAGATAGGCTCGGCTAACCTAGACATGTCATGTGAAAATGCACAATTATCACATATTCAGTTTGGAATTTGAAATACATATGCGGTTAGCGTGATGTACCGAGCCTAATGCATGTAATACAAAATGCATGAATGCACGCATGCATAGCATAAGGTATGCTGAATTTAAACATGTCCTAATACTAACCATTAAAGCGGGTAAGTAAAAGGGAAGAAAGAAGTGAGGTTGGAAGACATACACACACTCACCCACACTTATTACAGATTTGCCCTCACTCGGAGGGACCGAATAAATATTACAAATTAATTAACTACGCAAGCTAATTAATATTACAAATTGCCTAATTTAATTAACAAATTAAATAGACTAAGAAAAACAGTAAAATGCCTCGAGAAGCGCGCCGCCATGCACAAGCTGCCTCTGTTTTCCTTCCTTCACTCCTCTGGAGGCTGTCAAAGCCTCAGGACTGCTCCCTTGGACAGAGGTGATCACCACCGGCCGAACGAAATTGCCACCGGTAGTGTGGTATGGCCATCGGCACAAAATTGAAGTTGTCGGCAGAGAAAAGATTGTCGGCCGGCACCTTACACTGCCGGTCGGCAAAGAAAGCCTGCAGAACCTGCAACTCACAGCAACAGAGGGCAAAACAAGGCATGGCAGCACAATTCAAGGCATGTATGCACCAACCATGTCCCTTATCATGATAATGACTCAAAGGGGCATGTGCCTCGATTCTCGGACCACCAATCACGCATTTCCATGCATGATGGCCCAAAGAATCAAGTATGCAGCTTTGGTTTCAAATGCAATGCAAACCAATCAAACAAAACTCCCAATCCCTATCACCCAAGTCAAGGGACAAGGAATGCATGCAAGATGCAATGCAACCTAGGCATACAAGCTAAGGATGCAACATGGCATGGCAATGAACTTATGCAATCATGCAAGCATACATATGGCAATGCAAATAGATGGAAAGATGGTCTTATACACGAATTAGGCAACTCTAATAAGGCCTAAAACAGTGGCCATTAATGCCTAAAATGGATGCTAAGCACACATGCACACACACACATGTTAAGACCCAACACTTAGGCACAAAGCAAGCAACATTCAAGCACACTTGAAAGAGACATTCATGGACTAAAAACATGCAACATAAGCTCTGAAAATCATGCTAAAAACAAACCTCAAGAATCATTTAAATGGCATTCAAACGACTCAAAACAAAAGCATGAATAAGCACCAAAACATGGAGCATTGCTACACAAGCTTATGAGGCATTAAAGAGACATGCAAGGCAATCCAACAAGCATAGAAATGGGACTGAAATGGCATGTAAGGTGACCCCAAATCACCAAAACAATGCAAAGATGCCATGCTATACATGCACATGCTCAAGGCCAACAAGCCTAAATACAAAGGAGCTATATCAAGCATGCCAAAATCAACCCAAACACTTAGGGACAGACCTAAAACATGTCAAGATAAGCACAAAATATTCACAAATGCAAGCCTAAAACATGCTCCAATAAAGGCTAACAACCTAAAACATGTTAAGGCATAAATAAAGCATTACATGGCAACTATGCTAAGCATGCATGGAGTTCCAAAACCAACTCAAAATCATGTTATATTATAGGTATATAAGCATGAAAAACAAACCAAACATGCTCAACACACACTCAAGCATAGGCTTCCTTAAGAGGCCAAAATATGCCCTTTTCAAGGACAACAAGGAGAGGGGGTGGCCCTCTCCTTCTTGGGACTTCAAGGAATCATCTTCACCACTGAAATCCCTCAAGATTTCAGTGGTGAAGAGACCCCAACACCAAAATCCCGGAGCTAGCACAAAATTTTGTAAAATGAGGCCTTTCAAGGCCTAAGGGTGGTCAACAACCCTCAAACAACAAAACACTCTTAATAAACAACAAAGAGGGTCTAAAAACAGATCTTTTTTATGTTATACAATAAGCACAAAAACAGCTCTAAGATGGGTATAAAATCAATGCAAAAAAGGGGGAAAATGGGACTAGATTCTCACCCTTGAAGCCTCCTTCACAAATGATGCTCCAATGGCTTCCTTTGGCTCCAAACCAGTCAAGAAACTCAAGAACAAGCCCTTAGAACCCTAGTTTCAAGAGGAAGGTGAAACACTAGGTGTTTGTGTGCAATAGTAAGACACAAAGCACCTAGTGAACAAATGGGAGGGAAAGAGAGATAGAAAATGTATCTCACCCAAACCCTAGAAAAAGAGCTCAACAATGGCTGTCTTTTGCTCCCAAAATATCTCTCTCTCTAACCTCAGTCCTCTCTTCTTGTTACAAGAGAGAGCTTCTCTCTATATCTCTTGTAAAGCTTACAAGACAAGCTTTACAAGAGGGAGATCCCTCCATACACGTGTATGGAGGAGAGCAAAAGCAAGACAGCTGTTTAAAAATATCTGCAAAAGCAGATGAACAGCAATCGGCCGGCCAAAAATGCCATCTTGGCCAAAAAGAGTGCCGGTCGGCAAAAAATAGTGTTGACCGGCAACAAAGAGTGCCGGCCGGCAAACTATATTGCCGGTGGCAGCAAACACCAGCCGGTGGCCTCTAGCCACTGCCGGTGATGGGTGGGGATGGTCTACAAGCCCTACCCTGCCTCTCAAGGGCAAAACAAAAGTGTTTGGTGCAAAACCAGACACTAAACGGTCGAGTTCGGGGATCCTGAAGCAAGGCGCGCAAGCCGAGACTTCCGGGAACTCCAAACGAACACAAACATGAATAATCACCGAGTGTTCAAGTGGTGACGTCCAAGTCTTGAGGACGATCAAAAATTGGGTGTCTACAACGGGTCACGTTATGCTAGAGGGAGTCAATTGTTTGCTGCAGGTAGAGTAATAATTCCTTCAGATTTGCCAGAGGCTAAGCCATGATAGGGTAGATGCCCGGGATGAGCTAAACGAAGGTAATTTAACTGGTGAATATCAGAACAGTGTAACTAGTGAACCCTGTCTGGCCTTCTTTCGTCTCGTCATCGGCGAAAGTGAAGCAAACACTGGCTTCCTCTGAACTAAATTTCTGACCTGACAAAGTCTATCGACATGAGTCCAGAGTTCCAGGGGGATATCAGAGCCTTCTGAAGCTATGGTTCCAGAACTACCTTGCAAAAGAGAAAAAAGACAGCACCTCAGCCCAATTTCACTAAAATAGATATGATCACAGCTAAATAAATATTTTCCCCACTGAATTCTGCCCCACAAACTAATACCAACTATACCGCTGATATGAAGCACCCCTGTACAGTTTCACTATAAAGCACACACCGGTTAAAAGAGAGCCCAAACACCATTATAAAGGGAGAGGGTTACCCTGTCCTAGCTTTTGGCATGGTCTAGGGTTTTACTACTTCAATCAAGCAGTTTCACAACATCTTACACATGGGCGAACATCATGTCCTAGTTTGGAATAGTCACTATGGGTTACTATATGAGCTAGACCAAATGGTCAAAGGGGGTACCTTAGCAAGACTACCTAATATAACTCTCATACATAACACCGAGAAGTGAAAGAAGGCTCAAAACGATACAATGGTAGTCTAGATCCAAAGGTTCTATTCCCAACATGGCAGAGCCCACGACCAGTCAACCTTTTGGCAAGCTTTTGGGCAAACCTCTGGTAAATCATCTAGGAATAGCAGTTGGCAAACACAGTGATTTATGAGTGTAGACACCCCATTTTTTACCGTCCTCAAGGCTTGGATGTCATCGTTTGTGCACTCGATGATTGTTCTTGTTTATGTTCATTTTGAGCGCTCGAAGTCCTCGGCGGAACGCCTTGTCTTTGAGTCTCTAAACCTTATATGTTTTGTGCATGTTTTTGGACCAAGTGCTTGTTGCCTCTAGTCTGGAAGAGTGGGTGACCTGTCAGCCAGCCCCAGAGGCTATCGGCCATGGCTTGTGCTTGTCGGCTACCAGTGGTGGCCGACGGCCATTGGTCTCTTTTTCCAGATATTTGTTGTCAGCTGTGCCAGCTGTTGCACAATGAGCTACATCTCCATACACGTGTATGGTAAGATGTTCCTAAGCTCAAGACTTGTTTTTCTATATATAGGGGGGTTCCTCCCCCATTTTGGAGGATTAGCATTTTTAGAACAAAAATATATATCTCTCTCTCTCTCTTGTTATTTTTCACACATTTGCCTAGTTTCTCTTAGTTTTTGCATACCAACCCTTAACCAAATACTCTCACCTTTAGGTTGAGATAACTTGGGACCTTCTCTGAACTCTAAAAGGTGGTTTGAACTTGGATTATTGGTTATTTTGTGCTTTGCTTCAAAGGTATAGCACTTGCCTTGTTTTTACTTGCTTTATATACTTGTTTTGCCATCCTTTTAAATTGTTTTAAGGCTGGTTTTGAAGTGTAAAAATCTCTGTTTTTATGACCTAAAAATGGTGGTTTGAGGCTATTTTGAGTTAAGGGGTTGTCCACATTTTTTGCTTCTTAGCTTGTTAAGCTTTTATGCTATTATTCACCACTTTCAAAACAACTTTTTTGACCGTTTAACCACTAAATCTCAGAGATTTTTTAGTGGTAAAAATCAACTTGTGAAATCCAAAATTAGAGGGGTTAGCCTCCCCTCCTTGTGTCTTGTTTGTATGCTTAGTTAGACTCACATGTTAGCTTATTATTTTAGCTTTTAGTGGCTCAAGTCCAACATGTTTTAAGCTCTGTTTTGACTTGTTTTGGCTCTGTTTTAGGCTGGTTAATTCATTTGAGCCTTGTATTGCATAGTTGTAGTGTAATTTCCTTCACTAGTTTAGTGTTTTAATGCTTTAATCACTATTGTTTTGAGTTGATAGCATGTTTTAGTATTGTTTTGCACTTCATTTCAACACTTAAAATCTCTGCAATCTCTCTCCATTCTTCGTTTTTTTTTTCTTTGAAAGTGGTTTTAAACCTCTTATTTGCCTAAGTGTGAAATGGAGGTGTTACACCTAATTGTTTAATCCCTTAGGGGGTTCATTACCAAAAGTTTAATGCCTCTTTCATGCCCAAAGCTACTTGAGGTTTGAACCATCTTTCCATTAGAGGATACTCACCAATGGACTAAATTGATTAAAGGATGATTCGGTAATTAAAATGAGTAAACAAAATCGGATAAGTAAAAGAGGCAAGATAAGCATCTTTTTTGTTGCATTACATGTGTTCGAATCAAATGTTAATTCGAACATAAGGAAAATGAGACATTTCATACTCAAAAGTGATGAAATGTGCCACTTTCCTTGGTCACCATTACCCTTGATCATGCATGATAAGTTAGTGATCCTTTTGAGTCTTGTTTTGCACTCATTAATTTGTACAAACTTGGTTCCTTAGCCATCATGCATGGAGATTGCTTGATTGATGGTTTGAGGGCCAAGAGTTACACTCATTTGAACTTGTTTGATGATAAGGAGGGTAATAGTACAAACAGCCCTTGAGAATATACTGTTTTGCCTCTGTTTGCTCTCTGTTGTAGCAAGAGGAAGTTCAGGTCAGCAATGGCCGACGGCCACTAGCAGTAGCCGATCGACCATCAATGGTAGCCGACAGCCACCATTGGTAGCCGACCTGCCATCAATGAAATTTGCATAGTATGTTGGTAAGGTGGAGCAAAGGTATTCTGGAAGTTAGCAGCATTGTTGGTGTTTGAATGTGCAAACAGAGGCGTTCAGTGGCAAGGCGGTGACTTTTCGAGTGGAGAAACCGAGCATGCATGCATCCCTTGCTTCCCGAGGCCTTTTAGTTGCTTTGCTTAGTTAGTTAGTTGTAGCTAATTCATGCAAATGATGTAATTATTCAAGTAGATTAGCTAGTTAATTCATGTTGTAATTAATTAGATTAATTGCTTGTTTAGCTAATTAATTTGATTTGTAATATTTAGTTAACTAAAGTAGTTAATTAATTCGGTTTGTAATGATTAGTTAGCTTAATTAGCGTAGCTAGTTAGTTAGTTTATTCATTCAGACACTTCTTCGCGAGGGCGTAATGTTGTAATAAATCTCTTTCGATGGTTATATTAGGGACATTTTCAATTAGCATACCTTATACTTCTATGCTTGTATCTATTCATTCGTATTACATGCACCGAGGCTCAACGCATCATTCAAACTGCATCCTCATTTCAATAATTCTTTGAATACGTGTTTAATCGTATGTTGTTAAAATCGATTCATATGCCATATTAGTAGCCGAGCCTATTAATTTCATTATTGCATGCGTTGCATTAGGCATCTTGTATAGTTAGGATCATGCATCTTTCTAACTAGTTTCTATTTTGACTGGGAGTACTCGGTGAGTCTTTATGCTTTAGCATGCTTGCATGAGTGTGATTGCCACATTGCCATGTCCAGCATGCTTGCCATGAGGCTATGTGCTTAAATGCTAAACTGCATGAATGCCTATGGATGAAGGCTTGTTGTTTGAATTGGAACGATTCAATAAATGTATGTTTTAAGCCCACTTTGTTGAGTGGCGAATCATGTTTTAAGCCTACTATGTTTAATGGAAAATCCGCATCTTTTAAGCCCACTTGAGAGTGGCAAATTCAAACCATTTTTGCAAACAAACATGAGTTGAATTGTTCAAAGTCTTGCAAACTAGTTTATACTTGCGTGTGCGCGTCACATAGTAAAGCTAGTTTAATAATCAGAATAAGAACACATAATGTTTATAAAAATGCATATCATAATTAGTAGAGGCCAATCTTTGATCGGGCAAGCGGGGGTGCTCATTTCAAGACCTTTCCTTCTCGTACCTAAGTTCCCGAGCCGAGGCAACTTTGGTGATAATGGACACGTGGCCTTTGGCACGAGTCACGGTTTCCAAAATTATTCCAAAAATAAAATATTTAGGTGGCGACTTTGTATCTGACAAAGCAGTCCAATTTTGGCATTATTTGATTTAAAATCGATTTTCCAAAAAGGTTTGCCAGATTTGGACTCTTTGGTGTTTATTAGTTTCACATTGCACTTGTGAGACTAGGTTCAAAACTGCGGGATTTCGAACTGTGATGCCTTCTTTTCAAACCCTTTCCGAAAGGCGGGGAGCAGAAAAATGTAAGTCCACAGTTTCTGGTGACTCTGCTGGGGACTTAGAGAACTTGACTCAAACTCATGATATGATATTTTATCTACACTTACGTATTTCTTTGGTGCCGTTTGGTAACACTTACGTTTTCAGTTTTTTGTTTATATTTACAAAAATTTAAGAAACTCAAATAAAAACTTGTTTGATAAAATCTTTGATTTATAAATCAGTGGTCTCAGTTTATAAATTTGGCCAAAAAATAAAAACACAAAAAATGTGTTTCCATTTTGAGTTTTCAGTTTTTTTTTTTTTATCACCCAACATTAGCCACCACCCGCCACCATTTTCCACCACCGTCTTCCGCCACCACCACCCACCACCCATCCTCCACCACCACCTGCCACCACCACTCACCACCCACCTGCTACCACCAGCCACCACCCGCCACCACCCACCTGCCACCCACTAGCCACCACCACCCATCCCTCGCCGCCACCACCACCACCACTACCACCACCCACCTGTCATCCACCCGCCACCACCCACCACCTGCCACTACCATTCACCGCCCGCCACTTACTTGCCACCACCACTCACCACCCACCTGCCACCACCGTTCACCACCCACCTGCCACCACCGTTCACCACCTGCCACCACTAGCCACCCACCACCACCAGCCACCTGCCACCCACCCGCCACCACCACCACCACCATCACCATCACCTACCACCCGCCCGTTACCCACCTGCCACCAGCACCCACCACCCACCACCACCACCACCACCACTCACTCGCTACTACTTACCACCCGCCACCGTCACCCACCCACCCACCACCACCACCACCACCACCACCACCCACTCGCTACTACCTACCACCGCCACCGTCACCCACCTACCCACCACCACCCGCCACCACCCGCCACCACCCGCCATCCGCCACCCACTTGCTACCACCACCCGCCGCCACCACCACCGCCACCCACTCGCTACCACCCATCACCCGCCATCGTCACCCACCCACCCACTCACCCACCATCACCAGCCACCCGCAACCACCCACCATCTGCCACCAACTCACCACCACCACCATCCGCTACCCACTCGCTACCACCCACCACCCGCTATCGTCACCCACCCACCCACCACCACCACCTATCCACCACCCACCACCACCCGCCATCGGCCACTCACCACCCGCCACCTACTCTCCACCCACCACCACCCGCCATCCGCCACCCACCTGCCACCACCACCCACCACCCGCCACCACCACCTCCCACTCATTATCACCCACCACCCGCCACCGTCACCCACCCACCCACCGCCATCACCCACCCGCCATCACCGACCTGCCACCACCCACCACCCACCGTCACCACTTTCCACTACCGTATTCCGCCGCCACTTGCCACCACTTGCCATTTCTCACTCTTTTTTATATTTTTAAAATTTTTTAAACATTTTGTTAATTACCAAACGCGTTTGTAGTTTATGTTTTTCTAAAAATAAACAAAAATCAGTTTATAAAATTTTTGTAAATATAAACTGAAAACGTAAACGTTACCAAACACACCCTTTGCATTTGCATTTTCATTGGTGCACTTAGGTCACAGTGTTTGCCATCAGCTATTCCTGAGCGGTTTGCTGGAGGCTTGCTTGGAAAAGCTTGCCAAAAGGCTGACCGATTGTGGGCTCTGCCACGATGGGAACACAACCCTTGGATCTGGACTACTGCTGTACCATTTGATCCTCATTTCACTTCTCGGTGTTAGGTATGAGAGGTATATTAGGTACTATTGCTAAGGTACCCCTTTTGACCAATCGGCCTAGTTGCATATCGGAAGCCATAAAGACTATTCCAAACTAGGACAGGTTGCTCACCCAAATGCAAGAATTGTGTGAAACCGCTTGTTTTGCGTAGTGAATCCTTAGCTCCTGAGGAAATTAGGACAGGGTAACCGTACCCCATCATAGGGATGTTTTGGCTCTCACTTACTTGATACGTTCTTTTAGAGTGAAACTTTACAGGAATGTATGTATCAGTTAAAAGTCTGGGCATCAATTTTAAGGCAGAAATCAGTGTTTGAGTACAGTTGTCCAGCTTATGATTGCAACTACGTGTTGTTTCTGTCTAAGCCGAGGTGTTGTGTGGTTTCTAATTTTTGTTTCTTTTTGCTTTATTTTCTTTTTGCAAAGTAGTCTTTCACCATTGCTTCAGACGATTCTGTTACCCCCCAAGCACTCTGGACCCGAGTTAAAAGGATTTGTAGATCTGGGGATCTGGTTAGGGGACAGCCAATGTTTGTTTCACTTACACCGGTTACTAGACGGAAGAGGATTCGACAGAATTCGCCAATTCAGTAGTCACCGTTTACCTCGCCTATGCCTAGTCAGGCCATTCATCTGCTTCCACTCCAAACAGAGAGTATTTGCCGATTCCGGGATTTCAAAGTCCTCCAGCCAACATGGAAGATATGCTTTGCCAACTCTGGTCAGGGGACAGCCAGTGTTTGTTTCACTCCCACCGGTTACTAGACGGAGAAGGATTCGGCAGAATTCGCTAATTCAGCAGTCACCGTTTACCTCGTCTGTGCCTAGTCAGGCCCAATCATCTACTTCCACTCTAGATAGAGAGTATTCGCCGGTTCCGGCATTTCAAAGTCCTTCAGCCAACATGGAAGATATGTTTCGCCAACTCCAGCAGACAATTAAGAACATGCAGCTAGATGTTGCTCAACAAGCTGAGACCACAGCTCGCCAAGCCGAGGTTGTAGCCCGCCAAGCAGAGGTGATAGAAAGGCTCTAACAACAACAGCCACAACCTGCAATAGCCTCAGCATCCCATACACCCCCACCGGGAATTCCAGCACCCGGGGTCACAATTAATGACCAGGAAAATGCGGGCATTCAGGCAGGTCCCATCCCACCTCAGACCTCCAAGGCACCGATTTACCCAACAGAGGCGTCGTTTGAATTCGAGGTCGACCCTATTGCACAGAAAGTGAGCAAGTTGGAAAAGCTCTTTAAACGGGCACAGGGCGTGAATTCGATCCCTAATATTGAGGATGGCTATACTGATTCGGTGGTGACGTTGCCAGATAGATTCAAAACGCCGCATATAGACCGGTTTGATGGTTCTGGGGATTCTATGGTCCATCTACAGCTATTATCTGACATCCTACGACCTATGCGTCTCACCAGATTACAGAAGTTGTCGCTCTTTGGCCGGACCCCATCGAGTATAGTGGCCATCTGGTATGCCAAACTTGAAGACTCTGTGAAAAGAAACTAAGAGGAAATGGCCGAGGCCTTCATAGCATAGTACTCTTACAACACCCAGATCGAGGTCACTACTTGTGATCTCGAAGCAACTCGCCAGGAGTCGAATGAGGGCTTCTCGAATTTTGTGACCCGATGGAGGGCCAAGGCCTCTATGATGCCTGTCCGATCATCTGAAAAGGACCAAATCAAAATGGTAGTCCGTAACTTGCAAGGAAACTTATTACAGAAAATGAAAGTCTTGCATTTGTCTACTTTTACTGACCTCCATGAAATAGGGGTGCAAATAGAGGATGCAATGAAGCAGGATCTGATAGACCACGAGAATGAGCAGCCTAGGAGGGCTTTCACATGCAGTTCCAATGCGACTACTAGCAGTAGTGCAACTGCAAGGCCTTCAGATGTGAGCATGGTCGCCACCACACCCAAGACTGCCAACCCCTTTGCCGGCATATTCAATACAACTCCCCAAACCTATAACCATCAGGCTCGAGGCCAGAGGGTCTTCACCCCACTCTATATTTCCTTATCTGCAGCCCTAAGGGCCCTGATCAAAAAAAGGCATCTGACGCCGTTAGAACAACGCCCACTGCCTGATCCTCTCCCTCTGAAACACAACCTGGCCAAATATTGTGCTTTCCACCAATAGCATAGTCATGATACTGATCAGTGCTTTAGATTACGTCATGAGATTCAAGATCTCGTTGAAAACAAAGTGATAGCGCCTCCCGAAAAGCCTAATGTCACTACAAATCCTCTCCCACCACATAACCAACCCCCTCCACCCTGACAAATAAACATCATCCATACACTGGTTGTTCTTTACAACCCCAGTATATATATCACCCCCTCCCATCTGCCTAAGCCGACGTTGTTCATCCCTGAGAGCACAGACTTATGCATAATGAACACGTCAACAATCCAAATTGAACCCGTGGTGGTGATAGTGGAAGATGGAGGGAGATTAGCTTTGGTGGAGAATACCAGTGCAGTGTCAGAGGGCCCTGTAGATTTTTCTGAGGATGAATACAATCCATGTCGTTATATTGTGCCAACCAATCAGGCAAAACCAGAGATGGAGTTGCCAACAGGAATGGAGGTTAGTGTAGTTCGGGAGGATGGCCCTAGCCAGGGATTAGATGACCTAGCCGACCTGGAGGAAGAGATCGACAATCTGCAGTTCTTCGATGAGCAAGATTCGGGAGATGTGCACATTAACTGGTTTGATCTGAACGAGTTAAAAAATAACTCTGGGTGGCTCAGTGATGAACTTGATATGGATGAGGAACTTCAACCAGAGCTGGAACAGCCAGAAGCAGGAACTACTACAAGGGCCGAAACGGCTGAGGACAAGGGGAAATTGCCGGAGGGCACCGGTATTAAGAATTCAGCTCAGGAATCGGGCATTGTTAGCACTGTTGATACGGAACAAGAGGCTGCACTGAAGCGGTTTAAACAGGAAAGGGATAAGAATAGTCATAAAGTTGGAAAAGCCAAACACGCTGCGGCGGATAACTGTGATGTAAGAGTAATTACAACAAAACCAGACGATTGCCTGTCGGTTGCCAAAGAAGTATGGTGGGAAGATGATGATCTGCATCTTGCCCACACTGATGAGGATTGGGGTCAAGACTTGCCAGACGACACTTGGTACTCTGAGGAGGTAAATCATATGACTAGAAGCAGGCGGTACTTCAAGCCCCCACACTTAGACCAAACTGAAACATCTGGAAATGAGAAATATCTGAGGGAAAAGCTGTTAGAGGAAGAGGCTGTGTTGAAACAATTGAAGAAGATTCAAGCAGACATATCTATCTGGGGGCTGCTTATGATTTCGCAAATACACAGGCAAGCTGTATTGTCGGCAATGGATAAAGCTAAATTGTTTATTGACACAACTCCAAAGCAACTAGTGGGACTTGTCTTCCCAGGAGGTGCTGCGCCAGCTTTGACCTTCTCGGATAAGGAATTGTCACCCAAAGGCTCTGCACATAACAAACCGCTATACATCTCAGTTGAGTGTAGAGAGAAGTGGGTACCGGTTGTATTGGTTGACACTGGGTCTGCAATCTATGTTTGTCCGTCTCGTACAGCCTATACTATTGGCTTGAAGCCAACGGATTCTGTACTAACAACCCAGGTGATCCGAGCTTACAACAACACAAGCAGAGAGGTGATGGGTACAGTTCAGATCAGAACACAAGTCAGGCCAGCCCAACAAGATATTAAGGCCTCGTTTGGCAAGAGGCTATTTTAGCCAATTAGCCAAAAAGTTACTAAATTAGTCAAAAAGCCAACAACCCATACCAAAAAGTCAAAGATTCTCTTTTCACTCTACTTTTTGCACATCTTTTCGTAATTAGTCAAAAAGTCATCCCAAACATACAAGTTTTTTTTACCTACCTTTTTAGCCAAATAGCCAAAAAGTTACTAAATTAGCCTGTTCCCAAACGAGGCCTAAGTTTCACATCCTGGATGTTCCGGCTACTTTTAACTTGTTATTTGGACGACCCTAGTTGCCCCAAGTAAAAGTTATTTCTTCTACCTTGCATCAAATGCTGAAGTATCCTCTTGGAAAGGGGTAGCCATTGTGTTTGGAAATTCATCTATACATCCTCCGCCAGAGGTTACATGACCCGTACTGGAGATTGTACATGACGATGAAGATGTTTTCTTGTCTGGTTTTACCTTAGCTGAGGCCCGGGTGGTGCAAAATATCTTTGCTGTTGATAAGGGCTTATATGTCAGTACTCAATCAGTGTATCTCATGAACAAGCTACAGCATGTTCCCGGGATAGGATTAGGAAAGAGCGGCAAGAAGGGCATTACTACACTGGCTAAATAACCCTCACGCCTTTGGCTTGGGCTATACGCCCACCAAACAGGACTGGGTGAGGAAAGGGAAAGAAATGGCCGGAAAAGCAAGAGCAAAGCAAAGTGGAAAGCACTATGAGCTTATGCATAGGCCAATTCAGGAAACTCTGAACAACCACTTTGTCCGGGAAGGGGAAAACTTCCCATTTTGCGGCTTTCCTGAGCCATGGTTGAACTCCGAGAAGCGGCATCTACCCGGTTTCAAGATTTTCTTCGACTTATAGCTGCAAGAGGGTGAAGCCATAGAGGAATAGACTAAATTAACTACTGAGGCTGAACAGAGCACAAAAAGTGAGTCCAATAGCAGTGAACTTGAGATAGGAGTAGCACTGGCATGTCTCATTTCGGATCCTCAGATCAATCTGGAGGGCTTGGGGGATGACCTAACCGTTCCATGATCGAAGACCAACCAGGTGTGAACCCTTCCAGTGGTATCTTGGATGCATCTGATGCATCGTTCCTCACTTGGCAGCTGGAGGAAGGCTTCCTGTCTAGTAGCTATAAGTCAGGTAGTGAACCAGAATCTGATTCCACAGAGTCTGAGGGGTCGAAATCAGATTCCAATTCTTCTAAGTCTAGGTCCGGTATTCCTAGGGTTGATAACCCGAATGCCGATGTTTTTTCTAGGTCGTCTTTTTCTTTTTTTTTCCAGTGAATGAGAATGACACTGCTGGTTTTGAGTACTTCTCTGTGTCACTTGTATATTGCATTGATCATGACTTTCAAAATTTTGATAAAAACGATGAGGAAGGCATTCCTCTGGTTTTGAAACATTTGATTAATCGAGAGGATGAGAGGTTTGTAAAACCCCTTGTTGATGAAATCATTCCAATTAATGTGGGTACTGAGAAGAATCCGCGTCTGGTCCAGATCGGGTCCACGTTGTCTTTGGAGGAACGCAAGCGCTTAGTCGCTTTATTAAAAGATTTCAAAGATATTTTCGCGTGGTCCTACGAAGACATGCCTGGAATCGATCCTGAGATTGTACAGCATCAGATCCCTCTTAACCCCGAGGCCTGACCCGTCAAGCAGAAGCTGCGAAGAATATGCCCAGATTGGGCTTTGAAGATTAAGGAGAAGGTCACCAAGCAGACGCAGGGTTTTTGCTAGGATCTGAGTATCCAACTTGGTTGACCAACATTGTTCCAGTGCCAAAGAAAGATGACAGAATTCGGGTGTGTGTGAATTTCAGATATCTGAACAAAGCTAGTCCGAATGACGACTTCCTCTACCGTACATCGATGAATTGGTGGACTTCACCGCAGGCCATGCGTTGCTCTCCTTCATGGACAGATTTTTTGGGTATAACCAGATTTTGATGGCGACTGAGAATAGAGAGAAGACCACTTTCATCACGTCGTGGGGAAGCTACTACTATAGGGTGATGTCGTTTGGGTTGAAGAATGCTGGGGCCACCTATCAACGGGCTGCAACCACAATTCTACATGATATAATCCACAAAGAGGTTGAGGTGTACGTAGATGACATGATTGTCAAGTCCAAAGAAAGAGAGGACCACTACACCGCGTTGAAGAAATTCTTTCAACGGATCAGAGAATATCGATTGAGGCTGAATCCACACAAGTGCACTTTTGGCGTAACAACAGGGAAAATACTGGGGTTCTTGATTACACAGAGGGGCATCGAGGTAGATCCTTCCAAAATCAAGGCCATCCTAGAAATGCCACCACCAAGGACTAAAAAGAAGGTGCAAGGCTTTTTGGGTAAAGTGCAATTCATAAGACGGTTTATTGAAAAATTAACCTTGACTTGTGAACCACTATTTGGTCTCCTGAAGAAAGGGAAAAAAATTCAATGGGATGACCAATGCCACTTTGCTTTTGAGCAGATCAAGCAGTACCTTCAAAACTCGCCCGTGTTGTCGCCACCAGAGCCAGGGAAGCCGTTGATTTTGTATTTGTCAGTAACGGACACAACGATGGGATGCATGCTTGCTCAAGAATCTGAAGATAGAGTAGAGAAAGCCATCTATTACCTGAGTAAAAAGATGCTGGATTATGAGACCCGTTACACCCCACTAAAGAAGGCTTGTTTAGCCTTGGTATGGGTTACCAGGAAGTTGAAGCATTACCTATTAGCTCACTTCGTAATTTTGGTTTCAAGATTAGATCCCATCAAATATCTCTTTGAGAAACCAACACGTACGAGTAGGCTAGCCCGTTGGTTGCTTCTCCTTTATGAATTTGATTTGAAATATGTGACTCGCAAGTCTATCAAGGGGAGAGCAGTAGCAGAGTTCCTGGTAGATCACCCAGTGAAAGGGGAAGAATCAGTAGAATACCTATTCCCAGATGAGGCTATTTTGTAGGTCGAGGAAGAGATTTGGACAATGTACTTTGACGGAGCATCTAACCAGTACGATTATGGGATAAGGGTGTTGCTAATAGCACCCGACAATTCCCATATACCCTTAGCCTTCATACTCCGATTCAAAGTATCCAATAACAAGGCAGAATATGAAGCATGTATCGCTAGATTAGAAGCCACCCTAGAACTAGGGGCAAAAAGGTTGGACGTCATCGGGGACTTGAACCTGGTTGTGTCTCAAGCAAAAGGAGACTAGAAGATTAAGGAAGAAATGATAAAAATCTATCACCAAACCCTGGATGTTCTGATTCCTAGGTTTGAAAAGCTAACATTCACTCATCTCACTCATCCTCTAAGAGAGAACAACAGGTTTGCTGATGTTTTATCAACTCTATCTTCTATGATAGACATCCCTCTGGGAGTCCGGATGTGTCCGATCATCATTGAACAGAGATATATGCCAGCCTACAAGACTATTGCCGCAATAGATGAAGTACAAGATCAGGACCCGTGGTATTATGATATCTGAAACTTCTTGGAAAATGAGGTTTATCTACCAGGGGCAAATGCCAAAGATAAGAGAGCAATATGGCGGATCGCCATTCAATTCATCATTTGTCAAGGTAAATTATACAAAAGAGGCCATCTGGGAATGCATAAGTTATGTGTCGATGCAGAAGAATCGAAGTGCCTAATGGAGGCCATCCACAGAGGGGAGTACGGATTACACATGAATGGGGTAATGTTAGCCCAGAATATTCTACGGCAAGGTTATTACTAGTCTACCATGGAAGAGGATTGTATCGGTTTTGTTCGGCGATGCCACAAATGCCAGATTCATGCCAATCACATGAACATTCCGCCGTCAAAGCTGTACAACATAACTTCACCATGGCCATTTTTAGTCTGGGGAATTAATGTCATTGGGGCAGTTATACCAAAAGGGTCGAACAGGCATGAGTACATCCTGGTGGCAATTGACTATTTTACAAAGTGGATGGAAGCTCAGTCCTATGCAATGCTGAAAGCATCGCATGTTGGCCAAGTTCATCAAAAACAACATCATTTGCGGCTACAGGGTCCCAAACGAGATTATTTTAGATAATGGTTCCCACTTCAAGAAAGAAGTGATCGACTTGTTGGAGAAATATAACGTGTCTTTTCACAAGTCATCTATCTATCGGCCACAAATCAATAGAGTTGTTGAGGCTGCCAACAACAACATCAAGAACATTCTATAGAAGATGGTGGAAACCTACAGGGACTGGCCAGACAAATTGCCGTTTGCACTCTGGGGTTATAGAACTTCAATCCGAACTTCTATAGGGTCCACCCCTTATTCTCTCGTTTATGGTATGGAGGTTGTTCTGCCGATTGAAATAGAAGTGTCATCACTGCGAGTTATGGCAGAATGTCAGATAACAAAGGCAGACTGATAGCAGAGCAGGTTCGAAAAGCTGATGTTGTTTGATAAGAGAATGCTGAAAGCACTATACCATATTCAAGGTTATCAACACAGAATTGCCAAGGCTTTCAATAAGAAAGTTAAGTCTAGGAATCTGAAATAAGGGGATTTGATGCTGAAAGACAACTGAGCTCCTATCCATGACCCTAGAGGCAAGTTCAGACCCAATTGGATTGGTCTTAATATCATTAAATCTATCTGGTCAGGTGGAGCTGTTATTCTTATAGACCTAGATGGCCTAGAATTTTCCCAACCAATCAACATGGACAAGTTGAAGAAATATTACCCTTGAGAGGCTCGCTAGGCCGAAAACTCAAAAGGGTGACCTAAGCAAAAGTTAGAGCACAAAAAATTGAAATAAGAAAAACTGAGCTTGCAAGGTTGAAAACCCAGAAAGGGCGGCCTTGGCAAAAGTTAGAGCGTAAAAGGAGAGCGTTAATACCTGAGCTAACCCTAGCCAAACTACGTAAGGCCTGATTCTCATCTTGGGGATACGTAGGCAACTTCATTCTGAAGTCCGCTCGTAAACACCTCCAAATCAACTGTGTCCATGTGATTGATCAAGGCATCTTTTTATTTTCGTTATTTGAAAGTTCAGTTGTGATCCTTACCCTGAGAGAAGAGCTAACTATAGTGTTGAGCAATGCTATTCAGTCTAGGGGCAATTTTCTATTTTTGGATTCGGGGTTGTACATCTCAATGATAGATTCCATGTGTGTCAAGTTATGATCCTTATCAAAAATGGTTTTGAAAAGTTTTGATAAAAGTTGATTTTTTGTTCAAATTAATGTTTTTACAACTTAGACCATTTTTGGACCAGAAAGAAAATTTCCAGTGCTCACAACTTCAATTTCATTGATTTCAATACAAAGTTCTCTGACTCTTTATACAAATCAAAATTGCTTTTATTACATCTTAAAGACTTCAAAAGTTAGATCAAAGCAATAAACTTAGGGCATAGATGAGTCA
Source organism: Camellia sinensis (assembly GCF_055761805.1). NCBI lineage: Eukaryota > Viridiplantae > Streptophyta > Magnoliopsida > Ericales > Theaceae > Camellia > Camellia sinensis. The sequence goes on from NC_138962.1 coordinate 53,760,315, forward strand.
GGTGTTCATGCGTCACATCCATGTGCTTGTGGAAGCTTTCGATGTTAAAATAGGCCCGGTCTGTGCTTCTTCTTCAAGCCAAGCCAAGCATTCGCTAGAAAAAGTGCAGCTAAAATTGGGAGCAGGAGCCAGAAGTTCTCTCATCCTCCAAGCATTGGAGTATCTATCCAATTGTGAATCTCGGATTGGGAATGAAGCCGGGTACTCTACCCCCTCTTCTGGGCAAGTCTGGTCATGTCCGAACTGACGCCTAAACCGGAACAGAAAGTAGAATACACAGAGTGTCAAGCCCATCAGCTGAATGCCAGGTTGTCGAGCCATGTTGTAGTTCATCTCAGTCAGATCAAACCAGGGGCAACGCCAAGCAATGTCAACAGCAAACCTGTTGCACATCTAATGGCACCACCACCCTTCGTTTAGGAAATCAACTAGCCGTTAGCGGAAGAAATAACCCCAGGCTAAGTATGTAGGGCAAGAGTCCACTACCTTCAATCTGTCCATGCGCCATATATGGGGAGGGATGAAAGAAAAAAAAGATTAAAGAATAGAGAGATGTGCGCTGAGAGAAAAAGTGAGAAAAGGGCTTTGAGAGAAAAACAGAGCATAAGTGCCAAGTGATGTGAGAAACACATATTAGAAAGGGTAGGAAATATTACCTGAAGAAGTAGTGGACTTCTTGCAAATTTGTTTGTCTCTCGCCGATGAAAGGCGTCTAAGCCCATCAAAGTCTCGGCCAATACCTAGCCAATGCAATTCTTGTCCTCTTTCAAGCCTAGTGCCATTTCAACTTGCCGAATGCTAGACCCACCAAAACTAGAGGCAAGAAGAAAATGTGCTAACATGCTTAAACAAAGGGGGTGTTGTCAAAAACCTCGCCAAAGAAGATTGCTTCGGTCACCGGCGTCAAAAAATCAATGAATCAAACTGGGGATATGTAGCTCTCCGTTGTGAACCAAGGATTGAGCCTCATGTGAAGTGAGCCCACACATTCTTCTTAGAGCTTGGACGCGACCAAAACGGGACTGAGGCAAGATTTCCTTGTCATGCTGGGATTTTATCAAAACTTGGAATTCATCAATTATAGGGCATATCCCTTGTCCCACAAAGATGAAAACATGTGTGATCGAGTTCCAACACCTAGCCTCGGCGTGGAGGAATGGAAAACACAGCGGAGAACAATTTAATGGGAATAGTGCATTTATCCCGAAACCCCGAAAATTTACTTTTTTCGAGCCATCCAAAGTTGCAATCCAATTTGAGAGTTTTTCGGCAATGAATGGCTCCATTTGTGGTAAAAACAGAGCTGAAATGAAGAAATTACAAAGTCCCAGCTTTTATAGAAGGTAAGGCACTGAGTGGAAGACAGGTGGCAACAATCTGGAGGTCCCTCACATTGATGGCCGACCGGCCAGTGGTGATGGCCGACAGGCCACATTTGTAGCCGATTGGCCACCACTGGTGGCCGACAATCTCCATTTGTGGCTGATGGCCTCTTGGTCTATCTTGTGGTCCACCTGTATGTTGAGAGTGCTGAGAATCTCTGCTTTGTTCTGCTTTTTGCGCATTCCGAGGTCTTATTTTCAGTCCCTTTGGGCTTGAGCATGTTCATTTGAGTTGTATTCGTCTTGTTTTGCTTATCGAGTTGTATTTGTGTTGTTTATCAAGTTGTTATGTTGCTTATCGAGTTGTATTTGTTTTGCTTTTGCTTGTCGAGTTGTTGTGTTGTTTATCAAGTTGTTATTGTTAGTTGTTTATCGAGTTGTCTTACTTTGTTTGTTAAGTGTTGGTCGGTTCATTACCTGATTAAGAAAGTGCCAATACAATGTGCAATTTACAATCAAGATCAATCTCGTTTTTATGCAATGTGATGTTATGCGGTGCTCAGAATGCAAAATACAACACTTTTTCATCGAAAAGCTGTTTTCATTCTGATCATGGTCACTTTTTACAAAAGAGTACAAGTTTTAAAGAAAAATAAAACCTTCTATAGCTATATAAAGTGCTAAAACTACTAACAACAAGAAATAAAGCCAAAAAAAAACATAAATCAGCGCCAGCTATCTCAGGCTCAAGAGGTCCTCTTCATTCTCTTCCTGGGCGGGGTCTCAGAGCTGTCTCCGTCAGCGCCGCTGTCTGCACCTCCCTCCAAACTGGAGTCTGAACCAGAGTCATCACCGCTCTCTACCTCAGAGCCTGACTTAGCATCATCTCCACTAGCAGAACCTGAGCCAGCGTCATCGTCTCCACTCTCAAATGACTCAGCGTGCTGACTCGCGGCCTCCTCGGCCTCGCTGGTCTCAGCATCGTCATCGCTTAGAGTGGGCTCTGAAGGGCTCCTTTGATCTCAACCACGACGTCCCCCTCAGCCGCATGTCAGAACCTGCATCTCTCTCCTCCCTGCTGTTGGAGGAGGTACTACTGGTACAGGTGCTGCTGGTGCTACTGGTCCTATCGATACAGGTGGAACCTAAAAATGGCAATTCATGTCAGTTACAGCATATGTATCAAATGCGATGCAGAAGTCAAATACAGTGTGTGAGTGTAGTGTGTCAGATGTGATCTATAGATGCAGTGTATTAGTGCAAATATGAGAAGTTTTCAATTGAAATGTCAGTGTCCGTGTGTCATTGGAAATTTGATGCATGAAATATAAAACTGAAGAGAATACCTGAATACCGTGGAGACTAAGCAATGCCTCTCTCTTCAATATCATCCCTTCGAATAAAGTCACCAGCTCGAGTAATCCCTCAGTGTACCCTGCAGGTGCCTGCAAATGCATTGGGAATGATTAATGTCCAGAAGGAATGAATATCAGAGAGAAAGGAAAAAATGAAAATTGTAGTACATACCGGAGGTGAGTCAGGAGCTCTGGCATATCTATGACATGCCGCCAGAGGCTCAATCGGAATTTGGTATGCCTCTCCGGTGTACTGCCAACATGTCAACTTGGTCAGAAGCTCAGGCCAACCAAAGCTCTGTCTAGCAGGGGGCACCCCTCTGGCCCTACCCCTCGATGCTCGAGCCGTGCTCGTTGAAAGGACGTCTACTGCCCTCCCTGTATGAACATGAGTACCCATCAAGAGAGGCATGAGATGCATCTGGATAAATGTCGCATAGTCCCCCTCTCCGAGAAAGTAGTCGGCATCCAGGCCCTAAGTAAAGTCGATCACTTCCCTGGAGGAGAGGCCCTCTGTAGCCCGCATGGATGGCGGAGGCAACATGGGAACTACCTACTGCAATAAACCTAACATCTGACGTATGAAGCGCTCACCTAAGAACCAGGCTTGGAAAACCGGGCCCTTGAGTACAAGTCGATAACGAGAAGCCCTCCGAGCACCAGCAAACTGTCTCTGACACCTTTAGGCAACATCACCCAGGGCTGCCACGAGATCTGCAAACAAAGAATGCATAGATTGTTAGTTGCTATTAGATATGCAATATGAGGCAGAGCTGAAGTAAAGTAGTAATAACTATGATTTTTTGAGTTACCTCTACCGCGATCACGGTGTCAAAGTACTGGCGGAAGAACAGAAAGGTCTCTCTGGTCCTTCTTATGCACCTGTTGTCGTACCGATGAGAATAGGGTACAACAGGAGGCATCTCCACCTTCAGCTCCGAGGCAAGGGTGGGAAAATATGCATATACCCACAGCTACAAAAAATAAAAAGGGCAACAATGAGTATACAACAGATAAACACAGGTAATACAGAAAGCAGAATATGTGTGTAATGTGCAGAGAATACAGAATACAGAGAGAGTGCAGAAAGCAGAATGTATAGTACAATGTACAAAAAGTACAAGTGCAAAGAAAAGATCAGACTATGTGTGTGCAGTGTAGAGAAAGTGCAAAGCAGAAAGCACGGCAAGAAATGCAAAGCAAAAAAGTAAAGCATACCTCCCAGGCTCTCTAGTAGCCGCCGACTCTGTTCCCACTCCTGTGGGATGTCGAGCTCATATATCCATGCAAAGTGGCCAAGCCAGCGCCACCCCAGTCATAAAGCCAGACCTGAGACAAGTCTACCAGGGCGCTCAAGAGATACAGCCCTACAGTGTTCGCCCTGTCGGCGAACAAAGTGGTACCGAAAAAGAACATCAAGAAGCCCCGGACGTACTGCTCGATCTCCTCAGGGGTCTCTGGGTCCGTTCCTCTAAAATGCTCTTAGAACCAAGTGTATCGCACCATCCCTGACCGGAAGATAGGCGGACGAGCCCCCAATAGGTAGATCCAGGCGGCCTCCTACTCGCCCATGTCTGTATCGTAAGGGATCGGATGACCCCCTACCTCTATGCCAGTGAGCATGGCGAAGTCATAGGGAGTCATCATCATCTCCCCTGCGCTAGAGAAGTGGAAAGAGTTGGTGGTATCCCACCACCTCTCTACCAGTGCGCTAAGTGAGGGCCTGCTCGCTATGAGACGTGATAGCCCCATACAGAACAAGCCTAAGCCGGCCTCATTGATGATCTAGCGGACGCCGACAGGGAGCTCCGTCTACCACTCCCTCGTGGATATGGCTCTATATCCTCTAATAGAGTGTGAGTCTTTTTGTAATTAGAATGGACAGATGAAAGGCAGTATAAGAAATACAGTGCAAGAATGTGTTTGACCCAAATAGATGAAAGGTAGTGTCAGAAATACAGTGCAAGAATGTGATTTATGCAAGAAATGCAGGGTACATTGAGGAAAATGTAAGAATACAGTGTATACCTCGGTAGCGCCATAGGATAAATGGGACTCCAGCTCTCGTAGCAAGAGGTCCTCTGGCACACCTCGTGCAAATCCTTTGAAATAACGAATACTATCGGGTGAAAGCACATGTGTCTCAGAATGATATGTCTCTGGGTCAAAGGGTCAAACCCTAGGTAGTAGTGATACAGGCTCAGGATCTACCTCTATCCCCGAAGAAGATCCGTCATGTGAAATGTCATCCGCCATCTGGAAAGGAGGTGAGAAAGTGGGCGAAAATGAGGAAAATGGGTGGAAAATGCCAAAAGTCAACAAAAGTCAACCCTAGGAGAGAGAAAAAGGAAAGAAAAAGTCAAAGCCTGGAAAACGGCACAGAACCCAAGAAGAACTCGAGGGAAACAAGCCTCAAGTGGTGAAAATGAAGAAAAAGCACCGAAATCAAATTTTAATCGGTTCAAAATAAAGGAAATCAAAAGGTTTTAGCAAATCAAATGTTCGTTGGGCATTAGAAAACGCATATAAAGCGTGGATCTAGAGAAAAAAAGTGTCTAGAGAGAGAAAGGGATGATTTTCGGCAAGGGGGTGTGAAGAAATGAAGTTTGGGTGTGTATATTTAAAGACCCGACGTGAAATGTCCAAAATGTCCCCGAAACTGTCATCGGTGGCCGACCGGCCACCACTGGTGGCCAATAACCTTCAAGTGTGGCCGATGGGTGGCCGACGACCTCTCATTGTGGCTGACAGGTTCCCAGTGCTCCTAAATTAGGTCTTGGTGCTGTTTTGTGTCTTCTTTTTTCACGAAGTGCAAGAAAAGTTCACTTTTGAGTTCAAATTGCCGCTACGGAAGCTCCAAACTGTGTCTTTGGCGCACGACGGTTCATCGCTGACCCACATCAACAAGGTGTATCCTTTTTGAACATATTGCAACTCTTCCGAGAGGTAAATCGGGAGTTGCTGAGTTGGTTTTATCAAGTACGCTTTTGCTACTGCATAGAGTATGCATTTCTCTATTTGCTGCATAGAGCGTGCACTTCTCTATTATTGCATAGAACATGCTTCTACTTTTTCATGCATAAAACATGCATAGAACATGCTTCCAATTCATCTGGCATAGAACGTACTGTCACTACATTTGCATGGAACATGCTTTGAATTGTGCATAGAACATGCATTCTTACTATGTTATGCTTGTTGAGTCTCTCTGTTATGTAGGCACGATATTGTATGTACGGTTCATTTAGAGGAGTTCCAGGTGAAATCATTCCTGTCCATCGAACCACTCCTTTCGGTTTAGAGACATTTGGGTGCGACCCGGTGTTCTCATTACCTCTTTTCTTCTCTCGAGGGTGACGTATTAGGACGCTTCGGTTAGAGACATTTGGGTGCGTCACGGTGTTCTCGTTACCTCTTTCTTCTCTCGAGTGCGACGCGTTCGGATGCTTCGGCTAGAGACATTTGGGTGCGTCCCGGTGTTCTAACCACCTCTTTCTCCTCTCACGTGCGGCACGTTAGGACACTTCGGTTAGAGACATTTGGGTGGTTCCCGGTGTTCTCACCACTTCTTTCTCCTATCTCGTGCGGCACGTTAGGATGCTTAAGTTTCGAACATGCGGGCGTGTCCCCATGTTCATCACACCACCTTCTTCTCCTCTTGCATGCGACACATTAGGACGCTTTGATTAGAGACATTTGGACGCGTCCCGGTGTTCTCGTTACCTATTTCTCCACTCACGTGCTACACGTTAGGATGCTTCGGTTAGAGACATGTGGGTGTGTCCCAGTGTTCTCACCACCTCTTTCTCCTCTCGCGTGCGGCGCGTTAGGACGCTTCGGTTTCGAACACGCAGGTGCATCCCTGTGTATATCACACCACCTTCTTCTCTTCTCGCGTGCGATGCATTAGGACGCTTCGGTTAGAGACATTTGGGTACGTCCCGGCGTTCTCGTTACCTCTTTCTCCTCTCACGTGCGACGCATTAGGACGCTTTGGTTTCGAATACGCAGGTGCGTCCCGGTGTTCACCCTCTCTCTCCTCTCGTGTGCGATGCGTTAGGACGCTTTGGTTTCGAATACGCAGGTGCATCCAGGTGTTCACCCTCTTTTTCCTCTCGCATGCGGCGCGTTAGGATGCTTCGGTTTAAAACATTCGGGTGTGTCCCTGTATTCATATCATCTTTCCCCTCACATGTGCAACGCGTTAGAATCTTGTTTGACGCCTCGGGTGCGCTCGATAGTTGTGTTGTTCTTTTCCTTTCCTACGTGATCTGTGGTTAAGCTTGCATAATTTTCTTACATCCTTTCTACATGAAATGTGATTTGGTTTATGTTTACTTGCTTCTGTTCATGTTTGAGTTTGTTGTACCTTGTTTTGATTTAAATGTAGCATTTCTTTGCATAACATTTACATCTACATGTTTCATTACAGCCTCATTGCATGATCATAAGTTATGTTCTTGCATCGTGCATATCATTTACATCTTGCTCCAAAACTAAGCTGGTTTGATTCCTTGCAAAGGGATACGTAGGCAGCTTGCGGGCGCAACCGTTCTTTGTCCTGCTTGTTTGTTTGTCCAAGTCTTCGGCCTTGTCAAAAATAGGTCGTCTCTAGACTTTGACATTCACTCTCATCATTTCATGACTTCTGAGTTCTGTCAAAGAGGAGAAACTGTAGACACCTCATTTTTTACCGTTCTTAAGGCTTGGACGTCATCATTTGTGCACTCGATGATTGTGCTTGTTTGTGTTCGTTTTGAGCGCCCGAAGTCCTCGGCGGAACACCTTGTCTTTGAGCCTCTAAACCTTATCTATTTTGTGCATGTTTTTGGACCAAGAGCATGTTGCCTCTAGTCTGGAAGAGTGGGTGACCTTTCGGCCAGCCCCAAAGGCTATCGGCCATGGCTTGTGCTTGTCAGCTACTAGTGGTGGCCAACGGCCATTGGTCTCTTTTTCCAGATATTTGTTGCCAGTTGTGCCAACTGTTGTTCACTGAGCTGCATCTCCATACACGTGTATGGTAGGATGTTCCCAAGCTCAAGACTTGTTTTTCTATATATAGGGGGGTTCCTCCCCCATTTTGGAGGATTAGCATTTTTAGAACAAAAATACCTCCCTCTCTCTAGAATTCTGTCTCTCTCTCTCTCTCTCTCTCTCTCTCTCTCTTGTTATTTTTCACACATTTGCCTAGTTTCTCTTAGGTTTTGCATACCAACCCTTAACCAAATACTCTCACATTTGGGCTGAGATAACTTGGGACCTTCTTTGAGCTCTAGAAGGTGGTTTGAGCTTGGATTATTGGCTATTTTGTGCTTTGCTTCAAAGGTATAGCATTTGCCTTGTTTCTACTTGCTTTATATAATTGTTTTGCCATCCTTTTAAATTGTTTTAAGGCTGGTTTTGAAGTGTAAAAACCTATATTTTTATGACGTAAAAATGGTGGTTTGAGGCTATTTTGAGTTAAGGGGTTGTCCACCCTTTTTGCTTCTTAGCTTGTTAAGCTTTTATGCTATTATTCACCACTTTCAAAACAACTTTTTTTGACCTTTTAACCACTAAATCTCAGAGGTTTTTTAGTGGTAAAAATCAACTTGTGAAATCGAAAATTGGAGGGTTAGCCTCCCCTCCTTGTGTCTTGTTTGTATGCTTAGTTAGCCTCCCCTCCTTGTATCTTGTTTGTATGCTTAGTTAGCCGGATATTATTTTAGCTTTTAGTGGCTCAAGTCCGATATGTTTTAAGCTCTGTTTTGACTTGTTTTGGCTCTGTTTTAGGCTGGTTAATTCATTTGAGCCTTGTATTGCATAGTTGTAGTGTAATTTTCCTTCACTAGTTTAGTGTTTTAATGCTTTAATCACCATTGTTTTGAGTTGATAGCATGTTTTAGTGTTGTTTTGCACTTCATTTCAACACTTAAAATCTCTGTAATCTCTCTCCATTCTTCACTCTCTTTTTTTCTTTGAAAGTGGTTTTAAACCTCTTGTTTGCCTAAGTGTGAAATGGAGGTGTTACACCTAATGGTTTAATCCCTTAAGGGGTTCATTACCAACAGTGTAATGCCTCTTTCATGCCCAAAGCTACTTAAGATTTGAACCATCTTTTCATTAGAGGATACTCACCAATGGACTAAATTGATTAAAGGATGATTCGGCAATTAAAATGAGTAAACAAAATCGGACAAGTAAAAGATGCAAGATAAGCATCTTTTGTATTGCATTGCATTGCATGTGTTCGAATCAGACGTTAATTCGAACATAAGGAAAATGGGACATTTCATACTCAAAAGTGATGAAATGTGCCATTTTCCTTGGTCACCATTACCCTTGATCATGCATGATAGGGTGGTGGTCCTTTTGAGTCTTGTTTTGCACTTATTAATTTGTATAAGCTTGGTTCCTTAGCCATCATGCATGGAAATTGCTTGATTGATGGTTTGAGGGCCAAGAGTTACACTCATTTGAACTTGTTTGATGATAAGGAGGGTAATAGTACAAACATCCCTTGAGAATATACTGCTTTGCCTCTATTTGGTCTCTGTCGCAGCAAAAGGAAGTTCAAGTCAGCAGTGGCCGATGGCCACCAGCAGTAGTCGATCGACCATCAATGGTAGCCGACGGCCACCATTGGTAGCCAACCGGCCATCAATGAAATTTGCACAGTATGTTGGTAAGGTGGAGCAGAGGTATTCTGGAAGTTAACAGCACTGTTGGTGTTTGAATGTGCAAACAAAGGCGTTCAATGGCAAGGCGGTGGCTTTTCGGGTGGAGAAACCGAGCATGCATGCATCCCTCACTTCCCGAGGCCTTTTAGTTGCTTTGCTTAGTTAGTTAGTTGTAGCTAATTGATGCAAATGATGTAATTATTCAAGTAGATTAGCTAGTTAATTCATGTTGTAATTAATTAAATTAATTGCTTGTTTAGCTAATTAATTTGATTTGTAATATTTAGTTCACTAGAGTAGTTAATTAATTCGGTTTGTAATAATTAGTTAGCTTAATTAGCGTAACTAGTTAGTTAGCTTATTCATTCGGACCCTCCTTCGCGAGGGCGTAATGTTGTAATAAGTGTGCGTGCGTGCGTGTGTGTATGTCTTCCAACCCCACGTCTTTCTCCCTTTTATTTAATCGCTTTCGATGGTTAGATTAGGGACATTTTCAATTAGCATACCTTATGTTTGTATACTTACATCTATTCATTCGTATTGCATGCACCGAGGCTCGGCGCATCATTCAAACTGCATCGTCATTTCAATAATTCTTTGAATACGTGTTTAATCGCATGTTATTCAAATCGACTCATATGCCATATTAGTAGCCAGGCCTATTAATTGCATTATTGCATATGTTGCATTAAGAATCTTGTATAGTTAGGATCATGCATCTTTCTAACTAGTTTCTATTTTGACTTGGAGTACTCGGTGAGTCTTTATGCTTTAGCATGCTTGCATGAGTGTGATTGCCATATTGCCATGTTCAGCATGCTTGCCATGAGGCTATGTGCTTAAATGCTAAACTGCATGAATGCCTGTGTATGAAGGCTTGTTGTTTGAATTGGAACGATTCAACGAATGCATGTTTTAAGCCCACTATGTTTGGTGGCAAATCTGCATCTTTTAAGTCCACTTGAGGGTGGCAAATTCAAATCATTTTCGCAAACAAACATGAGTTGAATTGTTCTAAGTTTTGCAAACTAGTTTATATTTGCGTGTGCGCGTCACATAGTAAAGCTAGTTTAATAATCAAAACAAGAACACATAATGTTTATAAAAACGCATATTATGATTAGTAGAGGCCAATCTTTGATTGGGTGAGCGGGAGTGCTCATTTCAAGACCTTCCCCTCTCATACCTAAATTCCCGAGCCGAGGCAACTTTGATAATGACGGACAGGTGGCCTTTGGCACGATTCAGGATTTCTTAAATTTTTCCAAAAATAAAATATTTCGATGGCAACTCTGTATCTGGAAAAGCAGTCTAATTTTGGCATTATTTGATTTAAAATCGATTTTTCAAAAAGGTTTACCGTATTTGGACTCTTTGGTGTTTATTAGTTTCACGTTGCACTTGTGAGACTAGATTCAGAACCGCGGGAGTCCAAACTGTGAGGCTTTCTTTTCAAACCCTTTCCGAAAGGCGGGGCGCCAAAAAAGGCGAGTCCACAACGAGCACTAATGCAAATGCGATGCAAAAAACATATAACTGTAGATAAAATTTTATATCATGAAGTTCGAGTCAAGTTCTCTAAATCTCCAGCAAAGTCACCAGAAACTATAGCTCGACTTTTCGTACTCCTTTCGAAAGACGATAAGCCCTACTGTTCGGACTCCCGTGGTTCTAATCTGATTCTACAAGTGCATTGTGAAATAGAAAACACAAAAATGTCCAAATCTGATAAATCTTTTGGAAAATCGATTTTAAATCAAAAAAGTCAAAATGTACTATTTTTCCAGATACAGAGTCGCCACCTAAATATTTTAAAAAAATTTAGAAAACCCATGACTTGCGCCATAGGCCACGTGTCCGTCATCACCAAGATTATCTCAACTCGGGAACTTGGGTACGAGAAGAGAAGGCCATGAATTGAGCACCCCCACTCGCCTGATCAAAGATCGACATCTACTAATCATGATGTGATTCTTATTTACATTATATGCCCTTATTCCAATTTTATTAGGCTAACTTTTACTCTGTGATGCACACAAGTATAGACTAATTTACAAAAATTGGAACATTTGATTTCATGTTTGTTTGAAAATCGTTTGTGAATGTGCCACTTGAAAAAGTGGGCTCAAATGTACATTAATCAAACTATCCCAATTTAAGCAACTAGCCTTCATGCATATGCATTCAAACAGTTTATCACTTAAGCACTTAGCCTCGCCTCATGGTGAACATGCTTTAACATGGTAACAACCACACTGATGCGATATGCTAAAACAAATAAAAGTTTACCTAGTACTGCAAGCCAAAAAAGATGACAGAGTTAGAAAAATACATGATCCTAACTACACAATGTGACTAATGCAACACATGTGATATGCAATTACTAGGCTCGGCTACTAATATGGCATATGAATCAATTTGATAGCATGCGGTCTAAGCATGTATTCAAAGAATGTTTAACTACAATGTAGGTTAGAATAATGCGCCGAGCTCAATGCATGCAAGATAATGGATGCATGGCATGAGAGATGCCAAACGAAACATGATGCCCTAAACTAACCATCATAAGCAAGTAAATAAAAGGGATAAAGACGTGGAGTTGGAAAGCATACACATTATTACAATTGTGCCCTCGCGCAGGAGGGTCCAAATAAACTAACTAACTAAGCTAATTAACTAGCTATTACAAAATGAATTAACTAATTATTACAAAGGGAATAAACTAACTATACTAGCTAGTTATTGCAAAACCAATTAATTAATTAACTATTCTATGGAACTAACTAATTGACTGATTACAAATTAGAATTAACTAATTAATTACAACATGAATACAACATGAAAGAAGTAACTAAGCTAACTAATCAGGCCCGGGAAGCGAGAAATGCTCATGTATGCATGGATTTTCACCCGCAAAGTTCACTATTATGCTGCTAGAATGCCTCTGTTGCACAGTTAGAACATCTTTTGACCTCAGCCTCTACTCTGTTCTATTCCAAAAAGTTGCTGCTCAATTTGACAAAAGTGGCCAACAGGCCACGAAAGGTAGTCTACCATCCAAAAAAAGTGATCTACCGGCCACTAAAGCCTGGTTCCTCCTGCTGTAACAAAAAGCATATAGAGCACAAACAGGATATTCTCAAGGTATGTGTGTCCACCCTACCTCTCATTATCATCAAACAGCTCAAAGGAAAGGTAGGCTTGATTCGCAAGGGGGTACAATTTCAATAAATGCACAATAAAAGACTCTCAAACCTCCTCCTTATTATGGATTGATCAAGGGAAATGGTTGACCTTGGAAACTTGAACCATTTCATCACTAGCAAGTATGAAACGCCTCAAGTTTTCGTGTGTTCAATTAACGGCCGATTGAACACCAAATTGCTTATTATCTTGCATCATTTTTTAGTCCCAATTTTATCTTCATTTTAATTACCAACCCTTCCTTAGTTCATTAAGCTCAATAGTGATCTTTAAGCCCTCTAATGGAAAGAAATATCAAACAAAGAGTTGTTTTGGGCATAAAAGAGACACCATGTCGTTGGTAATGAACCCCCAAAGGGATTAAACCATTAAGTACAATACCTCAATTTCATGCTTAAACAAACACTTGGTTTGAAACAACTTTCAAAACAAAGAAAAAACCAAGAAATGAGAAAGGTTGCAGAAATGATTAGAGGTAATCACAAGTATGGAAAGTAAGAAATAAATACTATCAACTCAAATAGGTTGGTAACTAAGGCCTAAACCTCCAAACCTATGAGCACCATTACACTACAAGCATGCAATACAAGGCATAAATAGAACAAGCACACTAAAACAATCATAAAACACCTAAAACCAGTGCTGGAATTGAAAGCAAAAGAGCTAAAAGAGTAAGCTATAACATAGAGCAAGTTAAGCTAGTAAACAAGCACAAAGAGGGGACGCTACCCCCTCCATTTTTAGGACTTCAAAACATGGTTTTAGCCTCTGAAAGACCTCTTAGATTCAGTATTAAAAAGCTCAAAAAAAGATTGACAAAAAGGTAGGAAACACAAGGGCAAAGGCTTAAGAAGTTAGGTGCAAGGATGGGTGATCCACCCCTCCACCATTAATGGCCCTAAACCATAAGTTTCAGCCCAAAAAATATAGAATATAAACAGTCCAAAAACAGTAGGAAAAATAGCAAATAAATCCAAGAAACAAGCCAAGACTTCTACCTCTTAAAAATAAGAACTCTTTCTAAGTGACAAACCAACACTTACACACCCTCAAGAGCTCAAAGTAAGCTCAAAAGTACCTCAACTCAAATACCACAAGGTTTGGTTTAGAGTGTATAGGCAAAGGGTTAAGAATTTGCAAGAGAGAGAGAGAGTTGTAAAGAGAGAAAAATATTTTTGCTTCAAAATTTCTAACCCTCAAAAATATAAAGGGGGTCTTCTATTTATAGAAAAACGTGACACTCCCTCAGAAATATCCATACCTACATGTGTGGGCAGATGCATGCACCTGTGGAAATAGCTGGCACAGCTGGCATAAATATTTGCAAAAACACACAATTGGCCGGCAGGCTAATGTTGGCCGGTAGGCCACACAAATGGCCAGCAGCCTACATTGGTGGCCGAAAGCCCACACTAGCGGGCCTGCAGGTCCCAGAGTTTTTAGGCTTGAAAAACTGTGGTTTTGGTTCAAAACAAGGCAAAAGGTGTGTAGAGTTTGAAGGCTCAAAGCTGTGGCATTCTGCTGAGGACTTCGAGTACTTGACAAGCATATACAAATTCATCATTGAGTGAGCAAGCGGTGACTCCTAAGTCATAACAACAGTAAAAAATGAGGTGTCTACACATATTCCTCAATCAGTCAACACAAATAATCAATATTCCACATTCTCTATTAATTAAACTATCATAAAATACTACATGACCGTACTCTAAAACTGTCGAATAATCACCTTACCAATTGATGTTAGAGTTGTCATTACTTTTGTAAGATTACGAAATCTTCACAGATATGGTAAACTAGGTTAGGATAACTTAGCCCCGTTTAAGATTGGTTTTTCTTTTTTAAGTATTTTGTTTTTATTATAAAAAAAATTAAAAAAGTTAATGTGTTTGGTATATTGTAACGATTAGCTATTTTTTAAATGAAAAAATTAGATTAACTATTAAATATTAAAAATTGAACGTTAAATTTTTTAAGTTGAAAAATTATTTAATAAAAATTTAAATGATAAACTAAAAATAAGTTGTTTGATTTATACGAAGGCAAATTTGAAATTTGTTATTTTCAGATTGTATATTTTAATTTTTAAATTGAGATGGTGGCAGCGGCAGCATGGCGTAACAATAGCGATAGCAGTAGCGATAGCGGTGGTAATAAAATAATGGTGGTACTTATAGAAATAATAACAATGGTGATGAAGGTAGTGGTATAGTAGCTGTGGCCGTGGCGTGGCGTGGCGTGGTGTAGACGTCCCCGAACGCCCCGGGAGCGACGAGCTCCCGTTCTGTTCATTTGGGGTCACTACAGCTCAGGACTCTTAAATTGTCACGGTTCGTAATCTGAACCAAAGAGTCCAAATCCGGCAAATAGTTTTGAGAAAACAGATTTTTTGAAAGAAGTGCAAACATGGACTGCTTTGCCAGATACAGAGTCGCCACCTAAATATTTTATTTTGAAAAATTTAGGAAACCCTGACTTGTTGCCTAAGGCCACGTGTCCGTCATCACCAAAGTTGCCTCGGCTCGGGAACTTGGGTACGATTGGGGAAGGTCACTTCATGAGCACCCCCGCTCGCCCGATCAAAGATCGGCCTCTACTAACCATGATATCAAGTTTTGAAAACATTGTGTGTTCTTATTCTGGTTATTAGCCTAGATTACTATGTGATGCGCACAGCATACAAGTATAGACTGGATCGTCTGAATTGGGACAAAACATTTCATATTTGTTTTTTTGAAAGATGGTTTGCTACTCGCAAGTAGGCTTAAAATGCAGATTTTGCCACCCTCAGGTGAGCTTAAGAAAAGATGGTTTTGCCACTATCTAGTGGGCTTAAAACTCACAGTTGATGATTTGTCCCAATCCAAATAACCCAACCTTCACCCACAGGCATTCAGGCAGTTATATCACATAAGCAAATAGCCTCATGGTAAGCATGCTATTCATGGCAGTCACTCACACGCATGCAAGGATACTAAAGCATAAAACTTACCGTGTACTCCAAGCCAAAACAGAAACTAATTAGAAATCCATGCATGATCCTAATTATACAGAAATGCCTAATGCAACACATGCAAAATGCAACTATAGCAGGCTCGGCTATTCTAAACATGGCATATGAAATGCTACAGCTAACATGTATTTAACTTGGAATTGAAAATACGATGCAGTTAGTATGATGCGCCGAGCCCGGTGCATGCAAAACAGATGAATGAATGTAAACATGCTATCATACTGTATGCTAATTAAAACATGCCCTAATCTAACCATCATAAGCGGGTAAATAAAAGGGAGAAAGACGTGAGGTTGGAAGACATACATCACACACACGCACACTTATTACAACATTGCCCTCGCGCGGAGGGTCCAAATAAATAGTACAGTCCAAATAATACAGTCCAAATATATACAAATTCCTAATTAATTTACAAATTAACTAAGAAAAATAATAAACTGGCATGCAAGCCAGGGACTGCCTTGACTCTTCTTCAGATGATGGATGATGCATGTCTGGGTTGCCTTGCGCGGAAATCTACTAGGATGCCCCGATTAGCCTCTGTTTTGTAATTTTTCTTGGAAAGCGCGCCAAGCTCCGGAAGGTCGCTAATTCTTGATTTGCTGCAACAGAGAGCAGGAAAGGGGCATAGCAATGTATTTTCACAAATGTATGCATGCCTCGATCCTCGTGCCACCAATCACGCATATCGATGCATGATGGCCGAGGAGTCGATTTGCATTACTTAATATAGAATGAATGCACATGAAAACAAAACAAAAACCTAACTCCATCATGGATAATCCGGAGCGTCGGTAACTGGGAAATTGAGACACATTCCGTCACTCGGAGTACGAAACGTACCTCGTTTCCCGTGCTCGGGCTAACTCCTATCCCAAGCACGATGCAATATGCATGATATGCGTGAAATGCAACTAAGATACAACCTAGCATACGCAATGCTATGAAATGAAATGGCATACACGATGCACGAGGTAACATGGCATACACAATGCGCTAACATACAACCTAGCATACACAATGCTATGAAATGAAATGGCATACACAATGCACAAATGGACTTACACTAACACAAGTGGACCTTAGCCACACTCACATAGGAGGCCATCAGATGAAAACAAGACAACTCGAAATGCGTGCACGCGTGCACGCAAACCGAGGACCGACCCTCAGGCACCGAAATGCCACTCTAATGAGACATGGCAAAGACATGGAATATGATATGCAAACATGCAAAAATCAGTAGCAAAATGAGGGAAAAAACAGCCCCGAAGCAAGGCGAAATGACACCTGATGCATGGAATTTCTCCCGAAATGCAAAACTAGGTACATGAAATGGCTTACAGCTATACAAAGCATGCATAATTGATACATGGAATAAAAAGACAGAAGCAAGGCAGCCCCAAAATAAGCATTTTTACAGTTCAAAGCATGGCCAAACAATAAGCACAAGTGGGACTAAATTATCATACAAAAATGGCTCCACAAGGGAGGCAATGAAGCAAGTGGTAGATGCAAAGCCCAAACAGAAAAAGACTCTTCTACAACACTGAAGAGGGACCAAAAATATGACTACTTACAGTTTATGGCAACCCCCAAAACAATATACAAGTATGCTCAAAATGCCATGCAAGGTAGGGCCCAAAAGAGGTCAAAACACAAAGTATACAAAAAATTCATCAAAAAGCCAAAGACCCTTAATGAAACATGACAAGGGGGTCAAAATATGGCCACTTTCAGTTCGGACCAAGGTCCAAAAACAGAAGAAAAATAGGCTGAAAAAACATGCAAAATGAGGCAAAAACATGGATTTCAAAGCAAGTAGCACATGGGGTATCTAAACAGTGATGAGCCCTTCTTAAATGTTGAATAAGGGCTCAAAACAAGCACACTTACAGTTTATGACATGCCCCAAAACAGATTACACATAGGCCAAAAATAACATGCAAGATTAGGGCCTAAAGGAGAGATAAAGAAGGAAGTGCAAGATGGGGACCTCAAATGACAAAATTCCCTTAATGAATCATGAAATAGAGCTCAAATAAAGGGTACTTTCAGTTTTGGTCGGAGCTCAAAACAGCAAGCAAAATAGCTAGAAAAATGTTGCAAAATTAAGCTCAAAAAGAGGGAATTGACATTTACCCTTGAAGACCAACCCTTGGTTGCTTCTTGGCTTGAGAAGTGATGCCTCCTAGATGCTGGAAAGCTCCCCAAGCTGCTATAAATGGAGTAGTGGTGGTGATGCTAGGTAGTGATGAAGGAATGGTGCAAGGAACTTGGATGCTTGAGCTTGAAAGAAAGAGATGGAGGGCGATGTGTATACAAGGCTTAAGGCAAATTTTTTCAACCCTCAAGACAGAGCTGGAGGCTCTGTTATGTAGACAAAAATGGGGGAGAAATGGAGGGAAAAAGTGGGGGGGAAATGGATCAAGTTTCCCCCCAAAAGTTGTCCCCCGGATACAGGTTTTTTTTGGGGGAAAACAGATATACAGCTGGAATATACACATTGCAAGGATCATGGCCGGCCAACTTTCAGAGTTGCAGGTGGCCGGCCGGCCACCCCCCATGGCCGGCCGGCCAAGGGTCAAAATGGTCAAAAAGATTTTCTGGCCGGCCACCACAAATTAGTGTCCTCCCAGGTGCCCTCAACACAACCCTGTGGTTCAAAATTATCAACTGTAAAACAGGAGAGAGAATAGGCCATTTTTAGGAAGGGTTCAAAGGGCCAGGTGGAATTACTGGCCGGCCACCAACTTTTGGTGTCCTCCCATGTGTGTACAACACAAATACGGGGGTTAGGATTGAAGAAAGTGACCCTAGGGTGGTCAACATTGGCTTAGAAGTGAGAAAAACGGGCGTCGGAGGGCACCGGAGGAATATAACTAGTTGCTGAAACAATTGCTGGCCTCCCACCCTTCTACGGCCTTCCTAGTGATGAAACAGAGGTACCTGCAAAAAATGAACGAAAACCGATGCAAAACGAATGTTCGGGAGGCCAGAACGCGCAGTTCGGGGTCCCGAAAACTGCCTGTTAAGCACCGAAAGTGGCATTCGACCACGAAGTGGGTCTCTCAGACCTCAGTGTTCCTCAAAAGGGAGTAAATAAGATGCATGCCAAAAATCGGAGCAATCGGAGATAGTTAGGCGGTCCCGAACCGAGCCACACGGCCAATGGCTCCGAAAAATCGGAAATCGGGCTCCAAACGGGCAAAATGGCCTACGACCACAGAATGTAGCCTACGGCCACTGAGAGATGATCTACGAGACCTCTCCCTCCCTTCGAGAAGAGAAAACAGAGAAAGCAGAGCCTGGTTCGCAAACCGAGGCAAAGCACACAAGAGCCCCGAAGTCCGGAGGCAAAACTCGCAGCCGAGACTCTAAAACCTCAGGACGAGCACAATATGCAATATTACCGAGCGCTCAATCGGTGATGTCTGAGTCCTAAGGTCGGTCAAAAATGGGGTGTCTACACGTGGTGGTGATGGTAGCGGTAGTGATAGTGGTGGTGATAATGGTGACGATAACGGTGGCAGAGGCATGGTGGTGGTGGCAGCGGCGGTGGTGGTAACGGTAGCAATAGTAGTGGTGGTGGCGGTGGCATGATGGTAGTGATGATGAGTTTATAATATGGTATATCGATACTTATATTTAGTATTATAAATTTTGTCCGAATTAACTAAGTTTATATAATTTAAAATTTTATTAAGTTTTATCCTATATTTGAATAAACACTTAAAATTTTAAGTGATATTAATTATGATATTAAATGGATTTAATTGATTATCACTTACTACATTTAGTTTTAAGTACTAAAATCATGTTATCAAACATCGCCTTAGGTGGTGTTTGATAAAGCTAAAAACTGAAAATTAAAAATTAAATATTGAAAACTGAATACTGAATTTTTTAAATTGAAAAGTTATTTGATAAAAATTTAAATGTTGAACTAAAAATAAGTTATTTAATATGTGTAAAATTAAATTTAAAATTTATTATTTTCAATTGTGTATTTCAACTTTTATATTGTAATGGTGGTGATAGTATGATGGTGGTGGTAGTAGTGGTGATAGTATGATGGTGGTGGTGGTAGTGATGGTAGCATTGCTAGTGGTGAGGATAGCTGTAGCGATGATAGTGAAAATAAAATGATAGTAGTTCTTATGACAATAATGTTAATGATGATGAAGGTGATAGTAGTAGTGGTAGTAGTGGTAGCGGTGGCATGGTGGTGGTAATAGTAGCAATAGAGATAGTGGTGGTAGCATTGTGGTTGTGGTTGTGATTGTGATTGTGATTGTGATGGTAAATTTATAATATATGGTGGTGAGTTTATAATAATATATATTAATATTTATAAATACAGTTAGAACTAAACCAGTGACTCATCTATACAATTTTTCCAATTTTCAAAACCATGATTAGGCTCAAGTAGAGAGGATCTTGACTCCGGGTGAAAATCTTGAAAAGAAAAGTAACACGTCACCTAAATAAAATTTTCCACATGCACTACTCTATTCAATAAAAAACGTTGAGGGAGAAAATGGTTAAACATTCAGCAATGCCAATTATTTCTCACTTAACCCTGCGAATAACTAGAAGCCAAAAGTTATTAAATCAGAAGGGATTTAGAAAATATAAGGCATCATATAAATTTAAATTTAATACGATGTCATCAGTCTAAAATTAAATATGAATTACTCTGTATTTAATCACTTTTCAAATTATTTTTTCCCCCTTCATAAGATTTTTGTAAAAAGAAATTATAATAAAATTTTAATGTATTAAGGACAAAGACAAAAAAATAAATAAATAAAAAATAAATAAATAAAAGTTTAGTATATACCACTATTATTAAAATATCATTCGTGGCTAATTTAATATTTAATATTTTAAACTTTAAAATAATATAACTTTTAATCTATACATAAATTTTTAATAAAATTAATATTTTTAGAAGTTTCTCATTAAGATCTATCAAATAAGGTCGAAGTTGACTATGAAATTTAAAAATTTTAAAAAAAATTAAAAATACCATCGAAATTGACATAAACAGTAACATTTTACTGTTTTACTCTGATTCACAATAAAATATTATTCTATTTCACAGTAAAATTTATATAACAAAAGAAATAACTCAATAATACACTATCAATTATTCTTGAACGAGATATATATAATAAATAAATAAAAAAGAATACAGTACATATTAAAAGAATAACCACAACAATCAAAAATGAAATTTTACTTTCATATTTATAAATTAAACTTACATTTCCCAAATCAATCCCATCAATCCACCCAAGTCAAGCCCAAAACAATGAATCAAGTAAGAAAGAACAAGGCAAATTCATGGTTGATTATTGATTGATTTTGAACTACCGTATCCGTAGTCGGTGGATATATCTTTAACTTTTTCCCTTTTTTTCACAATTACGAGTGACAGGTGCATCCCCTACAATGGTTTTGATCAGTGCCCTCCCAATAGATGCAAGACTTGAAAATCTACAACGTGTTCAACAAGAGCAAACATCTCTTTAAGAACAAGCATTTGGTTTAATCGTTGACAACTATGTTCAAGTTCTCTTCTCACTTATATCTCTCACGTATATATGGAAGGACAAGATTGTTCCCAAAAAAAATATAAATATGTTTTTGTATTCTCCATCAAGTATAGGCCTTCAAGTGAAGGAGTTTATGAAGAAAAAAAAATTATGAACTGTCCTTTTCACCAAAAGAGAACCTAAAAGAGGAGTTTTGGCCAAATGTCTCAAGGTTAATGATTAAGTTAAATAAGCTCTAAATAATTTTTTTTACGTAGGCCCACATTTTTAATTTCCAACTTATCTATAGTTCGAAAACTAGTACAAATGGACCACCTTCATTTGGTAGAATGTGCAAAAGTTGTAACCCTTAACACTCGAGTATCAACTTAATTCTCATTAGGAAAGAGGTATAGCCGCTGTAGCATATTGGTGGTTTGCATGGTGGTGATCCTCTGCTGTGAGGTGGCGTAGGCTACTAACTTTGCAGTCGGAGTTTTTAACGGTTGGAGCTTTGATGTGGTGGACTGGCCCAAGGGCAACACCTTTAAGGCTGGTGGCACTTTCTGTTTAAGAATTGACTATTTTAGTTGATTATTTGATTTTTTATCAAAAAATATGTAAAAAATAAAAAGAGTGATGTAACAACTTATAGTGACTTTTTGTCTAAAAACTTCACTTACCAAATGGAGTTGGAAATCGGATTTTTATTATTTTTTATTTTTTGACACGCAATAGTATGGTTTGGTTCATTGGAATGAAAATATAATGAAATTATCATTCTATCAGAATATCTATTCTTACGTCTAGTTCATTAAAAGAATAATGAAAAATACACCACAAATTGAATTATCAATCACCATTGTAAGTGAATTATCATTCTGTAAGACTATGTTTGGATAATGAATTTGTGTGAGAATTTAGAAAAGGAAAGAGAAATGTGCATGAAAAATAACTCTATATCATTCACATTTCATCCATTTTAAAGTTACGTTTGAATTATAAATTTAAATAAGAATTTAAAAAGAAAAAGAGAAAATGTGAGAACAATATGAGTAAAATATAAATTAAAATATTTTTCCATTTCTCCTTCTTTTTAAATCTCTATTCAAATTCATAATCTAAATACAGTATTAATGTTATGATAAGAAAGAGTTACAAGCAATAAATAATGACAGTTATTTCTCTCGATCACATATACATATAACCAATACAAAACACTCTTATTCCAAAATTCAAGTAAGGATTAATATTTAATACTTAAATCAACATTCACAACAACTACCAATTAAGTGCTCGTTTGGCAATGATTTTTTTAGTTAGTTTTTTGATTTTTTTTACTTTTTTAGTTTGGGACGTTTTTTAGCCGTTAGTATTCTTGTTTGGCTTTTTTGACTTTTTGGCTTTGAAATAGTATATTTTTTTTATCTTTTTGGCTTATTTTGTCCTTTTGTAATTTTTTTAGTCCAAAATGTTTACCAAACATCACCCAAGACTCAGTAATAAGAGATTTGCTGATTGGGCCATCCGTATAGGTACAAACAATTAATTTCTTAGTATGAGAGTGTACTTCCTCTACAATCTCAAGTTCAAAATTTTATAGGTGCAAATAACTTTTTAGGGTTACGGGACTTTGTTTCAACTTTAAATGAGTCTCCCGCTAATGGACCGAATTAATCAATCTATTGAACCGAATACCAAATTATCAACCAAAAAAAAAAAAAAAAGGAGATTTGTTAACTATCGAGCAGGGTTTAATCGGACTGCGGTGATTGTGGGAAAGGAATATTATGAGAGTTGCCTTGTCCCCTTTGGTGCCAGAACATATTCAAGTGGACATGATTTCATAAAGCTTAAAAAGGGACCTAATGTGGATTTCACTGTAAAGCTGGATTGAAGATTGCTGTTACTGCCAATTAATTAAGCAGCACCACCATGAAATTTATAAACCTTTGTTTTCTATATATATAATCTATAGTTAATTTGCTAAAAAATCACATTGTTTTGCTTTTTTGATTTGCAATAAAGTCACAGTGTTGATGGCTCTTATGTAATGATGATCATACATAAATGAATAAAGTTGGTATACATGCAATTTGTGCAGTGGATTGTTTCATGTGTTGTGTACATAATCAAATATTTTTGGATAAATTATAAATACGTCCCCTGAGATTTGTTTAAAATACGAATTGTCCCCTGTGGTTTGGAAAATTACAAATACATCCCTGTCAGAATTTTTTATTTAACAGAATTAATTAAAAAAATAAAATTTCTAATTGTTCACCTATATAATAATAAAATTATCTGAATTATTAATTGAAATAAAATTTTAATATTATTAAATACTGTTAATTAACTTGATGATCTATTTATTATGAAATTAGAAACCTTATGGGATATAATGTAATTTCTAGAACCACAATGGGTAATTTGTAATTTAAATAAATCTCAAGTGGTGTATTTATAATTTACCCAATATTTTTTTATGATCAAGAAGAATGAATTCTAAGAACAAATTATAATTTTAAAGATGAAAATTTAAGGGCGACATATTTTATTATTATATTTTTAGAGACAAAATTAAACATTTAGTAATAAATTAATATCTTTCTAAAACCAAAATTTCTGCATCAAAAAGTTTTAAAAAAAAATTTATTTTGATCTTAAAAGTGTATTTAGTAGTGACAATCTCAAAATTGTCATTGAAAGTCCTCTTTTTAACTTTTTGAGACATGTTTTTGTCATGATTGAATTTCGTCTCCTAATATTTTTTGCAATAAAAAAATTACACCTTTAGAAATAAAAAAAGTTTAATCCTTAAAACCCTTATATGCTCTAGTGTCATGAATCTCATAAATACAAATTTGAAATATATATAACCATTCGTTGTAACCTCATATCAAACGAAGTAAGACATTAAAACTCAAACTATTTAATATTTATGCTAACACTTTCATTGGAGCAAAATTTTGCTGCTTTAATTTACAAACAAAAAACACACACTAACAAACCATGGTGGCACCTCTAAAGTGCTTCTAGGAATCCAATGCCCAACTGCAAACACCAAGTGCTCAAAGCCAATGAGAGTGCGCCACATGTCCGTTGCAATCATCACATTGCTTTAAACATGTAAAGTCACAATCTCACTATCATTGTAAACTAAGGAAAAAGTTCCAAACTTTACCAAAAAAAAAGAGAGAAGTGCATGCAACTTTGCAGCTTTCATATTCATGTAACGGGTTTGACTTACATCAAAGCAATGCCAAAAGATTAGTAGAATATACTAAAGACTATAATAGATAGACCTTTCAATTTCCAGAAGGTGTTTTATGAAAACAGACACTTCAAGTACTAGCAAAAACAGGTTAATAGTCGCAAATCCAAAACAATTAACGACTCAAGACTTAAGAGCATCATCATGTATTGACAAGTTGTTGTTGAACTCACAGTAAATTTGTATATATCTTGGCCCCTTTTGAGCATGAGTTTTGTGTATGTTGAAATCATTGGGTGCAACCATGGGGGGCTTTAGTGTGTTGAAATAAACCAACCTGCCAAGCAAATAAAAGCCATCAGCATTGCATACCAAAATAACTTGTTCTCCAATCACTAGGAGGACCAATGTATACTCGACCGCCTAATGACAAGAGAAAAACCAAATCCAAGATAACTATTGCTGAGAAAAAAAATATTTAGGGTTGATATATTCCTCCGGCAATCCAAATGATTTACTTTACGAGGATTTCTCATAAAGAACTCTACAGAGCTAATTTGGCATCCTAACCACCTCCAAAGGTCAAAATTCATTCTATAACCGCATTTGATGGAGGTGGACAGAATGCCAAACTGACTCTGCAACAAGTCTCATGAGAAACCCTAGAAAGAGAGAGAACAAAGATCAGAGATGGGTTAGAGAGAGAGAGAGAGAGAGAGAGTGTGATGGTTTTGGAGTCATATAATGACTTTCTTCTGAAAGTGGCATTGTGTAGAAAGAGGGTGCATGAGCGTGCATGGTGTTTGTACGACCTGCGAGGAATATCGCATATTTTTCTTCTTTGGCACTCATTTATATTCAAATTCAATTGGAGGAAATCAAATATTGCTGGAATCTTTGTTTTTTAAGCTTGTACCATTGGGACTAAATGCCCTATCATTTTGCATTTAAAGACTTTAATGGTTCCTTAGGTACAACCATGAAAAGCATGGTTTAAGTAAGGTAAACTAAAGCGACTCTTGTTTGACCATGGGGCTCATGTGATTCCATTGCACTTCATACATGCTTTTTGACTTGCTGCAAAAAGGGGTTGGCAAAATGGGCTGTTAGTGTCTCCCACTTAGTTTTGTAATTCTCTAATCACAGTGTCAACTCTGTCATACTCAGTTCAAACCCCTTTTAACAAAGTAATTAACTAGGAGTTCAATTTTTTTTTTTAGTTTCCTAATGTGAAAGGAGTAAAAACTTAGTGTAACCATGATAAATGTTTATCACTGATTCCTTGGGTATGTATTTTGTAAGGAAAATGATATATATAAATTCACTTTTTAGATTCAATAATTCATAAATTTAGTAAAATAATTAATTGATAATTAAAAAATAAATGAGAGAGAAAGAGTACTGACTTCGATATTTAGTAAAGTATCACATTATTGGAAGCATAAGAATGATTGTGTATTTTCCGAGGCTCAACCCAACTTTTTTGGTTTGCTTGAACTCATCAAAATTAGAACTGCCCTTTGGCTCAAAGCATCAGTTAAGAATGGATGATCTAGTCTTCCAGTGGAAACAAATTAGGGGCACGGTTTGAT
The DNA here is from genome assembly GCF_055761805.1 of Camellia sinensis. Lineage (NCBI taxonomy): Eukaryota > Viridiplantae > Streptophyta > Magnoliopsida > Ericales > Theaceae > Camellia > Camellia sinensis. The sequence goes on from NC_138962.1 coordinate 53,786,217, forward strand.
CTTTCAACTGGTTTTTGGTTTGTTTCTTCTTTTCTTTGGTTGGTTCCTTATCAACCATGGGAGCTCACATCTTTTGCTTAGTTTGTGTGTTCTTTTGCTACTTGCAGCTCCTCTTCTTTATTGATTGTATCTTTTCTCTTCATCATCTTCGATCAATAAAAAAAATTTTGCCGATCAAAAAAAAAAATTTTGAGTCAAAAAGCGAGTCTAATTTTTTGGCATGAATAGCAATACTCATTTGGTAATTCAGAATGTTATGTGATACTCCAAATTAATAAAGTAGCGAAAAACACTACAACAAAAACAAGCCATGGCAACGTTTTTTTTATGGCATTTTTATTAAAACGCCATCATTGATCAAATAAAAATTAAAAACTACAGTGTTGTGTTAATTAAATTTCAAAACAGTGCTGTTGTGGTGCATATCTGACGCCGTTACATATCCTATCTCACTCTCTCCCTCCCTCCCTCTCACTCTTGCTCGAATTCATTCTCACTCTCACCCTCGCTCAAAGTCTCTCTCAATCTCAGTCTCACTTTCGCTCTCGCTCAAATTCTCTCTCACTCTCGGTCTCATTCTCACTCTCTGTACTCATCTCTTCATCAGATCTATGACGTTTGTCGAAGATTCGAAGGTTGATTCTTGAAGATTCGAAGGTTGATTCTCCAGATTTGCAGTTGTCTCTCACTCTCGCTCTCATTCTATCTGTCTTAGTCTCACTGTCGCTCTTGCTCGAATTCTCTCTCTCTCAGTCTCACTCTCACTCTCTGTACTCATCTTTTCATCAGATCTATGAAGTTTGTTAAAGATTTGAAGGTTGATTCTTGAAGATTCGAAAGTTGATTCTCCAGATTTGCAGTTTCTCTCACTCTCGCTCTCAATCGAATTCTCTTTGTCGCAGTCTCACTCTCGCTCTTGCTCGAATTCTCTCTCTCACTCTCTGTACTCATCTCTTCATCAGATTCGAAGGTTGATTCTTGAAGATTCGAAGGTTGATTCTCCAAATTTGCAGTTGTCTCTTTCGATTTTGTGAGTTTCAATTTGTTTAGGTTTTTTATTTTTAATAGATTTTTTACATTCTGACTCAAATCTGGCTTCTCACTTCTGATTTTCTGTTTTTATTAGATCTCATCGTTCATCCATTGGTCGATTAATCTACATGAAACCTGTTTGAGATTTGGCTTCTCAAATCTGTAAGTTTTTATTAGATCTCTCTCTCTCTCTCTCTCTCTCTCTCTCTTCTTTGTGTATACAGTTATATATATATGCTGTTAGAATTGCAATATTACTTGGGATTTGCTCTTTATTTTCAATCATAAAAAAAAAGGGAGCTATTTGAATCTGTATTGCAAAAACTAATGGCAGAGTGGAAAATTTGAGACCTTAGTTTAGAATTTAATTTTGAATATAGATTTGAGAATTTCTTGATTTGGTAAATATTGGAGTAAAATTCAATTTGGTGTAAATTTATGTCAAAGAGTTTCGGGTGTTCTGAGTGGCGTTTTTTTTTTAAAAAAAAAAATTTCAAATTATTATTCAAGTTTATTTTATTTTAGTTTATTTTTTTATTTTTGGTTTCAAAGGAATCGGAAGTGATTGAAGTTTTTCTAATTGGAATGGTGTTGGGTTCATCATTGATTTGAAATATATGAATAATATGCTCTGGCTTCATCACTGTTGCCACTCCGATTGTTAAGGACAATCTTTGATACTTTAATTCTGAATAATTTGAGTGCTATCTTTCTCTTCATACTCCATATGGGAGTTCTTCTTAGTGGGGAGAATTGATGAAGATCGATAAGGCAGCAATAATTGGGAGTTTGAGTTATTTAGGAGTATAAATCTGTTCATGAGTTATTTTGAGTATATCTATTTATTTTTATTCGTTAGCCTTATATATACATAGTGTTGGTGTATAAATTTTATTAGATTGTGGCATAATTGAAGCTTAAGGCTTAAGTGGAACCTACTTTTATGTTGCTGCCAAGAGAATCGCATGTGTCAAAGCGAGTTTGTAAACCAAGGATTGTTTCAATGCTCTTACAGCATAGTTTCGAAACCAAGAATTATTTTTTGATGATTGCAGTTGGCATTGTGATTATATATCTTTCATGCTAGATGTTAATGGACTATTTTATTCTTTAAGTTCTTTAAGTATAAGATTCAATTACGGACAGATGAGCCATCTGTGGTGGCTCCAGAAAATTTGGTTAGGGTATTCAAAAACTTGAACTTAAATTAGAATTTGTATAAAAAGAATACACTTATCAGTGGTTATTTCCCACTACTAATAAATCTTCCAATTTGAACTTCTCAAATCACAAGCAAAATACTATTGAATAAATTATTTTCAATGTAAGTAACTAAACAATCATTTTTTCATTAATATCCCATTTCGTTACGCAATCAATTCTTTACAAATTTTATGTCCTAATTTGACATAAGCTACATTTACTAAGAGAGCTATTTGTTTGGTACCTTTATTTTATTTGAAAAATAAATAGGAACACAGATATCAAACATAGAACTGAACACAAAATGTATGAATGGATGAGATTTTACAAGATTGATTGGTGCACTTTTGAAAAATCTTTTCCATTCATACATTTTTTGTGTTCAAGTTTATGTTTGGTTTCTATAGTATTAGGCTTTTTCTTTTTTGTTTGAGGATTGTTTTTTGATCTTGAATATTACTCAAGTGGAATGTGAGTTGGGTGTGCAAAAATTGAAATCAACAAATTAGGTGTTCAAGATCTAAGAATTGGGTATTCAAAATCTTGATTCATTACTGATAAACATATATGAAACCTCAAAAAAAAAAAAAAAAAAAAAAAAATCAGGGTATTCTATTGAATACCCTTGAGTGTACATGCTCTGCCTCCCATGTGAGCCATGGATGGATTTGTATCATTACTAGTGATTATTGGATATTGATCGTGCTTTAACAGTCATTTTCATTCTATGAATTTGATCACTCTTTTGGTTGTGTTTATTGTTAATTTGGTCCATGAGGATGATGCGGATGCTACATCGGACACCTCAAACCAGGAAATGCACAGTACTGCACCTTTTCTCAGAAGTAAAGCCTCCAGTTCCTCGTTGCTCCCTGAAAATAGACAGTTCAATCTTGAAGTTTCATCTTTAAATATTCCAGTTGATCAAATGAAAACGATTCAAAACATTAACACATTAATTTCCGAGGTAGCTTGTGCTCCATCTTTATATAGATTTCAGTTCACTTGTTTATTGCAGGATGAACCTTTTTTATTTCATTTTTGTAAGGTTCTGATATCTATATTTTTTCCTTTTTCATATTTGATATTTTTAATTTCCTGATGAAATAATTGAAGTAATATTATTGAGTATACTTTTAGAATTACCGAGTTCTGGACTTTGTGTTTGCAGTTAGCATTGGAGAAGGAAGAGTTGATGCAAGCATTGCTTGCTGAATCATCTGAAAGTTCCACGCTGAAGGTAATGTTGGTCTTAATATATAAACGGAGTGTCTCTGGTAAATGAAATAGCCTTAATTTTTCATCTAGTTCTTTTTAACTCATTTGATTTGTTTATTCAGCAGCATTTGTTGGTCTTAACTCATTTGAAATAGCCTTAATTTTTCATCTAGTTCTTTTTAAGGTAATGTTGGTCTTAACTCATTTGTTTATTGCTTGCTGAATCATCTGAAAGTTCCACGCTTGAAATCCCCCATGTACTGCAGGTTTATTCAGCAGCTTTTTTCATCTAGTTCTTTTTAACTCATTTGATTTGTTTTGGTAAATGAAATAGCCTTAATTTTTTTTTTTTTTTTGGTCAACTTAACCACTCTGAGCAGAAATGTGATCTCTGGGAAAATTCTTTGGCAAAAGTTGGGAGTCAAAGGAATGCTTCACATTTCCGCTGCTCGTCTCCAGATTACGAGACTAAAGAAATACAAAATATATACGTGGACAGTAAGTATTTATTTTTACATGGAAGTTGCTAATTGGGGTTTAGCCAAAAATGTCTTTATATTTGGATTTCATTTTCATTTATTTGAATTCATCTATTGGCAATATGGTGTTGATTGAGAGGTTGTAAACATAATGACTGGATCTTCTGTTTGGTGTTTATAAATTTACATTAATGTCTCTAATTGTTCTGAACCGATATCAATATCTTACATGTCCATTGATGTTACCGTATCTTTATGATAGTGATAAATCTTCAATATGGTATTATATTCCTTGGGGCCACACTTAAAGAGAAACAAAAAAAAATCTCTACATAAATTTTTTGCATCTTTCCATTCATTAGATTTTTAACATTAAGTGTTTCTGCCCTTGGAATTATGGGCATCTAGTTTTAATTTCTTCCTCGAAGAAATATTCCTCCATCATGTGCTTTTCCGGTATGATTTATTTCTGCCTCAGTCCCTTATGTTTAGGTATTGATCTTTGCTGACTTCAGAGACATACTTGACCTTTTTGTCTATCAACTTGATCAACCAGTATCAGATTGGAAGCTGACCCGTTCTAAACTGATAGCACCTTCAGCTAAACTTTTTGCACATTCCATTATATTTTCATTGTTGCTTTGTGAGATTTTCCTCTGGAAAATGAAATCTAGGGATTCTTTACCAATTGTGTTAATAAACCTATATTTTGAGATCGGAACTTTGCTTATAATTTTAGCATATTGGTTCTATTTCTGGAAGTTGTTTACCTTTTTCAGAAAGAAGGGGGAGATTACTTGATGAAACTTCTTTCTAAATTAATTTTTGAAATTTGTTTGTCAAAAAGCTTTCTGAAAACTTCATTTCCTTTCCAGTTTGAAATTCTTCAAAAGAAAGACTAATATAATGAAACAACATGTTCTTAAACTCCATGTCATTCCAATATTTCTTGAATTCTCTTACTATTTTCCATTTTTGAATTTTTGGCAGATCAATGCCATTTATATTTGAGCCTTGTCAAAGGATATAGAATTTTAAACATTGTTCCCTACATACATTTTAAATTTGATTTCTCATTCCTTGTGTTAAATCCTATGAGTTCAACAATAGGTACACAACCTATGAGCTTTTGATTACATATATACGTCATTATAATAATAATTTGTTGCTCAAAATATTGATTTTTTTTCAATTATTTGCAAGTAATGAGCCCCTCAATGGCACTGAAGGGACAAATTCAGTTAAAGTTATGAATGTAGGTTTGCTATCAAATGCTATCTACACAGTTTTTAAAGACACGTTTGATAGAATCGAATTCATTTAGAAATCTCAGTGAGTGTGAAGTCAAAGAGCTTACCTCCTCCTCACTTCTTGATGGTTATTTAGATGAAAGTTGTTGGGGTTTATAAAATAGTGGTACCAAGACTTTCAAATCTTGTTCTAGTTTTGCTAGTCATGAAAAAGGAAAAAAAAAAGGTGGTTGTTGGTGAAAGAAAGTAAAGTATGCCAGGGGTAGCTGCATTAGTGGGTGGGTTATTATTTTAATGATAACTGCATTCTTTAAATAAAATATTGCAATCTACAGCGAAATTACTAGAAGTTGTGCACTCATTACAATCAATACACTTTTTATATATAATGTCAAGATTGCAAGTTAACCTAAATGATTCCTCTTTCCTAGTTGACTTCTTTAATAGAGGTTCTATGAATATCATGATAGTAGTGTAATGTGATTGGGAATGCAATGAAAATGTGTTGAACATTGCGATAGATAGAATGATATAACAGATAAGAATAAGACTTTGTTGAGTTGTAGATTACTTGTACTTGGAGTGAAGTAATACTCATAAACTAAATGACCACAACCTCCTGAAGTTGGCCTGCCTTTCTGCCAAAAAGAGTATAAATTTGTATGTCTTGAATATTAAATCTTTGACCTTCCTGTCCACTAACAATTATCAATTTACTTTCTCTAAATTTTTAAATCCTTCATATATTCTGTGAGAGCTTCTGAGCCAAGCTTGCTTTTATTGCTTCATCTTTTTAAATCAATTGTTATATGAAGAGTTCGTTTGATTCGGATCAATGGCATGCTCCTAGGGTCTGCAAAATGGGGAAGTAATGGCAAAAGAAGAGTACAAACAGTAGTAGATATTTAAAGGGAGGATGATATCTTGGGGTGTACCTAACAATGATCTTGCCAATGGATGTTGTAACTAACCTAACCTTTACTATCGCTTGTCATGTTAAACCATATAATACAATGACATCTTTGAGGAGAGGAAATTAAGAACAACCTTCTCGTCAGTTCAGGAGTTGGCTTAAATTCTCTCGATAATGTTAAACCATATAATTAATGTATACAGATACAAATGATTATTTTCTTGTGTTGCAGCTGAGAAAATATATTTTTGATGTCTATATTATTACATGTGATGACCAGCATCTAATTCATGCTCAAATTATTGTTAATCCTCATTTTCTGAGGTTAGATTTAATTTATGGACTGAGAAGTATGCAAACTTGTTTCTTGAATTGCACTAATGACATAAAAAATTCCAAGTAGTGGCAGATTTCTTATGTGATTGAGTTAATGTATAATTGCATGGTATAAACAATTCATTTATAGTCATACCCAAGACCCTTGATGTTAGTTTCCATCCCGGTGAGTCCCCTTCTTGTACCGGAACATTCTATCAGAAATGCTTTTCACATTTTCATGTAGGAAGGATTTTCTTTAATGGTTAGATTGTATGGTTGTTGTTTAAATTAAAACTTATAATTGTTGGTATGTTATTTTGGCAGTGTCCAGACCCTCATTTCAAGAAAAAATATCATAAAAGAAGGGTTTTGCAAAAGCCTTTAGTGGAGTCTATTGTCGACAGTTTAATGCCTGGAGGACAGGTATTGCTCGACATATCAATGATTTTGCAAGACTGGTCATATTTGCTAGAGCTAGTGAATGCATTTGCATTATAAATGCTTTTTTCTACAGGCTGGACAAACTATTTATTTAATTATCAGTTATCTGATTATGACTTATAAATGAATTGTTTGAACCACCGAATATAGAACCAGTCGCTTTTATTTATCTCTTATGTACAGGGGTTGGGTAATTTGTGTATAGCCAAGTGAACTATGCTTATATTTAGTGGAATATGATAATTGATATAGACCCTCGTTAAACTTTCGGCCTCCTGTGTGCTATGTATGATTCCTAGTGACAGGCTTTTTAATTTCAAATAAATGAATACATGTAAATTATGTTTGTGTATTGTTACCCTGTCAAAAGACTTTCCCTGTTGCCAACATTACATCAGAAGATATTTTGCTTGGTTAAATGGCTTTGTCTTTTATAGAAGCCATTATAGAGTTGACACTATTGAATCAGCACTAGGATTTCACAAAGTGGCTTCAGAATGCATTATCTTTTTTTGTCTGTCCTTTTTGTTTTCAAGTTTGTCTTTGATGGATGGGTTTTCTTTTCCCATCATGTTCATATTTGTAGTGCAGAGAGAAAATTGACATTTGAATTCACCTTAGATGATGGTTGATCAATTCTTACATTTCAGTGCTAAGCCTATGTAAATAATCTTGAAAAGTTTGTTGTTTCTTGCTAATATTCATTTTTTTTTCACTGTGCACATTTTTTTACTGTATTTATCTTCTTTTATTTTCTTTCCTTTTTCTTCTTACTTCTCATAAAAGAGAAGTGTGTCGTATCTATATGTAAACTAGGTTTTTTTGGACAGTTATTCAAATAGGTAAATAGGGAAATCAACCAGGAACTTGCAAAATCATTTTGTTTCTGAACATTGCTTTCTCCCAAATTGTCAAGTAATCTTTTGAATATTTATCATGCTACTTGGAAACTTACAGAATGGACATCCACAAATAATTGAAAAGGAGTTGACATCTGCAAATGATGGTAATGTTGCTGAAGATCTGATGTAGAATCGTGATGTATTCTTAAGTACCCTTCGGTCTCACTTGACAAAATTACAGGTCTGTGGATCTGATTTATTACTATTTTGGCATTATAGCTGATTGCTGATTGCTGAAATTATGTCATCTATTAAGCAATTTTCCTGCATGGAAAATTACTGGATGTTTGTAATAATTGACAAACTTTTGCCTTTGATTTTCCGTTTTGAATAAAATTCTATTTCTCTTATGTGAATTGCATTCAAGCATCTTGTTTTATGTAAGGATGCAGATAATGTAAAATTCTAATGAATGCAGGTGGTGCGCTATTTTTGAGAACGGAATATATCAAGGGTGATATAGATGCTACGGGGAAGTTGCCTTGTGGGTATTTCTTGGAGGATTTCAAGCGTGTTGCTTGTTCATTTCAGATGGTTCCTATTGGTAACCAATTTCTTCCTTGTTTAATTTTATAAAGGTTGTATGTGGTGTAGGTACAAGCAGACTTGATCAGTATTCTCATGGAGAAAATGGAGATTCTGACCTTAGGTTTGCACTAAACAACATGGCAACCATGGGGGGCTGATTTGAAGAAAATTCAAACTGTTTGACTGTATATGATTGAGATTTGGAAAGTTGTAGGGTTAAATCTCCAAGGAGATGAACTAGAATTTTTATGATCTTTAATTTGGCATTGTAATTCAAATTTGAGCCAATCTATGTTCTTTTATATTAATTATTAGTTAATTCTCAATCTCTGTTCCTAGTTAAATTTATATAAATTCTCGGTTAATTTTCAATTTCTATTCCTAGTGAAATTCTCAATTAATTGGGCTGTGTTCTTAAAAAATTAAAAAAATAAAAAAGACTTCTTTTTGAAAAAAAATCCCACTAAATGATGTCATCATGACATCGCATCAGTGGCAAGGATTAAAAATGAAAATAGATGGCGTTTTTTTAAAAAACGTCGCTGAATGATGTCACCATTACATCATTAACGGAAAAGTAAGTGGCTGTTAAAGTTTTTGCGACGTTTTAAAAAACGCCGTCATATCTTTTAGCGACGCTTTTGAAACGCTGCTAAGCTATTGCGACGGCCGTATCTTCGACGAAAATATTAAACGTCGCAAAATTCTATCGTGGCGTTTTTCAAGCCTATAGCGGCGTTTTTGAAACGCCACTAAAAATCAAATTTCTTGCAGTGAAATTTTATAAGTAGGATATGTTAACTCATATTTAATTGTGAGACAAATAATAACTCACTTAATATATATAAAAATTCCTTATTTATTAAAATATCGTATAGACAATATCATATGATATTATAAGAGTATTTAATAATTTTTCAATACATTTTTTTTAAGGAGTGAAATACAATGTATATGTCTAGCCTACTATTAAGAATAGAATAATGCTATATGTAACAATTAGTATACTAATTAGTATACTAACACATAATATGACATAATTTTAGAGATTTTGGGTCTTTATAGTTTGTATAATGGATGGAGTCATAATTTTAAAGTGACAATATCATAACATATGTTGATATATTAATTGGTATACCAATTGGTATATATAGCACCATCGGAAAGAATGTGGGGTAGGTAGGGGAGCCAAGCCACAAATGCCTTGTTTGGAAAGTTGGAGTTTTAATCAAAAAAATTATTACAAAAAAATCAACAAATTGAGCAAGAATTTTTAACCACTTGATTGGACAACGTCTTTTTTTTCCTAATGAGAAACATTCACATTTGACAACCAACCATCAATTATAAGATTGTTTGTCTTTTGTAAAAAGAAGAATGTCGGAGAAACACTGCAATTTGTTTGAAGTTAAAACTAATGATTCAAACTACGAAAAAAGGTATTAAAGTTCAAGTTTCTAGCATGCGTGTTTGACAGCCGGATAAGGGAGGAATTAGAAGTCTAACTCAGACTCTGGTGGGTCCACCTCGGACCTAATTCGATATTTTAAACTATTCGATTCATAAAATTTATATTTTTTTTTAAATAAATATGATTTGTTCATATGATTATGGATATATAATTAACTTTTTATAGATAATCTACTCAACATATCTAATTAATTTTTTATATAAATAATCTGCTCAACAGAATTTACGAGATAAATAATTTATATTATCAAAATAGGTCTATAATAAGCCCATCGGAATCCTCTACTCTTCCCACTATCATGTGCTATTCTAATAATCTTTTTAAGAAATACAAAGAACATGTTTGGCTTATATACTGTCTATGGCGCAATTAGATTCATAGATTTCACCACTGAGTCTCATATTTTATAGTCTGTTTGACATTGGTTCTCTGACTAAGAGCACTTCACAGAAAGGATTTCCATAAGAACAGAAACAAAATCACTAGCTTCTCAACTCAGGTTACATTTCAAGGCTGTTTTTTGTAATAATATGGTCATACATTTATAGAAATTTTCCATCTTTGTTGATGAGTCCATTAAAATTTTGAAATAAAAACAGTTCAACCCTTGGTTCGATTTTCAAAAACTTATTTCAGAAATTTTTTCTAAAAGCCTAAAAATCAATTTGTTGAAAGAAAATTTTTTTTTTTTTAAAAAAAACACTTATCATTTTTACATAATTGTATCTTTTGGGAGGCCATAAATAATTTTTTAAAATTTTTGATATTTTTTTATCAAATTAATTTTTATTTTTTTAAAAATTCTGAATTTTTTTTTTTTCCTAAAAAACAAACAAAACAATTGTTTTTGGTTCATTCCCACATCAAAGAAGGGAGAAAAAGGAGAGAGAAAGTAATTATAAAAGGAGTGGCCCAAGAAGAGATTAAGCATGCCTTTCTCGGCCTTTTGGCTAAGACCAAGTGGACTATCTGTTCTTATCAGTTTAATATCTGATATATGAATTTTTTTAGGGAAAGGGCCCACCACAGTAGCTTGCTCTCGTTGGCTTTGCACTACAGTCGCGGCCTGGCGCAGCCCACCAAATCTAGTCCAATTTTTTATAGTCCAATGCTAAATGGGCTTTTTAGGTTCTCAGCCCGTTTTCGGGGCCCAATACATGGGCTTTTGTTCTTTTGGGTTGGGTTTCTGATACCAATTCTAGCTCTATTCCTTTTAGGTTCTGGGTTAAATGGGCTCATGAAGTAATTGGATGATTTGGATTGATGAGCTCTGGACAAATTCATGTTTGGTTTGTATTTTGAGATATTATTTCAAAAATAATTTTTTAGAAAGAGTTTGGAAAATTTAAAAATTTGTTTGGTTGTATATTTTGAAAATAGCTTTAGAATCTTGAAATTTAGGATGATTTAATATTTTTTTTGTAATTTAATAGATGGCTATAGGAGAAAAAGTGATTGAAAATGAAAAAATAGATAGAAAAAGTGATTTGTAGTAGACGGAAAAGTGATTTTAAAATTTTTTTTCTAAAATTTTTAACCAAACATGCCCTTTGTTTTGGGGGGGATTATTATTTATTGGTAGATAAATTATTTACATCTTTGCAATTTCAAGTAAAAATAAAATAAAATAAAATAAATGTAATAATTTGATTCTTCAGTCCTAGGGGGAAAAAAAACAAAAAAGAAATGAATAATAGGTGATATTCTGATTCTTCAATTAATAGAAAGAAAACGATACCCTTACTAAATACTTCCACCATTCAATCATTTTCCTTTTCCTTATTGCTGGATATCTCATTCGTACACAACTTTTTGTTTTTCACACATCGACTTTGATTTTAGAAAACCAACACCTGACCGACTTGGAGAAAGAATTGTGATAGAGATCTCCATACATACATGACTTCTACAATCCCCACTCTCATCCCAACCACTCATAATGTAAAGCCCATACATACATGAATAAACCCCATACATCAAGGGCTAAGATCAAATTGGAGGTCATAAAACCCTCCCAAAAAAAGAGTCCCAAACATTTCTCTAATACAAACTCAAATACAACTTTTTTTTTAGCGTGAAAAACAACTAAAGAAACTTGTCTGCGGGGCCTTAAGCTGAGGATTCATAGCCAAATGACAAACTAATATTTGAATTGATGGCCTAATATAATGAATCATCATCATCAACTAGAGGCTGCATTGAGCCCCTTTGGTTTCATATATTGGATAGTCGTTACAAAACTCGAAAGACATATAACAACAAAAAATTATATATGATTAAATAAGAACAAAAGAAAAGGGAAACAAAAAATAAAAAAAAAAAGGCAGCTATGTAAGTTTTCAGATTTCCCTTATACAAGAGACATACACACAATATACAAGGAAATGTAGGAGCAACTATGCGGAAGAGTATATGTGGAAGAAATACACCATCTATTCTCATAAGGCAGCACTTTTGAGTGCATCAGGCTGGAACTGGGACTCTGTAAGAAGGATCAATCATTTTCAAGATGAACAAGTTCCCTTTGTCACCTCTTGATACTCTGCAATAAGGAAAATCACAAAAAATATAAACAAATATAAAATTTAAAATTTAATGAACAACATAATTCATGGTAAGCAAAGAAATGTTGTCCAACTGAAAATAAATAACACCCAAATCCCAATTGCACCAGACACACCAATAAATAAATAAATAAACAGCAGCAGCAGAAATTATCTAGCACTTTCAGTACATCAACTCACCGCAATTCTTCATCCAAATAAGTAATTTCCAGTTCACCTCGAGCTCTTCCAGGAGCTTTAATAGGTATCTGTATATCACAAGGACATCAATCATGCATGTTTTGTAAGTTACTTAAAAATTAGAAAATGTGCACATTTGGTGGCTCTTGTGAGGATACACCATTCTGGGATAATATAAGCTTTATGAGTGTAAATTTCCCTTGAAAAATAACTAAACATGAAACTGAGACCTTTTTTTCTCTATTTTTTTTTTAAATTATATTTTTTCTTCAGCCCAAAATAGATCATTTCCAATGTTATTTCTCTATTTTTAATGAGAAATAAGGGTTGTCATAGAAGACATCAACGGCATTACTTTTTCCTTTCACAGATACCCCAATATCATATGCCATATCAAGCATCGTATGACAAATTATATAGTACATACTTTGTGCCAAGCCATTTCCTCCTTTTTTCTTTTTATTTATAAAACCCTTTTCCCTTTATATTTATTTTCCTTATCTTTCATTTTTCTTTTTGTTAGACAAAACACTTTCCCAAATTCCTTATACTTATTTACAAAATGAATAGCAAGTGCGGCCAGATGAGAAAAAGTTGGGATGGCTTTCAGACCAACCTCAGTCTAGATTCTAGAGTTTGGATTTTCAGGTCAGGGTATTTTCAGAAGTAGGGTGTGGATGGTAGATTGTGTAAACTGATTGTTGGAACCATTCGGGAAGTATGGTTGGCTCTGAGCTGGTGTTGAACCACCAGAGGTCTGGAAATGGAGAAATGAAGCCTACGGGTTTGAGGGAGGTGGTTGCTTGCTTGCTTGCTTTGAAACAAAGGAGGTGAACTACTATATATAGAGGGGCTAGGCCATAAAGACCAGCTCAACACATGCCCAAATGGGTACAAGAGACAGGTAGTAGTCTCTGCCCAGCCTAACGCCTTCTGTTGCCCTGAAGTTGTCTTCTAATAGAGATCTTGTTGACTATAGAAATCAAAATATTATGTTTGAATATAGAAATTAGAATAGGAATTATTTTGATTATAGGAATCTTACCTTGTGCATATTATTTCCTAAATTATATCACAAATATGTTATATATATATGGCCTCTACCTCATTGATTGGTAAACCAAATAATTCTTTTCATTTTTTTTTTTTGGGTATCAGAGCCTCCCTAACCATCTCTCTCTCAACCACCCATCACCACCGACTGCCTTTTTCCTTCTCTTTAGCCTCCAACAGCCCTTTCCAACTCTTTTTCTCCCTCCAACAGCCTTAGCCCAGCCTCAACCCAGCCTTCTCAGCCCCTCTCCTTCCTGTCTTCACCTCGGTAGGCCTTCTTTATCCCTGCCGAGGCTCTGGTTGCTGCCGACCAAACTTGGTTTTGGTTTTATGTGCTTCAAATACCTCTTTAGGTGGTCCGTGGCTATTTCCCCCCCCCCCCCCTTCTTAGGGTGATTGGACTAATGTATTAAGCCCCTTTGTCTATCCTTTTATTCTTTAGGGCTTCCAGGTTTATTCAATAGTATCTATTTAGATAAGCCGTTGAGTTTTTTTCGGCTTCTTATTTTTTCTTGGATTATGTTACTATCTTTTTATGTTTTTCAACCCCTCTTCTTCCACAATGACTGATCCATCCGTTGCTGATATACCCACCAAGCCTGTTCCAATTAGTTTTGATTTTTCTCTTTCTCATCACACTCATGTTCATCGTATTACGAATGTGGTATTGAACGAGAAAAATTTTATCGCTCGGAGCCGCTCCCTTAAACTCTATTTAGGGGGCAAGGGAAAAGCTCATTGGCTTTTATCTTCCACTACCCAGCCTGCTGCAACAAATCCTACCCGTGCACAGTGAGATATTGATAACTATACTATTTTGGGATGGATGTTCAACTCCATGAAATCGTATTTATCACATGTTTCTCTATTGCGACACAGTTCACGGTCTATGGCATGCCTTGTCACAGATGTATGCTCATGCTCATAACGATGCTCACCTCTTTAAGCTCTATCAGGATATTGCTCGTGCTTCCCAGTCTGCCTTAGGTCTTTCTATGTCAGAATTCTTTGGATACCTTCAAGCCCGTTGGGAAGAATTGGCTCAATATGAGCCCTTGACTGAGTTACAAGCAGATGGTGCCTCTCTTGTGTCCAAATGCCTTGCTCGCCAGCATACTTATCAGTTTCTGACAGGTTCAAACTCTGAGTTTGAATCCCTTCGAACTCAGATTTTAAACACATCACATATGCCCTCTCCCTATGAGGCCTTTGCCACCATTGATAGTGATGAGCATCGTAGGCGTCTGGTTCAGCCAAATCCTTCTCCACTGTCTCCAGTTTCATCTGATCAGATGGCTCTTGCTGCAAAGTCTGGTTCTCCGGTGTTCTACTGGTCCAATTACTTGTCATCATTGTGGCGTTTCTACTCATGGTAAGGCTCGTTGCTTCAAACTTCATCCTGAGTTGAGGCAACGTTCCTCTCGCCCTCGTGGTGCTGACACCCCTCGCACTGCGACTCTAGTGGATTCCGCTACTCCTGCTCCTAGGTCTTCTCATCTCCATAATTTACAGAAGTTACAGACTCAGATTGGTCAGCTTCAGGCTCAGCTTGGATCTCTTACTGCCAGTTCTCCTGGCCCATCGTCTAGCATTGTTGCCACCCTTGCAATAAGTATTTCTACTGCTTTCCATGTTAGATCTGCTAGTCCCTCATGGGTTTTGGATTCTAGGGCTAATGATCATATCACGGGTGAGTTTTCCTTTCCTTCTTCACCAGTCCCTACTACTATTGCCCAATCTGTGTGTCTTGCTGATGGTTCGTTATCCTCTGTTCGTCATAAGGGTGTAGTGTATTTATCCCCTACCATTTACTTTATCATCTGTTTTACATGTTCCAAATTTTGTATATAATCTCTTATCTGTTAGTCGTCTTGCTAAATAATTTAATTGTGATATCATCTTCTTGTGATATCATCTTCTTACCCTCCTCTTGTCTTTTACAGGACCTGAGTTCGAAGAGAATTTTTGGCAAAGGCTATGAGCGTGATGGGCTGTACTACTTTGGGGATCCACCGGACGAGCCTTCTTCTTCTTCCTTAGCTAGTTTTCAAGTCTCTATTTTGCATGTTTACATGTCTTGTGTTTTTAACATTCAAACTTTAGAATTATAGCACGCTCATATGGGTCATGTTAATTTTTAATATTTATGTTAACTTTTTCTTTCATTTAATAAAGCTTACAAAGATTCTAAGTTTCATTGTGTGTTTGTGAGTTATCGAAGCATACCCGTACTAGCTATATCCCTCACATGACTCGTGTTCCTAGTACTTTTAATCTTATACGTTCTAATGTTTGGGACCCTTCCCATGTCACTGTTTTTTCATGTCATAGATATTATGTAACTTTTATTGATGATCACAGTAGGTGCACTTGGCTTTATCTAATTCGTCGCAAGCCTGACGTCTTTCCCATTTTTGTCTAATTTTTACAAATGGTTAAAACTCAGTTTTATGCAGTTGTTAAGACTATTTGTTCTAATAATGGTGGAGAATATATTTCTAATGCATTTCGTTCCCCATCTTAATCAAACCGGGTATTCTTCAACAACTTGTCCTCGGACCCCTGAACAAAATAATGTTACTGAACGCAAAAACCGTCATATTATGTCTATTGTTCGGAGTTTTCTTCAAAGTATGGGTGTTCCCAAGTCTTATTGGCATAGGGCTGTCCTTATTGCTATTTACCTCATTAATAGGACCTCTAGTCGTATGTTGCATAGCCTCACTTAGTTTCATACCCTTATGCCGACCACCACTCTGTTTTCACACTTACCTCGTGTCTTTGGGTCTACCTATTTTGTTCAAAATCAGAGTCCCACTCACACAAAGTTAGATAACAAATCTATTCGTTGTATCTTCTTAGAGTACTCTTCCATATCCAAAGGGTATAGGTGTTATGAACCTATGTCTCGTCACTTTCACCACACTTTGGATGTTACGTTTTGTGAAAATTTTCCTTTATTTGGTACTAACCTTTCTTTGTAGGCTTCTCCTCCTGTTGTTTCCATTGTTTGCCCGGTGACCATTTTAGACGAGGTTGAGAATGAGGTTGTCCCCCTTTCTCCTTCTCAACCTTCGCCTCTTCCTCCATTGCAAGTATACTCCCGTCACCCACGCACTCAGCCCCCCCTACCGCCTCTCCGATCTCTGGGTCAGGTAACTACTCATTTGGCTTCTCCTCCACCTTCTCGTCATAACCCACATCGGGATCGACATCCTCCAAATCGTTTGAGTTATTTGAGTTACTTATCATCCTATTTCCTAGTATCTTTCCTATGACAGGATTTCCCCTTCTTACCATTCTTTTCTTGGCAAGCTTGAGTCGGAGTCCATTCCTCGATCTGTATCTGAGGCCTTTCAAAATCCCAAATGGGTAGCAGCTATGTAGACTGAGATGGCGGCCTAAGAACAGAATCACACTTACGATCTTGTACCTTTACCTCTTGGGGAAAGCACAGTTGGTTGCAAATGGGTGTTCACTATACAGTACCTCGCTGATGCCTCAGTTGACTGTTACAAAGCTTGGCTTGATGGCCAAAGGTTTCACGTAGATTCCTGGCAAGGATTTTGGTGCCACTTTTGCCCATGTCACCAAGCTTACTTCTGTACGTCTCCTTATCTTCCTTGCAGCATCTCATTCTTGACCCCTTCATCAGCTTGATGTCAAGAATGCATTTCTCCATGGAGATCTTCTTGAGAAGATTTATATGGCTCCTCCACCCGATTTTCAGGCTGAGGGGGAGTATTCGGAGAAAGTGTGCTGGTTACGCAAATCCTTGTATGGTCTAAAATAGTCTCCACGAGCATGGTTTGATCGCTTCAGTTCTGTTATTATATCTATGGGCTTTGTTCAGTGCCACTCCGAGCACAGTTGTTTCATTCGCCGAAATTTTGCAGGTCAGTGTATAATCTTATTAGTTTATGTGAATGATATTATTCTCACAGGTGATGACTCTGTCGGCATTAGACAAGTAAAAAAGGACTTGGGCCAAACTTTTGATATTAAGGATCTGAGATTCTCAAATATTTTTTGAGAATTGAGGTGGCTCGCTTAAGCAAGGGGATCTCCTCATCTCAAAGAAAGTACACCCTTGACTTGCTTCAAGATACTAGTATGTTAGGGTGTAAACCTATTTCTACTCCTATGGATCCTAATGTCAAACTCACATCAAAGTCTAGTGAGCTGTTGGATAACCTAGACATGTATCAGCATCTTGTTGCACGCATCATTTATTTGACCAACACTAGACCTGATTTGACATTTGCAGCTAGTATTGTGAGTCAGTTCATATATGTACCTCGTAAAGCATACCTTAACGCGGTTCATCATATTTTGAGGTATTTAAAAATTTCTCCTAACTTGGGATTGTTCTTTACCGCTGGTCTCCAATCTGGGCTCCCCTGTATCACCGATGCAAACTATATAGGATCTAGGACTGATCAGCATTCCACTTCTGACTTCTGTACTTTCTATGGTGATCATCTAATCTCATGGAAAAGTAAGAAGTAAGCAGTCGTTTCCAAGTCTTCTGCAGAGGCTAAGTATCGGGGCCATAGCACATGGGATATGTGAGATTCTTTGGATTCGCTCTATTCTGACAGAGTTGGGTTTTGAGGAGACTATTCTGTCCTCTTTATTTTGTGATAACAAATTTGCCATTATGTTATCATCTGATTCTGTACTTCATGAACATACCAAGCATATCGAGGTTGACATACATTTCATTTGAGAAAATGTTTGGATTGACATTGTGCGTCCATCCTTCGTCTCTTCTTCTCAACAGTTGGCAAATATGTTCACAAAATCTATGGGACCGACTTTGCTCCAGTCTTCCATTGACAAGCTGCATTTGTTGAATATTTTCAAGCCACTTTAAGGGGGAGTGTTGAATATAGAAATCAAAATATTATGTTTGAATATGGAAATTAGAATAGGAATTAGAACATGAATTATTTTGATTATAGGAATCTATCTTACCTTATGTATATTGTTTCTTAAATTGTATCATGAATATATTATATATACATGACCTCTATGTCATTGATTGGTAAGCCAAATAATTCTTTTCATTCTTTTAACTCTCTAAGACTGGCAGCCAATGTGCAACGCCTTCGAGATATGGTGAGATGAGCACCTTAAAAAATCCTTAATCCTAACCACCAAGCCACATGTGAGGGTCACAAGGTAGCACTAGGGGCCCTATGACCGTGACACCAACTCAAAGGAGGTCCTTAGGCCCTGTTCTCAATAGGCTGGTATGAAAACATCTGGATGCCATTAGAAACAAGGAAAGAAGGCACATGGGAGACACCAAACAAGCATATAGGAGTGCTCTCACATATTGCCCCCAAACGAGCAAGCTTGAGGTTAATGCTCTATGTATGTCAACTCTGCCAACATGGCTTGACCATGGATAGGGCTGCAAATGAATCAAGTTGTTCATGAACAAGCTCGCCTTAGCTCGTTAAGGGCTCAGCTCGTTTAGTAAATGAGCCGAGCTTGAGCTTGCATAAGCTCAGCTGGTCAAGCTCGGCTCGTTTGTCTTTATTTAAATTATATAATAAATATATTATTTATATATTAAAATAATATATGAATATGTATAAATAATAGTATAAATACATTATTTATGTATTAAATAATAAAAATCATATTTTTTATTTAAATAATATAAACAACATTTTAAAAAAAATTATCGAGCCGAACTCAAGTTTCATTAATATTAACGAGTCAAGCCGAGCCGAGCCAAGCCGAGCTCGACCCCAGTTCCTTATCGAGCCAAGTTCAAGCTCAATAAATGAGCTCGCTAAGTAAATGAGTCGAGCTCGAGCTTAGCAAAGCTCGGCTCAGCTCAGTTCGTTTGCAATCTTAACCATGGAAGGGATGAGCCTGACACGTGGTGGTATCTTGTTGGTCCAGATGTTGACTCACAAGGATGACACGTGGAAACCAAACTCATGGAGATGATGGCATGATGGTACCATAGCACTGGTGTGGCTAGCCACATGGGCAAGTGGGCCGATATACCTATATTAAGTTTTGATTAAAGGGTATTTATATGCATGTCATAAGTTAATGACACATCAATTATTCTTGAAGTCACACAATGAACTGTTTAATAGAGCATTAATGCAGAAAACCCTTTACGGGAATATATATACATCTATTAACAATGAACCCAAGGTGCAACAGTAACAACCTATTTCTATTCACATTATTATCACGTTTCTTCTTTCTTTCTTTTTCAAGCAAGAACACTGGAAGCGTAAAAACAATAGCTTGCACAATACTATTACTTCGTAAGCAGGAGAAAACTTACCACGCCTCCAATTTTGAAAAAATCAAATTTTACAGCCACCTTTCTTGCATTCAGTGGTGTCAAATCTGCAGTCACCTACAAAACCACGCAGTGAATTAACAGGAAGATATTGGGGAAACAAACATTAGCATTGAAGAATAGGCATAACAACAACTCAGAAAATAAAACAACTTTGTTTTCTTATCTCAGTAAAAAACAACTTTCAATACGTGCTTTCAACATTAGCATGAGAGAAGCAAAACATGAAGGTCGACGTAGGGAAGTTCTAAAGCTAGAAACAAAATAGGTAATCAAAAAACCCATCCTTTTTTTGAAAAAAAAAATAGACTCAAGCAATGCTTGGAGGTAGGGGGCAGCTAAAGTAAAACATTATATTGTATTAATAATTTAAGGAAAAGTAACTAATAAACCCACCCTTAAACTTAGTCTTGATGCTTACCTTAAAGTGCAAAAGGATCTTTTAAGAAGAAGTTAAACAACAAAATGCATGAATTAATACAGTACCTGGTTGAAGAACGGCCAAGATTCCATATTTTGAGCTCTTAGTGTATCCACATTGATTGCTTGGTAGTTTGTCCTTGATCTTAGGAGTTTGGGTCTCTGTCATGGTGTTGCTTGGTAAGTAATCTCAAAATATAGAAACAACAAAAGAGAAGAAAGGTCTTATTGCAATTATAAAATTATTTAATAGCTTCAATAAGAATGTAGAGAAATCAAATAATACCCCTTGTCACTAATGTCATGATAAATAAATAAATAAACACGGAGGAAAAGAGAAAACCATGCCTGAACTCACTTTGTTGTCTAGCAATCATGTGATTAGGTTACTTAACACTAAAAAATGTAACTAAACAACACAACCAAGTTTAATGTCTGCAATAAAATTGGGAAGAAAAATCAATCAAGTAGAAAGAAAGAAAGGAAAACACAAAAAACAAAAACGAAGACAAACTTCTAAGTAATGAGTAACCACAAGACATTTTCTACTTAAGCTGAAAGGATTTTTGGTTAAGTTTCCTCACCTCAGTATTTTAACATCTGTATTTCCTAGGGAATAGGTTTTTCTATTTACTCCTCTTCTTAATGAAGATCTTGCTCGTAATATTGACAATAAGAAAGCTAAATTAATGATAAAGGAAAATCCATAAAGCTTATAAATGACAATATTTTGCAACATTACTGTACTGATCATCTTTTACCAACTCCACCATCATTTTCTAACATTCAAAGGAAAGATGCAAGATACGGTTCAGAAAATGGCAACATATTTAACAATCTACTCACACTCAATCTACGTAAACACAGTAGTATGATCTCTTTACAGAACAATAATTGTCTTATAAGAGTTGAGACATCAATGCAAGTGAAAAATTAAAAAAATAAATAACAGAAATATATTAGCATACCTGGGTTTGCAAAATTGATTTTGAAGTTGTGTATATAAGTTCCCATTTTCCGTTTAGCAAATCAGATTTGAGTGGCTCCTTTGTTGGATTGACTGCTTCAAGTTTGCGAGCAATCTAGTCAAGAACAAATTCCAAGGAAGCAAACAATGAGATGCATTAAAAACCTCAAGAATGCAGGTCATTCCATCTCCTCTTGGACCACATTGCAGTATAGTTTACAGCTTCGGGGAACATTAATACAAACTTCTGCATTCTCAATAATAAGAGTCTTCTCAAAATGGTAATCTAGTGGTGTGTATATGTGTATTTGTGTGTGTGTACATATATGGGGCAAGACTGAAGGAGTTGTATAGCCATCAACAATGGGAAATGATGTGATATTGGGAATAAATGGGAAAGCAGAAAAATGCAAAACTCTATATTGTTAAAGGGATTATTGTTTTACCCTATTTAGACTACTATTGATCAAAAACTAAGTTCCTTGGCAAACCAAAAAAAAAAAAATTCAATTCAATTACGCTGTGTTTGGTTGGAGAATTTGGGAAATGATTTGAAAAGGGAAAGCAAAAAGTACATGAAACTAGGTGAAATGTAGGTGTATTTTATTCACATTTCACCTACCTTTTCCCTTTCCTTTTCCAAATTTCTTCCCAAATGTCCCAACGAAACACATCGTTAAGCTTCAACCTACTATTTGGGTCTTCAACACTATGAGTGGGTTCCCATCTTTAAAAACAAAAACTATGAGTGCTATGACGCATAAGAAGCAGTAACACAACTCAATCAAGCCTAATTCAACCATTCGGTGTCTTTTCCCTTTTCCCAGGAACCAAATGCAACATAAAACTATTTATCAAAAAAAAAAAAATGCAACATAAAACTATACATCAGACTTGTAATTTAGAACTTTGTTTTCTTTTATTTTCCTCAGTTTTTCTTTGCAACCAACCAAAGGGTTTATATGAATTCCAACACCAACGCATTCATTCACTTCAAACTAATGAGAAAAGCAAAGAAAACAAAAACACAGAAAACAAAACTAAAGTCGAACAAGTGAACGGGAGACAAGAAAAACCAAGCTGACCAATTCACAATTCAATTAATCCTCATACAACTAACTGGTTTCTTAACACTATGAGTGGGTTAAATACCACAAGAACAACAGCAACTCCACTCAACTAAGCCTAATTCAACAAATTGGGTGTCTTTTTCCCTTTTTGCAGGATTTAAATACAACATAAAACTATATATCAGACTTGTAATTTAGATCTTTCTTTTCTTTTCTTTTCTTTTTCTCAATTTTCTTTGCAACCAAATCCAAAAGGGTTTATCAATTTCAAACCCAAAGCATTTATTCACTTCAAACTAAGGAAAAGGAAAAAAAAATAAAAGCCCAGAAAACAAAATGGAAGTTGAATAAACAGGGGACAAGAAAACCCAACCTGATCAATTCTTTGCTGATCTTCAGGAGTGGCATCGGCACCACGATCGAGCGGTGCAATGGCCTCGAGA
The DNA here is from genome assembly GCF_055761805.1 of Camellia sinensis. Lineage (NCBI taxonomy): Eukaryota > Viridiplantae > Streptophyta > Magnoliopsida > Ericales > Theaceae > Camellia > Camellia sinensis. Next base: position 53,809,006 of record NC_138962.1, read on the forward strand.
AGTTCTTCTTTGATGGGTTTGGCATCCCTGGTCTTGTTCAAGAAAGCGGGAAAGAAAGAGACATGGGTTCTCCACTTGTCAGAGACAGGGGAGGTGGTGGTTGTAGAAAGATTTTGGGTGTATTGAGTGGTGGTTGGTTTGATTGGGAAAGAGAGGGAATGGTGCTGGGGAAGATGGAGGAGTTTTGGGAGTGAATGTGAGGAGGAAGAGGGAGTGGTAGTGAGGATTGTGTGGGAGTGAGAAGATAAAGCCATGGTAATGGTGGGTTTGGAGTTGTCTGGTTTTTAGCCTTTAGTACTGGTTGTGTTTTATTGGTTGGTTCTGGAAGTTCACAAGTTCTTTTGTGGGGTGGGTTGGATGATGAGATGTACCAATGTATATCCACAAAAAATTATATTAAAAATATGTTAGTCTACATATTCATTAGATATTTAAATATTTTTACAATCAATTATTTATTTATTTAATATCTTATATATTTTATAATAGAAGTGTTAACATTTATAGGATTTTTTTAATATAATTTATTGAGAAAATGAATTAGTAGTCAATTACGTGGAGAATCAAACGTCTTCAAGCATGTAAGAAGAGATGAAACAGGTGTTTGGCTTTGTGGATTTTTTGGAAAATTGGCCTCTTGTCAAAGTCTTGAAGTTGAAATGTGGGATATTTATCGTGGGCTTACGATTGTGCTCGAAAAGGGAATGCAAGAAGTCATCGTGAAAATTGACTCTACTTCAGCTGAAGCTCTCCTTACTGAAGGTCCTCCCCAGAATTGCTCTTTTCACAGTATTGTGGAGGGTTCTCGACACTTGATCCGTAGGTGTAACTACACCATCCGCCATATCATGCGTGAAGGTAACAAATGTGCTGATTTCCTTGCTAATTAGGAGGCTGATCAAATGGAGCGTTTGGTGATAGTTGACGATCCTCCTACTGGAGTTCAGAGCCAAGTTGTGGCAGATAAGATCGAGACTGCCTATCGAAGAATTTAGGATTGGCTCTGTTTTTCCTAGCTCTGTTTTTTTTTTTTTCTTTTCTGCTGCTGTTTTGCTTGTATTTCCATTTCCGATGTATCGAAAGAAAAAAAAAAAAAAAAAAACGTCTTCAAGCATTATTTATTGAAAAATATTAGGAACTCACTTTTACCGACTCTAAATTTATCCTAAATATGTTTGTATGATGGAAATTAAATTGATAAAATAGGAGATTTATATATGTAATGAATTTGAGCCATTAATTTTTATTTTTATTTTTTTGAGTAAATTATGAATTGATAAGAACGAGTTTATAATATTATTCAGTTTGCTTGTTTTCATTTTTCAGAAAATTCTACTTTCTTATTTTTCATGTTTTTTTGTTTTTACTGAATTTTTTTAATATTTTAAGCAAATTTTTTACTTTTTAGACACACCTAACATAAATACACCTAAAAAGTAAAAAAAATATAAAAAAAAAATCTTTTAAAATTTCATGAAATACCAAAAATATAAAAAATATATATAAAAATTCAGTACATTTTTTATATTTTTATGTATTTATTAATTTTTTAAAATATTTGTTCACAAATTTTTTACTTTTTAGATAAATTTAACTAAGGTGCATCTAAAAAAATTATTAAAAAAATGTTTAAAATTTAAAAAAGATTCACTAAAAATAAAAAAATACGAAAATCAAAAAACTCAATTTTTAAAAAACTTAATACAGAAATCTCAAATCAAACCAAACACACCAAAAATAAAAAAAAAATGTTTAAAATTTTAAAAATTGATAAGAACCAGTTTATAATATTATTGTTATTTATTTTGCAACAGCCTTCTTCTATCTTATTTTCCTCTCTACCTCTACTTCTTTCACCCTCCCTTGCCATCTCCACCACTTTCAATCCCTTGGCCACCCACTATTTACCCCTAGATCGGAAGTCCTTCACTCATCTCAAACCCTTCCCGACACTCTTCTATCTATTGGGTAGATAAGTGTTAAAAAGGATTGGAAAGGAATGGATGTGCTTTTATAGAGGAGTGAAGAGGGGAAGGTGGTAAAAGGGTCAGAAGCGGTAAAAAAAAAGGGTGAGGAAAAGCAAAATAAGTGGAGGTAGAGAGGAAAAGTGGATAGAGGAAGACCGACCGTTGTAAAATAAATAATAATTGAAGACATTTGGCTCTCCATGCAAGCCTTGCTCTGTGTCCATATGATCATGAAGTGGATTTGTGAAGCATGTAGAGATATTTTTTTAACATCAAAGATAATTTTTTAAAAAAATTTAAAAATTAATTTCATTTCGACAAAAAAAAAAAGAAGAGAGAAATAAAGGAATCATATGAAAAATGATGAGGCTTTTTTTTTTTTTTTTTTTTTTTGGTAACTTGTACTAGATACAATTGTGTTGGTTGAATTTATACATTTTTACTTGAAAATTAAATAATATATTTTATTTATATAATTTTATTATTCATATCAATTTCAATCATATATCTCATTTTATTTATGTAAATTTTTATAACTATGTAATTTTTTTATCTAATTTAAATTACTAATTTTAAAATTTAATATTTATATATATTTTTATATATTTTAAATTACTATTTTTAAATTTTAATATTTATATATTTAATAGTAGTCTTGTTTTAAAGATATCTTCGGTATCTTTTTAATCATATCATTTTTATAAAAATAAAAAATATATATATTAAAAGTTATAGATAGTTTATTAAAATAAAAAAAAATAGTTTTAAAAAAGAACAGTTGAGAAGAGGAGTGGAGTAATTATTTTGTGTTTTCAAAATTTTACATTAGTTATGTGTGCAAGTAATAATAAATAATGAATATATAATAATAAATAATGAATATATGATTTTGGCTAGGGATGGCAATTTGAACCCGGCCCGACGGGGACTCGATCCCCCGACCCCGATTTGAATGGTTTTTCCCCAAAAAATACCCCGCGGGGACGGAGATGGTATTCGAAATTAAATCTCCGTTCAGTTTCGGGCCGGGGACGGGAATCAGTGTTCAAGCCCCGGCTCGTCCCTGTCCCCGTCCTCGGCCCCGAATTTTTTCCGAAGTAAAATTACCATTTTATCCCCTTATATATATATATATAAAAAAATCAACCCTTTTCCCTAAACACAACACAGCAGCAGCACCACTTCTCTCATCATCGACTCTGTCGTCTCTCTCTCTCTCTAAGACGCTCTCTGCCGATCTCTTCTCTCTCTCATTGAGTCAAAACCCTAAAACAAAACCCTCTCTATCGCCACCACCATGGTCTCCCTCCAAGAGCAGTACAAGCCCTCTGGATGCGATTCACCAAACCGATCAAGCTCACCATGGTGGCCATCTTCTCAAAACTCCAGCAGATCTCAGTTCAAAACCCTAGAAACTTCAACACGAAGAGCCATTCTCTTCTCTTTTCTCCTCTGTCCCTCTCGGTCTCACGCTTTCTCTCTCAGATTTGATCACAGCCCGTGAATCACCAACAGATCTTGAATCACCACATCATCGATCGCCAACAGATCGTGAATCACTCTCGGAATCAGATCGTGAATTAGCCCTTAGATCATGATTCATGGAGTGAACCGTGAAGCTCTCTCTCTATATATATATATATATATATATATTTTAGATGATGAACTTGTTGATGATGAAATTTTCTGAAAATTTCTGTAACGTTTCTGAAATTTTTTTTGTTTCAGATTTATTTTTAGATGATGAACTTGTTGTTGTTGTTGATGATGAGTTGTATTTTCTGAAACTTTTTTCAAATGATGAACTACTTGTTGTTGATGATGAAATTTTTTGAAAATTTCTGAAACTTTTTTGAATTTTTTTTTTTCAGATCTGTTTTTAGATGATAAACTTCTTGTTGTTGTTGTTGTTGATGATGAGTTGTATTTTCTGAAACTTTTTTTAGATGATGAACTTCTTGTTGATGATGAAATTTTCTGAAATTTTTTTTTAGCCGGGGAATGCTCGGGGTCGGGGAAACCTGATCCCCGTTGGGGGCGGGGGTGGGGGTAGTGACAGATTCCCCGTCGGGGATCGGGGCCGGGGCCGGGGAAAATTCGAGCATCGGGGATCGGGGACGGGGAGTGGGATCCCCGGCCCCGCCCCGCCCCCTTGCCATTCCTAATTTTGACGAGGAGATGGTGAATAAAGTATAATATTTCATTAATCAGGCACTTAAACACGTCGTATTACTGACTTTACTAAGGATTCGTTTATGAAGTGGGTTGATTTTTTGACTTTTTGACTTTTTTAATTATTTTATCTTGGATTAAAAAGTTTGGTTTAGAAAGGATTTTTGATTTTTTGATTTTTTTTTGTGAAAAAAAATATAATAATTATAAATTAGATGTGATATTTTATTTATTGTGAGTAAAATAGTCAAAAAAAAAAAATTTATAAACCATCTTTTTAAACGGAGGCTAAATAATTTCTGGAGAATAAGAATGAGAGAGAGAGAGAGAGAGAGAGCAAATTGAAGAGATAGGAGATGGAGGTGCGCATGAGTGGGGATAAATTCCTATGCCTTCGTAATTGATTTTGAGTGTCTCACTCATTCACATTGAAATTCTGTATCATTTTTGGCCAATAAATAAAAACCCCAGTTACCACTAGGAAACCGAGATCGGAATCAATCGTCTGTCATTTCGTATTGTATTATATTAAATTTTTATTTAAAGTAATATTAACTATCTTAATACTGATTTGACTTATTTATAATTGTGTTAATTCTAATACGACACACTTAATACAATTAGTAAAAATTTATGTTTCATATTAGGGTAAATTGCAAATACACCTCTTAATTGCTCCTTATAATTCTGAAAACTATATTTCACTCCTGAGATTTCTAATTTCATAATAAATTACATCTTTTATTAATAAATTACCAAGTCAATTAATTGTTTTTAATTATATTAGAAATGTGTTTTAATTAATAATTTATGTAATTTTATTATTATACAGGAGAGTAATTATGAATTTTATTTTTTTAATTAATTTTGTTAAACAAAAAATTCTAATAAGGAGATTTTTATAATTTTCCAAACTACATGAGCCAATATGTATTTTAAACAAACCTCATGAGGGTGTATTTGTAATTTATTCTTCATATTATAAGAAAATTGTATCGCCTATTTAAAAAATAAAAAATAAAAATCTTACTTCACGTCATATGCATAAAAATAACATATCGAACATTGATACAAAATGATTATATATGCCAATATCAATGACAATAATTAAAAATATTCATCACTAATCATTGACTCATCCAATTTAAATTATTATTACTTATTAATATTTAAATATCTAATAAAATATTAAAAGTAAAGTAAAGTTTTCATCAAATATCAAACTAATACCCAAAGTAATAATAATAATTGTACGGGGAGCAAATATTCCGCAGTGCCCGTACTCCTTTCGTCCAAGCTTCTCGTCTGTCCGATCGACCTGCAAGCACAACGGCGGTGAGCTACTCGGTGGTGTGTGGCCGGAAAACCCCTCCGATGGTCAAGTTAGCACACACTCAGAGATAGAGAGAGAAATGAGAGACTTGAGTGTTTAGGTTTTTCTCACCAAAATATGTTTCATCCTCAACATGGGGGACGCAGTCTTACTTATATACTTTCTGCGCTCAAATCTACTCCCATTGGTCTCTTGACACATGGAGCTGCGTTCCCATCTGTCGGCACAAATCCAGCAATCACCACCTAACCATACCACCAGACTACATTAACGGGAGCTCGGCATCCCGGCGGCATCACATCGGCTTCCCATGACCGTGTTGCGCAACGTGCCTGAGTGCTCCGCTCGCCGAGCTCCATAACAGCTGAGCTCGGAAGCATTCCGGCAGAGCCAAGTTCAAGACAGGTCGGCCGGTGAACAGAAGACATTTCCCGCCGAGCTACGCGTGCGACCCATGGAACCCGGGTTAGCAGGCGGTCATCTCAGCCAAGTAAGCTCGGTTCAAACATTGGACCTGGACCTCGGGCCTAAGCCACGACCAAGCAAGATCAACTCCAGGGAGGCCTCAGTCAGCTCCGCCTAAACAGGGGGCCCGAGCCTCAATCGGGCAAAATCCACTCTGGACTGGCCTAAATTAGCTCGGCCCAACATGCTCGGTCCTATCCGTCCAGCTTCTACCACGGCCCAAAGCCAGATTACAAATCTCCCTCACAATTGCCCCTTAATTCCGTCCGCGCAAGCGTGACCGGAATTAAATGATCCGACCGGGGTAGATTCTACCTCAATTCTTAGTTCACAAGACGTAAACTGCGCTAATCCCAATGCTCGGTTTCTAAGCTTGCTTGGTTGACTCCTCATCTCGCCATATGTCTCTTCAATACTGACGCCGCCGTCAATGGGGATGCGCGTCGACCATTTATTGGCCTCGAGAAGCCAACCCAACCCAACCGTCTCTTCAGATTCAAATTTAGGCGGTTCTTTTCTCCTATAAACACGCCACATCTCCCTTCAGTTTCTTCCTACTGTCTCTCTTTCATTCCTGTCGTCCCAAAGCTGCAGTGCCAACCTCCCAACTCAAACACCATTCCTGCTCTCGCCTGGGTTCGTGCTCGAAGATTAGACTCCTCGCCCTCATTCTGGTAAGTTCTTCGAACCCCTTTATTGCTTTTTCCTTTGGTATTTCACATCTTAAGGCACAAAAGTAATAGGTTTTAGGATATAGCTCCCAAAAACCTCCTATGCCCCTTGTTCTCCTTGCTGTTCTTCAGCTCCAGTGATGAACACATGAAGATCTGGGGCGGACCGGGCTCCAGGTCTTCTTTTGATCCCAAAAAACATCTACACCGAGCAAATTGCGAGTTTGTAAAAAACTTTTGTTGGAACCAAGGTAGGTAGAGGGTTTGACCGCTTGAGCGGCCGAGCTTCTGGATTTACCTTCATGACCGGGGTGGTCTGGCACTCCACCTGACCGAGCTAAAGTCAAGCTCATTTTGCGCGACCGCGCTCCCACTTACACTTACCCTCCTTTTTCTTGCAGAGTCCAAGGGGACTACGCACCAACACTGAGGCTCTCAAAGACCAAGCAGCCGCTAAACAAGAGTTTGTGCCAAACCAACACAGCCATGCTAAAACCAGCCGACTACACATGGGGCGCTACCGCTTCCTGGTCGACATATTGGTCGCTCTAGCCGCGTTCTGGGAAGAATACGGTATCCCAGCCGACGTAAATCTCGAGCTCGGTGCCAAGGAAACAACCCTCTGGGGCAGACTAGACCAGTGCCCTTTCACCGTGCTCTCCACAATAGAAGGTGGCCTCCGCTTCCCAGTTAACCCCCTATTGTGCGAGTTCTTGCGGCACACCGGGCTAGCACCAACCCAAGTCTCAACCAACACTTACAGGGATAATTAACGGGATCCGCGAACTGAACAACCGACTAGGAACCAACCTAGGATTAGCCGAAATACTTCGCCAGTATACCCTTGGGCATACGGGCGACGGCCTTGCCTATTATTTAAAGATCAGACCGAACAAGGAGAAAATAGTGACCGACACCCCGGACAAAGACATGCACGACGACGACTTTTTCTGGGTGTCCGGTAATTATGAAACGGCCGACGTGCCGGGCTGGTATATAAGTAAAAAACTTCGGTGAAACATGTAAGCCGTGCTAACTGCTCGGTCAAATTTCTTTCTTTCTAAATCCCGTACTTAATATCTTTTCTTCTTTTGCAGCAATTGAGGCTTTGCAAGCCAACTACCATTATCCTAATGAAGCAGCCATCAGAACCGTGCTGTGGTACCGAAATCGAGATTGTCACGAACTTCTTGGCTACGTACCGACCTGCCGATACTCCGCTCCACGCCGGAGTAGAGTGACAGACTTCCTTTGAGCGCCATTGCCACCTCCTGACCCCACATTACCCGACGTGCCCCTCATCCGACTGACCGAGGCAGAGGAGATGACCAAACGAAACCGCATCAAAAATCTCATCACTGCCACATCCACCGAGATACCGAGCATCCCCTCCCGCACAGCCGCTGCCGGTCAATCGAGCGGGATCGTGGTTGCACTAGTGTCACCAGCTGCCGTGCAGACAAGCAAAGATAACCGTTGGGTTAGGAAAAGGTCTCGCACTGCCGATCCCTCTATCGAGCTAGTTGCGGAGTTGAACACCGAGCAACCGGCGGTCACAACTGACCCAACACCACCATGGAAGCCCCAACTGAAGCACCGGGAAAAGAGATCCCGGCCAGTGCATCGGTCAAAGGGGACAATGAGCATCTACTCGCCTTTGACCTAACCAAAGCCTTGCTTCTACCGAGCGATGTGGTCGGCAGCGACCACATGCCTGACACCCAGCTGGTGAAGTCCTCGATCAAGTCTATGACCCGGGTAAGAATCTTAAACTTTTTATTCAAATTTTTTTAAGTGTTTGCTCGGTTTCCTTTCTTTAATCAAAACTCTTCTTTGCAGGCCATCCAGAAACAACATCTGGTCATGGAGCGGATTCATAGACCCCGGCAGAAGGCAACCGATGCTACCAGCCAGGTAGAGCACCTTCAAACCGAGCTGGGGTGATTAAAAGCTTCTTTGGAGATCGCGAGCTCCGACAACTCCAGATTGCTCGGCCAGCTTGGAGCCGCAGAGCAAGAAAGGGACACTCTCCTGGCCGAGCTGGAGGCGTTGAAATAATCAAGGAAGGATGAGCTGGATGAGGCGAACAACGAAGGTTTCAAGGAAACCGAGGAAAACTAAACGAAGCAAGTCCATGCCACCCAAGACATTTTCTTCAAGACCAGCTGGAAGGCTGCTTGCGAACAACTTAGCTAAGGATCTGGAACTGACGTGTTCGCCTCTCCCCCAATTGGCTTTCTGCCGGCGTACATGGTGCCTTATGCCAATGATGTCTTCAGCGCGTTGCAGGCTGAGGCTGAGGAAGAAGCAGTGGACAATACCGAGGAAAATGTTGAGGGAGAAAATCACCTGAAGCAGCCCGGCCAGGTGGAGACCGGCGTCCAAGACAAAACAACCACGGTCGATCTGGAGGCAACCACAACCGAGGATGACTTCACCGACCTGTCCCCCTTAGTATAGTTTTCTGTCTTTTCTTTTTTGTTTTTAAGAATGTAACTGGGCTGCCAGCCCCTCCGTATGTAATTCTGTTTTACATCAATGAAATGTTTTGATTTCGCTAAGTGTTGCACTGTGTTTAAACTAAACAACTTCAGCTGGGGTAAAGCCCCTTGGCTTGAGCAAATTATTTCGGTTGAAACCACTCGTCCTTGAGTAAATTATCAACTCATACAGCCGAGATAAACCATCTCGGAAAAAATCCTGAAGATATCATAAACTCATCGAACTGGAGTAAAACATCTCGGTTGAAATCACAGAGTTGAGCAAATCGTCAACTCATTGAATCGGAGTACAACATCTCGGTTGAGATCACAGAGTTGAGCAAACCATCAACTCGTTCAACCAGAATAAAACATCTCAGTTGAAATCACAGAGTTGAGCAAATCACCAACTCATTGAACCGAAGTAAAACATCTCGGTTGAAATCACAAAGTTGAGCAAATCGTCAACTCATTGAACCGGAGTAAAACATCTCGGTTGAGATCACAGAGTTGAGCAAACCATCAACTCATTCAACCGGAATAAAACATCTCGGTTGAAATCACAGAGTTGACCAAATCGCCAACTCATTGAACCAGAGTAAAACATCTCAGTTGAGATCACAGAGTTGAGCAAATCGTCAACTCATTGAACCGGAGTAAAACATCTCGGTTAAGATCACAGAGTTGAGCAAATCATCAACTCGTTCAACCGGAATAAAACTTCTCGGTTGAAAACACATAGTCGAGCAAAATCATCAACTCGTTCAACCGGAATAAAACATCTCGGTTGAAATCACAAAGTTGAGTAAAATCATCAACTCGTTCAACCGGAGTAAAACATCTCGGTTGAAATCACAAAGTCAAGTAAAATCATTAACTCGTTTAACCGGAGTAAAACATCTCGGTTGAAATCACAAAATAAGCATCGAAAATAACAGAATGCTTCAGCAAGAATAAGTCACTTCTATTATATTGACGAAAAGGGTATTACATTCTGAAGTGTAAGGCAAACAAGTCCTTGCTCAAAAGAATAACACAAAAATTATGGAAAACTTAAAAATAGTACAATTTGAGGTTGGCTGCATTCCATGGTCAGGGTATGCCTTTGCCATCCAAATCTTTCAAGTGGTATGCCCCCTTGCCCGCCAGACCGGTTATCCTGTAGGGTCCTTCCCAGTTTGCCCCTAGCTTGCCTTCCCCCGGCACCAGTGTGTTGCCCATCACCTTTCTTAAAACCCAATCCCCAACTTTGAACGGTCTGGAGTGCACCGTTTTGTTGTATTTTCTGGAAAGCTCTTGTTGGTATGCGACCACATAGATTAAAGCCTTTTCTCGGCACTCTTCCACTAGGTCCAATTCCAGGGCGATGGCTTCAGAGTTCAGCTCGGGCTCAAAACTTTCACTGCGGAGGGTGGGCATGTCAACTTCCAATGGGATGACCGCCTCCATGCCATATGCCAAGGCAAAAGGAGTTTTCCCGGTAGATCGCCTCAAGGTCGTCCTGTATGCCCAAAGGACACTTGGGAGTTCTTCGGCCCATTTTCCTTTGGTTTTCTCAAGTTTTTTCTTCAACCCATCAAGAATGGTCTTATTTGATGCTTCGGCTTGGCCGTTGGACTGCGGGTAAGCAGGGGTGGAGTTGTAGAATTCGATCTTCAATTCTTCACAAGATCCTCTGAATAGGTGCTCGTCAAATTGGGTGCCATTGTCAGAGATCAAAATTTTAGGGATGCCAAACCACGTTACCATGTTCTGCCAGACAAACCGTTTGACGTCTTTCTCCTTGATAGTAGCTAAGGGCTCAGTTTCAACCCATTTGGTGAAGTAGTCCGTAGCCGCGATGAAGAACTTCCGGTTGCCTGGTGTCGTTGAGAGTGGTCCCATTATGTTCAGCCCCCACATTGCAAAAGGCCAAGGGCTTGTGAGGGGAAGAAGTTCTCTGGCCGGCTGGTGAATTTGGTGGGCGAACTTCTAGAACTTCTCACAATTGCGAATATATTTCTGAGCGTCCGTTTGCATGCACGGCCACCAATACCCTTGTGAGATAGCTCGGTAGGCCAAAGATCTGCCCCCGATGTGATTGCCGCATATGTCTTTATGAATTTCATACAGGAAAGCTTCCATGCTGTTTGGGTGTACACACTTGAAATAAGGGCCGGTGAAAGACTTCTTGTATAAAGCGCCAGATGAAGAGAGCCAAAACCGCTCCGACTTCACCCAGACTTTATGCGCTTCCTTTTTATCGGCCGGAAGGGTCCGCTCCTTGAGGAAGAGGATAATAGGGTCCATCCAAGAAAGACCTAGCTCGGTGCAAAGTACCTCTGTCTGCTCAGTTTCCTTGATGTTAGGCCTAAGAAGAAACTCAATCAATAGAGGGCTGGGAGATATTTTATCGGCCATGGAAGCTAAACCGGCTAACTCATCCGCACGGCCGTTGTCTTCCCGGCCAATTTGTTGGACCCTGATTGCCTGGAATCGCTTGATGTATTCTCTCACTAGAGCTTGGTACTTTGCCATTCTGTTATCTTTAGCTTCATAAACCCCAGACACTTGGTTGACAACGAGTTGGGAATCACTGTAAACCATTAGCTCGGATGCGTGCACCTGAAGGGCGCTCTTGAGGCCGGTCAACAGCGCCTCGTACTCAGCCTCGTTATTTGATGCAGGGAATCCGAGTGTGATAGAGTGTTCGATAGTCAAACCATCTGGGGAGATCAAAACTATGCCCAGCCCGGCACCGTGACGATTTGAGGCTCCATCTACAAAGAGTTTCCACATTTCTCCGACAAAGAGCTTCCAACACTCTGAGGGGTCCTGGGAGGCTTGAAGGTTGATGGTATCACGGTTGCTCGGCTGTTCGGTTTCTGGTTCACTGCCGTTTGGTTCTATTTCATCCCCCCTCGGCGATGCAGCACCGGACCCAACAGGTTGAACTGCCATGCTCAAGTCCGGAGTCGCATCGCCGGGCTGAAGTACTATGCCAGCTGGAGGTTCTATAGCGGGGCGCGCAAGTTCCGGGTCGCCAACATCGCCCTGCTGTGCAATTTCTAGCGAGCCAACATTCACCTCCTCGGCTGCCGCGGCAAGGTCCACCGGGCATACTGGATGAATTCCACGTGAGAATTCAGCAACAAAGTTGCCCAATGGCTGTGCTTTTATAGCAGTTCGGGGTTGGAACTTGACGTCGAATTATCCTAATTCGACCGCCCACTTGAAGATTCGACCGGAGAAATCCGCCTGCTCAAACAAGGCTTTGAGTGGGAACTCAATCAAAACGATGATTGTGTGAGCATGAAAATAGTGTGCCAATTTCCTGGAGGCCATCACCAATGCCAAGGCAAGTTTTTCTAGTGGTAAGTTGTAGACACCCCATTTTTTACCATCCTCAAGACTCGATTGTGCTTGCAGGTACATCCAGCCACTAGCTCGATTACTCGTCGGGTATTCGACTTTCGCGGCAGAACGTCACAGGTTTGCGCTTTCCGAACCCTGTATCCTTTCTGCCCCATTCTTGGACCATGGCATGGTCCTTTTAGAATGCTTTTCTTGGTGCACTGCCGACCATGGTCTAGCACTGCCGGCCATGCCTTTGTTGCTGCCGGCCACTGGTGAAGCCTGTCGCCCATCAGCGAGCCACTGCCGGCCACCACTGATAGCCGGCAGAACCCCTGTCTCAGCTGGTTTCACTCCAGATCTTTTGAGCCAGCTGGAATCCTTTCATCTCCCCTCTATACACATATATGGAGGGATGAAGCTCTTGCCAAGCTTCTTGAAGAAGCTTTGCATTGTTTTCCCTCTATATAAGGAGAGGCCCTCTCTCCTTAGCAGAGCTTCAGCAATTTTAGAAGAGATATAGCTTTCTCTCTCTATATTTCTTACTCTCTCTCTCTATATTGTTGTTAGTTTTGTGCCTTTTTCTTGCACTTTTGCACTACAACACATAGAGACACACCACCACTTTTGGGCTGAAGTTTTTAGGAGTGCTACTTGAGCTCTGAAAGTTGGTTTTTGGCCCCTGAGGTTGTTGGTTTCGAAGTTGGACTTCAAAGGTGAGCTTTTTCCCCATTTTAGCACTTTTTTGTATCTCATTTTGGCCATTCTTACATATTGTTTTAGGCCCTGCTTTCAACTGAAAAAGTCTTGTATTTAAGTGCTTTTGGTAGTTGTTTAAGGTCTTTGTGCTGTTAAGGGTCTTCAACCCTCTTATTTGCCTTGTTTGGCCTTGTTTTGAGCTATGCCTTAAAGCATTTGAGCTAGCCTTGGTTTGGCCTTTTAACCACTGAAATCCAGTAGATTTTCAGTGGTAGGCATGTGGTTTTGAGGCCTCAAATCAGAGGGGGTGGCCCCCTCTCTTCTTGTTTTTGTTTGCTTGAGTTTTTGGCCTTCCAAAGGACCATGCCTCTCTGTATTTTTGAGGCTTGGTTCAGGCCTTTTTTTTGTGACTTTTAGGACCTGCCTTAAGTCTGTCCATGGTTGGTTTGGTCATATTTTGCATGCTTCTTACATGTGTAGTGTAATCCCATTTGTAGCTCATCAAAGTAGCATGTCTTTCTTGCATGTGTTGGCTCCATTTCAGTAGGTTTTTGGTGATGTTTTACCATGCCTTAGATCTGTTTTGGATTGGTTTTGTCACTCCATGTATGTATGATACACTTGTAGTGTAAATCTCATAAACTAGCTTTATATGCTTCTTGCTTTAGCATGTCATCCTAGCTTATATTGAGTCCATTCCAGCATGTTTTTGGTGATGTTTTGCCATGACATAACTCTGTCCATAGTTGGTTTGGTCATCCTTTGCATGCTCCATATACTTGTAGAACAAATTTTGTTTACTAGCTTTATGTGCATGATGTTTTGACTCATCATCCTAGCATATTTTGGCTTTGCTCCAGCATGATTTTATTCTTATTTTGGGCTATCCTAGGACTGTTTTGGACTGCCATGGCCATATCGCTCATGTTTTGTATAGCTATAGTGTAAATGCTTTGACTAGCCTTAGGTTTTGAGGCCCACTAACATGCCATTCATGTGATGTTTGCATGCTTTTCCATCATTTCAAATGTTATTTCAATCCACGAAATGTGGTCATACACTTGCATTTGACATGCTTTGAATGCCTTGAAGAGTTTGTGCTTTATGCCTCAAGAATGAACTTTTGTGCATGCCACTAAGCCTAAGCCTTTGGCTCATCATATCAGTGCATTTTTGGTCTTGTTATACCGTGATGTAACTCTGTTTCATGTTGTCCATGTCATGCCATGTTTGGTTTTAATAGGTGTAGTGTATTACCCCTTTTGTAGCCTTGCATACTTCATGCCTTTCGGACTTGTGTTCTAGCTTGTGTTGGCTAGCTTCAAGCTTGTTTTTAGTCTTGTTTAGACCTGCCTTGGGACTGTTTTAGGTCCCCTTGGCCCTTCGGGGCTTGCTTTGTATGGCCATGGCTTATGCCCCTTTGGTAATTTTTAGCTTATGAGCTTCATGCATGCCATGCTTGTATTTTGTGTGTGATTTGGCATCATTCCTAACATCATTTCAGAGCATGTAGTATTGTCATACTTCCATGCTTGTCACTCTTTAAGTGTGCTTGAGAGTTGTCCTCTTTATACCTTAATTCTTGGGCCAATTGGCATGCATGTTTGTCTTGCATTTTGTGTCATCAATTCATCATTTTGGCCACTGATTTGGGCATGGATGAGGTCTGCCCACTTTGGTTTAAGTCCATCTTTTGCATGTTGTCGCATGCTTGTTACCTTGTATTTGTTGCATGCTTGCATGTTTGCATGTTGTTACATGCTTATCCATTTTGCATGTTGTTGCATGCTTATCCATTTTGCATGTTGTTGCATGCTTTTTATATCACATGTTGTTGCATGCATTGGTACGTAATTGCATACTTGTTGCATGCCATGTTGTTACCCTTGTTGCATTGTATTGTACATGCATGCATTACATTGTACTTAGAACCTTATGATCGCCTTGCTTTGAGCATGCCATCTAGTTCTTAGCATTGAGCATTGAGTATGCCATATAGTTGCATTGCATGTTTGCCATGCTTGTGTTGCATTGTTGTTTGGATTAAGTATTAATCCGAGCACGAGAAACGAGGGATGTTTCATACTTCAAGTGATGAAATGTGTCTTAATTCTCGGTCGCCAACGCTCTTAATCATACATGATAGAGTTTTAGGCTTACGTGTTTATTTGTACATTCATTTCATACTGATTTGCACAAGTTGGATCTTTGGCCATCATGCATCGGGATGCGTAATTGATGGTCGTGGATCCGACTATGTCTCTCCCTTAATGTTTTGAGGTGATATGGAGTGACATAGTGCGTACATACCCTTGGGAGACCCTCTATTTTCTCTATTTTGTGCTCTGTTGCAGCTTGGTGTCCCAGCACATCAGTGGTCGGCAGTGCCTTACAGATGGCTGGCAGTCCCTCATTCTTGGCCGGCAGTGCCCACCCTTGGCCAGTAGGTGGTCGGCAGCATCTCTCCATGGCCGGCAGGCCGCTGATGTATTCCCCATATTGCTTTTGGTAAGGTTCAGTAGGAATTCCTCGAAGACACCCTGCAAACAGAGCCTCTAAAGAGCATCCGGAGAGCTTACCGGGACGGAAACCGAGCATGCATGTTCACCTTCTTCAACTTGCCGAGGCAACATTGTTTAATTGCTTACGTGTTAGTTAGCATTTGGTTTTGTAATTTAATTAGTTAATTTGTTAATTAATTAAGTTTTGTAATAATTAGTTGTGGTTAGTTATTCATTCAGTTATGTAATAATTAATTAGCTTGTTAGTTAGTTAATTAGTTGGTTTGTATTATTCATTCGGACCCTCTGTCGAGAGGGCGAATTTTGTAATAAGTGTGCGTGCGTGTGTACATGTCTTCCAACCTCACGTCTTTTTCCCTTTTACTTACCTGCTTTTGATGATTAGTTTAGGGTCATTTTCAATTAGCATACTTATATTTGCATGTTTGCATCGTTTATCTATATTGCATGCACCAGGCTTGGCGCATCATACTAACTGCATTGTATTTCAATTCCAAGTTGAATACATGTATCAAATGTAGCACCTCATATGCCATATCAGAATAACCGAGCCTATTTCTAGTTACATTTTGCATGTGTTGCATCAGCCATCTTAACATGAACTAGGATCATGCATTGATTACTAACTAGTTTCTGTTTTGGCTTGGAATACTAGGTAAGCTTTTACACTTTAGCATACTGCATGTGTGTTAATGTTGCCATGAAAGCATGCTTGCTATGAGGCTAACTGCTTAGTTGATATAAACTGCCTGAATGCCTGTGGGTGAAGGTTGGATTACTTGAATTGGAACGATTCATTGAAGTCCATGTTTTAGCCTACTTACGAGTAGCAAACTTCAAACCACTTCCAAACAAACGGATATGCAATGCTTTGTTCCAAATTAGGCGATCTAGTCTATACTTGTTTGCTGTGCGCATCACATAGTAAGATTAGCTAATTAATCGGGATAAGAACACATGTGTCTTCAAAAACAAAATATCATGTTTAGTAGTGGCCGATCTTTGATCAGGCGAGCGGGGGTGCTCATAGATGACATTCCCCAATTGTACCCAGGTTCCCGAGCCGAGGCAACTTTGGTGATGACGGACATGTGGCCTTAGGCAACAAGTCAGGGTTTCCTAAATTCTCCCAAAATGAAATATTTAGGTGGTGACTTTGTATCTGGAAAAACAGTCC
The DNA here is from genome assembly GCF_055761805.1 of Camellia sinensis. NCBI lineage: Eukaryota > Viridiplantae > Streptophyta > Magnoliopsida > Ericales > Theaceae > Camellia > Camellia sinensis. The sequence goes on from NC_138962.1 coordinate 53,825,825, forward strand.
ATGCTTGCCACTTCTTTCTTAAAAATCAGTTTTCCAAAACGATTTGCCGGATTTGGACTCTTTGGTGATTCATCAATCTCACATTGCACATTGTGAGATCAGATTAAAAACTGTGACAATTTGAGTCCGAACTGTAGCATAAGGCCCTCGGGGCGCGTCTCCACAAGTATCTCGACTCTGCTGGTAGCAAGGTTTTGCTCACATAGAAGATGGGGAAATGATAGATTCCTTCTGACCGGACAAGCACTGCGCTAACTGCATGCTGAGAAACAGCCAGGTAAAGGTAGAGTTCTTCGCCGGGCTTTGATGTCACCAATAATGGAGCAGAAGACAGATACGCCTTTAGCTCGGCCAAAGCCCTGTCACATTCCTCATCCCACAAAAACTTGGATTTTAGGGCTCAAAAGAAAGGGTGGCAGCGATATGATGACCGACTTATGCATTGATTAAGCACGGCGGCCATTCCGGCCAGATGCTGCACGTCCTTCGCCGAGTTGGGCTGCTTTAATTCTTGTACAGGTTTGATTTGTGTGGGGTTTGCCTTGATGCCTCGGTTTGTGACTAGGAAGCCTAGGAATTTCCTGGATCCCACGCCGAAAGCACACTTGGACACATTCAAGCGTAACTTGCACTGTTTGAGAATGGCAAACATCTCGGCTACGCCGAACAAGTGGTCTGCCTGATGCCTGCTTTTGACCACCATGTCGTCAATGTAAGCCTTCATCGTCCGGCCTAGCAGAGGGGCGAACATTTTGGTCACTATCCTTTGGAAAGTTGCCCCGGCGTTCTTCAAACCAAAAGGCATGACTCGATAGCAGAAGTGTTCCCTTGAAGTGGTGAAAGAGGTTATCTCACGGTCGGGGCCATGCATGGCAATCTAATGATAACTGCGGTAGGCATCCAAGAAGATGAGCCTTTCATATCCAGCCGTTAAATCCATTAGCTGGTCTATTATGGGCAGAGGAAAGCTGTCTTTAGGGCAAGCTCGGTTGACGGTCTTGTAGTCAACGCAAACTCGCCACTTCCCATTCTTCTTGGGTACTACGACCGTGTTTGAAATCCACCGAGGGTAGTGCACTTCCTAAATAGCCCGTGCTTCAAGCAAGTTCCTTACCTCTTCCGCGACTACCTCGGCATGATGAAGAGCTGATCTTCTTGTTCTCTGAATGACTGGCTGCGCATCAGGGAAAACATTGAGTTGGTGGCGAATAAAACTTGGGTCGATGCTAGGTATGTCGTAGGGCGACCATACGAAGACTTCAATATTTCCCATTAAGAACTCTACCATCTCGGCCCTTTCTTGAGCGGTTAGGCTTGATCCAAGCCAAAAGAACTTGTTTGGATTTTCCGTATCGAGCCGTACTTCTATCAATTCTTCAACAGCTTTGTCCTCCGCCCTGGTGCCCACGTCATCAAGGACACTCTGGTCTTTTGGGCCTTCAATCATTTGCACGAAGCCTTTGGCAGCTCGGCTCCCATTCACTGCCACGAAACATTGTTTCGACATGACTTGGTCGCCCCAAATTTCCTTAATTTCCCCATAGCCGAGGGGAATCTCATAACCTGGTGGTAGGTCGACGCTACAACCTGCATAGCATGAAGCCAGGCCCTACCGAGGATCAGATTGTATGTAGACGGCACCTGCAATACCCAGAACTCCACCTGCTTGACCATGGATCCGGCCTTGACTGGTAAAATTATTTTCCCTAAAGGCCACTCCGGTTGCGAGTTGAAACCTACCAGTGGCGAAGTAGCCGGAGCCAAGTCTGTATCTCAGAGTTTGAGTTGTTTGAACGCATCGTAATACATAATTTCAATCGAGCTTCCCTGGTCAATCAAGATGCGCTTGACATCGAACTGTTTGACGCGGAGGGTGACCACTAGGGCATCGTTGTGTGGCGTTTGAATGCGCTCTAGGTCTCTTGTGGAGAAACTAATCACATCTTTTTCCTCGGTCTTCCCTCTTTTGATCGCAGGCTGGACTGACAAAACTTCCCTTATGTGTTCTGCTTTTTGATCATCCCGCGGAGCTCACATACACGCGTCGGCTCCACTATGCCGTGAATCACATTAACCACTCCTTGAGGGGGTGCCTCCAAGTCAGCCGGTCCATACGGATCAGCTGGGGTGGGATGCGTGGCCTTAACACCCCCATCGATGTAAAAATCTAAGTGTCTGGCTGCGACTAACTCCTCCAAGTGTTCCTTCAGAGGCAAACAGTCCTCCGTCCGGTGTCCTCGCTGTCGGTGATATGTGCAGCGGTACCGCGGGTTGAAGCCCTTTTGCGCGTCACCTAACTTAGTAGGAAATCGGACGTAATCCTCGTTACAGATTTCACTAAGTATGCAATAGATTGGAATCTTTAAGACCATGGTGATGCCCGTTCGAGCTTTCAACCTTCTGTTGGCATCAGCTACGTCATCGCGGGGGTATTCATCTCGGTCATTCCGACGTCCCCTTCCTAGGTTTCGACGATTTGACCCTCGGTCAGATTCCTCGGCGCGGTCATTTGGACGGTTAGTCTCCTGTCCGACCGCGTGCACCTTGCCAGCCGACCTCTTGTCTGTTACCACCGGAGTTGTCTTCGCGGTGGACGCCGCCGCATCATTCTTTACTCGGATGTGCTCATTGATGCGCTGCATTAGTTGGCCCATGGATGTCGGCTGGTTCATGGTAAGCGAGTCCCGCAGCCTATGTCCGACCGGGAGACCGTGCTTATATTGGGTGATTGCCAAGTTGATCGGGCAACCTAAAATCTCATTGAAGGTTTCCCAATATCTGGAGTTGTATGCCTTGAGTGTGTCGCTCGACTCTATTTTGACACTGAGAATGTGGTCTACCTCCTTCGGCGTTTTAGTGTTGGTCTTGAAACGAGTTACAAAGGCTTTCACCAACTGCTGCCACCTTTCGATACTTCCCTCCGGCAGCCTCTCAAACCATTTCAAGCCTAGCTCACCCAAACTCGACAGAAAGATAAGGCACATAAGAGCGTCATTGCGCTTGTGTCCGACCATGCCCTGCCGGAAGTGGCTTACATTCATGTATGGATTGCTCTTTCCATCATAGAGCGTAAACTTGGGCTGGTGAAAGCCCGCAGGGAGCGGAGTGGTTTCTATCTCAAGGGAGAAGGGGGTGGTGTTCAGCCTTGCCAAATCTGTGTCTAGAAGGAGAGGCACGGCTGGGCGGGGTGCTGGCATTATGACCTCTTCACTGGCGCGGCCCCTGTAAGATAGCCGCTGGAGCACCGGCACCCTTTGAGTCTCTTGCCGGTGAGCTCGCTCCTTCAAGACTGCCCGCAAGTCCTCTGAGCGAACGGAATAGGAATACCTCGACGTCGTCGCTGGATGTGAGGGTTGATAGGTACCTTCTTATGCGCTAGACTTCTCTACAAGCGTGTCAGATTCTCCAACCTTGTAGCTTCTGGTGATAGAAAGGGAGGGAGTGTGCCGCTGGCTCTGACTGCCTGAACGGCGTGGTTGGGTGCGCTCACTGTGGTCTCCAACTCCAACAACACCCTTCCCTTTGGCATGCCGTTTGAGATCTTCCATCTCCGCCGTCATTCTCCGGATGATGGCGTCTTGGTCCCTTAACTTGTGCTCCAGATGCCTAGCGTGTGATTCTCTTCGCCGTCGGTGCCCGTCTGGGCTTCGAGAGTTACCAAAACTTCTACTGCGCTTATCCTGCGCGTCTCTTGAATGTCCTCCTGGGGAAGTCTCCAGGCCCGCCATGTTTGGAACGGCGGGGAGTCTGTCTCTCCCTCTGGTTGACTCTAGGGTAACACCATCGATGGCGGACAACGGTATCTCGTCGTTGTTCACCATTGAAGGCGATCAGATGAGCTTGGAAGACAAGGTTTTGTCTATCAAACTTCCCATAGACGGCGCCAATTGTACGGGAAGCAAATATTCCGCAGTGCCCGTACTTCTTTTGTCCAAGCTCCTCGTCTGTCCAATCGACCTGCGAACACAACGGCGGTGAGCTACCCGGCGGTGTGTGGCCGGAAAACCCCTCCAATGGTCAAGTTAACACACACTCAGGGATAGAGAGAGAGATGAGAGACTTGAGTGTTTAGGTTTTTCTCACCAAATTATGTTTCATCCTCAGCATGGGGGGCGCTGTCTTGTTTATATACTTTCTGCGCTCAAATCTACTCCCATTGGTCTTTTGACACGTGGAGTTGCTTTCCCATCTGTTAGCACAAATCCAGCAATCACCACCTAACCATACCACCAGACTACATTAGCGGGAGCTCGGCATCCCGGTGGCATCACCTCGGCTTCCCATGACCGTGCTGCGTAATGTGCCTGAGTGCTCCGTTCGCCAAGCTTCATAACAGCCGAGCTCGGAAGCATTTCGGCAGAGCCGAGTTCAAGACAAGTCGATCGGTGAACAGAAGACATTTCCCGCCGAGCTACGCGTGCGACCCATGGAACCCGGGTTAGCAGGCGGTCATCTCGGCCAAGTAAGCTCGGTTCAAACATTAGACCTGGACCTCGGGCCTAAGCCTCGACTGAGCAAGATCAACTCCAGGGAGGCCTCAGTCAACTCGGCCTAAACAGGGGGCCCGAGCCTTAACCAGGCAAAATTCACTATGGATTGGCCCAAATTAGCTCGGCCCAACATGCTCGGTCCTATCCGTCCAGCTTTTACCACGACCTAAAGCCAGATTATAAATCTCCCTCACAATAATTACTCAAGATCTTATGGTTATTAAATTCATGTTGTGTTTGGGTTACATGCGAGTCAATAGTAGATTCATGTTAACGTATCGACATAAATTTTTACGTGGGTCAAACGTCTTCATTTCAGGTTTCGTGTGTTTAACCAAAAATGACTCATTTAATATTCGTGTATTTTTGGATCGTGTCATATTTGGGTTTGAGCAAAAAAATTAACTCTAACCCTCTAATTACGTGTATGATTCCAGCCGTGCTAACGAGTTATGTGTCAAATTCCCACCCCTACTAAGAAGTAATTGTCTCTAAATTTCTTCATTCATAATTTTTAAAGTAAATTACAAATACACTATTTGAAATTTATTTAAAATACGAATTGCTCCTATGGTTTGGAAAATTACAAATATCCCATTGTGAGAATTTTTTATTTAACAAAATTAACTATAAAAAAATAAAATTCTTAACTACTCTCTTAATGATAAAATTATTTGAATTATTAATTGAAATAAAATTTTGACATTATTAGAAACTGTTAAGTTACTTGATAATTTATTAATAAAATAGACAATTTGCTATAAAATTAAAATCTTTAAAAGGCGAAATATAATTTCCAAAATTATAAAGGACAAATCACATTTTAAACAAATGTTATGATGTAATTTTTATGACAAAATAACATAAATTACATAATGGGTATAAATTTGGCCAACGAGCACGCGGCTCACCCGAAACTTGTATGTAACCCAGTTAGCTTAGGCCCGAGTTCAGCCCTAGGCTTTGGGCTTGAACGGTGTGTTTTGGAGCTCGGCCCAGCTTGTGACTCGACTTATCTATCCACTTTAGGCCCACTAAATGGCCGATCCGTCCGAGGCCTGATGTCATTTTTGATTGAAGAAAAAATTCCAACGGCAAAAATTAAAAACTGATTAGGCCGAACCAAGCTTACTGCAAATTCGAGTCCAGATCAAGGACTATTGGCCCAACCTATCAATTCACCAAAGACCCGAATACTATTGGGCATGAGTCTTTTTTTTTTGGATCCGCTATCCAACCCGATATGAACTTTGATAGAAATTCGTGTGACATGACATGGGTCAGTCCGAATCCGGACTTAGGTCGGCCGGGTCAGGCACCATTACACCCCTATACATCACCAACCAGACAAAATAACAGGGACTGGTGATGATGCACGTGGGTTGCACGTGATTTTTTTAACTAGGAAACAGAAAAGGCCGAAACACGTTATGAATAATAGATTACCACTTTCGCCATTACACGCTACTGGAACTATTGTCTTTACCAAATCCACTTTCATCTCATACCATCATTGATTTCTGGTGTTTATACATGTGTGTCATGTGTGTGTGAACATGAATATAATTATTTCCTCATATATTAAGCTATGAAATCAATCCTTGAATCTTGAAAAATCAAAAGCTTAAAAAAAAAAAAATGCACTCAAAATTATCAGTAACCCACCTCAAATCATCGCCAACCTTTCGTTTAATCCCATACCACCATGAAATTTTTTCCGAGATTAAGTGCTGTTCTAGAAATTTTCCTCAATCTTATTCTTCTTCTTCAGACCACAAGTTTCGGTTCAGAATCGTGGGTCTGTTCCGAGGTGATAATAGATGGAAGCTCAATGCTATTGATGGCAGTGAGTACATATAAAAAAAAAACTAACTCTTTATACTCTGCTATTTCTTAGTGTATTTCCTAGATGTTGATGGGTTTAATGCTTTATCAGATGTTATGTTTTGGGTTCCTTTCTATTTATTAGATTCTTTATTAATTGTCAAGATGATAGTTCTCTTCACCCAATTTTCACTCCATCTCTATGCCTTTGAGTTTTCCTGCTAATTTAGAGCATCTATAGACTATAGATATCATGTTTTTGTAAGTTATTGATAATATTTGGTTGCTATGGAACAAATAGGATTAAATTAAAGGACTTACTGGGTTTGTCTTGTGAATTGACAACTTATATTGTATCCTCCATAGAGATAAGAGCTCGATGAACGCCTGTGGTGCTTGACTGCAAGTCTGCACCTGAAAGATGAGCAAACTGTTATTGCCTACCAGCTGTTTGTTAGATGGCCGGAGGGCACTTCAATGGCTAAGTTAGTGTAGGTATTGAGCCAGTGGAGAGAATTCGTGGGAGAGAGTGAATTAAGTTTAGTAGATACGACATACCTTTCTCAATTGGGATAGGAGGGGGTATATATATTGTTGGGTGTTGCTTGCTCTCCAACTACTGAAACCCTAATTGGAGTACTTGGTAACAAAGTACCAACTTGGGTGAGACCACCTGGAGTGTAACCACCTTCCTTCTCCTCTATCCAACTGATATACATCTTCTTTGCCCTCCAACGTGCTCCTTCAATGCACATGGTTTTGTGCCTAGGACTGTGGGGCCGATACCTTCCCCTCGTTCCAGACACAATCTTCTAACAACCTTTATGAGTAGTGGCCAATCATAGGGACCCATGTGGTGTGACATCTTATTTGATGCTGAGTAATGAGATTATGCCACATGCCCCCTCTCCAGCGTGAAATGTGTTCATCTAGTTAGGATAAGCACCCACACACCTTCTTTGTGCATAATTGTACCTCCCACGTGTACCGTGTTGCCCTTGGGGGTGGGGGCACAATAGCCTTTTCAAAATTTTGGTAAACCTTCTGTAGAAGTGATGCAACTTCTGTGTTTTCATGCTAATGATGCTGGCAACTGTAAACTCTGATTGATGATTGCAAACACTAATAATCAACAAAAAGTCCTACGCCAGTGTAATTGTATAGCAAAGCATAGGTAAAAAAGCAACAACACAAGGTGGGATTTTGCATGGTTCAGTTCTTAGGCATCCGTGTAAGCTGGCAAGAGGGAATTCACTACCAATAAGAGAAATCAGAAGAGAGGGGTTTGAGGGCTTAGTTGTTAACAAGAACTGGTGAAAACCCTCCCAAATAAACTCTCATGCTTTGTAATGTCTCCACAAGCCCAGAAAAAGCCGTGAAAATAGCTCAAGAATCATGCAACAATCTTTGCATGAGGGGAGATGAAAACTCATTGCAGAGGAAACATGCCTTGCATTATGTAGAAAAATTCACACTCTATCTCTTCGAATAAATTTCCAACTTAAGGGTAGCAAGATGAGCTCATTTGAGGGGATAAAAGACTCACCTTTCAAACCGAAGTGCAGAATTTTATCTTTGTTGCCTTTTTTATTTTATATCTTCCTTACCAAAAAATAGTGATGATTTTGTATAACTATGTCAATAAGACTTTTGATGCAACTTTCTATTTTTTAAGACATTAAACTCTTCAGTTTTGAGGTATGTTAGTCAAAAAGAGCCTTGGGAGGATTGAGTCTCTGAGGCACACTTTGATAAATTTTCTTTAACTCTTGTTCTTAGGGGTCTTTGCTTCACCTATTATATGAATTTTGGTGGCCTTTAGGTTATGTTTCTTCACATCTGTATATATGCTTTTAAGAAGAAAAAGGAGACCCTAATTGAATGAAGTGGTTTCACTTTAAAATATTCATTTGGTTGAGGACATATAGTTTGTTCAGATCTGGCTGAATTACATGTAGACCATAAATATTGAAGTGCATAGATCAAAGTGCACAGTGCACCATATCATGTCAAAATTTGCTCACTTGTCATAGATAATTAATAAGAATATGAGCTTTTTGATTGTTTTTTATCTGGATTATGTAAAATATTTTTTTCCTTGACAGCTGCAGTGCAAGAAACTTTAAACCAATGGCTATCAAAGACTCAAGACTTCTTGAGTGAAGTGACTTCTCCTCTGGTGAAAACTGTACATGATAGAAAGCCTACTCCTGGAAATATGTTTGATACTCAAGATAAAGAGGACATCTTCATGGCAGAACAAACAATTGATAGTAGAACACCAAATGGGAATCTTTCCTTGGCCGCTGTTGTTTCTATCGAGCAATTCAGCAGGTGAGGACATTAGGCGGTGTGGTCATTTGTGGTTTGAAGTTGCTGAAATTGATTATATTATGTAATTCCGTTTTTTTTTTTTCTTCTTTTTTTAATTTTAAAAAGAGAAGTGATTGCTCCTATTTTTAACTGTAAAACAAACTCTGTGTATTGGTTTTGAAATAAACCAAGTTAATTTGATATATTGATATAAACCACTTGGGTAGAACTCACCCTTGACAACCGGCTTGCAAGGAGAGGGTGCCCTGATGTGGAACCGTAATATCCTACCATGTTGCACAACCAACGTCCACGACAACCCACTCTATCAACACTGAGTGACCCAATGATATCCCTTTTCCTTCTGGCAGCTTCACTCACTTATCAGTATTCGACACCTTGGCAAGCATCTTAATCCAATCTATCGGTCACCCCTCCGCGACTCAATCCTAAAAAATGACCACATCTGATCCCATGCTCGCATAGGTGCACCTGATCCTGTACCTGACATGGTGGCCTGGTCTGATTCCAAATGATATGAACCACTTGGGCATAATTCACCCTTGAAAATCAGCTTGCAAGGGGAGGGGTACTCAAGAGGCTTATATGCACATGGCCAAGGCCTTTGCTAATTGATGTGGGATCATAACATACCACCATGGTCTTCCATCAACGTCCACAGTGGCCCATTCTATTGGCAATGAGCCAATGATAGCCCTTCCCCTTCTAGCACCTTCACTCACCTATTAGTATTGGACACCTTGGCATGTATCTTAATCCAGCCAATAGATAGTTGGAGTCTTTTTATAGTCCTCCTAAAGCTTAGAGGATGTGTATCTATTTTGTTGGATCCTTCCTATTTTCATGGCTTTTACCATTGTATGAGGTTTTATTTAAGAAGTTGAATGAATAAGAAAGGCATATGATTAGTGTCTACATCTAAGTGTGCAAAACCAGAGGACTTAGGTTCCCTCAAAGTAACCCAACTTAACTCTTCAAACTTTTAAGAAAGTTGGTGTTTTTGGCTTCAAATTGATCTTTTAGCAATCCACTTCATCTTTGGCTGAGGTAACCAGGTCAACCAATTGGAGTTTTGTCATTGAAAGAGTGGCCCAGTTGTACCATATATTAGCGGAAAAAAATACTGTCAAAACAACATTACCGAGTTTTGGTCCCTGTTAATCGAGAATGTTGGGAGGGGTAAGAGTTGATACATTATTATTTGCACAAAGTGTCTGCTTACAGATTCAAACCTACATCTTCACATGTGCTAGCATGAGCTTGATGGCCTTTTATTGATTTTGATGATTGGCTATCTCTATGAATGGAAAAGGGGTGCTTCATATTAGGAATAACCTACTAGTGAGAGGGATAAATTCAGGAGGAGGACAAAGTAAAGAGCATGCCAACATTAAATCAATTGATTTGTCATGGTGGAGAAGAAAAATGGTGCATGGACAATACTCGAGCTTCGGATTCCAAGCAATGCCCTTAAAAATATAAAAGGAAAACCAAAAAAGATCTATGCTATTGGCTATTGTTGTTGTCACTGTTATGTCCAAGGAAATTATTATTCAGTCTATTAATGGAATCAAGATTGACTTTTCAAGATTTATAATATGCAGGATGAACGGATTGACTGGGCTAAAAATGCAGAAGATATTTAAAGCACTTGTTCCCGAAGCTGTATATAATGATGCCCGTAATTTGGTGGAGTATTGCTGCTTTAGGTTCTTGTCGAGAGATGGTTCTGAAATTCATCCATGCCTCAAGGTTTGTGACTTGGTATAATATTTTAGCTTCATGCCTTTTCTGTTTTTGGATTGATATAGTAGTCTCTCTCTCTTGATGGTCAACTGTGATAAATTCCGGATCACAATTCCAAAACCAATATGATATTCTTCTTCTTGGTGCTACATCACCATTATAAGGATCTCATGTCATTAGATGCATGTATGTATTACTGGTTATGGTTTCTAAGTTGAGTCAAAGGAGGGATAGTTGTATTAAAAGGTATACAGGCATTCAAAGAAAGGGTAGTTCTGAATGTGAGAGCCCTTATACTATTTTAACCTTCCTCCTGCCAAAAGAGATGTTAACTGACAAACATTTGTTGGTGCCTTGGGGTATCAATTTATTGTTGTGAAGTAGCACATTGTTGGATGATCTATGTTAGTTATTCAATTGGTGGGTCTTAGTGGCTGGCTGGTTTTGCATTTAGGTAATGTTTGATCCAAGAATTTCTATGAGAGTGATGAGGTGCGTGCTGAAATCGTGTTAATATTATTTATTTATTTTAATTTTGATGCTTCTTTCATTGAAAACATGTTGTTTGACAAATAAAGCCTATGTGAGCTTTTCAGGCCTTGTGTTGGTAATGGCTGGATTCTAATTTAAGGAATTGCTGCCATATAGCTCAGTAGTGTCATCTGCATAAGCTGTGAAGGTTTTCTCTCAAGTGTTTAATGTGATCATGCTAGGGTGAAGGTGATAGGTTTTTACATCAAGGAAATCAGACGTTGTAACAATATTCCAATTACAACTTAGAAATGTAATGCTTCAGTTACAGATTGTTCAATCAATTGTGTTTAATGGACACAAGAAGCGAATAATTGTGTCAACCAACTAATTAAGTGTCAAAATGATGAGCTCAACTTTTTAGATTTTGATGAACTTCTTGAATTGGTCAGTGACACATCCATAAAATTTTGAAATTGAGTATTCTAAGTCAAGTTGTTGATCCATTGTTTGCTAAATCTTGATAGTATCCCTTTTCTGGCATCTAGGATCTCTTTCTTGAACCTTTGCAAACTAGAGGCTGCTTTTCAGTTTTATTGGGAGTAGGGGCTTATGTTTGGCTTTAATTTCATTTTTAAAGTGTACTTCATTTGCAATGCTTGATCTCGTCATATGCTCCGAGAAGGATTAACTTTAAAATGGTCGTAGATTCTGGGTTAATTGGGCACACTATTGCTCTGTTTGTTTGGGCGGAAAATGGTTTTTGTATTTTCTGGTGTTTGGTACAATTACAATGAAAAACACAAGTCAACGAAAAATATTTTTTATAGTCAACAAAAAATAAGCTTATATGGGCAGAAAATGATTTCCACTTTTAAAAGACGAAAAACATTTTCCGGACTCAAGTCTTAACAATGTTACCATACTATAACCACCACTCTCACCTCAACCACCACACCATCACCACCGCTACTGACACCATCACCGCCGCCCCACCACCATGCCACCGCCACCACCTCCACCTCCACCTTCGTTTCACCACCACCACCACCAAACATAGAAATATATTTTCTCCAGAAAAAAATTCCTGGATAAAGTTTTCCGTAGAAAATGTTTTCCACCCAAATAAACGGAGCGTTAAAATATCTTAATTTTAGTCCTTTCTTGTACATTTTTTTAAAGAGCTTTTGAGTTTTAGGATTTGTAAGCTAACTAATTTTCTTATTTTTTCTGGACCATCTGTTGCTAGGAACCTGCATTTCGGAGATTGATTTTCATAACTATGCTTGCATGGGAGAAACCTTACAGCAAAAGAAAGGATCCTCGAGCTATTACATCAGAAAAAGCTTCTTTTCAAGTAATATCTAAGATTTTATATTTTTGTCGAGATGGAAGTACAGAGCATTGCTTGGTTATTATTGTGAGAATATATTGTGTATATATTGTATATTAGGAATTAGGAAAGATTATGGTGTAAATATTTGAATTGGCTGTATTTCCTTTTTTAGTCATAGGTTTAGGGTTATATAAACTGATGAACCCTTTGTAAATTCTACACAATTGAATATACAGATTATTCATTCAGAATTCTTACATGGTATCAGAGGCCGTGTGCGAAACCTAGTCTTGTTGGTTGTCGTTTCTCAGTTCAAAACCTGAGTCTGGTTTGTGATTTGAATAACCCATCTCCTCTGTTCAACATCTCTATTCTCCGAAGTCACGAGGGTACCAGCATCGTGATCAGCCTTTGTTCTTGCCGTGATCAGCCTTTGTTCTCGCCGAAATCGCGACCTAGTTTTCTTTCACGTTCTGGATTTGCTTGGTTGTGACCTCCCTCTCTCTCTCAGATTCGCAAGTGTGATCTCTCTGTCTCTCCCTTTGGTTCGCGAGATCGAAGAGGTGCCTGCCCTTGTTCCTCTCGATTGGCTTTGACTTCGACTTTTGCTCTGTGTCGGCTGCTCCAGTCCAGTGTCGACTTCGACTCTTGTCTCTCTCTCTCTGTGATTCTGCTTGAGTGTTTGAGTTTATTACAATTAAACCCTATTCCAGGTTTACTTGCACCACAATCTTTCGTAATTCCTAATATACAATGTGCCTGTTTGGTGCAGCTTAAAAGCTGCTTATTTCAACTTTCAGCTTAATTTAAGCTATTTTGATGTGTTTGGTTTACCTTAACAATGCAGCTTATAACTTTTTGTAAGTCAGAAATCAGCTTATTCTTTGAGTGGGGCTGAAGATGCTTAATTTATAAGTCAGAAATCAACTTATGTTCATAATTATAAGTTATAAGCTGTTAAGGCATAAGTTATAAGCACTTTTCCACAACTCTACCAAACAGGGCCAATATATACATAATTTATTCTCACAATTCGGGCTATTAGTTATTGCATTAACAGCTTGATTTCTAATTTAGCTAGCCATTGAAGGAGCAGGAACTAAATTGTTGGAGAATCCCATGATTTAGATAGCCAGGCTTTTGACTTACTTGCAAATCTGGATCTGATTGGTATTTAGAATTTTGCATGTACTACAAAGGAGTAAGTCATTTTGTCTTCTCAGACCCAGCCTGACAGAGGGATACTGACAAAGCTGAATTCATACTTTGCCATGGGAGAGTTGAGGAAGCTAAAACTTTGGGTTTCTTGAGTTGGCAATCATCTTCAGGAAGGCAAGGATGAGGTTGGATGTCACTGGAGATGCATTGTCTAGAACTTTTCACACAAATTTTGGGCTTATTTATAGACAAAAACAAAGAGAAACTTAACATGTCCATCTCAAGCAAAAGTTGGATGTTATTCCTGGGTATAGCACCAAAGTTCTCTTTAGAATACCATAATCACCATGAACTTACTAGGAGGTGATTGGGAATGGTGGGAGGTGAGGAAGGTGGCTGGGGAGGTGACTGGGGGTGGTGGGAAGGGGTAGGCGGGAGAGTTGAGGAAGCTAAAACTTTGGGTTTCTTGAGTTGGCAATCATATTCAGGCAGGCAAGGATGAGGTTGGAGGTCACTGGAGATGCATTGTCTAGAACTTTTCACACAAATTTTGGGCTTATTTATAGACAAAAACAAAGAGAAACTTAACATGTCCATCTCAAGCAAAAGTCGGATGTTATTCCTGGGTACAGCACCAAAGTTCTCTTTAGAATACCATAATCACCATGAACTTACTAGGACGTGATTGGGAATGGTGGGAGGTAAGGAAGGTGGTTGGGGAGGTGGCTGGGGGTGGTGGGAAGGGGTAGGCGGGTTAGTGTCATGGTTTTCGCATGGGTTAGATGCAGAAGATGAAGACAAGGGAACCAACTACGCCTAGCCTAATTGGCCACCATGCCTTCCTTAGGGCTTAGTCCCAATGAGGTCATGGGTTCAATTCACCTTAGGGGGGTTGAACGAAGGGAGTGCAAGCATTTAGGTGCTTTGCCATGGATGAGGAGATTTTCTGCCATAGGCGCTAATCTAACAACTAACAACTAACATTTGCCGATCAAAAAAAAAAAAAAAAAAAGAAGAAGATGAAGACAAGGGCAATATTGTCCTTTTGCATTAGTTTTTGACTTTTGACTTGAATTTTTTTCTTATCACCTCTAAAAATGCGCACGTAGCACAATTTCTATCAAGTTGGACGGAATTCTTAATGGTAGCAGTTTAGTCAAAAATCATGTGAGGGATATTTCACTAATTTTAATTGTCAGGGGTAGTGCTCTAAGGGTAAAATCATGTCATGTTCAATATTTGAGTTGGATGGAGACACGGAAATAGCTCTGCAGGAAAATTAGCTATAGAAGATATTAATCTGAGAACCCACACTACAGAATCAAAGATAAAGATTCAAGGCGTTTATTGTTTGAGAAGTTGCAACGACTTGCTACAGAGAGGCAGTTGTGTGTTGTTAATATTGGAAGGTTGCCTATCATTTAATCTCATTACGCATTTGTTTGGTAGTGTTTCTTTTATTGTCATTGTTGCAACGATGATCACTTAAAGAATTTATGCCTGCTTATTTTTGTGCAATTGCTCAGTAGGAAGTTCTACTTCTTTTTTGACATTGCACAGTATAATATTGAGCATTATGACTGAAAAAAGCATAATGTTTTCTGATTGACCCTGAAGACGAGGCGTGTACGGGAAAAGGCATTTGTTCGTATTGCTCCTGCTATTTCTGGTGTGGCTGATCGGTCAACAGCACATAGCCTTTTCAAGGCTCTTGCTGGTGATGAACAGGGCATCTCCTTTAACACGTGGTCCACATATATGGATGAACTTCTCAAGTGAGTTTCTTCATTTCCTTTAATCTCTTTTGCAAGGTTATAGTCTTCTTCTGGTACTTCATATTTCCAACTAAAATGTGCATGATGGTTGAACTTAATGATTTGTACATTTTGACCATTGTTGATGGATAAAATTATTTAGATTTTATTCAAGAATTGTCTCTGTTCAGGGGCTGTCATGCTTTACATTGTATATGTCTTCTACGTATGTATTATGTACGTGTTTTACCAGCATAGTTCAACTGCTTGTTATAGTGCATGAGGATAATATTTGTGACCTAATCTTTTATAAATACCAGTAACTACAATCTGATTTGAGCACCGTTATTATTATTATTATTATTATTTCTTTCTTTCCTTCTTTGGTTTAGAGTGCATGAAGGACGGAAATTATATGAGTTTGAAGAAGGCCCCCAGCATTCTAGTGAAAGAATCCTATGCCTTGGTTCAAGCAGGAAGCGGCCTGTCTTGAAATGGGAGAATAACAACGCTTGGCCAGGAAAACTTACTTTGACTGATAAAGCACTCTACTTTGAGGTATTTATTATCTCTAGCCGGTTGAGCAATTATGTGCCCCTACCAAACAAAGAGAAAATATGATTGCAAATTATGGAGAGCAAGAAAGATTTTAAAAGTGTCTTTATCTATTTATTGTTTTGAATAAATTTTGTCCAGTACCAAAGTCTCGCCCAAAAAAATTATCTAGACTCCTTTAGTCGTCCAAAACGAGAATATCTGTGTGGATCCTCTTATAGCTCTGAACATAATTGAATGCCTCCCTCATAAATATTAGGTTCTGGTGAAATTTTGTTACTTCATCTCATCTTAAATATTTGGTTACAGTGATCTTTTCGTGAAGTGGTTTATTTATTTATTCTTGTGCTAGGGCGTTGGCTTGGGTGGGCAAAAAGGTGCTGTAAGACTGGATCTTACAAAACATGGCACAATGGTAGAGAAAACAAGGGTTGGGCCTCTGGGATTTGATCTTTTTGACTCTGCCGTTTCTGTTTCCGCTGGTGCAGAGTGAGTAAGCTTTTCTTTACCTGTCTCTACAGCATTACTTGAGTCTTTAAGTTTTTATTTTACGGTGCATTAGAGAAGTATCTATTTATGTGAAATAAGACATTTAGCAGCTAGCTGTTATGCCTCTCCTTCTCATACTAGTTAATTCTGTTAATGATGTTGTTCTGCTGCAATATCGTAGGAGAGCCATGAAGAGAGATTAATAATTGTAATGACAAAGGGTATCATGGTATCTTCTTACATGCGAGTGATTAATACAGTTTCAAGAGATGCAATTATTCCTACTACAATACCTCAGGATTTTGCTCATATTTAACTCAATATGGAACTTCTGAATGCAGTGGGAATGTTTTTTCCTTTTTAGTGTGAGATATTGTTGTCCCTTGTGGTTTAGAGTTTCTCATAAGTCATGATGATGCAACTTGAGTCTTGTTAAGGGTTTCCATGGTTTATGACGCTCTATTTTTTATTTACAATTTTGCATCTTCTACTAGCTCAGTTAAGCTCAGTAAATTCATATTTCCGTTGTATTTGTCATCAGGTCCAAAACTTGGGTACTTGAATTTATTGACTTGGGAGGTGAAATGAGACGCGATGTGTGGTATGCATTTATTTCTGAGATTATTGCTTTATACAAGTTCATAAGGGAGTTTGGACCAGCGGATGGTGATCAATCGGTGTATAATGTATATGGTTCTCACAAAGGGAAGGTGAGGGCTACTACTTATGCTATCAATAGTATTGCACGACTTCAGGCTCTTCAGTTTATGCGGAAGACCTTGGAAGATCCCATTAAACTTGTTCAATTCTCATATTTGCAAAGTGCACCCTATGGTGATGTTGTGTGCCAAACTCTAGCTGTAAATTGTTGGGGTGGCCAATTGGTTACAAAATTTACTGAGGGAGGGTATGTAAATTCCAATGAAGTATCAGAAAGTAGCAATCATGTGTTTGACATAGATGGAAGTTTATACTTGCGGAAGTGGATGAGATCTCCATCGTGGGCTTCTAGTGCATCGGTTGCTTTCTGGAAGAACGCTTCAGTAAGACGAGGAGTAGTGTTGAGTAAAAATCTTGTTGTGGCTGGTATGACTTTGGTAGAAAAGGCAGCAATTACATGCCGAGAAAAACACAGTGAGGTTGAAAAAACACAAGCCACAATTTATGCTGCAATGCTCGAAGGGATTCCTAGTAACATTGACCTTTTCAAGGTTGGACTATATATTACTTCTTTTATTTATTTATTTTGTCATCTTTTGTCCGACTTCCTTTCTATATCCTACATTTATACATGGATATTGCATTCCACTTTACTTTTCAATTTTGTTTTTCATGTTTTATAAATGTCTACTGTAGTAAGATCATTTAGGTAACATAACTGCAGTTAATATCTGATGCATACTTTACTACTGTTCCATAAACATCTGGATTAGATTTCAATGCCATAAGTTGTTAAAGTTCAACCAAAATTTTGGATTCATGATTTTGTTACTTAGGTGGTGGGTATTCAAGCCAGTACTTTCTTATCTTTGTTTTTATTAATTATTATTATTATTATTTTTGTCTTTGTCATGATAAATAAGTAGTTAGTTCAGTTGATCTGCTCATTGGCACCGGAAACTTCTTATGCACCCTTACATCTGACAAGCACTAGTCTGTTGGGAAACAAAGTTAAACAGCAATCTAATAATTTAAAATTTCATTTTTTTGACGCCATTGTTGAGCAGTTCCGAATTTTGCTACTGTGCTTGCAACTTTTCACTCTGTTGAAAAAGATATTGATCTGGATTGCTTGATTTTGATACAGGTCACAGAAATTGATAAAATCTTGAAAAAGCAGCAATATATTGTTTTTGTTGAATTGGTTTTAGCTGATTTGCTTCTGGTGGTTGTAGTCCTTAAGTTATTTCTCCCCGTTAAATCTCTCTTAATATTGGCTTGTTGTTTGTACTCAGGAACTTGTTCTTCCTTTGACTATCACTGCCAAAAGTATTGACAAACTTAGGCGCTGGGAGGAGCCACACTTGACTGCTGCTTTTCTTGCATTTTCATATGCTATTATTTTCAGGTATGTTAAGGTGAAAAAGAGGAAGCTTAGAAGAATGAGAATGCTTAACCTTAGGGTTAGCTCCTCTAACTATTTATTTTAAAAATGTATTACATTACATATGACATGAATACCCTCAGCACTCCCTCTCAAGCTGGTGCATATATATCAAATGTATTTACTCGAGGACCACACAAAAGTTTGGTGAATAAATCTGTCAACTGATCTACTGGCTTTACATGACTTAAACGAATAACAATCAACCTCTGTGTTTTGTTTTCTCATGAAACACTGGATTGGTGGTGATGTGAACTGCTGCTTGGTTATCACATAAGAGATTCATAGGATGATAATGCTTTGACCTATGTTGTTCTAACATATGCTTCAACTAGATCAACTCATAAGTAGTATACGCCAATTTCAATATCTGATGCTCCCTTGCTCTGTAATCTTATTCAGTGATGTCTAATTTTGTGCAATGTTATTTAGCAACTGGCTTTCTATATTAGATTAGGCAGTTGGTATTATTGTAGATTTTAAATAATTTGTTCATAATTGGAATCTTTTCCACACATTTCTTATTTGAGCTTACATGTTTGATCTGTGAAAGCATCAATATTCACAAGCTTTGATATCTGTTTTTGTCAGAAACTTGCTGTCATTTGTATTCCCAATGACATTGATGATGTTGGCTGCTGGCATGTTATTACTAAAGGGGCTGAGGGAGCAAGGCCGCCTTGGAAGATATTTTGGAAGAGTCACAATACATGATCAGCCGCAATCAAATACGATTCAAAAGATCATGGCTGTCAAAGAGGCCATGCGTGAAGTCGAAAAGTATCTCCAGAATCTAAATGTTTCGCTTCTAAAAATACGTACAATTCTTCTTGCAGGCCAACCTCAGGCAAGTTGGCTCATAACTGAACTTGTGAGAAGCTTGGTAATGCCTTCTAATATGATTTTGCTCTTCCAAATCAAGTGTGCTTATTTTGTTTTTTGTGGACTCTTAGAATGTGTTTTCTCAAAGATAAATATGTGCCCATTCACTGTTTTGCCTGTGTTTCTTTTATTTATTTGAAGTTAACATACGGGGCCATTGGTTCAGTGGTTAAAACTCGACCTACTAATCTTGAGATTGTAGGTTCGATTATGGGAGTAGAAAACTATGCCAATTTTTTGGTAAGGACTAAACTAAAAGTACTTTTTTGTTAATATTATTGGAAAATTCCCCTTGAAGCCAATGGGTAATTGACTATCTTTTTCAACCAAACATCATTCAAAAATAGGACACATGTTAGAAAGAACAGTTTTGCAACAACATGTCTTATCCAAATATCTTCTTAAGGATATGCATCTAGGCAAACCTCTCTATTACTTGGTAAAGATGGACAAACTCATTGTTTACTTTTATTTTATGTAATTGTTACTTGTTTTCCACTTGTAGAATTTCTAGTCATGCTTTTGAATATTGAAAATTTTAAAATTTTCCTTTCTTCTTCCTTTGTTTAAAAATATTTTTCAGATAACGACTGAGGTTGCTCTGGTCCTGTTAATGAGTTCAGCGATTCTCCTCGTTGTCCCTTTCAAATTCATTCTTGCTTTCCTTGTCTTTGATATCTTCACCGGGGAGCTCGAGTTCAGGAGACAAATGGTCATGAGGTTCATGACTCTGCTGAAGGAGCGTTGGGATGCTGTGCCTGCGGCCCCTGTGGTTGTATTACCTTATGAGGGTGACGAGACACGGACGCTAAGTCAAACACGAGAAATCAATGACATTGCAAAGCCACACTCAATTCAGAGCAATAGTAAGTCTTGATATCTTTGACATGTATACTTACTTACAGTCGGTTTAAAGAAAAGAGCAAGATGCTTGATTTTCATTGTCTTCTTTTGTACATATAAATTGGATTCTAAATTCCTTAGAAATGTTAGGATTGTTTTTCGTGATCAACGGAAAGTTATAGAAAAGGACATTCTTTAGGGAAACCTTGCTAGCCAGATGTAAGCATATTTTCTGATGTGCGAAGCTTCTCTCTTCTATTTTCTGGTATGATCTTAATAATTCTGTATGGTTTCTTTCTCATGAATTATCTAATAACTCCAGTAATACATAATCTTGAATGCCATTATTATTCTCACTATGATTTTGTGGTATTTTTGTTTAAAAAATCAGGGGATCATTTGAGCAACAAAACATTTATGATTTGTTCAACTGCTGCTATGATTGCATGCCTAGGATCAGGCCCGGCCCTGAGATTTCTATGGCCCAAAGTCAATAATCAACTCATAAATATCACTAGATCATTTGGGGCCCTTCACATATATATATTTTTTTCATTCAACAATTTTTTTTTTTTTAAAATAAAAGACAAAAGATTTGTGTCAAAATCACAAAAAATACTTAGCATTACATTACAAACTAATAAGTATCACTTGATTTTCGTTCTTCTTGCATTTTTAGAAGCAAATAAATCAATAATACTTGCTCTAAATTCTTGAGAAATTCGTTAATGCTCTGTTGTGCTGTTTCTCTCAAATTTTTGAAAAAATTGAATTAAGAGTTAGTGTTTGGAATTAGATAAGGAGAGAGAATTGGTCCTTTTAATTTTGAATGAGCTTTTTAATTTTTTTAATGGGTCAATTTGTTTTAAATTAGTTTAGGCCTTCTTTTATTTTTTTTTTTGACTTAAAATATATCTAATATATTACACTAAATTATAATAAGAGGGGTTCTTTTTTTTAATTTATTTTGAGGGGCTCTAAGCCATGGCCTGATGGGCCTATACCTAGGGCCGACCCTTTCTAGGATCCTAATAATATGCAATTTCTCCCAGGTGATACTTTTTCCATCTCTCTCTCCCTCTCTCTATATATATATATATATGCATGTATGTATATGTATATAAATGTATGTGTATGTGTGTTATGTGGTCTCTAGAGCATCTGCATCAATCTTTTCAAACTTGTTTTTTAGCTAAAAACTTTAAAAAAATCAACCACATCAAACTCGCTTGCAGCTCGTCAACATTTACGAACGCTACAATAACTCGTTATAACAAGTGCGACACTATTCATCATTATTTGTGTGTTACCGGATGTCCGCACGAAAGTCCGGTCAACCGGTCAACGACATTTTTTTTTTTTGAAGAATTATTTGGTTGGTAACTTATCAATTTAATAAAAAAAGAAAGACTAACAAACACAATAAGAAAACAATATTTAATAAGAATAAGTTAAAATAAAGAGTTTGATGCAGTAGGTGTTAAAAAGTGAATAGCTAAAATAATGAAATAGCTTTAATTTGACTAAAAAAATTAAAATGCTCTTATATGTAAGTTTTGTGAAATTGTGATCCACTGAATTGTGATTTAATTCCGACAATCACTTGTTTGATCAATATCTTGCCTTTTAAACAGTGATAGTTGCTTTGCTCAAAACTCGCTCAACAGACAAACTCACCCTTTTGAATTGGTGTCATCACAAAAAGCTCTGTTTGTGCATTGCACATGTATGCATGTGAGCACTTGAGCAGACACAAAAATAAAACTGAGAATCAAAAGTTAATTTCTGTTATTTCTTGAAATTCATGTTGACCTTATATAGAATATACTTCTAAACAATGGGTGATTCAACTTGTAAAAATCCGACATTAAGGAAAAATATCGGAAAAAATATAAGAAAAATATAAAGGAAAAATATAAGAAAATCCCATCAACTATTAGAGAATTTCTTTTTATTTTCTTATCTATAAATTTGTAGATTTTGATTTCATCAATTATAAAACCGTATGATTTTTGCTCTTCCAGAAGAGGGTATTTGTAGAGTTTTTAACCCATGCTTATTTTTTAGATTCATTTGACTAGGATTCGGAGTATGACGATATTGAGTGATGAAATTATTAATATAGTGTGTATTAGTATAATAGTATTTGACACGAGTAAGCCCATAAAAGGTATAGCCTACCACTTAGGGCCTAATAAATAATTCAAATACTAAAGCCCAACGTTGCTGGAGCTCAACATGGCATTAAGAACTAATGATATCTAAACACGTGGCAAGAGAAGGACAAGCCACATAAGCAGACAAAGATCTTGCAAAGTTATTACACTAGACATCAGCCATTAATGAAGTCCCTTACAGCATTTATTGCGATAACCCCTCTCCGTTGAGACAGAACGACCTCACCATGAACAAGGCAAGCTAGAGCATAGACTTTCGGCCAAAATGACAGGTCGGGAGGGATAACGAAATGATTACCAGATGATATAAGCAAGCATCGAAGACAAGAAGAAGATTAAGCTTTCTATCTCTAATCTAGCTCTACATTCCATCTCTCTTTCTAACTTGCTCGTCGGAGGACTCGCTGGGGGACTCCGTGTTCCCCGTTAAACTCTTGTGCAGGTTTCTCTGTGGGCTTGGTACCTCAAACACTGGTTTGGGAAGCGTGGATCAGTCCGATCCGTTCCATCTGGAACATGCTGTATCATCAGTTGGTGCCGTCTGTGGGAATCCTTTTGCTTCGTGCGCCAGTTATGCTCATTGTCGCCGGAGACCCTTTCCCAATAACCCTTTCCCATCACCCACCAAGGTAGATGGTCACAACTAGATTCATGGCTTCTCACCACAATGCTGCCGACCACCAAGCTGACCCTCCCAATCCAAACAACCCGCCGCAGTATTTCATTGAGGTCACCAACAGCATTAACCGCCTAACTGAGCAAAACCAAGCCCTGATTAATGCTCTACTCCAAAGAAACCTTCCTATGCCTCCTCCGCCACCTCCAGATATCCCACCCAACCAAGAACGAGCCCCGAGCTATACTATCTGGCAGTCCCATCCACCCAACTTGGAAGGCTTGCGACCTCTTCCCCCATATATAAACCCGCCACCCCGGGTCCCACCTCCATCGGTCCAAGAACCCACACCCGAGGGAGAGGCCAGTAATGTCCAGCCCCCGCTGCATTCCGGTGGTGACAACGTTCCACTCTGGGACGCGGAACTCCGAGCCATGAAGCACCAGCTTCAAGGAATCATGCAGAACATACAACATAAACCATCTACCACAGCCAACTCACCATTCATTGCCTCCATTAGGGACAAACCTCTACCTCCTAAGTTTAAAATGCCCTCTATTGACTCTTTCGACGGTACAACGGACCCAGTCGATCACTTGGAGAGCTACAAGACCCTTATGATCCTCCATGCATTCCCTGATGAAATCATATGTCGGGTTTTCCCCGTAACCCTTAAGGGGTTAGCCTGACTGTGGTTTAGTTAGCTACCGACGGACTCTGTCTCTATCTTTCAGCACCTGAGTGACTCCTTCCTCAACCACTTCATTGGTGCCCAGCGCCAATGGCGTCTGGCAACTCAACTCCTTAACATCCGCCAGACACAGAGAGAGTCGCTGCACAGCTTCGTCACCCGCTTCAACACCGAGGCCTTGCAGGTGGCAGAAAATGATAACAAGGTCGTTCTCACGGTTTCATGGCCGGTCTACGATCATCTGATTTCCTTTTTTCCCTCTCAAAAAACCCCCCGACCTCTATGGCAACCTTACTTTCCAAAGCCCAAAAATACATGAACGCCGAAGATTCCCTAGCCGCCCAACAAGAACCTACAGCCAAAAACCCGACCCCCAGAGAGAAGAAAAAGGACTCAGAAACCAGAAACACCCAGTACACTCACCAAACACCTCAGTATACCGACCGACCTCCCCGAGCCGACCGGTCGGCGTCAACCCGACCGCTCGACCGGTTCGAACGGTACACCCCCCCAACTCACCCATGGAACAAGTCTTGAACTAGATTCAACAAGATTATCCCCTAAAATGGCCCCAACCGTCACAGTCTCCTTCCAACCGGCGAGACCAGTCCAAATACTGCCGTTTTCATTAGGACCACGGCCATAATATGGAGGAGTGTATTAACCTCAAAGACTAGGTCTAGGGCTTGATACGTCAGGGATGTCTCAGTTGGTTCACGGAAGCCCACTCTCAGCAGAGGCAAAGGACTGAACCCATTAGAAACAACCGCCGGCGCACCCCTCCTCGACAACTCGCACAACCTAACCAAGGTCATGATTGCCCTCCACAGCAACCCCGGGCACAAGGTAACCCCGCCCTTCCTGTTGGAGAGATCAAAGTTATTGCTGGCGGGCTTGCTTGTGGAGGACCATCCCGCTCGGCTCAGTGGGCAAAACTCAGAAAAATAAGGCAGGGCTTAGACAAAGAAGTTGCCACATTGGACCGCCCTTCCAAACAACCCAAGCAGTGGATGGAGCCCATCACCTTTATGGAGGCCGATTGCACAGGCATCCCTTATCCCCTTGACGACCCCCTCGTCATCTCTGCTCTCCTCTCCAATTACAAAGGTAGACGGGTTCTCATCGACGATAGCAGTTCTTCAAACATCATCTTCCTAAATGCCTTTCGCCAGCTCAAGGTCAGGGAAGAAAGTCTGTCCCCTCTCCAAACCCCATTGGTCGGTTTTACTGGAGATTGGGTGACCTCTATCGGCTCCATCGATCTTTCCATCACAATCAGAGAATACCTGCGGTAGACCACAAAGTTGCTCACCTTCCTCGTCGTTGACTATCCCTCTGCTTACAACATCATCCTCGGCCACACCGCCCTAAATGCTTTCCAAGCTATCACATTCACTTTCTATCTTGCCGTCAAATTCCCCACCAACCTTGGGGTCGGCACGGTGAGAGGAGAGCAGATCGTGGCCAGAGAATGTTACGTCGCTTCATTTAAAGAGGTCAAGCTAAAGGAGGCTATGATCATTGAAGAGCTCGACGTCAGAGACGAGGATGAGCTGGTCAGAGGGGAACTAGTGAAAGAGCTTGTCGAGGTCCTCATCGATCCCATCAACCCGATAAAAACTGCCAAGATCGGTAACCAACTATCCTCTCAGGCCAAGGCCGACCTCACTGCCCTCTTGATTGAGCACAACGACGTATTTGCCTGGACCCACTCCGATATGCCAGGTATTGACCCCTCCTTCATCACCCATCGTCTTAGCATTGAGCCCCATTTTTGACCCTTCCGCCAGAAGCAACGCATCTTTCACTCGGAGCGCAATACTTTTATCGTTTCTGAAGTAGATAAGCTCTTTGAGGTGCAGTTTATCAAAAACGTGGACTGCCTCAGATGGCTGTCAAATGTGGTCCTGGTCCGTAAAAACTACAGTAAATGGCGACTCTGTGTCGACTACTCCGACCTTAACCGAGCTTGCCCTAAAGACAGTTATCTCCTTCTTCGCATCGATTTGCTTGTTGGTGCCACAGCCGGTTATCAAATGCTCAGCTTCATGGATGCCTTCTCTAGGTACAACCAAATTCTGATGCACCTGTTTGACCGGGAACACCTCCTTCATCACCGATCGGGGAACCTACCATTATTGTGTCATGCCATTTGGGTTGAAAAATGCCGGGGCCACTTACCAACGGTTGGTCAACGCCGTCTTTCATCATCAGATAGGCCGGAACATGGAAGTATATGTCGATGACATACTAGTCAAGAGAAAACTCTTCATTGATCATCTGGCCGACCTGCGAGAGACCTTCGGCACCTTACGAAAGTATCAAATGAAGCTCAATCCGAAGAAATGCGCCTTCGGCGTAGGATCTGGGAAATTCTTGGGTTTCATGGTCAGTCAGCGGGGCATCGAAGCTAACCCCGAAAAGATCAAGGCCTTGATAGAATTGCAGTCGCCCATAACGGTTAAGAAGGTTCAGAGGCTTACTGGCAGAGTCGCCGCCCTCAACCGCTTTATTTCCCACGCAAAGGACAAGTGCCTCCCCTTCTTCAAAGTTTTTCGGCAAACTTTCGAGTGGACGATCGAATTTGAAGAGGCTTTCCAATAATTGAAACAGTGCATGGCCAACCCCCCTTACTCTCCCAGGCGCTCTTGGGTGAGCTCCTTTATTTAGCCGTCTCCAGCACCGCAGTTAGTGCGGCCCTCATCAGGGAGGACGGTTCAGTACAGCGCCCGGTTTATTACATTGGCCGGGCTCTCAGAGGCGCAGAACAGAACTACTCATTGCTAGAAAAAATGTCCTTGGCCTTGGTCACCGCCTCAAGATGACTCCATCCTTACTTCCAAGCCCATTCCATAGTGGTCATAACTAACCAACCCTTGAAGAAGATAATGCAACAACCAGTGCTGTCTAGCAGACTTATGCAATGGTCGATCGAGCTCAGCCAATTTGACATCTCCTACCGACCTCAAACGGTGATCAAAGGGCAGGCTGTTGTCGATTTTATCTTGGAATTCACTAATCCCACTCCAACCACGGCCCCCGCCCCGCAACCCCACACTGAGGCAGAAGACCCCCACTCTTGGACCCTCAACATCAATGGATCATCCCGCAAAGAAGGCAGTGGGGCTAGTCTCATCATCATCGCCCCCGAGGGTGGTTATTTCAAGTGTGCTCTCCGCTTCTTGTTCGATGTAAGCAATACTGAGGCTGAATATGAGGCATTGATCGCAAGTCTCCGCCTCGCCAGAGATATTGGTGTCAGCCATATCCAAGTGTTCAGCGATTCCCAGCTCATTGTCGGACAAATTACGGGGGAATTCGATACCAAGGAAGACACAATACGGGCTTACAGAGATATTGCACTCCCCCTTGCTCGCCTCTTCAACACTTTCCATATCAAACACATCTCTCGGACGGAAAACTCCAAGGTAGATGAGATGGCTCAATTAGCTTCTGCAGACCAGTCAGACCTCAGCCATGGTGTCCGCCTCGAGTGCCTGGCCCACCCTGCCATTTCCCCAAACCAGCAGCAAGTCCACTTCCTCCAAAACGAACCTATTCCATGGGCGGCCAATATCTTTTTATTTTTGACAAAGGGGGAACTGCCAGACGACAAATAGCAGGCCGCCAAAGTCAGGGCCCGATCATCCAACTACATTCTTATCAGCGGCCTCTTGTACAAACATGGCTTTTCACGCCCATACCTGCGATGCCTCAATCCTGCTCAAGTGACCTACGTGATGAGAGAAGTCCATGAGGGTATATGTGGTAATCATTCGGGTGCCAGGTCACTAGCCCACAAAATACTTCGCACCGGTTACTTCTGGCCTACTCTCAATCAAGATGCCACTAAATTCATGCTTAAATGTGATAAGTGCCAATGCTTTGCCAACATCCCTCATGCTCCTTCTACAGAACTGATCACACTCTGCAGTCTTTACCTATTCACCAAATGGGGGATCGACTTAGTTGGCCCATTGCCCACCGGTCGAGGCCAAACCAAATTCACAATCGTCGCCATTGATTACTTCACTAAATGGGTGGAGGTGGAACCCCTCGCCACAATCACCGAACGGAACACAACCAGATTCATCTGGCAGTCGATCGTGTGCCAATTTGGCATCCCTCAAGCCATTGTCTCTGACAACGGCAAATAATTCGACAATGCCAAGTTCAGGAAATTCTGTGCAGAGCTTCAAATCTAGCCCTGCTTCTCTTCCCCAGGTCATCCCCAAGCCAATGGCCAAGTTGAGGTTACCAACCGTTCTCTTCTGAAGATCATCAAACTAAGTTGGAAGCTGCTAAGGGACTTTGGGCTGAGGAATTACTAAACGTACTCTGGGCCTACCGCACTACCACCCGAACCCCCGCTGGGGAGACCCCTTTCGGTTTAACATACGGTGCTGAGGCGGTCATCTGAGTGGAAATCGGTCTGTCCACCCCAAGGGTTCTGCACCCGAATCCAGAACTAACTGAAGAGCTGCGTCGGGCAGACCTAGACCTGATTGACGAGCTCTGAGAGACCACTGCTGTCAGGCGGGCTCATACCAACAGAAAATGAGAACACACTACAACCGCAAAGTCCGACCGAGGGAGTTCGCCGCGGGGGACCTTGTTTTGTGCGAAGCAACTCTTGCCATCAAAAATCTGGCTGAGGGCAAGCTGACAGCTAAGTGGGAGGGACCTTACGTTGTTAAGGCCAGACCTCGTCCGGGTACTTACCAACTTCAGGACATGGAAGGCCGAGACCTCCCCCATCCATGGAATGCCGAGCACTTGAAGCGTTATTTTCAATAAAAACCCTATTTTTGTATTGATCCATTACTGTATTTTCTTTTTGACAATCTACACACTTGGATGTTTTTGTCATTTTCTCACATGGTGTAAATTTGTGATCAATGGGCTACGCTTTAAATGACAACAATCTTATATCTCAATTATCTGCATGGAATTTCAATAACACCTTACTTAAAGTCTCAGCCAGACTGAGCACAAAGGGCTTAGCCAGACTGAGTTACTTAAAGCCTCAGCCAGACTGAGCGTGAAGGACCCAGCCAGACTGAGTTGCTTGAAGCCTAAGCCAGATTGAGTTAATTACGTCTCTTAACATTCTTTACATTTTTTAACTTTTATTTCCTAACCCAATCCTTCATTTCTCAACACTATGACCGCATGATTTAACATTTCAAGACTCTCACATTTTAAGACCTTTACACTCTCACATTTTCTCAACACTCTCACATTTTAAGGCCTTTACATTTCAACGTTTTTATTGTTAACATTCTTTGCGTCATAGTTTTCTCACAGATCTACAAGAAATAAAGACAACAGTATGAAAAGTACAATTCATAATTTTATTCACAAACTTATACATAAATTCAGTACAGAAATTAAACGCCCAACAAAAAAAGAAAAAGAAAAAACAAAACAAACAAAAACAACAAAAAATTTATTTACACATCTTATTTGCATCAATCATTCATCCTCGCTCGAAGCAAGGTCTTCTTCGTCAACACCTTCGTCTAGGGGGGTCTGGGCCACAGCGTCTTCATTTATCCTCACAGTGTTGAAGTCCAAGTCTGGGAACAACTCTTCTGCTTTACGCTTAAAAGTCTTCCAGCTGCTGTCCCAGAACTCAGCCATCTCATGCTTGTAGAATTCTGACCGCTGGAAGCTCTGGATCACTTCCTCTTCACTCCTCCTTCCAGCGGTCGCTCCCGACGGGCCAGCCTTCCTATTTCCCTCTCTCGCTAGGTTGTTGGCGATAGCGGCATCAATGGCCATCTGGAAGTCGGCGAACCCCTTGAACTGCTTTTCCGCCGCCACACATAGGTCGGGGTACGCTACCCTCTCAGATGCCAGCTTGCCCTTTCCTTCTCCAACCCTGCCTTCTCAGCCACTGACTTGGCCTGCTCGTCCGCCAGTGCCCTCTCCAGCTGAGCGATCTTCTGATCTGCTTCTTCTTTTTCTTTGATCGACTGAACGTGTAGGTCTTCATTGCAGACCATGGCTTCATCCCACCTTTCGTTGGCGACTGTGCAGGCTTTCTGGGCCTCTTCCAGCTTCTTCTGCTCACCAGCCAATTAGAACTCGAGCGACACCACCTTGCGGCGTTCCGTCTCCAGCTCTAACTTGGTCGCGAGTAGCTTAGCATTGGCACGGTCGGCTGAATAGCCCTGTACCATCGCCAACACCTCCACCTTCTTGGTACTTTGGGCATACTCCAGCCCCCTTGCACACGCGCTCCGCACGGCCTTTCTCCAGCCCCCGGTCTCCCTCCTTAAACTTTCAATCTAGGCCTTCACCTTCTCTAGATTTGCCTTCAGTGGCTGAACTTCGCCTTTCGCGCGCGCCGCTTTGTTCAGTAGGGCTCCCGCTAAGGCAGTCATCTATATCTGGGCAGAGCATAGCCCCCTTAGCAGCTCGGCCTCAGTGAAACTTGCCATTGAATGCACGGTCGCGTCCTCCACTACTCCCAATAGGTGATCCGCAGCAGTCCTGGCTTCACTTCCTTCTCCTTCCAGTCGCCCGAACACTGTTGGAGCATGGTAAATGGCTGTTTTCAACCTGGCCCTCTCTCATTCTCCTTGGGGCGCAGGACCCCCCTTGGGCTGTTGCTCTGCCCCCTCCTCAGGGCTAGTTGCCTCGCCTTCCACTTGTTTTTCAAGGCCAGTCGCCTCACTCTCCATCTCCTTCGCTACTCCCTCCAATCCCACTTCGGGGGTCTCCTCTACCATCACCTCCTTCATCATCTTCAAGGCTGGCCCTTTCTCCCTCTCCCTTACTCTTTTCTTCTTCTTCAACACAGCCTCCATCTCCTTTTTGCTCTTCTCCTTCAGAGGATCCACTGGAGGTGGTCGTGGCTCAAAACCGCTTAGATCCTTCTCCCCCAACGGCTTGGGGCGCGGTCGGACTCGTTCCCTCGCGGTCGGTTTCGGAGCAGGCCCCAACTTTGCCTCTTTATATTTGTCCGCTCTGGCGAACAATCTCCTTTCCTCCTCCTTCTCTGCCTTCCTCTGCACCTCCAGCTTCTCCTTTGCCGGATCCTTTCCCAATGGTTACGGTCCCAAGTTCAGGGCAAACAACGTTGAAGGAAGGACCAGCTCATCCCACCTCACTCCCTTCTCTTCCCTCCATTCTCTCACCTTCTTCACTCGATCTTCGGTCGACCCGTCCAATTTGGGCTCAACTGATTTGGTGGGGAACTTCTGCGTTGTCCGAACTCCCCTTCCACCGTTCACCGACACAAAAAACCATCTCGGCCTCCATCCCTTCATCGAAGACGGCAGCCCCGCCACTACACTTCGTCCTGCTACTGCCTGCAGCGTCACCTACGTCTCTTGTTGACTGGAGGCCTTGTAACAGGAGAAAAATTCCTCCACAGTCATGGCCACTCCTCTAGTTGTTTGCTGCCAGGAACTCTGTCACGACCCAAACCCACCCTTATGGGTTTAGCACCGTAACCGGCCAGTAATCCGTGATTACCGAAGGCTTGCTTGACAGTAAAGACAGTAATACAGAGTATAGGGGTTGGTGGAAGCCAAAATAGTAATAAAAGATGTCCAATGAGCTGTGATAGTCTGTATGCAAAAAGTCTTTTTCGAACATATTCACATTCATAAGCAAAACATATATACACCATCTGTACAAACATTCAGAGTACAAACAAGTCTTAAACAATATTACAAAACAGAAATGAAAGGGTGAAACTAAGACACCCTAAAATAGCCTTAGCTCGGTCAGACTTGGAACCTCGAGGTGAGGCACAATGGTTGGCTTGACAAAAAGGGAGTTGCCCTGACGCTCCTAGCATCGATCCGGTGCCTGAACACCTACATATAAATATAAGCAGTAAGCTAAAGCCCAGTGAATAACAACTGTGTAAAGAGGTTAAGAATGAATGTCCTTTCAGTTATTAAACAGTCATATCAGTCATTTAGAAACCATAACAGTTATTTGTGGTACATGCAATAGCAAAACAATACAGTAGGTCTTAACAGACCGAACAATCAGTTGATGGCCATCATAATAGTAAACAGTAATGGTTTCAAACATGGGAACCGACAGAGATCTCTATAACAGTAGCAGTAACAGTACAGTAACAGTAGATTGCTAAGGATGCCACGAATTCAGTGCACAAATAGGACAAACATTCATTCAGTAAGAAATATCATTTTAGAAAGCAGTACAGTAGGTCATTCAGAAAATATTCGTGATTGAACATATCTTTGCAACATTGTTACTCACAGAGCACTAGGCTATAGACAGCTAATGAGCGTCCTCGGATGCCAACCCTACACAGTTACAGAACGAACACACACTAAGTTACACAGTTGGAAATCAACAACTTAATCCCTATCTTGACTCGGTGTGGTTCTACATCAATAACCTCATTAAGATGCCTTAAACTAGGCTTAGGAATGCCTAGGATGAAATGAGGATACAAAGATGTACTTTAAAACACTTTTCAAAATTTTCAAAAAACAGGGGTCCCGCTCGAGTGGGCATGCAGACAAAGGAGCTCCGCTCGAGCGTGACATCCTTCGCTCGAGCGGACTGTAACCTCCATGAAAAGTACTGGATGCGTGCAATTCATGCTCGACCTCCACTCGAGCGTGAGACTCAAGTCCTCGCTCGAGTGTGAACTTTCTCGCTCGAGCGTACTGCAAAACACACAAACTTTTGGGTATACGTATTTCACGCTCGAGCGTAACTCTCGCCGCTCGAGCGGAATGCATGTACTCAGGGTTCACGCTCGAGCGTGAAAGTCCCCGCTCGAGCGTGGGTCAAATTTCTGGAAAATCCAGATTGACCTCCAAATATGAAATTCAACATTCAACCATCCAAAACTCATTTTTCTGGGCCAAAACTTTGGAAAACACTTGGTAACCCATAATACAACATGTTTCAAAGATTAATTTTGTAAAATCAAGCCCAAAGGTAAACTAATTGAACACCAATTTCAAATAAACTTCAAGAACAAGATGTACATTTAACATGCATGTGTTCAATTGAATTCAAAGCTACTAACACATGACCAAATGCAAGTTTTAGCTCAAGAACATGATGAATTCATGGACTACAACTAGAAAATGGACATGTATGTGGAAATTCATGAAGAACAACCTCAGATTGCTAGAATATATACATGCATGCATGAATTCACCCTCAACCTCAACTCCTCAAACCAACTCTAAATTACCATGGACCATGCAAGATACAACTCAAATTCACAAATGAGAGGGTGAAATTTCTACCTTAGGTCTTGAATTCAAGGTATAGAAGCTCAATTTTGCAAATGCTCTTCAAGTCTTCTAGTTTTCCAAGCCAATCTAGGCGAACTCAATTTCTACCAACTCTTTAGCTCTTTCTCACGCTTTTGGTCTCTAGAGGAAATGAAGATGATGCATCAAAAATGTATAAGGCATAATAAGGGTGGGTTTTTGAGTCAATCCACTCAACGACAATTTCGTAAATAACTTGAACTAATGTGATTTAGCTTTATTTAATATAATTTAATCACACCAAATCAAATTTAAATTAAATCTACCATAATATCACATAAATTCTAATTAACATAAAACATCAATCAATTTCAGATTCGGCCGCCGATAAGGCCTTCAATTCGCAATTCGAAGTTAAAACACGAATAGATCATTTAGTAGTCAAACAGATAGAAATACATTTACAGACAATACACTCATGCAATCAGTTTAGGATTTCCTCCTAACCAGTTACTTATCATATTTAGTCACAGTTTAACAGTAATCAGAGGTGAGGGTTGTCACAAACTTGCACAGGCCATCGGTATTTTATAGGCGTTTGACATCAACTGCCCTGGCGCCACTTCTAGCTTATTTAGCACGTCCACCACTACTTGAGGAAGAGGTAGCCTCAAACCTCCTCGCAATGCTTCCTCGTAGAGACTGAATTCGTCCGACTGCACATCCGACGCCCTCTCCCTAGATGTGGGCAGCCTTAGCCCTATTTCCGAGGAAATTTGGTACTTCATCGTTATTCCCTCCAACTCCTCAGCCGTAAGTATGGATCTGTCCGGTTTGGTGTGCCAGTGGTCCGGCTCCACTTGACTAATAGGTCTCGCGGCTGCAATCATTGTCCTAGGGCGAGCCCGCACTGCCTGACGCACTACTTCCCCCTCCATTCGCTCCATATAATATTGCTCTGCTAGGTCCACCGCGTCATCGTCCCCCAACGCATCTAGTCTCATGGTGGGTGCATCCTCTTGAGCCATCTCTCTGGTATGCCTGCGTATAGCTTCAGACATTGGTACAAGATAGTTCACAAAATGTTGCAAAGGTGTATCACTCGACACAAAAGAGGTTACTTCTGGAACGATTTGGTTTTTTGCAAAAAGAAAGGTAAAGCGGATAAAACCAAGCACCCAAGGCTTGTATGTATTCCAAGGGTCAAGGTCAAACTTTGCCAATTTGAAAATTTTCAAAATTTTTTCAAAACCGCCTTTTCAAACACCCTATATTGACCTATCGTTTCATCTCTTGCTCAACGCCTAACCTTCCCCATCACGGGATTCTGCCACGTGTATGACCACGATCCACTGCCCCTTTCCCCTTCCTTGTCTATTCCACTTCACCTCACCACGTGCCCCGCTGTCCTTTGAGCCCTGTGCGCCGCCACTTATCCTTCGCGGTCGGCCCTCCTCACGGTTGGTCCCTCTCCTTGGTCACCCTTCGCGGTCAGCCCTCCTTACGGTCGGTCTCTCCCCTCGGCCACCCTTCGTGGTCGGCCCTCTTCACGGTCGGTCTTCGTCCACTTTCCGGTCGGTCTTCGCCCCGTCGATCTCTCACCACTACTGTTTTCTTCTTTATTCCCTTCATTGGACTAAAGTTGCACTTGGGAATGAGGGACTATTGACACGGGTAAGCCCATAAAGGGTATAGCCTACCACTTAGGGCCCAATACATAACTCAACTACCAAAGCCCAACGTTGCTGGAGCTCAACATGGCATTAAGAACCAATGACATCTAAACACGTGGCAAGAGAATGATAAGCCACATAAGTAGACAAAGATCCTGCAAAGTTATTGCATTGGACATCAGCCATTAATGAAGTCCCTTACAGCATTTATTGCGATAACCCCTCTCCGTCGAGACAGAACGGCCTCACCATGAACAAGGCAAGCTAGAGCATAGACTTTCGGCCGAAATGACAGGTCGGAAGGGACAACGAAATGATTACCAGAGGATATAAGCAGGCATCGAAGATAAGAAGAAGGTTAAGCTTTCTATCTCTAATCTAGCTCTACATTCCATCTCTCTTTCTAACTTGCTCGTCGGAGGGTTCGCTGGGGGACTCCCCGTTCCCCGTTGAACTCTTGTGCAGGTTCCTCTGTGGGCTTGGTACCTCGGACACTGGTTTGGGAAGCGTGGCAGTCCAACCCGTTCCATTTGGAACACGCTGTATCATCAGTATTAGTTAGTTGAGATTAAGGTATTGTTTGGCATGTGTTAAAATAACGCAAGTTATTTTAGCACATTATTTGATTTGTGTCATAATCATCTTATTTAGGTCACATCATCTTTCTACCACATTACTTTAATTTCAACTCACATTTCATATTTTTTTTAGTAAAAAGTCAAAAAATATACTAATCTAACACGTTTGAAACAAATCCTAAATCATAGTGGTCCAACACTGCCAAGTGGAAGGGACGTCCTCTTCATTACATAAAAGATGACTTTGTTATTCTAAGCAAATTGGGGGCAAAATAATCTTTCTTCCTTTAAGCTCCTGACGTTGGGTTAGCAATCTTAATCCTTAATGAGAATGCTAATCCACTCTTTGGGGGTATATGCAATCCCATTAGACTCCATGCCATGTTATTATAATCAAACACGAGTTATCAATTCAATCTCACCTTCTAAGAGAGGCTAAATAAATGTGGCCTTATAGTTGAGAAGATCAAAATATATGAGTTTATAGGTAGGAATAAGGTGTTATTCTCTAATAATTGAGATGCTTAGATTTAGTCCACCCTAAAAATAAAGTAAAAAGTTTTTTTCTTTTTTCTTCCTTCCCTATACTTCTTGATTAATCTTTTTTACTTTTGGGTAGAAATTAAAATTATATGCAAAATAAGGGATTACATTTCTGGTGAAAAAAATTTAATAATATATATACACAAAATGAGAGACATCAAAATGGTAAATAAGTGAGTATTGGTAGCAATGGCAGCATAAGGATCCACCATCTTTGGAAGAATGCCTTTGAGTTTAAGCCATCGGATTCCGATCCACTGCGACTGCATACAAGCTTCTTATCGTGATACGTGCACTGTGTTTGGTTCCTGGAGAGTCAAAGTCACAACAAAATTAGCAAGTGTGTGCATGACTGGATATTAATGATTATGGCCCACCTAAGCTTTGATTTTCTTTTGCTTGAGTTTTCGAATATGCTTTCAAAAAAAAATTAAAAAATAAAAATTAATTTGGTAAAAAAAATTTTAAAATTAAAAATATTTATTATTCATTTGATTTTCTATTCTGTTTTTTTTTAAAATAATTTTGAAAATTCAACGAGAGCTTTTTTAGTATTTATATTTGTTAAACAAGTTTCTAATTTTTAAAACAAAAATTCAAAAAGTTAGTTATGAAAACTCTAGAGCAAAAAATTCATTTGAAATTACTTGCCATGTGGCAAAAGTTCAGTGAATAGATATAATTTCGGATAGTTTATTTAGAAAACTGTGTTTGTTTGGATTTTCAAAATCTATATTTTTTTATTTTTTAAAAAAATAAAAAATAATTTGAAAAAAAACAAACACTGAAAAATTTTGAAAATTAGTTTGCTCCAAAAGAAAGAAAATCATATGAAAATAGTGTTGTGTTTTTTAACTTACCAAACTATATATTTTTTTTTGAAAAAAAAAGAGAAAAAAAAATAAAAAGCAAAATTTGAAAACTCAGACAAATTGCTTGTTTTCTATTTCTAGAAAACACGTAAACTTATTTGATGAATTGCCTTATAATTTTGTTCTATATTTTTAGAAAATATCAAAATGTAGTTTTCAAAGTTTTGAAAACTAATTTTGCACAAAAATAAAAATGATAAGAAAATGTTTGATTTTTTTGAACTCTTTGTTGTTTTTAGTTTTGAAAACTAAAATCCAACCACATAGAATCAGATGAGGAAAGATTTTAAGAATACATAAATCGATTATAGAATCGGACTTAATCCTAACTAGAAACATTTCTCTCATGTGATCATATTCGGTTCTATGATTGATTTTTGTGTAAGTAAAAGAATTGATACTTACTGTGACGGGCAGAATGTGACTATATAATCTGTAGTAGAGCAAGTCAAGACACTAGTAGGATCATCATGTGCATAGCTATATGCTACAGGGCAAGCCTGCTTGAAAATCTTTGAATAATTTGTAGGCACACAGGAAACCGGATCCGAGTATGCCCCTCTACAACAATACTCGTCGGTGTTGAACACATTACATGCACTTCGGCAAGCGATAGTCTTTCCAGAGGACACGAGAGCGAGCTCTGGCGGACATTTCGACCTCAAATCACTTTCACAACCGGCCACACTACAATTCCCTTTACCATTCACCGGTGTGATCACTACCGGCAAATTAAACCCATCGACTAGGCTCACATCGTAATAATCGACTTGTCCAAGGGTAAATTCGGCAATTGAGAAAGGTGGTTGGCCAGGGCCAAAGCATTTGAGGGTGGTTCCACAGCTACCAGTTTGGCACGTGCCGACATTATTTTTGTCAAAATTGCAACCAGTGCGGCCCCATATCCGACCGCCCCAACTAGACGGGGCGGTGAATATGGCGGATTGGCTGGGTTTTAAGGCAAAACCATTGTCACTGGTGAGGTTGTCGTTGGCGGTTATTCCAGGCCATATGGTTTCTTTGCAATTATTTAGTATTGTGAAATTTGTACATTCGGACAATCTTATCCCTGCATGGGGTACATAACCAAGTTCATTGATCAATACAAAATGATGTTATTACTTTAATAAAATATAAAAGATTTATCAAAATGACTTATATTTTTAAAAATTCCAATGTCAAAATGAGAAATTTAACATAGGGGCACATATTAATTGTGATATTTAAAAAAAAAATTTCATAATCAACAACTATCCATTGCAAATATTTTTTTGAAGTACAGAAATACTAATACCGTTACAATTTAATCTTAAATTTTGCATGAAAAATCTATAAAAATATGATTTTCCTTGATTGAATTCATTGAGGAAAATCTAGCACATGATAAACACAAAAAAATATACATGTAATCTTGAACAAGTTATAGTCTCAAATGGGTATGGAAATCCAAATTTTCTGTCTCCATTTTCTTAGCAGCCAAAAGGGAGGTACAAGAAGGAAAGTGTTTTACCTGTTGCAATCATAAGCAAGACAAACAGGAGTGTTGGAAGCACACTGAACTGAGAAGCCATCTCTGTTGGTTAGGTTGTGAGGAGTGAGAGACTTGAAGTTGTGTGCTTATTATATGAGAGAGAGAGAGAGAGAGAGAGAGAGAGAGAGAGAGAGAATGGAAGAATGCGTGTGAAAGAGAGTGAGAATATAGAAGCTCTAGCAACCCAAAAAAGGCTTCCTTCCCTCCCTCTTCTAATCAAATGATTCCTTACCTCAAACCAGCTTCTACATTAAAAAAATTCAATCAAACTAAGGACACTTAATTAAAAAATAAAGATAAAAATAAAAAATTATCTAAAATATACATGTCATTAGGGAGGTCAATCTATGGTGAAAACAAAAACAAAAGTAATTATTCAGTATTTTCAAATATGTGATGTGATACTTTTGAACCAACAAAAACATTAATAAATGAAATGAGTGAAACTGACTTGATTCACTTTAATCATTGGTGTCATTAATTTGTCGAAAATATTGAATAATTTTTCGTAAAAGATTTGGAGGAATGTAGTTGAGTTTTATTTGATGTGAATTGATTATTACTTTTTAAAAATATTTAAACATACATATTCTTAATATTTTTCTATAATTTAATTTTGTAAATAGAGTTGTGGTAATGTTTTGTTGTCCACAGCTAGTGACCAAGCTTGGACATGGGTTTATTTTTGTTTGGTTAAGTTTTCATAATTAAGTTTTTAAAGAAAATTATTGGACAAAAATAAACACAATTTTTTTCTCAAAATTTTAAAAATGATTTATACTAAAAAAGAAACAATTATATAAAAAGATGATGAATGTACTATTATTATTTTACTAGTTCTCTCACTTTTACAACTAACTACACCCTTTTTGAGAGAATGTGTGTAGTACTTATATAGGAATATACATACACTTTCTTTCTCATTAAGTTTGTATTTAAATATATGTGTGTTATTATTATTATTATTATTATTATTATTATTATTATTTTAAATTTTGACAAGAGGAATCATTGAAGGGTCGACATTAAGGCCTTATTTGTCACAATTTAAAAAAATCAAAAAAATTAAAAAGTCATTATTCTATTTAAGTCACATCACCTCAAAGCCAACCAATATCCAACTCATATTTCATAAAAAGTTAAAAAATGCACTTATTTAGATTATCTCAAACCACCCTAAGTCATGTTGGGTTGGTTAGCCTGCCAAATTGGTGTTTAAGTTAACCGGTAAGTTATCATGGGGTGATGGCTTAGTGGAAAAGGCATTCTTCTCTACAAGCATGACTCAGCTTCGAATTTTTTTTTTTGGGGGGGGGGCAAATTTGCTGCTTTGCAAGTTGACTCTCTACGGAGATCTCGTCCTATACTCTGATTAAAATCT
Organism: Camellia sinensis; assembly: GCF_055761805.1. Classification (NCBI taxonomy): domain Eukaryota; kingdom Viridiplantae; phylum Streptophyta; class Magnoliopsida; order Ericales; family Theaceae; genus Camellia; species Camellia sinensis. The sequence goes on from NC_138962.1 coordinate 53,865,097, forward strand.
GGGCTCGTTTGTGGTGTGTGGTTGAACTCTATAGGTGCTTTGGTAGTGGGTCCCTTTCTATAAGTTAAGTCAAATTAGGCTGGCAATCGATTACTCTAGAACCTAGGCCCATGGATGCAATCGATTACTCAAAACATCCATTTTTTTTGGTAAAAAAAAAAAAAAAAGGTTCACCAGTAAGCTAAGCTTGTCATATTTTTTTTCTCTAGTAGATCAGCCTTAAACTAAAAATCTTACGATTAAGCACACCCAATTGGGCTTCCAGATTGGGCCACGGGCAAGCCCAACATGGCAAGATTCAGGCCTACTATTTTTTTTTAATTTTTTGTTGGGCTCATAAGTTAGGTTGGGGAGTTACCTGTCACTGATCAACGGGTCGAGCTATTGGCCTAACCTGGGTTTCAACACCTTGGCTTTGTTCAACCTTATTTGGGTTAGCTCGACTTACGTTGGGCATCAGCTTGGACTAGGTAAAAGCTCATCGGGCTAAGTAAACTTTCGAACCAAATGATGACCAGTATACATCAATCTAATTATAAATAAAATCTATGGAAGATGTCCCTATAAAACCACCCAGAGATCAGCTTTTAAGAAATTATTTTTAATCCAAGGTTTTGAAAATGTTTTCAAGTTTTTGCTTTTCAAATTATGTATATGTTCTTTAATTTTTTCTCATTCATCTTCCAACATACTTGGCACACATTAATTAGAACATGGACATAGATTCACTCTTTATTTAATTCTCAAATAAATTTAAAACATTTTATTATATATATATGAGAGGGTAATTTTTGGGAAAGAATTGGGCCGAGCTGTGAGTTGGGCCCTGCGGCCCAAAGTGTGAAGGAATCGATAAAAAGCCGTAGTGTAACTTCGGCCCATAGAGGTGAGATTACTCCGGCTCAGAGAAGAAATAGTTACTTCGGCCTAAGGAAGGATAAAGCTACTCCGGTCGGAGGCAACTTGGAGTTAGGCCGGTCTCAGAATTAGTCCGGTCGCGATATGTACAGGGAAGGCTGGTTTCGGGATTAGTCCGGTCGTCACATACTATGGTTAGGTCGGTCAGAACTTGTTACTGGGAAGGTTGACCTAAGCATACCAAGGTTGAACAAGGGCAGCCGAAGTAATGAGTTGGAGGAGAAGACCGAGCTAAGGATAGTTCGGCCTTCTATGTGGCTCAGCAGAGCCAGTGTTATTTCGGTCATGTTATAGTTCGGCCATGAAGAAAACCATCCCACTTGGTTTAAGCAGTGGGGAGGGTGTAAAAGGATAAGCATTATCCTTAGGAGAATGAATCCTAGGAGGACTCTGCATGGAGAAGTGCAAGTCCTACTAGGATTGTGCCACGGGAAACTTATAAAAGCTCACAAGCATCACCTTGGAGGGGGTAATTGAACACAATCTTTCTGAGAACTTAGAGCTTTGTCTATTTGTCAAGTTTTCTGACTTAGGCATCGGAGAGGTTTCCGGCACACACCCGCCGGCTAGCTCACGTTTGTGTTTTCAGGTGACAAAGCGACGTCGTACGGAGGAGCGTGGACTTGGTCAACAGGATTATACGAGGAGAATTATTTCTTCCCCGTACAATTGGCGCCGTCTGTGGGAAAAACAGACAAGAACAAAAACCTCTTGACTAAGCTTCTCCTTTTCTCATTCAATGGCACACATTGAAGACTTTCCGCAGTCCGCCGTCGACGGACAAACTCCAGAAGGGGGCGCAAGGCGTGAAGGATTACCTACCGTCCCTCCCATGGCGGACTTGGAGCCCCAACAACATAATTCCAGGAGGAGTGCCAGGGGAAGGCGGAATGGCAGCCCTCGTCACTCTCAAAGTCCCGACAGGCAAAGGAGGAAGATTGATCCTCAAGCCCTGGAAGATCGCGTAAAGGAACAGGATGAACTAATTCGAAGGATGGCGGCGGACATGGAGACTTTAAAACGCCAGATGAAGACGAAAGATGTGGCGACAGGAGAGGGGCGCAAGCATAAAACGCCCCCTCGCCACTCAGAGAATCGTAGTAGGAATACTACGCCCTCCCAAGGAGAGAGCAGAAGCCTCAGGACAGGCGACACTCACTCCTTATCTTCAAAAACTCGTCACTCCAGGTCTGAGAGGACGAGATCCGAAAGATCATACACTGAAGGAAGCACGTATTGGCCTTCACATTCACACCAAACCAGATCCAGACAAACCGAGCTACCCAGGTCATCCGACTTACGAACCGTGCTAGAAGAAAAAGCACGATGCAAGGAGGATGCCAGGGCAAGGGATCCACACCGAGTTTCGGCCTTACAACGGTTGGCTCCTCGGACGCACGGAAGCGTCGAGGTTGGAATGCCAATACCACGACCGGCCTACGAACCAACGGACAAGGCATTGGCAAGACTACAGACTTCGCCGTTTGTCCCAGCGATCGAAAACGCTCCCCTACCATCAGGCTTCCTTCAGCCGAAGTTCAATACATATGAAGGGAAGACGGATCCGTATTCACACTTGAGCCACTTTCGCCAAGTCATGGCCGTGTACAGGCGAAACGAGGCCTTAATGTGCATACTTTTCCCATCAAGTCTGGGCGACCTGGGCTTGACTTGGTTCGAAAAGCTCCCAGAGGGTAGCATAGCCTCCTGGGCCCAATTGGCAGAAGCGTTCGTAACAAGGTTTCGGACAAATACTAAGACACCGGTGGAGATAGACCAGTTACTCTCCATCGACATGGGTGAAAAAGAGACCCTCAGATCTTACAACAGTCGCTACTGGGAGACATTCAACCAGATTGGAGACTGCCCCACCAATCTAGCCATTGCACAATATAAAAGAGGCCTACCAGTAGGAAACCGATTAAGGGACTCGATCACCATGACGCCACCCCTCACCATGGAGGCCCTGATGGAAAGAGTGCATCAGCACATCAGGGTAGAAGAGGATGGCGCGCGTGCTAAAGCAAGATCAAGCACAACCGCAGCACCAGAAAAGAAAACCCCTGCCAAAGTCAACACGGTTGACCGAAGTAACAAGAACGGACGTGGCAGACGAGATAACAGAGAAGACCCAGACAAAAGATGGTTGAGAATCCGCACTGCCATAACAACGGTGTTCAAAAAACCAATATATCGGATTCTGAGCGAAATCAAAGACAAGCCTTTTGTCAAGTGGCCAGCCAAGCTTGGGGAAGCTCAGAAGAATTACGACGACAGATCACGGTGCACCTTCCACAAAGAAAAGGGGCACCGAACTGAGAATTGCACGCCACTAAGACAGCATTTAGAAGAATTGGTGGCAGCAGGCCACTTGGACGAATACATTGAAGGAGGAGCACAACCGGCCCCCCAAGATCATAATGACCAACCCAACAGAATGCCAAACGATGCACCACCACAAGGCGTTATCAATGTAATCCATGGAGTTTTTGAACCTGAGCGCGTATGCGAGCTCAGAGGTTCAATCAAGAAGGCTGAGCACTTTAGAGAAGTGTTAAGTACCCAACCTGCCGCCAAGAAGGGGAAGACAGAGGCAACAAATGTCATGTCCTTTTCGGATAAGGACTTAGAACGAATTTACTGCCCCCATAATGATGCCCTGGTCGTCACTCTCCGAGTCAAGGATTTTGACGTCAAGCGGATTCTGATTGACCAGGGTAGTTCATGTGAGATCATGTATTACGACACATTCAAACAACTAAAGCTGCAAGACAAAGACTTGGCACCTGCAGTTTCTCCCCTGATTGGATTCAACTCCATGCCAGAGTGGCTTGTCGGCAAAATAATCCTTCCAGTCAGAGCGGGAAGTGTATCAAAACAGGTGGAGTTCTGGGTATTGAAGGTCCCCTCCACCTACAACATCATCCTGGGCAGAACATGGCTGCATGCCATGCGTTCGGTAGCATCATCATACCATCAGGTAATGCGGTTCCCCAATGACGCCGGTATAATTGAAGAAGTCTATGGCGATCAGATCATGTCAAAACAGTGCTTCGCCACAGCAAATGGAAGCCGAGCTGCCAAAGGATACGTTCATTCGGTGGAAGAACCAGAGAGTAATGGACTATTCGCAGACGTCGGTAAAGAAGCTGATCAGAAAGCGGTGGAAGACTTGGTGGAGGTAAAAATAGATGAGAAGAACCCGGATAAATTCTTCTTGCTTGGCTCATCATTGTCCAGCGCTGAGAGATTAGAGGTCATGGAATTCTTGACCTCTAATATCGAAGTGTTTGCCTGGACACCTTACGATATGCCAGGCATTGATCCAAACTTCATCAGTCACCAACTCAATGTCCACCCATCCGCCAGACCCGTCATTCAACGCACACGCAGATCGGCACTCCACCACGCCGAAATAGTGGCAGAAGAGGTAGGCAACCTGCTGGAGGCAGGAGCGATAAGGGAAGTACACTACCCAAGATGGATCTCCAACACCGTCGTAGTGCCAAAAAAGAATGGTAAATGGCGTGTCTGCGTCGACTACAAAACGGTCAACAAGGCGTGCCCAAAAGATAGCTTCCCTCTACCAAGGATAGATCAACTGGTGGACCTAACGGCAGGGCATAACCGTCTCAGCTTCCTGGATGCATACAGAGGCTACCACCAGATCGCCATGCATGAACCAGACCAGGAGGTCACATCCTTCACAACACCAAGGGGGTTATATTGCTACAAGGTCATGCCCTTTGGCCTAAAGAACGCAGGGGCGACATTCCAAAGGATGGTCACCAAGATGTTTGAACCATTGTTAGGCAGAACAATGGAGGCTTACATCGACGACATGGTGGTCAAAAGCAAGGATGAGAATGACCATCTGAAAGACTTAGGCGAAATGTTCCAGATCCTGAAGAAACACAAGCTGCGCCTCAATGCGTCCAAATGCGCATTCGGAGTTGGATCTGGCAAATTCTTGGGCTTCCTGGTGACCAACCGAGGTATAGAAGCCGACCCCTCTCAGATCAAAGCGATCCAGGAGTTGGAGAGACCAAACTCAGTCAAAGAAGTGCAGCATCTTACTGGTATGGCGGCTGCACTCAACCGGTTCATAAGCAGATCGTCGGACAGACTACGACCGTTCTTCCAAGCTTTAAAGGCCAAGTTTGAATGGGATGAAGAATGCGACCGAGCTCTGGAAAGCTTGAAGGAATACATGTCTTCCCCACCACTACTTGTTACTCCAGTACCTGGTGAAGAACTCTTTTTGTACCTAGCAGTCTCTCAACACGCAGTCAGCGCAGTGTTGGTTCGTGCAGAAGGAATACAACACTTGCCCATCTTTTATGTCAGCAAGACATTGTTGGGAGCCGAAACAAGGTACTTACCATTGGAGAAACTAGCATTAGCATTAATGATGGCATCCAGAAAATTGGCGCACTACTTTCATGCCCACACCATAGTCGTCCTCACGGCCTTTCCATTAAAAGCTCTGTTTGAAAGGGCGAACTTCAGTGGGCGAATTTTGAAATGGGCAGTAGAGTTGGGACAATTCGATATCAAGTTCCAGCCAAAGACCGCAATAAAAGCTCAAACTTTGGCAGACTTCGTCGCAGAGTTTACTCCTGGAAGTCATCATATCTGCCCAGTCGACCTGACTGACTCAACCGAACTAGGGACGGAAGTTGACGCCGGAATAGCACAACCCCTAGTGGAAGGTAGTCCATCAAGCACAAAGGCAGACCACATTAAGGACGACAAGGAGGAGCCAAACAAAGGCTCACCAGCAGTTCAAACAGAGGACGAAGGGCAGACAGCCAATATGGACTTTGAAGAAATCACCATCCTTGACCCCACGGCATCGTCTGACCCTTCCACCTGCTGGAAACTATTCGTTGGGGAGATGTGGAAGCTCTTTGTGGATGGAGCATCCAACCGACATGGTGCAGGGCTTGGCATAGTCCTCATCTCTCCAGACGGCCTGGTTATAGAGCAAGCAATCAACCTTGGCTTCCCAGCATCCAACAACGAAGCAGAATATGAGGCGCTTCTCGCAGGACTCAAGTCGGCACACTTCATGAAAGCAACCGAACTAATGGTATACAGTGACTCACTGCTAGTGGTAAACCAAATTTTTGGCGAATACGAAGCAAAGGATGACAGAATGGCCAAGTACCAAGAGCTAGTCAGAACGGAAATCAAGAAGTTTGATGTGGTAAGGATAGAACAAATTGGCAGGGAGGAAAACAGCCGAGCGGACGAGCTAGCAGGCCTTGCCTCAATGGCAGATACATCAATCCCTCATCCATTACTCATCGACTTCTTACCAAAACCAAGCATAGAAGACCCCGAAGCAGAAGAAGTATGTTGCGCAGAATTAGGCCCTTCTTGGATGGATCCCATCATCTTGTTCTTGAAAGACGGCATCCTACCAGAAGAGAAAAAAGAAGCCAACAGAATAAGGGCAAAGTCACAACGATTTTGGCTATCTCCATCTTTGGCATTATATAAGAAGTCATTCTCTGGGCCTTACCTCAAGTGCGTTCATCCCAGCAAGGTAGAAGCATTCCTGTTCGAAATACATGAAGGGGTATGTGGAAGTCACCAAGGGGGAAGGTCGCTCGCTTATAGGGCTATTTCGCAAGGATATTGGTGGCCATATATGTAAGCAGACTCAGAGAAATATGTAAAGAAGTGTGAAAAATGCCAGAAATTCGCGCACCAAATACATCAACCAGCAAGAGAACTCCTACCTTTAACTAGCCCATGGCCTTTCGCAATGTGGGGCTTAGACATAGTAGGACCACTTCCAACAGCATCCGGAGGCAGAAAATTCTTTCTCGCAGCAACAGACTACTTCACAAAATGGGTGGAAGCAGAAGCATTGGCATCAATCAAAGAAAAAGATGTGAAGAAGTTCGTTTGGCAAAATATTATCACTCGGTTTGGCATACCAAAAGCACTAATCTCAGACAATGGAACTCAGTTCGACGGCAGAATCTTCAGAAGCTTTTGTGAAGAATACAAGATAGAGTTCTACAATTCCACACCGGCGTATCCTCAAGCAAATGGGCAGGCTGAAGCATCAAATAAAGTCGTCTTGGATGGACTAAAGAAAAGGCTAGAGAAAGCAAAAGGCAAGTGGGCGGATGAACTTCCTCATGTTTTATGGGCCTACCGCACCACACCTCGGCGATCAACAGGAGAAACACCATTCTCCTTAGCATATGGAATGGAAGCGGTGATCCCACTAGAAGTTGGCCTCCCCACAATTCGAAGCGAAAATTTTGATCCAGACTTAAATGGAGAAGCCATAGCCTTAGAACTCAACCTTGCAGAAGAAAGAAGAGAAAGAGCGTTGGTCCACATCGCCGCATACCAACGAGAGTTAATCAAAAAATACAGCAAAAAGGTTCATCCAAGACAATTCAAAATTGGCGATTGGGTACTGCGCAAAGTAATGGGAAACACCTTGGTCCCAGGAGACGGCAAGTTAGGCCCCAATTGGGAAGGTCCCTATAAGGTGGTTGGGTTAGCCGGCAAAGGGGCATACCACCTAGAAGACAAGGATGGCAAGGCAATCCCTAGGCCATGGAATACGGCCAATCTCAAGTTATTTTACTTTTAGCTTTTCTCTTTTTGAACATATGTAATTTTTTCTTTCCTTCAATAAAATGAGCAAATCTTTTTAGCACAAAATATTCTTTGTAAAAGTTAGTTTTAGAAACTATGTTTATTACAAGCATTCTATAGTTAGCTGGAAAAACGAACTCGGGGGTTGGCTGGATTAAACCAACATCCTTCCTAAGCACAGGATAAGGATCCAAGCTGCAGGACATTTGGTCGGAATAACCAAATACTATAAGTTAGCTGGAAAAACTAACTTCAATAGTTGGCTGGATTAAACCAACACTTGTTACTCTTCAGCCGAAGTAAGGGTATGGCTGAAGAATGGTTGGCTGGATTAAACCAACACTTGTTACTCTTCAGCCGAAGTAAGTGTATGGCTGAAGAGTGGTTGGCTGGATTAAACCAACACTTGTTACTCTTCAGCCGAAGTAAGGGTATGGCTGAAGAGTGGTTGGCTGGATTAAACCAACACTTGTTACTCTTCAGCCGAAGTAAGTGTATGGCTGAAGAGTGGTTGGCTGGAATAAACCAACTCTTGTTACTCTTCAGCCGAAGCAAGTGCAAGGCTGAAGAGTGGTTGGCTGGAATAAACCAACTCTTGTTACTCTTCAGCCGAAGTAAGTGTATGGCTGAAGTGTGGTTGGCTGGAATAAACCAACACTTGTTTCTCTTCAGCCGAAGTAAGTGTATCGCTGAAGAGTGGTTGGCTGAAATGAACCAACACTGTGTACTCCTCAGCCGAAGTAATTATTTCGGTTAAGGAGTGGTTGGCTGGCAAGTATAGTTGAAACCACCTAAAACCGAAACAAAAGTAGGTGAAGGCATTATAAACTACAAGTATACATATCACAACCAGAATAAGAGTTGCAGTAAAATTTTCATTCAAAAAGAAGTCATTACAAGGGGGCTTAGTTCGGTTACAGAGAAAAGAGTACAAATTTAAGAGAAAAGTTCATCTATCTTGGCATCAAAGGCCGCATCAGTGTCAGCTGGAAGACCGGTCTCTGGCGGCAGGACTCCTTCAGTCACAATAGTGGCATCGACCGGAGCCACAGTTTCATTTGGCTGTTCAATAGTCAGATCTTCAACTCTAGACTCCGGCCGATCTATCTGATCCACGTTTTCAACCGGAGTATCCTCAGAAGCAGAATCTTCGTCAGTATCTGAACCCTCAAGGAATTGCTGCTGCATGGCATCCGCAAACCCCGCAAGGGACTTCGGTATAAAGTACTCTGGAGGGTTGAAGACCTCGGTCTGTTGATCATAACCGAGCTTCTCCACAGCCGCCCTCCAGCCGCACTTGAAGAAGAGCTCCTTGGCGGCATCGCATTGCTTGACGTAGGCCACTTCTGCCTCCTTGAAACCTCGCTTGTACCCCCCCTTGTCGACCGCCTCCATGTTCTCTTTTAGTTCGCTTATTTCGGCGTCCTTCCTCTTCTCAAGCTTCAACAACTCCCGCAAATACTTGTCCTTCATAACGATGGCAGCTTTCTGCTTCTCCGCTTCCGCCGAATTAACTAGATCGGCAAGACGGCCGTTCTCCGCTTCTAGCTCGGCCATTCTCTTTTCGGCTTGTAGTAGTTCGGCCGACTTTGCTTCGGCTTCCGCCATCGCCTGCCTTGTGGTTTTGCGGAGTTCTTGGACTTTCCTATAAGTGACATTGTTCTTTTGCAAGGCCTGGCCAAACAAAAATCTCATCTCAGCCGAAGTAAAAGTTAGGAAAAATTTAGACAGGAAAAGACAGACAGAGCTACTTACCAAGATCATGGACTTGGAAGCAGACCGAATTGATTTCATTTCGGTGTTCAGTTGCTTCAAGTGGTGCTCCATGTCCTTGGGGAGGCACACACTTTTGGCCAGATTAAAGGCCAGTTGATGGTCTTTTTCAGCCACGACCGAGTCAGTGGCTTTGATGTTTCGGTCATTGAAGATCAAAGGCGGAGCCCACTTCGGAGATCGAGCTCGGTCCGTTTGGTCTGGTTGAGACGCAGGATGAGGACTTTGGGGGACGGTTTCGACTTCATCAACTAGTTGTTGTTCGGCTGACGTAGATCGGGCGCGTTTTGAAGGGCGAGATGAAGAAGGCCGTTGTGAAGGAAGGGCCACGACGGCAGGCTGCACCTCAGTAGTTGGTGTTACTTCGGCTCTAGTTGTTGAAGTTAGAAGGGCCCTGACTCTGCTCTTCTTTGCCATTTCTTCCTCAGCGGTTAATGGAACAAGTCTTATCTCGGGCAAAGTTGGGTCCGGCTCCGGTGCTTCCTCGAGAAGAAAATCGGTTACCTTTGCTTTCCGTCGACCGCTGTAACGATAGGTCGGTTCGAAATTTAAAAGCTTGGCCCAACCTCTTTCTTTAACCCGAAATGCGGCTCGCAAAACGCCGAGGTTAGGATAGCTATACAAGGAATGGAGATGGGCGAAATCTGCAAAAAAGAGAAGTGTTAGTTCGGCTAGTAGACTAAATAACCGAGATAACACACAAAGCTGAAGACCGAAGTAAAATTACCAGGCTCTCCCATTTTCCAATTTATAGGTCGGCCAGGAATTTGAGCTTGAAAATCCTCAAAGTTCCCAGAGACCCAAAAGAAATCATCATCGTTAAGATCTTTGTCCGGAGTGTGCTTAATTATCTTCTCTCGGCGGCGGCGAATTCTAAGGTAATATACCCACCCAGCATTCTTTGAACCGATGGAATACTGATGGAATATTTCGGCTAGGCCAAGATTTAGTCCGGTTTGATGGTTTAATGCGGCTATTCCCATTATGATACGATATGTATTGGTAGACAGTTGGGTGGGGCACAACCTAGTCTGTCTAAGAAATTCGCAGATTAGCGGTTGGACAGGAAACCGTAGTCCGGTTTCTATTATGGATTGAAGGGTAAAAGGGACGAAGCCTTCATTGTCCCAGGGAGTAGCATCTTTCTTGGCCAATACCAGTTGGACATCATCAGGAATCTGGTAGTCCTGCCTAAATTCGGCCATGCCACCAGGGGTTTCGACTAAATATCTATACTTACCCATTTGTTGTATAAATTACGAATAAATTATTTCGGTACAAAAATTTGGCTCAGTAGCTTGGTTGAGCACACGCAGGAGTGCCTGGGCAACCTAAGTCTGCAAGGTAGAAAACAAAGGGGTTAAGCACAGATCGATTGGACCGCGCTACAAATTATAAGCAAGATATACAAATCCTACTTCGGCTTAGTGGGCTGGTTCTACCTCGGCTCTTCAGAATGTTTGTTAGCTCGGTTTTGAGCACATTAGACCGGTTTAACGTCTAGGGGCAGCTTTCTGAGTTCGGTCTAAAAAACTAAGAAAGCTGGTCTAGTCCCAAGGCCTAAAACGGTTACAGTATGAGGAAAATTACTTCGGTTGAGCTCTTAGGGGCGGCTTTCTGAGTTCGGTTTAAGAACTAAGAAAGCCGGCTTGGCCCCAAAATCTTAGCTCGGTTATAGACCGAAGTACCTAGTTCGGTAGGAGCAAGCTTGTTCGGTGATCTTATCTTGGCTGGAGTGGGTCAGAAGAAACTACTGATATGTAGTTCTAGTTCGGTTATGTTCTGAATCTATTCACATACATGACACAAACAGTATCCAAGTTCGGTCGGGACGTGATTCTGGATCAAAATCGAAATTTTTTCTCTAGGGTATATGACATATACATAGAGTTCTAATGGTTTCTCCATAAAAGTACAAAAGCGAATCAGAAATGGACAAACTGTTTGTAAAAAACATACAGAGCATGGAAAGCAAAGTACGAAAACAAAGAAAGCAAGAAGGATAGGCTTGCTTACCTGTATAAGAGAGAAGCTAGAGATGGAGGCGGTGGCAGCAATGGAGGCACGAACACAGCAAACTCAAAGACTCAGGAAGCAAGGGAGAAGAGAAAGTGAAGAATAGAAGGTGAAGTAATTCAAGAAAGAGAAAGGCTGTTTTGTGAAAAGTGAGAGAGAAAAAAGGCGGCAAAAAGAGGCGGGAATTATACGAAATTTCTGCAGGACGGCGTAACAGTTGGCCACGGCTTATCAGAACCTGCCACGTGTCACTGGAATGGGAAGCGTTACAGACGCTATGATTGAAGAGACGTTTTTGACCGGACAAGACGGGGCCCGGAGTAAAATTAGCTCGGCTTGAAAGCTCAAGAGTTTTTAGTTCGGCCGGAAAAGCTTCGAAACGACACCAGCTCGGCTGTTGGACAGGTAATCCCAATCATGCTATGCAGATGGAATTAAGGGGCAATTGAGAGGGTAATTTTTGGGAAAGAATTGGGCCGAGCTGTGAGTTGGGCCCTGCGGCCCAAAGTGTGAAGGAATCGATAAAAAGCCGTAGTGTAACTTCGGCCCATAGAGGTGAGATTACTCCGGCTCAGAGAAGAAATAGTTACTTCGGCCTAAGGAAGGATAAAGCTACTCCGGTCGGAGGCAACTTGGAGTTAGGCCGGTCTCAGAATTAGTCCAGTCGCGATATGTACAGGGAAGGCTGGTTTCGGGATTAGTCCGGTCGTCACATACTATGGTTAGGTCGGTCAGAACTTGTTACTGGGAAGGTTGACCTAAGCATACCAAGGTTGAACAAGGGCAGCCGAAGTAATGAGTTAGAGGAGAAGACCGAGCTAAGGATAGTTCGGCCTTCTATGTGGCTCAGCAGAGCCAGTGTTATTTCGGTCATGTTATAGTTCGGCCATGAAGAAAACCATCCCACTTGGTTTAAGCAGTGGGGAGGGTGTAAAAGGATAAGCATTATCCTTAGGAGAATGAATCCTAGGAGGACTCTGCATGGAGAAGTGCAAGTCCTACTAGGATTGTGCCACGGGAAACTTATAAAAGCTCACAAGCATCACCTTGGAGGGGGTAATTGAACACAATCTTTCTGAGAACTTAGAGCTTTGTCTATTTGTCAAGTTTTCTGACTTAGGCATCGGAGAGGTTTCCGGCACACACCCGCCGGCTAGCTCACGTTTGTGTTTTCAGGTGACAAAGCGACGTCGTACGGAGGAGCGTGGACTTGGTCAACAGGATTATACGAGGAGAATTATTTCTTCCCCGTACAATATATATATGTATTGTATTGACATTTTTTTTCACTTCATGTTAAAATGTTTCATTTCAATTTTAACTCAAAGAAAATATTATTTAAATAAAAAATTAATTTACTTTAAATGACTTGGCCCACACCTGCCAAAACTAGCCCAATTTGGGTTTTGTTGTAGTATGCACGTGTGGCGGATCACATAAGGACTAGGTCTAGGTAGGAGTGCAATTTAGGTGGGATCAACCCGAGCTCAGCTTGAATTTTTTTAAGGCTTAGATAAAATATTTTTAAATTTGGTATGGGCTTGGGCAAAAAATTAGAAATCCAAATTAAATTTGGACAGGTTTAGGTAAAGACGTCAAACAATCCGAGCAATCGATAGCCCGAATTATAGATATATAAATATATAAAAATACTAAATATACATATAAATTATTAGCCATTACATGATATTAAAGTAATTTATATTATTAAATCATATTGAATATATATTATATGTATAAATAACATAAAATCTTACTTTTTTTCTTTTTATTTTCATTCATAAATTGTAAGAACTACTATAGTGGCATTTCTCTTACATTATATAAATTATTTGTTTTGATGGTATTAATGATTTTCTATAATAAAAGAAAAAATTGTAAATAGAGTCAAATTTTAATAATTTAATAATGTAGCTGCAAAATAAAAAAACAAAAAAAAAATTGAAATTCATTTATAATTTGGGCAATGTGGGTTTAACTCAGATTGGGCTTGGACAGACAACCTCAGATTACAATTCGAACTTGGGCGGGCTTAGACAGATCTCAGTACAATTTGGGCTGGACTTAGATAACCTCCCAACCCGACTGAACCCGCCCGAGGGTCTAGGTCTTTCCTACTTACAAAATTTAGGTGTCCTTTGGAATACTTACAAAATTTAGGTGTCCTTTGGAATTCAAATCCTAGTGTAGTGTATTTTAGAGTCAATTTTTCATTCCCTAAGTATTAATAGGTTTAAGCAAGTTAATTCATGTTATTATTCAAGTGAACATATCGACCGATCATGTTCATTTCATTCTGATCTTCCATCATGAGTTATATGCGGGGTAATTTTATTATTGTTGTTTTGGTATCACAATTTTTTTGTGCTTCCTTTCCTATCTCCTTCAAAGCTTAATCATTGTCCACTATAAATATAATTTCACATGCACATAAAAACAAAACTTTATTGACATAAATGTAATTTCAAATTTAGGAATTCAATTTGATTTATTGTTTTTGTTCTCTTGCAATTGAGATATTGGTGAAAACCATAAAAATTTAGGTATTGTTTGGTTTATTTTTCAAAATTCAATTCTGTTTTTAAACCATGATTTGGATGAGGCATATTAACTAAACATATTTTTAAAATATAACTCAAAATTACTTTCAAAACTTCTTTCTTCTCTTTTTATTTACTTATTTATTATTATTCAATCAATTAATCACTTTTTCTTTCTCACCTCTCCTCTCTCCTCTCTCCTCTCACATCCTATATATCATTGAATCAAAATAAAAACTTAAAAAAATTTTATAAATCATCCCAAAACTATTTTCAAAACTCATAACTAAACAAATTTTCTCTTTTCAAATCATGATTCAAAAATTTAAAACTCAAAATATAACTCCACACTCAAAAATCATAATTCTAAAATTAATTTTTCAGTATGAACTTTGCAAATGATTAACTTATCTGGTCGCTATCATGAATTTCAAGCAAGTGTTTTTTTATGTCCTATTTTAAACAAAATAGCCACTTTCAGTTTTTGGGTTCATTTTAGACACCTCTATCATCAGTTGTAATGTGTATAACCAAATACTAACTTGACCTTTCTATTCTTGCTGTCGAATAAAATTGCAAATGTAACAATATTTTTACCCGTTACAAGAATTTAAATTTAAACCACATTCATTTCATAATAAACATTTCATTTTAGGAATATAATTTTACCTAAATCAAAATCCCCCAATAAATTTGATGTTCTTGCTATCTGAAGTGTAAAATCTATCCTAACTTTATTGTGCATGGTACAGAGCATGGTTAAGAGCATATAGTCAAAATTATAAAAAGGTAAAATATAGCTAGTAAATTACAAAATTGTTCTTCCATCAGGTTCAACAAATTTTTTGTAAATTAAATTTTTGTTAGATTGGCTACAGTGCCTCAACATTAGCTACATGATTTTTTATTATATTTTCTAGAGTAAAATTGGGCCAAAATCTTTAAAACGGTCGTCTACTTGAATGTCCCCCCGGATATCCTACCGGATGTCCTGTGAGTACCTGTAGCAGAAAAAGAAAAAATGTCAAAAATTAGTTTTTTTTTTGTATTTTTTAAGAATTGTTTGGATAACGCCTCATCAATTTAATTAAAAAAAAATAAAGAATGACAAATACAATAAGAAATTAATATTTTAATAAAATTGAGTTAGAATAGAGAGTTTGATGCAGTGAGTATTAAAAAGGTGAATAACTAAAATAACAAAAGTGAATTTTGGATTATAATTTGACTCAAAATTTGTTGAAGCTGATACGGATGCTCTAACACCTTTCATATAGGGTGTAAATCTGGCCCACCGACCTGCAGCCCACTAGGGGCCTGGTGCGGCTGTCTATTTTGAAACTCGTTCTATGAGTTTGGCCCGCGACCCGACCCGATTGGCCCAATTTTATTTTATTTTTTTTGTAAATTTTTATTTCATTTTGAAATAAAAAATATTCATTAAATATTATCTATTTAATTTAATGATTGTAATATTTTATTTTATTTTCATATACATAAAATTACTCATTTCGTTTTATTTTTTTTTTGTGAAAGGCTATATACGCACCTTATAATTAAAATATATATATATATATATATAATAAGTTTATATTTTTTTAGTCATAACTAAGAAAAATAAATCATAACTAAATATCACATAAAACATAACCACGCATCTCATAATCATAATTAAAATATTATATTATAATTTTTCTATTGTTTTTAACTCTTATAAATAATCTACATATATATTTATCAATTATTTAAATATATTAAATAAATAAATAAAGGCACCTGCAGTCCTATTTTAAATGGGTTTAGACCTGAGTCTAGATTTTTTACGTAGCCCAAGCCGATCCAAATTTTAACGAGAACCCGCATGATCCTACAGTGAGCCAACCCGGTCTCAGATGAGTCGGGCTAAGCTAAATTTACGAGTTCGGATCCTCTCCTTGAGGCCCCTCCTCCATTCCCTACTTGCAATGGCTCAGATGAGCCGTTGGACATCCAATGGCTGAGATTAAAAAAAAAAAAAAAAAAATGAAATTTTTGTGGATCTCCCGCCCAAAACAAAAACACACCTCTTAAAGGCTATACATTCACATATGATCTCAGTTTCACTCAACCGCTCGTCCACTGAACCCACCCTCACCGGCGAACCGCCGACCAATCTCGACGGCGACCCAGACGGCGAACCCACTCGTAACCCCGCGACGACCATAGCTCCACCGCTTACGCTTCGTGAACCAGCTCGACGACCACCATCGGTTGAGCACCATCGGCTGAGCAAAGAAATTGTTGACGAACCAGGTTGGTCTTCGAACGTTTGAAATTATTTTGTCAAGAATTGTAAGATTGAGATTTGGGTTTGGAATTGAGATTGACAAGTTAGGGCTTTTAGAATTTCGAAATTAGGGCTTTTAGAATTTCAAAATTAGGGCTTTTACAAAAATTAGGGAATTGGGTTTTGAAAAATTATGGTGGATTAAGGCTTTCAAAAAAATTAGGAATTTCAGAATTAGGGATTTGGGTTTTGAAAAATTAGGGCTTTTAGAATTGCAAAATTAGAGCTTTCAAATTCTATTCCAACGGCTAAAAATTCAGGGCTTTAAACGTCTGAAAAAATTTAGGAAGAGGATGATTTGGTAATGATTTTTTTTAAGCATTTTGAGACTCTATGCTTTGTTCATCTATGACTGATGATTGTTTAAGAGAATGCTAATAAATGGTCATCTTGTAATTTCATAGCTTTGAGACTATGCTTTGTTCATCTATGATTGATGATTTCAAAATGCTTTGTTCATCTATGACTGTAATTTCAAGTTACATCTATGACTGATGATTACAATCATCAGATTATGCTTTGTTTCCAAAGCACAGAGTCTCAATATTTGGTAATGCTTGTTCATCTATGCTTAATTCATAGCTATACATTCACATAATGCTTTGTTCATCTATGACTGATGAATTTTTTCTAAGCAATGAATTCTATACATTTAAGTCCAAAACAATGTCTTCAGTTTCAGCAGTTTGAGCAATGGTTGCTTTGAACAAGACATTGTCTTCAGTTTCAGCAGACTTTGAACAAGACATTTAAGTAAAAGACATTGTTTTGGACAATGAAGACATTGTCTTTAGTTTCAGCAGACTTTGCTCTACTTGCTTTGAACAATGTCTTCAATATTAGACATGGTTATTATTTCAACCTTCAATATTAAAATCAGCCTTGAATATTAAACATGGTTATTATTAGACATGGTAAAAATCGGCCTTGAATATTAAAATTTAGTTTTAACTTTAGTCAAAATCAGCCTTTTATCTAATTAGTCTAATTGATTATTATTTCAACCTTGAATATGTTTGTATAAAAATTAGCTTTAGTAAATTGAAACTGTGCAAAGATTTTTGTTGGTAGACATGTAGTAGCCATAGTCCATACAATTGCACCAAGTTAATCACTTGTTCCTATGAGACATATGGGTGATAATCTGAAACTAGTTTGAACTTTGGACTTCCACTAGCACCAAGTTAACCACACATCCCTGTATGCAGATTTAGAACCAACTTCCATTAACACCATTAGCACCAACTTCCATTAGAACAACTTCCATTACCCTTCACACTCTGTCCCTCTCCTCTATAGAACTGCCATTTAAAAAATTTCTCATGTATGCAGATTTAAAAAATGGTTTCTTCTTCTAACATTAGCAACATAAGATTACAACTGAGGATGTGCAATTGTGGAAGAACCGCTGCCATACATATTGTAAGAACCAATGAGAATGGAAATGAAAGGTGTTTGTTCTTTGTTTGCCTATCAAAATATGTAAGTTGGTAATTCTAGCTATTTTCTTCCTTTATTAGTCACATAAATATTTGTGTTATTCAACTAACTTATTTGCATGCATTACAGAGTAACACTCCCACTCACCATTGCAATTACTTCAAGTTCGTGGATGAAGATGATGAAGACGTTACGTCCAGAATCCGTTCCAACAGTACAGCTTCTGCTGGTATAACAATAGAAGACTTGAACGATGTAAGGCTGAGGCTTCATTACATGGAAAATGACTATGGTCGAAGGCTTCAAAGGATGAAAAATAATATCAAAAAGATGGTGTACTTCATTGTATTTTCTATCATTTTGTACTTTATGATGTAACTTTTTAACTTTATTGTATTTTTGGAAAACTGAATGGAAGTTTGTATCATTTTGGGTTTTATGTACTTGAACTTGTTATGGAATGAATTTCAGCTTGAATGCATGTAACTTTATGTAACTTTTCGACTTCATTATCTGTTATGGATGCAACTTTATGTACTTGGAATGTTGAAATCAGCTTGAATGCTTCAATTCTAATATGTGTAACTATAATATATGAGGTCAGCATGAATGCTTCAATTATGAGCTACAAACTGATAAGTTGAGGGCCTGTTACTTTGGTGGTCAGGAGGCCTGTGGGGAAGGATGAAATTGCAGGTGGCTATGTGGGTCAAATATATCAGCTTGGGTTCTGGTGGCAGAGTTCTTTGCCTTTGTGTATCTTCATGGTCTGCTCTGTGGGTTCTGTGTGATGCTAGTTCAGAGTTGGTTTTGCTGTTAATCTTGTATGCTATGTGATATGCTGTTGCTGTGAAGTCCATTCTTCTGGTTTTGCTGTTGGGTGTTAAGCTGCTAGGCTGCTATGCTGCTGGGTTGTTTGGTGTTAAGCTGCTAGGCTACCATGTGTCCATCCACAAAACCATGTGTCCAGCAAAATCCAGCAAAACCAGAAGCATTGTAAATGAACATCAACATCTATTATGTTATGTTCGACATTAGAACCAGCATACCAGTTTGCATCTGTTATGTTCTGTTCAACATCAGAACCAGCATGTTCAATACAACATGTTCAATACCAGTTTCCTGAATCTGAACATGTTAAATACAGCATGTTCAATACCGTTTCAATACCAGTATCTTGTTAAATACAGCATGTTCAATACTAGTTTCCTGAATCTGAACATGAACATCAAGCAACCAACATGGACACCAATTTAAATGAACATGAACATCAACCAACATCAGAACCAGAACCAGCATATCAACCAACACAAGGGTCCTGAACATGAACATCAAGCAACTAACATGGACACCAATACAAGTTAAATGAACATTAACCAACATCAACCAAGTTAAATGAACATGAACAACAACCAGCTCACTTGGGTTTAACATATAAATGAAAAACAACTGTAAATGAACATCAACCAATACAAGTTTAACATCTAAATTAAAACATTGGTCCATCAAAATTGACACATTGGTCCATGTAATTTAACACATTGGTCCATATAATTTAACATTTGAACACACATTCCTCTACATCATTTTTCATATGCAGTTTGCTTCACAATTTCAGAGGCCATGACTTCACTTTCCAGCCCAATTTCAGCATCAGTTTGCTTCTGTTTCTGGTTGTCCATAGCCTAAAACAAAAGATAGAATTTTTAGCAAGTAAATACATGATATGTGATATGCCTGTTCCGTAATATGTTAATTGGTCCTTAATATGAGTATGATTATGTGTTTGATATGATTTTGTGTGCTATTATGTGAAAATATGTGGTTTTGAATTTCTATCTGTTCACCGTAGGAATATTTGTTTGATTATCTGCTTTGGAAATTAAATTGAAAGCCTTATTGCCCACGAAACCCGAAATCGATTACGCTATTGTGATTAGCGTAATTTTTAGAGCCTACGGTGAAGTTTAATTGAAAAATTGATTCGGATCAGATTAAATTGATTAAATTAGTAAATTGGTGCTCAATTATTTTAATATTAAGAATTTTGATTAAAAGAGCTTTTAGTGGGCCACTTTCACTCAAATTCCCTCTTTAGTTTATTTTGGCTGATTTTTGACTCTAAGAGTAGAGAGAGGGTCGACTAGAGAGGGTGAGAGAAGAAGAATTGTGTTTGGCTTAAGTTTGTGAAAAATTGGAGGCCAACTCTAGATTTGACCATAGATTGGAAGAATTGATCCTCTAGGTAAGTGAATTCATGAGTTTAATGTTGTAAATTGTGAATTCAAGTTTGATTAATAGTCAAGAACATGAATTAGTTTGATTATAAGGAAATTGAGTTGTATTTGTTGAATTTGAAGTCTTAGAACACATGCATGTAAGAAATTGCCATAAATTTTCATGTTTGAGCATAAAGTATGTAATCCATGTTGAGTTTTGATTAATGACCATGTATTTGATCATCTCTTCACCAATTATGTTGAAGATATTGTGTATATTTCACATGCAAGTGCAAATCATGGGAGTTTGAGTCTTGCATGTTTGAATCTAGTGTATTGGTGATGAGTTTGAGTTAATTTGAGACATGCATGTGATTAAATTGTGAAATTGAGCTTCATTGTGTTGTAATTTGGTGTTTATACCATGTTAGAATATGTATATGTGAACTTTGAGCTAAAATCATGCTTCTGGAACCTTTGAATGTCGAATTGAAGCTCAAGAACATGTTCTGAATTTTCCAGAATTTTGATTCCCGCTCGAGCGGGGAGCCATGTAGAGAGGCCTTTCGCTCAAGCGCCAGAGTTCGCGATCGAGCGTAAATTTGACATATCCAACACTTTTGCAGGCCTCAAGGGTCCGCTCGAGCGGGGACCCTATTTTTTGAAATTTTGAAAATGCATTCTGTGTTCGGTTTTCCGTTCTCTTTCGCTTGCAAGCACTCTTAGGCATACATCGAGTATTATAAATGAGTTAAAGAGATAAGAATGAAGCCTAAAGAGGAATATGTGGATTTAAGAACGGATTGAATTGTTTGTGACCCTTTTGTGTTCATGGAATGTGTAGGGTCGAGCTCCAGGGCAAACCAACCAACCGGTCACTATGAGTAATATCGACATTTTGAAACTTGTCAATTGTCCAATTGCGTATTTCTTTATAAGCCTTATAAGTGCTAGTTTGAATTATGGACAAATGTGTTTTATGAATAACTGAATGGGCCAGAGGCCATTTTGACATAAATGAATGGGTCAGAGGCCATTTCGATATGAATGGATGGGCCAGAGGCCAGTTTGACATGAATGAATGGGCCAGAGGCCATTTTGACATGAATGGATGGGCTAGAGGCCATTTCGACATGAATGGATGGGCCAGAAGCCAGTTTGATATGAATGGATGGGCCAGAGGCCATTTTGACATGAATGGATAGGCCAGAGGCCATTTTGACATGAATGAATAGGCTAGAGGCCAGTTTGACATGAATGAATGGGCCAAAGGCCATTTTGACATGAAAGTTTGAATGGGCCAAAGACCAGTATGTTTGGAACTACAGTTACTTGACCTAAATTATGTATATGTATGTTAAATAGAAATATGAATTGGGCCCAAGGCCGTTTGAAGCATGTTGTTCTACATATCGTTTGTATAACTTCTGTATTTGATATTATTCACTGGGCTATCGCTCACGCTTATTCATGTGTTTATAGGTGAGCCAAGAGAAGTCCAGACCCAGCCTTAGTGATGTCTGTGCGGAACAACAAAGGTTTTGAAGAGTCAGCCCTTGTGTCTCACGCACGAGACTTGTCTTCGCCTTTTTGTCATTTTGTTTTATGTTGTCATGTTGGCGAAGCCTTTGAACATGTTTATATATAGTTTTCATGGGTTGACTTAGTTTTGGAAGATCCTGTCTGTACAAAACTTTATGGTACTGTACTTCTATTGTGAGTTATTAATGTACATATGTATGGTTTGTTATGATGTGCCATGTAAGCACAACTCTATGGGCAAAGTTTTAAATTGTTTTCGTTTGGCCCCCGTTAACTCTGTTAAAATACGTTTGGTTTGGTTTGAGGCCGTGGGTAATCTCATGATTACTGGTCGGTTATGTCCTTAACCCACGGGGGCGGGTTCGGGTCATGACATGATATCACAGAATTTTCAGCAAGTATAAACTAAAAATACATCAAGGACGAACCTGACTACACATTGGAGTAGTTGATTCTTGAGAATATCGAAACCCAATGTCATATCCACATGAACCTTGTAGTAGTGACTGGAATGTTGGTTGAGCAGAATGCCGTTGAGGCATTGAAGTTGGCAAATAACCTTGCACCACATATATCTCCTGCAAATTGTTCGCCTACAACAATGTCATATATTAGGCTTTGCAATTATGGTTTCAGTCATGGTTTGAGTCACATATTATATCGACACAAAAAATAAAATGTTAAAGTAAGACTTACATGATATGTGGGATACATCAATGGTGGAGGAATATAAATACCACCCATGGGCAAAGATGGAGGAAGAGGATGAAGGGGAGAAAGAGGTTGAAGAGGAGGAACATGTTGATGAACATATATATCTCCTCCAACAGATAATGGAGAAGGTGCAACTGTTGAACTTGCAATAGATTGTGACGAAGCCAAGCTGTTAGCACGGGATTTTTTTTTGGAGTTCGCTACTAACGCCGCTTCGAATCCACCTTTGACCCTCATTTTGCCCTTACTAGCTGCAACCTTTTTCTTCAATCCTTTTGGTTGCACAACATGATTCATATCTTCGCAATCCACTTCAAAGCTTTGGGTGTCATCATCATTACCTACTTGCTACTGCTCTAAATGCGGTCATCAATGTCTTATACCGCGAGGATTGTTGGAATTTCACATCTACTTCAATGTCATTCCCCTTAATGTCCTGCACAGTTTTGGATCTTGTTTGTTTGGTCCACCTCTTTAGAATGTATTGTGGAGGAACCTCTTTCATTTTCAATATGTCTCTAATAACCTTCAATGAGTGACAACACAAGATTCCTTCCCTTTCAAACTTTTTACAATTACAACCCAAAGAGCCATCCCTCTCCATCTTCACTTTCCTTGCATGTTTGTTACCAACATCAACAACTGTGTAAATGGTACTAGCCTTGCCATATTCAATTGCTTCTATGTCCGATTCAATGGATTGGAAGTACTCATTTTGAAATTCTTCAAAGATTTTTTTTGTGTAGACGTTACCCATTTGAATTAACATTCTTATCGTTGCTTTCACCTTTGGCAACCTTTGGCACAAAGCATATCCTTCTTCTAACTCCTTGTATCACTTCTCGTAAAGTACCATTTCGAAATGCTTGGAGAATTCATTTAAGTTGAAATCAGAACGAATGTAATCCTTCAAAAAAGCATTAAAAGATTCACTCAGTTGTGTGGTACTCATTCCCGCAGCCTATATTGATCTAACGTAAGGCCAGCCCCATTTTTGTTTCACCGCAAAAGTCAATTTCAACCAATGGTTTTCATGCGCATCATATTTATCAAGCATTTCCGCCCACTCTAACTTCCATTGATTTGCATCTTCAATGTGAAAGAAGAATTTATTTAATACACCCTTCACCCCCTTATCTTGGAACAAACAGTTAACATGTTTTAATGCATTTTGCATCAAATGCCAAGTACACAATTGGTGACTTGTGTCAGGCATAACGATGGGTATGGCTTTAGCCATTGCAGCATCTTGATCGGTGAACAAAGTTTTTGGTGTCTTTCTTGACATAGCCTCTAGAAAATTTTCAAACAACCATACAAACGATTCGGCGGTCTCATCAGACAACAATGCTGCACCAAATATAACTGTTTCCCTATGATGGTTGAATCCCACAAAAGATGCAAATGGTCTATGTTCTTTGTTTAACTTGTAAGTCGTATCAAATGTGATAACATCACCAAATTGGGCATAATCCATGATCATTTGTGCATCGGCCCAAAACATATTGGTTATTTGCTCCTCATTATCTAATTGAAAAACATAAAAGAATGAAGGATTCTGCAAAGATTTTTCTTTAAAGTATTGCAACACATTGCCTACTTCCCCATATGCTAAACTTTGTTGTCTTTTGGTTCTCAAATAATTTTTCGAATCTAATTTCGTAAACCCAAGACATTGCCTTCCACCAGCTTCCCTACCCATGAGTTCAAAAGATTGGCCTAAACGAAGACCAGATTGTGCCGCCAAATCTAACTGAATTGCTTGGGTAGTCGATATCTTTCTTTGTGACGGCAACATGTGGGCACACTCGGGTGATACAAGATCATGGTTGTATTTTTATTTAAAATTAGTCACAACAAATTTCCCAGTACCCTCATCTAATTTAATATAAAGTCGAGCCTCACAATCAGTTCTAGTTTCAGCTCTAGGATTTTTTGACAATGGTCTCGTTTGTCAACCTTTCGAAATCCCTCATTGTTGCAAACCAAAAGTCTACAAATAAGTTGATTAATGAACTTGTCCTTTCTAAAATAATCCCTTCTTATGTTAAACCCCATTCTTCCGCCATATGTATTATAAAAATGATACGCACATTGTTCAGAATCAAATGTCATTTCCTGTTTTGGCCTCCAATCACAATCATTCTCAGGTTTCATATCGATATCAAAATGCAACTGAAAACCAGAATAAATAAAATCTTAGCTACATAAATTACATCTTTATTCTACACACAAAAAAACTTAATTTCAGTTTGAAAAAAAAAACCAGACATAAAAACAGACTAAGTTCAGTACACTCTTTTCAGTCTTACCAAAGTTTAAGTCTAATGGATTGAATGGATTTCCAAGTTTGTCGTTTCTGTTTCAACAATTTGATTACTCTACTTAAGCAAGAAAAGAAAACATATTATTTGAGAAACAAGTGTTTTTCAATTATGTTTTTATTATTATTATTATTATTATTATTATTATTATTATTATTATTATTATTATTATTATATCAACTTTCAAAAAAAGAACAAATTTACCAAACAGGTTCCAATACATTCACAAGCCCTCAACAAACACTAACTATATATGGGTATTGACAAACAATATGCATCTAACTCTAACCCTCCACATTTTGTTATTTCTACAGGCCACTATTTTTTTGGTTTTGTGGCATAGTGGACCCAAGCTCAGCCCACAAGATGGCTTCTAACCCAACCCACCAAACCCATGCCAACATTGGTTCTCTGGAAAATAGTAGTTTGTTTTATACTGCAAAATGAGAACTGGGAAGTTCAAATGAATGGATCAATACATGGTCTCCATACCAGCACTCTTTGTCCTACTTAATCAACCATCGCTAGTCCCCCATGTCATGCATAGATGCTTATTTCAAAATTCTTACAAGATCTAATAATTGTAAGATCACATTTGATTACCTCCATAGGCAATGGAATTAAATTGATCACAAAAAAATCATGTTTAGCTATGAAAAATGATGTGAGTGAATGAAAAAGACTAACCTCTGGTTCTCAATGAGGGTAGATAGAAAGAGGGCAAATCGATGGGTTCGATTTGAGGAGTGCTGTAGAGAGGGTCTGCCGCTGCGAATGGTTCAGTGAGGTGGAGGAGAAGAACGTAGCAGCGAAGCAGACAGAATCTGTATCCACAGTGGGTCGCCACTGGTGAGAATGAGACAGAATCTGTATCGACAGTGGGTCGCTGCCGGTGAGGAAGGGTTCGACGGAGGAGAAGGGGTGAGTGCTGAGTGCTGTGTGCTGTGTGAGTGCTGAGTATTGTGTGAGAGATCGACCTCTAAGGTGTGTTTTTGTTTTAGACAGGAGATCCACGAAAATTTCAATTTTTTTTTTATTTTAATCTCAACCGTTGGATGTCCAACGGCTCATCTGAGCCGTTGCAAGTAGGGAATGGAGGAGGGGCCTCAAGGAGAGGATCCGAACTCTAAATTTACACTCTCGGACGAGGAGAAAATTTTATTTTCGAGCGACATGATGAAAGCCAGCAGCTTAGAATGAGATTTTTTTATTGAAAAATGTTTAGGACCTCATAAAAAAAGATTTTCGTGACCTTTATTGATATATTGATTATTGATGTCTTTAAATTTTTTTATGAGTTGTGTCTGACAGTGACGTAAATGATTCAGATCATTTTAAAATGGACAAATTTCCAACACTCCTCTCGAGGTTTAACCAAAATACAGATTCCCTCTGAGATATGGGAAATTCAAATTGCCCATTGAAGATTATATTTGCATAACAAATGAAGAGGTAATTTGCTATGTAAATATAAATCTCATGAAATAATTTATTATACAAATATAAATCTCAGAAAGCGACATAATAATTTCTTAAATTTTAAAAAAAATTATATTTTAATCAAATCTCAATAAAATATTAATAATTTATCCTTTTAAAAATTATAAAAATTATGCTTTACGGAGGTCCGTATCGTTACATTTTTTATATTTGGTGCTAGACAGATGCATGATTTTTTCAACAACCCTAGGGTCTCAGGGTGACGTCCATGTTATCCAATCATAAGAGTTTTTTAAGTAGAGAAACAATTGACAAAAATTATACTTTCAGTCGCAAAATAATAGTCTAATTTAAAAAATTTAACTTATTTTTAGTAGTATAATTATTATATTTAAAAAAAATTAATTTTTCAAAATTATCTTTTGATAGTATATTTTTGAAAAATATTAATGTCATAATTATATTTTTTATGTTAATGAATTTAAAAGAATGACAAAATAAGAACTTTATATTATTTTTGTACTTGATTTTTAAGAAGGGATTAATATTTTGGAATAATAAAAAATAAAATAAGAGACTAATATTTTGAGACGAAAGAAATATAAAGTTTCATTCTGAGTCATATTATATATTCAATAATAAGCATAATGACACAGCGTGACTCAGGTTTGATTCGTGGGGGAGCGAAATATTGTGTAATTTCAGTGACTCTCTGTTGAAACCTCGTTTTGTACTTCGATTGAATCCATGGTTTGGGCTTTTTTGGCTATTTAGGTTATTTTAGCTATAACAAACAAAACATCACATCCAACCCATAATCATTACATTCTTCTCTAAAAAAAAAACTCAAAAAAGTCAAAAAGCCAAAAAGCCCTTCCCAAACCAAGCTTTTAAGCCCAGGCTAAAATAGCCAAAAAAGCCAAAAAAACCAAAAAGCCAACCCACTTCCCAAACGGAGGCTTATGGTTGAGCTCCACTGGTGCCTCGGTGGTGGGTCTCTTCCTATAAGTTGGATTAAATCAGGCTAACAACCGGTTATTCCGGAACTTGAGCCCACAGATGCTGTGATGACACCTCAAAGTATCTTTTTTTTCGTTCCAAAAAAAATTTTAAAAAATAATATGCATAATGACGTCATTATTTCATTTAATTGAATCTCAATATTGCTTTGTATAATGTTATATAATTTGTCAAAATTAACTCTAACATAATTATGGGAGAAATATTATAATGCGTACTTGCACGTTGTACAAATAAGTTACACTTTTTATAATAAAAGTTATGAATTTTTTGAAATAAATTACAAATATATTTTTTGAGTTTTGTTTAAAATATAATTTATCTCTTGTAATTTTAAAAATTACATTCCACCTCTAAAAGTTTTTAATTTCATAATAAATAGCTTATTTTATTAATAAATCAATTAATAATTTTTAATGATGTCAGAAATTTATTTCAATTAATAATTCAAGTATTTTTATCATTGTATAGGAGAGTAGTCAACAATTTCATTTTATCAATTAATTCTGTTAAATAAAAAATTCTAACAATGAAATATTTGTAATTTTTCAAACCACATGAGTAATCTATATTTTAAGTAAATTTTAAATGGTGTATTTATAATTTACTTTTTTTATGATGAAAGTTATGAATGGTAAAATTATGATCTGCACCTAAAAGTTGCATTTCTTTTTTTTTTTCTTCATGAAAGTTATATGTGAGAAGCAAAAGATTATTTTTTTGTGAAGAAAAAGAATTATATTTTTTTGTAACAAAAATTATATATTTTATGATAAAAATTATATATATATATATTTTTTTTTGCATAAGGTGCATATCATGAAATTATACATTTTGTTTGTAAGAAGAAAAATCATTTTTTTTTCCCGAAGAAAAAGGTTATATTTTTTTGCATAACATACAAACCATATACACCTAAAAAGAAGTGCACATAATAACCTCTCCTTCATTATCAAGAACATTTATATATGTTGGGACATATTTTATAAGTAACAACATGTGGCTAAGGTGGCACCGAAGTACCAGTTGAGGTGCCACGTGTTCTGGTTATGATGCCGAGATAATCTCGGCTAGGCCGAGGTTTAGTCGAGATCATCTACGGAGATGCCAGAATCTGGGATAAACGGATAAGCTATAAGAGTCCTAGAATGGGAGAGGATTTCAGCCTGGATAAAGATAAACCTCTTGGGGAGTTTATCTTTATCTATTGGAGAGTCCAGGATGAGCATTGGGTCAGAGTCCAAGAGAAGCTAGGCTTCTACGGGGATCAGGACAGTGCTGACTATAAAAGTAAGGCACTCTCATGGGTCTAAGGTACGCTTTTTGTATTTTGGCTTGTGAGTTAAGCACAATTAGTTATCTTTGAGAGATATTGATTACTGACTTGATCGTCGGAGTGTCCCCAAGTGGACGAACCACCGTCGGAATCTTATCTTTCTATGACAAGTTGTTCGGCCGCAATCTATTTTGCCAGTGTTCTTCAGCTGAGTAACTGTTTGGCAATGTGGTCGGAAATCAACACATACAATTTGGCGCCGTCTGTGGAAAAGAAAGGAGAATAGATGGCCAACGACGGACAGAAAGAGAAGATTGGAGACGACATCCCTACTAGAAGTGGTAAACACTTCGATCCTAACATAGAGGAGGATAACTGCAATGAAGAAACTCGGGATCAGAATCCCGAAGAGAAAGACATCGGCCAGGAGGGTGACGTACCAAAGAAGTCAGACCGAGGTGGATATTATAACGAGGACGACCTCCAGGTATGGAAAGATAGATGCCTGCGGAAGGAAGACGAGATGAAAGGAATGGCGAACAAATTGGCAGACTTGCAATCGGTTGTCAATTTCATGATGCAGAATAACGTCATGTAGCCACCGTTTTTGTTATAAGATACGCCGATTCTAGGGGTCAAAAAAGATGACCAGAAAGGACAGAAAATAGTTCCTCTAGTCCTCCAGCACACCAGGACCAAGGAACACTCTCACCGGCCTTCAAGGGAGGTCGGGCGAGAAAAGTCAATGAAGGGAGATTCTCGGAGGACACATTGTACCAAAGAAGCTGATCCCAAAGAACATCGGCATGTTCAAGGGAAGAAACTTTGTTTCGACACGACTAATGGAGGGAGGTCCAAGAGGACCCATAACGACAATGGGAGTATCGCGTCAAAGAGGCCAAAATCTGTAGATAGCCGAGCTTCGGGACGGACCAAAGAGGATATGAGAGATTACCTCCAGAGGAAGCGACAAGATGCCGAGGTAACCTCTCTGGTCAAGCCGAGAATGCCGTTCTTAGTAGAATTGGACAAATTTGAGGCCTTGAAAAGGTTCCACATGCCGAGATTCCAGATATACGACGGTAAGTTTGACCCTAACTTTCACATCGACTTGTACTTGAACTCAATGGCACTATACACCGGGAACGAGCCTTTGCTCTGTAAAGTGTTCCCCTCATCCCTTGGGGAAATCGCATCAGACTGGTTTCATAAGTTGTTGAAAGGAACTGTGAAAAGCTTGGCCGAGATGTTCGTGGCTAGGTTTGTCACAAACAAACTACAGCCATTGAGGGTGGACTCCTTGATGGCTCTGAGAATTGGCGAGAATAACAGCCTTAGGGCTTATGCCAAAAGGTATTATGAGGTGTTCAACCGAATACCAGGGTGCAACTAAGAGGTGGCGGTCGTATCTTTTAAGAATGGCCTGAACGATGATTGCCTACTTCAAAAATCACTGGCAAAGACATTGCTAAAAAGAATGGAGGAACTAATGGCCAGGATAGAGAAGTATGTGAGGGCAGAGGAGGACACGCTACGGACAAAGGCATCAAAACAAGAGAAGAAAAACGGCTCGCTAAAGCGAGGCCGAGGTAACACTGGATAAAACAAGCAAAAGACAGGACTGAGGGCTGCACAAGCAGTCACTACCGTATTCCGGATTCCGGTTTACAAAGTCTTAGAGAGAATCCAAAATTAGCTGTATTATAGAGCATCAGAGAAAATACCTGGCAAATTTATGGGAAGAAGTCTAGGGAAGCACTACGCCTACCATAATGAGGATGAGCATCTAACTTAGGGGTGCAGAGCCCTAAAAACACATTTGGAAGACCTGCTAAGACAATCTCATTTAAGGGACCTAGTAGATGAGGCCAGGACGAGGGAGGAACAAGCAAGACTGCCTCAGGCTCCAGCAGCACCACCCCCGCCAGCACCACAACCGCAGGCAGGCGAACCACGAGTGATCAATGTGATTCACTCAAAAGTGAATGAGAACTAGATACGTGGAGAAACTTAGAAGGTAAAATACTTGCAACATGTGTATCAGGTTTGGAAGAAAAAACCTAGGGCAGACGAGTGCCAGGGACCAATGGTGTCCTTTACTGAAGACGACTTAGAGATGGTGCATAATCCACACAACGACGCCTTGGTAATATCCCTCCAAGTTGGAGAGTGCCAGATAAAGCGAATTCTAGTTGACCAGGGCAACTCTTGTGACATCATGTATGTCAGGTGTCACAAGGAGCTTGGCCTTCACCAAGATGATCTGGAACAATCCAATGGTCCAATGGTTAGGTTCAATGGAACGCCAACGTTGTCCATGAGAGCAATAAATTTGGAGGTGCAGGCTGGCACGAAGAAGGTAAAAACGGAGTTCACAATAATTGACACACCCTCCCCTTACAATGCTATCCTGGGAAGGCCAGCTGTTACGGTTCCCAACAGTGCATGGAATTGAGGAGGTCAGAGGAGATTAGGTGTAGGCAAAGAATTGCTCTATGGCAGCAATGAAGTCCACCTGCAGCGTGCGAGGAGTAGAATCAGCAGAGATTGAGGATGAGGACATCGGCAAGGAACTAGCCGAGAAAAGTGATGAAGCCCTGAAGAAGATCTTAGTCCAGCAAGGGGATGAAGAACACTTATTCCTTCTCGGCTCAGGCTTGACCGAGGAAGAGGAAAAGGAATTAGAGGCGTTCTTGAGAGCAAACCTTGAGGTGTTTGCCTGGACACCATATGAGATGCCTGATATTGACCCCGAGGTCACTTGCCATAGACTAAATGTGGACAGGTCGGCCAAACCTGTCATCCAGTGAGCACGGAGGCCTACGTTGATGCATGTTGAGGTAGTAGAAGAGGAAATGGAAAAACTTCTGAAGGCCAGAGCCATTTGAGAGGTAAACTACCCAACATGGTTGTCAAACACTGTTATTGTGAAGAAAAAGAATGGGAAGTGGAGCGTCTGCATGAACTTCACCAGTCTGAACAAGGCTTGTCCCAAAGACAGTTTCCCACTGCCCAAGATTGACCAATTGGTGGATGCCACTTCAAGGCATGGAAGGATGAGCTTACTGGACACTTACAGGGGGTACCATCAGATAGACATGTATCCCCCGATAAGAAGAAGACTGCATTTATCACCCCAAAAAGGCTGTATTGCTACAGAGTGATGCCTTTTGGGTTGAAAAATACAGGAGCAACTTACCAGAGATTGGTGATTAAAATGTTCAGACATCTAATAGGCAAAACAGTGGAGGTATACATCGATGACATGGTCATGAAGACCAAGGAACTTGAAGATCATCTGGCCGACCTAAAGAGAGTCTTTGATATCCTAAGGACATTTCGCCTCCAACTCAATGCGTCAAAGTGCGCATTTGGAGTTGGGTCAGGGAAGTTCCTGGGATACTTGGCCACCAGAAAGGGCATTGAGACAAGTCCGGATCAAATCAAGGCCATGTTGGAATTGAAGAGCCTAACGTCGGCAAAACAAGTGCAGATGTTGACTGGAAGGGCCGCAGCTTTAAACAGATTGATAAGTAGAAATTCTGACAAATGCAAACCCTTCTTCAGCTTAGCGAAGAAAGCCATAGACTTCTTATGGACAGAAGAGTGTGAAGTTGCCTTGGCCGACTTAAAAAAATACTTGACCACCGCTCCAGTTCTCTTAAATACAGTACCTGGAGAGGAGCTACTCTTATACTTGACGGTTTCAGAGCATGCAGTGAGTGCAGTGGTAATCAGATAAGAAAAGAGAGAACAGAGGGCAGTTTACTATGTGTGTAAAACCCTAGTAGATGCAGAGACCAGATACCTACCCTTGGAGAAGCTAACACTGGCTTTAGTAATGGCCTCCAAGAAGCTGAATCATTACTTTCAAGCCCACAAGATTGTGGTATTAACTAAGCATCCTTTGAAATCCCTATTGCAGCAAGGAGATCTGACAGGTAGGATAGCCAGATGGGCAGTGGTGCTGGGCCAATATGACCTAGAATTTAGACCCAGAACAACAATCAAAGGCCAAGTTTTGGCTGACTTCGTGGCCGAGTTCACACTAGGCGCCATCATATATCGGGCTCCGTTGAGCCAGGGTATACGATGTCCAGGTGAACAAGATGAAACCCAGTTGGGGATAGTCGAATAGAGGAAAGAAGAAAAACTCAGGCCCTGCAGTATTTACGTCGGTGACTCATTCCGCCAGTTTGTTGATGGAAGTTCAAACCGACAAGGAGCGGGGGCGGGAGTAGTGCTAATATCGGCGGAGGGGCAGATGCTGGAACAATCCATTCATTTGGGGTTTAAGGCCTCAAACAACAAAGGAGAGTATGAAGCACTGATCGCAGGATTAAAGTTGGCAGCAGCAATAGAAGCCGACGAGGTAATGGTCTTCTGTGACTCCTAGCTTATGTCAACCAGACAACGGGCAAATACGCGACCCGAGATGAAAGAATGATGGCCTATGCAAAAGAGATGGGCAGACCGATAGCATTATTCCAAAATTGTTGATTACAGCAAGTTAGCCAAGATGACAACAGCCATGCTGATGCCTTGGCCAACCTGGCTAGTGCAATGAGACCAGGAGAGGTAAGGACAATTATGGTTGACTACTTGTCAGGTCCAAGTCTAGAACCACTGAACACAGAGCATGAGGCAATGTGTGTGGAGATAAGACCAAGCTAGATGGATGCGATAATAATATTCCTTAGAGATCGAAAACTACCAGATAATCATATAGAAGCACACAAGATCAGACTGAAGTCGGCAAGATTCAGTCTGATAGCAGAAGGGCATCTCTACAGAAGATCTTTTACTAGTCCCCTTTTGAGGTGTGTGCATCCTTCACAAGTTGAAGACTTCCTGTATGAAATACATGTAGGAGTATGTGGGAACCATATTGGGGGCAAGTCACTTGCTCATAGGGCCATTGCTCAGGGGTACTGGTGGCCCTACATGTAGAAAGATGCTGAAGCTTATGTTAGAAAGTGTGAGAAGTGCCAGAGGTTTGCACCTTTGATACACCAACCAGTAGCGAATTTGAACCCAGTATCCAGCCCTTGGTCATTTGCCCAATAGGGCATGGATTTTGTTGGACAACTGCCTCAAGCGATTGAACAAAGGAAGTTCCTACTCGTGGCAACAGATTACTTCACCAAGTGGGTTGAAGCCGAACCCCTTGCAAAGATTCAGGATATTGATGTAAAGAACTTCATATGGAAGAACATCAACACCAGATTTGGGATCCCAAGGGCAATAATAGCAGACAATGGTACGCAGTTTGACAGTAAGTTAATCAAGAGTTTTTGTACAAAGTACAAAATCAAGAATTATTACTCTACTTCAAGCTTCTCTCAGAGTAATGGTCAAGCAGAAGCATCCAATAAAGTTATCTTGGATGGGATCAAGAAGAGGCTAGAAGCAGTAAAGGGAAAGTGGATGGATAAGTTACCCAATGTATTGTAGGCATATCGGACTACATCGAGAAGATCAACTGGGGAGTCCCCATTCGCCATGGCTTATGGCACAGAAGTAGTTATTCTATTAGAGTTCGGCATCCTAGGGGTCAGAACCCAAGGAGTAGAAAATGAGACCAATGATGCATTCTGGGACCAATGATGCATTCTTGGCCCAAGATCTGGATCTGTTAGAAGAAAGAAGGGAGAAGGCAGCAATTCAACTGGGGGCATACCAGCAACAGCTTGTTAGGGCTTACAATAAAAAGGTCAACCCACGAGAGTTTCAAGTTGGTGACCTCGTCTTGAGAAAGGTCGTCGGCAACAAGAAGGATACTAGAGAGGGCAACTTGGCCCAAATTGGGAGGGACCCTATAGAATCATCTCGGTCCTAGGTAATGGGGCATATCGGCTTGAAGACATTAAAGGCAAAGAGTTGCCAAGACATTAGAATACTTGCAACCTAAAGTTTTTCTATCATTAGATTTTCTTTTGTTCTTTTTAAGTCCTTTGTTATTAGCCGAAGTAACAATAAAATTTTAGCTCGATTTTTTGAAACTTGTGTAAAACGATTGACCAGTCCCTTGGCGATGTTTCTGATTGAGACATGACAAATAACTTAGACTCATTATATGGCAGAGTTGAATTATACTTGCATATAATAGAGTTAAACTAAGTTGGTGATGTTTCTGATTGAAACATGACGAATAACTTAGACTTATTATATGATAGAGTTGAATTATACTTGCATATAATAGAGTTGAACTAAGTTGGCGATGTTTCTAATTAAAACATGACGAATAACTTAGACTTATTATATGGCAGAGTTGAATTATACTTGCATATAATAGAGTTAAACTAAGTTGGCGATGTTTCTGATTGAAACATAACGAATAACTTAGACTCATCATATGGCAGAGTTGAATTATACTTGCATAAAATAGAGTTGAACTAAGTTAAATTAACCTGGACTTGCCATATCGGCAAAGTCAAACACAGATTGAAACTAAGTACATTTGGGTAAGATTAATAAAGGAACTAAGGTTGAGAACCTCAGCTAGTCTCTGTTTAATAAACCTCGGCAACGAGGCCAAATTAAAAGCTAAACATTGTTCAAAAGAAAAAAGAACAAAGTGCAAGAAATAAGGAAAAGCTTCAAAACTAGATTATTCAGCGTCATCGGCTGAATGGGTTTGGGGCTCAGAAAACATTTGGGAACTCTTCTCAGCAGCCTTCTTAGCCGCGAGCTCGGCATCGATCTCTTCAAGAGTTTGGTCGAGGCTCTTTTTGGCGATAGACGCCTTGGATGGTGTCTTGTCGGGGGAGGCATCTTTTGAGACCTCGTTCCTCTCATCTTGAGTCAAGTTTAAGACTTGCTCATTTAGAGTTAGAGACTTGGCCCCAGTAGCTTCGGCCTTCTCAGACTTGTCAGTCTCGGCATCTTCCTCGGACTCAGCCTTGTCCTCAGATTGGCTTGGAGTGGGGGGGGGAATAGCAGGACGAGGAGCTTGTTATCTCGGAGAATTGAGTCCTCGGGGATAGCCAACCCCTTCAAGGAAGCCATCCAGCCAAGGGTGTAACCCTTGTTGTATGCCTTTTTCATTTGCTTCTTGTAGTTCTTGCGGACGTTGGATGCCTTCTCGGCATATGCCTTCTCATTTGCCGTTTTGATCTTGGCGTTCTTTGTGGCCAAGGCAGCGAGGAGCTCAGCTTGGGCTTCGGTAGTTTTTACTTCGGTCTCTTTCTTTTCGGCCTTAAGGACCTCAGCAACAGCCTCTGCAGCCTCGGCCTTTTTTTCGGCCTCGTTTTGAGCTTGCTTGGCTGCCTTAGCCTGGTCTATCAACCCTCTCATCTTGGCCTCAGCGTTGTTCAGCGATTTGAGCAAGCCAACAGCTTCCTTGGTCTTATGGGCCAACTCCTTCTTAATGTCGAAGGCCTGCATCGCGAAGGAGTGGACGTGCTGGATCGCCTAGAAGAAATGAAAAAAAACAAAAGTTAATAAAACTCTCTAAGTATGGAAAAATAGAGAATGGAGAGTACTAAGTGTTAGGGGCTTACCTGTACTGAGTGCTGCAACATAAGAGCAAAATTCTTGTATTCATCGACCTCGACGTTGCATTCGAGGTCTTGGGGAAGGAGCAAGGTAGTAGAGAGAGTAACGCCAACTTCAATGTCAGTCACGCTGTCGCTGACTCTGACTGGCTTGTCCTCAATTGTGATTGAAGGGGCCCAGGGGGCATCAGATTTCAGTGACCCTGAGGTTGTAGTAGACTCCGATCTCAGCTTCTTTTACAGGGTGGATTCGGAGGGAGCAGCCTCTGTAGGCCTCTTTTCGGCGGCAGAGGCACTTTTTTCTGCCTCAGCTATTTTTGAGATCGGCAAGGTGTCCTCAGAGTCGATTTGAGTCACTGTTGCCTTGGCTTGGGCTTTCTTCAGCCTCTTTGGCTTTGGTTTGGGTTAGGACGGGGAAGGTGAAGACTGGACCGTGACAACGTTGGGGACGTCGGTTAAGAGGTCTTCGACAACAGCCTTCTTACGTCCCATCTCGTCGGAGGTCGTGGCAACTGTGACTCTTGTGCCGAAGTGAATTGCTGGCAGGGTAATAAGAGGATTGGCTGGATCGTAAGAAGACGCCTCGGCACTTCGACGTCTTCGGCTACGAGTCCTACCTGCTGGTGCAAGCAGTGGAGCTCGACGTTGGCGTTGGCGTTGAGAAGGAGAAATCAGTTGTGGAGCAGAGGTTGATGGCTGTTCTGTTGGGTCAAAGGTTGATCCCTGGTCTAGCCTTAATGATGACTCGGCTTGAGGAGTTGTTGCTGAGGGTGGAGACTTGCTCTTCTTCGGGATGTCGGGCAGAGTGGATTTGTATGTAGGAATATAATTGAGCAGTAGAGGGGCTTTCCGTTTGTCAACTGGCAAATCCAACAATTTCTTGAAATCCTTGTTGGGACAGAATGTCTTGCAAAAGTCCTGGGATGGTTGAGGAAGGGTTGCAAAGTAAACAACAACCATTAGAACATATAAGAGGAATAACAGTAATAAAGACTTGAAAGCGAGAAAAGTGACACTTGGCTCTTACCATCCTCTGGAGGGAACTTTCAGTTGCCCGAGATGATGAAATAATTGTCTCCAGCACCCTTATTGGAGTCTGGCAGGTCGGCGACAAGTTTGTATTTTGTGAATCTCGGTTTAAGGTAATATATGTAGCCCTATTCTGACTTCAGACCACACATGGTGTAGCAGTATTGGATGTCGGCTAGAGTTACCCTAGCGTTTTCTTGGCTAGCTAGGGCAATTATACCGTTGATAACTCGGTAAGAGTTAATGGCAAACTGAATTGGGTTCAGTTTGTAATAGGTTGATCCCTGGTCTGGCCTTAATGATGACTCGGCTTGAGGAGTTGTTGCTGAGGGTGGAGACTTGCTTTTCTTCGGGATATCGGGCAGAGTGGATTTGTATGTAGGAATATAATTGAGTAGCAGAGGGGCTTTCCGTTTGTCAACTGGCAAACCCAACAATTTCATGAAATCCTTGCTGGGGTAGAATGTCTTGCAAAAGTCCTTGGGTGGTTGAGGAAGGGCTGCAATGTAAACAACAACCATTAGAACATATAAGAGGAATAACAGTAATAAAGACTTGAAAACGAGAAAAGTGACACTTGGCTCTTACCATTTCCCTCTCTGAACACTATTCGGCTTAAAGGGTAGAGGTGAAGGTCATCCTCTGGAGGGAACTCTCAATTGCCCGAGACGATGAAATAATCGTCTCCAGCACCCTTGTTGGAGTCTGACAGGTCGGCGACGAGTTTGTATTTTGTGAATCTCGGCTTAAGGTAATATATGTAGCCCTTTTCTGACTTCAGATCACACATTGTGTAGCAGTATTGGATGTCGGCTAGAGTTACCCTAGCATTTTATTGGCTAGCTAGGGCAATTATACCGTTGATAACTCAGTAAAAGTTAATGGCAAGCTGCATTGGGTTCAGTTTGTAATAGTGAAGGACTTCGTGAAAGAGGATGTCAAGGGGAAACCTAAGCCCACACTCAATAAAGGCTACTACTGGGAATGGCATGGAGTCCCCATCAGGCATGATGGAGTCTTCCTCTCTTGCCAACCTAAGGTGGACATCGGCAGGAATAGCAAACTCCTGCCTGAAGTATTCTAGCTTAGTTGGGGTGTCTACCCTCCACCTGAACATACCCATAACGTCGGCTAAGTGGGGAAGGTGTTGGATTTCAGAAGGAAGTGGTTTGTTAAGGTTTAAAGGACCTCGGCTTAAACTCAAATCAGAAGCTGGGGCAAGGGTTTTCAGGATCTAGGAGGAGTACGTTTCAATTTTTCCTAAGGATAGGAGTTCTAGAACAAAACCCAAGCCTAATCTATATAGAAACAGAGAATAAAAGGCAAGAATCTGGAAAAATAACAAGAAAACAAGGCAAAAAACATGATTCAGACTCAAGAAAGTAGCAGAAAATCAAGAACAGTGATAAGCTATCAAGAACGTCAAGTGTATAAACAGCATGTTTGTGTGTGTATACCCAGAAATAGATTAGACAAAAGCAAACTTATGAAACAGAACATGTTTAAACATGCGAAGGATGAAATTTAGAACACAGGCAAAAGATTGGAGGATATGAATACATTCACCATGGCAGCAAACAGAAGCAACAGAGTATGAAACTAAAAAGGGGGAAAATAGTAACTCACCGAAGAAAATGAAGCCGGTGTGAAGTACGCTGGGGTCAGACGGTGGTAGTGAGCGAAGAAGAACAACAATTGCTTCGCCGGAGGAGGTGAACATAGTGGTTACAGAAAGCTCGAAGAAGGCAACAATGGAGGTAAGGGATTTTTAGAGAGAGAAACTTGAAAGCTTGAGGGAAATCGAAGAACTTAAAGTGAAAAGACGAGAAGAGGGGAGAAATTTTGATCAAAATGCGAAAGGACGGAAAAAATGCAGTTAGTGTGCCTAGGATGACGTGTTTGTCAGGCGACATGCACAGAAGTGATGCGACCTGATGGCGCGTGTCAGGTACGGTTCAATAGGGGAGAAACGCGTGGCAGAAATGGTTGAGTTACTGTGTGTGATAGCTCATACGCGTGTAGAAACTCTTGGAGTTCATGATTTAATGAAGCAAAGACCTTGGCTATGGGAACGATCTCGGTTAAAGAAACTTGGAAAACTTGGTTCTTGGTTCTTGGTTCTAAGGCATTGATGAAAACAGACTACAAGTCTTGGTCATATGGCGCCGACGAATGATGACCTCGGTAATGAAGGATAGAGCAAGCTTAGCCGATGTGCTATAAGTTCAAATAAAATAGGTTCCATCACCTCAGAATGCCGAGGTAATAGAACCTAGGGGGCAGTTGTGGGAACATATTTTGTAAGTAACAACACGTGGCCAAGGTGGCACCAAAGTGCCAGTCGAGGTGCCACGTGTCCTGGTCATGATGCCGAGATGATCTTGGCTAGGCCGAGGTTGTTTGCGGA
Organism: Camellia sinensis; assembly: GCF_055761805.1. NCBI lineage: Eukaryota > Viridiplantae > Streptophyta > Magnoliopsida > Ericales > Theaceae > Camellia > Camellia sinensis. The sequence goes on from NC_138962.1 coordinate 53,904,204, forward strand.
GATGACGAAATTCGGGTGTAGACACCCCATTTTTGACCGACCTTAAGACTTAGACGTCATCGATTGAGCGTTCGGTGATCGCGCATGTTGTGCTTGTTTCGAGGTTTCGGAGTTCTTGGCCGAGAGCCTCACCTCGAGACCCTTTCTACTTTAACTCAATCCGCGGACCAAGTTTTTTTTTCTCTTTCCAGAGGGAGAGGGAGGTCTTGTAGACCATCTCTCAGTGGTCGTAGACTACTTTTCGTGGTCGTAGGCCACTGTTCCCGTTTGGAGACTAGTTTCCGATTTTCGGAGCCGTCGGTCGTGCATCTCGGTTCGGGACCGCTTAACATTCTCCGTTTGGCACGGTTTTTGGAACACACCTTGTTTCCTCTATCTAGAGGGACACTGTGGTTTGGGAGACCACTTTTGTGGTCACACGCCACCTTTTGTGCTTAACAGCCAGTTTTCGAGGCCCCCAGCCGCGCGCTTTGCCTCCCGAACTCTCGTTTTGCATCCGTGTTGGTTCATTTTTGGCATAAACATTGTTTTCTTTGTTTGGGAAGTGGTACAAGGGTGGGAAACCAGCTTTCTCCTTGGAAACCACTTTTCTCCCCGCCAGCTGATTTTCTGGTCGGGAAACTGGTTTTCTTAGTCTTTGGGCCACATTTTCTAGTTTCCCACCCCACCATTGACTTGTTTTCAGTGTGGAGACCACCAATACCCTTGGCCGACCACCTTTTGTCTAGGAGACCACTTGCCCTGGTCGGCCGACCAGGGAAAGTGGTCGGCCGACCACCTTTTCTGGTCGGCTGGTTTCCTCGTGTTTTGTCAGATTGTGTGGATGCCAGCTGTGCCAGCTGGAAGGCACAGACTGTATCCTCCATACACGTGTATGGAGGATTTGCATCCAAGCTTTTAGCTTCTTGAGAAAGCTTTAGCTTCAAACCTCTATAAGAGAGGTCCTCCCTCTCCTTTGTACAAGTTCTGAAATTTGCTAAGGCAAAAATATGTATCTCTCTCTACATCTCTACATTTTGGGTTCAAAAGTGTGTTGTTCTTGACCTATTGCACCACACCTCATAGCCATACACCTCCACCATTGATCTGAGATTCTTGGAGGGTATTTTCAGAGTTGAAGAGTTGGTTTTTGGTCCCAAAACTTGCTGGTTTTGCTGAGCTTCAAGGGTAACTCATTTTCCCTCTTTTTAAGCTCTATTTTGATCATCCTCTTAGCTATACTTGCATGCATATTTAGGCTTTGTTGTCAACTAAAAAAAACTTCATATTTAAGTGTTTTTCATGTTTGTTTAAGGCTCTTTTGGTGTTGAGGATCATCTACCCTCTTGCATGCTCTATTTAGCCTTGTTTTGTGCCATGCCATGAGACCTTTGTGTTGATCTTTGCTTGGCCTTTTAGCCACTGAAATTCAACAGATTTTTAGTGTTTGGCACATGGTTTTGAGGGCCTAAATCAGAGAGGGGAGACCCTCTCTCTTTTGGCATTGTTTGTTTGCATTTTTGGCCCTTCAAAGGAGCACATACTTTCATACTTCCAAGGCTTGGTTCAGGCCCTTTTTGGTGACTTTTAGGACCTGCCTAGACTCTTTCTATGGCTAGTTTGGTCACCTTGTGTTTGCCTCTTGCATGTGTAGAATAATCTCTTTCACGGCTTATCAAAGTAGCACCTCATTCTTGCATGTATTGGTCATGTTTCAGTGGGTTTTTGGCTATCATTTGGCATGCCATGATTCTGTTTTTGGCTGGTTTGGTAGCCTCTCATATGTTTCATATGCTCGTAGTGTAAATCATGTTTACTAGCTTGAAATGCATTATGTTTTGGCCCTCTATTCTAGCATATTTTGGTCTTGATCCAAACTGATTTTGTTCATATTTTGGGTTGCCTTAGCTCTGTTTTGAGGCCTCTTGGTCGAATGTTGCTTGCCTTGCATGCTTGTAGTGTAATAACCTTGCCTAGCTTTGAGTTTTTGAGGTCCTTTGCATGCTTAACTTGAGGTATTTGCATGTTTTGGCACGGTGAGGAATGTTATTTCAGAGCTTAATTCTTGGCCATATTCTCATGTTTGTCACTCTTTCAATGTGCTTGAGAGATGCATCATTATACCCCATTTGTGAGCCATTGCATGAGCTTCATTTTTGTGCCTTTCAAGCCATCATCTTAGTTCACTTTTGCCTCTATTCTGGCTTGTATAGAGTCTATTTGGAGTTGGTTTGTCCATTTGAGCATTGCCTTGCATGCCTATAGTGTAATACACTTCACTAGTTTCGGTGCTTGAGCCATTCAACATGCATTGTGTGAGTTTTTTACATCATTTGGAGTAATTTTGTATGCCATTTCAGAGTTGGAACATGTGTCCTTGCACTCCATATTTCATCCTTTTTAATGCGTTTGGAAAGTTGTGTTTTATGCCTTAGGCTTGGGGCTATTGCATTGGGGCATGTTTGCATGAGTTTTGGAGCCTTGTTTTCATCATCTTTGGCCGCTGATTTGGGTGTGGCTGAGGCCTATCCATTTTGGTTTAAGTTCATTTTGCATTGAGTATGCCATTGTAGTTCATAGTATTGAGTATGCCATGTTGTCGCATGATCGATCATTGCATTGTGCATGCCTTGTTCATCTCATTGTGTATGTTAGTTTCTATGTGCATCGTGTATGCTAAGTGTCATGTGCATTGAGTATGCCATTGTTAGTTCATAGCATTGTGCATGCTAGTTGCATGTTTGCATGTTATCCCTTGCATGTTTGTATCACTTAGTTGCATTGTATTAGGATTGCATGCTAGAGTTGCATTTGTGCATGCCATGTTTGTTGCATTGTGTTTGGGATAGGAGTTAGCCCGAACACGGGAAACGAGAGACGTCTCGTACTCAAAGTGGCGAAACGTGCCTCGATTCCCGGTCGCCGACATTCTTGACTACCCATGATGGAGTTGTTGACTTTAGGTGCTTGTGTGTGCATTCATTTCACATTGAGTTGTGCAATTCGGATCCTCGGCCATCATGCATCGAAATGCGTGATTGGTGGCCCGAAGGTCGAGGACTACACTCCCTTCAGCTTATGCAATGGTGGGGAGAGTGGTCGTGCACACATGTGTTGCAAATACTTTGTCGTGCATCTCTCTTTCCCTTTGTTGCAGAAAACCAGAAACCAGGAGAGGAAACTGGTCGGCCGACCAGATTTACTGGCAGGCCGACCACTTTTTTTGGTTTCCACCACAAAAGGCGGTCAGCAGTTGGTCTCCCATGCCTATAAGCTGGTCGGTAGCCTTCCCACAGATTCCCAGGGTGGAGTTTCATCTCTCTAGAGCTTTGTGCAAGTTTCTGAGATCAATTGCAAACAAAGGCGAGTTGGGGCATCCCGAGGGATTTCCGAACAAGGCAATTCAAGCATGCATGCGTCCTTTGTCATTCAAAGTAGAGCTAAGGCAGCCCACATTCATTTAGTTTGTATGCTCATTTAGATTGCTTACTTAGTTAATGTTGTGTAATAATTAGCTGTAGCTTATTATTCATTTCGTTGTGTGATAACTAGTTTAATTCGATTAGCTTAGGTTAGCTAGTTGGTTTTGTATTATTTATTCGGACCCTCCGTCGAGAGGGCGAATTTTGTAATAAGTGTGCGTGTGTGTGCCGCATGTCTTCCAACCCCACGTCTTTCTCCCTTTTATTTACCAGTTTACGATGGTTAGTTTTAGGGCATGTTTCAATTAGCATCCTTATGCTTCGCATGTTTGCATTCATTCATCTGTCTTGCATGCACCGGGATCGGTGCATCATATTAACTGCATTGTATTTCAATTTCGAGTTGAATACATGTTATTTGTAGCATCTCATATGCCATCTTAGAATAGCCGAGCCTATCTTAGTTGCATTTTGCATGTGTTGCATTAGTGTAGACAAGCCCGCGGGGGACCTCGCTACAGCTCGGACTCGACTTTTGTTAGTCACGGTTCTAAGTCTGAACCAAAGAGTCCAAATCCGGCAAATCGTTTTGAGAAAACTGATTTTTGAAAGAAGTGCCAAACATGAACTGCTTTGCCAGATACAGAGTCGCCACCTAAATATTTTATTTTGGGAAATTTAGGAAACCCTGACTCGGTGCCAAAAGGCCACGTGTCCGTCATCACCAAAGTTGCCTCGGCTCGGGAACTTGGGTACGATTGGGGAAGGTCACTTCGTGAGCACCCCCGCTCGCCCGGTCATAGACCGGCCTCTACTAACCATGATATCAATTTTTGAAAACATTGTGAGTTCTTATTCCGGTTTATTAGCCTAGGTTACTATGTGATGCGCACAGCATACAAATATAGACCGGGTCGCCTGAATTGGAACGAAACATTTCATGTTCGTTTTTGAAAATGGTTTGCTACCCGCAGGTAGGCTTGAAACATTTGATGATTTACTCCAATTCAGATAACCCAACCTTCACCCACAGGCATTCAGGCAGTTATATCAGATAAGCACATAGCCTCATTGTAAGCATGTTATTCATGGCAGTCACTCACACGCATGCAAGGATGCTAAAGCATAGAACTTACCGAGTACTCCAAGCCAAAATAGAAACTACATTAGAAATCATGCATGATCCTAAGTATACAAAAATGCCTAATGCAACACATGCAAAATGCAACTATAGCAGGCTCGGCTATTCTAAGATGGCATATGGAATGCTACAGCTAACATGTATTCAATTTGGAATTGAAAGTACAATGCAGTTAGTATGATGCGCCGAGCCCGGTGCATGCAATACTGATGAATGAATGCAAACATGTTGTCATACTGTATGCTAATTGAAATATGCCCTAATCTAACCATCATAAGCAGATAAATAAAAGGGAGAAAGACGTGGGGTTGGAAGACATACATCACACTCACGCACAGTTATTACAGTTATGCCCTCGCGCAGAGGGTCCAAATAAATAATACAGTCCCGAATAAAAGAATATTACAGTCCAAATATTACAGTCCAAATAATGTACAAATTCCTAATTAATTAATGAATTAACTAAGAAAGCAAATAAAACTGGCGTGCAAGCCAGGGACTGCCTTGCTTCTGATGGATGATGCATGTCCGGGTTGTCTTGCGCGGAAATCCACCGGAATGCCCCAATTAGCCTCTGTTTACACCTGTTCTTGAAATGCGTGCCAAGCCCTGAAAAGTTGCTGATTCCTGATTTTGCTGCAACAGAGAGCAGGAAAGGGGCATAGCAATGTATTTTCACAAATGTATGCATGTCTCGATCCACGTGCCACCAATCACGCATACCGAGGAATGATGGCCGAGGAGTCGAAATGCATAACTCAATATAGGATGAATGCACATGAAATTACAGCTAAAACCTAACTCCATCATGGATAATCCGGAGTGTCGGTGACTGGGGAATTGAGACACATTCCGTCACTCGGAGTATGAAATGTACCTCGTTTCCCGTGCCTGGGCTAACTCCTATTCCGGACACGATGCGATATGCATGATATGCATGAAATGCAACTAAGATATAATCCTAACATACACAATGCTATGAAAATGAGATGCCTCGAAATGCGTGCACACGGGCACGCAAACTGAGAAAATGACAGAATGCAATCTAAGATACAACCTAGTATGTACTATGCTGTGAAAATGAGATGCCTCGAAATGCGTGCACACGGACACGCAAATCGAGAAAATGACAAAATGCAATGAAAATGATATGCCTCGAAATGCGTGCACAAGGGCACGCAAACCGAGAAAATGACAGAATGCAATCTAAATGATATGCCTCGAAATGCGTGCACACGGGCACGCAAACCGAGAAAATGACAGAATGTAATCTAAGATACAACCTAGTATGCACTATACTGTGAAAATGAGATGCCTCGAAATGCGTGCACACGGGCACGCAAACCGAGAAAATGACAGAATGCAATGAAAATGATATGCCTCGAAATGCGTGCACACGGGCACGCAAACCGAGAAAATGACAGAATGCAATCTAAGATACAACCTAGTATGCACTATGCTGTGAAAATGAGATGCCTCGAAGTGCGTGCACACGGGCACGCAAACCGAGAAAATAGCAGAATGCAATGAAAATGATATGCCTCGAAATGCGTGCACACGGGCACGCAAACTGAGAAAATGACAGAATGCAATCTAAATGATATGCCTCGAAATGCGTGCACACGGGCACGCAAACCGAGAAAATGACAGAATGCAATCTAAGATACAACCTAGTATGCACTATGCTATGAAAATGAGATGCCTCGAAGTGCGTGCACACGGGCACGCAAACCGAGAAAATAGCAGAATGCAATAAAAATGATATGCCTCGAAATGCGTGCACACGGGCACACAAACCGAGGCAAAGGCAAAATGCGATGCAATGGCATGGAAACATGATATGGGCTTATACCAACATGAGTGAGCCTCAGCCACACTCACATAGGATGCCGACGGATAAAAATGAAGTGCCTCGAAATGCGTGCACACGGGCACGCAAATCGAGGCGATGGCAAAATGCGATGTAATGACATGGAAACATGATATGGACTTATACCAACATGAGTGAGCCTCAGCCACACTCACATAGGATGCCGGCGGATAAAAACGAAGTGCCTCGAAATGCGTGCACACGGGCACGCAAACCGAGGCAATGGCAAAATGCGATGTAATGACATGAAAACATGATATGGGCTTATACCAACATGAGTGAGCCTCAGCCACACTCACATAGGATGCCGACGGATAAAAACGAAGTGCCTCGAAATGCGTGCACACGGGCACGCAAATCGAGGCGATGGCAAAATGCGATGTAATGACATGGAAACATGATATGGGCTTATACCAACATGAGTGAGCCTCAACCACACTCACATAGGATGCCGATGGCTGAAAAATGAAGTGCCTCGAAATGCGTGCACACGGGCACGCAAACCGAGGCAATGACGGAATGTGATGTAATGACAGGAAATGATGATGTGGGCTTATACCAACATGAGTGAGCCTCAGCCACACTCACATAGGATGCCGACGGATAAAAACGAAGTGCCTCGAAATGCGTGCACACGGGCACGCAAACCGAGGTGATGGCAAAATGCGATGTAATGACATGGAATGGATAACAATCATTCTAATGGAATTTCAGCACTAAAATATGGGGGAAAACAGTCCCGAAATGAGGCTAAATGACATGAAATGCATGGAATTGTCCCGAAATGCGAATTTAGGCACCCGAAATGGCCTATAGCTATGCCAAACATGCACAACATGGACATGCAATGCAAAGACAGAAGCTAGACAGTCCCAAAAAAGGCACTTTCACAGTTATAAACATGGCCAAACAGCAAGCATAGGTATGGCAAAAATGGCATGCAAGAATAGGGGCCAAGAGAGGGGGTAATGAAGCAAGTGATATAAGCAAAACCCAAACTGAAAAATTTCCTTCTACAACATTGAAGAGGGACCAAAAATATGAATATTTACAGTATAGGGTAAACCCAAAATCAGTATACAAACATGATAGAAATGTGATGCAAAAATGAGGCTCAAAAATGGCTATAACATGAGGTATGCAAAATATTCGCCAAACAGTCAAAGACCCTTAATAAAACATGTAGAATGGGCCAAAATAAGCACTTTTTCAGAACTGTAAAATGGCCAAAAACAAAAGCATGGTAGGCTAACTAAACATGCAAGAATGGGGAATAAAAGAGAGATATAACATGAAGTGGCATATGGAGGCCCCAAACCATGAAAGGACCTAAATGAAATATGAAGAATGGACCAAAATAAGCACTTTTTCAGAACTGTAAAATGGCCAAAAACAAAAGCATGGTAGGCTGCCATTGCATGCAAGAATGGGGAAGAAAAGAGGAGTATAAAGGTAGGTACAACATGGAAGTCCCAAATGGTGTTGAGCCCTTCTTCAATATTGAAGAGGGGCTCAAAATAAGCCTAATATCAGTTTACAACATGCTCAAAAACAGATTACTCATGGGTCGAAAATAGCATGCAAGATTATGACATATAAGAGAATCAATGAAGCAAGTGCATCATGGAGGGTTCAAACAGGGTTGAGCCCTTAATAAAAAGTGAAGATGAGCTCAAAAGATGGCCCTTTTCAGTTAGGGCCGGAGCTTGAAACAAAAAGCATAAAAGGCTTACAAATAGATCAAGAAAAAGGGTCAAAGAGGAGAAGTGCTACTCACCCTTGAAGACTAAGACTTTTGTTTCTTCTTGGACCAATTTGCAGCTCCTTTGGCCTTTGAGAAGTCTTCCTTGTTTCTGGAAATGAGGTGGTGATGGTAGAGCTTGGTGGTGTAGAAGAAATGGTGCTTAAGGACTTAGGAATTTTCAAGGAAATGAGAGGGATAGAGATGGAGTTGTGTATGGATGCTTGAAGAAGAATTTTTCTAACCCCAACATGTGATATAGCTTGCTTGTTATAAAGGCCAAAAAGGGGGTGCAAAGGTGGGGGAAAAGGAGAGCAACTTTCCCCCACAAAATATCCCCCGGATAAAGATCTTTTCTGGGGGATAAAGCCCCACAGCTGGAAAGGGAACAGTGCAAGGAGCTCGGCCGGCCTGGTACTTTTGCTGCAGGTGGCCGGCCGGCCACACCCCCTAGCCGGCCGGCTGGGGGTCAAAAGGGTCAATCAGATTTTCTGGCCGGCCACCAATTGATGGTGTCCTCCTATGTGTGTACAACACAACCCTGTGGTTAAAAGTCCAAGAAAGTGGGTCCAAGGGGTTCAACATTAGCCCGGAAAGAGGGGTTCAAAAGGGTCAAGTGGAATTACTGGCCGGCCACCAACTTTTAGGGTCCTCCCATGTGTGTACATCACAAATATGTGGTTCAAAGTTCAAGAAAATGGACCCAAGGTGTTCAACATTAGCCCGGAAGGAAGGGGTCAAAAGGGTCAAGTAGCATTAATGGCCGGCCACCATTTTTTAGGGTCCTCCCATGTGTGTACATCACAAATATGTGGTTCAAAGTTCAAGAAAATGGCCCCAAGGTGTTCAACATTAGCCCGGAAGTGCGAAAAACGGGCGCCGGAGGGCGTCGGAGGATGTATAACTGGTTGTTGCAACAATTGCTGGCCTCCCACCCTTCAGTGACCTCTCTAGTGATAAAACAGAGGTACCTGCCAAAAATGAACGAAAACCGTTGCAAAACGAATGTTCGGGGGCCAAAACGCGCAGTTCGGGGTCCCGAAAATGGGCTGTTAAGCACCGAAAGTGGCATTCGGCCACGAAGTGGGTTTCTCAGACCCCAGTGTCCCTCAAAAGGGATTAAATAAGATGTATGCCAAAAATCAGAACAAACGGAGGTGGTTAGGCGGTCCCGAACCGAGGCACACGGCCAACGGTCCCGAAAAATCGGAAACCGGACTCCGAAATGGGAAAAATGGCCTACGGCCACCAAATGTAGCCTACGGCCACTGAGAGATGGTCTACGGGACCTCTCCCTCCCCTCAGGAAAAGAAACAAAGAAAATCGAGCCTGGTTCGTAAACCGTGGCAAAGTACAAAAGAGGGTTCGGAAGTCCGGAGGCAGGGCTCACGGCCGCAACTCTGAAACTTCTGAACGAGCACATTATACAACATCACCAAGTGCTCAATCGGTGACGTCTGAGTCTTAAGGTCGGTCAAAAATGGGGTGTCTACAATTAGCCATCTTAAACATGAACTAGGATCATGCATTGATTATTAACTAGTTTCTGTTTTGGCTTGGAGTACTTGGTGAGTGTTTATGCTTTAGCATCCTTGCATGTGTGTGAGTGAACTGCCATGATAGCATGCTTGCCATGAGGCTAACTGCTTATGTGATATACCTGCCTGAATGCCTATGGGTGAAGGTTGGATTACTTAAATTGGAACAATTCATCGATTGCGAGTTCTAAGCCCACTTGAGAGTGGCAAACCAACCATGTTTTCTAAGCCCACTTGAGGGTGGCAAAATCCGCATTTTAGCCTACTTGCAAGTAGCACACCGCTTTAAAAAATAAACATGAGATGTTTTTGTTCCAACTTAGGCGATCCAATCTATACTTGTATGTTGTGCGCATCACATAGTAATTCTAGGTTAATAACCGAAATAAGAGCACATGTGTTTTCAAAAACAAGATATCATGTTAGTAAAGGCCGATCTTTGACCGGGCTAGCGGGGGTGCTCGTAGATGACCTTCTGCAATCGTACCCAAGTTCCCAAGCTGAGACAACTTTGGTGATGACGGACACGTGGCCTTAGGCACGAGTCAGGGTTTCCTAAATTCCCCCAAAAATAAAATATTTAGGTAGCGACTCTGTATCTAGCAAAGCAATCCATGTTTGGCACTTCTTTCTAAAAATTAGTTTTTCAAAACGATTTGCCGGATTTGGACTCTTTAGTATTTATCAATCTCGCATTGCACTTTGCAAGATCAGATTTAGAACTGTGACATTGAGTTTGAACTGTAGTGAGCCCAATGACCAAAACGGGATTTTCCCGGGACGTTCGGGCGCGTCTACACCGGGATAAACGGATAAGCTATAAGAGTCCTAGAATGGGGGAGGACTTTAGCCTGGATAAAGATAAAGCTCTGGGAGAGTTTATCTTTATCTATTGGAGAGTCCAGGATGAGCATTGGGCCAGAGCCCAAGAGAAGCTAGGCTTTTACGGGGATCAGGACAGTGCTGACTATAAAAGTAAGGCACCATCATTGGTCTAAAGTACATTTTTGTATTCTGGCTTGTGAGTTAAGCACAATTAGTTATCTTTGTGAGATATTGATTACTGACTTGATCATCGGAGTGCCCCCGGGTAGACGAACCACCGCCGGAATCTCATCTTTCTGTGACAGGTCGTTTGGGCGCAATCTATTTTACTGGTGTTCTCCAGCTGAGTACCTGTTTGGCAGTGTGGTCGGAAATCAACACACACACTTGCCTTTTATTCTCTGCTTCTATATAGATTAGGCTTGGGTTTTGTTCTAGAACTCCTATCCTTAGGAAAAATTGAAACGTACTCCTCCTAGATCCTAAAAACCCTTGCCCTAGCTTCTGATTTGAGTTTAAGCCGAGGTCCTTTAAACCTTAACAAACCACTTCCTTTTGAAATCCAACACCTTTCCCACTTAGTCAACGTTATGGTTATGTTCAGGTGGAGGGTAGACACCCTAACTAAGCTAGAATACTTCAGGCAGGAGTTTGTCATTCCTGCCGATGTCCACCTTAGGTTGGTAGGGGAAGAAGACTCCATCATGCCTGATGGGGACTCCATGCCTTTCCCAGTAATAGCCTTTATTGAGTGTGGGCTTAGGTTCCCCCTTGACATCCACTTCCACAAAGTCTTTCACTATTACAAACTGAACCCAATGTAGCTTGCCATTAACTCTTACCGAGTTATCAATGGTATAATTGCCCTAGCTAGCCAAGAAAACGCTAGGGTAACTCTAGCCGACATCCAATACTGCTACATCATGTGTGGTCTGAAGTTAGAAAAGGGCTACATATATTACCTTAAGCTAAGATCCACAGAATACAAACTCGTTGCCGACCTTCTAGACTCTAACAAGGGTACTAGAGATGATTATTTCATCATCCCGGGCAACTAGGAGTTCCCTCTAGAGGATGACCTTCACCTCTACCCTTTAAGCCGAATAGTGTTCAGAGAGGGAGATGGTAAAAGCCAAGTGTTACTTTTCTTGCTTTCAAGTCTTTATTACAGTTATCTCTCTTACATGTTCTAATGGCTGTTGTTTACTTTGCAGCCCTTCTTCAACCACCCATGGACTTTCGCAAGACATTCTACCCCAGCAAGGATTTCAAGAAATTGTTGGGTTTGCCAGCTGACAAACGGAAAGCCCCTCTGCTGCTCAATTACATTCCTATATACAAATCCACTCTGCCCGACATCCCGAAGAAGAGCAAGTCTCCAACCTCAACAATAACTTCTCAAGCCGAGTCATTATCAAGGCCAGACTAGGGATCAACCTCTGACCTAATAGAACAACCATCAACCTCTGCTCCATAACTGATTCCTCCTTCTCAATGCCAACACCGACACCGAGCTCTACTGTTTGCACCAGCAGACAGGACTCGTAGCCAAAGACGCCGAAGTATTGAGACGTCCTCTTACGATCCAGCCAATCCTCTCATTGCCCTACCAGCAATTCACTTCGGCACAAGAGTTACAGTTGCCGCGACCTCCGACAAGATAGGACGCAAAAAGGTTGTTGCCGAAGACCTCTTGGCCGACATCCCCAACGTTGTCATGGTCCAGTCCTCACCTTCCCAATTTCAACCCAAACCGAAGCCAAAGAGGCTGAAGAAAGCCCAAGCCAAGGCAACAGTGACTCAAATCGACTCTGAGGACACCTTGCCGATCTCAAAAATAACTGAGGCAGAAAAAGTGCCTCTGCTGCCGAAAAGAGGCCCGCAGAGGCTGCTCCCTCCGAATTCACCCTGTCAAAGAAGCTGAGGTCAGAGTCTGCTACAACCTCGGGGTTACTGAAATCTGATGCCCCCTGGGCCCCTTCAATCACAATTGAGGACAAGTGTAGACGCGCCCGCGTGGGGCCCCGCGCTACAGTTCGGACTCGATTCGTGTCACGGTTCTTAATCTTGAACCAAAGAGTCCAAATCTGGCAAATCATTTTGAGAAAAAAAAACAGATTTTAGGAAAGAAGTGCCAAACATGGACTGTTTTGCCAGATACAGAGTCGCCACCTAAATATTTTTTATGGGGGAATTTAGGAAACCCTAACTCGGTGCCGAAGGCCACATGTCCGTCATCACCGGAGTTATCTTGGCTCGGGAGCTAGGGTACGATCGGGGAAGGTCAGCTATGAGCACTCCTTCTCGCCCGATCCGAAGATCGGCCTCTTACTAACCGTGATATCCGTTTTTGAAAATATTATGTGTTCTTATTCCATTTATTAGCCTAGAATTACTATGTTATACGTACAGCAAACAAGTATAGACTAGATTGCCTAATCTGGAAACACGCATTGCATATCCGTTTGTTTTGAAAAATGCTTTGGAAATTGCTACTCGCAAGTAGGCTAAAATACGGATTTCAACGAGTTTTTCCAACTCAAACAATCCAACCTTCACCCACAGGCATTCAAACAGTTTATAACAAATAAGCATCTAGCCGCATGGTAAGCACGTTATCATGGCAACATTCACACGCATGCAATATGCTAAAGCGAAAAAACTTACATCGTACTCTGTGCCAAAACAACAAACGAGTTAGCAAACATGCATGGTCCTAGTTCATGTTAGAGTGACTAATGCAACGCATGCAAAATGCAATTAGAGTAGGCTCGGCTAACCTAAGCATGGCATGTGAAATGCAGTCAATTGATGCACGTATTTAATTTGAAATTAAAGTACAAATGCAGTTAGCGTGATGCGCCGAGCCCGGTGCACGTAATACAAATGCATGAATGCACGTATGCATAGCATAAGGTATGCTAAATTAAACGTGCCCTAATACTAACCATCAAAGCAGGTAAATAAAAGGGAAGAAAGAAGTGGGGTTGGAAGACATACACACACTCACGCACACTTATTACATAATTGCCCTCACTCGGAGGGGCCAAATGAATATTACAGTCCGAATAATAAACAAATAAATTATTACAGAACTTCTAATTTACTTAATAGGATGAATGCGAAAGGAAGAAAGGTGGCCACAGCCCCTTGCCTCAGGATGCGCGTATGATGTATGCTCGAAATCCGGCTCGCCTGGAAAACCCGTACCATACCCCTGCCACCTCTGTTTGTACTGCCCTGTCTCTCTGAAAATTGTCAAAGCCCTAGGACAGGTTCCTTGCATGTTGTAGAGTACCACCGGCTAGGGGAAATTCCCACCGGCAGTGCAGAATTTCCATCGGCTGTTTTTGGGTTTATCGGCCATTCATCAGTGGCCGGTCGGCACTGAATTATGCCGGTCGGCAGAAGCTTCCTGCAGAAGACAGATTTGACAGCAACAGAGAACAGACAGTATATGGCATGGGATTTTCAGGCACATGTGAGCATGGTCATGTTTCCCATCATGTGTTGAACTCAGGGGAACATGGCCCTCGATACTTGAGCCATCAATGGTGCATGATAGCCCAAGAGATCGAGCTTGCCATTTGATGAAAAGAATGCATGCAACACACAAATGAGGACCGAGGCCTTATCATGTTGAAGTCAAGGGTTCCGATGACTGAGAATCAAGGCACATTACATCACTCATAGTATGAATGTTCCTTAACTCTCACACTTGGTTTGACACCCCAAACCAAGTAATGCAATGCATGTTATGCTAACATGGCTCAAAATGCAACATGATATCAAGATGCAAGGTATGCCAAGTGTCATGCAACTAGTATGGCAAGCATGCAATATTAGGCATACAAGATGCAAATGCAATGTAATATGGACACTTTAAGCCAAAGGGGCATCATGATACAACACCTAATGAAGCAAACATACAACAAACATGAAGCAAACATGCAATGGTGGCTTAAAATGGTAAAGGGGCAGACCTTAACCCAACTCAAAACAGTGGCCAAAAGTGTCCAAAAGGTGAACCAAAACTCATGCCAACAAGCAAGCCAATGGCCCTAAGGTTAAGGCACAAAAGGAGGCACTTCACTCCCACCAACATGACCACTCATGGCATGACTTGGACAAGCCAAAACAGAATTTTAACATGCAAGAATGGACTCCAAAAACCATTAATATGGCAGCTAAAGTGACTCCAAAGAGGTGTGTGCATCAAGGCTCATATCTAGGCATAAAAGGGCACACCCTCAAGGCATAAAAGAGGTCACACATGCACACATATAAACATGATTTATGGACTGAAATGTGGTCCTAAATGATGCCAAATCATGAGGATGATCATGGTTATGCATGCTAGAGGTCAATATGCTCAAAGCTTACAAGCCAAAACATAAAGAGATGACACCAAACAAGGCAAGTATGACTGAAATGAATGGCCAACAGACCTTAAACATGGTGAAATAATGCCAACATCTTCATGGAATCAAGCCAACACATGCAAGAATCATGGCCTAAACACAAGATACAATCCTAGGCCAAATGGAGGAATGTAAAGCAAGTATATTAAGCATGCAAATGGGTACAAATCCGGCCAAAAACAGAGATCACATATGACCTAAAACACTCAAAAAACTTCTGAAATGAGGCCAAAAATGATCAAGCATGCATGTTACCCTTTTAAGCCAAAATACAAGGAAACAAGACAATGAAGGGAGAGGGGTGTCCCTCCCCTATGCAAGACTTCAAACCACCTTCCTCACCATTGAAAATCCACTGGTTTTTAGTGGTGAGAAGACCAAAACACTTAAGCAAACAAAACCTTACTAAAGAGGCAACAAAAAGGCCAAATAAGGCCTAAGAGGGTGAGTTTGAACTCAAACCATGAAAGACTCTTAATGAAAGTTCTTAAGCATGAAAATACAAGATTTTTTTATGTTATGCACAAAAACTAAATCAGCAAGTAAGATAGGTAAAAAGCTAGTGCAAGTTTGGGGAAACTAAAGTGAAATGCTCACCCTTGAAGCACACTTCAAGAACAGCCAAGGTAGCCTCCTTCTTTTGATCAAAACAGCCCAAAAACTCAAGAATCAACCCTCAAAGTCCTCAATCTCGGAGTAAGGTGTAATAGTGTGTGTATTGGTGCAAAAGTAAGGTAAAATCACACTTTTAGGCCAAGAAACACACACAAAGGAGGAGAGAGAGGGAGATATAGAGATAGGGTGTATCTATATGCAGAAGCTCTGGTTTTGCCTTTAAAATCTCTAACCTAGAGCAAAGACAAGGCTTCTCCTCTTATAGAACTCCCTCTTGCAAAGCTTATACAACAAGCTTGCTTAGAGGGCAATCCCTCCATACACGTGTATGGAGGGAAGCAGAGTTGGTGCCAGCTATCACAGCTGGCACAAAATATCTACATAAAGTAGATGAACAGTGGTCGGCTGCCCAAAAATGTCATTTTGACAAAAAAGAGTGCCGACCGGCAACAAAAGGTGCCGACCAGCAGAAAAGATTGCCGATGGAAGCAAAAACCAGCCGGTGGCCTCTAGCCACTGCCGGTGGTGTGTGGGGATGCCTCACAAGGCATTCCCTGCCCCTCCAAGGCAAAACACAAGTGTTTGGTGTAAAACCAGACACAAAACGGTCAAGTTCGGAGATCCTGAGGCAGGGCGCGTAGCCGAGACCTCCGGAAACTCCAAACGAACACAAACATGGATGATCACCGAGTGTTCAAGTGGTGACGTCCAAGTCTTGAGGACGGTCAAAAATGGGGTGTCTACAACAAGCCAGTCAGAGTCAGCGACAACGCGATTGACATTGAAATCGGCGTTGCCCTCTCTGCTGTCTTGCTCCTTCCTCAAGACCTCGAACGCAACGCCGAGGTCAGTGAATACGAGAATTTTGCTCTGAATTTCGCTCTGCCTTGCTCCTTCTAGGCAATCCAGCACGCCCACTCCTTCGCGATGCAGGCCTTCGACATTAAGAATGAGTTGGCCCGTAAGACTAAGAAAGCTGTTGGCTTGTTCAAATCGCTGAACAACGCTGAGGCCAAGATGAGAAGGCTGATAGACCAGGCTAAGGCAGCCAAGCAAGCTCAAGACGAGGCCGAAGAAAAGGCTGGGGCAGCAGAGGCTGTTGCTAAGGTCCTCAAGGCCAAGAAGAAAGAGACAGAAGCAAAAACTGCCGAAGCCCACGCCGAGCTCCTCGCTGCCTTGGCCACAAAGGAAACCGAGATCAAAGCGGCAGATGAGAAGGCATATGCCGATGGGGCAGCCGACATCCGAAAGGACTACAAGAAGCAAGTGAAAAAGGCATACAACAAGGGTTACACCCTTAGCTGGATGGCTGCCTTAAAGGAGTTGGCTGTCCCCGAGGACTCAACTCTCCGAGATAACAACCTCATCGTCTTGCTATTCCCCCTCACTCCAAGCCAATCTGAGGACGAGGCTGAGTCTGAGGAAGATGCCGAGGCCGACATGTCTGAGAAGGCCGAAGCTGCTGGGGCCAAGCCCCCAACTCTGAATGAGTATGTCTTAGACTTGACTCAGGATGAGGGGGATGAGGTCTCAAAAGATGCCTCCCCTAGGAAGACACCATCCGAGGCACCTATCGTCGAGAAGAGCCTCGACCAGACTCTTGAAGAGATCAATGTCGAGCTTGTGGCTGAGAAGGCTGTTGAGAAGAGTTCCCAGATGTTTTCTGAGCCCCAAACCTATCCAGCCGATGACGCTGAATAGTCTAGTTTTGAAGCTTTTCCTTATTTCTTGTACCTTGTGCTTTTTTCTTTTGAACAATGTTTAGCTTTTATTTGGCCGATGTGCCTTTTTGTACTCTGAACAAGTAATCTTTAATATCAGGCCGAAGTGCCTTTTTATAGTTGAACTTCCTTATCTGAATGCATTCTATAATTTCTTCTTTCAAGTGTTTTGTATGCTTGTAAGCTCTACTGCTTCCATACTTAGAATATTTTGCATATCCTCAGTTTATGCCTTTAGCTATGTAGTCTCCTCGGATTAACATACCTCGGACATAACTTCCAATCTTGTTCATCTCGGCCTTGGCTTAACACTTGAAAGCATTGTAAAAAATATTTTCATAAGTGTTATTTAAAACTTGCCACTTTACTTTTACTTATCAAGACTTCTGTCTTGCATTATCCTCCAAGTCTTGGCAACATGGTAATCTCGGCAAGTACGTAGATACTTCTTTTAACATAACCTTGGCTTAACTTCAACTTGTAAATTTTCCTTAAAACATTTCAACAAGTGTTAAACCAACCTTTTTTCAACATAACCTCGGCTTAACTTCAACTTGTAAATTTTTCTTAAATTTTCAACAAGTATTAAACCAACTTTAGCCTGTAAATTCCAACTCCCAAGCATTATTCTCTAGCTCTCTGCCCCTTAATGTGAACTTAAGTTCCACTTGGGTTCTCATTAAGCACGCGGCTATGACCTTGTCGCCGAAGTTTATATTAAATAGAGACTAGCCGAGGTTCTTAACCTTGGTTCCTCTGTTAATATTACCCAAATGTACTTAGTTTCAATTTGTGTTTGACTCTGCCGATATGGCAAGCCCAGGTTAATTCAACTTAGTTCAACTCTATTATATGCAAGTATAATTTAACTTTGTCATATGATAAGTCTAAGTTGTTCGTCAAGTTTCAATCAGAAACATCACTAACTTAGTTCAACTATATTATATGCAAGTATAATTTAACTCTGCCATATAATAAGTCTAAGTTATTCGTCATGTTTCAATCAGAAACATCGCCAACTTAGTTCAACTCTATTATATGTAAGTATAATTCAACTCTGTCATATAATAAGTCTAAGTTATTCGTCATGTTTCAATTAGAAACATCGCCAACTTAGTTCAACTTTATTATATGCAAATATAATTCAACTCTGCCATATAATAAGTCTAAGTTATTTGTCATGCTTCAATCAGAAACATCACCAACTTAGTTCAACTCTATTATATGAAAGTATAATTCAACTCTGTCATATAATGAGTCTAAGTTATTTGTCATGTCTCAATCAGAAACATCGCTAAGGGACTGGTTAATCGTTTTACACAAGTTTCAAAAAATCAAGCTAAAATTTTATTATTAATTCGGCTAATAACAAAAGACTTAAAAAGAACAAAAAGAAATCTAATGATAGAAAAACTTCAGGTTGCAAGTATTTCAGGGTCTTGGCAACTCTTTGCCTTCAATGTCTTCAAGCCGATATGCCCCATTGCCCAGGACCGAGATGATTCTATAGGGTCCCTCCTAATTTGGGCCAAGCTTGCCTTCTCTGGAATCTTTCTTGTTGCCGATGACCTTTCTCAAGACAAGGTCACCAACTTGAAACTCTCGTGGGTTGACCTTTTTATTGTAAGCCCTGGCAAGCTGCTGCTGGTATGCCCCCAGCTGAATTTCTGCCTTCTCTTTTCTTTCTTCTAACAGATCCAAATCTCGGGCCAAGAATGCATCATTGGTCCCATTTTCTACTCCCTGAGTTCTGACCCTTGGGATGCCGACCTTGAATGGAATAACTGCTCCTGTGCCATAAGCGATGATGAATGGGGACTCCCCAGTTGATCATCTCGGCGTAGTCCAATATGCCCATAGTACATTGGGCAACTTATCCACCCACTTTCCCTTTGCTGCTTCTAACCTCTTCTTGATCCCATCCAAGATAACTTTATTGGATGCTTCTGCTTGACCATTACTCTGAGGGAAGCTTGGAGTAGAGTAATAATTCTTGATTTTGTACTTTGCACAGAAGCTCTTGATTAACTTACTGTCAAACTGCGTACCATTGTCTGCTGTTATTACCCTTAGGATCCCAAACCTGGTGATGATGTTCTTCCATATGAAGTTCTTTACATTAATATCTCGAATCTTTGCAAGGGATTCGGCTTCAACCCACTTGGTGAAGTAATCTGTTGCCACGAGTAAGAACTTCCTTTGTCCAGTCGCTTGAGGCAGTTGTCCAACAAGATCCATGCCCCATTGGGCAAATGGCCAAGGTTGGATACTGGGTTCAAATCCGCTGCTGGTTGGTGTATCAAAGGTGCAAACCTCTGACACTTCTTACACTTTCTGACATAAGTTTCAGCATCTTTCTGCATGTAGGGCCACAAGTACCCCCTGAGTAATGGCCCTATGAGCAAGTGACCTGCCCCCAGTGTGGTTCCCACATACTTCTTCATGTATTTCATACAGGAAGTCTTCAACTTGTGAAGGATGCACACACCTCAAAAGGGGACCAGTAAAAGATCTTCTGTAAAGATGCCCTTCTGCTGTCAGACTGAATCTTGCCAACTTCAGTCTGATCTTTTGTGCTTCTTTATGATTATTTGGCAGTTTTCCATCTCTAAGGAATACTATTATCGCATCCATCCAGCTTGGTCCCATCACCACACACATTGCCTCATGCTCTGTGTTTAGTGGTTCTACACTTGGACCTGACAAGTAGTCAGCCATAATTATCCTTGCCTCTCCTGGTCTCATTGCACTAGCCAGGTTGGCCAAGGCATCAGCATGGCTATTGTTATCTCGGCTAACTTGCTGTAGTCGGCAATTTTGAAATAATGCTATCAGTCTGCCCACCTCTTTTGCATAGGCCATCATTTTTTTATCTCGGTTTGCGTATTCACCCGTTGCCTGTTTGACGATAAGCTGCGAGTCACAGAAGACCATTACCTTGTTAGCTTCCATTGCTGCTGCCAACTTTAATCCTGCGATCAGTGCTTCATACTCTGCTTCATTGTTTGAGGCCTTAAATCCTAAATGAATGGATTGTTCCAGCATCTACCCCTCCGGCGATATTAGTACTACTCCTGTCCTCTCTCCTCGTCGGTTTGAACTTACATCAACAAACAGGCGGAAGGAGTCGCCGATGTAAATACTGCAGGGCCTGAGTTTCTCTTTTTTCCTCTGTTCGGCTATTCCTAGCTAGGTTTCACCTTGTTCACCTAGACATCGTATACCCCGGCTTAACGAAGCCGATGTATGATAACGCCTGGTGTGAACTCGGCCACAAAGTCGGCCAAAACTTGGCCTTTGATTGTTGTTTTGGGTCTGAATTCTAGGTCATATTGGCCCAACACCACTGCCTATCTGGCTATCCTACATGTCAGATCTCCTTGCTGTAATAGAGATTTCAAAGGATGTTCAGTTAACACAACAATCTTGTGGGCTAGAAAGTAATGATTCAGCTTCTTGGAGGCCATTACTAAAGCCAGTGTTAGCTTCTCCAAGGGTAGGTATCTGGTCTCTACATCTGCTAGGGTTTTACTCACGTAGTAAACTGCCCTATGTTCTCCCTTTCCTTCTCTGATTACCACTGCACTCACTGCATACTCGGAAACTGCCAAGTATAAGAGCAGCTCCTCTCCAGGTACTAGATTTGAGAGAAGTGGAGCAGTGGTCAAGTATTTCTTTAAGTTCGCTAAGGCGACTTCGCACTTTTCTGTCCATAAGAAATCTGTGGCTTTCTTCACTAAGCTGAAGAAAGGTTTGCATTTGTCAGAACTTCTGCTTATGAATCTGTTTAGGGCTGCAGCCCTTCCAGTCAACATTTTCACTTGTTTTGCCAACGTTGGGCTCTTTAATTCCAAGATGGCCTTGATTTGATCTGAGCTTGCCTCAATGCCCTTTCTGGTGACCAAGTATCCCAGGAACTTCCTTGACCCAACTCCAAATGCGCACTTCGACGCATTGAGTCGGAGCCAAAATTTCCTTAAGATATCAAAGATTGTCTTCAGGTTGGCCAGATGATCTTCAGGTTTCTTGGTCTTCACAATCATGTCATCGATGTATACCTCCACTGTTTTGCCTATTAGATGTGAACATTTTAGTCACCAATCTCTGGTAAGTTGCTCCTGCATTTTTCAACCCAAAAGACATCACTCTATAGCAATACAGCCCTTTTGGGGTGATAAATGCAGTCTTCTCCTCATCGCCGGGGGGGGGGGGTACATGGCTATCTGATGGTACCCCCTGTAAGCGTCCAGGAAGCTCATCATTCCATGCCCTAAAGTGGCATCCACCAATTGGTCAATCTTGGGCAGTGGGAAACTGTCTTTGGGACAAGCCTTGTTCAAGCTGGTGAAGTCCACGTAAACCCTCCATTTCCCATTCTTTTTCTTCACAACAACAGTGTTTGACAACCATGTTGGGTAGTTTACCTCTCGAATGGCTCTGGCCTCCAGAAGTTTATCCACTTCCTCTTCTACTGCCTCAACATGCATCAACGTAGGCCTCCTTGCTCACTGGATGACAGGTTTGGCCAACCTGTCCACATTTAGTCTATGGCAAGTGACCACGGTGTCAATGCCAAGCATCTCGTATGGTGTCCAGGAAACCACCTCATGGTTTGCTCTCAAGAACACCTCTAATTCCTTTTCCTCTTCCTCGGCCAAGCTTGAGCCGAGAAGGAAGAAGCGTTCTTCATCTCCTTGCTAGACTAAGATCTTCTTCAGGGCTTCCTCACTTTTCTCGGCTAGTTCCTTGCCGACGTCCTTAAAGACCTCCATGTCCTCATCCTCAATCTCTACTGATTCTGCTCCTCGCACGCTACAGGTGGACTTCGTTGCTGCCATGGAGCAATTCTTTGCCTGCACCTGATCCCCTCTGACCTCCTCAATTCCATGCTCTGTTGGGAACCGTAACAGCTAATGCAGTGTTGAGGGAACAGCCCCCATTGCATGCAACCATGGCTTTCCCAAGATAGCATTGTAAGGGGAGGGTGTGTTAATTATTGTGAACTCCGTTTTTACCTTCTTAGTGCTAGCATGCACCTCTAAACTTATTGCTCCCAAGGGCCACATTGGCGTTCCGTTAAACCCAACCATTGGACCATTGGATTGTTCCAGATCATCTTGGTGAAGGCTAAGCTCCTTGTAACACCTGACATACATGATATAACACCTAACATACATGATGTCACAAGAGCTACCCTGGTCAACTAGAATTCGCTTTACCTAGAACTCTCCAACCTAGAGGGATATTACCAAGGCACCATCGTGTGGATGTTGCACCATCCCTAGGTTGTCTTCAGTAAAGGACATCATTGGTCCCTAACACTCGTCTGCCCTAGGTCTTTTCTGTCGGACCTGATACACATGTTGTAAGTGTTTTACCTTATGAGTTTCCCTACGTATCTCGTTCTTATTCACCTTCGAGTGAATCATATTGATCACTCGAGGTTCGCCTCAGGCAGTCTTGCTTGTTCCTTCCTCGTCCTGGCCTCATTTACTAGGTCCCTTAAATGCCCTTGTCTTACCAGGTCTTCTAGATGTGTTTTTAGGGCTCTGCACCCCTGAGTTAGATGCCCATCCTCATTATAATAGGCGCAGTGCTTCCCCAGACTTCTTCCTATAAATTCGCCAGGTATTTTCTCTGGTGCTCTATAATAGGGCTAATTCCGGATTCTCTCTAAGACTTTGTAAACCGGAATCCGGAATACGGTAGTGACTGCCTGTGCAGCCCTCAGTCCTGTCTCTTGCTTGTTGTATCCAGTGTTAACTCAGCCTTACTTCAATGAGCCGTTTCTCTTTTTTTGTTTTGACGCCTTTGTCCCTGGCGTGTCCTTTTCGGCCCTTGCATACTTCTCTATCCTGGCCATTAGTTCCTCAATGCTTTTTGGCAATGTCTTTGCCAATGATTTTCGAAGCAGGTAATCATCGTTTAGGCCGTTCTTGAAAGACACGACCGACACCTCTTGGTTGCACCCTAGTATTCGGTTGAACACCTCATAATACCTTTTGGCATTGGCCCTAAGGCTTTTATCCTCACCAATTCTAAGAGCCATCAGAAAGTCTACCCTCAATGGCTGTAGTTTGTTTGTGACAAACCTAGCCACGAACATCTCGGCCAGGCCTTCCCAGCTTTTCATAGTTCCTTTCGGCAACTTGTGAAACCAGTCTGATGCAATTTTTTCCAAAGGATGAGGGGAACACTTTGCGGAGCAAAGGCTAGTTCCCGGTGTATAGTGCCATTGAGTTCATGTACAAGCCGACGTGAAAGTTAGGGCCAGACTTACCGTCGTATATCTGGAATCTTGGTATGTGGAACCTTTTTGGGGCCTCAAATTTGTCCAATTCTACTGAGAACGGCGTTCTCGGCTTGACTGGAGAGGTTACCTCGGCATCTTGTCACTTCTTCTGGAGGTAATCTCTCAGATCCTCTTTGGTCTGTCCAGGAGCTCGGCTATCTACGGATTTTAACCTCTTTGGCGCGCTACTCCTGGTGTCGTTATGGGTCCTCTTGGACCTCCCTCCATTGGTCGTGTCGAAACAAAGTTCATTCCCTTGAACATGTCGATGTTTTTTGGGATCAGCTTCTTTGGTACAATGTGTCCTCCGAGAACCTCCCTTCATTAACTCTCCTCGCCCGACCTCCCTTGAAGGCCGGTGATAGTGTTCTTTGGTCCTGGTGTGTTGAGGGACTAAAGGAACTATTTTCTATCCTTTCTAGGCATCTTTTTTAGCCACTGGAATCGGCATATCTTGTAAAGGAAACGGTGGCTGCATGACGTTGTTCTGCATCATGAAATTGACGACCGATTACTGGTCTGCCAATTTGTTCGCCATTCCCTTCATCTCGCCATCCCTCCGCAGGCATCTATCTTTCCATACCTAGAGGTCGTCCTCGTTATAATACCCGTATCGGTCTGACTTCTTTAGTACGTCGCCCTCTTGCCTGACGTCTTTCTCTTCGGGATTCTGATCCCGAGTTTCTTCGTTGCAATTATCCTCATCTACGTTAGGATCGAAGTGTTTACCACTTCCAGTAGGGATGTCGTCCCCAATCTTCTCTTTCTGTCCGTCGTTAGACATCTATTCTCTTTTCTTTTCCACAGACGGCGCCAAATTGTGTGTGTTCATTTCCGACCACACTGCCAAAAAGGTACTTAGCTAGAGAATACTGACAGAATAGATTACGTCCGAATGACCTATCACAAAAAGATGAGATTCCGACAGTGGTTCGTCGACCCGAGGGCACTCCGACGATCAAGTCAGTAATCAATATCTCTCAAAGATAACCAATTGTGCTTAACTCATAAGCTAGAATACAAAAAGTGTACCTTAAACCCATGAGGGTGCCTTATTTTTATAGTCAGCACTGTCTTGATCCCCGTAGAAGCCTAGCTTCTCTTGGACTCTGGCCCAATGCCCATCTTGGACTCTCCAATAGATAAAGATAAACTCCCCAAGGGGTTTATCCTTATCCAGGCTGAAGTCCTCCCCCATTCTAAGACTCATATAGCTTATCCATTTATCCCGGATTCTGACATCTCCACAGATAACCTCGGCCTAGCTGAGATCATCTCGGCATCATGACCAGGACACGTGGCACCTCGGCTGGCACTTCGGTGCCACCTTGGCCACGTGTTGTTACTCACAAAATATGTCCCCACAGCAAGAATCTGGAAAACACAACAAGAAAACAGGGCAAAAAAATAATCCAGACTCAAGAAGGTAGCAGAAAATCAAGTACATTGATAAACTATCAAGAACGTCAAGTGTATGAACAACATGTGTGTGTGTTTGTGTATACCTAGAAACAGATTGGACAAAAGCAAACTAATGAGGCAGAACATGTTTAAACATGCGAAGAATGAAATTTAGAACACAGGAAAAAGAATGGAGAATATGAATACATTCACTATGGCAGTAAACAAAAGTAGTAGATTATGAAACTAAAAATGGGGAAAATAGTAACTCACCGAAGAAAATAAAGCTGGTGTGAGGTACGCCGGGGTCAGATGGTGGCAGTGAGTGGAGAAGAACGGCAAATACTTCGCCGGAGGAGGTGAACGTAGTGGTTACAGAAAGCTCGAAGAAGGCAACAATGGAGGTAAGGGACTTTTAGAGAGAGAAACTTGAAAGCTTGAGGGAAATCGAAGAACGTAAAGTGAAAAGACGAGAAGAGGGGAGAAATTTTGATCAAAATGCAAAAGGGCGGCAAAAACGCAGTTAGTGTGCCTAAGACAACGTATCTGTCAGGCGGCGTGCGCAGAAGCGACGCGACCTGATGACACGTGTCAGGTACGGTTCAATAGGGAAGAGACGCGTGGCAGAAACAGTTGAGATACTGTGTGTGACAGCTCATACGCGTGTAGAAACTCTTGGAGTTCTTGATTTAATGAAGCAAAGACCTCGACTATGGGAGCGATCTCAGTTAAAGAAACTTGGAAAACTTGGCTCTTGGTTTTAAGGCATTGATGAAAACAGACTACAAGTCTTAGTCATATGGAGCCAACAAATGATGACCTTGGTAATGAAGGATAGAGCAAGCTCAGTCGACGTGCTATAAGTTCAAATAATATAGGTTTCATCACCTCAGGATGCCGAGATAATAGAACCTAGGGGCAGTTGTGAGGACATATTTTGTAAGTAACAACATGTGGCCAAGGTGGCACCGAAGTGCCAGCCTAGGTGCCACGTGTCCTGGTCATGATGCCGAGATGATCTCAGCTAGGCCGAGGTTATCTGTGAAGATGACGGAATCCGGAATAAACGGATAAGCTATAAGAGTCCTAGAATGGGGGAGGACTTCAGCCTGGATAAGGATAAACCTCTTGGGGAGGTTTATCCTTATCTATTAGAGAGTCACAGATGAGCATTGGGCCAGAGTCCAAGAGAAGCTTGGCTTCTACGGGGATTAGGACGGTGCTGACTATAAAAGTAAGACACCCTCATGGGTCTAAGGTACGCTTTTTGTATTCTGGCTTGTGAGTTAAGCACAATGGGTTATCTTTGAGAGATATTGATTACTGACTTGATCGTCGGAGTGCCCTCGGGTGGACGAACCACCGCCGGAATCTCATCTTTCTATGACAGGTCATTTGGGCGTAATCTATTCTGCCAGTATTCTCTAGTTGAGTACCTGTTTGGCATTGTGGTCGGAAATCAACACACACAATATACAAACGAGTTCTAAGTGTTATCATTCTTGCTTCATACTTTGTAATCTGATTTTATTTTATCGTTCTTTCTACAATTCCAACATTGGGCTCTTTCCCAACCTTGATATGCTTGTATTCCATTTATTTTTACTTGAGAATATGTGGTTGGTTTTTTAATTAAATTTTGGTACAATTTTTCTAGAATTACTTAATGATCTTTCCCATAAGTATAAGTTTGGTTATGCCGAAACTGGTAAAAGTGTGAGAATTGGAAAAAGATTAAAAAAATTTGTGTGTTTAGTGTGATAGTAGTGAAAAATAAGTTAAATTATTGTATAACTTATAGGAAAACTATAATATATATTAGCATGTAATTTGTTTTTTAATTTATTGCAAACGTGCACGAATTTTTTCCCCCATGAAAATAGTATACTTTTAGTTAGGGACGGATTTAGGATTTTCATCAAGGGGCGAAAATATACATATGAACAAAAAATTTAAATAAAAAGTATGGATTTCAATATCAATTTTCTACCGACATTTAAAAAGCGAAAATAAGATGAAAACATATACAAATAAGTTTTTTTTTTTTTTTTTTATCCACATGGATATATATAGCAATTAAAAAACAATCTATTTACTAAAGTAAAATATCTTGAATTGTGTTTGATGCTATTTCATGTCATTAAAAGCACCTACGATAGAATAAATTTAAATTCTTGCATAATGTCTTCCCCAATGAACATGATCAATAACTAGCTAATATTGTTGGAACAATCTTTTGTGTAAAATAAATAACTTAAACAAATCAAATAAAT
Source organism: Camellia sinensis (assembly GCF_055761805.1). Taxonomy (NCBI): domain Eukaryota; kingdom Viridiplantae; phylum Streptophyta; class Magnoliopsida; order Ericales; family Theaceae; genus Camellia; species Camellia sinensis. The sequence goes on from NC_138962.1 coordinate 53,931,443, forward strand.
AAAAATAAATTACTTATCGAATTTATTTTATCGCAATGAATAAATACAAAAAGAGATCAAGTCGAGTGTGTGACACTCTATCCTTAAGATAGATTTACCCCGCTTCGGTGCTTACGGATAAAATGCGTCTATCTCCCAGGATACAATGATCTACACAAATTGTAGTAGCACTCCAAAAAATTTGTACGACGAACAAAACTTGTGTTTTATACTCTCTTAATTTTTCCTAAAAAACTAGTATGAAGAAAATTTATGCAAATGAGCAAAATCGGGAGGGAACCAAGAGAATTTCAGATTTTTTAGGATATACAAATTTGCTGGAAAGGCCTGATATTTGTAGCAGATTGGTGACGAAACAGATCTGTCTGAACAGATGTAGTTTTGAACCAAACAAGTATGACATTTGAATGAACAGATCTGCAGCAGTTTGAATCTATGTAACTGCTGGCAGTTTCTAGCAGTTTTAAACCTGTTAAAAGACAGTTTATCTGTTGGGAATTTCGAACTGGAAGAGGCACAATTATGGACAGAAAATTTGAATTCAAATTTGGTGCAAATTTTGAAAATTTGAATTAATTTCCAGCAAGAATTTTTGAAAAAATTCAAAAAAAATTTGTCCAAAAAATTAATGTTAGAACCGACCCGACCCATAACCCACACCTGGCACGACTCGGCTCGGTCGGCCGGCGGCGGCACACGTGTGGTGGTTTGAGCCAAGGTTTACTTTGTCTATAACTCCTTTCTTCTACAAACTTGGGGTGTCCCTTGGGGCCCAACCCAAGTGCTTCCACCTAGAACTTAAATACTCACATAAGTTTTCTAAGTTTTCAATCTGGGACAACCTATTTCAAGAAACCCATATTTACTTCTTTAATTGTCCAATCCACGAACCCAAAACGATGTCAACTTCTCATTCACTCATACATGGTTTTGACGAACCGTCTTCACCGTGTGACTTGCCATGTAGCAAAGAACACGTCATCTCTTGGACCCACCTTAAAAGACGTGTGGGCCCTATCCAAATTTGGGTTCAAAGTTAGTCCAAAATAAGCTTATAAAACCATATTTTTCCAATAATCCCCCACATGAATGGAATTTGGCGGAGAGAAAATGTAACAACATGATCTAATTATAGAGAGTACAAAAATTGGGAATATTTTTCAAAGGATATATAACTTTTGGCTTTGAACCTTCCCTTGTGAGACATTATCGGATTTACTAGCTAACCAGTGAACATGATGTCTTGGACTGTTCAGCCATTTGCATAAACCAAGACAATAGAATTCACACAGTATATTACCAGACACAATTTAGTTCTCACTATTATGTTCATTTTGGCTCTGAACAACCTGGTCTTTCATAAGTGCTTTAGAGAATTGTAGCCCTTCACAAATCTCATAGAACTGACCCAATTCACACTCATATAGGTGATTCTTATGAAGAGTATCCTACCATACTCCACTAGGTATATCTAGATATAAGAATCATTAAAAGTATTACCTAACCTAAAACGCTGCAGACATAACTATTTCATCATAGAAATGTGTAGCAATTTGACTCCACAGTGATCCTTCTGAGTCATACACAACTCGGTTGTCCCTTTGACCCTAGATCTTGGGATCTCCAGTCAACTAGGTTGGGTTGCCATTATGGTAACTCTTATTTAATAGGCTTAAGTCCCATTCCCATTGATGAATTCTCAACTAACTCTCTTGCTAACACTTTGGTTAGTGGATCTACTATGTTGTCTTTAGACTTCACATATTCAATGGAAATAATTCCATTAGAGAGTAATTGTCTTACGGTGTTATGTCAACGACGAATGTGTTGTGACTTACCATTATACATATGACTTTGTGCTGTACCTATTGCTGATTGACTATTACAATATACACATATAGTAGGCACCGATTTTGACCACATTGGAATATCTTCAAGGAAATGGTGAAGCCATTCTGCTTCTTCCCCAGCTTTATCTAAAGTTATAAATTCTAATTCCATAGTAGGCCTAGCAATGCAACTCTGTTTGGAAGATTTCCAAGATACAGCCACACCACCAACAATAAAGACATACCCATTAGTGGATTTTGAATCTCTAGTATCCGATATCCAATTTGCATCACAGTATCCTTCAAGTATTGTTGGATATCTAGTATAATTCAGCCCAATGTTACGAGTAAATTTGAGGTATCTTAGAACCCTTATAATTGCTTTCTAGTGTTCTACTCCTGGGTTACTAGTATATTTAATTAATTTACTTACTGCATAAGTTATATTTGGGCGAGTGTCGTTTATCAAGTACATTAAGCTTCTAATAATTTGGGCATACTCTAATTGAGAAATACTTTTCTAAACATTCTTAGAAAGAAACAAATTAACGTCCACAGGTGTTCTAGCAAGATGATCATCATCTTTGCTAAATTTGTCAAGTATTTTCTCAATGTAATGAGATTGTGACAAAGCATAACCTTTTGATGTTTTGGTAATTTTCATACCAAGTATTACATCAGCAATCCTTATGTCTTTCATGTCAAAATGTTTATTCAACATTTTCTTGGTAGTTTTAATCATGTCATTATTACTGCCTATGATGAGCATATCATTCACATAAAGACATACTATAGCATAACCCTTGCTTGTGTTTTTAATATAAACACATTTGTCACATTCATTAATTTTGAATCTATTTGACATCATTGCTTTGTCAAATTTCTCATGCCATTGCTTTGGCGCTTGTTTTAAACCATATAATAATTTAACCAATTCACATACTTTCTTTTCTTTTCCTGGAACAGAAAATCCTTCTGGTTGTTCCATGTAAATTTCTTCATCTAACTCACTAGTTAAGAAAGTGGTTTTCACATCCATTTGATAAATTTCTAGATTGTACAAAGATGCAATGACAATTAGCATTCTAATAGATGTTATTCTAGTAACTGGTGAGTATGTGTTAAAATAGTCAAGACCTTCTTTTTGTCTATATCCTTTGGCCACAAGTCTTACCTTGTATTTGTCAAGCGATCCATCTGCTTTTATTTTTCTTTTGAAAATCCACTTGTACCCAAGAGGTTTACAACCTGGTGGCAAATCCACCGATTCCCAAGTGTGATTTTGCAAGATGGATTCAACTTCTCTGTTTACAGCCTCTTTCTATAAAGGAGCTTCAAGGCTGGACCAAAAGATTTTGAGGTTCTAGTACATTTACTAAGCCTAGGTTCCTCTTCTTTATTTTGATCTATCTTTTACTCTTGTTCTTGATCATAACTAGTAATAGCATCAAAAGATCTTTTGTTAGTACTAGTCTCTTGTCCAGTCTTGTTTGGAAATAAATGTTCAAAAAACGATGCACTCCAAGATTCAATAATAGTATTTATATGCATTTCAGAATGTTCTGATTTATGAATCAAAAATCGATATGCACTACTATTCTTGGCATCACCAATAAATATGCAGTCAATTGTTTTAGGATCTATCTTAGTCTTTTTAGGACTAGAAATAGCCACTTTAGCCAAACACCCCCTCACTTTTAAGTATTTGTAAGATGGTACTCTCCCATACCACAATTCATAAGGTGCTTGATTCACTTTCTTCCGGAGTACTTTATTTAGAATATAATTAGCAAAAAGTATTGTTTCCCCCCACAAGTTCTGAGGTAATCCAGAACTTATTAACATGGCATTTATCATTTTTTTAAAGTCCTATTTTTCCTTTCAGCAATTCCATTTTGCTGAGGTGAATAAGGAGCGGTAGTTTGATGAATTATTATATGTTCTTTACAAAACTCACCAAAAAGTGATTCATATTCACCACCTATATCACTTCTAATTTTTTGAATTTTCTTACCAAGTTGATTTTCAAGTTCATTCTTGTATTGAATGAAAGTTTCCTAAACTTCATCCTTGGTTCAAATTAAATAAACATAACTATATCTAGTATAGTCATCTATAAAAGTGATAAAATATTTTTTCTCAACTCTAGTTTGAATTAATTTAAAATCACAAATGTCACTATAAATTAATTCAAGTGGTTCTGTACTTCTTTCAATTGTATGGAAAGAAGTTTTGGATAATTTTTCCTTAACACAAATTTCACATTTATGATTTAAATCAATATCAAATTTAGGTAAACATTCCATATTAATTAATCTATGCCAAGATCCATAATTAACATGTTCAAGTCTACCATGGTATAAATTTGAAGACTTAAGCAAGTAAGAAGAAGATGTATTATTATTATTATTAACAGAGGGGACAACAATAATTACATCTAGTTTGAAAATGCCATCAGACATGTAACATTTTCTTAGATACATCCCATTCTTAGTAAGTACAAATTTTTCAACCTCAAACACTAGCCTAAACCCATTTTTACTCAACAAGGATCTGGAAACAAGATTCTTGCGAATGTCCGTGTCACGACCCGAACCCGCCCCTATGGGTTAAGGCCATAACCGGCCAGTAATCACGAGATTACCTATGGCCTCAAACCAAATAAGTCAAAACTCATCAGAGTAAAGGGACCAAACGGAAGTAAATTTAAAACTTTGTCTATAGAGCCGTGCTTATATGCACATCATAACATTCCACATTTACATATGTTAATAACTCACCACAGAAAGTATAGTAACCTAAGGTTCTGTACAAACAGGATCATTTAAATCTAAGTCAGCCAAACCAAACTATACACAGACGTATACCAAAGTCCTCGCCAACATGACTGGATACACAGAATGGCAAAAAGGTGAAGACGTGTCTCGTGCGTGAGACGCAAGGGCTGACTCTTCAAAACTTTGGTTGTTCCACACAGACTTCACTAAGGCTGGGTCTGGATCTCTCTAGGCTCACCTACAAACACATGAATGAGCTTGAGTGAAAGCCCAGTGAATAATATCAAATAAAGAAAGTACATTGGAACAATATACCCCAAACGGCCTTGGGCCCAGTTTATACTTCTAGCTAATACACACATACATAGGCATGTGTAAGTTAAGTAACTGCGGTTCCAAACACATCATACGGCCTCGGGCCCAATTCATTAGTATCATTCAGATCAAACTGGCCTTTGGCCCAATCAGATGACAAACTGGCCTTTGGCTCATTCATTCTTTCATGTCAAATTGTTATTCGTATCAAACTGTCATTCGTGTCAAACTGTTATTCGCAACAAACTATTATTCATGGCAAACTGTTATTCGTGTCAAACTGGCCTTTGGCCCATTCGTTTATTCATGTCGAAACGGCCTCTAGCCCATTCATTCATTCCAAAACGGCCTCTAGCCCATTCGTTTATTCATGTCAAAACAGCCTCTGGCCCATCCATTCTCTCTTGTCAAAACGGCCTCTAGTCCATCCATTCGTTCTCGTCAAAACGGCCGCTGGCCCATCCATTCATTCTTGTCAAAACGGCCTCTGGCCCATCCATTCATTCTTGTCAAAACGGCCTCTGGCCCATTTATTCATTCTTGTCAAAACGGCCTCTGGCCCATTCATTCACGTCAAAACGGCCTCTGGCCCATTCATTCATGCCAAAATGGCCTCTGGCCCATTCATTTGGTATAGCAAACATTGTCCACCAATCGAATCAACGAACTTATAAAACTTATATAGAGGTAAGCAATTGGACAATAACACATTTCAGATATCTTTGTTAAGATATTGCTCACAGTGATCAGCTGGTTAATTTAGCCTGGAGCTTGACCCTACACATCACATAACACATATGGGTCACAACCGATTCAATCCATTCTTTAATTCACATATTCCTCTCTAGGCTTTATTCTTATCCTTCTAACTCAATTACAATGCTCAATGCATGCCTAAGAGTACTCAGAAGTGAAAGAGAACGGAAAACGAAACTCAGAATGTCTTTTCAAAATTTCAGAAAACAAGGTCCCCGCTCGAGCGTGGACTTCCCTGCTCGAGCTGACCTATGAGGTCTGCAAAAGTACTGGATGCATCAAAATTACGCTCGAGCGTGAAGTCTGGCGCTCGAGCTGAAGGTCTGTCTACATAGCTCCCCGCTCGAGCATGAAATTTCCCGCTCGAGCGGACATCCATGTCTGAAAAAATACTGGGAGCATGAATTCCTCGCTCGAGCGGCACTTCCCCTGCTCGAGCGGACATAAAAAATTCTGGGCTTTCTAGAACACATTCTTGAACTTCAACTCGATGTTCAAAGGTTCCAAATGCATGATTTTGGCTCAAACTTCACATATACATATACTAACATGGTACCAACACCAAATTACAACACAATGGAGCTCAATTTCACAATTTAATCACATGCATGTCTCAATCTACACCAAATTCACTTTCAACATAACCATTTCATGCATTCAAGCTCATACTTCTTATGAATGGTACATGCATATGAGATATAACTTCCATTTCAACTCAAGTTGTACAAATGGTGGTCACAAGCATGGATTCTAGCCACAATTCTACATGGATCATATTTTTCATGCTCAACTATACAAATTCATAGCTATTATGCACATGTATGCATTCCATGATTTCAAATACAACAAAACCAACCCAATTTCATGTCAAATTTACTCTTGATTACCCAACTAGCTTGAATACATAAAATTACAAACTAGAATCCATGAATTACTTACCTAGGAGCTTTAATTTCACAATCTATAGCAAGTTCTTGAAAAATCTTCAAGGTTTCCAAGCTTTGAGCCAAAATCGCACAATTTCTCTCCCTTTCTCTCTCTATAGCCAACCCTTTCTCTTTCTAAGGCACAAAATTTGATTTTTGAGCTCTAGTGTATGAATTGAGTGTATAGTTCCTCTTTTTACAAGTCCCACTAGTCAAAATTATTAATATTAAATAATTTGGCACTTAATTAATCGTTCTGAATCTAATTATTTTGATCCGAAACAATTTTCAACTAAATTTCACCGTAGGCTCTAAAAATTATGCCAATCACAATGGCGCAATCAATTTCGATTTTTACGGCTGATAAGACCTTCAATTTAAATTTCAAAGCAGGTAACCAAACAGATATTCCTACGGTGAACAGATAGAAATTCAAAACCACATATTTTCACATAATGACACACAAAATCATATCAAACACATAATCGAATTCATAATAAGGACTAATTAGCTAAATACGGAACAGGGTTATCACAGTCTTCCCCCCTTTAGGAGGTTTGGTCCTCCAAACTTATTTTATCTCTAGTTGAAAGCAACTCGGGAGACTTTCTTATTCAGTGGTTCCAATCCTTTTGATAGTTATCTACTTAGTCTCAAAATCAAGCAACACTCTGCTCTCTATCAGTCAGAGACTTACCCTTCCCGCCATACAAGGCTCGTATGGTGCCTTACCGAAACTAGAGTGTGAGCCGTTGTTGTAAGCAAAGTCTGCCAACGATGGATAGATTTTTGCAACTTCCCTAAAAGACCTACTGAATATGTTTGGAGCATTTCTCCCAAAAGTTCTTTCTAATTACACATCGATTTTCAGACGGCAAGTAGCGTCGAATCACAATTTAGTCTCCATTGCCTCTTGAAGGCTTATCAGAATTTGGGCACATTTTAGGATTCCTGTCTAAAACAATAGATACTGGGACCCTATGCAAACAAGGAATTTTATCGATGTAACCAGTGACGGGTCTATAAGCATTAAATGTAGTTTTGACAGGTAGAGAATGTGCAGATTTAATTAGTCCATAAACTACAACCCAAATAGATCCCATACCTCGAGAAGTCTGTGGTAGACCAACAACAAAATCCAGAGTCACATGCTCCTACTTCCATTCAGGAATAGGGAGAGGTTGTGGTGGACCGCCTGGTTTCTGATGTTCAGCTTTAACTTGCTGACACTGAAGATATTTGGACACAAATTCAACAATTTCCCCCCCTTTTTTTTTTCCTCAATAGGTAACCACATACTTATTTCAGATATCAGCTAACTTTACCATAGAAGTTCGGTCTATTCCCTTGTCACAAAAGTTCAATTCATTCTTCAATAACTCTGCAATTCACAATCTGATGCAGTGTTTAGTTCAGTGACTCATCACAGTTATCCAAGGTCAATCAAAAGTCTACAGGAATTTAAAGCAGATCCAAGCACTGATTCCCGAGTCAACAAAGTTAACAATGAAGCAATTAACCACACGACATACGTAGCTCATATATCCCCATAGTACCAATTGTAGAGTACAATAACATCGAAGCAGTCGACTTCTAACAGAATACACGTGTTCTCAATTCATTTGACAGTTTACAATTCGGTTCAACATTCAATTCCCTGTTCCTTCGAGTCTTTCCACATTATCTCATAGTTGCCAAAAGCAGAAGGCAATTCGTATATTAATCCCCATGATGTCAAAGATGATATCAACACAATCAATCACATGTTAAACACAATTCACGCATCCTCAGAGCCCCAATTGCAGAATATAATAGCACTGAGCAGTTATTTACACAAGGCGTATTGAATTCACATACTTTCGGACAATCAGGGTTTTTAAAAGCTTCTTGGATGTTAATAACATCTATATAATACCGAAGGATGACATTCCGGACAAAACAAATGAATAATCGTCTCGGAATCAAAGCACACCCGTTCACAACCGTCGGTGGCTGACCCGAGATCTATTAGGAAAACCTAGTCGTACAAAATCGTCGGTGGCAAAAGAGATATCTCAACAAAGGTGCTACATAGGCTTAACGTCCCCTAGCATGAAAGGACATCTCAAGAATGTCATCAAAACAGACACAATACCACTCACATAACCTGATTTTCCCAAAATCCGATATCACTAAAGCAGACATATGAAACATATTCTGATTAGTCGAGGATAAATATTCATTACTGTTTACCGTCAAATCAATCTGTTGATAGCCCACAAAAGGTCTTTCAAGTAAGTCAAGTTCTCCAAACGGATTCAAGTTTTGGGCCTATCAATTTTCATGCCAAGAATAATCTGGCTATTTATTCATACGTAATCCGTACTTCCCCTTAACAAGGTCAAATCAGATAGAGTGTCTCATCAAATTAATCCCGCCAAAGGCCTTGCCAAATCAAATCGAGCAAAGGTCCCATCAAATTATATCAAATGAGGGTTCTAACAGGCCCAATCAAACAAAAGTTCTATCAGATTGAATTAGATAAAAGTTTTCTCAATGGGGTATTTTTGGTTCTGTAAGGCACACTTCGTTGCTTAGGTACATAGTCGATAGTTTCACAACTGTTCTAAGTTATTAGTTCTCAAAGTCATATCGGAGTCATTTATCACCACTGTTCATGTCAAAGTATTTCAAATCATGTACAATATGGCATTGTTCACATAAGTTTAGGTGTAGTTGCATATGCAGGCGTTCATATCAGGAGGTATATATCATAATCAATATAGAAATTCTCAAATAGGTCTTATATGCAAGCACATGGTACACAGTAACACATTAAACAAAGTTCTTCATTTATACATAATATAGGATTTGTCACGCAGAGGTTCCAAATTAGTCACTAAAACGTAGGTTTATGAGTCAAGCTTAACATAATCACATAGTTCAGTCAATTTTCTACCAATCCAAATACATGATCTCGCAATTCATAGAGTTCGTTATTTGGGGTGCTCAACCTAGTCACACAATCACAGAGCATAATTCCAGTGGTTTAGTCATTGAAGGCAGTAATATAACAAATCACCATGAGCATAGGTTTAGATGTACATGTGCATGTGCAGAGTTAATCGATATCCCAGTACATATTTCACAAGTTTCCTAAGTGGGGCATATACATTCAATGAATACAGTCTCGACCTTGTGGTCCTAACTAGTCTGGATGCACATGCAGTAGATACGAAAGAAGATGTCGATTCGAATCAAATAATATCCCAAGCGAAGATGTACACATGTACTAATTCAGAATCAATCAATACATAAGCATTCGTTTATAACAGTATAGATACCTGGGATAACGTTCGCAGTATTTTGAGCGCTTTCTGGGATGAGTGTGATTACGCTGTCCTGATTATCAATTCTTACCATTGGTACGAATCTAGCTGAGGCAGAAGATTTATTCACGTTCCGTTCAGTTCGGGGACAGTTCCTTACCATATGGTCCATTTTACCACACCTATAACAAGCCCCAGAAATTCGATAGCAAACTCCTCAGTGTTTCTTACATTGGTGGTGGCAAAGGTTCTTGCCGTATTGGCAACTGACGTTGTTGTCTTAAAATCTCTGCCATTTCTTGTACTATTCTTTGCAGTCTATCAAATCGGGCTGTGGAAGAGTCTGCCAACTCGTATGCCCTTACTCTATCCATGTTCTACACAAATTCTCATTAAGCCTTGCCAAATACTGGGATGCCCAATACAAAAATAAACACAGATACACATGCGTACATTCGCACATAGGCACATTGTTATGTTCCCATTTTATGTATCGTCAAGGCACAATTAATCACATACGTAACAGATGATTGCATACTTATCAGATATCGCATGCAGAACATTTACTAAGTAGTTATATACTCAAATCATGTTCATATTTCACATAGACACCCATTTGCATAATCGAATGCACATAAGCAACTTTTCATGACTCATATGTTCATGTATGTGCATCATAACAAATCAAACTTGTTGTACACATTAGTGTAACAATTCATATCTCATATAATCACATGTTCTCACCATCTGATTAAACTTGCATTATACTTTATACAAAAGATTCACAGGTATGCATATACAAAAGAGCATACGCATTCAAATATTTTGCAATGCAAGCGAATCACAAACTTGTAATACATAATCGTTCACATTAAACATTTAAGCGTATTCTTGATGCTTTCAGATTCCTACTTATTACATGAATGCATCCTAGATCTTCTCTAGACGCTTATTGCTCTTTTGGACAAGTGTGTGAGTTATTAACTCGTGCTTTGATACCACTCTGTCACGACCCGAACCCGCCCCTATGGGTTAAGGCCATAACCAGCCAGTAATCACAAGATTACCTACGGCCCCAAACCAAATAGGTCAAAACTCATCAGAGTAAAGGGGCCAAAGGGAAGCAAATTTAAAACTTTGTCCATAGAGCCGTGCTTATATGCACATCATAAGATTCCACATTTACATCTGTTAATAACTCACCACAGAAAGTATAGTAACCTAAGGTTCTATACAGACAGGATCATTCAAATCTAAGTCAGCCAAACCAAACTATACACAGACGTATACCAAAGTCCTCGCCAACATGACTGGATACACAGAATGGCAAAAGGGTGAAGACGTGTCTCGTGCGTGAGACGCGAGAGCTGACTCTTCAAAACTTTGGTTGTTCCACATAGACTTCACTGAGGCTGGGTCTGGATCTCTTTAGGCTCACCTACAAACACATGAATGAGCATGAGCGAAAGCCCAGTGAATAATATCAAGTAAAGAATGTACATTGGAACAATATACCCCAAACGGCCTTGGGCCCAGTTTATACTTCTAGCTAATGCACACATATATAGGCATGTGTAAGTTAAGTAACTGCGGTTCCAAACACATCATACAGCTTCGGGCCCAATTCATTAGTATCATTTAGATCAAACTGGCCTTTGGCCCAATCAGATGATAAATTGGCCTTTGGCCCATTCATTCCTTCATGTCAAACTGTTATTCGTATCAAACTGTCATTCGTGTCAAACTGTTATTCGTAACAAACTATTATTCGTGTCAAACTGTTATTCGTGTCAAACTGTTATTTGTGGAAAACTATTATTCGTGTCAAACTAGCCTTTGGCCCATTCGTTTATTCATGTCAAAATGGCCTCTGGCCCATCCATTCATTCTTGTCAGAACGGCCTCTGGCCCATCCATTCGTTCTCGTCAAAATGGCTGCTGGCCCATCTATTCATTCTTGTCAAAACGGGTTCTGGCCTATTTATTCATTCTTGTCAAAACGGCCTCTGGCCCATTCATTCATGTCAAAACGGCCTCTGGCCCATTCATTTGGTATAGCAAACATTGTTCATCAATCGAATCAACGAACTTATAAAACTTACATAGAGGTAAGCAATTGGACAATAACATATTTCAAATATCTTTGTTAAGATATTACTCACAGTGATCGGCTAGTTGATTTGGCCTGGAGCTTGACCCTACACATCACATAACATATATGGGTCACAACCGATTCAATCCATTCTTTAATTCACATATACCTCTCTAGGCTTTATTCTTATCCTTCTAACTCAATTACAATGCTCAATGCATGCCTAAGAGTACTCAGAAGTGAAAGAGAACAGAAAACGAAACTCATAATGTCTTTTCAAAATTTCAGAAAACAGGGTCCTCGCTCGAGCGTGGACTTCCCCGCTCGAGCGGACCCATGAGGTCTGCAAAAGTACTGGATGCATCAAAATTACGCTTGAGGGTGAAGTCTGGCGCTCGAGCTGAAGGTCTGTCTACATAGCTCCCCGCTCGAGCGAGAAATTCCCCGCTCGAGCGGACATCCATGTCTGCAAAAATACTAGGAGCACGAATTCCCCGCTTGAGCGGCACTTCCCCCGCTCGAGCGGACATAAAAAATTCTGGGTTACATTCTTGAGCTTCAACTCAATGTTCAAAGGTTCCAAATGCATGATTTTGGCTCAAACTTCACATATACATATACTACCATGGTACCAACACCAAATTACAACACAATGGAGCTCAATTTCACAATTTAATCACATGCATGTCCCAATCTACACCAAATTCACTTTCAACATAACCATTTCATGCATTCAAGCTCATACTTCTTATGAATGGTACATGCATGTGAGATATAACTTCCATTTCAACTCAAGTTGTACAAATAGTGGTCACAAGCATGGATTTTAGCCACAATTCTACATGGATCATATTTTTCATGCTCAACTATACAAATTCATAGCTATTATGTACATGCATGCATTCCATGATTTCAAATACAACAAAACCAACCCAATTTCATGTCAAATTTACTCTTGATTACCCAACTAGCTTGAATACACAAAATCACAAACTAGAATCCATGAATTACTCACCTAGGAGCTTTAATTTCACAATCTATAGCAAGTTCTTGAAAAATCTTTAAGGTTTCCAAGCTTTGAGCCAAAATCGCACAATTTCTCTCCCTTTCTCTCTCTATAGCCGGCCCTTTCTCTTTCTAAGGCACAAAATCTGATTTTTGAGCTCAACTGTATGAATTGAGTGTATAGTGCCTCTCTTTACAAGTCCCACTAGTCAAAATTATTAATATTAAATAATTGGGCACTTAATTAATCATTCTGAATCTAATTATTTTGATCCGAAACAATTTTCAACTAAATTTCATCGTAGGCTCTAAAAATTATGCCAATCACAGTGGCGCAACCAATTTCGATTTTTACGGCTGATAAGGCCTTCAATTTAAATTTCAAAGCAGGTAACCAAACAGATATTCCTACGGTAAATAGATAGAAATTTAAAACCACATATTTTCACATAATGGCACACAAAATCATATCAAACACATAATCGAATTCATAATAAGGACCAATTAGCTAAATACGGAACAGGGTTATCACAGTCCGGTACATGCAGCACATTATTGAGAGTAAATTCCTTTCCAGATGTCATCTTCAGAATAATCTTTCAATGTCCTTCAACTTTAGAAGTTGAAGAGTTTTCCATAAAAAGTTGTTCACCGTTGTCTACTACTGAATAAGATGTGAACATCTTTTTGTCGATACAGATGTGGTGAGTAGCACTAGTGTCCACCCATCATTCTTTAGGATTTCCGACAAGGTTTTTCTCGGAAATAATTGCTGAAAGATTTATGTCCTCAACACCATTAAAAAAATTTTCCATTTCGGTCATATGGGCTTGAGCAGGCTTCTTGCTTAATCTTCTTTTGCCTTTGCGCTTGCTACAAAAATTTTTGGCCCAATGTCTCTCTTTGTCACAGATGAAACATTTGCCATTAAACTTGTACTTTTTAGTTTCTGCTCCTTTAGAGCCTTGTGAGAGACTTTCTCTAGAAAACTTCTGTTTCTTGGTTTTTGGAGCATGTCCCACCACATTGGCCTTTGATTCCATTGGATACTTACCATCCCGCTTCTCTGAAATGCAGTTGCCCTCCTCAATCCTCAAAAGCACAATTAATTCTTCCAAAGTCATTTCTTTGCGTTTGTGTTTGAGGTAGTTCTTGAATTCCTTCTAGCCTTGTGGTAATTTTTCAATTAAGGCAGCAATTTGGAAGGATTCACTAACAAACATACCTTCTGCATAAATGTCATGTAGAATGAGTTAGAGATCTTGAACTTGGCTGATCACAATCTTAGAATCAACCATCACAAAATTCAGGAATTTGCTAACCACAAATTTCTTTAAGCCAACATTTTCTGTTTTGTACTTTTTCTCCAAATACTCCCAAAGTTCTTTTGTCGTTTTGATAGGACTGTAGACATTGTATAATGTGTTGTCAAGTCCATTCAAGATGTAATTCCGGCAAAAGAAATCAGCATGTTTCTAGGCATCGACCACAACAACCACTTGCCGGTCGGTTTCATCCTCTTTTAGAGTAAGAGCATCCACACGGAGAAAACGCGCCAGGTTGAGAGTAGTAAGATAAAACAATATTTTCTACTGCCATATTTTAAAATCAGTTCCTGAGAACTTCTCTGGCTTCTCACTGTGATTGACTGGCACAATAACAACAGGAGGAGGGGTTGACGCAATTGCAATCACCATACTAGTACTTGTTTGAGCATTAGTTTGATCAGTTTCAGTAGTCATGAATTCTAAATTATAAAACAAAATTAGAATTATATTTTTATACTACACAGAAAATTTAGATCAAAACCACAAAATTAAATTCTGTAAAAATAAAAGAAACAAGAATTGTAACTTTTATTTCCAATTAATTTGAAAATAAAATAAGATTTTATTTAAACAAGGTAATTCCACACAGAAAATTAAAGTTTTGTAACACTTCAAAAATTAAAATACTAAAATAAAATTTTAATTAATGAAAACTCAAAAATTATTTCTGAAACTCAAAATTAATTTCTGACCAATTTCACAAATAAATATTTTGAATTGTTAATGACTACTAGTATATTACTATTAATTGTCAAGAAAATAAACAGTATATTACTATTATTTGTTTTCCAACCAAAATATTATTTGTAAAACCACAGAAAATAATTTCTGTAAGAAGAATAAAGAAAAAAGGAAACAAATGAAAAATTCTGTTTAAACAGAATAATTTGGATTTGTCTTAAGATTGTTGGAAGAATCTTCTATGTAAAATAAATAACTTGAAACAAATCAAACAAATAAAAATAAATTGCTTACCAAATTTATTTTATCGCAATGAATAAATACGAAAAGAGATCAAGATGAGTGTGTAATACTCTGTCCTTAAGACAGATTCGCCCTGCTTCAGTACTTACGAATAAAAGGCATCTATTTCCCAAGATACAATGATCTACACAAATTGTAATAGAACTTCAAACAATTTGTACGGCGAATAAAACTTGTGTTCTATACTCTCTTAATTTTTCCTAAAAAACTAGTATGAAGAGAATTTATGCAAATGAGCAAAACCGGGAGGGAACCAAGAGAATTTCAGATTTTTTAGGATGTACAAATCTGCTGGAAAGGCCTGGTATTTATAGCAGATTGATGACCAAACAGATTTGTCCGAACATATGCAATTTTGAACCGAACAGGTATGACATTTGAATGAACAGATACAGTTCAAATTTGAACAGATCTGCAATAGTTTGAATCTATATAATTGCTTGCAGTTTTAAACTTGTTAAAAGACAGTTTATCTGTTGGGAATTTCGGACAAGAAGAGACACAATTATGGACAGAAAATTTGAATTCAAATTTGGTGCAAATTTTGAATTAATTTCTCGCAAGAATTTTTGAAAAAATTCAAATAAATTTTGTCCAAAAAATTAATGTCCAACCCGACCCATACTAGGCAGGTTAGACAAATGGCGGCATACGCATGTGTGTGGTGGTTTGAGTCAAGTTCACTTTGTCCTACAAACTTGGGATTCTCCTTGGGATCCAACCTAAGTGTTGTCAACTAGAACTTATATACACACATAAATTCTCTTAAGTTTTCAATGTGGAACAACCATTTCAAGAAACTCACATTTACTTTTTTAATTGTCCATTCCACGAATCCGAAAAAGACGTCAACTTTTTATTTACTTATATATGGTTTTGACAAACAGTTTTCATTGTGTGACTTGTTATGCGGTAAGGAATACGTCATCTCTTTGGACCCACCTTAAAAGACGTATGGGCCTTATCCAAATTTGGGCTCAAAATTAGCCCAAAATAAGCCTATAAAACCATATTTTCCCAACAAATACCTTGTTTTATTATTTGAAAATAGGGTTTGTTATCGATAGTAGTTATAAAAATTTATTAATTCTATTATATTTTGTATAATTTTATATTTTGATCTAATGTTTATAGATATAGAGAAGTAACAATTTAATTTTTTATTTAAAAAAAATAAAAATCAAGAGAGAATGACCACTTAAGATTTGTAAAAAAAAAATATCTGGAGGGGCGAAACTCTATAATTTGAAAATAATTATAAGTAATATTAATGGAGATTTTTGACATCGTAAGAATGATCGTCCCTCTAAATCCATTCTTTCTTTTAGTGGATCCTATTACTGTCTTACCCATATGTATATATATATATATTTTTTATTCTTAACCAAGCAAATAAGTTTTCCTTCCTTCTACTACTTTTACTTTTCATCATATTTTTTACTATAATCAAAAGGGCCCTAATGATCTATTAGGTTTACTGGAATGATCAATTTTTTTCATAATATCCCATCTCATGCTTTGGTCCTCAAAAAATAATGAAATAATAATAATAATAATATATTATAAATAAAATCATAATTCCTCGTACAACAATTATTCCATAAAGAAACAGGTAATAAATAATTATTTTATTTCATTCTATTTCATCCCAATAAATCAAACAATACATACAAGTTTCTATTACTTCTATTTTTCATCATATTGTCTTGCCAGAATCAAAGTCACCCGTTGATGAATTATTGACCTCGAGTCTTTATGTGCAACTACATTTTAAAGGAAATTACAATCAATGTGTTTGGTTTGAGTTTTCTGAATTAAATTTTTAAAAAATTGAATTTTTTTATTTTCATATTTTTTTATTTTTAGTGAATATTTTTAAAATCTTAAACATTTTTTTTATTTTTTTAGATGCACCATACTTAGATGTATCTAAAAGTAAAAAATTTGTACAAGAATATTTTAAAAAATTAATAAATACATAAAAATACAAAAAATGTACTGAATTCTTGCATTATTTTTTTTTCTTGTATTTTGGATATTTAGTGAATTTTTAAAAGATTTTTTTTACAATTTTTTTACTTTTTAAGTATATTTATGTTAGGTGTGTCTAAAAAGTAAAAAAAATTACTTAAAATATTTTTAAAAATTCAGTAAAAACAAAAAAAAATATAAAAAATAAGAAATTAGAATTTTCTAAAAAGTGTTTTTTGGAAAATAGAACCAAGCACGGTGATAACTTTTTTAAAAAAATTAAAAAAAAAAAAAAGAGAAAATACATTGAAACTTATAAATTTAGCATAACTCCTATAAGATTTTTAATTCACATCACTTAATTCGTTTTCATTAATAATTTATATATATATATATATATATATTATTGTTTAACAAAAATTGAGTAGTCTCAAACATGTGATATTATTCAATATTTTCGAACATGTGATGTGATACTTTTGAATCAATAAAAGCTCTAATAAATGGAATGAGTGAATTGACTTAATTCACTTTAGTCATTTGGGTGGGGTTTAAAATTCACTTTTCAACTTTTTAATTTATTTTTGATCACATGATCTCTTATATTTTTATACATTTTTTTTAAAAAAAAAAATCAAAAAGTCAATTTTTAATTATTTTCCCAAAACACTCCAAAATTAGCTTTATCAATCTCTGTCGAATAATTTTTCAAGAAAGATTTAGAGTGTATATCATATGTACCTTATAATTAAAGAATAAAATGATATAATTCTATACTTTCTGAGTGATAACTATAAAAAAAAATTATAATAAAAAATCACATGAGACATAATCAAAGATCTCATGAGTCATATTAAAATATTGTCATAACTAAAGAAAAAAATGACTTAATTAGATGTGCAAATGGTACACCCTTTCAAGGAGTGTGTATAGTAAAATTTCCCTTAGAGGAATGTAGTTGAGTTTTATTTGATGTGAATTGAGTTTTATTTTCTAAAAAATATCCAAACATATATTATTAATATTTTTCTATAATTTAATTTTGGGTAGATAAAATAATTTTTTTGTCAAAACTTTCTTTCTAAGTGCCCAACCTAGTATTTATTAATTAAAGTTATGGGACTTAATACTCTTTATTAATATTTTGGTGAACAATTTGACTAATGTCGAGTGATAAGCAGTGCAAGAGCTTGATTTGACCCGTTCTTAATTATCTCAGTTTGGGCCTTGACCAAGCTTGGACATGGGTTATTTTGTTTGGTTAAGTTTTGAAAAAATATATATACTAATTTGACAGAAAGAAATACCTGTGCAGTAGAAAAAATTAAAATATTTTTGCTTCAAAAAAGAGAAAATCATATAAAAAATGATAGAAGTAACATTATTATTTTACTAATAGTCTCACTAATACACCCTTTGTGAGATAATATGTGCATTACTCATATAGGTATGGGTTCTGCGTTTACGTTTTTTGTCAAGTTCGTATTCAAATGTGAAGAAAAAAATAGAGAAAAAATATTTTAGAAATTTTTATTTTTGAACAAATGGGTGAAAATGTTTTTGTAGCCACTTAATTTCCATCATAATTACATGAAGCTAAATTTTATTGACCGGTCATGTTCATTTCATTCTGATTTTTGTCACGAGTTATATGCTAGGTAATTTTACTGGTATTGTTTTTTTTTTTTTAAATCACAATTTTTTTGTGCTTCCCATCTACAAGCTTTATCATTATCAACTATAAATATTGTTTCATATGTACATAAAAAGGAAATTTATTCACATAGATGTTCAAATTCAGCGATTCAAATTCATTTCATTTTTTTTCTACTCATGCATTTGAGATATTGGTGAAAACCAAAAAAAATTAATTTTAAAATTTTTACTTTAAAAATGATTATCTTAAGGGCATTAAGTCTAAAAGTCTAATTTTAAATTTGTTTTGGTCAAAGATTCACACTCTGAAATACTTTCTTCATAAGGACAAGCGTTTGCAAAATGACCAAACTATCCCCTTCACGCATTTTATCTCCAAAATTATAGCCATTGAAACTATCAGTTTGTTCAAAAAAGATCTCAAACTCACGTCTCTCTCTCACATCTCTTTCTATCTCTCATCAGTTCTTTCTCATCAGATCTCACCAACTGGAGGCAACGATTCACCACTGTCCTTCACTTTACCGTCATCAGATCTGTCTCTTTTTCTCCTCTTCCCACCATCTCTCTCTCTCACTCCTCTCATTTATGGTTTGCAAGTGAGAAATGGAGATCTGTGCTGTGTATTGACTTCGCAGATCGACGGTGATGGCGGCGAAAATCTCTTTGTTTTCGTTCATCAATCGTCAATTCGATCTGAGGGTTTTTGAAGCCTCAGAAATGGTGAATCTGTTGAGTTTGTGATCGAATCAGGCGAGGATGGCCATACCAAAGCAGTTGATGGTTCATATATATGTATACTATGTGTTTGTATATACATCTATGTGAGGTTTTGTTGATGTTGTTGTTGAGATCTGTAGTTTAGATTTGTTCATCTTGTTTTTATTTTATTTTTTGAATTAAAGATCAAATGGTAATGGCCACTGTGTATGTTTACATATAGATCAGACCTATTTGTTTATTATTGTTGTTGTTTTTGTCGTCATTGTCGTCAGCGTCCAACAAATCATCCCTCATCTATTTGTTTTTTTTTTTTTTTTTGGTGTGAACACATAGAACAAACAAATAAGATATGTGTGAATTTGAACAGATCTGTATTGAATTTGAACAGATCATAGAAATTGAGAGATTTGTTGTAATGGTAAGAAAGAATTTGAATAGATCATAGAAATGAAGAACACTAACAGATCTGTGTAGATCGGTTATATATGTATATATCTAGATTTGTGGAGATCTCAGATCATATCTTTATTTTTTTAGTTGTTGATTATTGTTGTTGCTGTTGTTCATCATGATGAAGAAACAAAATGAAACATATAATCAAATTTGGTTAGATATTTGAACGAATAAGGGGGAAAAAAAATAAACAGATAGTCAAAAAATTTGAACAGATAATAAATTTGGGCAGATAGAATTTTATTTAGACAAATATTTAAACAGGGTAAAAAAAATTGAACAAATAGGAAAATTTTTGAACAGATAGTCAACGAAAGTTTACAGATAAAAAAAATCAACAGATAAATTAAGTGGGAAAATTGAAAAAAAAATATATCTTTAAAAACAAACAAAAAGACTTCTTACGAATCTATTTCACAAAAAAATAGACCTCTCATTAATAAAAAAAAATCCATTAAACCTAATATCTTTTATCCTTCCTAGTTTGAATTTTTCAACAATTATCTCTTATCTGAAACCAATATGGAATTTGACACACTTCTTTTGTATCTAAACAAAAAAATAATTGGTTCAATATAATAGAATCTAATAACCTATCTTTCTAACAAAATATGGCTATAAATGATAAAAATTATCATTTTGATTTTAGATGGTTCACACTTTCAACACGTCCATAGCATGGAAGCTGTTACCAAAATCTATCTTCATATCTATCTTCAGCTGTTACCAAAATCTAAAGGTTAGTTCTATTTATTTACCAATAAGAAAATTACAAATTATACTCAAATTAATACCAATCCATAAATGCTCAAAAGCCTATTTAAAATCTCGGATAAAAGCCTTAATCTTCATCTTTAAAATTTCCGATACAACCAGCAAATGAAGAGAGCAGTAGAAGAAATAAATTTAGGGTAAATTATCAATAGATCCTATTAGTTGGATTTAATTCTCATTAAATCCTATTAAAAATAAGTCTAGATAAAATTATCGCTAAAAATAATTTTTTTATGATAATTTTTTTATATGTCTCTAAAAATTAATAATTAATGACTTTTTTTTGTCATAATTTTTATAAATTGTCGGTAGAACTTACAATTAGTGATTTTTTTATAATAAATTTTTTTTACAAGACTTATTAAACAATCAATCTACTTATTAAAACCTACGCGTAATCACTAAAGAATTTAATAATAAAGTGTGAGAATTTGATTACGGAAAAGTTTGACAAGAGGTATGAATCCTCGTTTTGAGTTGAATAATTACTGTAAATTGTAATGACATAATAAATGTAAATTGTAATAACAGACGAATTATTTGACATTTCTAATCAACTGGCATTGGATGCAGAAGCATTTGTGACAGATTTATTTAATTTATGCAGTAGCTTTATTATTTTTTTGAGTAAATTATAAACAATTTTTCTAAAATTTTATTAAAATACGAATTATCCTCTATAATTTTGAAAATTATATGTTATCTCTTGAGATTTTTAATTTCATAACAAAATTGTTCCTTCTATTAATAAATCATTAAGTCAATTAATAATTTTTAATGATGTTAAAAATATGTTTCAATTAATAATTTATGTAATTTTATTATTACATAGGAGAACAATTATGAATTTTATTTTTTTCAATTAATTCTATTAAATAAAAAATTCTAATAAGGAGATATTTATAATTTTTCAAATTACAAAAACTAATCTATATTTTAAGCAAATCTCGATAGTGTATTTGTAATTTATCCTTTTTTTTTAGATGGCAGTACCTTTATTAACCCCCCCCCCCCCAAAAAAAAGGTGTAATGACATTGTTATTTCATTTAATTGAGTTTCGATTAATCTGATATTATTTTTATATAAGGTCATATAATTATAATGAACTAGGTAAAGGGAGAACCCACACTTCTCATCCCTCCTCTCTCTATCTCTCTATTCTTTCTCTTTCCCTCATTAGAAGTCAAAATGAAAGTAATGTAATAGGAGATGTATCATCACTCGTTAGTTAATTTGTTAATTCAACCCTTTAATAATATAAGAGGAGGCGAAACATTTTCATTATAAATAAAGAATTGTTTTCTATTTCTTCAAATAAAATTTTACAATTTTTTCATTCTTCAAGAGTGTATTTCTTTTTCTATAGCCATATCAATTATGTCAAGATTATTATGGGCTCTTTCCAAATTCCAACATTTACCACTTTTCTATAGTCTTATTTTTTTTTTTTTTGGTAATAAAGATGGAAATTAGATTGATAATAGTTAAGCGGTTACAGTTCTAGGGTAAAAAGAACCCCTAGCGTCTTCAAAAACTTGAAGGGAGATACAATTAGGAATAGTAGAAAAAATAAGTAGACCCTCATGATTGAATCCTTCGTTGGCAAGCAAATCTGCGCATTTGTTTCCTTCGCGGTAGGTATGGCTAATAGTTGAGGTACCGAGCTGGTCCAGGAGGTACCTGCAGTCATGAATGAGATTACTAAGTTGATGACAATGGTTGGAATTACCAAGAATGAGATTTTGCATGATGGCTGCATCTGTTTCCACTTCTATTCCTGTGAGATTAAGATCAAAAGCAAGTTTTAGACCATCTCGCATGACCCAAAGTTCAGCTTCGATACTGGACGAGTGACCAATGTTGCGGCAGAAACCAGAAATCCATTTACCCGTCCAGTCCCTAATGATACCACCAGCAGCGGCAGGCCCAGGGTTATTTTTTTAGGCACCATCGGTATTGAGTTTGAAGAGACCAGGTTTGGGGGGGAGCCAAGAGATAGTGGATGGCGTAAAGGGGCGTGGTTGCTTGGATGGAGACAGATGTTGCCATTCAATGGCAGATGCAATGGCCAAGGGGGGGTTGAGCAAGTGAGGGTTGGGGGTGGAGAGACACCAAGAATTGTGATTTTTCCAAATGAACCAGCAAGAGATGGGAAAAAAGACTGACCAGTCTGCAGATGAGTTATGGGTTAGGTTGGAGGTACAGTTGGATTTAATCCAGACAGCGAGAGGGTGGGCGAAAGAGGGGGTGGCATCGGCTGGGATTTGGAGAGCATCCCAGAATTGTTTAGCAAATTTACAGTCCCTAAGGACGTGAGTGGTGGTTTCAGGATGGATAAGGCAGCGAGGGCAGATAGAGTCACTAGTGATATGGCGAAGAAGGAGGTTGTCTTTGGTACTAAGGCGTTGGTGAAGAGTGAGCCAAAGGAAATGGGATATTCTAGGTGAGCTTCGACTCTTCCAAAGCCAAGTCCAGTTATCAAAGGGAGGGGATGGGGGAAAGGGTTTGGAGTGTAAGTAAGCAGAGCTCGAGGTAAAGGACCCATCAGGGGAGAGTTTCCAAGTGAGGCAATCATCAGTGGGATTAAACCATTAGAGAGTGATGCAAGAGAGGAGGCTAGTGATAGAAGATGGGAGGGAAACGGAGAGGCTGTTTAGGTTCCAAGAGTTTGCCGCCCAACAATCTCTAACCAAAAGGTGCTGGTCTGAGAGGGTGAGAGGCCCTTCGATGAGGGATCAGAGTGGGCCAGGGCCTAACCAGTTGTCAAACCAAAAGGAGGTATGGAGGCCATTTCAAACGAGGATTTTGGAGCCTAATTGGAAGAGATCAGCCCCTTTGTTAATTCCTTTCCAAGTGAGAGAGAGGGCTGAGGTCTTAGAACAGGGTTTGGAGTTCAGAACTTTAACCCAAAGTTTATGTTTTTCAGAGAGAAGTCTCCAATTGAGCTTGGCCATGTTGACATTGTTTACTAGGCTAGCTTGTCTGATGCCTAACCTTCCAACTTTCTTTGGTTTGGCTACATTATCCCAACTGATGGAGTGTATTTTCTTTTTTTCAGAGGTGGTACCCCAAAGGAAGTCCTTGTTGAGTTTGTTTATTTTATTGGTAATAGACTTAGGGATGTGGTTGCATTGCATGACATGGTTAGGGATGGCTGAATTGATAGCTTTGATAAAGGTGACTCGGCCCGGGAGGGATAGTAATTTGGATTTCCAACCGGTCAGTTTATTTTGGATTTGTTCGAGGATGAAGGAGAGGGAATTGGCGGATGGACGGGTGTGGTGAATGGGGCAGCCAAGGTATTTCCCAAGGTTGGTGGTGATCGGGATTTGGAGTTTGTTGGCAAGGTGGGTCTTGGCTTTATCATCCAAGTTGGCGAAAAAGAAGACTTTGGATTTGCTCAGATTGATTTTTTGGCCTGATTTGCAACAGAAGTCGTTAAGGACAGAGGCTATGGTTGAGCAATTTTCCTCAGTGGCTTTCCCAAAGAGGATTAGGTCATCAGCAAAGAATAAGTGAGATAAGATGGGACCGGATCTACTAATTTTAATGGGTGACCATAGTTTTTGATCGCAAGCTTGGGTGATGGCAATGGACAAGTATTCCATGCAAAGGATAAAGAGATGGGGGGAAAGAGGATCACCCTGACGAATACCGCAGGAGGGGGAGAAGGTGTCTATTGTGCCACCATTGAACAGGATTGACATGGTGGAGGAAGAAATACAAGAGAGAATGATGTCAATCCAAATCTTTGGGAAATTGAAGAACATGAGGATGTGACGAATGAACCCCCACTCAAGTCTGTCGAAGGCCTTTTCTAAGTCAAGCTTGATGATCATTTTCCCACTGTTGCCTTTTATAGCACGAAAGCTGTGGACAACCCCCTGAACAATAACAACATTATCAGTTCCTTTCCTTCCCGGTATGAAACTGGTTTGGTAGGGACTAATAAGGTTGTCGAGCAGGGGTCTGAGGCAAGCAACAATGGTTTTGGTGATGAGTTTAAAAATGGTGTTACAAAGACTGATGGGGCAGTATTGGGTGATGAGTTTTGGATTAGTGGTTTTGGGAATGAGGCAAATGTAGGTGTGGTTGATATTGGGGTCAACCGAACCAGTAGAGAAGACATCAGAGATGACTCTCATGACGAAGGGGGCTAGGATGGTCCAGTATTTTTGGAAAAAGACGGAATGGAGGCCGTCAAGGCCGGGAGCTTTCCAAGGTTTAAAGGACCCAAGGATAGCTTTTATTTCAAGGGCAGTGAGAGTTAAGCAGAGGGAGGGATGGTGGCTGACATTGATTTGGGGGAAAGGGAAAGGAGGGGGGAAGGTGAGGGTGGTGGAGGTGGTGGCGGTGGAGAATAGTGAGGAGTAGTGGGAGATGAAGGAGGTTTTGATACTAGATTCATCAAAAATCCAATTGTTGTTGGTGTCACGGATGGCTAGAATTTTGTTTCTGCGGCGACGAGTGAGCGTAGATTGGTGGAAAAATTTAGTGTTTTTGTCGCCATCCAGAACAAAGTTGATACGGGGTTTGAGGGCTCAAAATTCCTCTTCAAGCTTGAGGATGTCATTGAAGTCTTTGACAAGAGTTTTTTCCAGGTTGAAGAGGAAAGGGGAGGGGTGAGTTTCAAGGCTTTTTTGGACTCCCAAAATGCGGGAGGAGATATGTTTTTACCTGTGGAAGATGTTACCGAACGAAAGTTTGTTCCAAAGCTTGACATTGGCTACAAAGAGGTTGACACAAGTTGAGAATGGGAGGGTGTTGTCACGCCAACTGTTTTTGATGACCGAGAAGATGCTAGGGTCAGAGAACCAAATTGTTTCGAAGCGAAATGGACGGGTCGGTCTGAGTATGGGAGAAGGGTCTGTGTCAAGGAGGATGGGGCAGTGGTCAGAGTGAACTCTGGGAAGGTGGAGGACTTTGGTTTCAGGGTAGAGGAGCTGCCAAGAGTTGTTGCACCAATATCTGTCAAGCCTTTCACAGATTAAGGCTCTAGTGGTGCGAAGGTTGGTCCAGGGGAAGCGGGGGCCAGCAAAGCCCAAGTCAATCATACCACATTCATCCATACATTCTTTGAATCTTCTAGCACGGTGGGGTTGGATTGCACGGCCACCAAATTTATCTACACTAGTTAGTATTTCATTGAAAACTCCAAGCATGAGCCATGGAGAGGAGTGTGTAGCAGAAAGCAACATAAGGTTATCCCATAAAATGCATCTGTGATTATAATGAGAACTAGCATAAATAGCTGAAAGAAGCCAAGGAGAGGGGTTAGAAGGGACCTTAATCTAGGCGTGGATCTCCTGCTCGGTGGTCAAGAGGACTTCACAGTCAATCTCCAGGTCATTCCATAGCAACCAGATGCCTCCGGCAAAACCGATGGGATCAGAAATATGGACATTAGAAAAACCTAGGTTTTCACTGAGGGTTTTACCTCTGGTTCCACCCACTCTAGTTTCAGTGAGGATGACAAGGTGGGGGTGGCATTCATTCACAAGAGTGAAGAAATGGCGGCGAAAATGTGGGCTAGCAGCGCCACGGCAGTTCCATAGTAAGACCTTCATTGGAGGATTAAAGAGGGGGAAAAGTGGGGACGGGATTGCCTCCCCGTTGATTACTTCCTCGCTGTTAGTGATCCATCCCGGACCCAGGAGATTGTCCTCCAGTGGCATTGGATCGAATGCCAGCGTTGGTATGAGAGCTATGTTGTGAGTTAGACTTGAGTTTCCTTGCATCATGAAGGACTCGACGGAGACGTGAAGGAGGTGCAAGTCTGGTTCTGCTATGATCCTCTCTGCTTGGTAACAGTGTCCCTCTAGAACAAAGGTTCTTAGGTGATTGGCAAGGTAATGGTGGTCTAGAGTGGGTAGTGGTGGAGTCGGCAGGAGGGTTTCGGCCAGACAAGGGTCTAGGAATGGTTGAAGGTTTGGGAGAAAGTTGGTTGTGGGAACAATTATTTGGTTCAACTGGATGGTTTGACGGGGGCAATCTGTGAGGTGAGTATAGGGGGTTGAGAGGTAGGTTACTATCACAGTTTGGCGATTTAGGAGGTGAGCTGGGAAGGGGGAGTATTGGGAGAGAGACATCCATATTTGGAGGATATCTAGGTCGAACCAGCCAAGTATGTGGGTGGGGTCCCTTTGGATTTCCGTTAGAAGACGAAAGTCTACTGGACAGTGGTGATCTTGAATTTCCATGAACCAACCTGGGTTGTTGAGGGTCTGGTGGGTGGATTGATTTGGGCGAGTGTTGGGATGGTGGAGTCTGAAGGGAATCTGGGTATCTGGGTGGGCTTCTGGGTTGGGATGTATCCGACTTCGCAGGTTTCTGGACGTCATGTTGTTTCGCCGGAGACGGGTGCGGAGACGAGGCATTGGTTGAGTAGGCAGAAGAATGAGGTCGAGATAGAGTGGTGTTAAGGGGATGAGTTTGAGTTTGAGTTTGAGGAGTGAGAGTATTGTAAGTTTGAAGGGGTATAGGGTTGGGTGGGAGCAGACAGATGGGATCATTTGGGAGGGTTAAGGAAGCACTGTCAGGTGTGACAGATGATGGAAGGGTGAAAGTTTCAGACGAGGTCAAAGGGGGGCAGACTTGGATGGGTGGGGTGGGGCTTGATGTATGATAGTCTTCAGAAAGGTTTGCAAGGATAGAGAAATTATTTGAATTAAGGATAGGGGTGGCTTGAAAGAAGGCAGCTGACAAGGAGCCAGAAGAGGCAGGAGGTGCAGAGGGGTCAGAGGAGCAGGTTGACTGGACCTGGACGGTAGGGGGTTCTGGTATTGATGGTTTTGTATTTTTTTGCCAGACAGGGTGGTGTACCAAGATGTCAGTTTTACGGCGAACGAAAGGGTGGTTTGGGGGTCGGTTGGTGGTTTTGCGGTGGCGTTCAACAAGCATCCAAGGTCCAAAATGGGTTTCAGGGGAGATGGTGGGTGTGGTGTTTGTTGGTGTGTTGATTGGAGGATTGGTCGAAGGTAGGTGTGAGTGGGTAGAGAGAGAAGTGCTACAGTTACCTCGCTTATGGCCCAGTTTGCCACAGTCAAAGCAGATTGATGATATGCCTTCGTAAGAGACTCTTTGAGTGATAGTGCCAATCCGGATTTTTGCAATAAGTGGTTTGGAGATATCAACTTGGACACATAGTCTGGCAAATCTCCCTTTGTTGCCATTCTCTGTGTGAACATCAATTTTCAGAAGAGTACCCAGTTTAGCACCAATCTTTTGGAGAATGGATCTGTCAAAGAACTCAATCGGGAGGCCAGTGAGTCTGGCCCAAACGACTGTGGAGTGGGTAAGGGAGTGGGTGGCTTGAAACTTCGGTTCCCATTTTCGCACCGCAATAAAGTGAGCTCCAATGAATCAGGGTCCTTCATTTAGTACCTTAGAGAGGTCTTCATCGTTAATGAATTTGATGATATAGAAATGGTTGCCCAAATCTAGTCCGATGTTGCGACCCATGAGTTTGACAATGATGGCTTTCAACCAAGGGGTGCGTATTCGGGCCTTGTCTTCACTGGTGAGAGTAATGGCGGGGACAAGTTCATCTTCGTCAACTGCCTCGTCGTCGAAGAAGGTATAGGGGGGGAGGGGTTGAGGGTGGAGTTTGAGAAAAGAGGGGTGGTGAGGGCATCCTTAAAGGAGAGGGAAGTAGAGGTAGTACCTGGGCTACAAATGGATTTGTGGTAATAATGTTCTTGTTGGTTGATTTCTTCAGTGGAGGGGTCCACTGGGTTGCCATTTGGCTAGGCTTGGTGGTTACCAGTTGCTATGGAGTTTCGTGTTGACGCCAGTGGGTCCTTTTGCCGGTGAGCAGTCGTGCTTGACTTTCTCTCTCTCTCTTTAGTCATTCCATGGTTTTTTTTATTAAATTTTGGGACAATTTTTTGCAGAATTACTTAATGATCTTTCCCATAATTATAAGTTTGGTTAGGATTAAATTGGTAAAAGTGTGAAAAATGAAACAAATTAAAAATATTTATGTGCGTTTAGAGTAATATTGGTAAAAATAAGAAAATGAAATTTATTATATAACATATAGGAAAACTCTAATATATATTAGCATAGTACTTTGATTATTAATTTCATTTTTTTTTTTAACCAAACACAATAAATTTTCCTTCCTTTTGTTACTTATATATTTCATCATAGTTTTTATTATAATCAAAAGCACCCCAATACATTAGGTTTATTGAATGATCATTCTATTATAATATCTTTTCTTACGGTTTGTTCCTTCAAACGTAATGAAAAAAATATATACATATATTATAAATAAAATCATTATTCATCTTGTAACAATTATTCCATTAAAAAGATAATATTATCTTACCATAATCAAAGGCACCCATTAATAAATTATTGACCTCGAGTCTTTATGTGCAACTAGATTTTTAAGTAAATTATAAAAAAAAAAAAATCTCTTAAAATTTTAAAAATAAAAACAAAAATATGTTAAAATTTTAACATAATTATAATAAATTTCTATAAAAAAAAATTTAATTCACAATCAAAAATTATAACGCTTATTATATTTCTTTTCTAAAATTCAAGGGTAATCACTATAATTTACCCTTTTTTTTTTTCCCCTCACAATCAAATTTGTTCACTTCACAACGAAGATATTCATGCTTTTAAAAATTAAAAAATAAAAATAAAAACTGAAATATAAATAGAAAAAGCAATATAACAGCTCAAACCATAAAAAAAATCAGGACCGTTTATTCATCATCTTATCAGCAGCCTCCTTTTTCTTCTTCCTGGTAGCATAATTCTTAGCATGAAAGTCAACAAAAAGAACCAAAAGCGAAGCGTTGAAAACCGCATTGAAGCACCAACCCCAGATCCCGGAGCACCCTAATCCGGTGAAATGATAATACAACATCAAACCCGACACCGCAAAGCTGAACACGAACTGTATAATCTGACAGTCGGTCACCAATCTCTTCCACCACGGACGCTTCCCCAGCGCGCACAATAAGTAGTATGCGTACATTAGCGTGTGAACGGAGGCGTTGGTAACGAGCGCCACTGGGAGGAGAGACTGTGATGTGGAGAGCCACAGGTAACACATGATAACAACCACGGCGTGGTGGTACACGTGGAGGAAGGAGAGCCGTCTGATGCTGGTGTTGAGGATGATGAGAAGGGTGTCGATGAATTCGAGGAGTTTTGAGAGGTAGAAGATGTAGGCCCAGAAGAAGATGGGCCCAGTGGGCTTGGTTTGGTTTTTGGGGAAGCAGAAGATCCATTTAGGGTTGGGGATTTGGGAGAGGGTGGAGAGGGAGCAGCCTAGAGCCATGGTGGCGGAGAGGAGGAGGAGGAGGAGGTTGTGGGCGGCGGAGATGCGGTGGAGGAGGGTGGCGGAGAGAGGAGGGAGGTGGAGGCGGTGGTGGTGGAGGAGGAGGGTGAGGGTGAGGTAGGTGAGGACTGTGAAGGTGAGGAAGTGGAGAGAGGAACCCCATGTGTGGCCTTGTTTCCACTCGAATTGGCTGATTGTTGGGTGGTCTACTAGCCAGTAGTGGAGGTGGAAGGAGAGGTTGTTCATTTTGTGCCTCCACGCGCCGCCGTGGAGGGAGGTGGTGTATGGGATGAGAGAGATAGAGAGTGGATGCTAAATTGGGAAATTAGAAGTGACATACAATGATAAGGTTTTTTATATATTTTTGGATTATTATATACTATCGTTTAAAAAGATTTGGAAAATTTGCAAGAAAAGTCCTAGAGTATGGCTTAATAACAAATTAAACACTAAAATTTTAATATCTATCATATTAAATCCTGCATTTTTAAATGAGTTTCAATTCTATCCATTTGTCCAAATTCGTTTCTATAAGTGACGAAGATGGATAAATTAGTCTTTTTACCAGCTTCCTCACCACTGTCCCTCCTACCACTATTGCACTTTCTTCTACATTTCCTTTAATTTTTTTTATTTTTTTTTTTTTGATCAGCGAAATGAAATTTTATTGATAAAGAAAGCATTACATGTAAAAGTTTATATCAACAAAGAAGGAAGTGTAAAGAGCATCAATGCTAACCTTAATAATCCTAACTAAGTTAGCGCCGCTAAAGAAGCACAATTATTTACAAGCACTTGACCCAAGATTTGTGAGAAACCAATCAAAAGGAACCAAAGGAAAGAGAATGACAAAAACAGAATAACAAAACTAGTGACATTTCCCTTAACTTGTTTTTATTATGCCATTATTTTCATAATTCTTACTCCACTATTATTACAGCGACATTTATTCTTATCCTGATTTTCTATACACACCTTAACAATCTCACTAGATCTTAATAATTTTCAACTGATCTACACCAAATCTTTGAATGCTCATCAATGATATAGGATTTTTGTTGTAGATTTCTCGATAAGTAAAACATAGAAGAGGGAAGTAAGAAATAACAACCTAACAATTTTACAAATAGTAATGCTATGTAGCTCGAATCTGTCCTTTCCCGAATCTCCCTGAAATCAAAACGACGTCGTTTTGATTTTTTTTTTTTTTCCAGAAGAAGAAAATCAAAAAAGAAGAAGGAAGAAGAAGAAAGAAGAAGAGAGAAAGAGAGACCGAGACCAACATCAACCATTCATCTTCATCATCAACATCATCATCAGATCCAGAAAAAAAAAAAAAAAGCAGATCCAGAAAAAAAAAAAAAAATCAACCATTCATCTTCATCATCAACATCACCATCATCAACATTTTTATTTTTTTCCCTTCATTTCAGATCGAGAAAAAAAAAAATTGGGCTGCGCTGCGACGGCCTCGACGCTTGATCGGCGGAGGCGGCGGCGATCGGCGACGGCCTTAACCCTTTCTCTCTCTCCATTCTCTATTTCCCTCTTTTCTCTCTCTCTCTTTCTCTTTCTCTCCCTCTCCTTCTCCCTCTCCCTCTTCCTCTCTGCATTTCTGACACAAAAGAGGGAAGAAAAAAGAAAAAAGAAAAAAAAAAAGAAACTGCCCAAAACGACGTCGTTTTGGACAGTCGGGGGATTCGGGAAAGAAAAATTCGGGAAGAAAATCATTTTCCTTTTACAAATCTTCATTGGGGGGTGGCACTGGCAATAGGGGTGGTCATTCATCGGGCCAGATTCGAGTTGGGCCATCACTACCTAATAAAAGACTTCATGTTTACCCATCCCGCTAGGCCCAAGCATCGAGCCTATATAATCCAACCTAAGCCCGACCTTGAATAAATTATAATTTTCAAACCCATCTCGGGCCATATACATAAGCTATAAAATAAAAAAATAAAAAAATTAAACATCATAGTACCTGTTATTTTTTCATAAATAGACAAAAGCCTATAATACAACTAACCATTAAAGATATCATATTAATTAAAACATTGCAAATTTTTTAAAACCAAACACACCCATAATTCCAAAAGTCTATAGTTTTTTAAACCAAACTATTAGTAATGCATCAAATTAAGAAAAAATATCCATAATTTAATCTTCAAATTTCTTCAAACATTTTTTTGTGAATGTTTTCAGCAAAACAATGACTACTTGAATATTTTACAAATTACATGGCCAACAATAAAAGGGTGTATATATATTAATGTATTATATAAATTAAATTAAATATGTAGCGGGTAGGGTCAGATAAAAAATATAATTTTCAAATCCGACCCATTGATCAATTTGATTGAAAATATCAATCCAACCCAGTCTTATAGGCTAAAATAATATTTTTAAATCCAAAAAAATAGAATTAAATTAAGCAAGTCAACGGACGATACCCATCCTTAGATGGCAATATGTAGGAGAAAAGGAAAGAAATGTGAGGATGGACAATGGAAAAGGGAAAAGATGTCAGTGGTGGAAAAGGGAGAAGATTATATAGGGTTCAGCCCTATTTAAAAATTTATTATTTTAATTAATTTTTTATAAAAAAATATAAAAAAAAGAAGATATTTTAACAATTTATAATGATTTTTTGCTACATACCTTTCTTCTCAAACATAGCCTAATATAGTGGGATGCATGATAGGAGTGTTTTATGTTTTTTTTGTTTTTTTTGAAGCTCATGATGGGAGTTAAATAGGTTGTTAAGATGATTTGATAAAAAGTGGCTGTAATTTACTACAAGAAGGTAGAGGTTTGAGATTGCTAATGGTTTGAAAGAATGAGTGAGACGTGTTAAAAATAAAAAAATAAAAAAACTTCTCCATTAGTCTAATTTAAACGAAGATTGTACAAATAATTAGGTTTAATTTGTCAATTATACATTTTAAATAAAAAGTCAAAAATTATTATAATAGAGCCAAATGAATATGTACAAATGCTCACAACTGCCTACAAATCACTATATAATATAAGAATACATTTAATCTTTCTAGCTTACCAACCGAGAGTTGGATTTGTTTTATTATAATTAGAAATGCACATGATTAAATTAATTAATAAAATAAAACCCTAGGTTCTTGACACCACTGTAGCCAATAGCTTCGACAGAAATTTCATTTTTTATCTCACAAAAGACTCAAGAAATTAGATGCAATTAAAAAACTATTTTACGTTCGCTAGTTTGTCATTCAACACCCCTATGAACTAGACAAAAATTGAGATGATCTTCAACTTCAAACATAAGAGTACACTTCTAATCATGATACAAACACATTTAATCTAATAATAATAATAATAATAATAATAATAATAATAAGAGGCAAAAAAATTGGGCAATCTTATCTAATATTCTCCTCATTTCAGTTATTGTTCCTTGTAAAATGCCATCTCTCTTAGCTGCTTCAACTTCTCATGGCAAATCAAGTTCAAGTTGCATAATCGGCCTACAAAATTGAACAATTTGCTACCAACTAGTATAAAGTAGCTATGCCGAACCTGCAGTTACCTTTTTCCTGACAACTCTCTTTCTCCGAGCCTTGGGAGGTGGCGCTTCCCCTTCGGCAGCAGAGTCGCTTTGCCCTTGTTTGATGCCGAGAAGCCCAAGCCCTGAAACTATGGCATTCTTGGATATGAACCAATTTGAAGAAGGCTGACTAGCAGGCTCGGATGGTCTATTATATGCCTTTTGTAAGAGGTCGTCTGAATGAGCTAGCGGATCCACCTCTACCCCAAGCCAAGCCAGCCTGGATCTCTCTCCTAATTGAACATTCAAAATCCTGCAGAAATTTCGGAACACCATTACACAATAACTTGATATCTAATGGGAGTGACCAGAAAAAGAAAATATTAGTTTAGAGCCAAAAGGTTTTGAGGGTTGAACATGGGATTCTCCCAACGTTTACCATACCCATAATCAGGGTTAACTTTAAGAAAAACTGCTACTATGTTTGTTAGAATCTTGCAATTCACAATTCGATTCATATGATTCGATAAGAGTTTCAACCAAAATGATTTGATTCATATTATTGAATCTTAAATTAAATGAATCTTACAATTCAATTGCAATTAGTTGCAATTTCATTCTGGTTGCATAACATGGAACGGCGTCGTTATGGCAAAATTGAAAAAAGAGATCAATTAATTATGTTAATATATGCGATTTTATATGTATATACATGTATATAATTTAGTTATATTGATATTTATTTCAATTTAAACACTGTGCGTACTTTTTATGTATATATATTGCTAAAAAAAGTGAATCTTACATTTCAAAATTCACTATTTTAACAAAATAATTCAAAACTCGATTCGCAATTTGACAACAATGACTACTAATTATAAAGGAAAGAACAAACCTTAAAGCAGTACTGAAAACCAGTGGCACTCCAATAACATCAAAATAATCAATCATTGCTCTATCGATTCCACATAGCAGCTGATACCGCAGGTTTGCATATAGGCCAAGGAAAGCCCCATAACCAAGTGCATTAGTATTCACAGAAGGAATTGTAACAGACAACCTGCCAGATAACATAATGATTGCCGAAACTTAAACCAAAAAGGCATCAAGTGAATGGAAATTGGAAAAGATACTCAAAAATGTTAAAACATAACAATGAAACAAATAAGAAGATAAAAAAAGAAATGTATCCACAGAACATTGTTTACCTTCCCTCTTTTTTACGGGCACACAGATTTGACAAAGCAGCTTGCGCTGCACCAGAAGTAAATCCGACCATACACAACTCTGCAGCCTTGTAAAGAAAAGAATGGATTCGCTTTTGCAGGTCAAATTCTCTAAGCGGGTAGCTCTTCTCAAATATATTGTTCGGAAGTTTTTGCAATGTGTTTTGCAAATCAAATCGGAATGTGTGTCCATATGAACGGCAAGGAGCAAGTGACCACACAACAATAGCATTGCACGCAGTTACAGTGAGAACATTAATGAGGGCGAGATCCCATTCCTGCTTAATCCTATCATAATGGTAAAGCAAAAATTATTAAGTCAATGTATGTAAATAAACACATAATCTGGATTTTTACTTCTATCTTCATAGTCAGAATAGGAGTAATTACAGGTGAGTGGACCTTTCAGAACATAATTACAGATAGGGCAGCAAATGAACAGAGCTACAAATGAACAGAGCTGTTCATGAACAAGCTCGAGTTTGGCTCAATAAAGGCTCGTTCGAACTCAGTTTGTTAAATTTTTATCGTGTTCAAGCTCGTTAAAATATTAATAAACAAGCCTAAACATTCGAAAGCTCAGCTCATTAGCTTGGTTCGTTAGTTGTTCGTTTAACATTTATTTAAATAATAAAATAAATATATTATTATATATTAAATAATGTAAACCCCAAGGGATTGGCCTAGTAGGTGCAACTTGGGACCTAGGGGTGGGCTCCCTATAGATCTCAAGTTTAACTCTCATTAGAAGCAATCCGCTCATTGGGGCAGAGCCCTCTACCAAGATTTGCCCGATCCACGTGGGGGGTGCTTTGCATGGGTCTGGGTTGAAGTGCACGTAAGCTGGCCTGAACACCCGGTCATCAAAAATATATTAAATAATATAAAAATATGTATAAAAAGTCAGATAAATATATTATTTATAAATTTAAATAATGTGAATAATAGCTAAATTTATTTATATGTAAATAATAGCTAACTATAGATAATAAATTTATATAATATTGGTGGTAGATATTATTATTTTAGTAAGATATTACTTTTTTTTATTATGTTTGTATATATTGTGTATATAATTATATAATCAAAATTTTAATTGTAATTTTAGTCTCATATGCAAATATAAATTTATAATTTGTTTAGCTCGTGAACAAGCTCAAGCTCGAACTAGAATCAAGCCTGAGCCAACTCAACTCGAACTCAGTTTGCTGAATTTTCATTGAGCTTGAGCTCGAGCTCGAACTCGTTAAAATCTTAATAAACAAGCTCAAACATACGAAAGCTCGGCTCAGCTCATGTGCAACCCTAATTACAAATACATGAAAAAGTTTTATAATTTTAATTATTAATATTTTTTTTACTAATTTGTAATTATTTTTTGAAACCTCAACTGATTTGATATTTCTCCAAAATAATAATTACCTTCCCTTACGATTTTCCAACTCCCACCAAACAGAGCAGCCAATTGTGGCAGCCTGCTCCATAAGAAACCTATATAAAAATGCAGGATCTGCAATCATCCTGCACAAACAAACAAAGATGAATAACACAAGGAAATACTCAGTTGCAAATAAAATGTTTAATGTGCATTAAAGCAATCTATCATTTGATAGCTGCAGATAAAAACAAAAAAACAATTGCATATGGATGTTGTTATGAGATGCAAATGAATCCAGACCTTGCGGCAGGTCCAGTTTTGGCAGTAATTTCAAGAAGTGACAGACCCTTCTTTGATATCCCATCACTAAGGTGAAATGTCTAACTGAGATTATATTGGCACATAATATTAGTTTCCAGTGCTTTAACACTCCGTCTCCTTATTGCAGAAAAGTCAATAAATGAATACTTAATTCTGAAGTTTCTGTAACCTGCACAGTAATATGGGTGATACTTACGGTCTAGAACTTCCTAAATTTCTAAAATCCCATCAAGACTAGTTTAGAATGACATTGTCGTTAAAAAATCGACTCCTGGAATCGGAAAACGGAATCATATATTAATGGCAGTCCCAGTCCACAAGGCTCCCCGACACTGACGGGTCTAAAGAGAATCAGATGTACACAGCTATACTGATGAGGATCAGAAAGGCATTGGATGACAATAAATTGAAGAATATAGAAATTTCGTATTATTAGAAATTACAGTTTAATAGGATTTTATTTATTTATTAGCTAGTTTCTTATTACTTTTGGTTTATTAATTAGATAGTGCTTATGTCTATATATATATGGTTTTTATGTATTGATTTTAGAGACTAGATAATATGATTTTTGAATAACTGATATTGAGAGATATTGCTTGGGAGTGGTTCCTTGTTTCCTCTTCTTTAATTCTTCCTCTTCTTGTGGTGCTACATCAATGGTATCAGAGCCAAATAGACCCATGATTTCTGTTTGAACAATGTGGTTGCTTTCTTAATACGATCTCGTTGCTTCGAACCAACGTCACTATTGTCAAAATCAAATTTGAAAGCTTCCTTCATTGAGCATTGACAATTTGATCCCCAAAACAAAACAAAAAAATCTGTTGGAAGCTTCTACCACGTCGCTGCTTCTTCTGTCATCGCCACTACTATAGTTTATCATCGTCGGACTAGTCAAATACCAAGGATCAGTCAGCACCAGCCGTCATCGACTTCTTGCTGGAACATCATTGTCGATAATCATTAATGCATGTTGTGCTGTGTGTTTGCAGGAGTTGATTTGTGGATACCCTATGGACTTATCATTATATCATGAGAAAGCAGACCCAGGTTCTCAAATGGGTCATGACTTTAATTTGACTAGCATCACTTATGAATTTCATGGCTGCTTGAATGATATTCATGTTGCTCCTGCACGTATTTCGATAGAATGAGCTTCATCTCATACCGGTGATATAGTTCCTTCAGTCAACATTCTATTACAACAAATGGTGCTTGTCACTTTTTCCTAGTCCACCAGCTGGGAGGTTTCAAGTATAATGCTACAGAAAATGAACAAAAAGTACACTTCCAACTTATTTAAAGACAATCGAAAGGGAAAATAAGATAAATATAGATCATAATTCACTCCAAAATCAACAAGTTCATAAACTTTTGGTACAATTATGTGCCAAGAAGAAAGCTCCAAAATTTCAAGGTTTTCAGTAAGTAGCAGTCCAGCTATCACACTTATGAATTAGCCAGTTCTATGTACAAATTTTCTAGACCAACACCACAATACAAGTCCTTTTCCTTTCAAATTATATTTCACAAAACCTCCATTCTAGAATCACAATAACAAACAATACAGTAAGTGGATCACATTTTGCATAGATAAAAAGTATTTTAAAAAAAAGAAAATGTGATAATACCTTGTATGCTAATTTGACTAACATATAGAAATTTGAATCACAGAAATGAGAAGAATATTCCAGATGAGATCATGTATTCTGTGTATTATGAATGCCAATAGTAAAAAGAATTCAAAGAATAGGAAAATATGACTAGTAATTTTAGCGCAAATGTCAATGAAGAATCTTGAAATTACCTTCCAATGAATACCCTGGACATTCCTTGAGGAAGTGTTCGAGAAATAAACCTAGTTGTGGTTGGCCTGGCGTTGATTGCTAGAAATTTTACCATTTGTGCTGAGCTGACCAAACCCTGGACGCAACAACACACATCAGAATCCAGCCTCATAATTCTAATGCAAATGTACAGATTAGGAAAAACACTTCACCATTTCATACGCTTGTCGCAGTCCTGCAGGTAAATCCATCATTGTCCTTTGCCACTCGTTTAATACCGCATCAACAAATTTCCTATCAAAAAGCTGGAAACATAACACTAATAATTATTCAACATGAAGTAATTGAGAAACATCAATTAAAACACGATAAAAGGTAATAAAAAAAATAAAGGAATATGCATTTGTGTATCCTGTGTATGCTAACCTCTTGAAAAACTTTCCGTCTCCTAAATAATCCACCTTCATCTCCCTCTTCTCCATCATCAAAGTCATCAAAGTAATCATCATCATCACCATTATCGTCGCCTCCATCACCACCACCATGGCTTAAACCTTTCCCAATATCACCACCGCCGCCTCCAAGTGCAGTCTATGATATTCCAAAAGTACAAGTCACTCCATCAAGAATTGAAGATTAATTAAAAAGAAATAAGTTGGTATAAACCAACCCGAGCACTGATAAACTTCATTTAAAAAACAAAAGGGCATCCTTAACCTGAGTATTCAAATTGCAATAAATACCTACATACTGTTATATTACAAATTAAAATAGAGACCAAAAATATGTAGATAAACCACCTTACATTACTAGCTTTCCAAGACTATAAATGGTTTTGAGGGGAAAGGAGCCAAAAACCATTATATAAGACTTTAGCCTTACATTGCCAATTCTTTTTCTCAGTTTCCATAATGTTTCAGAAAAATTTCCATTTTCAAGCTGACTGAAGAAATTCTAATCCTCGACTTTAACTAGGTTTTACTTGTCATGTTTTCAATTTCTGTGTTGGTCATATACTCAACCACCAACTAACATATTTATATATATTTGTGTTACATATATTCATATACTTAGCTTGACTCAACTCAACAAGCCTTTATCCCAATTACTTGGGGTCAGCTATATGAATCCATTTCCACTTAATTCTATTTGAAGTCAAGTCCCCAATTCAGTTCAAGTTTATCATGTATAGGGAATTTGTGGACGTCATTGCAGAGGACTGTTATGTCATCAATGTTCTAAAACTCAAATCGTTGAGTAATTCGAAAAAGGGACTAGGTCAAGGGTAAGTCAACCATCAGGCCAACTGTTCCATTAACAATTTTCTTTTGCATACCCAATGCCACCTTCATGATTAGAGACTATAAGTTCATATATCCACCGCTCATGCTTAAAGACCATGGTTGTCAAATTGGGATACGAATCGTGTATTTTCTTTTCTCTTTTTTCTTGAATTGTCATGTATCATATGATTTTACATCTTTAAAAATACTTAAATATATATAGTTATCAAAACACAAATATATAGTGAGAACAAAATACTAAACAATGTATAATCATTAAATGGCAAAAGTAAGGTTTCTTGAAATAAAGATATGCATTCATTAATACTTAAAGGATATAAAATGCAAAATTAAGCTAAAATATGCATAACAAAAAAAATATAGCAATTTAGTATATTATAATATCCTCGAATCAAACTTGCCCTCAATTTTTTTTCTCATTCTTAGTAATTTTGTAACATGTTTGCATATTATCTTAACTCACCATTTGGGTTTCAATATTTAATTTATAATTTTTAAGTTCTCAAATAGATTATTCAAGGCAGAAAAGTCTATGCTTAAACTGTGTAAGTAGATATAAACCAATAACACAATATACTTAATATCAGACAAGTAGTTATTTGTCAAAAAGACTAGACCAAAAAAACAATTACCTTTCTCATCTAAAAAATATATTTTTTTACCAAGTTAATGAAAATTTCTAATAATATTAATTTACATAAAACAAGTTCAATTACTGTTCAAAATTGCTAAAGAAATTTAAGTATTCATGTATCGTGTATCATAGATGGCATCATGTATAGTAAATGTATCGTAAGATAAATTAACTTAAGATATGTATAATCAATACACATCGATTTATCTCTAAAAATATGGTGTCGTAAGTTTTATATCTTGTTTCGTAAGATGTTGACAACACTCACTACGTTGGGAGAGCACATGAAGCCTGCTAGCCACCCGCACCAAATCCAACAATTGAGAGCCATGAGATTTTGAAAAACACAGAAACGACAAATGGTGAACCAGACCGCACACGTGCAAAAAAGCTAGGTTGCTTTCACCAATAAGAAGATGGATATGGCAAATTAAGGAATCCAATCCACATCCATCCTTCTATCCATGTACCACATATTCAAATTCAACCAAATGGATTTTTCAGCATTCTTTCTTCACTCGCATTCAATATGCAAGAGTATTATGGTTTTTGAACTGTTGGCAATTAGGGTAAACACTAACACAGAGCATCCAAGAGTAGCCTTACAAAGAAATCACCACAAAGACAAGAAGCAATAGATACTCAGTAGAAGAACTCCTCAATAATTGTGCCCTAATACTCCATTTAGTAGCTCGTAAATTTCAAGAACTAAATAACAATACAAGATTGCATCCAAAATTAAGCATTGTATTAATTTCTTCCAGAAAACGAAGGAAAAAAAACTCAATTCAGCAACCTGATGTGTCAGGTTCGCAGAATTATCTTTCTTTTCAATTCCATACTTTTCTCAGAAGCCAAACAGAAAGTGATCAAGCAAGAAGAGAACACATACCTCAGGACTTGATTGGGTTTGCTTCTGCGTCATATCGAGCTTCGATTTCTCCAAAGTCACCGCACCAAAAGCACCGTACTCTCCCTTCATAACCGGACCGAACATCGCAGACGATGACGACGACGATTCAGACGGCGGCGATGCTCTGAAACACCGTTCCAATCCAGCTATAACGTCTCCGTCAACCGCCTCCGCCGCCGAAGACGGCGGCGCCGAAGCCTTCACAACCAAACCCTTGCGGAGGAGCTTACCGGAAACCGGTACTAGCCGGTGAACGGGGGTGTGAACGGGCAATAAGGGTTTTGGCGACAAGATTTTGGTGGTTGGGATGGTTTGGGTATTGATTGGCATGATTTGGGCCGTTTGGAACACTGCGTGAGACATTTTTTTTTTTTTTTTTGAGGGGGGGGGGGGGGGGGGGGGGGGGTGTTTGGATGGAGAGAAAACTGATTTCAAATTTTCATGGTGGCTTGGGAAAGGAAGGAATGTGAAGGGGAAAGAGGAGATGTTGTTGGTGATTGTAGAGAGAGAGAGGAGATTTGGGAATGGGGTGAGGGAGGGTTTGATGATGCGGATGGAGAGAATAACCGACTATGCGACAAACCAGAACTAGTATTAACTGAGTCCAGTGTGGAATCGGACGAGCCGGCCCTGGTTCACTCGTCTACCTAAATACTACACATACCAGCTAGTCTTCAATCAGTGGCTTGTAAGCGACAAGCGAGGCATGTTTTTTTGGGGGCTGGACTTCCTTCCGATAAGTGATCGGACGGGAGAATATTGTTAGATCGGTGGAGGGTCACCACGAGTCTCGTTTGATAATTTGAATTATTTAATATGTAAAATTTATCGAGTATTATATGTCTATAAATAATATATTGATCAAATATCGATAGTCATCTCATCGGATAAGATTTCTGTCAACCATTTATTATTTTACAGTTCATTTTGTTTATATAAAACTGATTTGATCACATAGTTATTGATATTCGATTAATGTGATTTTTTTTAAGTGTATAGTACTCAATAATTTTTACATATTAATGGTTTAAATTATTAAAACAGGACTCGTAATGAACTCTCATGAACCCAACAATATCCTTTAGTTTGTAGCCAACCTCTTTTTTTTTGTATGTACACTAGTAGTTGGTACAGGTTAAATAAATAAAATAAAATATTGTTATATTTTACCTTTTTTGGGCTGAAAAATTATATATATATATATATATATTTTTACCCATACATTCTATCTGAAAGATCTTCAAGATCTGCTGCTGAAAGTTGGTCGTAAAAATCTTCTCCCATATATGGTTTATTTCCTCATTGGTTATCTTGGTCATCTTCTCCCATTAGTGGTGACTCATGAGAGACGCTATGTTAGTAGTTGGGATACTGACTTTCATCGACGAATATTTCTTTGTTAAAGGGATGACCTGGAGTAGCTAGGTTATAGTATATCTTCTGATTTCTATCTTCGCAAACTAGATGCCCATAATTTCCATTATACGCTAATAGAGGATTATTAGCAAATTTTCTCCATTTATTGAGCTGATCTCTAAGTGAAAATTTTCTGCATGGCCAGGGTCTCCAATTGAGAAGTCTTGGATACCTTGGAAATGTTGAAGTTCCTCTACGGTACATTTTATGCTTGGCTGGGATACATCTTATTCCTTTCCATTCTGGTAACTTGCTATCTCATCAGGTATATACTTTTTGGGCTAGTTCAGGAAAAATGGTTTTACTAGGAAATAAAAAACTAGCGGGAACAAAATCTACTCCTATGGTACCACCACGCTTCGCACGCAACTCTGATGAATGGGCAATGATGCTAAGGGCATATGTTGTGGATGTATGAACAGTTTGCTTGAAGAAATTGATGTTGTTTTGGCTGATAAACATGCCGCCTTGTAGACTTAAGTATGAAGTTAGGTCCTAAGATGAAAGGATGATTTTGTCGAGTATTCCCAATCCAAACTTGAGGAAAAGGAAACCATTCTATATGTTGAGTTCGAGATCCTATGTGATGAAAATTAATTTGTGCTCTATTGATGCAATGTGCGTATGTCTGTTTAGTGCCATCGGCTATGCTGACTAAAGCTGGGGTTGTTAAAGCTGTGCTCCATCCTGGTGGGACTATGTGTTGTTCAATATATGATTTACTAGCTCCTGTATCTATCATGACATCTATAATAAGGGTTTTTTCTACAAATTTAATTACACAAGAAATCTCAACTAAATTTGGCTTGGGTATAACAGGGTAATTAAATGGTAAATATGTATTATCTGACTGTGCTTGAGAGTACTGACTAAAGGGTTGAGAATCAACTAGGTTGGCTAATTCTAAAGAGTTCATATGTTCTTCAACCAATTTATCTTTTAAAGGGTATTTGATATGAAACTGTTCTAACTGTTGTTTAAACTGTTTATTTTCTGCTTCTAAACATTCTATGTCAAAATTAGTATTAGCATTAATTTCTATCTGTTTATTAGTATTAGGCCTTTGCCTTTTTGGACAGGTTTTTGCAAAATGATTGGGTTCTCCACATATAAAACAATTGCATTTTTTACTATTAGGTTTTCTAACATATCTTTGTTTTCTTTTATCTTTCTCTTCTTTGGGTAGTCACTTATAATTTATCCGATTAAAAGTTCTACTATTTCTAATGAATTTTTGTTTTTTTCTATGGTTTTCTGTATTTTTTCTTCCAATATTTTTCTTTTCTATATTTTCCATATTTTTTCCTATTATATTTATCTTCATATTGTTGAGGAGTATATATTATGCTGCTATAGAAACCATAGTTTTGTTTTTTCAAATCTTTCTGTATTTTAACTTATATACATTTTTCTCTGAGCTTATGAAATGTAAAAACTATTCTAGGTCCTATTCCTAAAGTTCCTCTTATTTTTACTTCTCCTGAAGCAATTTTTGCTGGTAAGTTTGCGTAATAAATTGACCATTTATTTTCTATTTCTCTTCATAATTCTCTGGGTAATTTTCTAAAATATTTATTTCTTATTTCTTCATCAAAGCTTTTTCCAATTCTAGCTGCTATGGCTAAATATTCTTTACTAAAGAGTACAACGTATTTCCAACTTCCTAATGTTATCTGATCTAACTCAGTTAATGCTATACTTTGCGCAAAATCATTTATTCTAGAAGGGTCATATCCTATAAGTATTT
This sequence comes from Camellia sinensis, assembly GCF_055761805.1. Taxonomy (NCBI): domain Eukaryota; kingdom Viridiplantae; phylum Streptophyta; class Magnoliopsida; order Ericales; family Theaceae; genus Camellia; species Camellia sinensis. Next base: position 53,975,891 of record NC_138962.1, read on the forward strand.
CTTTTATAAAGCTAGTAAAATTCCATGGATTATCTCCTAGTCCTTTAAGCTGTCTAATTGTCTCTTCATATTTTCCTTTAAAAGTTAAATATATATTAAAAGCTGAATCTCCTAAAAGTATTTCCATATATTCCCACATATTTGTTGATTCAAAGGGATTACTTATCCATGCTTTTACCGCATCTTTTTCCCATTTTTCTATCACTTCTTGCCATATCTGAGGATCGAATCTAGCTAAATCTAAAAAGGTTCCTTGGTTATTAGCTGGTTGTAATTGTATACTCATATCTGGTTGTCTACGCTTTTCATGAAATCTATAACTTTTATTTGGGTCTGCCTTACTACTCCCTGAATTAGCTAATGGTCTTCTTCCTCTTACTGCATAATGCATTGGTTCTACGGAATCTTCTGCCGTTGGTTGTAGGTTACTAGTTCCTGTGCTTTCTGTGTTCATGTAAAAAGTATCTTCTAAGTTAGATTGTTTTGGTATTTTAAATATTCTACTAGGATGTATTTTATCTTCTATGATATCGTCTACATATTCTGTATGAAATTCTTGATTTAAAAATGACACTACTTCATCATGGGTATCTCCTCTGGCAAAGTATTCGAAGTATCTGGTATCTAATATTTTATTCATGTCGCTTAGGGTGAAATTTTCTAAATCTATCTCATCAATATTATATATTTTATTTTGTGATATTATTTTTTCTTCTGTCATTACATAAAACTGATTTATGTCACTATGATTATCTTAGTTTTCTTCCCTATCTATACTGTTAAATTCATCATCTTCAGATTTTTCTGGTGCTACATACGTATATTGAGTAACCTTACTGTATAGCTTCTATTTGCTTTTTGATATAATAAGTTATCTTGAGGGACTAATCTCTTTTGTCCTAGAAAATCTCCTAAATTCTAATCTAGTGCTGCATTATCTTCATAATTAAATTTTTTAGTTGGTAGTGCCTTTATTCCTTTTGCGCCTAATAACTTAACTATCTAATCATTTGTAAGTCTATAATGAGTATTACTTTTTGAGACTGCTAAGCCTAAAAATCCTGTGCAAACTAATAAATTCTTTTCTCCTTTTTTCATTTTGTATCCTCTACTTTTTATCCCTATTTTTATCTTTTTATGAAAGGTTGAGGTTGGTAATAAGAAATCTGGTGTAAAATAAACTATTCCTTTTTTTGAATTCATATCTAATTCATAGTTATCTAAAATACTTTGTTCTACATCGTTAAATCTATCATCATAAAGACATACAAAAACTTTAGTTCCTAAATTTTCTCTGGTTAAAGCCTTAACTCTTACCACAACTAATCTTAGGTGAGTCATTTTGAGGTGTTCATTTACAACATATTTATAACTTTCTCTATTTATTAAATTTAGCTCTATTTTTTCATCTTCATGAGTTACACTAATCATTTGTTCACCATAGTGTTTAAATAGATACTGTTTTTTATGAATCTTACCTAGCTTATATACATATTTAGCTGGAATTAATTCTAGTTTTTCCTTCTTAAATTTTTCTATTTGTTGTTCTACATCTATAAATTCTTCCATTTTAACATCTTCTTCCTCATTACGCTTTTTACTACTACTTCCTTTTACTAGCTGTTTAAACATTTTTTATTTTCTATAAGTTCTACAAACAGATTTCTTTGGTAATTTAAGCTTTTCGAAATATCTAGCTATATCTTATTCGTTTACCTAAGATTGGGGTTTGTTTATTTGTCCTTCTATTCCTTTCCCCTTTTGAAGTATTATTCTTTTTAGAGAAGCTAAACGATTTTCTAAACTGTGTAGTTGTTCTGATAATTTTTCAAATTTTTCACACAATCTGACTAGAAATAAAATTTTTATATTATTTTGTCTTACTGATATCTTATCTGACTGATTTATTCCCTGATAGCTACTGATTCCTTCTGGGTTATTATGAAAATCTTCTGCTTGTTTTAAAATAATCTGGTAGTCCCTATTAGCTTTTTTATCACTACTCATAAACTAAGATCTTATTAGTTGTTCCAAAATTTCTAATTTCTGTTTTAAATTATCTTTAATTTGGTTGATTTGTTCTATTTGTTTAGCTATTTGATTTATCTGACTATGATTTTTTTTTTCAATTAGTTGTTTAAATTCTAACTCTAATTGCTTTGAGCTGCTAATATTTGTAGCTGAAATTAGAGTTTCTATTTCTAGCTTAATGGGAAATTTTTCTAAATTTAAATCTATTCATTTTTGTAGGATAGAATTACACTGATCTTGGATATAATTTAATTTTTTTATCTTGATCTTTAATTATACTGTGAGTATTACGAAGATGGTCTATATATGAAGTAAAAAGATTACTAATTTTATCTACGTTCTTTTTAATAATTTTTACAAAATTAATCTAATAATCTATAATACTATTTAACTAAGAATTATATTCACTATGGAGCTGATGTGTAAAAGTACCTTCAAAATTACAACGAGATTTATTTTTATCTATGTTAAGACGATAGCTATGATTGCTGAGTTCTAAATCTAAATATTCTACTCTTTTCATACACAAAATTAAATTCTATTTTAAAATTATTAAAAGCTACTATAATATGAAATTTATAACTAAATTGTCCAAAAATTAAAACTACTTTATTTCCATAAGCAAAATGAATAAACTAACTAAATTGTCCTAAAACCGAACACTGCTCTGATACTAATTTTTGGATTGGGGGTTGAGTTAGTGGTCTACCACTATTTGGAAATTGGGCTGAGAATTATCTAATTAATTCTACAGTTATGCTAATAAAGTCTTCAAGCTGTTGTATAACTAGCTGTAAGGCTTCTTGTTTTACAGTTATCTGTCTATTTATTTGAGAAAATTTCAAATTATAATTTTCTAGAGATCTTCCAGAAGCTAATGATAATAGAAATTGATATCTTAATTTTTGATCTTCTAATTCTTGTATAAACTCAGTACTGGTTCTGATTTTAATCCTAAGTTCTTCTTCTAAAGGCATAAAATTTTGATTTTTAAAATTCTTTTATGGATAATATTTCCTTAATATTTCTACTCAGGTTGCTCTCATTGTATTCTAAAATTCTTGTTATTTGGCAAAACTATTTTTAGGCAATGTTTGTTTTCATTACATGTACTCTCACCTTGAAGCTAAGCCTCGTTCAACATAGTATATTTTTATTTTCTATTCCTTACCTTTTCTTTTCTGCCTACAATTTGCTCTCAAATGCCTAACCACGGCTCACACGGGCTCTTCAGCTAAGGTCACTCAGTAATAAAAATAGAAAACAACAGATACTACGAAGATGTAAAACATGTAATATTAATGAGCAAACAAGCATTCCATAAATTTAGTTTTTCCAAAAAGAAAATAAATTTTTAGAATAAAAGAGTTACCCTTTTGAAATATTTAAGGAAAAAAAGAGACTACTTACACTTCATATTAATATGTAATATACTTACAAAGATTATGTTACAGACTTTGAGTTTCTGAAGGACTTGGAACACTTAGAATTTTTGAGAGGGGTTGGAATTTTTTGCAAAGTAAAGTAAAGGGAAATTTTTCATTGCTTCTTTCGTTGGCATGAATGAAAATTTATACAATACAAAGGAAGATAAAAACAAAAACTCAAAATCTAGACTTAATGTCTTACGTCCCAACTTTTCCTAAAAGTCTAAGACCTATTCAAGCCTAGACATAGGCTTTTTCAAAATCTTTCTTTAAGTAATAAAGACAAGGACTATGTATACAATTATATGCCTATTTTGACAAACTTTCTACGTAGATAAAAACAAGTAGAGGGTTTGGATAATGATACCGGGTACTGCTTTGGGTCCCATCGCACATCATTCAATCCTCCCTTTTTGATAAAATTTTGACACTATAATTTATTACAGGACACGCGTAAGGATTCTCACAGCTTTTCTTTAATAAAGCAGGGTAGAGGTCATCTGCTTTATTAAAGTAATGAGTGCAGGAGAAGCCTTATCACTGACAGACACAAATAATTACAGACATAGATATTTACAATAGCTATTTGTCTTTTCTTAGCGTGTTTATCTCTGATTGTTGAAGAGAGACTTCATCTTCTACAAATTTTGTCTTTTTCTTCTGAGATGCCAATAATTGATGTAGACGCTTGGATGCTGAATCTTCAAGGTGGATTCTTCGTAGAAAATTTGCAAGGTTTTAAAGAGTCAAAAATCAAGGAACTATAATACTTCCAAAATATTATATGAGTCTAATTATGTGAAGTGCACCTTTTTTTTTTTTTTTTTTTTACCCATACATTCTATCTGAGAGATAGTCAAGATCTGCTGCTGAAAGTTGGTCGTAAAAGTCTTCTCCCATATCTGGTTCATTCCCCCATTGGTTATCTTCTCCCATTAGTGGTGACTCATGAGAGACGTTGTGCTAGTAGTTGGGATACTGACCTTCATCGACGAATGTTTCTTTGCTGAAAGGATAACCTAGAATAGCTAGGTTACAGTATATCTTCTTATTTCTATCTTCGCAAACTAGATGTCCATAATTTCCATTATATGCTAATAGAGGATTATTAGCAAATTTCCTCTATTTACTGAGCTGATCTCCGAGTGAAAATTTTCTGCATGGCCAGGGTCTCTGATTGAGAAGTCCTGGATACCCTGGAAATGTTGAAGTTCCTCTAAGGTACATTTTATGCTTGGCTGGGATGCACCTTATTCCTTTCCATTCTGGTAGCTTGCTATCAATTAATGCTTCTACATATGGATGATGCTTTTCCATTACACAAAGTACTGAATGAGCAAGTTTATTTCCAAAACTATATGTCTGGTCTGGATCTGAGAAAATTATTCTAGAGACAAAGTCATAATCTAACAATTGTGAAGTTGTTAGATAACGCGTTTTGCCCCTAATCTCTATATCCAATGGCTCGAACGTTGCTAGATTTATCTAGCAAAGGCAGATGCTGAAATCTAAATTACACTAACATCTATCAAAATATTCTGGTCTGTCCATACATCTTTCCTCTTCTAAGCAGGACTGCTCTTCATCTGAACTCCTGTTATGCAGAGGTCCTGAAGAAACTGCTGTATAGTGACTGACTCACTGTTTTTGCTATCTTCGGCTAAGGTGCATATATAGGGTTTAAGGTCCTCTATTTCTTGGCTTTTCTCACAAAAAAATCGAATGATAGAATGCCTGAAGAAATACATTCTAGCACTCAATTGTTCAAATTTCTCACTGGTGAGTTGTCTGGTTTCTAGGTCAAGAAATAGAGTGGATGCTTTTTCTGGAGTTATTTTTTTAAGCTGGTTGGTTAGGGTTCGAATGGTTTCTCTCAATTGTTTTTCTTCGTCTCGGAGCTGGTCTAGCTCTTCACTAACCCTTTTCCTTTATCCATAATTTTCTTGAAATTTTTGGTAAGGCCTTCACAATGTCTGCACATTTGGAGAGGATTTTGAGAATCTACCTGAGGGTTGGTACTACTGCTTCCAATTATCTAGCTAACTGGAGCTTCACTAGTAGCAAGAATGGTTGACTGCATCTTGCCCAATGTGTCCAGATAATCTTTAGCTATTTGATTGATAAAGTAACTGGTTCCTATTTGTCTATGGGCATATGTACTGGCTGACTCGAAATCATAAAATCCTTTAAACTGAGGTATGGGAAATTTTTTAACTAAAGATTCAACTTCTATCCAGTCATGGTAAATACCAGGCTTGGTTCCTTTAGCTACTACATAGAAAGAAAAGCTTTTAGACAAAGGTTTATTCTGGATTTTTGAAAAATATATATACTAAGAGAGTTTAAGGCTGACAGATGTTTAGCTGGGTGGTTATGGTTGTTCCAAAGGTTATCTAGAAGACACTGTTGAACTGGATCTAACTCAAATCCTGTTAATGGTTGGAATTTGTTTCTGCCTTCATAAATGGGAAGGGCAAATCCCCCAAAGTTCATGGTTTTGCTGTTCTCCATTATCTGCACAAAAATTAAACTGGTTATTTTCTTTTTCTAAATAATTTTTCCTACTTAGCCAATCTGTTAATTTATTATCACTTCCTTTAATATGTTCAAATTCTACTTTATACCCTTGTCCTACTATACAATCTAAAAATTTTGCCCATCTTCTGGTACTTAGTTTGCGCTCATTAAGTTTATTATGAAATCTAACTATAGCTTCACAGTCTGTTCTAATTGTAAATGGCTTGTGTAAGAATAATCTAAATTTGTTTATTGCATATACTATTCCTAATATCTCAAAATCTAGGCTGGTCATGGTTGTATCTTTTTCTTTAAATTGTCTAGAACTATATCTACAAATGCACTCTTTATTTTTACTATCATACTTACTAGGTTTAGCTAATAAGACTATTCCCCATCCTAATTGACTTGCATCTGTTTCTACGACTATATATTCTGATTCTAATGGAAGTTGTAGGTCAGGTAGATTTCTACAAATGTCTTTTATTTTTCTAACTAAAGCTATATCTTGTTGATTGAAATATTTTTGTCCTGTGGGTGTGGTCTTACTATATAGGAGTCCTATTATTTTACTAAGGTTAGGAATGTACATTCGTGCATAATTTAAAATTCCTAAAAATGATTGGAGTTGTTTTGTATCTTCTAATTTATCTGGATAATCTAAAATTTTCTTAACTATGTGAAGTTATAGCTTAATTTTTCCATCTCCTAAAATGATTGGAGTTGTGATTATGTGAAGTGCACCTTTTTTTTTTCTTTTTTTCTTTTTTTTCACATAATCAGACTCATATAGTATTTTGGAAGTATTATAGTTCCTTGATTTTTGACTCTTTAAAACCTTGCAAATTTTCTACGAAGAATCCACCTTGAAGATTCAGTATCCAAGCGTCTATATCAATTATTGGCATCTCAGAAGAAAAAGACAAAATTTGTAGAAGATAAAGCCTCTCTTCAACAATCAGAGATAAGCACGCCAAGAAAAGACAAATAGCTATTATAAATATCTATGTCTATAATTATTTGTATCTGTCAGTGATAAGGCTTCTCCTTCACTGACTACTTTAATAAAGCAGATGACCCCTACCCTGCTTTATGAAAGAAAAGTTGTGAGAATCCTTACGTGTGTCCTGTAATAAATTATAGTGTCAAAATTTTATCAAAAAGGGAGGATTGAATGATGTGCGATGGGGCCCAAAGCAGTACCCGACATTATTGTCCAAACCCTCTACTTGTTTTTATCTGCGTAGAAAGTTTGTCAAAATAGGCATATAATTGTATGCATAGTCCTTGTCTTTATTACTTAAAGAAAGATTTTGAAAAAGCCTATGTCTAGGCTTGAATAGGTCTTAGACTTTTAGGAAAAGTTGGGACGTAAGACATTAAGTCTAGATTTTGAGTTTTTGTTTTTATCTTCCTTTGTATTATATAAATTGGCATTCATGCCAACGGAAGAAGCAATGAAAAATTTCCCTTCACTTTACTTTGCAAAAAATTCCAACCCCTCTCAAAAATTCTAAGTGTTCCAAGTTCTTTAGAAACTCAAAGTCTATAACATAATCTTTGTAAGTATATTACATATTAATATTAAGTGTGAATAGTCTCTATTTTTCCTTAAATATTTCAAAAGGGTAACTCTTATATTTTAAAATTTTATTTTCTTTTTGGAAAAACTAAGTTTATGGAATGCTTGTTTGGTCATTCTTTTTGTGTTGCAAAGATCTCATTACAAAGAATCTAAACCCACTTTACTTCACCTTAATTGAGGATTGACAATCATTTTAATATTGCATTAAAGTCACCAAAAACTCATTATTTTTCCAATAATCCCCCACATGAATAAAAATTGACCGAATAACAACAAACGGACAACGCTTAACAACAAAGACTCGGAGAGAGTGCAACGGAATAACCCCTGCATCCGAAAATGTAGCTTTTGTCTTTGAACCCTTCCTAGTGAAGTCTATCAGATTTACTGGCTGTCCAATGAACACGAAGTCTTGAATTGTTCTGCCATTTATGTAAACCAAGACAATATACCTGACACAGGTATTATTCCAACCATCATTCTGTTCTCACTGTTGTGTCCGGTTTGGCCCTGGAACACTAGCCTGGTTCAGTGAGTGGTTTAAAGAATTCGACCTTGTCAATTCTTATAAAAGCGGCCCCACTTCACACTCACATAAGTGACTCTACATGAGTATCCTGCTATACTCAGCTCAACAAACCAGAGTCATTAAAAGCTTAGCTTAACCTTTACACTCGCAGGTATCACTGATAAAAGGAATGGTTGAAGGTTTAACCTCCTTAGTGACATACTATCGTTACACGCAATTAGGTTGTCCCATTGAACCTAGATCTTGGGATCTCCAGTCAACTAGGTTGGGTTTCTATTTCGGTAACACCTTACACTAAAAGCCTTAACCTCATTCCTTCTGACGAATTCTCTACGAACACTCGATTTAACCTTTTGGTTAGCGGATCCTCAATATTGTCCTGAGACTTTACATAGTCTAAAGTGACAACTTCGTTCGAAAGTAGTTGTCGTATGGAATTATGTATATGACGAATATGTCTAGACTTTCCATTATACATATTACTCTGTACCCGTCCAATAACCGATTGGTTATCACAATAAATATAGATGGCTGGCATAGATTTAGACCAACGTGGAACATCCTCAACGAACTGGCGAAGCCATTCAGCTTTTTCAGTTACTTTATCCAAAGCAATAAACTTAGATTTCATCGTTGATCTCGATATACACGTTTGCTTGGAAGATTTCCAAGACATGGTTGTCCCTCTGAGAGTAAACACATAACCACTAGTGGATTTGGAGTCTTTTATATCAGATATCCAATTAGCGTCACTATACCCTTCTAGTACCACTGGGTATTTGGTATAATACAGCCCATAACCCCGGGTGTAGCGTAGATAACCTAACACCCACATAATGCCCTTCCAATGAGTAGCATTCGGATTACTTGTGTATCTACTAAACCTGCTAACAAAGTAGGCTATATCCAGTCATGTACAACTCATTAGATACATCAAACTTTCGATGACCCTAGAATATTCTAGCTGAGAAACACTCTCACCATTATTCTTGGTCAAATGTAGACTTACGTCTACCGATGTCCTAGACACACTTGCATTTGATTGACCAAATTTCTCAAGTATTTTCTCAACATAGTGAGATTGAGAAAGTACAATACCATCAGATGTTTTAGTAATCTTAACACCATAATTACATCTGCAAGTCCCATATCTTTCATATCAAATTAGAGTTTATCAATCGCTTGGTAGTTCAAATCATCTCATTATTACTATCAACAATGAGTATGTTATCTACGTATAGACACAAAATGACATAATATCTGTCAGTGTCGTTGACATATACGCATTTGTCACACTTATTGATTTTGAACCCATTTAACAACATAGCGTTGCCAAACTTTTCATGCCATTGCTTGGGAGCTTGCTTCAAACCATACAATGATTTGACAAGCTTACAGACTTTCTTATTTTGTCCTGGAGCTGAGAGCCCCTCGGGTTACTCTATGTAGATTTCTTCATCTAAATCTTTATTTAAGAAAGTTGTCTTTACATCCATCTGATGTATCTCCTAACCACGTAAAGCTGCTATCACAGTCAACATGCGAATAGATGTAATCTTTGTCACAGGTGAATACGTATCAAAATAATCTAAGCCTTCGAGCTGTCTGTATTATTTGATAACTAGTCTAGCTTTATATTTATCAATTGACCCATCAGCTTTCATTTTTCTTTTTAAAGATCCACTTACTTTCCAAGGCCTTATTGTCTGGGGGTAAATCAACCAACTCCCAAGTATGGTTCTGCAAGATGGAGTCAATCTTATTCTTTAATTGCTTCTTTCTATAAAGGACTTTCAGGTGAAGTCACAGCTTCATGGAAAGTTTGAGGTTCTCCTTCTAATATATAAGTCAAGAAGTCCGGACCAAAAGACTTTGTAGTCCTTACATCCTTAGCTTAATCATCAACTTGATCATCTGTTTGATCAGCTACCTTCAACCTCTTTTATGGAACTCTAAATCCCTTCTTGGAGACGACACGGAAATTCATTTTCAAAAAAAGATGCATTTCTTGATTCCATGATAGTATTGTTTTATATATCTAGAATAACAGACCTATACACAAGGAATCGATATGCATTCCTATATTGTGCATAACCGTTGAATACAAAGTCAACGGATTTTTAGGTTTATCCTAACCCTCTTGGGTTTAGGTATTACCACCTTTTGCATGACACCCCCATATTTATAGAATTTATACAAAGGCTTTTGGCCTTTTCCAAAAATTCATACAGGGTCTTTAAACAATCACTACAACAAAAAGCATTTTTGGTGACGTTTTTTAGCAACCAAATTGAAATTAGTCATCAATTTTATATAATAAGCGACAATATACTTGTTGCTCGCTAAAAAATAAACTATTGGCGACGAGTTGAGATTTTTAGTCGCCAAAAGGTTTGGCGCCAACTTAAATTTCTGAGTGGGAGTGCTAAAAATGTTTTCACTGCCAAATTAATATATGGATGTCAAAATTTTGGTCGCCGATTGTAAATTTTTGGCCACAGAAATAAAATAGTCGAGGAAAAGGTGAACGATATTATAGCAACCGAAGGATTTTAGTCGCCAATAAATTAGTTGTTGAAACTACATCGTTTTGCATTTGTCTCTTCTCTTTTTTTTTTTAGAGTTAACTGACCCTTTTGGTGAAGAAACAAATAATTGACCTAAGCATTTTTCATCTCATTCTCTCAATCCATAACCTCAAACAACGCACAACAAACACAGAGGTATGTATTCTTTTCTTCTTCTCTCTTCCTATTAGTCTCTTCATCTTCTCTCTTCCTCCTAATCGTTATCAACAGTGGCAACCCCAAACCCCCTTCAATATTGAACATTAGATTGAATGGAGCCACTGCAAAAGAGATTAGAGAGATGGGAGATTCAAAGATGAGAGTCGAAATAAAACAAAGAGATTCAGAGATGGGAGTAAAAAATGTATGTATATATATGCATTTCTGTGTATTATATATATAATTCTATATATGATTATGTATGTATATATATATATATATATATAAGGTTGAAATGTAAACATTGAAATGCCTAGAGATCACCCCTGTTTTTTTTTTTTTTTTTGTAGTTGTCATCTATGTATATATATATATATATATAATTTTATGCATTTCTATGTATTATTTTATATTTTATATATATAATTTTATGCTGTATTATTTTAATTTTAAACAGGGATAATTTTATGCATTTTTGTGTATTATATATATATATATATATATAATTTTATATATGATTATGTATGTGTGTGTATATATATAGGGTTGAGATTCAGAGATTGGAATATGTATGCATCCTTATATTTTTTTTTTTTAGTTGTCATCTAAGTAGAGTTGTGTTGTATGTATATATTCAGTACTTATTTAGGAGTTGGATTGATGTAATGAAACATACAAACCGAACTTTGAGACCTCCACAGCAAAGGTGCAAAAGTTTTATTTGGTTGCTCTAATTTTGATTATGTATGTATATATATATATGATTATGATTATGCATATAACTAATTCCAATATGTAAATCTAAAGCACATTTCATTTTTCTATTTTAACGAATAGGCCTTTATAGAATTCATGAGTTAATTTTTTAAATTAATTGATTTTTAAATTCATACTGTGGTATCATACTGTTTGATTTCTTAAATTCATACTTTGGTTTGAATTTGTGGTGTTATATACTGTTCAAGCTTTAATTAATCTCATACTTTTATTAATCTTATTCGAAACCCTTGTTACTAAATTTTATTTCTTTTTCAAAAGGAAAAAGAAAAGGTTAAGGTGCCTTAACAAAAAAGAAAATGAAAGCTATGTAGGAATGGGAACACAAAATGTACCACAAATGGTATGGTTCTTCAATCATTACTTTTTGAGTTCGTTTTTGAAAAATTTAGCAAGCAAAATAATCACTACGGAATGTGTACATTTTGGAGCATGCAGAACATATTTTAGTGTAAAGTTTCTAAAGATCAGCATGGTTCTTTTCTACTAAATGATTGTATAAATTTAATCTATAAATTTTTCTTATAAACTGAAAGTGTATTTTTGTAGTTGTTATGGTCCATTTCTTATTCTCTCCTTCTCTTTTTTTTTTTTTTTTTTTTTTTTTCAAGACCTCTGAATCTCATTTGTGATTGGCAGTAGTAGGCATTGACAGGCGTGCTTTCGTATCAACTAAGCTGTGCATATATCTTTGCTTATACTCTACAAAATTGAAGGCTCTTATGAAATAGTTTTAATCGAGTGTGACATAGTTTTTAAAAAAATGATTGTTGACATAAATTGAAAAGCTTCATTTTTTCTATAAAATTTTGTAGTGCTTCCAATATCACGTAATCCATTATATTGTCATTCTAACTTAGTTTTAGTTGCCAAAACCTTGGACACATTATTTGGAATTTGGATTTACAGAAAAACAAGAAGCATGAAGAGAGAAGTATGGGAACATGGTGGATACATCTATTTTGGATTGGAAGATTTAACCTAATAGGAAAATGTGCATAATAAAAAAAAAATAAAATAGAAAACATTGCAGGTCTTAAGATAATATATATCTTTGTAAATTTTGAGTTACTTTAGGAATAACTTTAAGCTAAGTTATTTTCAATATTGAAATTTATGTCTAATTGTGATTTTATTTGGGTTTTTGGTTTATATACATTTTATTTACGGAGAAACTATAAATTGCAAATGTTTTTTTCCTTTTCCTTTCCCTATCTCTATTGCATTTGTTTTAATCCCCATTGGAATAAAAGCTAACAAAATCATAGTGTAGTGCTTTTGTTGTCCTATTGTTCTTCCTACATGTGAGCTCATTTTTTTGTTAAAAGAAAATATGTGTGCTCATTTTTTATCAAGTGCTTTAGAGGAGATAGTAAAAATAGATGAGGAAAACAGCCGAAGAACATGGGAGCAGGTACCACAAGAATTAGCATATTTTTTAGCAGTTAGAAAGTTCATTGCTTACTATGTGACGTGATTTGGAAATACCAAACATTAGTTATTTTTTTAGGAAACAATTTCGATTTCTTTGTGAAGGTTTTCCATTTAAAGTTTTGATAAATGTGGGAGTGCCTTTCTCTCTTTAATGATTAGTTTTCCTTAATTTTAGTTTGTTTCTTTATGTCATTTTCATGTTGTGTTGTGTCTTTTTGTTGTAGGTCATCAATTTATGGGTTTTCGATATAATCAAAGGTACAAACTTTAAGCGATTTTTTTACTTTTATTTTATTATATCTATTTCATTACTCATAAAATTTTAGATTTTTTTTTTTTTAGGTCTATTACTTATTGAGTCTTTTGTTAGATCTTTTGGTATTTTGTGCTTTTTTTTTTCCCCTCACCCATCTCCTCCTTTTCTCTCCTTAATCTTTATTTCTTTTGAATGGTGGTATTGTGGAAGTCTTTGTAGCTTTCCTGTGAGTGGTTTCGATAGATGTTAGAGTTGTATACTGAAATAGAATGACTTTTGCATGATATGAGAAGCCTATTATAACAGCTCATTAGAATGACTTTTGCATGATATTTTGCTTTTTGTATTTTGCTATTTGTTGGCTCTGGGTTGTGCACAACTAGCATAGTTTCCACCTATAAAAAATTGTTGGCTTGACTATTTCATATTTTGTTGATTGCTGGGATGACTTCAAATCCATATCATGTAATAAATGTGTTGAAGATTTAAACTAACAGGAAAATGTGCATAATGAAAAAAAATAAAATAGAAAACATTGCAGGTCTTAGATAATATATATCTTTGTAAATTTTTGAGTTACTTTAGGAATAACTTTGTGCAAAGTTATTGTCAATATTGAAATTTATGTCTAATTGTGATTTTATTTGGGTTTTTGGTTTTTGGTTTATATACATTTTATTTTTAGAGAAACTATAAATTGTAAACATTTTTTTCCCTTCCTTGTCTCTGTCGCATTTGTTTTAATCCCCATTGCAATAAAAGCTAACAAAATCTTAGCGTAGTGCTTTTGTTGTTCCATTGTTCTTCCTACATGTGAGCTCATTTTTTTGTTAAGAGAAAATATGTGTGCTCAAGTTTTTGTTCCTACAAGACTTACAAGGCCCGTTCGGGGGGTGAAATTGCAAAATGACCACCGAAACTGCCGAAACTTGGCACGGGCAGCTTGCTCAAGCCCAAATAGACTTGTAGGAACAAACGGGATCTCAATTGGATTTCCAGTTAGAAAATTAGAAGGAAAATTGTAAAACACAAGACTGAAAAGGCCCATTCGGGGGTTGAAATTGCGAAATGACCACCAAAACTGCCGAATCTTAGCACAAGTAGCTTGCTCAAGCCTAAATAAACTTATAGAAACAAACGGGACTATAGACAACCCATTCTGACTGGCCCTAAGACTTGGGTGCTTCTTTTTGATCACCTAATGATGAAAACAAGAAGGTGTATCTCACAGAATCCTCAATAAGAAAACTTAGAATTTGAACCCTGTTTCCGACCCTAACTAGCCATAAATTACCTTTCCAAGGAAATATTCTAAACTCACAGTTGCATCCAAAATGGTTCGTTTAGCTAGGATCAACCTTCACTGCATTTCCGGGGGCCTCACTAAAAAATTCCCCTGAAATCTGGGTTACAACATAATTATTTGAAACTTCTGAGCCAAATTGTAATTTTCAAAACTCAAGGAATATTCTGTTATGTGAGGGAATATTCCATCCATACACAGAATATTTTGTCAAATGTTGACTGGGACGCTGACGTGGCATGACTGGATTAGTCCTTGCCGATGGCGTGGCGCTGACATGTCATTACCAAAAAAAATGAATTTAAGAAATGCTGGGGAAGGGGGTTTGAACCCCTAACCTACCACCCAATACCCAACACCTTAACCACTCTGCCAAAGCTTTACTTTGTGTTATATTTCCCTTCAAATAATATTTGACCATTTCAAACCAGCAGGCAAAGAAGGTTTATTTTTACATTTTTTTTTGTATGGGGGACACTCCTCTACCCCATTGGCTAACCCATATATCACCAAATACATACCTAATTATCCCCCATTGTCAAAAAGAGGTTTTGTTTACATCCATAAAGGAGTATCCCATGCAACCACCTTGAAAATTTGCCCTCCTATCACATTCTTGTCTCCCACCTTGTTTTTGACCTTCACTCTCCCTCATTGCCTATATTGAATGATCATATTGTAAGAGAGAGAGAGAGAGAGGACCACGAAATTGAAGAGAAAAGAGTGAGAAAAGGGTGTGTAGACACCCCATTTTGCCCAGCCTTAAGACTTGGGCGCTTTCTGTTGATTACCCCGATGATGACAATCATAATGTGTTCCCCAACGGTCCTCAACAAGAAAAATAAAATTTGAGCTTTAATCCTAACCTTCACACATTTTTGGCCAAACTATTTTAGACCTTAAAACCATGTTTTCAAAATACTTTTCCAAATGTTTCTACGATGTTCCGAGGCTCCCATTTCAATTAAAATATTGCATTTTTCAGTAAACTGAGTAAGGACAAAGTGGAAATAAATGGAAGGGAGGTGAAATCTTTGAAAAAATATTTAAAAACATCTTCTTTATAGGTTTGGATAGGTTTGGATTTGAAGAAAACAGGAGGGGATGGAAGAAAACTGGTTTAGGAAAAGAATGAGCATCAAATCATTAAGAAGGAAATGAACAACATTTACTAAATTAGGCATATCTCTTTGTATCCTTGGAATTTAGATGTGAGTCTATCACCATTGGAAAGTAGACTTTTGGGGCTTCAATTTAGATCCAAGAACCGCCTAAAATAAAATCCGAATAAGAAAGATATGCCCATTTGAAATTGGGTTAAGAGCAGATTTTGTTGACCTAGCCCGAGAAAAATGAACAACCTTCACTAAATTAGGCATATCTCTTTGTACACTTGGAATTTAGATGTGAGGCCACTATTATCAGAAATAGGAGTGGGCAACGGTTTATCCGAACCGCTCAAACCGCCCAATCCGCCCAACCCGCATATAAATGGGCGGTTTCACAAACATAATGCGGGCGGATGCGGTTTGAAATATGACAAATTTGCAGGTTGCGGACGGGTCGCAGTTTAAACCCGCAACCCGCAAAAACTGCCCGCACTTTAATTATTATTATTATTATTATTTTTTATATACCAACTTTGTAACTTTTACAGGAGTACCATTATATTCTCTATGACACTAGAATCCTTATTTTTAAGTATTTCTCAACTTTCTTAATGCCGTAGAGTTATGAAGTCCTAAACTTGGTTTCTTATATGATTTTCATTGGTGATTCATCCACTTTTTCCTAATAAAATTTTCCTTCTAATGGTCGATAGAACTTATAGTTTGATTATTGATTACTGAATTGGCAATTCTAATTGAATACAACCTTTAATGCATTGATATACATTTTTTTCATGGCAAAAATGCTAGTGTAGGGTTTCTTTGTTTTGGGTACTTTCATTTAATGCATTGATATTCAATTTTTATTTGTAAACTCATCAAAAAATTATTATCACAAATATATAAAATGAATTTGATGCCTAAATTTGCTGGGAAAAAAAACTCAAAAATTAATTTTTAAAGAAAAAAGTGTAAACCGCAAACCGCCCACACATTTGCAAACCCTATCCGCACAAACCGCAAACCGCACTGCGGGCGGTTGCGGGTTGACTTTTTCCCAAATCGCATAGATGCGGGCGGGTCAAAACCGAACCGCAAACCGCACAAAACTGATCCTCGAACACCCCTAATCAGAAAGTAGACTTCTAGGGCTTCAATTTGGACCCAAGAACCACCTAAAACCAAGTATGGATAAGGGATATATGCCCATTTGAAGTTTGGCTTAAGAGCAGATTTTGTTGACCTGGCCCGAGGTAAATGAACAGCCTTTACTAAATTAGGTATATCTCTTTGTACACTTGGAATTTAGATGTGAGGCCACCACCATTGAAAATTAGACTTCCGGGGCTTCAATTTAGACCCAAGAACCACCTAAAACCAAGTCCATATAAGGGCGATATGCCCGTTTGAAGTTGGGCTTAATAGTAGACTTTGTTGGCTCTTTCCAAAACAACAGCAGACCCTTTTTTTTTGGTTTTGGCTCGGTAGGGACACCTCATTGAGCCATTTTCACTCATCCTCCATTATCTCCACTCACCCCCCATTGTCAAAAAGAATTTTTATTTGCATCCATAAAGGAGTATCCCATGCAACCACCTTGAAAATTTGCCCTTCTATCACATTCTTGTATCGTACCTTGTCTCCTACTTTCTTTTTGACCTTCACTCTCCCTCATTGCCTATATAGAATGATCATATTGTAAGAGAGAGAGAAGACCACGAAATTGAAGAGAAAAGAGTGAGAAGATCAACCTCCGATGGTCTTCTCTCTCTCTTCTAAGTAGTTGGGTAGCCACTTAAAAGTACACCATCGCGCTCGCAACCTTCATGACCGTGCCCGTAACCTCTAGGAAAAATCGAGCAGCCTTCCGACATTGAGAAGATCAACCTCCGATGGTCTTTGAGGTGCTTGAAGCTGCTGTTTTCTTATGTTTATTTTATTTTGAGTGTTTGTGAGGATTTTTATACTATATTGTAATATTTCAAGTGTTGTAATAATTCCCTATCCTCACTTCTTATCTATCTCATTCTTTAATCGTTTTCCATAATTGTGCATCTGTATATATCTTGCATGCCATCCATGCTTTTATATACATGATTCATGCTTAGATCTAGCTAAATTTGCATCTTTGTGCTTTAATTGATTATTACATGATTTTGTGCACTATCGCATGTTTTGCAATGTTTCACATGTCATGTTTTAGAAGCCGGATCTTTAGAAGCATTCTTGTGTATGTATTGCATTAGGATTTTGTATATAGGATCATGCATATTTTACTAACTTTGTTTTGTAGTTGTTCGTGAGACATTGGTAAATATGTAAGTTGTTATGCTTTAGCATCCCGCTTGTACATAATTTTTTTATTATGTTTAGCATCTTACCATGTGGCTATTTGCTTATGTGATATAATTGTATGAATGCCAGTGGATGGAGGTTGTGTCGCTTAATTTGTAATGATAACTCAATTTATTTGGATTGTACATCTTCAAAACTACATGAAATCAAGTTGTTCGAAAGTGGGTGACATAGTCTATACTTGTATATTTCACATAGTAAATTTTAGGATTTATTAAATAATCAGAACATGAACATATAAAGAAAATAAAATTCATATCATGGTTAGTAAAGGCCGATCTTTTGATCGGGTGAGCGGGGGTGCTCAATTAATGACATTTCTCTCTCATACCTAAGGTTCTGAATTGAGACAACTTTGGTTATGACAAACAGTGGCCTTGGCACGAGTCATGGGTTTCCTAATTTTCCAAAAATATTAGGTGGCGACTCTGAACTCTGATAACGTAGTCCATTTCCGACAAAAGATTTTGCAATAAAATGAATTTTCTAAAAGTTGTCAAATCTGGACACTCATCTATGTTTCACATTACACTAGTGAGATTAGATCAAAAAGATCTCGAGGGTCCGAACTGTTTAACGCGCGCGGGTACTCCCCGAGCATGTTACAGGGTGAAAAAAGAGAGAAAATTGAGTTTTTAAGGCAAAAACAATCATATCTTCCATAAACACCCCACACCTTCCATACAAACTGAAATTCCATCTTTCCTACACTCAAAACTCCTCCAAAAATTCTGAAATAGCTAAATTTTAGTAGTGATTGATCAAAGGAAAGAGTGAGTGTTGTTGAAAGTGAGAAAAAAATTAAGAGAGTTAGCTACTTTTCCACCATACATACCCAGAGTTCCATTCTAGTTTCAAATTGAGGATTGAGAACACACTTCCTAAACTTGAGGGTGATCAAAAGGAAGTTCGGAAATCAAGAAGTTCAATCTTTCTTTGGAGGGTGACTTTCTAGTCTTTCATTTTCTTATATTTTCTATCTCATATTTATTTTCTTGCTTCGTATTTCATAGTGTTTTGTTATAATCTAAGTGGTTTGTTTATCTCATATTTATTTTCTTACTTTATATTTCATAGTGTGTTGTTGTAGTCTAAGTGGTTTGTTTAGCTCATAATTATTTATTTATTTATTTATTTATTTTTATTCGCTTTCATACTAGTGTTGTTGCAATCTTGCATGTTCTACCTCATATTTACTTTCTTGTTTTAGGTTCATGTTAGTTTTGTTGTATTCTTGCATGTTCTATCTGATATTTGCTTTCTTGTTTTAGTTTCATAGTAATTGTGCTGTAATCTTGCATTTTCTAGCTTATATTTTTCTTGTATTAGTCTCATATTAGTTTTGTTGTAATTTTGCATGTTCTACTTCATATTTGTTTTTTTTTTTTTTGTTTTAGGTTCATGTTAGTTTTGTTGTAATCTTGCATGTTCTATCTTATATTTGTTTTCTTGTTTTAGTTTCATAGTAATTATGTTGTAATCTTGCATTTCTTAACTTATATTTTTCATTTTTGTTATTTTAGTCTCATATTAGTTTTGTTGTAATCTTGCACGTTCTACCTTATATTTGTTTTCTTGTTTTAGGTTCATGTTAGTTTTGTTGTAAGTTTGCATTTTTTTTTTAATTTTATTTTTGTTTTGTTGTTTTTAATCTAACCAGTAGTGGTTAGTTGAGCCACCTACATATTTCTTGTTTGTTTCTTTTCTTGGTTTCATAATAAGACAGGTTTTTCTAGGTCTATTTGGCCGGCCGGTTAGCTTCTTTTGGACAAGACGACATTGTCTTCCGATGTTAACCAACTTCCGGTGGTTTCCAAGGCACCTGAAACTTTTTTTTTTCTTTTGTTGATTTTGAGTGTGTTGTGAGGTTTTTATTTTGTTGTAATATTCTCCTCACCCCCCTCTAATTTGGTTTTCAAAGGGTTGTAATAATTTCCCGCCCCACTTCTTTCTATCTCGTTCTTTTGCTTACTTTCCTTATTTGTGAATACGCATCATACTTATTTTATTTTATTTTTTGTTGTTATATCCATGCTTTGCATCTATGTTTCATGCATCTTGATTCGGCTAAGTTTGCATTTGTGGATTTAATATATTCCTATGTGATTATGTGTGCTACCTCATGTTCTTGAGATGATTCACATGTCATATCTTAGAAGCCGAATCTTTAGTTGCATCTCATGTGTGAATTGCATTAGGATTTTGTATATAAGATCATACATATTTTTCTAACTTTATTTTGTAGCTTGTTGGCGGGACGCCAAACATGGAAGTTTATACGCTTTAGCATTCCGTTTGTGTGTGTTTTTCTAATTATGTTTAAGCATCCTACCATGTGGCCACTTGCTTACTTAATATAACTGTATGAATGCCAGTGGATGGAGGTTGTGTCGCTTAAATTGGAATGATGTTGATTTTTCATGTTTGTAAACTCAATTTGTTTGGGTTGTACATCTTCAAAACTCTTTCAAAATACATGAAATCAAGCTGTTCCAAAGTGGGTGACATAGTCTATACTTGTATGCTTCACATAGTATTTTTTTTTAGGATTTATTAAATAATCAGAATATGAACATATAAAGTAAATAAAATTCATGTCATGGTTTAGTAAAGGCCGATGTTTTAATCGGGTGAGCTTTCCCGTCTCATACCTAAAGTTCCGAACCGAGACAACTTTGGTTATGACGAACAGTGGACTTGGCACGAGTCATGGGTTTCCTAATTTCCCAAAATATTAGGTGGCAACTTTGAGATCTGATGACGTTGTCCATTTCTAGCAAATGTTTTTGCAATAAAATGGATTTTCTAAAAATTGCCAAATGTGGACTGTCGTCTACATTTCACATTGCACTCATGAGACTAGATCAAAGAAATCGAGGGTCTAAACTGTTTAACGCGCACGGGTACTCCCGCGCATGTTGCAGTTTCTATCGACTCTGCTGGGGATTTTACGAAACCTTGACTCGAACTCTATGATGTGACTTTTATTTCAATTATATGTTTATTGCATTGCATGCATTGGTGCACTTCAAGTCCCTGTGTTGCCCAAATACTAGTAGGAGCACATGCAAGCTTTTTGTGACACTACACCTACCTTTACGGTACTTTAGAGGCCTTGTGTTGTAACCTTATGAGATCTGTCAAAAAGGTAGCTTTGCTATGTAGCTCTGCTATCTAGCTTTGTTATCTAAGGTTCTCAGATTTCGAAGAGAGGCTATTTGACTCTTCTGATTTCCTAGGATCTTTATTGGTTATGACCCAACAGACTCTTTGGTAACGTCACATTGACTTCAACCCCTAGAGTAGAGCTAACCTTGTGCATATAATGAGCTATAGTACCTTCCAAAATTAGGACAGGATGTTCTCCTATTTCTAGGATGTATAATGCCGCTTGTTTGAATAGTGAAACCTTAAATCATTTCAAAGCTAGGACAGAGTAACCCTAGCCCCCATAGGGATGTTTGTTCTCTTTCTTGCTCTGTGTTATGTGCAATGGATGGGATCCATACAGGGCTTCTCAGTATCAGTGGTTCAGGCATTTCAGTTTGTGGGTTTGAGTTCAGTTTTGTTTTTTAGTATGATCAGTTAAGTTGGCATGCTACCGAAATTTGATTGAAGGTTCTGTTCTTGCAAGGCAGTTGAGCACTATAACTTCCGAAAGGTCTGATATCTCCCAAGTTTTGTGGACTTGCGTTGCTGGACTTTGCAACAAAAGTGCATATTTGGTTCAGGGTCAGCCAGTGTTAGTTTCTTTGCCATCGGTTACACAAAGAAAAGCAAAAGCTTCATCAATTGTCGAGAATACCCCTTCTTCACGTACTAGATCATCACCACTAAACTCACCAGAATCAGTGATGGCTCAGATTCCAAAAAATTTAGCAGACATACTATTGGCCCTTCAACGGAGTATGGATACCATTGTCACTACGGTTGCTGCCTAAGGTACTATTCTTGCCGCTCAAGGCAATACTCTTGCTGAGCTGCAACGCCCATTTGGGGTGTCCACTACTCAATCACCTCCGGTGACTCATCTAGTTCCACCTCCACTTCTACCTCCACCAGCTGACGAGTTTTCCGAACTTAACTTACTAGAAGATCTGAGGGTTCCTGTACAAACTTCAGGAGGATCCTTTCTCCTTCCATAACCAGCGGGAGGGATCTTTCCCTCCGAGGCACCTGAGTCTGACGCAACTATGTTGAAGTTATCCAAGTTGGAAAAAATTTTCAAAAGGTCACAAGGAGTCAATTTAATCCCAGACATCGAAGACGGGTACACTGAGACAGCTATGAAGTTGCCAGAACGGTTCAAAATGCCACACATTGATCAGTTTGATTGCTCCGGTGACCCAATGGTGCACATTCGCCTGTTCTTTGATCTCTTAAAGCCTATGGGTTTGACTCGCCCACAAAAGCTCTCTTTATTCGGATGAACTTTGTCAAGAGTGGTTGCCATTTAGTATACCAAGTTAGAGGACTCGGTAAAACAAAGTTGGAAAGATTTAGCCGAGGCCTTTATCACCTAGTATGCTTATAACACCCAGATTGAAGTGACTACTCAAGAATTAGAGGCCACCCGTCAAGAGCCTAATGAAAGTTTCATGGCCTTTATCACCAGATGAAGGGCCAAGCAGCGATGATGACCAACAAGCCACTAGAAAGAGATCAAATTCGCATGGTGGTCAGGAATTTGCATGGCAAGATGCTTCAGAAAATGATAGTTCTTTCCCTGTTTACTTTTAAAGAATTACATGAAATGGGGGTCTAAATAGAAGATGCTATCAAACAGGGAATCATCATTGACGACAAAGAGTTAATACAGAAGACCTTCAGGCGTAGTTCCAATGCTACCACCAGTGGTAGCACAGCTGTGAAGCCCTCTGAAATCAACTTGGTTGCCACCACCACTAAAATAGCCGACCCCTTTGCTCATGCTGGCCTGCAAACAACGAACACAACCTGAGCCCCAATTAGAACATTCGCCCCTCTCCATATGTCACTCTCCAACGCAATGAAAATCTTGACAAAAAGAGGGTATTTGAAGCCTTTGGACCCTGGACCTCTTCCCGAACGTCTCCCAGCCAAACATGACCCTACCAAACACCGTGCTTTCCATCAACAACTAGGACATGACACAGACCGTTACTTTTATCTCCGTTATGAGATCTAAGATCTTATAGACAATAAAGTCATAGCTCCCCCACAACCACCAAAACCCAACGTCACTACCAACGCCGTTGCCGCCCTATGATAGAATTCCACCACCTCCTCATCTTAACCTCATCCATACACTTTCATCCATCTTTAACCCCAGTATCTATATCACACCTACCCATTTACCAAAACCTGAGGTATATTGTTTCCAGTGGTCAACTAAAGCTTGAGGTTGATCTGCTTGACTTATTTTCTATCAATGTTGTCAGAGAGGATGTGCTAGAATAAGGGTTGGATGATTTGGCCAACCTAGAGGAGAACTTGGCTAATCTCCATTTCTTTGAAGAATTAGACCTTTGGAATGTGCAGATGGGATGGTGGGAACCGAAGAATTATAGTCACGGTTGGTCAAGCGGTGACGAAGCTTCTGATGAGGAAACTGAAAGAAAATGGGATGAATTGAGACTTAATTTCGGAAAATCTGTTGAATGTGGTAAAGGAAAGAGTTCCAAAGGAAAAGAAAAAGAACCAGAAAGCCATTCAGAGCATACTATAGAAATGATTCAAGTAGCGCTAGATAATTGCCTTTTGGTCAACGAAGGTGAATGGTGGGATGATAATAACCTACAGCTCGCTCACACTGATGGTGAATGGGTAAACAATGTGCCGGATGAGACTTGGTATGCAGATGAAATTGATCATTTGACCAGGAGTGGGTGCTACTTCAAGCCTCCACATTTAAACCAAAGAGAGGCTTCTGGCAAAGATAATGAGGTAAAGAAAGCGATAAAGAATGAAAAAGAGAAAGAGGTAGAAAAGATCTGGTTCTAAAACAACTGAAAAAGATCCAGGCAAACATTTCCATTTGGGGTCTTCTCATGGCTTCCCGAGAACATCTACAGGCAATGTTGTCAATATTGAGCAGGGCTAAGCTGTTAATTGACACCACTCCTGAGCAATTAGTGTCATTAATCACCCCGAGAGAAACCATCACAGCAATAACTTTTGCTGACAAAGAGCTGCCACCAGAAGGATCATGACATACAAGCCTCTGTACGTATCACTGGAATGCAGAAAAAAATGGATCCTGATTGTTCTGATTGACACCGGATTAGCCATCAATGTCTACCCTCTACGCACTGCTTATGCAATCGGGCTAAAGCCGGCAAATTTCACGCCCGCTACTCAATTGATCCGGGCCTATGATAATACTAGTCGGGAAGTGATGGGGACAATCAAAGTACAAATAACAGTGGGTCCATTTGAGCACGAAGCTGAATTTCATGTCATGGATGTTCTCGTAACATTCAACTTGCTATTGGGAAGGCCCTGGCTTCATCAGATGAAAGCTGTATCATCCACACTACATCAATTGGTAAAGTACCCATATGACAGAGGAATTGCCACTGTCTTCAGAAATTCATCCATTCATCCTCCCCCAGAAGTCACAACACCACTGCTAGAAATACAACATGGGAAAGAGGATGTGTTCCTATCAGGTTTTACATTGGTAGAGGCCCAGCTAGTTCAAACGCTCATGGTAGAAGACGAAGGTGTATACGTCAATGCCCAATCAATCTATTTCATGAGTAAACTAGGTCACATTCCAGGGATGGGATTATGACAAAATGGCAGGAAAGGTATTATTATAGCCAGTGAAGTACCTCATAACCCACATGCATACGGACTGGGATATGCACCCACGGCTAATGACTGGAAAAGGAAAACTAAAGAGATTATGGAGAGGATCAAGGCCAAGAGAACCGAGCGGCAGTTTGAGTTGGTTCATAAGCCAATTCGTGGGACCTTGAACAGACACTTTGTCCACCAAGGAGAAGACTTCTCTTTCTGTGGTTTTCTTGAGCCTTGGTTTGATAAAGTGGAGAGGAAGAGATACCTTGGGTTTGAGATCTTCTTCGATCATCAACTTTCTGACAGTGACAAGGAGTGGGTAGATCCTAGCATCGACATCGAACAAGACAAAAAAGTCAGCTCGAAAAGCAGCACAGAGAAAGTCCTGGGTCTAACACTGGCTGATTTACTGACAGAGTCGTATACTAGCACTGAACTGATGAATTTGGGGGATATGATCATTGTTGTGATCGGGGAAGAGGTATTTACTGACTGCTCAAGCTTCATCATGGATGCAGTAAATGGCTCACAAATAAATTGGCATTTTGAAAAGAGTTGTATTGAGAATTCTGAATTAGCTATTGAGTCTGAGTCTGGTGGGCCTGTGGGGTTGGAGTTAGATTCAAGTTTGTCTAAGCTGTTTGAGTCTTCTTTTTCTTTCTCTTTTGAGTCTGTTGCAATTTGTGAGCCCCATGCTTTGAATGAAGATGTTGTGCTTTCCGCTTACTTTTCTGTGCCCATAGTTCATAACATTGACCAAAATTTTCAAAATCTTAATAAAAACGAAGAGGAAGAAATTCCTCAGGCTTTGAAAAATTCAATCGACTGGGAAAAAAAAAGGCGTGGTAAGCCCTTAGTGGATGAAATTGTTTCTGTAAATGTGGGTACTAAGAAAGATCCTCGCTTGATAAAGATTGGTTCTACATTATCTTCAGAGGAACGTAAACAATTAGTTGCTTTATTAGAAGAATTCAAAGATATTTTTGCATGGTCCTACGAAGACATGCCAGGAATTGACCCTGAGATTGTATGGCATAGGATCCCACTCGACCCTGAGGCCCGACCTGTTAAACAGAAGCTTCACAGAATTCGTCCGGATTGGGCCTTGAAAATTAAAGAAAAGGTTACCAAGCAAATCAATGCTGGCTTTTTGCTCGTATCAGAATATCCTACTTAGTTAGCCAATATTGTGCTAGTTCCAAAGAAAGATGGCAGAATCCGAGTTTGTGTTAGCTTTCGGGATTTGAATAAGGCTAGTTTGAAGGATGATTTCCTATTGCCACATATTGATGAATTGGTAGGCTTCACTGCAGGGCATGCCTTACTGTCATTCATGGATGGATTTTCAGGGTATAACCAGATCTTTATGGCTCCAGAGGACAAAGAAAAGACAGCATTTACCACACCATGGGGGACATAATGCTACAGGGTTATGCCATTCGGTTTGAAGAATGTCGGGGCCACTTATCAGAGAGCTGTTACCACTCTTTTGCATGATATGATCCACAAGGAAGTTGAGGTGTATGTAGATGACATGATTGTCAAGTCCAAAGATTGGGAAAGCCATTACACTACATTAAAGAAATTCTTTGAGAGAATTAGGGAATACAGGCTAAGGCTGAATTCACAGAAATGCACCTTTAGGGTAACTGCGGGTAAGATGTCGGGATTTCTGATCACACAGCGGGGAATTGAAGTTGATCCATCTAAAATTAAGGCTATCTTAGAAATGTTGCCACCAATGACTGAAAAGGGGGTGCGGGGTTTTCTAGGAAAGGTGCAATTCATAAGGAGATTTATTTCAAAGCTAACCTTGACTTGTGAACCATTATTTGGTCTCCTAAAGAAAGGGAAGAAGTTCTAATGGGATAATTGATGTCAGTTTGTGTTCGAGCAAGTCAAGCGATTCTTGCGGAATGCACCTGTGTTATCGCCACCTGAGCCAAAAAAATCGCTAATTTTGTATTTATCAGTGACCAAATCAACTATGGGATGTATGCTTGCACAAGAGTCGGATGAGAGAGTGGAGAAGGCCATCTACTACTTAAGTAAAAAGATGCTTGAATATGAGACCCGCTATACTCCTTTGGAAAAAGTTTGCTTAGCTTTGGTATGGGCCACCAAGAAGTTGAGACACTACCTATTAGCTCACTCAGTAATTCTGGTTTCAAGATTAGATCTAATCAAATATCTCTTTGAGAAACCAGCACTTACCGGTAGGCTAGCTCGTTGGTTGTTTTTCCTTTCTGAATTTGACCTTAAGTATGTCACTCGCAAATTTATTAAAGGAAGGGCCGTAGCAGAAATTTTGGTTGATCACCCAATTGAAGGAGGAGAAGATGTAGAGTACTCATTCCCAGATGAAGAGGTCATGTAGATGGAAGAAGGCACTTAGAAGTTGTACTTTGATGAAGCGTCCAATCAATTTGGCTATGGGATAGGTGTGTTACTCATAGCACCTGATGATTCCTATATTCCCTTAGCTTTCAAACTCCGATTCAAGGTATCGAACAACTAAGCAGATTATGAGGCGTGCATTGCCGGATTGGAAACAGCCTTGGAACTAGGGCAATAAGGTTGGATATGATCGAGGACTCCAACTTGGTCGTCTCTCAAGCCAACAGAGATTGGAAAGTTAAAGAGAAAAAAATGAAAGTCTATTATCAGACCTTGGACATGTTGATCCCGAGGTTCAAAAAACTGACTTTTACGCACCTGTAAGAGAGAACAACTGATTTGCTGATGTGTTGGCAACCCTGATATCAATGATAGATATACCAGTCGGGGTCAAGATGCGCCCGATCCTTATAGAACAAAGGTGCGCCCTCGCGTATGAAATGATAGCCGCAATGGAAGAAGTTCAAGATGAAAACCCTTGGTACTTTGATATTTGGAATTTTCTAAAAAGTGGTACATACCCACGAGGGGCAAACGCCAAAGACAAAAGGGGGATATGGTGTCTGGCCACTCAATTCGTCATTTGTGGAGATAAGTTATACAAGAGAGGGCATTTGGGTATGCACAAGCTGTGTGTAAAGGAAGAAGAGGCAAAGCGTGTCATGGAAGCCATCCATGGAGGAGAGTGTGGAGCTCATATGAACGGTATAATGTTAGCTAGAAAAATCCTTAGACAAGGATACTACTGCTTAACCATGGAAAGTGATTGTATCAACTTTGTTAAGAGATGCTACAAATGTCAAATCCACGCCAATCGCATGAACGTCCCGCCATCAAAACTCTACAACATGCCTTCAACTTGACCTTTCTCAGTTTGGGGCATAGATGTCATCGGGGCAATCACACCAAAGGGTTCAAATAGGCATCAATTCATCTTGGTTGCCATTGATTATTTTACCAAGTGGGTTGAAACACAGTCGTATTCAGTGTTAAAAGTATCACAAGTGGCCAAATTCATCAAGAACAACATCATCTGCAGATATGGGGTATCAAACGAAATAATTTTAGACAATGGCTCACACTTTAGGGGAGAAGTGGTAGTTCTACTTGAAAAATATAACGTGACTTTTCACAAGTCACCAATATATGGGCCACAAACTAATGGAGCCGTTGAAGCTGCAAACAAGAATATCAAAACCATTTTGTGTAAAACGGTGGAAACTTATAAAGATTGGCTAGGCAAACTGCTTTTTGCACTTTAGGGATACAGAACATCAATCCGAACGTCTACAGGGGCAACCCCTTACTCTTTGGTATATAGCATGGAGGTTGTTTTGTCGATTGAGTTAGAAATGCCTTCATTGAGGATTATGGTTGAATGTCAGATAATAGAAGTTGATTGGCAACAGAACCGATTTGAGGAACTGATACTATTTGATGAGCGAAGATTGAAGGCGTTATACCATATTCAGGGGTATCAACGCAGGATTGCCAAAGCATTCAACAAAAAGGTTAGATCTAGGAATTTGAGGGAAGGGGACTTAGTGTTGAAAGACAACCGAGCTCTTATTCACGATCCTAGGGGCAAGTTTAGACCCAATTAGATGGGACACTACATCATTAAATCAATCTGGTCAGGAGGAGCAGTCATTCTCATGGATTTGAATGGTTTAGAGTTCTCACAACCAATCAACATGGACAAGCTGAAAAAAAACTACCCTTGAGAGGCTTGCTGGGCCGAAAACCTGACAGGGCGACCTAGGCAAAAGTTAGATAAAAAAATTAAAAAAAAATGAAAAAATGAAAAGCTCGCAAGGTTGAAAACCCAAAAGGGTGGCTTTGGCAAAAGTTAGAAAACAAAAAGAGAGTGTCAATACTCGAGTGAACCTTAGCTGGAACTACGTATGGCCTGATTCCTCTCTTTGGAATACGTAGGCAGTTTTATCTTGAAGTTCGGGCCTAATCATTTTTTTAACTCACTCATCTCATCCATGTTTGATTGGTGTATCTTTATTCGACTCAGTTATCTATATTTGATTGGCTTATCCTTATTTGATTCAGTTGTCTTATTTCTCTTTCATGACGGGTTCAGTTGCAAGACGAATTCAGTTGTATATCTTAGTGGTTGATTTCATGTTGATCAAGTAGCAATCATTTGCGAAAATAGATTTTGAGGACTTTTAATGAAGTTGACTGATTTTCTAAAAATTATTCCACTTTGGCAAAACTCAGACCATGCTTTGGGCCAAAAAGAGAAATTTTTTAGTGCTCATAATTTGATTCATATGATTTCAAGATAGAAAATGGAACAAGTGTGCTAATTTACCTCTCATGTTGATCAAAATTGCTTTAGCAGAAAGGAAAAACAAAAAAGGGCAAAGTGATGAACTACGGGCACAATTGAGTCGGGTTTTTTATCCTTTACCCACACTATCGAGTTCTCGTCACCTTAATCAAGCAATCGCTGAAAAATGCACAGTAGCTGTCACCGATTCGGCATTGCCACTCTACCAATGCAATCGTTTTCCATTTTCCGCCTTCAAAGTCGAGCAGAGTGAGGATGAGGGCAATGCCGTGTAAAAATACTCATTGTAACGTTCAAATGCAGATCGCGTTCAAAACTATGTAATTATTGGTTGATTGAATAAAATGTTCTATTTTAAATGTTTCATTGTAATTTTCATTCAGTACACACATGTTTGCATGTTTTGTGTTACATTGTATAAACGTTTGAATAAATGTATAAACATTGAATATTTATTCGGCCTACACGTGTTTTGTGTTTCATTGTATAAACATTGACCGGCTCGGGTTAACTAGGCATTTCATTCCGAACGTTTATATGCTTTAATGTGTAAATAGGTTTTGTCGGCTCATCATGAGTATTCGTCATTAAATATGTATTTGGGATACGAGTGTTACGCACGGCCCTGGCTCCAGATTTTGGGTATTTTAAAGTCGTCATATGCTAATGAAGCTCCGGATAAGGAGATCTTATCGGCTCAAAGGCGTCATACGCCGATGAGGCTCCGAATCTGGAGGCTTAATCAGCCCAAAGGTGTCATGCCCCAGAGGGGCTCTGAATCCGGAGGCTTGTATGGGCCAATTGTGATATCCACGAAGGGCGTTCTGAATCCGGAGGCTTAATCGGCCCAAAGGTGTAATGCACCAGAGGGGCTCCGAATCCAGAGGCTTGTATAGGCCCAAAGGTGTCATGCACCAGAGGGGCTCTGAATCCGGAGACTTGTATGGGCCAATCGTGATATCCACGAAGGGCGCTCCAAATCCAAAGGCTTAATCAGCCTAAAAGTGTCATGCACCAGAGGGGCTCCGAATCCGGAGACTTGTATAGGCCCAAAGGTGTCATGCATCAGAGGGGCTCCGAATCCGGAGACTTGTATGGCCCAATCGTGATATCCACAAAGTGCGCTCCGAATCCGAAGGCTTAATCGGCCCAAAGGTGTCATGCACCAGAGGGGCTTCGAATCCGGAGACTTGTATGGGCCAATCGTGATATCCATGAAGGGCGTTTCGAATTCGGAGGCTTAATCGGCCCAAAAAAAGGGGGTTGTGAACTGAATTGCACGGTGAAGAAAAGAGAAGCTTTGCATTCCAGAAGTGAAATATGTACAAGTATCAAGCCCACAAGTCGGGTCAGTGATAGAATTTACGTAAATGCGTTGAATTCCAAGGCTGTGGAAGACTCCTTCCTGACATGCCTTTCAGCCGATATGCCCCTGCTCCCGCAATGGAATCTATCTGATAGAGGCCGTCCCAGCTAGGACCCAATTTTCCATCAGCCGGTTTCCTGTCAGTTGGAAGTATTTTCTTCAAGACCAACTCTCCTGGTGTGTAGCGGCGTAGTTGAACGCGTTGATTATACGACTTAGCCAGCTGCTGCTGGTACCGTGCCATGGATGCAAGGGCACAGTCTCTTCGTTCTTCGATTAGAATCAAATCCAAAGCCAGCATCATGTCGTTTCGACCCGTATCAAAAACTTGCGATTTCAGGGTTGGGTGGCTGATCTCTAGGGGTAAGATCACCTGGGTCCCAAAGCATAAGGCAAACGGCGTTTCTCTAGTGGATCTCCTCGGCGTAGTTTGATGAGCCCACAATACACTCGGTAATTCTTCAACCCATTTGCCTTTAGCTTTCTCCAGCCTTTTCTTGATGCTGTCCAAGATGGATTTGTTAGAGGCTTCGGCTTGACCATTGCTCTGGGGGTAAGCCGGCATGGAAAAGTAAGGTCGGATACCATACTTGCTGCACAACTCTCAGTAGACGCCATAATCAAACTAGGTGCCGTTGTCTGAGATAAGAGCTCTCGGAATGCCGAATCGCGTGATGATGTTTCTCCATACAAAGCACTTAACATCAGCATCTCGAATATGTGTTAATGCCTCTATTTCGACCCATTTTGAGAAGTAATCAGTCGCGACAATCAAGTATCGCTTGTTCCCTGGGGCCCTCGGCAATGGTCCCACGATATCAAGCCCCCACTGAGAGAATGGCCAGGGACTGGTGATAAAGTTCAACTCTTCGGCAGGAAGACGGGTTAACGGGGAGAACTTCTGGCACTGTTCACATTTTTTCACATAACACTCGGCATCAGTTCTCATTGTTGGCCAATAATATCCCTGTGCTATAGCTCGATGGACAAAGGAGCGCCCACCAGAATAGGCACCACAACTTCCTTCATGTATCTCAGTTAGAAGATCCTCTACTTTGTTCGGGTGCACGCATTCCAAGTATGGA
Organism: Camellia sinensis; assembly: GCF_055761805.1. Lineage (NCBI taxonomy): Eukaryota > Viridiplantae > Streptophyta > Magnoliopsida > Ericales > Theaceae > Camellia > Camellia sinensis. The sequence goes on from NC_138962.1 coordinate 54,007,876, forward strand.
CCAGAAAGGGATTTTTTTATAAAGCCTTCCTTGCGGATCCAAGTAGTATCGCAGGGCTTTGTTTCGTAGCTTGTGCGCTTCTTTTTTGTCCTCTGGAGTTGTTCGGAAGACAAGAATGCAGCAATGGGATCCATCTAGCTCAGTGCAGATTCTATAACGTTGACTTGGACTTCTTCCAAAGGGCCAATACTCGGCTCTGGGATGAAACCTACTTCGATGGTCCGTTTTATCTCTGAGTTAATGGCGGAGGCTAGGCAAGCCAGGGCATCTGCATGTGTGTTTTGGTCGCGTGTTATCTGGTTCAATTCATGATGGTCAAATTTTGCCAACAAGGAGTTGGCCGTTTTTATGTAGGTCGCCATACGGTCGTTTCTTGCCGCGTACTCTCTCTTTAGCTGGTTAATCACCAGTTTTGAATCGTAAAACACAAGCAAACGCTGCGCACCCAGAATATGCGCATTCCGCAAACCGGCCAGAAGGGCTTCATATTCGGCTTCGTTATTTGATGCTTCGAAGCCGAGCTTGATGGCCTGCTTAATTATTGCGCCGTCGAGAGCCATGATTACAACTCCGGCTCCACTGTCCCGCTGGTTGGAGATCCATCACAATACAACTGCCAAATGTCCCCAACATAAATTCTCCAATTCGGCTTTGGTCGAACTTCATCAGACTTGAAGTCGGCGAGACCCTCAGTGAATTCGGTAACGAAGTCAGCAAGCACCTGTCCCTTGATTAAGGTTCTAGGTAGAAACTGAATATCGTACTGGCCGAGTTCAAAAGCCCACTTTGAAACACGTCCTGATGCTTCTGCACTGCGTAGTACTGATCGGAGGGGATAATCTGTTAGCACCCCAATGCTGTGCCCTTGGAAATAATGTATCAGTTTTCTTGCCACCATGACTAGGGCTAAGATGAGTTTTTCCAGCGGAAGGTAGCGTGTTTCAGCATCAACCATTGCCTTGCTCACATAATACACTGGCCGCCGCTCCCCCAGCTCTTCCTTTATCAGTACGGCGCTGACGGCTCGGTCAGAAACTGCCAGATACAAAATAAGCGGGTCGCCAGCAGAGGGTGTTGTCAGGAGTGGTACTGAGCGGAGGTAGGTCTTAAGGCTGTTGAAAGCGACTTTGCATTCGGCGGACCATTCAAAAGCCTTGCCCTACCGTAGTGTATGAAAAAATTATCGGCAGCGATCTGTGGACCGACTGATGAACCTGTTGAGTGCGGCGGCCATCCCCATCAACTTTTGAACCTCTTTTACTGAACGAGGGGAGCCAAGCTCCAGGATTGCTGTGATTTGCCTTGGGTTGGCTTCGATTCCTCTGTGGTTGACAATGTAACCCAAGAATTTGCCAGAGCCGATACCAAATGCACATTTGGAAGGGTTCAACTTCATTCTATATTTGCGTAGGATGCCGAATGTCTCTTCCAGATCGGCTATATGATTCTGCTCTTCCTTGGACTTGACCACCATATCATCAATGTACACTTCCATCGTGTTGCCGAGTTGCTCCTTGAACATGGTGGTGACTAGTCTCTAGTAGGTTGCCCCTGCATTCTTCAGCCCAAAAGGCATAACCTTATAGCAGTAGGTTCCTCTTGGGGTGAGGAATGCAGTTTTGTCTTGGTTTTCCGGATGCATAGCGATTTGATGATAGCCTCTATAGGCATCAAGGAAGCTCATACGCTGATGACGCGCCGTAGCATCCATACGTTGGTCTATCCTGAGGAAAGGAAAACAGTCTTTGGGGCAGGCTTTGTTTAGATCCATAAAATCGGCGCAGACTCGCCAAGTCCCATTTTTCTTCTTCACAACCACAGTATTAGAGAGCCATGTGGTGTAGGTCACTTCCCTGATTGCTCCTGCATCAAGCAACCGGTCAACCTCTTCAACGACGGCGGTAATGTGCTCTGCAGCTGATCACCGGCTTTTTTGAATGATCGGCTTGCACTTAGGGTCAACATTCAAACGGTGCTCCGAAACAGATGGGTCTACGCCCGGCATTTCATATGGAGTCCACGCAAATACATCAAGATTGCTGAGTAGGAAGGATACTAGCTGCTGTCTGTCGGCTTGACTCAGGGAGGCGCCGACTATGAAGAACCTCTCTGGATTGCCGTCAATCTCAACTTGGTCTAGGTCTTCCGTGGCTTTCTCATTTGGGAGTCGCCCGACATCGTCGAGGTTGTCTCGATCCGACACCTCAATGGAATTAACTTGCAACTCCTTTGGCGTCTTTCCGGAAATGAGATAACATGCTTGTGCTGATTGCTGGGAACCACGGATTTGCTCAATGCCGTGTTCTGTCGGGAAGCGTAGAAGCTGATGATAGGTGCTTGGCACGGCTCACATAGTATGCAACCAAGTTCGCCCCATGATGAGATTATACGGCGAAGGAAGCTTGACGACCAAGAATTTCACATCCACTGTTCGGGAGCCCGCTCGAACGGGTAGTGTGATTTTTCCTAACAGATACTCTGGATTTGCGTTGAAGCCAAATAATGGATAAGGAGCTGAAGACAGGTCTGATTCGTTGAAGCCGAGTTTGATGAAGGTCTTATAATACATAACCTCCGAAGTACTCCCCTGATCTATGAGAACGCACTCAATGGTAAATTGGTTTACGCGTAGTTCAATGACCAGTGGATCAATGTGGGGGACTGTTATGCCGATAAGATCAGAATCGTCGAAGGTAATACTCGGAGCTTAATTTGGCCATTTTGCTAGCGTGAATTGCTTTTGGGGTACTGGGTGTGACTGAATTGCATGCACGGTTGGGGGCGTTGGCAGGCTGTATATCATATGAATGACGCCAAGCAGAGGTGAATCCTGCCGAAGTGCAACTGTTTTGGTTGCGCTCTTTCAGACATGCTGCTAGAGCCGACCATCTTGCACCAACTCCTCAAGGTGGTCTTTCAAAGCATAGCAACTGTCAGTGTCATGACCGTGATCTTTGTGATATTCACACCGCCTATCCCGTCTTCTCGTGTTAGGAAGTCCCATCATTTTGGACGGCCAATCATTTTGGACGGCCATTTGAAGAACGAAAGGTGTTGGACTTTGGACATAACTGAGCTGATTGGTTCAGACAACTTTGTGTATTTCTTGTCGGCGCGCTTTGTGCGTCTACTGTCAACTTGCATTTGTTCGATGGGAGCATTGATCGCTTGATCGGCGGGAGTCCCGTCTCTTATCTCGTTTAGCCCGCTGCCAAGGCTCAGGGCTCTGAGGTGGTACGGAACTTATTGGTTGAGCCATTTCAGTAGGGGCCGTTTTGTTGGCCATTTGTCCAGCTTTAACCCGCAAGGCGTCGTCTTCCACTTTGCAATATTCTTCAACTTTCTTCATCAACGCCCAGACTGTTTTAGGGGGTCTTCTAGTCAAGGAATTGCGAAGGGCACTATCTGGGTGTAATCCCATTTTGAAGGTAGTGATGGCCATGGAGTCGTTGCAGGCGTCATCAACAAGATTAAAGCACTCCCAATAGCGTGCCGAATACGCCCTTAGTGTTTTCCTTGGCTGGATCTGCATTGCCCAGAGAGAGTCGGCCTTTTTCGGCTGGACCTCGTTGGTGATGAATCTGGCCCTGAAGGATTTCTGTAATTGATGGAAGCTTTTGATTGAAGCCAGCTCCAGTTTATAATACCATCTGACAGCTAATGGTCCTAAACTGCTGGGAAATATTCGGCACATGAGGGGCTTGTCGTCTACATGCAATATCATGGCTTGCTTGTAGTGACGGATGTGATCAGTGGGGTCTGATTTTCCATCATAGAAAGTGAATGACGGAGCTTTGAACTTTTTGGATAGGATCGCCCTTGCGATCCGTCGCACAAAGGGATCATGTTGGTCCTCGTCATCTGAACTATTTTTTCTGCGCTTATGCCTTATACGTGGGCCCTCATCAGAGGAGCTGGAAGTTTCAGGTCGTTCCTTCTTTTTGGGCTCCGGGGATAATGAGTCGGAGTCGCTATCAGTGTCTTGTTGCCGGGCACGAGGTCATCGACCACCTGCTTTAAGAGGTCGTTCGGGATCTTAGCGCACGACTTGTTTGGACTTTGCCACCTCAAAATCCAAATCCTGACAGAGACATTCGTTCTTAGCGATCATGTTCTCCAACCTCTGCTCATTTTGCTTTGCCTGTTCCATGATCGCTTGCATTGCCTCATGCTCTGGAGTCGAAGGTGAGGCGAAGTTCAAAGCGCGTCTTGCAGGGATAATCTCCGGTCCATGCATGTTTGTTGGAGTGAGGTTGTCTCTTTGCGTGGTTTCATCAGTGACTATTGGAGGGTCATCCGTCACGCCTGCCATGGATATGTTTGAGTATTCCCACAGATGGCGCCAATCGTGGGGAAATGGTTTGGAAATACTCTTCTAATCCTGGGGGACGCTCGTGATCCACTGGTAGTCACCTGAAAAGGAATAAACACTCCGGTCGGGGGTGCCGAAATTAGAACTCCGATTGACAAGTCAGTTTCTACACTCAAGATTACTTGTATTCTAAGTTAAGCGTAATGGTTCTCGCATACCTTTCTTAGTTTGTTGTTCCTTTATTCATACTCGTTTCCTGGGCCTCGGGGCCAGGCACACTTTTTACTCATTATCCTCTTATTTACTCGGCTCCATAGTTCAATATCTATTCGGCCTATCTATTTTATTCAGCCTCCTGATCGTGCAGGATAAAGCCGAGCAATATCTGTCTTCTAGAGTACGCTTCTGATTCTTCCAATTATTCGACTCCCACAAGCTGCCTCGCTTCATCTTTACTCCTTTAAAGCTCTTGAAGACTTTGCCACGGCCTTGGTAGAGCTTCGAAGGAGATTATTCCTCGCCGGCCATCAAATTGGTTATGCGAAAGAACTCCGAATCGAGCCACGGAGGTGGCCTGTCGTTTCAGTCCTTTGTTCTGCTTTTTCAGTGCACTAATTTCTACTCGAGAGTCCTTGTACATACGTGGGAGCAGGGAGAGTTGTGCAGTTAACTGATGTACATCAAATGTCCTGTTCTGCAGTCGACGAGGCAAGTTGGAGACCGTAACCACGGTCTCCACACATGACCTTAGTGTATACGAGTTAGCTTTGATGTCAGACTGTGCCACCATTATTTGCTCAATTGACATCGTTGGAAAGCTAAAAACAGGGGAAGGAAGAGGAGCCCGCAGTTGAGGTTTAGGGGAGTCAGAATCGGTCATCTCTATCGTGAACTTGTTCAGGTCTAGAAAAATAGTGAGAAAACCATGTGAAGAGCCCATGATAGAGGAAAGTAATGCAAAAGAAAGAGGTTGTAGAGTGGTGGCAGAGAAATTTTGCAAGCTTTTGCTCTGCCTCTTTTGCAAGCGCCTCAACTTAACCAGAAAGCGAAGAAGAAGAAGACAAAGATGAGAAACATTGGGATAAGGCGTTGAAGAATCGGGGCAGCATGTCGGTCAGGCGCCACGATTGTTGAAATCGAGCGCTAGACACGACGCTCGAAAAAGATGAAGGAAGAGAGAGACAAAAACAAGGGAGGAGAGAGAGATATGTATATGTATGTGTACGTGTGTACGTGTGTATTATATTATGTACATATATGTTTGTGTACATGTAGCTATGTATATATGTTCTCCGTATATATATATTTGTATCAGTATACGTATATAATTTACTTATGTGTGTATGTATACATATGTAATACGTATTTTGTATATCGTTCGTGTGTATATGTAACCTTTCCCTTCTCCGTATGAGATACGGTCAAGTATGCCTGTTAGTTACACCACCTTTGCTCCTTTCACATGAAACGTGTTAGGATTTGAAGTTTACCTAGTTAAAACCTTCCTTCTTTCCATATGAGATACGGTTAGGTACGTTTGTTGGTTACACCACCTTTGTTCCTTTCACGTGAAACGTGTTAGGATTTGATGTTTACCTGGTTAAAACCTTTCCCATTTTCATATGAGATACGGTTAGGTAGGTCTATTAGTTACACCACCTTTGTTCCTTTCACGTGAAACTTGTTAGGATTATATGTTTACCTGGTTAAAATCTTTCCCTTTTCGTATGAGATATGGTTAGGTACGTCTGTTGGTTACATCACCTTTGTTCCTTTCACGTGAAACGTGTTAGGATTAGATGTTTTCCTGGTTAAAATCTTCTCCCATTTTCGTATGAGATACGATTAGGTACGTCTGTTGGTTACACCACCTTTGTTCCTTTCACGTAAAACATGTTAGGATTAGATGTTTTCCTCGGTTAAAACCTTTCCCCTTTCCATATGAGATACGGTTAGGTACGCCTGTTGGTCACACCACCTTTGTTCCTTTCATGTAAAATGTGTTAGGATTAGATGTTTTCCCAGTTAAAACCTTCCCTCTCTCCGTATAAGACACGGTTAGGTATGCATGTTGGTTACATCACCTTTGTTCCTTCCACGTGAAACGTGTTAGGATTTGATGTTTACCTAGTTAAAACCTTTCCCCTTTCCATATGAGATACGATTAGATACGTTTGTTGGTTACACCACCTTTGTTCCTTTCACGTGAAACGTGTTAGGATTTGATGTTTACTCGATTAAAGCCTTCCCCCTCTCCGTATGAGATACGGTTAGGTATGCTGTTCATTTCACCACCTTTGTTCCTTTCACGTGAAACATGTTAGGATTTGATGTTTACCTTTCTTCTCTACGTATAAGATACTGTTAGGTATGCCTGTTGGTTACACAACCTTTGCTTCTTTCACATGAAACGTGTTAGGATTAGATGTTTACTTGGTTAAAACCTTCCCTCTCTTCATATGAAATACGGCGGCTAGGAACATCTATTAGTTATGCCACTATACCTCCTCTCGCGTGAAACGCGTTTGGATTTCGAGTTCATTATTTTCTCTTCTCGCGTAACACGCATTTGGATTTCGAGCTCACCTATCATTTATGTTATGGCACATTTGTATGTGATTTTGTGGAACATTTAATGCAACGCACTCCCTGTTATGTTTTAAATCATTTGCACGAAGCTTGCCTCTTATGTTGCCATCTTCATATCTTTATCATCACTCCATGACATTGCATTGCATTGCATAATCATGAGTTTTCAAACAAGCGGCTTTCAAACTGCATTTCGACCATGTCATTTGCATTTTGCCCTTGAACTACGCTGGTTTGATTCCTTGCAAAAGGATACGTGGGCAACCTTCAGGTCCAACCAATTGCATCTGCATCTTGTTTGTTTGTCCAAGTCTTATGGCCTTGTCAAAAGGGTCGTCTTCGAGTTTTGACATTCACTCACGTCAAGAAATAACTTCGAGCTCTGTCAAAGAATGACAACTGTAGACACCTCATTTTGACCGGCCCTAAGACTTGGGTGCTTCTTTTTCATTACCCGATGATGAAAACAAGAAAGTGTGTCTCACAGAGTCCTCAATAAGAAAACTTAGAATTTGAACCTTGTTTCCAACCGTAACTCGCCAAAAATTACCTTTCCAAGGGAATATTCTGACCTCACGGTTGCGTCCAGAATGGTTCGTTTAGCTAGGATCAACATTTGCTGCATTTCCAGGGACCTCACTGAAAAATTCTCCTGAAATCTGGGTTACAGCACAATTATTTGAAACTTCTAGGCCAAATTGTTATTTTCAAAACTCAGGGAATATTCTGTTATGTGAGGGAATATTGTCACAATCCAAACCCGCTCCTATGGGTTTAGCCTCATAACCGGCCAGTAATCCGTAATTACCAAAGGCCTGCTTAACAGTAAAGACAGTAATACAAAGTAAGGGGTTGGCGGAAGCCAAACAGTAAGTAAAAGATGTCCAAAGAGCTGTGACAGTCTGAATGCGAAAAGACTTTTATAAACAAGCCACATTCATGAACAAACATATATACATCTCAGATAAACATAACATCCAGGTTAGGGGCCTAATCCCTTCACCGTGACTGTACAATCAAACTTATTCAGTCAGTGCAAAATAGAAACAAAAAGGGATAAATCTGGGACACCCCGAAATAGCCTTGGATTGAATGGATTTGGAACCTCAAAGTAAGGCACGAAGGTTGGCTTGACAAAACATGAGCGAACCCGACACTCCTAGCTCCGATCCGGCGCTTGGACACCTACATACATATATAAACAGTGAGCTAAAGTCCAGTGAATAACAGTTGTGTAAAGAGGTTAAGAATGAATGTCCTTTTAGTAATTAAACAGTCATATCAGTCATTTAGAAACCATAGTAGTCATAGGTGGTACATTCAATAGCAGAACAGTACAGTAGGTCTTAAAAAGACCGAACAGTCAGTTGATGGCCATCAGAACAGTATGCAGTATTGGTTCCAAGTATTGGAACCGACAGAGATCTCTGTGACAGTAGCAGTACAATAACAGTACAGTAGCAGTAACAGTAAGTTGCTATGGATGCCACGAGTACAGTTCATAAAATAAGACAAACATTCATTTAGTAAACAGTATCACTTCAGAAACAGTACAGTTCATTGTTCAGAAATAATCATAATTGAACATATCTTTACAACATTGTTACTCACAGAGCACTGGGCTATAGACAGGCTAATGAGCGTCCTCGGATGCCAACCCTACACAGTTACAGAACGAACACACACTAAGTCGCACGTTCGGGATTAATAACTTAGCCCCTATCTTAACTTGGTGTGGGTCTATAGCATTAACCTCATTAAGATGCCTTAAACTTGGCCTAGGAATGCCTAGGATGGAATGAGGATGCAAAGATGTACTTTAAAACACTTTCAAAATTTTGCTAAAATAAGGGTCTCGCTCGAGCGTGGCTTTCTACGCTCAAGCTGACATGCAGATAAATGGGCTCCGCTCGAGCGTGACTTCCCTTGCTCGAGCGGACTGCAAACTCATGAAAAAGTACTAGATGCACGATTTTCACGCTCGATGGACGCCCGACCTCCGCTCGAGCGTGAGACTCAGACCCTCGCTCAAGCGTGAATTCTCTCGCTCGAGCGGACTGCAAAACACACAAACTTCTGGGCATATGCATTTCACGCTCGAGCGTGACCTCCTACGCTCGAGCGGAAGTGCATGTACTCAGAGTGTACGCTCGAGCGTGAAGTCCTCCGCTCGAGCGTGGATCCAAAATCTGGAATTTCCAAATTGATCCTCAAGCACAAAACTCAACTTTTAAAGCTTCAAATTCGATTCCTTTGGGCTAATTTTCTGGAAAACACTTGGAAACTCATTGTACAACATATTTTTTTTTTTAAGATCATTTGTAAAATCAAGCCCAAAGGTAAGCCAATTGAACCCAACTTTCAAGGAAACTTGAAGTACAAACAAGAACTTGACATGCATGGGTTCTAATGAATTCCAATGCTCCAAAACATGATCAAATGCAAGTTTGAGCTCAAAGTCATGGTGAATTCATTGACCACAACTAAAATATGCACATGCATGGAAGGATTTCGTGGAAAACAACTTCAAAATTCTAAGGTATGTACATGCATGCATGAAATCACTCTCCAAACAACACTTTGAGCCATATCTTGACTCTAAACACTAATTTACCATGAACCATGCAAGATACAACTTAAATTCACAATTGAGAGGATGGATTCCTTACCTTAAGTCTTGAATTCTCAGTGTAGAGGTCTAATTATGCAATTCCTTCAATTTCTACTAATTCTCCAAGCCAATTCTAGATGGATCAATCTTTCTTCTACTCTCCCTCTCTCTCACGATTTTGCTCTAGGAAAAGGCTGAAGGGATTATGTGTCAAGTGTATAGATCAACCCCAAACAAAGCTTCTAAAAGTGGCCCACTAGATGGCAAAAAGGTAATAACTCAAGTTGATGTAATTTAACATTATACAATCTAATTTAATCATTCCAAATTGGATTTTAATTAAGCCTACCAAAAAACACAAAAATTCTAATTAGCATGAAATACCAATCAATTTCTGAATCGGTCACCGATAAGGCTTTCAATTCGCAGTTCGAAACTTAAAACATGAACAAATCATTCAGTAATCAAACAGACAGAAATGCATTTAAAACAATACACTCATGCAATCAATTCAGGATTTCATTCTAATCAATTACTTATCATGCTCAGTCACAGTTTAACACTAATCAGAGGTGGGGGTTGTCACAAATATTCTGTTAAGTTAAGAAATATTTCGTCTATATACAGAATATTCCGTCAAATGTTGACTAGGACGCTGATGTGGCGGTCTTGTTGATGTGGCATGACTAGAAGGAATATTCCATCCATGTACAAAATATTTTATCAAATGTTGACTGGGACGCTGATGTGGCGATCTTGCTGACGTGGCATGACTGGATTGGTCCTTACTGATGACGTGGCGCTGACACGTCTTTACCAAAAAAAGTGAATTTAAGGAATGCTTGGATGGGGGTTTGAACCCTTAACCTACCACTCAATATTCAACACCTTAACCACTCTGCCAAAGCTTTGCCTTGTATTATATTTCCCCTCAAATAATATTTGATCATTTCAAACCAACAGGCAAAGAAGGTTTATTTTTGCATTTTTTTCCCTTGTGTGTGGGACACTCCTCTACCCCATTGGCCAATCCATTTATCACCAAATACATACCTAATCATCCCCCATTATCAAAAAGAGATTTTGTTTGCATTCATAAAAGAGTATCCTATGCAACTACCATGAAAATTTGCCCTTATATCACATTCTTGTCTCCCACCTTCTTTTCGACCTTCACTCTCCCTCATTGTCTATATAGAATGATCATATTGTAAGCAAGAGAGAAGACCACGAAATTGAAGAAAAAAGAGTGAAAAAAGATAGAAAAATTGAGTTTCTAAGCTAAAAATACTCATATCTTCTATGTACACTCCATACTTTCCATACAAACTGAAATTTCATCTTTTCTACACCCAAAACTCCTCCAAAAATTTTGAAATACTTGAATTTCAGTAGCTTTGATTAATAGGAAGAGTGAGAGTTGGAGTGAGCAAAAACAAGAGAGATAATAATTTTTCCCCACATACACCTCCAAGTCATCATTTTAGCAAGGACTCTAAGCTTTCAAATTGAGAATTGAGAACATATTTCCTAAACTTGAGGGTGATCAAGAGGAAGTTTGGAAATCAAGAAGTTCAATCTTTCTTTGGAAAGTGAATTTCTAATCTTTCATTTTTTTTTAATATTTTCTATCTCATATTTATTTTCTTCCTTCTTATTTCATAGTGTTTTGTTATAGTCTAAGTTGTTTGTTTATCTCATATTTATTTTCTTACTTTATATTTCATAGTGTGTTGTTGTAATCCAAGTAGTTTGTTTAGCTCATAATTATTTATTTATTTTTATTTGTTTGCTTTAATTTCATGTTTATTTTGTTGTAATCTTGCATGTTCTACCTCATATTTGCTTTTTTTGTTTTTGGTTCATGTTAGTTTTGTTGTAATCTTGCATGTTCTACCTCATAGTGTTTTGTTATAATCCAAGTGGTTTGTTTAGCTCATAATTATTTATTTATTTATTTATTTATTTATTTTTATTCGCTTGTTTTAATTTCATATTAGTTTTGTTGTAATCTTGCATGTTCTACCTCATATTTGCTTTCTTGTCGTAGGTTCATGTTAGTTTTGTTGTAATCTTGCATGTTCTATCTTATATTTGTTTTCTTGTTTTCGTTTCATAGTAATTATGTTGTAATCTTGTATCTCCTAGCATATATTTTTCTTGTATTAGTCTCATATTAGTTTTGTTGTAATCTTGCATGTTCTATCTTATATTTGTTTTCTTATTTTAGATTCATGTTAGTTATAAGTTTGCACTTTTTTTATTTTATATTGTTTTTCTTGTTTTTAATCTAACTGGTAGTAGTTAGTTGAGTCACCTACATATTTCTTATTTGTTCATTTTCTTGGTTTTGCAATAAGACAGGTTTTGCTAGGCCTAGTTGGCCGACCGGTTAGCTTCTTTTGGATAAGACAACTTTGTCTTCCAATGTTAACCAACTTCCGATAGTTTCCAAAGGCACATGAAACTTTTTTTTTCTTTGGTTTATTTTATTTTGAGTGTATTGTGAGATTTTTATTTTGTTGTAATATTCTCCTTACCCCCCCTCTAATTTGGTTTGTAATAATTTATTCAAAGTGTTGTAATAATTTCCCACCCCACTTCTTTCTATCTCGTTCTTTTGCTTGTTTTCCTTATGTCACGACCCCATTCTGCCCCTGGTAGAATGGTGTCATGATGGCCAGTAACCCGAGATTACCAAAGGCCAACTTACAAAGTCACACACAATCAGAGTATACATATGGGGCTTACATGTGCGGAAGCAATAAATTTAAATCTAAGTAGTCCATAAGAGTTGTGCATAGATCAAATGAAATGACATACATCTTAACATGGTCTTACAATTTGATTACAAATAAAATATAGTACATATTACATCTTGATCAAAATGCTTCTCTAGCCGAAATATACAAAAGAAATGAATTACAAACTAAGAAGCACAATCTTCAAGATGATACAAAACATGAATCCAAAACAAGCTGCAAACAAAACTTAGGCGACATCGCCTTCTTGCTCATCACTTACATATATATATAAAGGAAAGGGTGAGCTTGGATACTCAGTGAATGATATAAGTAATAAAGGTTTGAATGAATGATATCCGAGATCTTTATCAAAACAATACATATCATAACTTGTAACAAAACATGGGATGAATCGAGTTCATCAATCAAATTCTTTCAAAACTTCTTGGGATGTTTAATAACATCTACATAATACAAAGGATGACATTTATGACAAAACAAAGAAATAATCGACCCGGAATCGATTAGACAAACCCACCTGCACAAGACCGTCGGTGGTACCATCTGTACATGACCGTCGATGGCAAAGAGATATCTCAAACATAGGTGCTACATAGGCTTAACGTCCCCTAGCACGAAAGGGCCTTTCGAGAATGTCATCAAAATGAACGTAATACTTGATACAAAAACTAAGGGATAATCATTCATACTTGGTCAAATACTTTTCCAAAACAAAACAAAGCAAAACTTTTCTCAAAACATTATAACATAGCTTTATTAAAAATACAACTCACATAGCTCTTCGGGTGTGGGGATTAAAGCAAGGATCCAAGGCCTACAAGTACATAACAAATCCCATTGAATGTACTTCAAGAAGACAAGAAGAGATGCTCAAAGATGGATATGAAATGCACTCTCAAAACAAGCTTTACATGAGTGAAAATGATTCCGATATTTCTTTCCAAAACCAAGTCAAGACAAGGAAAAACATGTGCTGGGAGTTAAAACACTATTTTCCTTCTAGGGAAAACATGCTGGGTACCAACCAGGTCTCGGAATGGATGCACAGAGATGATCTAGGCCATAATGGCCTAGCTGGGTGAACTCAGGGAGTCTTGGCCGAGGGCCCACACCTCTTGGCCGAGGTGTGGTCTCCTAGGCCTAGGTGGCATGCAAGAGAGGCTAAGGTGCAAGTGATCACGCAAGGTAGGCCAAGGTAAGATACGATGCTTGGCCTAGGTATAAGATCTAGGCAAAAGTGGGTCACAGTGACCACACTTAGGCAAATGAAGTCTGGAAATCTGGGTTTCCCCTTGAAGAACATGAAGAACATGAATGCTAAAATCATAACTTCTTACTCAAAATCTGAGATTTCATGTTATGAGTTCAAAAATATGGACCTGGGTACCCATAGTTGAAGATTTCATGGAAACAAACATAAAAACATGGAACTTGCTACAAACTTTCGGATTAAGACAAGGTTTTTCTTGAAAAACACAAGAACATCATTTTCTCTTTCTAAAACCAAACTTTAAGTCAGTGCCTGGCTCATGAATCATGCTAGATCATGCAATGTGATCAGAACAATAAGAGTAGATCAAGAATCTAACCTCAAAATGCAAATCCAACGGTTCGAACTCTAAAGATTAAGCTTGGAAAGCTAATTCTCTCTCTAAGAACTTCTTCATCTTCTTCCTAGAGCTTCTCTCTCTATAAGGCTAGGATATTGAAAGTGATATGGGTTTCTCAGCTACAATCTGACTTAACTCTCTACTGGGACACGTGGCATCACCGGATTGGATCTCCTTAAAAAGGTGCCAAAATGAAAAGACAAGAGTATGATAAAGTGTGTATAACAAGTAAGGTGGCATGGGCACTCTGACAAGGCAATAGTCTCGGATTAGGACATAGGCTTCGGCAAGAAGGTTTCAATGATCTCGGCTAGGAAGGATAACACTTGGCCTAGCTGTGCCATACCTTGGCCTAGACGTGCCACACCTCGGTCTAGGTCATACTAGTCCAGGAACGAGATCACTAGGTGCATGGATCAAAGATCTAGGATGCCTAGATGATAACATCTTGGCCTAGATTATACACATCTCGGCCTAGGTGATGCACGCCTCGGCCTAGATGATGCACATCTCGGCCAATATGCCTAGGCGACGGGGGAGGTCAACCAAGGTAGTTCCAAGCTGGTCCTAGGTGTTGGCGCTCAACGGCCTAAGTGTAAGAGGTTCAAAGGTGTTACCTAGGCTTGAGACAGGAAGGATAGATGACCTAGGCTTAACTCACCAAGCAAGGAACAAAGCATGCATATAACACTTAGGCAAAACATGATAGCGTCGGAACAAAACAGGAACCTTTACATAGGTAAAACGAATCAAAGTCTAATGATGCAAGCTTATCAAGGCAAAATCATGTAAACACTCATGAAAGCGACTAAGACAAGATGAGGGTTGTTATACCTTATTTGTGAATACGCATCATGCCTATTTTATTTTATTTTTTGTTGTTATATCCATGCTTTGCATCTATGTTTCATGCATCTTGATTCGGCTAAGTTTGCATTTGTGGATTTAATCAATTCCTATGTGATTATGTGTGCTACCTCATGTTCTTGAGATGATTCACATGTCATATCTTAGAAGCCGAATCTTTGGTTGCATCTCATGAGTGAATTGCATTAGGATTTTGTATATAAGATCATGCATGTTTTACTAACTTTGTTTTGTAGCTGTTTGAGGGACGTCGGTAAATATGTAAGTTTTTATGCTTTAGCATCCCGTTTGTGTGTGTTTTTTTTATTATGTTCAAGTATCCTACCATGTGGCTACTTGCTTACTTGATATAACTGTATGAATACTAGTGGATGGAGATCTGTTGCTTAATTTGGAATAGTGTTGATTTTCATGTTTGTAAACTCAATTTATTTGGGTTGTACATCTCTAAAACTCTTTCAAAACTACATAAAATCAAATTATTTCAAAATAAATGACATAGTCTATACTTGTATGCTTCACATAGTAATTTTTAGGATTTATTAAATAATCAGAATATGAACATATAAAGTAAATAAAATTCATATCATGGTTTAGTAAAAGCCGATCTTTTGATCGGATGAGTGGGGGTGCTCAATTAATGGCCTTCACCTCTCATACCTAAGGTTCTGAAATAATGGCCTTGGCACGAGTCATGAGTTTCCTAATTTCCCAAAATATTAGGTGGCGACTCTGAGATTTGATGATTCAGTCCATTTTTGGCAAATAATTTTGTAATAAAATGGATTTTCTAAAAAAAGATTTTGCAATAAAATGGATTTTCTAAAAATTGTCAAAAATGGACTCTCGTCTATATTTCACATTGCACTCGTGAAACTAGATCAAACAAACCGAGGGTCCGAACTGTTCAACGCGCACGGGTACCCCCCGGGCATGTTACAAACACCTTAACCACTCTGCCAAAGCTTTGACATGTGTTATATTTCCCTTCAAATAATATTTGACCATTTCAAACCAGCAGGCAAAGAAAGTTTATTTTTGCATTTTTTTTTTGTGTGCGGGACACTCCTCTACCCCATTAGTGTCACGACCCAAACCCACCCTTATAGGTTTAGTATTGTAATCGGCCAATAATCCGTGATTACCAAAGGCCTACTTAATAGTAAAGACATTAATTCAATATAAAGGGACTGGCAGAAGCCAATCAGTAATAAAAAGATGTCCAACGAGCAGTGAAAATCTGAATGGAAAAAGACTTTTATGGACATAACCACATTTATAGCCATATACATATATACATACCATATATACATAGCATACAAGTCAGGGACCTAATCCCTTCACCATAACTGTACAATCAAGTCTAAAACATTCGATCCATTAATAGAGACAAAAAGGGTGAATTTGAAACACCCCAAAACAGCCTTAGCTCAAGCAAACACGCAACCTCAAAGTGAGGCACAATGGTTGGCTTGACAAAACATGAGCTTAACTCGACGTTTCTAGCTCTGGTCCGGTGCTTGGCCACCTACATATATATATATATATATATAAACTGTGAGCTAAAGCCCAGTGAATAACAAATGAGTAAAGAGGTTAAGAATGATGTCTTTACAGTCTTGAAACAATCGATTAACATTAAAACATTTTCAATCAATATCGTTTGTCAATCAATCATTCAATTCGATCAATCTGATCCATCGTATTCATTAAATCATACGTGGTACATCCGATAGCAACAATACACTAGGTCTTAAAAGACCGAACAATCAATTGATGGCCATCATACAATAACAATAGTTCCAAGATTTGGAACTGACGGAGATCTCTGTAACAATAGTAATATCAATAACAATAACGATAACACTACGCTATGAATGCCACGAATACAATTCAAAAGAGGATCATCATTCAATCGATAAAAAGTAACCATTCAGAAACAATATAATTTTTCATTCAGAAAATAAATACAATTTGAACATATCTTTACAACATTGTTACTCATAGATTACTGGGCTATAGGCAGGCTATTCAGCATCCTTGGGTGCCAAACCTACACAATTGCAGAACGAACACACACTAAATTACACACTCGGGATTAATAACTTAGCCCCTAACTTGATTTGGTGTGGTTCTATAACATTACCCTCATTATGATGCCTTAAACACGGCCTATGAATGCCTAGGATGAAATGAGGATGCAAAAATGTACTTAAAAACATTTTTCAAAACTTGCTGAAAATAGGGGTCTCGCTCGAGCATAAACTCCTTCGCTCGAGCAAGCTTACCAAATGAGAGAGGTCGCTCGAGCATAGATTCCCTCGCTCGAGCGCTCTGCAAAAATGTGAAAAGTACTGGTTCTTGAAATTCTCCGCTCGATGCTCGCTCGAACGTGAGACATAAATCCTCGCTCGAGCGTAGGTCTCGTAGCTCGAGCGTGCGTCTGCACACGCAAAAACCTCAGAGGTTGCAATTTACGCTTGAGCCAGCATTCCGTTGCTCGAGCGAAAGTCTAAAAACAAAGGTGGTCGCTCGAGCGTGGAATCCTTCGCTCGAGCGAGGAAGCCAAATTCTAGGTTTTCCAGATTTGCTCCCAAGCTTCAAACCATGCATCAAACATGCCAAAACTCATCATTTTGGGCCAAATTTCTGGAAAACATTTAGAAACTCATAACACAACATGTTTTAAAGATCATTTCATAAAAATTCAAGCCCAAAAGTATGCCAATTGTACCAAATTTCAATTAAAACTTTATGAACATTACAAGAACATGACATGCATGAGTTCTCATGAACTCCAAAACTCCAAAGCATGATCAAATGCAAGATTAAACTAAAAAACATGATGAAGTCTAGAGTACAGCCATAATATGGGCATGCATGTAAGAATTTCATGAAAACAACTTCAAAATTCCATGATATGGATATGCATGCATGAATTAACTTAACTTCCTTAAATTCTAGCTCAATTAACCCATGAATTCACCTATTTTATTTATATACAAGTTCTAGATGGCTCCATTTCAAGATTAAAAGGTTGAGCTCTTACCTAGGCTTCTCAATTAAGGTTCACTTAAGCAAAGTTCTTGAGCAAATGAACAATTCTTCAAAGCTTCTTCAATTTCCTCTAAATTTTCAAGCAACACACTTGTTGAATTCCAAACTCCTTCTACTATCCTCTCTCTCACGTCTTTCTTTTGCAAGGAGATGGATGAAGAATGATGTGTCAAACATATGTGAATTAAGACCAAAACAATGGTTTTGAAGGTGGCCCACTCAATGGCAAAAGTGTAAATAACCTAGATTCAATTAATTTAACATTATTTATTCTAATTTAATCATTCTAAATTGAATTTTAATTAAACCTACCATAAAATTCTATAATTCCTAATGAGCATAAAAATCAAGTCAATTTCTGAATCGATCGCCGATAAGGCTTTCAATTCGCAAATTAAAAATCAAAACACAAACAGATCTTCCTATATTGAACAGATAAGAATGCAATTAAAATAACATACTCATGTAATCAATTTAAGATTTCATCTTAATCAATTACTTATCATGCTTAATCATGAGTTAACGCTAATCAGAGGTGGGGGTTGTCATAATTGGCCAACCCATCTATCACCAAATACATACCTAATCATCCCCCATTATCAAAAAGAGGTTTTGTTTAAATTCATAAAGGAGTATCCCATGCAACCATCTTAAAAATCTGCCTTCCTATCACATTCTTGTCTCCCACCTTTTTTTGACCTTCACTCTCCCTTATTGCCTATATAGAATGATCATATTGTAAGAGAGAGAGAGGACCATAAAATTGAAGAGAAAATGTGAGAAAATAGAGAAAATTTGAGTTTTTGAGCCAAAAACAATCCTATCTTCCATATACACCCCATACTTTCCATACAAACTGAAATTCCATCTTTTCTACACCCAAAACTCCTCCAAAAATTCTGAAATAGCTAAATTTTAGTAGTGATTGATCAAAGGAAAGAGTAAGTGTTATTGAAAATGAGAAAAAAAATTAAGAGAGTTAGCCACTTTTCCACCATACATACCCAGAGTTCCATTCTAGTTTCAAATTGAGGATTGCGAACACACTTCCTAAACTTGAGGGTGATTAAAAGAAAGTTTGGAAATGAAGAAGTTCAATCTTTCTTGGGAGGGTGAATTTCTAGTCTTTTATTTTCTTATATTTTCTATCTCATATTTATTTTCTTGCTTCTTATTTCATAGTGTTTTGTTATAATCTAAGTGGTTTGTTTATCTCATATTTATTTTCTTACTTTATATTTCATAGTGTATTGTTGTAGTCTAAGTGGTTTGTTTGGCTCATAATTATTTATTTATTTATTTATTTTTATTTGCTTTCATATTAGTTTTGTTGTAATCTTGCATGTTCTACCTCATATTTACTTTCTTGTTTTAGGTTCATGTTAATTTTGTTGTATTCTTGCATGTTCTATCTTATATTTGCTTTCTTGTTTTAGTTTCATAGTAATTGTGTTGTAATCTTGCATTTCCTAGCTTATATTTTTATTGTATTAGTCTTATATTAGTTTTGTTGTAATCTTGCATGTTCTACCTCATATTTGCTTCTTCTTCTTTTTTTGTTTTAGGTTCATATTAGTTTTGTTGTAATCTTGCATGTTCTATCTTATATTTGTTTTTGTGTTAGTTTCATAGTAATTATGTTGTAATCTTGCATGTCCTAGCTTATATTTTTCATTTTTCTTGTATTAGTCTCGTATTAGTTTTGTTGTAATCTTGCATGTTCTACCTTATATTTGTTTTCTTGTTTTAGGTTCATGTTAGTTTTGTTGTAAGTTTGTATTTTTTTTAATTTTATATTTGTTTTGTTGTTTTTAATCTAACCGGCAGTGGTTAGTTGAGCCACCTACATATTTCTTGTTTGTTCCTTTTCATGGTTTCGTTATAAGACAGGTTTTGCTAGGACTATTTGGCCGGCCGGTTAGCTTCTTTTGGACAAGACGGCATTGTCTTCCAATGTTAGCCAACTTCCGATAGTTTCCAAGGCACATGAAACTTTTTTTTTTCTTTTGTTTATTTTGAGTGTATTGTGAGATTTTTATTTTGTTGTAATATTCTCCTCACCCCCCTCTAATTTGGTTTTCAAAGTGTTGTAATAATTTCTCGCCTCACTTCTTCCTATCTTGTTCTTTTTCTTGCTTTCCTTATTTGTGAATACGCATCATACTTATTTTATTTTATTTTTTGTTGTTATATCCATGTTTTGCATCTATGTTTCATGCATCTTGATTCAGCTAAGTTTGCATTTATGAATTCAATCAATTCCTATGTGATTATGTGAGCTACCTCATGTTCTTGAGATGATTCACATGTCATATCTTTGAAGCCGAATCTTTAATTACATCTCATGTGTGAATTGCATTAGGATTTTGTATATAAGATCATGCATATTTTTCTAACTTTGTTTTATAGCTTGTTCGCGGAACGCTAAACATGTAAGTTTTTACGCTTTAGCATTCCGTTTGTGTGTGTTTTAACAATTATGTTTAAGAATCCTACCATGTGGCCACTTGCTTACTTGATATATCTGTATGAATGCCAGTGGATGGAGGTTGTGTCGCTTAAATTGGAATGATGTTGATTTTTCATGCTTGTAAACTCAATTTGTTTAGGTTGTACATCTTCAAAACTCTTTCAAAATACATGAAATCAAGTTGTTCTAAAGTGGGTGACATAGTCTATACTTGTATGCTTCACATAGTATTTTTTTTAGGATTTATTAAATAATCAGAATATGAACATATAAAGTAAATAAAATTCATATCATGGTTTAGTAAAGGCCGATCTTTTGATCGGGTGAGAGGGGGTGCTCAATTAATGACCTTCCCCTCTCATACCTAAGGTTCCGAACCGAGACAACTTTAGTTATGACGAACAGTAGCCTTAGCACAAGTCATGGGTTTCCTAATTTCCCAAAATATTAGGTGGCAACTTTGAGATCTGATGACGCAGTCCATTTCTAGTAAATATTTTTGTAATAAAATAGATTTTCTAAAAATTGCCAAATGTGTACCCTCGTCTACGTTTCACATTGCACTCGTGAGACTAGATCAAAGAAATCGAGGGTCTGAACTGTTTAACGTGCATGGATACTCCCCGGGCATGTTACAAGGACCTCGATCGGATTTTTGGTTAGAAAATTAGAAAGAAAATTGTAAAACACGACTTAAAAGGCCCGTTCGGGGGGCGACATTGCGAAATGACCATCGAAACTGCCAAAACTTGGCATGGGCAACTTGCTCAAGCCTGAATAGATTTGTAGGAACAAATGAGACTTCGATTGGATTTTCGGTTAGAAAATTAGAATGAAAATTGTAAAACACAAGATTTAAAAGGCCCATTCGGGGGTCAGAATTGTGAAATGACCACCAAAACCACTAAAAGTTAGCACAGGTAGCTTGCTCAACCCTAAATAGACTTGTAGAAACAAACGGGACCTCGATTGGATTTCCGGTTAGAAAATTAGAAGGAAAATTATAAAACACAAGATTGAAAAGGCCCGTTCAGGGGCCAAAATTGCGAAATGACCACTGAAACCGCCGAAACTTAGCACGGGCAGCTTGCTTAAGCCTAAATAGACTTGTAGGAACAAACGGGACCTCGATTGAATTTCCAGTTAAAAAATTAGAAGGAAAATTGTCAAACATAGGAGTCAAAAGGTCCGTTTGGGGGGCAAAATTGCAAAATAACCGCCGAAACCGCCGAAACTTAGCACAGGCAGCTTGCTCAAGGACTAAATAAACTTGTATGAGCAAACGACACCCCAATTGGACTTCCCGTTACAAAATTAAAATCAAAATTGTGAACTTCATACTGAGTAATTTTTTTTTGGTCAATCTAATATTGTTTTTTCTTTTTCATGTGACAGATTGGCAATAGTGGAAAATAGTTTGAGCTACATCAGAAGATTTGATTTTGTGTTTTTAGAAATATTTTGACATAGGATTTCGGTAAATGACTTGTGGGTTAGATGTTTAGCATCAAAATATTTGGTTTTGTGTTTTTGAAAATATTTTGACATAGGATTTGATAATGGATTTGTGGGTTTGATGTTAATAGTTTGTAAGTACTTTGGTATGAATGTTTCAAATTGTTAGAGAATTGTAATTATATTTATTGGGATGTTTAATAGCTATTAATTTTGAATTATTATGAACGTCTTGCACAGGTGTATTACTATTTACATTGCATTTGTGTAAAGAAAAATAGGTGTTTTGGATTATTTTGAACAGGAAAATTATTAAAATGAAAATTTATGCAGTGAATTTTTAGTGATAGGTGATATTTTGGTCGCTGTTAATATATTTGGCGATAACATATTGTTTTTGTCGCTAAAAGTTAGTGGCTATTCCAAGAATTTTTAGCAACCAAAACTTAGGCGTTGCTAAAAAGTTGATTTTTAGCGACCAAATTAATTTGTCGCTAAATAGTACTTTTGGCGACGAATTTATTTGTTGCTAAAATTACATAGCCTATCCAAATCTTAACCTTTTAACGACAAATTAGAATTTTACAGCGACAAAATATACGATTTTTGGCGACCAATTTTGCTTGTCGCTAAATGTCTACATATGGTGACAATTTATGATTTGGTCACCAATACTTTTAGTAACAAGCCTTTGGCGACCAATTTTTTGATCGCCAAATGTGCTTTTTGTTGTAGTGAATTCCTTATGTCACAATGATTATGAAACTCTCAAAATCATATCACAGTAAATTCATTCCTAGAATGTCATCAACTAAATTAGGCACTCAAACATATTTAGTCCAACCTATTTCTTTGAAGCCAATAATCTTACTATTAGGAAACACAAATCCAGTGTTCAATAGTCTACTATTCAGAACTTCATAACACGGCCTATAGTCTTATCTCTAGGAATCAGTAATTTTTCAGCATGTGGTTAGTAGACTTTCTACTACTAGAATCACAATGTCTTAACCTGTGATTAGTAGTCACTTTACTACTAGGAATCACAACGTCTTGACATAGGATCAATAGACTCTTTTATTACTCAGAATCATCATGTCTTAACATATGATCAGTAGCCTCTCCACTACTAGGAACCATCTTGTCTTGACATGTGTTCAGTAATCTGTTCACTACTAGGAACCACAATCTCATAACTGTGTAGCCAGTGGTCTAACACCTCCTAGGAACCATCAGTCTTCTATCTCTATGATCAGTGATCTTGTACTCACTAGGAGCCACCAATTTAAGAATATATTTGAAATTTAAAAATTTAAAAATATATTCACACATGCTAACGGGTTGTCTCATCTTTTGCTTTCAAGCAAATTCACATAGCAATCATATATGCTATAATTGACACAAGGATATCATACTAATTGCCTCTGATTAATTCAGAGATATTTTCATGCAATCTTATGATTTCCTGTAATCACACTTTGATCTCTCTAGATCTTTCTTTAAGAATCTCGCAAGGCTTAAGGTTGTCAGGTAGAACAACATTTCTGTTGTCACCTCTTGAAGCCATTTCTGAAAAATCACAACAGAATTTCACTATTCTGTTTTTCCAAACACTAAACTTAATACTAGAAAATCCACAGTTGGAAATTTAATTCAAAATTAGTCTCACCACTTAACCTAGAATCAAACATAGTCAAGAATGTTCCTAAGAAGACTAGAGGGGTCACATCGGTCCCACTTAAAACTCAGTTAACCTTTTGACAAAGCTTTCAAGAGCATATTGACTTCTAGTCCATGGGAAACAAATTTAGAATTAAGTTTTTCAGGGGATAAACCGGGTTATAACAAACCAATTTCCAAGCAAATAAAATTTGCTACCAGAATTGCACCACTCATCAAAGTTAACCGGTATTTTCGGAACTGAGCCCATTATTTCTAAATAAAATTCAAAAATATTTTAGCTAATTCTAAAATTTGGTTTCTTTTCTCAAAACCAAAACACTTTAGAAATAATTAGATTATAAACCAAAACACTTTGGAAATAATCAAATTTATAACCAAAGACTTTCTCCAAACTTGGTTTTCCAATACTTTAGGAATAAAATGATTAAATCCAAAGACTTTCTTAAACCCCAAAGGTTTAAAACCAAATCTATCTTAGTTGTCATTGTTGGAAATTTGGTTTTATATAAGCTTATTTTGGGCAAACTTTAAGCCCAAAATTGAGTGAGCCCCAAACGTTTTTTGGGATGGGTCCGAAGAGGTGACGTGTTCCTTGCCACATGGCAAGTCACACGGTGAAGACGGTTCGTCAAAACCATTTATGAGTGAATGGGAAGTTGACATCGTTTTCGAGTTCGTGGAATGGACAATTAAAGAAGTAAATGTGGGTTTCCTTGAAATAGGTTATCCCATATTAAAACTTTCAGAGAGCTTTTTTGGGTATATAAGCTCTTAGTGTACTAACTTGGGTTGGGCCCCAAAGGGAAACCCAAGTTTGTAGAAGAAATGAGTTATGGACATATGGAACCTTGGCTCAAACCACCACACATGCGCGCCGCCGCCGCCGCCGTCCACCCGACTGGTCGACCGTGGGTCGGTTCTAATATTAATTTTTTGGACAAAATTTATTTGAATTTTTCCACAAATTCTTAATAAAATTAAATTCGAATTTTGTGCCAAAATTGAAAATAATTTTCTATCCAAAATTTGCGTCTTTTAGTCCGAATTCCCTATAGAATCTGCCGAACAGATTCAAACAGTTTTCTAACCTGTTAGAATCTTAACAGATTCATAATTGTCCAGACATATTCAAAATCTAGACAGTTTATTTAACTGCAACAGTTATCTGTTTGAAATTCAAACTGTATCTGTTCGAAATAGTGCACCTGTTCCATATCTATTCCAGTTTGAAATTAACACCTGTTCAGGTCTATAAAACCAGATCTATTCCAGCATTTTTCTACATCCAAAAATTAGTCTGAAATTCTTATTTTTACTGTCCAATTTTATGTTTTGTTGCATATTTCCTTTCATATTAGTTTTAGAGAAAATTAAAGAGAGTATAGAACACAAGGTTCTAGTTCACCGGATAAATTTGTTTAGAGTGCTACTACAAATTTGTGAAGATCATTGTATCCTGGAAGATAGACGCCACTTAACCGTAAGCACCGTAGCGGGGCAAATCTATCAGAGTGTCACACACTCGACTTGGTCTTTAAATATTCATTCGGTTCGGTAAAAATAAATTCGATATGTAATTTATTTTGTTTGTTTGACTTAGTTTCCATTTATTTATTGTACACAGAAGATTCTTTCAACAATCTTAAGACATATTTGAATTATTCTGTTTACAGAATTTTTCGTTTGTTTTCCTTTCTTCTTCTTACCGAAATTATTTTCTATGATTTTACAAAATAATATTCTGGTTGGAAAACAAATAGTAGTAATATACTGTTTGACAAATAGTAGTAATACACTGGTGTCATTAACAATTCAGAATATTTATTTGTGAAATTTTGTCAAAAATTAATTTTGGTTTTCGAAAATTATTTTATGAGTGTTCATTAATTAAAATTTTGTTTCAGTATTTTAATTATTGAAGTGTTACAGAAATTTAATTTTCTGTGTGGAATTAATTTGGTTAAATAAATTTTATTTTATTTTCAAATTAATTGGAAATAAAAGTTACAATCTTGTTTCTTTTATTTTTACAGAATTTAATTCTTTGAATTTGAATTAATTTTCTGTGAATATAAAATTCTAATTATAATTTTGTTTTATAATTTAGAATTTATGGCTACTGAAACAAATGCTCAAACGAGTACTGGTATGGTGGCTGCAATTGCGCCAACCCCCTCTCTTGTTGTGACAGTACCGGTAAATCACAGTGAGAAGCCAAAAAAGTTCGCAAAAACTGATTTTAAAATATGGCAACAGAAAATATTGTTCTATCTTACACCTCTGAACCTGGCTCTTTTTTTCCGTGAGAATGCTCCTACTCTGAACGAGGATGAAACTGACCGACAAGTGGTTGCTGCGTTCGATGCTTGGAAACATGCTGATTTCCTTTGACGGAACTACATCTTGAACGGACTTGACAACACATTCTACAACGTCTACAGTCCTATCAAGACAACAAAGGAACTTTGGGAGTCTTTGGAGAAAAAGTACAAAACGAAAGATACCGGCTCAAAAAAATTTGTAGTTGGCAAATTCCTGAAATTTGTGATGGTTGACTCTAAGACTGTGATCAGCCAAGTTCAAGATCTCCAATTCATTTTGCACGACATTCGCGTAGAAGGCATGTCTCTCAGTGAATCCTTCCAAGTTGCAATCTTAATTAAAAAATTACCACAAGGCTGGAATGAATTCAAAAACTACCTTAAACACAAGCGCAAAGAAATGTCTTTAAAAGAATTAATTGTGTGTTTGAGGATTGAAGAGGACAACCACAATTCTGAAAAGTGGGCTGGTAAGCATCCTATGGAGTCTAAGGCAAATGTGGTGGAACATGCTCCAAAAGCAAAGAAACGAAAGTTTTCTGGAGAAAGTTCATCACAAAGCTCTAAAGGAGGGGGAAATTAAAAAGTACAAGTTTAATGGCAAGTGTTACATCTGTGACAAAGAGGGACATCAGGCCAAAGATTGCCGTAACAAAGGCAAAAGCAAAAGAAGAATAAGCAAGAAGCCTGCTCAAGCCCATATGACCGAAGTGGACAATATTTTCAATGGTGTAAATGACATCAATACTTCTGCAGTTGTTTCCGAGGCAAATCTTGTCGGAAATCCTAAAGAATGGTAGGTGGACACTGGTGCTACTCACCACATTTGTGCCGACAAAAAGATGTTCACATCTTATTCTACAGTGAACAACGGTGAACAATTTTTTATGGGCAACTCCTCAACTTCCAAAGTTAAAGGACAAGGGAAGATTATTCTGAAGATGACATCTGGAAAGGAACTCACTCTCAACAATGTGCTGCATGTACTGAACATTCACAAGAATCTTGTTTCCGGATCTTTGTTGAGTAAGAATGGGTTCAGGCTAGTGTTTGAGAGTGATAAATTTGTACTTACTAAGAATGGGATGTATGTAGTAAAAGGTTACATATCTCATGGCCTTTTCAAGATGAATGTAATGAACGTTGTACCTTCAGTTATTAATAAAAATACATATTCTTTTTACTTACTTGAGTCTTCAAATTTATGACATGGTAGACTTGGACATGTTAATTATAGATCTTTGCGTAGATTAATTAATATGGAATGTTTACCTAAATTTGACATTGATTCAAATCATAAATGTGAAATTTGCGTTGAGGAAAAATTATCCAAAACTCTTTTTCATTCAATTAAAAGAAGTACGGAACCACTTGAATTAATTCATAGTGACATTTGTGATTTTAAACCAATTCAAACTAGAGATGGGAAAAAAATATTTTATTACTTTTATAGATGACTATACTAGATATAGTTATGTTTATTTAATTCGAACCAAGAATGAAGCTTTGGAAACTTTCATTCAATATAAGAATGAAGTTGAAAATCAACTTGGTAAGAAAACCAAAAAAATTAAGAAGTGATAGAGGTGGTGAATATAAATCACATTTTGGTGAATTTTGTAAAGAACATGGAATAATTCATCAAACCACTGCTCCTTACTCACCTCAGCAAAATAGAATTGCTGAAAGAAAAAATAGGACTTTAAAAGAAATGATGAATGCTATGTTAATAAGTTCTGTATTACCGCAGAACTTGTGGGGAGAATCAATACTTTATGCTAATTATATACTTAATAAAGTATCCCGAAAGAAAGTGGATCAAACACCTTATGAATTGTGGCATGAGAGAGTACCATCCTACAAATACTTAAAAGTGTGGGGGTGTTTGGTTAAAGTGGCTATTCCTAGTCCTAAAAAGACTAAGATAGGTCCTAAAATAGTTGATTGCATTTTCATTGGTTATGCCAAGAATAATAGTGCATATCGATTTTTGATTCATAAATTAGAACATTCCGAAATGCATGTAAATACAATTATTGAATCTCGGAATGCATCATTCTTTGAACATATATTTCTAAATAAGACTGGACAAGAGATTAGTACTAATAAAAGATCTTTTGATCCTATTACTAGTAATGATTAAGAGCAAGAGACAGATCAAAGTGAGAAAGAGGAACTTAGGCGTAGTAAACGTGCTAGAACCTCAAAATCTTTTAGTCTAGATTTTCTAACATATTTGTTAGAAAATGAGCCTTTAACTTTTAAAGAGGCTATGTCCAGTCCTGAAGCTCTTTTGTCGAAAGAAGCTGTCAATAGTGAAGTTGAATCTATCTTGCAAAATCACACTTGGAAATTGGTGGATTTGCCACCAGGTTGTAAACCTCTTGGATATAAGTGGATTTTCAAAAGGAAAATGAAAGCGGATGGATCAATTGACAAATACAAGGCAAGACTTGTGGTCAAAGATTTTAGACAAAAAGAAGGTCTTGATTACTTTGACAGATACTCGCCAGTTATTAGAATAACATCTATTAGAATGCTAATTGCCATTGCATCTCTATACAATCTAGAAATTCATCAAATGGATGTGAAAATCGCTTTCTTAAATGGTGAGTTAGATGAAGCAATTTACATGGAACAACCAGAAGGTTTTTCTGTTCCAGGAAAATAAAAGAAAATGTGTAAATTAGTTAAATCATGATATGGTTTAAAATAAGCGCCAAAGCAATGACATGAGAAATTTGACAAGGCAATGATGTCAAATAGATTTAAAATTAATAAGTGTGACAAATGTGTTTATATTAAAAACACAGACAAAGTTATGTTATAGTATGTCTTTATGTGGATGATATGCTCATCATAGGTAGTAATAATGACATGATTAAAATTACCAAGAAAATGTTGAATAAACATTTTGACATGAAGGACATGGGCATTGCTGATATAATTCTTGGTATGAAAATTACCAAAACATCAGAAGGATATGCTTTATCACAATCTCATTACATTGAAAAAATACTTGACAAATTCAGCAAAGATGATGATCATCTTGCTAGAACACCTGTGGATGTTAATTTATTTCTTTCTAAGAATGTACAGGAAAGTATTTCTCAATTAGAGTATGCCCAAATTATTGGAAGCTTAATGTACTTGATGAACTGCACTTGTCCAGATATAGCTTATGCAGTAAGTAAATTGAGTAGATATACGAGTAACCCAAGAGTAGAACACTGGAAAGTAATTATAAGGGTTCTAAGATATCTCCGATTTACTCGTAACATTGGGCTGAATTATACTAGATATCTAGCAGTACTTGATGGTTACTGTGATGCAAACTGGATATCGGCTACTAGAGACTCAAAATCCACCAGTGGGTATGTCGTTACTCTTGGTGGGGCGACTGTATCTTGGAAATCTTCCAAACAGACTTGCATTGCTAGATCTACTATGGAATCAGAATTCATAGCTTTAGACAAAGCTGGGGAAGAGGCAGAATGGCTTCGTCACTTCTTTAAAAATATTCCAATGTGGCCAAAACCGGTGCCTGCTATATGCATACATTGCGATAGTCAATCAGCAATAGGTAGAGTATAGAGTCATATGTATAACGGTAAGTCACCACACATTCGTCGTCGACATAATACCGTAAGACAACTACTCTCTAATGAAATTATTTCCATTGAATATGTGAAGTCTAAAGACAACATAGCGGATCCACTAACCAAAGGGTTAGCAACAGAGCTAGTTGAGAATTCATCGAGGGAGTGGGACTAAAGCCTATTAAATAAGAGTTACCACAACGACAACCCAACCTAGTTGACTGGAAATCTCAAGATTTAGATTCAAAGGGACAACCGAGTTGTGTATAACTCAGAAAGATCACTAGGGAGTCCAACTCCTACCCATTTCTAGGATGAAATAGTGACATCTGCAGCGTTTTAGGTAAAGTAAAATTTTAATGATTCTTATATCTAGGTAAACCTAGTGAAATATGGCAGGATACCCTTCATAAGAATCACCTATGTGAGTGTGAACTAGGCCGGTTCTATGAGATTTGTGAAGGGCTACAAGTTTTTAGAGCACTCATGAAAGACCAGGTTGTTCAGGGCCAAAATGAACACAATAGTGAGAACTAAACTGTGTCTGGTGATAAACTGTGTGAGTTCTATTGTCTTGATTTACACAAACGGCTGAACAGTTCAAGACATCATGTTCACTGGTTAGCTAGTAAATCCGATAGTGTCTCACAAGAGAAGGTTCAAAGCCAAAAATTACCTATCCTTTGCAGAATATTTTCAATTTCTGTACTCTCTGTAATTAGATCATGTTGTTGCATTTTCTCTCCATCAAATTCCCTTCATATGGGGGATTGTTGGAAATTTGGTTTTATATAAGGTTATTTTGGGCCAACTTTAAGCCCAAAATTGAGTGGGCCCCAAATGTCTTTTGGGGTGGATCCAAAGAGGTAACGTGTTCCTTGTCGCATGGCAAGTCACACGGTGAAGACAGTTCGTCAAAACCATTTATGAGTGAATGGGAAGTTGACGTCGTTTCCGGGTTCATGAATGGACAAGTAAAGAAGTAAATGTGGGTTTTCTTGAAATGAGTTGTCTCACATTGAAACTTTAAGAGAGCTTTTTTGGGTATATAAGCTCTTGATGTACTAACTTAGGTTGGGCCCCAAGAGGCACCCCAAGTTTGTAGAAAGGAGGAGTTATGGACAAATGGAACCTTGACTCAAACCACCACACGTGCGCACGCACCGCCACTGCCGTCGTCTGTCCGACTGACCAAGCCGTACGGGGCGCGAGTGTGGGTCGGATCGGTTCTAATATTAATTTTTTGGACAAAATTTATTTGAATTTTTTTTTCCAAAAATTCTTAATAAAATTAAATTCCAATTTTGTGTTAAAATTGAAATTAATTTTCTATCCAAAATTTGCCTCCTTCAGTCCGAATTCCATACAGAATCTGCTGAACATATTCAAATAGTTTTCTGACCTGTTGGACCCTTAACAGATTCATAATTGTTTAGACAGATTCAAAATCTAGACAGTTTATTTAACTGCAGCAGTTATCTGTTTGAAATTCAAACTGTATCTGTTTGAAACAGTGCACCTGTTCCATATCTATTCCAATTTGAAATTAACACCTGTTCAGGTCTATAAAACCAGATCTGTTCCAGCATTTTTCTACATCCAAAAATCAGTCTGAAATTCTTATTTTTGCTATCTAATTTTCTGCTCTGTTGCATATTTCCTTTCATAGTAGTTTTAGAAAAAATTAAAGAGAGTATAGAACACAAGGTTTTAGTTTGCCGGACAAATTTATTTGGAGTGCTACTACAAATTTGTGAAAATCATTGTATCCTAGGAGATAGACACCACTTAACGTAAGCACCGTAGCGGGGCGAATCTGTCTTAAGGATAGAGAGTCACACACTCGATTTGGTCTTTAAATATTCATTCGGTTCGATAAAAATAAATTCGGTATGTAATTTATTTTATTTGTTTGATTTAGTTTCAATTTATTTATTGTACACAGAAGATTGTTTCAACAGTCATTTATGAACAAATAAGAAATTCTCTTTAGCCAAGGCTAAACACTTTGGTTTCTATTACAGAAAACCAAATCAAGTTCTAAACTTGCAAGCAATTTAAAAATTGCTAACCAAATTACAAGTAAAAAAAAGTTGTTACAACAATATAAGCAAATAAAACTTACTTTTACATATTGGAAAAAAACCATAACTTAAGTCCAAGCAAAAAATTGCTTCAATTTGTATGTAAGTAAAATAGTCAATTTATAAGGATTCTATTTAGTCCAAAATCTTTTCCACGCTTAAAAATTCATGTTCATCACAAAGGTTAGTTGTCCATATTGAGAATTGACACTCACTTTAATATTACATTAAAGTCACACAAAAAAAAAAAACCATTATTTTTCCACAGCATGCTTATTTCGTTATTGATTAGGTTAGTGTCTTAATAATCAACATGCTATTATTGATTTTTGCTTCTTTTTAAGAGATTCTCATATTTCTTTGCATAGTAAGAAGTAAATTGTCATTGTTTGTTCTAAAATAGAGACACAATATTGTGCATTCTAGCTGATACTGTCGAAGATTTCACCCAATTTTGTTGCTTACTCCAAGACATTGGATTTACACAATCCATTAATAGCAGTCTCTATCGTGACAATCATATCGTTATCCTAATTGTTAACAATGATACATTTGAACACAACAAATATATAAGATTTGTTGTAGTGCTTTTTAACTCTTTCCAATTAATCCTCATTGGAGACAATTTATAAGCCTATTTTGTTTAAAGAAAACAATAAGCTCTAATTGGGGTGGCCTCATTGTGATGTGATATTTTAGTTTTGATTTTTGATTTTTAATTTATTTTCTATCATGTCATTAAAACTCAATTAGAATTCCTAAATTAGATGATGTATCATCACTCTTTGTTTAAATGAGTTTTTAATTGTTTGTCACATTCATTTTTCCTTAAAAAGCCAACTTAAGGCATTCAACTTTTTTTAGTTGATCAAATTACAAACATTTTAATCTAGGCACATTTTTCAAGACACATTTTAGATTTAATTTTCAAATTTATGTTGTACAATATTATATTTCATATTTATCATTTACAGAAGACATTACTCTTACTATTTTGAAAGAACAATTAAGGAGTAAGTTTAATTTCACTCACTTTTAGGCTATGTTCTTATTTCACTATTTAGGTGCGTCCAAGAATGAGAATGAAATTTTTAATATGATTCTTAAGATGGAATGAGATTACCATAATAGTTGATCCATGGAATAACACATATGATTCTTAAGATGGAATGAGATTACCATAATAGTTGATCCATGGAATAACACATTCCTTTGAGAACTTGGTTTTTATTTTGTTTTTTTTTTACAAATACGATTCATTTAAGAAAAAACCAAACATTAGCCCATGAAATTTAAGCTATATCATATTCGTATGTAAGATTTCTAGTCAAATTAAACACTTTTTTTTTTTTTTGTTATAAGAAAATCCTCCCACTCGCCCATAGGTCTAAAACAACGCCTTTTGCAGAGATCACTAGGATGTTCTGTTGTCCGTTTTACAGGGAGGATTGGGGTTCTGAGTTAGGAGATTATAACCTAAGAATTAGCCCAAACCTCCTAAGACAAACTCCACTTAAGTTAGGATTTGTATAGCGGGAGAGCATTAAACTCACTCCAAGTGCGATGAAGCTGCTTGAGGCTAACCTCCTAACCTCCTAAGACAAACTCCACTTAAGTTAGGATTTGCACAGCGGGAGAACATTGAACTCACTCCAAGTGCGATGAAGTTACTTGAGACTAACCTCCTAACCAACTGTGCTATGCCCAAGAGATTGGCCTAAGGGAGTTTTGAACCTGGGACCTGGGGCTTAATCCCCAAGCCTTGGCCAAGTTGCCAATCACCCTTAGATTAAATTAAACACTTCAATTACATTGAAGTGTGAATATCATTAACTCTGTTTAGTTTTAAGTTTTTAAAAACATATTCTTTTATTTTGTTTTTCAGTATATTCTTTTTAATATTTTAATCATTTTTTAAAATTTCACTTAATTTAGATACACTTACAAAGTATTAAAAAAATTCTCTAAATACAAAAATGCAATAAAATTACAAAAAAAAAAAAAAGAGTATTTTTTTAAAAAAAATATCTACTTTAATAGAATTTTAAAAATAAAAAATAATAATTAAGATATTTAAGAAATTATTAAAAACAACAAATACGAATTAAAAACTTAAAAACTTAATTTTAGAAATTCAAAACTAAACAAAGTTACTAGATTCTTCGTAATTCTCATGCTTGCGCTTGCAACTACTACCATTCAAAAATAGGCTTATGTTTGTGTTTAAATTTTAAATTTGTTTATAGATTAAGAAGAAGACGTAAATGAATGAGTAGATTTGTGTTTAAATTTTAAATTTGTTTATAGATTAAGAAGAAGACGTAAATGAATGAGTAGATTTTTTCCTCGTTTGGGATGATCTTTTGATTACTTTGAGTTTTTTTTTTTTTTGTAATTGATTTGATAATTAGAAGAGAAAAAATAAAATAATTATGATTTAAATATAATATTTTATTTTATTAATTAAATTAATCTATTTTATTTTTATTGACTAATTTAATCAAAATAACTTATGCCAAATGAAATATTTAGGCTCTGTTTGAAATGATTTCCAAACGTTGATTCTATTCCCACATTTAAATATGATATTTGGATAGGGGTTTGGTTATGGTGTGCAACTTACACCTTACACCTTATACCTTACACTTACACCTTACACTTACACCTTTTGTAAAAAATTAAACCTTACACTTACACCTTTTTTGAGGTTGCACACCATGTGCAACCCACTTACACCTTACACCTTACACTTACACCTTACACTTACACCTTATACTTATACTTACACCTTACACTTACACTTTTTGTGTAAGTGGCACATGGTGTGCACTTGCACACTTAAGAAAACTCCTTTGGATAGATATGTGGAACTAATTTTCTACAACTCTGCAAAAAATTCTGTCTGAGGCACGATTTTAAAAAAAAAAATTGAAATTTGGCTTAACCGGTCGTCCCATCGGACATCCACTGGTCGTCCGACCGGTTGACCGGAATAGTGTAAATTTTTTTTTTTTTTCCAAATTTTTAAAAAAAATTTATGTACTTTAATAGAATTTTGAATTGTATGTTTGGTTATGAATTATAAGTTTTTATATCAAATATCATATGTCACATCAAAAATTTCCTTACTCAATTCAAAACTCTTGTACTCAACAAATTTTTCATATTCAAATTATAATTTCAAAACTCACAAATTCAAAATACAACTGTTACTCTCAAATTATATTTACAAAACTCTACCAAAACATAACTTTATATGTTCTTTTTGGATTGTGATAGAGAGGATGTAAGAGTGAGCAAAATTATTTTCGTGCAAGGGGAGGAAACCAAATTAGCTTGGCGCGCGGTTAAGCTTTCTTGTTTCAAAACTTGCACCACCACAAACTGATTCATGTTAACGTAACATCATAAACACACTCATCCTTTTCTTTCTCCACAAGATGGATTAAGCAAAATCAATTCATAAGCTTACAGACTTACTTCATCACCTGAACCGAACCGCATTGAACCAAACCAAACCAAACCAAACCATGTACTATTTCCTAGACCAACACCAAGAAGAATCTCTTTAATCCAACTCCAAAAAGCCATACCTTCCTCTCCCCTGTTCATCAAACCCATACGTATATAAAAACCTCCCATCTTCTCCATTTCCCTATTCACTCCCATAAAAATCAAATTCCCAACAAACCCAATTCAAATTCAATCACAACAACCATGTCCTTGACCCACCGCTCTCGCTTCATCGTCAATGGCGTCCAAAGAATGCGAACTCACCATTACTTCTGGTGCCGCCATTGCCAACGATCAGTCAGAATCCCTTCTCCACACCACTCCCATCTCCTCTGCCCCCGTTGCTCCTCCCATCTCCGCCGTGACCTCCCCGTTCCGCCGCTCCTCGACCAATCAACACCAATCCCTCTAAATCAAACTGAAAATGAAGTAATAGAGGGAAATCCAGAAGCTTGGATCGTTTTCGAATTTCAAAACCCTAGTTCTCCGCCGACGGAGATTGATCGGCGAGGGCCTCCTCCGGCGCCGACTTCGGCGATTCAAGCTCTGCAGATTGTGAATCTGACGGAGATTGATCTAATCAGTGATTCGAATTGTCCGATTTGCAGAGAAGGGTTTGAGCTGGGAGAGGAAGCGAGAGTGCTGCCGTGTAAACACTTGTATCATGGTGATTGCATTGTTCCGTGGCTGCGATTCCACAATACTTGTCCTGTTTGCAGATTTGAGCTGAGAGGTTGCTTTGAAGATGATGATGATGATGAAGATGAGATTGCTGAGGCGGCTTGGAATAGGTTGAATTGGTCGTGGACTCGATTGTTGTCTCTGTGGCCTTTTCGATTGGTGGTGAATTGGATGTGTCGGGATCTTGATTTCCACAGTCACGGAGGTGAGATTTATGGTTTCATAATTTTTTTTTTATGCTTGTTTATACAGATTTATTTGGTTTAATTTTACTGTTACGTCCTAAATTATTTTTATTTTTATTTTTTTATTTCGTTCTTTAAAGTAATTTTATCTATTTAATTCATTCAGTTTTTAATTTCAATCATTCATGTACATTTTCAACGAGCTTCGTGTTTAAATGAAAAATATTTTATACGGGGTTTGGCTTCCTTCTCATCCATAATCAGATTGGAAGGTGTTATTAGGCCTGTGAAGATTTGTTACGGGTTTCGTTTTGATAATTTGAATCATTCAATATGTAGAATTCGTCGAATAATATATACATGTAAAAAATTACGTTGATTGAAAATCGATAGCTATATAATCAAATCAGTTTTGTATAAAAAAAAAAAAATGGACGGCGAAAAAATAAACGGTTGACAGAAATCTAATCCGATGAAATAGCTATCGATATCCGATCAACGTGATTTTTTACAGGCATATAGTACTCGACGAGTTCTATACATTAAACGGTTCGAATTATCGAAACAGAACCCATGGTGGGTCCCATGGGCCCAACAGCACCCTTCAGTCCAATCACGGACTGAAGGGAAGCCAAATTTTTTTTCTAAAAAATGTTTTTTAGAAGAAATATTTTTCTATATTTGGTGGTAGTGCTGGTGGAACGAAGGTAGAGGTGGATGTGAAATTATGGTGGTGGGGTGACGGTAGTGGTGATGGTGGCGGTGGTGATGATGGTGTGGTGTCGTTGATTAAATTTTAGTCTAAAAAACATTTTCATTTTTGAAAGTACAAAATATTTTTTTGTCTAAATAGATTTATTTTCTATTGACATGAAAAGTTGAGAAGAGTGTTTCGTTGAAGTAGATGTATAAGTTAGTTGTCTAATATAAATCTTAGCCTATGTTTGGGAAGAAGGTTTTGTGGTTTTTTTTGGCTAAAATAGCCACAAAAAATAAAATAAGCTTTTTAGTCCAATAAAACATCACATCCAACTCATAATCATTACATTCTTTCTCTCACAATAAAATCAAAAAGTCAAAAAAGCTAAAAGCCCTTCTCAAACTAGGCTTTTTAGCCCTAGGCTAAAATAGCCAAAAAAATTAAAAAGTCAAAAAATCAACCCACTTCCTAAACGAAGCCTTAAGGGTTTGACTTGGTAGATAATACACGAATCAGATTGGTTTAGTTTTAGAGTAAATTATGAATTGAACCTTTTTTAATGTTCTAGAAAAATTGAAACTGTAATCAAACCGTCAACCTATCAAATTGAATCAGAATCAAACTATTGAAATCGGTTTGGTTCAGTGTGATTTACGATTTTAAAAATTTTATATAATAATAAATATGATATGTATTTTATGTTAGTAAAAAAATTAATGATAATTAGTTTAACTAAGTCGTTTATTAATTTTACAGTGATGGCTAGTGTTCAAAAAGAAATATTTTATTTTTAAATTTTTTATATAAAAATATAAAAAATAGTAAACAAATATCTAATAGTCTGGTTCAGTTCGGAATCATAACCAAAACTTTGGAATCAGGAACTGAACTGATTTGAACGGTTCCACTATTTTCATAACTAGGATTGTATCGAAAAAAATCACACCAAACCGGCAGTTTGGACAGGATTAGATTGGTTTACCTGTTTTATCGATTTTTTTGAACACCCCTAGTATATAAGACTTCTGACTTGGGGGTTTGCTCTGTCTAGGGTGTCTTGTTTTCGATTTCTCTCACCAGTAAAAACTTTTGGGGCCACAAACCACAAGGAAATAAATTCTATTTCAGAAAGCTTATTGTGATAGTATATTTTTGGTTGTTTAAATTATTATTAAATTATATTTTTGTCTGGTAAGTTAAGTTTTCACCTTTATTGACTTGGAAGAACTATGTCTAATTGAAACACATAAACTGAAACCTCCCCAAAAAATTATAGACTAAAGTAAATGAAATTCATTACGAAGGAATGGAATAGAAAAAAATGACAATAATCTTATTTTGATATCTCAACTTTCAATTGTGATGATTAACATCCTAAATTTCAAAGGTAGTTGGTAATTATTGAATACCAGTATGTAGTTATTGAAAACCGTTTGCTGCAAGTACAATAAGTGAGATTAGAATTTTAGAGCAATGCTTTATCCTTGGAGATGGTTACCAATGTGGTATTCAAACTATTCAGTTATGTTAGGTACATGTAAGAAATTTAGTTACAAAAGTAGTTCTAGTTATGCAACTATTGTTTAACAAAACCTGCAATTTGCAGCAAGCACTTGGTGGAGATCTCGGCTCATTCTATAGCTCAGATCATCATATGTCAATTTCACCACTCACATGTTAGGAACAGGTTGAATGCTTTTTTTACTTTGAGGCAGGTAAGTATTTTCTAAATACTAATTTCAAGAGGTAGCACTACTACTAAAGGGAAGACATTGAAGAGCTAACCAGTAAGTCTAATGTTTTCTTTAAGCTCTGTTTCTCATCATCTCTATTATTTGTGGTATTATAGCTTGTCTCTCACTAACTTTGCACAGAATTAATCATTGATGTGAGACAAAGAGTTGAGATAATGTAAATATGTGAGGTCTACATGCAGCTCCATCTCTTTGTCTCATCTAGGTTTTTGGTTCAGAAAAATAATTATTTTCTTAGATTATTTTTGTTTATTTACTCTCCAAAATTGCCTACCCCCAAAAAAAAAAACTCTACAAAATCATATCCTTGTTGCGGCTAAATAAAACAACAATGGGGTTTTTTTTTTTTTTTTGGCGGGGGGGTTCAAATTTTGTTAATATTCTTCAATTACACAATATGTCAAAAACACTCGTACACTTATGCTATGTATGGTATTATGATATAATATATATTGCAAATAGAGCCGTTATTTACCGTTATAAATGAATAACTATTTGATAAGGAGACTAAAGAATAATTATTCTATTTTAATTTACCTTTGTTCTATCTAACCAAACACTATCTCAAGGATGATTATATTTTTTGTGATACAAGATTTATATAATTTTATGATTGATATTACAAAATTTTATTATATTATTGTTACGAAAAGTGTACCATGTGCACACATAGTAGCATATCCCCAACTTGCATATAGTTTTTCTTCAGAGACTTCTTGTACAAGGTGATCTTCTAACCTTAATCCTTAGTGCCTTTTCCCCCTTTTTAATTGCTTTTATTTATTTGTTAGGTCAATTTCGTTTTCTTATATTTCATTGTTGAAAATTTACAGTTAAATAGGAGGGGGCGAGCTGCAACATCATGGCTTCTTGGTCCTGCATGAAAGTTTTGATGATAGAACACAACAATCTTCCCTCTCATAATCCACAAAATCACACATTGAGATTTGATTTATGCATACTCCTGTAACCCACTTGAATTAAATGCAACAAATGTACATAACCAAAAAAATGCCTTTTATTTTCTGTTTCTTTACCTATAAAGAAACAATTTATTTTCCTCCCAAGTCTTGCGCAATTGGAGGTTAAGAATTGTCTCATCAATGCCTCTTTTTATAAAAAAAAAAAATTCAATTTCAAGATTAACATTTATTGACGAAATGTGAATTTATTTGTTGACTATCCATTACTTTTTTAATCAACCAAAAAGCATTTACAGCAACACCAAAAATTTATTATAGCCTTGTTTAAGAAGCTACTATTTTAATTGGCTATTTAATTTTTTAACTATTTTAACTTCATTAAAACGGTTGTGTACAAAAAATTAATTAGTTTTTTTTTCCTTTTTCTTTGTAGTTGATTTAATGATTGTGAAAAAAGAAAAAAGAAAAAAATGATTATGAATTAAAAATAACATTTTATCTTATTGACTATTTTAACCCATTTTGTCTTTTAATGGGTTATTTTAACTCAATATCTTTCCAAACACTCCCTATATCAACAGATTGCACTTAAGTTGTCCTCAAAACATCTTTCAAAAAATTCCTACCAATTTTGAAAATGACTCTGGAAGAACAAAATCACAACTCAGCAGTAAATACTGATTCCAAGAAAAACATATACTATTGTATTTCCATTAATCTGGGAAGATAAGTTAAATTCATTCCTTTGTTTACACATTTGGTGTTACCTCAGAATTGCAGACGGTCAAAAAGAACCAAATATATTTTACACTTGTTACTAAATGCTGTGGTTCTCTTTGAAAATCCTGCAAAGTTACGTCGACTTCTCAACTAGTTACCTTCTTAGGAGTTACTCTCTTACGAAAAAACATCCCTTGCTTTCATTCCACGTCGCAGTGTAGAGATAGAAGCCTGCCACCTTCTTGGCTTTGGCCTCCGCTGCTATCATCCTATAGCCAGAGCGAAACTTTAAGTTGTCGTATGCTGCACGCTTGGAAATTGTGTTTATGTAGTATCATCAGTAAATAATGTATTGTTATGACCAACATAGGAGATGGAATGACAGTAGTCCACAGAAACAAAACCACCACATCTCCCCGTATGAAGGACCTATAGCAAAAGCTGCATCAGTAAAAGGTGTTAAGACTTTGCCAAAAAACAAATACAGAATAATTTCCACCCGTCAGAAAGCTTAAGAGCAGATAGCAATCTAACACATTGCAAGAAAATGAGAAAATCACATTCTTATTATCACAATACGGAAACATAGGAATTTTGAGCAAGATCAAGCAACTACATTTCAACAGAAATGCAGATCATTTAAGTTATTTCAAGCATTTACAGATATGCAGTAATAACTTACAAGAAGGAGATGGTGAGATTGAGGGTGAGGCAAGTGGTGGAGATGACGACTTTCTCACATTTCCCCTCTCCTGTCTCGGACTGGATCCGTAGGATACAGCAGGTAGAGGAGAAAGATCTGGGGTCAACTGTGGTGTGGAAACCACAGGATGTGGACTAGGACTAGGACCACGGGGTGAAAAGGCTGAAGGAGCATTCGGGTGAGAATTAGATGACGGTGAGGGGCTTGCTGCAATTGTGGAACCACAACGTGGACAAGGGCAAGGGGGGTGAGTACCCACCATTGAAGGTGCAGGAGAACCTGAAATTGGAGGTAAAGAATGGTGGGGTCCATTTTCAGGACTTGGTGGATCTGAGTAGTTATCATCAGACGGTGATGAAGCCTCACAGTTAACACATGGTGGTAAGTGATGATGAAAATCAGACGAGGGAGCTGGAGATGGGGCAGCAGAGGGTTCTGCATAATTATTTTGCTCTGGAGCTGGGGCTGGAGAAGGGGTCGGTGGGGTTGCATCGAGTGTATGATTTAGATAAGAAGATAGACTTATTTCTTTAACTTTACCAAAAACAGAATTATCGAGGCCAAGATTCTTTGTGGGAGACCCTGTGATTGCTTGAGCCAATTGCTTCAATCTTTCGGGCAAAAGGTTGCCCATATCAGACATCACCAAAGCCTGAACCGTAACAGGAGGATCTTTTGTTGAGCCATTTCTGTTTGTTACCTGCACATACACATTCTGAAAGCAAAAAAGGATGTAGTTAAAAAGCCCATCATTAGTATGAAAAACTTGTCCAGGTTTGCAAATTTTGAAACCTGTCCCAAACCAACCCATTGAAACACCAATTAAACTGTGCAAGAAAGACACTTAAACAGAATACCTCGTAAGGCCTCAGATGCAATCCCGACTTCAGCTGTTCCTTCAACTCAGCAAGATTTTCATTTATTTCATCAATAGAATTATGGAGAGTAAAATTAAAGAGGATCTGGTATATCTGCCAAATGGAAGCAGACGGCTCAGGGATTACAGTGATTCCCACCGGAAACTTCAAAATTTGAAAAGAAGATGGTATTCCGAAAATTGGAGTTGTCAAAGTCAAATTAGATTGCCGAAGGAACAATTCTATCAAAGATGATCTCAGTACACTTAAGGACACTGGGTTAATTGAAACATCAATGGGATCAGAAAGAACGCCGAACACCACATTAGTAGCATCATATGCATCATCTTGATGCATGGATAGAATGGCAACCTGCTTAAAATAACTTGCATTTAGGTTGATTTAACCTATATTCAAAAAGTTAAATGAAATAAAATCTAGATGATATACCAAATCAGAAGTTCAAAACAAACCTTTGCACCAGGGACACCTATTTCGCTATAGATATCATACTCTAATCTTCCAATGTGTGGAACTAGCACTGAAACTGGCTTTTCCAGTCTGAAGTATGCCTGAACTGTAGCTGAAGGAAAAAGAAAAAGAAGAAGAAAAAGGAAAGTCCAAAAATCAATCAAGCTGCTTACTGTATGAAAATGTGTAAGATAAATACTCGCACAAAACCAGAAAATGAAAATGCAAGGGATCCACACACATGAATATGAATGATACTTGATACATAACAGAAAGTAATTCAAGTTGAGGAAAGAATGCATTTAATACACACTGTAGGGCCCATGCATGGAATTAATATTTGCTAGGTTAAATCAGACCCCGCATCTCTTTTTTACTCTGTACAATTTGAGTATATCCATGAGAAGAATATAAATTTACAGCAATGATATCTAGAGCATGGATCGTTTTGCAAAGTGGAGTGTGAACAGGACGTGGTACGCCACATGCTCTAGAATATGGAATGAAAGAAGCAGGCTTATATAGATCACATTATTGACATGTCTTAAGGTGTACTCAAATGTGAGAGTGATTAGTATGAAGAATATGAGATTTAAATGGTGTTTACATCATCGACTCTTCTATTTCCCTCACAATATCCATGTCCATAGGATATGATAAGGGTAAAAGTGTGGGATATATGTCCAACATAGATGCTTGAAGAAGAGGCAGCTCATATTTGCCAGTAAATAAAAAAAAAATTGCCTCTCACATGGATGGGAGATAATTCCATATTTTTCCTAAATCCTATTTAATTTCAAATATAATTCTAAATAATTTACATTATCTTAATCTAAGAATATTATACAATATGCAAACATATCCCTATACCCATACCCAACTTTTGGATACGTGTCCCAATATAACATTTAGGCTTACGTAGATCAAACGCTTAGATACACATCTATACCTGATACTCGTACCCAAGTCCATGTAACATGAGTCAATTAAAGATCCATAATTTATTGAAATGCCTTTCTAGTTTCAAAGTTTTCTTATATTTAGATGAATCATCTAAAGACATGTTTCTTATTCTCTTACACAAATTG
Organism: Camellia sinensis; assembly: GCF_055761805.1. Lineage (NCBI taxonomy): Eukaryota > Viridiplantae > Streptophyta > Magnoliopsida > Ericales > Theaceae > Camellia > Camellia sinensis. The sequence goes on from NC_138962.1 coordinate 54,050,894, forward strand.
AGGCAATGATGTGCTATGACCCCATTTTTAGATCTTATCTTGCCAAAACTCACTCCTCTTAAGCTTTGATTCATCATACTTGAATATTTTTTCACATGAAAAATAGTAAGAATAAATAGGAAATTGTTTGGATTGCTTTGGGTGGCTAAATTTAGTATTTCAGAACAAAAGAATACCATATTCAAAATGTACATTCCAAAGTGTAGAGTGACAATGTGTTACTGGTTTCTAGAAACTATGCCTTGTTGTTTCATCCAAAATTGTTTTATTTTATTTTATTCCAATCATACGTTAACTTATTTTCTTGTGCGAACACTATAATTCCACTAAAAATGAGTCTATAACAAGAAGATTCTACAAACAAATATTATTACCACATAAAAAGGATTCTTGAGGCTAATAATGGTGTATACATAAATATAAAAGGGGAAATTACGCAACAGTGGACTTTTTACAAAATATTTACAAATTAGTAGAAAAGTTTATATATTTAATTATTAATATTTATAAACTTTGCCATTGATTTGAATTTTTTTTAAAAAAAATACACTGAGATGTAATCCCCCACTATAAAAAAACTAGTTCCTGCATTAATTGAAAACCTTTTGCCTCGGTATTATACTAATTGATAAAGTAGTATAATTGAACAGTAGGAAAGGAGGAGGACAGTACCTTAAATTTATGCAACTTATAATTAAGATATAAGCATGAAACCGCTTGCTCACAAACAATTCATTGATTTGAGTAGATGGGGAAAAAAAAATTTAAATCCTACATTGCAAGTTATTGAAGTCAACTAGTGTCCGCACGCAAAACTCTCAAACAGCTTAAAATAGTGAAAATCTTTAACTTACTTCACTTAAAATGGGTCTTTATATCAAGCCAGAGATGTAGATTAACAAATATTTACCACAATTTATTGCCCAAAACTAAAACAACATAGAACACTGAGAAAATTCCCAAATCTGAACTCACTGAAGGGCGAAAGTCATATATAGTTCACCCTTTGGAAAATTAATAACAGCCATAGTAGAAAAGGCATTCAGCTCACAAAGAACCAACCAGAAGACCAACCCTCAAAAACCTAGACATCGTGAAATTCGACATAGCTATCTGCTAAGAATCTCAGAAAACCCAAATTACAGAGCACCAAACTTAAACGTACCGCCTAAAAAAAAAATAAGAACCTAAGTACATAAATAAAATTAGAAGATTAGAAGAACATATAAAACATATAAAAAGGTGAAGCATCACATACAACAATTGCCATCAAAAACTTTAATGCTTTGTTTAGATCATGAATTTGGGGTAGGGATTAGGAAAGAAAAAGGAAAAGATGAGGAAAATGGAGAAAAAATTTCGCTTAGATTTCATTCACATTTCCTTAACCTTTTATATTCTCTTTTCAAATCCCTACGCAAATCATGATCCAAACAGATCAGATCACTTGGAACACCACATATCCATCTAATAACTCCAAAACAAGACAAATAGCACATGCTCATTCATTGATCAAAAGCATCGTGAATGTTGAAATAAAGAAAAGCCAATAAAATTTGAAATATAAAAGGTCAAACACCACAATGTCTCAAATCATGAGAAAACCCTAATTACAAATAACAAAGGTAACACACTACTTTAATTAAATGATCATAATCAAAACCCTAACCAGAAACCATCATCCCTACCACCATGGACAAAGAAAATAGAGGAAAAAAAAGAACTTACCACTGTGCTTGATTGTGTATTTTGCATCAAACCCAAAGAGTGTTGAGTGATGAGGACGGACCCAAGACATCGCAGAGAGGAACACACACAAGCTGAAAATCAAAACAACCACGCATTTGAGATTGAACTCCGAACCAATTCTAGAGAGACACGTCGAACACGAATCGCAGAAAATTGGCGAATCAGTACTCCGAGATCGAGTCCCCTGACCCTGCTGTTGCTGCTGCTCTGCCAACTTCCCCATTTCCACAGCATCTGCAACTCCCCTCTCTCTCTCTCTCTATCTCTCTCTCTCTCTCTCTCTACACACAGATTCAAATCTCTCTCTCTCTGTGAAAATGCAGAGACTCAAAACGAAGAAGGCGAGAGAGAAGTGTTCATGGTGTTCATACTCTCTCTCTTCCCTCTCTCTCTCTCTCTCTCAGTGAGCTGGCTGGGTATACAAATGAATTTGAAATCTATTTTGTTTTATTTTTAGTTTTTAGTAATGTGAGTATTAGTGTAATTAAATTATTGATTATTGATAATTGAAATGTATAAATTAATAATGAGATTTGGCTACCCAACGTTGATGAGAAGCAAAGGTGAAAAAGAAAGTAAAAGTGACCGCACAAAAAAAATTAAAAATAAAAAAGTGTGAGAATTTTTATCTACATGTTCACATACTTTGTATTGTATCTATTTGAGAATAATATGGAAGAATGTTAATTTTTTTTTACTAAAAATATAAATATTTACATACCACTTATTCGTAATTTCTTTAATATTTTAAGGTTACTTATTAAAAATTTGAAATATTTATATAATTTTTAGGAGAATTACAAATAAAAAAATATATTAGGAGTTTAACCATTATAATAAAATTAATTTTTAATTTTATCAATTTGAATTTTATTTTTTTGAGTTATTTTTAATTTAAGCCATCTGTTTATTTTCGTTAAGAAAAATTAACGAAAAAATTTATATTGTAGCCATTAAACTTAATAAAAAATAATATTTTAAATATTTTATGTATATATATTGAGTTTAATAACTAAAATATTATTACATTATATATGTGTTTAATTCAACCTTACTAGAAATATATGAATGGTTTAAATTGAAAAAAAATTAAAATTAAAATTAATACAATTAAAATTTTATGATTTATTTTGTTATAAGGACTAAAGCCTCGTTTGGCAAGTGACTTTTTTAACTAAAAATCAAAAAGTCACTAAAAAAATTAAAAAGTCACTAAAAAAATCAAAAAGTCAACAATCTATATCAAAAAATCGAAAATTTTCTTTTCTCTCTAATTTGTACACATCTTTTAGTAAAAAATTAAAAAACTGTCTCAAACATATTAAATTTTTTTAACTTATATTTTAGCCAAATAATTAAAAAGTTACTAAATTAACTTGTTCCCAAACGAGATCTAAATTCTTAAATTTTTTTTTTTGTTTAAAAAAACACACACACATATATATATATATATATATATATATATATATATACACAATCATTTAAGAGGTTGTAATCATGCCCTTCAAAATCAAAACTAGTTAACAAAAGTATGGAGAAAGTGGGTGGGACCCAATTTAGTTAATGGATTGACATTATAAAATCATACGAATAGTAATATGAAATGTTTGCACCAATTACGATCCAAAATTCAAATCGCACATTCGCACCTACTAATCACTTCTATGATACACTTCTCCTCCTTTTTATCTACTGAGGATTGATTAGCATTTCAAATTACTTGTATGTTACACTTCTGCTTTTTATCCATTGAGAATTTGATTGGCATTTTAAAAATTTGTGGGTTCACTCAATCTTGAGGAAGTAACTTTTGGATTATGAACTTTAAGCCTTCGTTTAGGATGTGGGTTGATTTTTTTACTTTTGATTTTTTAATTATTCTAGTCTGGAGCTAAATAGTCTTGTTTAGAATGAGATTTTTAATTTTTTTGACTTTTATAAAAGAAAAAATAAAATAATTATGATTTGAATTTAGCATTTTGTCTTATTGACTTTTTAATTTATTTTATTTTTTTATAACTAAAATAATCCCCAAAAAAAAAATTCATACCAAAGATAGCCTAAATAAGCAACAAAGACTTATCTATCTATTTATGTTATTATTTAAAGAGAATTTTTGTTGTTCGTAGTGTTTATATCTTATTTTCTACATTTTTTTTTTCCAAAATATCCTAGTAATTACATTTTTTTCACCAATAACATTAGTAGTTATGAATTTAACTTTTTTTTCTTTTTAAATCACTCAATTGTTAGTCTTTTTAGATTTATAAAATATTTTAATTTTCAAATTTCAAATTCAATCATACATTTTCCAATCTTATTTTTATGATCATATGCACACGCATCATGTATGCCCACCATTTCTAGTAATATGACCAATTACTCGAACACTAGCACACAAGGTTGATAGGACAAACCTTTTAGATTTGGGCAAACCATACTAGGCCTTATTTGGGATACTTTAAAAAATTCAAAAAGTCACTATCCTATTTAAGTTATATCATCTTATTTAAGTCGCATTACTTCTCTACCATATCATTTCAAACCCAACCTATATTTCACAAAAAATTAAAAAATACACTTATTTAAATCATTCTAAACTACCCCTTAAATTTAGAGTGTGGGTTCAAATCTTTATATGCAAATCTATGACTTAACATTACATAATTGAGTGTCCTGCTAAGTAATACCAACTAAGATGACCTCTGACATTTTGACTTCCTTAGGGTCTCACCTAAAAAATTGCCCTACTGTGATTAGATCCAATTGAATTGAGGGGAGAGGAGGAGAAATGAAGGGAAGAGTTAGCTGTAACAGGAAAAAAAAAGAAGAGAAAGTCTCATCGCTATTGTTTGGTTAGACAATACTTAATTAAGATAAACATATTATCATGAGAAACACTCCACATCTCTTCCATTTCCTCCCACTTTTGTAGGGAATAATCCCTCCATACACTTTCCTTTTCCTCCTTGGGCATTGCTATGCAAGTCCAAAAATTAGATTCAATTTTTAAGTTTAACGATTTGGTAATCAATTAGGATGTCTAAGGTAACACTCTTTCTCCTATCTTCTCAATCATCAATCAATCATTCACTTAAACATCATTGAGTTTAAAAAATAAGTCTAAAAAGTGGATTTATATATCATTTTCTTATCCTCCTTTCAAAGACTTCAAATATGATTTAATTAACTTTATCCCTTAAATCCTTCTAAACCATCAATACAAAAGAAATGTTTGGGCTATGATGAAGATAAACAAAGAAGTAGATCATTGCCATATTATTGCAACATTACATGTTATTGCCGTTTTAAGATTAATTATATGCAAACTTAACATTTTCTGATCTATTATAATTTATAAGAACAACTTTGCTCATGCTTTTGTTTTTGTTTTCTACTTGAGAATTCTTATTCACCCAAAAATAATTGAGAATTCTTTACCTTAAATTTTTCTTGTTCCTCTTTTTTAATTCACTCACAGTTATTTAATTATGCTTTGAGATTTTTAAATCTCAAAATTATTATATGATTCAATGGGAATCAGTAAATTGAGATAAGAACAAAATGTTTTATGGTAAAGAAAGTTGGGAAGGAGGGTGGAGGGACATTGAAGAGGCTGGGTGCAATCGGTGATGGTGATGGTAGGGAGAGCTTGGGGTTAATGTTTGAATGATTAAGGTTTTGTTTGGGATGAGTTAACTTTTTGAAATTTTGATTTTTTAGCTATTTTAGCCTGTGATTAAAAAGTCTCGTTTGGATTGATTTTTTAACTTTTTTGACTTTTGTGAGAAAAAAAAATAATTATGGTTTAAATGTGACATTTTGTCTTATTGACTTTTTAACTATTTTATTTTTTTGATTATTTTAGCCCTCTAATCTTATTTTAGCTTATGTCAAGCGAGGATTAAGTATTAAGGTCAAATAGTATTTTACAATAAAATATAAATGTAATTAAAAATTTATAGGAAGGTAGGGGTAAAAAAAAGGATACTTACGTGTAGATCCTAATAAGTGGACTTATTGTCTAATAGGTCTTGAGAGGGTAATTTATATGGATAAATTGGGCCACACTAAGGACCGGATTATGGGCCGTAATAGGGGCTTCGGTAGCTCGATCTTGGGCAGGCTGACATCAATCCAGTCTGCTGTGTTGCTAAGGTTTCGACCTAACTGTCCATAAGGAAGCCTTGTAGCTAACCGAGGTACTCATCAGTGGCGAGAGCCGAGCTAAGTTTAGCTTGACCGAGCGCTATCTACATCATTACTTTGTTGAGAGCACGACAGAGACAAGCTAGCTTAGTTAAACCACACCAACTTAGCCGAGCTAAAAACCATCTCATTTGGTTAGCAGTGAGTAGGGAGTTATCAGGATAAGCATTATCCTTGGGAGTGTGATTCCTAGGAGAACTCTTATATGGAGAGTTGGAATCCTATTAGAATTATGCCAGGCGGAATCTACAAAAACTCATGACAGGACCTATGTACAGATATCACAATTCTCACTCTAGAATACACAGAACTTTTGTGTCTATTGTCTATTTGCTGACTTAGGCATTGGAGAGATTTCCGGCACATACCCACCGGCTAGCTCACATTTGTGTTTACAGGTGGTAAAGCGACGACGTTTAGAGGAGTGCAAACTTGATCAACAGGATTATACGAGAAGATTATTTATGTGCTCGTACAATTGGCGTCGTCTGTAGGAAGCAACAAAAAGAACAAACCTTTTGATTGAGTTTCCTCTATTAGTTGAAATCCATGGCGCACAATGAAGACTTATCACATTCTGCTATTGATGACAAATCCCGGAAGGAGGTGAGAGGCGTGCAGGTTTACCTTTTATCCCATCTATGGCAGAATTAGATTCCTAGCGATGAAACCCACAGAGAGACACACAAGAAAGACGGGGCTTAAGTCCTTTTCGCTCTCAGAGCCCTAACAGGCAGAGGCGGAAGATGGATCCTCAGGTTCTGTAGGATCGTATAAGGGAGCAAGACGAATTGATATGAAGGATGACGACAAACATGGAGACAATGAAGCGCCAGATAAAAGGAAAAGGGGTGGCAACAGAAGAAGGGTGCGAAAGCAACGCACACTCTTACCACTCAGAAGATCGTGAGAGGCAAGTCACACTGTCACAAGCTGAAAGTAAAAGTCTTAGGACAGACGACACACAATCAAGGACTTCTAGGACTTGTTACTCCAAGACTGAGAAAACGAGGACTGAAAGGTCTTATACGGAGGTAAGCTGTTATCGACGCTCGCATTTACACCAAACAATATCCAGGCACACGGAGTTGCCTAGGTTAGTAGACTTGCGTATAATGCTACAAGAAAGGGCTCGAAGGAGAGAAGACACTCAAGCTCGCGACCCCCATAGAGTCTCAACGCTGCAACGGTTGGCTCCTAGAACACATGGGAGTGTCGAGGTTGGGATGCCAGAACCACGCCTTGTTTATAAACTAGCAGGCAAAGCATTAGCAAAGTTGTAGAGTTCATCGTTCGTTTCGGTAATAGAGAACGCACCATTACCCTCAGGCTTCCACCAGTCCAAATTCACTACTTATAAGGGAAAGTCAGACCCCTACATGCACTTGAGCCACTTCTGCCAGGTTATAGCCGTGTATCGGCAAAACGAGGCTCTAATGTGTATCTTGTTTCCTTTCAGCCTTGGCAACCTGGGTTTAACATAGTTTGAAAGGTTACCAGAAAGTAGTATAGCTTCATGGACGCAACTAGTAGAGGCATTTGTGACCAGATTTAGAACGAACACCAAGATGCCAGTGGAGACTGACTAGTTTCTCTCTATAGACATGGGCGAGAAGGAAACATTAAGGTCTTACAATAACCGATATTGGAAGACTTTTAATCAGATTGGAAATTGCCTCATAAACCTAGCTATTGCACAGTACAAACGAGGTTTGCTGGCTGGCAATAAATTGAGGGATTCAATGACGATGACATTACCTTTCACAATGGAAGCCTTAATGGAAAGAATGCATCAGCACATCTGGGTAGAAGAAGATGTTGCGCGCACCAAAGCAAAAGTTGGCACAACAACGATGTCAGACAAAAAACCAGCGGCAAGTTAATGCAATTGGGTGGGAAGAACAACCGAACAAAAATGAACGAGGCAGATGAGCCAACAGAGAGGACCCCCAAGCAAGGAAGTTAAGAGTCCGTACTGCCATCACCACGGTATTCAATAAACCTTTCTACTAGATTCTTAGCGAGATACGCAATGAACCCTTCGTTCAGTAGCCAGCCAAGTTGGGAGAAGCGCAAAGCGGCTATGATGATAGTTACCGTTGCACCTTCCATGATGAAAAGGCGCACCAAACTGAAAACTGTATGCCATTAAGGCAACATCTAGAGGAATTAGTGGCCATAGGCCACCTGGACCAATATATTGAAGAGGGAACACAACCAGTCCCCCAGGACCGCAACAGGCCAGATGGGATGCTGGTCGACGGTCTATCCCAAGGCATAATCAATGTAATACATAGGATCATCGAACCTGAACGAGTATGTGAACTTAGAGGGATGATCAAAAAGGCTGAGCACATGAGAGAGGTACTAAGTGCACAACCTACCGTGAAAAAGGAAAAAACAGAGACAACAAATGTCATCACATTTTCTGATAAAGACTTAGCGAGGTTACAAAGCCCTCGCAACAATACACTGGTGGTTACTCTGCGCGTCAAGAATTTTGACATCAAGCGGATCCTAATTGACCAAGGGAGCTCATGCGAGATAATGTACTACGAGACTACAAGCAACTAAAATTGAAGGACAAAGACTTGGTACCCGCAACATCTCCTCTAGTTGGCTTCAACTCAATTCTAGAATGGACGGTTGGCAAGATAATTCTGCCAGTCAAAGCAGGAACGATGACAAAACAGGTGGAATTTTAGGTATTGAAAGTCCCTTCCACTTATAACATAATCTTGGAAAGAGCATGGTTGCAAGTCATGCGAGTGGTGGCCTTGACCTACCATCAGGTGTTATGGTTCCCCAACGAAACCGAAATGATTAAAGAAGTCTTAGGAGACCAAATCATGTCCAAACAGTGCTTCGTTAGAGTAAACGGCACCTGGGCTGCAAAGGGGTTTGTACAAATGATAGAAGAGCCAGAAAGCAATGAGCTATTCGCAAACGTCGGCAAAGCAGCCGAACATAAGGCAGTGGAAGACTTGGTAGAGGTAGGGGTGTGCATAATACCGCCGAAACCGCCGAAACCGCCAAAACCGCACCGAACCGCACCACCAAGGCAAATTCGTTATTATTTGTCAATCGAACCGCCGGTTTTTGGTAAGAAAAATGGCAAATTTTAGTGACACTTTTATCAATCCGCCGGTTTCTATTTTTCTTCCAAACCGCACCGACCCGCACCGCTATTAAATCATGTTTTATAGGATTCTAAAAATTCTTTTTTATTTAAGTTTGCTTATTGTTCTATACCTTAGAATATAGTATTACATTACTGCTCGAGGGGAATTTTATGTATTGTATTTGATCATTGTAGCTTCCACAGATGCTTGTAATGAACTGATGGCATAGTCGTTGATATTATCATGTTGTTGCTACACTTGCTGCATCAGAAGAAAGCTTCGCAAGATGCTTAACATCACGATATCTCTCGTCTTTTTTTTACTCTTTGATTTAAGTTTTGTAATTTGAATTATATTTTTTATAAACCGCCAATCCGCCCGAACCGCCAAGGCAAATCCGCCATTATTTGCCAACCGAACCGCCGGTTTTTAATAAGAAAAATGGCAAATTCTAGTGACACTTTTATCAATCCGCCACCCGCCATACGATTTCTATTTTTCTCTCAAACCGCACCGACCCGCACCGCGCACACCCCTAGGTAGAGGTAAGGATAGATGAGAAAAACCCAGAGAAGTTCTTTTTGCTCGGCTCGTCTCTGTTCAGCACCAAAAGAATAGAGATCATGGAATTTTTTACCTCTAACATCGAAGGGTTCACCTGAACGTTGTATGACATACCTGACATTGAACCCAATTTCATCTGCCATCAACTCAATGTCCACCTAACGGCCAGACCAATTATACAGCGAACTCACCAATCGACACTCCACCATGCAAAGATAATGGCAGAAGAAGTGAGAAACTTGCTGGAAGCAAGGGCAATCAGAGAAGTATATTATCCCAGGCGGATTTCTAACACGGTAGTGATACCAAAAAAGAACGACAAATGACACGTTTGCATGGACTACAAAACAGTCAACAAAGCATGCTTGAAAGACAACTTTCCTCTACCACGAATAGATCAATTGGTGGACTTAACTGCAGGGAATAACCGACTTAACTTTCTTAATGCGTATCACAGTTACTATCAGATCGCTATGTATAAACCGGACCAAGATGTCACATTGTTTATAACTCCCAGGGGATTATATTGTTACAAGGCCATGCCCTTTGGCCTAAAAAACGCGGGGCAACATTCTAACGGATGATCACCAAAATGTTTGAGCCATTGTTAGGCAGAACAATGGAAGCTTACATAGATGATATGGTGGTCAAAAGTAAGAATGAGGGGGACCATCTCAAGGACCTAGATGAGATGTTTTAAATTTTGAAGTCCCACAAGCTGCGATTGAACACATCCAAGTGCGCATTTGGCGTGGGGTCTGGAAAATTCCTAGGCTTTCCGGTAACCAACCAGGATATAGAAGCTAATCCATCTCAGATCAAAGCCATCCAAGATCTTAAGAGGCCCAACACAGTCAAGGGGGAGCAGCATTTCACTGTCCTAACAGCTGCGCTAAACCGATTCATAAGCCGGTCGTCAGATAGGTGTTGACCATTCTTCCAGGCACTGAAGGTCAAGTTTGAGTGGGATGACGAATGTGACCATGCTCTAGAAAGCCTGAAAGAATACATGACCTCTCCACCGTTGTTGGTAACCCCAGTACTACGGGAGGAACTTTTTTTATACTTAGCAGTTTCCTAGCATGCAGTTAGCGTAGTGTTGGTACAAGCTGAGGGAATACAACACCTGTCTATCTTTTATGTTAGCAATATATTACTAGGCGCCGAAACAAGGTACCTGCCATTGGAGAAATTGGCCTTAGCTTTAATGATGGCTTCTAAAAAATTGTCGCACTACTTTCATGCCCACACTGTGATTATTTTGACAACTTTCCCATTAAAAGCCTCGTTTAAAATGGGGGATTTTTCTGGAAGAATTTTGAAGTGGGCAGTGAAGTTAGGGCAATTCAACATTAAGTTTCAGCCAAGAACCGCAATAAAAGCACAGGTGTTAGCAGACTTCATGGTCGAATTTGCCTTAGGAAGCCATCAAGTTTGCCCGATTGACTTAACCGAGGAAATGAGGGATGGTGCCACAGGGAAGGAGCTGCAAGGATAGCGTAGGCCCCACAGCAAGGCACTCAACTACATAACAAACCATTCAGCCTTTTAGAAAATGAAGAAGCAACCCGCAGTACAATAAACGAAGACCCAGCTGAAAGTCTAGTCCTAAACAGTGAAGACCAGATTATAACGACGACCAACAACTTTGAAGAAAATAGCATCGGCAGCGACGCCCCTAATCCTAAGGCATCATCAGACCCCTCCATTTGCTGGAAGTTGTTTGTAGAAGAGATGTGGAAGCTCTTCGTTGATGAAGCATCCAACAAACACGGTGCAGGACTCGGCGTAGTTCTCATTTCACCAGAAAGCTTGATCATTGAACAAGCAATCAACCTTAGCTTTCCAGCATCCAATAACGAGGCGGAGTATGAAGCATTATTAGCTGGTTTGAAGTTGGCATTTCACATGAAGGCCACCGAACTGATGTTATACAGTGACTCCCAACTGGTAGTTAACCAAATTTCAAGCGATTCTGAAGCAAAAGATGATAGAATGGCCAAGTACCAAGAATTGGTCAGAAAGGAGATCATGAAATTTGAAGTGGTTTAGATAGAGCAAATCGATCGAGAGGAAAATAGTAAAGCAGATGAGTTGGCCGGTTTCGCGTCAATGGCAGATACGTTTATCTCGTACCTATTGTTAATTGACTTCTTACCCAGACCAAGTATCGAAAAGCTGGAAGCAGCCGAAGCATATTGCGCCGATCTAGGCCCTTCCTGGATGGATCCCATCATAATGTTTTTAAAATATGGCATCTTACCTGAAAAAAAGAAAGAAACTAACAAAATTAGAGCAAAGTCACAATGATTTTGGCTCTTCCCATCACTAGCATTATACAAAAAATCTTCACAAGACCTTACTTGAAGTGTGTCCATCCTAGCAAGGTCGAGGCATTTTTGTTCGAAATATACGAAGGTATTTGCGGGAGCCACCAGGGAGAAGATCGCTGGCTTACCGGGCAATTTCACAGTACGGTGGCCGTACATACAACCAGACGTAGATAAACATGTCAAGAAGTGTAAGAAATGTCAAAAGTTCGCACATCAAATACATCAACTGGCCAGAGAGCTCCTACATTTAACTAGCCCGTGGCCCTTTGCAATGTAGGGCTTGGGTATAGTGGGACCACTCCTAACCGCACCAGGCAATAGAAAGTTCTTTCTTGCAGCAACAGACTACTTCACAAAGTAGGTGGAGGCAGAAGCACTCGCATCCATAAAAGAAAAAGACGTCAAGAAGTTTGTCTGGTAGAACATCATAACGCGGTTCGGCATACCCAAGGCTTTAATATCCAACAACGGCACTCAGTTTGATGACAAAATCTTTAGGGGCTTTTGTGAAGAATACAAGATAGAATTCTACAACTCTATACCGGCGTACCCCCAAGCTAATGGCCAGGCTGAGGCTTCCAACAAAGTAGTCTTAGACGGTTTGAAAAAGAGCTGGAAAGAGTAAAAGGCAAGTGGGCTGAGGAGCTTCCCCATGTTTTATGGGCCTACTGTACCACACCTCGACGGTCAACTAGCGAAATACCTTTTTCTTTGGCCTATGGCATGGAGGCAGCAATCTCACTGGAAGTGGGCCTCCCTACTATGAGAAGTGAAAATTTTGGTCCAAACTTGAATGGTGAGGCCATAGCCCTAGAACTTGACCTTGTAGAAGAAAAAAGAGAAAGGGCATTGGTACACATCACCTCATATCAACAAGAGTTGTCTAGGAAATACAACAAAACAGTGCACCCAAGGTAATTCAAGATTGGAGATTGGGTACTGCGTAAAGTAATGGGCAACACTTTGGTACCTGCAGATGGCAAGTTAGGGCCTAACTAGGAAGGACCATACAAAGTGATTGGTTTAATAGGGAAATAGGCATATCACTTAGAAGATATGGACAATAGAGCTATTCCATGACCATGGAACACGACCAATCTCAGAGTATTTTATTTTTAGTTTTTTTCTAAAACACTTATAATTTTTCTTTTTCAATAAAACAAGTAGACATTTTTTCAATAAAAATTCTTTCCTTTGTTTGTAAAATTTGATAGCCCGACTGAGGGCAACCAACAACACTTTTTTTTTAGCCGAGATAAGGATCTAGGCTCAAGAAGGTTGGTAGGTTGGACCAACGCTTTTTTCTTCTTCAGCCGAGATAAGAATCTAGGCTCAAGAAGGTTGGTAGGTTTGACCAACACTTAGTTCATTCTTCAGCCGAGATAAGGATCTAGGGTCAAGAAGGTTGGCAGGTTTGGCCAACACTTTTTTCTTCTTCAGCCGAGATAAAGATCTAAGCTCAAGAAGGTTGGCAGGTTTGACCAACACTTTTTTCTTCTTCAGCTAAGATAAGGATCTAGGCTCAAAAAGGTTGGCAGGTTTGACTAACACTTTTTTCTTCTTCAGCCGAGATAAGGATCTAGGCTCAAGAAGGTTGGCAAGTTTGACCAACACTTTTTCTTCAGCCGAGATAAGGATCTAGGTTCAAGAAGGTTGGTAGGTTTGACCAACGCTTTTTTTTTTTCAGCCGAGCTAAGGATCTAGGCTCAAGAAGGTTGGTAGGTTTGACCAACACTTTTTTTGGTCTTCAGCCGAGATAAGGATAAGGATCTAGGCTTAAGTAAATTGGCAGATTTCATTATTTGTTTCTTTTAGCCAAGATAAGGAACGAGGCAAAAATCTCGATTACAAAGGTTTTGCAATTTTCCAAGTTATTTTTCAGTCGGGATAAGTATCTCGGCCGAAAGAGGTAGGTAGGATAAGGAAAGACAGAGCTAAATTAGGCCGGCTAGGCTTGTAGCAAAGATGATACACTGAAGTAGAGAAGTGCTGTAATCGAACAAAAAGATGGCAAAAAAGAAGAGACAATATACTTTCATTCATTAGAAATTAAGTACGAGAGGAGGGGCTTGTAGCCCGGTTACATTTTTATAAAGGAAGAAAACTGAAGTGATAAAAAAAAAAAAAAAAAAAAAGGCAAAGAGGTCATCCAACTCGGCATCCAAATCAACCTGGACTTCTCCAATTTTGCCTTCTCGCGTTTGATCGGTCTCGGTCGCTTCATCAAGATTCAGCACAGCTTGGTTAGGTAGTTCCAATTGAGCTGGCAATAAAGGTTGGCGATTGAGGTCAGTGTTGCCGGGGGGAACGTCAGCTACATCTAGGACCTCTTCCTCCTCCTCCGCTTCCACCTGAAGGAATTTTTGCTAGACGGCATGGGCGTAGTCCGTCATATAGACTAGAATGAAGTGCGTAGGAGGATTCAGGAACACTTTGGAGTTGTGTGATTGACCAAGCTTTTCGGCCGCAGTCTTCCAGCCGCACTCGAAGAATATGTCTTTGGCAGCTTCGCATTATTGGACATAGGTTTCTTTACCCTCTTTGAAACCACGGTCTTCCGCATCCTCCATTTTCTTCTGCAACTCCTTTATTTCAGTATCCTTCTTCTTCTCTGGCTTGGCAAGTTCGCGTAAATACCAATCTTTTTTCTCGACTAAAGCTTTTTGCTTATAGCCTCAGTTGCGCTAACCTGCTCGGCATGTTTTTTATTCTCAACGCTCAGCTTGGCCAGAAAAGCCTTCAGTACCTTTCGCTCGGCTTCTTTTGTCTTGACCTCGGCGACGACCGCCTTAGCCATTTTTCACAATTCGATCACACATTGGTAGGCAGTGTGATTTTTCTGGATGGCCTGCTGTAGACACCCCATTTTTGATCGTCCTCAAGACTTGGACGTCACCGTTTGAACACTCGGTGATCATCCATGTTTATGTTCGTCATGAGTTCTCGAAGGTCTCGGCCACGCGCCTTGCCTCAAGACCTCTCGACTTGCCTGTTTTGTGTTTGGTTTTGCACCAAACACTTGTCGTTTTGCTCCTGAGGGCAAGGAATGGCTTGTTGACCATCCCCACACCTCATCAGCCATGGCTTAAGGCCACCGGCCATGTTTTGTTGCCATCGGCCAAATGTTTGGCCGGTTGGCACTCTTTTTGGTCGGCCGACCATTGTTTTGGTCAATTTGTCATTTTTGGCTGGCCGATCACTGTTCATCTGCTTTTGGCAGATATTTTATGCCAGCTGTGATAGCTGGCATCCACTTTGCACCACCTCCAAACACGTGTATGGAGGGATTTCACTCTTGCTTAGCTTATTTTGTAAGCTTTGCAAGAGTGAACCTCTATAAAGGGAGGGCTTCTCCTCTCTCCTCAAGGGTTCCAAAAAAATTTCCAGAGCTCTGAGATTAGGGTTAGAGGATTGTGTATCTATTCTATCTCTATATCTCATTCTCTTTCCATTTTGTGTGTGTTTAAGGTGTTTTTGTTCATAGTTTTGCATACAAACACCTAGTGCTACACTTTCCTTTAGCTACTGAGGTACTAAGGAGTTATTTTTAGAGTTCTTGAGTTGATCTAAGCTTGGAGAGGCTGCTGGAGCATTGTTCTTGAAAGAGGTCTTCAAGGGTAAGAACTTTACCTCTTTATTTCCCATTTTTGCATAGGTTTTTGGCCATCCTTGCATCTGTTTTTAAGCTTAGTGTATAACTAGTAAAAGTTCTGTTTTTACTTGCTTTCGATAGTTGTCTAAGGTCTCTTTGAGGTTTGGGATTGTTTGACCCCTCTTAGGCCTTGTTTGGCCTCTTTTTTGTGCACTTTTGGTGAGCTCCGGGACCACCTTGTGTTGGCCTCCTCACCACTAAAATCCAGAGGGATTTCAGTGGTGGGGATAGTGTTTTGAGGTCCTAAGAAGGAGAGGGACATCCCCTCTCCTTGTTGTCTTCAATACTTACCATTTTAGCCTCATGTGTGAGCACCTTTTTTGAGTTCATGTTGGCCATGTCTTAAGTAGTATTTGTGCTTATTTTTCCATGATATAACACTATTTTTAGTTATTTTAGACACACCATGCATGCTTTGCATACTTGTCTTGTAATGCCATGAAATTGCCTTAGCATGCTTTGCGCTTTGAGCCTTGTTTTTAGCATGATTTTGGCTTAGCTTTGTTAAGCTTTTATGCATGTTTTGATGTGCTTGAGGTCTGATTTTGGTCATTTGGGTCATCCATGACTTTCTTTGTATAGCTATCGTGCAATCCCCCTTTGTAGGCCTTGGGTGTTGGATCCTCTAGCATGCTCTACTTGCATCATTTCAGTGATTTGACACCATTAGTTATGCCATTTCAATCCATAGAGTATGCTTGTATACTTGCATTTATGGCTCCTTTGATGTTTCAAGAGGTTTGTGTTTTATGCTCCATGTTTGGGTCATCATGCATGCCTTTAGACTTAGACCATTTAGATGCCGTCTAGGTGTGTCTTTGACCTTGTTTTGG
The DNA here is from genome assembly GCF_055761805.1 of Camellia sinensis. Taxonomy (NCBI): domain Eukaryota; kingdom Viridiplantae; phylum Streptophyta; class Magnoliopsida; order Ericales; family Theaceae; genus Camellia; species Camellia sinensis. The sequence continues at coordinate 54,067,356 of NC_138962.1, forward strand.
TCTGCTTTAGGACTATTTTGAGTCCTTTTGTCCCTTTGAGACTTGCCTTGTACGGCCATAGTTTAAGCCCCTTTGATAGCTTTGAGCTTTGAACCTTGCTTGCATGCTTTGATTGTTTTGTTTAGTTGGTTTGGCACCATCCTCAACATGATTTTCAGAGTTTATCATGCTTGCCATTTGTCCATGTTTGTCCCCTTTTAAGTGTGCTTAAAAGTCTCCTTTCTATGCTTAAGTATTGGACCATGTTTGCATACATGTTTGTATGTACATTTGCTTTCATGTGCTTAGCATATTAGCCACTGTTTTGGGCTTAAAAGTTACTCCTTCATGCTCAAGTTTTGGACCATGTGTGCATGAATGCTTGTGTGTACATTTGCCTTGCATGTTGTCACATACTCGGTCTATTGGTACGTTGTTGCATGTTCAAGTGGTGTTGCATTTGGCATGCCCGTGGATGAAGGCTAATTGCTTGAATTGGAATACATTGATTAATGTACATACAAACTTACTTTTTTCAAGTGGCACATAGTCAAAATATTTTTCAAAACAAAAATGAAATCAAAGTGTTCCAATTTTTGCAAATTAGTCTACACTTATGTACAACACATAGTAATGTTAGCCTAATAAACCAGAACAAGAGCATATAACGTAAATAAGAATCACATCATGATTAGTAGATGCCGATCTTTGATCAGGCGAGTGGGGTGCTCAATTCATGACCTTCCCCTCTCGTACCTAAGTTTCTGAGCCGAGACAACTTTGGTGATGACGGATAAGTGGCCTTTGGCACGAGTCTCGGGTTTCCTAATTTCTCAAAAATATTTAGGTACCGACTATGTATCTGGCAAAGCAGTCTATTTTTTGGCATTTTGATTCAAAATTGATTTTCCAAAAGATTTGCTAGATTTAGACTCTTTTGTGTTTATTTATTTCACATTGCACTGGTAGAATCAGATTCAAAACCATAGGAATCCGAACTGTAGGGCTATTGCATCCGAAAGGAGCACAAAAAGTTGAGCTATAATAAGTAACTTAAGTGTGTGAACTATAAATATTTTTGTTATTTCTTTGGAAGGCAAAGTGCACTTTAACCTTCTGTTTTTTATTCCATGTGCGATTTACTCTCTTGAAATTTGAAAATGTGTATATAACTCCTGTATGTCAGCCATGTGTTTCACATTTACTGTTAAATTAAATAGAATGTTTAACGTACATTTCAGTGTAGTCATTTCCAAACGTTAGGTGTGTAAATTGCATATAATCTAAATCATAAGGGATAAAGTGAAGTTTGCTCTTTTCATAAAAATTACTTTAGGTGGGTAATATTATATGTAAGTAATGATATTTATAAGTTTGATTATTACAAATATTGTAACTCAATTCTGTGGGAGTCAGAACTAAAAAAAATAAAAATAAAAAATTGAGGTATAACCAAACATTACATAAAGTATAACCAAACAATTCTTAAATTATAATCAAAATAATGTCATAACAAATATTATAATGTGTCAACACTACAATAGGTCATAACTGAAGACACAAAAGTCATACCAAAGGTGCTTATACTTTAGCTTATTTACTTTCAATTGGGATAGTTAAAATTCTTTATATTTTAAATTAATAAGTTGTGATGTAACCTTTTTATTCATCTATCTTATATAAGATTCACAGAAATTAGAAAGACAAAATGAGATTTTGATAAAAATGTAAATGTGCAAATGATGCGAAAAAAATGTCATGTATGTCTCCGACAATCGGAATGATGACATTGCAACTTGTTTTAAAGTGTAACAAATTAACCATTACAATTGAAAGTGAATGGACCAATGCGAAAATTTGATAAATGTAGAATAACACTAAGGCATTGTTTAGAAAGTTAAAATTTAATAAAAAAAATTAAAAAGTCATTAGAAAGATCAAAGGACTAAAGTCAGAATTTTTTTAATTTCTCTTTACTTTTTATGAGGTATTTCATAAAAAGTAAAAAAAATCACTCCTAAATATTTGGGAACATCCCAAATAAGCAACTTATTTTTTTAATTTTTTGTCTTTAGTTACTTTTTTAAAAATTAAGGTGAAGTACCAACATATTTCAAAACATAATATTGTGAACTGTTTAATTTTTTTATTTTTTCTTATAAACTTAAAAGTCCCATTAAAGTAGAAATTACACAAAATTGTAGTCACTCACACGTTTGGGTTTAATTTTTTAGGAATAAAAGTAGGTTTCTTCAAATATGAAATTACATATTTAGACAATCCGTACTATAGAGGTTTTGGATTTTTCCTCATTCTAGAACAAATCCTACGTTACGAACAAGAACGTAACATTCCAATAGCATAACACTTCAATATAACATACTAAAAAACTCTTTAGTGTGTTTTTCTAAATGTAACAACGCAACACTTTAAAAAAATTATTTAGTGTTATTTTTCCAAATGTAGCACTCCAATGTAACACATAAAAAAACTCTTTAATGTACATTTTTCAAATGTAACATTTCAATCAATGTAATCTCAAACGTAACACTCCAATATAACACACGCAAAAATACTAAAAAACTCATTAGTGTAATTTTTCCAAACATAACACTACATTTGAAATTATATATATTTGTCCAAAACTTACTAAGGAATTTTTGAACTCTTTTTGGATTGTACTCCTTTTGGAATGATTTGAAAAATCTCACATTTTTTTTTTTTGAGTGTTACATTGAAATGTTACGTTTGAAAAAAGTATATTAAGGAGTTTTTTTTGTGTGTTTCATTAGTGTCACACTAAGGAATTTTTTTGGGTGTTAGATTGAAGTGTTACGTTTGAAAAAAGTATACTACAGAGTTTTTTTAGAATGTTACATTGGAGTGTTACAGTTTGAAATTATACATTATCCAAAACTTACTAACGAGTTCTTATACTTTTTTTAAAATGTTTGAAGAATCCCACATTCTTTTAAAATGTTTGAAGAATTTCATATTTCAAGTTATTTTTATACTTCTTTTGAAATGTTTGAAAAATCTTACATTTCAAGTTATTCAAAAAAAAAAAAAATTCTATATAAAAATTCATCTCAAATTTGATTTCCATATATTATGTGTTTTACCTTACTAGGACCAAAAAAAAAATAAAATATAGAAATACAAATCTAACCGTAAATTTAATTTTCAAATAATATATTGAATCTATCTTCTGAAAATTAATAAGATTAATTGGTCTATAAGAAAATTCTTGGACTAAACCGATTACCATTCCTCAAAATGAGATTTACAGATAAATTTTCTTAAAAATTATGTCAATTTTTTAATTTTTTTAGTCTATCTTGGGTGGACGAATATAAAAAGTAAAAACAAAAATGAAAAAACCAAAATAAGCAAAAAAAAAAAAAAACTAATCAGTGTATTTGGTTTGAGTTTTCCGAATTAAATTTTTTTAAAATTAAGTTTTTTGTTTTTTGTGTTTTTTTTTTTTTTGTTTTTAGTGAGTATTTTTAAAATTTTAAACATTTTTTTTAATATTTTTTTAAATGCATCTTACTTAGATTTATCTAAAAAGTAAAATATTTGTGAAAAAAAATTAATAAATACACAAAAATATGAAAAATATACTAAATTTTTGTATTTTTAGTATTTAGTTAATTTTTTTTTTAAAAATTCACAAAAATTATACTTATTAGGTATATTTATATTAGGTGTGTCTAAAAATTAAAAAAATTCAGTAAAAATAAAAAAATACGAAAAATAAGAAAGTAAAATTTTCTGAAAAGTATTTTTAGAAAACTCAAATCAAGCAAAGTGATTCATATTTTTTGTTTATTGTTGTCTTTTTTAATTTTTTTTTCAAATTTTTTAATTCACTACATCAAGTAGAATCTAAACTTTATAATTTGTTTTTAAAAAATTCACTAACAAAATCAAAGTAAATAAAAAAAAAGTCACAAAAAAAAAACCCCAACCACCCACTATATTTTCCCTTCATATTATAATTAAAAAATCAAAAAACTATTAAAAAAACTACTTCCAAAACAAACCTACACGTAATTAGGGTTTAGGGTTTAGGGAGAGCTTTCCCTGAATTATCGAAGACGAATCTGTGATATGGCTCAAGAGTTTTTAGAGATCCCTCACTCAAACCCACTTCAATTTGCTTCCTTAATCTTCAAAAACCTGCTCAATCAAGCGACATCTACGTTCACTTGTAGATTCAAAGGGTTATTTTGGGAAGCTTTTAACCCATTTTAGTTACACCATCTCTCACATTTTTACACAATTTTTTTCAAAAAAAGCCAAAAAATCGACTTTTAACCATCTTCTCAAAACAATCCAAAATCTAAAATTGTAATTTTTGCATTTTATATTCTGATATTTAGGCCAAGTTTGGCTAACAAAAAAAAGTGCACTTATTTCATCTTTTTATCTTTTTTGGGTCACATCAATCAGCATCTTCTCTCTACTTTTTCTACACATAATACAAAAAAAAGTCAAAAAGTACACTTATTTAGTCTTCCCAAACTTGGCCTTAGATTTGAAGACCCTAATTTCTGCTGATTTTTATATGTATCTCAAGTCATTTTCGAGGACATTATTGAATTGAATGTGGGGGAAAGGTCAATCCCTATCTTTCTCTCTCGCTCCGTACCTTTCTTTGTGTCACTTGTTTTAATAATCGTTGAACATTACTTAATGTGACATTTGAATGCATCAAAAAATGTTAATAAATTATACTTTCCTTTCTTGAATAATGATAAAAACTATATTAATTTTTATATTGCATGACACTTATCCGCTGATTGTGGTTGGGCACCATATAGAAATTGATTACTCCTATTTTTTACATTAAATTTTGTTATTTTATTAATTAATTGAAGTAAAAATTCATATTGATTCTCATTCAAATTACGAATTTTTGTCACAAAAAAATTAAATTGGGAGAGAGAGAAGAGGGAACTGTTGTGGGTCGTGGGTGTTGTGCAGATGTGGTGGCAGTTGGCCATGGGTCTGTGCAATGGATGCTGTGTGATGGGTGGCTGCCGTGAGAGAAAAAATCTTTTATAACGGTGATATCACATCATCATGTATACATGGTATGATCAACTAACAACATGCTATCATCTATCCATCATGTGTAGATCCTAACCCCACTATAATGATATGGACGTTACAAGAAAGTTATAATAATGACATGGGTGGATGATTAAACTTAACAAATAGGGTTTACTCAATCATGTGTTAAGTTATAATTGGTTGGTGATACTACGCGTGCATGATAATGTGTTATCATTGTTACACTCAAGTTTTACTCCATCCGTTGGTGGTGATTCGGTGGCTTGGGGTGGAGAGGGGAGGGAAGAGAAACGGGAATGTGGAGAGGGGGAGTGGCAAACTTAGATGGCGGTGGTTGAGACAGTGAGGGTGGCGTGGCGGTGGGGTAGGGGAGGCAGAAATAGAAGGAAGTGTGGTGGAGATGAAGGATCTGGGATGTTAGCTGTGGAGTTGTGAGTGAATAGAGGGGAGGGAAGAGTTGATCGCCATTGGATCCCAAGGAGGGCCTTATTGCTGAGAGAGTAAGGTCTCGGCTCCAATTCACCTCCACTGTTACTGCTTGCTCATGGATATTGAATTTGTAACACCATTAAAATGTTTAATTAGGGGTCTAACTAAAATAATAAGAATTAAGAAATTAGTCCTGTATGAGGACTCACAAATTGAGCAAGATTTGCTTGCCGTATTGCTTAGATTTAGTACGTCTATGTTACGCTTGACTTATGAATCATATTTTCTGGTTAGTCTAGTCTACAAGCTTTTTTGAAAATCAAACATAGAAAAAGACTACGTAGACTTCAGGTGGCTTGAGTTATTTATGAATACCTCAGTTTTTTTGAGTAATTATTAGTAACACTTTGGTTGCACTTGTGAGCAAATCAAGATCATGGCTAATATTGCCGTAGCTTTGTTCATCATTAGGTTTCTTCTATATATGGGAACCACCACTGGACACAGTTTGAAATTGAATCGCCTAGTAAGTTCAAAAGTTCAGTGCATAGAGAGTGAGCGTGAGGCTCTTCTCTGGTTTAAACAAGGCTTCACCAATCCTTCGGGGCCTCTTTTCTTCTTGGGTGGTCGGAGTAGAAGACAATGACTGTTGCCAATGGAGAGGTGTGGGATGCAACCTATGTTGCATGGATTCAGGCACGGGTGTCGGGTGCGGGATATGTATGTAGAGGTCGGACTTATCAAATCATAAATTTAAGAGTATACGGACTTGGCAAAAAAAATGTTATATTTTATATTATTAATTTAGTATGTGAGATAAAATGAAAATGGTACTATATGTAACTTACAGTGTTAAAATGACATTTATAACAATTATACAACAGTATGTACATATAATTATAATGTTATATACAATTACATAAAAAGTATCCGTTGAAAAGTATCCGACACATATTCCATACCCTTGTCTAAGTATCGGATGTCCGACATGGGTATTTAATTTATGAGTAATGATAGAGATCCCTTTTTGGAGGACCCCCACTACCCTTATAGTGATCCACACCATTCATGATGTGGACTCCACACATACATGAGTTGGGCCGACACATCATGAATGGTGTGGATCACTGTGATGATTGTGGGGTCCTCCAAAAAGGGAATCTCACTCATTTTCCTTAATTTATTTTGAAAAGTCTGTAACATAGGATGCAACAATTCCACTGGTCATGTCACGACCCATGACCTCAGCAGCCAACATCGAACTGTAATCTCCCAAGGTGAGTTCTTGAGTGCTTCTCTGCTTGATTTGCCATATCTAAGCTATTTAGACTTGAGTCAAACTGATTTCAGGCAAATTCAAATTCCTGAGTCCATTGGTTCTATCGTTAGTCTTGAACATGTTGACCTACCTAATGCCAACTTTAGGGGAACAATTCCTGATCACCTTGGAAACCTCTCACGGTTGCAGTCTCTTGATTTGAGTGGAAACTCAAATTCTCTCCAAACAAACAACCTTAATTGGCTTCGTGGCCTTTCTTCTCTGCTGGTCCTTGATTTGGGTGGTGTTAGTGTCGCGGATTGGCTTGATGCAATAAATATGCTACCTTCTCTGGTTGAGTTTTTTTTTTTTTTTTTTTTTTTTTTTTTGATCGGCAAAGAAAATCTTTATTGATGTAAGTATGTAAAAGAGATACAGAACATCATTAAAGAGGAACTTAGAGCTAATTGAAGCTCCAACCTCCAGTTGGTGAGAAACTAACAAAACAGAACAAGAAGAAAACCATGACAGAACTGAACAAGACATTTGATGTTGTGGAAGCCCAGGCCATGATTGGAAGCCCAGGCTTCACCCTGGTCAGCACACAGGGGAGTCAAAACAGCCATGACTGGAAGCACACAGCACTTAATCAAAACAACTTCAGGTGACCTTGAAGCTCCATGCCACTGAACCAGTACTGAGAAACTCTACCAAAACCCCACACAAGCTCAAAGAACAAGCCAGAATTGCACCACAAACTCCCTCCGACTAACCACATAGCAGACCACAGATATGCATAACAGTCCAGAGCAGACCCCAGCATGCCATATTTGCAGCAAAACAGAACTACCACCTGCAACCTGGTTAGCAGAACTGAACAAAACTGGACAAAACATTACCCCCTAAAGACGAAAGCATGACTGGAAGCCCAGGCTTCACCCTGGTTAGCACACAGCACTTAATCAAAACAACTTCAGTCCAGGGGAATCAAAACAAACCTGCAACAAAACAGCAACCTGCAACCTGCAGATTAATTCTGACTGAGCCAACAGAGCTACAGCACCTAAGCTGAAGAACTACCACCTGCAGCCTAAAGTCATGGCAGTACTGTACCTTGTTTACTTGTAAATTGCAGATTCTTCAACCAACTCTACCGTATGTCAAATTCACCAAACTTGAACTTGTTGATCTTTCGTTGAATAGTTTTAATTCTACAATGCCTAGTTGGCTGTTCAGCATCAGCCATAGTCTTGTTTCTCTTAATCTCAGCAGAAGTCAGTTGCAAGGTTTGATTCCAAACACCTTTGAAAACTTGACTTCTCTCATGTTTCTTGATCTCTCTGAGAACAGTTTTGAAGGTCAGATACCTACAACTTTGGGCTTGATTCCGGCAGAAAACCAAGTCAAAACGTCGTCTTGGCTAAGAGAATTGTATCTCTCCCATAACAAATTGAATGGGTCATTGGAACAAAGTCTTCAACAAGTTTCACAACTAGTTGTCCTAGATGTGGCTTCAAATTACTTGGAGGGGGTTATCTCTGAAAATCACTTACTGAACTTCAGTAGCTTGCGAGTACTAGATTAATTTGTCATCAAATTTGTTAACTCTTAACATAAGCTCGGGTTGGATTTAGGGATGGCAATGGAGATTGATGGGGTGGATATTAATTCTCCATCTCCATTCTCCCTGTTTGGTAGAGCTGTGGGAAAATGCTTATAGCTTATGTCTTAACAGCTTATAGCTGATAACTATGAACATAAGCTGATTTCTGACTTATAAATTAAGCATCTCCTGCCTAACTCAAAGAATAAGTTGATTTCTGACTTACAAAAAGCTATAAGCTGCATTGTTAAGTTAAACCAAACACATCAAAATAGCTTAAATTAAACTGAAAGCTAAAATAAACAGCTTTTAAGCTGCACCAAACAGGTACAATTATTTTTCCCCATTCCCCATGAGTACTACCCTCCCCATCTCCTAATGGGTTTGGATATTCCCCAACCCAACCTAACTTGACCTTTTTTTTTTTTTTTTTTTTTTTTTAAGATTTACAACTAAAGTTGAATATACATTCAATCTTTTTAAAAAAAAAAATTGTTTTTTTTTAAGGTTCACAACCATTTTTTTTTAAGATTCACAACCAAAACTAAATATACATTAAATCTTTTTTTTTAAAATTTGTTTTTTTTAAGGTCAACAACTATTTTTTTTTTGGTTAAAAATTCACAGCAAAACTAAATATACATTCAATCTTATTTTATTTTATTTGGCTCAACAACAAAATCAAATACACATTAATTAACATTGTCACGTTATTCTTGACAAATTTTATGTATATCTAGAATTTTTAAAATTTATTTAGAAAAATTCTATTCCTACAAAAAAATTCCATCTTCTTTTTTAATTTTTTTTTTAATTTTATGAATCTCCTTCTTCTCTCTATTAATTAATCTTCGAAAATATGAAGGTGAGTTATTGCTCTCGTTTTCATCTTCTTCTTTTTCTTTTTTCTTTTTTAAATTTTTATTTGCATTTATAGAATAAATTTTCTTTTTTTAATATATCATGCAATTGTTTTATTAGATTTCTCTCTGATTTGATGGTAACCTCAGATTGAATTTTTCAATTTTCATCTTAACTAGCGATCACCTTAATTAAAATTTTTTACATTTTTGTCTTCAATTTCCATGTTTTGGTTATAATTAATTGCGCGTTTTTTATCGATAGTCACAATCTTGTCACCGCTAGATTGTCGCCATCGCAAATTGTCGTTGCTATAGTAAGAGGATGAGAGAGAGTGAGAATTTGAAATCTAATTGTCAACAGAATAGGGATGTCAATGGATAACCTACCATGTAGATATCCATGGAGACTCAACCCAAATACTTGGGTTTTTCTTTTTTTCTTGTCCATCGGGTAGGGTAAATGATACTCTTTAAATCTCAACTGATGATGGGTCGGGGATGGGTACCCACTAGTTTCTCCATAATTTTTTTTAAGTACATCGGAAAATAATTTCTCCATATGTTTTCACTACTCTGTTGACAATTAGAGTTCTAATTCTCACTCTCTCTCATCCTCTCACTACAGCAATGGCGATTTGCGATGATGACAATCTAGTAGTAACAAGATTGTAACTATCGATAAAAAACGCGTAATTAATCATAACCAAAGCATGAAAATTGAAGATAAAAATGTACACAATTTTAATTAAGGTGATCGATAGTTAAGATGAAAATGAAAAATTCAATCTAGGGTTACATCAAATCAGAGAGAAATCCAATAAAACAATTACAGGAGATATTGAAACAAGAAAATTCATTCTATAAATGCAAATAAAAATTTAAAAAAGAAAAAAGAAGAAGAAGAAGATGGAAACGAGAACAATAACTCACCTTCAGATTATCGAAGATCAATTAATAGAGAGGAGAAGGAGATACGTAAAATTTAAAAAAAAAAATTGAAAAAATTAAAAATGAAGATTGAATTTTTTTGTAGGAATAGAATTTTTCTAAATAAATTTAAAAATTCTAGATATACATAAAATTTGACAAGAATAATGTGACAATGTTAATTAATGTGTATTTGATTTTGTTGTTGAGCCAAATAAAATCAAACAAAATAAAATAAGATTGAATGTATATTTAGCTTTGGTTGTGAATCTTAAACAACAAAAAAAAAAGGTTGTGAACCTTAAAAAAAAAAAAAAAAAAAAAAAAAATTTAAAAAGAAAAAAAAAAGATTGAATGTATAATTAGCTTTGGTTGTGAATCTTTAAAAAAAAAATTGTTGTGAACCTTAAAAAAAAGAAAAAGATTGAATGTATATTTAGTTTCGGTTGTGAATCATAAATAAATAAATAAATAAATAATGGTTGTGAATCTTAAAAAAAAGAAAAAAAAAAAAGATTGAATATATATTTAGCTTTGGTTGTGAATCAAAAAAAAATATATATATATATATATATATATGGGAAAATTAGTTGGTATCCATCCCCGACCTATCCCTGTGGATATTTAAAGAATATCACTTACCCTATCTAATGGATAAGAAAAAAAAGAAAAACTCATGTATTTAGATTGAGTCTCCATAAATATCCACAGGATAAGTTACCCATTGCGATCCCTAGTTGGATTCCTCCTTTCCAACTTGATACCATAGGTTTGCAGTCTTGCCAATTGGGGCCACGATTTCCAGAGTGGCTTCGGTCACAAAAGGACTTTCTGTCCCTGGATATTTCAAATGCTAGTATCTCAGATACCGTGCCCCACTGGTTTTGGACTCACTCTAACAAGGTCCAACATTTGAATCTTTATTCCAACCAACTCAGAGGAAAAGTGCCTAACTTCTCATCAAAACTCAATTTGTCAACACTTGATTTGAGTAACAACAACTTGGAAGGTCCCCTGCCCCAATTCTCTCCGAACATGGTATCACTAGTTTTAGCTGGGAACTCCTTTTCTGGGGGTATTTCTTCCCTATGTGAAATGCTGGTTCCGAATAGCACTAGTTACTTGGACCTATCCGGAAATCTTTTATCGGGAGAGATTCCAGATTGTTGGACGTATGGGCAGAAGTTGGTCATTCTAAGCTTGGCGAACAACCATCTGTCCGGCAAAATCCCCAACTCGATTGGTCATCTAGTTCATCTCAATACACTGCATTTGGAAAACAATAGTATTACGGGTGAACTGCCATTGTCCTTGAAGAACTGCACGAGTTTGTTTGTCTTAGATGTCGGGCACAACAAATTGTCTCGGAATATACCAGCATGGATTGGGGAATAAGAAATGCAAAATTTGACGATTCTTCGCCTGCGTGCTAATGCATTTGAAGAAAACATTCCTTCGCAGATCTGCCAACTAAAATCACTCAAAATCTTGGACCTTGCTTTTAATTACTTATCTGGGTCCATTCCAGGGTGCATGAACAATTTGCTTGACATGGGCAAGCTGGAGCTCGTCCGCTCTTACATTTTTTTTCCTTGCACCACCTACAGAGAGAGTGTGCAGCTTAGATTTAAAAATGGCGATTACAAATTTTCTTTTACCCTTGTATTTGTTAAGTTTTTAGATCTGTCATCCAATAACTTATCCGGAGACATTCCTAGAGAAATCACAAGCCTAATTGGATTGCATTACCAAAATCTTTCAAGAAATCATCTGGCAGGAACCATCCCCGACGGCATTGGTAACCTTGAATCTCTGGAGTGTCTTGATTTGTCAAGGAATGAGCTTTCATGCACAATTCCAGCCAGCTTGTCTAATTTGTTGTTTCTTTCTGTGTTGTGTTGGACTTGTCACATAACAGACTGTCAGGGAAAATTCCTTCTGGCAGTGGCAATCAGCTTGGTGCTTTCGATGCAACGACCTATATGGGGAATCGTCGCTTGCAAATGGTTGCTTGATCAATCGAAGTTATGAGGATCCACATTGTGGCAACCAGGAAGGAAATGAAGGAAGTGAGGGCACTCAAGAAGATGATGTTGAAGCATCATCTCTTTTCTATGTCAGTTTCTTTCTTGGATTTTTCTATGGCTTTTGGTGGACCTGTGTCACTAGGGTGATCAAAAGCTCTTGGACGCACGCTTGTTACCGATTCGTAGGCAATTTAGTTGACAAGATTTGTGTGATTATAGTGGTTTATGTGAACAGATTGGCAAGAAAGTTTGAGAACAACCATGTTCCTGAATGGAAAGAATAAAGAAAAAGATTCTGACCTTTGGAGGAGTACTTTTGTTGATGAATATATGAAATGTGCCGTTATTGAATGCCTATGAATCTTTCAAACTCGTCCTGAGTGCTTTATTTTATTTGATTATTATATGCTTTCAATTAAGATCTGTATCTGGCTGAAAATTTAGTAGAAGGAACCTAATTTGGATGTAGTTAATTATCCAATTTTAGACTCAGTCCTCCATTTTCTCATCAACTTGCTTTTTACGTAGTTTTTATTTGCAACTATGCTAGGAACACAAAAGATTTTAAACAGAATGAGACACAAATATGAGATAAAAATGTTGGACCCACATAAGTGAGATTCATATATGGGGTTCATCTTTTATCTCACATCTATGTTTTATTCTGTGTACTTAGACTTTCTCTTTTATCAATGAACTTGTTCAAAATGATCAAATACTCAAAATTACATGACATTTTTTTGGGTAAGTAAAATTACATGACATTAAAGATTCACATTGGATAGTTTACAGTTCAACTTAGAGTAGTGCAATGTTTTATTTTATTTTATTTTGTTCTTCTAATTTTTGCAATCAGTTTAGCTCATTATTACAGAAGCATTATTGGAACTACTATGAAAGTGATGTCTTTGAGTCTTGTTTTCTTGCTATCAATTACAAGTCTAGTTTTCCTATAACAGGTTAATTGGCCTCGCTATCAAACATGGTTAAGAATAGATAAACCTTATTTGTTATTCTTCATATTAATACCTCATTTTCACTACGCTTAAGAAAAATACTTAAAACAAATATTTATTAAATATTATAGTAACATCAAGGAGATTTTCGAACCAACTTATAGGGTAATAATGCACGAGGATCTTCTTAGCCACAAAATATCAAGTTGAAAGTTCCTCAAAACAACTCATTTTTATGTTGAAAATGACATTGACTTTACCTAAATACCCTTAATTAACAAATCTCACCTTTGAAAAAGGTAATAATGCACGAGGATCTTCTTAGCCCCAAAATATCAAGTTGAAAGTTCCTCAAAACAACTCATTTTTATGTTGAAAATGACATTGACTTTACCTAAATACCCTTAATTAACAAATCTCACCTTTATTTTTCAAATTATCGAAACTCAGTACTAGCTTTGTATGGAAAATCCAGAAGCTAAACCTTGCGCTTATAGTCCACAATATTGAAACATGTTCGTGATTAAAAGTTAATGTTTTTTTTTTTTTTTTGATGACTCAGGTATCCCCACAGCCGAAGCATGGGACTAATCTTGAGGGCCCTGAAGTTAACGACCGGGCAAACCTCCAATGGCCCGCACAATGACCCGTGGGGAGTGGAATTCGAACTTGGGACCTCCAGGAGGAGCAAACTCCCAGACCCCAGGTTTTCTTCCCTCACCCACTGGGCCACCCTTGCGGGTTGTGATTAAAAGTTAATGTATTGTTGTCTGTAGTGTAATATGTAGTAAATATACTCCCATTTGGTTTTTTTATTTATCACATTTTAAATAAGATAGATATTAATGCTACAAAAAATGTTTAAGACCCCCTTTCCCCTCACCCCCTTTGACCCCCTCTCTTTTTTGATTGGTTACTTTTTCTTTTGCTTTTTTTTTTTTTCTTCCTTCTCCTTCAATCACCACCCGCCACGTGTGTGTGGGGGTTGTGGGGTGGTAATTGGAGGGGGTCTCTATCAATGCTCTTAATGCTATACTTTATTTCTAGTAGAATCATATACATATGTCTGATTAGGCATTTAATGCCGACATACTATTAATTGCATTATTATAAGAATAATATTATATGTATCAATTAATATACACACTAGTATATTAATCGATGATGTGACATTATTGGAATGATTTTGGATATTTGTAACTTATATAATAAATGTAATCAATAATAATATCATAACACTAGTTGGTATATTAATGTGTACACTAATTGATACATGTAATACCACCATTATTATAACCTTACAGGCTGCTTGCGCTTTAATGGTATGCAAAAAAAAAATCAATTTTGATAAGATTCAAAATAAATACATTGTTGTTTTCATTCTGTTGGCACCATAAAATATTATTATTATTATTATTATTATTATTATTATTATTATTATTATTTTCAAGACACGTGGCATCCTCTTATTCATTTGGAAGTTAAAAGAAGTTATAGAAATGATGGAGAATATGAAGGACAAAGTGGATGAGTGGAAGGACACATGGCAAGACAATAATGAAGATGGAAGAAATTGGTAGTTACTAAGTAGTTATTACTGTATTTTTTCCTCCATAAATAGCCATTAATGGCTACATTGTAATGGATTCGGAATTCATAATTAAAGACAATTGATTTTAATATTTCTTGTCATTTTCCTTATCTTAGGAGTAGTTTAACATAGATTTATATTTCGAAGCATTTATTTTCAGCATTTCCATTTCGAAGCATTTTATGCACTTCCTTTTTTGAAGCATAGGAGTAGAGGTAAGTAATTATTACTTTGATTGTTCACTCAATCGTCTTTCTCCGTCCCTCTTTCTTCTTTTACTTTTTCTTTTCTCTACACTTGACAATTTTGAAGTCCTCTTTGTTGAGGCAAAAGAACCATCAACACAATCGCTTGATAATTGGCTTGAATTTAATCTGTAAGGACTAATTGATCCTTACTGGCACGTTCTCAATTACAATAATAACCTTTGAAAGCCAAAAAAATAAACATATATTTTTGGCACGCCCATGGGACGTCAAGTGTAATAAATGGAAAATGAATTAGATTTGTCCATTTCAAATAGCCTAGATGAAATTTATTGGCGTAAACAAGAAATTTTGGATCTTCAAGAAGAGATCCATTTTCTTGATGAAATAAATTTTCATCCCTTACAATATTATTTTATGGAAGAAAAAAGACACCATTTAATTGGAGAAATTCATCAATTTGATATGGAAATTCGCCAATGGAATGATGAGTTATCAACTCTCACTACCAAGTCTTTAATTGAGGCCTTAATGGCCGGAATTGGTGAATTTTTTCAGAATTTTTCCATGGTTAAAAATAGCAAAAGCAAAGAGTTAATTTCATCAATGGCTCGGGGGGTTCAAGAATCCGTTTTTAAATAGCCAATTATGAAATTAACATAACGAAAGAGTATGTTCTTGAGCCAAATTTGGCTAAGAATGATGTTCCATGCATGGCTCGGGGGATCTCAAAACCAATTTTTAGAGAGTCAAGTCATGAAAATAACATATCTATGGGTGATTTTCATAAGCCATTAATGGCTAACATGGAAAAACAACCCACTTTGCCAAATAATTATGAAAATCTATTCGGCAAAAGTCATGTCTTTAAAACAAACATGGTCAAGAATAATGAACACGCTACTGTTCATAAATTCAAAATTTTTGACATTTTTCAAAGTGTCAAAAAGTATGAATTTTCATGGTCACACTATACCATAACTTTTGTTGTTCGAAATCCATTTTGGATTTGTGGATCACATCAAACGTTGACTTTGATGGAATGACTAACAAATAATATTTCATTATTACAATATATTGAGCCAAAAATATTGTTATTAGTTGATCCATATAACCATCACATTTGGTTTTGTGGTTACCTTTGAAGCATGTCTCAAGACACTTCGAAGTAGATTATTCATTGAAATATCATTTTATAGCCATTAATGGCTAGTTAAAATGCCAAACTAATTTTATAATAATCCAACTCTTTGGATTTAGTTCGAAGAGATGTCGTGAGCACTTTTGAAGAACGACTTTAATCCTTTAGTAACATATGTGACTTTCGAAGGGTGGTTTTGTCATCAATAAACACCTTCGAAATGTAACATGGGACAAGAAAGCTTTCGAAATGTGTACCTCCCTTTAAATATATGTAAAATGGCAATTAATTAATTATCGAATAATGCATATTTTTGGCATGATAATTAGTGGCTTTACTGATAACCATTTTTATAGCCATTTGTTACATGAAAATGTAACTAGTATTCTATAAAAGTTGGTTCGAAGAACAACGGTTTTGGTGTCTTCGGAGAATTAATAATTGGTTTAAAGCATAAAATTAATATTTTCATTAATTATGTATGAACCAAAACATACAAAATTTGAATAACCACAATGTTGGCCAAAAGTTGCTTCGAAAACCCTTTTGCCATAATTTTGTAAGCTTCGAAGCACTCCATCTTGCATCAACAACAGCTTTGAATAAAAAATAGTGATAGTTGTGAACCTTCGAAGTTTTGCCGAGTATTTCCAAGGAAGTAATTCGTCCTTTGTTGGCATTTTCGACCTTCGAATAATAATTTTAGTCCTTTATACCACCTTCGAAGGTGGTTATTTAGCATGTGTAACAGTTTGCTAAGGTGAATCATTGGCTTTGTCTAGAAAATATGTGGTTATCCTTTGAAACTTTTCTGCACTATTATCCCTTCAATGCGTATATATAATTCGCAACATCTAGTCATAATTTCATGCTCATTCGAAGGAGTTTATTGGTGCTATTATATCATTCGAAGCACTTTGTTGATATTATTCGAAGCACTTTATTGCTTAGATTAGTCATGTGCTTGGTTCGGCCCTTCAAAAATTCAAATAAACATCATTTTTAAGGGCCGCGGGGGGTAATGTTGGCACCATAAAATATTATTATTATTATTATTATTTTCAAGACATGTGACATCCTCTTATTCATTTGGAAGTTAAAAGAAGTTATAGAGATGATGGAGAATATGAAGGACAAAATGGATGAGTGGAAGGACACATGGCAAGACAAGAGTGAAGATGGAAGAAATTTGTAGTTACTAAGTAGTTATTACTGTATTTTTTTCCTCTATAAATAGCCATTAATGGCTACATTGTAAGGGATCCAGAATTCATAATTAAAGACAATTGATTTTAATATTTCTTGTCATTTTCCTTATCTTAGGAGTAGTTTAACATAGATTTATATTTCGAAACATTTATTTTCAGCATTTCCATTTCGAAGCATTTTATGCACTTCCTTTTCGAAGCATAGGAGTAGAGGTAAGTAATTATTACTTTGATTGTTCACTCAATTGTCTTTCTCCGTCCCTCTTTCTTCTTTTACTTTTTCTTTTCTCTACACTTGACAATTTTGAAGTCCTCTTTGTTGAGGCAAAAGAACAATCAACACAATCGCTTGATAATTGGCTTGAATTTAATCTGTAAGGACTAATTGATCCTTACTAGCACGCTCGCAATTACAATAATAACATTCGAAAGCCAAAAAAACCAACACATTCTAAAAGGAAAAATTCGAAACCATCCAAAGTTGACACGTGGTCATGTGAATAAACATATTCAAGGAATTCAATACAGAAAGACAGATAAAGAAAATTTTGAAACCATCCAAAGTTGACAAGTTGTCATGGAAATAAATATGTTCAAGGGATTCAACATAGGAAGAGATATAGAATACCTCATGTTTTTTTTTTTTTTTTTTTACTAGTAACAATAATTTCTTAGACCTATCTTAATTTTCGTAAACTAAAATGAGAGTCACTAATATAAAATCAGTGGCGCTATATCCACCAATTAGTAAAACAAGTTGGAGTAAAAACATCATATATCTTATTTCCATTGTTGCAATAAAAGTTTAAATTTGTAAACTTGTTTTTCTATAAGCAAATTAAGTGTCAAATTTTGGCGCGAGACTCCAAATAGAGTGCACAATTGTTATAGTATTATTTGTCTTACAATACAAAAAATATATAATTTGTAGATGAAATTCCAACACAAATATAACAATTTTCCAGTTTCTTTATTATGATTGCTCCAAATCAATTTAGATCGTCAACATGTTATAACAATTCTTATTACGTGTCACATTTCTTATTTGTAGAGTGTTTTAGCCATACATTATATGCATATTTATGAACTGAGAAAGTAATGTAACACAAACTAAATTTTTTTTATGAGTTTTCCACACAAGCGACTTCAATATTTAGGCTTTGTTTAGGAACAAACTATTTTAGTAATTTTCTAATTTTTTACGAAAAAATGTATAAAAAATAGAGAGAGTAATGTAATAATTTTTTAACTTTTTTACTATAATATTTAATTCTCAAACGAAACCTTGATTAGAATGCAGTACAAAAAATTTAATAATTTTATATTTGAATTTAGTTTTATCAAGGGGAATAATATTACTTCTATGTATAATTTTTTTTATATAAATAATAATCAAATAAAATAATGGATTTTTTTTTGACAAATACCTATTAATTAAAGGTAAAAATGGCAATGGCCCGGCCGTGCCCTTACCCACATCCCAGCCCCAACTCAGCTTGCCTTGTGGGGTGAGGTATCCAAAAAATTTATATCCAAATTGAAATATATCTCAATAAAGTAATATATTATAAATCAAATCTTAAAATTACAAACTATTATCAAGTGTAACATACAATACAACAATCCAAGTATTAAAATATAAAAATAAAAATGTGACTTATAACACATATATATATATATATATATATTTAAAATTATACAAATAAAACATTAAATATTTTTAATGCATTCCAATATAATTAGGTTGGAGTCGGGAATGTAATGCCCAAGCCGTCCCAAAACCCTGCAAGTGAGAAAAAATTACCTCACCACTGCGACTCCCTCAAATTAAAAAGCTTGTATGTGCTATTTGGTGTAGATTTTTACAAATTGAAAACTAATAATAAAAAGTGAAAACAAAAATCATCTCCAGAGATTTTTTCTTACTTTTTAATAATTATTATTTTTTTCAAATTTATTTAAATTATTTTTATCTCCTAAAAAGTAATTCTACAAAATACTTAACACATAATTCTAAAATAAATAAATTAAAAAAAAATTATTATAAGCAACTCTATAAATTAGACTTATATTGCAAAATAAGTAATGCTACACATACAAGAGGAGAACATAGAATCAAATACAAAAACATATAAGCTGGACGACTAACAGCATGATTTGGTGGTCGATTAGTTATCATCTTATCAATTACAGCTCTTATCATTCAGTCGACCACTTAGCCGACCGACTATCATCTTGTCAATCACAACTACTATCTTATTATTTAGACGATCATCCAGTCATTCAATCTATATGTTTCTGTGTTTGATTATGTGCTTTCTTATGCTTGCGGAGCATTGTCGTTTCAAAACGGGGCCAGGGCATCCTTGGTTGGCCCAACTATGCAGCGCAGCCCGTCTAACTGGTGGACCTAAAATCGGCATGAGCAGCACTGGTTACGTGACACGTGTCCAGATCTGAAACTGAGGCACGGACAAAAAGCGGTCTCGAGTTTTTTTTTGAACATTGAACTTTGTTTTTCGCCGTGGGACTGCTGGAACGGTCAAAAATTCAAAAAAGTTCAAAAATAAAAACAAAAGCGGGTTTGTATGTAGGTGGTAGAAAAATATCAATCTTTGCTTTTTGAAATTTGAAAAGCCCTCAAGCCTTCGTATATACGCGCGCTCTCTCACTACTCTCTCTCTCTCTCCTCCAAACACAGCATAAGAGTGAGAGAGAGAGAGAGAGAGCCTTTGTTCCTGTGAAGCCCATAGCTCAAATCTCTCCGTCTTCTATTCTTGGCCATTCCTCAAATTTTACATTCAAATCTCGATTGTAAGCTCTTTTTATCCATGTTCTCCTTGATTTACACACAGATATGTACTCATTTCTCTATGAATTACTAATTTGTATGCACTCCTTAAACTGTTAATTGCATTGTCGATTTATATCTATTTCGAAGCTTTTACTCTATTGTATACATGGGTTTTGCTTAGTTTCTATATCTCTTTATCTAATATCATATGGGTTAATGCCAGAAAGTTCATTTTAACATCTGGGTTCTCTTTGGATTCTACTCCATAATGTGTTTTCCAGAAAAAATAGGCCTTCCGGAGCTTATATCTATTATTTTTACTGCTATGAATGAATGGGCTTTGCTTGATTTCCAGTGAATTTATCAATGTGGACTGTTTAAATTCAACCCCAGATTGGTCCTTGTTACTTGTATTCAGTTTCTTTGCGTACAATTTGTTCTTCTGTTGTCGATTGCTAGTTAGTTTAGCTCAATCTTCTTTTTTCAATTGACAAGTTTGTAGATTTATAAGCTATTTATATTGCTGCAGAGTATCTGTTTGATGAGTTGTCTCAATGAGTTTATGGCTGTGTAATCTTTTGGTTGAGCTTATGCTTTGATCCAATTTTGTGTGTCTATACGAAGGTTTTTCTGGGGTACTAAACAAGATTTATGACCAAATATATAATCTGAACTGGAATGCTTAATAATTTTGGTTTCTTCTGTGGTTTTGGTAATTGACTATTATGTGTTCGATTATTTTCCTCAGAGAATGGACTCTCTGCCTGATGCCATTATCCAATACATTTTGTCACACATGAACAATGCCAAGGATGTTGCCTCATGTACTTGTGTTTCCAAGCGATGGAAGGACTCGATGCCTTATCTTCGGGGCCTTTACTTTCCTCGCAACCTTAATGATAACCTTACTGGTGTTGACACTCCTGACAACATTGTGAGGCAAATGGTCTCCTCAATGTTTCGATTAGAAGAGCTTGTCGTTTATTGCCCTTTCACTAGTTCAGGCCTTGCTTCATGGCTATCACTTGTAGGAACATCCCTCAAGTACCTTGAGCTCCGAATGGACAATCTTGTTGAACAGCAGTCTAGTATTGACAAACTCTCAAAACTGGATTGCATTGGAGCAGCGTACAATTTGGAGTCACTGAAACTTTGGGGGGTCCTTATGATCCAATCCCCCAAATGGGATGTTTTCCATAAACTTCACAATCTTGAAATTGTTGGTGCAAGATTGGAGGACCCCGCGTTGTCTGATGCACTTCAGGCATGCCCAAATCTGACGCATCTATCTCTGCTTGCGTGTGAGGGGTTGAGATCTGTTTCAATTGAGCTGCCCCAGCTAAAGCAATGTAGACTTGATTTTTATGGCTT
The DNA here is from genome assembly GCF_055761805.1 of Camellia sinensis. NCBI lineage: Eukaryota > Viridiplantae > Streptophyta > Magnoliopsida > Ericales > Theaceae > Camellia > Camellia sinensis. Next base: position 54,088,788 of record NC_138962.1, read on the forward strand.
GGGTAACTGCTCACTTTCCATTGTTTCTCCAAAGCTTGAATTGCTCGAGGTGCAAGGTTGCAGTTGGATTAGGGTTCGAGAGACTCAATGCTTAAGAAATCTTTCCATTGCCAATAATTCCGGTAATCATCTATTGGAATCGCTGCAAGTTCTTATCTATTGGAGTATAATTTTAGCCAATTCTTAAACAACTTTTATTTAAATTTTTTTTTTTTCCCCTTGTTATCCAGGGAGAGTTTACATGGTGGATTTTGGAAAACTTGTGGGTCTTGAGTTCTTGTCCATTAGAGGGGTGCAGTGGTGTTGGGATGCAATAAGCAAAATGCTTCAATTGGCAAATGAAGTGAAGCATCTCTATATGAAGGTGGAGTTCACTGGGGATTTTGAAGCCCTCTTGCCCTTTCCAGAGATTGATTTTGTCGAATTCTTTAACAGCCATCCCAAGCTGCGAAAATTCGATATGCATGGTGCCATGTTTGCTGCTCTTTGTCAGAAAAACAGCTTGAAAAATGTGAATATTTGATCCATAGATTTGTTTCTTTTAAGCATTAGGACGATTATGAAGATTTAATGCCTAAAATTAAGCATTGTTTTTCTTTTCTTTTTGCAGGTGTATTCTAGATTTGTGATTCCCTGCCTCGAGGAGGCAGTGGTCACAGTGAGATCACCATTAAATGCTGAACAGAAAATGAGCACTCTCGAATCATTGGTCAAGTATGGTAAGAACTTGAAGAAGATGACCGTAAGGATTCTGGATATGAAGAGCAGCCATAGCAGTGCAGATGATTTCTTCCAGGAGATTTGCAGGTTTAGATGCTTGAACCGCAAGATTGTTTCAATAGAGTAACAGCTCAATGAGCACTTTACCCATAATTTCTAATTCATTGAAATCATTTTTGTTGTTGTAGTTCACTAATTGACTGCTTAAAAAATTCTGATGTTATGGACAATTGTTCGATCATTCTTCAATAATTATAATCATTAACATCCTTTATATCGTGGCATGTCTCTAATTATGCTCATTCAATTCATTTTATTTAGCTCCGTCTTAATCAAACTTCTCTTGGCGTAAATGATATCTTGCCTGCTTATTGAACAAGTTGGTCCACAACATTATGTGCAGTGAAGGTTTTGAACCAAAATTTCATTCCCCTTTTTTGTTTTTGTATTATATGTATATATGTAGATATTACCTCTAATTCCTTCGAAGTGTATTTTTTTTTTTGGATAAGTAAGTCATATTATAACCAAAAAAGAAAAATATACAATGAAGTTCAACACATAGCTTTTGATGGGAGCACAAAAATAAACAAAATAACTATTCCATCAAAAAACAAACTGAGTTTATAGAAAACAAGCACAACATTTCCAACAAAACAAGGATTCAGAATTTCCTTCTGGCATTCTTCAAGTCATGAAGTTTCGCTTTAAGTTTTCTTCTGCTATCCTCTTTTGAAGTCTCTCCATAACTAGGATTACTTGGAGATGGACTCCCTTTATTTCTCAACTCTTGACTTGAATTTCCATTTCCTAACTTGTCCATATCACCAAGGACATTAAAGACATTAGATGTTGAGGGGATAGAAGACTGCGTCTCTCTCTTTTTGTTGATCAATGGCGTTGAACCTTGCCCACCATCTCTCCTCTTTTTCTTCACCACTTCCCATTTAGTCGGAATTTGTGTTTTAGTGTCCTTACTCTCCACTCATGTTTGAAGGAGGGAGGGTTCAAAGACTTTGGCTTTTGAGGGCACAAATTAGTGGTATGGCCAAAAGTCTTACAACCATCACACCTTTGGGGCTTCTATGGTACCTCAACTTGAATCTCATTTGGGTTACCATAACCAAGATTTATTTTGAAAGACTTAGGGATCTTTTTATTTGCTGGCACTTCAATACAAATTTTCGCAAACGTAAGTCTGCTTCTCTTGAAAGTTGGCTCATCCAAATAAAGAGGAGTTCCCAAGATGCTAGCTATGTAACCCAAACCCTCTTCACTCCAAAGTTCCAAAGGAACATTGTACAACTTCACCCACAATGGCACACTTGAAAATTTACACTTTGTTAGTTTTAGTCCAGGTTGCCATTTTTTAATAACAATCAATTTAGCCCCAACATAATAGGGGCCATCTTTCAAGATTGTGTCCATAGCCTCTTCACTTTTTACTTTAAAAATAAAAAAACCATTGTCAATGGAGACAACGTCCTCAAGCAAATTTCCCCAAAGTTTCTCCGCCCAAGTTTTCACATAATGGAAAGAGAATCTTTTATCAATGAAGTATCCAACCAAAGCATTTTCCCAATGAGAAAAGTCTTTTTTTGAGATCTCAATAGGGACATTGTAAATGCCATCTACTTGGTTCTCAATCTAATGAGCACCTATTTTATACTTCAATTTTGACACCTTGTTAATCTCTTCTTTAATTAAAGAGCTCCCAACTTGTAGAGCTTTACTTGATATAGTAAGTGTATTCAGACCTTCACTACCATCTTCCATATGTAGATCAAACGAATCCTCATTTCGACAAGCTCGCACGGGCTTATCACTCTCTCGTTGCTTGGAATCCATTACGTCTCTTCTTTGATCAGCACTAAGTGAGCCAAACTTGTATTTTCATTATCATGCAGGCAATATATAAGTTCTAGTTTTAATATAGTTTTGTCATAATACAATGATATCCTTATTAAAAGGGAAAAAAAAAGAAAGGGAAAAGGATTAAAACAAAATGATATGAGTTGTTATGGTTCCTTTATTTTTTGCTTCGTGCTGAAATAAGCTCTTCCATGATCAAAATCAGTGAAAGTGCCGTAAGAATGAGCAAAGCATAAATAGTTAGAAATTTGTGTTACTTCTTTACACAACGAATATGAGAAGTAATTTAGGTAATGTAATAAATGAATTTTAACATTTCATTTATGTCAAGTCTATATAAATGAAGTTGTATATGATAATAATTTTTGAATGAACACAAACTTCATGATGCATTTAGGTCTAACTCAGAATCTCTAAAATGGTAAACGATGAATTTTTTTTTGATTGTGTCCATTTTTTTTCATTTAATGAGATTGCAATATGTTATTAAAATTTGAAATTGATAGATAGTCCATAATTATCATGTTACTATAAATTTTCAATTTTTTAGTGAAATAGGATCCAATATTACATATTATATATATACACATGAATTGTAATTCAAATGGTAAAAGGAAACCACTTTATTATATAGAATTTTTAACAAAAAAGAAAAAGAAGAAAAAAGTAAGCAACTTGGTGTTGGTGCGCTTGACGAAAAATGGAATGGCCAACAGCCCATCAAAAAAAAAAAAAAAAACAGCCAACCATAGAACAATCTAGATTCCCAAATACGAATGGAAAAAAAATATATTGTGTTTTAGTTGAGTTTTGAAAAAAAAAAATTTTATTCTTATTTGGTTAAAAAAATAAAAAAATACTTATCATTTTCAGATTTTTTTTTATTGGGTGAAAATAAATTTTAAAAGATTACAAATATTTTTTGTGTGTTTATTTTCATTGAACTAGTCTTTAAAAGTGAAGTCATTTTCAAAGATTCCATACAAATTTCTATATGAAACCTAGATGGTAAGCTACCTTTCAGACAATTCTAAAGATAGGAAGAAATGCCCATGTTTTATTCTTCCGATTTAAAACCAAATATTATTCCAAATTCAAGTTTGAAAGTCATATAATTAACCTCTTTTGGTTAGCATGAAAAAATGGAATAGATATATGAGGAAGCTAATTCAGTTGTATTTAAAAAAAAAACAAATTGCTGATACTTTTTACATTTTATTTTTTTGTAGCATGAAAGAGAAGAGAATTGAAAGTAGTTTTTGCTTTGGTTATAAACTCACCCAAAGCCAAATGGAGTAGATATAGAGAACCACTCCAAACCGACCGTTACCAATCCTACTCACATTTTAACTTTTTTTCATATTCTCCTCCCTTAAAATAACCATCATTATTGCAAAAAGACCCCTCTTTTCATGGTTCTCATCCCACTACCCAACTTTTCCTCCATCTATGTAACACAAACCAAACCCACAAAATAAAAAAACAAGAACATATGGAAGATCTCTTCTCCCAATTCATCTTACTCTCAGACCAATCCCTCCAAGACAAGTTTTTCAATCCTTCTTCAATCGAAGACTTCATGAAACTGTTTGAGCTCGAGTCTTACAAGGCATGGGCTGCCGCGGAGCTTGACAACGAAAAAGAAGTACAAGAAGCTGAGGAATCAATGAAGGCGGCCGAGGACTATCTTGACTCTGTCATGGAGAGTGCTATGGGAGAGTTTCGGTGTTTTGAAGAGGAGATAGAACGCAAGTCCAAGGGTGAGATGAAAAGCTTGGTTCAAGATGGGGAATCGGCTAGGAAGGCTGGGAAGTCCATGGAAAAGGCAGCTACAATTGCTTCCAAGAAGTATGTTGAGGCTGGACTTAATTCAGCTGGTGCTTCGATGAAATCGGCTTGGAAGGGGCTCTCTGCTAATGCCAACAAGGTTCATCCTTCTTGAAGGATTTGTTGTTATGTCTGTAGTAAAGTATTAGCGTTACTTCTGTTTACTATTTATGAGATAAAAATAATTTAAATAAGATGAGAAAAATTGATTATCTAAAAAAGAATGGGTATTTTTAACTTCTTTTTGATTATTAACTTTCAATTTGAGAAAAAGAACACCAAACAGGCCCTATGTAATTGTGTTAAAATCATTTGCACTTGACTATCATTTATAGTTTGTTCCAAGGCTGCTTCTGGGGTTAAAAGAGCAGTGGGTCCATGAAATTATTTTAGAAAAATTTAATTATCTCTCTTGCTCTTTGTGTTGGCAAAAAGTAATTGGTATTTATGTGAAGAAAATATGTCAACATCTAATGCAGAAAGAGATGATTTATTACAGTATTTGAGGGAAATTAAAAAATTTCAATTATCTCTCTTACTTTGTGCTGGCAAAAAGTAACTGGTATTTATGTGAAAAAATATATCAACATCTAATATAGAAATAGATGATTTATTATAGTATTTGAGGGAAATTCTTTCACTTTTCTCAACTTTCTCATGATGCCTTGGTTTCTCAAATTGCTCATTGATTTAATTATCATGATGGTGATGGTGTGAATTACAATATCGATTTCTACTGATATAAAATATGAAACATGTTATAAAAACATATATAAATAAATTATTTTCTTATATTCATGTTGAGTTACAAAAAAATAAGAATTGTAAGATAATTTATGAACCCTAATTGTGAGAAGAAAAAAAAAAATGAGTCCAAATTGTTTAATTTTATAGATCAAATCCCCTATTTTCATAGATATAGATGTGCAAGTCTATAACTATTATAATTATAAAAAATGAATTTAAAATTGATACCAAATCGGGTCATTATAATTTAACAATCATTTATCAATGGTGCAAAAATTACATGAAAATGCCATATATGGACCAATCATGAGAGATATATGAAGATAGAGGCCCTGTTTGGTAGAGCTGTGAGAAAATACTTATAACTTATTGAGAGGGTAATTTTAGTAAAAATTGGGCCGAGCTATGAGATTGTCATATTGGGCCACAATACAAAGGGCTGAATAAAAAAAGGCCGTAAAAGTTACTCCGACCCAAAAGAGGTATAGAATTACTCCGGCCCTAGTTACGTACAAGTTATTCCGGTCTTGTGAATGTTTTGGAGCTAGTCCGGTCCAACGTAAGAACGAAGTTAGATCGGTCTAAGCAGTACCTTTGAGTTAGACCGGCCTTGGAGTTACACCGGTCGCAATTTGTTAGTTCGGTCCAACTATGCCATTTATTGAACAAAGAGAGAACCGAGATAAGGAGAAGTTAAAGGAAGAACCGAACTAAGGCTAGTTCGGCCAACTTTGTGACTCATTCTACGGCTATACATAGTCCTATTTACTTCGGTCGTATTGGAGTTCGGCCACGATGAAACCATCTCACTTGGTTTAAGCAGTGAGGGGGGTGTTGAAGGATAAGCATTATCTTTCAGGAGTATGAATCCTAGGAGGACTCTGCATGGAGAAATAAGAGTCCTACTAGGATTGTGCCACACGAAACCTATAAAAGCTCACAAACATCACCATGGGAGAGGTAACACACAACTTTGCTTTCTGAATACAAAGAGCTTTGTCTAATTGTCAAGTTTGCTGACTTAGGCATCGGAGAGGTTTCCGGCACACACCCGCCGGCTAGCTCACGTTTGTGTTTTCAGGTGACAAAGCGACGTCGTACGGAGGAGCACAGACTTAGTCAACAGGATTATACAAGAAGGTATATTTCTTTCCCGTACGATTGGCGCCGTCTGTGGGAAGAACAGACAGAACAAAACCTCTTGATTAAAGCTTCTCCCCCTTACAATCAATGGCACACATTGAAGAATTGCCGCAGTCCGCCGTCGACGGGCTAACTCCAGACGGAGGAGCAAGGCGTGAAGGATTACCTTCTATCTCTCCCATGGCGGACTTGGAGTCCCAGCGACATAACCTCAGGAGAGATACTAGGGGAAAACGAACTCACAGCCCCCGTCAATCTCGCTCACAAAGTCCTGACAGGCGAAGACGGAGGATTGACCCTCAAGCTCTGGAAGATCGCGTGAAAGAGCAAGATGAATTGATAAGAAAGATGGCGGCGGACATGGAGGCCTTGAAATGCCAGATGAAGAAAAAAGAAGTGGTGACAGGAGAGGGGCGCAAAAACAAGACGCCCCCTCGCCACTCAGAAAATCGTAGTAGGAATACCACACCCTCGCAAGGAGAGAGTAGAAGCCTCAGGACAGGCGATACTCAATCCTGGTCTTCCAAAACTCGTCACTCCAGGTCTGAGAGGACGAGATCTGAAAGGTCATACACTGAAGGAAGCACATATTGGCCCTCACATTCGTATCAAACCAGATCCAGACAAACGGAGTTACCCAGATCATCCGACTTACGAACCGTGCTCGAAGAAAAAGCACGATGTAAGGAGGATGCTAGGGCACGGGATCCACACAGAATTTCTGCCTTACAACGGTTGGCTCCTCGAACGCATGGAAGCGTCGAGGTTGGAATGCCAATACCGTGCCCTGCCTACGAACCAACGGACAAAGCACTAGCAAGGCTGCAGACTTCGCCGTTTATTTCAGCGATTGAAAACGCGCCCCTACCATCAGGCTTCCTTCAGCCGAAATTCACTACATATGAAGGGAAGACGGACCCGTACTCACACTTAAGCCACTTTCGCCAAGTCATGGCCGTTTACAGGCGAAACGAGGCCTTAATGTGCATACTTTTCCCGTCTAGCCTTGGCGACCTAGGCTTGACTTGGTTTGAGAAACTTCCTGAGGGCAGCATAACCTCTTGGGCGCAATTGGCAGAAGTGTTCGTAACAAGGTTCCAAACAAACACTAAAACCCCGGTGGAGATCGACCAGCTACTCTCCATCGACATGGGCGATAAAGAGACACTAAGATCTTACAATAGTCGCTACTGGGAGACATTCAATCAGATTGGGGACTGCCCCACCAATCTCGCCATTGCGCAGTACAAAAGAGGCCTTCCAGTCGGAAACAGACTAAGGGACTCAATCACCATGACGCCATCCCTCACCATGGAAGCCTTGATGGAAAGAGTGCACCAGTACATCAGGGTAGAAGAGGATGACGCACGTGCCAAAGCAAAATCTGGTGCGGCCGCAGTACCAAAAAAGAAGACCTCAGCAAAGGTCAACACGGTAGATCGTCAGAACAGAAACGGACGTGGCAGACGAGATAACGGAGAAGACCCGAATAAAAGATGGTTGAGGATCCGCACTGCCATAACCACGGTGTTCAAGAAACCGATATATCGGATTCTGAGCGAAATAAGAGATGAGCCTTTCGTCAAGTGGCTAGCCAAGCTAGGGGAAGCTCAAAAGGACTATGACGAAAGGTCACGGTGCACCTTCCACAAAGAAAAGGGGCATCGCACTGAAAACTGCACGCCGTTGAGACAACACCTGGAGGAGTTAGTGGCGGCAAGACACTTGGATAAATACATTGAAGGAGGGACGCAGCTAGCCCCCCAGGACCATAATAACCACCCTAACGGAATGCCAATTGACGCCCCGCCTAAAGGCATTATCAATGTGATACATGGAGTTTTTGAACCTGAGCGTGTTTGCGAGCTCAGGAGATCAATCAAAAAGGCTAAGCACTTTAGAGAGGTGTTAAGTGCCCAACCTGCCATCAAGAAGGGAAGACAGAGGCAACAAACATCATGTCTTTTTCAGATAAGGACTTGGATCGAATATACTGTCCTCACAATGATGCCCTGGTCGTCACTCTCCGAGTCAAGGATTTTGACGTCAAGCGGATTCTGATTGACCAGGGTAGTTCATGTGAGATCATGTACTACGAAACATTTAAACAACTAAAGCTACAAGACAAAGACTTGGCGCCTGCTGTATCACCCCTAATTGGATTCAACTCTATGCCAGAATGGCCCGTCGGCAAAATAATTCTTCCAGTTAGGGCAGGAAGCGTGACAAAACAAGTGGAGTTCTGGGTATTGAAGGTCCCCTCCACTTACAACATCTTCTTGGACAGAACATGGCTGCATGCCATGCGATCGGTGGCGTCATCCTACCACCAAGTGATGCGGTTTCCCAACGACACCGGAGTAATTGAAGAAGTCTTTGGAGATTAGATCATGTCAAAACAATGCTTCGTCACGGCGAATGGCGGTTGCGCTGCCAAAGGATATGTTCATTCGGTGGAAGAACCAGAGAGTAATGAGCTATTCGCAGATGTCGGCAAAGCGGCGGATCAGAAAGCAGTGGAGGACTTGGTAGAGGTAAAAATAGATGAAAAGAACCCGGATAAGTTCTTTTTGCTTGGTTCGTCGTTGTCCAGCATTGAAAGATTAGAGGTCCTGGAATTCTTAACCTCTAACATCGAAGTGTTCGCCTGAACACCCTACGACATGCCAGGCATTGATCCGAACTTCATTTGTCACCAACTCAATGTCCATCCATCCGCCAGGCCAGTTATTCAGTGCACTCGCAGATCGGCACTCCACCACGCCGAGATAGTGGCGGAAGAAGTAGGCAACCTGCTAGAGGCTGGAGCAATTAGAGAAGTGCACTACCCAAGATGGGTCTCCAACACGGTTGTGGTACCAAAGAAGAATGGCAAATGGCGTGTCTGCGTCGACTACAAAACAGTCAACAAGGCGTGCCCAAAAGATAGCTTTCCTCTACCACGGATAGATCAACTGGTAGACCTAACAACAAGGCACAACCGGCTTAGCTTTCTGGATGCATACAGAGGCTATCACCAAATTGCCATGCATGAACCAGACCAGGAGGTCACATCTTTTATAACTCCAAGAGGACTATACTGCTACAAGGTCATGCCCTTTGGCCTGAAGAACGCAGGGGCAACATTCCAACGAATGGTCACCAAGATGTTTAAACCATTGTTAGGAAGAACGATGGAGGCTTACATCGACGACATGGTGGTCAAAAGCAAGGATGAAAATGACCATCTAAAGGACCTAGGAGAAATGTTTGATATCCTGAAGAAGCACAAGTTGCGCCTCAACGCATCTAAGTGCGCATTCGGAGTACGATCTGGCAAATTCCTAGGCTTCCTTGTGACCAACCGAGGTATAGAAGCAGACCCCTCTCAGATCAAAGCAATCCAGGATTTGGAAAGACCAAACTCAGTAAAGGAAGTGCAGCATCTCACCGGCATGGCGGCTGCACTCAATCGATTTATCAGCCGGTCATCAGACAGACTACGACCATTTTTTCATGCCTTAAAAGCCAAGTTTGAGTGGGATGAAGAATGCGACCAAGCTCTGGAAAGCTTGAAGGAATATATGTCTTCCCCACCACTGCTTGTTACCCCAGTACCTAGTGAAGAACTCTTCTTGTACCTGGCAGTCTCTCAGCACGCAGTTAGCGCAGTGTTGGTTCGTGCAGAAGGAATCCAACACTTGCCCATCTATTATGTCAGCAAGACATTGCTGGGAGCCGAAACAAGGTATTTGCCACTGGAAAAACTGGCATTAGCCTTAATGATGGCCTCCAGGAAATTGGCACACTACTTTCATGCCCACACCATAGTCGTCCTCACAGCTTTCCCACTAAAAGCTTTGTTTGAGAGGGCAAACTTTTCTGGGCGAATTTTGAAGTGGGCTGTAGAGTTGGGACAATTTGACGTCAAGTTCCAACCTAGGACCGCAATAAAAGCCCAATCTTTGGCAGACTTCGTCGCAGAATTTACTCCTGGAAGTCATCATATCTGCCCAGTCAACCTAACTGACACCACCGAACTAGGGATGGAAGTTGACGCCGGAATAGCGCAACCCCTAGTAGAAGGTACTCAGTCAGAGACAAACCAGACTAAAGAAAGCAAGGAAAAAACAAACCAAGCTTCAACAAACCAAGACTCACCAACAAATAAAGACTTGGTACAATCAGATAGCGAGGGGCAGACAGCAAGCTTGGACCTTGAAGAAAACATTAGCAACATTCTTGACCCCACGACATCATCTGACCCCTCCACTTGCTGGAAGTTGTTCGTTGAAGAGATGTGGAAGCTCTTTGTGGACAGAGCATCCAACCGGCATGGTTCAGGACTTGGCATAGTCCTCATCTCACCAGATGGCCTGGTTGTAGAGCAAGCAATCAACCTTGGCTTCCCAGCATCAAACAACGAAGCGGAGTACGGTGCACTTCTCGCAGGACTCAAATCAGCATACTACATGAAGGCCACCGAACTAATGGTCTACAGCGACTCACAGCTGGTGGTAAATCAAATTTCTGGCGACTATGAAGCAAAGGATGATAGGATGGCCAAATACCAAGAGTTGGTCAGAACAGAGATCAAGAAATTCGATGTAGTAAGGATAGAACAAATCGGCAGGGAAGAAAACAGCAGAGCGGACGAACTAGCAGGCTTCGCCTCAATGGCAGACTCCTCCATACCTCATCCACTACTAATCGACTACCTACCTAGACCAAGCATAGAGGACCCCGAAGCAGAAGAGGTATGTTGCGCAGAACTAGGCCCCTCTTGGATGGATCCCATCATCCTGTTCTTAAAAGACAGAATCCTACCAGAAGAGAAAAAAAAAGCCAACAGAATAAGAGCAAAATCACAGCGATTTTGGCTCTCCCCATCTTTGGCATTATACAAAAAGTCGTTCTCAGGACCCTATCTAAAGTGTGTCCACCCCAGCAAAGTGGAAGCATTCTTGTACGAGATACACGAAGGGGTGTGCGGAAGCCATCAAGGAGGAAGATCGCTAGCTTACAGGGCCATTTCATAAGGATACTGGTGGCCATACATGCAGGCAGACTCAGAGAAATATGTGAAGAAGTGTGAGAAATGCCAAAAATTTGCACACCAAATACATCAACCAGCAAGAGAACTCCTACCACTAACCAGCCCATGGCCTTTCGCAATGTGGGGCTTGGACATAGTAGGACCACTTCCAACAGCACCCGGTAACAGGAAGTTCTTTCTCGCAGCAACAGACTACTTCACAAAATGGGTGGAAGCAGAAGCATTGGCATCAATCAAGGAAAAAGATGTGAAGAAGTTCGTCTGGCAAAACATCATCACTCGGTTTGGCATACCAAAGGCCCTAATCTCAGACAATGGCACTCAATTCGACGGCAGAATCTTCAGAAGCTTTTGTGAAGAGTACAAGATAGAGTTTTACAATTTTACACCGGCATATCCTCAAGCAAATGGCCAAGCAGAAGCATCAAATAAAGTCATCTTGGATGGATTGAAAAAAAGGTTAGAAAAGGCAAAAGGCAAGTGGGCGGACGAACTTCCACATGTTTTATGGACTTACCGCACCACACCTCAATGATCAACAGAAGAAACACCATTCTCCTTAGCCTACGGAATGGAAGCAGTAATCCCACTGGAAGTTGGCCTCCCCACAATTCGAAGCGAAAATTTTGATCCAAACTTGAATGGAGAAGCCATAGTATTGGAACTCGACCTTGCGGAAGAAAGAAAAGAAAGAGCACTGGTTCACATTGCCTCATACCAACAAGAGTTATTTAGAAAATACAACAAAACGGTGCATCCAAGACAATTCAAGATCGGAGATTGGGTACTGCGCAAAGTAATGGGAAACACCTTGATACCAGGAGATGGCAAGTTAAGGCCAAACTGGGAAGGTCCTTACAAAGTAGTTGGATTAGCAGGCAAAGGGGCATACCACTTAGAAGACAAGGACGGCAAAGCAATCCCTAGACCATGGAACACGGCCAATCTCAAGTTATTTTACTTTTAGCTTTTTTCTTTCAAACATGTGTAATTTTTTCATTTCTCAATAAAACAAGCGATTCTTTTCAGCATGAGTTGGTCTCTGTAAAAGTTAGCTTTAGTGAAGTTAGGAATATTACAAACATTTTTTCTAAGTTGGCTGGAAAAACTAACTTAGAGGTTGGCTGGATTAAACCAACACCCTTCCTAAGCCCAGGATAAGGATCCAGGCTGCAGGACGTTTGGTCGGAATAACCAAACATTATTCTAAGTTGGCCGGAAAAACTAACTTAGAGGTTGGCTGGATTAAACCAACACCCTTCCTAAGCCCAGGATAAGGATCCAGGCTGCAGGACGTTTGGTCGGAATAACCAAACATTATTCTAAGTTGGCTGGAAAAACTAACTTAGAGGTTGGCTGGATTAAACCAACTCTTTGGACTCTTCAGCCGAAGTAAGGGTATGGCTGAAGAATGGTTGGCTGGATTAACCCAACTCTTTGTACTTTTCATCCGAAGTAAGGGTATGGCTGAAGAATGGTTGGCTGGATTAAACCAACTCTTTGTACTCTTCAGCCGAAGTAAGGGTATGGCTGAAGAGTGGTTGGCTAGATTAAACCAACTCTTTGTACTCCTCAGCCGAAGTAAGGGTATGGCTGAAGAGCGTTGGCTGGAATAAAACACTGAGTACTCCTCAGCCGAAGTAATTATGTCGGCTAAGGAGTGGTTGGCCGGTAAGCATAGTTTGAGCAGCAAAAACCGAGATAACAGTTGAAGCTAAGAAAGATCATGGAAAAATCATAACAAAGTACATATACATTAACCGAAGTAAGAGTTAATGAAGATTTTCATTCATCAGGAAGCAAATACAAAGGAGAGGCCGTAGCCCGGTTACAAGAAAAAAGTAGCCAAAAAAAAAAAAGGTACAAAATCAAGAGAAAAGATCATCAATTTCGGCATCAAACGCAGCATCAGCATCAACACGAAGACCGATTTTAGGCGGGAGCTCGCTCTCGGTCACAAGGGTAGTTTCAGTCGGAACCACGGTTTCACCTAGTACTTCAATAGTCAGGTCTTCCACCATAGGCTTCAGCCGAACTGACTGGTCCGCATTAACAACCGGAGTATCCTCAGAAGCAGAGTCTTCATCTGAGTTAGAGCCTTCAAGAAATTGTTGCTGGATGGCACCAGCATACTCCACAAGGGAGTTCGGTATGAAGTAGGCTGGAGGGTTGAAGACCTCGGTCTGTGGATCGTGACCGAGCTTCTCAGCAGCTGCCCTCCAGCCACACTTAAAGAAGAGCTCCTTGACGGCTTCGCACTGCTGGGTATAAGCATCCTCTGCCTTCTTGAAGCCTCGCTTTTCAACTCCTTTTGCGCTCTCCTTCAGCTGGGTTATCTCGGTATCTTTCTTCTTTTCAAGCTTCACCATCTCGCGCAGATACTTATCCTTTAACGCAATGGTAGCCTTCTGCTTTTCTGCTTTGGCCGAACTAACCAGTCCGGCCAGTCGGCCGTTCTTAGCTCGAAGCTCGGCCATTTGCTTTCTGGCCTCCTCTAGCTCGGTCGTCTTCGCTTCGGCTTCTGCCATGGCTTGCCTTGTTGTTTTCCTGAGCTCTAACACTTTCCTGTAAGTGATTTTGTTTTTTTGAATGGCTTGACAAAACAAAGACTTCCCTTTAGCCGAAGTAAAAGTTGAACAAACTACACAAGAAAACGGAGCTACTTACCAGGATCATCGATTTTGTTGAAGACCGGATGGCCTTCAGTTCGGTGTTCAGTTGCTTTTGGTGGTGCTCCATATCTTTGGGGAGGAACACACTCTTGGCCAGGTTAAAGGCCAACTGGTGGTTCTTATCAGTAACAACCGAGTCAGAGTCTTGGATATCTCGGTTGTTGAAGGTAAGTTTTGGTGCCCAGATGCTGGTAGTTCGGTCAGAAGGCTCCGGTTAGGGGCTCGGTGGCTGGCTCGGTAGAAGAACAGTTACGTCTTCATCAACCAAGCATTGTTCAGTCTCGGTAGCCCGGGCGCGCTTGGTTCGGTGGGATGAGGACGGTTGTTGCGAAGGAAGCGCCACCAACGCTTCTTGGGTTTGACTTGTAGGTGGTACTTCGGCCCGGTTGGTCTCGGTCAAGAGGGCCCTTACTCTGTTCTTTTTGGCCATCTCCTCTTCAGCAGTTAGTGGAATTAGTCTGATTTGTGGTAAGGTTGGGTCCGGTTCTGGGACGTCTTCAAGAAGAAAATCAGTCACTCTGGCTTTTCGGCGACCACTGTATCTATAGGTCGGCTTGAACTTCAGCAATTTGGCCCAACTACGTTCTGGATACCGTAGTGCGGCGCGCAAAGTGGCTAGGTTTGGGTAGCTGTATAAAGAGTGAAGGTGGGCAGAATCTGCGAAAGAAGAGAACTGTTAGTCCGGCTGAAAGATTAAAAAACCGAAATATAAAAAAATGCAAGCAAGAAAACCGAAGTAAATTTACCGGGCTCTCCTTTTTTCCAATTTATAGGTCGGCCAGGAATCTAGGCTTGATGATCCTCAAAGTTCCCAGACACCCAGAAAAAATCGTCGTCGTTTAAGTCTTTGTCCAGTGTATATTTTATTATCTTCTCTCGACGGCGACGTATTCTTAGATAATAGACCCACCCATCTTCTTTTGAACCAATGGAGTATTGGTGGAAGATTTCGGCCAGGCCAAGGTTTAGTCCGGCTTGGCGGTTCAGTTCGGCTATTCCCATGATGATGCGGTATGAATTGGTGGATAGTTGGGTAGGGCATAATCTAGTTTGCCTAAGAAATTCACAGATTAAAGGTTGGACTGAAAATCGTAGTCCGGTTTCAATAATTGACAAAAGGGTGAAGGGGACAAAGCCTTCATTACCCCATGGAATGACATCTTTTTCGGCTAAAATCAAGTGGACGTCATCGGGTATATTGTAGTCTTTTCTGAATTCGGCTAGGCCGCCCGGAGTATTTACTAGATACCTATACTTACCCATTTGTTGTACAATTTACGAATAAGTTATATCGGTGCAAAAATTGTGCTCAGTAGCTCGGTTGAGCGCACGAAGGAGTGCCTGGGCAACCTAAGTCTGCAAAGTAGAAAACAAAGGGGTTAAGCACAGATCATTGGACCGTGCTACAAATTAAAAACAAGGTAAAAGAGCCCTACTTCGGCTTTGTGGACAGGTTCTATCTCGGTTCAGCAAAATGCTTGGTAGCTCGGTTTGAGCAGGGTTCTTATTAGCCAGATCTTGGCAAGCATCTCAGCATACTGGCTTTGGAAACAATTTTGTTAGACCGGTTCATCGTCTAGGGGCAGCTTTCTGAGTTCGGTCTAAAAAACTAAGAAAGCTGGTTTAGCCCCAAAGGCCTAAATCGGTTGAACTATGAGTTTTGTTACTTCGGTTGAGCCTCTAGGGGCAGCTTTCTGAGTTTGGTTCAGAAACTAGGAAAGCTGGCTTAGCCCCAAAGGCTTAGCCCGGTTGAAGACCGAGGTTCTTAGTTTAATGAGTTCAAACTTCGTTCGGTGAACTTGTCTCGGCTAGAGTGATTCAGGGGTTGGTAACTTACTGAAACTACTGTTATTTCTACGAGTTCTAGTTCGGTTATTGTCTGAATTGATCTACGTATATTGCACAAACAGTCTCCTAGTTCGGTTGGGACAAGATTCTGGATCAAAAACTAGTTTTCTATAGGATGTATCATATACTCATGCGTTCTACTGTTAAAGTTTTTTTTTCATAAAAGTACAGAGCAAAGCAAGATAGAAAAAGTGTTTGTAAAAAGCACACAAAGCAAACTACAATGGATTAAACGAAAGCAAAAATAAGAAAAACAAAACAGATTTTGTGGAGCTTCCAGAAGAAGATGAAGCTGGTGATGGGAGCAACAGCACCAATGAAGAACATGAACTTAGGTTGGAGAAGCAGAGGCATGAAGAGAGAAGAATGTGAAAAGTGTAGGTGAATGATTCAAAGACTGAATGCTTGTTTTGTGGAAAGAGAGAGAAAGGGCGGGAACTGTTCAAAAATTACGAAATACGAAGACGGCGTTGACAGCTGCCTTCCGCGAATGGGAACGTGCCACGTGTATACAGAATAGGAAGCGATTCAGTTTTCGGTGATTGAAAAGACATTGTGACCAGATGGGAGCGGCTCAGTTTAAGTTTAGCTCGGCAGGATAAGCTAAATGGTTGTAGCTCGGCTAGAAGGTTTGGGGACTATAGCTCGGATGATAAACAGATAATCCCTATCATGCTGTGCAGATGGAATTAAGGGGCAATTGAGAGGGTAATTTTGGTAAAAATTGGGCCGAGCTATGAGATTGTCATATTGGGCCACAATACAAAGGGCTGAGTAAAAAAAGGCCGTAAAAGTTACTCCGACCCAAAAGACGTATAGAATTACTCCGGCCCTAGTTACGTACAAGTTATTCCGGTCTTGTGAATGTTTTGGAGCTAGTCCGGTCCAACGTAAGAACGAAGTTAGATCGGTCTAAGCAGTACCTTTGAGTTAGACCGGCCTTGGAGTTACACCGGTTGCAATTTGTTAGTTCGGTCCAACTATGCCATTTATTGAACAAAGAGAGAACCGAGATAAGGAGAAGTTAAAGGAAGAACCGAACTAAGGTTAGTTCGGCCAACTTTGTGACTCATTCTTCGGCTATACATAGTCCTATTTACTTCGGTCGTATTGGAGTTCGGCCAAGATGAAACCATCTCACTTGGTTTAAGCAATGAGGGGAGTGTTGAAGGATAAGCATTATCTTTCAGGAGTATGAATCCTAGAAGGACTCTGCATGGAGAAATAAGAGTCCTACTAGGATTGTGCCACACGAAACCTATAAAAGCTCACAATCATCACCATGGGAGAGGTAACACACAACTTTGCTTTCTGAATACAAAGAGCTTTGTCTAATTGTCAAGTTTGCTGACTTAGGCATCGGAGAGGTTTCCGGCACACACCCGCTGGCTAGCTCACGTTTGTGTTTTCAGGTGACAAAGCGACGTCGTACGGAGGAGCACAAACTTAGTCAACAGGGTTATATGAGAAGGTATATTTCTTTCCCGTACACTTATGTTTTAACAGCTTATAGCTTATAACTATGAACATAAACTGATTTCTGACTTATAAATTAAGCTTCTCCTGCCCCACTCAAAGAATAAGCTAATTTCTGACTTACAAAAAGTTATAAGCTGCATTGTTAAGCTAAACCAAACACATCAAAATAGCTTAAATTAAGCTGAAAGCTGAAATAAGCTGAAAAAAAGCTGTACCAAACAGGGCCAGAGTATTGTAAATTTTGGCAATTGCTAAGTGTACGCCAAATTTAACATAAATTTTGATAATGCTATTAATTAAATAATAATGTTGACATATCATTATTATTATTTTTTTTGATAGAGAAATTACCAAATTTTAGTTCTGAAAAATAATTCGGTAAATCACACTTACTTTCCTAATATTTGAAACAAATACAGCTAATTCTATATTTTTATCATAATTACACTAACCATCAAAACTAATGGAGATGGTGAGTAAATATCAAAATAAATAAAGATAAATATATATTTTAAGATTAATTACACTTTTCACTACTGCAATTTGATTCAAATTTTACTTTAATCCTTATAATTTCAAATTGAATAATTTGATCTCTATAACTTTCAATCTAGTTCTTCCTAGGGATGCAACTTGGGCGGACTCAACCCGAGCAACCTGAACCCAGTTCAAATTTTTTTAGGACTTGGACAAGATATTTTTAAATTCGATACGAGCTTGGGCAAAAATTTAGAAGCCCGAATTAAATTTGGACGGACTTGCGCAAAGACATTAAACAACCCAAGCAACTCAAAGCCCTAATTATACATATATAGATATATATTTAATATATATATATATATAAATTATTAGTCATTACATGATATTATAATATATACAAATAACATAAAATCTTACTCTTTTTATTTATTTATTTTCACTCATAAATTAAAAAGATTACTATAGCGGCATCTCTCTTGCATTATATAAATTATTTGTTTTGATGATATTAATGATTTTCTATATATAAAAAAAATATAAATAGAGTAAAATTTTAATAATTTAATAATGTAGCTGCAAAAAAAAAATACAATAGGGACAATTCGGGCAACTCGGGTTTAAACTCGGGTCGAGTTTAGGCAGGCAACTTCGGGTTATAATTCGAGCTTGTGCGGACTTGGACAGATCTCAGTACAACTTGGATTGGGCTTGGACAACCTTCCAACCCTACCAAACCCACCCGAGTTGCACCCCTAGTTCTTCTGTCTAAATTGGAGGTCAAAATTAACAAATTTGGGATGCATACTAATTTTTTAAAGTGCACATATAAAAAAAATTAACAGAAATTTAGACAAAAAAATCAAATTAAAATTGGACTTAAAATGTAGGGATCAATTGTTCAAATTAAAAATATAGGGACTGAAGTAAAATTTAGATCAAACTACATAAGTGAAAAGAACGGGTGCTCGCGGATTGAGTTAGGTCGGGTGGCCTCCTATCTGCCATCCATTCGAACTTACGCGAATTAAAAAAATTATCCACATTCATTCATTTAGTTAGCTGGTGTGGATTGAGCAGGTCCTACAGATTAGCAGGTGGATGCATATCGATTTTGCGAGTTAGGTTTTACTATTTTATGATTATTTTAAAACTATTTTAGAGTAATTTTTTACGATTTTGAGTCTTATTTGAGTCTAATTTTTTTTATTCTTTATATTTATAATTAAAATAAAGCCCAAAGTTTCATATTTCATAAATAATTAATAATATTATTAAAGAAAATAATTTTTTAACATAAAAGATATAAAAACATGAAAGCAGCTTGCCTCCAGTCCAAAGTCGGACTGGACGGTGTTGTTCGGCCTGTGGGGGCCCACCACGGGTCTTGTTTTGATAATCTGAACCGTTCAATATGTAAAACTCGTCGAGTACTATATGCTTGTAAAAAATTATGTTGATCGAATATCGATAACTATCTCATCAAATCAGTTTTTTGTCAACCATTAATTTGTACACCGTCCATTTTTTTTATATACAAAACTAATTTGATCACATAGCTATCAATATCCGATTAATGTGATGTTTTAAAGATATATAGTACTCGACGAGTTCTACACATTGACGGTTCTGATTATCAAAACAGGACCCGTGGTAGGCCCTCACGAGCCGAACATCACTGTCCAATCCGATCTCGGACTAGAGGCAAACTGCTCCCTAAAAACATAAAAGCATTTTCTTAAGGGAGGTTGATAGATCGGGTTGGATTGGATGATTTTTCATCCACCATCTGTCCGAGTATAGACAAATTTGAAAAATCTATATCCACGTTCGCCCGCCTATACTATCAAAACCGCTTAAAAGCTGATGGATTGGGTCAGATTAGTCGTTTTGGCAGATCAATTAGGTCCATGAGCACCTCTAGTGAAAAGTGTAATTTGCCTTATATTTTAGTAGAACAAATATGAGAATATTATTATTTTTGTTTATACAATTAATGAATTTCAGTAAAAATAAGGGATATTTACCAATAAATCTCATCTCACAAACAAGTATTTCAATTAGTCCCAAATTTTTCTATTGATCAGTTAAGTCCTATTAGTGGAGAGTTTATTTTCGTGTGATCTTATTTTTGATTTTGATAGTGTTTTGATAAACAACTATACCTTTTTATTAATGTGACAAATATGATGTGATATTCTCATATGGCAGGTATTAATGCAACATTCCAATGACGTGACATTCCAAAAAAATTAAAAATTCCTTAGTTTACTTTTCCTAAATGTGAAAACGTGGCATGTATGACACTCCAAAACTTTTACTCCAAAAAAAATAAAAAAAAATTAGTGTACTTTTTCCAAATGTGACAACGTGGCGAGTATGATGTGATACTTCAAAAAATTGAAAACTCCTTAGTGTATTTTTCTCAAACATAACAATGTGGGTGTTTGGGAAGTGAGTTTTAATGTAGATTTTTTTAGTTGTAGGATATTATTGGAGAAATTTTTTTTTTGTGTTTGGGAAGATAGTTGGATTTTTTTGTGGTTGGATGTGATGTTTGTGAGAGAAAAAATGAAATGATTATGGGGTTGGATGTGATATTTTGTTTGGATGTGTTTTTTTGGTTTTGCAAAAAGTTGGTTTTTTTTTTGAAAAAAATCAAAAAAACCCAAGTCCCAAACTTCCCAAACACCAATGTGACACTTCAAAAAAATTAAAAATTCTTTAGTGTAATTTTTCCAAACGTGACATGTGACACTTTAGTGTGGCAGGTATAATGTGATACTTTAAAAAAACAACTCTGCTAAGTAGTTCAAAACGAGGCTGGCTCGAATGGCTGTTTTGGCGTCTCTGTTTTTTTTTTTGGTCTCACTCTGAAACAGAGAGACGAGAGAAGAAAGAGGGAGAAAGAGAGAAGACGAAGGAAGAAGGAAGAGAGAAGAGAGAAGAGAGAAGGAGAAGGTAATACAGAGGAGGGTCGACGGTGAAGGCAACAGAAATGAATTCCCAGCTTCACTACTCTTTTCCAATTTTCTCAGCAGCCAAAAACACCTTATTTCTCTGAAAAGCTCCCTCTTTTCCCTTCATTTTCTCACATTTTCTCTCTTGTTTCCATCTAGGTTTTCTGTTACAAATGAATCTCCAACACATGAACAGTAATGGCGGTTATGATCTCAATGGGTTTCGGGATATCAACTCTCTGATTCCATCTCCCCCGGTCAACTTTATCTCTCCATGAACCATCTTGGAGAGAGAAATGGGTATCATCAAATTCTGAATCCTCTATTTCTAAGTTTTGCTCTAATGGAGGAAGGAAAGGAAACAGATGATGGGACTGATATAGGTTCTGGTGGGATTAATAGAAAAAGGCTTGATTTAGACCAAGGTGGTGATGAAGATATTATTGAGAAGAAATTTGGGCACAGATGACGAGACTGATATAGGTTCTGATGGGATTAATATAAAAGGGCTTGATTTAGACCAATGTGGTGATGAAGATATTATTGAGAAGAAATTTGGGCGCGCTTTGTGCCAGAGGACATTGGAGACCTCATGAAGATTCCAAGCTCAAAGAACTTGTTACCCAATATGGTTCTCAAAATTGGAACTGAGAAACTTCAAGGAAGATCAAGTAATTAATCCATCTCTCCCCATTATTTATGTCCACAAATTCATTCTCTTTCCTTGTTTGGGTCCTAAGAAAAAATCCATTATTAATCTTTTCTTTTCTTTTGTTTATTTATTTATTTATTTTTGTGGTTATAGGGAAGAGTTGCAGATTGAGGTGGTTTAACCAGTTAGATCCAAGGATAAACAAGAGGGATTTCAGTGAGGAAGAAGAGAAAAGATTGTTGGCTGCACATAGAATGTATGGGAACAAGTGGGCTGTGATAGCAAGCCAACACAAATGAAATCCCAGCAACATCCTCCTTTGTGTTGCCTTCTCATTCTCTTCTTCTATCTCCTTCCTCCTCATCTCCTTCTTTTTTCCTTCCGTGTGTTTTAGAAAAACAAAGAAGAATGGATCTGGGTTACTCAAAAAATGAAGGAGCTCAAAGTTTGAGAGAGAAACGAGAAGCGAAAGAAAGGAAATAAAAAAAAAACTCAAAATGATGTCGTTTTGGGTATTTGAGCCATTCGAACCAATATATTTCGAGTTACGAAACATTATTGTTAAAAAAATTAAAAAAATTAAAAAAATTAAAAAAATTAAAAAAATTAAAAAAATTAAAAAAATTAAAAAAATTTAGTGTACTTTTTTCGAATGTGATACTCTAATGAGGCGGGTATGATGTGACACTAAAAACACTATTTAGTTTACTTTTTTCAAATGTGACTTTCCAATGTGGCGAGCAAATGGGTCATTATACATTCAAAAGGATTAAATAGATCACAAGAAAAAAATATGAGACCATATGGATTACAAGTCCAAAATATTGGTCAATCTCTCTAAAAATAACTTTATATTTTATGAATTAAAATTAAAAAAATCAATATGTTAAAAATGTGAGACCACATATATTTTTTCCAAATAGAGATTAAACTGAATTTCTGGTAGCATGCGAAGTGCCCTCAGCTCCTCCGGTTGCACCGGCTGGTGAACAACGAGGAGTGGCTAGGTGGGTTCCCTCTCCGAGAGGAAAGTGGAAGTTTATTGTGATGTGTCCATCGATTTGAATAGATGCGGAGGAGTTGTGGCAGGATGATAAAGGTAATTTGGTGGATGGTATGGCCGCAAGAATTTGTTTGATGACAATACCACAATGTTTGGGAATTTAGGAGAGAAAAAAAAAGAAGAAATGATAATGATATGTCTCTGCCTCGCAGCCTTAGCATGAGAATAGGAATTGCTGCCTCAAGAATAGGAGTTAGTGTAGGCTGTTTTCAGTAGTGGTTGTATTGGTTGCTTCCACAATTCCACAATTAGTGCCACATCTTTCTTGCATTATTATTTTCCGTTGTTATTTCGGCAGTTAGTATTTTCTCATTCCTGTAGTTGATATGTTCTCATTTGGTTTATAAATAGCCAGGGAACTCTTGGAATAAATATATGGAATTACAGTCCCAATCTCTCTCTCCTTCCTTTCTAAGCCTCTGTTCCTCTCTTTCTTGGCTATTCACTTGCTTTTCTTATACAAATTACATATTGTTTGGTATCAAAGCCAGGTTATATGGAAACTCGGAGCAAAAGTAACGTAGAATTTCATAATGAAGTCAGCGAAATCCTAGCCCGCCATGAGTCTAGTTTTGACCAAATTCATGATACTGTAGACGCCCCCGAACGCCCCGGAAGGGATGAGTCCCTCCCTCCCCCCCCCCCCCGTTCTGTTCATATTGGGCTCACTACAGTTCAGGACTCTCAAATTTGTCACGGTTCTTAATATGAACCAAAGAGTCCAAATCCGGCAAATCGTTTTGAGAAAACAGATTTTTTTGAAAGAAGTGCCAAACATGGACTGCTTTGCTAGATATAGAGTCACCACCTAAATATTTTATTTTTGGGAAATTTAGGAAACCCTGACTACTTGCCTAAGGCCACGTGTCCGTCATCACCAAAGTTGTCTCGGCTCGGGAACTTGGGTACGATTGGGGAAGGTCACTTCGTGAGCACCCCCGCTTGCCCGATCAAAGATCGGCCTCTACTAACCATGATATCTATTTTTGAAAACATTATGCGTTCTTATTCCGGTTATTAGCCTAGATTTACTATGTGATGCACACAGCATACAAGTATAGACTGGATCGCCTGAATTGGAACAAAACATTTCATGTTTGTTTGTTTTGAAAATGGTTTGATGGTGCTACCTACAAGTAGGCTAAGACGTGGATTTGCCACCCTCAGGTGGGCTTAGAAAACATGATTTTGCCACTATCTAGTGGGCTTAAAACACACATTTGATGAATTGTTCCAATCCAAATAACCCAACCTTCACCCACAGGCATTCAGGTGGATATATCACATAAGCAATTAGCCTCATGGTAAGCATGCTATCATGGCAGTCACTCACACGCATGCAAGGATGCTAAAGCATAAAACTTACCGAGTACTCCAAGCCAAAACATAAGCTAATTAGAAATCCATGCATGATCCTAACTATACAGAAATGCCTAATGCAACACATGCAAAAATGCAACTATAGCAGGCTCGGCTATTCTAGACATGGCATATGAAATGCTACAGCTAACATGTATTCAACTTGGAATTGAAAATACAATACAGTTAGTATGATGCGCCGAGCCCGGTGCATGCAAAACAGATGAATGAATGCAAACATGCTATCATACTGTATGCTAATTGAAACATGCCCTAATCTAACCATCATAAGCAGGTAAATAAAAGGGAGAAAGACGTGGGGTTGGAAGACATACACCACACACACGCACACTTATTACAACATTGCCCTCGCACAGAGGGTCCGAATAAATAATATACAGTCCCAAATGAATAATTAAAGTCCCAATATGTACAAAACCCTAATTAATTAACAAATTAAATTAGGAAAACAATAAATTGTCATGTAAGCCAAGGACTGCCTCAAATCTGCTCCGGATGATGAATGATGCATGCTCCGGTTGCCTTTGTCGGAAAATCCCTTGTGATGCCCCGGTTTGCCTCTGTCTGCCATTGTTCTTGGAATGCATGCCAAGCTCCGGAAGGCTGCCGATTTCTGATTTGCCTTGTAGACCAATGGACCAGCAGCTCTTGGACCAATTTTGGGAGCTCTTTACCTCTGGAAAGCAGCCTCAAGTTGCTGGAATGGAGGATGGAGGCCTTGTGCTATGAGGTGTAGGGTAAATGGTGTAAGGCTTTTAGGGTTTAGAGGGTTGAAGTATAGAGAGAGTGAGAGTTGTAGGCAAAGGCTCCAAAACCAATTTTTCTAACCTTCCAAAATGCAGCTGGGGGTGCTGGTTATATTGGCAAAGGAATGGAGGAAAGGGGGGGAAATCAAATTCAAATTTCCCCCCCAAAAGAGTCCCCCTCGGATACAGGATCTGAGGGGAAAAAGAGGTCACATCTGTAAGGAACCAGGTGAGGGGGTCATGGCCGGCCAGGTTTTGAGGGTTCAGGTGGCCGGCCGGCCACCTCCCCTGGCCGGCCGACCAAGGGTCAAAAGGGGCAAGCATAATTACTGGTCGGCCACCTCAAAAAGGTGGCCTCCCATGTGTGCACAACACAACTATGTGATTGAAACCCAGAAAAAGTGAACCAGGAGAGAGAAAAGACCATTTTTTAGAGGGGGTCAAAAGGGTCAGGCACAATTACTGGTTGGCCACCAAATATTGGTGGCCTCCCAGGTGTGTACAACACAAATATGGGGTTTAGGGTTCAAGAAAGTGGCTCTAGGGTGGTCAACATTGGCTTTCAAGTGAGGAAAACGGGTGTCGAAGAGCGATAAAGAAATAAAATTGGTTTTTTTGGAACAATGGCTGGCCTTCCAACCTCCTACAAGCTTCCTAACTATGAAAATAAGGTCTCCACCAAAAATGAACCAAAATGGATGCAAAACGGAGGTTCGGGGACCGAAACGCGCGGCCCGAGGCCCCGAAAATGGGCTGTTAAGCACCGGAGGTGGCGCTTGACCACGAAGTTGGTCTCTCGGACCCCAGTGTCCCTAAAAAGGGAGGAAATAAGATGTATGCCAAAAACCGGAGCAAACGGAGATGGTTAGGCGGTCCCGAACTGAGGCATACAGCCGTCGGCTCCGAAAAATCGAAAAACGGGCTCCAAACGGGAAAAATGGCCTACGACCACGAAACGTAGCCTACGGCCACTAAGAGATGATCTACGAGATCTCTCCCTCCCTTCGGGAAGAGAAAACAGAGAAAACAGAGCCTGGTTCGCAAACCGAGGCAAGGCACGAAAGAGTCCGGAAGTCCGGAGGCAAGGCTTACAGCCGGGACTTTGAAACTTCTGAACGAGCACAATATGCAATATCACCGAGCGCTCAATCAGTGACGTCTGAGTCTTAAGGTCGGTCAAAAATGGGGTGTCTACAGTTGCCCCTCTTTGACAGAACTCGGAAGTCATAAGTGACAGGAGTGAATGTCAAAGCCCAGAGATGACCTATTTTTGACAAGGCCGAAGACTTAGACAAATAGACAAGACAAACAGAGATGTGCCCGCAGGCAGGGGGGAAAAATGTAACCGACAATGCAAGAAGCCGAAGGTAACTCAATGATCATGCTAATGCAGCAAGCTGTAATGAAGCACATATTCACAATAGATGCAACAGTTTTAAGTGGGAAGGCAAATCAAACTACATTTCATGTAGTTATGATGCAATCTTAGCGAGCATGTGTGATAGATACACAAAAGTGAAGAGAGTGTGATGGATACACTATATGAATAAAGTGTGATTGATTCACTAAGTGAAGCAAAGTGTGATAGATACACAAAGTGAATACAAAGTGTGATAGATGCACTAAGTGAACAGAGTGTGATGAATATACGCAAAGTGTGATAGATGCACTAAGTGAACAAAGTGTGATTGATACACTGAAGGTGAACACAAAGTGTGATAGATGCACTATGTGAACAAAGTGTGATTGATACACTAAAAGTGAACACAAAGTGTGATAGATGCACTATGTGAACAGAGTATGATAGATACACTAAAAGCGAACACAAAGTGTGATAGATGCACTATGTGAACAGGTGTGATGGATACACTAAAAGCGAACACAAAGTGTGATAGATGCACTAAGTGAACAGAGTGTGGTTGATACACTAAAAAGCGAACACAAAGTGTGATAGATGCACTTAGTGAACAAGTGTGATGGATACACAAAAGGTGAACACAAAGTATGATAGATGCACTTAGTGAACAAGTGTGATGGATACACAAAAGGTGAACACGAAGTGTGATAGATGCACTTAGTGAACAAAGTGTGATGGATACACAAAAGGTTAACACAAAGTGTGATAGATGCACTTAGTGAACAAGTGTGATGGATACACAAAAGGTGAACACAAAGTGTGATAGATGCACTTAGTGAACAAGTGTGATAGATACACAAAAGGTGAACACGAAGTGTGATAGATGCACTTAGTGAACAAGTGTGATGAATACATTAAAGGTTAACACAAAGTGTGATAGATGCACTTAGTGAACAAACTATGATTGATATACTGAAAATGAACACAAAGTGTGATAGATGCACTTAGTGAACAAAGTATGATTGATATACTGAAAATGAACACAAAGTGTGATAGATGCACTATGTGAATAGAGTATGATTGATATACTAAATGTGTACACGAAGTGTGATAGATGCACTTAGTGAACGAGTGTGATGGATACACTAAATGAACACAAAGTGTGATAGATGCATTTAGTGAACAGAGTATGATTGATATACTAAAAATGAACACAAAGTGTAATAGATGCACTATGTGAACAGAGTATGATTGATATACTAAATATGAACACGAAGTGTGATAGATGCACTTAGTGAACAGAGAATGATAGATATACTGAAAATGAACACAAAGTGTGATAGATGCACTTAGTGAACGAGTGTGATGGATACACTAAATGTGAATGAAGTGTGATTGATACAGTAATAAATGATCTCAAACGGAACTTCTTTGAATGAACCGTACATACAATATCGTGCATGAATGAGAAAGAAACTTGATAGGTACAATGCAATACAATGCATGATGTTTAAGGAACGCAATAAACAAGCGTAGCAGCGCTTTAAAAAGCACCTCATGGGGTGAGTGGCGATGAACCGCTCTACTCTGATGGGGATCTCCCCTCGTGCTCTTCGAACACTTACCTTCAACTTACAGTACGAAGGCTTTGAAATACTGACAAGGATTCTTCACATAGAACACTTTGGATGTTGCCTTTCTTCCTGATCATATTCACAACTTTCCCTATTCTCCAACGGGGTGACAAACTAGGTTGGTTCAGTATCCAGAATTGAGGTGCATACACGCTATCTCAACCTATGGGGCTTCCATACAGATTTTAAGCCGAGGACACGCCCCTGGGTATTTAAACCAGACTTTAGTCTCGGAAATCCCGAACCTTTACGTTCTAGGCATCAGCCATTCGAACTCTAGTTTCCACCGTCGCAGTTGGTCTCCTAGGAACTCATTGCAAACACAGCCGAGATGTCCCTGGCATGAAACGGTGCTCGAGGAGAGCATTTTTTATTGCCATTTTGGCTTGAAGCAGACTTGATTTCAAGCTTGAGGCAGAGGCACACTCATACTTCGGAGCGTTGGCAAGACTTGAAGAGGTACACACGGAATATAGTCTCGGAACTTACCGAAGTTGAAACAAACTCAGATACCCGACATTTTCCTTCTTTTCTTTTGCTTTGTAGTCTGGAACCCATATAGCTTCAAATAGGTCCTAGTTTTACTATTCTGACATGACCTGGGTTGAACCCTGCGGTTTTATGAAAGAACGAATCTTGTTTTGCATAGATGTGGAGAACGACACGGCACTCGGAGCGCAAAATGATTTTATTTTGAAATTGATAAATGAGTTCTCGACCGGGTATTGAGCCTACGACTGAACACAGCGCATCACGACTCAACAAAGGAAAACAAAGGTAAACAGCCTAAACACATCGAGACACGCTCGGAACGACTCAAAGCAAGAATTGAGACGAACAAAACAAAGGACACGACACACAGATGTGTTACAAAGACGAGAGACCTTTCAGTGCACGAGGAGCCAGTTTCTCCAGGTATTATTTCCCACCCTTTCTAATTTGTGATTCTCACATCACTCGGCCCCCAGGCTCTATTTTTCTGAAAAAGTCATTTTCTCACTTTTTCTCTCAACTCACATCTCTCTATTCTTCAATCTCTCATTTTTTGTCCCTCCCCTGGGTGGTTGATGGATAAACAAAAAGTTATGGGCTCTTGCCCATAGCATTCTGCTAGATTCTTCTTCTTGTTCATAACAGTGAGTTTCTTCCACAGAGGGGCTGCGCTATAATGGGTGTGTAGCAAATCTGCAGCTGACATCGGTTGACGATGTTCTGCTGGGGAGTTTGGACGTGATCAGATCTGTTTAAATAAGGGAGTGGAATATCTTGTCCCATTCCGGTTCGTGCTTCGCACTTGGCTTGATACCTCGTTGCTTGGAGGATGAGAGAGCTTTCAGCCCTTTGTTGTTAACTTCAGTTGTGCCCTCTTCTGGCAGATAGAGTGCCCTTCTTGGCAAGTATGTTAAAAATGGGGGAAAGACAAGAAGCCTGACTCAACTGTGCCCCTAGTTCATCATTTTGACCATTTTTGTTTTTGGCTTTCTACTAAAACAACTTTAACCAATATGAGAGTTAGATTAACATGCTTGTTCGATTTTCTGATTTATAATCGTGCAAGTTAGGCTGTGAGCACTGAAAATTTTCCTGTTTTAGGTCCAAGAAATGGTTCAGTTTTAGAAAAATGGAATAATTTTCGAGAGAATTAGTCAACCTCAGTAAAAATTCTCAAAAACTGTTTTTGCAAACGACCACTGCTCAACGAGCACGGAACCTACCTTCGAGATGCACAACCTCAGATTTGAAGGAAAATTGCCCCTTGCCTGAGGGGAGCTGCATGGCAACGGAAAGTTGCCCCTTGTTTGGAAGGCATCGCAGTGCACTGAATGGCAACGAAAAGTTGCTCCTTGTTTGAATGGCACCACAGCGCATTGTAGTCAGTCCTCAAAGTGACAAATATAACTGAATTCTCGGATGCAAAGAAGTCAATGATGGTCAAAACCAATACATGGACATAGTCGAATTCGAAGTGTTTTACGGCTGGACTTCAGAATGAAGTTGCCTACGTATCCCAAAGATGGGAATCAAGCCTTACGTAGTTCGGGGTTAAGGAACACTCAGGTATTAACCTCTCCTTTTGCGCTCTAACTTTTGCCAAGGCCGCCCTTCCGGGTTTTCAACCTTGCGAGCTCTATTTTTCTTTTCTTTTTTATTTCTTTTGTATTTTCTTTTTCATATTTTCTTTTTATTTTCTTCATTTTTTGCATTCTCTTTTTTTGCATTTTTCTCTTGCTCTAACTTTTGCCTGGGTCGCTCTTTCGGGTTTTCGGCCCAGCGAGCCTCTCAAAGGGTAAAAGTGTAACAAGTCCATGTCAAATGGTATTGAGATCCTGAAGTCATCTGAGTCCAGGAAAATGGCTGTTGTTCACTGACGATGTAGGAGTCCATCCAATAGGGGGTTGAATTTGCCCTTAGTGTTGCAGATAGGAACTCAGTTGTTCTTCAGCAGAAACTGTCTTCTTTGCTCCCTTCTGGGATTTGGCATTCTTGCCGACCTTCTTTGATTTGTGGAATGATCCATCTTCGGCTCCTCGAGCACATTTGAAATCCTTTGCCCCTAGTTCGAAGGGTGCTTCTGATCTAGCTTTGTAAGCTTCTTTTGATGACATCTGATCTTCTTGATCTGACTTTCTTGCCTCTTGTTCGAGGGCTGCTTTGAATCTGGCCACACAGGCCTCACGTTGTAGTTGACCATTGAACATTTCTGAACTTAAGTCCAAGGTTTGACAATGAGGGGTCGAGTCTTGAGGCTAAGAGCGATCCTAGGCTGCACAATCTCAAGAGCGATTCCACACAGGTCTTCGTAAGATCGTGCAAAACATTTTTTTGAAATCTTTTAAGAAAACGACTAGTCGCTCACGCTGAAGACAGTGTGGGACCAATCTGAATCAAGCCAGGATCCTTCTCAGTACTCACATTAACAAGCATGATCTCGATCATTAAAGGCTTAGCATGCCTATCTTTCTCTTAATTGATCAAAAAAAATTTCAAATCCTGAGGAATTCCTTCCTCTTTGTTTTCACCGTAGTGTTCAAAAAGTTTTGAAAAACTTAGGTCAATGCAATGAATTCAAGGCACGGAAAAGTAGGTGAAAAGTACTGCCGTTCGATTCAAATTTTCTGGCACAACTAGCGCACGGCCGAAGCAAATACAAGAGTGTGGATATCACTGCTGTTTCATTGAGATCTGTTGGCACAACTGGCTCCTCGGCAAAAACAGACTCAAAAGAAAACGAAAAGACAAACACGAAACAAAACAGTGATGTCCGAGGTAACGCCCCCGGGATCACCCGACTCCTATACAATAGGACTGACTCGATACACCAAGACAGACCCAAAACAAAAAGACTGACTCTATACAAAACAACAAGACTGACTCAATACCCAAGTCAGAATGTAACATTCGCCAAATGCTCAAAACGGTGCATGCCATACGCCATATCAGGAGTAAACTGAGCGCAGCCTGCAGGTGGTTCACCTTTTGATCACATCACATTATCCCTCACAAGTTCACTGATCAAGTACCGATAGACTTTGTAGGACCTGATGCGGCAATGACCCTGTTGTCAAACAGATCTTGTACATCATGGCGCAGACGAAAGCAACTGTCGGTGTCATGACCGGTTTGTTGATGGTAGGCGCAGTACTTAGTCTGGTCATGCTTTGGAGGGAGAGGATCGGGTAGAGGCCGTTGTTCCAATGGTTTCAGATGCCCTTTCTGGATTAAGACCTCTAGAGCCTTTGACAAAGGCATATGAAGTGGGGTGAAAACCCTCTTGACTCGAGGTGGGTATTTGGTTCCTTGTGAGCTACTTCTGGATGCACCGGTGAATGGGGTAGCTGTTCTTGATACGGTGGTGGTAACCATGCCCACATCAGAAGATCTTACAGCTGCATCACCGCTGGTGGTCGCATTCGAACCGCGGGAAAATGCCCTCTTGGGCTGCTCCTTCTCTTGGTCAATGAGGCCCTGCTTCATAGCGTCCTCGATCTATACTCCCATCTCATGTAAATCTGAAAAGGTGGGGAATGGGAGAACGATCATTTTCTGCATAAGCTTGGGCTGGAGATTGCGCACAATCATCCGAATTTGATCTTTGTCAGTGGGCCTAAGGGTCATCATTGAGGCCTTGGCCTTCCAGCGGGCTACGAAATTAAAAAAACTCTCCTTAGGCTCTTTCCTTGTTGTCTCAAGATCACGGGTTGTAACCTCGATTTGCGTGTTATAGGAGTACTGCGCGACGAAGGCCTCGGCCATCTCATCCCAGTTCCGTTTGACATCGTCTTCTAATTTTGCATACCAGATAGCGGCCACACCTGACAGAGTCCGGCCGAATAAAGAAAACTTCTGTAGTCTGGTGAGGCCCATCGGCCTTAGTATGTCTGAAAACAGCCGCAGGTGCACCATGGGATCCCCGGATCCATCAAATTGGTTAATATGTGGCATCTTAAAGCGGTCTGGCAGCGTCACGACCGTATCGATATATCCATCCTCAATGTCCGGGATGGACTTGACGCCCTGAGATTTCTTGAACAGTTTTTCAAGCTTGCTTACTTTTAGTGCTGTGGGGTCCACCTCGAACTCAAAGGGAGAATCCGACAGGTTGGTGGGTGTTTTGGTTAATTGGGGTAGGATTGGGGACGGAGCCAGTCCTGTCGGAATGTCCGTATCTCCCTGGCCATTTGGTGCCTCCTCGGGTGCTGGGACTCCTGGTGGGGGAGGGGCTTGGTGCGAAGCAGATGCTCCGGTTTGCTGCTGTAGCCGGGTTATTAGCTCAGCCTGCTGGGCCATGATTGCAGCCTACTGTTTGGCAAATTTCATCTGGCGGGCAGCATCTTGCTGCATGAGTTTTATACTTTCTTGGAGTTGACGCATCATTTCCTCCATCCCTGCCATGTTCTGCTGTTCCAGCTGACTGACTGGTGGGGTGACTAAAAACTGATAAAAACTGAGGCCTCAGCCTGACTATTCACTGGTGGGGTGGATAAGAGCCATTGATCTGGTAACTACTGAACCGGTGATCTGTGCCTAACAGGGCCCTTTTACCCTGCCTCTGGCGGAGGAACACTGATTTGCCCTTGAACTGAATCTCTGACCTGACAAAGTCTATCAGCACAAGTCCGATGAACCTTAGGGGATATCGGAGCCTTTTGAAGCTATGGTTCCAAGACTACCTAGCAAAAGAGAAAACATACAGCATCTCAGCCTGATTTCACCTGAACAGATATGAGCATAGTTGAATGAGTGTGCTCTCTACTAAATTCTGCCCAAAATTCTGCCGGTGAACTGATACCCTCAGGTAAAACTGATTCCCAAATACTGATGCCCGCAGGCCTGATACCCAGACTTGTAAACTGTTACATGCATTCCTATAGGGACACACCCTAAAAGCACATAGCAAGCAAGTGAGAGCCAAAACACCCCTATGTTGGGGTAGGGTTTCCCTGTCCTATTTTGTCAGGAGCTAGGGTTTCACTACGCACGCAGCAGTTTCAAACAACCTAAATCGGGTAAGCAACCTGTCCTAGCTTGGAATGGTCACTATGGATTCCGAATATGCACTAGGTCGAATGGTCAAAAGGGGCGCCCTGGTAAAACTGAGGTTTGTGTTCCCATACTGGCAGAGCCCATAACCGGTCAGCCTTATGGTCATGCCTTGACAAGACAAGCCTCCAGCAAACCATTCAGGAATAGCAGATGGCAAACACGGTGTCCTAGGCGCACCAATGCACATGCAATGCAAAGAAACACACAAGTGTAGTCAAAACAAGATATCATGAGTTCGAGTCAAGTTCTCTAATTCCCCAGCAGAGTCGCCAGAAACTGTAGACGCCCCCGAACGCCCCGAGAGGGATGAGTCCCGCCCCCCCGTTCTGTTCATATTGGGCTCACTACAGTTCAGAACTCTCAAATTTGTCATGGTTCTTAATCTGAACCAAAGAGTCCAATTCCGGCAAATCGTTTTGAGAAAACAGATTTTTTTGAAAGAAGTGCCAAACATAGACTGCTTTGCCAGATACAGAGTCGCCACCTAAATATTTTATTTTTGGGAAATTTAGGAAACCCTGACTCGTTGCCTAAGGCTATGTGTCCGTCATCACCAAAGTTGTCTCGGCTCGGGAACTTGGGTACAATTGGGGAAGGTCACTTCGTGAGCACCCCCGCTTGCCCGATCAAAGATCGGCCTCTACTAACCATGATATCTATTTTTGAAAACATTATGCGTTCTTATTCCGGTTATTAGCCTAGATTTACTATGTGATGCGCACAGCATACAAGTATAGACTGGATCGCCTGAATTGGAACAAAACATTTCATGTTTGTTTGTTTTGAAAATGGTTTGATGGTGCTACCCGCAAGTAGGCTAAGACGTGGATTTGCCACCCTCAGGTGGGCTTAGAAAACATGATTTTGCCACTATCTAGTGGGCTTAAAACACACATTTGATGAATTGTTCCAATCCAAATAACCCAACCTTCACCCACAGGCATTCAGGCAGATATATCACATAAGCAATTAGCCTCATGGTAAGCATGCTATCATGGCAGTCACTCACACGCATGCAAGGATGCTAAAGCATAAAACTTACCGAGTACTCCAAGCCAAAACATAAGCTAATTAGAAATCCATGCATGATCCTAACTATACAGAAATGCCTAATGCAACACATGCAAAAATGCAACTATAGCAGGCTCGGCTATTCTAGACATGGCATATGAAATGCTACAGCTAACATGTATTCAACTTGGAATTGAAAATACAATATAGTTAGTATGATGCGCCGAGCCCGGTGCATGCAAAACAGATGAATGAATGCAAACATGCTGTCATACTGTATGCTAATTGAAATATGCCCTAATCTAACCATCATAAGCAGGTAAATAAAAGGGAGAAAGACGTGGGGTTGGAAGACATACACCACACACACGCACACTTATTACAACATTGCCCTCGCGCAGAGGGTCCGAATAAATAATATACAGTCCCAAATGAATAATTAAAGTCCCAATATGTACAAAACCCTAATTAATTAACAAATTAAATTAGGAAAACAATAAATTGTCATGTAAGCCAGGGACTGCCTCAAATCTGCTTCGGATGATGAATGATGCATGCTCCGGTTGCCTTTGTCGGAAAATCCCTTGTGATGCCCCGGTTTGCCTCTGTCTGCAATTGTTCTTGGAATGCATGCCAAGCTCCGGAAGGCTGCCGATTTCTGATTTGCCTTGTAGACCAATGGACCAGCAGCTCTTGGACCAATTTTGGGAGCTTTTCACCTCTGGAAAGCAGCCTCAAGTTGCTGGAATGGAGGATGGAGGCCTTGTGCTATGAGGTGTAGGGTAAATGGTGTAAGGCTTTTAGGGTTTAGAGGGTTGAAGTATAGAGAGAGTGAGAGTTGTAGGAAAAGGCTACAAAACCAAATTTTCTAACCTTCCAAAATGCAGCTGGGGGTGCTGGTTATATTGGCAAAGGAATGGAGGAAAGGGGGGGAAATCAAATTCAAATTTCCCCCCCAAAGAGTCCCCCTCGGATACAGGATCTGAGGGGAAAAAGAGGTCACATCTGTAAGGAACCTGGTGAGGGGGTCATGGCCGGGCAGGTTTTAAGGGTTCAGGTGGCTGGCCGGCTACCTCCCTTGGCCGGCAGACCAAGGGTCAAAAGGGGCAAGCATAATTACTGGTCGGCCACCTCAAAAAGGTGGCCTCCCATGTGTGCACAACACAACTATGTGATTGAAACCCAGAAAAAGTGAACTAGGAGAGAGAAAAGACCATTTTTTAGAGGGGGTCAAAAGGGTCAGGCACAATTACTGGTCGGCCACCAAATATTGGTGGCCTCCCAGGTGTGTACAACACAAATATGGGGTTTAGGGTTCAAGAAAGTGGCTCTAGGGTGGTCAACATTAGCTTTCAAGTGAGGAAAACGGGCGTCGGAGAACGATGAAGAAATAAAACTGGTTTTTTTGGAACAATAGCTGGCCTCCCACCCTCCTACAAGCTTCCTAACTATAAAAATAAGGTCTCCACCAAAAAAGAACCAAAACGGATGCAAAACGGAGGTTCGGGGACCGAAATGCGCGGCCCGAGGCCCCGAAAATGGGCTGTTGCACCGGAGGTGGCGCTTGACCACGAAGTTGGTCTCTCAGACCCCAGTGTCCCTAAAAAGGGAGGAAATAAGATGTATGCCAAAAACCTGAGCAAACGGAGATGGTTAGGTGGTCCCGAACTGAGGCACACGGCCGTTGGCTCTGAAAAATCGGAAAACGTGCTCCAAACGGGAAAAATGGCCTACGACCACGAAACGTAGCCTACGGCCATTGAGAGATGATCTACGAGACCTCTCCCTTCCTTCGGGAAGAGAAAATAGAGAAAACAGAGCCTGGTTCACAAACCGAGGCAAGGCACGAAAGAGTCCGGAAGTCCGGAGGCAAGGCTTGCAGCCGGGACTCTGAAACTTCTGAACGAGCACAATATGCAATATCACCGAGCGCTCAATCAGTGACGTCTGAGTCTTAAGGTAGGTCAAAAATGGGGTGTCTACAGATACCCTCCAAACCGTTTTGACGGAACTCCAATCTATGCGGGTCTTATTTCACACCGTCCCTATTGATAATCCCTTTGCTCAAGCCGAAACCTCTCACAATCAGTCCCTACCTGCCAGAAACACCCATATACTAGCCCATGGTACCAAGCACAACCCCGACTGAAGTCACACCCATTTAAAACTCTCCTTTCTGAAGTTTAGTGGGGACGATCCAACATGTTGGATTTATAAGGCTGAATAGTACTTTGACTTCAAGGGTGTGGTCCCTGATCAACAGGTGCAACTTGCATCCTTCCACCTAGAAGACATAGCTCTATAGTGGCTTCGATGGTTGATCAAGTTCAGAGGTCCCTTAACCTGAGACGAATTAACCAAAGCCATGTTGCTCCGCTTCAGACCAACCGACTATGAGGATCTGTCAGAAGCTTTGACCCGCCTCAAACAAACTTCGACAATCGCAATCTACCAAGAAGCATTCGAAATGCTCTCACATCGGGTTGACGGGTTACCCGTAAACTACTTAATTGGGTGTTTCATAGCCGGTCTTCGTGATGACATACGCTTGGATGTTAAACTCAAACAGCCACGAACATTGGCGAACACCATTGGGGCAGCACGGTTAATCGAAGAGCGTAACAACTTACAAAAAAAAAGGAGTAGTACCTATCGTTCCCAAGTGGCTACTGTAACTCCAAGGTTTGCTCCGACTAGCACAGCGGGAGTCTTAGGACCTCTACCCGTGCAGAAAATGGGTCAGTCCTCGACCATAGCTCCAATTCCATTCTGGCGAATTACAAGTCAAGAGGCACTAGAACGCCGTGAAAAGGGCCTGTGCTACTATTGTGACGAGAAGTTCACTCCAGGTCACCGATGTCAAAGACCCCAGCTGTGTATGATTGAAGAATCACTAACACTCGAACTTGCCGAGGCCACGAACTCTAACGATGAATCTGATATGACTGAGCCACTGCCAGAAATCTCATTCCATGCGATAGTAGGAACGGAGCATCCTCAGACATTTCAAGTAGTGGGTAAATTGAAAAATAAATCTGTGACGGTTCTCATTGATAGGGGGAGCACCCACAACTTCATCGACCAAGCCGTAGTCACCAAATTCGGGCTTCCCGTTACACGCGATCAGAAGCTGCAGGTCATGGTTGCTAATCGGGACAAAATCAATTGCGAAGAACGATGCCTTGGGCTCACCCTCCTTATCCAAAACTTTCCGGTTTAAGCTGTTTTTTATGTTTTACCCGCAGCAGCGTGTCAGACAGTGTTGAGGGTCCAGTAGTTGGCCACCCTTGGGCCGATTAAAACCAACTATAGCAAGCTCACCGTGTTTTTCCAGTAGGGAGGTAAATCTTGTATTTTGCAGGGACTTAAACAACCAGCCCTCACTGCCTTGAACGACAAGGAACTTCTCTACCTCAATGGCACAGCCGTGCTCTTTCAAATCATGCCATGCGACGTACCGACTCCAGTCATCGATCACCCTGCTGACCTCGGCCAGATCCTCATAGAATTTCAGCATGTCTTCGTCGTCTCCGACACTTTGCCACCAGTACGAGCCCATGATCATCGGATTCCGTTGAAGCCCAACTAAGAGCCCATGAGTGTCTGACCTTATCGATACCCTCATTATCAAAAACAGAAATTGAAAGAATGGTGAAGGAATTTCTGGATTCAGGTCTGATCCGTACAAGTACGAGTCCATTTTCTTCACTGATGTTACTTGTCAAGAAAGCGGATGGTGGTTGGCGGTTCTGTGTTGATTACCGAGCTTTCAACAATATTACAATCAAAGATAAGTACCCGATCCCTGTCATAGATGACCTCCTCGACGAATTACATGGATCCAGGTATTTTTCTAA
Organism: Camellia sinensis; assembly: GCF_055761805.1. Lineage (NCBI taxonomy): Eukaryota > Viridiplantae > Streptophyta > Magnoliopsida > Ericales > Theaceae > Camellia > Camellia sinensis. The sequence continues at coordinate 54,126,812 of NC_138962.1, forward strand.
ACTAGACCTCCGCGCCGGATACCATCAAATAAGGGTTCACGGGGCTGATATACACAAAACTACTTTCCGCACACATGACGGACATTACGAATTTGTTGTTATGCCCTTCAGCCTTACAAACGCCCCCTCCACCTTCCAGAGTTTGATGAACGACTTACTACGACCTTACTTGAGGAAATTCGTTCTGGTTTTTTTTTGATGATATCTTAGTGTACAGCAAAAATTGGGTTGACCAACTGGGCCACCACCGTACGGTCCTTCTTGTTTTATCCAACAATCAGTTGTTTGCCAAACAATCTAAATGTTGTTTTGGCGTGTTACAGGTGGCATACTTGGGACACCTAATTTCAGTGGCAGGGGTGGCCGTCGATCCCGGAAAGATTAGTTCAGTCCTCGAGTGGCCAACTCCCACTTCCGCTTGAGGTGTTCGCGGCTTCCTTGGCTTAGCCGGATACTACCAAAAATTTATCAGAGGCTTTGGCGGGATTGCTGCGCCTCTCACTCGCTTATTATCCAAAGATGGGTTCCAATGGACTTTTGAGGCCGCCACTGCGTTCTCACAACTCAAACAGGCTCTCACATCTCCTCTAGTCCTACGCTTACCAGATTTTTCACAGTATTTTGTTATCGAATACGATGCTCTGGGGTAGGCATTGGAGCTATTTTGTCACAACAAGACCAACCAATAGCCTACTTCAGTGAAGCTCTCAAACCATCGGCCTTAGCTTTATCAACTTACGAGAAAGAGATGCTAGCAATAGTTAAGGCCATTAGCAAGTGTAGACCATATTTAATCGGCAAACCATTCATTGTCCGAATTGATCAGAGAAGTTTAAAATACTTGTTAGAGCAACGGATCACAACGCCAGTACAAACACGGTGGTTACCAAAAATTCTCGGCTATGATTATACCATTGAGTACAAGAAGGAAAATGAGAATGGTGGTGCTGATGCTCTCTCACGGGTTGGCGAACTAGAATTCCTCGTTGTGTCGTTGCTCGTTGCGGATTGGTGGGCCATGCTCCAACAAGAGGTTGCCATCGATCGATTCTACAGTCAATTATTGGGATCCATACCATCACACCTCCAGCCACAATACTCTTTACGTGATGGGGTTCTTTTCAAAGGTGAGAGCATCTATTTGAGTCTTTCTTCGCCATTACTTCCGGTTATTTTATCAACACATCACTCATCACCGGTTGGCGGACACTTTGGCTATCATAAAACATTGAGCCGCATTAACTCAAGCTTTACTTGGCCTTCCATGCGAACTGTGATTAAGGACTTCATAAAAAATTGTGATGTTTGTCAACGATGCAAATTTGATTGTTTGCGCCCTGCCGGCCTCTTACACCCATTGCCAATACCCATTAAAGTGTGGACTGACATTTCTATGGATTTCGTCGAAGGGTTGCCACCGTCCCAAGGTCAAACGGTCATCATGGTGGTCGTTGATCACTTGACTAAATATGCCCATTTCATACCGCTCAAGCACCCCTTTACTGCCATAATCGTGGCCAAAGTCTTTATTGCACAAATTGTCCGTCTTCATGGCATGCCAGCATCCATTATAAGTGACCGTGACAAATTTTTTATGAGTTTATTTTAGAAAACTTTATTTCACATCCAGGGTACAGCTCTTTGCATGAGTTCTAGCTATCACCCACAGACCGACGGTCAAACGGAAGTAGTTAATCGCACGCTCGAGCAGTATCTTCGGTGTTTCACACATGGGTAGCCAAGGAAATGGATGGACTGGGTTTCATGGGCTGAATATAGCTACAATACTTCCACTCACTCTTCCACCAAAATTTCCCCTTTTGAAGCTGTGTACGGACTACCTCCACCCACTTTACTTTCCTACATTCCAGGAACAACAAAAGTGCAGGCTGTTGACGACCTTTTGCGCAGCCGTGATGACATTCTCACTGTATTGCGTCGTAATTTGACTGTCGCTCGTGACTGAATGAAATCCCAAGCTGACCAACATCGACGGGAGCTTGTTTTTGAGGTCGGCGATTTTGTGTACCTCAAACTCTAACTCTACCGACAGAAATCAGTGGCTTCTCGCAGCTTTGTGAAACTCTCACCTCGGTTTTTTGGCCCTTATAAGGTTTTTGCTCGAACTGGTCCAGTAGCGTACAAGCTCGAGCTACCAGTGAATTCCCAAATCCACGATGTCTTTCATGTTAGTCTCCTCAAAAAACACGTCGGTCCTATCACTACTGTCTCCCACCAACTTCCGCCAGTTTCGGACACACACGAGGTCCTTCCTCAACCTGAGGCCGTGTTGGACACCTGTATTGTTCAAAAGGGTCTTTATCGCCCCAAGTCCGAGGTTTTGGTTAAATGGGTTGGGGCGCCCATTGAAGATGCAACCTGGGAGAATCGTTGGCGTTTTTCGAAGTCTTACCCTGACTTTATCCTTGAGGACAAGGATAATTCAATGGGGAAGGAATGATATGTCTCTGCCTCGCAGCCTTAGCATGAGAATAGGAACTGCTGCCTCAAGAATAGGAGTTAGTGTAGGCTGTTTTCAGTAGTGGGTGTATTGGTTGCTTCCACAATTCCACAATTAGTGCCACATCTTTCTTGCATTATTATTTTCCATTGTTATTTTCGGCAGTTGGTATTTTCTCATTCCTGCAGTTGATATGTTCTCATTTGGTTTATAAATAGCCAGGGAACTCTTGGAATAAATATATGGAATTACAGTCACAATCTCTCTCTCTTTCCTTTCTAAGCCTCTGTTCCTCTCTTTCTTGGCTCTTCACTTGCTTTTCTTATACAAATTACATATTAGATTACTTAAGTTAGAAGAGAAAAGAAAAAAAAATGAAATAATTATGATTTCTATCCTTTTTGTTTGGTTATATTTCATAAGAGAAAAGAACATAAATTGTTTTAAGTTATATTATCAAAATAACATTTTATATTTTGTTAATCATTTTATTTCTTTTATTTTTACAGGGACAAATTTGGTATTATGAAAATATAAGAATTTATTGATTTTTTTTTCTCATAATCTCTCTACTTTTGAAAAGATTGAAAATGAAAGTTATAAGATAAATGTGTTTCTTTCTATTTATCTTCACTTAAATTATCTAAACAAGTAAAAGAAGCGCATCTCTTAAATTCTTTTCTTTTATCTTCAAATCACCCAATCCAAACATAGTGTAAGTCAGGGTGAGGTGATTGTCGTGCCTCATGCGTGTGTCATAGCCCTTGCTCTCAATCTTGCCCTTGTGAAAATTGGGAGTGACTGGAAGAATGTTATACATCTTTGCGTGTCAGAGGGGTGCCACCATGGGAGCTCGTGCTATGATAAGCGATATTCGATCGATGGCTAACAGTGGGGGTTTGGCTTTCAAATGGTGTCCCAGAGCTGGTAATGTGGGCTGCACATTGGACAACCTCAGCATGCTTGCATGGTACTTCACCTACTAATTGGGTTGCCCAGCCTCCTTTGGTTTTTCTTGGGTGTCTACAGTTCAATTCTGAGTAATTGAAGTTTCTTTTTTTTATATATATATTTTCAAATGTCTAATTTCTCTATATTATGCTGTTGGACATGGAGTCAAGACTCTCTTCTTGCAGCCCTGTCCTTGCACCCGTCCTTGCAGGCTTTCGGACCTACTTTTAGGCCCAATTTTGATAATCTGAACCGTTCATATTTTATAATTTATTCAGTATATCATATCTGTAAAAAATCAAGTTGATCGGATATTAGAAAGTATGTGTTCGGAAAACTGTTTATTAAATTATTTAAAAAATAGTTTTTAGTTCAATTTTTCGAATACATACTTTCTGATATCCGATCAACTTGATTTTTTACAGGTATGATATAATGAATAAATCATAAAATATGAACGGTTTAGATTATCAAAATTGGGTCTAAAAGTAGACCCGAAAGCCTGTAAGGACGGACGCAAGGACGGAGGCTGCAAGGTGAGGATCCTGATTCGTTGGACATGAGGCATTGGGGGTGTTTGGTGGAGCTTTTTTAAGTTAATTTATGGCTTTTGACTTTTAAAAAGTTATTTTGGATTGTTTGGTTAAATTTATTTCAAACAGCTTCTGATTCTAACAACTTATTTTAAGTCAAAAAAGCTGATTCTGAGAAGCTACTCACTCCTTACTTCTGATTATCAGCTTCTGCTGTGAACATGTTAATTCACGGTTATACTTTTAGATTTTTTTATTTTTTATTTTTTTAAAAATAATAAAAACCCAAATGGACTATTAAATATTATTATTATTTTTTATAAAAAATATAGACACATAGTGATTAATAAAAAATAAAAATTAATTGAAAAACTACTTCACAGCTTATTTAACAAACACTACTCAGCAAGTTAAACCTATAATCCAACAGCTATACCAAACAGATTAACAGTTTCTGATTAAAGTCATAATCTATAATCTGTTGAGCTATAATCTATAATCTGTTTTAACAGTTACACCAAACAGCACCAATGTCATTTGTCAGGCTAGAATGGTGTTTGAAATAATCTAAATAAACCTATGTTTTAAAATTTTATACAAAGATATGTAAAAAATAAAAAAAATGATGTGACCAAAAAATAAAAGTGTGTATTTTTTTTTTTTTAAGTTATGCCAAATAATCACTAGACTTCACAACTCAACAAACCTCTCAAGCAAAAGTTTTTTTTTTTTTTTTTTTTTTTTTGTTGTTGTTGCTGGTTTTTTTTTTCCTTGTTTTTTTTTCCTGATTAATTATATTTTTTAATTTATAATTTGATTAAAATTTTATTTTAATCTTTATAATTTTAATTTAAATAATTTGTTTTCTACACTGTAAATCTAGTTTCAATTTAATTATTTTGTTAATTTTACCTACCCATACAACTTAAAAAATTAATAAATATTTTTAAATTGTTTATTTTAATATTCAATTTAAATCAAAAGAGAACATTAAAATATTAAAAAATTGATAAAATATTTTAAAATTATTAATTTTAATCTCCAACTTAGACCGAATAATTAAATTGAAACTAAACATAAAATATAAAAATCAAAATATACAAATTAAAACTATAAAGATTAAAATAAATTTTAGTTCAAATTTAATAAATGAAAAGTCTAATTTAACCCCCCTGTTTTTTTAAAGAAGGAAAAGCCATTGCTAGGTTCACACAAAAGTCAAAGCCAATTTCCTCATCTCCAACCTCACTCACCTTTCACCTCTGTTTGGACGCAGAAGAAACCTAGCCCTACCTTCCTTCGTCAAATCCTCCGTCGCGAACAGACTAGTATCTGTTCGCGCAATTTCCAATCTCTCTTTCTCTTAGGGTTTACGCAGTCCATGAAACGATCGCCATGTCCAGATCCGATTCATCTAACTGAAGGTAAAACCTCCTCTACGGATTCCTGTTTGTTTTGACGGAAAACATCGGGGAAAGTTTTTCCAACAAATCTAAACTAAATTATCAAAAAATGAAAAAAAGGAACTCGGGACACATTGAATAATATATTTTCCAGGAAAATCTTTCCAGGCACTATTGACAATGGAAAATTTTGATTTTGCAGGTGATATTTCTTGTGTTGCATAATCAGTAGTGGTTGTGGTGGTGGAGGAGATAGAGAGATGGCTAGGGATAGGGATTTGTCGAGGTCGCCGTTGTACCGGCGAAGGTATTCGCCGTCGACGTCCCCTGTGGGGCACAGGTATAGCCGGAGAAGCAGAAGAGATAGAAGCCGATCTCCACATTCTTATAGCAGGTGATACCCGATTACTTCGTTTTTTTTTTTTAGCTCAAACTTTGCTTATTGACTCTTGTGGAATCGAATTTGGATTCAGTCTGGTCGTACAGTAGGTATCTGATTCGATTAGGGTGTGTTTGGATCATGGATTAAAAAGGTAATGGGAAAGATAAGAAGATAATCAAGGGGAAAAAGTAAATGTCTTTTTGGTTTCCTATTATTTTTCTTTGTAAATCCCTCTACAAATTTATGATCCAAACACAAACTTAAAAGAGTTTTCAATTGATCCGAGAGTTTAGGATTATGTAGTTTTATACTTGAGCCAAAAATATAGGTGGATTTGATGATCAGTGGAATGCACTTGGGTTGTGTCGTGGTTAATTTGAAATTGGGAGCAGAACTTATTTCTCTCGGGAATTCTGAGCACTGACACTACGGTATTGAAAACAAATTGTGCTTTTGTAGAGTAAACAAGTTTAAATCTTTATTAAACTTGTTTGTCAAATTTGAGTTTCCAAAAAAAGAATGAACTTGATCTCATTGGACATGAATTTTCACATGGTGTTGCTCATGTTATTGCCTTTACATTTTATAGCAGATGGGTATGGATAGTTGTATACTCTTTGTATTGCTTATGACATGTTGCTGCTCTGAGAGTCTTCGCTTCCCATGACTATGCTTATAGTTGTTGACGATGATGCTTTCTACAAGTATTGTCCATTTTTAACTCAATCTGATGATTATGCTACTCAATTTGTAAGCAGTAGGGGTTGTCTATTTGTCCAACTTCTGGAGAGTTTTATCTTTGCGATGCATAGTGGAAATATGCTAAAAGGAGAAATTTGTAGCATAACATCAATAATAGTGTATACATGAGTAAGATAGAACACATTTGTTTTTCCTAGAAACTTAAAAAAGGCAGTTTCTTCCCTTCAAATGGGAAGTGAGCAGGTGATGGGTGCCGATTGGTGTCCTTTCGTTGCTAGATTCTTTATCAGTTTCATGTGATAAAAGAGGGAGCACCCAGTTTATTCTTAGCAATGTTTGAGGTAATTGTACATGCTTCTATACTTATTGTGCTAGATGGTGTCTTGGCATGGTGCTATAATGTATATGCCACAATTCCCAAAATTGTAATTGCTGCTCAGTAACTTATATGTTATTGCACAGACGAAGAAGTCAGTCAATTTCCCCTAGACGCCACAAAAGTCGTTCTCCAACTCCAAGCCGGCGTAAAACTCGCTCTCCAACACCGAGGCGTTATAAGAGACAAAGAAGTATTAATACCTCATTGTCTCCTATAAGTAAATCTCGTAGTCCAAGTAGCGGGTCAATAGGCACCAAAAGTGCCAGTGAAAAACTGAGAAAAGAAGAAGAGAAGAAAAGGTATATTAATTGCTCTATGTTCTTATCCTGATTAAATTTTTTTAATATTTCTTTATTGTTTTTTTCTTTTTGTACATCCTTAGAATATAGTATGTTTGTTTCTATCCTTATCTGTGCATTTTGAAAGTACACAGGTCACACTTGTACTGGCTTAATGGCTTCTTCTTTTTTATTTTTTATTATGTACTGTAGATAAACTGCAACCTGAACTTGCATTTCTGATTGTGCACAAGTTATAGTGATCTGCATTTTAGCATATTTTTCTTGCATATTTGTGTTTAGATACATGTACGTTTTGTCATTCTAGTTATTTTATTTTTGGATGAGAATGACAAACACATGGTAGTTCCTTGGTTCTTAATAAAGCCATTAGCCACATTTCAATTACCTTGCAGCTTCAATTTTTTTCCTTTGCTTCGGAGTGGATGCCTTTTCACAATGTTAATTCCAATGTACCTGAGCTAAAGAATAACATGAGACAAATAAAACTTAAGAGAACCTTCTATTTTATAGGATAAGTGTGCATTGCAGGTTCTTTAAGAAAATAGGAGGCCTTACAGTGAACCTGTATATATTATCAAAAGGTTTTGTTTGTATGCTCAACTTAATTGGCTCGTTTGGGAAATCGGTTATTTTAGTAGGCTATTTTAGTTTTTGACTATTTTAGTAGGTTAATATATTTGTGTTTGAGAAGAGGGTTAGATTTTTTGTAATTGGATGTAATGTTTGTGAGAGAAAAAAGTGAAATTATTATGGGTTTGATGTGACATTTTATCTTATGGGTTATTTTAGCCTATTTTATCTCTCTGTAGATTTTAGCCAAAAAAGCCAATTTTTAGCTTCCCAAACACTCCCAATGTATGTTCTACAATACTTTCTTGAAGTTCACCTTTACGACGCTCTCTCCTAATTTTTATAACGCTAGACTTGGTATTCAAAGACTCAACCTCATAGCTGCCAAGTGAAATGGGCATATTGTGGTGCAACGAAATTTTGATAATGATTGCTTCACATGAGCAGCATTTCATGCGTTATTTATCTGTAGAATATTGGAAGGATTTATCCAAATCCAGTTTAAGGTCCATAATCTGGGCTATGCATTTTTATAATTAATTGTACCTTTTTAAAGATTTTCAGGGCAAAGTAATTTCTATTCTCTTGTTTACATGGAATTAGGTTTTTTTGGTATGCTTTTATTTTTTATTTTGTGATCTTCAATACTACATTGTTTGGGTGTTCTTGAAGTGACGAAAGGAAAGTTGTCACTGGTTATTGATTCATTACCATTTATCATCTGTGCAAAATAAAGTTGTCATCAATGTATTTTGGCCTTTCCCATGTTCTCTCTTTTAATGATTTATTGGGCAAAAAGGTTACTTTTAGGTACATATTTTCTTAAAACGGGAAAATAATAAGCTTGGGTGCTAGTAATTTAAGTGTTTTTTGTCACAAAGGTTAATTAATTCTAGCATAATTTTTTGTTTTTTTATGTGATTGTCTGGCATCAAGATTGCGTATTGTTAGCAATTTATGGTATCAAGTAAATGTGATTGCAAAGGAAGTTATCCTCCTGCATTTTGGAGAACGTTTCTTGAGCCCCAAATACTGAGTGTAGTCCTTTTAAGAATTGCCCATTTCCAGCTTTGCATAGATTTTTTTTCTTTTTTTTCTTTTCTCTCTTGGAAATCTTTTCAACAAGCTGTCAGGGTGTGGATCCATTCTTTGAGGACATTATTGACTCTTCATAGATCAATTTGTCATCTGAGTTGGACATTACACCCTGGCGATCATCGTGCTTTCTTTATGGTAACCATGCTCGTGTTACCAGAACGTGGTTGAGTGCATTCTGAGTACAAGAAATGTAGCTAAATGCCATCATTAGAGGTATGTTGATCCTAAAGCTGCTGAAGTGCTACCAAATAAAAAATGGTGAGCTAGGGTTTGCAAATTTTTTTTTTTTTTTTTGGGGGGGGGGGGGGGGGGGGGTGGATAAATTAGCTAGGGTTTGCTTTTGGGACCTAGGGTTTGGATAGAGCTGAGGCTTTATTGTCAAGGCATTATGAAAATGAGATGTTTGCAAATTAGTATTATTGACAAAGTATAATATCATCATTCTTTCTTGTATTAAAATATCATTCCTCTTGCAAGTGACAAGATTTCAGTTTGTGTTTTTAATATTGACTTATGTTTTCATATGGCTTAATTTCTTTAGCTTTCAAAAATTCCCCCCCACCCTTTTTTTTTGTTGTATTTTTCTTTATTTTAACTCGTATATCATCAAGGCATTCATGAAAATTGGTCAGAAGTCAAGGCTATTGAACAGGATAGCCCTCAACCTTGGTGAAGGTGAATTTAATCCCACACTGTCTAAGTAAGTTGATTGGCAGACTTTCTGGCATCTTGAAGCTTGGTTGCTAATGATGGTACACTTGTGGAGAGATCCAATTCATTTTGGCTTCATTGGTGGAGAAAATCAATATTTTTAGTTATATTTTGGCCTCATTAGATTTTGTGTTTTTAGTTATATTTTTTTTGTGCACTATCTAGGAAGTTTATTTAACGTGAATAAGATATGGAGATTGCATTAGCCTGGATGAGAGTATGGGGTTGAAAAAACTGAGTTGGCTTGGGATATGTTGGCCTATGGGTGTCAATGAAGTCTTTGGTTTGGATGTGAGTTAACCTGGAACTTGTCCTACCTGCCAAAGTTGCAATCGTAGATTATCAAACTTTAATGCTGTGTTTGGTACAAGGGTTAGAAAGTAGGAATGGAACGGAGCAACAATGGAATAGGAATACCCTGTGAATGGGTTGTGTGTTCCAGCCAATATGTTTCATTTGGTGGAAGGAATGGATCTGATATCGTTTTCAAAATTACATTTTCATTGTGTTAAAAAATTAACCTGAAATTGAAAGGCAATAATTTGATTTAATGTACTAAAGGAGGGAGGAAGCTCTTTCCCTCTAGAAGCACGGGCACGGGCACGGGCACTTAACATGACACAGACATGCCGAGATGTTAAATTTTAGAAAATGCAACGTAATACTAAATCCTAAAACTTAGATGAGGGGAGATTAATATGCATAAATCTATATTGTTTTCCTTTTATCATTGTATCCTTATAATGTGTCTCATGTGTATCTAAATGATGGACATGTGTGTCCCCAAGTGTCCAGTGTTTTTGTGTCTAAAAAGTTTTTTTAAAAAAATAGTACGACGCATCTGGAGTTGTGTTTTGACACATGCTGTGAAGTGTTTGATGAGTGTCGGTGTCGGAACGTGTCGGACATGGACACACCTTAGAAGTGTCCGTGCTTCTGAGCTTTCGGTCCCCTCTTATCTTACACAAAAAAATTGGGCAGATTGGCTTTTTTGGGTGCAAGATGATTTCTTTGCCCCTCCTATCCCTTCCAATACCTACTCTCATCTCTCCTACAAAACAAATGAAAGATGCCTCTTTCCTTCCTTTCTTCCCTTCCCCTTTTTGCTTCCATCTTTTCGTCATACCAAACATGGCTTGACTATTCCTCTAAATAATTTTGCACACAGTGGAATTACTGGCTTTTGTCATTCCTTTCTAACACCTAATCAGCATAAAGCTATGGCGGTATATATTTTAGACAATTTAGAATTTTGCTTTGACAAAACACTATATAATGCTAGGATACAAGTATTATGATGATTAGTTTTAAAACTGCGACAGGTTACTTTGACATTCTTCTCCACAGGCTTTTTTGAAGGAAGATACTGCTATAGTTCAACTTGTTATATTTGATGATCAATTGGATGCTTCGTTTATCTACTGTTCACCAGTTTTGAAACTCATTTGTTTGGATCAGGAATCGGTTAGAGGTATGCCTTAAAAGCATGAGCATAATTTTTGTGCCTTTGTCATCATGAAGGTTAGTTTGTCATTCAGTATATGTATAATAAGTAGAGAGGGAAAAAGGGAAGTTTGCTATGTCAGTTGCCATTTCAGTTTTGCTGTTACCTGGCTTCAACAGGCATTTGTGGAATTGAAAATGCTGTATTTTCCTCCACTGTCCCAGCCTCAGTGGCCATTTCTTGCGTAACTTCCCTCTTGTTCTATCAGGCGTCAACAAGAGGCGGAAATGAAACTGATAGAAGAAGAAACTGCAAAAAGAGTGGAAGAAGCCATACGGAAGAAAGTTGAAGTCAGCTTGAACTGTGAGGAGATCAAGCTGGAAGTACAGAGGCGATTGGAGGAAGGTCGGAAGAAACTTCTTGATGAGGTTGCAGCTCAACTTGAGAAGGAGAAGGAAGCTGCTCTTATTGAGGCAAGACGAAAAGAGGCTAGTATCTTAATTTTTTTTTTTTTTTTTCCCTAGTTCCTTTCTTATTTTTTTATGCGACAATGCTACGTAGCTCAAATTTTGTGGCTCAAAAGTGGCTCAAATGGCCAAAACGACGTCGTTTTGAATACAGAACAACATAAAAATGGCCAAAACGACGTCGTTTTGGCCATTTGAGCCACTTTTGAGCCACAAAATTTGAGCTACGAGACATTTTCCTTTTTTATGTTTTGTTGGTAGTCTTGCAGTTACCCATCAACAAAGGGCCTGTTCGGTATCACTTATAAGTTAGCTTTTATGATAATAGCCTTTTAGATTATTAGTTTAAAAGGTTTGAAATAAGTTGTAAATCTGTTTGGCACCACTTGTGATATTATGTGAAAAAATTTGAACATATTGGGTTTACTAAGCTGTCACTTAGCACTTTTATTGTGTAAATACTCACAATGTCCAAAAGTTATAATTAAAACAAAAGAGATTAGGCTCTTTTTTTTGGTCTCTTTTGTTCGTATATATAGGGTTTCAAATAAGCAAAAACAAACAAAACAAAACAAATAGAGTTACAAATTGTAGCTCAAAAAAAGTTTTTTCTCCCACTTTTCTGGGTCAAATTAGTTGAAAAGGTCAAATTTAGTTATAAATTTAAATTGTAACCAAACACTATTAGATGTTTGGTAATGTTTATAGTTTTGTTTTAGTTTACAGAAAACATTAAACATGTTTATGTTTATTTTGGGCAAAAACAAAAAACATGTTTGGTACATAAGTATTTTAAATTGGAAAAAGAGTGGTAGCTCGAATTGGAGGGGCTCGAATGGCCCGAATTTATGTTGGTTGAACGTCTGCCCGGATGACCGGGTGAAAGATTGTCTACCGCGGTTGTCACCATTGTCAATCACGGCTGTCAACCTCCTCACCGGACGACTGCCCGGACGTCCGCCCGGACGACCGGCAAAGTGAATTTCGAGTCATTCGAGCCAACTTCATATTCGAGCTACCAAGCATTACTCTTTTAAAATTTTGTTTTGAAAATAAGTGACAAGGGTTGGCTATGGGAGGTGGTGGTTGATGGTTGGAGATGGTGGCCGGAGGTTGTTGTTAGTTGTGGGAGGTGGGTGGCTGAAGGTGGTTACTGCCGGTGGGAGGTAGTTGGCAGCACTGACAAGAGGTGGTGGCCAGAGCTGGTTGGCAGAGGAGGTCATCGGCGATGGTAGCCGATAGTGATGAGCTATGGGCAGTGGTTAGAAAGGTTGGGAGAAGATGAAGAAATGAAATAAATAAATAAACAAGGAAAACCAACTTTTTTTGTTTACAAATTTTTACCATTTTTTAAAAGCAAAAACAAAAATTAAACGAGTTTTTATTTACAGTTTTCAAAAATTCTGTAAATATAAACAAGTACTACAAAACAGTTCAAATTGAATCTCGACAAGATTGGCTTGGCCTTTATAGGGAAGACAAAATTGTTCTGGGATACAACTGCTGCATACTTTTGTTTGAAATTTAAAAGCTGCTATTGTTTCCAGTCCCCGCCAAAGCAACAACACAGTTCTTGATCTTCTGCAATGTGAGGAAAATAACAGGAATTTGTGTTTTTTTTGGGGTGCAGGAACAAGCTCGAAAAGAGAAGGAAGAGCTGGAGAGGATGATTGAAGAGAACAGGAGGAAGGTGGAAGAAGCTCAGAGGAGGGAAGCTTTAGAGCAGCAGAGGAGGGAGGAGGAACGGTACAGAGAACTGGAGGAGCTGCAAAGACAAAAAGAAGAGGCCCTGCGAAGGAAGAAGCAACAAGAGGAGGAAGAACGTGCAAACCAGATGAAATTGTTGGGCAAGAACAAATCCCGGCCAAAATTGTCATTTGCGCTTGGCTTGAAATGAAAGAGGGATTCAATTTCTTGTTGTGTTGTTTTTTAAATTTGCCAACGTTGCTTTTTCCAATTTGAAGAAAGTTATTGGTTGCAACAGTTTTTTGGGGTATAGTGTTATCCATGCTCTGGGGTTCTTTGTCTTGCATTCATCTTTCTCCAGTGTAAATTTGTTTGTGTTTGGTATATCATGAGTCAAATACGCTTGAGATATCTGGTCCGCATGCTTAAAACTCACTCTTAAAAACTGACTTGACATAACTCTTAAAAAACAGACTCGACAATTGGGTTCCAAGGGAAGGGTGTCTTCATAAGTTTATATTTACATTATTGTTTTGGAAAGTAGGAAAAAAAGTTAGCTTATTAAATTTTTTTCTTTTTCAAAAAAAAATATACAAAAAAAAATGATGGGGTGATGTGATCTAAATAAGTTAAAAAGTTGACTTTTTGTCCTTTTCAAATTGACATGGTCAAGTCTTTTGTTAAGTGATGTCGGATTCGAAACATAGCGTTATGCATTGCACTTGATGTTCATGGCTGCCCATTTTAGTAACATTCAATTAACGGTAGCCGCTCTTTTAATGATTTTACTTACTTATGGTTGTCCATTTTAATAACATTGAGTCAACGATAGCCATTCTCTATTAGTGATTTTATTTATCTATCAATATTTGACATCTAAATAGATGTCTTATTATTTTTTTTAAGTTACCCGTTTTAAGATTTGTTCCATAAATTAGTAATCCTTCTTATTCCATACCAACGCAGCTCGTTTAATGTCAAAATGATACAAATTCTTGAGTAGAATTCATTTTAAATATCTAGTTTGGAAGAGAAAGTGTGATTTCTGAAAAATTTCTAGATATTTTGAGTGTATTTATTTCTTAGGTGATATTAAAAAATCAAGTTTAAAATTTTTCTATGTAATTGGGTGAAGTATTATTTAGATAATGCTACGTGATGCTTTTGGATTGATGAATAATAATTACCCATTCGTCATCTAATCGTAAAGTGCTGGGACTCACAATATAAAATCTTGACATGTGAACCACGTGTGACTTTAGGAGGTGTCTCTGGATTTATTGGTGCTTAACCAAGCAAGCAGCCATGTGGACCTCATTCGGAGCCCATTGGGCCAAACGGGTCGTTGGATCTACATGCTGTATCAGCCTATCTTCACTCAAAATAGGATTATGGCCCTGTTTGATAAATCTTGTTGGCATTAATAAAAAATATTTACTTAAAAAAAATCTTCTCAAATTCAAAGTTTCAAAAAGCTAGCTTTTTTCAGCATAATTTGAGTTTAAAAACTTGTAAAGGTTTTACTAAGACCCATATAATTTTCAAATATCGTGTGAACAATCTCTTGGCTTTGTTAGAAGTCCTTTGATTGCTTGTTTCCTTCTGTGATTTAAAATGAGATAGTCATTGCTAGGCCAAAAAAGAAACAAAACATTAAGATCATATTTGTTTGGACGGACTGGATAATGAGATATTTTTATGTAACGGACTGATAGTCCTGGGATATATAGTTTTTAGACTATTTGACTGAAAATTATGTGTGTCCCATGTTTGTTTTTTTATGGGATTAAATGTTTAGAAATGACTATTTTAGTGAATCTCATGTTTAATTTGAAAATTATGAAGTATATTGTTTAAATTGTTTACAATGGAATACTGAATTTGAAGAATATTTTATTTTATTTTATTTTACAAAGACCACTTTTAATTTTATTTAAATATGACATTAGAAGTATATATTCATTAATGATTTTGCTAATACAAAAAAGAAAAAAAAAAAAAAGAAGTAAGAGAAGATTATTAAAATATCGTGAGATTAATTTACATTAATTTACACATATTTAAAAAAATTCAACATGTTTAAAAAAAATTATAAAAATGAAAGAAATAAATTATATATACACTAGAGGGTTAATTTTCTCATTTAACTAGTTAATCCGAAGATTGGCATAGTCCGCCCATTTCTATCTCCCACACCCTCCATGGGATTGACTTACCCATATATGAGGGATTATTAGTCTAACCGGACTATTAGTCCGATCTTCACTTTTCCAACCAAACATTAGACTATCAACTTTATTAGACATGGAATCTAATCCCATTGTCTCATCCCACCAAATAAACATCTCTTAAGGCCCCACTTTGTAACGTTTATTTTCTCTTTTGTATGTTTGTAAAAAAAATTCAAAAAAATAAAATAAAAAATTATTTGTTACTTACAAAAAAAAATGTAATGAATTTACAAAAAAATTATTAAATTCTTTAAATAGAAAAAAATATTTTTTTCCTCTCTCTCTCTCTCTCTCTCAAAACAAGTTTTCATTTCTTTCCCCTTCACCACTTCATCTAGCCACCCTAGTGCCCCTCACCCGTTACTATTAGCCACCATCTTTGGTCACCTACCACCGATAACCTTCCATAGCCATCACTTGCCCCCCTCCACTTCTGGTCACTACCCGATCGCCGCCTACGTACCACCCTTGTGGTTAGACCCCACCTCTAACTGTTAGCTATCACTTCTTATCCCCTGTTAGTTAGCCACTTTCAAAATAAGTGTTTAAAAAATATACAAGCACCAAACATGATTTTTATTTTTTTACTTAATTTTTCTTGCTAAAAATAAATATATCTATGCTTTATTTATTTATTTATTTTTGGCTAGAAAATATATCTCTCCTTTATGTAAACAAAAAACTAAACCACAAATATTACTAAATGATACCTATAATATTTTTCCTTTTATGGATTGGATCGTACTTGGGCCCAGCACCAAAGTCAATTTAGTAATTCAATCTTCTAATCTTGTAATTTATATGGATAAATTATTCATAAACAAAGTAATATTCAATAATTATAATCACAGAATTACAGTATAATTATTCCATTAGTGCTATCACTAATGATATGGCAGTGGGTCCTACCACGAATGATTTGATGTTTTGGCCTTGGTGTTGTATTTTTTTTCTTTTTTTATTGAGTGCCATGTCATTAGTGGCCTTTTTAGAGCTTCAAAATTAGTGATCTCTATCATTGTTGTTATGATTATTAAATAAATCAAATATTATTTTTCTGAATAATATTTCTCTTATAAATTAAAAAAGAAAAGAAAAAAAGAAAAGAAAGAAGCTAACTGATAGAACCGTTTCATAAAAGAGTGAATCCCATAATAAAGTCAAATGGGCCAACAACATGGTCCATCCACCATTTACAATCCATATCCAAGCATTAAATACTAATAAATTTCTCAACTACAAAAATGTACTGGTACATCACCCTTTAAAAAATTAAAAAAGAAAATAAAAATTTGAAAAGTCATATCTGTTTGGTTGTATTCTCAAAATACAATTCCATCATATTATTTGCGTTTCACGTTTGTTTAGGAGTTTTAAATTATAATTTCACATTCACTTTTGAAAATTTGGTCGAATGCAGGAAAATTTAGACTAACCGGTCGTCCGGCAGTTTGACTGGAACGATGCAAATAATTTTTTTTTTTTTTTACAATGGACATATGTTAATTTTTATATATTCGAAAAAAATATTTTTCGAATTTTAAATTTTTTTTATGTGCTTTAATAGAATTTTGAGTTGTATGTTTAGTTATTAGTTGTAAATTTTTGTATCAAATATTATATGTCATATAAAAAATTCTCCACTCAATTCAAAACTCTCTTCAAAACTCTTTTTCCACACTCAAATTATAATTTCAAAACTCACAAACTCAAAATACAATTCCTACTCTCAAATCATATTTAGAAAACTCTACCAAACGCAACCCAAGTGTTTCTAATGAGTACTCTTTAGACATAAATAAAAGGTAAAAGATACAAAAACAGTTTTATTAAATTCAATATATTTTTATTAGAAATAATATATTTTTAAAACACTTTATATATAATTTTTTAGCATTAAATAATATATAAAGATATTTGTTAGCATTTATCATAAAAGAAAAAAGCAAGGTTAAGAATCTCAAAAAAAATTATTAAATTTTTTGATAAATACTTACATATAAGGGCGGTGATTGAGGGCCCGAAAGCCGTGCCCCGAATTGCCCGAAATTTCCATTTCAGGTAAAAAAAAAAAAAAAAAAAGGAAAAAAGAAAAAAAAAAAGAGAACAGTTTCCAAAACTGAAAATTAGGGGTATTAGGGCCAATTTTTTTAGGGCCACCAATCATTTTCCTACATATAAATATAGACTGAGTCTTGGCATTTTCTAAAAGAAAAACATATAAAAAAATCCCCAAACTCCGAGAGAGAGAGAGCCCCCACACTCTTGTTTTTGCTCTCTCTAACTACTTGTCATCATTAACATATAATTGACAAATAATAATGGGGCCCATATTCAGTCAACCGGTCACATCGTCTCACGTAAAATTTGTGACAGACACCAACGTGGTCATGTTCCCCCTCTGCCACCGTACGACTCTTTTACTCGACCCATCTCAGCCGTCCGATCCGGGCGTTTCCTCGACGTTGTCCTTTTCAGTGTCTGTCCAAAAAAAAAGAGAGGAGAATATCAAAACAAAAAAAAAAAAAAAAAAGCAAAAAACAAAAAACAAAAGAGTGAAGGTTGAAAAAGTAATTACAGAACAAGAAAAGTGATTTAGGGGTGTTTTGGTTTGACTTTTTGTCAAGTTTTTTTTGGTTGTTTTTGATGTGATTTGAAAATTTGATAAAAAGTTGTTTTTAATTTTTTTATTAATATTTATTATATTATAACATCATAATTAAATAATTAAAACATATTCACCTAATTTAGTAAATTTATAATTTTATTTATATGTGGCTCATTTTGATCTATAAAGGGTATAGTTATAATTTTACTAATAATTTTTTTTTATCTCCTCAAATGGTTTTAATGGTAAAATGGATACAAAACGCAATTTTTTTGGCAAGTTGTCAAATGGCACTTATATATTTAAGTTTCGTTTGGTACTATGATTTTTTAATTTAAAAGTTAAAAAGTTATTAAAAAATTTAAAAGTTAACAACTTATGTTAAAAAGTCAAAATTTTTCTTTTCTTTCTACTTTTTAAACATTTTTTCATAAAAAATTAAGAAGTCATCTCAAATATGTTAATTTTTTTATCTCATATTTTAATTAAAAAATTAAAAAATTACTAAAATATTCTGCTCCCAACGAGATTTTAATTTTGTAATTTTTTTTATACTTTCATTAGTTGGGCGGGGTCTCTGAAGTGTTGACGTCTGGCGATTAAATCAGAGCTCCTCTCATTACTCAGGTTGTTTTCTGTTTCCTCCGCACTCCCTAATAGCTATTGGTGTTTACTGCTTGATCTCATTTTCGTATAGACATCCACGGGTCGGGTTTTGGATTTGAGCCCAACTTACGTTAAAAAATAGAATAAATTACACTTTATCCAAACATAATAAAAAAAATTTATGTCATGTGAGAGTTAAGGTAACATTTTTTTTGTTTAATTTTGAGCATAAATTAACTTAAAGAATGAATTGAGAAAAATTTAAAACATTAAGGTCAAAAGCCAAAATAATTTAAAAAAAAGACCAAATATGAAGGGGTAAAATATAATTTATCCAAAAATATATGTATATATATATATATATGTGTTTGTTTTTTTAAACTTGACTCTAGTTTGATTTAGTTGTTTTTAAATTTGCCCTTAAATTTTTTTTATTTTTATTGTTATTATATATATATATATATATATATATGAGTTTATCCACTTAACCAAATATATATGAATTAATATATATTTTTTATTTTTAAGGAGATACAATTGTAAATGATTTTTGGTTAAATATATCAGCAAACAGCTATCGGCAACCAAAATATGAATAAAATCAAATGTGAAGTTGAACTTGTACTTTTTTTTTTTAATCCCAAGTTGAACTTGTACTGTGATTTAGCATTTGGATGTTCTAGACAATGCATGATGTTTGGGAAAATCTATAATTCTTCACAAGTAAATCAATTAATGAGAATAAAAATTAATATGAAAAAATTAAATCAAAAGCAATACAAGAATTTTTACGTGGTTTTCTCAATGTAAGGCACGTCTACGGGATTGAAATCCGATTCCACTATCAACCAAATAAGTTTCCAAACGATTACAAACGAGACATGAATGGTCTCACAAACCACTCTTAGGTAAATTCCAAATAATCACAAATAAACAAAGAGGAAAGATCTCACCAAATAGATGAACCAAAATTTTCAAAACTAGAGTTGAAGAAGATCCAAAATAACGAACCAAATTAACACCGAAAACGAAGCAAAGAACCAGCCAAATTAATTCCATTTTTCACTCACCCAAATAATTGATTCCACCAAAGTGGAGTGTGTGTAGCAGCCGTTCTCAACTTCGGGATGAGCAAAAACAATACCTAAAATATTGTGAATCTATGATTTATTATCAAAACCTTAGTTGTTTCCAAACTGAATTGGGTTTTCACAAAATTAGATATAATATATAAAAATATATCATAACTAATATCAAATCAAATTAAACTCTTTGAATAAACTAATTGGGTCCCACACTCTAATAATGAGATATACCTAACAATTCTCCCCCTACCGACTTAGGTGGAGATATCAACCATACCCGCCAAAGTTCTACACTTTAAATGTTTGTCCCTCGACAAAGTCTTATCCGAAATATTATCATCTGTGTGAACCTTTTCGAGTTGCAATAATTTCGAATCTAACACATTACGAATCCAATGGTATCTCACATCAATGTGTTTCGATCTCGAATGAAAAGTAGAATTTTTACTCAAATGAATAGCACTTTGACTATCACAATAAATCACATACTTTTCTTGCTTCAAACCCAACTCTTGCAAAAATTTCTTCAACCATAACTCTTCTTTGCAAGCTTCTGTAATGGCAATAAATTCAGCTTCGGTAGTTGAGAGAGCGACATATTTTGTAATTTAGATTGCCATGCCACAGCTCCCCCTGCAAAATTCATCAAATACCCCGAAGTAGATGTAACAACCCTCATACTGTTTACCGATTAAAGACTGATTGATTACCGATAACCATCGATTACCGTTAAACTGAATTGATTATGATCGATAATTGAATTGATTAAAGTACTGAACTGACTAACTGAAAACTGGAACTGGATTGAATGAGTACATCTGTTTGAATTGCATTTTATCTGTTGACTGTTTGTTTGATCTGTTCGTATTTTAGTGTTTAAACTGCTAATTGAAGGCCTTATCAGCGGCCGAACCTGAAATTGATTGATGTTTTTATGATCGTCATAATTAATGAGATTTTATGGTATAATTATCCGAAAACTGATTAGGTATGCTTACATTAGATTAAATAAGCTAATTTAAGAGTTGGACTTAATTACCGTTTTGCCCTTGAGTGGGCCACTACCTCTACACCTTGAGCTCACTATACTTGAGCCAAAAACATTTTCCTCAGCCTTCTTCTTGTTCTTGCCGACCTTGAGGGAGAGAGGGAGAGAATAGAATTGTTCTTGGGGGTTTGGCTTAGTCAACTTGAAGAATTGCTTGAAATTGAAGTGTATCTGCCTATTTGAGCTCCCTCACTTCTAATTCTACACCTAAGGTGGATCATTCATCATCTTAATGGTGCCTTTGAGTTATTCTTGCATGATTCATGCTTCATTGTAGAACTAAGTCATGAATTGGTTCATTAATGGTGAATTGAAGCCCAATCTTTGCATGCATGGTAGTATTGTTGGATTTTGAGTTGTTTTCATGGCAAAATGTTACATGCATGTTCATGTCTTGAGTGTAGTCCATGATTTCATCATGTTTTGAAAAGAATTGGCTCTTTAGAGCATCAAATCGAAGCTTTGAAATGGTTTGAATTCATGCATGTTTGCATGTTCATCTTGTGCTTGAAAAATGGTTTAAATTGAGTTTGAATTAAACACCCTTGGGCTTTGATTTCTTAAAATTGAACTTTGAAACATGTTATTCTATGTGTTTATAAATGTTTTCCAGAAAATGGGCCCAAGAGAATTGGTTTTGATGCTTTTGAGCTTGGTTTTGAACCTGGAGCTTGAATCTGGAATTTCCAGATTTCAGTCGTCCGCTCGAGCGAGGGGAAGTGCCGCTCGAGCGGTAAAATCGAGCTTCCAGCATCTTGCACTGTTTTACAGTCCGCTCGAGCGGAGGATTGGGCGCTCGAGCGGAGTCATGTCTCAAGCTCGAGCGGGCGTCGAGCGGGGATTTCACTCATCCAGTACTGTTACAGTACGCTCGAGCGGGAAAGTTTACGCTCGAGCGTGTACCTTTGTTTGCCTGTACGCTCGAGCGTGGAAACCTGCGCTCGAGCGGGACTCTGTTTTTCTGAAAATCCTGAAAATGCTTTTAAATGTGCATATTTGCATCCTCATCCCATTCTAGGCATTCTTAGGCCTAGTTTAAGGCATCTTGTTGAGGATATAGATGTAGAACACACCGAGGCATTAGGGATTAAGTTGTTATCTTTCCCAACTGTGTAGCTTAGTGTGTTCAATCTGTTATCTGTGTAGGGTTGGCGACTGGGGAGACACGCTCTAGCATGCTGTAGGCCGAACTCTGTGAGTAACGATTGTGTAAAGATATGTTCACAAATGATTATTTTCTGAACAACTGAACTGTACTGTTTTCTGAACTGATTACTGTTAACTGAATGAATGTATGTCCTATATTCTGAACTGTATTGTGGCATCCTTAGCACCTACTGTTTACTGTTACTGTTACAGAGATCTCTGTCGGTTCCCTTGTTGGAACCACTACTGTTTACTGACTGATGGCCATCATTACTGTTCGGTCTTCTAGACCTACTGTTTACTGTTATGCTAACGGATGTACCACATATGACTGTTTACTGTACTGAACAACTGAATGACTGATTGAAATGAACTGTTTTCATACTGTAAGGACATTCATTCTTAACCTCTTTACGCATTATGTTATTCACTGGGCTTTAGCTCACGGCTCATATATATATGTAGGTGTACAGGCACCAGACCGCGGCTAGGAGCGTCAGGATTCCTCCAGTTTTGTCAAGCCAGCCTATGTGCCTCACTGCGAGGTTCCGAGCCTAACCGTTAAGGCTTAGGGGTGTTTTAGATTTTCCCCTTCTGTACTGTCTTACTGTTCTGTATAGACTGTCAACTGTTTACTGTACTGTTATCAGGGATTAAGTCCTTGTACTGTGTGATTGTAAATGTTGTGCATACTGTTCTATACTGTTTATGTATAAATGTATGAGAAGTCTTTTTGCATACAGACTGTCACAGCTCATTGGGCACTGTTTATTTACTGTATTGGCTTCCGCCAGGCCCTGTACTCTGTTTTACTGTACTACTGTCCTACAGGCCTTCGGTAATCTCGGATTACTGGCCGGTTACGGTGCTAAACCCATAGGGCCGGGTTTGGGTCGTGACAGAGTGGTATCAGAGCGATACTTACCACGAGTTATACCGCACACACGTGTCCAAATGAGCTATAGGGTGTCCTAGAAAAGTTATTAGGGCATCTCATGAGCATGATAAGTGTGTGGTTATGTTATAACTGAATACATGCTAATGTGGTAAACTGTTAAACAAATGACTGCTTATGTTTAAAACTGTTATAACTGCTTATAGTGAAATGGACAATGCAAATGAACTTGAGTCCTCATCTACTGAGGCAAGAATGGAAAGAATGATGGAACTGATAACTGCTAGACTTAAACAACAGAACCAACAGCCTCCTCCTCCTCCGGTACAGCCGGAACCTAATGTGAATGTGAATGATGGGGATATAATTGCTCTGACCCAGAAGTTCAGCAAAATGAAACCGCCATCCTTTCAGGGAGGCCTTGAACCGTTAAAAGCTGAAGCTTGGGTTCTGGAAACAGAAAAATTATTCGAAGTGTTTCCGTGCTCAGAAGCGAACAAAGTATTGTTAGCTACCTTCACCCTACAAGAAGAGGCTAGAAGGTGGTGGATGTTGATCTGTGATACAAATACTGTTATGACTTGGGCTCATTTCAAGGAGTCCTTCTTTGAAAAGTACTTCCCACAATGTGTCAGGGATAGGAAAGTAACTGAGTTTGAACAACTGAAACAGGGCACCACGTCAGTTGCCGAATACGAAACAAAATTTACTGAACTTGCCGGTTATGCACCGCATATGGTAGATACTGAGTATAAGAAGGCCAGGAAATTCGAAGGTGGCCTTAATGTTGCAATCCTTGATCAAATAAATGTCTTGAAACTACCGACTTTTGTGGGTGTTCTCGACCGGGCATTGATGGCCGAGTCGAACATTGCAGCAGTGAAACAATCTGAAACACCAACAACCGAATGGCATGGTAAAAGGCAGGGTTTCAAATTCAAGAAAGGCAAGCACAACCCAGCCAACAAGAAACAGAATACGGGGTCGACAACTAGCCCCAGCCAAGGGAGTGGGTTCATACCACCCTGTCCTGAGTGTGGCAAGAAGCACAAGGGGGTCTGCTACAGAATATCTGGAGCCTGTTACAGGTGTGGCAAGGTGGGCCACATGGTTAAAGACTGCCCCTCTGCTCCACAAGCCAGTAGTAAAGCTGCACCAAGCGCAGCAGCATCAACTGTAGCACCAAAGCCTAACCCCAGAGCTACCGGGAAAGAGCCCATGAGGCAGGGCCGAGTGTTCGCCCTAGTACCGGGAGACGTGCAAAATACTGAGACCGTTGTGTCAGGTATTCTCTCTATTTGTACACAAAATGCATATGTATTGATTGATTCGGGGTCTACACATTCTTATGTATCGCATGCTTTCTCACGGAAATTGAATAGACCCTTAGAACCTATGAACTATCTGCTAGCCGTATCATCACCCGTAGGAGGGTCCATGACATGTGCTTATATGTACCCCGCATGTGAAATCCTTGTTGGGGATATGCATCTGTTTATTGATTTACTACCATTGAACATTGATCATTTTGACGTAATATTGGGGATGGATTGGTTACAAAAATATCGTGCCACTATTGACTGTGTGACCAAGCAAGTTGTTTTCCGTCCACCTGGTTTGCCTGAATTTGTGTTTAATGGGAGTGGAGTAGTACCTCCTCCGTATTTGATTTCGTCAGTGAAAGCTGTTAAATTAATTAGGAAGGGGTGTAAAGGGTATCTGTGTTCTGTGCTGACTGCGTCTACTGATGATAGTGTTAAAATTGATGTGAATTGTGTTCCTATAGTCAGGGAATTTCCAGATGTTTTTCCAGATAATCTTCCAGGAGATTTGACTGACAGGGAGATTGAATTTACCGTTGATGTGATTCCCGGAACACAACCAGTTTCTAAAGCTCCTTACCGAATGGCTCCAACTGAACTGAAAGAACTGAAAGGGCAATTGTAAGAACTGTTAGACAAAAAGTTCATCAGACCTAGCACTTCGCCATGGGGTGCTCCTGTTTTGTTTGTCAAGAAGAAAGATGGCTCACTGAGACTGTGCATTGATTACCGTGAATTGAACAAGGTAACTGTGAAAAATAAATACCCATTGCCGCGCATTGATGATTTATTTGATCAGTTACAGGGTGCACAAGTGTTTTCCAAAATCGATCTCAGATCGGGGTATCATCAACTGAAGGTTAAACCAGAAGACATTGATAAAACTGCTTTTAGAACGAGGTATGGCCATTATGAATTTTTAGTTATGCCATTCGGAGTCACGAATGCCCCTGCTGCTTTTATGGACCTCATGAACAGAATTTTTAAACCATACCTTGATGACTTCATTGTTGTATTTATCGATGACATATTGATTTACTCCAAAAGTATAGAACAGCATGAACATCATCTGAGACTTGCCCTACAAACCTTAAGAGAACAGAAACTGTATGCTAAACTGTCTAAATGTGAATTTTGGCTTGACCATGTTATGTTTCTGGGGCATGTTGTTAGCCAAAATGGAATTTCCGTTGATCCGCAGAAAATTGAAGCTGTAGTGAACTGGCCTAGACCGACAAATGTGACTGAAGTCCGAAGCTTTTTGGGACTGGCTGGATATTACAGAAGATTTGTCAAAGATTTCTCCAAAATTGCCCTACCATTGACTCAGTTAACTCAGAAGGGGACATCATTTGACTGGACTGACCAAAGAGAATCTGCTTTTCAGGAGTTAAAAACTCGATTAGTGACTGCACCGGTTCTTACCTTACCTTCAGGTACGGATGGTTATACTGTATTTAGTGATGCTTCTCATAAGGGTTTGAGATGTGTTTTAATGTAGAATGGGAGAGTAATTGCCTATGCTTCCCGTCAACTGAGACCGCATGAAAAGAACTACCCGACCCATGATCTGGAACTTGCTGCAGTAGTATTTGCACTGAAAATCTGGCGTCACTATCTGTACGGGGTGACATGTGAAGTATACACCGACCACAAGAGTTTAAAATATTTCTTCACACAGAAAGAACTGAACATGAGACAGCGGAGATGGCTAGAACTGATTAAATATTATGACCTACAGATATTGTACCATCCGGGAAAAGCCAATACCGTTGCCGATGCATTGAGCCGGAAATCGATTGGAAACTTAGCCTGTTTGCTTACAGGACAGAAAGAGTTGCTCTGTGACCTTGAAAAATCTGAAATCGAAATTGTTTTACGAGAACAAGGTGGAATCTTAGCTGCTATTTCTGCTCAACCGGCGCTGATTGAGGAGATTAAAGAGAAACAGCAACTGGATGACTTCTTGAAAAAGATCATCGAAGAAAGAGAATCTAAACCGAGACCGGGATTCAAATTTGAGAATAATGTACTGAAATTTCAAGAAAGACTGTGTGTACCAAATGATACTGAACTGAAAAGAAGAGTTCTGCAAGAAGGCTACAATTCAAAATTGTCTATCCATCCGGGGAATACGAAAATGTACCAAGATCTGAAACAGAATTTCTGGTGGCCGGGAATGAAGAAAGAAATTGCTGACTTTGTGTCCAAATGTCTTCGTTGCCAACAGGTCAAAGCTGAACATCAACGACCCGCAGGCTTATTGCAGCCCTTATCCATACCAGAGTGGAAATGGGAGCATATCACCATGGATTTTATTGTGGGATTACCTCGCTCCAGAAAAGGTATGGATTCAATTTGGGTTATTGTTGATAGACTAACCAAATCTGCTCACTTCTTACCTGTCAAGACGATTTATAATGCGGACAAATTGGCTGTTATCTATATTGATGAAATTGTTAGACTGCATGGAGTGCCTGTGTCTATTGTTTCTGACAGGGATTCGAAGTTTACATCGAGGTTTTGGCAAAGCCTACAAACTGCACTGGGTACTGAACTGAGACTGAGTAGTGCCTATCATCCTCAGACAGATGGCCAATCAGAAAGGACCATCCAAACTCTGGAGGATTTACTGAGAATGTGTGTCCTTGATTTTCAGGGAGACTGGGAAAGTCATCTGCCATTAGTTGAATTCGCCTACAACAATAGCTACCATTCGAGTATTGGTATGGCGCCTTTCGAGGCATTGTATGGCAGAAAATGTAGATCTCCGATTTGCTGGGCAGAAGTCGGAGATGGGCCTTTGCTTGGGCCCGAGATTGTGTATGAAACAACTGAAAAAGTGAAACTGATACAACAGAGACTGAAAACTGCACAGAGTAGACAGAAAAACTATGCAGATGTTAGAAGACGAGACAGAGAGTATGAAGTGGGTGATCACGTGTTTGTGAAAGTGACACCAATGAAAGGCCAGACTCGTTTTGGAGTCAAAGGCAAGTTAGCACCAAGATACGTCGGACCGTATGAGATTATTGAGAAAATTAATCCGGTGGCGTATCAAGTTGCGCTCCCTCCTGAAATGGAGCATATGCATAACGTCTTCCACATTTCCATGTTGAGAGACTACCTCCGGGATCCCTTCCATGTGATTGAGCCTACTCGGATAGTGTTGAGTGATGACTACACTTACGAGGAACGGCCTATACAGATTGTAAACCGACGGATCAAGAAACTGAGGAACAAAGAGATCCCGCTAGTAAAAGTTGACTGGCAGAACCACGGTGGCGTGTATGCCACTTGGGAAAGGGAAGATGACATGGCCAAAAGATATCCTGAACTGTTTCCACTGAATCCTGTTTTCATCCAGAATGAAGGTAACTCGAGTTTAGAGGACTAAACTCTTTATAAGGAGGGGAGACTGTAACAACCCTCATACTGTTTACCGATTAAAGACTGATTGATTACCGATAACCATCGATTACCGTTAAACTGAATTGATTATGATCGATAATTGAATTGATTAAAGTACTGAACTGACTAACTGAAAACTGGAACTGGATTGAATGAGTACATCTGTTTGAATTGCATTTTATCTGTTGACTGTTTGTTTGATCTGTTCGTATTTTAGTGTTTAAACTGCTAATTGAAGGCCTTATCAGCGGCCGAACCTGAAATTGATTGATGTTTTTATGATCGTCATAATTAATGAGATTTTATGGTATAATTATCCGAAAACTGATTAGGTATGCTTACATTAGATTAAATAAGCTAATTTAAGAGTTGGACTTAATTACCGTTTTGCCCTTGAGTGGGCCACTACCTCTACACCTTGAGCTCACTATACTTGAGCCAAAAACATTTTCCTCAGCCTTCTTCTTGTTCTTGCCGACCTTGAGGGAGAGAGGGAGAGAATAGAATTGTTCTTGGGGGTTTGGCTTAGTCAACTTGAAGAATTGCTTGAAATTGAAGTGTATCTGCCTATTTGAGCTCCCTCACTTCTAATTCTACACCTAAGGTGGATCATTCATCATCTTAATGGTGCCTTTGAGTTATTCTTGCATGATTCATGCTTCATTGTAGAACTAAGTCATGAATTGGTTCATTAATGGTGAATTGAAGCCCAATCTTTGCATGCATGGTAGTATTGTTGGATTTTGAGTTGTTTTCATGGCAAAATGTTACATGCATGTTCATGTCTTGAGTGTAGTCCATGATTTCATCATGTTTTGAAAAGAATTGGCTCTTTAGAGCATCAAATCGAAGCTTTGAAATGGTTTGAATTCATGCATGTTTGCATGTTCATCTTGTGCTTGAAAAATGGTTTAAATTGAGTTTGAATTAAACACCCTTGGGCTTTGATTTCTTAAAATTGAACTTTGAAACATGTTATTCTATGTGTTTATAAATGTTTTCCAGAAAATGGGCCCAAGAGGATTGGTTTTGATGCTTTTGAGCTTGGTTTTGAACCTGGAGCTTGAATCTGGAATTTCCAGATTTCAGTCGTCCGCTCGAGCGAGGGGAAGTGCCGCTCGAGCGGTAAAATCGAGCTTCCAGCATCTTGCACTGTTTTACAGTCCGCTCGAGCGGAGGATTGGGCGCTCGAGCGGAGTCATGTCTCAAGCTCGAGCGGGCGTCGAGCGAGGATTTCACCCATCCAGTACTTTTACAGTACGCTTGAGCGGGAAAGTTTACGCTCGAGCGTGTACCTTTGTTTGCCTGTACGCTCGAGCGTGGAAACCTGCGCTCGAGCGGGACTCTGTTTTTCTGAAAATCCTGAAAATGCTTTTAAATGTGCATCTTTGCATCCTCATCCCATTTTAGGCATTCTTAGGCCTAGTTTAAGGCATCTTGTTGAGGATATAGATGTAGAACACACCGAGGCATTAGGGATTAAGTTGTTATCTTTCCCAACTGTGTAGCTTAGTGTGTTCAATCTGTTATCTGTGTAGGGTTGGCGACTGGGGAGACACGCTCTAGCATACTGTAGGCCGAACTCTGTGAGTAACGATTGTGTAAAGATATGTTCACAAATGATTATTTTCTGAACAACTGAACTGTACTGTTTTCTGAACTGATTACTGTTA
This sequence comes from Camellia sinensis, assembly GCF_055761805.1. NCBI lineage: Eukaryota > Viridiplantae > Streptophyta > Magnoliopsida > Ericales > Theaceae > Camellia > Camellia sinensis. Next base: position 54,155,926 of record NC_138962.1, read on the forward strand.
ACTGAATGAATGTATGTCCTATATTCTGAACTGTATTGTGGCATCCTTAGCACCTACTGTTTACTATTACTGTTACAGAGATCTCTGTCGGTTCCCTTGTTGGAACCACTACTGTTTACTGACTGATGGCCATCATTACTGTTCGGTCTTCTAGACCTACTGTTTACTGTTATGCTAACGGATGTACCACATATGACTGTTTACTGTACTGAACAACTGAATGACTGATTGAAATGAACTGTTTTCATACTGTAAGGACATTCATTCTTAACCTCTTTACGCATTATGTTATTCACTGGGCTTTAGCTCACGGCTCATATATATATGTAGGTGTACAGGCACCAGACCGCGGCTAGGAGCGTCAGGATTCCTCCAGTTTTGTCAAGCCAGCCTATGTGCCTCACTGCGAGGTTCCGAGCCTAACCGTTAAGGCTTAGGGGTGTTTTAGATTTTCCCCTTCTGTACTGTCTTACCGTTCTGTATAGACTGTCAACTGTTTACTGTACTGTTATCAGGGATTAAGTCCCTGTACTGTGTGATTGTAAATGTTGTGCATACTGTTCTATACTGTTTATGTATGAATGTATGAGAAGTCTTTTTGCATACAGACTGTCACAGCTCATTGGGCACTGTTTATTTACTGTATTGGCTTTCGCCAGGCCCTGTACTCTGTTTTACTATACTACTGTCCTGCAGGCCTTCGGTAATCTCGGATTACTGGCCGGTTACGGTGCTAAACCCATAGGGCCGGGTTTGGGTCGTGACAGTAGATTTCCTAGAATCAATATCACCGGCCATGTCAGAATCCGTGAACCTATCAAGTATCGACTTACCATCCCCAAAACACAAACACACCTTCAAAGTCCCTCGAAGATATCTTAAAATCCATTTTACCGCTGCCTAATGTTCTTTACTCAGATTAGAGAGAAAACGACTCACCACACCAATGGCGTGAGCAACATCTGGCTTTGTACAAACCATGGCGTACATCAAAGAACCAACTACTGAAGCATAAGGAACTTTCAACATCTCTTCCTTGTCTTTCTCAATTGTAGGACATTGATTCGAACTAAGCTTGAAGTGACCCGCAAGTGGACAACCAACCGGCTTTACTTTATTCATGTTGAACTTCTCAAGAACTTTCTCAATGTAGCTTTCTTAAGACAACCAAATCAGCCCCTCTTTGCGATCACGAACAATTTTCATACCAAGTATTTGCTTTGCCGGTCCCAAATCTTTCATAGCAAAAGACTTGCTCAACTTCAATTTCAATTTTTTAATCATGGTAGAATCTTGACCCATAATTAACATGTCATCAACATAAAGCAAAAGAATGATAAATTTACCATCCGGAAAATTTTTCATAAACACACAATGGTCCGAAGTGGTTTTAGAAAAATCATTATTCATCATGAAAGAGTCAAATTTTTTGTACCATTGCCGCGGGCCTTGCTTGAGACCATACAAACTTTTCTTCAATTTGCAAACAAATTTCTTTTTCCCTTTTTCCACAAAACCTTCCGGTTGCTCCATGTAAATTTCTTCTTCAAGATCACCATGAAGAAATGCGGTCTTCACATCAAATTGCTCAACTTCAAGGTTCATACTTGCAGCCATGCCAAGTACAACCTGAATAGAAGACATCTTTACAACCGGTAAGAAAATCTCGTCAAAGTCAATACCTTTCTTTTGCCCAAAGCCTTTCACAACAAGACGTGCCTTGTACCTCAGATTCTTGCCATCATTCTTCAATTTGAAAACCCACTTATTTTTCAGAATTTTCCTCCCTTTAGGCAACTTCACTAAATCATAAGTCTGGTTTTCAAGCAAGTAATTCATCTCCTCGTCCATGGCCTTTTTCCAATCACCTTTCTTTGCATGCTCAATTGCTTCTTGGTAGCTCTCAGGCTCCCCTTGATCGGAAATCAACACAAATTCATTGGGAGGATACTTTCTTGAAGGTTGTCAGTCCCTTGTAGATTTTTTCAACTCAAGTTGTGGTGGCGGTTCTTGAGTTGGATGCTCTTCCTCAATATCTGGCTCAACTTCATCAGAATTAGCATCATCCTCTACATCTTCAATAGGTGGCTGTACATCTTCCCCATTTTCATCATCCACCGAAGATGAAGAAGATGGATCCATGTCAATGAGATCACTAGTTTTTGGCTTCGGTTGATCACCTTTGCCAAAGTCTTCAATTGTTTGGTCTTCAAGAAACACAACATCACGGCTTCAAATGATTTTCTTGTCTACCAGATCTCACAATCTATACCCAAATTCATCATGCCCATAGCCAAGAAAAATACATTGTCTTAACTTACTATCAAGCTTGGACCTTTCATCTTTTGGAATTTGAACAAAAGCTCGGCAACCAAACACTCTAAAGTGCTCATAAGATACATCTTTACCGGTCCAAACTCTTTCTGGAACATCACCATTCAAAGGATAGGAAAGAGACAAATTGATTACGTCAACCGCTATCTTCATTGCCTCACCCCAAAAGGATCTCGGCAATTTAGCTTGTGAAAGCAAACACCTTATTCTTTCCACAATGGTGCGGTTCATCCTCTCGGCAACTCCATTTTGTTGAGGAGTCTTCTTAACTGTCTTTTGATGTCGAATACCTTGGCTGCGACAATACTCATCAAATGGCCCAATGTATTCACCACCATTGTCTGATCGGATGCACTTCAATTTCTGCCCTGATTCTCTTTCAACCATGGCCTGAAAGTGCTTAAATACTTCTAGAACTTGATCTTTAGTTTTTAGTAGAAAAACCCAAACTTTCCTTGAATAATCATCAATGAAAGTAACAAAATAAAGTATACCACTATGTGTTCTAACTTTTAAAGGACCACAAGCATCCGAATGAATCAACTCCAAAACATTTTCTTTTCTAGAAGCAACATTTTTATGAAAAGAAACTCTATGTTGTTTACCCGCCAAACAATGAACACAAGTTTTGAGATGTGTACCTTTCAAACCGGGTAGAAGCACTTTCTTGAACAAAACTTGTAGCCCTTTTTCACTCATATGGCCAAGCCGCTTGTACCACAATTCGGTAGAAGTATCATCTTCAAGTGCATTGACAACACCTTTACAAATTTTTCCTTGCATCGAATAAAGTGTTTGAGTCTTCTTGCACTTAGCTACCACTAAAGAACCCTTTGCGAGCTTCCATATTCCATCACCAAATTTGTTGTTGAAGCCTTCATCATCTAGCTTCCCAGTAGAGATCAAATTGAGGCGAATGTCAGGAACATGCCTCACATCTTTAAGCAACAACTTGCAGCCCAAATTTGTTTCTAAGCAAATATCACCCATGCCAATAATCTTGGACAAACCTTCATTACCCATTTGAACAAAACCATAATCTCCTTCGGTGTAGGTAGTGAAGAAATCAACTCGAGAATTGACTTGAAAAGAAGTACCGGAATCAATCACCCAATTGCTCTCTTGGCCTACAAAATTGATACAATCATCTTCACAAACGACCATGAGATCATCGGTAGTAACTGCTGTAGTGACTTCTTGCTTCTTATCCACACTTTTGTCACGCCTTTTCTCTTTGTTCTTGAGCTTTTGGCATTCCCGCTTCATGTACCCTTTCTCATGGCAATAATAGCACTCAATGTCTTTTTTTTGAAAAAGAACCATCTTTTGATTTGTCACGGCTTTGATCACGACCATGAGGAGTCTTACTCCTCCCCCTTATTTTGCTTCGGCCTCTCACAACAAATGCTTCCGAATGAGAGGAACCCGCTGATTTTCTTCTAGTTTCTTCATTTAACAAGCTACTAGTGACTTGGCCCATTGTGACAACTCCATCAGGTGCCGAATTACTAACTGTCACAACCAAAGTTTCCTAACTTTCGGGCAAAAAAGTAAGTAGCATCAAAGCCTGCAACTCATCATCAAAAATAATTTTCATAGAAGCAAGTTGGTTAACAATACTCTTTATTTCATTTGGATGTTCCGGAATAGGGCTGCCCTCTTTATATTTTAAATTAACCAACTTACGAAACAAAAAGCTTTATTTGCGGCTGATTTCCTATCATAAAGACCTTCTAATTTTTTCCATAAATCATGTGCTGAAGTTTCAGTAGCAACATGATGAAACACACTGTCATCAATCTATTGACGGATAACACCAATGGCTTTTCGATTAAGCCTCTTCCATTCATCATATTTCATATCATCAGGTTTGCCACTATCACTCTCAATAGGTCCATACAAATCTTTACAAAATAATAGGTCATCCATTTTAATTTTTCAAGTTACCCAATTGCTTCTATTGAAGCTAGACATACGACTCACATTCCCCTCCATTGATTTACACAAATAAATAAACTCAAATAAATCGTAATCTTTGATACTAGTTGTTAGGGAAAATCTATAATTCTCCGCAAGTAAATCAATCAATGGGAATAAAAACTAATGTAGAAAAATTAAATCAAAAGCAACACAATAATTTTTACGTGGTTCCCTCAATGTGAGGTACGTCCACGGGATCGAAATCCGATTCCACTATCAACCAAATAAGTTTCCAAACGATTACAAACGAGACATGAATAGTCTCACAAACCACCCTTAGGTGAATTCCAAATAATCACAAATAAACAAAGAGGAAAGACCTCACCAAATAGATGAACCAAAATCTTCAAAACCAGAGTTGAAGAAGATCCAAAATAACGAACCAAATTAACACCGAAAACGAAGCAAAGAACCAGCCAAATGAATTCCACTTTTCACTCACCCAAATAATTGATTCCACCAAAGTGAAGTGTGTGTAGCAGCCGTTCTCAACTTCGGGATGAGCAAAAAAATACCTAAAATATTGTGAATCTAGGGTTTATTATCAAAATCTTAGTTGTTTCCAAATTGAATTGGGTTTCTACAAAATTAGATATAATATATAAAAATATATTATAACTAATACCAAAACTCTTTTAATAAACCAATTGGGTCCCATACTCCAATAAGGAGGTATACCCAACACATGATTAGCAACGTAAACACAAAATAGGAACTAAATCTTAATGGTTTGTTTGGAGAACAATAGAAAAGATGTGGTAGCTAAAATGTTTATGAAAATATCACAATAAAATTATAAGAAGTCTAGTATGTGCAATGGATATAGAAGGATGGCATGCATATATCTATATATAAATAACACCAAAACAAGTGTATATATGTATTTGTCTCTTTCCATTTCTAAAAATAAGATATATACGACTTGTTACAGCTACAATATGAAATTTTATAACAATTTGTGCCATTACAAATATCTCACTAAAAAAGCATCTTTGATTTCCCCCCAAAAATTGAAATTGATACCAAAGGTCAAAAGTTTGATATGTGCATGAGACATAAATAAACTGACATGTACATATCTACAGGGACAGAATTAGGATTTTATTACTGAAAAGACCAAAAGAAAAATAATTTTTTTCACCGTATACACAAAACACACATATATGTATATATGATATATAAATTATATATACATAAAAAAATTAAATTAAATTACATAGAAGCAATTTTTAATAGGATGAATAAGTTTTATTTTTTTTTTGATGTAAAAAAAAAAGAGAATTTAAGATGGAAGAAGAATGACATATATATTTTTTATACTGGGAAGCCATTTTATATATAAAATGATATATATATTTTTAAAATTCTATGACAAACAATAATGTTTATAGAAACAGAGGGCCATGACCCTATTAATCTGACTGACTATAGACCTATTAGCTTGGTGGGTTCTCTATACAAAAATTTGGCAAAAGTTTTAGTGCATAGGTTGAAGCCAGTGATGCCCTCAATTATTGGTGAGACTCAGACAGCTTTCATAGGAGGAAGGAATATCTTAGATGGGGTGTTTGTTGCTAATGAAGTAGTTGATGGATGGAAGAAGGCCAAGTGGTAAGGGTTGATTATCAAGTTGGACTTCGAGAAAGCATTCGATTTAGTGAACTGGGAATTCTTGTTCTCTATGATGTCAAGCTTTGGTTTTAGGTCTAAGTGGATCTCTTGGGTGAAAACTTGTGTGTCTTCAACCCGTATCTCCGTCCTAGTGAATGGATCACCAACTAATGAGTTCTCTCCGCGTAGAGGCCTTAGGCAAGGTGACCCATTATCACCATTCCTATTCAATATAGTGGCTGAAGGGCTCAATATCCTCCTCACCAGAGCTATTAATCTTGGTTTTCTTAAAGAAGTATTGGTTGGGGCTAATGAGGTCCTTGTATCACATCTTCAATTTGCTGATGACTCTATTCTTTTCTGTGAAGTAGATATGGATCAGGTGGTAATTATCAAAAGCATTCTTGGATGCTTCAAAGTTCTTTCCAGACTCAGAATCAATTACCTCAGAAGTGTAGTATGTGGAGTTGGTGTGGTTGATGAGTCACTACATTCTTTTGCAAGACTAGGGCTGCTTTTAGGTGCCAACCCAGGTAGCAAATCGACTTTGAAACCAGTGTTTCATACTATTAGAGCAAGACTATTAGGTTAGATGAGGAAAATGCTGTCCTTTGCTGGAAGATTAACTCTGATCAAGTCTGTCCTATCAAGTCTACCCGTGTACTATCTCTCTATCTTTAAGATACTTGAAGGTGTGGTCCGTGAAGTCGAGAAGATTGAAGTTGCTTTCCTATGGGGTGGTAATGGTCCAAAAAGAAAAATTCATTTGGTGAAATGGCTAGAGGTAACAAAGAGTGTTGCCCAAGGGGGTTTGGGCATTAGGAGAATTAGAATCAGATTTTGGCAGGATAAGTGGTGTGGAGTCACTTGCCTCAAGGATGAGTTCCCTTATTTATTCAACCTCTTTTCTGATAAGAATGGCTCGCTTCACCAATATTTTGCTAGGAAAACCAGCTCTAGTGATTGGAGCTTCATTTATAGAAGAGTGTTGTATGCTTGGGAAATGCCTGATGAAATTAGATTGCTTACCTTATTGTCCTCTGCTCCTACATTGAGCCGAGAGTGTGTTGATAGTCTGGCCTGGAATTCTGCATCTGCTGGTTCATGTACCTTCTCTGTCTTTTCTTTATATTCATTTAGCAATTGTCATCTTAGGCCTCATCTTAGCATATCCAAGTTTATTTGGAGCAACACCTTACCCCCCAAAGTCCATTTCTTTGGATGGTTGGCCTGGAAAAATAGAGTTAAAATAGCTGATTTCTTACACAACCTCGGCATTCTTGGTATCAATTTTTCCACCACTTGCATCTTCTGTAAACTTGTTCCTAAATCTGTTCATCATGTTTTGCTTCATTGCCCATTCTTTTGGTCCATTTGGTCTGCTGTGCTATTTGACTGGGGGCTTCAATGGTGTATCCCAGCATCTGTGGCGGGTTTACTCAACTGGTGGATGGGTGAGAAATGCAAGTGTTTAATTACCAAATTTTGGAGAGCCATTCCCCTTGTCGTTCTTTGGTTACTTTGGAAGCATAGGAACGAGTGTGTATTCACTGATGCCCATCCTAATTCGGCTGCTCTATGGGAACTAATCAAGGTCAGATTAGCTTTTTGGCTTAAGGGCTCTATCAAGGACTTCCCTTTTTCAGTTAATGATGTAGTTTTAAATTAGAGGCAAATTAGGGGCTGCAATTGAGTCTACATATTCTATTTTTTGGTCTGTTGATCTGTTTTGCTTTGTAAGATAGGTGGTTGATTTGGATGTTAGGTTTTGTTGGTTGTAGCTGAGCTGTTATGTTTTGTTGGTTTGTTGATCTGTAGGTGGTGATCTGTCAATCTGTTTATGGCCCTGTTTGCTAGGGGATTTTGTTGTTTAGACTCAAGGCTTAATGTTGCTCAACTGTGTTCATGCTACTCTGCTGAGGTGCTGTTTCTTTCTTCTGTTCTTTGGTTGGTTGCTTACCAACCTTGGGCGTGCTCGCAAATGATAGGATAGACTTTCGGGTGCCAACCTAGTTGGGATGCGTTAGCCCATTGTGGTGCGTGCTCTTGCCTCTCTTTATTGATGTTTTGTTTTGTACTCTGTACTTTTCTCATTCATCAATAAAGTTTATTTTACTGATAAAAAAAAAAGAAATTGTCTTCTCCTAATTCTGTCCCTGCATATCCATGTAGTAAGGATCAACAAAATTATAATGAGGGTTACATATATTTTATCGTCTCTTTCCTCTTAGGGAAGTAACAGACCAAAAGGGATTTCTCATATGTAGTTGTAGCAACGTATCATATGATAAGTCATCGTAAACATCTTGCAAATTAGTGCATCTTCCTCATTATGTTTTTTGAAATTTGATGTTAGATTCTCTCAATTTAGTGTCCTCTCATGGCTGTTCGTGTTAGTTGGCATAACTGCTAGCTAAGTATTTATTCCATTTAACTGGTATTTTTAACATCTTCTTGTTTAATATATTGTCCCGTCATCATAACTATCGTAGTAATTAGAGCATCTCCCTCATTATAAGTTTTTTTTTTTTGAAAATTTGATGTTAAATTCTCTCATCTTGTCTTCTTTTGGTTGTTTGTAATAGTTGGCACAACCGTTAAGTATTTATTGTATTTAACTGATATTTTAAAAAAAAAATTGTTTAACGTTGTTCATGTTAGTTGGTGCAACCGTTAAGTATTTATTTCATTTAACTGATATTTTAAACATTTTCTTGTTTAATGCTGTTCGTGTTAGTTGGCGCAACCGTTAAGTATTTATTCCATTTAACTGATATTTTAAACATTTTCTTGTTTATGTTGTTCGCGTTAGTTCGCGCAACCTTTAGCCAAATATTTATTCCATTTAACTGATATTGTAAACATCTTCATATTTAATATCTCATTCGTCATTATAAACAACGTGGTGATTAGAGCATCTCCCACATTTTATGTTTTTTTGAAAATTTGATGTTAGATTCTCTCAATTTAATGTCTTCTTTTGGTTGTCCATGTTAGTTGGCACAACCGCTAGCTAAGTATTTCTTCCCTTCAACTAACATTTTTAATGTTTTTCGGTTTAATATCACATCGATTAGTATTTAAAAAAAAAATTGTTACATGATTGTCTGATTATAGAGAGATCTATTCTTTTTAGTGACATTCTGTAAGGATCTTTTTCTTGATTAAATAGACAAATGTCATTTTACCAAAAAAAGAACATATTTAAGGTCATCAATAGGTTGAGTTTGATGAAGATTTAAATGGCTAACAAATGTCTAAATACAAAAGGTGTATTGTGCCAAGTATTAGAAAGAAAATATAAGATGTTATAACAATAAAAAAACCGATAACATGAGGTAAGGTTATCAATAGGTTGAGTTTGGTGAAGATTTAAATGGATATCCCAAGTTTGAATTTGATTATCGATATTGTAATCCAAATTTAGGTTTGTATATCCTTAAGCTTAGATATATTTATATTTGAATGAACTCGAGTTCAATGAATATATCTACATTGAAAGAGATATAAAGGAGTTCATAGTTTAAAAGCATTTATTATAGTATGTTCGTTTTTGTTATGGAATTCCATCTACAATTATCCTCAAAATTACATAAAAACATATCTAAAATATATCAAGCAAATTATTGTCTTCAAAAATTGATTTAACCTAACAAGAGGAAAATTTCTCATTTGAAAATTCTATTTTGTTTTATGAAAAATCATTTTATTTTTTTGCTACTTTGCAATGAAGTCGACCATGTGGAAGTTTGTTATTTATTTATTTTTTTGATCGGCAAAATAAATCTTTATTGATGAGAAACATACAAAGTATGATAGAATACATCAATAAAGAGGAGCTTGGAGCTAGTTCAAGCTCCAAGCTCCAAGCTGGCGAGAAACCAACACACAAAGCAAAACAAAAACAATAGCATGAATGATCCACCTAACAACAGTTGAGCCCAACTATAGAGAACAAAACAAACTAGTTGCAACCAATGAGCTGATTACCACCACTCTGAGATGCTGAGCTGCAGCCATTGTAGTGAACAAAACAATCTAGTTGCTGCCATTGCAGATAACAAAACAGCCAACAGATCTTCTAAACATCAAACAGATTAATGCTGAGCAAACCTTTAACAACCAGATTGAACCCAAACAATCAAAATGAGCTGATTATTGTTGGAAATGGTTTAAAATTATGGATAAAAACAAGAATTTTCCTAAGTTCGGTCTATTTTTTAGGTGAGCCCCGTGCGTCGATTTTCACAGGTCAAAGTGGTAACGCGCTCTATGCCGCGTTGTGATTCACGTGGTATATTTGGTTGCTCAAAACCATCACCGAGTGAATGGGAAATTGAAGCCAAAGTGTGCTCCATGGAAATGGAGTTTTGGTGGAAATTCCTTAAGGTTGTAAAATGGCTTGTCCCACATTGATTTGGTAGGAGGTTTTGAATGGGTTTATAAGGCTTGGGTTTGGTACTTGGGGTGTGCCCCAAGGGGTACGCAAGTGTTTTAGAGGGAGAGGTTATGGGCAAAATGGGCTAGACCCATTGGACCCAAAAATCACCACAAGCGCGCGCGCGCCGCTGTCGCCGTCCGTTCGGTCGGGCGGGCTGGGCTTGGGCGCGGATGCGTGGTGTGAGGTTGGGTTGGACTTGTTCGGCCCAATACTAATCTTTTTGGGTCAAAAATATTTGAATTTAATTTTATTTTTTGGTAAAATAAAATCTATAATTCAAAATTAATTTTAGTTTTTGGTAAAATAAAATCCATAATTCAAAATTAAACTAGTTTGGTTTTACGGTACATCCAAACAGGGCCCTTCCCGAAATAAACCAGTCTGGTATTATTGCACACCCAAACAGGGCCATTCCCGTTTTGTTATCTGTTGAAATATAACCCAACAGATTCAAATCTGTTTGAATTCAAAACCAACAGGTTTCATACCTGTTCAATTCAAAACCAATAGCCACCTTTACATCTATAAATAGAATAGCCTCCCATTTGGATTTTACTCCAATTTTTGTACTCCATCCTCTGATATAAATCTCTGCATTTTGCTGCATTTATTTTCTGAAAGAAAGAGTGTAAACACTTAGTGTGTTCGTAAGGCAAACAATTTGTAGTGCTGCTATTGTTTGTAGTAGATCATTTTATCCTAGTAGATAGACGTCCAATTTCTGAAAGCACCGTGAAGAGGACGAATCTGTCTTAAGGACACAGTGTCAAAAACTGGACTTGATCAGATTATAATTCGAAGAAATTAAATCAAGTAAGTTATGTAATTTATTTTCAGTGTTTTATTATTTATTTAAATCAGATTTTAATTTTGTTTTTGTAACAAAATAAAATCTGTTTTTATTTATTTATTTTTATTTTTATTTCGAGTTTGATTTTTGTAATCAAACAAATTCTCTCATTTCCTTTATTTCTTTTTATTCTGATTGTTGTTTAGTATACAACAGAATTTAATTAATTTAAATACAGTGAAGATTGTCCAACAATCTTAAGACAGAATAGTTTTTGAAATCTTCATTGTATTTAATTTTCTGTAATTTCATAAAGACATATTCTGGTTGAAAAAATAAATAGTGTTTATGCTATTTGACAGATAATAGTAATATACTGTTTCTTTTATTTGACAACTAGTAGTAATATACTGGTGTCATTAACAATTGCAGAATATTAATTTGTGTTATAGAAAATTATTGTGATATTTTATTTTTCTAGTTTTAGTAACAAGAAAAATAAAATTATTTTGTGTTATAATTTATTTTCTGGTTTTAGTAACTAGACAATTAATTTGTGTTTTAATTTTTTCTGATTTTTGTAATCAAAGATTATGGCTACTGCAACTGAAACTGCAACTGCATCTGGTAGTGGTACTCCTATTGTTACACCAACACCGATCCAGAACCATGTTCATGTACCAATCAATCATGGAGAAAAATTGGAAAAATTTAACGGTACCGAGTTTAAGAGATGGCAGCAGAAGATGCTGTTCTATCTTACAACTCTTAATTTGGCCCGATTTCTCCATGAAGAGGCTCCAGCACTTAAAGAGGGTGAAAGTGATCGGCAAGTTGTTGCCGCTGTAGATGCTTGAAAACATTCAGATTTCCTATGCAGAAACTACATCCTCAATGGCCTTGACAACATGTTGTATAATGTATACAGTCCTTTGAAGTCAGCAAAAGAATTGTGGGATTCTTTGGAGAAGAAATACAAGACAGAGGATGCCGGCACGAAGAAATTTGTCGTCGGTAAATTTCTGGACTTTGTTATGGTAGACTCCCAAACGGTAATTTCTCAAGTTCAAAGTTTTCAAATAATTTTGCATGATATTCATTCAGAAGGTATGTCTCTTAGCGAGTCATTCCAAGTCGCTGCTTTAGTGGAAAAGTTACCACCGGCTTGGAAAGATTTCAAAAATTATTTAAAACATAAACGCAAAGAGATGACCATGGATGAGTTGATTGCAAGATTAAGAATTGAGGAAGATAACCGAAAGGCTGAAAAGAGAAATGGGAAAAATCCCATTGAGTCCAAGGCTAATGTGGTTGAACAAGTTCATAAACCACATAACAAAAAGAGGAAGTTTACTGGAGATGGTCCTAAACAAGGGGACAACAATGGCAACAAGAAGTTCAAAGGAAAATGCTATAACTGTGGCAAGACTGGACATCGAGCTTCTGACTGCCGCCGCCCTAAGAAGGATCATGGAAGTACAAGTAAGAAGACCACCAATCAAGCCAATGTAACAGAATTGGATTACATCTCTGACGGAGTGAATGACATCAACTTCTCTGCAGTGGTGTCTGAGGCTAACTTGGTTGGAAATCCCAAAGAGTGGTGGGTTGACACTGGAGCAACTCGTCACATTTGTGCGGACAAGAAGATGTTCACTACCAACAATGAAGCTGCAAATGGTGAACAACTTTTTTTGGGAAATTCTTCTACATCTACTGTGGCTGGACAAGGAAAAGTGATCTTGAAGATGACATCAGGGAAAGAACTGACCCTCAACAACGTACTGCATGTACCTGACATCCGGAAGAATTTAGTTTCGGGGTCTTTGTTAAGTAAAAATGGTTTTAGGCTTGTTTTTTAGTCTAATAAATTTGTATTAACAAAGAGTGATATGTATGTTGGTAAGGGATACATGAGTGATGGTCTCTTTAAGTTGAATGTAATGACAGTTGTACCGAAAGTTGCTATGAATAAGAATAACACATCTTTTGTTTATATTCTTGAATCAAATTTATGGCATGGTAGATTAGGACATGTGAATTCTGATGCTTTGCGTAGATTAATTAGTTTAGATTATATACCAAAGTTTGAAATTAATCCTAATCATAAATGTGAAATTTGTGTAGAAGCGAAACTAAGGCTCCGTTTAAATCGGTTGAAAGAAAAACCGAACCTCTAGAATTAATTCATACTGATGTATGTGATCTAAAATTTATTCAAACTAGAGGAGGCAAAAAGTATTTCATAACATTTATCGATGATTGCACAATATATTGTTATGTTTATTTACTTAGAAGTAAAGATGAAGCCTTAGAAATGTTTAAACTCTACAAAACAGAAGTTGAAAATCAACTTGGTAAAACCATTAAAATGGTTAGAAGTGATAGGGGTGGTGAATATGATGCACCGTTAAATGAATTTTGTGCACAACATGGCATTATTCACCAAACTACAGCCCCTTATTCTCCACAGCAAAATGGAATTGTTGAAAGGAAGAATAGAACCCTCAAATAAATGATGAATGCCATGTACTAAGTTCAGGCTTACCACAGAACTTGTGGGGGGAAGCAATATTGTCTGCTAATTATGTTCTTAATAGAATACCCCACAAGAAAACCAACAACACTCCTTATGAATTGTGGAAAGGTCGACCGCCTTCCTACAAATACTTAAAAGTGTGGGGGTGTTTGGCAAAAGTTGAAGTTCCTGTTCCTAAAAAGACTAAGATTGGACCAAAAACAGTAGACTGTGTGTTTATTGGTTATGCTCAGAGTAGTAGTGCATATCGGTTTCTGACTTATAAATCAGAAATACCTAATATAAATGTGAACACTATTATAGAATCAAGGAATGCTGTGTTTTTTGAACATGTCTTTCCTTACAAGAAAGGACAGGAATTAAGTTCACAGAAAAGAACTTATGATTGTACACAAAGTCAAGAGACTAATGATAATCAAACACAAGAGACTAGTAATAGTCTCGACCAACAGGATTTAACTAATGATGAACCAAGACGAAGTAAGAGAGCGAGAACATCAAAATCTTTTGGTCCAGATTTTCTGACATACCTGTTAGAAAATGAACCTCAAAGCTTTAAGGCAGCAATGACAGGTCTTGAAGCACCTTTGTGGAAAGAGGCTGTTAATAATGAAATTGAATCCATTATGCAAAATCATACTTGGAAATTGGTGGATCTTCCACCAGGTTCTAAACCTCTTGGATATAAATGGATATTCAAGAGAAAAATGAAAGTAGATGGTTCAATTGACAAGTATAAAGCAAGACTTGTAGTTAAAGGTTACAGACAAAAGGAAGGTCTGGACTATTTTGACACATATTCCCCTGTGACAAGAATAACATCCATTCGCATGCTTATTTCTATAGCGGCGTTGTTTAATTTAGAAATAAATCAAATGGATGTTAAGACAGCTTTCTTAAACGATGATCTAAATGAAGAGATCTATATGGAGCAACCCGAAGGGTTTGTAGTATCAGGGCAAGAAAAGAAAGTTTGTCGACTTGTAAAATCCCTTTATAGATTAAAACAAGCACCTAAGCAATGGCATGAAAAATTTGATCATGCCATGCTTACTAATGGGTTTAAGATAAACGAATGTGACAAATGCGTCTATGTTAAAAACACTGACCAAGGATATGTCATAGTTTGTCTTTATGTGGATGACATGCTTATCATTGGAAGTAGTCAAAACATGATCAAATCAACTAAGCAAATGCTTAACAAAAGATTTGATATGAAAGATATGGGGGTCGCAGATGTAATATTAGGAATGAAAATTACTAAAACATCTGACGGATATGCATTATCTCAATCTCATTATATTGAGAAAATTCTTGATAAATTTATCAAGGATGATTTGAATTTAGCTAGAACACCTGTAGACATCGGTCTTTATTTATCGAAAAATAAAGGTGATGTAGTGTCTCAGTTAAAATACTCCCAAATCATTGGAAGCCTAATGTACCTAATGAATTGTACTCGTCCTGATATAGCTTATGCTATCAGTAAATTGAGTAGGTACACTAGTAACCCCGGAGAAGACCATTGGAAAGCGATCATTTGGGTTCTTAGATATCTAAGATTCACCCGTGATCTTGGTTTGAACTTTACCCGATATCCAGCAGTACTTGAAGGTTATTGTGATGCAAATTGGATATCGAATACTAAAGATTCAAAATCCACAAGTGGATATGTCTTTACTCTAGGAGGCGCTGCTGTTTCTTGGAAATCCACGAAACAAACTTGCATCGCACGATCCACAATGGAATCCGAGTTCATTGCTTTGGACAAAGTAGGAGAAGAAGCAGAATGGCTTCGTCACTTCTTAGAAGACATTCCAATGTGGCCAAAACCTGTGCCAGCTATTTGCATTCATTGTGATAGTCAATCTGCAATAGGCAGGGCACAGAATCATATGTATAACGGTAAGTCACGACATATTCGTCGTCGACATAATACCGTAAGGCAATTGTTGTCAAACGGAATAATCTCAATAGATTATATAAAATCTAAAGAAAATATTGTGAATCCGTTAACAAAAGGTTTGTCAAAAGAGCTAGTGTATAATTCATCGAAGGGGTTAAGATTAAAGCCTATTACATAAGAGTCGTCATAATGGTAACCCTACTTATATGACTGGAGATCCCAAGAACTAAGTTCAAAGGGACAACTAAGTTATGTATGGCCCATCAGAAATCACCAAGGGATTAAAAATTCCCTACCAATTCCTATGGTGAGAGTGATATCTGCAACATATGTTGGATGTAGGGGCATGAGAATAAGTTTTGCTTTTAATGATTACTTATATCTTGATTGAGGCATAAATCAAGACGAGTATAAGGAGATACTTACAATAAGAATCACCTATATGAGTGTTGAACTGGGGCCGGTTCTATGAGAATGAAGAGGCTAAATTCTCTAGAAACACTTATGAAAACCAAGCGCGTTCAAGGCCAAAATGAACACAATAGTGAGAACCACGATGTGTTAGAAGATATTTTGTGTGAAATTTATTGTCTTGGCTTACACAAATGGTTGAACAATTCAAGACATCGCGTCCATTGGTTATCTAGTAAGTCCGATAGGTTATCACTAGGGAAGGTTCAAGGCCGAAAACTACCTATCCTGATGCAAGATATTTTCGACTTATACTCTTTCGATAAATCTGCATATTGTTGCATTTCTGTTGTCATCAAATTCCATTCATGTGGGGGATTGTTGGAAATGGTTTAAAATTCTGGATAAAAACCAGAATTTTTTCCTAAGTTCGGTCTATTTTTTAGGTGGGCCCCGTGTGTCGATTTTCACGGGTCAAAGTGGTAATGCGTTCTATGCCGTGTTGTGATTCACGTGGTATATTTGGTTGCTCAAAACCATTACCGAGTGAATGGGAAATTGAAGCCAAAGTGTGCTCCATGGAAATGGAGTTTTGGTGGAAATTCCTTAAGGTTGTAAAATGGCTTGTCCCACATTGATTTGGTGGGAGGTGTTGAATGGGTTTTTAAGGCTTGGGTTTGGTACTTGGGGTGTGCCCCAAGGGGTACCCAAGTGTTTTAGAGGGAGAGGTTATGGGCAAAATGGGCTAGACTCATTGGACCCAAAAATCACCACACGCGCGCGCGCGCCGCCGTCCGTTCGGTTGGTCGGGCGGGCTGGGCTTGGGCGCGGGTGCGTGGTGTGAGGTTGGGTTGGGCTTGTTCGGCCCAATACTAATCTTTTTGGGCCAAAAATATTTGAATTTAATTTTATTTTTTGGTAAAATAAAATCCATAATTCAAAATTAAACTGGTTTGGTTTTACGGTACATCCAAACAAGGCCCTTCCCGAAATAAACCAGTCTGGTATTATTGCATACCCAAACAGGGCCCTTCCCGTTTTGTTATCTGTTGAAATATAACCCAACAGATTCAAATCTGTTTGAATTCAAAACCAACAGGTTTCATACCTGTTCAATTCAAAACCAATAGCCACCTTTACATCTATAAATAGACTAGCCTCCCATTTGGATTTTACTCCAATTTTGGTACTTCATCCTCTGATATAAATCTCTGTATTTTGCTGCATTTATTTTCTGAAAGAAAGAGTGTAAACACTTAGTGTGTTCGTAAGGCAAACAATTTGTAGTACTGCTATTGTTTGTAGTAGATCATTTCATCCTGGGAGATAGACGTCCAATTTTTTAAAGCACCGTGAAGAGGACGAATCTGTCTTAAGGGCACAGTATCAAACACTAGACTTGATCAGATTATAATTCGAAGAAATTAAATCAAATAAGTTATTTAATTTATTTTCAGTGTTTTATTATTTATTTAAATCATATTTTAATTTTGTTTTTATAACAAAATAAAATCTGTTTTTATTTATTTATTTTTATTTTTATTTCGAGTTTGATTTTTATAATCAAACAAATTCTCTCCTTTCCTTTATTTCTTTTTATTCTGATTATTGTTTAGTACACAACAGAATTTAATTAATTTAAACACAGTAAAGATTGTCCTACAATTATCCCCAGATTGTAATGCTGAGCATAAACATAGTAGCCAATATTAATAACAATAAAAAAGAGCTGCTTACCACCACTTTGCATCCCAGCTTGAGCTTTAACAGACTTTCCCAAAGCATGGATCTTATGCTAACATCATTGGGAGCATAAATATTGACCAAAACACAATCAAAAGAATTATCTAATAAACCTAAAAGTAAAATGAACCTCCTGGTACAGATGTAAGCAGAAAGAAAGATGAACCACAAAATCTCCCATGTACAGCAACTTATTGTTTGACCTTTCCCTCTTATTGGCTATTATATGGGACTTACCATGTATTAATCGCAAGTTTTATTAGTCGAGGTATGAACAAGTTAGCCAAAACAATCCGGTTATTAGAGAGGAAAAAAAAATTGTATTAACCAATCAACTTCGAACATATGGCCGCGATGGTCAAGACGAATAGCATTCAGTGTGTTTGGTTTGAGTTTTTTGAATTAAGTTTTTTGAAAACTGAATTTTTTGATTTTCGTGTTTTTTTGTTTTTAGTGAGTATTTTTAAATTTTTAAATATTTTTTTTTTTACTTTTTTAGATGCACCTTACTTAGATGTATCTAAAAAGTAAAAAATTTGTGAAAAAATATTTTTAAAAATTAATAAAGGAAAATTTACCCATAAGTCCTAGTTTTTGAAACGTTGAACCATTTAGTCCTAAAAGTTTTCTTATGCTCCATTTAGTCCCATTTTTACATCAACATGATGTGAATGATGTAAATGATCTGATGTTTCATTCTATAATTTCAAAATTTATTGAAATCTGATGAACATTAGATGTTTTTCATTCTATATTTTCAAACATTGTTAAAATTTGATGAACATTAGATGTTTGAAATCCAATATTTGTAACATGACTCTGATGTTATTAACATTGTATCTGATGTTATTAACATTGTAATGGGACCTTTCAGTCTATAAGAAAACTTTTAGGACTAAACAGTGCATAAGTTATTAATTTGGGATTTATTGGTGCATCCCCCATTAATAAATACATAAAAATATACTGAATTCTCGTTTTTTTTTTTTTTTGTATTTTTGGTATTTAGTGATTTTTTAAAAGATTTTTTTCAAGTTTTTTTTACTTTTTAGGTATATTTATGTTAGGTATGTCTAAAAATTAAAAAAATTGCTCAAAATATTTTAAAAATTCAGTAAAAATAAAAAAAAACACAAAAAATAAGAAAGTAGAATTTTCTGAAAAGTGTTTTTGAAAAATGATGACCAAGCAAGGTGAAAGTTTTTTGGGTAAACTGCCAATAGGTCCTAATAGTTGGACTTAATTCTTATCAAGTCCTATTGAAAATAAGTCTTGATAAAACTGTAACTAAAAATAATTTTTTTGTGACAATTTTTTACATACGTCGCTAAAAATTGACAATTAGTGACTTTTTTTTGTCATGATTTTTATAAATTGTCTCTCAAACTTACAATTAGTGACTTTTTTTATGACAAATTTTTCTCATAGGATCTATTAGACAATAAGTCTACTAATTAAGATTTTTCCGTAAGTACCTTTTGTTTTTTTTATTCATCTTCATATCCCATTATTCAAAATTCAAAATTAAAATTCAAATTCAAATTCAAAACAGGCATATATTTTTTTCTTCTAAAATAGATGTAATTAAAGTAATTTAAAACTAGAGATTCTTTTAATACAACATGTCCCACTTAATTTCAGAGTCCTAGGTGAAGGTTGTTACCAAGTTTTGTTGTTTTGTTTGGTTGCAAGTGTTTGGACTGTCCAGCCAAGCAGATGATGTTATCAGGTGGCAGGTTGGGTGGTTGAGCTGCAATAACAAGTTTTTATATATATTAGGTGTGTTTGTTACATTACTCGAGACTCTTTTTTTTTTTAGATTGATTTTCTTTAATAGAAAAAAATATAATAAAACTTTGTTTTTGTGTCCTTGAAAGCATCTGAAGTAGAATTCTGGGTGTAATGCAGCATAGGATCACTCCTCTCCAAACAGGTTTTAACCATTTTGTGTTACTAAATAACTAGTATATCACCCGTGCTATGCACGGATTGTGTTTATAATTATCTATAGGTATGGCTTCTGTCCAGTCCGATACTGGACCGTGCTGTTGGGCTTGTGGGGGCCCACCACAGGTTCCGTTTTGATAATCTGAACCGTTCAATGTGTAAAAATCGTCAAGTACTACATGGCTGTAAAAAATCACGTTGATCGGATATCGATAGCTATGTAATCAAAACGGTTTTTTATCAACCGTTAATTTGTTCACCGTTCAATTTTTTTAATATGAAACTGATTTGATCATATAACTATCGATATCCGATCAACGTAATTTTTTACAGGCATATAGTACTCGACGAGTTCTACACATTGCACGGTTCAAATTATCAAAACGGGACCCGTGGTGGCCCCCCTGGGCCCAACAGCACGATCCAGTCCGATCTCGGACTGGACAGAAGCCACACCCATTATCGATATATGTGAATTGTGATTTTTAAATATATATTTTTTAAATGTCTTCTTTTTTTTCTTTTTTATATTATATTAAAGTTTAATATTTTGATAATGATCATATGCGTTGGACTTTTCAAGGAGTTAAATGTCTTTTTTTTATTATATTATATTAAAGTTTAATATTTTGATAATAATCATATGTGTTGGACTTTTCAAGAATTTTTTTTATGTTTGTTCTTAATGCATTAAAGTGTTATTATGAGGAATAATAATCATATGTGTTGGGACTTTTCAAGGAATTCATATGTTGGATTTCAAAGAATTTTTTTTATGCTTGTTTTTAATGCATTAAAATGTTATTATGAGGGTAAGACTTGGGAGTTGGGAGAAGTTAATACATGCTAAATTTTTTTTTTTAAATCAAAAAATCAGAAAATTTAGATTGGAAAATTAAAACTCCCACAAGACTTAGGATTAAAAACCCCTTTTACTTAATATATAGTATAGATAGGTCCTTGATATTGTTAGGGATAATACATATTAGGGCAAATTATACTTGTAGTCTGTATAATTTATTTCTCGTGTCAGTTTGGTCCTTATAATGTTAATTATGTCAATTTTATTCTTAAATTTTTTTGTATTGTATCAATTTAGTTTAATTGATGCTTTTAGAAATTTGACGAAATTCAGGGGTCAAAAAGTCAATTACTCTATTCAAAGAGATTAAGATGTTGATGGCTAATTTAAGATAATTAATTTCATTTTAAATGAATCATTTTACCTTTGAAAACTGTTTATAATTTCTTATTAAATGTTAACAAGTAAATTAAATTGACATAATATAAAAATTTTAAATGTAAAATTGACACAATGAGAACTAAATGGACTAATTTAATACGAGATTAGAGTATAATTTACCCATGAGATTTATTTTATTTTATTTTTTGGTCCAAAATCAAAAGGTTATCGTATTCTATCCAACATGGCTGTTGGCGAAAAACTCTGGGTTAAATGTTTGATTCTTCTCAAGTGTAGATTTTATTTCTTATTTTTTTAACAATAATATTATAAATCCACTTTTATCAACTCATAAATTATTCAAAATTTTCATCTTGTGGTTCAGATTCATTTTACACACAGGTCCTATATGAATCACATACTAATCAAATTAATTTCCACTACACAATTACTTATTCAGAATTTTTCGAGTGGACAAGGATGGATCTCTAGACATTTCCTTTATCTATTTATATTTATAATATGCTAAAACTAATTTTTTAAAAACTTCGCTATCCAATTTTTATTTATTTATTTTGAACGACAAAGCTAATGGAAGAATAACATTTCAATACAACACTACTATCATGACTACGTTTGTTTGGCGGATTAAATTGAATGAGATTATTAGTAAAATGATAATTAACAAAGAGATTGTTAATGTGAGGATTATTAGTGAGGGAATTAAATAAAATTATGTTTGTTTTGATGATAGTGTGAAAGATGGTTAGTGATAGAATTGTTAAATTATTTCTATATTTAAAAAAAAAAACTAAAACAAATATTAAAACAAACAAGTACATTTGGTAAAAAATAAATAAATTAAAAAGTAAGGTTCTGTTTGATAGAGTTTTTGAAGTTTAATTCTATCTCTTAGTTTGAGTTTGTTGTTTGGTTACAGTTTTAGAAAATTAATTCCACACCTTTTTTCAAAACACTCACTTTTCAATATCATATGTTACATCACTCAATTCAAACTCTTTTCAAAACTCATAACCAAACAAAATTTTTACATTCAAATCATAATTCTAAAACTCACAAATTCAAAATACAATTTTATTTTCAAATCATAATTCTAAAATTCTACCAAACGCAGCCTAAAATTTTTATATAAAATAGACTTAGGCCTCGTTTGGCAAGAGGCTATTTTAGCCAATTAGTCAAAAAGTTACTAAATTAGCCAAAAAGCCAACAACCCATACAAAAAAGTCAAAGATTCTCTTTTCTCTCTACTTTTTGCACATCTTTTCGTAATTAGCCAAAAAATCATCCCAAACATACAAGTTTTTTTTACCTACCTTTTTAGTCAAATAGCCAAAAAGTTACTAAATTAGCCTGTTCCCAAACGAGGCCTTAATCCACTCATTATTTTTCTAATTTCATTCAAAATTCACCTAAGCTAATTCTCCTACTGAGGGAGATTACTAACACCAAGGATTCTCTAGAGTGTTTTTTTCCTAAAGTTTCCTAAAGTGGTGTATTGTGTGGTTGAGATTTAATGCTGAAAAATTGATGTGACTTGTCATTAAATCTCAACCATACAATGCACTACTTTAAAAAATTTTAAGAAAAAAAAACTCTAGAGGATCCTTGCTCGATTACTAAACCCTCCAGACTAGCAATCTCTCCTCCCAAATCAACACCAAACAAGCTATGAGTACGACCCACAACTATATCAATCTAGTCCGACCACCCATGTCGGTAAACAAACATGACCCACAGAAACAAAATTTTTTTATAAACGTAGTTTATAAATTGACGTGACAATTAAATTGTACCTAACATTTATACTGAATGGATCCATTTAAATATTAAGGATTCATTACCACACGTTACATTTGTTTGTTAAAAAAAATATTTTGTATAATATTTCCTTTCAATAACTGTTATGATTAATATAGTGGTCAGAATTTTTTGTATCCCACCAAGAAGTTCCGATTAATTATGGGAAAATAATAATTGTACTTACCAAAAAAATGCACATAAATATAAAAAGCAACATTTTAATTGTACTTACCAAAAAAACCATCTAAAAACAATAATTGTACTTAACAAAAAAATATATAAATAAATAAACGAAAAGAAGAAAGAGCATATCAATTGTAATTTTGTATAATTTTTTTGGGTTTTATTATATTTTATTTGTTTATACGTTATGGATCAAAATAAATATAATAAATGATATATAATATTTTCGAGCTTACTTAACATGTGCCTCCTAACATGCATCTTAACAAGATCCAATATGTTTTTGCTAATATTAGCTCAAATTCTAAGAAGCATGAACAGCACGTGCCAGAGGAAAGGGTGGGCTTAACATAAATTTATAGCTGTCATCCAATCCCTCCTTCCTTATCTCTCCTTCCCTCTCTATAAATCATGTGTGGCCTAGGGTTTAGTTATATATATCCCCTCTCTCTCTCTCCCTCCCTCCCTATCTCTTTGAGCCTGGTGGGCTAGTAGGGTTTTCTAGAGGAAATAATATGGGGGTTTCATTTCTCTCTTCTCTCTGTTTAAGAGGGAGAGGATTTGGATTATGGATCAAACATTCGCGTATGGGAGTGTTTGAGGGGAATGTTGGCTGGCTCGATGTCTTCACAAGAATTGTCAAACAAAAAGATTCGATCAATAAGTGAAGATATCGGACCAGGCTTCATTCCTCTCAAAACAAGTCCATCATCACCATCAAGCCATTCATATTCTCATCATGATCTTCTCTTCTTCTTGTTTTTTGATTGAGTGAGAGTGAGAAAGAGAGAGAGAGGATTATTTGTGTTGTGTTATATGGGTTTGGTTCTCTTTATTATTATTTTTTTAAAGATCTAATGGTGTTTTCAATTTCTATAGAAATAAAATGGAGATTTTATTCTACATGATCTACTCTCACACCAAGCTTCATTTCCATGAACTGGTCCTTCCTCTCTCTCTCTCTCTCTGTAATGGTAATTCTCTTCCTTTTTTTTACTTGTTATTTTGATGTGTACAATGTACGAACACAGATATGTGTGTACATATTTATTTTGTAGTTGATTTACATGGAATCTTTGACAACATACCACTAGATGCCATTGACTTGATGAAGCCAAGCTACACATTTCTATGTTGACCTTAATTCTTTCTTTTTCTTTATTGTTATCTGCAATCTCTCTCTCTCTCTCTGTTGATGTTCTAACCTGGTTCTGGATTCAAGACTTGTTATCTTGATGAATTCTTGATTCACAAAGATTGTTGGATTCATTTACCTTGATGATAGTTAAGAATATTATTTTAAATATTTGATATGTAATGAGATTTTGGACTTTTATTATTGTATTTCACCAATATTTTAAATATTATTGTTATTCATTTACGATGGCATAGGGTTTGAGCCTTTGATTTTTTTCCCCCCATATAAAACGATTTTGACCTTGTTGACAGTGGTTTTAGGGCTCTAACTAACATGATCTTATCTCTTTTATGGAGTAATGGCTCAAATAATCATCTTAAACAGAAGATGATGAAGTTGAAAACTCTGTGTTTGATCAGAAACACTTGAGAATTTAGGCTTTTTTGTCAACAACATCCCTACTTAACCTAGCCTGTTTCTTCTTTATTCACCTTCCTATTAATTTATCCGCCCCCCCCCCCCCCTCTCTCTCTCTCTCTCTCACTCTCATAGACAACAATCCAAACCCAATAATGTTGAGATGATGAGAAAATCATGAGATGATGGAAAACCCTTGCAGATAGGCCTGACTTTGGTCACTTCAGCGTTTAATGCTCTCTCTCTCTCTCTCTCTCTCTCTCTCTCTCTCTCTCTCTCTCTCTCTCTCTCTCTCTCTCTCTCTCTCTGTGTGTGTAGTTGCTATTCATTTACTGCACATTAAAAAATTTATTTTTATGACAATTATTATACATTACAAATTTTTATATCACAACTCATAAGGAGAAGAAATGTTATATGCCATTGGCTTTTTTTTTAAATTTTTTTTATCACATTAATATTAATGATTAATTATTTGTTAAGAAATAACAAAGATAAATGATAGTAGCTCAAAATTTATTTCTAAACAAATGACAAATATCATTGTAAATGGGGATAAAAAACAATGACAAAAATAATTGTAAATGGCAACAAAATCGATTGTAGTTTAGCTTCTATTTATAAACAAATGACAAATATCATTGCAAATGGCGATAAAAAAACAATGACAAAATTGATAATATTATTTCTCTTGGTATTTGTGATTTGTATATTAAAATTTCAAATAATGGCCGTAGTTGCAGTAATGGTAATGGTTGCAGTGATGTGATTGCAAAGTAGTGAAATTTTTTGTTTTTCACATAATTGTGTGAAAACTTAACAATATGCATACTTTATTTTAAAATCACATTTTTTGAGAGATTAAAAATGACTTATAGAGGATTTAGAATATCTTTTTAAACATGATTCAATATATATACTAAATTTTATACTATTTTAAGATAGCTATGAAGAGAATTTTGATGTATTTTTATTTCAATATTTAATAATTTTATGGGCGATAAATTCATAATGCATCATTTTATGATTATTTATATTGCTATTAATAATTATAGACTTGTAATATTATGTTATGATTCAGATTTGTAGGTCACATATGTTCCATAAAAAAATGTGAATATCATTATTGTTATTTTATTAGACAAACTTGAATCATCTTACTTCAAGTTATATAACTAACACAATGAATAACTACATATAAAAGTTATGTTGAGTGAATAAAAAAAAACTTTTTTTTTTTTTTTTTTTTCTGTTACAGAAGTTGAAAGAGGAGAGAATGAGCACATAATTGACATTTATATGTAGCGGTGTGTAATAGCCCGTTTATGAGCATTATGTAATGGAGGCATCGATTTTCAATCACAGGGCCATAACATAACGATCATAGTAACGAGTATGTCCATATAGTTACGTAGGGTGGATGAGGTTTATTTTTAAAAACATGATCCAAGTAATAGGTTATGGGTCAGTCCTGCTAATAAATACTTCCAAGAGCATAAAAAAAAAGATTTATAAAAAAAATGTAGAACTCAATCCACTTTTCACTAATTTCAATTTCATAACTATTTTTATTTATTCTTGTAAAAAAATGTAATATTTTTACCATTTTCAATACATTTTTTGTACAAATTTTAACATTAAACAATGTCGAGTTAGCATATATAAAATTTTTATACAAAATTATGTGACTTAATCAAGACTTTTTGTTTTAAAATAAAATATCCATAAAGATAAATTTATTTACAAAAAATAACATTGTAACATCATTTTTATATAAATTTTTTTAAAAAATTGTTTTCAATGAATTTTATGTATAAGCACTCAAATCAAGTCAATTATAATGATTCATTTAATGGTTCATCTGTTACTCTTTTCTTTGTATTATTATTATTAATTTGTTTATTTTATTAACATAAATTTCAAGTTTCCACATTGAAATGTGGCTCTCAAGCATTAAATTAGGTTTGCGTTATTTTGCGGAAACGTAACTGCTGAATTTAATGCAAGCCTTTAATTTTCATTTTGAAAGGCATTTAAAGCTCTCTCTCTATCTCCCTCTCTCCCTCCCTCTCTTTCTTGGAGAGGACTTCGATACGAAGCAAGATTCCACGCAGAGAACGGAGGGTTGGCCTTGGAGTACAACACCCCGTTGTGAGTGGTTTTAATAGTGTTTTCAGAGTGTATTTTTATAATTGGAATTGTAGGGTTAGTCTATCATACAAAAAATTGAGAGTTTGTTTGGAAAAATTTAAATAAATGTATTTTTTAATTTTTTACAAAAAGATATGCAAAAAAGTAAATAGATGATATGACCTAAAAAATATAAAAATATAAAAAATGTATTTATATAGTCCTATGATCAGGCTTTCATTGTTTTAAAAAATTATCAAAATCATATTAATCGTTTATTTTTTTAAAAATAAATGTGCTTTTCTTTTGAAGTTATGAATATTCAATAAACTTAATTTATTGTATAGATGATCTACTTGACTAACTTTATAATATGAACAATTTCAATCATTAAAATAGACTCAGGAGAAACCCTCATTGAACGACACAGGCACAGGAAGAACCCCCATTCCTTCCGTGCATACATAGGAATGGTAACGAGGCGGGGCGGGGCGGGGCGGGGATCACACCCCCCATCCCCCATCCCCGATAGTAAAATTTTTTCCGTTCTCAGCCCTGATCCTCGACGGGGAATCTATCACCGCCCCCTAAGGGGGGATCGGGTTTCCCCAACCTCGAAATTCCCCGGTCTAAAAAAAAAAAAGCCCAAATAGAGAGAGATCAACAACATCAACAACATCACAAACAACATCATCAACAACATCATCAACATCAGAAGGAGAGATCTGAATAGAGAGAAAGAGAGAGAGGGAGAGATCTGCTCGTCGTCGACGGTGGCATCGATTCAGATCGTCGTGGCATCAATTCAGACCGTCGTCGTCACATCTCTCTGCTCGTCGTCGTCGTTGTCGTCGTAATTGGAAGTAGCGTCGTCAGAGATGGACCGTCGTCGCAGTCGAAGGTGGCGTCTCAGACGGTGAGGAAGAGAGAAAGGGAGAGAGAGAGAGAGTAGAGGGAAGAAAGAGAGAGAGTATCTATGAAATGAAACAAAAAGATGAAATGAGAGACAGAAATAAAATAGATAATAAAAAAATATTATATATATCAGTTCGGGGGACATACGGGGAGGGGCGGGCCGAGGCTGGGGCTTGGGCACTTATCACCGTCCCAGCCCGAAATTGATCGGGGATTAATTTTTTAATATCATCCTCGTCCCGTCAGGGGTATTTTTTAGGAAAAAGCCGTCCCGCCAGGGGTCGGGGGATCGGCTCCCCGTCAGGTCGATTTCAAATTGCCATCCCTATGCATACATGCCAACATAAATGTAAGAGAGAAAAAAGGATGTCTTAGACTTATTTATTTTGATGATTATTTAATTATGTTTTAATTTATTTGAAAGAGAAAAATAGAATCCAAAATTTATTTTGATGATTTATTTAATTATATTTTAATCAAAATTTATTTTGATGATTTATTTGAAAGAGAAAAATAGAATTAAAATTTATTTTGTCTCATTATTCTCACCTAAACCTTTATCCTAAATATTGTTAGAATGTATTTAATATTTGATTAAATCAGGAGTTCAAACAGCCCAAAACAAAGGTTCAAACAGCCTAGCATAACAGCAGGTCAAAAGATTCAAAAGGTTCAAATGAAAGATTTTCAAATTGGTAATGATGGAAGTACAACGGTTATAAACGGTTATAAATTCTAATGACTACAACGGCTATAAACGGCTATAATTTTTATTATATATACCAAAGTTTCTAATGTAAACAAGTTACAAAAAAAAACTGAAAATATTCTTTGATCTATAATCACTCACATCTATTTTCAGAAATTATACACTGAACCTTATAGCTTTAAGCCCATCTTTCTTGTGTGAGATTTACAGAAAAATCAAAATTTCATTTTACATACCTATCGTTGAGAGATATTTATTGTAAGTTTTCTTTAAAAGCAAAAATACAATTTCATCTTGTAAAATTGTTGCAAACATTGTGTTCTCGAAATCTTGAATCACCTAAGATTTGCAAGGGTTTGGGCTTGTGAAGCTTGTGTAAAATCTGTGGAGGATTGCTCCATTTGTAAAGAGGTTGCTAGCACACCTGTGAAGCTAGAAGATAGTGGAAAATCTCAAGTGAAGCTTGAGAAGTGGATGTAGGCCGAGTTGAAGCCGAACCATTATAAATTTATTTGCCTCTCTCTCTCTTATCTCTTTATTTTATTTTCAATTGCCATAACTATATTTCACATTTTTACTGTGCTAAAATCATTAATTGACATTGTTGTTAAGACACTTGTTTAATTATTTTTTATTTCATTAATTATATTTATCTATTGTGCTAGTCATAATTTTTATTAAGGTATTATTAATTTTAATTGAAAAAACCTAATTCACTCCCTCTTAGGTTGTCTTTTGGGTAACAGAATGTCATGCATAGATGCCATTGTCATTGGGGTCGTCTGTTATAGCTTCTAGGTTGATTATAATTTATTTTAGTTTATAAGTTTTTATTAGATTATTTGCTACAATTTCTGCTTATACTTATTATAAGTAAAAATAGTTCTCTTTCAAAAAAGTAAAAATAGTTTAAATAAGTTGAAAAATACTAATTATTTAAAAATAGGAGAATGAGTGTTTTTAATAACTTCTGTGTTTTTATTATCAATTTTTAATTTTTTTTTTAAAAAAAAACTCCACCAGCTTTTTGACCAAAAAAACTCCACCCTAAATTATAGAAATATTATTTATCATTGAATTTATTTTATTATTTAAATATAATAAAAATTATGAGTGTGTGTAAAGTTCATATCGATATTAAAACTTATTAGATTGCATAAAAAACAATATGGAGGCGAAGAGTTTAGCAAAATATTCCAATGTTTTTTGACCTCCTTAATGAGTTTTTTTAATGGGATTTTTATGATAAATCTCATTTAGAAATATTTTAACCTAAGAAATTCATGAAAGAATTTTTTAACCCACTTAGTTCCATCTATTTGTACTTTTATTCTCATTTTTCTTGATTACACTATTTTCTTAGACTCTTATGCTTTTATATTTAATATTGATATGAAATGTTGATATTTAATGTTGGGGGAGGAGAGAGAAGGGAAAGTATCAAGACATCACCAAGGATCCTCTAGAGTAAAATTTTCCTAAAGTTTCCCTATATTGTGTGGTTGAGATTTACTGGCAAGTCACATCAAAATTGATGTGACTTACCAGTAAATCTCAACCATACACTGTAGCACTTTAAAAATTTTTAGAGAAAAATCACTCTAGAGAATCCTTGCTCTCAAGACATAGAAAATTTCATACACAAATTAAATAACATTAATATTATTATTTTATATTACAGTGGTGCTACATGCACCAATTAGTGTATACACTAGTATACCAACCTAGTGTTATGATATTATTATTGATCACATTTATTATAAAAGTTACAAATACCCAAAATCATACAAATGATGTCACATCATTTGTTAGTACACTAGCGTGTACATTAATTGGTACATATAACATTATTCTTTATATTATTATATAATGTGAATATATTTTTAATTGACAACACATCAAAAATAATGTAAACATTCTCTCTCATCTAATTTGAACGTTCACAACACATTTTTAAAAAATTCTCTCTCATCTGATGTAGTGATGTGAACATTCACAACATGTGAACTTTCTTATTTTTAATTGACAACATATTAAAAATAACATTCATTATATTTTTAATTGACAACATATTCTTATTCACAACATGTAGTGATGTGAACGTTTACAATATGTGAACATTCTCTTTCATTTAATGTAGTAATGTAAACGTTCACATTCATATATTTTAGTATGAATATTCACATCATGTAATTGACAACATAATGACAAAAATTCATTTCAAATTAATTTGATTATTAATTTCAGTTATATGATGTGAATATTCACATCATGTAATTGACAACACAATGGCAAAAATTCATTTCAAATTAATATGAATATAATGACAGTCAACATCCTGATGTGTGGGAACTACCAAAATATAATGACAATCAAATATTAAATATTAAATATCAATATTAATAGGGATAGGAAATTGAGGGTGTTTTGATTTTCTTACTCAAATATGATCTAATTGAATAATCAAAAAGAATATGGGTTTGATGGAATAAAATTCTTAGAATGAGTATTTATAAAAAAACTCTCCTTTATTTATTTATTTAAATTAAATCAAAAAATATAAGAATTAATATAATATATGATAGGATGGATTGTAAAATAAAGCCTCCACAAAGTAAGAAAACCTCTATACAAAGAGGGCATTATTACAACACAAAAACAAAAACACAAGTAATTACATCAAACTCCTTTACGATCTGTCTATCATTGTAAGTTACACCTTTTGGTGTCACAATTTCCACCTCTACATTGCAAAATAAATTAGTTTAAATATAGAATAATACTTTGTTGCTCGAAAAATGTGGCTCGAAATTGGCCTAAATACTCAAAACTACGTCATTTTGAGTATTTTTTTTCTCTTTCTTTTCTTTCTCTTGCTTTCAAATACAAACAGAGGGAAGAGAAGAGGAGAGAGAGAGAGAGAGAAAGAGAGAGAGAGAGAGAAGAGAGAAGAGAAGAAGAAGAGAGAAGCGGCGATGGCGGTGATGGCAGAGGAGAAAGAGAAGGAAGATCGATGGTGATGGCAGCGTCTCTCTCTCTCTGCCGGTGGGTATCACCCCTTTTTTTTTTTTACCAGTAGATCTAAATCTGAGGATGAAGGGGAATTTTTTTTTTTTGTTTTTGTTGATAATGTTGATGATGAAGGTGTCGTTGATGATGATGATGATGTTGATGAAGATGTTCTTGATGATGATGATGTGTTGATAAAGATGTTGATTCTCTCTCTCTGTGTTGATGTTGTTGAAGATGATGATGTGTTGATTATCTCTCTTACTTCTTCTTCTTCTTCTTCTTCTTTTTCTTCACCTTCATTTTCTTCATCTTCAGAAAATTAGAAAAACGAGAAAGAAAAGTAAAAACAAAAATAAAAAACCCAAACGACGTCGTTTGGACTCAGGCCATTCAAGCTTTCATTTTTTTGAGCTACCAACCGGGATTGTTAAATTTAAGATGTCACCTAACGTATACAAATATATTTAACAAAATCAGATATCAATCATAAATCATATCTAAGCCTAGAAGTATTAAATCTAAGGCAAAAAATAATAATAAAGAAATCACAAAAGAAAAACGAAAAAAAGAAAAAGTTAGAATCGCCGCCTTTTTAATGGAGAAGAAAAGTTAAAATAGTTGTATACTTTAAGTACATACTTTTATACCCCCTTTTCTTTTAATCCCCACATGCTGCTTGTTTTTCTTTTCTTTTTTATTTTTATTTTTATTTTTAATTTCCCCTCAAAATCTAAGGAACCGTAATTTCAAACTTCCTTCAAAAGTAGGTGTTTATTTAGTAAACTCGTAGGTTGGTTTAGTGGTGTAAGTTTGGGCCTTAGGAATTTGCTCATCTCTAAATTTTAGGTTCAAAATCTCTTAAATGTTATCAACTCTTGTGTTGAGCCAGTTCATATTCTTTTCTTTTTTTTTATCAGCAAAAAGAAGGAAATTTTATTGATGAACTAAGAGAATAATACATCAATAAATGAGAGGAGGGATGAGTGCAGAAGCATTATAATGAAACAAGCCAATCCCAACTAGGTTTATACCGATAAGTCCGCTCAATCATATACTGACACACCATCAAGAGTTGGTAAGAAACCAACCATAAACACAGAACCAACTACACCCAAGATAAAAGCTAAACAAACCAAACAAAACAAAACCAAAAACAACAAAAACCATGACACCTCCCTTGCTTCACAGCAGTATCCACAAACCATAAACCACAATCACAGCATGTAAGTTGACCTAGACACCTTGAGATATCAAAAAAAAGAAAAAAGAAAAAAAAAGAGGTTTTTGCTTAGTTTAGATAAGTCACCTTGTATAATATTTTTAATTTTCTTCACAACATTATCAGAAGAAAAAGTGAATGAAATATAAATTAATTTTTTGTTACATTTTTGTAACAATCCCAACTTGTGATTAACGCTAATTCATGTTTAAGTATGCCTAACAAGTAATTAAGGAGAAATTCTGAGTTAATTACATGTGCATTGTATTATTTTGTGTTTATATCTGTTTAACGTAGAAAGATCGGTTCATGTTTTAGCTTCGGATTGTGAATTGAAGGCCTTATCGGCAACCAATTCAGAAATTGACTCGGTTTACATGTTAATTGGAATTTTTAGAATTTTATGATGGGTTTAATTGAAGTTCGGTTCAGAATGATTAAATTAAAATAATTTAAGATCTACTTGATTAACTTGATCAATAAAGAATTATATCTTTGTCCCAAGCCTATATAAGGCAAATTGTTGAGTCAAGACTAGGAGAATACATTTTCAATCCCTCAGCTTGTGACTCAAACAAGCAAAACGTGGGAGAGAGAGAGGGGGAAGGAAAATTGAGATCAAAGTTGGGATATTAGAGAATTGCTAGGAGATTTGGTGAATTGCTCAAGATTTTGCTTAAGTGGAGCTCAATTGAGTAGCCTAGGTAAGAGCTCAACCTTACAACCTTGAAATTGAGTCATTTAGTACATGAATATAAATGAAATAGGTGAATTCACATGGAGTTGAGCTAGAATTCAAGAAAGCAAAGTCATTCCATGCATGCATGTCCATATCATGAAGTTTTGAAATTGTTTTCATGAGAATTCTCACATGCATGTTCATATTTTGGTTATAATCTAAGAATTCACCATGTTTTGAGTTGGATATTTCATTTGATCATGTTTTGGGAAACTATGAACTCAAATTATACATGCATGTCATATTTATAGCATGTTCCTACATTACAAGTTGAATCTTGCATAATTGGCAAGCTATTGGGCCATGATTTCTTGAAATGATCTTTAATTCATGATGTTTTATGAGCTCCTAAGTATTTTCTCAAGTTTTAGCCTAGAAAAATCAAGTTTTGATGCTTGAAAGTTGAATTTTGAGCTAGTAGAACAAATTTGGAAATTCCATAATTTGCATCTACGCTCGAGCGTAGGAGTTCACGCTTTAGCGACCACTCTAAGTGCGTATACTTCTGCTCGAGCGACCCGAAGCCCGCTTGAGCGTGAATTGCATGTTCCCAGAAGTTCATATGTTTTGCAGCACGCTCGAGCAACAGAAGTCATGCTCGAGCGAGGATCTGAGTCTCACGCTCGAGCGGGGATCAAGCGTCCGTCAAGCGTGAAAAACAAGCAACCAGTACTTTTTCAAAGTTTTCAGACCGCTCGAGCGAGGGAAGTTACGCTCGAGCGAACCCTTGTATTTTGCATGTCCGCCCGAGCGAGGAAAGCCATGCTCGAGCGTGGACCTTGTTTTCAGCAAGTTTTGAAAAATGTTTTCAAGTGCATTTTTGCATCCTCATTCTATCCTAGGCATTCCTAGGCTATGATTAAGACACCATAATGAGGATAATGAGGTAGAAACACACCAAAATTAGAAAGGACTAAGTTATCATTTCTGGATGTGTAATTCAGTATACGTTTGTTCTGTAACTGTGTAGATCGCGCACCTCAAGGAAGTCGAATTGTCCATTTGCAGCAATTGTTATCTGTGAGTAATAACTTAGTAAAGTTATGTTCAACTTTATGTATTTTTTGTATACGAAATAAGATTTGCTGAAAAAAATGCCATGCTTTATACTATGAATGATTGTCCAACAATAACAAACATTGATGATATTATGCCCTGATTCAAGTATGTTACAAGTGATATTATGCCATGATTCAAGTATGTTACAAGTGATATTATGCTATGATTCAAGTATGTTACAAGTTCCTGGTATCGGAGGTTCCTTATGGAACTGACAAGTTATCTATACCCGGTTGGAGGTTCCTAAGTAGAACTGCTAAGTTTACAAGTTCCTAGTCTGGAGGTTCCTTTATGGGACTGACAAGTTATCCTTACCCGGCCGGAGGTTCTTCTATAGAATTGACAAGTATGATTTAAGCCACTCTGTATGAGATCTATCAGCACTAACGGAAGTAATACGTAAGATTAAGCATGAACTATGATTTTTGTATACATGCTCAGAACGAGAATACGAATGTGAATTTCAGTTTCAACCACAGTTATGGGACATCATTCATTTACCCCTTTTACTTTGTTATCATTCACTGGGCCTCCGCTCACTAGTTATTTATTATGTATGTAGGTGAGCAGGCCCGTGATCAGGCTTAAGATGATGCTTGGGATATTTTTGCGTTAGTCAACCACCTTTTGCGCCTCACGAGGAGGTTCCAGATTAAGTCATGTTTTGTGGTTGTGTCAATATGGATGTATAAGACTGTTTCTTTTGTTTTATGAACAAGTTCTCCTTTTGTATGTACTTGAAAGTGACGTGTAAATACTGTACCTATGACGTCACTCGTATGTTTATAAAGTTTAAAATTTTCAGTTCCATGTATATCTGCACAGCTCGATGAACTATGTATATTTCTTTATGTAAGTACTTCCGCAGCCCCTAATCTCAAGTCAAGTCTTAAGAGGCCTTTGGTAATCCAAGGATTACTGACCGGTTACGATGCTAAACCTATAGGGGCGGGTTTGAGTCGTGACAATTTTTCAATTCATTTTCCTCTATAAATTCCCTTTAGGAGCATGTCCGTCAGTATATCACATGTTTGCTATTCTAATATTTTTTTTTTTTTTGCTTTTTGTAAAGTTTTTTTTTATTGTTGTTTAATTTGAAAAAATGCAATGTTACTGCCTAAGTGATTTTTATTATTATTTATCAGCATGTTACTGTCTAAGCTAATATGTTGGGTTTGGTTGGAGGATTTAGAGAGAGATTTAGAAAGGGAAAGAGAAAATATTTGTGAAACTAAGTGAAATGCATGTATATTTTATTCATATTTTACCTACCTTTTTTATTTTTTTTTCCAAATCCATCCTCAAATCTCCTAACCAAACACAGCATAAAATTTTTTAAAAAAATTAATTCCATATTTACCTTATCTCTTTAATAGACGTACCATTTTAACTACATGAGATTATCTCTTCAACTTCCAGTATCATTTTCTATCTTATACTTTTTAACAAGTAATTTTGATAATGTGATAATATGAAATAAGAACATAAAACAACAAAGGATAAGATGACAAATGAGGCAGAAGATCTGTGCACCGTTTTAAATAGTTATGTTTGTTAACCATGATATATGGTCATTGAATCACATTTTCTTTTTAATTAATGGTTTGAAACCTCCCTCTTGATGAAAAATTAAGGTATATCTTTTGTCTGATCAAATCCTTGACCAAAAGGTACTATAAGTAAAGCCCTTTCTAAAGTTGCAAAGGTCAGAAGAAAGGCAAGGCAAACAAAACCAAGGCCAACTCGAAGGGTTTTATTTTTTTTTAAAGCCTTCAACAAACTTTTAATATGAACTCTATATATACACTTACAAAACAAAAGGTCAGTTAAATGATAAATATCAATAAATTTTATTATTTTCCAGTAATCACATAAAGTTACATACTTAAATTAAGATCTGAAAAAAAATATTACAAGAACTCAAAAAGATAAAATATAGTCTTGTTTTATAATTTAGCCAAATTCAATTTAAAGCACCTGAAAAAAAAAATTTATTATTTATAAGTCCTATTTGGAAGACTTATTTAATGTGAAATTCTATGGATTTTTTTTTTCAAGTTTTATTTAAATAAAAGGTTTAGCTTGTCTCATATTTGAGATTAAGACTGGACCGTCCAATCCGGCTCATGGGCCCATTTTTTGGCCCTGTTTCAATAATCCGAATCGTGCGATGTGTAGAACTCGTCGAGTACTCTATCCTTGTAAAATATCACCTTGATCAGATATCGATAGCTATTTGATCGGATCAGATATGTATAAAAAGAAAATAGACGGT
Source organism: Camellia sinensis (assembly GCF_055761805.1). Taxonomy (NCBI): domain Eukaryota; kingdom Viridiplantae; phylum Streptophyta; class Magnoliopsida; order Ericales; family Theaceae; genus Camellia; species Camellia sinensis. Next base: position 54,192,431 of record NC_138962.1, read on the forward strand.
GAAAAAATAAACGGTCGACTAAAATCTGATCCAACCAAATAGCTATCGATATCCGATCAATATAATTTTGTACAAGGATGTAGTACTTGACAAGTTCTACACATTGAATGGTTTGGATTATCGAAACGAGACCTAAAAATGGGCCCATGGGCTGGATTGAGTCCATTCTTAATCTCAAACATGAGATAAGTTTGACCCTTAAATAAGAATGTGTTCCATATGGTCCTATGAGTTGTAAATGAATGATATTAGTGTACTATTATACCCTTAATTTGTTTCATATTGTACCTTATTTTCTTATTCATTATATCATGTTTGGGAAGACTTTTAAGAAAAACAAATCTACAGACAATGACCATGCGAGTTTTTTTGGCCTTGATCGCAAGATTCCCGTGCATTTTCAAAATGTTGTTTAAATGGATGTGGCTATGGTCGATGATATGATGAAGTTTGAGAGTTGTGTGTTGATTCGGTTGAGGGGAAGAGTTCTTTTTTTTTTATTGAAGTGTGTTGTTGTTTGTTGAAGTGTGGATTGCTCATCTTTAATAGGGTATTGACAATCTATTACAATCATTGATAGACAGACTTTAGCCGATGTTCTGATTGAATGTGTGTATTTGACATTATGATAGTTGATGCGTTTTGATATGTTCGATGTGTGGAGTGGTATGTACGGGTTCATGGATTGAGTTGGGGGGTATTTGGTTTTGCTTGTTAATTGGATGTCAAATGTGAACCACGTCGTAGGATGACAATTCTACATTGGGACCTGGATGATCGTGTTACAATGTATGTTACATTTAGTGTGTATTGTTAATCCATATACACCATGTAATAAATGACATTTGTGTGTTTGTTCGGTTGTATATGTGTTTGAATGTGTATTATGTCTTTGTTGTAATCAGTTTTTACATACATATCACAGTATGTTGCGCAAAATTATTCGAAATTTGGGTTTGTAATTGAATGTGAATTGAATCTCATCACTTGATGTTGAAGTTATATGTTGGGTTAGGAGTGATAGTGGTTCAATATATGGGTTGGGTTGGGATGTTACATGTTATATTTAGGAGGTTACATTATTCATAATTCAATGGTGGAGTATTGGAATGTTACATTGAGTTTGGGATGAGAAGCATATGTGAATGTCACGGTGGGTTTGGAATGTTACATGTTACATTTACGTTGGGTTTGTGATGAAAAACATATGAGAATGTTACGTTAGGTTTGGGATATTACATGTTATATTTATGTTTTGAATTTCAAATTTCTAATCACATAGATATTATCGCAATCTATAACAACATTATATTTCCCATATATGGTATTGCCATTAATCAAGTTATTTTGAATTTCATAAGCATATGGGAATGTCACGTTACATTTGAGAATGTCATATTGGGTTGGAATATTTCATGTTACATTTACGTTTTGAATTTCAAATTTCCAACCATATAGATATGATCACAATCTATAGTAATCTTAGATTTCCCATATATAGTGTTGCTATTAATTAGGTTATTTTGAATTTCAAATTTCTAATCATATAAATATGATCATAATTTATGATAACATTGGATTTTCCATATATGGTATTATCATTAATCAGGTTATTAAATAATTAGGATTGGGGATAGATGTGTCCACAAGAAAATCACAGGATCTATTGGGTTATAAGTTTTATTATAGGATTATATCTTGTATAAGTATTCCAAATAGGACTTATAAATAATTTATCCAAGGAAAAAAACAAAACAAAGTCATTTAGGCATCGTTTAGGAATATATTATTTTATTAACTTTTTAATTTTTTGGCTAAAATATGCGGTAAAAAAATTACTATGTTTGGAATGATTTTTTAATTTTTTACGAAAAAAGATGTGCAACAAGTAAAGAAAAAATGAAAATTTTGATTTTTTGATATAGATTATAAGTTTTTTGATTTTTTTAATAATTTTTTAACTTTTAAATTAAAAGTGTTACGGGCCAAACAAAGCCTTGGTCATTTAGTCATTTAATTTGACGCTTGACATACATTAAAACAATATGGACATCGTTTACCATGAATGGTTTCATTTTTCAAAAACCCACTAAGATAAGGATAAAGATTTTTTTTACCATACTGCCAAATTATATTTGGGTATTTGGAAGGTGTTATTCGGGAGAGGCTCCATTTACAGATCACTTTCTCTCTAAAAGTAAATCACTTCTAAAGGCACATCAAAAATAATTTATAAAAATAAATATTTTTTTCATTACACACCATAAATTTATATATTTACACTTACGCACACACCCATCCACAACAATATACACATAAAATTCCATCTTTGCCCCCACACAGCCACACACCCCACACCCACGATATTCATCTCCCCGTCTATTTCTATTTACACCGGTGAACACCATTGCTGAAAACACTCATCAAGATGTCATCGATGGTGTTGCTCAACACGGTTCTGAAAAAAAAAAAAAAATTATAACTATTCGGCAGTACAGAGTTGAATCAAATGAAAAAGTTTGACTGTAGTAATCTGAACAAATTGCACTTGTTCGATTGTAGTCTGTTGAACAAATGTAATTTGTTCGATTGTAGTCTGTTGAACAGATATAAGTTGTTCAATTGTAGTCTGTTGAACAGATGTAATTTGTTCGATTGTAGTTTGTCGAACAATGATATATCATTCACCTCTGGTTAATCGAACAACGATTTACCACTCATAAACGAAAACGAAGACGAAAATAACAAAAAAAAAAAAAACCTTTTCATTGCTCCATTGTTCCGAATGAGAATTGTCAGATGTATCATTCATTGAATCCAATCAAAATCTTCAATAATACTATATTTTTTAATATTTGTTGAAGGGTTTTTGATTTTGATTTTAGGGTTTTTGGATTCTTGACAGAGAAGATACGTAAGGAACAAGTTTGAAATTGATGATTTATATTATATTGATTCTTGTCCTTTATGGTAAATACACAAATGGAGTGTATCATAACTTGTCATTTATAGTCATTTCACTTAAGGTTAAAATTGTAATAAAAAATAAATTAATTAATGGTTTGCCTTGATAGGGAAAGTGGTGTGTATATAGAATGACCCGTTATTCGGGTATGTGGGGTCTATCATAGGTCATTGTGTATATTAAAATTAAATTAATTTGATAATCGTAATATATTCAATTTTTTATATTTATTTCTAAAAGCAAGGACAATAGGTGTATTTTTAAAAATAAATTATTTATTTTTTGGAGACAAACGAGATAAATTAAATAGAGTAATGCTAGATACCCCAAATATTCTACCAAAAATTTTACCAAATGTCTCACATGGGTGTGGGACCCACACAATGTGGGTCCCATGTGGGTCCCACACCCATGTGAGACATTTGGTAGAACTTTTGGTAGAATTTTTGGGGCCTCTAGCATTTTTGAATTAAATATGTTACGATTATTAGATCAATTTATTTTGTGTGTGAATAATATACACAAAAATCTTATAAAATAAACTATTTAAATTATTAAAATGGAATCAAACTCTCCGAATGTAAACAATACCTACCATTTTGAAAATCTCAAGGGCCATGATAACCATATCGTAAATAAATAATAAAAAATATAATAAAAGAGCCATCATAGTCGCGTACCTTATCTAAAATTGAAAAATTTTGTTCACACGAATAATACACATCCTCCCATTAACTCATTTTAAGTTTTTAGTGAGACTATCTTATTGGTTCAACCAATGCAATGTTGTGTATTGTTCACATGTGTAAATAAATTTACACTCCAAAATAACAGGTTGTCATTGTTAACTTAGCAGAAGATAATTTCAGAGGCCTTTTTTTCAACTCATTGACTATATTTGTTCAGAAGTTTGAAAAAGAGATTGGATTAGTAATATGTCGATGTTACAAAATTTATGTTTGCTTGTGAAAAATGTCATGAGATTATGAATACTTTTTAAAGAGTGGATTAGCAATCTTATATGGGATGTAAGATTGGTAATCCAATTCCATAAGATTGTATGGGTAAAAATACCACTTCGCTCACAATTTAAAATATATATATATATATATATATATATATATATTAAAATCACATTTTATATAATGAAGATTTTTTGTGTAATTTTATAAATTTAATTTTGGCCAATTAACACACTACTTAACTAATATACGAACAAAATTTATTTTGCATCTCTAACTTAATATCACCATTGAGAGGGTAATTTGTAAACAAATTGGGCCGAGCTAGGAAGAGTCTTCTTTGGGAGCTGGGCCGCGTAATGGGCCGAGATAAAGGCCGGAGTATGGACGACGGGTAGCTCGATCCCTTTTTATCTGATTACCAAACTGGGCAAGGGCGTTGACCGAGCTACCTAAATACAAGGCCCAAGGGTTGGCCGAGGTGTTTGGTAAGACAGATGGCCGAGCTAGGTATAGCTCGGTTGATGCTTCTATTCCATTACTTAGTTGAGCACAGAGCCGAGGTAAAGATGACAGCTGAAGTAAAGAAAGTTCTGTAGCAAACCGAGGTTGTTGGAAATGGTTATAAAATTCTGGATAAAATCAGAATTTTTTCCTAAGTTCAGTCTATTTTTTAGGTGGGCCCCGTGCGTCGATTTTCACGGGTCAAAGTGGTAACGCGTTCTATGCCGCGTTGTGATTCACGTGGTATATTTGGTTGCTCAAAACCATTACTGAGTGAATGGGAAATTGAAGCCAAAGTGTGCTCCATGGAAATGGAGTTTTGGTGAAAATTCCTTAAGGTTGTAAAATGACTTGTCCCACATTGATTTGGTGGGAGGTTTTGAATGAGTTTATAAGGCTTGGGTTTGGTACTTGGGGTGTGCCCCAAGGGGTACCCAAGTGTTTTAGAGGGAGAGGTTATGGGCTAGACCCATTGGACCCAAAAATCACCACGCGCGCGCCGCTGTCCGTCCGGGCTGGGCTTGGGCGCGGGTGCGTGGTGTGAGGTTGGGCTTGTTTGGGCCAAAAACATTGTTTGCTTTTACGGTACATCCAAACAGGGCCCTTCCTGAAATAAACCAGTCTGGTATTATTGCACACCCAAACAGGGCCCTTCCCGTTTTGTTATCTGTTTGAAATATAACCCAACAGATTCAAATCTGTTTGAATTCAAAACCAACAGGTTTCATACCTGTTCAATTCAAAACCAATAGCCACCTTTACATCTATAAATAGACTAGTCTCCCATTCGGATTTAACTCCAATTTTCGTACTCCATCCTCTGATGTAAATCTCTACATTTTGTTGCATTTATTTTCTGAAAGAAAGAGTGTAAACACTTAGTGTGTTCGTAAGACAAACAATTTGTAATGCTGCTATTGTTTGTAGTAGATCATTTCATCCTGAGAGATAGACGTCCAATTTCTGAAAGTACCGTGGAGAGGACGAATCTGTCTTAAGGACACAGTGTCAAACACTGGACTTGATCAGATTATAATTCCAAGAAATTAAATCAAGTAAGTTATTTAATTTATTTTCAATGTTTTATTATTTATTTAAATCAGATTTTAATTTTATTTTTGTAACAAAATAAAATCTGTTTTTATTTATTTATTTATATTTTTATTTCGAGTTTAATTTTTGTAATCAAACAAATTCTCTCATTTCCTTTATTTCTTTTTATTCTGGTTGTTATTTAGTACACAACAGAATTTAATTAATTTAAATACAGTGAAGATTGTCCTACAATCTTAAGACAGACCATTTTTGGTATATTCATTGTATTTAATTTTCTGTGTTTTCAAAGTAATATTCTGGTTGGAAAAACAAATAGTCATTTATGCTATTTGACAGATAGTAGTAATATACTGTCTCTTTTCTTTGACAACTAGCAGTAATATACTGGTGTCATTAACAATTGCAGAATATTATTTGGTGTTACAGAAAATTATCTTGGAATTTTATTTTTCTAGTTTTAGTAACAAGGAAAATAAAATTATTTTGTTGTTATCATTTATTTTCTGGTTTTAGTAACTAGAATTTATTTTCTGGTTTCGGTAACTAAAAAATTATTTTGTGTTTTTTCTGATTTTTGTAATCAGATATTATTTCTGTATTTTATTTTTCTAGTTTTAGTAACAAGGAAAATAAAATTATTTTATTTTCTAGTTTTAGTAACAAGAAAAATAAAATTATTTTGTGTTATAATTTATTTTCTGGTTTTAGTAACTAGAATATTAATTTGTGGTATTTTATTTTCTAGTTTTAGTAACATAGAAAATAAAATTGTTTTGTATTATAATTTATTTCTAGTTTTAGTAACTAGAAAATTAATTTTGTTAATCAATCATGTAACTTTGTGTATCGGTCACAATTTGTAAATTTTGTACGTGACTTACGATTTCGTTTGTAAGATCACTTAATTTTGAACCTTTTGTGAAAATGTGTTAATTCTTCTGACTTTATCATAGTTCATTATGAGTACACATGGTAGAATTTGTTTTTAGAATAAAATATTAGTTTTACAAACTAATTTCATTTTTATTACGAAGAAACCTTTGTGGCAAGATTATTTTCTTTATTTTTCTGAATCATTCTTTATTTTCTGTGTGTGGATCCGTAGTCGTGAATAGTTTCTGCACATGAGTCGGAAAATATATATATTCGCAAGAACATTTGAATGCATATTTAATTAGTTTATTTATGTACAAATCAAACTGATTAAATGAAGACATGTTTTGTCATTTTGGAGTTTAAAATTCAAAACGCAATGAATTTTATTTATGAGTTGAGAATCTTTTTATTTCATGATTAATTTATTTTGTTAATTCATTATTTTTAGTTGATGCGTTTGATATGCATGTATGATATCAACTCAAGTTATTTCTTAACAAAAATTTCATGTGATTTGGAATGTTAAATTGATATGTTGATTAATTTGAGTTTTTCCAATCAATTTTGAATGGGTGTTTAAACACCAGAGAAATTTAAACATGAAGATGTATGTAGTTATATCGTTCCATTTAATTGGAAAGTAATTTAAGAAATCTTTTATGTTAAATTTTAGTTTATTTTGAATTATGTGACATGAGATGTCATTAATAATTATTTTACTTGCGTAGTAGAATTTGTTAAACCATGAACCATTTTATTAATATAGGGGTGTATCTCTTGCATTAGCTGAGATAATTTAATTTAATTTTCTTCTGTCACAAATATTTTTATGACAGTGACATTTATTTGTTATTGAATTGCAAGAATGTATACAATCAAATGGGTTTTTGAATTGTTTGATTCTTAGGCAAAATTTTTTATGAGGATATGATTTTGTCAAAACATTAATTCTGACTTGAGTAGTCATAAGTATTTTAGTTTTTTCTTGAATTTGTTTTGAAATTTTTGAATCCAGCACATCATAGACAACAAATAATGAATGTCATGTTACTAAATTCAGGCTTACCACAGAACTTGTGGGGGGGAAACAATATTGTCTGTTAATTATGTTCTTAACAAAATACCCCACAAGAAAACAAACAGCACTCCTTATGAATTGTGGAGAGGTCTATCGCCTTCCTACCAATACTTAAAAGTATAGGGGTGTTTGGCAAAAGTTGAAGTTCCTGTTCCTAAAAAGACTAAAATTGGACCAAAAACAGTAGACTGTGTGTTTATTGGTTATGCTCAGAATAGTAATGCATATCGGTTTCTGACTTATAAATCAGAAATACCTGATATAAATGTGAACACTATTATAGAGTCAAGGAATACTGTGTTTTTTAAACATGTCTTTCCTTACAAGAAATGACAGGAATTAAGTTCACAGAAAAGAATTTCTGATTGTACACAAAATCAAGAGACTAATGACAATCAAACACAAGAGACTAGAAATGGTCTCGACTAACAGGATTTAACTGATGATGAACCACGACGAAGTAAGAGAGCAAGAACATCAAAATCTTTTGGTCTAAATTTTCTGACATACCTGTTAGAAAATGAACCTCAAAGCTTTAAGGCAGCAATGACAGGTCCTGAAGCACCTTTGTGGAAAGAGGCTGTTAATAATGAAATTGAATCCATTATGCAAAATCATACTTGAGAATTGGTGGATCTTCCACCAGGTTCTAAACCTCTTGGATATAAATGGATATTCAAAAGAAAAATGAAAGTAGATGGTTCAATTGACAAGTATAAAGCAAGACTTGTAGTTAAAGGTTACATACAAAAGGTAGGTCTGGACTATTTTGACACATATTCCCCTGTGACAAGAATAACATCCATTCGCATGCTTATTTCTATAGCAGCGTTGTTTAATTTAGAAATACATCAAATGGATGTTAAGACAACTTTCTTAAACGGTGATCTAAATGAAGAGATTTATATGGAGCAACCCGAAGGGTTTGTAGTATCAGGGCAAGAAAAGAAAGTTTGTCGACATGTAAAATCCCTTTATGGATTAAAACAAGCACCTAAGCAATGGCATGAAAAATTTGATCATGCAATACTTACTAATGGGTTTAAGATAAACGAATGTGACAAATGCGTCTATGTTAAAAACACTGACCAAGGATATGTCATAGTTTGTCTTTATGTGGATGACATGCTTTTCATTGGAAGTAGTCAAAACATGATCAAATCAACTAAGCAAATGCTTAACAAAAGATTTGATATGAAAGATATGGGGGTCGCAGATGTTATATTAGGAATGAAAATTACTAAAACATCCGACGGATATGCATTATCTCAATCACATTATATTGAGAAAATTCTTGGTAAATTTATCAAGGATGATATGAATTTAGCTAGAACAACTGTAGACGTCAACCTTTATTTATCGAAAAAATAAAGGTGATGCAGTGTCTCAGTTAAAATACTCCCAAATCATTGGAAGCCTAATGTACCTAATGAATTGTACTCGTCCTGATATAGCTTATGCCATCAGTAAATTGAGTAGGTACACTAGTAACCCCGGAGAAGACCATTGGAAAGCGATCATTTGGGTTCTTAGATATCTAAGATTCACCCGTGATCTTGGTTTGAACTTTACTCGATATCCAGCAGTACTTGAAGGTTATTGTGATGCAAATTGGATATCGGATACTAAAGATTCAAAATCCACAAGTGGATATGTCTTTACTCTAGGAGGCGCTGCTGTTTCTTGGAAATCCACGAAACAAACTTGCATCGCACGATCCACAATGGAATCCGAGTTCATTGCTTTGGACAAAGTAAGAGGAGAAACAGAATGGCTTCGTCACTTCTTAGAAGACATTCCAATGTGGCCAAAACCTGTGCCAGCTATTTGCATTCATTATGATAGTCAATCTGCAATAGGCAGGGCACATAATCATATGTATAACGGTAAGTCACGACATATTCGTCGTCGGCATAATACCGTAAGGCAATTGTTGTCAAACGGAATAATCTCAATAGATTATATAAAATCTAAAGAGAATATTGTGGATCCGTTAACAAAAGGTTTGACAAAAGAACTAGTGTATAGTTCATCGAAGGGGATGAGATTAAAGCCTATTACATAAGAGTCGTCATAATGGTAACCCTACTTATATGACTGGAGATCCCAAGAACTAAGTTCAAAGGGACAACTAAGTTATGTATGGCCCATCAGAAATCACCAAGGGATTAAAAATTCCCTACCCATTCCTATGGTGAGAGTGATATCTGCAACATATGTTGTATGCAGGGGTATAAGGATAAGCTTTGTTTTTAATGATTACTTATATCTTGATTGAGGCATAAATCAAGACGAGTATAAGGAGATACTCATAATAAGAATCACCTATATGAGTGTTGAACTGGGGTCGGTTCTATGAGAATGAAGAGGCTAAATTCTCTAGAAACACTTATGAAAACTAGGCGCGTTCAAGGCCAAAATGAACACAACAGTGAGAACCACGATGTGTTAGAAGATATTTTGTGTGAAATCTATTGTCTTGGCTTACACAAACGGCTGAACAATTCAAGGCATCGCGTCCATTGGTTAGCCAGTAAATCCAATAGGTTATCACTAGGAAAGGTTCAAGGCCGAAAACTACCTATCCTGATGCAAGATATTTTCGACTTATACTCTTTCGATAAATCTGCATATTGTTGCATTTCCGTTGTCATCAAATTCCATTCATGTGGGGGATTGTTGGAAATGGTTATAAAATTCTGGATAAAACCAGAATTTTTTCCTAAGTTCGGTCTATTTTTTAGGTGGGCCCCGTGCGTCGATTTTCACGGGTCAAAGTGGTAATGCGTTCTATGCCACGTTGTGATTCACGTGGTATATTTGGTCGCTCAAAACCATTACCGAGTGAATGGGAAATTAAAGCCAAAGTGTGCTCCATGGAAATGGAGTTTTGGTGGAAATTCCTTAAGGTTGTAAAATAGCTTGTCCCACATTGATTTGGTGGGAGGTTTTGAATGGGTTTATAAGGCTTGGGTTTGGTACTTGGGGTGTGCCCCAATGGGTACCCAAGTGTTTTAGAGAGAGAGGTTATGGGCAAAATGGGCTAGACCTATTGGGCCCAAAAATCACCACGCGCGCGCCGCTGCCGCCGTCCGTCCGGTCGGTCGGGCGGGCTGGGCTGGGCTTGGGCGCGGGTGCGTGGTGTGAGGTTGGGCTTGTTCGGCCCAACACTAATCTTTTTTGGCCAAAAACATTTGAATTTTATTTTATTTTTTGGTAAAATAAAATCGATAATTCAAAATTAAACTGGTTTGGTTTTACGGTACATCCAAACAGGGCCCTTCCCGAAATAAACCAGTCTGGTATTATTGCACACCCAAACAGGGACCTTCCCGTTTTGTTATCTGTTTGAAATATAACCCAACAGATTCAAATCTGTTTGAATTCAAAACCAATAGGTTTCATACCTGTTCAATTCAAAACCAATAGCCACCTTTACATCTATAAATAGACTAGCCTCCCATTTGGATTTAGCTCCAATTTTCGTACTCCATCCTCTGATGTAAATCTCTACATTTTGTTGCATTTATTTTCTGAAAGAAAGAGTGTAAACACTTAGTGTGTTCGTAAGGCAAACAATTTGTAGTGCTGCTATTGTTTGTAGTAGATCGTTTTATTCTGGGAGATAGACGTCCAATTTCTGAAAGTACCGTGGAGAGGACGAATCTGTCTTAAGGACATAGTATCAAATACTGGACTTGATCAGATTATAATTTCAAGAAATTAAATCCAGTAAGTTATTTAATTTATTTTCAGTGTTTTATTATTTATTTAAATCAGATTTTAATTTTATTTTTGTAACAAAATAAAATCTATTTTTATTTATTTATTTTTATTTTTATTTTGAGTTTGATTTTTGTAATCAAAGAAATTCTCTCATTTCCTTTATTTCTTTTTATTCTAGTTGTTGTTTAGTACACAACATAATTTAATTAATTTAAATATAGTGAATATTATCCTACACTGAGGTAACATCAATGGCGAGGGCCGAGCTATACACAGCTCAGCAGGGTGGCATTCGATAGATCGGCTTTCGATCACATGGTCCGAATGGCAGGGGACCGAGATAAGGCAGTTCGGTTAGGAATGTATAACCGAGGTAAAAAGGTTCAGCCATCTCACTTGGCTTGCAGTGATGAGACTCCTAGTAGGACTCTGCTAAGGAGAGTTAGAGTCCTACTGGGATTGTGTAAACCATCTCACTTGGTTGGTAGTGATTAGGAGTATGACTCCTAGGAGGACTCTGCTAAGGAGAGTAGAGTCCTATTTGGATTGTACAAAACCATCTCACTTGGTTGGTAGTGAGTAGGGTGTGTGATTCCTAGGAGGACTCTCATAGGGAGAGTTGGAATCCTATTAGGATTGTGCCAAAGTAAAGTTTACTCTAGAATACACAGAGCTTATTGTCTATTGTCTAGTTACTGACTTAGGCATCGGAGGGGTGTTCGGCACACACCCGCCGGTTAGTTCACGTTTGTGTTTTCAGGTGGCAAAGCAACGTTGTTTGGAGGAGTGCAAACTTGATCAACAAGATCATGTGAGAAGAATTATTTCGTGCTCGTACAATTGGCGCCATCTGTGGGAATTTCACAAAGAGCAAAACCTCTTGATCAAGTTTTCCTCTCTAGTTGGAAGCAATGGCGCACAATGAAGACTTGCCGCAATCTGCTATTGATGGGCAAACACCGGAAGGGGGTGGGAGGTGCGAAGGTTTACCTTTTATCCCACCCATAGCGGAATTAGATCCCCAGCGAAGGAATCTGCGGAAAGAAGCAAGAGAAAGACAGGGCTCAAGTCCACACCGCTCTCAAAGCCTTGATAAACAGTGGTGGAAGATGGATCCTCAGGTTCTCGAAGATCGCATAAGGGGCAAGACGAAGTAATAAGAAGAATGTCGGCTAACATAGAGACGATGAAGCACCAGATAAAAGGCAACACACACTCTTGCTACTCAGAAGATCATGACAGACAAGTCACACTATCACAAGCTGAAAGTAGAAGCCTCAGGTCGAGCGATACACAATCAAAGACTTCTAGGACACGCTACTCCAGGCCTGAGAGAATGAAGACTGAAATGGCTCAAAGGAGAAAAGACACTTAGGCTCGCGACCCCTGCAGAGTCTCCGCACTACAACGATTGGTTCCTAGAACACATGGGAGTGTCGAGGTTAGAATTCCAGAGCCACACCTTGTCTATGAACCAACAGACAAAGCGTTAGCAAGGTTGCAGAGCTCACCGTTCGTTCCGACAATAGAGAACGCACCATTACCCTCAGCCTTGGTGACCTGGGTTTAACGTGGTTTGAGAGGTTGCCAGAAGGTAGCATAGCTTCGTGGGCACAACTAGCGGAGGCATTTGTGACCAGATTCAGAACGAACACCATGGCGAAGTTCGACACAAACAGCGATGTCGAACAGAACACCTTCGACAAAAGTTATCACGGTTGACAAGAAGGACTAACCAAATAAAAAATCTTTGCCCAACTGGGGGCAAAGTGGGTTGGTAGGATTGACCAACTCTTTCTAAATAAAATCAGAGTTGGCCGGAATAACCAACTTTGAGCTCTCTTCAGCGAGGATTAGGATCTGGGCTAAAGAGGTTGGCTGGAAAAACTAACACTTCTCCTAAGCCGAGGATAAGGATCCAGGCTGCAGGACGTTTGGCTGGAAAAATCAAACACTTCGCTCAGAGTTGGCCGGAATAACCAACTTTGAGCTCTCTTCAGCTAGGATTAGGATCTGGGCTGAAGAGGTTGGCTGGAAAAACCAACACTTCTCCTAAGCCGAGGATAAGGATCCAGGCTACAGGACGTTTGGCTAGAAAAACCAAACACTTTGCTCAGAATTGGCCGGAACAACCAACTTTGAGCTCTCTTCAGCTAGGATTAGGATCTAGGCTGAAAAGGTTGGCTGGAAAAACCAACACTTCGCCTAAGCCGAGATAAGGATCTAGGTTGTAGGAAGTTGGCAGGTTTGACCAAGAAGTCTTTGCCCTACTAGGGGGCAATCAAGAAGTTTGGCAGGAATGACCAAGCATTTAGCTCTTTTTTAAGCCGAGATAAGGATTCGCGCTGAAGAAGGTTGGTAAGAATAACCAACATTTAGCTCTCCTAAGCCGAGATGAGGATTTAGGCTGCAGGAAGTTGACAGGTTTGACCAACAAATTTTTGAACTCTTTGGCCGGGATGATGGTCACCTTGGCCAAAGCAAGTTGGCAGGTATGACCAACAAAATTTTTTGAACTCGTTGGCCGAGATGATGGTTACCTCGGCCAAAGAGGGTTGACAGGTATGACCAACAAATTTTTTTTGAACTCTTTGGCCGAGATGATGGTTACCTCGGCCAAAGCAAGTTGGCAGGTATGACCAACAAATTTTTTTAAACTCTTTAGCCGGGATGATGGTTACCCCGGCCAAAGCAGGTTGGCAGGTTTGACCAACAAACTTTTGAACTCTTTGACCGGGATGATGGTTACCTCGACCAAAGCAGGTTGGCAGGTTTGATCAACAAATTTTTTAACTCTTTGGCCGGGATGATGGTTACCTCAGCCAAAGCAAGTTGGCAGGTTTGACCAACAATTTTTTTCCTGGATCGAGATGGCTATCTCGGCCAAAACAGGTTGGCAGGGTAAGTATAAACCAAGTTAGTCTGCTCGGCGAGACACAGAAAGAACGACTCGCCATATGATTGCAAACTCGAAGGATATATACGCTGAAGGCAAAAAAGCAAGGCTATTCAAATTTTCGGCATGACAATGGTAACAGGAGAACGAGGATTTTGGAGGCACGCCATATATCTTGGGAATGATGTCATACCAGATTAGTGGAAGGACATGTTGAGCAACTGACAACGCTTATTGGGGGTCGAACAAGCTTTTTAGCTCGGCAGAGTAGGGGCTTTCTTAGCTCGGCTGGGGAAAAAATAATCTCAATCATGTTACGTAGATGGAATTAAAGGGGCAATTAAGGGGGTAATTTGTAAACAAATTGGGCCGAGCTAGGAAGAGTCTTCTTTGGGAGCTGGGTCGCATAATGGGCCGAGATAAAGGCCGGAGTATGGACGACAGGTAGCTCGGTCTCTTTTTATCTGAGTACCAAATTGGGCAAGGGCGTTAACCGAGCTACCTAAATACTAGGCCCAAGGGTTGGCCGAGGTGTTTGGTAAGACAGATGGCCGAGCTAGGTATAGCTCGGTTGATGCTTCTATTCCATTACTTAGTTGAGCACAGAGCCGAGGTAAAGATAACAGCCGAAGTAAAGAAAGTTCTGTAGCAAACCGAGGTAACATCAATGGCGAGGGCCGAGCTGTGTATAGCTCGGCAGGATGGCATTCGATAGATCGGCTTTCGATCACACGGTCAGAATGGCAGGGGACCGAGATAAGGCAGTTCGGTCAGGAATGTATAACCGAGGTAAAAGAGTTTAGCCATTTCACTTGGCTTGCAGTGATAAGACTCCTAGTAGGACTCTACTAAGGAGAGTTAGAGTCCTACTGAGATTGTGTAAACCATCTCACTTGGTTGGTAGTGAGTAGGAGTATGACTCCTAGGAGGACTCTGCTAAGGAGAGTAGAGTCCTACTAGGATGGTACAAAACCATCTCACTTGGTTGGTAATGAGTAGGGTGTGTGATTCCTAAGAGAACTCTCATAGGGAGAGTTAGAATCCTACTAGGATTGTGCCAAAGTAAAGTCTATAAAAGCTCATGACCAGACCTATGAACAGGTATCCCAATTCTTACTCTAGAATACACAGAGCTTATTGTCTATTGTCTAGTTGCTGACTTAGGCATCAGAGGAGTTTTCGGCACACACCCGCCGGTTAGCTCACGTTTGTGTTTTCAGGTGGCAAAACAACGTTATTTGGAGGAGTGCAAACTTGATCAACAGGATTATACGAGAAGAATTATTTTGTGCTCGTACAACCATATTAATAATCATCTCACCCAATTCTATCATACTTATAATCCATCAAACTTAATTTGATAAACAAACATAACCGTAGATGTGTTCTTACAGATTTATAATTTTGACTTGAATCAAAAGTTCATGAAATTTTAAGCAAAAAAATTTATCAAAAATTATACAATACAATATCAATTTTTATCTTAACATAAAGTTTAATAGGAAAATGCATATGGTACACATTGTATCATATGCACTATGTTATGTGTCTTTGCGGTGTGTTACGTATTTTTGTGATGAATATTATGTAATTTTTTGGTAGAGTTACGATAATTTGTGGTTCAAAAATTATGTTACTCATTTTGTGGTAATGTTACGTATTTTTTTAGTTAAATATTTTTTAACAAAAAAAATTATGGAGATTGACCAATAAATCCCAAATTTTGGTCTTATAATCCATTAAATCCTAAATATTTTCTTGTTAACCAAAAAGGACTTCAGTGTGATTGTTTACCAATTTGCCACTAGATAAATGTATTCCATCCATTGTGTTTGTATTTATGGAGATGAGGGTGTATGTTGCCCACACACCCTAAAAAAGCACTATAATACTATTTTGTTATTACGAATTGTTGGTATGTGAAGGTGGGGGTATGAACAGTCCACGGCATGTCAGTGTAGTTAATGTAGCATGAATGACCTCGTAGCGTGGTACCCACATGGACTCGGATGCGAATATTTGGTTCGAGTGTGGCCAATAAAATACCGTCTTCGACGGAAGAGCTTTTTAACCCAACCTACAACGAAATGACCATTATATTATGTGTGTGGAAAGTGCCCAAATTGGAAAGTTAAAACATTGCTACATCAAGAAGAACCTTAGGTTTAATTTCATTGTAATTCGCCATAATTCAAATTTCAAAATCACCCTGATTGATTCCCACTTCCGAGATTCGGGGGGGATTTCGCGATTTCATGGATGAATGTTAATAGGTTCGTTGATTGAAGTTGGTGAGTTTGTCAGTGTGTGAAGCCCTAAATATGGTGAACTGGGTAGTGTTGTGTGAACTTCACCGTGCAGACTTGAAGAACAAGAGCAAGGACATTGAAGATTGACGAAATGACTGGCAAACATAAGTGATGATACAGTCCGTCCCGGGTGGATGGGTCAGGCTGGCCCAGGTTCTTCAGGTTCCGGCTTCGGGTGGTGATTCCGTCAAATGGCCTGCAAGCAAGTCCAAAGGGGAACGGGGCAGTCCCCCAGTGAACCCTCCGGCGAGAGAATTAGTAGAGAAAAACAGGACAATGTAGGGAAGAAGATGGAGAGACAAAAAGCTTAACCTTTTTCTTGTGCTTCTCTTGTTGCTTATATCCTTTGGTAATCATTTCACTGTCCCTTGTGACGTGCCCCATTTCCGCCGAAAGCCTGTGCCGTAGCTTACCTTGTTCAGGGTGAGGGGGCTCTGTTCCGACGGGGAGGTGTTGTCGTAATAAATGCTGTGATGGGCTGCATTAATGGTGATGTGTTGTGGCAATAACTCTGCAGATCTTTGTCTGCTGATGTGGCCTGTGTCTCATCTGTCATGTATCCGAATGCCCTTGGCCCTCCACGTCCAGGTGGCCTCCAGCTGTCCTGGGCTTTGCCAACCAAGTTATGCTATGGGTCCAAAGCGATGGGTTCGGGGTGGTTTGCCGTGGGCTGTATGCCTCGTGGGCCTGTCCATGTCAATAAGTATTTTGTGTTGTTGTTTATGTTTGTTTGTTTGTGCATGATATGGTGTTGGGCTGAAGGGTGTTTTTGTTATTGGGTTATGGATTATGTGAAAGGTGTTACGTTGGGTCGTAGCTCGTGATTTAATGTTTTTATGTATTGAGTATTTGATGTGGTTGTTGTTGGGTGTGATGGGTTTTTAGGGCTGGCATCTGGTTTTGTAGGGCATATGTGTGCACCACGTACTAACACTGGGGGACCACACATTGGGGGAGGAGGGTTTGCTGTGTTGGTATTTTGTGGAGTGTGGGGTAAGTTGTTTTGAAATATGTGTTGGTGGTGTCATGGTGTGCTCTGTGGGGTAAATGAAAATATTTTGAGTGGTGTTATGTTGAGGGTGGGGGAGACGTGGTAAAGTTGTTTATATGTATGTTGTGTGGGATTGGATGTGTCAATGTATTGAGGGTGGCCGCGGTGTAAGCGTGTTGTAAAATGTACTTTTGGGGGAGCTTTTGTCTGTATTTGTTTGCTGTTAGGATATATTTGAATGTAGTAGTAGTGATGCAAGTTTCGTTTGATGTGAGAGGTGGTGGCTGTGAGTAATAAATGTGTGGTTTGTTGTTACGTTAACTGGGAGTGGCTGTTTGTTTGGTGTAGATGTGACAGTGTGGGTGGGTGAACGATGTTTGATATATTTACCACTCCATCTGCATGTTACACATTGTGCAAGTTGTACTATATGATGCCCAGTAGGCTGACGTTTGTGTTTCCCTATTTTTAGTGTATTCATAATTATGGCATAGTATTGATAAATTTGCAAACATGCAACTGCATGCACATTAGTGTTTGATGATGTAGATGTTTGTCCGGCTATTGAGTGTTTGTATAATTAATGGCATCATGTATTTTGTTGCAGAAGTTGGCAAGATATCGAGTCCATGGACTCGGTCATGTGAACGGAAGCGGAAAGAAGCAGAAGATGTGATGACATTGAGTAATTTTATGGCTACTATACGAGGCTGTAATTTGTTGAAGCAACATAGCACTGGGCCCCGTTTGGGTAGTGTTGCAAGACGTCTGAAACAGCGGCTGAACTTGCGTTCTAACGTCGCTGGGCTTGTGAAAATGATATACGCGGTGAAGTTGACAGATATGCATCTTATTCATTAACGGAAGATGCCTTTCTGGCTATTATTCGAGGCGATATTAATTAATCAGTTTGACCACACCGAGTTCCGAAAAGGTGATGATGTGGTGGTGAGTATTATACAAACGTACAGTGTGCGCGAAGGGATGTTCGTTATTGGTGCTCGTGGCATCGACTTCACCGATAATGACGTGAGGTTGCTTTTTGGGTTACATTGTGGCGGTGCATTCCTGGATTTGACGTCACAGCCTAGGCTTACATCGGATTTTGTACAGCGTAGGAGTCGTGGTGTTAGTCGAATAACTATGAAACTTGTAAGGGACTTGTTGGTTGATGCAGCGGTCGGAAGTATGGGTACGGATTATGAGGACATTTCCAAACTGCTTTGCCTGTGTGATTGTGTGAAATTTTTTTTTTCGACATCTAGAGAATCTGTAAGCTGGGCCTTTATTCGTTACGTGGATAACCTGCATGCAATGAAGATGTATGATTGAACTGGTGCAATACGTAGTACGTTGATGTGTTCGGTTGGGGATTTCCATCGAATACCACACAAAGTGACAGGATGTGTGGTTTCTTTGTTGGTAAGTTGTAACGAACCATATGTATATGGTGTTTGCCTCTTTAAATTAAAGTTTATGTCGTTGTCGTACGCTGCGAGGTATTGTAATGTCTAGTGTTTTATTGATATTTTCTTTATATTGTAGTATTGGTTATGTGAACACACGTCTATAGTTGAGGCGAAATCTATGCACATGTTCCCAAGGTTCTTCAAGTGGAACTTGGGGGAAGTTAACAACGAGTACACGTGGCGTGAAGTTGGCAGACAGTGGTTGTTTTACGGTAATCTTAATTGTGAAAATATTACCCAAAGTTGTCGATGTATGGATATGCATGTTCTTATTTGTTCATGGTTGTTGATTGTAGGTGCGACGGGGGAAGCTAGTTGCTGGTGATCATGAGCTTGCGATCTTGAATGGGAAAATTTTGTTGGAGGGCGTGCACATAGATGGGGGGATCGGTGACGATGGTACAGATCTGCGTTCAACGTCGAACATGCAGAGATGTAGAATCGAAATACATAATGGGGATCGGTTGGTTACTGAACCTTAGACCGTGAAAAATCCAGACGGTCCAAGCGACAAATCTGTCGCCAATGATCGAGTTACGACGGATGTTAATGATGATGGAACACGTAATCTCGACAAAAATGAAATTATTTCGAAATTGGAGAACGAAATTACTGATTGGAAGAAGAAAAAAAATGAGATGCAAGCAGTATATTTGGTGGAAGGGTTAGAAAGTGTGTTGAGGGTGAAACAGGAAGAGAACAGAAGACTGCTGCAGGAAAATGCTGAGTTGAGAAAAGCTGTTAGTGTGTTGGAAGAGCAGCTGGCAGACTAGGCAGTGCACAATGTCACGTAACGGTTCAATATGTCAGGAAAAGGTAATGAGGTTGCTGATACTGGGACAAATGGCAATGTCCGTCACACACGTCAAGCAAGTAGTCATGACACACCGAACTGTCTGGAAGTTGTGGCAGATGCGTCCCCCGTATCATTCATACCTGCTATGCCAGGATCAAACCGAGCATAATGGCGTAGATGATGTTGTGGAGATGGTGGCGGGTGATATGGTTGTCGTCAGTCCGCTATTGGCAGAGGGTGGAAAGGGTGATGATTGGCCGAACTCATTTGTGCATAAGATCAAGGGGAATGTGAGAAAAAATTTGCAGCTGGTAGAGCTTGAGTACCCGAAATTGCAAGTTAGACAACGAAAGGTGAATGGTGAGGGATGCAGCATACCTGCAAACGAAGTGGATAGGGTTGGCAAGCATGCCGTGGATGACAAAGTGATCGATGTGGACGCAGTTAGGGGCAATGACAATAAATTTTCTAGGTTTGGAATTAATAACCAGCATATGATTTGGAAGATGATGACGCAGCGAGAGAAAGACATTGTCAGTTTTGCGTATGAATGTTACAGTGATGGGTGGGTTTTTTTGTAATTTATTATTCCAGCATGGTGCTGTTGTGAGTATTGTGAGAGTACTTGACGTTAATGGTTGTTTTATATTAAAGTGGTCAGGGCAATCATGTGGGTTGGACAAGTGGATGGTAATGCTGTGTACTTCTCAGATATTAGAGCAATAGTCCGCCAAGCTGGTCTACGGGGTAATGTAAGTGGTAGGGGCCACATATTCAGTTCATATTTATGTTATATTTATTTAGATGGTATTTGTAATGTGGGCGCATTGTCTGTCAATTTTTTGTTGGTTACAGGTTATTGACGCATATGCAGAGATGCTATCTAATGAACAAACCAGGTTGAACGCAGGGAAAGAATTCCTGAAAACATCATACTTTTTTAGCAACATATGTCTGGTTAGTATGTTTAGTTTGTATGTTACGATTTGATGTGGAGTTTGTGTGTTACGATTTGATGTGGGGTTTGTGTTTTTACTGCGTGACATTAATGTGGTGTGTGCAGGATATGATGAAACAAGAAAACCTGTCTGCATGTTATAATTATGTAACGAGTAATTTGGCAGCTGCTAAAGGTGCTCATTACATCTATTTTCCAATTTGTCATCTTTTCTACTGGACACATGTGGTGTATGACACAGACGCTGGCCAATGGAAGCATTTTAATTCGATGCGTAATAAAAACGGCCCAGCGGGGGTACATTACGTTGAAGTGTTATACTTGGTAAGTTTGTGATAGATATAATAAAATTCTGAATGGTATGTATATGTTGGCATCGTTCTTGGTGTGATGGTTTTTTTCCCTTGTAGAAGAATATTGTGACCGAAACACATTGGCAGATGCTAGCTAAACGTGGTAGGGGCGACGTGGTGAAAACGTGGGATTTTAAGATTCCCCTTGAGTCGATGGTTGAATACCCGCAACAACGTCCGAACTCGTAAGTGAAACGTGAATATGTGAATTTGACGATTTGTTTATGTGTTTAGCGATACTGTGTTGTTGATGTTTTTTGTTTGTTTGATTTTTTTTGTGTTCAATTTAGCGCAGGTTGGATTGTGCAATTATTGTATGCGTTGTTATGAGGCAGTATGTGCATCATGTGGAAGTGGGACGGTGTTTGCAAGGCGGCAACTACAGCATTTTAAGAGCTGACATGGTGAAGTTATTGGTGAATGATCCTGAATGTGGGTTAGCGAGCAATCCCGGAGTAGGAGGAGGTTGAACTTACTGCATCGTGACACCGAATTAGGTTTAGTAAATGGTTTTCACGTAGTCAGTGTATTTATTATGCTCTGTATTAAGGGTGTTACAACATTTTGGTGTGTAAGGCGTGGTTAGGATGTTATGTTTGTTCATACAATTAATGTGTTGCTGGTTTTTTTGACAAATTATTGATCATTCACTGTTTTGTTTTGGTTTGTGACGCATGGTTATTGCCGTGCAGGATTGATTGAAATATAATATGCTAGCATAGTTATTATTGGGTGTTGTTTGGATTGAGTTTCGATGTGTGTTAATGAGGGTTTTGATGTGGTTGGTACGTTACATAATTTAGGTGGTAAAGACTTGCATTTACCCATTACGTTAACTGATTTAGGTGACGACGTGGTATGTGAGTCTAATAATTATGCATTTGTGACGTACCTCAAAAGTAAATAGATTATGTTATGTTGGTCAGTGTGGTAGGTGTTTTTTTTGTTCATTTGGACGCTATGGCATGTAAGTCCAATGACGACGGATTTATGACGGACGTTAAAATTAAATGGGTTACGTTATGTTGATCATTGTAGTAGATGTTTTTTGGTCATTTGGATTTGTGATGTTTGGTTGTTGTTGTGATAATTGGATTGAATTTTGATATGGTGTTAAGGACATCCTTCGTTACATTAAGTTTGGAGTTTTCTTGTGATGTGGATGTGGTTGTCAGTGGGTGTTGTTTGGATTGAATTTCAATGTGGTTGTTATTGGGTGTTTGTACAGCTAATGGGTTACTGGTTTTTTGGATAAATTGTTGATTATTCATGGTTTTGTTTTGGTTTGAAACGCATGGTTGTTGCTATGGACGATTGATTGAAATATAATATGGTAGTATGGTTGTTATTAGGTGTTGTTTGGATTGAATTCCGAAGTGTGTTGATGAACGTTTTGATATGGTTGTTAAGTTGCAAAAATTAGGTGGTAAAGACTTACAGTTACCTATTACATAACCCGATTTCGGTGACGATGTGGCAAGTGAGTCCACTGATTATGTATTTATGACGTACCGCAACAATGAATGGGATATTTTATTTTGTTTATTATGGTAGTTGTTTTTTGTTCCGTTGGATTTGTGATGTTTGGTTGGCAACGTGGCATATGATTCCAATGATTATGGATTTGTGACGATCGTCAAATGGGTTACGTTATGCTGATCATAGTGGTAGATGTTTTTGTGTTCATTTGGATTTGTGATGTTTGGTTCTTGGTGTAATAATTGGATTGAATTACGATATGGTGTTAAGGGCATCCTTTGTTACATTGAGTGTTGTAGGCCATATGTTATGGTGGTTGCCAAATGCAGTAATTGGTGTGTGGAATTATGAACATAATGTACACTGCTTGTAAAACAATTTATTTTCTAGAACGTTGTAAACCATAAGTTTGCGAAAATTTAGCGTACTAATACTAGAAAGTAAAAATTCATATGGTGCCCTTACATAATGACGACTTATTTAAAAATATTTGATAGTAGATTTGTTGAAGATGTGAACGGACTATATTGGTGTGTTGCATGACTTCCTGTTGTGGTTGCCCATACGGTCACAGCGGCCACAATGGATTTGTTGTACATGCTTCCCCATTGAAAGTATTCGCTTCTTTTTTGGCCTTCCTGGTGGACGTTTCACGGTAGGGGGTTGAATGAAGTAATTATTTAGATTGAATAGAAGTTGTTCCACTGCAGGTATTGGTTATATGGTTGGTGCATATGTGGAACGGTACTCAGACACATGGAAGTTCGATTCTACAAGCTCGTTCAAATTCCTACCACTCCTTCGAACGGTGACCATAACATGTGCACATGGGAAACCTTTGAGTTGTCACTGGAAGCATGAACATGTACGTCTCCCAACGTTGACAGTGACTGAGGGGAATGAGTGTACTTCGTAGATGTCTACATTTAACTGGCTGACATTCCACGACCTGCCTGTGTTGAAAGTTGTATCCAAGCGGGCCTCCATTTTGGAACAAATTGCGCTGGTCCAAGTATGGGATGCCACACAATGTTTGGCCATTTGTCGCATTAGTTTGGTTCTAATACTATCAACCATGCAAGTTATTGGAAGGTTGTGTGACTCCCGTACCCATGAGTTGAATGATTCGGTAGCATTAGAACACATCTCCCCAGAACGGTTGCCCCTGAAAATTGTTAAATGAGGACACAATGTTAATGTACTCGTTATAACACAATATTATGTCTGGGTTCTCTACACGTGCCACATAGAATTTGGTAAGAACACATAAGAGGCATACCTAAAGAAGGCATTTTCCCAATGTTGTGGATGTGCGTTTGCTATGAATTTGGCCGCAACACCACGTCCTGATTTATGGAATTGTTCTACTTTCTGATTGAATGCGGCAACCACTGGTGCGTATACACAATGTCGTAGTTTGGTAACCAATCCAGCCTGATGCATGCTGTTTGAATACCGTAACCTATTCTTCAGGTTCCTCTACAAATGTTGGAGACAGAAAACATGTTCCCCATTTGGAAAAACGGTTGGCATCACTTCAAGCAAACCAGCATTTCTGTCAGAAATGAACGTCAGATGCCTGTCCACATTAACCACTTGTGAAAGTTATTGAAGGAACTAGGGCCAGTTCGATGTGTTCTCGGAGTCCATGACTGCGTATGCGAGTGGAAATAACCCTGACACAAAATGTGAAAGCAAATGTTAAGCACTTTGTGGGTTAATATGACATATTTGTTCATATCAAAATTGGTTGGATGAAATGGTTCATTGATTTTCAAGCAGTGGGATGTACTAACCTTGGTTGCCATCCTTTGCAGTGGTGGTGAGTAGGAATCCTTTAAAACGTCCTTTCAGAAAAGTAGTGTCCAGGAAAAACAACAGACGACAATGATTAAAATCGCAAATGCATGCTTTAAATGATATGAAGTACCGGGTGAAACGGTGGGTGTGGTCATTATACTCGAATTTGATGAAACTACCGGGGTTGTGTGCCATCACAGCATCACTGTACCATCATAACTTATCGAGAGAAATATTATGAGCACTGAATAATTCGCCCCTTGCTTTTTCGACCCCTAGCCACGCGACGCGGTAGCTAATGTCTAGTCCGTAATCTTGTTTCAAATCCAGGATGACCTCAGTGGAGCGTGTGAATGGTCGGTCACGTACCCATTGTGAAATAATGTTAGATACTAACTCAAACCCCACTAGCAGATTTTTTTGAAGTACGGACGGCTATGCAGTAAATGTGTTCACTATTCCACTTTCGAAGGTAAAAAAATCTGTTTGCCTCTAATTTGCGAGCATGAACAGACCATGTACATCCATTGGTCTCAAGCATTGCACAAACAGCAATTACACGGACATAATCATTTTTCTTGTATTTGAACCGAAACCCACATTCAACCGCGTATTTCAGCAATACATTACAGAACTCCGAAGCTAGTGAATCCAGTTGCCCATGAATGTGATAGGAAGACCTTGTCACTGTTTGGATAAAATGTTGGCAACAAATCCACCTCGTCGTCAATGTCCATATCGCTTTGTACCCTTACCCAGTCAAGGGAGTTGGCTCCAACGTGGGGATGTTCAGCAACACGAGGACCGTCCCCCTCACCCCGGTGGTATTCAATAACCACATCAACAAGTTGTAAGTGGTATGACCGGGCAAGGCATACCATGTTCTGCATGTCAACGTCGTTCTGCAAGGCAAAATTGTTATACTCTGGAATCTTATAAAACAACAACACTTTTCCCCAGTGACAGGCCATCGTATTTGGTACATACAAAATCAACAAGTTTGGCAAAGTTATATAGCGGTTATAGTTTGTATGCAACATTGATGGATTGGTAACAACATAAAAGCATGAAAAAGGAGTCCATCTGTAACATAAATGAAATTGTTTAGAACAATGATTACTGTATTGACATGAAATGAACTGGAAGATTACGTGCAAGGAAAACCAAAACGACAGAGAAACAATGTGCCATACCTAAACACGATAGAAGATGATCACGTCGATTGTAGAAACCCCACTCCCCACCTCACACACAGCAAAACCCAAAACCCTATTCTCCCTCCTTAAAACCCTTCGCAAATTGAATCCCACGGCTCTACACAAACATCTGACTGCATATTCCAAAAATATAACAAACCTATCCTAAATAACTAATGAGGGCACATATGTTTAACCAATGGCCATTATATTTTGAAAAAGGACTTCGTGGTAAGACGTTCCACATAATGAGGACTACGCAATCAAACAGATCAAACGTGGGATTAGATGGTACGAGAGTTTCCAAATTGGGACTTTCCAATAAATTTTCCAAAAAATTATGTACTATTATCACAAAAATGCATAATTTCATTTTTAAACTATAAATTATCGCTATTCCACTAGAAAAAATACGTAACATTTACTATAAAAATACATAATATAATTATAAAAATACATAACAAAGATAAAAATGCGTAACAAGAGTGCATAGGTGTACCATAGCATTACTGCATACTTTTGTTACATTGAACATGTCAAACTCACTTCCGTTAGTCCATGTAATACAATGTAATACAGTGCTGGTGACTTTAAATGCTAGCAGTTTTCTTTTATGAAATTTCTTTTATGAAGTGAGAGTAAATTATTTGTTCACCAACACACTCTCATTGGTGGGAGAGTAAAATAATCCCACTTTAATCTCAATGGTGGAAGAGTAAAGTAATCCCACTTTTACACCAATAAGAGTGAAGATTAATGTTCACACATTACAAAATTGTGTGAACAAATTTAAATTTAATAAAACCTAATCAAAGTGATTATTTTCAACAATTTGATTTGATTAAGGCTATGTTTGGCATAGGATTTTTTTTAAACTATTTTAGCCATAAAAAGATAAAATAGACTAAAAAGTCAATAAGACAAAATGTCATATTCAAACCATAATCATTTCATTTTTTCTCTCACAAAAGTCAAAAAAGTCAAAAAATCTATTCCAAATGAGGCTTTTTAGCCCCATGCTAAAATAATCAAAAAATTAAAAAGTTAACTCATATCCCAAACAAAAGCTAAGTGGGTTTGACACTTGTTAGAAAAATAATACCAAACTATATGGAAAATATAATTTTAAAATATGTAAATAGTTTTTAGGCAAAACCAAAACTGAAATAAAATGACATAATAACGTAACAAAACTTATAGTACATAAATAGATAAAACCTAATCGAGTCGAGTGTGTAACACTTTCTCCTTAAGACATATTCGTCCTCCCACCGGTGCTTAGGATTCAATGGACGTCTATCCCCCAGGATACAACGAGTAATGTCTTGCACTAGTAGCACTACTATTGTAAGCCTAGCGAACTTTGTTGTGCATGTACTCTCTTTATAGGAAACTTAGACTCAGAAAATATGAAGAATAGATGCCAAGTGAAGAAGAAAATTGCAAAAATCTCTATCTCAAATTGAAGTGAGGGGGATAGAATTTATAGATTCCTCCATGACTCTTTAGAAAGGTTGTGACCCTTCAAAAGGACACATCCTTCCGTCTCAAGAGACACAACCATTGAAGTAAATTGTAATTCAAATTTTTCAACAATCCCCCACATGAATGAAATTTACGGAAAGGACATGTAACAACATGCAGACAAAGAGAGAGTATATTAAGGAAATACCCTACATCAGGATAGGTAGCTTTTGGCTTTGAATTTTTCCTAGTGAAAGCCTATCGGACTTACTAGCTAATCAGTGGACGTGATGCCTTGAACTGTTCAGCCGTTTGTGTAAGCCAAGACAATAGAATTCATACAAAATATCTCCAAACACAGCTTAGTTCTCACAGTTGTGCCCGTTTTGGCCTTGGGCAAGTCCTGGTGTTTCATGAGTGCTTTAGAGAATTTAGCCTTATCAATTCTTATAGAAGCGGCCCCTTCACACTTATATAGGTGATCCTTATTTCTAGTGTCTTAAATACTCATTTTGAAGGATACCCCTCTAGGTTTTTCAAGATATAAATGATCATTAAAAGCATAGCTTACCCTAAATCCCCTACATACAACACATGTTACAGATATCACTCTCATCATAGGAATGGATAGGAGATAAACTCCTTTAATGATTTCTAGCGAGCCACACATAACTTAATTGTCCCTTTGAACTTAGCTCTTGAGATCTCTAGTCATCTAAGTAAGGTTAACATTATGATGACTCTGGTGTAATAGGCTTTAATCACATTTTGCTTTCTGGTCAAACTTTTTATTTAGCGACCGCTATTTTTCGTTTGACCTTTTTAAGTATATATCATTGAGTAGTTAGTGGATCCATTATATTATCCTTAGACAATATTCACAACTGAAAACAAATGTCCTATGGTGTTTAAGTCTTTGATTACATCGAGACTTACCGTTACTCTATGTCACTCTCATTTTCCAATAATAAACATAGAGTTGTTTCTTAGGAGTTAATGAAACCATTTTTGCTTCTACTCCAACTTTGTCCTATAAAAAGAATTGAGATTCTTTGTGGACCTACAATCGGAACCGTTATTTTGGTAAAATCCTCCAAGCACCTCTACATTTTAAGCATTCCAAGGAAACTTAATTTCTTATGCTAGTGTATAATTACACAAAAATATTAATACACCCTCACAATTCTGAGATAAATCAGAATATATCATTAATTGGCGTGCTTGAACTAAATAACAAGATGTAAATTGCTTTGTGAATTTCACAATACTAATTTGTCTAAAATACAATTAGACTTCATAACTTACTTTTGCAGTACAAAGAAGAAATGACTAATACCAGTTGTGGCCACAACACTTTGTCAAATAACATTTTTTTAGCCATGATCAATTTCTTTTTGTTTACTGTAACCCTTAATTCCAATCTCAATATGGAATATAAATATCACTGTATAATTACATTTACATCTTATTTGTCTCATCCAGTATTGGTGACTACGTCGACAATTACTAAAGTGTCTTTCACCCATGAAATATTTTAACTCATATAATATTTCATTACGGAGTTATTGGTCACCACACCAATTTCAGTCATTATTCCAAAGAATAATTAGAATTCCTCTTATGTCAAAACACATAAGTTCAAAACTATTAAAAACAGTTTCTAAAAACAATTCCAAAATTGAAAATCAGAAAATAAATTTAAACAAAAATTTTCAGAACTTGAAATACAGAAAAACAGTTTAAATTTCAGAATTGGAAAAACCAGAAAAATAAACTGTTCAAAACCAGTTTAATAATTTCCAGAATTTAAAAAAAAAAAAAAAAACCTTTCCAGCATCATTTAATTTTTTTAAATTTTTTTAAATAAACTGTTTCAGCACAAAACAATTTTAAATAAAAAATAGAAAATAAAATTTATTTTCAGATTGTTTTGATTTGACCAAAAAACTAACTCCCAATAAACCTTGATCTTTTGGGATGTATCGTATCATGATAATATGGCAGCCATTGGTTCCTGTAGGTAATTCTTATCAAATACGTAGTGCTTTCATATATGGGGCCCGCAAGCTTGGTCAAACTTTTTGTTACCAAGAGAAAGAATTGCAGATGAGATCAAGAGATTCTTTGCGAACACTCTGGAGAGGAATGGACATCATTCTTGCAATTTATCCTCATCATCACATTCCAAAATGTTTTTTGATAAAAAGATTCAACTCATTAAATCTTGATTTGGACAAAACATTTCTGCAATATGAAACTCTGACTCCTTCTTTTTTCCAAAAAAAAAAAATTCAACTGTGACTAAACATATGAGTAATTTGCCCGGAACAGAGAAGACTGAAAATTCTTTCTCAAGTCTGCTTGAACTTGTTGCAGACAATGATGTTGAGGGGTTCAAGCAACCGGTTTTTGCGTATTGCTTTTGTAATTAATGAAATGGGACTCTGGTACATCAAACCAGATGGCATTTGAGAATCGAACCCCGTTACTGGTTGCTGTCATGTATGGCAGTGTTGATGTTGTAAAACTAATACTCTCTTTATCCGAGGCAGATGTAAATCTTTCATGTGGCCCAAATAAGAGCACTGCCCTTCACTGTGCTGCATCTAGTGGATCTGTCTATGCTATTGATGTTGTAAAGATGTTATTACTTGCTAGTGCAGATCACAATTTGATTGATGCCAATGGCCATCGACCTATTGATGTTATTGTCGCTCCTTCAAAATTTCCTGACTTGAAAGATACCCTTGAATGGCTCCTCAGGAATGATGCTTCTGTTCATCTACTGGACATTAAGGTATCCTTTGGTGGTGAGAAATCGAATTCATCATCACACTTATCATCTCCAGAAAATGGTCCCTTGTCTTCTGCTTCTAAATAATTTTAGGCTCTATGAAACCCGAGCATCCTCTCCACCGGAGAGGAAAGAATACCTGGTTGATCCTTCTCTTCCAGACATCAAGAATAGTGCATATTCCAAGTACATAATACTCATCAAACAAAAGAAGAATCAGATTAATTCAGTGACCAATATACTAAGCCCACTATAAAGAGTTCAATCCTAAAGAAAAATATGATAGGTCCAAGCACCAATTTTAGTGCAAAATTAAAGATACTGTTTGGCATCTTTCGACATTCACATCGCAACTATCATATTCTTAATACCACAGATTGAAAATCATACCCCAAACACATCTAACTTTACCAATGGATTGATGTTAACACAATATTAGTTAAGGTTGGAAAAATGGCTATGTAAACTATTCTAGCAATGCAATGCCACTATCATTTCTAACAGTTTGTCAGATTCAAATGAAAAATCAAAATTATATTCTCCAAAACCACAAATAGGAACGAGTCTGTCTTAAGATTGTTGAAAAAATAGTACCAAACTATATGGAAAATATAATTTAAAACTATGTAAATAGTTTTTAGGCAAAACCAAAACTGAAATAAAATGAAATAATAACGTAACAAAACTTATAGTACATAAATAGATAAAACCTAATCGAGTCAAGTGTGTAACACTCTCTCTTTAAGACAGATTCGTCCTTCCACTGGTGCTTAGGATTCAATGGACGTCTATCTCCTAGGATACAACGATTAATGTCTTGCACTAGCAGCATTACTATTGCAAGTCTAGCAAATTTTGCTGTGCATGTACTCTCTTTACAGGAAACTTAGACTCAGAAAATATAAAGAATAGATGCCAAGTGAAGAAGAAAATTGCAAATCTCTACCTCAAATTGAAGTGAGGAGGATAGAATTTATAGATTCATCCATGACTCTTTAGAAAGGTTGTGACCCTTCAAAAAGACATACCCTTCCATCTCAAGACACAACTATTGAAGTAAATTATAATTCAAATTTTCCAACAACACTCTCTATTGCGTCTCACAATGTGACTCTACTTAGCACATATTGAGTACAACACTCCATGAAATGATTATACTTACCAAGTAATATAGTATTTACTGGTAAGTTATATCATGTTCAGTACATCCTTGTGACAAGTGTGGGGAAGGTACTGATCTCACATATTATTAAATTTCACCACCTAGGGTAAATGACAAAATATTCAAAATCGATCGCAAAACATGGGAAACGTAGTTATCTCACAAAGTAGAAGAGCCCAAATATTTTTTACTCCTTGTAACATTAAATTTGTAATCACAAAAAAAATAAAAATAAAAAAAATAAAAAATAAATATTACAAATAAAAGAGGATCAACTATTAAACACAAAATTTCATTATTCAAATTTCATTAATTACTATTAACTTAAATGCGTAACATGTAAATTATTACATTCAAACCTTTTGTTGTTGGACGGTCAAAATTTTTCCCTAAAAAAATTTAAATAAATTTTTTTTTTTCTAAAACCTCTAATTTTTATTTTTTATGTATGGTTACTCAAAAATTACTTTTGTTACCACAACCAAACCCATTAAGATGCTTTTTAAAAAGAATAGAAGCACGTGAAGCACAAAACCCAATTAGCAAAATAAACAAAAGAACCTAGAAAATAACCAACAAGAAAAGAAACCTTGATAGGTTCGTTAATGGCGGATCATTCAAAGACAGCTGAATATTCCCAAAACCCCTATGGCATCATTGACGACATCACCCACCTATCACCATGTCCTTCCATTTACCCCTCTCTTCATTCCCCTCTAAAATACACTCTTTTACGACTCCACAAACAAACCAACAAGACAGAGAGAGAGATGGCACCTGCAGAGAGCGTGGTGGTGGTGATGGATGCCAACCACCGCAAAGTGAGTGTTGAAGCCGTCGACTGGGCCATCAAACACATCGTCCGCCCAAGAGACACCGTCGTGGTTCTGGGAGTGTTGTCTGAGGTTGGCAAGAAAACAACCACTTCTTCTTCTTCTTCTTCATCTTCTTGTTTGCCTTTCCACGTGGGGGCTAGCCTCTCTCGCATTTGTAAGTCTTCCTTCTCCTTCTTTTCCCTGCCTTTTTTGGTTCTTTGTAGCAATCTGTGTTTGGAACAAGAATCGTCAATGATCAAAGAGAGCCATGAGTTCAGTTACTACATGGATGGGGTGAATTTATGACATGCCATGCAAACATTAAAAGGTAATGTTTGCATGGCAGGAAACACTGGAGTAAATATTGGTAATAAGGGTGAGAAATTTTATATTTGGTAACAGAGATATGAATCAAGATACTCTCCTTCACTTCCTTTCTTGAGTTTCTACTTGTTGGGCTATTGGGCTTACTTTAGGCTCAATTTTGATGATCTGAACCGTTCACATTTTAAGATTTGTTAAGTATATCAGTCCTGTTTGGTAGAGTTGTGAGAAAGTGCTTATAGCTTATACCTAAACAACTTATAGCTTATAACTTTCAGCTTAAGCTGATTTCCAGCTTATTCTTAAAGCATCTCTTACCCCACTCAAAGAATAAGCTGATTTTTGACTTCCACAAAGCTATAAGCTATAAGCTAAACCAAACACATCAAAATAGCTTAAATTAAGCTGAAAGCTGAAATAAGCTGTAAATAATTTCTGCCAAACAAGCACATCATACTTTTAAAAAATTAAGTTGATCGGATATCAGAAAGCATGTGTTCGGAAAATTGTTTATTAATTTTTTTTTAAAAATGGTTTTTAGTTCAATGATCCGAACACGTAGTTTCTGATATCCAATCAACTTGATTTTTTACAAGTATAATATAGTCAACAAATCTTAAAACATGAATGGTTCGGATCATCAAAATTGAACCTAAAAGTGGGCTTAATGACCTAACAAATAGAAAATCAAGAAGGAAAGTCAAAGAGAAGATCTGATACGTTATGGCCTTAAAAATTCTTCATTCAGCCTAAAGGTTCAAAGCTAGGCCCGGCTGGTTGGCTGGGATTTTCCTGGCCCAAGGACATACCTTGGATAGGCTGGTTAGCCCAAATATGGCTTGGGTTATGTTAGGTTATGTATTCAAACCTGGTCCAACCCAATAGCCTGACACGTGGACATATGAGAGTCATCTCTCAAGTCCCGCAAAAAAACAAATAGTAGGCCCGAATCTCAGGCCACTGTGCTTAGCCCACCTAGCCGGCTAACCACGGATGGATCTAAGTAGGAGTGAGCAGCGGATATATCAATCCGTTCAAACTGATCGAATCGAACCGATCCGTCACATTTTGAACAGATGCGTGATGACGAGCGGACAGTTACAGATTGATTTTTTCTAATCCGCCTAGTTTTGGATGGATGGCAAATTTGAGGTTCTTTGGCCGCAATCGAACCGTCAAACCGCGAGCACTTCTAGTAATTTGTAAGATTTTGTGTTTTCAATTTATTTAGGTACTCTGTTTATGTTTTCAATTAAAAAAAAATTTAAATATTTTGTTTAATATATTCTGTTGAAAAAGAATTTTCAACTTGAATATATTTTTTGAATTGAAAAAAATAAATGCATTATTTATTTATATTTTTTGATTTTTAAATCTAACTCTAAAAGTAATAAATACAAAAAATATATATGTGGTTGATTTTTGTTTTTAAAAACAGATATAGATGTAACAATACAAAGGCATACAATTTCTGCTACTGCTCTGTTTATGATTTTGGTGGTTTGAATTATATTTTAAGAATCACAAATTGTAATATTTTATGTAATACTTTATATATTTTATGTAATACTTTATATGGATGAGTCATGTTGTAATTGTAATATGTAGATGAGGCATGCAGTAATTGTAATACTTTTTTAAGTCATTAACTGTAATATTTTTATTTTTTGAGGAAGTGCACAAGCTGAAATATGTTAAGAATTTATAAAATTTTAAACCGCCAAACTGATTCGCATCCATCCGCCAATCTGCTCAATCCACATCCGCCGAATTGGCGAATGGATGCAGATTGATTTTCTCTAATCTGCCAATCTGGCGGACGAATAGCATATTAGAGATTTCGTGACCGCAACCAACCCATGCTCGCCCTTAGATCTAGGTGGTGGTTGGATCCCAAAAATTATGAAAATTATATTATATTACACTAATAATAGTAAAATAATTTCAAAAAATGAGAAATTACATGTATATTTGTTCCCTCAAAGTTTGAATCTTGGATCCATCATTGCCGCTAACCTACTCGGGTCAAGATGATTGGATTGGGCTTGGGCCTAAAGCTTTTGGACTTAGGCGTGGTTGGCCCGGACAGTTAGAATAAAACCGCCAAACAACCCACAGTAGTAGAGATGGCAATAGAAAACCTACCCTATAGGTACCAATGGAGATCCGACCAAAATATATGAATTTTTTCATTTTTTCTTATCTGTTGGGTCAATTAAATAGTGTTTTTTAAATATTCATAGGATATGGGTCGGGATGGGTAACCGCCATTTCTTCTATATGTTGTGTTTAATTAAAGAATGAATATATCAACTTCTGAATGCAGTAGTGAATGTGAATCTGGTTGGACAAACTACTTAGATCAATCTTCATATTCTGCTATATATCAATTCCAGAAAGACGGTAGTGAAGATTGCAGATACAAATTAGGAGAAAATGTGGAGGAGAATGGTGAAGATGAAGATTTGTGGAGATGTGGATGGCGTCAGATGCATTGTCTGGGCCTCCACATTTCCAGGAAGATGATGAAGAGGATTGCTTTGATGAAACTGGGTATTTTTGTTATGTTCTTCAGTTTTCGAGTAACCAAACAAGACAAAGAACAAAAAGAAAATCAAACAACAAAGAGGCAAACATCAATTTTCTTGTCCTGATGACACTGCTACCTCCGTTGTCTCAAAATTATACATTTGATTATTTTAAAATAATTTTTTTAATTAATTAATTAATGTGTATTTGATTTTGTTGTTGAACCAACTAAAATAAAATAAAATTGAATGTATATTAAGTTTTGGTTGTGAACCTTAAAAAAAAAAAAAAAAAAGTCAAGTTGGATTAAGGAAAATCCAAACCCATTAGGCAAGGTGGATCGAGGATTATATTTTTAAGGGACTACTCTATAGTTTAAAAAATTGAAAAGGCTACTCTATATAACTTTGAAATTATTTACAAAAAATTTGAGAATGTCAACTCTTATAATTTAAAATTATTTTAAAATTTTTAATATAAAATATAATATTTTTAAAATTTTCCCTAGCCCCAGATCCATTATATTAGGAAATAAAAAGAGTAATACCATGTAGAATGAGGAATGAGAAATGAAAAAAAATTATCATAAAAAAAGGAGATGAAAATTAATATTCACCTCATTAACCTTCGTTAACCCCCGTTGCCATCCCTACACAGTAGGCTTGGCACCAACGCTGAAAACTACTTTCTTCTTTTTAGTTTTTCTCTTTTGAATCGTAAAAACTGTTTGTAAATCATTGAATGTGATCTCCAGAAACTTCCATCAATGAAAACCTCGTAACAATAGATATGCCTAATTGAATGCATGCTTCAATTGCAACTTATTGCAGTGAGAATAGAGTTCTCAGGACATGGAGAAATGAACCGCACAGAGCTTGAAGAAGAGATCGAGAAGAAGAGGGAAGAATTCCACTCTACTTTCCAGCCATTCTACCGACGCTGCAAGAAGAATGAGGTTTAATTAGTGGCTAATCCATATTTGCTAATACTAAAAAATCTAGGGTTTAGCATTGAATATTGTTATATCCACCAATTGGTGTACCAATTAATGTACTAATCGATGATATGACATAATTTTAGAAATTTTAAATATTCGTAATTTGTATAATAGACGGGATCAATAATAATATCATGACATATGTTGGTATTAATTGATACAATAATTGATGTATGTAGCACGCCGTTTTAACATTTATGTCAAAAAGTATGCATTTGTGCAGGTGAAGTTGGAGGTTATACTCGCTGCTGGATATGATCCATGTGAAAAAACCATTGAACAAGCTCAAAATTATAATACTCAGTGGATTGTTTTGGACAGGTAATTAATTGAAGTCCTTGTTTTTATCTAGAGAGGTATACAGTATCAGCAATACAGTAATAAATCTGTCCATATCAAACAATATAGGCCTATATATCATTGAATATATCGGTATGGAAAATTCAAAATCTCAATATGTATCAGCCTATATTTAGAATCCTGCTAGAGACATCGAGACATTTAGACAATAAAAGCAATATAAAACATACTCACATTCTAATCCTCTGCTTAGTTTGGCAGAAAACATTCACACTTTTAATATGACAAAAAAATGAAAGTCGGAAAATATTTTTTACCTTTGAAAGGTGAAATACGTTTTACAAAGTGACATCTTACTAATGTCACTACACTATAACGATCATTATTTCTTCCACTAACCTATCAGTACCACCCACCACTGCTGCCATCACCACCACCACCATCCAACCACCACAATTACCACAATCACCTCCGCTGCCACACACGACCACCACTAGCACAATATTTTCAAAATCGTAACCGAATATAAGAATATGTTTTCTGTAGAAAAATATTTTTCACCAAAACAAACTCAGTGTAAATCTCTTTGTGATTAACCTTTATGATTTTATTCATAATTGCAGTCACTTGAAGAAACATAAAGCATACATACATGGTCGTGTAACCTGCAATATTGCAGTCTTTAAGGGGAAAGATGTTGCTACCTTGATCTCATCCAGAACTCCTGAGTACAAAACAGATGATAAAAGTGTTGCCAATGTGGGTGTCATTGCCAAAGAAGATGACGAACTCCAACATGAAGTTCTCAATCCTCCAGAAAAATCATTCATACCAGCACCAACAACGCCTCCAAGTCCTTGTTGGTACCCACTTTCATGGAGAACTGGTTTCCCACGAGCTTTCTCCATCAGTGAGCTTGGAGAGATAACCAACGGCTTTGCTGATTCGAATATTGTTGTAGAGGAACATGAAAAGAAAGTTTACAAAGGGATTTATCAAGAAACCCGTGTTTTAATCAAGCTTTTCTCTGCCAGTGATGACCAGTTCTGGTCACTGCTCAAGATCCTTTCCCGGGTCCGCCATCGCAACATTTTAAACCTTGTTGGGTACTGCTGCACTGATGCTTCCCTGTATCTGCTCTGTGACTACCCTTGCAATGGCACTGTTGAAACAAACCTACTCTGTAAGTAAAACTCATCTTCAATTCATTTGGTTGTGCTACTGTTTCATATTATTACAAAAGAATAGGTAGTCAAAGGGTACTAACTATGTGCGTTTTAAAAAAAAAAGGGTACTAACTATGGATTATTGCATATCCCACAAATGCGAACAAAAGCACACCCACGCATCAACTGAAGAGAAAAATACATAGAGAATTCACTTGGTTTGGCACAAATCTGCCCACGCAAACTAATGAAAGAGATTAATCCAATGCAAACAGTAGATAGTACGAACATGAGAGCAAAACCCCAATACCAATACTCGAGTACTGAAACAATGCCCATTTCCCTGTTCAAGGATAACTGAGCCACGAAACCATACCGATTGGCTCATACCCTGTACCCGGGTATGTTCTGTCTGGCCTTACATATCTATAAATCCTCTCAATCTCACATCACGACACAAGAATTCTCAAAAATTCCTTATTTATAGGCAAACTTAAAAAATTCTAGTCCCAAACCAACCATAAGCATAACGGACTCCTTGTGAATTCCAGAATCTACAACCTAATTTAAATATATTTTAAAAAATCAATAACCATATAGGTCCTATAGAATACTACACAACAACATGATCATCGTTCTTCAAATTGAATGCTGAGCTTGTGTCGTGAATTTAACATCACTGTGGTTGCACAACATTGCATATCCTTTTAATTTTCATTTTGTCTTCAAGAAAATACTCTGCTTCAAGCTTAGATCAACAGAAAAAAAAGTGGATTTTTTTTTTTTTAAATCAAGCTCCATAAATTTGTAGGTGATGAGTCAGCAAAGAGACTTTCATGGAGAGTTAGGTGGTATATTGCTCTAGAGATAGGCATCGGCTTGCGCTATCTTCATGAAGAGTGTGTTGATGGACCTATAGCAGACCTCTCTGTCTGTTCCAGTTATGTGGTATTTTCTAGTGGTTCCACTGTAATGGTAAGTCTATTTTGTTGCAAGTGTGTTTCAAGTTCAACCTGGATGATGCTTATTATCCGTTACTAGCCCACATGACCTATCCAGGTCCAACCCCACACACCGCCCCCCCCCCCCCCCCCCTCCTCTTTTTTTTTTTGTGTGTGTGTGTAGTCTATTTTGATTCAGTTTGCAACTTTCAGACCCTTGTATATTTTGTCCTATTTTGGGCTTAGTGTTTGTGATGATCATACACTTTTCAAAAAGGGTGTTGAGAGAGAGCCGGCTCATTGCAATATTTATTAGTCATAGTGAAACTCCTTTACTGTTCTTCACCCGTTAGACGTAGGCTTATTGTCGAACCAAGTAAATCTTTGTGGTTGTGTTTGTTCTGTTTTAGATTTTAGTTTTTTTTTTCCCCCCCATCTTTGCCTTTGTCATGACAGTAATTAACAAATTCACTACATTAAATATTTGGCTTTCGGCTGTCTAAAACAACCAACATGCAAATCTCAACTAGATGAAATTTCTATGATTTTTTTTACCACTGCCATCAATCAACTCTGTTTAGCAGAGATGATTATCTCAACTTGGATGTGCTTTTGTTGTACTACAGTGACCTTAAAAACTGAATTTTTTTTGCTTTCACTGTCATTCAAGCTTAGCATCTTCAACACAGCCAAGTGGCTCAAGGATGATCTTTCTCACAATGAAGATCCACCAGCCGAGTAAGAAATCTTCTTAAACTTCTTTTTAGTATCTTGCTTAACCACATCTTAGTTCAAAGTTCCTTCTTAAGATACTAACTAGAATTGTATTTGATGATTGAAGAAGCCTGAATGCAGAAGAAGATAAGCACCTTTTGGCAGATATACATGACTATGGGCTGTTCCTCATAGAACTCATAACCGGGAAGAGTGCCCAGTATTTTCAGAAGCAAGCCAAGGGTCAGTCCTTAATTGATTGGGTAAGATGTTTAAGCAACTCCTGCTTTGTTTGATTCAGCGGAGAATATTTTTCTACGGAAAAGTTTTTTATAGAAAACATTTTCCAAATAATAGTTTCATTAGAAAATATTTTCTAATGTTTGGTTGCAACCTTGAAACTAATGTGCAGGTGATGGTGGTGCGGTGGGTAAGAGTTTAATCCAGAAAATGTTTTCCATTCAAATGAGCTTGTCTTTTAATGACTTTTGTTTTCCATTGTACCAAATGCCAAAAGATACCAAAAAATAATAAAGAATAGAAAATGTTTTTCACTAAAACAAACAGAGCATCTGAGTATTTTACTGAAAATACGATATTGATAATGAACTTTTGTAACGATGCTTTGCGCTTTTTTTTTTTCTCTCCCTCGAACAATATCACGAAAAATAGCAGTTTTTTGTTTTTAAAACGAAAAACCTCAAAACAGGATCATTAACAAAAACAGAAAATCAAAATCTAGTTTTCATGTTCTGTTTCTGTTTTCATTTTCTGGGAATATTTGGCTAGAATTACAAAGTTTCTTTCTTCCAATGTGACTAAGTTTTAATCTCAGTTTTCATTCTGAATCAAGTGGATTAGCAAAGTTTTACATCTATTGGTACAACAGGCATTGCCATATCTGGAAAATGGTTCCCTAAACCAAGTGATGGATCCAAGAGTGACAGACACTAGCGATACTGGGGTTGTATCACATATGTCACGCGCCGCTTTGCTCTGTCTAAAGAACGATACGGCTCATAAGTTTTCTATAAGTGAGGTATGATTTACATGGTTTATATGCCCAATTACCAAATCCTTCCCTTCCTTGTAGGTTCCATGTGAGACATGTTTCTTGTTAGGTGTAAGTCATTTGGCAACATGGAAGGGATTTTAGCCTTGTTAGGTAGTGAT
The DNA here is from genome assembly GCF_055761805.1 of Camellia sinensis. NCBI lineage: Eukaryota > Viridiplantae > Streptophyta > Magnoliopsida > Ericales > Theaceae > Camellia > Camellia sinensis. The sequence goes on from NC_138962.1 coordinate 54,232,224, forward strand.
GTGGATCTAACCACCCGATCATATATCCAACTTTGTGGTAAGTTGGGGGAGTTGTAGGGGCAGAGCCCCATCCTTGAATGTGGGGGTGTTCAGGGGCTTGTAGCCTGACCCGAATTTAGAGTAAGGTTTTTTTTTTACTATTTTCATACGTATAACTTGTTTTTTGTAGTTGAAAGTAAGCAACTATCTCTATAATCTCTTATAACTTTTTGATCATAGTAAAAATCGCAGCATCTGTCATCATAACCCTAGTTTTGAGATGAAACATAAACCTTGTGTTCTTTGTGGAAAATGGCTTTTCTCTAGTTGGGCATCCAACTGGAGGGGTGGTGTTGGCTTCGGTGGGCCCATCTAGGGATTCACTTTGATAAACTGAATCGTCTATTTTATAAAGTTTATTCAAAAAGTTCATCTATGTAAAAAATCAAGTTGATTAAATATCAGTAGCCATGTGATTGGATCACATGTAGCTTAAAAAATGAATGACAAAAATGATTTTGAGAATAGCCCTTCTATTTTTATTTATTTTTTAAATACAAATGTGATTCGATCATGTGACTACTGATTCTAATCATCTTAATTTTCGCATAAATGATCTGTTCAGTGAGCCCTACAAAATGAACAATTGGGATTATCTAGACGGGCCCATCAAGCTCAACAAGACCTGTCCCGTTGGATGCCCAAATGGAGAAAATCCAAACCCTTCTTTGTGTGTGTGATTTATCATTCTTGTGGGTTTGTTATCTTTTTTTTATTTTTTTGGTATTTCCTGATTAGATGTTTAAGATTCCTAACAAGCTTATCTCTATCTATTCTCCTTTCATCCGTTTCATGTGTTTTATTTTGTTTTGGTATTCCGATGTATAATGAAACCGTTACAGGTGTTAGCTGTGGTTCGTGGTGATCAATTTGCAGTGAGCAACTCTTGAAGTGGTGATCAATTTGCAGTGAGCAACTCTTGAATTCCTTCATAGATGTTTGCAGTGTCATTTTATGTGTAAAATAAAATTAGAGTAGATGTTTTGGGTGAAAAGTTTGTATGATTACATTTACAATTTTGCATATATATATATATGCATGTGAAATTTATCACACCAAAACTTGTAAATGTCCACAAACAAGCAAGAGGAAAATGAATTCAAAGTGACTTCTATAGTTTAAGTTCTTTGTATGAATGAATGTGACAATAGGATTGGGATGTGTCATGGAAGTAATCATGTCCTTATAAACTATCTGAAAATTGATAAAAACAGAACACTCAAATTGGACCAGCAATAAATTTGAGTGATTCATGGCTATGATATTAGGCCATTCATTGTAAAAAAGGGTTGTAATTAACAATCTAAGATAGAGCTCACTCAAATATATATATATATATTTATGAATTAACCACTTTTTTTGCCTCTATTTAGTTGCACTTTTGCTATTGTTGTTCTTATCTTCTTTTCTTATTCCTATAATTTCCAAGTCTTCAGAAGTCGAATAAAATTTGTTGGTGAGAAAGGAAAAAACTCAAAGTTTGCTCAAATGACTATAATTTCAGCTCAAATTATCCGAAAAGGTGGTTGATTCAATTTGGAAATTTTAATCGTCTGCTTCCGCAGTGTACTTCTTGTTGTGGGAGTGTCTTGAATTCGACCCGGATGATGCTTATTATCCGTTGCCAACCCACACAACCCATTTAACAACTGATAGGTCTGACCCAGTATTGTATTTGGATCTGTTTTGACCCGTTTACAACTTTCAGATCCTTGTATATATTGAGTTACTTTGGGGTTCTAGAGTGGATGATGATGATCTTGTGAGTTAGGATTTGAGGGATAGAGTCGGCTTATTGTAATGTCTTTATTTATAATGAACTCCTTTGTCTTTCTTTGCCCGTGAATGTAGGAATATTTTTGAACCACAAAAGTCTTGTGTTTGTTCTGTTGTAACTTTTTAACTCAAATTGAAAGTTGTTGAGCTCAGGGCACAAGAAGTGTGGTTGTGCAAGCAAATATTGTGACTAAATGACTAGGTTTCATTTCCCTATCAAATTGGTACACAAGAAGAGTAGAAAATATGGACAGAATCAAATGCCATATAACTCTACAATGTACAAAATATAAGATATGGCAACATCAACATATAGCTCTACTTCGTTGAGACAATTGGTACAATCTTTTTCTCATTAAAAATTACAAAAACAGCACCGCGTGGCATAAAAATCAAAGCAATTAACTTTTGGACAGATGAGTTTATAGATGGCTATTCCCTTATAAGAGCAACTCAAACATCACTAGAAAATAAAATTGTAATCTATGACCAATTGAGAAGTAGTGAAATTTGCGTACTGTTTAACAATAAAGTTACGGACTCAGAAGTTTTAAACATAAACTTACCTAAAAAATCAATGTTTGGTCAAGATTTAATTCTTGTATGGTGACCCAGTTTACTTATAAATTCTTCATCACCTCAATTTGTGCTTGTCCGCACGTGCATGTGCATGTGCAAGTGCAGGTGTGTGTGTGTGAGAGAGAGAGAGAGAGAGAGAGAGAGAGAGCTGTTTAATGCTCACTATGCAAAGGATGCATGCTGAAAGTGAAACCACTCTCTTTCCATGCCCCATTCTAAGACCTCTATATTTATTGCCTATTGAAGATAACAAACACCAAAACAAACTCTGGATTATCCACTCCAAGCTTATTAAAAATGGTGGAATTATTCAAAACCCTCATCACAGACTCACCTATCACCAGGTTCATCAGAAAAGCCCCAAAGTTGGTGTCATTTAAAGATTTCTTTTTCACAGACTCACCCATCACCCATGTTTACCTTCCAACGGCAATAGCATCGATCATTGCAATTTACTGTTTCTCTTTCAGATTCAATTCCGTGTACCTCATCGGCTTCTCGTGTTACCTCCCACCTAATCACTTACAAACCACCAATGCCAGACTCCTCGAACACTACAAATCATGGAAAACCTCGAACAAGAGGTCAGAGATTTCCTATCAAAAGTAGTCAAAAGGTTAGGGATTGGGTGTGAGATTTGTATGCCCCTTGCAGTGCTAGAAATCCCACCGAATGGCTCCTCTTCACAGTTGTCAAAGACATCTCCAAACACAATCCCAAAAGCATTGACATTCTTGTGTCAAATTGCAGCCTCTTCTGCCCAACACCATCCATCACGGCCACAATTATGAACAAGTTTGGGTTCCAAAGCAATGTAAAGAGTGTCAGCCTCGGCAGACTGGGCTGTAGTGCTGGACTTTTATCTGTAAGTTTGGCCAAGGACCTTCTCAAAGTCCACAAGAGCTCAATTGCATTAGTTCTCAGCATGGAAGTTGTTAAGCCCAATGGTTACCATGAGAAAGCCAAATCCATGCTTTTAGCCAACGCTCTCTTTCGTATGGGAGGAGTGGCTGTTCTATTATCAACAAGAAGCACAACAAAGGGAAAGCCAAGTGCAAGCTCCAACACCTTGTCCAGACCCACATGGGATCGAACGAATTATCATACCAATCAGTCTTCTAAGAACCTGATGAAGAGGGGCATGTAGGTGTGTCACTATCAAAGACTCTTCTACGCGTTTGGCAAATTGCATTTGGCAGTGGCTTTAAACGTAACGGTGCAGTGTGGAAATGCATTTTGAAACTTGATCCTAAGGCTAGAAATGCATGGTCAGATTGCATCCATTTGTATCCTGTTGAGGTCACGGATGTTTCTCACCATTGATTCTCTTTGGCAAGCGTATCTTCACCCAAATCATGAACACTGTTCTCGGCTTGCATGCTATATGTAAGATAAATTGATAGAGAGAGAAAGCAAGTGAATAAATGAGATGTGTATATACTTTGTTAATTTACAAAGGGAGCCTAGCTCTCTTCTTATAGCCTGTGATGTACATTGGATGCGAGGCACCGAAGGCATAAAGCTGGGGACACTAATTATTAAAGCTAAACACTAACATATAATAATATACTAACAGCCCCCCTCAAACTCAAGGAGGATAGGTACTAGCCAACTTGAGTTTGGAGAGAGTAACAAAACAGGAAAATAAAATAGGATAGGAGACACTGTATGGTCGTGTTGAACCGTTAGTAAAGACACTGTATGGTTGTGTCAGACCGTTGTAGGAGCTAACCGGAATCAATGTCGGGACAGTTTACGGGGTCATGCCGGACCGTTGTAGAAGCTGACCGGAATCAATATCGGGACAGTTTACGGAGTCATGCCGGACCGATGTAGAAGATTTTGGTGGTGCACCAAGGGGGCGACTTAGGGAGTGCGTGGCTTGGGTGGTTCCCATGGTATATAACCATGCTCACCAGCTTGGGTGGTTCGCATGGTGTGTAACCATGTTCACCATGATATATGTATAACCCCTCCTTAAACTCAAATAGGTGTGAAGATAGAAACCTATTGGAGGTTGAAACAAAGGGATTGATAAAGTGGAGCAAAACGGCTCAACACAAAATGGAGATGTTAAATAAAAAATAAAAAAAAAATGGTAGAAAGATTTTTTTTTTTTTTTTTTTTTTTGGGAATGTGGAACTGAAAAATGTAAGGATTGTAATGGTAAGGTAAATAGACGCAGTGACAGTTGAGGAATTTTGTATTTGTGTGTTATGAAAGGAAATTGAATAAAATATGATGATGGTGATGAAATGATGAATATGGTGATAAATAAAAATAAAATAAAAGAGGTAGTGGGGAGCAAAATGGTTTGTGCAAAAGTTGACTGGGTATGAATTATAAAGATATATTTGTTTTAGGAAGACAAGCTGAGGGGCGTGCTGTGAGTGGGGGTGCATATGAGTGGTGTGTGTAAGAGCAAAGGTGTGTGTAAGAGCAAAGCATGTGATATTCTGGAGAGGTAGGTAGGCAGGGAATCATGATCTGGACACAACCTTCCACCACCCCCACCGTCGGTTATTCTCTCTCGTAATTAAAATATGTAATTACAATAAGCGACACCATAGCAAAGTTTTTTTTTTTTTCTTCACGTGGGAGAAGAATACCCATGTAACCCACTATCCAAGGCATGGACAGCATCATTATCTCACACATATCAACCAATGACGTGGGGCAAACCCACTTCTCTATTACCAATTTAAAAACCCTCCAATTCGTCACTTGATGACCAAAGAAAAACACAGCTGTAGGCAACACTAACGGCACTGGGTATAGAGAAAGATGTTTTCTCTTTTGTCTGTTTCTGTCCCCACCATCATCATAACAGAAACCGAGAATAGTGCAGGTCGGAGCTGGTGCGAGCCGTGGCTGGAAGCAGCGGCAGGGCCGCAAGTGGGAGATGCACACACCCAAGGTCGGCGCGAGAGTCCCATTCCAGGGACGTAGAGCTCGGTGATGCGGCCGGAGTCGCAGATGACGCCAGGCCACGAGCATGGGGTGGGCCACGACCCCATCCAAGCAACACCAAAGCCCCAAAAAAAGAAGAGGGTTTTAGCTAAAACCCCAAATCCAAATCGACGGAGACCATCTGGGTCGAAATACAGAGGTGTTCAACAACGAAAATGGGGGAGATGGGCTGCTGAGATTCGAGACCCTTTCACTGGAAAGAGGCTCTGGTTGGGCACTTACAGCACCGCCGAAGAGGCCGTAAAGGCCTACAATACGAAAAAGCTCGAATTTGCAGCCATGGCGTCCGAGAAAAGCACTCAATCAGTGGTTGTTTCTCAGTCTGCTGTGTCTGAGGAATCCGAGAGTTTGTTGTCTCACACTTCTCCATTTTCAGTTCTTGAATTGGACTCTCCGGCTACGATTTCAGATTCACAGATAAATGGAAAATGTGATGGAACAGTGAAAATTGGGACCAATGTTGTGGTGGATAAGCCATTGGTGTCTCAAATTGAGAAGAGTGATGGTGAGAAGATTGTGGGCAGTTCTGGTTCTGTTGGTGGTGTGGATGAGGAGCCATTGATGGCTCAAATTGGGGAAGGGCTTGATCTTGGGATGGAGCTATGGTGGATATCTCTCAGCCATGACATTAGCCCGGTCCAGGTAAGTCCAAGGTGGGGTTTAAGCCGGAGATTTGTCGTCCGAGGTGACGAGGAGTTGCCGGAGTCTGTTGATTGGAGGACCAAAGGTGCTGTTGCTCCAAGTAAAGATCAAGGGGATTGTGGGAGTTGCTAGGAGTTCTCGACGGTGGCGGCGGTGGAAGGCTTGAACAAGATCAAAAATCGGCGAACCGATCGAGCTCTCTGAGCAAGAACTCGTCGACTGCGATCGAGCATACGACGCTGGTTGCAATGGCGGCCTCATGATCAACCCAGGGGGGTAGCATGACCAGCTGCAAGTTGTTTGGTGTGTTGCTATCACCCACGGTGGGCAGAGGGTCCAATTGCAAAGCTATCTGCTGGGTGCAAAAAGGAGCTATGAATCCTGTGTGTGTGAAACCCATTGTTGGGGACGATGATTGGAGATGAAGAGTGAGGCAATTGGTGAGTGGGTCTGTTTGTTGTATTGAGAAGACTATCTTTGTTGAAGTGTTGTATTCGAGCTATGAATTGTTGTTGAAGAATCTGCCATGAAAGAAGAAATTAAGGAAATTTGGGTTTATCCGGCGGGCGGCCAAGGCGAGATTGCCGCCTGCGGTGAAATGAAATTATTAGGTTCTTAACCTAGCTCTGATACCATGTAAGATAAATTGATAGAGAGAGAAAGCAAGTGAATAAATGAGATGTGTATATACTTTGTTAATTTACAAAGGGAGCCTAGCTCTCTTCTTATAGCCTGTGATGTACATTGGATGCGAGGCACCGAAAGCATAAAGCTGGGGACACTAATTATTAAAGCTAAACACTAACATATAATAATATACTAACACTATAAATGGTTTTCAATTTCATTAATAGAAATGCTTAAATAAAGACGGATCAAAATTAAGTCACTATGGGGCAAAAATTCATATCTAAGCCAAGATATTATAAACTTTAGGAAGATCTTGCTTTTCTATCTAGCAAGGATATCAAGTAGCTTAGAGAGCTTTTTTTTTTGTTTCAAAATAATTCTTTCACACTGATCCTTCGAGTGTTTTTACAGACCACGAAAAATGGTTATGATTTTCATCACCAATGCATGTACGGAAAGCCAAGTTCAGTGCAAACCACTCACTTTTTAATAATAGTAACTATTAAAAAAAATTAAAATTAAGAAAATGATGACTTCGTAAATTTTAAGGGGAACAAAAATTTGACGTTTTGCTAAAATTTTAAGAAAATGTTAAACTGCTAAATAATAAGATATATGAAGACGTGTGTCCGACACACGTTTAAGTGTCAAACGATTGTCGATATCCTACATGAATCGAACACGGACACAGATACACACAATTTTTCGAAAGCATCTAACCTTTTTAGATATCCGGTAGCACTACTATAAAAAAATAGACTAATACTACATGCACCAATTAGTGTACTAACTAGTGTACAATTGATGATATGGCATAATGAGGCCATAACTAAGTGTGTAGGAGAAGATTAGAAATGTGGGTTGGCAGCCGTACAATCTGTGCAGTTGAATTGATGGTAAGAAATTATTAGCCAATGTTTGGGCATTGCACTGAACGGTTTTGTTCGGCCCGTGGAGCCCATCACGGGTCCCATTTTGATAATCTAAACCGTTCAATGTGTAGAACTCGTCGAGTACTATATACCTTTAAAAAAATCACGTTGATCGGATATCAATAGCTATCTGATCATATTTGTTTTTTTCCAATCGTTAATTATAACACTATTCATTTTTTTTATACAAAACTGATTTGATCATATAGTTTTCGATATTCGATCAAAGTGATTTTTTACAGGCATATAATACTCGACGAGTTCTACACATTGAACGGTTCAAATTATCAAAACGGGACCCGTGATGAACCCCCACGGGCTGAACAGCAGTGTGTTCAATTGCACCCAATCTGATCAGATTTGTTCAGCCACACACAGCACAGAGCAGTGATTGCTTACATCACTGAGTTGTACTTGGCTTAGAAAATTAATTTTTAATATTTTTTTTTTGTGAATAGTGATAACTTTTTAACTTTTTGAATAACTTTTTGACTTTTTGAGAAGATGCCAAACTTGACCTTAATTTGACACACTACTAGAATGAAATTCATAAAATTTTCTCTATTTCTATTCACTTGCTATCCACTTGTGTGAGTCACACACGCGAGAGTGTTGATTATACTGTCGAATTAGAATCAGAACTAATAAGAGATAACAATACCAAAAATCCAATAATAACTTTAAAAATTGAGAAATTGAATAATAGCGCATGAAGAAATTGAGATCATCGTTCGAAGAGTGAGATTCAAAAATGGATCTTTACTTGGTTTTCAATCGGAAATGTCTCACAACTTTGATTCTGCAACTTTTTGGGGTTCCAAATGTTGGCATTTTCGAGTATTCTGGTTTTTTTCAACTTTTTTAATTTTTATTTTTCACTCCAAGAAAACCTATTCCATTAGTTTGGGGCGGAATAAAAATAAAAAATAAAAAATAAAAAATAAAAAATTATATTTTGGCAATTAGGAAAAAAATCAAGTTATTAATTTATTTAGGTCACATCATCTCTCTATTTTGTTACATATTTTTTCAAAAAATTGACTTTTTTCCTATCTCCTAAAATAGGCATAAGTTATGTTATTATTATTTTTTTAATTATGACATTATTTTGAGATATTTGATTATGTCTCATTTGTATTTGGTTATGATTTTTTTTTAGTTATAACTCAAAAAATATAAAATTATACTATTTTATTCTGTGATTATAAGGTGTGTATACTCTTTCACAATAAAAAACACCCTCAACGGCAATTACAGTTATGGATAGTAGAGGAGAATGCCATTCACCCAAATAGATTTCAACAAGTTAAACATAGGGATAAATTTTAGACAATAAGTGTTATCATTTGATTTGAATGGTCGTGGCTATACTTAGACTCACCTAGTTTGAGCTTGTATCTTGACAAGGTCGGTCCAACTCGAATGAGGTTGGGTTTGGATTTAAAGTTTGAATCCTAATCCAGCCAATTAGCTCGCCTATCAACCTACTTTAGCTAGTCTGCAAGTCCAAACCGATGGCTTGTAAGATGTGCCACGGTCTTTGTCACGACCCAAACCCATCCTTATAGGTTTAGTATTGTAACTGGCCAATAATTCTAGGATTACTGAAGGCCTCTGGGATATATTGGCATAATATTAGGGGCTAACGGAAGCAAATAACAAATATTCAACATCCATTGAGCTGTGTAGACCGATATGAGACAGAAAAATTTAAAACTTTTCATATACACATTTATACGTCATTCATACGTTATCATATATATACAGATTAGACAAAAAGGGACTTAACCCTATTTACAAAATAAATAAAGCCTTGTTTAACCAAACATGAAAATAAAACTTGAAATTTAAATTACATAGGCCAAGCCACTTGACATATCCGGAACCTCCACGGGAGACACATAGGTTGGCTAACAAAAACAGATTCCAGGCAGACGCCTCTAAGCCTGGTCATGCGCTTAATCACCTACATACATAAATAATACAGTGAGCTAGAGCCCAGTGAATAATAACAAAGTAAAGGGTTTAGTGAATGATGTCCATATATAAAAACAGAGTCTTGTACATAGAATAGATTCATATTCGTATTCTTATTCAATTTATATACAGAAATCAGAATTCATGTTCGATCATACATAGTTCATCCGTTAGCGCTACAAATCACATACCAAGCATCAAAGGTCATACTTGTCAGTTCCATAAAGGAACCTCCCGCCGGGTAAGGATAACTTGTCAGTTCCATAAACAAACCTCCGGACTGGGAACTTGTAAACTTGTTAGTTCCACTTAGGAACCTCCAGCCGAGTATAGATAGGTTGTCAGTTCCATAAGGAACATCCAGACTGGGAACTTGTAAACTTGTCAGTTCCACTTAGGTACCTCCAGCCGAGTATAGATAGCTTGTTAGTTCCATAAGGAACCTCCGGACTGGGAACTTGTAAACTTGTCAGTTCCACTTAGGAACCTCTAGCCGGGTATAGATAGCTTGTCAGTTCTATAAGGAACCTCCGGACTGGGAACTTGTAACATACTTAAATCATAGCATAATGTCACTTATAACATACTTGAATCATAACATAATGTCACTTGTAACATACTTGAATCATAGCATAATGTCATTTGTAACATACTTGAATCATAGCATAATGTCATTTGTAACATACTTGAATCATAACATAATGTCATTTGTAACATACTTGAATCATATCATAATGTCACTTGTAACATACTTGTCAGAGTTGGACAATCATTCATAGAATAAAACATAGTATCTTATTAAACATATCTTACTTCATAGACAGAAAGTATCCTATCTTGTACTTAGCTTTACTAAGTTACTACTCACAGTGTTCTGGTGCTTGGTTCGTCCCTACGCTTGACCCTACATAATTCATAACATATTGGGTGATATTACAATTCATTCCATTCTTTAACTTGTTTAACATTCTTAGGCTCTTTTCATGTTCTTTAATTCATTTACAATGTTTAATACATGCCTAAGAGTGCTTTGAAATGAAAGAGAACGGAAAACGAAGCATAGAACATCCTTTCAAAATTTCTGAAATAGGGTCCTCCGCGCGAGCGTAACTTCGGCAGCTCGAGCGGACCCCTTTGGTTTGCAAAAGTACTGGTTGCTTGCAAATCATGCTTGAACGAGACTTTTGACGCTCGAGCGAGGAGTCTAGTAAAACAGGGTACGCTCGAACGGGACTCTCCACGCTCAAGCAGACAGGTTGAATTTTGGGTTTTTCCAAATTATGTTTGAGCTTCAAAACTTGGCTCCAACCAATGTAATTAATATCATAAGACTCATATTTCCACCATATAACTTCAAAGCTCATGCAAATTAATTTCCATATCGTTTTGAAATATACATGCATCTGAAATATAGGCTTTATTCTCAATTTAAATAGTACAATTGATGATCAACTTCATGAAATTCAACATTACCATGCTTCAATGTGCCAAATAGCCCTCAATTCATAATGAAATGCATGTTTGTATTCAAATATGCAAACTCATGACAATCCTTTACATGCACGTACACACAAATCTCAAATTCATCAAATTCAACTCAATTCATGTTCTTTATATCAAGCCCAATTCCAAATTCACAAATTCTAAAAGTTAAATTGAGCTTTCAAAATAATTTCAAAATTTGGGTTCATACATGGCTTGTCTAAAACATACAAACTCTTGAATAATCAAGAAAATATGATCCATTTTAAATTATTTACATCAAAACTCCTTTAATTATAAATTAAGCTCATTACTCATAAACCCATAAATTTCCAAAGCTTAATTCTTATTTCATCAAAATATGAAATCAATTATTAGAAATCCATGATGCATGTAAATTTACATCTCATATATATATCAAGGTTTCCGAACCCAAGCTCAATTGAAGAATTATAATTATTTTCATATTGATTAACCTTAACCGTGTTCATGAATTAATCCTTTAATTTCTCCAAATTACATGCATGTAAAAATAAGACTCAAATTCATGTAAGACATGCAAAATCAAACCCAAAGTAACTAATTTCTAAGTTGATTTCCATAATCCTTAACCTAACTCATTTGCATGGGTCAAATCTTTAATAAACCCTTCTTGCATGTAACTTAAAGAACTTAATGCAAGAATAATTCTCCAAATTGAACCTAAACTTAATACAACCCGACATAACTCAACATGATTCAAACACAACTTAATTCAACATAAGTCAACACAACTTAATTCAACAACACTATTTGCACTTTAACATAATTCAAGATAAATTCTTGAATCTCATTTCAACATTCCATAACCAAATTTATGTCGTTCATATCATTGACGCATCTTTTCCCCCAAATTTCATTTCATGTTATAGCATGATTTACATTATCCATAATAAAGGTTCAATCGCTAATTTTTAAAATAATTTCCAAACATTTCCAAAATACAATTAAACTTGTATATATATAATTCAACCTCTCAATTTCATGATTTTACTTTCAATTTGGGTAAAATCATTAATTATCATCATGACTCAACTTAGGGTTTTCAAGGAAAATCAAGACTTTCAAGAAAAATTGAAACTTCTCACACTACTTCTTTTTATTCCAATTTTCCCATTGATTAAACATCTGAGGTTCATAATCCATAATCTTAACCCAACAATTGAATCTTGACACTACAATTCCCATGATATAACACTATATGCTCAAAAATGTAGAGTTTGCCTTTATGTAATCAAAATACCACAAATCTATCTATTAATGCAAGTATGGAAGAAGGACTAGGACCCCTACCCCAAGAATCGAGCAAAAGAGCAAAACTTTGATGAAATTCCTTCACAAATCCGAATTCCAATCGGTAGAACATGTTGATCTTCAAGCCTCTTCACTTTCTTGTAAGAGATTTTGCCCAAAACTTAGAGGAATGGAAGATATTTGGGGTCAAAAACCTAAGGTTTTCAGACTAAGGGTGAGATGAATGAAGAGAGGAGATGGAAATGTGAAGAATGGTCTAAAAAAGTGCCTTTAAACTTGCAGAATTCGCGCGGTCCGCTCGAGCATCTCTTTTACCGCTCGAGCGTACCTTCCTCCAGCACAGATTCCAAAATTTCAAACGGGTATAACTCTGTCATCCGAACTCCGTTCTAGGTTGTTCTTGTATCCAAATCGAAGCCCCGGAAATAAGCTTTCCAATGGTTCTAGCCTCACACCCAAATTCAAAGTGTGGAGAAAGAAAAAGGCAAAAGAGTGACGGCTGTTCGTAGGAAAAAAAATTATCCGAATTAAATTCTTGGTTCACTCCTACTTTACCATTATGTTACCACTTCGATCAATGCCCCAAAATAAAACAAGGAGGTTCCAAATATTAAATTAAGTTTATTATTATCATCAATTTTTGTTTCGTAAATCACCAAGACCCTCAATTTCAAATCAAATCCAAAATCCTTGTTGATAAATTTCATATTCAAATTTGATACCTCGTAAATAGATTTAATTCATAATAATCATAATTTCTCAAACCTTTTAACATAATTAAACATACAAATTCATATCGAACACGTAATCACATGCGTAATTAAGTATATTACAGGTTGGGTTATTACAGTCCTATCAAAAATTATAAATAAATACTGCACATGGAGGAAATATTCTTCACTTCCGTACTCTTTTCGTCCATGCCTTGCGTTACTCCAAATGATGTCGTACAACCTAAAAGCATAATGACAGTAAGCTACACGGCGGGTGTGTTGCCGGAAAATCCCTCCGACGGTCAAGTTAGCATCCTTAGAGAGAAAAAGAAGACAAACGTAAGGATATAGCTCTGTGTAAGGGAAGATTGCAGACCTTTTGCATAAAGGCGCCGCAGAGCTTATATAGCTTGTGCACACACTATCTTTACCATCCTTTTCTAGACCCGCGACAGCACTATGCTCTCTCTTCTTTGCACGTATACGCGTCAATATTGCCAAACAACGTTGGCCAAACTACCAAACAGTATTGACGCGTACTCTAAGCGGATTCCTCACCATACTCCATTGGGCTATGTGGAATGTCTTAGCCGAGCAATCACTTGTGAAACCATTAAGTATGCTCACTCCACTAGTCCATACACCGAGCTAATTCAAGTTGATCTAACCCAGCCATCTTGAAAACCGACTTAACTCTGGCCAGACGACCGCGAGGGGCTTTCTTAGCCCGATTCACGCCGTGATCCCACAACGCGATCAAACTTCGTGCAATTCTGCACGATTTAGTCATGTTTATCGTTAAGGTGCTGACCTAGCTCGGCTACGATCCTTGTCCTGATCAAGGATAGTGTTCTCATTCCACCTAGCCTGGCCCACGACTTAAGCCCATTATCTTGGTCCCAACATCCGAGATACATGTAGCCCAATAACTAGGTCAAGAGCAAGCCTCACATTAGATTTGCTTGGCCCATTTGTTTGGCACAAATCTCCCTTTCAAATATTAAAAAAAATCTTATAAAATATATTTAAAATTTTAGCCTATGAACTGACCACCATGGGCCAACTCGCGTACACAACCATGAATCTGTTTATGCCAAGCTTGTTTGACAAGGGTTAAGCCTGAAGTTTTGGATTTTTTATTGACCAGACCTAATAGGTTTGAGCTAACGGTGCTCGCGGATCGATTTTTGACGATTTGATTTGCGGTTTGGACCCCCTGTATGTTTTCAATTTAGAAAAAATTGAACTCGTAACCGCCCGTAGTGCGGATTGTGATTTGTGTTGATAGGATTCGCAGATGTGCGAGCTATTTACGGATTGGACTTTTTCCTTTAAAAATCCATTCACTATCTAGTACCCAACAACACAATTAAAGTAAAATCATTCAAAATCCTAAACTTACCTAAAAGTAATTTTTCATTAACTTTTACATTCATCCAAAAACCAAAATGCAATAATAATAACTAGTTGGGAACCAAAATAAATTGTTGTCAAACTTCATCCAAACTCATAAAATAAAATAAAATAAAAACTTTTGCAAACTCACAAACTTTATAAAAAATGAAAATCATATAATTTATTTAATCTTCAGTCTTCATAGAAAATCTCAGTTCTCTTTCTAAGAATTTTCTTCAGGAGAAAAAGAAAAAGTAAATAAGGTTTTATATCCATGTTTTGTGGTCTAAAAAATAAATAAAATTTGTGAAACAAACCTTTGTGGTATTTTTCCATAAAAATATAAGAAAAATATATAAAATGAATCAAATAGAAATGACAAAATAATTATTATTATTATTTAATATTAAAGAATGAAATATACAATAAACTATAGAACTAAAAAAACACAAGAATGAATTAGATTACACCATGGAACATATTACAAGATGGATTCAAATGGACATATAAAATAATATACGAGAAATTATTTAAATTTAAAATTTGAAGAACAAAAGATAAAAAATGCAAACCGAAACCTGTGTGATACCACAGTTTCCTTAAAACAGGTTCACCGCCTCCTAATGGCTGGAGATACGCAGGCGTCTGTCTCCTAAGATACGACAGTCGAAACCAGCTAATGCAGAAGCACCTTCTAAATAGCTTCAGCGAACTTGACAATGGTTGCATTCTCTCTAACAAGAATCAAAGAAGGGGCTAGCAAAAGAAGATAGGAAAAAATTTCTTTCGCGTAAAATAAACATCTCTAACTTTTTATTTCAAAACAACATCTCCATTTTTCATAAAAAATCTCTCTAAAAATCTTCTTTCAAGTTGGAGGGGAAATACTTCTATTTATACAAGTAGGGAAATTCCTAGCCGTAAAGGCTATACATCAATAGGGCCGTCAAATGCCATTAACCAAGGCCATCAACTCTAGCCATTAGGGCTAGAGTTATAAAGGTTGAAAGCCTATGACCACTAATATGGTCATCAACTCCATCATCAAAATATGAAAGTTATAAAGGTCTAAACCTCTCATGTGCTTAATATATACAAATAAATATGTATATAATGATGTTTGAATAAACCAACTAGATGGGTCACAAAATGGATACTAATGTAGGTCACAACCCGATCCAAATCCAATTCTCAAACACATGTACAAGCTAAGGCCAACACAATATAATTTAGCCCAAGCTTAAGATTAAGTCCAAGTCTAAGTCCAAGACCAAACCTAACACATGCACAAGCACAAACACAAGTCTAGGCCCAGTCCAAACTAAGACTAAGTCTAAATCTAAGTCCAACTTTATTGATGTCCACTTTATGAGACAATTCTCATTCACAACTCAATGGTTTCGGCTCATTATTTTTATATTGTAATCTTCTCAGTTGAGAAAATACAAAACCACTTAGACCCACCTCAACCGACGGTTGGGTCCCACTTTAATTTCGAATTAAAGTTGTCAAAAAATCATTATTTTCTAACAACTTTGAAGGTTTGTCTAAAGACAATAGAAAACTCAAATACTGAGAAGGATTTTGAGATAGAAAAATCCTACCACCAACTTTATCTTTCCCTTCTACAAAACTTACAAGAAAATTTGACAGTTCAGATTTTTTTAAAAAAAATGTATAAAGATGCGGACGGGTAACTGCAAGTATGGGTAAAACCCGTAACCTGCCCACAACCCGTAAAATAAGAAAATCCTAACCCACATCCAACCCTAACGATTCTTCGAAACTGCCTAAGTAGGTGTAGGCAATTCGGGTTCAACAGTTTTTGCGGTTCATATGGAAAACTAGCCGAATGTTCATCTTTATTTACAACAATGTGAGGTGTATAATGTCTCATTTGGACACAACCAAAAACCCTTGTTGGTTCATTATTTAAAAAAGTCAAGTTTGATTTAATAACACACATTTCTTTTGTAAAATTTAAACTAGCAATACTTTTTTTTAATTTTTTGATCAGCAAAATAAAACCTTTATTGGTGAACAATTTCTCATTATATCAAGAAAGGAAAAAAAGAAATGGGTGCAAAAAAGCATTATCGCGAGACATACCAATCCCAACTAAGTTGGCACCAATATACCCACCCAATCCCTTACTAGCACACCATCAAAAGTTGGTGAGTAAACAACCACATCAAAAAAAAAAAACAAAAAAAAACAACAATTGGCATAACAAAACCCCACCAAAAACAGTACAGCAACATCCCACCAATCTATCCTCATTTTCCAAAACCAAGACACCATCAAGCTAGCAATACTTGCTTATGCTAAAAAGTATACTTTTATATTAAAAATATGTTTAAAAGTTATTAGAAAAAGTAAAAATCAGAAATATGCCTAATAAATTAAAATTTGTAGCACACATATATATATTTGTAGGGTTGGCATAAAATAGAGGTGTAAAAATGGCCCACGTCTCGTGGGCGGTCTGACCAAAAATTTAAATCTAAACTTATTAGGCATAAAATAGGGGTGTAAATTTTATTTCAGACCAAAAATTTAATAAGACCGCCTACGAGCCGTGGGCGATTTTAGGCTATCTCGAACCAAAAATTTAAATCTAAACTTATTAGGCATAAAACAAGGGTGTAAACTTTATTTCAGACCAAAAATTTAATAAGACCGCCCACGAGCCGTGGGCGATTTTAGGCTATCTCGGACCAAAAATTTAAATCTAAACTTATTAAAATTCAAATAAAGTTTAAATATTTTATTACTCAACTTGTTAAAATTATCTGCATTGTAGAAAAATTAATTATTCTAATTTAACTCATTATCTGTTCAATTAAAATTTACTTGATATCAACTAAAAAAAGTAAACAAATAAAATTAATTTCAAACTTTCAAATTAAACTCAAACAATCTATTGCTTAACTTGATTTGATTCATTTACAACACTATTCCTATGAAATATTAGCACTACTCCTAGAAAATGTTGGAGGAAAAGTGTTCATGTTTGATCATGAGGGATAATTAAGATAGTTGAGAAAAGTGTGAAAGGTTTTTATGTTGCTTTTGCCTAATGTTGTTTTTTCTAAATTTTAAATTTCATTTGTAAAAAGAATAGTGTGAATAACACCATTAAAAAAAAAAGACAAAATCACAAAACCTTTTGCATTATATTTGTGTTGGCTTTTTGGCTTTCGAAAGTTATTACAGTAATTTTGAGCATGCCAGCAAGGATCAATCAGTCCTTACAGAAATTTAATTGCCAACCAATTATCAGACGATTGTGTTTTAGTTCTTTCAACCTCAATGAAGAGGACTTTTATTGGTGGCTTTGCTTAGGAGGAATAAACTGACAATGATTAAATGAAGAACAATTGCAGTATTTCATTAAGTAAAACGAAAGACTTACAATGATCCAATTCAGCCTCGTAGAGGTTTACAGCAACAATCTACTTGAAACTACTCCTATGAATGAAATACAGTACAGGAATCTGAAGTATAGAAATATAAAGGACAAGAAATGTAAGAACTGGAAATAAAGTAAAGTAGATATAAACTGGTTTTCTGGATCTGAGTCTGGGGCGCTTTCTGGGGCCTTCTCTGCTATTTATATTTCTCAATGGCAACTGTCGAACTGCATTTCTAACCGTCGAATCATACTTCCATGACTGCTGATCATGTTGTCTTATAGTTAGCTCCACTATGCCATCTCTGTAGTTAGGTTTCCCTCTCGATTTTGAATTTAAATATGAATAATTATTGAAGCTACGTCAACTTGCATTTCATTGCTGATTCAGTGCTACGCAGATCTGCACAAACCAATACTAACTGCCACGTGTGTGATTACGATTGAAGAGTTGAATAGTCTTCCCGTATTGCCCTTATTTTGCCACGCGTCGAACTGTGATTGGCCTGTACAAAATATATAGCCATCATTACCCCCTGCACTAATATAACCAATATTTGGTGATATTAGTGGATCAAGGCATTTTCCCACGTCTTAGAACGTGCATGGATTTTGCATTTTTAGAAATACAACTGTCATTCATTGATGAACATCTGCATTAACTCCTTGAACATGCTCACTATCTCAGTATTCGAAAAGATCAATTCAGTTCTCATGGCTAAACAAACTTTTTCTTATCTCGATCAAGCATATGAAGAGTTGTTTGATAATACCGTTCGTCCTTGAAAGAATCTTTATGTATTGATTAGCCACCTTTACCCACCTTCCTATATTCAAGTCATGGAAGTTTTTGCAAATTATCAACCTCTGGATTACGAACATATTATCCACAATCCTTTGATTCAGAAATTTGTAAATATGGACATTGGAAGCTCTTCTTCTAACCCAAAGCCTTCTGGGTGGGATGAAGCTGCAACTTCTTCCTCTTCTGGGGCTTCTGATTGGGGAAGCTAGCCAGAATTAAGAGAGCGAGTTAACCATCATTTTGTCGAGTTCATTGATCCTCTAGAATTCCCTTATGATGCTTGGAGTTCGGTGGTTTATCCCTACGTGCCCATCAACCACCGATGTTGTTTGGAAGACAACCTACTTGTAGTGTGGTACACATCTTCCACGCCTACGAAAATAGTACATGCCACTCCTCGCCCGGAAGAGGCACAAGGGTATAACCCTTCATTCTTAGCTCAAAAGGCTAAACTTTGCTCTTCTGACTGACTTGACATCGTCAATAGCCCCCGATTTCCCCCTATTTTCGGGATGAAAACTCCTGCACCTCCTCTTCCACAAGACCCTCACTGGATGGAGGAATTGAGGCATACTCTCTCTGAGGACCAGTTCCTCCCTTCTTATCACCCTCCATCTCCTTCTTCTAAAGATCAACGGAAGCAAGCCGAACTTCTGCTTGCGGCCTTGTCCCATTTACCCTTCAATGTTCTTGAGGACGATGTTCCTCTCAAGAACTTTCAATGGGCTTGTGATATTATGACCCGGAGTCATATTCTCAACCCCATCGCTCAAGCAGAACTTCAAATGTTCTTGGACCAACTCCCACTACTCCTTCATTGGCATCACAATTTTGTCGCCACTACTCAATCCTTGGATCAAATTTCAGCCAATCGAGTTCATACCCAGTATGAAGCAGAGAACCTTATTGATGAATACGATGATTTCAAGAATAAAGATTTTGCATACTGGGATGACCTGGATATAGACAAGACTGAACAAGAGTTGAAAGAGGCAGAGTTCGAAATAAAAGTTGAAAAACTTTTTTACCAAGTAAGAGCATATCAACTTCAGCAGCCTAGCCTGGAGAAGATAGAAGACAGAATAAAGAAAGAACAGAAGCGTATTGACCATAGCTAGAACAAGTTCCATGATCTTGTTATTTATTCTATTCCTTACTTTTATGAACTTGAATATGTGCCTAGGCAAGGCTTCTGATGTAATCATACTTATCTTAATAAAGCAGAGAATTTTTTATTTATTTATTTGGTATGGTCTGATTTTACCCCATTTGACAAAGTCAAACAAGCTTAGGGCTTCAAAACCACCAATTTCATCCTTCGAATCTCAATTCGATCATACCTGATGAAATACTGAAAATCCAATTTGAATTTTTCAACTTATGGAGTGTAATTAACAACTTTCGCTAGTCTCCTTTTAGAATTAGAGCTTTGAATTTTATCAATTCTACCCTTCGAACCTCGATTTGATCATATCCAGTTCTCCAACAAATGGTTAATACAATCAAGTGATTTCAAATCAACTAATTTTGTTTCAACCAAACAGTCTACATTTTCCAAAATATGAAAACCTTTTTTAAGAACCGCACTGTTCTATTCTAGAAAAAGTGTTTTATTCTGTGTGTCATCAAACCAATTATTGGTTCTAGCACTTAGAACAACAATTTCTAACTCTAAAGCATTTCAAATTTTGCTTCGAAGAATTTTATTGTCACTGACAAATCCTGAAACAGGCTCTCAATTCTTTTGAAGTGGACGAATACTTGAATATTCTTCCATCTTTAGGCATAAAATGTGCTTCGAAGTCAGCTCCTTGCCTTCGAAGCTATTTGTTATCGGATCTCGGCGCCAAAATTTGGCTTCGAAGCCAAATATTTTATTTCGAAGCTGATATCAGTATTTGAGATATGTTTCCCTCCAAAACTATCAACATTGAGGGAAACCTTTTGCATCCGTATTTTTAGTACTTTTTGTGAATTCCGTCCGTGTCAAACGACCAGGTATATTTTCAAACACAAAAGTTTTAAAACCCTTTTATTTTGTGCTCGGAATTCACCTATTTGTCTATTGCACAAATCCTTTATCTCTACCGACCTTCCACTTCTCTCTACTCTCTTTCCCAACTTCGTCCTCTGAGAAAGCTTTCTATCAATGGCTTCTTCTTCCTTAAAAATACCAGTCGTAGAGCGTGTGAGCCCGTCTGTAACCTTGAAAAGGATTATTGACGTAGAATGTGAGAAGTACAAGGCTAGTGAGAAAAGCGTCATTGACGGACGCATCTTTATTCCTCGCCATCATGAGCAGCAAGATTATGTGCTTGGGCCCATCTTTATAGAGATTCCTATTGAGCTTCCAGCCTTATATCGTCGTCTAGAAGACCATTGCCTCCTTTATGAAGGTGGCCTTGACTGGGGAAGCTGGAGGATGAACCGCCCCCATCGCTGCTGGCCCACGGTGAGACCAGAGTGGCAAGAATGGTATGATCGAGTTGTCCCTGATAGGACTCTGGACCTTCAAGAGCTCTGTCTTTTCGATGCCCTCCAATTATCCAGGTTCACTATTCCAGAGGACCCCTTTTTTAATACCTGCTACCCTTTGATTTTGGAATTCCGCTTTTAATTTCTTTCAATTCAAATGTGGGATGATGGCCCCTACTGTTCTTGATATCTGTCATTTGTTAGGATTGTCCCCTACTGGAACCCCCATTGGTCCAGATTAACCTGACCTACAAACCCCTTTTTCCCTTCCCTCTCTTAACTCATCCTATAGTGACTTTGTCAAGGCTGAGAATAGAAGAGAGGGTCCTGTGACTGATAGGGAATTGTTTTCTTTCATATTATATTGGCTTTGCAAATTCCTTTTCTGCACCTCTTCTCAGAGGATCATGCCTAAATTCGCTCCTCTTGCCAAAGTCCTTGTCTTACAAAAAAAGGTGGCCTTAGCTCCATATGTTCTAGGTCATGTATATAGAACTTGTTCCCCCTTTTTTGTGAGAAACCCTTGGATGCCAATCAAGGGGGTTCATTTTGGATACTTCAACTTTGAATTTTTGCATATTTTACTGAGCTACAATCTAAATGCCTTAAATTTTTTGAGCCAAACCCTACTACTCATGGCATGAGGCTAGCCAACGCCTCACTCTATCCTTCTACCTTTGCTTTTTACTTCTCTTTCTTCCACCAACTCCCAGCTTCCCTTCCTTCTCACAACTTTCGTCCCTTCGAACTTACCAACATTGGCCCATCCTGGTTAAGGACCTTTCTGAGTGATAGGCTCTGTTTTTCACCCCAACACAAGAATATATGGGCCTCTATTCTGATTCTTAAAGAGTTGTTTCTTGGGACTCTGAACCCCAGAGCCTACAAATGCATTGTTGAGCCCTATTGCCCCGCTCAATTTGCTAGGCAGTTTGATTTCTCACAAGGGGTCCCAATACCTCTCTGCAGTCAGACCAATTTAAGCCTTACCAGCAAGGACTTGAAGGTTCGAAGATCTAGATTAGAAAAAACAACTTCTAAATTTATCCAGGACTTTATTGACTTTGAGTATTTCCCCTTTATCCCTCAAAGTAACATATTGAAGAGATGTCGGAATTGGTGGATGGTCAACATGGAAGTACGCTTAACCATTCCTCCTCAAGACCTGCAAATGGTATTGGATGTGCCCCAAGTCAAGCCTAAAGGAGCTGGAGTTGTCACATCTTCCACTGCTCCTATCACTTCAGTTCCTGTGCCTGCCACCACACAGTCTATTCCTATTGCCTCAACTCCTCCTAGAGTTACTCGAGCTGCCTCGAATAAGGGTATGTATCCTTATTTCTTTTCTCTTCTTCTCCTCTATAATGCTCTTACCCCTACTTATATTTTTTTTCTTTGTTGCAAGTGGTGCGGGTGCCTCACAGGGAGATTCTCCTCAAAAGGCCCAAGCTTTAAACCTTCTTAGGAGCAAACAACAACAACAAAAGAAAAGAAAGCTTTTACATGATCTTGAAGAGGAAGCACCTGTGGTTCATGCAGCAAAAGAAGAAGAAACAGAAAGAGAAGAGATAGAACAAGAGCAAGAGACACCTTTAAAAAGAAGGAAGAAAATGAATGTATCTGTCACGACCCAAACCCGTCCCTATGGGTTTAGCACCGTAACTGGCCAGTAATCCGAGATTACCGAAGGCCTGCTTAACAGTAAAACAGTAATACAGAGTACATGGGCTGGCGAAAGCCAAAACAGTAATTAAAATATGTTCAATGAGCTGTGACAGTCTGTATGCAAAAAGACTTTTCATACATATACACATTTAGAAACAAAAGACAGTATGCACATACATCATATACAATCATTCAGGTTAGGGACCAAGTCCCCACCATAACAGTACAGTACAAGTCTATACAGTCTATACAAAACAGAAACAGGCAGGGGAATCTAAAACACCCCCAAGCAGCCTTAGCTTGGCGGCACTTGGAACGTCGCAATAAGGTACGTTGGTTGGCTTGACAAAAAGGGAGTTTAACCCAACACTCCTAGCTCCGATCCGGTGCCTGGACACCTACATATATATATAAACAGTAAGCTAAAGCCCAGTGAATAACATATGCGTAAAGAGGTTAAGAATGAATGTCCTTTCAGTATTGAAAACAGTCATTTATCAGTATATTAGCCATTCAGTTTGTGGCTCATATTTCATGCCATAACAGTCATTCAGAAACTATAATAGTCATATGTGGTACATCCAATAGCAAAACAGTACAGTAGGTCTTAATAGACCGAACAGTTAATTGATGGCCATCATATCAATAAACAGTAGTGGTTCCAAACATGGGAACCGACAGAGATCTCTGTGACAGTAACAGTACAGTACAGTAACAGTAAATTGCTATGGATGCCACGAATACATTTCGCAAATAGGACAAGCATTCATTTAGTAAGAAATATCATTTCAGAAAGCAGTACAGTTAATCATTCAAAAAATATTCATGATTGAATATATCTTTACAACATTGTTACTCACAGAGCACTGGGCTATAAGCAGCTAGAGCGTCCTCGGATGCCAACCCTACATAGTTACAGAACGAACACACACTAAGCTACATAGTTGGGAAATAATAACTTAATCCCTAATTTGCCTCGGTGTGGTTCTACATCAATATCCTCATCAAGATGCCTTAAACTAGGCCTAGGAATGCCTAGGATGGAATGAGGATACAAAGATGTACTTTAAAACACTTTTCAAAATTTTGCTGAAACAAGGTCCCGCTCGAGCGTGGGTTTCCCCGCTCGAGCGGACATGCAGACAAAAGAGCCCCGCTCGAGCGTGACTTACTCTGCTCGAGCGAACTGCAAAAGTACTGGATGGGTGAAATTCACGCTCGATGAGCGCTCAACCTCCGCTCGAGCGTGAGACACAAGTCCTCGCTCGAGCGTGTATTCCCCCGCTCGAGCGGACTGTAAACACATGCAAAGTACTGGATATATGCATTTCCCGCTTGAGCGTCACTTTCCCCGCTCGAGCGAACTGCATGAACTCAATGTGTACACTCGAGCGTGGAGTTCCCCGCTCGAGCGTGAGTCCAAAATCTGGAATTTTCAGATTTGAACCTCAAGCTCAAAACTCAACTTTAAAGCATCAAATTCGATCCTTTTGGGCTAATTTTCTGGATAACACTTGTAAACTCATAATGTGACATGTTTCAAAGATCAATTTGAGAAATCAAAGCCCAAAGGTAGTTCAATTGAACACAAATTTCAAAGAAGTTTTCATGAACATGAAGAACAATGCAAATTCAACACATGCATGGGTTCCTAAGAACTCCAATGCTACAAAACAAGATCAAATGCAATGTTTAACTTCAAAACATGGTGAGTTCATGGATCAAGACCAAAAATATGAACATGCATGAAGAAACCCTAACTTCAAAACTCAACAATATGAACATGCATGCATGATACAATCTTCAATTCAACAATTTAGGCCATATCTTGGCTCTAGACTTCAAAATTAGCATGGACCATGCAAGTCACAACTTAAATTCATAAACCAAATGATGAATATCCTACCTTAGGTCTTCAATTTCAAGTGTAGGAGTCTAATTTTGCAATCTCCTCTTCAAGTCTTCTAAATTCAAGCAAGGTTTTTAGTTGAACTCAATTTTCTTCTAAGTCTCTCTCTCTAGTCGGTTTTGGGTCAAGGAATGGATGAGGAAGAGATATGAATTAAGTCTCAAATGTTTTATGAGATGGCCCACTAACATGGCAAATTTGTAGATAAGTCCAACTTATGCAATACAACATTATTTAATCTAATTTAATCATACAAAATCAAATTTCAATTAAACATACCATAAAAACACATAAATTCTTACTAACATAAAACATTAATCAATTTCGGATTCGGCCGCCAATAAGGCCTTCAATTTGCAGTTTAAACATAATACATGAACAGATAATTTAGCAGTCAAACAGATAGACATGCATTTAAACTAATACACTCAATCAATCAGTTCAGAATTTTAGTCAATCAGTCAGTTAACATGATTAATCATAGATTAGCACTAATTAGTGGTGAGGGTTGTCACAGTATCTCTTGCTGATTTCACTAGGGATCCCATCCACAAAACATCTGCTAAGGCAGTGCAAGCAGAGCACTCCAAACAACTTATTGTGTTTCAAAGGGCTGAGAAGATGAGACAACAGCAAATGCTCAGGGATGAAGCTGTTGCCGCTGATGCACTCCAAAAAGAAGTCGCAAGAAGACTACAAGCTGTTGGACACTACACTCTTCACAACTCTCCAATTATAGCCACTATCTTTGAAACCAGTAAGTTCCCTCGCGCTTCTATACATCTTTCTCAAGTTTTCAACACTGAGGCTTGACATTCTATATTTCTTCTTTTGCAGCAACAATTACTTTGCCTATTCTTCCAATAAAGATTCCCTCAGTTTCAGTTGAAGTTGAACAGCCTCAAAACGTGGAACCCATTCAAATAATACTCCCACTTTCTAGCCCTATATTTTCCATACCCTTCATGAAGCCAAGTATTCCTGCATCTCTTTCTTTTGGCTTAACTCCATACCTCCCTCATTTGTCTATTGATTTTACTCAATTTGATTCTCTTTCGAGCCTTGCTTCTCCTCCCCTTCCTAAGGAAATTCCAGCTGTCACTTCATCTTTGATGGTAGTTGATTCCTGTAGAGAAGGTACTGGTAGCTCTCCAATCCATCATCCATTATCTTTACCTAGCTCCAGTCCTTCTTCTCTTGACTAACTGGTAGCCAAAACTATAGAGACTGCTAAGGATACTCCACCTTTTTCTCCTATTCCTATGCAGTCATTTCTTCCTTCTACCAGGGCTCTTTTTGTACCTTCCATGTCAATGGATGAGGTGGATATCTTTGAGGCTAGATTAGCTAGTCTTTTTAACATACCTTCCACCTCTCCAATGACTAGTAATGAGACTGAGCCATTAGTTCTAGCTGATTCTCTGCTAGAAATTTTTTAGGGCTCTTCCTCCAATGGTAAGACTTCCTTGCCTTCGATAGACTTGGACAGCTGTCTGGAGCTGCTGACAACCTTTTCCAGGATTCCTTTTGAAGCCTTACAAAGACCTACAATAAAAAATGGCTTCCTACAATGCTGCAAGATTATTGAACAATCGGGCATGACTATTTCAAGTCATTTATCTCAGGCAGCAGCCACCATAGATTTTTACATCAACATCTGTTATGCTGCTAAGGTTGCAGAGGAGAAGTTGCTGAGAGATCAGAGTTTTGTTTCTAAAGTTCATGCTGAAGTGTCAGAACTGAAAAAACAACATTTCTCTGTCTCTCAATTTCAAGCTCAACTGTTGGAAAAGAAGGCTCAACTTAAGAAAGAATTATCAGCAGTTATCCAAGCTTTGGATCGGACTACTACCAAGCTGTAAATCACTAATCAAGAGCTAGCTGAACGAAAGCAAGAGATGATTACAGCCATTCAATTGTTTCCATCCCTCAAGAATAGACCATCTATTGTAAAAGAACAATTTAAACATTATACTGACTTTTGGGCCAATCTATAGCTACATGTAATTGACTCTTTATGAAATAAATTCTTATTTATCATTAAAGTGTTCTCATGTTCTTTTATTTAGCACTTATTCTATTCCTTGTGTTTCCCACACGGTTGGATAATAAGGCTTCAAATATCTGCCATTAATTTTTTGGGATGTACATATCCATTCAAATTTCTCAAATGGTATGCTCCAAAAGACAGGACTCCATGAACTTGATATGGTCCTTCCCAGTTAGGTGACCATTTGCCAAACTTATGGCTTTTAATCCCTATTGGAAGTATTGTCTTCCATACCAAATCACCTTTATCAAAGCCAATGTGCTTGACTTTCTTGTTATAGTTTTTGGCTGCTTTCTTCTTTTGCAAGAGAATACTATTTAATGCCAGGATTCTAGCTTCATCTATACTTTCTAATTCCAAGCACATACTTTGATGGTATTGCTTAAGGTCTAACTGATCCTGACATCTTACCCTCAAGGACTTAACATTGATTTCCACAGGTAACACTGCATCATGCCCATATACTAAGGCATAAGGAGTGATTCTTATGCTTGATCTTGGTGAAGTCCTATAAGCCCACAATACATCCAACAGTAAGTTATGCCTATCTCTGGGATTATTTTCTACAATTTTTTGAATTCCTTTTTTCAAAGACTTATTGGATGATTCGGCTTGACCATTGGCTTATGCATAATAGGGGATAGAATTCACAAGACTAATTCCAAACTCTGCCGCAAAAGACTTCACCATTTTCCTATCAAATACAATCCCATTATCAACAATTATAGTTTGTGGAATACAAAATCTGTGGATCAAATCTTTAATGAATCCAAATCTGTGGATCAAATCTTTAATGAATCTAATGACTTCAGTCTGGTCCACAACTTTATATTGCTTAGCCTCGACCCACGTAGTGAAGTAATCTGTGGCCACTAAAATGAAACAATGATGCTTCGAAGAGGGTGGGTGTATTTTCCCTATCATATCCATAGCCCAACCTCTAAATGGCCAAGGCTTCACAACCGCATGCAGATCAGTTATGGGTACATGCCTTATTGTGTCATGCCTTTGGCATGCCTGGCAACCTCTAGCATATTCTATGCAGTCCTTAAGGATAGTTGGCCAATAGTAGGAATGTCTTCAAAGTAGCCATCTCATTTTCACACCAGGCTGATGAGCACCACAGATGCCTTCATGAACCTCAGCCATGCCTATCAGTGCTTCCCTTGGACCTAGACATTCCAATAATAAACCATCTGCTCCCCTTTTGTAGACAGCATTACCATATATTATGTATTGCATAGCTTGCAATTTGATTTTCCTGCTGGCTTTCGAAGATGGGCCAGCTAGATACTGCATTATTGGATGCCTCCAATCTTTTTCTTGTAAATCATTATGATTAACTTCCAGGACCATATCTCTTTTATTTAAGGGTGGTATTACTTTCTGATATGTTGTTTGGTTTATATTCCCTTGAGTATTATCCCTTCTCTTGAAATTCGAAGCTTCCTGAGCCACATCATTAGCTCTATTATTTAAGAATCTTGGGATATAAGTTATATTCGCTATTTGAAACTGAGAAAGTAAATGTAATGCAATCACATAGTATGGCAACATGCTCACACTTTAACATTTGAAAATCCCTTTCACCTGGTTAACTACCAATTGAAAATCCTCAAATATATCAACTGCATGAGCCTATAATCCAATAAGTATTTCCAATCTCATTATTAAGGCTTCATATTCAGCTTTATTATTGGAACAAGTAATTTCATCCACTCTAAAGCCATGTGTGGTTTCTACTCCTTGTGGTGACTTAATTACTATACCAATTACAGTTAAACCATTGGCTTTTGATCCATCGAACCACATTTGCCATGGTTCGACACTAGCCATACCAAGTTCCATTATCTCTTGGCTTTTTATTTGAGATGGATGGTCTGCCAAAAAATTAGCTAAAACTTGTCCTTTTACTGCCTTTTGGGGAACATATTCTAAATGAAATTCTGATAAGGCTAGTATCTATTTGCCAACCCTCCCCTCAACATGGGTCTAGATAACATATACTTAACCAAATCTGTGGTTGCAATTACCAAGACAATTGTAGGCAAAAGATAGTATCTTAATTTCATTGCAGCGAAATACAATGCAAGGCACAGCTTTTCTACAGCTGAGTATTTGCATTCATAAGAATTTAGAAACTTACTGAGGTAATAAACAGCTTGCTCCTTACCTTCTTCATTGTCTTGGGCTAAAAAAACTCCTAATGAATCCCTCTGCCTCAGCTATGTACAACTTCAAGGGCTTATCACCCCTTGGTGGCATCAGCACTAGATGGTTGGCCAAGTAGGCTTTGATTCCTTCGAAAGTAGTTTGATGCTCTACTGTCCACACAAACTCCTTTTCATCCTTCAGCTTTAATAAGGAAGAAAAAACTTTAGTTTTGCCTGCAGTATTAGAAATGAATCTTCGAAGAAAATTAATCTGTCCAAGGAATTTTTGTAATTCTTTCTTACTTGATGGAGGTTTGGCTTCAATGATAGCTTTGGCTTTATTCTGATCAATCTGTATTCCCTTCTTGTGTACTACATAGCCCAAGAAGTTTCTAACTGATACGCCAAAAGCACAGTTGAGAGGATTAAGTTTCAACTTGAACCTTCTCATTCTTTCAAAGGCTGCCTCCAAGTGAAACAAATGTTCTTTCATGGATTGAGATTTTACTACAATATCATCAATATAACACTCTAAATATCCTCCAATGAGGTCAGGAAAAATAGTGTTCATAGCCCTTTCATATGTAGCCCCAGCATTCTTCAAACCAAATAGCATTTTAACCCATTCGAATGTGCCAATATTCCCAGGACATCTGAATACTGTCTTGTGGATATCCTCCTCTGCAATACAGATTTAGTTATAACCAGAATGCCCATCCATCATTGATAAAATTTGATGCCCTGCTGAACTGTCTACCAACAAATCCACTATAGGCATAAGATACTCATCTTTTGGGGTTGCTAAATTCAAGTTTTTGAAATCGATGCATACCCTCATTTTACCATTCTTCTTAACTACAGGTACAATATTGGATAACCATTCAACATACCTGGCTGTCCTAATAAGCCTGCCTTGTGGAGCTTAAGAATTTCCTCATTGACCTTCTGAATCACCTTAGGGCTCATTCTTCTTGGTTTTTGCTTGTATGGCTTAAAATTAGGCCTCATAGGGAGCCTATGTTCCACTAATGATCTATCCAATCCTGGTAGTTCATTATAAGACCATGCAAAATAATCTTTGTATCTCTTTAAGACCACCAACAACTGGTCTCTGTCAAGGGTATTCAAACAAGCACTTATATAGGTGGGCTGTTGTATGGAACCTTCCTCTAAGTCCACTTCTTCCAAGGGGTCTTGTACCTGAGAACTCACTGATACTTTTTCTTTGATTCCTTCTGACTTCGAAGTAATTTCCTTGCTTTGTCTTGTTCCTAGTTTCTTTGGTTCGATATCGTTACCCTCCTCCTCATAAACAAAGTCTATCCACAAGGTATCCTCCTCCTGTATCTCTTGGACTTTTATTTCAATATCTAAAGCACAGTATTGATCCAAGGCCAAACATCTGACCTGTTGTTGTTCCTGCTTCCAACCAATTATTATGGCTTCTTTCTTTTGTTCTTGCACTTTTTGGACTATTGATTGTATGTCTAATGCTGAAAACCTAATTAAAGCCAGAGATTTGGCCTCTTAGGTTCCATCTCTTTGCCTACAACCAGGCATCATTGTCATCTTTAACGACAAACTCTTTATCAGCACTTTCCTGGACTAAATGCTTCAGGTGTGCTAATTCCTCATCAGCCGTCACTTCGGCTGATCCATCAGGCTTTCTCAGTATACTGAGTAGTGTTACTTCTTCAGTATACAATTTGGCCTCTATAAAATTTGCACAAGCTATGAAGGGTTGAGGATCTGCATTAATCTCATCTGTCTCTCCACTGCCCAGAGCCATCATTATTTTGTGATGTAGAGAGGAAGACACACACTTATTGGTGTGAATCCAATCCCTACCAAGTAAAGCATTGTACTTAGCATTGCTGTCGATAACGAAGAATGCAGTCATACAGTCCCTAGTTCCCATACTCAAGTTGATGGGCAAAATACCTTGAGCCATCTGTTTATCTCCAGTGAAACCAGCAATGGCTGTACTAGTTGGGATCAGTCTAGGGTTCTTCTTCCCTAATTTCTTCAAAGACGATTTTGGAAGCAGGTTTACTGCTGCCCCATTATCCACCAATACTCGATTCATCTGTACTCCATCAAAGAAGGCCTTGATATACAAGGGCTTGACATGCTGTGACATAGACGTTGTAGGATATTCGAAAGGGTATGAGAGGTTAATACTGACCTCTTTCTCACTCTCACCTTCAGTTTCCATTGGTGTGGCCACTTCGGATTCATCTTGTACCATACTCACTTGTGAGTCTTCACTGGAAACTGGGATTGGGTCAATCTCCTGACCTTGGTTGTCATCTTTAGCTTGAAACTCCTATGGTAATATGAGCACCATATTCACTGACACCGGAGGAAATGAGCCAAATTAGACGACTGACTGTACCTGCTTTCTTTCCTAGCTGACTTGTTCAATTATTTCAGAAGCATCTTGCATGCTGCATTCTGGCACTTCAGTACCAATAGCTTTCTTCGAGTGGTCTGTTTCTGCTGGTTTTTCAACCAAAAATGTATGTTCAACCATGAAGGCTTCAAATATCTCTTCTTCAACCACTTCCTTCCTTTGGCCTAGGCCGACTTCTTTCTCTATCTCACTATCACTTTCCATCAAAGCCTTTTTTAATCCTGCCAAACTGGCCCTTTCTTTGGCTTTTAGCTCAGAGTGAACTTTGGCCAATTATTCTCTGCTGCAACTCTTTTTGTCTTGAAGAGTTGACTTTGGATCATGATTTGACTTTGAATTTTCTTCTCTTTCTGCTTGACTCTTTGGCTGGACCAATGAAGAGCTTTCTCCACCTTCTTTCAGGTCCTTCTGGTACTGAGTGTACCTTCGTTGGATCTTCCTTTTTTGGGACCTCAAAATTACCGGGATCATATTTGGTTCCTTTGTTTTTGGATGCTTAAGTAACACCCAATTGTTTGGAACCACCAAAGGAAGTTAACCATCCTACCTTGGTTTTCAACGACATTCCTTTGGGTAAACATCTCCCTGGGTTTGTTCTGCATGACAAACCAATCTGGGACTCTAGATACCCATGAACCCACTGGCCCAGTTGTTGAACTGTCTCTTTCCTCCTTCGAATCCATCTTCGAACCTGGCTGTGAAGGCCACTACTTGGCCCTGACTTCTTGTTTTGGGCCCAATTTAGGCCTTCGATGAAGATGGCCACCTTCTGTCCTGTGTGAGACTAGTCTAGGATTCCAATCCCTGGCTTTGATCCCGTGACTTGAACCCCTTTCAGATCTTCTTTCAAGATGATTGTCTTCCATTCTGTAATAGTTAGGTGGCCTGGATTCATATAGAGGTCTCTTGCCTTTGGAGTGCATCCTAGTGACTGTTGGCTCAACCATTAATGGCTGTTGCTTCGTACCAATTGGATATGGCTTTTTGTAATAAGCACTGGTTGGTTTAGGACGCCTCTACACATCCTTGTAATATTGCTTCCTATCAATTGGAAGTCCTTTCAACCACTTGTAGCTCAGCCTGCATCTGGGACACATTCTTTGCATGACAACTGCTTCTAAAAAATCGTCATCCAGTGCTTCTTCATCAGAATCTTCCCTCTGGTTTGAGAAACCTAGTCCAATTGCTGGTAGATTTCCAGTGTCTTTCTTGACAATTGTCTGACTGGCAACGTGCATTTCCACATTGACTTCTTCCAATTCTTTCAGGGACAAGTTTTGGAGGTTTGGTATAATAACATTGGTTGCCACTTATCTAATTTCTGGGAACGGATTAGTGTCAATCCACATGGCCTTTTCTGTTTTAGCTGGGAATTTTAGACTCCCCTTTCAAATCTGCTCGTGGATCCTGTCTCGAAAAATAATGTAGTTTTTAGTTGAGTGAGACCAAGAATTATGCCATTTACAATACACTTTTCTCTTAAGCTCCTCTGAAGACGGGATTTTGACTCATTTTGGTAACTTCAGAAAGTTTGCAGCAAGCAAATGATCAAAAATGTCATCTGCCTTTGTTAAATCGAAAGAGTATTTCCTATGAAAGTTTTTCTTTTTAAACTGCTAGTCAATTATTGTGTCTTTATGAATTAATGCTTCACTGATCACAGATTTTTTCCTTAAAATCTCTGCTGCATCAACCTCATAATTAGGATCTCTATAATACGTCTTGTATGATGCATTACTTCGATCTTGTTCTTCTTCTAGTAATGCTTCATACCTAGACACCTTATAGGTTAACTCCACCAAGTTTCTAAACTCAGTTGAGTCAAACTTCTTTCGAAGCCTAAACTCTAGACCATTTTCAGCCAATCTCACAAATTCAGGCTCTGGTAAGATGATCCTACATTTATTTCGTGCTCTTTTAAATCTGACAATAAACTGAGTAGCCTTCTTATCAGGCCTTTGACTCAATCTTGCCAAGTCTGCCATGGAAACCTCTGGCTCTGTTTGGAAGAATTGAGTATGAAATGCCTATTCCATTTGTTGCCAAGTTTCGATAGAGCCAGTTGTAAGGTTAATATACCACACAAAGGTTGCCCCAGTTAGAGAATTTGGGAACAATCTTAATTTCATATAGTCATTATTAGTAAATTCACCATACTAAGCAGCGAACCTAGCAATATGTTCAACCGTTGATTGGTTTCCATTCCCATAAAAAAGAGCGAAGTCGGGTATCCTAAACCCCCTTGGGTATTCATGTGCCCTATCTACCCATTCTGGATATGGCTTCCTGTACACAGGAGTTTGAACCCCCCGAGCCGTTGGTCCACACATCTCTCTAATAATATCAACAATTTGGTCCCTATGGACCATATTTTGTGCTTGTTGAACCACTACCGGAGGAGCAAACACAAGATTTGGTAGACAACCTTGTGCTTGGGGTCCTCTTGGTCCATGGGGTGGTATGTTTGGGACTGGTTGTCCCTATGGTGCTGGCCGCTGTTGGGGATATGGGTGACCCCTTTGAGCCTGTCCTACAAAAGGACCTGCGAAAGGTGCTGGAATAGGTGTTGTGTCTCTTTCAGTTGTAGGAAAACCTTCCAACCCCCCGGGTATAAATTCGAACAAAGGATTAATGAACCCCCTCGTGCCAGGTATGGCTTCGAACATGGGATTTGGAACCATCCTTACACCATTATCCTGTGTTGGGCCAGATCCACAAATTTGCATGGCTTCACTATTAAGGCCTTGTTTGGGGTGTACTAATAAGTACACACTTTTTATCTTTTTATCTTGTTTGGCCTCGAAAGAGGCTCATACCAAAACTGATGTGGTGGTCTTTCATGGTTTTGGTTACTAGTTTGACCATTAGTATGTTCATTACTCTGCATAGGTTATTTATCTCTAGCCAATCTTTGCTGAGGGGCATTTGAATTTCCCTCTATATGCCTTGCATTAGTTGGTTGATGAGTATCCATTCGCTCCAAAAAGGATGCTGCCCATCTTTCCGTTGTGTTCATTAACTGCTGTTCCATGTCTACTAGGCTTCCCCATGGATTCATTGGCTGAGTAGATGGGACAGTGGACGGTCCAACTCCTTGGCCTCGTTCAATACTTTGAACATGTGGTATTTGTTCCGAAGTGTTGGTGTGTTCGACCATAGGTTCTGACACACCAGATGCCTCTACAGGATGTGTCATCACATTTTCCTCTAGATTAGGCATTTCTACCTCTCATTCCATGCCTTCTTCCAATCGTTCATTTTCTCCTTGTCTCCTACGTCTAGCCATTTTAATTTGAGTCCAACCGGGCGTGCTAAAAATATATGTTGACTTTTTGGCTTTCGAAGGTTATTACAGTAATTTTGAGCGTGCTAGCAAGGATCAATCAGTCCTTACAGAAATTTAATTGCCAACCAATTATCAGATGATTGTGTTTTAGTTCTTTTAGCCTCAATGAAGATGATTTTTACTGGTGGCTTTGCTTAGGAGGAATAAACTGACAATGATTAAATGAAGAACAATTGCAGTATTTCATTAAGTAAAACGAAAGACTTACAATGATCCAATTCAGCCTTGTAGAGGTTTACAACAACAATCTACTTGAAACTACTCCTATGAATGAAATGCAGTACATGAATCTAAAGTACAGAAATATGAAGGACAAGAAATGTAAGAACTGGAAATAAAGTAAAGTAGATATAAACTGGTTTTCTGGATTTGAGTATGGGGCGCTTTCTGGGACCTTCTCTACTATTTATATTTCGCAATGGCAACTGTCGAATTGCATTTCTAACCGTTGAATCATGCTTCCATGATTGTTGATCATGTTGCCTTATAGTTAGCTCCATTATGCCATCTCTGCAGTTAGGTTTCCCTCTCGATTTTGAATTTAAATACGAATAACCGTTGAAGCCACGTCAACTTACATTTCTTTGCTGATTCAGTGCTACGCAGATCTGTACAAACCAACACTAACTGCCACGTGTGTGATTACGATTGAAGACTTGAATAGTCTTCACGTATTGCCCTTATTTTGCCACGCGTCGAACTGTGATTGACCCACACAAAATATATAGCCAACAATTTGACAACCCAAATCTCAAGCAAAAAAGGCAGAAAATTTGTTGAGTTGCCTTGGGGACCATACAGCCATGCCACCCACAGTTTATTAATTATTTTTTCCAAAAGGAATTTATAATTTTTTAAAAATAATTTCAAAAAACAAAATTTAAAATTCAATATGTTGGATTAAGTTATCAGATATTTGTTTAGAAAAAATTAAAAACTAAAGTGAAAAAAATTAAAATTTTTATTTTGTGTGATTTTATATTTTTTGGGTATTGCTTTTTTAACATAAATTATCACTAAATAATTTCATTAATCACGTCTTTATAATCCAAACAAAAACAATTCTTGAACTTTCCAAAAATAGATTTCAACAAAATTTTCAATTATTTTTATCAAATTAATTTTTAATTTTTTAAAAAAAATCAATCCTTCTCTCTCCGTAGGGGTGTGTGGGGTGTGATTCGGACACTTTGAAAGTAAAATTATAAATCAAATGACGGATTGACAAATTAAGGTTTAAGTGATATAAGCGGATTAACAAATTAAAAAATATTCTTAAGCAGTTATCAAATATTTGCAAAATATATAACAATAATAATATTTCATTTATATAATACAAACTAATTTTTTATAATAATTTTCATACATATAATTACTAATTTATAACAAATTTTACATATTGAATCTCTCTCACACTCATTTTTATTTTGATATTTCATTAAAAGTTAAAAAATATATATATGTATTAACTATAACGAAACAAAATAATTTCAAAAACAGATTATAAATTTTAAAATTTATATAATTAACAAATAAAATGATACAAATCAATATAATTTTAACAAATTAAAAACGATATTTTATATTGTCTTACTCTCAACCAGGCTTATGATTTCAAAAAGAGTAATGATAGAGATATTAAATATTTAATCAAAAAATTTATCAAATATCTCATATAAGTGTAGAACTCACACAATATAAATCTCATATAAATCTTACACCTATATAAAATATTTAATAAAATTTTTAAGGCCTATAACATTTTTGTTTCAAAAAACAAGTTTCAACAAAAGACCGGCACAATTTCTCCAACACACATTTAGCAGGTTACCTTCCACGTGGCTGTAGAAGAGAATTAAAATAAGAGAATCCACGGCATTTGAGCTGTGCATACTCACCCCAGAATCGCATCCTCCACCCAAAACGGAAAAGTTATGGCTGGTTGGGGGCAACGCAGGTGGTGCGTGTCATTGGTAAAAGTGATGAAATTTATAATTTCATGTTAATTGATTTAAAAATATAAAAATTATTATAATTAGTGTGAAATATCACTAAAATTGATTAAAAAAAAAAAAAACCGCTTTGGACTATCAATAAAAAAAAAAAACCGCTTCCAAGGGTTTGGCTTTCCTCCGGAGGTGGTGTTGGGCTTATGAATAAGGGTGTAAATGTCAGGCCTTGCGGGTTCTTGCCAAAAATCGAGTTGGATTGGGCTGGCTCACGGGCCAAAAAACTAAGCCCAGGCCTAGGGGTATTCGGGTCTCGGGGCTAGTCCCTAGGCCTGGGCTTGGGCCTGAGCTCAGGCTTTGGGCGAGCCTAAATAATTTTTAATTTTTTTTTATTTTATTTTTTTTACAAAAATTTTATTATTTTTTATTAAAAATAACACTGGGCCTCACGCGCGAGTCTGGTGGGCCGGGCCAGGCCCGGCTCGGGCTGTAGGCGGGCTTCGGTCTGCTCACGGACCGCGGGTCAATTTTATACTCTTACTTATAAAGGTTCGTTACAAGTTCTGTTTTGACAATTTAAATCGTTCAATATGTAAAATTCGTTGAGTATTATATACTTATAAACAATTATATTAATCGGATATTGATAGTTACGTGACTAAATCAATTTTATATTAAAAAAATAAATAGTAAAAAAATAAACAATTAATAAAAATCTAATTCAATAAAATTATTATTAATATTCAATCAGTATAATTTTTTACATATGTATTATTTAATAAATTTTATTTGTTAAACGATTTAAATTATTAAAACGGAACTGTAATGACCCGTCACAGATCCAACGATATCCTCTGATCTGACCATCTGATCACAGGAGAGAAGCGAATCCCATTTTTCCAAAACGACGGTTTTATGCTTTACGTGGCAAACAGTTCAACGACAAGCTCACCACTTTCCATACGCCCACCCAATCAAACTACAGGGTCCTCCCCCCCCCCCCCCCAAAACCCCAACCCAAACCCAAACCCAAACTTCAACATTGTCGGAGTCAACATCAACCAATAGACGTGGATCCCACTCCTTACCTTCTCGACACGTGTCCCCACTCTACAGTGCCAGGGTGGTCTCTTTCTCTCCTCACAGCAGGCAACGGCACAGTAGAGAGAGAGAGATTTTTTGGACAGAGGAAGTGTTGATTCTGGTTACTGTGCTGTTGGCTTGGACTCTGTAAACCGATTCGGATCAGCGTCGTGTTGTTCAATCTCTAGGGTTTCGATTGATTCTATTCACTTCGTTCAATCCATCTATTGCAGGTGAGTTTTGTGTTTTCTCTGCTTTTGGCATTGGAATCTGTAGCTATAGCGACTAGTAGATTTCTCTTCACTTTATTGAATTGATCAGAAAAAAATGGTGCAGAAGTGTGGGATCGATCGGTTGGTTGTTACAATTGAATTGCAATGTGATGATCTGAATAATTGTTCTTTGATTGTGATTTTGTGTATGTGTATTTGTTCTTGATAATTTGCTTCATGTTTGTTGCTTCGATGTTCTCTTATTGATGTCTAGTGCTCTGTGTTTAATATTAATTGCTATTGCCGTCAATCTAAGCAATTATGCTTCGCACAAGGAAAAAAACAAAAAAAAGAATACAATTGTATCATCATGAATAGGTTCACTATTTGTATCTATTCGAAAAATGAGATTCTTTATATGCTAACACCACAACAAAAGGAGTGTTAGAAACTAACAATATCTTGTCTTGTCCACTTGGATTACAAAAACTAACAAAAGCCACACAATTTTCTCTTAATGGTGTGCCGGCGATATTTTAGAGAAAATAAATAATCTATTGTCATTTCTGAGCTATAATTCTTTGCGATATCTTTCTTTTGTCTTTTTTGATAACTGGGTGTACGGACCAGCTTGTGCGTATCTCAATTAATCCCAGGGCCTGAAGTTAACAACTGGGAAAACTTCTAGTAGCCTCTCCCTCCCTCCTTCCCTTCCTCTCTTTTGTTTTTTTGTTTTTGTTTTTGCACGCTCGTGTGTGTACACTTCTATTTAAAGCATGCCCAACCTCCTAGTTTCTCTAGTAGAAGTCTCTTTGATTAAGACTTCTTTCTCTATTGTTTTGATGTAACTATCCATCTCATTTTGATATAACATTGGTTCTTAGTCTAGATTCTACACTCTTTTGTCTTGTATCTGCAGTACGATTTTATGAGCATCGTTGTCCATTTGTGTTTCTAGTTTGCATGTGAGCATGGTTTTGCATTTGAGCATCAACTTTTTGATTGTTAATTTGTTTGAAAATGTTTGTTGGACATTATGTCTTGATTCATCAATGAGATGAGTTGTTTGCTGTGAATTGGAAATTTGGCTGGTATGAGAATCATTATGATATTAATGTCGTGCCAGCTCTTTGAAGTTCTCAAACACTGTCACTTTCTCTACACCCTGCTCCTTTTCTCCCCTTTGGACACATAGACATACCGTAAGTCTAAAAGTTTATGTGATTTTTGGAGTGCCTAATGCTCTACATTATCCTAGATTTAGGCACTTTCCATATCTGTACTTTGGTCTGATTGATAAGATTAGCAAATTCTTATGTTATAAAATTTTAATCATGTGGCTATATCATTATCTGTCTTTTTAGGACTCTGTGCTCTCTCCACTAATACAACAATTATGCAATTGTATTTCTTAAATGCTTTATAGTAAAAATACTCTCGGTAGATATTTCATGATCTCCTAGGAAAATAAATCTTATTAATTGGATAATGTGTGAGCTGCAGTGGTAGATGCCACATGTATACTGAAGGTATTTTTGCTAAAAGTAATCGATAAAAGGATGCAGTTTCAGGAAAAAAAATGATTTTTTTTTTCTATAAAATGAAAAGATGTCAGATGTTTGTGGCATTCTAATGCTCTTTTTGCAAGCAGGAGAT
Organism: Camellia sinensis; assembly: GCF_055761805.1. NCBI lineage: Eukaryota > Viridiplantae > Streptophyta > Magnoliopsida > Ericales > Theaceae > Camellia > Camellia sinensis. The sequence continues at coordinate 54,271,780 of NC_138962.1, forward strand.
TACTCAGAAAATGAGAAAGTAGCAATCTTTAAAGCATTATTTTTTTGGTACATCAGAGGCTGTAGCCTAGGGAGGGTGGAAGTTTTGCATTTGGCAAGACTTGAACCCTTAACCACCTATTGAGGTGGAGGGGTTCTGACCATTTGAGCTAGCCCCAGTTGGTTATTCTTTACAGCAACATTGAAGGCACTTAGCATGACAAGAACATATTATAAAAAAAACAAAATATAGATATAAGACAAAGCATCACATGAAACGGCCAACAAGATGGCCAACCATTACAGTCAAATGTCTTGCACGATAGTAAAATGGAGGTTGGGTTAATGCCACTTCCCCTCCACAGCATCCTTAGTCAACGGGGACGACACTAGGTAATGATCCCTTTTCTCTTTCAAGGTAGTACAACCCCTATATGCAGCTAGTCTTTTTGATCCTGCCATTCCGAAAAACCAAAAAGAAAATAAAAAACATAAAAACCCAGCAATTCTTTGGTAGTACAGTCAAATTGGGAGTTTTCTGGGGTTCTGATTGTCATTGTGTTTAAAATGTTGATTTCTCCGTTCTCAATATGACAATTGTTTTCATTTTCCAGAGCATCACAATTCAAAATAAGAGATTCTGTTCCATTGGTTAAGGTTAAGCAAGGTGTTTAAGATGAGTTAATTGAAAGTTATCAAGGACTGCTATGGAGAGCAGTGAAAGGTTTTTTTTTTTTTCCTCTTAAGCATCTGTATTTTTTCTTGGTGATAGAATGTCAGTTTTTACACATGAATATGGATTTTAATATACTTCAATACATTTCATGATATTTTGGTTAAAGTGTAACGTATTTTTTCAGGTTCTATGAGAAGGTCTTCTTAAATGGAGACATCTATGTTGGTAATTTCAAGGGAATCTTTCCCCATGGCAAAGGAAAGTATACTTGGTCAGATGGAACAATCTATGAGGGTGATTGGGAAGAAGGAAAGATGGCTGGGAAAGGAGAGATTTTTTGGCCATCAGGTGCAACTTATGAGGGTGATTTTTCTGGGGGTTACCTTCATGGATGTGGCACCTTTACTAGTTGTGATGGGTCTGTGTACAGAGGAGCCTGGAGAATGAATGTTCAACATGGGTTTGGAAGAAAAGAGTACCCTAATTCTGATCTTTACAACGGTTTATGGAAAGAGGGACTATATGAAGGCAGGGGTAGGTATGCTTGGAGTAATGATAACACATATATTGGAAACTGGAAAGCTGGGAAAATGTTTGGCAGAGGTGTTATGAAATGGGTGAATGGTGATCTTTTTGATGGGTCTTGGTTGAATGGGTTCAGACATGGGTCGGGCTGTTACAGGTTTGCAGATGGGAGTTATTATTTTGGGACATGGACTAAGGGTCTAAAGGATGGGCAAGGAACATACTATCCTACTGGAAATAAACATCCATCACTTAGAAAGTTGTGTAGCTTTGACAAACACCAGGGCAAGAGCAAAGGGTTGCTATCTCATAGTTCATCCTTGAATTTGGGGGAGTGCAGGGTTCCAACTCCTAGTGTCAAGCGTAGTCTTTCTGAAAAGATTTCTATTAATGGCTTTTTAAGAGGTGCAGGTCGACTATCACACAGGACTACATCATTGGATGAAGGTTGTAGCCTTTGTCACTCCACCAGAGAGTTTTCATCTTGCGACACTTCATCAATGTTATCTCATTCCGCTGATGGACCTCAGTGTGAGGTGCAGGATAATACTACTGTAGTTTTTGAAAGGGAATACATGCAAGGAGTTTTGATTAAAGAAAGGATTAGAAAAAGTTCAGGACTATCATACAAAAGTGAAAATCCGAATAAGTTTCATGCCAAAGAAGTGAAAAAGAGTTCATGTGTGAACATTTTTGAAGGCTTACTCAGTAGGAGTTATTATCTGATGCTTAATCTGCAACTTGGTATCAGGTAACCAAAATGAGGAAAAAGTTCCTATCCTTCTACTATGATTATTGTTGTTATTATTGTCAGCAGTTGTAGCAATTAGTTCATTGGTCATTTGTACCTATCTGTAAAAGATCTCACTATGTGATTTTGATTTTTTCTTGAAATGTACAACATAATATGTGAAAAGCATCCTTCATTGCTGTAACATCTCATTTGAAGTTGACAGGTACACTGTTGGAAAGATCACACCAGTACCCATGCGTGAGGTGAGAGCTTCGGATTTTGGAGAACGAGCTAGAATACAAATGTATTTTCCGAGGAAGGGCTCCCAGTTCACACCTCCACATTATTCTGTTGACTTCTATTGGATGGACTACTGCCCTATGGTATTCAGGTATTTATCGATCTTGTGATGCCAACATCTTTGTGTTAGCATTGACCTGTGGTTTTCTATCTTCATATTTGTAAATTGTAATCATTGAAAGCTTGGTCATGCGTACAATGAAGCTGTAACTATTTTTGCTCTTGTTCGAAGTTAAAAATAAGAATTATGCTCCTGCCATGGTTTGGAAAAATTTAGTGGTTAGGTTTCATTACATTTTCCCTAAAGTTGGCTCATCCTGGGGTATAATTTGTGGAGCAGAAAGAGAAATCAGAGAAGTAAGAAGAACGGACAAAATTGGGGAAATGGAAGTTTAGTGATGCAGGACAAATAGGGAACAAGTAGGGTTTGTTTAGGGTAATAAATAGGTAAGAGTTTAAGCATGAAAAGATGGGATTTTAGCACTGTTTAGGGGCTGCTATAAGGCTGTGAACAGTAACTCGTGAATAGTAACTAAAACATAAAAGAAGAAGAAAGGAGAAGAAGATAGGTCTAGGCATCACACCTAGATTCCATAGACATCATACCTAGGGTTTGATTGCATCACATAATCCATTAAGAAGCTTCAAAACTCTCAACCTTTTATAAAATATCAACTCTATATAATTAAAAGCATTACATGGCTTTATATAGAACTAAGAGACTTCTTAAACCAATTAGAACCAAAAAAGGAAACTACTATAATAGTTTAGACTTCCAAAACTAATTTAAGACCAAATAAAAAACATAAATAAAATCTAATCAAATAATTTGACCCACAAGACAACCCATGGCCGACCCATACAGCCCATGACAACAATAATGAAAATTATCAAAGTACCCTTGACCTAAAAATCCTACAAAACGTAAAAATAATCATAAAACAATACTCCAAAAATACTAGAAACATAATTATATAAAATTCCTATTAGTTTCTCTATGAAATTATGTCAATATCCAAATATCATTGCTTCTTTGAATTTAGCCTTTCTTGAGCTTCTTATACTTTGCATCATTCTCTCTTGGTTGGAAAAAACTCGACCTCGAGTTTTAAAGTGTTGGAGTATAAGAAGCCACGTCCATGGCTTCACATTAAAATCTTCAAGTTGGCAACATCGTTTCTTCTTCATTGGAGGTAGCAATGAAAGCAACAAGATATTTTCAACTCTAAAGCTGAATTTATCTGGAATGACGAAATCAATTGAAGTAGAAGATGAACCCTTGTATTGATCAGAGTGTTGAGTTGCCCCATCATCCATTCCATTCTTTTTTGGTTTTGCAATATGGTGCTTACAATAAATTTGAATGCTCCTATTTGCATCAACAGACATGGATTTCATATTCTCAATCTTTTTCTCAACGAAAATGTCGTTTTGCAATCCTCTTTTGACTCCGACATATGCTTTAAAGGCATATTTTCCTCAGCACTAGCAGTTGGTTGCTTCAATTCTTCAGTCCCGACAGCTTCCAATTCCTTTCTTTGGACTCTAGTAATAACTAGATTGTCTTGGGGTGCTTTTGGATCACTACTAGGAGCCTCGTTATCCTTCAAAATTTGGTTATCTTTCACCTTGTGCAGGTTTCAATCATTCTCCTTCATTTGTAGCTTCAATTGCACAAGCTTTTGATCTTTAACTCTAGCTTTCAGCTTTGGCACAACTTCTTGTGTGTACTCCATGTTATATTTTGACTGATGTGGCACTTCTTGCCTAATAATAGGGCTTAATGCAGGTTTAAATCTAGCAAGTCTTTGACATGATTCGTTCACAACTCGATTTCGAGTGTCAAGGGCCTCAAGTCTTTGCATATATTCTTCAAAGAAAGTGTTGCCATGTCTTGAATGAACAAGTTGCTCACATGACTCAGCAAGATTATTTGAAGGTATATACTTCTCTTGAAGCTTAGCTTTCATCTCTTGCCATGCGCTTATTGGTGGCAATTCCAATCTTCTTATATCTTCTTCAACACGATACCACCAAACTTGTGCCAAACCTACAAATTTCATCTTGACAAATCTCGTTTTTCGATCATCCGTCCAATCGTAGCAATCAAAATATTCCTCGATTGAAACAAGCCAACTAGAGAACACCATAGGATCATCTCTTCCTTCAAAATCTGGAACTTGTTTGTTATGGGGTATAACATATTGTGGCACATAGGATCTCCCACATTGTAAGAACATTGTGGCGAAACCTTAAGCTCTGATACCAAACTGATGCAGAACAAATAGAGAACAAGTAGGGTTTGTTTAGGGTAATAAATAGGTAGGAGTTTAAACATGAAAAGATGGGATTTTAGCACTGTTTAAGGGCTGCAATAAGGCTGTGAACAGTAACTCGTGAATAGTAAACTAAAACATAAAAGAAGAAGAAGAAAGGAGAAGAAGAAGATAGGTCCAGGCATCACACCTAGATTCCATAGGCATCACACCTAGGGTTTGATTACATCACACAGTCCATTATGAAGCTTCAAAACTCTCAACCTTTTATAAAATATCAACTCTATATAATTAAAAACATTACATGGCTTTATATAGAACTAAGAGACTTTCTAAATCAATTAGAACCAAAAAAAGAAACTACTATAATAATTTAGACTTCCAAAACTAATTTAAGACCAAATAAGAAACATAAATAAAATCTAATCAAATAACTTGACCCACAAGACAACCCATGGGTGACCCCTACGGCCCATGACAACAATAATAAAAATTACCAAAATACCCTTGACCTAAAAATCCTACAAAACATAAAAATAATCATAAAACAATACTCCAAAAATACTAGAAACATAATTATATAAAATTCCTATCAGTTTCTCTATAAAATCATCCTAATATTCAAATATCATTGCTTCTTTGAATTTAGCCTTCCTTGAGCTTCTTATACTTTGCATCATTTCGTTTGCTCACTAGGAGGTTACCCTAATATCTTTATTCATACTTAACATGGTACATTCAATATCATTATATTAAGTTCTAATTCATTCTAAGCATTTCTCAAATTGATACATGGAAATCAAGCAAACTCAACTTGCCTAACACACCATGAAAGAAACACCTGAATTTTCCTTAATAAGATCTCATCTGTTAATTGATTTTTTTGGCTTTGTGAAGGGAGTACAAAATTTTCTATTTTGGAGCTTCTCAGTAATAGTTGGCCGTTTACTTTAACATGCTTAGTTCTTTCATTATTAGATTGGGTAATTGCTACTGCTTTTTTGTCAGAATATGAATTCATAGCATCTTAATCACATGACCTCACAATTACTGTGAACTTTTTTTTATTAGCCCTTTCCACATCACCAGATGTAAGAATTTATGTATTATTGATTGTTGTATTGATATTTATTACAATGATTCATGATTCCTATATATAGAAGAGGGTGAGTGTGTAGTAGGTGAGGAGTAGGTGAGGAGTAGGTGGAGAGTAGGTGAAGTAGGTGAGTGTGTAGTAGGTGGTAGTGGTAGGTGTGTAGTAGGTGGATTTTAACAGCCCCCCGCAAACTCAAGAGGGATAGGAACTAACCAACTTGAGTTTGGAGAGAGTAACAAAACAAGAAAATACTCTGAAAAATAAAAAATGGATAGGAGACACTGTATGGTCGTGTCAGACCATTGGTGAAGACACTGGATGGTGGTGTCATAACGTTGTAGAGGACACTGTATGGGGGTGTCATAACGTTGTAGAGGACACTGTATGGTGGTGTCATAACGGTGTAGAGGACACTGGATGGCGGTGTTAGACCGATGTAGAAGACAGTTTATGGGGTCATGTCGGACCGATGTAGAAGACAGTTTACGGGGTCATGTCGGACCGTTGTAACAGACACTGTTGTGACAGTTTACGGAGTCTTGCTGGACCCTTGTAGAAACTAACCGGAATCAATGTCGGGACAGTTTACAGAGTCTTGTCGGACCCTTTGAAGGAGCGAACCGGAATCAATGTCGGGACAGTTTACTGAGTCTTGTCGGACCCTTGAAGGAGCTAACCGGAATCAGTGTCGGGACAGTTTACAGAGTCTTGTCGGACCCCTAAAAAGTCGCACCCTCAAAAGGTGTGCCCAATCTGTCAAAAGGCGTGCCATCAAAAGGCGGGCCATCAAAAGGCGTGCCAAATCCATAAAAAGGCGTGCCAGATATGATGGCGAGGCACGTGAGTGCCTTGGCTGGCGCGCCCGTTTGTCGTCTGGCGTCAAGTGGCGCGCGATACGCGTGGCTGCCTCGGCTATTTAACCAAGACGGAGGCTGAGGCTGAGGCTGAGGCAGAAGCTGAGACAGAAAAACTGAGAGAAACCTCTGAAAAATTCTTCGTTTTGCTGAAAAAGATACTCTGTAACACTCTGTTGCCCAGAAAAATGGCTTCGTCTTCCCGTGGTTTGCTCACTCTCTTTCCCGACCTCAACGAGTCAACAAGAGAGATAACTGGTGCGGTGGCACTGGAACCTCAACCAAGCGCCCCGGAGTTTGCTCCGTTGAACTTTCCTATGCGGTCTGTGGAGCAAAGAATGGCAGTGCAGTCGGATGTGGAGGCCAATCAGTATACATTGAAGTCATGTGTGGAAACCATGACTGCGGTTACAAATTTGTCGAACCGGCTGCAGAGTAGGACAAATGAGGTGCAGCAGTTAAACGCCCAACTGGCTCTGCTCCAACGCATGTATAAGGATGCGCGAGCAGAGTTAAGTGTGCTAAAGACGGAAAATAAGGAGCTGAAGCGGAAGGCCACCGTAATGTTCCGATTTGGAGGTCCGCCATATGCTGCAGTGGAGGAGTATGGGGGAGTGAACGTGCTCGGTGGACAAGGAAACACGGAGGCAACACCGGCAAGGGCCGTCCAGGACGGAGGCAAGAAGAAGAGACCGGCGGCAGAGTAGAGAAGAAAAATCCCGCCTGTGGATGTGGTTGTTTGGGTTTGTTGTTTTTTTTGTTTTGTTGTTGTTTTTTTATTTTTTTTTTTATTATTTATTTTTTTTTTTGGTGTAAAATTGTGATCAGGGCGAAGTCCCGATAGAAATAAAATGAGTGTATTGTGCAAATCCGAATGGCTTGAAGGTACAAGACTGAGCAGAAAAATTAGATGAAATGAATTTTTTTTTTTTTTTTTTTTTTAAATAATAAAAAATTGAGGTTCAAGGAAAAGTTGGGCTGTGGAAAGAAGAAAAAGAAAAATTAACACCCACGTGAGTTCCATCTAATTTTTATATATATAAGATAAAAAAAGGTGTGGACGGTGGAAAAATATTTTAAAAGAGAAAAAGTTATATAATATAGTTATCTCTTTGAAACTATATGCTGGTGTTGATCAAAACCGTGCCTTTTTTTTTTTTTTTTTTTTTTTGGTGTAATAAAAAAAAGAAAGATAAAATAAAAGAAAGAAAGTGGAGTAACGTGGGTGGGGTGCAAAAGGTGACATAGTGGGAGCCTTGGATAATAGATGATAATAAACATATATATATATATATGCTGGAAATTGTGTTCATGCATATAATATGATAGTGGTGTTGGTGGTAGATAGTGGCATGTATAGAATATGATAGTGGTGTTGGTGGTAGATAGTGGTATGTATAGAATATGATAGTGGTGTTGGTTGTAGATAGTGGCATGTATAGAATATGATAGTGGTGTTGGTGGTAGATAGTGGCATGTATATAATATGATAGTGGTAGATAGTGGTAATATATAATATGTAAGTGGCATATAATGGGTTATGATGATGTTTGTAATATCTCCTATATAAGGAGTGTCATTTGGTCTTGTAAGATAAGAAGTTTTGAATATAACTGAAATATATTCCTTCTTCCTCATATTTTCGGAGTTCTTCTTCTTCTTCATATTTTCTAAGTTGGTATCAGAGCAACAAAAAACACAGCAGCCCTAAAACCGTCATAGCCATGTCGGAAGTCACGTCCGGAACCACTTCAACCCATTCCGGTGAAAACGTCCAACTCTCACTCTGTCCAAATCACCACCATCCGCCTAAATGGTGATAATTTTCTCCGCTGGTCACAATCTGTCCGGATGTATATCCGTGGGCAAGGAAAGATCGGTTACATCACTGGTGACAAGAAGGCTCCTGCTGTTAATGATCCGTTGTTCGACAATTGGGACGCTGAAAACTCCATGGTTATGACATGGTTGGTCAATTCCATGGAGGAGGATATAAGCTCTAATTACATGTGCTATACTACTGCACAAGAATTGTGGGATAATGTTAGTCAGATGTATTCTGACCTAGGAAATCAATCTCAAGTTTTCGAATTAACTTTGAAGTTGGGAGAGATTCGTCAAGGAGATGATTCCGTCACCAAATATTTCAATTCGTTGAAAAGGTTGTGGCAGGATCTTGACATCTTCAACACATACGAATGGAAATCGGTTGACGACTGCAACCACCACAAGAAAACTGTGGAAGACAGCCGTATTTACAAGTTTCTTGCCGGCCTCAACATTGAGTTCGATGAAGTGCGAGGAAGAATTATTGGCAGACCTCCTCTCCCATCCATTGGCGAAGTATTTGCTGAAGTCAGAAGGGAAGAGAGCCGAAGGAGCGTCATGCTTAAGAAAAAAGGTAATGGTGAATCAATTGAAATTTCTGCTTTAATTAGCGATGCTGCGGCCAACAAGGCTGCAAATTACCAGCGCAGGTTTGATGATAAGCCACGGGTCTGGTGTGATTTTTGCAACAAGCCTCGCCATACACGCGAAACGTGTTGGAAGATTCATGGCAAACCTGTCAACTGGAAAAGCAGCAAACAAGGAGAGAAGAATCGTGGCTTTCCTACCGCTAATGAAGCCGATTCAGGTCCCTTCAACAAAGAGCAGATTGATCAACTCTTAAAGCTGATAAAATCCAACTCCTCAACCGGTACTCCTAGTGTTTTGTTGGCACAAACAGGTAGAAATCCTAAAGCCTTCTCTTGCCTAAACTTCTCTCCGTGGATCATAGATTCCGGTGCCTCCGATCACATGACTAGTTTTTCCCATTTATTTAGTACCTATTTCCCTTGTTCTGGTCATGACAAAATCAGAATAGCCGATGGTAGTTTTTCACCTATTGCAGGAAAAGGATTTATTAAACTAACTGAGAAAATTAATCTCAATGCTGTTCTTCACGTCCCCAACTTAGCCTGTAACCTTTTGTCTGTCAGTAAACTATCTAAGGATTCTAATTGTCGTGTTACATTTTTTGAATCCCATTGTGAATTTCAGGACCAGAACTCGGGGATGATGATTGGGCGTGCTAGGATGCTTGAAGGTCTTTACTACTTTGATGAAGTACCTGTTAGTAATAAAAAAGCTCAGAGCTTTAATAGTACCAGTTCAATCTCTGTTCGAGAAAAAATAATGCTATGGCACTATAGGCTAGGACATCCTAGTTTTCTTTATCTGAAACATTTATTTCCAGAATTATTTAAAGGGATTGATTGTTCTTCTTTTCATTGTGAAAGTTGCATTTTTGCAAAATTTCATCGCTCTACTTATTTGCCAAAACCTTACCAGGCTTCAAAACCTTTTTATTTGATTCATAGTGATGTTTGGGGCCCTTCTAAAATCACTACTCTTTCTGGTAAAAGATGGTTTGTTACATTTATTGATGACCATACCCGCTTATGTTGGATTTATTTGATGAATAAAAAATCTGACGTGAAAAATTTATTCACAAATTTTTACAATATGATTGAAAACCAATTTCAAACCAAAATTGGTATTTTACATTCTGATAATGGAACAGAATATTTCAATGAGCAGTTGGGTGAGTTTTTGGAAAAAAATGGGATTTTTCATCAATCTACATGTCGGGATACCCCTCAACAAAATGGCATTGCAGAACGAAAAAATAAACATCTACTTGAAGTAGCACGTGCTATAATGTTTTACATGCATGTTCCTAAATATTTATGGGGTGAAGCAATTTTAACAGCCTCTTATTTGATAAACAGGATGCCTACAAAGGTGTTAACATACAAAACACCTTTTGATTGTCTCAAAACTTTTTTTCCTGACACGAGGTTGTTTTCTGATTTACCCGCCAAAGTTTTTGGATGTACTGCCTATGTTCATGTTCCCAGTCAATTTCGTTCAAAACTTGACCCCCGTGCTATAAAATGTGTTTTTTTGGGTTATTCCTCACACAAAAAGGGGTATAAGTGCTTCGATCCTCAAAACAAGAAATTTCATGTGAGTATGGATGTGTCATTTGTGGAAACAAAATCCTATTTCCCCAACACTTCTCTTCAGGGGGAGACAAGTGGAGTAGAAGACCGTTTTTGGGATATTTCTATCCCGCTCCCCAATGTCATTTATCCTACACAAAAATCACATCTGTCTGATAATGATCACTTAGGAGAACCAAGTTCTATGGTGCCTAGTCAAGAAGATTCTTGTTTAGGGGGAGAAGTACTACAAAATGATCTAAATCCTGAGCTTCAGGTTTATACTAGGAAGCGATTTCATCTGAGGAATAATGACCCGAATGTCCATCCTAATGACCCGAATGTCCACCCGAGTTCTGGCATCGAAATTTTAGGTAATCCTATTCCTTCTATTTCCGACCTTGATGTACCTATAGCAATTAGGAAAGGTGTCCGAAATTGCATTAAACATCCTATTGCAAATTACCTCTCCTATCAAAGACTGTCTAAAAACCATAGAGCTTTCACATCTAGGATTTCACACTTGTTTGTTCCAAGGAATATACAGGAAGCATTGGATGATCCGAATTGGAAATTAGCAGTCATGGAGGAGATGAATGCTTTAAGGAGAAGTGGTACTTGGGAGATAGTTGATCTACCCAAAGACAAGAAAACAGTTGGGTGTAAATGGGTGTTTACGATAAAATGTAACGCAGATGGAAGCGTTGAGAGATACAAGGCGAGACTGGTAGCTAAAGGCTTCACTTAAACTTATGGGATCGACTATCAGGAGACGTTTGCTCCTGTTGCTAAAATAAATTCCATCAGAGTACTGTTATCTCTTGCAGTAAATTCAGATTGGCCTCTACATCAACTTGACATTAAAAATGCATTTCTCAATGGTGATCTTGAAGAGGAGGTGTTCATGAGCCTACCGCCGGGATTTGAGCAGAGACTTGGAAGTGACAGAGTATGCAGATTGAACAAGTCATTATACGGACTCAAACAATCACCAAGAGCGTGGTTTGAACGCTTTGGGAAGGCAGTTATCAGTTGTGGTTTCTCGCAGAGTCAAGCAGATCACACAATATTTTATAAACATTCAAAAAACAGTAAAATTGCAATTTTGATTGTTTATGTTGATGACATCATTTTAACTGGTAATGATGAAGCAGAGTTAGCAGCCCTCAAAGAGAAACTCGCAAAAGAATTTCACATTAAGGATCTGGGAGCCCTCAAGTATTTCCTCGGAATGGAATTTGCAAGATCCAAGGAAGGTATATTCGTTAATCAGAGAAAATATGTTCTTGATCTCCTTGGAGAAACAGGTATGCTTGGTTGTAAGATGGCGGAGACTCCGATCGAGCCTAACTTGAAGTTACAAGCTGCTAAGGCTGAAGAAGTCAAAGAGAGAGAACAATATCAGCGACTTGTAGGGAAATTGATTTACTTGTCTCATACGCGGCCTGATATTGCCTTTGCAGTCAGCATGGTAAGTCAGTTCATGCACTCACCAGGGGCAGAGCACTTTGAGGCCGTTTATAAGATCTTAAGATATTTGAAAGGAACTCCAGGGAGAGGCTTACTATTCAAGAAACATGGACATCTTCAAGTTGAAATATACACAGATGCAGACTGGGCAGGAAGTGTTACAGACAGGAGATCAACATCCGGATACTGCTCCTTTGTAGGTGGGAACCTAGTTACTTGGCGGAGTAAAAAACAGAATGTGGTAGCTAGAAGTAGTGCAGAAGCAGAGTTCAGAGCTGTTGCCCATGGAATCTGTGAAGTAATGTGGATTAAAAGAATTCTTGAAGAATTAAAGCTTTCTCACCCGACACCTATGAAGGTCTATTGTGACAACAAAGCAGCTATATCTATAGCTCATAATCCAGTTCTACATGATCGCACCAAACATATAGAAGTGGATAAACATTTCATCAAGGAGAAAATCAATGCTGGCATAATCTGTATGACTTACCTTCCAACAGGTGAACAATTAGCTGATGTGCTAACGAAGGGACTACACAAGAAGCAATTTGATAAGCTGACTAGCAAGCTGGCTATGGAAGATATCTTCAAACCAGCTTAAGGGGGAGTGCTGGAAATTGTGTTCATGCATATAATATGATAGTGGTGTTGGTGGTAGATAGTGGCATGTATAGAATATGATAGTGGTGTTGGTGGTAGATAGTGGTATGTATAGAATATGATAGTGGTGTTGGTTGTAGATAGTGGCATGTATAGAATATGATAGTGGTGTTGGTGGTAGATAGTGGCATGTATATAATATGATAGTGGTAGATAGTGGTAATATATAATATGTAAGTGGCATATAATGGGTTATGATGATGTTTGTAATATCTCCTATATAAGGAGTGTCATTTGGTCTTGTAAGATAAGAAGTTTTGAATATAACTGAAATATATTCCTTCTTCCTCATATTTTCGGAGTTCTTCTTCTTCTTCATATTTTCTAAGTATATATATATAGATTAAAAGAAAAGAAAGGTGAGTGGGGTATTTAAAAAAAGATTAAAGGTGAGTGTCCCTGTAAAGTGATTAAAAACAATGTGTTTATCTGAGAAAGTTGCTGCAGCTCTGGACACTTGAACCTGCTGAACGTGATGCAGTTTTGGCTAATGAAGCTACAAAGAGGTGGACTTCAAGCAACCAGGTTCTAGTAGAAATAGCTTGTGCAAGGTCTCCACATGAACTACTTCTGGCAAAGCAAGCCTATCATGCTCGTATTAAGAAATCCCTTGAAGAGGATGTTGCACATCACACAACTGGTGACTTCCGCAAGCTTTTGGTACCGCTTGTGAGCACATATCGGTACAACGGAGATGAGGTGAACATGACACTTGCAAAATCGGAGGCTAAGATTCTCCATGAGAATATTTCGAAGGAACATTACAGTAATGAGGATCTCATCACGATTCTGGCTACAAGGAGCAAAGCACAGGTCAATGCAACACTGAATCAATACAAAAATGAATTCGGGCATGATATACTCGAGGACTTGGAAGCTGATCCCAATGATGAGTGTCTGTCAATACTGAGAGCAACTGTGAAGTGCTTGACCTGGCCGGAGAAGTACTTTGAGAAGGTTCTTCAACTGGCAATAAACAAGCGAGGAAAAGTGGGATCCAACGGTTGTGATCGGATCTGGTGCTGCGGTGGTGAAGTGTTGTTGAAGAATCTGCCATTGAAGAAGAAATTAGCAAAATTTGGGTTTGTCCGGCGGGCGGCCAAGGCGAGGCTACCGCCCGCCGGTGAAGCAAAATGACTAGGTTTTTAACCTTGCTCTGATACCATGTAAGAATTTATGTATTATTGATTGTTGTATTGATATTTATTACAATGATTCATGATTCCTATATATAGAAGAGGGTGAGTGTGTAGTAGGTGAGGAGTAGGTGAGGAGTAGGTGGAGAGTAGGTGAAGTAGGTGAGTGTGTAGTAGGTGGTAGTGGTAGGTGTGTAGTAGGTGGATTTTAACACCAGATACCCCTATCAAAGTTGTGTATCTAGATTTGATCTCCTATCTGAGGTTGATCTTGTCAACTGCATTTATAAAGGTTAAACCTTTGAGTACCCATGACTTGCAAATAGGATGTTCCGCGGAGGACTGATTTCTGGTAGACACCTGATGAGAATCCTCCTGGTTATTCATCCTGTGATAATGCATGACTTGCCTCACTCACTGCGTCAGTATTATTTTGTTTATTGGGAGACAAATATATTAACCCACCCAACTTTTTCTAGCAACAACCTACCTCTTAAAGAGGTTTCCACTTTTATCACTTGAGATGTGATTAGCCTTAGTCAGGTTATGTGAACAGTCTAGAGTCTCTTAGAAGATTAAGAACATACTTTCTTCAAAGTAGGGTAAATCTGAACTTCAACAAGTCCCTGTTGGAGAAAAGATAGAATAGGAATTGAAAGCATGTGTAAGAACTTAGTTGTGGCATCTAAATATGATTGAATGTCATTTGAGACTATGATGATTTTATTATATCCAGTTAAGACCCATGAATTCACCAGCACAGGGGGTGGTTTGATTTAAAGTGAAATTGTTACAAGGAAGAGGGATGGATATGCAAGTTGATACCATGAGAAAAGACACGGTTTCTCAGGTTAATAGAGGATATGGCTCTAGACAGAGCAAAGTAGAGAGAAGGAATTATGTCTATGACCCAACTACCTAAGTTTTTTTTGGCATGAGATTAAGCAAGACTTACTTGAACCCTACTAATTGCTTTCTCTCTGATGATATGCAGTTTATCTAACTCATTATTTTCTTTTGTTCTTGATGAAAAGGGTATGTTCATAGGCAAAGTTCGAATTCACCATACGATTGACCAACTGTATTTGCTAGTAATTAGTTACGTAATGCCAGAAAAGAGGCACCCATGGAAGCCTGTAAAGGCACTACTGACCAATGCCTTATTTCCACCAGCAATTTACTCCAAATTAGACAGCCAGGGGATTTAAGGGAGAAGGCCTTATCCAATCCACCAAATCACACCTTCCCCCCCCCCCCCCCCCCCCCCAACTTGGTCAGACCAGTTGAAACCTCCTGATCTCCTCTCTTTTGGTAGTTAGGATATTTTTGGGTGTCATCCGCTTCAGCAGTTTCAATAAACTGAGGTATTTGTAAATTCTCCTGAATAAAATGGTGACAATTCAGGAGCCAGAAAAATGATGTTACTGCTTGTAGTGTTAAGCAAGTAAAGCTATGGTTACCAACTGTAGTATGCTACAAATTAACACTCTTCAGAAGGAGGTGACTTTTTTTCTCTAATGGATATGTTTTATGATAATTAGCTGTTGGCATTGCCAGTTATGCAATTCATGGAAACCCAGATCATGTTCAAGTTCATCATCATCATCTCATCAAAGGTGGCAACAAACATGATTTTGTTTCTCCATCTATGAATTTAACGGAAAAAACTTGGTTCACCATCATCAAGGCCCTTCATTTCTCATATATGTAACAGAGTTGGCATTAGATAGATATTTATACTCTTGCCTGACGTTGAGTGCTGGCATTTTTTATAACATTTTTTATTGTGCCGTATACATTTAGGGACTTGTCCTTCTTGGCCTCGTCTATAACTGTCTTTGTATTTTAAAGCTAACATATTACTTTTATTGTCTGTTTGCATAGTACACCACCATCTGTATTTTAGCTTCTAATATTTTGTAAAGCTATAAACTCTCAATTCCCATGGTCACATTTCTATTTTTTTAGAATAGGATTGTCATTTTTTTATGACTTGAACGATGCATGGAATCACATTTTCAGGAATTTGAGGGAGCTGTTCAAGCTGGATGCTGCAGAGTACATGATGTCCATCTGTGGCGATGATGGTCTGAGGGAACTGTCTTCTCCAGGGAAAAGTGGCAGCATTTTCTATATTTCTCATGATGGTAGATTTTTCATTAAGACTTCACGAAGATCTGAAATGAAGGTCTGAACATAGAGAGACATCTGTACTGGGTTTTGTTTGTTATGTTTTTTCCCATACCCAGCATATTAGTATACTTGCCTATTCACTTGAATTTAGTTGTCAGATAATCTCATATGAGATCTATTACCTGAAAGAAATACAGAATTAAGTATGAAGATTTTCCATTCAACAGCTTTTTAATCTGAGGATAAGCAGATACTATCGTACTTTCATATTATTTTGGATTTGATCTCCACTGCTTAAGATCATGTTGAAGTTTGCCAAACCTACTTAAAAAGATAATGAGCTTGAGAGTAAAGTCTCACCCTAAGGCCCTGGTATGTAGTAAGCACAAGCTTCACTTGTTGACCAGTAAGGAGTTTGAGCAAGAGAGTAGAATTATATTTAATATTAGTTTGAGCAAGAGAGTATAATTACGTTAAAAAGTTATATATTTCATAACTTAAACATGAAGATTTCATTCATGTAACAATTATATTCTAAAAAATGCAAAACAATTATAGAACATTGTAATACACATGATGCATTCCTCTTATAAATGTTTCAAAACATATTTAGAGTGCATAAGTTGTGTTTTCAAGAATGCATGACGTTGTTATTTTGAACGTATTCATCACATAAGACACTCTTGGAGGGTTCAAGAAGTGTCACTGAAGTGTCGATAAAGTGTTTGTTATTATGAATTTATTTTTTTTAATTAAGACACGTTGAAGAAGTATCAGATACGCATTTAGGAGTTTCTGAAGATTGTCGGTGTCGGACACGATGCTTCTTTTGTAGAAGTGTCTGTGTTTCGTAGATATTAATCTGCTTATATTGATTTTTTATCCACGTGAATAAAGGTTGCTGACAGTAATTTCTTTAATGATCTTTAGGCTCTACTCAAGATGCTGCCTAGCTATTATGAGCATGTAAAAGATCATGAGAACACCCTGATAACAAAATTTTTTGGGCTCCATCGAATAACATTGAGAGGTTTTAAAAAGGTATTTGGTAACCCATACAGCTGTTGTTTTCTCTAGTGCTATAATTTTTACTTTGCAAGTGCAATCAGTGCAGGTTTTTATAATCTATTTCATTTTCAGGTATACTTTGTAGTCATGGGGAATATGTTTTGCACTGACTTGCGAATACATCGTCGTTTTGATTTGAAGGGTTCAAAGCAGGGACGATTCACAAATCCGGATGAGATTGATGAGAGTACCACTTTGAAAGATCTCGATTTGTCATATGAATTTCATATGGACAAATTGCTACGAGAGTCACTTTTTAGGTACATTCCTTTCTTTGGAGGTGTATGATGTTTGCAAATTAACTGTTTATTCTAGTTCATTGATAAGCAGCAAATCTTAATGATAAAATTTTGGGTTATTTAAGCCAAGTCTCCCTTAACTATTAGCGAACATCTCTTTATCCCCTCATCCATGAACTCGTACATTTTGACCGTTTCAACTATAAAAATGCATCACTTCCATCCCCTCCAGAAGGGGGCATTTGTAAAGTTTTTATAGTTGCGAGGGCCAAAATATATGGGTTCATAGATGAGGGATACAAAGTGATATTCGCTAATAGTTGTAGGGTCTTGGAGTAATTAACCCTAAATTTTTAATAAAGAATGCTAAAACTAAAAGATTCACTACAAGTTCAAGCCATAAATTGCTTTATTTTCTGTGTATTGCCTACTGCCTACTAGTGAGATTTAGTTAATACCAAGAGATCACCTGTCATCCATGCTGCCACTTTCATCTTTCTTTTCTTTTTCTTTTTTTGGTTTGTCTTCTTTTCTAAACCCCAAATCCATAGCAGAAACACTACATAAGGGATATTGCCAATGAAAGACTCCTTAAGTCTTTTTGGAAGGAGTCCTAAGTATGAGAATATACCTATTCTATTTAGTGTTTCCTTTTAGGATTAGGACTTAGTGTTCTATATCTATTAGAACGAACAAATAGCAGCGACAGAGATCAAAGTACGAACAGTAGTCATCTTAGCAACAGGAGTAAATGTCTCCTCATAATCAATACCATACTCTCAGGAGAAACCTTTGACAACCAGACAAGCTTTGTAGCGCTCAAGAGAACCATCTGAATGAGTCTTGACTTTGTAGACCCATTTGCAACCAACCAGATTCTTAGCAGCAGGCAAATGAACTAACTCCCAAGTCCTAGTTTTTTGTAGAGCAAATAACTCATCCTTCATAGCTTGAACCCAATGAGGATCCTGACAGGCCTCCTTATAAGACTGAGGTTCTATAAAAGAGTGAATAGCAGACAAAAAGGTACGATAGGAAGCAGAAAAACAAGTATTAGATCAACCCAACCTGTTTGGAGGATGACGTGCTCGAGGAGGATATCGGTGTGCAGTAGGATTAGAGTCGTCAGAAGCAAGAGGATCAACAGTAGGGGCAGAGACAACTAGTGAAAGAGGAGCCTTGCGACAAGAATAAACTAACAACGGAGGAGAAGAAGAAGAAGTCGAAGGAGGAGAAGCAGCCAGAGGTGAAGCAAGAGGAAAAGATGGAACAAGCTCAGGAGGAACTGTGGAGATGTACTCATCAGACGGTACTTTAGAAAGAAATGGATCAATATGAACCCAATCTTTTTCGGAAACTGGGGCGGTGAGAGGAGAAAGCTGAAAGTAAGATAGACGCTCGAGAAAGGCAACATGGCGGGAGACATAAAGGCGATGGAAAACAGGGTCATAGCAGCAATAACCTTTCTGAGTGAGACTATAATCCAGAAAGACACATAGGACAGACCGAGCACTAAGTTTGGTTCTATTTTTATGAAGTAAAATGATAAAACAAGCAGACCTAAACACATGGAGGGAGTAATTAGGAAGTTGAGAAAACAGAGCCTCATAAGAAGACCGACCAAAAAGAAGGGGGGTAGGATTACAATTGAGAAGAAAATGAGCAGTAAGAACTGTCTCACCCCAAAATGGAGCCGAAATGGAGGCAGAGAGAAGGAGATACCTAGCTGTTTCAAGGAGATGACGGTGTTTACGCTCAGCTTAACCATTTTAGGCAGGTGTATCCGTACAAGAAGTTTGGTGAATGGTTCCCAATTTGGCCAAATATTCACAGAATTTGGTTTTAAAGTATTCCCCACCCAAGTTAGACCGCAATAATTTAATAGTAGACCCAAACTGTGTAGTGACCATAGATTGGAAAGTACGGTATATCTGGTAGAAGTCAGACTTATAAGTCATAAGATAAACCCTATGTGTAACGGGTGCAATCATCAATAAAAAACACATAGTATGTAGAACCCCTTTTAGTAAGAATAGGAGAGTGTCTCCAGACATCAGTATGCACAAGAGAAAAAGGAGAAACAGAAATAGATGTACTTTTATTAAATGGTAAAGCTGACATTTTAGTAAGTTTACACCTCCGACATTCATCAATTTGACTAGGAGAAACTTTACCCAATAATCCTGACTAAGCTAAAGACCATAAGCGGTCAACAGAAAAATGACCGAGGCGAGAATGCCATAAGTAAAACTGAATCGATTGAGAATCTAATTGAAATGAGAAAAGTGCAGCTAGAGAGGTGGATATGCTTTTTGGACACCCGATCCTGCACCAATAGACAGAAGAGGAAAACATAACATCAAAACCAGAGCCATCAAGTTAATTGATTGATAATAAACTGACAGATAACTGAGGGACATAAAGAACAAAAGGAATAGTAACAATAGACATGGCAGAGGGTAAGACAGACCCAATAGACAGAACAGATATACCAGACCCATTAGCAGTATTAACAGTAATAGGAACGGGTGGAGGAATACAGTTTTGAAGTAAGGAAATGTGAGGAGTCATATGATGAGAGGCACCAGAATCAAAAAGCCAGACAGAAGAAGGAATACCTGAAGAGGACCCAAGCAAACCTAAATGAAGAAAGGTAAGAGTAGAGGCAGATGGAAATGGCTGAGAGATGGACAGGATATGTTGAAGTTGTGCAACTTGAGCACTCAAGGAAGCCATGTCAGGATCGGGAGTTGGAGTAGATGTAGTATAAGCGGCAGGAGGTCGGAAAGTACCTGAAGTAGGACCATGGAACTGTGTCTGAGTAGACGGAGCAGGCTGACATCCCTTCTTGGGACAGTTGTTCTTCCAATGACCCCTCTGATGGAAAAAAGTACACTCATCTAGCTCTAATGGTCCTTTCTTGGGTTTTGCAGTAGCTTGAAGCTGATGAGGAGGTGGGGTTGATAACAAGGGAGGCCTGGCAGGAGCCAAGAAGACAGAAAAAGGCAAAATCTGACTGGCTGTCTTAAGACGGGTTTCCTCGGAGAGGAGCTCGCGAACAATAGCATCCACAGAAGGAAGAGGAGAGCGGTGAAGGATGTCACCTCGGATAGCCTCATACTGATGGGAGAGCTGTTAAGAACTGCACTAAACGATCTTGCCCTCGAAACTCAATATAAGCGTCCACTATCTTGAGACTAGGTGGTTCCATAAGAGCCAACTGATCCCAGAGACCGGTCATCTCAATATTGAAGTCCTGAATAGTCTGATCCTGCTGATGAGCACTCTGAATAGTTGTTTCCAACTCATACCGCTTGACAAAGTTGGACTGCTGATATACACCTAGTAAATAATTCCACACCTCCTTCGCAATACTGTACTTGGAAAATATCATTCCAATACGGTCATCCACAGAATTATGAAACCAAGTCAGAACTTGAGCATTATCACAATCCCAAGTGTCATAGAAAGTTAGATACCCTTCCGCTTTTGGGTCTGATAGACGAAGAACAGAACCAGAAACAGAAACATAGCTCCATTTTTTTTTACCAAGAAGAAAATTCTTCATAACACTGGCCCAATAGGCATAATTTCCACCGGTGAGTTTGCATTTGATGGCTTGAATTTTAGTATCAGACATTGTAATAAAACAAGGTTTTATGGTGTCCAAGAATAAATAAAACAAATTAATCAGAGGGGTCAAACAGAGAGCTTGATACGAGAGAGATGGCAGAGCTGAATGTCAACGACATATCTGAATAGATCTGAAGAAGAGATGGCGGATCTGAAACGGTGACTACAACAACGACGGAGAGACCAGGATCGCGAGTCTAGTGAGAGGCGAGGTGAACGGCGACAGAGGCGAGATGATCGGTGGCGATTGTCAACCACGATCGACTTGAACAGAGGCTAAACGAACCAGATGGGTCGACTCGAACCAAGACCAGATGAACCGAACCCAATCTTGAATAAGATGGGTTGCACGTATTCACAAGGTTGAACCAGAGAGTTCAACGAATAAAAATGCTTCAACAAAACAGAAAAGCTTCAACAGTGGCTGCTAGGGTTTTGAACCAGGTTCTGATACCATGTAAGTTTTATGAATGAAACTGTATATTAGATTGAATTAATTGAAAAAGAATACACCAATACATCACTTATATAGAATACTAAGTCCTAATTCTAAATGAATACATCACTGATATAGAATTCTAATAGATATAGAACACTAAGTCCTAATCCTAAAAGGAAACACTGAATAGAATAGGCATATTCTCACACTAAGGTCTTCTTAAATTTAACATTATTTTGAATTTTGTGAATTTTGTGGCATATCATGTTACCTGCATTCTTCTAAATTTGTGAAGTTCACTTGTCAGACATTTGATTTGACTCTTTGGATAAATGTGTGGGATGTGTCCGACATCATGTCTAGTTGGACATGCACTCAACAAGCATATCTAAGTAATAATGTTTACTACATAATTATGCAAATGACTTCCATTTCATGGAATACATGGTCCATGCTAGCTTATAAACTTAATTTTACCCTAAAAAATAAAAGTAAGTGTTGAAGAATTTAAAATTCAGCTGTATGGGTCCATGGACATGAGATTTAGATAAACTGAACACATAGACGTGTATCCGTTACCTGTACTCAAGTCGATGTAACATAGGTGGCACGTTTCAAACACAATGGAAGTTTTGTTCATTTTAGATGTGTAGTACCATTGTGAATATAAACACACACACACACACACACACACATAAATATTATGTGTAGGATGTACATTGAACCCGGGTGCCAAAGTTGGCTAACCCCTAGGGATCTGGTGTTTTCATCTGCACTAATGATCCTTGCTGAAGGAACTGTTTCTCAAAGTGAGTGGGAACTGTTTGTGCTGTTAAAGCCCATACCCTTCAAGAAAGCCTAAGAGATGCCTCTTCAATGAATTCAAAATTGCATTGAAGAAAGGAGGTAGAAGGGTTTGTTGAAGGTATAACCATCACATCACATAGGGGAGATATTGAGCTCTGCACCTATCTTGCAGTTCAGCTTTCGTTGATTTTTTGTTCCTGTCTATGAAGTAGATTTGTTAGCAAAGATAGGAGCACCTATTTGGGAAGACTAACCATTTTTTATTCTTCTTGATATTTGATTTGAGATTCTTTCATTCTAATTCACCTTGTTTTCATCAAATAGAGTTGATTGAGCATGTTGTAATGTAAGGGCATTTGTTGTGGGAGGATCTCACATCCTTTCCAGGTTGAAACTTTTTTGCACTTTTATCTTGGTATATATATACTCACGTGCCTTCTTGGTTTCTTGAGGAATTCTCTGAACACGTTATGTTGAGGCATGTCCTCCTCTTGTTGTGTAAGTGGTGAACAGCTATGTAGCCTGGCATGCATGCCCAGTTATAAAGCCAAGTAGGCTGAGAAGCTAAGAAACACATACACTTCTAAGTTGGTGATGTGTTTGTGTTAGACACCGTCAGATGCTCCCGGAGATGCGTCCAAACATGTCATATTATTAAAATACTTACACCCAATTTATTAAAAACGTGTCATATTATTATTTTTAATATTTTAAGAACTTGACACACTTTAGACACTTGAGGGATACATATGTCCATTACTTATAACACGTTGTAAATTTGAAGAATCTAAATAGAGATCCAATGATAAAATTAAACAATGTGAATTTATTGATGTTGGACAATTTAGGAAACTTGTCTAAGCCTGCCTACAATTGTGGTGGTTTTGTTATGAAAAGATTATAGTGTAGAAGATAGATTTATTTGTTTGTAAGAAGGAAGAGGGTGAAATTGAGTTGATTTCTGAAGTGTTAGGTCACAGAATTTGTAGAGAAGCTAGGTTGGATTATCGCGGGTTTCTACTGTGGATTAAAAGGCCAAATGGTACGGCAAAGTGTTAGGAATGATTTGAACTTGTTTGACTAGGGTTTAGGGGTTGAAAATGGCACTTTTTAAGGGTTGTGAAACTGAGAATTGCTTATACGCTCAAAGAAGAAGAGAGAGAAGTGGAAGAGAAGGAAAGAGGCACTTCACCCTTGCACTCTCCTACTTTTAACAGGACAAGGACTTCAATTTAGAAACTAAGAATATTTGGTGACTATAAATATTCTAGACCAATTAGGACTCCAAATAAAATTTAAAAAACATTACTTGTATTCCTGTGTCCAACTATTATTAAAATTACAAAATTACGCATAACTACATAAAAATAAAGCTCAAACTAAACCTAAACATGATTAAATAAATCCCCAGGTGCATTTCGTGTGAAATTTCAAGTTTACCCTTTTTCTTTTATCCACACTCGTCATCATTTATACCTATTATAATAATCCCTCTATGTATAGATTTTTTAATTTAAAGAATTGCAAAGTCCAAAACTTACAATTTGTTTGTGAATAAAGCTTTCTAAATAAATATTAAGATTTTTGGTTCACACACTTTTCAGATATGTAGAATGTGAAAAATGATTTCTTACTACTTTGATATAATAAAATATAAACATATTTTCAATTAGAAACAAAAATTTAGATATTATTTTCATATACATATATAAATATATTTATTTGTTGTCATATTCCTCTTAGTTTTTTAAAAATTGCAGTGTCGGCATATTTGTATCGTGTTGTATCCATGTGCTTGTCCATTTCCAGATTTGTTCTCCTTAGTCGGGAAGAGTGGTCTAACCTTAATCCAGAAGCAACCTCCTTTGAGATTCGACCATTTTCCAATTATAAAAATTTCACACCTTGAGAAATTCATTTTGTTGTTAGCATCCTTGGCGGCACGTGTTTGAATCACGTAAATAGCCTCTCCATAAATGGGGGTAAGGCTATGTACATCTTGCTCTCCCCCATGGTCAGCTTTAGCAGGGGCCTCATGCACTGGATCACCCTTTTTTTTCCATTTCAAGTCTTTCAATGCTGCAACATATCTCTAATTGGTTTTGTATTGTGGGTCTTCTTCAAAAAGTCAGAATTAAAGGGAACCTGCATAGAAAGTTGTGATGTCACTGCTTGAAACTGGAGGTATGCAGTTTGACTAAACAGCATTGAATTTGATGCAAGTTCTTCAACCAAAGTTGAAAATCTCCTTGTACATATTTGGGGTTAGTTTATTAGTTTATTTGTGCTCAAAGATAATACCTGTAGGCTGTATCTCTTTAGTGAGGCTGCAAGATAGTATATTTTAGATTTCATGTCAGATGGAAATGGGAAATCTTGTTTCCAACATGCATTGTCAACTCACCTTGGTTACATGGACCCTACCTGTGTACGGATTATATGTGCAGCCCCAGTATCCAAAATTTGTCACTTGGATCTTCTAAATTTTTATGATGTTTGAAGAAGAAAGAGCTAAAATTCATAGTAAAGAAAAATTAGTCTTGCACATGAATGGAAGATAGAAATCTCCTTTTCCTGCTAAATTCCATTTGAAGTACATTCTTGAATAACATCTTATGCAAAATATTACACATGCACAATATATTTAAATGTTCAAGATGTGTCCACGTACCTATACCCAACTTTTTTGGATACGTATCCCTATACCTAAGATTTGGGCTTTAGGGATATAGATAAACCTTTAAAGTTTCAGGTCAACTTGGAATGAAAGAAGCTTGTTTCTGCCATCCATTGTTCTTTTTTCACATATCATCTCGACTAAGTTGTGAAGTTTTTGTATGGCATGATGATACTCTTCTTGTTACAGTTTAGTTGCTTTTGTTTGTATTTATTTATTTTTTTTTTTTTTGAGAGAGTTGCTTTTGTTAAAATCAATATGCACATTGTAGCTTACATATCTAAACATTATTTGACTATCGTTAACCCTGCAGACAACTTCATCCACATTCTAATAGGTTTTTGTTTTCCTCCTCTTTTGCAGACAACTCAAACTAGACTGCAAGTTCTTAGAATCTCAACAGATAATTGATTATAGCCTTTTGTTGGGATTACATTTTAGAGCTCCTGAACAACTGAATGCCTTCTTAGAACCCCCTGATGCACTGCACAAGCATGAGATCTTGCCTCAAACTGATGGTAGATATCCCTTTCTGTTATGTTATGAACATCTTTTGCTGGTAGTTATAGTTATTTTGTTTAGATCCATGGTTGTATTTTTATTTTTTTATTTTATTTTTTGGTTAATTTTTGTTCTTGCAAGATATCTTTAAATATTTTGGCTTGTTGGGTTATATTTATTTTTGTGCCAGTTATTAGACAGTGATAATTTGATTGCGTACTTATTTTATGTTCTAAATTGGTACAGTTCTACAGTATTGATATTGAAGACTAGATAGATACTAGGACATTCTCTATTTATAATATGTGAGCTGGACAATGACATATAAATATTTTCTGTTGCTTATAAGAAATTTTAATACCTGTGTATTAAGAAGCTTCTTCTCTTTCTGTAACCAATAAAAAGATATGCTAGAAGAGACACATGCGTTGTATTTTTATTATTAGAGTTACAATACAGATAATCTGAATGACAAAGGTGCATTGGTGAACAGATGAAACGAGAATTGAGGCTTCTAATGATAATTCATTTCTTTTCATCACCCTGAAGCTTTCTTTCCTTCCTCACAAAATCTGAAATAAGACTAAAGAGATTAATTATGTATTACCATAAAAAATTTAAAAAAATAAAAACGAAACTGTAGAACACCCTCATCAGCATGTGGTTCTCGCCAATTGGGATCAATAATATTGGGCAGGCTTTCTAAATTAATTAACATGATCTCTAAATCCAACCGGTTCAGATTCCTCTTGTGCATTTAGTGCTTTTGTGGGACACTTTTACCTGCTGCTCTCCTTATAAAAGCCTACTATATCTTACACATATGTGGAACTATTGTTTGAAAAAGACAACTGATGTCTCTGATGAGTTAGTAACTACTAAAACAGAATCATTGCTTTCTAACTTTAGTTTTCTTCTGTCATTTAGTTATTTCATTGTTTTCAGCTTATGTTTACTTGCTTTAGGTGCAATCTCACGTGAGGTCTCGATTCCTCCGAAGGGTCTGCTCCTAGTTACTCACGAACCAAGCTCTGTCAGCACTGCACCAGGGCCTCACAGTAGAGGAAATACTTTGAGAGCGTTCTCTGTAGGGGAGAAGGAAGTTGATCTTCTTCTGCCTGGTGCTGCAAGGTAGCTTGCTTTATTTTTTCATTTATTTATTTTGATAACTAAGATACACAAACAGAAAGGCATCAAAGGGGATGCAGCTGTAGGCTTAATTAAGTTCATGGTCAATTTACTTTGAATTTTGTTAATGTGTGCCCTTAGGGCACATGTTCAAAAGCTTAAGACGATTGTACATTCTTCATGAAAGTGAGTGCAATAAAGAGTGTACAATGTTTTCAAGCTTGCTTAACATGTTCCCTAAAGACACATGTTAACAATACTCTTACTTTATTTTCAACTAATTTAGCTTGTAATAGGCTCTGTTTGGTTCATGTTCACAATGCAGGAAAAGGAAAATAAAATACAAAGAAAACCCTCTTTCCTGTTTGGTTACAATGGCAAATAGTAAAGAAGAGAAAATGTGAAGAATACAAAGTAGAATTTCTTCTTATTAGACGTCATTTTTTTTTTTAATATGTTACTTTCCTTTTTATTTTTCTATATTTTTAACCATTTCAACTTCTAAATTATGAAGAATAACATTTTTCCTTCATTTTTTTATTACATATTTGTCAGAAACTTAAATTTGGTAATAGGGACTTGTTGAACTAGTTTACTACCAAAGCAGTAACTATTTGCAATTTGTTCATGTCATGAGTGCAATTAGGAGTAAACATGACAGTGTACTCGTTGAAATAGTTTACTACCATGCAATTAGGAGTAAACATGAATTATTGTCTTTCTATTACATATTTGTCATTAACTTGAAATTTGGTAATAGGGACCCGTTGAAATAGTTTACTACCAAAGCATCGTTTATTTACAACTATTTGCAATTTCTTCAGGTTACGAGTGCAATTAGGAGTGAACATGCCGGCCCAGGCTAATCGCAAGCTTCAACCGGATGAGACTGATGCAGAAGTTGAACTTTTTGAGGTTTATGATGTTGTTCTCTATCTTGGCATAATTGATATATTGCAGGAATACAACATGAAAAAGAAAATAGAGCATGCATACAAATCACTGCAATACGATCCTATGTTGATTTCTTCTGTTGAACCCAAGCTTTATTCTGAGCGTTTTATCAAATTTCTGGAGAAAGTTTTCCCCAACCCCGAACAACCTTGAAAGGCAGGAAGATCTTTGTTTTTATTCTGCAAAGTGTCATGGTTTTTTAGGTATGGCTTTTGTTATTTTGCGTGTTTTGCATCAATTCTTTTACCATTCTCCATAAAGTAATGTTATTGCATCATATACAAATGTGCCTTTTTTATTATAAAAAAAAATTAAAAAAAAGTTTGTACAGTAAAATTCAGCAAAGCATTGCTGACTCATATTCAATTCATTTGATTGTATATAATATTGTTACAGTTAATATTCAGAAATGAAGCTGCAATTATTTTGTGATCATATTCAGATAGTACTATTTTGCTTTTGTACATTACAAATAAGAGCTAGTTGAGAATGCTCGGTTTGATTTGATATTTTGTTGTTGGTCTTCTTGTCTTTGCTTGTATGGGCCACAAATAAGAACAGTTGAGAATGCTCAGTTTGATCTGATCTTCTGTGAATTTTAACCAGATAGGATGATGGTACAATTCTCATTCGGACAGTGGGGATCATGTCTACATTTATATGCAACATTGAGCCCAATAATAAGGGATGTGAGGTCAGAAAGAACATACATCGGCTCATTTCTTCAACACCTTGTATACTTTCTTGCTATATGGCCCAGTTCTTGTTGAATTCAGATATGTGGATTTTTCACAAATGGTTTTGTGGGTTATATTAACAATATGTACAGAATCAACCGTTAAAGAATAGAAAAACTCACAGAAAGTGCATTATGTGATTTAGATTTATCTCAAGTATGACCCACATAACACTTAAGATGGATACGTGAACTATACATTATACTTTTTGTACATTTTTTGTATTTTAATTTTGTGTAACTATCAATTTGGAAGGATTGGAGAGGGGGATTGGACTCTATGTCCAACCTACCATGGGGTCCATTGTTTAGTTGAGAATTTGTAGGCTGGATTAAGAGTTTCACCGGATTATGAATCCCATATATATTGGACTATTGTGTCCTAAGAGGATGTAGGATAGAAATGATGGGAAAATTCTATTTTTATACATCAAGTTTTCTTACTCTACACACTTAATAAATTTTTTCAGAATTACAATTTTATCCTTTAACAAAATTACTATCTCACCCACCACCATCTCACTCACACATTTCATAATTTTTCCACACACATCTCACTCATCACCATCTCACCAGTCGTTTCACCGCCGGTCATTGCCATAGCAAGCTGAGAATTTGAGATTGGGACACAAAATGCCCTAGATTCACAACTGCACTACAACATTAATTGATTGAGAAAATTTCAGATCTTGATGTTAAATTGGAATCTGAACCTCATGATTCCAAATATATATATATATATATATATAGAGAGAGAGAGAGAGAGAGAGAGAGAGAGAGAATATGAATGAAAATAAGGAAGTTTCAGATCAATTACAAAATTGAGCCTGTAACTCTTCAATCAAATGTGCAAATCTTCAATGTTGATTACAATATGGATGCATATATATATATATATATATATATATGTATAGAGAGAGAGAGAGAGAGAGAGGTACCTAAAAAAAATGAGAGATCTCGAAAAGGAGAGTGGTCACTTTCTTTGTCAATTGTTAGTAGCAAATGTAAAACTTTTGGAACTTCAGTACGAGGGGCCATGTGAGAATGACTGAGAGGTTGGGAAAGGGCGGTGGTTGATGTCGTCGTTGTTGCCGTCGCCGATAGCTGGTGTAGTTAGGATTAAGGTTTTTGGAGCAAGAAAGAATGGAATGAGAAGATGTGCACAGAGAAGGTGAGAGTATATTTGGAATGTAAAGTGTGTGGACTGAGATAAAGAACTAAAAATCAAATTACTAAATGTGTGAATTGAGAAAAGATGTACACAAAGATAATTTGATGTGTGAAAAATAGAATTTCCCAAAATGATGGGATTGGAATCCCACAGGATTAAATTGTAAAATGACACATTTGCTATCCAAATATTTGATTTCATTATGTATTGTGTTTAGTAAAATAAAATAAAATATAAAAATCTCAATTAAAAAATAAAATAAAATAAATTTATTTAATTTTTATTGATGTTTATTTACTTAATTTTTTAAATAAATTTTTATAGATTTTTTATTGATGTTTTATTTTAAGTTTTTGTTGATATTTTATTTCATTTCATTATTTAATTTTTGTTAATTTTTATTTAATTTCATTATTTAATATTTAATATTTTTTATAATAAATTTATTTTAATTTTTATTTTAAAAACACAAATTTTTATTGATTTTTATTTATTTAATTTTTTAAAAATAAAATAAAATAAAATAATTTTTTATTTAATCTATCCAAAAATAATTAAAATATTAAAGACAAATTTAGGCCAAGTTTGGCATGACTTAAATAATACAAAAAGTCATTATCCTATTTAAGTCACATCATCTTATTTAAATCACATTACCTCTCTAATACATCATATCAAATCCAACCCAAATTCAACCCATATAAGCCAATAAGTCAAAAAGTACACTTTTTTAGAACATCTCAAACCAACCCTTAGTATTGCTATTACTTAGTAAACAATTGAAAAGGATAAAATAGTCTATTAAGCATTTATCCTTCTTCATATCATAATATTACAATCAAATATTAGATTTAATAAAATAGTCATTTCCAAACATCTAATCCTATGATAAAATAAACATGAGATACACATTTTTTTCAACTAAATAGTTTAGAGACTATATATCTCAGAATTAATAGTCGGATAGATTACAATTTATTTTTATCCAATTCGTCTAACGACCTTATTGAATTGGGTTTTGGAGTTGTATTGAGATATCTAAATGAAGTGAATGGTGTGGATAAGGGAGATAGATATTATTAGGAAAATTGTGTATTTGGAATCTTTCTTAGAGCATTCGCATCAAACTAGCTAAAGTTATTTTTTAGCTAATTTGATGATACTGTTCATCAAAAACGGGTTTCCATCAAGCTCGCTACAGTAGATCGCTAATATATGAGATGAATAGTATCTCGTTACAACAAGCGAGGCACTATTTATCGTCACTTGTTTGTTACTGGATGTCCGCTGAGACGTCCGGCTGGTCAATCGGTCAAAGGCAATTTTTTGTTTTTTTTACATTTCTTCCAAATCTATCTTTACAAAGGAACATAAAAATTATTTGGCTAGCAGTTCATCAATTTAATTAAAAAAAGAATAACAAATATTTTAATAGGATTGAATTAGAATAGAGAATTTGATGCAGTGAGTACTAAAATAGCAAAAGTGGATTTTAGATTATAATTTAACTCAAAATTTGTTGAGCCTGATGCGGATGCTCTATGGATTTCAAATAACCTATTTTATCTTGTTATATCTGTTCCACTCACAATAGTCTCCCACATTCATTGTATAAATTTTCAAATAAATAAAAATCATTTTAATGTTTCATTATTATTTCGAAAAACTTTGTAAAGGGTCTTTACCTGAGGAAAAGCGATTAGGTTCGTGGTTTGAGCCTCTTCTTCTTAAAACTTCCAATCCAACCAAATTCAAACTAAAAGGTTCAATTTTTATTTGGTATTCTACATTTATATTTTGTTTAATTTAATGTTTTTTTTTTTGAATAAATTATTTATAAGTCCTATTTGAAAAACTTATATAAGATATGATCCTATGAAAAAAATTTATAGCCCAATAGATCTTGTGAAACACATTCCTATTTAAATAGAACTTCAAACTCTAAAAAAATATTCATAAAAATTCATATTAAATAACTCTTCTAAATAAGACTTATAAATAATTTTCTCTTTTTATTTTTATCTTCTTAAACATATAAAGCCGTTATAACTTATATTAAAATAAAAAACAAACATAAAAAATAATAATCCATGCAGAACATCACGTCACCATACGAACATGGTATATAGGAGAAGGATAAATTACAAACACACTACTTGAGATTTATTTAAATTATAAATTATTCTTTATAGTTTTAGAAATTACATTATGTCCTCTAAGATTTTTAATTTTATAACAAATAGGTCATTTTGTTAATAAATTATCAAGTTAATTAAGAGTTTTTAATAATGTTAAAATTTTATTTCAATTAATAATTCAGGTAATTTTATTATTATATAGGTGAACAATTATAAATTTCACTTTTTTAATTAATTCTATTAAATAAAAAATTATAACATGGATGTATTTATAATTTTTCAAATCACAGGGAACAATTCATATTTTAAGTAAACTTTAAAGGATGTTTTTGTAATTTACCCATAGGAGAAATATGAGGCCCAAACTGAGAAGTGTTGCACCCCTCAAATGAGTGCACGTACATCATCACACCTTTGGTCTATTTTTACAAGTTGGTTAAAAGTTAATTTTTTTGATTTTTTTTTGAGTTATATCACTTTTTTTTTTTTACATATTTTTTCAAATAAAAAAAACTAAAAAATTAAATTTTAATCAACTTCTCAAAATAAACCTTTTTCCTTATCGTAGTGGGTTTTTGAAAAATGAAAACGATTTTCATATTGTTTTAATGTATGTCAAGCGTCAAATTAAATGACTAAATGATTATGGAGTATTTTGAAAAGATAATTAATTTTTTTTTTGACTTTTTTTAATTTTTTTGTGAGTGAGAAAAGTGGATTAAAAGCTGAGGAGCGACTTTTAATTCACTTTCCAAAACTTTTAATCCACTTTCCAAAATAGGCCTAAAATGACTTTGTTTTGTTTTTTTAAAATATAAAGCAGTTATAAAGTATATTAAAATAAAAAAACAAACGGAAAAAATAATAATTAGCATGTTTGGTTTCAATTTTTTAAATTTAATTTTTTATTTTTCATTTTTTTTTGGTTTTTAGTCAATATTTTTAAAATTTTAAGAAATTTTATTTTTTATTTTTTTAGATACGCTTTACCTAGATGTATCTAAAAAATAAAATATTTGTAAAAATATAATTTAAAAAATCAATAAATACACAAAAATACAAAAAATGTAATAAATTTTCTTTTTTTATTTATATTTTTGGGTATTTAGTTAATTTTCTAAAGATTTTTTTCATAATATTATACTTTTAAGTGTATTTATATTAAGTGTATCTAAAAATTAAAAAAATTGCTTATAATATTTAAAAAAAAAATCAATAAAAAAACAGAAAATAAAAAATTTTAATTTTCTGAAAAGTGAATCTTGAAAATCCAAACCAAACAAGTTGATAATGTTTAGGCTTTGTTTTTTGCATCCGGCTTGTGATTGCTTCTTATTATATATAGTATGCTACCATGAGACGATGCACTTATTTGCTATATCTCTCTAATTGCTCATTATATGGAGGTCTCAATGCCTAAGTTCAAATGATTCTGATCTCTTCATGGGACGAATGTCTCGATTTTTCATGAGATTCCTGTGTTTCTAACTATCTTTTCTAAAAAAATAGCGAAAGATTAGAACATTTGAAAATAGATGATTTGGTTTATAGGAAAATGCCTGGTAGCTCGAAGCTACCAGGCTCGAAATGGCTCGAGAGGAAGAGAGGGAGAGGGAGAGGGAGAGAGAGAGGGAGAGGAGAAAGAGAAGGGAGGGAGAGGAAGAAGGTTGGCATCGTCGCAGCCCCGCCCCGCCGTCGTCGCAGCTCCGGCCGCCGCTGCTGCTTCCTCCTCCGTCGCAGCCCCTCCTCCGTCGTAGCCCAGCCTCCCCTCCTCCTCAAACCGGTTTTTATGGCCCCTCCCCTCCCTCCTCCTCCCTTCTCTTCTTCTCCCTTCTTCTTCTTCTTCTTCTTCTTCGTTCTGCAAAACCAGGAAAAAAAAAAAAAAACAAACAAAATCGACACCAAAAACGATGTCGTTTTGGTGTCGAGCCGCGTTTCGAGCCGCGGCATTCGAGCTACGTAGCATGATCGTGGTTTATATTTATTTGCTTCACATAGTAAAGTTATCAATAATACTAAGGTATATGATCATGTCATATTAATAATTCCCACAATATTTTTTAAATTAATCAATAAAGACAAAATAAATTAATTTAGTTAATAAAATAAAATATTAATTTAATTAATAATTATTTTTTTTATAATTATTAAATCAACAAAAAAAAGTTAAAATTTATCTCAAATATAACATTTTTAATTAGATTAAATTAATAAAAAAAGGGGCAAATTACATATACCTCCCTCAAGATTTAGCTAAATTACAGATACCTTCCTGAGATTTCGAAAATTACATCCCGCCCCCTGAAGTTTGTATTTTCATAACAATTTGTCCCATAAGATTTATATTTCATAACAAATTACCCCATAATTTCTTATGCAAATATAGCATTCAGGAAAAAATTTGTAATTTTTCAAATCTCAAAAAAATATTTATAATTTAGCCAAATTTCGAGAGAGGTATATATAATTTGTCCTAAAAAAAATCATACTAAATTAACTCATTCCAAACGGACGGGGCACCCTATCTTATACTGATTATATTTCTAAATATATTTATATATAATATATAATATAATCTTCTTAAATATAATAAAATAAAATATTATATTTAACGTTTATTTTTATTTATTTATAATAAATTATTTTCAAATAGTGTTTTCCCTCTCCTCTCTCTCTCTCTCTCTCTCTGTGTCATTGAAATTCTTCGAACATTGTCCATGAAATGGGCACCAATTTCTCAAACAGCACAATTGCACACCATTTTACAGCTACTCATGCAAGACCCACCTCAGTTTTCATCATACGCATCCATTTTTCAGCTCTTGACCGGTCACAAGACTCGCAATTCCCTCAAAATCGGCCAACAAGTTCATGCCCACATGGTCCTCCGAGGCCTCCAACCCAACGCCTTTGTTGGCGCCAAAATGGTTGCAATGTACGCTAGCTCAGGTGATTTAGATTCTTCTGCTCTCACATTCAATCATATTACTCACCCATCATCATCTCTTCTGTATAATTCGATTATTCGTGCATATACTGTATATGGGTACTTCGAAAAGACAATTGAAACTTACTTTCAAATGCATTTTCTTGGACTTACGGCTTGCAATTTTACGTACCCTTTTGTTTTGAAGTCGTGTGCGGACTTATCGAGAATTGGGTTGGGAAGATGCATTCATGGGCAGAGTTTGATAACTGGGTTGGGGTTTGATATGTATGTTGGGACTTCTTTGATTGATATGTATGTGAAATGTGGTGAATTAAGTGATGCTCGTATGGTGTTTGATGAATTGCCCATGAGAGACGTTTCGTCTTGGAATGCTTTGATTGCTGGGTATATGAAAGATGGGATGATTCATGTTGCAGAGGATTTGTTTGGAAGGATGTCCAATAGGAATATTGTTTCTTGGACAGCTATGATATCGGGATACACTCAGAATGGATTGGGGGAACGGGCATTGTGTTTGTTTGAAGAGATGTTGAAGGAGGGTTCGGAGGTAAAGCCGAATTGGGTGACAATTATGAGTGTACTCCCTGCTTGTGCACATTCTGCTGCTCTTGAGCAAGGTCGAAGAATTCACAAGTTTGCTAGGGGTGTTGGTTTAGATTCAAATCCTTCTGTGCAGACTGCGCTGGCTGCAATGTATGCTAAATGTGGGAGCCTCGTTGATTCCCGGTTCTGTTTTGGTCGAATACATCCAAACAAGACAGGTTTGGTTGCTTGGAATACCATGATTACTGCATATTCTTCTCATGGATATGGCGTCGAAGCTGTGATGACTTTTGAGGATATGGTAAGGGCTGGGATTCAACCTGATGCAATCTCATTTACGGGTTTGTTTTCAGGTTGCAGTCATTCTGGTCTTGTCGATACTGGTTTGAAATATTTCAACTGTATGAGTTCAGTTTATTCAGTGGAACCAAGGTATGAACATTATGCTTGTGTTGTGGATCTTTTGGGCCGTGCTGGTCGATTATTGGAAGCAAAGGAGCTCATTTATCAAATGCCAATGCAAGCAGGACCAAGCATTTGGGGTGCATTGTTAGCTGGTTGTAGAAAGTACCGGAATTTGGAGATAGCAGAGATAGCAGCTGGAAAGCTCTTTGTTTTAGAACCGGAGAACAGTGGAAATTATGTTTTGCTCTCAAATATGTACGCAGAAGCTGGGATGTGGGAAGAAGTAAACAATTTGAGAGCTCTATTGAAATGTGAGGGTATGAAGAAGAATCCTGGAAGTAGTTGCATTGAGATCAATGGGAAATCTGACTTGTTTCTTGGAGGAGATAAATCTCACCCACAATCAAAGGAAATTCACTTGTTATTGGAGGCCTAGCCTGAAAAGATAAAGGCAGCTGGGTACATACCAGATACTAGTTTTGCGCTGCATGATGTTAGTGAAGAAGAGAAAGAATGCAACTTAAAGACTCATAGTGAGAAGCTGGCAATTGCATTTGGGCTTCTTAACACAAGCCCAGATACAGTTCTTAGAGTGACGAAAAATCTTCGAACCTGTGGTGACTGCCACACGTTCATAAAATTCATTTAAAAAATCTATAGGCAGGAGATCATTGTGAGAGATGTAAATCGTTTCCATCATTTTAAAGAAGGGTCTTGTTCTTGTGGAGACTACTGGTGATTAAAAGAGAGGTTATTTTCGAAAGGGGTTTTCTCTAAGATACTATTGAGTTCTCACTCCTTTAAGTCGATACTATATTTTGTGGTAAACCGTGACAA
Source organism: Camellia sinensis (assembly GCF_055761805.1). Taxonomy (NCBI): domain Eukaryota; kingdom Viridiplantae; phylum Streptophyta; class Magnoliopsida; order Ericales; family Theaceae; genus Camellia; species Camellia sinensis. Next base: position 54,307,829 of record NC_138962.1, read on the forward strand.
GTAATCATGTTTGTCACAAATGTTTTGGCAATGTTTTTATTGGCTATACAGTTTCTCACTAATGCAGTCACTGATATATATATTTTGTATTACATGAATCATCTCATCCATACTTTGTTTTATCTTGTTAGTATTATGATAGGAATGCTGCTAAAAGAAAAGAAGCTGCCAAAGATGCCAAGTGTCGCAAGCAAGAGGATGTCACAAAGCTGGGGAAGGAGTTAGCAAGTAGTTGGAAGTTGGCTAGATTAGCTAGCAGTCAAGTTCTGTTTTGAATATTAGTTACTCTGTTTTGGATGTTAGTTACTGATATGGGCAGGAAAAACAGTTAGAACAGAGAATATTGTATCAATAGAGATCAGAAAGAGGGTGTGGATTGTTTTCTAAAACCTGTATCTTCATTTTTTTTTATCATGAATAAAACTTTGCAGAAGCAGCCATTGCTCTGCTGATTTTCTTCTCCAATTGCTTCATTTCCCTTTCAACTTCTTATGAAAATCTTTGTATTATATTACAGCAGGGGATAATTGGAACTACTTTTAGCAGCATCATACTATAATAAAAATTTACACCAGTTACAACTGTTTTTCTCAGAGGTCTATCCTGTTCATATTACAAAGTGTAATACTGCTATTATTGCATGGATTAAATACACTGTTGTCCCCAAAGTATGCGCGCTGTTTCATTTTGGTCCCTAATATTTCAGTTGTGTCAATTTGATCTCCAGTTTAAATGTGGACAAATAGATTAAGTTGGTGATCAAATTGACACAACTGAAATATTAGGAATCAAAATAACATAGAACACATACTTTGGGGACCAACAGTGTATCACTTGACCTTTCGAAAGCAAGGCTCAATCATCCGAGCAGTCCTTTTTTCTTGATGGTGAAGAGGGTGATAGCAAATAAAACAAAAAAACTACCAACCAACACGACAAAGCATTCATCAAATTGGAGGGGGACTCCAAAATCAAAGAGAGGGATGCGGATGTTCATCCCAAGCACACCTGCAGTCACAATGCAAAAATTGATTATTACAAGTGCAATGCTGATGACAACCCCTACTCGCAACAACTGGTTCTGTTTGTCATCCAATATTATGTTGATGTAGTCCTCCGTATCGTCCACGTATTCTCGCATCTGACATATCCAAGAGAGAGTGTGTGTGTATGAGAATAACAGTAATGTTGCGTATTCATAAAAGTACTTAAAATTTGAAATGTATGGATGATATTCATTCTAAATGCAATCTCTACGTTATGAAAAATTTTGTGACTTTTTTAGGACTTCTTTTTGGTTGCTGAGTATGACTCTTGACTATGAAAAATAAAATAACAGGCATAGTGACGTGCACTTATTTCTCACCTAAAGGTTGGTAAACAAAATGAAAATTTTATACATATAAATAGATTTTTTTTTCCTTCAAATTTTCTTATCACTATACCTCGTTATCTTATGTCTAATGACATGAAATCTAGTAACAAATCTATTAATACATAGCTTAACTTTAAAAATAAAATACTAATAATAATAATAATAATTGAAACAAATAAGAGAGTGTAAGAAATCTCTTGTATATATTGTATGTGACAGTGTAAGAGGAGACTCCATTTATAGGAGCTATTGTTTACAACATCATTATGTTACATTACATAAAATATTAGAAAGTGGCCGAAAGCAGCCGAAAGCGAAGGCGTGCTCTGGCATCCTAGCATCCACTATATATATAATATATTAGTATAGCTATGTGTGTTAATATAATATATATACATATTAATGTATGTTACATTATATTAATATATGTTAACAGCCCTCCTCAAACTCAAGGAGGACAAACATCAACCAACTGGAGTTTGGAGACAAGGTCAACGAAGCGGCCAGGAGAATGAGCTTTGGTGAAGATATCAGCAGGTTGATCAGCAGAGGAGATTGGATGGAGATGAACAGTACCACGAGTGACGTGTTGACGAATAAAATGACAGTCAATCTCAATGTGCTTGGTGCGATAATGAAAAACATCATTGTGAGCAATTTGAAGAGCACTGTGATTGTCACAAAAGAGGGCGGTAGCGCCAGAGGGGGAAACGCCCATGTCAGCAAGAAGCCAACGAAGCCAGAGAAGCTCCTGAGTAGTATCAGCAAGAGCACGATATTCGGCCTCAGTACTGGAGTGAGCAGTAAGAGATTGTTTCTTGCTGCGCCAAGAAATAAGAGAATCACCCAAGAAAAAACAGAACCCGGTAGTAGAGCGCCGGTCAGTAGGATCCCCAGCCCAATCAGCATCGGAAAAAGCACGAAGCTGGAGAGAGGAGCGGGCGGAATAATGAAGTCCATGAAACAAGGTACCTTTGAGATAACGAAGGATACGAACTAAGGCAGCATAATGAGGGGTACGAGGAGCTGACATAAACTGGCTGACAATATGAACGGCATAGGCAATATCAGGACGAGTAACAGTGAGATAGACAAGGCTGCCAACCAGCTGACGATAGAGGGTAGCATCAGAGAGAAGAGTGCCATCAAGAGGTGTAAGACGACTCTGAGGCTCCAGCGGAGTGGAGGCAGTCTTGCAATCCGTAAGCCCAGCACGGGTGAGAAGATCAGAGGTATACTGTAACAACCCTCATACTGTTTACTGATTAATGACCGATTGATCACCGATTACTGTTAAACGAGACTGATAATGACTGATAATTGAACTGATTAAAAGTACTGAACTGACTGACTGAAACTGGAAACCGAATTGATTGAGTATATGTTAGTTAAATTGCATTCTATCTGTTTGATTGTATGATTATCTGTTCATACCTATATGTTTAAACTGCTAATTGAAGGCCTTATCGGCGGCCGAATTAGAAACTGATTGATGTTTAATGATCATCATAATTTATGTGATTTTGTGGTGTATTTACCTGAAAACTGATTAGGTATGATTAAATTAGATTAAAATATGCTACTTGAAGAGTTGGACTTAATTACCGTTTTGCCATTGTTAGTGGGCCCTTATTATAACATGTTAGAGCCTTGGTATGCTTGAATCAAACATTTTTCCCAGCTCATTTCTTGCTTTTGCCGACCAAGAGAGGAGAGTTAGAGAGAGAGAGAATTGTTCTTGTTGATTTTGCTGGTAAATTGCTTGGTAATTGAAGAATTGTTGAAGTGATTGCATATTTGAGCTCCCTTCTTGAAATACAAGACTAAAGGTAGCTCCATTGTCTTCTTATTCATGTTTTGAGTGGATTCTTGCATGGTTCATGTCATATTGATGGAGTTTAGAGCCAATCATGGGTTAGATGTTGAATTGAAGCTTGATTGTTGCATGCATGTTGCCATTCTTGAGTTTTGAGGTTGTAAGTTCATGTTTCCTCACATGCATGTCCATAATTTTGTAGAGGTCCATGATTTCATCATGTTTTGGAAACAATTAGCTCCTTAGAGCATCAAATTGAAGCTTTGAAATTGGTTTGAATTCATGCATGTTGCATGTTCATATTGTTCTTGAAATTGGTTTGAAATTGGGTTTGAATAAAAACACCCTTGGGCTTTGATTTCTCAAAGTGAGTTTTGAATCATGTTTAACTATGAGTTTACATGTGTTTTCTGGAAATTTAGCCCAAGAGGTCGGGTTTTGATGCATTTAAACTTGAGTTTGAGCTTGGAGGTGGTTTTCCAGATTTCGCACTTCCGCTCGAGCGGGGGAAATGCCGCTCGAGCGTGGAATCCGAGCATCCAGCATCTCTCTGCACTGTTTTACAGTCCGCTCGAGCGGAGGATTGGGCGCTCGAGCGGAGTCATGTCTCAAGCTCGAGCGGGCGTCGAGCGGGGATTTCACCCATCCAGTACCTTTACAGTACGCTCGAGCGGGAAAGTTTGCGCTCGAGCGAGTACCTTTGTTTTCCTGTACGCTCGAGCGGGGGAAACCTGCGCTCGAGCGAGACTCTGTTTTCCTGAAAATGCTTTTAAATGTGCGTTTTTGCATCCTCGTCCCATCCTAGGTATTCTTAGGCCTAGTTTAAGGCATTTAGATGAGGATATCGTTGTAGAACACACCAAGGCAAATTAGGGATTAAGTTATGATATTTCCCAACTGTGTAGCTTAGTGTGTGTTCAACCTGTGAACTGTGTAGGGTTGGCAACTGGGGAGACACGCTCTAGCATACTGTAGCCCAGAACTCTGTGAGTAACAATTGTGTAAAGATATGTTCAACTGATATCTTTTGAATACTGAACTGAACTGTTTACTGAACTGGTATTATTTACTGAATGAATGTATGTCCTTTATTTCTGAACTGTACTGTGGCATCCTTAGTATCTACGGTTTACTGTTACTGTTACTGTCACAGAGATCTCTGTCGGTTCCCTCGTGGAACCACTACTGTTTACTGACTGATGGCCATCATTACTGTTCGGTCTTTTAAGACCTACTGTTACTGTTATGCTAATGGATGTACCACATATGACTGTTTACTATACTGAACAACTGAATGACTGATTGAAATGAACTGTTTTCATACTGTAAGGACATTCATTCTAAACCCCTTTACGCTTTATGTTATTCACTGGGCTTTAGCTCACTGCTCATATATATATGTAGGTGTACAGGCACCAGACCGCAGCTAGAGGCGTCAGGGTTACTCCAGTTTTGTCAAGCCAGCCTTTGTGCCTCACTGTGAGGTTCCGAGTTGCCATGCTATGGCTTGGGGGTGTTTTGTCTGCTTTTTCCCCCTTCTGTACTGTTTTACTGTTTGGTATAGACCGTACTGTTTTGTACAGACGGAATGTTTTCTGTACTGTTCTGTAGGGTTGAGTCCCTAGTCGTATGGATGTGAATATTGTACATACTGTTCTGTACTGTTTATGTGTGAATGTATGAAAAGCCTTTTTGCATACAGACTGTCACAGCTCAATGGACACTATTTATTTACTGTATTGGCTTCCGCCAGGCCCTGTACTCTGTTTTACTGTATTACCGTTCTGCAGGCCTTCGGTAATCTCGGATTACTGGCCGGTTACGGTGCTAAACCCATAGGGCCGGGTTTGGGTCGTGACAGAGTGGTATCAGAGCGATACTTACCACGAGTTATACCGCACACACGTGTCCAAATGAGCCATAGGGTGTCCTAGAAAGTGATTAGGGCATCTCATGAGCATGTTAAGTGTGTGATTACGTTATGACTGAATATCTGCTAATGTGTTAAACTGTTAAACAAATGACTGCTTATGTTTAAAAACTGTTATAACTGCTTATAGTGAAATGGACAATGCAAATGAACCTGAGTCCTCATCTACTGAGGCAAGAATGGAAAGAATGGAAAGAATGATGGAACTGATAACTGCTAGACTTGAACAACAACAGAACCAACCGCCCCCACCTCCTCAGGTACAGCCGGAGCCTAATGTGAATGATGGGGATATTATTGCTCTCACCCATAAATTCAGCAAGATGAAACCGCCATCCTTTCAGGGAGGCCTCGAACCGTTAAAGGCTGAAGCTTGGGTGCTTGAAACAGAAAAATTATTTGAAGTGTTTCCGTGCTCGGAAGCGAATAAGGTATTGTTAGCTACCTTCACCCTCCAAGAAGAAGCTAGAAGGTGGTGGATGTTGATCCGTGATACAAATACTGTTATGACTTGGGCTCAGTTCAAGGAGTCCTTCTTTGAAAAGTACTTCCCTCAGTGTGTCAGGGATAGGAAAGTGACTGAATTTGAGCAACTGAAACAGGGCACCACGTCGGTTGCCGAATATGAAACGAAATTTACTGAACTTGCCCGTTATGCACCGCACATGGTGGATACTGAATATAAGAAGGCCAGAAAATTTGAAGGTGGCCTTAATGTGGCAATACTTGACCGGATAAATGTTTTGAAATTACCGACTTTTGTAGGTGTTCTCGACCGGGCATTGATGGCCGAGTCGAACATTGCAGCAGTGAAACAATCTGAAACACCAACAACTGAATGGCATGGTAAAAGGCAGGGTTTCAAATTCAAGAAAGGCAAACACAACCCAGCCAATAAGAAACAGAACACGGGATCAATGACTAGCCCCAGCCAAGGGAGTGGGTTCATTCCACCCTGCTCTGTATGTGGTAACAAGCATAAAGGGGTTTGTCACAAATTATCTGGAGCCTGTTACAGGTGTGGCAAGGTGGGCCACATGGTTAAAGATTGCCCTTCTGCTCCTCAAGGCAATAGCAAAGCTGCAGCCAGCGGCGCAGCATCAAATGCTCCACCAAAGCCTAACCCTAAAGCTACCGGGAAAGAGCCTGTGAGGCAAGGCCGAGTGTTCGCACTAGTACCGGGAGATGTGCAGAATACCGAGACCGTTGTGTCAGGTATTCTTTCTATTTGTGCACAAAATGCATATGTATTAATTGATTCGGGGTCTACACATTCTTATGTATCGCATGCTTTCTCACGGAAATTGAATAGACCCTTAGAACCTATGAACTATCTGCTAGTCGTATCATCACCCGTAGGGGGATCCATGACATGTGCTTATATGTACCCCGCATGTGAAATTATTGTTGGGGATATGCATCTGTTTATTGATTTACTGCCATTGAACATTGATCATTTTGATGTCATATTGGGAATGGACTGGTTAACAAAATATCATGCCACTATTGACTGTGTGACCAAGCAAGTTGTTTTCCGTCCACCTGGTCTGCCTGAATTTGTGTTTAATGGGAGTGGAGTAGTATCTCCTCCGTATTTGATTTCGTCAGTGAAAGCTGTTAAATTAATTAGAAAGGGGTGTAAAGGATATCTGTGTTCTGTACTGACTGTGTCGACTGATGATAGTATTAAAACTGATGTGAATTGTATTCCTATAGTCAGAGAATTTCCAGATAATCTTCCAGGAGATTTGACTGATAGGGAGATTGAATTTACCGTTGATGTGATTCCCGGAACACAACCAGTTTCTAAAGCTCCGTACCGAATGGCCCCAACTGAACTGAAGGAGTTGAAAGTGCAACTACAGGAACTACTGGATAAGAAGTTTATCAGACCTAGCACTTCGCCATGGGGTGCGCCTGTTTTGTTTGTAAAGAAGAAAGATGGCTCACTGAGACTGTGCATTGACTACCGTGAATTGAACAAGGTAACTGTAAAGAATAAATACCCATTACCGCGTATTGATGACCTGTTTGATCAGTTACAGGGTGCGAAAGTATTTTCCAAGATTGATCTTAGATCCGGATATCATCAACTGAAGGTTAAACCGGAAGACATTGATAAAACTGCTTTTAGAACGAGGTATGGACATTACGAATTTTTAGTTATGCCTTTTGGAGTCACGAATGCACCAGCTGCTTTTATGGACCTCATGAACAGAATTTTTAAACCAAACCTTGATGACTTTATTGTTGTATTTATCGATGACATATTGATTTACTCCAAAAGTATAGAACAGCATGAACATCATCTGAGACTTGCCCTACAAACCTTAAGAGAACAGAAACTGTATGCTAAACTGTCTAAATGTGAATTTTGGCTTGACCATGTTATGTTTCTGGGGCATGTTGTTAGCAAAAATGGAATTTCTGTTGATCCGCAGAAAATTGAAGCTGTAGTGAACTGGCCTAGACCGACCGATGTGACTGAAGTCCGAAGCTTTTTGGGACTGGCTGGATATTACAGAAGATTTGTCAAGGATTTCTCCAAAATTGCCCTACCATTGACTCAGTTAACTCAGAAGGGGACATCATTTGACTGGACTGACCAAAGAGAATCTGCTTTTCAGGAGTTGAAAACTCGATTAGTGACTGCACCAGTTCTTACCTTACCTTCAGGTACGGATGGTTATACTGTATCTAGTGATGCTTCTCATAAGGGTCTGGGGTGTGTTTTAATGCAGAATGGGAGAGTTATTGCTTATGCTTCCCGACAGTTGAGACCACATGAAAAGAACTACCCGACCCATGATCTGGAACTTGCTGCAGTAGTATTTGCACTGAAAATCTGGCGTCACTATCTGTACGGGGTGACATGTGAAGTATACACCGACCACAAGAGTTTAAAATATTTCTTCACACAGAAAGAACTGAACATGAGACAGCGGAGATGGCTGGAACTGATTAAGGATTATGACCTACAGATACTGTACCATCCGGGAAAAGCCAATACCGTTGCCGATGCATTGAGCCGGAAATCGATTGGAAACTTAGCCTGTTTGCTTACAGGACAGAAAGAGTTGCTTTGTGACCTTGAAAAATCTGAAATTGAATTGTTTTGAGAGAACAAGGTGGAACCTTAGCTGCTATTTCTGCTCAACCGGCACTGATTGAAGAGGTTAAAGAAAAACAACAACTGGATGATTTCTTGAAGAAGATCATCGAGGAAAGAGAATCCAAATAGAGACCGGGATTCAAATTTGAGAATAATGTACTGAAATTTCAAGAAAGACTGTGTGTACCAAATGATACTGAACTGAAAAGAAGAGTTCTGCAAGAGGGCCACAACTCAAGATTTTCTATCCACCCGGGGAATACGAAAATGTACCAAGATCTGAAACAGAATTTCTGGTGGCCGGGAATGAAGAAAGAAATTGCTGATTTTGTATCCAAATGTCTTCATTGCCAACAGGTCAAAGCTGAACATCAACGACCTGCCGGACTATTGCAACCTCTACCCATACCAGAGTGGAAATGAGAGCATATCACGATGGATTTTATCGTTGGATTACCTCGCTCCAGAAAAGGTATGGATTCAATTTGGGTTATTGTTGATAGACTAACCAAATCTGCTCACTTCTTATCTGTCAAGACAATCTATAATGCGGATAAATTGGCTGTTATCTATATTGATGAAATTGTGAGACTGCACGGAGTGCCCGTGTCTATTGTTTCTGACAGGGATTCGAAGTTTACATCGAGGTTTTGGCAAAGTCTACAGACTGCATTGGGTACTGAATTGAGGCTGAGTAGTGCCTATCATCCTCAGACAGATGGCCAGTCAGAAAGGACCATCCAAACTCTGGAGGATTTACTGAGAATGTGTGTCCTTGATTTTCAGGGAGACTGGGAAAATCATTTGCCCTTAGCTGAATTCGCCTACAACAACAGCTACCATTCGAGTATTGGTATGGCGCCTTTTGAGGCATTGTATGGCAGAAAATGTAGATCTCCAATTTGCTGGGCAGAAGTTGGAGATGGGCCTTTGCTTGGGCCCGAGATTGTGTATGAAACAACTGAAAAAGTGAAACTGATACAGCAAAGACTGAAAACTGCGCAGAGTAGACAGAAAAGTTATGCAGATGTCAGAAGACGGGACAGAGAGTATGAAGTGGGTGAGCACGTTTTTGTGAAAGTGACACCAATGAAAGGCCAGACTCGTTTTGGAGTCAAAGGCAAGTTAGCACCGAGATACGTCGGACCATATGAGATCATTGAGAAAATCAATCCGGTGGCGTATCAAGTTGCGCTTCCTCCTGAAATGGAGCATATGCACAACGTCTTCCACATCTCTATGTTGAGAGACTATCTTCGGGATCCTTTCCATGTAATAGAGCCTACTCGTGTAGTGCTGAGTGATGACTACACTTACGAGGAACGGCCTATACAGATTGTTAACAGACGGATCAAGAAACTGAGAAACAAAGAGATCCCGCTAGTGAAAGTTGACTGGCAGAACCATGGTGGTGTGTATGCCACTTGGGAAAGGGAAGATGACATGGCCAAAAGATATCCTGAACTGTTTCCACTGAATCCTGTTTTCTTCCAGAATAAAGGTAACTCGAGTTTAGAGGACTAAACTCTTTATAAGGAGGGGAGACTGTAACAACCCTCATACTGTTTACTGATTAATGACCGATTGATCACCGATTACTGTTAAACGAGACTGATAATGACTGATAATTGAACTGATTAAAAGTATTGAACTGACTGACTGAAACTGGAAACCGAATTGATTGAGTATATGTTAGTTAAATTGCATTCTATCTGTTTGATTGTATGATTATCTGTTCATACCTATATGTTTAAACTGCTAATTGAAGGCCTTATCGGCGGCCGAATTAGAAACTGATTGATGTTTAATGATCATCATAATTTATGTGATTTTGTGGTGTATTTACCTGAAAACTGATTAGGTATGATTAAATTAGATTAAAATATGCTACTTGAAGAGTTGGACTTAATTACCGTTTTGCCATTGTTAGTGGGCCCTTATTATAACATGTTAGAGCCTTGGTATGCTTGAATCAAACATTTTTCCCAGCTCATTTCTTGCTTTTGCCGACCAAGAGAGGAGAGTTAGAGAGAGAGAGAGAATTGTTCTTGTTGATTTTGCTGGTAAATTGCTTGGTAATTGAAGAATTGTTGAAGTGATTGCATATTTGAGCTCCCTTCTTGAAATACAAGACTAAAGGTAGCTCCATTGTCTTCTTATTCATGTTTTGAGTGGATTCTTGCATGGTTCATGTCATATTGATGGAGTTTAGAGCCAATCATGGGTTAGATGTTGAATTGAAGCTTGATTGTTGCATGCATGTTGCCATTCTTGAGTTTTGAGGTTGTAAGTTCATGTTTCCTCACATGCATGTCCATAATTTTGTAGAGGTCCATGATTTCATCATGTTTTGGAAACAATTAGCTCCTTAGAGCATCAAATTGAAGCTTTGAAATTGGTTTGAATTCATGCATGTTGCATGTTCATATTGTTCTTGAAATTGGTTTGAAATTGGGTTTGAATAAAAACACCCTTGGGCTTTGATTTCTCAAAGTGAGTTTTGAATCATGTTTAACTATGAGTTTACATGTGTTTTCTGGAAATTTAGCCCAAGAGGTCGGGTTTTGATGCATTTAAACTTGAGTTTGAGCTTGGAGGTGCAATCTGGGTTTTCCAGATTTCGCACTTCCGCTCGAGCGGGGGAAATGCCGCTCGAGCGTGGAATCCGAGCATCCAGCATCTCTCTGCACTGTTTTACAGTCCGCTCGAGCGGAGGATTGGGCGCTCGAGCGGAGTCATGTCTCAAGCTCGAGCGGGCGTCGAGCGGGGATTTCACCCATCCAGTACCTTTACAGTACGCTCGAGCGGGAAAGTTTGCGCTCGAGCGAGTACCTTTGTTTTCCTGTACGCTCGAGCGGGGGAAACCTGCGCTCGAGCGGGACTCTGTTTTCCTGAAAATGCTTTTAAATGTGCGTTTTTGCATCCTCGTCCCATCCTAGGTATTCTTAGGCCTAGTTTAAGGCATTTAGATGAGGATATCGTTGTAGAACACACCAAGGCAAATTAGGGATTAAGTTATGATATTTCCCAACTGTGTAGCTTAGTGTGTGTTCAACCTGTGAACTGTGTAGGGTTGGCAACTGGGGAGACACGCTCTAGCATACTGTAGCCCAGAACTCTGTGAGTAACAATTGTGTAAAGATATGTTCAACTGATATCTTTTGAATACTGAACTGAACTGTTTACTGAACTGGTATTATTTACTGAATGAATGTATGTCCTTTATTTCTGAACTGTACTGTGGCATCCTTAGTATCTACGGTTTACTGTTACTGTTACTGTCACAGAGATCTCTGTCGGTTCCCTCGTGGAACCACTACTGTTTACTGACTGATGGCCATCATTACTGTTCGGTCTTTTAAGACCTACTGTTACTGTTATGCTAATGGATGTACCACATATGACTGTTTACTGTACTGAACAACTGAATGACTGATTGAAATGAACTGTTTTCATACTGTAAGGACATTCATTCTAAACCCCTTTACGCTTTATGTTATTCACTGGGCTTTAGCTCACTGCTCATATATATATGTAGGTGTACAGGCACCAGACCGCAGCTAGAGGCGTCAGGGTTACTCCAGTTTTGTCAAGCCAGCCTTTGTGCCTCACTGTGAGGTTCCGAGTTGCCATGCTATGGCTTGGGGGTGTTTTGTCTGCTTTTTCCCCCTTCTGTACTGTTTTACTGTTTGGTATAGACCGTACTGTTTTGTACAGACGGAATGTTTTCTGTACTGTTCTGTAGGGTTGAGTCCCTAGTCGTATGGATGTGAATATTGTACATACTGTTCTGTACTGTTTATGTGTGAATGTATGAAAAACCTTTTTGCATACAGACTGTCACAGCTCAATGGACACTATTTATTTACTGTATTGGCTTCCGCCAGGCCCTGTACTCTGTTTTACTGTATTACCGTTCTGCAGGCCTTCGGTAATCTCGGATTACTGGCCGGTTACGGTGCTAAACCCATAGGGCCGGGTTTGGGTCGTGACATATACTTAGCCTGAGAGAGAAAAGACCCTGTGGAATCATGGAAGATTTCAAGACCCAAGAAATAGCTGAGAGGACCAAGGTCTTTCATCTCGAAATGTTGGCTAAGAAACTGTTTAAGGCATAGAATACCATCAAGATCGTCACCGGTGATAATCATGTCATCCACATAAAGAAGAAGCAAGGTGGTCCCTTGAGCAGTGGTCCAGATAAAAAGAGTAGTATCATAAGAACTGGAGGTGAAACCACAATCATGAATAGTAGAGCTGAACTTGGCAAACCAAGCGCGCGGAGCTTGTTTGAGACCATATAAAGCATGCTGAAGTTTGCAGACTTTATGAGGTGGATAAGTAGACCCAGGGGGAGGTTGCATGTAGACCTCCTCAAGAAGAACACCATTAAGGAAAGCATTTTTTACGTCCATTTGATAAAGATCCTAGTGTCGAGTGGTAGCAACCGCAATCAGGCTGCGAACAGAGGTGAGACGAGCAACAGGAGCAAAGGTCTCCTCATAGTCAATACCATATTCTTGGTTGAAGCCTTTGGCAACAAGGCGAGCTTTGTAGCGCTCAATAGATCCATCAGAACAAGTTTTGATTTTGTAAACCCATTTGCAACCAATGGCAGTCTTGCCAGGAGGAAGATCAACAATGTCCCAAGTGTGAGTTTTGTCTAAAGCCTGCAATTCATCAGTCATAGCTTGCTGCCAAAGAGGATTAGAGCGAGCCTCACGATAGGAGGTTGGTTCATAAGTAGAAAAAGCAGTAGAACCAACAATAAAGTCACGAAGACGAGTAGAAGGTTGGGTTACCCGGTGTGGTCGAGTAGAGGCAGGAGGAGCCAAAGGGAGAGACGCATCAGGAGGGGAGGATCCCGAGGGAACAAGAGCAGGACCATCAGAGGTAGCAGGTGCATGGGACAGACCAATAGGCAAGGCAGGCTCGAGAGAAGCTGGTGGGGGCGGTGGAGCAAGCTCATCAGAGAACTCGAGAGAGGCTGGCAAGGGCGTTGGAGTAAGCTCATCAGAGAACAGATCCGTGGAAGGGTCAGTAAAAATTAAAGTGGATGAGGGAACGGACAAACGGAAGAGAGAGAGAGAAGAAAACATTTTGTGTTCCCAAAAGACTACATGACGAGAGATACGGAGTCGCTGGGAGAGAGGATCCCAACAATGATACCCCTTGTGTTCAATACCATACCCTAAGAAGCAACAGAGGCGAGAGCGTGGTTTAAGTTTGGTACGTTCATGAGGTTGGAGAAGAACAAAACAGGCAGAGCCAAAGACCCTAAGAGTGGTGTAAGGAGGACGGGTGCCATGCAGACGCTCATAAGGAGTGTGATTATGAATGACAGGTGTAGGGATACAATTGATAGTGTAAGCAGCAGTGAGAGCTGCCTCTCCCCAAAAATGTTCCGGACAAGAGGAAGACAGAAGGAGGGCGCGAGTAGTGTCAAGGATATGTCGATGTTTCCGTTCAGCACGTCCATTTTGTTGAGACGTTCCGGGACAGGAACGATGAGGTTGAGTACCATGACGCTGAAGAAAAGAAAGAAAGTCAAAATCTTTATATTCCATGGCATTATCGGAGCGAAAAAGCTTAATAGTTTTAGAAAATTGTGTTTTAACCATGGCAGCAAAATTGTAATAAAGTTGTTTGAGCTCAGAGCGATTTTTCATAAGAAACAACCATGTAAAATCATCTATAAAAACAACAAAATAGCGTGCACCCCCCATAGTAGGAGTAGGAGAGGGTCCCCAAATATCAGAGTGAATGAGATCAAATGGGGCAAGAGAAACAGAGTCACTTTTATTAAACGACAAGGCAGGTTGTTTGGCAAGTTGACAAGACACACAATCTAAAACATCAGAACTTACGTGACCTAAATGACCACTGGAAATTAAAGATTTTAAACGACCAACAGAAAGATGGCCCAAACGACAATGCCAAAGCTGAAAAGGAGATAAAAGAGGAGCAGTGGTAGCAGTGGTAGGAGCTGGAGGAGCAGTGGTAACAGTGGTAGGAGCTGTGATCTGAGAGGAATCTGGAACATGAAGATGGATTATATTAATATATGTTAACAATAATAATAACAATAACAATAACAATAACAATAACAATAACAACAACAACGTACAGTGGATAGTTTGTTCAACGCTCCATCTAGTTGGACAAAGTATACTTCCAATAACTTCTCCAACTCATAAATCTTTGGCTTCTGTCCACTCCCTACTCCACTGCTACTTTTGTTGCTCCTTATCTCTTCTTCATCACTGAAACTTACAAGGCTACTTTAGTCATTTTACATTAAAAAAAAAAAATTCCTGATATAATTTGCTAGGATCTTACATTTTTTCAGTTCACGTTTTCTCAATTGATGCACTTCAAATTTTCACACCTTTGGTTCGGAAGCTTAATTAGTACTGAACAAAAATGCATGATATATGTTTGTCCTACCGATTGATCAAAAAATTAAAAAATAAAAAGCCTTAAATATATACATATAGCATGTTAAGTTATTACCTGTAATCTTCTAATACGACAGTGTCATCGTCATCTATGTTATTCTGTTTTGATTCGGAATCTTCAAATTGAGGAGAAAAAAGCTTAGCAGTAAGGTACATTTCCGCCATATCCATATCATCATCCAACAAATGTTCAAGCTCATCTCTCAGCTGGCAACCATAGTAGTATAGAACTCAATTAAAATGCTTATTATCAGCACATGCATCATAAATTGGAGCATTTGAAGTGTGATTTGGTAATGTTAACAATTGTTTTCTGTTTACTAGAACAAGAGAAATATGTTTTTTGTGTTTTTTGGCAAAAAAACATGTTTGGTGTAGTTATTTTCGTAAAGTGTAAAAACAAAAACTCGAACATATGTTGGATATATGAGTTGATTTAGGGATAATTGGCGGAGGATAGGGGTGACTACAAGGGCAGGAGAACCGAGATGCACTAAAAAAATAAAAATAATTGACTAAATTATAAGATGGATGAACAAAAATTCAAAAGAAATTTTAAAAATTAAACGAAACAAGGTCAATTTCTCAAAACTTTTTAAAGTGTAAAGGTTAGCAACAAAGACTATATTTTACCTTACCCTCTCTTTTACATTTTTGACAAATTCTCGATTTTGATCAATCATTATGCAACCCTCCTCTATTCTTAAACCTGAAAATCTTTTATTATTAATTACCTTTTGGACACGGACTGTCATAGCAACCAAACGACTCTTAATAGCTCTGACACGTTGAAGATTGAGTGTACTAACACTTATTGATAACTCATCTAAAGTTGGATACGCTTCTAGCTCCAGTGTGCCCGTCTGAAATAGACAATCAAACACATTAAGCAAAAATCATTCATAAAATTGATCTAAATATTGGCCAATGCATATTTCTTTTTTGACATCCCGATATCAATACATCCAATATACCTGTAGGAATGGCAATCACTTGTGTATCGGCTGGTTCACTATTCACATCAATTCATAGTTGATTCACAATCAATACAATTCGGTTAATAATTTTAAAAATTCACAATCGCATCACCTGATTCCTAATACATATTACGCTATGACCAATACTGATTCATCTTCCCATACCACTATTTAAAACCTTCCAACCATTATTTTGGAGGGAAGAAGTAAATATATGTTTGTAGACGTCCCCGAACGCCCCGGGAGGATGAGTCCTGTTCTGTTCATTTGGGCTCACTACAAGGTCGGACTCTCAAATTGTCACGGTTCTCAATCTGAACCAAAGAGTCCAAATCCGGCAAATCGTTTTGAGAAAACAGATTTTGAAAGAAGTGCCAAACATGGACTGCTTTTCCAGATACAGAGTCGCCACCTAAATATTTTATTTTGGGAAAATTTAGGAAACCCTGACTCGTTGCCTAAGGCCACGTGTCCGTCATCACCAAAGTTGCCTCGGCTCGGGAACTTGGGTACGATTGGGGAAGGTCACTTCGTGAGCACCCCCGCTCGCCCGATCAAAGATTGGCCTCTACTAACCATGATATCTAGTTTTGAAAACATTATGCGTTCTTATTCCGATTATTAGCCTAGATTTACTATGTGATGTGCACAGCATACAAGTATAGATTGGGTCGCCTGAATTGGAACAAAACATTTCATGTTTGTTTGTTTGAAAGATGGTTTGATGGTGCTACCCGCAAGTAGGCTAAGACGTGGATTTGCCACCCTCGGGTGGGCTTAGAAAACAAACATGATTTTGCCACTATCTAGTGGGCTTTAAAACTCACAATTAATGAATTGTTCCAATCCAAATAACCCAACCTTCACCCATAGGCATTCAGGCAGATATATCACATAAGCATATAGCCTTATGGTAAGCATGCTATCATGGCAGTCACTCACACGCATGCAAGAATGCTAAAGCATAAAAACTTACCGAGTACTCCAAGCCAAAACAGAAGCTATGTTAGAAATCCATGCATGATCCTAAATATACAGAAATGCCTAATGCAACACATGCAAAATGCAACTATAATAGGCTCGGCTATTCTAAACATGGCATATGGAATGCTACAGCTAACATGTATTAAACTTGGAATTAAAATACGAATGCAGTTAGTATGATGCGCCGAACTCGGTGCATGCAAAACAGATGAATGAATGCAAACATGCTATCATACTGTATGCTAATTGAAATATGCCTTAATCTAACCATCATAAGCTGGTAAATAAAAGGGAGAAAGACGTGAGATTGGAAGACATACATCACACGCACGCACACTTATTACAATTGTCCCCTCACTCGGAGAGTCCGAAAGAATAATACAGTCCCAAATAAATAATTACAGTCCAAATAAATACAAAACCCTAATTAATTAACAAATTAATCTAGGAAAGCAGTAAATTGGCACGCAAATCCATGGACTGCCTCAGCTCTGTTCCGAATGATAGATGATGCATGCTTGAGTCGCCTTGCGCGAAAATCCACTGTGATGCCCCAGTTTGTCTCTGTTTGTAATTGTTCTCGGGATGCGTGCCAAGCTTCGAAAAGCTGTCGATTTCTGATTTGCTGCAACAGAGAGCAACAAAGGGGCATGGCAAAGTATTTTCGCATATGTATGCATGACTACTTTTCAGGGAGTGTAGTCCTCGATCCTCGTGCCACCAATCACGCATCGCGATGCATGATGGCCGAGGAGTCGATTTGCACGACTCAATATGAAATGAATGCACATATGGACACAACAAGACCCAAACTCTATCATGGGTAATCCGGAATGTCAGCGACATGGAATTGAGACACGTTTCGTCACTCGGAGTACGAAACGTCCCTCGTTTCCCGTGCTTGGGCTAACTCCTATCCCAAGCACAATGCAATATGCATGACATGCATGAATGCAATCCTAACATGCAACCTAGCATACGCAATGCTATGAAATGGCACACACAATGCACGATGTAACGAGGCATACACAATGCTCTAACATACAACCTTGCATACGCAATACTATGAAATGAAATGGCATACACAATGCATAATGGACTTACACTAACATGAGTGGACCTCAGCCACACTCACATCAGTAGCCATTAGGTGAAAATGAGACTCTCGAAATGCGTGCACACATGCACGCAAACCGAGGACCGAACCTAAGGCATAGTATGCAACTCTAACAAGGCATGGCAAGGGATACAAGATGGCATACAAACTCACAAATTTCAGCACTGAAATATGATGCTAAACAGCCCCGAAACATGGAAAAATGGCACCCGATGCATGAGATGAAACCCGAAACTCGAAACTAGGCACATGGAATGACTTATAGCTATACAAAGCATGCATTATTTGATCATGAAGCATGAAGACAGAGCCAAGGCAGTCCCAAAACATGAACATTTCCAGTTCAAAGCATGGCCAAAAGATGCTAGCATGGTGGACAAAAATAGCATGCAACTTTGGCTAGCAAACATGGTTTACATGGCAAGTGTGTGAAGCATATGGAATCTCACCAAACCAGTAAAAATCAGTGAACAAAAAATGTGAAAATAGGCCCAAATAATCATTGCAATGCAGCCAACATGTGCAAAAATGAGGGGCTTCTTTAGAAGGGCATGCAAGGGGTAATTAAGCACATGCATCATAGACACTTAGCATGACCAAACCAACTTTGGAAATCAAATATGACAGTCCTAAAACTCACAAAATTGACCCTGAAATTGGTCTAGGGAACATGCAAAGAAAGGCCTCTTTGAAGGGCCTTGAATGGGATTGTTCTACACTTGCGTTGTAGACCTAAAATATGACAAAATAGGCCTTGGACAGGCCTAAGGCAGACCCTAAAACTCACAGAATGAGGCCTGAAATTAGACTTCGATGCATGGAAAATGTGGTCCCTTTAGGAGGCCCAAAAGATCCCCAAACAAAACAAGGAGAGAGGGGGTCACCCCCCTCTAATTTTGGCCCTCAAAAATGCGTCAAAGCCATACAAGTGCTCTAATGCATGGCCCTAATCATGAAGGAATGAAGCATGCATAGGGGAAGATGACCCCAAACAGAGAATAGACCTTGATCAAACATAACGATGATATCAAAAAATTTTTTTTTTTAGTTTAGGTCGAGGTCTAAAATGGCTCGCAAATAGGGCTAATGTAACATGCAAAAACTGCCCTAAAAGAGAGATCGAACAAACAGGAAAGCAAAAGGCCTCAAACAGCAAAGGGCCCTTCAACAAAGTTGAAGAGGGGCTCAAAACAAGATACTTTACAATTTATGGAAAATCCCAAATATGCTCACAAGTAAGGCTAAAATATGATGCAAAAATGGCCCTAAAAGAGAGATAGAGAGCAAGAGGCAGTAGCTGGCCTCAAACAGTGAAGAGCCTTTCAACAAAGTTGAAGAGAGGCTCAAAATAAATCACTTTACAGTTCGGCTCAAAGCCCAAAAATGCTTAAAAATAGGGCTAACATATCATGCAAGAAATAGCCCTAAAAGAGAGATAAAGGGAAAGGGGTAGCAGGTGGCTTCAAACAGAGAAAAACCTTTAATCAAACATGAAGATGAACTCAAAATATGACTATTTCTAGTTCAGGTCAGAGCCCAAAAATGTAAGCAAAATGAACTAAAATATAGAACAAAATAGTGCAAAAAATGGGAACATAGGAGCTTACCCTTGTAGAACAACAACACAACAGCTTTTGGTCCAAGAAAATGAGCTTCTAACCTCTGGAAATCAGCCTCAAGGTGTTGGAATGGAGTGTGGAGGTGTGGTGCTATGAGTTGGTGTGTAAATGGCCAAGGATAATGAGCTTTAGAGCTTGGAAGGGAGAGCTATGGAGGAAGATGGTTGTGTGCCTTAGCAAAAATCTCTAACCCCTAGAAATGAAGCTTAAGTGTTGGTTTTATAGAGGGAGAGAGGCCAAGGGAAGGGGGGGAAAATCAAATTCAAATTTTCCCCCCAAAAGGCAGCCCCTCGGATACAGGATCTGGGAGGAAACAGCTGGCACAGCTGGAATACACATGGAGAGAGGATCATGGCCGGCCAGGTTCAAAAGGTTTAGGGGGCCCGGCAGCCACCCCCCTGGCCGGCCGGCCAGGGGTTAAAAGGGTCAATCAAAATTGCTGGCCGGCCATCTCAAAAAGGTGGCCTCCCATGTGTGCACAACACAAATATGTGGTCAAAACCTAGAAAATGTGAACCAGGAGAGAGAAAAGCCAACTTTTTAGATGGGTTCAAAAGGGTCAGAGACAATTACTGGTCGGCCTATTCATATTGGTGGCCTTCCAGGTGTGTACAACACAAATATGGGGTTTAGGGTTAAAGAAAGTGGCCCGGGAGTGGTCAACATTAACTTTCTAGTGAGGAAAACGGGCGACAGAGAGCGATGAAGAAGTAAAACTGGCTTTTCAGAAAAATTGCTGGCCTCCCACCCTCCTACAAGTTTTCTAACAATGAAAATAAGGTCTCCACCAAAAATGAACCAAAACGGATGCAAAACGGAGGTTCGGGGACCGAAACGCGCAGTTCGGGGCCCTAAAAACAGGCTGTTAGGCACCGAAAGTGGCGTTCGACCACAAAGTTGGTCTTTTAGACTACAGTGTCCCTCAAAAGGGAGGAAATAAGGTGTATGCCAAAAATCGGAGCAAACGGAGGTGGTTAAATGGTCCCGAACTGAGGCACACGGCTGACGGCTCCAAAAAATCGAAAACCGGGCTCCAAACGGGAAAAATGGCCTACGACCACGAAACGTAGCCTACGGCCACTGAGAGATGATCTACGAGAACTCTCCCTCCCTTCGGGAAGAGAAAATAAAGAAAACAGGATCTGATTCGCAAACCGAGGCAAAGCATAAAAGAGCCCCGAAGTCTGGAGGCAAGGCTCGCAGCCGAGACTCCGCAACCTCAGAACGAGCACAATATGCAACATCACCAAGCGCTCAATCGGTGACGTCTGAGTCTTAAGGTCGATCAAAAATAGGGTGTCTACAATGTTGGATTTCCTCGGTTGCCAAATAAATCATCATTGATACACATTTTAAAAAAATAATTATTATTATTTAAAAAAAAAAATCACATACCTCTGATTCAAGACACCTACAAACAAACTTTAGGCAGATTTCAAGCACTCTGAACTCAAAAGGTGGTACCTTTGAGCTGCCCACCTTTGATGACGTGTTGAACGAAATTTTAGGACTGTTGTTGCCACTTGCTTTTTGTGGCACCCCCACCTTAGATGGTAATGGTGTGTCCTCTATTGTCTTTTCACTTCCATCAATCCCCTTTGCAGTGAAAGAAGATTATCAATTTACTTACATTTTTAAAATGATCATCAATCTTAAGAATGCACTTAGAATCCCATATACAAACAATTTTTTTCAGTCCCTTTAAAAGCATATTTGTATATGAATTATTGCTTTCAACCACCATTAAGCAATATATATAATCAGTTGTCATGTATATTAGTTGAATCGATTTAGAAAGGAATCAATATACATTGAATCTATTTAGAAAGGAATCAATCTACAAACATGTATATATATATATATATATTATAGAAACGGATACAGAAAGCACAATATATATATATATATATATATATATATATATATTATAGAAACGGATACAGAAAGCACAATAGCCCCACTAGTCAGATGATGGTTAGCTGTTTTTTTCCATCGACATTCCCACTGTCTAATTTGTCAAACCACTGTGACTTCTGTGTCCGTGTCTATAAATATTATATATATTGTGTATTCATAGACCATTGTTTATAAAAGTTTATTTTATTTCAGATAAGTTTTTTTTTTTTTTTTTAAAGATTTTTATTGAAGTAAATGATTGTATTCTATATTTTCTTTTCTCACACTCAACGGAACAACATTAGCAAAAACCAAAACAGTCGACGCACTAGCAAATATCATATTGATGAACCAAAAACACCAGTGACCACATTATTTATTTAGTAGAAGTAGATTCCTCACAAAAGATAAGTAATTTTTTATTTTTTTACTAATAAAAAAAACTTACAGTATTAACATTACAGAGTTTGAGCTCAAGATCTTGAACAAAAGGAGCAACACCAGGATCTTTGGGATTAAGAACAAGCATTTCATTTGCAGTGATGATAGCTTTAATATGCTCCAAGTTCACCACAATTGCCCTCTCTCTCCCAAGTATCGTAGACGGATACGAAAGCGTAGGATCAAGAATCCTCAAATCGCGAGCAGGAATCCCCGTCCTGCGCATGATCGAGTGCTTCCCAACCTCTTCGATCCGCGACTTCCCCACTTGCGGAACCACAAGCCACTGCTTCGTCACGACACCCTTTGGCCGCCTTGCCAACGTTGTCGAAGTGATCTCCTTATTGGAATCCTCCATTGTTGTGATCATTTCTTGGTCTTCGGTGTTGGAGAGGGTTGAATTTTGGAGTTAGGTGGTGCAAAGAAATGAAACCATGATTCAATTCTACACAATATGTAATGAGATAAAACCTCTATTTTGGTTTTTAAAAACACTTTTTTGTTAGTTCATTAGGTGTAAATGTTTATCTATGGCGGGAAAGTCTGTTAACTAGGGATGGTTACAACTTGCCCACATGGGTTTTGGTGGGTAGGGTTCAAGTGAGGGACCTTTCTTTATCTATGGCGGGAAAGTTTGTTAACTAGGGATGGTTACAACTTGCCCATATGGGTTTTAGTGGGTAGGGTTCAAGTGAGGCACCTCTCTCTCTCTCTCTCCACCATAAATCAAGCACGCAATCTAGATCTCTTGCAAAGTCCAAGTGATTATAGTAATGTTGATTTTAACATTCTACGGCAAGTAGGTAGGCATATATCTCCATGCCGAGATTAAATTATTAACGGATGAGCCGTAAACTCTGTGTACGGTTATCCAATGACCATGCAATACGTGTTTAATATCATTAAACATTTACTTCTGTTAGCTGTTTGACCAAACTTGAGGAATTTTTTTTTTGAGAAAATGGGATCTGGTGATGTTGTCTTCATTATTACTACTGTTGAAGCCATCTATACATAGCCGGAAAAATTGAAGAGTGTTTTTCCGGCATCAACAGTTTTCGGCAATGATGACGGTAAAGTAGAGAGCTTCAGGGTTAAAAGCAAGAGGTTGGGTGAAGTTGAGATCGGTCATTTTTAAAGATGGAGTGACAGGAAGCAGTTGGACAGACGAGCTTGGGTGAATTGTCGGATTCCTTTTTATTTCTACTCTACAAAGTTGTCTCCGGCGAATGGAACACTATTGGGCTTTGTGGAAAAGTGAGAGCCTGATCTAAACGGAAGGGAATGTGACATTGACAGTAAAGAGTCTACATTTGCCAAAGTTGAAGATATCAACTTCACAATTAAGTTGACCTATTATCCATGTTCATCTCTACACAGTCGACAATACATTCTCCTTTCTCATCTTTCCTTCATCTACCCTTGCACGGTGAGTTTAGAGTTATTAAAATTGAAGATCTCAATTCTACGGATAAAATTAGTGAATTGTGAGATTAATGTATACTTATGTTAATGATTTAAACTATTTATTTTATATAACAAGTTGATAAGAACATAAATACAAAAAATTAGATTGATGATATATAAGTAATTACATGATTAAATCAAATAAATATTATAATACATAAAAGGTATATTCTTAAAAATATGAAAGGCTTATACATAACACTAAATAATATGACAATGGATGATAAATTAATTTAATTTTTTTGTACTAATAATTTTACGAGAAAATGATGTATAAAGAGTATGTTCATCACGGAATAGAGATTATGGATCGGTTCTTGCCAGTTGATATTTGGACGGGCTACAAAGATACGCTGTTATAAAATGTTAGAAGTATTCAGAAAGCTGCGATATATTTAGTGGCTGCCACTGTTAGTAGAAAAGAATGCAAAATTACGTTAAGAAGTCAAATGTACTTTAAAATTGTTTAAAATTATAGGTTTATGTATTTTTATTTGTAATATTCAGGTGGATAGAGGTGGACGATATAAAAACTGGTGTTGTTAAAGGTGTTTCAGCAAGTGATTTCAGTTCTATTGAACTTGCTTTGCCTAATTTATTTTTTCATTTGAGATTGAGATATAAACAAAAGAGTATTAAGGTTGATAAAATATTATGCGTACTCAATATCAATGGGTTGGTCAGAGTAAATGTGTACGATCAGAAGTTAGATGGCAATGACGGTTTATAGGTGTATTTTGTTTTTCCCGTGGACTATTAGTGCAAATTAGTGTATAATGGGAATGGTTATTGTTCCATTAATGATAAACAAGTGCCATGGGTTGTTAAGTATTGACTTGAAGATTCGAATATTAAAAGAGGTGTAACATATTGTAAAATGAAGGGTATTTGAAGTATTCTACGAATAAGATGCCAGAAAATTAGCAAATGAGAGTCCCATCTATTGTTGTGTTATCCAAAAAATTATACGACAACGAATGTGGATGTTTGGCATTGTGACTCGACCAAAGCTGTTCTGATTCTTGCACGGACTACATCTGTTGGTTTACTTGAGAGGCGGAGAGATTTGCTGTTGGGAGGTTTTGGGGAAAGTAGTTCAATTATTGATGAATGAAGAGGTCGTCTCAGCTTGTCTAAGATCGATATACGCAGATCTAGAGGTGGTGATGGTACTAGCGATATTGATCATGGTCTATCAATTTCAAAGGCTGGTGTTGTTAAGAAAAACGAAGTTGATAAGAGATGGTCCGTTGTTATGGATGGTCCAGAATTTTCTGATGTTTTACGAAATATAATCATGAGTGTGAAGAAGAATGACGATATTGTCATTGATGATAAGGGAAATGTAATAAGTAAATAAAAGTTTAAATGGTTATATAAATAAAATTAATAAAAATTTTCATTAATCATGACAGTGGTTACATTTACATTAAACCATTCTCTCATTTTTTGGGACATTATATCTAACCAACTACTGTCCCCATTAGTTAATATAATATAAGGAATTTCTCCTCTAATGGTGAGATTTGGTTGGAATTTAACAAATACATGGAAGTCTTTCTGATAACCTACTAAATTCTTCATTAGTTCGGTTGAGACTGTCGAGTATTTAGGCCAAGTTTGGCATGTCCAGGAAAAGTCAAAAAGCCAAAAAGTTACTCAAAAAATTAAAAAGTTAACACTATTCACCAAAAGTCAACAATTACGGCTGCACAACTCCCAATCCTAATTTTCTCCTACAAACCAATTTTTACAATTTTTTATTACACATTTTTCATAAAAAGTCAAAAAGTTAACCCAAACATCTATATTTTCTTCCTCAATTTTTTAGTCCAAAAAGACAAAAAGTGCACTTATTTAGGACACCCCAAACAACCCCTTAATGTTGTCTATGACATTGTAGACGGCGTCTTGATCGTAATCTTTGAAACTCAATCTGCTAGAGAAGTAATTGTGTCGTCCGAGACTTTTAGCCTAGACAGTTTTTCCTATTCTCGAAGGTCCTTCGAGGTAAAGGGAAATTGGGTAGATGGGCCGCTGTTCTGGATCCTGTGGTCAGAGGATGATGAGAGTTTTTCGTTAGTATGTAAATCGTTGATATTATTTTTGTGTATTCCTAATCTAATCTAGTCGTCTTCATTTCAAACCAAGAGAGAACAATTTTGACATAGCTCGTATTTTACAAAATTTTGACTTACAAGCAAAATATTATTTTCAGCCTAATTTTTTACTTCTTCATTTAAAAAAGGAAATGAATTAAAGGGACTAGTATATAGAGGCCGCTCTTGTTTGTAATGATCCATCGAAAATATTTTTAACTAGGGGTATTTTCTAACGTAATCGGCGAGATATCTTTCTTTGCAGAGTGCAAAGAATTGTTCATCTATTTCTGCTTATGCAAGTATTTCCCACCATAGTTCATCTCTGTTGGGATTTTTCCCCTTAGATGAAAATTCTCCCCATTCTATGAAATCGCCCTTTTCTATATATAATGTCAACTTGTTGTTGGAGAATAAAATTTTTCTATATTTGGATGATAGATTCTCCCATTGGTTTTGATGAGATCAAAAAATCTCTAGTTGGAGGTTTGGATTTTCTTTGTGCATTGAACCATGGCATGAAGATAAGGGTTTCCATCTTCGTAAAGCTCCCTTACAACAAGTATGTAGTATGGAAGACATGCTAGTTGGAGAAGGGACTAGAGGAGCTCTAGGAGTTGTTCTTTTGGGCAAGGGCATTGTGGGTAGGTGAGGAGAACATTCTTGGCATAGAAACGAAAAGAGGCTTAGCGAGACATTTTGTAGTGGTAAATAGTAAACTCACACCAGTCGTACAAGGGCTTCATATTACTTAAAAAAACTTAGGGTAGATGGTGTGAGTTAGGGAGCGCTGTATTAATATTACCAGTCCCCCCTCCCTGGGCATTGATCTGAGCTGTCCATTCATCGATTATTGACACGTGTATGGATGTAGTTAAAAGGAAGTCACACCCGGGCCCAAGTGCGAGTGGTGTGAGTACTTTTGATTCCTTTGTCGGGTAATGCTTTACACGTGTCACGTTTGCGGTGATTTGCATGGTTTTAAAGTAAAGATATTTTCAGACTGAGTGATATAAAGCAAAGGTTGAAAAATTATTGTGTTTTTGAATTCTTTTGAATTGAGAATCTTCGTCCTTACTCATGAACCAATTTCGCTATTTATTTGGTACCATAATACATATACCTGTATAGAGGAATATACTTTTGCAGTGGGATAGCTATTGTGGTGACGTTATTTTCTGGTACCTTTTCGTCCCTCATTTTCTGTCATTTTTTGTTGTTGATTATATTGGTATACAATGTTGTACCGCTTAGAAAAGTATTCTGAGAATTATAGGCAGTCCACTCAAATGGGTGTAGATCGTTTTTTGACGTGACAAATAAGATTGTGGGAAGAAAGTCGACAGTTAGTTTCGACAAAGTTTGTTAATAGGTACGAGGAACAGAGGGCAAAAATATCAAAGCTGAGGTGTTTGAACAGA
The DNA here is from genome assembly GCF_055761805.1 of Camellia sinensis. Taxonomy (NCBI): domain Eukaryota; kingdom Viridiplantae; phylum Streptophyta; class Magnoliopsida; order Ericales; family Theaceae; genus Camellia; species Camellia sinensis. Next base: position 54,334,541 of record NC_138962.1, read on the forward strand.
AAGGTTAACAGAGGTAACAGATCTTGTAGAAGTGTTCAGATAAAAGATTTGGAGTTTTTTTTTTTTATAAAAAATAGAAGAAGTAATAAGCAGCCAGTATCAGATTCCCCTTGCGTACCAGAGGTCAAGGACACCGGCGACTAGTGGATATAAGCGTAGTTACCGTGGTCATACACCTTTTAGGGCGGCGCACATTTGCAGATGATACGTTCAAAATATTTCGTGATATATTAAGAAGACTAAGAGGGAAGTGAGAAAGTTACAATTGTACGGTGAACAATTAAGGGACGTTAAATTTGATAATAAATGTGTGGCGAGATTGCTGAATGGTATTGAGTTGGGTACTAAAAGATGTGACCGTCAATCAAACAAGATCGTGATTAAGAGACTAGTCAGGATCAACAATCCAGGTCTTAGGAGGTATACAGAGTAATGAAAAAGAAATCTTTGTCCACCTTTGCTGAGTTGTCATCCATTAATTGGTTGACGTGCAAAACTCAATCTCATGTATGCCTATTAACAAAATAAAAAATGCTTCAGACCCTCAAAGTTGGGGATCTCATGACCCAAAAAATAATGTAGACCAATCATGCGTTTTTGTTTTGTTTTGTTTTTCGTTTTTTTTTCCCCCTTTCTAGACCAATCACAGGTGAGTGGGAGTTGTGTTTTTTGATGGTCTGTAGCATTGTTACTATATTATTATTATATATATATATATATATTTTTTGTTACAACAATACTACAAACCCTCCAAAAAACACAACTCCTACAATCCTTGTTCACCTGTGATTGGTTCAAGAATGAAAGAAAAAAAAACCAAAAACACATGATTGGTTTACATAATTTTGGGGGTCATAGGGTCTCTAACTTTGGGGTTTCAAACATTTTTGATAATATAGATGTACTCAAGTCTTTTGTATAATATAGTTTGATGGTTAGTCATCAAAATATATATATATATATATAGAGAGAGAGAGAGAATCATATGTTTTCTTAAAGAAAAGTTATCTATTTAAAAATAATAATAATTAAAAAAATATTAAAATTTTAAAATGTGTGACGTAAATTTAAAATTAATGTAAATGTCACACTCAAAATGAATTATGGGAAAGTTACATACTAATCGATGAAAGTTTTTATCACTTTATACTTTAATATTTATAAAACTTATCTGTAAAATTTTTTTAAACATACATTGACATGTTATTTTTCCATGAATCTACACATTTTAACCCTTTGGTCGTGTGTGGTAGGTTTGACTTTGGAATTCCCCCTTTCAGTATTTTGTTGTTTTGTTAATTAAAATAAAAATACAAACAATTGTGACTCAAGTTCAACTTAGTTATTCGTTCATTCAGCCGGCAAATGAGTGGTTGAAGTAATGGAGCCAGCAATGGGAAATATTGTTCACAGACCTGCCAAGCGAATAGCCTTAAATTTTCATATTTGCACTAACTAGCTAGGTCAACGACATTTTTATCCCAAAAAAAAAAAAAAAAACTACAAAATTTCATATATTGATTTCATTTGGGATGTTGACTTTTATTTTTTATTTTATTATTTATTTATTTATTTTTGACTATTTTAACATGTGATTAAAAAGACTCGTTTGAGATAAGTATTTTAATTTTTTTTTTATTTTTATGAAAATAAAATAAAATAATTATAATTTAAATATGATATTTTTTAACGTAAGACTAAAAAATTTATTTTATTTATTTTTTTTTTGTGACTTTTAACCTCAATCCATCCTAACCCATCATGCCAAACCAGTGTGCATTGCATCAACTAGTTAGGACAACAACATTTAGGTCCCTTCTACTAATACCGTATGTGCATTAATATTAGAATTAGTGTGCCATGAATAAACACATGTTAGGTACACCAATAACCTTATATAGGAAAACATATTTATATGTTATGACTCACATTAATTTTAAATTTATACTATTCACTTTATATTTGAGATAATTTATGAGATAAAAATTCAGAGTAAATAACATTTTTTTTTACTATTTATCTATACTAGTATTATAAGGTGTGTCGGTAAATACTTTGTTATGACATTTTTCTCCCCAAAATTATTTTTATGTAACTGCAAAAAATAATCTTTTAAAATATAATCAATTGAAACTCAGTGATTATAATAATTTGTCTAATTATTTCACATACATGTAGTGTGTCCACACCTCTACTATAGAGCTATACATATGCAGGGCCGGCCCTGAGAGTAGGCAAGAGAGGCCTACGTCTTGGGCCCCCAAATTTGACCTGAAAATAGGAGTCCCAAAATATAATTTTGTGTTTTAGATATTAAAAAAAAAGACCCAAATACTATAGGGTCAATTGAACATGGTGTTCAAAAAAAAAGCAACAAGACTAGATTTTTATTTTTATTTTAAATATTTGTAATGATTGCTTCCTATCTTAATATATGAAAGTAAATTTTTGTTTATAATTTTAATGATTATATTTGCAAGTAAATTTTTTGTAGATACAAATAAATAAAAAAATTGCAACTTATCATTTTATCCATGATTTTTTTTTTTTAATGTAAGAGAGTCCCATTTCTAAAATTTGCTTTAGTCACCCTAAATCTCAGGAGCGGCCCTGTACATGTGTTACTAATGTTTACAAGAAAGAAGAATGTAGCAAAACCATTGACAAAAATAAGTAAAACTCCATCCCAATATATAAAGCATGAATACCTGCGGACGAAAGTTTTGGCCTCACCGAAATTACCGCATTGCCCCTTTGCTTCTATCATAATCATTATCTCTCACCATAATCATCATCCCATATGCAATGGTATCATTATACATCATACATTAGTTTTGTCAAAATTACTCAGCCCCCTTTTTATATTATTGTTGGCTTTTTAACTTTCGAAGGTTAATTTTGTAATTGTGAGCGTGTTAGTAAGGATCAATCAGTCCTTACAGAATATTACTTGCCAACTAATTATCAGACGATTGTGTTTTAGTTCTTTCAGCCTTAATGAAGAGGACTTTTACTGGTGGCTTTATTTAGGAAAATTAAGTAAACAATGATTAAATGAAGAACAATTATAACATTTCATTAAGTAAAATAAAAGACTTACAAAGATCTAAATCAGCCTCGTAGAGGTTTACAACAACAAACTACTTGAAACTATTCTTATGAACGAAGTGCAGTGCAGGAATTTGAAGTACAGAAATGTAAAGAACAAGAAATGTAAAAACTGGAAAGGAAATGAAATAGATAAAACTGGTTTTTTGGATTTGAGTCTGGGGGCTCTTTTTGGGGCATTCTCTGCTATTTATACTTTTTAATGACAACTGTCGAACTGCATTTCTAACCGTCGAACCACTCTTCCATGGTCGCTGATCATGTCACCTTATAGTTAGCTCCACTATGTCATATCTACAGTTAGGTTTCCCTCATGATTTTGAATTTAAATATGAGTAACCGTTGAAGCCATGTCATCTTGCATCTCTTTGTTGACCTAGTGCTATGCAGATCTATAAAAAATCAATACTAACTGCCACGTGTTGAACTGTAATTGGCTTATACAAAATATATAGTCAACATTACCCTCCGCACTAATATACCCAATACTTGGTGATATTAGTGGATCAAGGTATTTTATCCATGTCTTAGAACGTGCATAGGCTTCGCATTTTCTAGAAATGCAATCGTCATTCATCATTTACATTAAATTCTCTTCTAATCCTTTGAACATCCCCACTATCTCAGTATTCGAAAAGATTGATACATCTTTTATGGCCAAGCAAGCCTTTTCTTACATTGATCAAGCATATGAAGAGTTATTTGATGATGTTGTTCATCCTCGAAAGAACCTTCATGCATTGATTAGTCACCTTTACCCACCTTCCTATATTCAAGTCATGGAAGCTTTTGCAAACTATCAACCTTTGGACTACGAACCTGTTATCCACGATTCTTTAACTCAAAATTTTGCAAACATGGATATTGGAAGCTTTTCTTCTAACCCAAAACCTTCTGCGTGGGATGAGGCTGCAGCTTCTTCTTCTTCTGGAGCTTCTAGTTGGAGAAGCTAGCCAAAACCTGAGGAATCTAAGTTAAGGGAACGAATCAATCATCATTTTGTCGAATTCATTGATTCCCTAACTTTCCCTCCATTTGCTCGGAGTTCGGTGGTTTACCTATATGTACCCATCGACCGTCGACGCCGTTTAGAAGACAACCTACTCGTAGCATGGTACACGTCTTCCATGCCTACGAAGATAGTACAAGCCACTCATCGTCCAGAAGAGACCCAAGGGTACAGCCCGTCATTCTTAGCCCAAAAGGCAAAACTTTGCTCTTTTGACTGGCTTGATATTGTCAACAAACCCCAATTTCCTCCTTCTTTCGAGATGGAAGCTCATGTACCTCCTCTTCCGCAAAATCCTCACTGAATAGAGGAACTGAGACTTACTCTCTTTGAGGACCAGTTTCTCCCCTTCTATCACCCTCCATCTCCTTCTACTAAATGTCAGCGACAGCAAGCCCAACTTCTACTTGCGGCCTTTTCTCACTTGCCCTTCAATGTTCTCGAGGACAATGTCCCTCTTAAGAACTTTCAATGGGCTTCTGATGTTATGTCCCGGGGTCATGTCCTTAACCGTATCGCCCAAGCAAAGCTCCATATGTTCTTAGACCAACTCCCATTGCTTTTTCATTGGTATCACATTTATGTAGCCACCACTCAATCTTTGGATCAAATCTCAGCCCATCGAATTCATACCCGATATGAAGCAGAGAACCTTACCAACGAATATAATGATTTCAAGAATAAAGACTCTGCATATTGGGATGATTTGAACATGGATGAGATAGAACAAGGGTTGAAAGAAACAGAATTCGAAATAAAGGCCGAAAAACTTTTTTATCAAGTAAGAGCATATCAACTTCAGCAGCCTAGCCTGGAGAAGATAGAAGACAGAATAAAGAAGGAACAAAAGTTCATTGATCATAGTTGGGACAAGTTTCATGATCTTGTTATTTATTTTGTTCCTTATTTTTATGAACTTCAATATGTAGCCAAAGAAGGCTTCTGATGTAATCATTTCTGTCTTAATAAAGCTTAAGATATTTTTCTTTTATTTGGCATGGTCTGATTTTACCCCATTTGTCCAAATCAAACAAACTTAGGGCTTCAAAACCAACAATTTCATCATTCGTTTCTCAATTTGATAACACCTAATGAAATACTGAAAACCCAATTTGAATTTTTCAACTTATGAAATGTAATTAACAACTTTTGCTGGTTTCCTTTTAGAATCAAAGCTTCGAATTTATTAATCCTACCCTTCGAAACTCGATTTGATCATATCCAGTTCCCCAACATATGGTTAATACAATCAAGTGATTTCAAATCAACTAATTTTGTTTCAAACAAACAGTCTATATTTTCCAAAATATGGAAATCTCTTTTAAGAACTGCATTATTTACTCTAAAAAAGTGATTTATTATGTGTATCATCAAACCAACTATTGGTTTTGGCACTTAGAACAACAATTTCTAACCTTAAGGTATTTCAAGCTTTGCTTCGAAGGATTTTACTGTCACTGGCAAACCCTAAAACAGGCCTTTAATCCTTTTGAAGTAAACGAATACTTGAATATTCTTGCATCCTTAGGCATGGAATGTGCTTCGAAGTCGACTTCTTGCCTTTGAAGCTGTTTGTTATTGGATTTTGGCGCCAAAATTTAGCTTCAAAACCAAATATTTTATTTCGAAGCTGACATTAGTATTTAAGATGTGTTTCCCTTCAAAACTATCAATATTGAGGGAAACTCTTCGCATCCGTACTTTTAGTACTTCTTTATGAATTTCACAATTGGGTATATTTTTGAGACCTAAAGGTTTTAAAACCCTTTTTATTTCGTGCTTTGAATTCACTCGTTTGCTCAGTGCACAAACCCTTTACCACTACTGACCCTTTCTTCCTTGTTGCTCGTCACCAATGGATCCTTCTTCTTTGAAAGTACCAACTGGCGAACGTATAAGCCTAACAATGGCTTTGAAAAGATGTATTGAGGAAGAGATCGCTAAATTTAAAGCTGATGGATCGAGTACTATAGATGGACGCCTCTTTGTCTCTAGTCATAGCGACAAACAAGAATATGTCCTAGGTCCTATCTTTCGAGAGGTTCCTGCTCAACTTCCAGCTTTGTACCCTCGTTTGGAGGACCACTTTCTTCTATGAAGGAGGGCTCGACTGGGGAAATTGGAGAATGAACTGACCTCACCGTTACTGGCCAACATTGAAGGTTAAGTGGGAGGAATGGAATGGCAGGGTTGTGCCTGCAAGAGAATGGGACCTACAAGAACTCTGCATCCTCGATGCCCTTCGTCTTTCTAGGTTTATTATTCTTTAAGACCCTTTTTTAATTCCTGCCGCTCTTTGTTTCTGGAACATGGCTTTTAACTTTTTTCAGTTTCGTTGTGGTATGATGGCTCCCACCGTTCTTGATATCTGCCATCTCTTAGGGCTTTTGCCCCTTGGTACCCCTTTTACACCTAGTTACCCAAACCTTTCGGTTAAATTTTCTCTTCCACCTTTGAATTCTTCCTTTAGTGACTTCGTAAAGGCTGAAAACAAAAAGGTAGACCCCGTGGACGATCGAGAACTCTTCTCCTTTATTTTATATCGGTTGCGTAAATTTGTTTTTTGTACATCATCTCAATGAATCATGTCTGAATTTGCTTCACTTGCAAAGGCCCTTGTTTTGAAGAAGTGAATAGTCTTGGCTCCTTATCTTCTAGACCATGTTTATATAGCCTACTCCAAATTCTGTGAGAAAACCTCTTGATATCAACCAAGGAGGTCCCCTCTGGGTGGTTCAACTATGGCTCTTCGCTTACTTTACTGATTTGCATCCCAAGTGCTTAAAATTCTTAGTTCAAGATCCTAGCACTAATGGGAAAAAGTATGCTAGAATTGCCCTTTATCCCGCTTCTTTCGCCTACTATCTTACCTTTTTCCCACCAGCTCCCTATTTCCCCATCTGCCACATTCTTTTCTCCATTTGATGCCAATAAAGGACTGATTTGGCTAAAGACATTCTTGCCTGATAGACAGTGCTTAATTCCATCACACAAAGACATGTGGGCTTCCATTTTGTTGCCAAGGGAACTTTTTATCGACATTTTAAATCCTCAAGCTTATAACAGCATATCTGAGGTATATTGCCCTTCCCAGTTTGCCAGGCAATTTGGGCTTACTCAAGGGATTCCCATTCCACTCTGCAGTCTCTCGAATGTCCATCTTACAGCTAAAGACCTGAGAGTACCCAAATCCAAACTAGATGAGGCAACATTTAAATTGTTGAAAGATTTGAGTGAGTTCAAATTTGTCCCCTTCCTCCCCTCTGGCTTGGCTTTGAAAAGATTTCAAAATCGGTGGACAGCCAATATGGAAGTGCATCTAGCAATACGCCATCATGATTTATTGATAGGGCTAGGTGTGCCTTCTAAGGCTAAACCAATAGCAGCCGGGAACATTCCCTCTCTTTCTACAGCTGCCAAGACTATTCTTGCAGTCTCACCACCTCCTGCTAGAGTTACCAGAGCTGTTTTGAAAAAGGGTATGCATTTTTAGGTTTCCTTTCTTTTAAATTTTTCTGTTTGTTTTCTTTACATTCATACTTCTTGGTATAAGGTCTCCACAAGAAGAGTCTTCCAAGAGAGCTGAATCTCTGGCAATTCTCAAAGACAAACATCAGCAGAAAAAGAAAAGGAAGCTAATACTCACTCCTGAAGAGTCTGAGTCTCAGATTAAAGAGAGGGAGAGAGACCGAAAAAGAACAGAAAATACCACTACAGAGAAAAAAGAGAAAGAAGATGACTGTCTCTCCTTCTGATTTGGTCGAAGACCTTACTCATGAGGCAGCTGCCAAAACAGTAGAGAAAGAACACTCTAAGGAAATAATTGTTTTTCAGAGAGTTGAAAAAAGGCGACAGCAGCAACTACTAAGGGATGAAGTTATTGCTGCTGATACAATGCAAAAGGACACTGCAAGAAAGCAACACATTGCTGAGCATTATTCCCTTCGCAGTTCTCCTATCATTGCCACCACTTCTGAAACAAGTAACTTCTTTCATGCTTCTATTCTCTTGTCAAATTCTTGGCACTGAGACTTGACCTTACTTTGTATTTCTTCTTTTGCAGGAACAACCACTCTGCCTCCTTCCTCAACAAGGACTCATTCAATCTCATTTGAAGTTGAAAGTCCTCAAATTGTAAAACCAATTCAAGCAATACTTCCACCTCTTGGCCCCATGTTTTCCATACCCTTGAAGCCAAGTATTCCTGCATCTCTTTCTTTTGGCTTAACTCCATGCTTTCCTCATTTATCTTTCAACTTTACTCAACCCCCCCTCATCTCAAGCCTTGTTGTTCTTTCCTCTTCTAAGGAAATTCCAACTGTTACTTCATCTTTGATGATAGCTTATTCCTATAGAGAAGGTACTGGTAGCTCTCCAATCCATCATCCATTATCTTTGCCTAGCTCCAGTCCCTCTTCTCTTGACCAACTAGTAGCCAAAACTATAGAGACTACTAAGGATACTCCACATTCTTCTCCTATTCCTATGCAGTCATTTCTTCCTGTTACCAAAGCTTTTTTTATACCTTCCATGTTAATGGATTAGGTGTATATCTTCAAAGCTAGGCTAGCTAGTCTCTTTGACATTCCTTCCACCTCTCCAACAATTAGCAATGAGATTGAGCCATTAATTCTAGCCGATTCCCTGCTAGAAATTTTTTAGAGCTCTTCCTCCAGTGATAAGGCTCCCTTGCCTTCAATAGACTTAGACAGCTACCTGGAGCTGCTGACAATCTTTTCGAGGATTCCTTTCGAAGCCTTATAAAGACCTATAATAAAAAATGGCCTCCTGTAGTGCTGCAAGATTGTTGAGCAATCCGGCATGACTGTTTCAAGTCATTTATGTCAGTCAACAGCCACCATAGATTTTTACATCAACATATGTCATGCTGCTAAGGTTGCATAGGAGAAATTGTTGAAAGACCAGAGTTTTGTTTCCAAAGTTCATGCTGAAGTGTCAGAACTGAAAGAACAACACTCCTCTGTCTCTCAATTTCAAGCTCAACTGTTGGAAAAAAAGGCTTAACATGAGGAAGAGTTACCAGCAGTCAACCAAGCTTTTGATCGAACTACTACCAAGCTGTAAATTACCAATCAAGAGCTGGCTGATCGAAAGCAGGAGATGACCACAACTATTCAGTTGTTTCCATCCCTCAAGAATATAGCATCTATTGTAAAAGAACAATTGAAACACTGTACTGACTTTTGGGCCAATCTATGACTACATGTACTTAACTCGTTATGAAATAAAGTTTTTATTTATCATTTGAGTGTTCTCATGTTCTTTTCATTTAGCACTTACTTTATCCCTTGTGTTTCCCACACGGTTAGATAATAAGGCTTCAAATATCTGGCATTAATCTTCTTGGGATGTACATATCCATTTAAAATTTTCAAATGGTATGCTCCAAAAGGCAGGACTCTATGAACTTAATATGGTCCTTCCCAGTTAGGTAACCATTTACCAAACTTGTGGCTTTTAATCCCCATTAGGAGTATTGTCTTTCATACCAAATCACCTTCATCAAAGCTAATGTGCTGACTTTCTTATTATAGTTTTTGGCTGCTTTCTTCTTTTGGAAAAGAATGCTATTTAATGCCAGAATTCTAGCTTCATCTATGGTTTCTAATTTCAAGCACATACTCTGATGGTATTGCTCAAGATCTAACTGATCCTGACATTTCACCCTTAAGGACTTAACATTAATTTCCACAAGTAGCACTGCATCATGCCCATATACTAAGGCATAAGGAGTGATTCCTGTACTTGATCTTGGTGAAGTTCTATAAGCCCACAATACATCCAACAGCAAGTTATGCCAATTCCTGGGATTATCTTCCACAACATTTTAAATTTCTTTTTTCAAAGACTTATTGGATGATTCAGTTTGACCATTGGCTTGTACATAATAGAGGGTAGAATTAACAAGGCTAATTCCAAACTCTGCCACAAAAGACTTTATCATTTTTCCATCAAATACAGTCTCATTATCAATAGTTATAGTCTGTGAGATATCAAATCTGTGGATCAAATCTTTAATGAATCCAATGACTTCAGTCTAGTCTACAGCCTTATATGGCTTAGCCTCGACCCATTTAGTGAAGTAATCTGTGGCCACTAAGATGAAATAATAATGCTTCGAAGAGGGTGGGTGTATTTTTCCTATCATATCCATAGTCTATCTTCTAAATAGCCAAGACTTCACAACCGCATGCAGATCAGTTATGGGTACATGCCTTATTGTGCCATGCCTTTGGCATGCCTGGCAACCTCTAGCATATTCTATACAGTCCTTAAGGATGGTTGGCCAATAGTAGGAATGTCTTCGAAGTAGCTATCTCATCTTCACACCAGGCTAATGAGCACCACAGATGTCTTCATAAACTTCAGCCATGGCTGTCAACGCTTCCCTTGGACCTAAACATTTCAATAATAAACCATCTGCCCCCCTTTTGTAGAGAGCATTACCATACATTATGTACTGCATAGATTGTAATTTGATTTTTCTGCTGGCTTTCGAAGATGGGCCAGCTAGATACTACATTATTGGATGCCTCCAATTTTATTCTTGTAAGCCATTATGATTAACTTCCAGGACCACATTCCTTTTATTTAAGGGTAGTATTACTTTCTGATATGTTGTTTGACTTATGTCCCTCTAAGTGTTATCCCTTCTCTTGAAATTCGAAGCCTTTTGAGTCACGTCATTAGCTTTATTATTCAAGAATCTTGAGACATAAGTTACATTTGCTATCTGAAACTAAGACAACAAATGTAATGCCACAACATAGTATGGCAACATACTTACACTTTGACATTTAAAGATTCTTTTCACCTAGTTAACTACCAATTGGGAATCTCCAAATATATCAACTACATGAGTTTGTAATCCAATAAGTATTTCGAGTCCCACTGTTAAAGCTTCATATTCATCTTGATTATTGGAACAAGTAATTTAATCCACTCTAAAACCATGTGTGGTTTCTACCCCTAGTAGTGACTTAATCACCACACCAATTCCAGTTAGACCATTGGCCTTTGACCCATCGAACCATATTTGCCATGGTTCAATAGTGATTATGCCAAGTTCCATTATCTCTTGGCTTTCTGTTTGACATGGATGGTCTGCCAAGAAGTTAGCTAAAACTTGTCATTTTACTGCCTTTTGGGGGACATATTCTAGATGAAATTCTGATAAGGCTAGTATCCATTTGCCAATTCTTCTCCTCAATATAGGTCTAGATAACATATATTTAACCAAATCAGTGGTTGCAATTACCAAGACAGTTGTAGGCAAAAGATAGTATCTTAATTTCATTGCAGCAAAATATAATGCAAGACACAACTTTTCTACAGCTGAATATTTACATTCACAAGAATTTAGAAACCTATTAAGGTAATAAACAGCTTGCTCCTTGCCTTCTTCATTGTCTTGGGCTAAGAAAACTCCTAATGAATCTTCTGCTGCAGCTATGTACAACTTCAAAGGCTTGTCACCTTTTGGTGGCATCAGCACTGGAGGGTTGGCCAGGTAGGCTTTGATTCCTTCGAAGCAGTTTGATGCTCTGTTGTCCACACAAAATCCTCTTCTTCTTTTAGCCTTAATAAGGAAGAAAATACTTTAGTTTTCCTTGCAGTATTAAAAATGAATCTCAGAAGAAAATTAATCTGTCCAAGGAATTTTTGTAATTCTTTCTTACTTGAAGGAGGTCTGGCTTCAACGATAGCTTTGGCTTTATTCTAATCAATTTGTATTCCCTTCTTGTGTACTACATAGCCCAAGAAGTTTCTAGCTGATATGCCAAAAGTACATTTGAGAGGATTAAGTTTCAACTTGAACGTTCTCATTCTTTCAAAGGCTGCTTCCAAGTGAAACAAATGTTCCTCCATGGATTGGGGCCTTACTACAATATCATCAATGTAACACTCTAAATATCCTTCAATGAGGTCATGAAAAATAGTGTTCATAGCCCTTTAATGTATAGCCCCAGCATTCTTCAAACCAAATGGCATTTTAACCCATTCGAAGGTGTCAATATTCCCAGGACATCTAAATGTTGTCTTGTGGATATCTGCTTCTGCAATGCAGATTTGGTTATAACTAGAGTGCCCATCCATCATTGATAAAAATTTGTGCCCTGCTGAACTGTCCACCAATAAATCTACTATAGGCATAGGATACTCATCTTTTGGAGTTGCTAAATTCAAGTTTTTAAAATCGATGCATACTTTCATTTTACCATTTTTCTTAACTACAGGCACGATATTGGAAAGCCATTTAACATACTTGATTGTCCTAATAAAGTTTGCCTTGAGGAGTCTAAGAATTTCCTCATTGATCTTCTGAATCACTTCAGGACTCATTCTTCTTGGTTTTTGCTTGTATGGCTTGAAATTAGGCCTTATAGGGAGCCTATGTTCTACTAATGACTTATCCAATCCTGGTAGTTCATTATAAGACCATGCAAAACAATCTTTATATTTCTTCAAGACTACCAACAACTGGTCCCTGTCAAGAGCATTCAACTAAGCACTGATATAGATGGGCTGCTGTATAGAACCTTCCCTTAAATTTACTTCTTCCAAGTGGTCTTGTATCTGAGAACTTACTGATGCTCCTTCTTTGATTCCTTCTGACTTTGAAGCAATCTCCTTACTTTGTTCTACTCCCAGTTTCTTTGATTCAACATCCTTACCCTCCTCCTCATAGACAAAATTTGTCCACAAGGCTTCTTCCTCCTGTATCTCTTGGACTTTTGTTTCAATGTCCAAAGCACAGTATTTATCCAAGGCCAAACATCTGACCTGTTGTTGTTCCTGCTTCCAGCCAATTATCATGGCTTCTTTCTCTTGCTCTTGCATTTTCTGAACTATTGATTTTTATGTCCTATGCTGAGAACTTAATTAAAGCCAAAGATTTGGCCTCATAGGTTCCATCTCTTTGCCTATAACCAGGCGTCATTGTCATCCTTAACGACAAACCCTTCATCAGCACTTTCCTGGACTAAGTGCTTCAGGTGTGCTAATTCCTCATCAGTCGTCACTTCGGTTAAACCATCAGGTTTTCTCAGTATACTGAGTGGTGCCACTCCTTCAGTATACAATTTGGCCTCTGCAAAATCTGCACAAGCTATAAAGGATTGAGGATCTGCATTAATCTCCTCTGTCTCTTCATTGCCTAAGGCCATCATTATTTTCTGATGTAGAGAGAAAGACACACACTTGTTGGTGTGAATCCAATCCCTACCAAGTAGAGCATTGTACTTAGCATTGCTGTCAATAACGAAGAATGCAGTCATACAGTCCCTGGTTCCCACACTCAGGTTGATGGGTAAAATGCCTTGAGCCATCTGTTTGTCTCCAGCAAAACCAACAATGGTTGTATTGGTTAGGATTAGCCTGGGGTTCCTCTTTCTTAGTTTCTTCAAAGAAGATTTCGAAACCAGGTTTACTGCTGCCCCATTATCTACCAATACCCGGTTCATCTGTATCCCTTCGAAGAAGGCCTTGATATACAAAGGTTTGACATGCTGTGTCATGGATGTTGTGGGATACTCAAAAGGGTATGAGAGGTTTATACCCACCTTTTCCTCACTCTCATCTTCAGTTTCCATTGGTGTGGCCACTTTGGATTCGTTTTGCACCATACTCACTTGTAAGTCTTCACTGGAAACTGGAATTGGGTCAATCTCCTGACTTTGGTTGTCATCTTCAGCTTGAAACTCCTGTGGTAATATAAGCACCATATTCACTGACATCAGAAAAAACGAGCCAAATTGGACGATTGGCTGTACCTATTTTTCTTCTTGGCCAACTTGTTCAACTACTTCAGAAGCATCTTCTATGCTACATTCTGGCACTTCAGTAATAGTAACTTTCTTTGAATGGTCTGTTTCTGCTGGTTTTTCAACCAAAAATGTATGCTCAGCCATGAAAGCTCCAAGCATCTCTTCCTCAGCCATCTCCTTCCTTTGGCCTAAGCCGACTTCTTTCTCTATCTCACTATCATTTTCCATTAAAGCCTTTTCCAATCCTACCAAACTGGATCTTTCTTTTGCTTTTAGTTCGGAATGAACTTTGGCCAATTGTTCTCTGCTGCAACTCCTTTTGTCTTGAAGAGTCGACTTTGGATCATGATTTGACTTTGAATTTTCTTCTCTTTTTTCCTGGCTCTTTGGCTGGACCAATGAAGAGCTTTCTCTATTTTCTTTCAGATCCTTCTGGTACTGAGCGTACCTTTGTTGGATCTTCCTTTTTTGGGACCTAGAAATCACTAGGACCACATTTGGTTCCTTTGTTTTTGGATGCTTAAGTAACACCCAATTATTTGGAGCCACCAAAGAAGGTTTAACCATGCTACCTTGGTCTCCAACCACATTTCTTTGGGTAGACATTTCCCTAGGTTTGTTCTGCATGACAAACCAATCTAGAACTCCAGGCACCCACAAACCTACTAGCTCAGTTGTTGAACTGTCTCTTTCTCCATTCGAATCCATTTTCAAAGCTGGCTGTGAAGGCCACTGCTTGGCCTTGACTCCCTGTTTTGGGCCCAATTCAGGCCTTCCATGAGGGTGACCACTTTCCATCCTACATAAGGCTAGTCTAGAGGGCCAATATCTGGCTTTGATCCCATGACTTGAACTCCTTTCAGATCTCCTTTCAGGATGATTGCCCTCCATTCTATAATAGTTAGGTGGCCTAGATTCATGTAGAGGTCTCTTGCCTTTAGAGTGCACTCTAGCGACTGTTGGCTCAATCATTAATGGCTGCTGCCTAATACTAGTTGGATATGGCCTTTTGTTATAAGTACTGGTTGGTTTAGGATGCCTTTGCACATCCTTGTAATATTGCTTCCTATCAATCGGAAGCACTTTCAACCACTTGTAGCTCAGCCTGCATCTGGGACACATTCTTTGCATGACTGCTGCCTCTAAAGAATCATCATCCAGTGCTGAATCATCAGAGTCTTCCCTCTGGTTTGAGAAACCTTGTCCAATAGCTGGCAAACTTCTGGTGTCTTTCTTGACAGTAGTCTGGCTAGCAACATGCATTTGCACATTGACTCCTTCCAACTCCTTTAAGGACAAGTTCTGGAAGTTTGGCACAATAACATTGGCTGCCACTTCTCCAATTTCTGGGAATGGATTGGCATCAATCCCCATGGCCTTTTATGCTTTAGCTGGGAATTTTAGACTCCCGTTTTGAATCTGCTCATGGATCCTGTCTCAAAAAATAATGCAGTTTTTAGTTGAGTGAGACCAAGAATTGTGCCATTTACAATACACTTTTCCTTTAAGTTCCTTTGGAGACAAAATTTTAACTCCTTTTGGTAACTTCAAGAAGTTTGCAGCAAGCAAATGATCAAAAATATCATCTGCCTTTGTCAAATTGAAAGAATATTTCATATGAAGGTCTTTCTTTTTAAACCGTTGGTCTATTGTTGTGTCTTTGAGAATTAATGCTTCACAGATCACAAGTTCTTTCCCTACAATTTCTATTGCATCAATCTCATAGTTAGGATCCCTATAATATGTCTTGTACAATGCATTACTTCGATCTTGTTCTTCTTCTAGTAATGCTTCATACCTAGACACCTTATAGGTTAGTTCCACTAAGTCTCTAAACTCAGTTGAGTCAAATTTCTTTCGAAGCCTAAACTCTAGACCATTTTGAGCCAATCTCACAAATTCAGGCTTTGGTAAGATGATTCTACATTTATTTCGTGCTCTTTTAAATCTGGCAATAAACTGAGTAGCCTTCTCATCTGGTCTTTGACTCAATCTTGCCAAATCTGCCACGGAAACCTCTAGCTCTGTTTGGAAGAATTGAGCATGAAATGCCTCTTCCATTTGTTACCAAGTTTGAATAGAGCCAGGTGTAAGGTTAATATACCATACAATGGCTGCCCCAGTTACAAAATTGGGAACAATCTTAACTTCATGTAGTCATTATTGGTAAATTCACCACACTGAGCAGTGAACCTAGCAATATGTTCAATCGTTGACTGGTTTCCATTCCCATAAAAAAGGGCAAAGTCTAGTATCCTGAAGCCTCTTGGATATTCATGTACCCTATCTACCCATTCTGGGTATGGTTTCCTGTACACAGGAGTTTGAACTCCCCGAGCCATTGGTCCACACGTCTCTCTAACAATATCAGTAATTTGGTCCCTAAGGATTATATTTTGTGCTTGTTGAACCACTACTGGAAGAATAAACACAGGATTTGGTGGAGAACCTTGTGCCTGTGGTCCTCTTGGTCCATAGGGTGGTGGTATGTTTGGGACTGGTTGTCCCTATAGTGCTGGCTGCTGTTGAGGGTATGGGTGACCCCTTTGAGCTTGTCCTGCGAAAGGTGCTGGAACAGATGTTGTGTCTCTTCCAGTTGTAGGAATACCTTCCAACCCCCTGCGTATAAATTTGAACAAAGGATTAGTGAACCCCCTCGTGCCGGATATGGCTTCGAACATGGGATTTGGAAACATCCTTATACCATTATCTTGTGTTGGGCCAAATCTGCCAATTTGCATAGCTTCACTATTAAGTAATAAGGTATTTTGATTTGCCATAGGCCTCGAAAGAGGCTCATACCAAGACTGAGGTGGTGGTCTTTCATGGTTTTGGTTACTAGTTTGACCATTAGTATGTCCATTACTCTGCATAGGCTGGTTATCTCTAGCCAATCTTTGCTGAGGGACATTTGAAATTTCCTCTATATGTCTTGTGTTTGTTGGTTGGTGGGTGTTCATTCGATCCATGAAGGACGTTGCCCACCTTTCCATTGTGTTTATTAATTGTTGTCCCATGGCATCTACTAGGCCACTCCATGGATTCATTGGCTAAGTAGATAGAACAGTGGATGGTCCAATTCCTTGGCCTCGTCCAATATTTTGAACATGTGGTACTTGTTCGGAAGTGCTGGCCTGTTCGGCCATAGGTTCTGATAGAACAGGTATTTCTAAAGGATGTGTTATCAGATTATCCTCTGGATTATGTATTTCTACTTCTCCTTCCACGCCTTCTTCCAAACATTCATTTTCTCCATGCTTCTTACGTCTAGCCATTTCAATTAGTCCCACCGGATGTGCCAAAAATATATGTTGGTCTTTTGGCTTTCGAAGGTTAAATTTGTAATTATGAGCATGTCAGCAAGAATCAATCAGTCCTTACAGAATATTACTTGCCAACCAATTATCAGACGATTGTGTTTTAGTTCTTTCAGTATCAATGAAGAGGACTTTTACTAGTGACTTTGTTTAGGAAAATTAAGTAAACAATGATTAAATGAAGAACAATTATAACATTTCATTAAGTAAAATGAAAGACTTACAAGGATCCAAATCAGTCTCATAGAGGTTTACTGCAACAAACTATTTGAAACTACTCCTATGAACAAAGTGCAGTGCAGGAATTTGAAATATAGAAATGTAAAGAACAAGAAATGTAAAAATTAGAAAGGAAATGAAATAGATAAAACTGATTTTTGGATCTGAGTCTGGGGGTTGTTTTTGGGGCATTCTCTGCTATTTATACTTCTTAATGACAACCGTCGAACCACTCTTCCATGGTCGCTGATCATGTCACCTTATAGTTAACTCCACTATGCCATATCTGCAGTTAGGTTTCCCTCATGATTTTGAATTTAAATATAAGTAACCGTTGAAGCCACGTCATCTTGCATCTCTTTGCTGATCCAGTGCTATGCAGATCTACAAAAAACCAATACTAGCTGCCACGTGTTGAACTGTAATTGACTTATACAAAATATATAGCCAACAATTATATTTATTTATTTTTGATAAATTAAAATTTTGAAAAATGTATAGTTAATTTCATACTTTTAAAATAATTATATTAATATCTTTTAAATTTTTAACCTATTTAATACTAAGGTTATTTTTCATCATCACCAATAATTGGTTATCATCAGCAATTCATTAATCGTACGAATAAAAAATGATTTTTATCATATTATATTTGTTTATTTCATTATCTACTTACTATTGACATTAGTTTTGATTGCTTTAGCCATACAGAAATGAAGATTAGCATAATTATGTAAAAATTATGGGGCTAATTATATTTAACTTAATTATGTCAAAAATGTGACATTAATTGTATTTTTTCTAAACCTCAAAGATAGTGAATGTGATTTATTTACCCTCTATTTTTTAATATAATTACTATTTTTTCTATTTCTCTGGATTTAAATAACACTTTTAGCAATGTTTGAATCATAAATTTAGTAAGAGATTTTAAAAAAAGTCTAAACACAGTCTTATAGTTATGTATTAATTATTTTACCTTATTATACTATTACCGTACTTATTTTGAGAAACATTATGCTAAACAACACCCCTATCACTAAAAAAATTACGATTTTTTAATGGTGTTAATTTTCTTTTAAAGTATTTTTTTTTTCTTTTCCATAACTATATTTTCATTTTTTCTTCTTTTGGTTTGGAGTGTTTTAGGAAAATTGTTAAAAGTTGATTTTTTTTTGACTTTTTAAACTTTTTTATGTGAGTTATAATGTAATTCAAAATGAGTTAAAAGCTCGTTTTTGAGTTTTTTGGCATGTTCCCAAATGGCCCCTTTAGATAGTACTTATATTTATATTGATTTCTTTGCCTTATCTTATGGTTTACCACGATTTATTTACAAAGAAAAGTTTATTTAACATTTTTAATCCTTAAGTTAAAATTTAATATCAAAATTGGGGTTTTTTGACTCTTCTACTACAAATGGATATTTAAAATAATATTTTTAAAAAATTAGAATAATTGTTTTAAAGAAAAAATTCATTTTACTCCTTTGTGGTTTTAGTCAAGAACACTGTATTCCTCTATGATTCAAATATTGTAAGAAAATCCCTATATGATTTTGGATCAAATTGCAACGGTTAACTTTGTTAACTATAACTATGGAATGGTTATAATACACTCAAACCTCATACTTTTTTTATTTTCTTTTTCTCTCATCTCACATACTGTTGGCTACACATTTTGTACTAAGCCAGTGACAATCCGACGCGTGGCAAAGTGAGGGTAATATGGGGAGACCAGGTAGGTCTTCGATCCTGATCGTACACGTGGCAATTAATATTGGTTGTTATAAGATCTGAGTAGTAGCAGATCAACAAAGAGACGTACAGTGACGTGGCTTCAACGGTTGCTAACATTTCAAATTTGAATATGAGGGGAAGCCTAACTGCAAGTGAAAGCGTAGTGGAACTACTTATAAGGTAGCATGATCAGCGACTACGGAGGAGCAGTTCGACGGTTTGAAGTACAATTCGACGGTTATCTTCGGAGAGTATAAATAGCAGGAAGGACTTCAGAGAAAGGGACGGCAAAAATCCTAAAGAATTACTTTACATAGTCCAGTATT
Source organism: Camellia sinensis (assembly GCF_055761805.1). NCBI lineage: Eukaryota > Viridiplantae > Streptophyta > Magnoliopsida > Ericales > Theaceae > Camellia > Camellia sinensis. Next base: position 54,354,047 of record NC_138962.1, read on the forward strand.
ATTTCCTGTCCTTTATATTTCTGTACTTTAAGTTTCTGCCCCGCACTTCATTTGTAGGGGTAGTTTTTTCGAGTATATTGCCGCTGTAATCCTCTACAGAACTAAGATCATTGTAAGTTTTTCATACTAATGAAATATTTCAGTTTATTTAATTGTTCTTATGTTCAAGTTTTCTGAAGTCAAATTACCAGTAAGCCACCAGTAAAAGTCCTCTTTATTGAGGCCGAAAGAACCATAACACAATCGTCTGAATAATTGTTTGGCAATTACAATTCTGTAAGGACTGATTGATCCTTGCTGGCACGCTCATAATTACGAAAGTAACCTTCGAAAGCCAAAAAAGCCAACATATATTTTCGGCACGCCCGGTGGGACCCATATAAAAAAAATGGCTAGACGTAGGAGACAAGGAAAAAATGAACGTTTGGAAGAAGGCGTGGAAAGAGAGGTGGAGACATCCAATCCAGAGGATAATGTGATAACACATCCTGTGGAGACCCCTATCCTATCGGAACCCATGGTCGAACAGACCAATACTTCAGAGCAAATACCATTTGTTCATAATAGTGGACGAGACCAAGGAATTGGACCATCCAGTGTCCCATCTACTCTGCCAGGCAATCCGTGGGGCGGCTTGGTAGATGCCATGGGACAGCAATTAATAAACACAATGGAAAGGTGGGCAGTATCCTTTTTGGATCGAATGAATAACCACCAACCAACAAATGAAAGACACATAGAGGGGGTGAATGTCCCTCAGCAAAGATTGGCTAGAGACAAACAGCCTATGCAAGCTAATGCACATTCTAATGGTCAAACCAGTAATCAGATTCATGAAAGGTTACCACCTCAGTCTTGGTACGAACCCATTTCGAGGCCTGTAGTAGGCCAGAATGCCTCAATATTCAACAGTGAAGCCATGCAGATTGGTGGATCTGGCCCGGTACAAGAAAATGGCATAAGAATGAGTCCAAATCTCACATTCGAAGCCATACCCGGCACCAGGGGGTACAATAATCCAGTATTCAAAGTTATACCCGGGGGGTTGGAAGGTTTTCCTACAAGTGGAAGGGATACAATACCTGTTCCAGCACCTTTCATGGGTCCTTTCGCAGGACAGGTTCAAAGAGGTTACCTACACCCCCAACAGCACCCTCTACCACAGGCACAGCCAGTCCCAAATGTACCACCTTATGGACCAAGAGGACCACAAGCACAAGTTTGTCCACCAAATCCTGTGTTTGTTCCCCCAGTGGTGGTTCAGCAGGCGCAAAATATGGTCCCTAGGGACCAGATCACTGAGATAGTTAGGGAGTTGTGTAGACCAATGGCTCGGGGGGTCCAGACCCCTGTCTATAGGAAACCATACCCAGAATGGGTTGATAGGGTACATGAATATCCAAGAGGTTTTAGGATCCCAGATTTTGTCCTCTTTCATGGGAACGGAAACCAATCAACGGTAGAACATATTGCTAGGTTTGCCGCTCAATGTGGAGAATTTGCCAATCATGACTATATAAAGTTGAGACTATTCCCAAATTCTCTAACTGGAGGAGCATTTGTATGGTATATTAACCTTCCACCTGGCTCCATCCAGACTTGGCAGCAAATGGAAGAGGCATTTCATGCCCAGTTCTTCCAATCAGAGTCAGAAGTTTCCATGGCAGACTTGGCTAGATTGAGTCAAAGGCCTGAAGAGAAGGCTACTCAGTTTATTTCCAGATTTAAAAGGGCTCGAAATAAATGTAGAGTAATCTTGCCAGAAACTGAATTTGTAAGATTGGCCCAAAATGGTCTAGAGTTCAGGCTTCGAAAGAAGTTTGATTCAACAGAATTTAGAGATTTAGTGGAACTAACTTATAAAGTATCCAGATATGAAGCATTACTAGAAGAGGAACAGGATCGAAATAATGCGTCATATAAGACATACTACAAAGATCCTAATTATGAGATCGATGCAACAGAGATTGTAGGGAAAGAGCCTATGATCTGTGAAGCATTAATTCATAAAGATACAACAATTGACCAGCAGTTTAAAAAGAAAGATATCCACAGGAAATATTCTTTCGATTTAACTAAGGCAGATGACATTTTTGATCATTTGCTTGCGGCCAACTTCCTTAAGTTACCAAAAGGTGTTAAAATTCCATCTCTTGATGAACTTAAAGGAAAAATATATTGCAAATGGCATAATTCTTGGTCTCACTCAACTAAAAACTGTGTTGTTTTTCGAGACAGGATCCAAGAACAAATTCGGAAGGGGAGTTTAAAATTCCCAGCCAAAGCTGAAAAAGCCATGGGGATCGATAGCAATCCATTTCCAGAAATTGGAGAGGTGGCAGCCAATGTCATCATGTCAGACTTTCAGAATCTGTCTCTGAAAGAATTGGAGGAAGTCAATGTACAGATGCATGTGGCCAACCAGACAGCAACCAAAAAAGACCTTAAAAGTCCACCAGCCATGGGACGAGATTTCCCACATCAGAGGGAAGACTCTGATGAGGAAGCATTGGATGATGACTCTCTGGAGGCAGCCGTAATGCAACGGATGTGTCCCAGGTGCAGACTGAGTTATAAGTGGTTGAAAGGCCTTCCAGTCGATGGGAAGCAGTATTACAGGGATGTGCAGAGGCGTCCCAAAGCAACCAATGCTTACAACAAAAGGCCGTATCCGGCTAATGTTAGGCGGCCGCCATTAGTGGTTGAACCTGCAGTTGATAGACTGTATACTAAAGGCAAGAGGCCCTTATATGAGTCCAGATCACCCAACTATTACAGGTTGGAGAGTAGTCATTCTGAAAGAAGGCTGGAGAAGAGTTCAGGTTTTGGAATCAAAACCAGGAATTGGCCCCTTGGGCCAGCTTCACGAAGGATGGAAAATGATTATCACCGTCGAGAACTTGAATCAGGCTCAAATCTTGGAGACAGGGCCAAACAATTGTCTTCACAGCCAGCCTCGAAGGTGACCTCGAAAGAAGAAAAACGCGGTTCAACGTCTGGGTCAGTAAGTTCGTGGGTACCTGGAGTCCCAGATTGGTTTGTAATGCAAAACAAACCCAGGGAAATGCCTTCCCAAAGGAATTTTGGAAATCAAAGTAGGATGGTTAAGCCTCCTTTGGTGGCCCCCAACAATTGGGTGTTGCTGAAACACCCAAGGACAAGGGAACCAGATATGGTTCCCGTTATTTCCAGATCACAAAGGAGAAAAATTCAGCGCAGATACACCCAATACCAGAGAGACCTAAAAGAAAGTGGAGAGAGTTCTTCGATGATCCAGACTGGAGAAAAGAAGAATCGAAAGTCAGACCATAATTCAAAGCCGGTTACACAAAACGAAGTAGATCGCAGCAGAGAACAGTTGGTCAAGGTTCATTCTGAACTAAAGGCCAGAGAGAAGGAAAGTCTAGCAGGGTTGGAGAAAGTCTTGATGGAAAGTGGCAGCGAAACAGAAGAAGATGGTGGCGTAAGCCAGAAGAAAGAAATGGTGGAAGAAGAAATGTTCGAAGCCTTCATGGCTGAGCAAACATTTCTGGTTGGAAAGCCAGCTGAGGAGAAACATTCGAAGGGACCCGTTAGCAATGAAATACCAAAATGCATCATGCAGGATGTTTTTGAGGAAATTGACCAAAGTGACCAGGAGGGGAAACAAGTACAGCCAGTCATCCAGTTTGGCTCGTTTCCCCCAGTATCAATGAACACGGTACACATACTACCACGGGAATTCCAAGCTGGAGATGAGAATCAAGAGGGGCAGGAAGCTAATCCAATTCCGATCTCTAGTGAAGATTCACAAGCAAGTATGGTGCAAGATAATTTCGAAATGGTTACCCCAATGGAAGCCGAATATGAGAGCGAGGAAGTGGTAAGCATTAACCTCTCGTATCCATTCGAATATCCCTCGAATTCCATAACGCAGCATGTTAAGCCTTTGTACATTAAGGCCTTCTTCGATGGAGTTCAATTAAATCGAGTCTTGGTGGATAATGGAGCAGCGGTGAACTTATTACCGAAAACTTCATTGAAAAAGTTAGGAAAGAGGAATCCTAGGTTGATTCCAACCAGTACGACCATCGCTGGTTTTGCTGGAGACAAGCAGATGGCCCAGGGAATTCTACCCATCAACCTGAGTGTGGGAACCAAGGACTGCATGACGGCGTTTTTTGTCATCGATAGCAATGCGAAGTACAATGCTTTACTTGGTAGAGATTGGATCCACACTAATAAATGTGTGCCTTCCTCTTTGCATCAGAAAATGATAATAGCTTTAGGCAATGGGAAGACGGAGGAAATTAATGCAGATCCTCAACCTTTCATAGCCTGTGCGGATTTCGCAGAAGCCAAGTTGTATATTGATGGTGTGGCACCGCTTAGTATACTGATGGAATTCGATGGCTCAGCCGAAGTAACGGCTGATAAAGAGGTAGCACACCTGAAGCAACTAGTCCAGAAGAGTGCTGATGAAGAGCTAGTGGTTAAAGATGACAATGATGCCTGGTTATAGGCAGCAAGATGAAGCACCAGAAGCCAGGTCTTTGGCTTTAATCAAGTTTTCAATATTGGATATAAAGTCAATAGTCCAGAAAGTTCGAGAGCAGGAGAAAGAGGTCATGACGATTGGCTGCAAACGGGAACAGCAACAAGCCAGAGTTTTGACCCTTGATAAATATTGTGCATTAGACATAGAAACAAAAATCCAAGAAATACAGGAAGAAGAAACTTTGGGGACAGATTTTGTCTATGAGGAGGAGAATAAAGAGGAGGAATCGAAGAGCTTAGAAGCAGAACACAACAAGGAGGTTTCTGCAAAGTCAGAGGAAGGAGTTCAGGTAAGTACTCAGATACAAGACCCCTTAGAAGAAATAGATTTAGGGGAAGATTCTGTACAACAACCCATTTATATAAGTGCTTGGTTGAATTCTCCTGATAAGGACCAGTTATTGGTTATTCTGAGAAGATATGAAGATTGTTTTGCATGGTCATACAATGAACTACCAGGATTGGATAGGTCATTAGTGGAACATAGGCTTCCCATGAAGCCTAACTTCAAGCCATACAAACAAAAACCAAGAAGAATGGGTTCAGAGGTGATCCAGAAAGTCAAGGAGGAAATTCTTAGACTACTCAAGGCATGCTTTATCAGAACAGCCAGGTATGTTGAGTGGCTGTCTAATATTGTGCCTGTGGTCAAGAAAAATGGCAAAATGAGAGTATGCATTGATTTTAGAAATTTAAATCTAGCAACTCCAAAAGATGAATATCCTATGCCTATAGTAGATTTGTTGGTGGACAGCTCAGCCGGACATCACATTTTATCAATGATGGATGGACACTCAGGCTATAACCAGATCTGCATTGCGGAGGAAGATGTTCATAAGACAACATTTAGATGCCCTGGGAATATTGGGACCTTCGAATGGGTCAAAATGCCGTTTGGCTTGAAAAATGCTGGGGCCACATATCAGAGGGCTATGAATACTATCTTTCATGACCTCATTGGTGGGTATTTAGAATGTTATATTGACGACATTGTGGTTAAATCCCAGTCTATGGAGGAACATTTGTTTCACCTAGAGGCAGCCTTTGAAAGAATGAGAAGGTTCAAATTGAAGCTTAATCCTCTTAAGTGTGCTTTTGGCGTATCATCTGGAAACTTCTTGGGCTATGTAGTACACAAGAAAGGAATACAGATCGACCAGAATAAAGCCAAAGCCATCATTGAAGCCAGACCTCCATCAAGTAAGAAAGAATTACAAAAGTTCCTTGGTCAGGTTAATTTTCTTCGAAGATTCATTTCTAACACTGCAGGGAAAACTAAAATTTTTTCTTCTTTATTAAGGCTGAAAGATGAAGAGGAGTTTGTGTGGACAACGGAGCATCAAAGTGCTTTCGATGGAATCAAAGCCTACTTGGCCAATCCTCCAGTACTGATGCCACGGAATGGCGTTAAGCCTTTAAAGCTGTACATAGCCGCAGCAGAAGACTCATTGGGAGCTTTCTTGGCCCAAGACAATGAGGAAGGCAAGGAGCAAGCTGTTTATTACCTTAGTAGGTTTTTAAATTCTTGCGAATGTAAATATTCAGCTGTAGAAAAGCTTTGCCTTGCACTGTATTTTGCTGTAATGAAATTAAGATATTACCTTTTGCCTACAACTGTCTTGGTAATTGCAACCACAGATTTGGTTAAATACATGTTATCTAGACCTATGTTGAGGGGAGGAATTGGCAAATAGGCATTAGCTCTGTCAGAATTTCACTTAGAATATGTGCCCCAAAGAGCAGTGAAAGGGCAAATTTTAGCCAATTTTTTGACAGACCATCCATCTCAAACAGAGAGTCAAGAAATAATGGAACTCAGTATGGCTAGTGTCGAGCCATGGCAAATGTGGTTCGATGGGTCGAAAGCCAATGGCCTAACTGGAATTGGTATAGTAATCAAGTCATCACAAGGAATAGAAACCACACATGGTTTCAGAATAGATGAAACTGCTTGTTCTAATAATCAAGCTGAATATGAAGCTTTGATAGTAGGATTGGAAATTCTTATTGGATTACAAGTACATGCAGTTGACATATTTGGAGATTCCCAATTGGTTGTTAACCAAGTAAAAGGGATTTTCAAGTGTCAAAGTATAAGTATACTGCCATATTATGTTGTCGCATTACATTTGCTCTCTCAATTTGAAATAGTAAATGTAACTTATGTCCCGAGATTCTTGAATAATAGAGCTAACGATGTGGCACAGAAAGCTTCGAATTTCAAGAGTAAAGATGGTACCTATTGGGATGTAAGCCAAACGACATACCAAAAACATATACCACCTCTAAGTAAGAGGGACATGGTTCTAGAAATCAATTATAATGATTTGCAGGAACAGGATTGGAGACATCCAATAATACAATACTTGGCTGGCCTATCTTCGAAAGCCAGCATAAAGGTTAAATTGCAATCTGTGCAGTATATCATATACAACAATGATCTCTACAAAAGAGGGGGAGATGGTCTATTGTTAGAATGTTTAGGGCCAAAAGAAGCATTAATAGCCATGGCTGAAGTTCACGAAGGAATCTGTGGTGCACATCAGCCTGGCGTAAAAATGAGATGGTTGCTTCGAAGACATTCCTATTATTGGCCGACTATCCTTAAAGATTGCATAGAATATGCAAAGGGCTGCCAGGCCTGTCAGAAGCACGGTACAATAAGGCATGTGCCCATAACTGATCTACATGCAGTAGTAAAGCCGTGGCCATTTAGAGGATGGGCCATGGATATGATGGGGAAGATACACCCTCCCTCTTCGAAGCATCATTGTTTTATTTTGGTGGCCACTGATTATTTCACCAAATGGGTAGAAGCCAGACCATAAAAAGCTGTAGATCAGACGGAGGTTATTGGGTTTATTAAAGATTTGATCCATAGATTTGGCATCCCACAAACGATAACGGTCGATAATGGAACTGTTTTTGATGGGAAAATGGTGAAGTCTTTTGTGGCTGAGTTCGGGATTAGCCTTGTGAATTCCACTCCATACTACGCACAAGCCAATGGTCAAGCTGAGTCATCTAACAAGTCCTTAAAAAAGGGAATACAAAAAGTTGTGGAAGAAAATCCGAGAGATTGGCACAACTTATTGTTAGATGTATTGTGGGCTTATAGAACTTCCCCAAGGTCAAGCACAGGAGTCACTCCTTATGCCTTAGTTTATGGGCATGATGCAGTATTGCCAGTGGAGATAAATGTTAAATCCTTAAGGGTAAGATGCCAGGACCAGTTGGATCCTGAGCAGTACTATCAAAGTATGTGCTTGGAATTAGAAGATATAGATGAAGCTAGAGTTTTGGCATTAAATAGCATTCTCTTTCAGAAGAAGAAAGCAGCTAAAAATTATAACAAGAGAGTCAAACACATTGGCTTTGATGAAGGTGATTTAGTATGGAAGACAATACTCCCAATAGGGATTAGAAGCCATAGATTTGGCAAATGGTCACCTAACTGGGAAGGACCATATCAAATTCATAGAGTTTTGCCTTTTGGGGCATACCATTTGAAAGATTTGAGTGGTTATGTGCATCCCAAAAGGATTAATGGCAGATATTTAAAACCATATTTTCCAACTATTTGGGAAACACAGGGAATAAAATAAACAGTGAATACAAGAACATAAAATAGTAAACAAGGAAATGCTTTATAAAGAGTCAAGTACATTGCGCCACAAGTTGGCCCAAAAATCATTACAGTGTTTTAGCTGTTTTTGTACAACAGATTTTCTATTTGTAAACGATGAGAACAGTTGAATAGCTGCAGTCATATCTTTCTTTTGATCAGCCAGTCCTTGTTTGGTGATTTGCAGTTTGAGGTCAGTTCGGAGTAAGGCTTGATTCACTGCAGAAAGCTCTTCTTCGAGTTGAGCTTTCCTCTCCAGCAATTGAGTTTGAAATTGAGAGGCAGAGGAGTGTTGTTCCTTAAGCGTTGATACTTCAGTGTGCACTTGAGAAACAAAACCTTGATCTCTGACCAATTTCTCATCTGCGGCCTTGGCAGCATGACAGATGCTGATGTAAAAATCGATGGTAGCTATTGCCTGGGATAGGTGGTTAGATACATCCATACCAGACTGCTCAGCAGGTTTGCAGCATTGAAGAAACCCGTTTTTTATTATAGGCCTTTGAAGAGCCTCGAAGGGAATCCTCGAAAAAGAAATTAGCAGGTCTAGACAGGTGTCCAAGTCCATCGAAGGCACAGAAGGTTGGCTGCTGGAGGAAGGAGAGCTCTCAAAAATTTCCAGCAAAGAATCAGCTAAGACTAATGGGTCAGTCTCCTCATCGAATGTCGGAGGAGTAGAAGTGATGTCAAAAAGACTAGCTAATCTTGCTTCAAAAATATCAATCTCCTCAGTAGACATGAGAGGAGCAGAAAGAGTTGCCATGGGAGACACAGAGGATTGCATAGCAATGGGAGAAATGGGTGGAGCATCTTTGATGGTCTCCATGGTCTTGGTCACCATTGAATCAAGAGAAGGAGGGCTGGAGATAGGTAAAGATGGTAAGTCGTGAATTGGAGAGCTGTCAGCACTCATCAAAGACAAGGTAGCACTTGGAGTCTCCTTCGAAGGAGAGAGAGGAGCAAGACTTGGTAAAGAAGCAGATTGGGGAAAGTCAAGAGTTAAGTAAGAAAGATAGGGAGCCAAACCAAGAGGAAAAGGTGCAGGAATGCTTGGCCTCAGGAAAAGTGTAGAATATCTAAACCCCAAAAATGAAAGTATGGTCTGAATAGTCCCTACATCCTGCGTCTGATATTCCTTGGATGAAACTGAGAGAGGTTCCATCGGAAAGATGAGCTCAGAAGTTGCTGCTGCATGAGCAAAAAATGTAAAACAAATGTCAAACCCTGATACCAAAGGCTAACAGAGGAGAAATCGCAAAAGCATAAAATTACCTGCTCCAGAAGTATCGGCGATAATAGGGGAACTGCGAAGGGTGTAATCTCTGGCAGTCTGTTGACTTCTTACAGTTTCCCTTTGTAGTATGTCAACAGCAGCAGGTTCATCTCTCAGAAACTGTTGCTGCCGTCTCTTCTCAGCCCTTTCAAAGACAATCATGGCTTTAGGATGTTCTTGCTCTATTGTCTTGACGGCAGCTTTATGGATGGTATCTTCGACTGAGATAGGAGCTGAAGCAGACACCTTTTTTCTCTTCTCTATGGCTTTGGCGATTGTCTCAGAATCAGAGTCTTCAACCATATCGGAAGGAGAAACAGTCATCTTTCTTTTCCTTTTCCTCTGTATTGGTTGGGTCTGTTTTTTCTCAATTTCTTTCTCAACTTTGCCCTCAGGCTCTTCAAGTTGTGATCTAGATTCCAGAGAAATGAATTCATCTTCTGACTCTCTGGCAGTTACCGAGTCGGATGAAGAGACGATCGCCTTCTTCTTTCTTTTTAAAGGTAACTCTTCCTCTTCATCTGATTCTTCCTTTTCTTCCTCTTGAATATTGGGTGTTCCTTTCTCGAGTTCAAAGAGGCTCCTTTTCTTTTGTGATGGACCACCTTCCACAAAAGAAGAACTAAAGATAAGGTAAAATGCATTATGAAAGACAAAAAGAGAGAAGACAAGGGTATACCTTTCTTCGAGGCTGCCCGAGTGACTCTGGGAGGAAGTGAAGCAGCAGGAGCAGCATGTGCCAATTCTGAAACAGTGGAAGAAGTGACCTCCCCAGTTTCTTTGGGCTTAGTCACATCTAACACTGTTAGTAGATTTGAATGTGGAATGGCCAAATAAATCTCCATGTTAGTCACCCACCAATTTTGGTACCTCTTCAACACGGTACCTTGAGGAATGAAAGGGGTGTACTCAAAGTCGGCCAAGTCATCTTCAAATTTCAAAGCTGCCTCTTCTAGCCTGGATTTTCGGACTCTCAAATCCCTTTTGGAGAGGCTGAGATTCGTATTGCTACAGAGGGGTATTGGAACCCCTTGTGAAAAGTCAAATTGTCTAGCAAGCTGAGCTGGACAGTAAGGTTCAGCAATACATTTGTATGCCTTCGGGTTTAAAGTCCCGATGAATAGCTCTTTGGGAATCAGTATGGAAGCCCATATATCCTTGTGAGCAAGCGAAGTGCAAGACTGGTCACTCAGAAAATTCCTCAACCAAGGTGGACCAAGGGGAGGTTCGAAGGGACGAAAGCGATAAGTAGGAAGGGAGACTGGAAGCTGGTGAAAGAAAGAGAAGTAAAAAGCAAAGGTAGAAGGGTAAAGTGAAGCATTGGCTATTCTTATGCCGTGAGTAAGAGGGTTTGGCTCGGAAAATTTAAGGCATTTGGATTGTAATTCGGGGAAATAGGCGAAAAGCCAAAACTGAAGGATCCAGAATGGCCCCCCTTGATTAGCATCTAAGGGTTTCTCACAAAAAATGGAGCAGACTCTATATACATGCCCTAGAACATGTGGGGCTAAGGCCACCTTTTTCTGTAAAACAAAGGCTTTGGCAAGAGGGGCAAATTCAGGCATAATTCTCTGAGAAGAAGTGCAAAAAAGGAATTTACAAAGCCAATACAATAAGAAAGAAAAAAATTCCCTATCAGACACAAGGCCCTGTCTTTTATTTTCAGCCCTAGCAAAATCACTATAAGATGAGTTAAGGGACGGGAGAGAGAAAGGGACTGCTAAATCAGGATAATCTGGTCCAAAATGAGTGCCAATAGGAGATAGTCCTAATAAATGACAAATATCAAGAACAGTATGGGCCATCATCCCACATCTAAATTGAAAAAAGTTAAAGACAGGATTCCAAAAACATAGAGCAGCGGGAACAAGGAAAGGGTCTTCTGAGATAGTTACCCTAGACAGTCTGAGAGCATCGAGAAGGCAGAGTTCCTGAAGGTCTAGGGTCCTAGCAGGAATAACCCGATCATACCACTCTTGCCACTCTGGTCTCACTGTGGGCCAGCATCGGTGGGGGCGATTCATCCTCCAGTTCCCACAGTCAAGACCACCTTCATAGAGAAGACATTGGTTTTCCAGTCGGGGATACAGGGCTGGAAGTTCAATGAGGACTTCTTTGAATATGGGCCCGAGCACATAGTCTGACTGCACATGGCGACGAGGGACAAAGATGTGTCCATCAATAGCGCTCTTCTCCCCAGCTTTGTACTTTTCGCACTCCGCATCAATAATTCTCTTCAGGGCCACAGATGGGCTCATACGCTCTACGACTGATACTGAAGGAGAAGCCATTGACGGTATGTTTTTCTTCGGGAAAGGAAGTAGAGAGAAGTCGATGATTGGTAATAAAAGGGGTTTGTGCGAATAGAAGAGCAGGTGATTTCAGAACACAAGACAAAAGGGTTTTTAAAGCCCTCGTATTTGAAAATATATTACATGAGCTGTTAAGTATTAAAAGTACGAGTACAAAAGCATCCTTCAATATTGATGCTTTTGGAGGGAAAAACAAAGCCCGGTTGTTAAGACTAGCTTCGAAGTAAGATATTTTGCTTCGAAGCCGAATCAAACGGCTTCGAAAACAGAGAAGCCAGCTTCGAAGTGGGTTGCCCTACCCAAGAAATAAAAATACTTGAGTATTTATTTTTAAAAAAAGGGTTAAAGACCTGTTTTTGGGGTTTTTTAACAAAGGTAATGTCCTTCGAAGCAAAACTGGAGTTTCTTTAACAAAGGTAATGTCCTTCGAAACAAAACTTGAGTCTCCTTAAAGATGGGATTTGGTGTTCAAAACATCAAAAGCAATAACAATGACGAGATGTTGACTGTGGTCAAAACAGGTTTTGAATGTAAGATTGTGGGATTCGAAGCACTGTTTCCAGTTGAAAATCAGCCAAAACTTAACTCCACAAATTGGAAAGGTTACAACTGGCTCATTTAGTGTTTTATTTAAAATAATTAAGTCCAAATTTAAAGGATAAAATTGTTCGAAGTTCGAAGCTCTGAGTTGACTTTTAAAACACAAGTAAAAATACAAATGAAGACAGAGTCAAACAAGGACAAATTTTGTTTATATTAAGATCAGGGTGATTACATCAGCTAACCCTATCTCGGTATGAACTCAAGCTCATAAAAATAAGGAATGGAATAAATAACAAGATCATGAAATTTGGTCCAACAATGATCAATGAACTTTTGTTCTTTCCTTATTCTGTCTTCTAAATTTTCTACCATCGGCTGCATAAGTTGATGCGCTCTCACTTCATAGTAGAGCTCTTCAGCCTTTATTTCGAAGGCCACTTCTCTTAACCTTTGTTCTAATTCATCAATGTCTAAATCATCCCAATAGGCAGAATCTTTATTCTTGAAATCATTGAATTCTTCAATAAAGTTCTCTGCTTCGTATTGAGCATGAATTCGAAGGGATGAAAGCTGGTCTAACGATTGTGTAGTAGCCATAGAATTGCGATGCCAGTGAAGAAGCAATGGAAGTTGGTCCAGAAACATATGAAGTTCTGCTTGAGCAAGGGGATTAAGGACGTGGCCCCTAGTCATGATGTCACAAGCCCATCGAAGGTTCTCGAGAGGGACTTCGTCCTCAAGAACATTAAAGGGCAAGTGAGAGAAGGCTGCAAGCAGAAGTTGAGCCTGTTTCCGCTCAGCTGAGGTAGGCGAAGGCACAGGTTTATAAGGTGGAAAGGTATTCTCCGTGGATAGGGCAATCTTCAATTTTTCTGTCCAGGAAGGAATTGGTGGGGGAGAATCAATTTCGGGAGACGAAGAAGAAGGTGTGGACGCTTCTGTCTTCGAGGATGATACGGGAGCAGAAGGAACAAAGGCATTAATATAATCAAGCCAGTCAGAAGAACAGATCTTCGCCTTCTGGGCTAAGAATGATGGGTTGTACCCTTGTGCTTCTTCTGGGCGAGGAGCAGGGTGCACTATCTTTGTAGGCATGGAAGATGTATACCATGCTACAAGAAGGTTCTCCTCCAGACTACGCCGATGGTCAATGGGCACATAAGGATAAACAACTGAACTTCGAGCATAGGAGGGAAACTCTAAAGGGTCAGTAAATTCAACAAAATGGTGGTTGATTCACTCCTTTAAATCAGGAGTCTCAGGTACTGACCAGTTTGTCCAGTCAGAACCTCCAGAAGAGCCAGAAGAGGAAGCAGCCGCAGCTTTATCCCATACAGAGATTTGCGTAGAAGAGTTGCTCAAATCCATGCTTACAATTTTTCGAATCAAAGGCTTGAGAGCAGATTGTTCGAACTGTAAAGGTAGGTCAGAGGGGAAAATTCTTATGTCTTTGTTTGTAACCTCCTGAATCGAAGGATTAAGAGCAATGTGTTCGTAATCCAAAGGTTGGTAATTTGCAAAGGCGTCCATGACCTGAATATAGAAAGGTGGCTAATAAATGCATGCTTTCGACGAGGAATGGCATCGACATATGACTCTTCGTATGCTTCATCATTGGAAGAAAGAATTAATTTGGCCATGAAATGCATCAGTCTGTTCGAATAATGAGACAGTGGAAGAACTTAAGGATCAAGACGAGAGTATTAATACAGATGGTGTGAGACAGTTGCATTTCTGGGAAGATGCAAAACCCATGCACGTTCTAAGACGTGGGAAAAGGGACTCTAATCCACTAATATCACCAAGTCTTGGGTATATTAGTGCGGGGGGTAATGTTGGCTACACATTTTGTACTAAGCCAGTGACAATCCGACGCGTGGCAAAGTGAGGGTAATATGGGGAGACCAGGTAGGTCTTCGATCCTGATCGTACACGTGGCAATTAATATTGGTTGTTATAAGATCTGAGTAGTAGCAGATCAACAAAGAGACGTACAGTGACGTGGCTTCAACGGTTGCTCACATTTCAAATTTGAATATGAGGGGAAGCCTAACTGCAAGTGAAGGCGTAGTGGAACTATTTATAAGGTAGCATGATCAGCGACTACGGAGGAGCAGTTCGACGGTTTGAAGTACAATTCGACGGTTATCTTCGGAGAGTATAAATAGCAGGAAGGACTTCAGAGAAAGGGACGGCAAAAATCCTAAAGAATTACTTTACATAGTCCAGTATTATTTCCTGTCCTTTATATTTCTGTACTTTAAGTTTCTGCCCCGCACTTCATTTGTAGGAGTAGTTTTTTCGAGTATATTGCCGCTGTAATTCTCTACGGAACTAAGATCATTGTAAGTTTTTCATACTAATGAAATATTTCAGTTTATTTAATTGTTCTTATGTTCAAGTTTTCTGAAGTCAAATTACCAATAAGCCACCAGTAAAAGTCCTCTTTATTGAGGCCGAAAGAACCATAACACAATCGTCTGAATAATTGTTTGGCAATTACAATTCTGTAAGGACTGATTGATCCTTGCTGGCACGCTCATAATTACGAAAGTAACCTTCGAAAGCCAAAAAAGCCAACACATACACATAATTTTTAATATTTAATATCAATTCAATTAAATCACAATTAATCATGATTTTTAAATTATTTATTATAATTCCTCTTTTTAATCTAGCTATATTTTAAATCAATCCTAAATTATTATTTATTTTGTATTTTAAGTGAATTATATGTTACAATTTAGATCAATATTTAATTGTACTTTATTTTAATTATCATCTTACTCTAATTTTAAATTTGGAGAAAATGGAGGTAAGTATGCCTTTTTGTTGTGTTAATTTT
The DNA here is from genome assembly GCF_055761805.1 of Camellia sinensis. Classification (NCBI taxonomy): domain Eukaryota; kingdom Viridiplantae; phylum Streptophyta; class Magnoliopsida; order Ericales; family Theaceae; genus Camellia; species Camellia sinensis. Next base: position 54,369,181 of record NC_138962.1, read on the forward strand.
ACTTTATATTTTCAAAAAATCAAGTCCACTCTAGAAAATAATGTGTGTGATACACTTTTCAATTAGTTTGGATAAAAAAACTAACGGTATTAATTTAGTCCAAAACTACATGGGCCTTTCTACCAAAACAACATGGGAACTTTCTAATTATATTTGAATCATAAGGGATAAAGTGTTCCTGCCTCAAACTACAATGGAAAATGAAATATGAATTTTGCCCGTATTTTAAATTTGTATTCATTGATTTCTAACTCAGGTGTTATCCCAGGTAGGCAACCCAAGAATGGGGGTGACTTGGGTTTTTAAAAATTTTACAATATTAAAATTAACACAATATTCAGAATTTTAACAAATAAAAAAAATAGAATAATAATTATCAATATAAAAGTAAGAGAGATAGGGAGAGAAAATCAAACACTGAGATTTATAGTGGTTCGGCACGCCAGGCCTACGTTCACTTCTCAAGGAACTTCCTTGAGAATTTTTTTACTATCAATTGAATAAATACACCACCCAGTTTGTGGATTTGGCACAGGACTTACTCTTATCTATTGAGCCTCACTCAACAATAAATGTCTCACATTTACAAAATCTCTCATAAAAATAATGAATAAAAATAAGTGGTACTTAAACCCTCTTTTAAAATAATTCTCTCACAAAGAGTAGATATGAAAGTGTAAGAACAAAAGCTAGACTTAGATCTGAAAGTGAAAAAACATAATACAATATACTCAGAATTTTGGAGCTCATAGAAAATTTTGTCTTCAAGTTCTTGATTTTTCTCCACACGTAACACTTCTATTTATACACAAAAATATACTCGTTAGGACGCTCCTTGTTGACGTCATGGCTTACATACGCACGCTCATTGATTTTAAATAGTCAGCAAATGTTAATAATTAAAAAGATAAAAGTAAGAATAATTTTTTCTTTTCCTTTTCTATTTTTTTTAAACATGGAGCCACCGTTTTTGTAGACAATTTAATACAAAGTTCACAACTTTCAAACAAACAAATGATTTGCTTCATCTTGTTTATATATATATGTATATATATATATATATATATATATATATAACTCCATCTTTTTCTTCTTGTTTAATTATAATATGATATAATAAATGTAGTGTAAAAAGTTTAATAACGCACGTGATGTATTCTATTTATATTGTATGCGTTATATATATAATGTTCTAATCAAATATTTGCATACAGAAAAATCTCTTAAATAATATTTATGATGGATCTGAAAATATATGCCCTCTTTAAAATATTGTATATTTTATAGAGATTTTAAACTAAATAAATCCTATCACTACATTTGGATATATCACTTTTGTCAAAAGAAGACAACTCATTGATATCATATTTGTCAAGATAATACAACTAATCAATCATTTTTGCCAAAATAATATAATTAATCAATTTTAATTTTGTGAAAAAGTGAATAGTGATCAGCCTAAATTTTCAAAAAGTGAATAGTAAAATTTTCAAAAGTATTTTTATTTAAATAATATTTAACAAATATATATATTTTTTAAAAAGATAATATTTTGTGTCAAATAATATGTATATTAAAAAATTTAAATTGTTACAAATAATATTTTAGACATCAACAAAATTAAATAATATGATTAACATCAAGAAATGAATATGTACAAAAAAAAACTAATATTAAAAAAAAAAAGCGTTTGATTATTTATTTGTTTATTTTTAATTTATAGTTAAACTAATATTTAACTCAACTAATATTTTTTGTTATTTTAAATTGATTTTTTCAATTGAGTTGTGACCAATAGTTTTTTCTCCAAAATTTTGAATGTTTAAAAGACCTTATAAATAGAGTTTCTTTTAAAACAAAAATTGAGGATTAAATATATTTTGTATTTTTAAATTGATTTTTTCATTTATTCCGAATTTTTGAATGTTTAAAAGACCTAACAAATTGAGTTTCTTTTAAAACAAAATTTGAGAATTCTTTTTGGAAATAAGCTATTTTAGTAACTTTTTGAAAAAAAATCTGATGTGAAAAAATTAACATTTTTGGAATAATTTTTAGCTTTCACAAAAAAAAAAAAAAAAAAAAAGATTAATCTTTAACTTTTGTATAATTTTTTGGATTTTTAACCTTTTTATTGACTTTTTGACTATTTTTTATTTTGCAAATATAAATAAAATAAAGGGGAATGCACCAATAAATCCCAAATTAATAACTTATACACTGTTTAGTCCTAAAAGTTTTCTTATAGACTGAAAGGTCCCATTACAATGTTTCAAACATCAGATTAATGTTTCGAACATTAGATTTCGAACATCAGATTAATGTTTCGAACATTAGATTGATGTGCAAATGGGACTAAATAGAGCATAAGAAAACTTTTAAGACTAAATGGTTCAACTTTTCAGAAACTAGGACTTATGGGTAAATTTTCCTAAAATAAATGATCAATTAAAAAATATAAATCTGATTCCTCACTCATTTTAAATTATAGATATTTGTAATGGGCGCTACGCATACTTACAAGAAGAAAGAATGGCAAATCAAAAAAAATAAAAATAAAAATATGAATGGGGTGAGAGAGGCTCGAACTCTCGACCTCAGGATAACTCAGAAGCTATGAGACCTACGCGCTAGCCAACTGCGCCACCACCCCTCTGTTTGTTGAAACTATTGTTAAAATGATTTTATCATTATAATAGTAGGGGTGACCATGAGCCCAATACCTCGCCCAGCTTAGCCCAACCCAATATTTTTAGAATTTTTAAAAAATATAGGGAAACTTACCGATAAGTTCCATGTCCTGAGTTCAAAACTCACCTAATCCCAAAACAAAATACTTGCACCAATTAGTCCAATACATTTTTAATTGTTACCAAAAAATCCTTTTTTTTTTTTTTTTAATTTACAAACACTGTTCACATCTTACTACCGTCGGACTTCCGTCAAACGGTCGCCGGAGACTCGTCGGAATGTTCAACATCGCCGGAGACTCGTCGGAATGTTTAAAACATGTTATAAAACTGTAAAATTTTACAGTTTTAAACCATGATTCATTCCAGCACCAAAAAAAAAATTGAAACTGCAAAATTTTACAGTTTTCACCGCCTGTAACTAAAACTCGAAAATTACTTGTTCAAAATTCAAAAATTTTCTCATTATAAATCTGTGTGATAACTGTACAAATCTGAGTCATTACAGATTTGTTTCAATGATATTATAGATCTATTTCATCATCAACAACAACAACCATAGATCAACAACTATCCCAAAAAAAATCTGTAAATAGAGAGAGAAAGAGAGAGAAATTGACAAAGATATATACACAAATCTGTTCAATCTAAGCACAGATCTGAGGATGAGCGTCTTCTTGTTGTTGTTCTTTATCGTCTTCTTGTTCTTGTTCTTCATCGCCTTCTTGTTTGACTTTAGGACTGAGATTAGGGTTAGAGGAGGAGGCGTAAAGAGGGAAGCAAAAAGCAGAGAGAGAAGTGAAAGGACTTTTGGGTGTACTCAAAAAGTTATGGGATTAAATGGTGTCCACGTGTTCCACATGGGACCTATGGATAATTTCTCCAAAAATTATATTTAATCTGAGTTAGATTCAAATTTTGTGCCCATTTAAATATTTGGACTAGACTTGAGATAAAAAAAAATTATAACCAGCCTGACCCTTTTAATTATAAAATAAAGTAAAAAAAATTATAAAAGATCAAATGTATATATATAATTCTTTTAAAGTCTTATATTAAAACATTTATTAAAAGATCATATTGATTGTACCATTTGTTTTTTTAATATTTCAAATTCATGTAATAATTAAAATGATCAAAATTATAATATTCCTTCAAGATTTAAAAAAAAATTAAATCAAATTAATAGTCTATACTTAGTGGGTTAAATGGGCGAATTTGAAATTTAGAAATATTTTTAAAGACAAGTTTAAAATGATTAGATTAGGCTCTTGAGGCGGGTCGATTTTAAAATGACACGTAGGCCTTGTATGGTTAGAGGTTACTTGGCTAAAATAGTCAATAAAGATAAAAATATGTTAAAATAATCAATAAAATAAAGTATCGTATTTAATCCATAATCATTTCACTTTTTTTTTTTCTTAACTATCAAATCAACTAAAAAAAAATATCATTCTAAACATAACTTTTTTAACTAGACTAAAAAGTCAAAAAATTAAATAATCAACTAAAATAATTTATTCTCACATAAGACCATATTTTTACTATAATGTATGTATGACACAAGATTTGCCCACCCCTATGGCAAAGAGGTGGGAAGGGAAGCTTTTGCTATTAAATTTAGGGGTGAGAGTGTAATTTATTAAATAAACATCTAATAATAAAGTATGAGGATTTTTTAATCTTCAACATATTTTTTTATCTTTTTAGGGTATTTGAATGGCTAATTTCTGTTTAAATTATAAAATAATGACTGGGATGTATTGTTAAAATATGTCTTACGTGAACATTTTTTTCTTTTCCACTTTTCTCTATTACTTTTTTTCTTTCTCACCCACCCTGTTATGATCTCATGAATAATCTCGTGAATGATCCCATTATCTAACCTTCTTATTTCTTGTCTTTTTATTTTTTATTTTCATCACTATCTATTTATATATTTATTCTTTTTATTCACATATTTTTATTTACAACGTGCCTTATACACGAACATACACTAATAAGAAGACATTATCATCAATACGTGATATTCTCGTGTACTTAATACTCCCTCCGTCCCAAAATATTAATTCTTTATTTCATTTTTCATTGTCTCAAAATATTAGTCCCTTTTCAATATTCAAAGACAAAATAATATGAATTTCTTATTTTGTCATTCTTTTAAATTCATTAACAATATAAAAAGTATAATAATGACAATTGATATTTCAAAAAATATATATATATAGTACTATCAAAGGATGTTTTTGAAAAATTAATATTTATTTTTAAAGTGCAATAATTGTACTATCAAAAAAAGTTAAATAAAAAACTATTCACTCTATTTGTTTTTAGTTTTCATAAATCACTTTTTAGAAAATTCTACTCTTTTGTTTTCTGTATTTTGTTGTTTTCACAGAATTTTGTAAATATTTAAGCAATTTTTTTTTTAGACACACCTAACATAAATACACTTAGAAAGTATAATATTTGTGAAAAAATCTTTAAAAAATTCACTAAATACCAAAAATACAAAAAAAATATGAAAATTGAATAAATTTTTCGTATTTTAGTGTATTTATTAATTTTTTAAAATAATTTTTCACAAATAATTTGCTATTTAGATACATCTAGTAAGGTACATATAAAAAGTAAAAAAATGCTTAGAATTTTAAAAATATTCATTAAAAAAAACATAAAATACAAAAAACTTAATTTTAAAAAAATTAAATTCAAAAAACTAAAACCAAACCTATTGATTATTTTCGATGTGTTTGGTAACGTTTACGTTTTCAGTTTATATTTACAAAAATTTTATAAACTGATTTTTGTTTATTTTTTGTTTATTTTTAGAAAAACACAAACTACAAACGTGTTTGGTGATTGACAAAATGTTTAAAAATAGAAAAAAGAGTGAGAAATGGCAAGTGGTGGCAAGTGGCGGCAGAAGACGGTGGTGGAAAGTGGTGACGGTGGGTGGTGGTGGGTGGGTGACGGTGCGCGGGTGGTGGGTGGTAGCAAGTGGGTGGTGGTGGTGGCGGCGACGGGTGGTGGTGGGTGGGTGACGGTGGCGCGTGGCGGGTGGTAGCGAGTGGGTGGTGGTGGCGGGTGGTGGTGGCAGGTGGGTGGCGGTTGGTGGTGGGTGGTGGGTGGTGATGGTGGATGGGTGGGTGACAGTGGTGGGTGGTAGCGAGTGGGTGGTGGCGGTGGTGGGCGTGGCGGGTGGTGGTGGCGGATGGTGGGTGGTGGTGGGTAGGTGGTGGGTGGGTGGATGGTAGGTGGTAGCGAGTAGGGGGTAGTGGTGGGGGGTGGATAGTGGTGGCGGTGGGTGGCAGGTGGCTGGTGGTAGTGGGTGGCTGGTGGTGACAGGTGGTGGATGGTGATGGCAGGTGGGTGGTGAGTAGTGGTGGCAAGTAGGTAGCGGGTGGTGGTGGTGGCGGCGGGCGGTGGATGGTAGTGGCGGTTGGTGGGTGGTAGCGGGTGGATGGCAGGTGGGTGGTGGGTGGTGGTGGTGGCAAGGGGTGGGTGGTAGTGGCAAGTGGGTGGCAGGTGGGTAGTGGCTGGTGGTGGCGGGTTGCGGGTGGTGGTGGCGGGTGGGTGATGAGTGGTGGTGGCAGGTGGTAGTGGGGGGTAGGTGGTGGTGGCGGAAGACGATGGTGGAAAATGGTTGCGGGTGGTGGCTAGTGTTGGGTGGTAAAAAAAAAAAAAAACTCAAAACTCAAAATAAAAACACATTTTTTGTGTTTTTATTTTTTAGCCAAATTTATAAACTAAGACTACTTATTTATAAATCAAAAATTTTACCAAATAAGTTTTATTTGAATTTTTTAAATTTTTGTAAATATAAACAGAAAACTGAAAACGTAAGTGTTACTAAACGACACCTTTGGAAATGGGAGAGGTTTTTCCAGTTTACGGTGTGAATTATACTGTATTGTTAAGTTTGTAGAGTTTATTAGAGCATCTCTAAGAGCATTTTTAAGGGGATAGTTAAAAACGGCTTGTTAGGTATTTTAGTCAATGTAACTCTAATTTTGAGGTGCAATGGACTGGCTATTGGGCTAGCTATTTTGCCATCCTACTTTTTTGGTGGCTACAATTGAAGAGCCTTAGAGGCTCTCCAAACAAATATGTACGTATATATCTTAGATTTTTGTATATTTATATCTTGGATTTGGGATTTTATATATTTTATAAATATATATGTGTATGTTACAATTTTATATGTTCTTTCAATTCTGTTTGATGAATGAATAACTTATTTTATATTTTGTATTTTTTTTCTCCTCATTCTACAAGTTTTGTATGTTTGTATGGGCAAATTTATTATTACTACAAATTTATATTAGTAAAATACCAACAATTAGTATTTTTTGTTTTAAAAATTAATTAAGTTAGTTTGAATGATTAGCTAAAATAAGAAGTGTGGTTGGAGAACACAATAGCTAAAGTAATTTGATAAAATAAAGAGTATATTTTTTTCGTACTTTAACTAGTGAAAAGTAGAGAGTGTGATTGGAGTTGCTATAAGGGGATAGTTAAAAAATGCTTATTAGGTATTTTAGCCAATGTAATTCTAATTTTGAGTTCTAATGGGCTGGCTACTTTGACATCCTACTTTTTTGGTGGCTACAATTGAAAAGCCCCAGAGGCTCTCCAAACAAATACGTATGTATATATCTTGGATTTTTGTATATTTATGTATTGGATTTGAGATTTTATATATTTTATATACGTATATGTGTATGTAGCAATTTTATATGTTCTTTCAATTCTATTTGATGAATTATGGAATAACTTATTTTGTATTTTATATTTTTTTTCTCCTCATTCTACAAGTTTTGTATGTTTGTATGGGCAAATTTATTATTATTGCAAATTTATATTAGTAAAATATCAACAATTAGTATTTTTTGTTTTAAAAATTGATTAAGTTAATTTGAATGATTAACTAAAATAAATAGTGTGGTTGGGAAATACAATAGCTAAAGTAATTAAATAAAATAAAGAGCGTACTTTTTTGTATTTTAGCTAATGAAAAGTAGAGAGTGTGGTTAGAGTTTTATGAGTTTCATTTTGATAATTCGAATCGTTAATGTGTAGAATTTGTAAAGTATTTTATATTTGTAAAAAATTACGTTGATCAGATATTGATAACTTTTTGATCAAAACACATTTTTGTCAATAGTAAGTATGATTTTAAAAATAATTTGTTAACAAAAATATATTCTGATCAAGGGATTACCAATATTCGATCAACGTTATTTTTTGTAGGTATAAAGTACTCTATGAGTTCTAAATATTGAATAGTTTAAATTATCAAAATGAAACCGTGATAAGCTCCACAAACTTAACAATATGTTCCAATCCACTGGAGAGAAACCTCTCCCATGTAAAAATAGGAATCCATGATTCAAATTCTTCATCAATTTAATCTTTAGCAGGGGTGTTTGCAGTGCGATTCAAACAATTTAAGAGTAAAATTATAAATTGAATGGCAGATTAGCGGATTGACAAATTGTAATTTGAGCGATTTTAGACAGATTAATAGATTGAAGAATATTATAACCAGTTGTGGGGACATATTTTCTGAGTGCCAACATGTGGCCAAGGTGACGCCGAAGTACCAGCCGAGGTGCCACGTGTCCTGGTCATGACGCTGAGGTGATCTCGACTAGGCCGAGGTTATCTCCGAAGATATCGGAGTTCGAGATAAGCGGATAAAGGACAAGAGTCCTGGATTAAATGGAACTTCAGTTTAGGTAAAGATAAGACTCTTAGAGAGTTTATCTCAATCCTACTAGGAGTCCAAGATTAACAATAATCCTAAGTCCAATGGAGCTAGGCTTCTATTGGGACTAGGATTATATTGGCTATAAAAGGGAGGCACCCCCATAGGTCTAAGGTACGCAAGTTATATTTCTGAATAGTGAGTTAAGCACTTTAACTATCTTTGAGAGATAACTGACTTGAGCTTCGGAGTGCCCCTAGGTGGACGAACCACCGCCGGAATCTCTTTTTTCTGTTGCAGGTCGCTCGGGCTTAATCTATTCTACCAGTGCTCTCTAGCTAAGTACTAAATTAGTAGTGTGGTCAGAAAACAGCACACACAATTTGGCGCCGTCTGTGGGAAAGAAAGGAGAATAGATGGCCAACAACGGACAAAAAGAGAAGGTTGAGGACGACATCCCTACTGGGAGTGGGAAACATATTGATTCTAACGTAGAGGAGGATAATTGCAACGAGGAAACTTAAGATCAGAATAATAGAGTGAAAGACGCCGGCCAAGAGAACGGCGTACCGAAGAAATCGAACTGAAGCGGATATTATAACGAGGACGACCTCCAGGTATAGAAAGATAGAAGGGACGACGAGATGAAGGGAATGGCGAACAAATTGGCGGACCTGCAAACAGTCGTCAATTTCATGATACAGAACAACGTCATGCAGCCACCATTCCCGTTACAAAATACGCCGATTCCAGCGGCCAAGAAAGACGCCCGAAAAGGGGGGCAGAAAACGGTTCCTGCAGTCCCTCAGCACGACAGGACCAAGGGACATTCTCACCGGCTTTCATGGGAGGTCGGGCATGAAGAATTAACGAGAAGAGAATCCCATAAAACACGATCTCAGCCGAAGTGAGCAGATCCCGGATTTCAGATCCCAGATCCCGGATTTCAGATCCTAGATCCTAGATCCTAGAAGACATGTTCTCGGCCTAGGTGATTAGGCCCAAGAAGACAAGAGCTCAGCCTAAGTAAGTGGATCCTGGATTCCAGATCCCAAAGCCTAGAAGACAAGATCTCATCCTAGATGATTAGGTCTGAGAAGACAAGAGCTCAGCCTAAGTGAGCAGATCCTAGGTGTAGACACCCCAGTTTTGACCGCCATTAAGACTTGGGCGCTACTGATGGTTTACTTGGTGGTGAAAGGTGTGCAGGGCAAATGGTCGATTTCTTCGGCAAGGAGAGAGTCAAATCCCCAACTTCATACCTCATTTTTGGACTAAAACTATTTTGAATGGTTTTTAGACCTTAAAACCCTCTCTTCCAAAATAGTTTTGAAAAGAAGTTCCTACAATGTCCCAGTACTCGCATTTTGTTAAATATTACGCTTTTCGGTAAACTGAGCAAAGGACAAAGTGGAAACGAATGAAAGAGAGATGAAATATCTGAAAAATCTTAAAAAACACCTTTTTTAGGGATTTGGAGTTGAAGAAAAGAGGAGATGAGAGAAGAAAACAAGTTTAGGAGAAGTTCGGCATGAATCCGGGTAGGATCGAAACTGAGCGGCTTCACCAAAATAGGCATAACTTTTTGCATAGTTGAAATTTTGATGCAAGGCTACCACCATTGGAAATCTTACTTCTGGGGCTTCAATTTGGATACAAGAATGACCTAAAAAGGAGTCCATATGAAGGAGATATGCCCGTTTGAAGTTGGACCTACAGAGCAAATTTTCTCTACCGGCCACTGGTGAAGGGTGCCGGCCATGGATGATGCAGTGCCAGCCACCCATGATGGCCGGCCGGCCAACAATGCCAAAAATTAGATTTTTTGCCGATCTTTTACCTCCAGTTGTTATGTACAAGCCCCCAGCTCAGATATTTCAACCAAGCTCTCTTTTGGCTATATAATGAAGCCATAAATCTCGTATTGAAGAGAGAACTTCTTAAACAAGTTTGGGAGCTTCTCACTCTAAAAAGTCCCTCTCTCTCTAGAAATTTTAGAGCCAAATCTCTGTCTCTCTCTCCTTCTCTTGCCTTTGTGTGCATAATAAGAGCTATACTTAGAGATATACCTCTCTTTTGCCTAGGCACCTTTGATCAAACTCAACTACCATCGGGCTGAGGTTCTTTGAGGATCATTTTGAGCTCCAAAAGGTGGTTTTAGCTTAGAGTTTGGACCTATTTTGCAGCTGTGCTTCAAGGGTAAGCATATCTTTCTTTTAAGCTCATTTTGTTTGCATGCTTATTTCACCACATTTGCAAACTGATTTTGGCTTGGTTTTGAACTAAAGAAAACACTGTTTTTCAGCCCTAAAAATAATGGTTTAGGCCTATTTTGTGTTAGGAGGTTGTCTCTCCCTTTTGTTCCTTAGCTTGTATAGCTTTTGAGCCATCTTACAAGGCCTTTTAAAACAACTTTTCGTGGCCTTTTGACCACTGAAATCCAGAGGAATTTCAATGGTAAAAACCCTATTTTGAGGCTCAAAATAGGAAGGGGTGGTCCCCCCTCCTATTGTCTTGTTTACTTGTGTTGATGACCAACCAAATGTGCATGTGTTTCTACCATTTTGAGGCTTAGTTCAAGCATGTTTTTGTGACTTTTAGGACATGATATAACTCTGTTTTGGGCTGGTTTGGTCACCTCTTACATGCTTCATGTACTTGTAGTGCAAATCTTGCTTACTAGCCTTGTATGCATGATGTTTTGGCTCATTATTCTAGCATATTTTGGCTATGCTCCAGCATGATTTTATTAATATTTTGGGCTGTTTTAGGACTGTTTTGCGCTGCCATGGTCATATGACTCATGTTTTATATAGCTATAGTGCAAATGCCTTGTCTAGTCTTGAGTTTTGAGGCCCCTACCATGCTTAACTTGAGGTATTTACATGCCTTGGCATCATTTAGAATGATATTTTAGAGCATATAGTGTTGTTACACTTCCATGTTTTCCACTCTTTAAGTGCTCTTGAGAGTTGCACCTTTATGCCTTATTTGTGAGCCATTGCATGAGTCTCATTTTCTTACCTTTCCAGCCATCATCTCAGTCCATTTTAGCTACTGTTTTGGCCTGCATAAGGTCTGTTCAGGGCTGGTTTGGCCATTTGAGCATTGTCTTGCATGCCTCTAGTGTAATACACTTCACCAGCTTTGATGCTTAAGCTTTGCTACATACATCACATGAGTTGTTTGCATGATTTTAAGTCATTTAGCATGACATTTTAGTGCTGGAACATATGCCATTGTACTTCATGTTTCATCCTTTCAATGCCTTTGGAGAGTTGTGTTTTGTGCTTTAATCTTGCATTAGCATGTATGCATGCTTGGCTAGTCCTTGGAGTCTCCATTTCAACATGTTTGGCCACTGATTTGGGCATGATTGTGGTATGCCCATTTTAGTTTAAGTCTATTTTGCACGTTGTTGCATGCTTGGTGCATTGCATGTTGTTGCATGCTTGGTGCATTGCATGTTGTTGCATGCTTGGTACATTGTTGCATACTTGTTGCATGTTTGGTACATTGCATGTCGTTGTATGCTAGTTGCATTACATAACATTTTTGCATGTCATGTTGCATGTGTGCATCGCATTGTGTTCAACTCGGTGTTGTGTTTGAACACAAGGTGGATTAGCTCATTTCATACTTGAAGTGATGAAATGAGCCAATCTTCCTTTGGTCTCCATTGCCTTTGATTTCTCATAATAAGGAGGTGGTCTTGGTGTCTTATTTGTCATGCATTTATTGAGTTTGTACAAATTGGACCTTTGGCTATCATGCATTGCGATGCTCGATTGATGGTCTTGGATCCAATTATGCCTTTCCCTTAATGTTTTGTGATGATATGAAGGGGCATAGTACGTACACACCATTGGGAGACCCTCCATTTTCTCTATTTTGTGTTCTGCTGCAGCTTGGTGTCACAGCACACCAGTAGTCGGCACCCTCTTATTGTTGGCCGGCAGATCTTCATTTATGGCCGGCAGTGTACACTCTTGGTCGGCAGGGAGGTCAGCAGAAGCTCCTCATGGCCGGCAGGCCACTGGTGCACTCTTCAGCACTATTTTGGTGAGATCCAGCAGCTAATTCTCAAGGACACCCTGCAGATAGAGCCTCCAAAGAGCATTTGGAGAGCTTTTCGGGACGGAAACCGAGGCATGCATGTTCAAACTTCTTCAACTTGCTGTGGCAGTATAGTTTAGAGTTTTACTTGTTAGATAGAATTGAATTTGTAGTTAATTCATTTGTTAATTAGTTAAGTGATGTAATAATTAGTAAGTAGATTGCTTGTTATTCAATTTGGTTGTGTAATAATTAGTTTAATTAGTGTAGCTAGTTGGCTAATTCATTCGGACCCTCCGTCGAGAGGGTGAATTTTGTAATAAGTGTGCATGAGTGTGTGAATGTCTTCCAACCCCACGTCTTTCTCCCTTTTACTTAACCGCTTACGATGGTTAGTTCTAGGTCATATTTCAATTAGCATCCTTATTCTTGCATGCGTGCATCCATTCATCTCTCTTGCATGCACCGGACTCGGCGCATCATACAAGGTGCATTGTATTTCAATACCAATTTGAATACATGTTATCAAGTTACATTTCATATGCCATCTTAGAATAGCCGAGCCTATTTTAGTTACATTTTGCATGTGTTGCATTAGGTATTTTAACATAGGTAGGATCATATATTGATTACTAACTAGTTCTTGTTTTGGCTCGGAGTACACTATAAGCATTTATGCTTTAGCATCCTTGCATGAGTGTGAGTGTTGCCATGATAACATGCTTGCCATGAGGCTAACTGCTTATGTGTTTAATTGCATGAATGTCTGTGGATGAAGGTTGGATTGCTTGAATTGGAACAATTCATCGAAATGCGAGTTTTTAAGCCCACTTGAGAGTGCCAAAATCATGTTTTCCCAAGCCCACTCGAGGGTGGCAAATCTACGTTTTAGCCTACTTGCGAGTAGCACCTTCAAACCTTTTTCAAACGAATGTGCAATGTTTTGTTCCAACTTAGGCGATCTAGTCTATACTTGTATGTTGTGCGCATTACGTAGTAAGCTAGCTAATAAATCGGAATAAGAACACATGTGTTTTCAAAAATAAGATAACATGTTAGTAAAGGCCGATCTTTGATCGGGCGAGCGGGGGTGCTCATCTCATGACGTTCCCCTCTCGTACCCAAGTTCCCGAGCCGAGGTAATTTTGGTGATGACAGACACGTGGCCTTAGGCACGAGTCAGGGTTTCCTAAATTTTCCAAAAATAAAATATTTAGGTGGCGACTTTGTATCCGGCAAAGCAGTCCATGTTTAGCACTTCTTTATAAAAATCAGTTTTCCAAAACGATTTGCTGGATTTGGACTTTTTGGTGATTTATCGATCTTGCATTGCACTTTGCGAGATTAGATTTAGAACCGTGACATTGAGTCCGAACTGTAGTAGTCCAATGAACAAAACAGATTTCGCGCCGTCCCGCGCGGAACCTGGGACGTTCGGGCACGTCTACAGTTTCTGGCGACTCTGCTGGGGATTTAGAGAACTTGACTTGAACTCATGGTATCTTGTTTTGATTACACTTATGTGTCTCTTTGCATTGCTCGAGCGTGGACCCCTGTTTCAACAAATTTTGAAAAGTGTTTTAAAATACATCTTCGCATCCTCATTTTATCCTAGGCATTCCTAGGCCTAGTTTAAGGCATCTTAATGAGGTTATTGATGTACCGAGTCAAGATAGGGACTAAGTTGTTGATTCCCAAGTGTGTAACTTAGTGTGTGTTCGTTCTGTAACTGTGTAGGGTTGGCATCCGAGGACGCTCACTAGCTGCTTATAGCCCAGTGCTCTGTGAGTAACAATATTGTAAAGATATGTTCAATCATGAATATTTTCTGCATGATCTACTGTACTGCTTTCTGAAATGATATTTCTTACTGAATGAATGATTATCCTATATGTAAACTGAATTCGTGGCATCCATAGCAATCTACTATTACTGTACTATTACTGCTACTGTTACAGAGATCTCTGCCGGTTCCCATGTTTGGAACCATTACTGTTTACTGTTATGATGGCCATCAACTGACTGTTCGGTCCGTTAAGACCTACTGTACTGTTTTGCTGTTGGATGTACCTGTAGACATCCCCGAACGCCCCGGGAGGACGAGTCCCCCCATTCTGTTCGTTTTGTGGGTCTACTACAGTTCAGGACTCTCAAATTGTCACGGTTCTTAATCTGAACCAAGGAGTCCAAATCTGGCAAATCGTTTTGAGAAACAGATTTTTTTAAAAAAATGCCAAACATGGACTGCTTTTCCAGATACAGAGTCGCCACCTAAATATTTTTTATGGGGAATTTAGGAAACCCTGACTCGGTGCCAAAGGCCACGTGTCCGTCATCACCAAAGTTGCCTCAGCTCGGGAGCTTGGGTACGATTGGGGAAGGTCAACTATGAGCACCCCCTCTCGCCCGATCCAAAGATCGTCCTCTACTAACCGTGATATCCGTTTTTGAAAACGTTATGTGTTCTTATTCCATTTGTTAGCCTAGAATTACTATGTTATGCGCACAGCAAACAAGTATAGACCAAATCGCCTAAATTGGAACAAAACATTTCATGCTTGTTTTGAAAATGGTTTGCTACTCGCAAGTAGGTTGAAATGCAGATTTTGCCACCCTCAAGTGGGCTTTAGAAAAGATGGTTTTGCCACTATCTAGTGGGCTTAAAACTCACAGTTTTAATGCATTATTCCAATTTAGGTAATTCGACCTCCACCCACAGGCATTCAAGCAATTATATCACATAAGCAGCTAGCCTCATGGTAATCATGCTATCATGTTAACGTTCACACTCATGTGAGATGCTAAAGCATAAAGAGCTCACCTAGTATTCCGTGCCAAAACAAGAACATGTTAGCAATCATGCATGATTCAAGTCCATGTTTAAATGCCTAATGCAACGCATACGGAATGTCACTAGAGTAGGCTCGGCTAGTCTATAAATGACATGTGAAAATGCACAAGTAGCACGTATTCAAGTTAGATTTGAAATACTTATGCAGTTAGTATGATGCGCCGAGCCTGGTGCATGCAAGACTAATGAATGATGCACGCATGCATAGCATAAGGTATGCTAAAGTAAATATGTCCTAATACTAACCCTCAAAGCAGGTAAGTAAAAGGGAGAAAGAAGTGGGGGTTGGAAGACATGCACACACGTACCCACACTTATTACAAATTTACCCTCGCTCGGAGGGTCCAAAAGAATAATACAAATTAATTAACCTACAAGCTAATTAATTATTACAGACTACCTAATTAATTAAGCAAATTAACTAAGCTTAAGAAAGCAGTAAAGGCCTCGGGAAGAGGATCCAATGCGCGCGTGCTCGGGTTTGCTCAGAAATCCAACGCCATGCACAAGTTTGCCTCTGCTTTGACTGTTCTGCTTCTCTGAAAATTGCACAACTCCCAAGGTTGCTTCTCTGAGTGTTGTGGAACACTACCGGCTGAGTGAGAACTCCACCGGCCATGGAGAATGGTCACCAGCCACAAACATATGCTCTCGGCCAAACCTGTTTTGCCGGTCGACACCCAACACTGCCGGCCGGCCAATTCTTCCTGCTGAAACCTGTTTGACAGCAGCAGAGGGCAGGCAAGGCATGGTAATGTATTTCAAGCAAATGTATGCACCAACCACACTCCTTATCATGTTTATGACTCAAAGGAGGATGGGCCTCGATTCTCGAGCCACCAATCACGCATTTCCATGCATGATGGCCCAAGGGACCAAGTATGCATTTTGATTTCAAATGCAATGCACACATACAAACCAAGGCCCAATCCCCATCACTAGATCAAGGGACAAGGCATGCATGCTAGATGGAATACAACCTAGGCATGCAAACTAGTATGCTATATGAACATGGGGGAAGTATGCAACAAAATGCAATATAGCTAAGCATGTGTCAACAATGCAAGTAATGAGCATGCAAACATTATGTAACCGAAGCATGCAAGCATGTAGCAATGTGATCACATTTGAACAACATGCGAAAGGTGAACTTAGACCAATATGGACAAGCCTCGGCCATGTCTAAATAGGAAGCCAAAATGCTATGGAATGGAGACAAATACACACACAAACAATGCATGCAAGAATGGCCCAACGCTTAAGCATTAAAGAACATCTTTTAAGCACACTTAAAAGAGGATAATCATGGACAAATGGCATGCACATCAAACTCTAAAAATCATGTTAAGATGATACCAAATCCAACTACCAATGCAAGCAAGTCATGCAACCAAGCCCAAGAACTTAAACTATGGTTAAATGACACATGAAGCAAATGACCAAAGTGGACCAAAACAGTCCCAAATCATGTTAAGGCAAGTCCTAAAAACCACCTAGATGGCATCTAAATGATCTACACATGGAGGCATGCACAAATGCTTAAACATGGAGCATACAACACAACCTCTTAGAGGCATCAAAGAGGCATCAAAGGCAAGGATACAAGCATGTTATAAGGACTGAAATAACATGATAAGTGGTTCCAAATCACTGAAACAATGCAAGTAATGCATGCTAGAGAGGCCAAAGCTTAAGGCATTCAAGAGGGATTACATGGTAGCTATACAAACCAAGACATGAATGACTCAAATGACCTAAAACAGTCCCTTAGCACATCAAAATATGCATGTAAGCTTCACAAGGCTAAGCCTAAATCATGCTAGAACAAGGGTCTACACCTAAAGCATGTTAAGGCAAAAATGTGGCATTACAAGACATGTATGCAAGGCATGCAAGGTGTGTCCAAACCAACTAAAAACAGAGGCATATTATGACATAATAAGCACAAAAATCAGTTAAAGCATGGCCAACATACACTTAAACAAGATGCTCCCTCAAGAGGCAAAAATAGCCATTTTCAAGGACAACAAGAAGAGGGGGTGGCCCTCTCCTTCTTAGGGCCTCAAGGCACCATCCTCACCTCTAAAATCCCTCAAGATTTTAGTGGTGAGGAGGCCCAAACACAATGGTCCCGGAGCTCAACCGAAATGGCACAAAACAAAGGCCAAACAAGCCTTAAGAGGGGTCAAACAACCCCAAAGCTTAAAACACCCTTAACAAAATATTTAGAGCACTAAAAAACAAGGCTTTTCTATGCTATATGCTAAGCTCAAAAATAGATGCAAGATAGGATAAAAAGCTTTGCGAAAAAGGGGTAAAAAGGGACAAAAGTCTTACCCTTGTAGCACAGCAACAAATCAGCAACTTTTGGACCAAAAAAAGGCTTCAAATCACCCCAAGAATCACCTCCAAGAATCTCAGCTCAATAAGGGGAGTAGAGAACTAGGTGTTTGTATGCAAAAGTGCAAAGAAAATGCACTTTTGAGCACAAACAAGCCCTAAACCTTAGAGAGAGAGGCAGAAAATGTAGAGAGAGAGAGAGATTTTTTTGCTCCAAGTTGTATATCTCCTCCTCTTCCTCTTGTATCTCTTTTCCTTTTAAGAGAGCTTGATTGATATAGATATATCAATCTACAACCCCCTCAGAAGTCCCACGTCCAGGCATGGGCTGGGGTATGGCCTGGAATGACAACTGCCAGCTGTTTAAAGAAATATCTGTTGAAAACCACATTTGGCCGGCCGGCCATCAAAGTGGCCGACCGGCAGTCAAATTGGCCAGCCGGCCATCACATTTGGCCGATGGCAACATAACACAGCCGGTGGCCTCAAGCCATGGCCGGTGGAGTGTGGGGATGTCCCAAAAGTCATTCCCTGCCCTCCAAAGCAAAAACACAAGTGTTTGGTGCAAAACCAGACACAAAACGATCGAGTCGAGAGATCCTGAGGCAAGGCGCGTAGCCGAGGCCTCCGGGAACTCAAGACGAACACAAACAAGGATGATTACCGAGTGTTCAAACGATGACGTCCAAGTCTTGAGGACGGTCAAAAATGGGGTGTCTACAGTACCACATATAACTGTTATGGTTTCTAAATGACTGATATGACTGTTTAATGACTGAAAGAACATTCATTCTTAACCTCTTTACACAGTTGTTATTCACTGGGCTTTAGCTCACTGTTTATATTTATATGTAGGTGTCCAGGCACCATATCGGAGTTAAGAGCGTTGGGTTAGCTCCCATTTTGTCAAGCTAACCATCGTGCCTCACTTCGAGGTTCCATGTCAGTCCAAGCCAGGGCTTTTTGGGGTGTCTCAGTTCACCCTTTTGCTTCTGTTCTGTAACACTGTTCTAGACTTGTACTGTACAGTTTGAAGAAGGGACTTGGTCCCTAACCTGAATGTTTGTACATACGATGTATATATGTTTTGCTTATGAGTGTGAATATGTTCAGAAAAGTCTTTTTGCATACAGACTGTCACAGCCCATTGGACATCTTTTATTACCTATTTTGGCTTCCGCCAACCCTTGTACTCTGTATTACTATCTTTATTGTTAAGCAGGCCTTTGGTAATCTCGGATTACTGGCCGGTTATGGTGCTAAACCCATAGGGACGGGTTTGGGTCGTGACAGAGGTGGTGCTGCCGGAGCCTGAGGCAGTCTCGCTTGTTCTTCCCTTGTCCTGGCCTCGTCTACTAGGTCTCTTAAATGACCTTGTCTTACTAGGGTTTCCAGATGTGCCTTCAGGGCTCTGCAACCCTGAGTTAGATGCCCAGCTTCGTTGTAGTAAGCACAGTGCTTGCCAAGGCTTCTTCCCATAAATTCGCCCGGCACCCTTGCCGGTGCTCTGTAATAGGGCTGATTTCGGATTTTCTCCAAGACTTTGTAAACCGGGACTCGGAATACAGTTGTGACTGTTTGTGTAGCCCTTAATCCTGTCACTTGCTTGCTGTATTCAGTGTTACCTCGGCCTCGCTTCGGCGAGCCGTTTCTCTTTTCTTGTGTTTTGAATGTTTGTCTTTCTTCTTACTGCCTTGTATGATTCCATACTTAGAATAATTTGCATGTCTTTAACATACACCTTAACTGTGTAGCCTCCTCGGGGTGGGATACCTCGGTTAAAACCCACTAACGGTTTATTTCAGTAAGTACATAGGTACTTCTTTCAATACAACCTTGGCTTAAACTTGTAAATATTTCTTAAAAATTTCAACAAGTGTTAAAACCAATCTTCCTTTAATCATAACCTCGGATTCACTTTAACTTGTAAATTTTTCATAAAATTTCAACAAGTGTTAAACATGACATCGGTTTAATTTCAACTTGTAAATTTTTCTTTAATTTTCAACAAGTGTTAAACATGACCTCAGATTAACTTCAACTTGTAAATTTAAATTTCAACAAGTGTTAAACATGACCTCGGATTAACTTCAACTTGTAAATTTAAATTTCAGCAAGTGTTAAACACGTCCTTAGTTTAACTTCAACTTGTAAATTTAAATTTCAACAAGTGTTAAACACATCCTCGGTTTAACTTCAGCCTGTAAATTTAAATTTCAACAAGTGTTAAACACGTCATCGGTTTAACTTCAACCTGTAAATTTAAATTTCAACAAGTGTTAAACACGACCTCGATTTAACTTCAACTTGTAAATTTAAATTTTAACAAGTGTTAAACACGACCTCGGTTTAACTTCAACTTGTAAATTTAAATTTCAACAAGTGTTAAACTAATCTTAGATTGTAAATTCCAGCTCCCAAGCATCATTCTCCAGCCCTCTGCCCCCTAATGTGAACTTAAGTTGCACTTGGGTTCTCATTAAGCATGTAGCTTTTGAACTTGTTGCCGAGGTCATATTCAAACAAAGACTGGCCAAGGTTACCAACCTTGGTCTCTTTGTTCATCTGACTGGCATGTACTGAGTTCAAGTCTGTGTTTGACTCTTGAACTCTCTTGGGCTGACCTTCTTGTTATAAGCCCTACCAAGTTGTTACTGGTGTACCCCCAACTGAATTGTTGTTTTCTTGCATGTTACAGGTGGATTTCAACAACATTTTCACGCTTTTTTACATAGGCTTCAGCTTCCTTTTGCATGTAAGGCCAAAAGAATCCCTGCGATATTGCTATATGGGCAAGGGATTTGCTCCTTGCATGGCTTCCACATACTCCTTATATAAAAAGTCTTTAACCTGGGAATGATGTACACATCGTAATAGAGGTCCAATTAAAACCCTTTTGTATAGATGGCCTTCTACCGACATGCAGAACCTGGCCGACTTCAGTCTAAACTTGTGTGCTTTATTTTTATCTTCAAGGATCCGAGATCTGCTTACTTAGGCTGAGCTCTTCTCTTCTCGAACTTAATTATCTAGGCCGAGATCTTGTCTTTTGGGATCTAGGATCTGGGATCTACTCACTTGGGTTGAGCTCTTGTCTTCTCGGACCTAATCATCTAGGCTGAGATTTTGACTTCTAGGATCTGGGATCCGAGACCTAGGATCTGCTCACTTAGGCTGAGCTCTTCTTTTCTCGGACTTAATTATCTAGGCCGAGATCTTGTCTTCTGGGATCCGGGATCTACTCACTTGGGCTGAGCTCTAGTCTTCTCGGACCCAATCATCTAGGCCGAGATCTTGTCTTCTGGGATCTGGGATCTGGGATCCGAGACCTAGGATCCGAGATCCGGGACCTAGGATCTGCTCACTTAGGCTGAGCTCTTGTCTTCTTGGACCTAATCATCTAAGCCGAGATCTTGTCTTCTAGGCTTTGGGATCCGGGATCTGGAATCCAGGATCTGCTCACTTAAGCTGAGCTCTTGTCTTCTCGGATCTAATCACCTAGGCTAAGATCATGTCTTCTAGGATCTAGGATCCGGGATCTGAAATCTAGGATCTACTCACTTCGGCTGAGATCGTGTTTTCTGGAATTCTCTTCTCGTTGATTCTCCATGCCCGACCTCCCGTGAAGGCCGGTGAGAATGTCCCTTAGTCCTGTCGTGCTGAGGGACTGCAGGAACCATTTTCTGCCCTCCTTTTTGGGCGCCTTTCTTGGCCGCTGGAATTGACGTATCTTGTAACGGGAATGGTGGCTGCATGAAGTTGTTCTGCATCATGAAATTGACGACCGTTTGCAGGTCCGCCAATTTGTCCATCATTCCCTTCATCTCGTCGTCCCTCTACAAACATCTATCTTTCCATGCCTGGAGGTCGTCCTCGTTATAATATCCGCTTCTGTCCGATTTTTTCGGTACGTCGCCCTCCTGGCCGGTGTCTTTCTCTCTGTTATTCTAATCTTGAGTTTCCTCGTTGTAATTATCCTCCTCTACGTTAGGATCAATATGTTTCCCACTCACAGTAGGGACGTCGTCCCCAACCTTCTCTTTTTGTCTGTCATTGGCCATCCATTCTCCTTTCTTTCCCACAGACGGCGCCAAATTGTGTGTGATATTTTCTGACCACACTGCCAACTTAGTACTTAGCTAGAGAGCACTAGAAGAATATATTAAGCTCGAACGACCTGCAACAGAAAGAAGAGATTCCGGTGGTGGTTCGTCCAACCGGGGACACTCTGAAGCCCAAGTCAGTTATCTCTCAAAGATAGCAAAAGTGCTTAACTCACTATTCAGAAATATAAATTGCGTACCTTACACCCATGGGGGTGCCTCCCTTTTATAGCCAATACAATCCTAGTCCCAATAGAAGCCTAACTTCATTGGACTTAGGATTATTGCTAATCTTGGACTCCCAGTAGGATTAGGATAAACTCTCTAAGAGTTTTATCCTTACCTAAACTAAAGTTCCATTCAATCTAGGACTCTTGTCCTTTATCTGCTTATCTCAAACTCCGATATCTTTGGAGATAACCTCGGCCTAGCCGAGATCACCTCGGCATCATGACCAGGACACGTAGCACCTCGGCTGACACTTCGGCGTCACCTTGGCCACGTGTTGGCACTCAGAAAATATGTCCCCACATTCTGTAATAATACTTTTTATTAATCTTACAATTTAGTTTGATTATGTGGTTTAAGCCCAAAACCACTATCAATAGTGATTTAAGCATATGGTTTAAGCCCAAAACACAATTATTGCAAACTAGTTAAAATTTTGTAATAAATTTTCTATTTTGCCTGTACACTTTTTTTTTTTTAATATTTAAAAACACTCTCCAACAAACTCATATGATATTTAAATATTAATTTTATTTGAAATTATATTTTATAAACTCAACACAAGTAATTCCAAAATCTAAAATATAATATATGTTTTTTAATATTTGACTAGCCAAAACTAGAAGCTACATTTGTTGAGTCCAAACCAACATAACTAAAATAGCTAACTTAATAACTAGTTTGATGGAATTAAAATTTAATAATTTACTCCTTATTTTAGTTTTAAAAAAATAAAAATAGCTAATTTGATGAAAATGCTCTTATTGCAGAGAATTCTATTCCCCCTTTTTGATAGTCCTTATATAAGTTTTGAAGCATGTAACTCTATTTCAAAATTTGGGAAGTGTGATGTTACCATACTTTCAAATGTTGCTTTGTGTAAAATTGGATGATGAGGGTGGTCATATAAGTTGAAATGATTATATTATCCCATGACATGATGGGCATTTTGGGGGGAAAATACCGTGGCAGAGGGTAGGCTACACCAAGTCAAGTCTTAGGACCTTTTTGGTTTTCTTTGTGTTTCCAAAAGCAAAAATAATGAAAAGTTTGAAAACAGCCATCACCTATAGTTAAAGAGCAGAACTGCGCCCAAGGCCGAGTGCTTTCCCCTTCAAAGGAAGGGGTGGCGTGGTATTCCCACGAGAGAGGTTTTGATATTGTGCAATGGGCGTACATTACATCGGGACTCCATGGCCGCTTTGCTGCTTCAGTTTTGCAGCCAAAGCTAAGGATTTCCTGTTATGTGCGACTGCAACAGAGCTGGTGTTCTTGTTCTTCTGTTTACCTATTTTGCTAGAAAGGATAGACAACAAAAACAGAGTTGCTAGGAGAGAGTTGGGAACAGGGAAATCAAAAAGAAAAGGGGTTTGCTTCGAGGGAAACCCAATCCTCCAATATCACACAAGTGTGGAATAAAATTCTAGATGATTATTTCCAACTGAGATGAGTACAATATATAGAAAATAAAGTGAACCATTCTGCTAAAGTTCAGCTGCCAATATCAAAACTAAAATAGGAACAAACCCACTATCTCACTACACTTGGAACAACCCAACAAAATAGGAACAACCTAACAGTTGATAAACCTGAATTTGAAATTTAAATTCTCCTAATGTCAAGTAAAGACTCATTCAACTAATTTATTGCAACTAAAGTCCTGCTCTACTGGAAACATAACATTCCTTCCCCTAAACAACACCCTTGTCCTCAAGGGTAGCTTCAGGAAATCGCAAACGGAGCTCAGCCAGATTTTCCCATGTGGCGTCGGAATGTGACAATCCTTGCCAATGAACCAAAACTTCTTCTCTGTTTTTCTTTTTTCTTTGATCTAGGATGGCTTGAGGCAAAGGGACAATTGTATTCCCCTCTTCAGGAATGATGGGAAGAGAATCCAAAGTTTCTACATTCATCTCCACCTTCTTTTTCAACAAAGAGACATGGAACACCAGATGAAGCCTTGAGTTTTCTGGTAGTTTGAGCTTGTATGCCACTGGTCCAATTTTATCAAGAATTTCGAATGGTCCATAATATTTGGGTGATAGCTTGAGATTTCTTCAAAGGATTCTTCTGCTATGGAATTCCATTCAAAGCACCCCTTTTTTAGCATCTGAGTTAGAGGTCTAGCAATCCTGTCGTAGTGTTCAACAAACTTCCTGTAATACCCAGTCAATCCAAGGAAACCCCTTAATGCCTTAACCATTTTTGGCTTAGGCCATTCTTGCATAGCAGCAATTTTTTCAGGGTCTGCAGTAACACCTTCAGTGGTTATTACATGGCCCAAGTATTTGACTTCCTGTTGAGCAAATGTGCATTTCTCTTTTTTCACAAATAACTGGTTAGTCTTCAAAATATTTAAAGTAATACCAAGATGCTTCATGTGCTCATCCCATGATTTACTGTAAATTAGAATATCATAAAAAAAAACAAGGATGAACTTACGGAGGTGGATCTTGAATATCTCATTCATCAAGGATTGAAAGGTAAAGGGGGCGTTGGTAAGGCCGAAGGGCATTACGAGGAACTCATAATGTCCTTGATGTGTTCGAAATGCTGTCTTAGTGATGTCTTCAGGATACACCCTTATTTGGTGTTAACCAGATCGTAGATCTAACTTGGTAAAAAATTTTGCTCCATGGAGTTCATCTAACAATTCATCAATGACTGGTATAGGGAATTTATCTTTAATGGTAATCCGGTTCAAGCCTCTGTAATCAACACAGAGCCTCCAAGACCCATCATGTTTCTTTACCAATAATACTGGGGAAAAGTAAGGACTTTGTGTAATAACCCTGATCCGTAATTAGCTACTAATCCGTAATTATTGATGCTAATGAGAGAATTAAAATAAATTATGGATTCATTATGTGATTTGCATGATATTTGGCCTTCTATCTGTTGCTTATAGAAATATCTGTTTGAAATTCCACTTTAATATGTAAACTGAAAGCCTTATCGGCATCCAAAACCGAAATTGATTACATCAATGTGTTATGTGGAATTTTTAGAATCATTTGGTAAATTTTATTAAAAATTGATTTAGTCTGATTCGTTAAGTTGCGTTTGGCTAGCTTAATAATCCAAGATGTGATTAAGAGTATGGTGTGTTAAGGCCTTGGTAATGTTGAGTGTAGGGGATCACAACCTTTGTGTGTGTTGGAGCCTTGCATGCATAACCACGTGGGCTTTTTTGAGAAGAAGTGAGGTGTGTGTACGTGTGTTTTCAGCTTGAGTGAGGGAGTGTTGCATTATTACATTTTACTTATTTTATTCTTTATGCTGAGGGAATTCAAGCTAGAGAGGGAGAGAGAGAGAGTTGGCCTCAGAGAGAGTGAGAAAACTCAAGGTTTGAAGGAGAGGAAGGAGGCTAGGAAGATTCATCTCTCATTTCTGAAAATCAAAGCTCTATGTAAGAGTCTTGAGCATATTTTCTGCAGCTAACTTCCATGCACTATGATTTCAACTCATCTTTCAACCAATTTCATAAAATTAGCAAGAGAAATGGGTCTTTGAGGTTGTAGATGACTTGCATGTGCATTCTTGGAGATTAACCTTTGGTTCCTTCGTTTTGAGTTTGAGTTTTGAAGTCATTGCTAGCATGTGAGTTCATACCTTGCATAATGTTCTGGAAATTCATGAGCTCATAACAACCATTTGCATGTTTTGAGGAAATCAAGAAAATAGTTTGGAAATCCTTCATGCAAGAGCTTTTGAGTTCAAAATTGGTAAATTCACGAGCTTTGAGCAAAAGAGTTTGTAAACAACCATGTGTTCATGTTTTAGAAAAGTTTTCGAACTTTAAAAACAAGCCATGTATGAGTGTAGCCATTGAAATCGCATTTTGAAGCTCAAACTCTGTTTTTGGAAACCCAAAATTTTACAGTCCGCTCGAGCGAGGAAAGTTACGCTCGAGCGGAGAATGCGAGCTCTCAATATTTTTCTGCAGTCATGAGCTCTTCGCTCGAGCGACCACTTGGACGCTCGAGCGAACCCTTTTGCATGTTGTCGATACGCTCGAGCGTGGGAGTTGTAGCTCGAGCATGGATTTCGACCAACCAGCACTTTTTCCAAGTTTGCAGGTTGTTTGAGCGGAGGAAGTAACGCTCGAGCGACCCCTCTTGTTTTGCATGTCCGCTCGAGTGAGGAAGTCTACGCTCGAACGGGGACCTTATTTTCAGAAAATTTTACCAAGTGTTCCAAGGCATGTTTTGGCATCCTCATTGCATCCTAGGCATCCCTAAGCCTTAATTAAGCCATATTAAGGAGGTTATGGATTAGAAACACACTAAGGAATGAATGCACTAAGTTCCGAGACTGCAAGTGTGTGTGTGTTTTAATCAATGTGCTAAGAATGAACAAGAACCAACGTAATAAAAGTTAAGCTGTGTTGGCCATGTGAATGTGTAATAATGAGATATGTTATGTTATGTACTTTTGTGATTGTAAGTCAACGTTTGAAGATTGATTAACCGTTTGCTGGAACCACTGTGAGTACCGTTATCGTAAAGATACGTTTATATGAAATTATGTTCCAAATGAAATGTGATAAGCTATGATTTCTGTAATGATATCTGTTTACGTGAACGAACATCCCAAGTTTGAAATCTATTATGGCATCCATAGATAGTCCTAAGTCATGGGGGACCGCATGAAAATGC
Organism: Camellia sinensis; assembly: GCF_055761805.1. NCBI lineage: Eukaryota > Viridiplantae > Streptophyta > Magnoliopsida > Ericales > Theaceae > Camellia > Camellia sinensis. Next base: position 54,395,817 of record NC_138962.1, read on the forward strand.
GGGTCCATGACATACAAGTTTACGAGATCTCGTTAGCCACTTCATTGTGGTGATGTGTGTTTAATCGGTATCCGGAACCGATTACTCTAGTCGGAAGATGTTCTGTGATGTGTTCTATAGGGTGTACCATTATTATGTTCTGATATGAGGATAATTATGCTATGATCTGTTTTTCCGCTTATAATATATTCGGATTTCGTTCACTAACCCCTTTACCTTAATGTTATTCACTAGGCTTTAGCTCACTGTTTGTATATATATATTATAGGTGAGCATTCTAGAGTTCGAGTCTGAAGGCTTTTGTCTGGATTTGTGTTCTGTTGTCAGCCAATCATTGTGCCTCACGTGGAGGTTCCCGAAGAGTCCTGTGTTTAAGTTCCGCTGTTTCTGTTTATTTAAGACTTGCTTTGATGTTGTTGGCTGTACTTAAATTACTGTAATGTGTGTGGGTATAATGTATGACTGCTGGTTATGTATATAAAGTTTTAAATATTCTGTTTCATATAAGTCAACACAGCTCATTGGACAACTATATTTATGTATTTGCTTCCGCTAGCCCCTTATTATATGTTAATCTGTTCAGAGGCCTTCGGTAATCCAAGGATTATTGGCCGGTTACGATGCTAAACCTATATGGGCGGGTTTGGGTCGTGACACTTTGACTCAGTCGAATCACCCCAGAGTTCAGCATTTCAGCCACCAATTTTTCAATCTCATTTTTTTGATAATGAGGGTATCTATATGGTCTCATGCTAACTGCTTCACTTCCTTGCTTCAAGGGAATTTTGTGATCATGGGTCCTAGGAGGAGGCAATCGATGGGACTTATTGAACATATCCTGATAATAGCTCAAAATTTGTTGCAACTCTAGTGTATTTAATTCCAAAGCCAAGTGTGTTGAGAGATTACCTTGTGTGGTCTGCACTGAGAGAGAATAAATCTGCAATAGAGCTCATGTCTTCTTTTTCTGAATTCCTTGGTAATTTCCTTTTCACCCACAACCTTGTTTTCTAGAGCAGCTAAGCCAGTAAACACCACCTCTTTTTCCTCATGACAAAACTTCATTTGCAGCTTAGAGAAATCCCAAATAATAGGTCATAACGTACTCAACCATTGGGCACCAAGAACAGCATCACACCCTTCTAATGGAAGCAAGAAGTAATCTGCTGTAATACGAACTCCTTGAATAATTGTGCAAATTCCCTTACAACGGCCAGAGTTGCTAATCTTTTCTCCGTTAGCAATGACAACTTCAAATCTTCCCGCCGAGTTAGGTGAAACACCAAGCTTATAGGCAACCTTACTATTCAAAAAATTATGAGTACTTCCTGAATCAATCAAAAGTGTTATTTGATGTTGGCCAATCCGACCTCGCACCTTCATGGTTTGTGGAGCTCGTGCACCATAGATAGCATGAAGCGAAATTCCTGGAGTTTCTTCATTTTCCTTGAGTTCTATCACCTCCATGTTTACATCATCATCCTCCTCATCTAACCAACTCCTTTCAATGAGAAATAATTTTTTACACTGATGTCCTGGGCTGAACTTTTCATTGCAATTGAAACATAAACCTTTGCTTCTTCTATCATGGAGTTCAGCGGGACTAAGTCTTTTGATAGGCAAGGGACTTGAGTTAGGAATTGAAGAACGATTAGGAATTGTTTTGCGTGCCTCCGGTTGAACAGTCCGACGATTGGAGTAACAACGCGCCTCATATAGCCTTGCTAATCCAATAGTAGCAAAGAGTGTGGCAGGTCGACTAGCTTGGACATCAGCCTTGATACTTTCCTTCAGCCCGCTTATGAAACAACCAACTTGATGCGATGGTGTCAACCTCCCTACTCGAACTAGCAACTTCTCAAACTGGGCTTGGTATTCTCTTACGGAACCAGTTTGTTGTAGCTTTGTTAACTCATCAAAGAAGTCTTGAAACTGGGTAGGCCCATATCTGTTAAGTAGTCCTTGTTTAAAGTCTTCCCACGATATGATCGGAGTCTCTTCTTTCAATAATTGGTACCAAAGTTGGGCGTCATCTTCAAGGTTAAAGGATGCTAGTGGCACTCTATCAACTTTAGGCGTTTGATGAAAATCGTAAAATTGTTCATACCGGCAAACCCAACTTGTCGAATCCTCAATTCCATTGAAGCGTAGAAAATCAAGCGTCACCGTCATGGGCAAATATTGAGGGGCAGAGTTGCTACGTACTTCGCGATTGGTTCCTCCACTTCCAAGGGTTCGTCCTCCAACACTTTGATTTTGGTTGTAAGAACTTTCTCCAGGGTTACGAACTTGGTTGGTCATAATGTGGTCCAACCTGGTATTCATGGCTGCGAACATCTCTTGCATCTCTTTCATCATTCTTTCCTGCCCAGTTGCTAAAGAGTTGACATCAATCTCCAATTGCCCCAACCGCTGCTCCTCCATGCCTGGCTTTGATACAAAGCTGTTATGAGCAGCTGCAACAGAGCTGGTGTTCTTGTTCTTCTGTTTACCTATTTTTGCTAGAAAGGATAGACAACAAAAACAGAGTTGCTAGGAGAGAGTTGGGAATAGGGAAATCAAAAAGAAAAGGAGTTTGCTTCGAGGGAAACCCAATCCTCCAATATTACACAAGTGTGGAATAAAATTCTAGATGATTATTTCCAGTTGAGATGAGTACAATATATAGAAAATAAAGTGAACCATTCTGCTAAAGTTCAGCTACCAATATCACACTAAAATAGGAACAAACCCACTATCTCACTACACTTGGAACAACCCAACAAAATAGGAACAACCTAACAGCTGATAAACCTAAATTTGAAATTTAAATTCTCCTAATGTCAAGTAAAGACCCATTCAACTAATTTATTGCAACTAAAGTCCTGCTCTACTGGAAACATAACATTTCCCTACATTCAACTCATAAAGAATTGAGAGAATATATATTTTTATTATGAGAATTGGTCCCTACTTTGTTGTTATTTGTTCCCTCTATTATTAATGTAGAGAAGTTGAATTTTGTAATTGCCTTTTTTTTCCCCTTGGAAAGGGTTCAAGCTTGATATTCATAACTTATTCTATCCATTTCTGTTTGGGTTGCCTAGGTTTGGTTGTCACTGCCAGATAAGAATGATGGTTACCAAAATTTGGAGTTCCAGACAAATCTAACTATTATGAGTTGTGAGTTATGGTTTAAGCCGGGCATGCTTATACCATAAGCTCCCCACTTTACTTCTAAACCAACCTTGTTTTGTTGGAATTAAAAAATTGTTATTTTCATATGGTTTTCTCTATTGTTGAGGCAGCAATCATTTTTGAAAATTTAAAAATATATTTTTTGGTTTTTGTTTTTGTCAAACTAGTTTCTGATTTTTTTAAAAAATTCAAAAAACAAGTTCTTAAAACTCAACCAAACTGTGGGTTGCATTTTTTTTCTTGTTTACCTCAGAAGCAGTTATCAAAACAAAATCAAATGCACTGAAAGTTAAATAGAGAAAACTTTACTTGTCGTGAAAGTGGTTGTGGTAATTGTTATAGTTAATGTTGTTGGGTATACCTCCTTATTGGAGTGTGGGACCCAATTGGTTTGTTAAAGAATTTTAATTTGACTTGATTTAGGTATAATATATTTTTATATATTATATTTGTGGAGACCCAATCTAATTTGGAAACAACTAAGGTTTGATAATAAATCCTAGATTCACAATATTATGATGGGTGTATTGTTTGTTCTTTGCAAAAAGTGGTGGCTGCTATATACCAATTCTAGTGCTTCGGTAACAGTGCTGAAGAGTGAAGATTTGTCAAGGATACTTGATTTGTTGATGGTTATGTTGCCTCTGTTCTGAAGTTGATTTGGTACATTATTTTGGGTCTTCTTCAACTCTGGTTCCGAAGATTTTGGTGAGGTCTTTTCTCTTGTTTATTTGTGATTATTTGGAATTAACCTAAGGGTGGTTTTGTGAGACTATTCGTGTCTCGTTTGTAATCGCTTAGAACTTATTTGGTTGATAGTGGAATCGGATTTCGATCCCGTGGACGTACCTCACATTGAGGGAACCACGTAAAAATTCTTGTGTTGCCTTTGATTTAATTTTTTCGCATTAGTTTTTATTCCCATTGATTGATTTACTTGTGGGGAATCACATATTTTCCCTAACAACTGGTATCAGAGCTTACAATTTATTTGGGTTTATATATTTGTGTAAATCAATGGAGTGGAATGTGGGTTGTATGTCTAGCTTCAATGGAAGTAACTGGGTGTAGACGTCCCCCGAACGCCCCGGGAGGGTTAAGTCCCGTTCTGTTCATTTGGGGTCACTACAGCTCGGACTCTTGAAATGTCACGGTTCCTAATCTGAACCAAAGAGTCCAAATTCGGAAAATTGTTTTGAGAAACTGATTTTTGAAAAAAGTAGTGCCAAATATGGACTGCTTTGCCAGATACAGAGTCGCCACCTAAATATTTTATTTTGGGAAATTTAGGAAACCCTGACTCGGTGCCAGAAGGTCGCGTGTCCGTCGTCACCAAAGTTGCCTCGGCTCGGGAGCTTGGGTACGATTGGGGAAGGTCACTTCGTGAGCACCCCCGCTCGCCCGGTCATAGACCGGCCTCTACTAACCATGATATCAATTTTTAAAAACATTGTGAGTTCTTATTCCGGTTATTAGCCTAGGTTACTATGTGATGCTCACAGCATATAAGTATAGACTGGATCGCCTGATTTGGAACAAAACATTTCATGCTTGTTTTTGAAAATGGTTTGCTACCCGCAGGTAAACTTGAAACACTTGATGATTTATTCCAATTCAGATAACCCAACCTTCACCCACAGGCATTCAGGCAGTTATATCAGATAAGCACATAGCCTCATGGTAAGCATGCTATTCATGGCAGCACTCACACGCATGCAAGGATGCTAAAGCATAAAACTCACCGAGTACTCCAAGCCAAAATAGAAACTCATTAGAAATCATGCATGATCCTAATTATACAAAAATGCCTAATGCAACACATGCAAAATGCAATTATAGCAGGCTCGGCTGTTCTAAGATGGCATATGAAATGTTACAACTATCATGTATTCAACTTTGAAATTGAAAGTACAATGCAGTTAGTATGATGCGCCGAGCCCGGTGCATGTAATACAGATGAATGAATGCAAACATGCTGTCATACTGTATGCTAATTTAAATATGTCCTAATCTAACCATCATAAGCGGATAAATAAAAGGGAGAAAGACGTGGGGTTGGAAGACATACATCACACTCACGCACACTTATTACAGTTGTGCCCTCGCGCAGAGGATCCGAATAAATATACAGTCCCAATATTACAGTCCCGAATAAAAGAATGTTACAATCCAAAATATTACAAAATTCTAATTAATTAATGAATTAACTAAGAAAGCAAATAAAACTGGCGTGCAAGCCAGGGACTGCCTTGCTTCTGATGGATGATGCATGTCCGGATTGTCTTGCGCGGAAATCCACCGGAATGCCCCAATTAGCCTCTGTTTACACATGTTCTTGGAATGCGTGCCAAGTCCCAAAAAGTTGCTGACTCTGCGTTTTGCTGCAACAGAGAGCAGGAAAGGGGCATAGCAATGTATTTGCACAGATATATGCATGTCTCGATCCTCGTGCCACCAATCACGCATATCGAGGCATGATGGCCGAGGAATCGAAATGCACAACTCAATATAGGATGAATGCACATGAAACTACAGCTAAAACCTAACTCCATCATGGATAATCTGGAGTGTTGGCGATTGGGGAATTGAGACACATTCCGTCACTCGGAGTACGAAATGTACCTCGTTTCCCGTGCCCGGGCTAACTCCTATTCCGAACACGATGCAATATGCATGATATGCATGAAATGCAACTAAGATGCCATCCTAACATATACAATGCTATGGAAATAAAATGCTATGAAAATGAGATGCCTTGAAATGCGTGCACACGGACACGCAAACCGAGGCAATGGTAAATGCAGTGAAAATGAGATGCCTCGAAATGCGTGCACACGGGCACGCAAACCGAGGCAATGGTAAATGCAATGAAAATGAGATGTCTCGAAATGCGTGCACACGGGCACGCAAACCGAGGCAATGGTAAATGCAATGAAAATGAGATGCCTCGAAATGCGTGCACACGGGCACGCAAACCGAGGCGATGATAAATGCAATGAAAATGATATGCCTCGAAATACGTGCACACAGGTACGCAAACCGAGGCGATGATATGTGTCTCGAAATACGTGCACGCGGGCACGCAAACTGAGGCGGTGGCAAAATGTTATGAAATGATATGGAAATGACAAATGGGCTTATACCAACATGAGTGAGCCTCAGCCACACTCACATAGGATGCCGGCGGATAAAAATGGAGTGCCTCGAAATGCGTGCACACGGGCACGCAAATCGAGGCGGTGACAAAATGTTATGAAATGATATGGAAATGACAAATGGGCTTATACCAACATGAGTGAGCCCCAGCCACACTCACATAGGATGCCGGCGGATAAAAATGAAGTGTCTCAAAATGCGTGCACACGGGCACGCAAACCGAGGCGGTGACAAAATGTTATGAAATGATATGGAAATGACAAATGGGCTTATACCAACATGAGTGAGCCTCAGCCACACTCACATAGGATGCTGGCGGATAAAAATGAAGTGCCTCGAAATGCGTGCACACGGGCACGCAAACCGAGGCGGTGACAAAATGTTATGAAATGATATGGAAATGACAAATGGGCTTATACCAACATGAGTGAGCCTCAGCCACACTCACATAGGATGCCGGCGGATAAAAATGGAGTGCCTCGAAATGCGTGCACACGGGCACGCAAACCGAGGCAAAGGTAAATGCAATGCAACATGGCAAAAATGATATGCAAGCATGCTAATGGAATTTCAGCACTAAAATATGGGGGAAAACAGTCCCGAAATGAGGCGAAATGACATGAAATGCATGGAATTGTCCCGAAATGCAACATTAGGCACCCGAAATGGCCTATAGCTATGCTAAACATGCACAATATGGACATGCGATGCAAAGACAGAAGCTAGACAGTCCCAAAAGATGCACTTTCACAGTTATAAACATGGCCAAACAGCAAGTATAGGTAGGGGAAAAATAGCATGCAAGAATAGGGGCCAAAAGAGGGGTAATGAAGCAAGTGGTATAAGAAAAACCCAAACTGAAAAATTTCCTTCTACAACACTGAAGAGGGACCAAAAATATGAATATTTACAGTATATGGAAGCCTCAAAATCAGTATACAAATATGCTAAAAATGTGATGCAAAATGAGGCTCAAAAGATGCTATAACATGAAGTATACAAAATAATCACCAAACAGGAAAAAAGTGTGAATAAAACATGAAGTATAGGCCAAAATAAGGCCACTTTCAGTTCGGACCAAGGTTCAAAAACAGAAGCAAAGGGGGCTGCCAATTTATGCAAAAATGGGGCCAAATAAGGGATATAACTACAAGTGACACATGGAAGCACCAAACAATGTTGAGCCCTTCTCCAATGTTGAAGAGAGGCTCAAAATAAGCCTTATATCAGTTTACAACATGCTCAAAAACAGATTTCTCATGGGCCAAAAATAACATGTAAAATCATGACATATAAGAAGATCAAAGAAGCAAGTATGTCATGGAGGGCTCAAACAGGGTTGAGCCCTTAATGAAAAGTGAAGATGAGCTCAAAAGATGGCCCTTTTCAGTTAGGGCCAGAGCTTGAAACAAAAAGCAAGTGGGGCTTAGAAATAGATCAAGAAAAAGGGTCAAAAGGGTAAAAGTATTACTTACCCTTGAAGACTCAAGCTTTTGTTGCTTCTTGGATGGATTTGCAGCTTCTTTGACCTTTGAGAAACCTTCCTTGTTGCTAGAAATGAGATGGTGGTGGTAGAGCTTGGTGGTGTAGAAGGAATGATGGTTAGTGACTTAGGGTTTTTTGAAGAAATGAGAGCTATGGAGATGGAGTTCTATATGGGAGCTTGAAGAAGAGTTTTTCCAACCCCAACAAAGGAGGCCACCAGCTGGTTATAAGGGTTCAAAAGGGGGTGTAAAGGTGGGGGAAAAGGAGAGCAAAATTTCCCCACAAAATATCCCCCGAATAAATATCTTGTCTGGGGGATATTGCCCCACAGCTGTAAAGTGCACAGTGCAAGGAACACGGCCGGCCTATCACTTTTGTTTCAGGTGGCCGGCCGACCACACCCCCTAGCCGGCCGGCTAGGGGTCAAAAGGTTCAATCATATTTTCTGGCCGGCCAGCAACTGGGGAGGTACTCCTATGTGTGTACAACACAACCATGTGGTTAAAAGTCCAAGAAAGTGGGTCCAAGGGGTTCAACTTTAGCTCGGAAAGAGGGGTTCAAAAGGGTCAATTTGAATTACTGGCCGGCCATGAACTTTTAGGGGCCTCTCATGTGTGTAGATCACAGATATGTGGTTCAAAGTTCAAGAAAAAAGGTCCAAGGGGTTCAACATTAGCCCGGAAGAAAGGGGTCAAAAGGGTCAGGTAACCTTAATGGCCGGCCACCAACTTTTAGGGGCCTCTCATGTGTGTACATCACGAATATGTGGTTGAAAGTTGGCAACACTAACCCTAGGGTGTTCAACATTAGCCCGGAAGTTGGAAAAACGGGCGCCGGAGGGCGTCGAAGTATGTATAACTGGCTGCTGCAACAATTGCTGGCCTCCCACCCTTCAGTGACCTCTCCAGTGATAAAACAGAGGTACCTGCCAAAAATGAACGAAAACCGTTGTAAAACGAATGCTCGGGGACCAAAACACGCAGTTCGAGGTCCCGAAAATGGGCTGTTAAGCACCGAAAGTGGCGTTCGGCCACGAAGTGGGTTTCTCAGACCCCAGTGTCCCTCAAAAGGGATTAAATAAGATGTATGCCAAAAATTAGAGCAATAGGAGATGATTAAGCGGTCCCGAACCGAGGCACACGGCCTGCGGTCCCGAAAACCGGGAACCGGACTCTGAAATGGGCAAAATGGCCTACGGCCACCAAATGTAGCCTACGGACATTGAGAGATGGTCTACGGGACCTCTCCCTCCCCTCAGGAAAAGAGACAGAGAAAATCGAGTCTGGTTCGCAAACCGAGACAAGGTACAGAAGAGGGTTCGGAAGTCCGGAGGCAGGGCTCACGGCCGCAACTCTGAAACTTCTGAACAAGCACATTATGCAACATCACCAAGCGCTCAATCGGTGACGTCTGAGTCTTAAGGTCGGTCAAAAATGGGGTGTCTACACTGGGTAACTTGGAAAACTAAAATGGAGGACCTATTATTTTGTAAAGATTTGTATGGACCCATTGAGGGTGATAGTAGCAAACCCGAGGGTATGAAAGATGATGAATGGAATAGGCTTAATCGAAAAGCCGTTGGTGTTATCCGTCAATGGATTGATGACAGTGTGTTTCATCATGTTGCTACTGAAACTTCAGCACATGATTTATGGAAAAAATTAGAGAGCCTTTATGATAAGAAATCAGCCACAAATAAAGCCTTTCTGTTTCGTAAGTTGGTTAATTTAAAATATAAGGAGGGCACCCTATTCCGGAACATCTGAATGAAATAAAGAGTATTGTTAACCAACTTGCTTTTATGAAAATTGTTTTTGATGATGAGTTGCAGGCTTTGATGCTACTTAGTTCTTTGCCCGAAAGTTGGGAGACTTTGGTTGTGACCGTCAGTAATTCAGCGCCCGATGGAGTTGTCACGATGGGCCAAGTCACTAGTAGCCTGTTGAATGAAGAAACTAGAAGAAAATCAGCAGGTTCCTCTCATTCGGAAGCATTCGTTGTGAGAGGCCGAAGCAAAACAAGAGGGAGGAGTAAAACTCCTCATGGTCGTGATCAAAGCCGTGATAAATCAAAAGATGGTTCTTTTTTAAAGAAAGACATTGAGTGCTATTATTGCCATGAGAAAGGGCAGATGAAGCGAGAATGCCGAAAGCTCAAGAATAAGGAGAAAATGCGTGACAAAAGTGTGGACAAGAAGCAAGAAGACACAACGGCAGTTACTACCAATGGTGATCTCATGGTCGTTTGTGAAGATGATTGTATCAATTTTGTGGGCCAAGAGAGCAATTGGGTGATTGATTCTGGTGCTTCTTTTCATGTGACTTCTCGAGTTGATTTCTTCACTACCTACACCGAAGGAGATTATGGTTCTGTTCGAATGGGTAATGAAGGTTTGTCCAAGATTATTGGTATGGGTGATGTTTGCTTGGAAACAAATTTGGGCTGCAAGTTGTTGCTTAAAGATGTGAGGCATGTTCCCGACATTCGCCTCAATTTGATCTCTACCGGGAAGTTAGATGATGAAGGCTTCAACAACAAATTTGGTAATGGAATATGGAAGCTCACAAAGGGTTCTTTGGTGGTGGCTAAGTGTAAGAAGACTCATACACTTTATTCGATGTAAGGAAAAATTTGTAAAGGTGTTGTCAATGCACTTCAAGATGATACTTCTACCGAATTGTGGCACAAGCGGCTTGGCCACATAAGTGAAAAGGGGCTGCAAGTTTTGTTCAAGAAAGAGCTTCTACTCGATTTGAAAGGTACACATCTTAAAACTTGTGTTCATTGTTTGGCGGGTAAACAACATAGAGTTTCTTTTCATAAAAATGTTGCTTCTAGAAAAGAAAATGTTTTGGAGTTGATTCATTCGGATGTTTGTGGTCCTTTAAAAGTTATAACACATGGTGGTGCACTTTATTTTGTTACTTTCATTGATGATTATTCAAGGAAAGTTTGGGCTTTTCTACTAAAAACTAAAGATCAAGTTCTAGAAGTTTTTAAGCATTTTCAAGCCATGGTTGAAAGAGAAACAGGGCAGAAATTGAAGTGCATCTGATCAGACAATGGTGGTGAATACATTGAGCCATTTGATGAGTATTGTCGCAGCCAAAGTATTCGGCATCAAAAGACAGTTAAGAAGACTCCTCAACAAAATGGAGTTGTCGAGAGGATGAACCGCACCATTGTGGAAAGAACAAGGTGTTTGCTTTCACAAGCTAAATTGCCAAGATCCTTTTGGGGTGAGGCATTGAAAATAGCGGTTGACGTGATCAATTTGTCTCCTTCCTATCCTTTGAATGGTGATGTTCCAAAAAGAGTTTGGACCGGTAAAGATGTATCTTATGAGCACTTGAGAGTGTTTGGTTGCCGAGCTTTTGTTCACATTCCAAAAGATGAGAGGTCCAAGCTTGATAGCAAGTCAAGACAATGTATTTTTCTTGGCTATGGGCGTGATGAATTTGGGTACAGATTGTGGGATCCGGTCGACAAAAAAGTCATTCGAAGCCGTGATGTTGTGTTTCTTGAAGACCAAACAATTGAGGATTTTGGCAAAGGTGATCAACCGGAGCCAAAAACTAGTGATCTCATTGGCATGGATCCATCTCCTTCATCTTCAGTTGATGATAAGAATGAGGGAGATGTGCAGCCACCTATTGAAGATGTAGAGGATGATGCTAATCCTAATGAAGTTGAGCCAGAAATTGAGGAAGAACATTCAACTCAAGAACCGCCACCACAACTTGAGTTAAGAAAATCTATAAGGGACCGACAACCTTCAAGAAAGTATCCTCCCAATGAATTTGTGTTGATTTCTGATCAAGAGGAGCCGGAGAGCTACCAAGAAGCAATTGAGCATGCAAAGAAAGATGATTGGAAAAAGGCAATGGAAGAAGAATTGAATTCCTTGCATGAAAATCACACTTATGATTTAGTGAAGTTTCCTAAGGAGAGGAAAATTTTGAAAAATAAGTGGGTCTTCAAATTGAAGAATGATGGCAAGAATCTGAGGTACAAGGCACGTCTTGTTGTAAAAGGCTTTAGGCAAAAGAAAGGTATTGATTTTGATGAAATTTTCTCGCCAGTTGTGAAGATGTCTTCTATTCGGGTTGTACTTGGCATGGCTGCAAGTATGAACCTTGAAGTTGAACAACTTGATGTGAAGACCGCATTTCTTCATGGTGATCTTGAAGAAGAAATTTACATGGAGCAACCGGAAGGTTTTGTAGAGAAAGGGAAAGAGAAATTTGTTGCCCCACGGCAATGGTACAAAAAATTTGACTCTTTCATGATGAATAATGGTTTTTCTAAAACTACTTCAGACCATTGTGTGTTTGTGAAAAAAATTTCGGATGGTAAATTTATTATTCTTTTGCTTTATGTTGATGACATGTTAATTGTGGGTCAAGATTCTACCATGATAAACAGGTTGAAATTGGAGTTGAGCAAGTCTTTTACTATGAAAGATTTGGGACCGGTAAAACAAATTCTTGGTATGAAAATTGTTCGTGATCGCAAAGAGGGGCTGATTTAGTTGTCTTAGGAAAGCTACATTGAGAAAGTTCTTGAGAGATTCAATATGGATAAAGCGAAGCCGGTTAGTTGTCCACTTGCGGGTCACTTCAAGCTTAGTTCGAATCAATGTCCTACAAGTGAGAAAGACAAGGAAGAGATGTTGAAAGTTCCTTATGCTTCAGCAGTTGGTTCTTTAATGTACGCCATGGTTTGTACAAGACCGGATATTGCTCACGCCGTTGGTGTAGTGAGTCGGTTTCTCTCTAATCCGGGTAAAGAACATTGGGCAGCGGTAAAATGGATTCTAAGATATCTTCAAGAGAGTTCAAAGGTGTGTTTGTGTTTTGGGGATAGTAAGTCGATACTTGATGGGTTCACAGATTCTGACATGGCTGGTGATGTTGATTCTAGGAAATCTACTTCGAGGTAGTTGATGACTTTTGCGAGGGGAGCTGTGGCATGGCAATCTAAATTACAAAAATGTGTTGCTCTCTCAACTACCAAAGCTGAATTTATTGCCATTACGGAAGCTTGCAAAGAAGAGTTATGGCTGAAGAAATTTTTGCAAGAGTTGGGTTTGAAGCAAGAAAAGTAAGTGCTTTATTGTGATAGTCAACGTGTTATTCACTTGACTAAAAATTCTACTTTTCATTCGAGATTGAAACACATTGATGTGAGATACCATTGGATTCGTGATATGTTAGCTTCGAAATTGTTACAACTCGAAAAGGTTCACACGGATGATAATATTTTGGATATGTTGACTAAGACTTTGTCGAGGGATAAACATTTGAAGTGTCAAACTTTGGCGGGTATGGTTGATAGCTCCACCTAAGTCGGTAGGGGGAGAATTGTTGGGTATACCTCCTTATTGGAGTGTGGGACCCAATTGGTTTGTTAAAGAATTTTAATTTGACTTGATTTAGGTATAATATATTTTTATATATTATATTTGTGGAGACCCAATCTAATTTGGAAACAACTAAAGTTTGATAATAAACCCTAGATTCACAATATTATGATGGGTGTATTGTTTGTTCTTTGCAAAAAGTGGCGGCTGCTATATACCAATTCTAGTGCTTCGGAGGTGTATTGTTTGTTCTTTGCAAAAAGTGGCGGCTGCTATATACCAATTCTAGTGCTTCAGTAACAGTGTTGAAGAGTGAAGATTTGTCAAGGATACTTGATTTGTTGATGGTTATGTTGCCTCTGTTCTGAAGTTGATTTGGTACGTTATTTTGGGTCTTCTTCAACTTTGGTTCTGAAGATTTTAGTTCATCTATTTGGTGAGGTCTTTTCCCTTGTTTATTTGTGATTATTTAGAATTCATCTAAGGGTGATTTTGTGAGACCATTCGTGTCTCGTTTGTGATCGCTTAGAACTTATTTGGTTGATAGTGGAATCGGATTTCGATCCCGTGGACGTACCTCACATTGAGAGAACCATGTAAAAATTCTTGTGTTGCCTTTTATTTAATTTTTCCGCATTAGTTTTTATTCCCATTGATTGATTTACTTGTAGGGAATCACATATTTTCCCTAACAAATGTTTTGGCAGCAATAATTAGAGGCTACAACAGCTGTGTTTTTATTTTATTTTAAAATTGTCTGGTCCATGGCTAGGTTCGTAATATAGAGAAATAAAATCACTGAATTGCAGTCATTTTGGTCATGTCGATACTGGCTTGAAATATTTCTACTGTATGATTTCAGTTTATTCAGTGGAATCAAGGCATGAACATTATGCTTGTGTTGTGGATCTTTTAGTTCGTGCTGGTCGATTTTTGGAAGCAAAGGAGCTCATTTATCAAATGCCAACGCAAGCAGGACCGAGCATTTGGGGCGCACAGTGTGTGTTGGTTGTAGGAAACACCAGAATTTGGATGTTGCAGAGATAGCAACTGGAAAGCTCTTTGTTTTAGAACCACAGAACAGTGGAAATTATGTTTTGCTGTCAAGTATGTACGCAGAAGCTGGGATGTGGGAAGAAGTAAACAATTTGAGAGCTTTATCGAAATGTCAGGGTAAGAAGAAGAATCCCGGAAGTAGTTGGATTGAGATCTGTTAACATATATTAATATAATGTAACATACATTAATATGTATATATATTATATTAACACACATAGCTATACTAATATATTATATATATAGTGGATGCTAGGATGCCAGAGCACGCCTTCGCTTTCGGCTGCTTTCGGCCACTTTCTAATATTTTATGTAATGTAACATAATGATGTTGTAAACAATAGCTCCTATAAATGGAGTCTCCTCTTACACTATCAGATACAATATATACAAGAGATTTCTTACACTCTCTTATTTGTTTCATGGTATCAGAGCACAGGTATACTGCCTAGTCTCTTTCCTAGCATCCTTTTTTTTTCCTTCTTTCTCTCTCTTGGCAGTCTGCAGATTGCTGCCCCTCTCGTCCTTCTCTCAATTACAGTTTGGACACCACCAAAGCCTTCATCTCTTCACTACGGATCCACGGCCACCGGATTCATCCTCTTTCGACGTCACACGGGCCATCACGCGCTAGTTTTGTCGCCGGCGCGTCGCCTGCTTCGGCCTTCAGCATCACACGCGCTCCCGCGTCCCCAGTCGCCTAAGCCACCTCTTTCCGCGTCCCACACGCTCCGCGTCCGCCAGCTACGCCAGCCATCCGCGTGAGCCATACCACCCGCGTCCCTCGCGCCGGCTCGCACGTCCCTCGCGCCGGCTCGCACCGACTGCACCTGCTGGTCACCCACTCGGCTCCAGCCGGTCCGGCTCTAACCGGTTCAGCCACTTTCCCAAGCCGGTTCACCCCTATTTTTGGCCCTTTTTGACCGGTTCAGCCCGGTTTCTGACTATTTTTTACCCTTCTGCACCCACTGGTGCCCTTGGAATTTTCAGATTCTCCCTTGCTTGTGCTATTTTTCTCTCATGGATCGCTTGGACTTCTCTAACCACCCTATTTCCGTTATTCTTGACGGGACTAATTATGTCCTATGGGCCCAAGCTATGTCTGGCTTCCTCAAAGGAAAGAAACTTTGGCGCATCATCACTGGGGATGTGTGCAAACCCATTCAAGGGACCCCGGATTCTGCTGCCACGGACTCCACTACCAAATATGTCGACCGACTGGAAGATTGGGATAGTAAAAACTATCAGATCATCACTTGGTTTCGCAATACTTCTATTACCTCTATCAACCTTCAGTTTGGTCGGTTCCAACTTGACTCTGCTTCTTCTCCTACCAAAGCCATCTGGGATTTTTTACAAGAACGCTATCAAACTACTGGCCTTGCTCACCAATATCAGCTTCTGAGTCATCTTCACCGTATGCGTCAAGACACAACTCAGAACATTAATGATTTCCTCTCCCAAATGTATTCTGTTTGGGATCAGCTCGCTCTTTCTGAACCTCCTTGGGATTGTACTAAGGATGCTGCCTTATTTACTACTTATCGTGACCAACAACGCTTGGTTCAGTTTCTCATGGCTCTCACTCCCCGATTTGAGCCAGTACGAGCATCTCTCCTTCATCGCACTCATTTACCCACTCTTGAGCAAGTAATTTCTGAACTCCTGTCAGAGGAAACCAGATTTGGTACTCTCCATCCGCACCCTGTGGACTCTGTTCTTGCCACTCCCCAGCTTCGCAGTTCTCCTTCCCCACCTTCACCACAGAAGTCCAATGCCTGCAATTACTGTCACAACCGCAATCTTCCGTCCACTCATCTTCTGGTTAATTGTCCAATTCGTCTTTGTCGGTTTTGCAACAAGACTGGCCCTGGTCATCTTCAACAAGATTGTTTCCGTAATCCCGTCCGTGCCTCTCGCCCTGGTCCTTCCCCCGGGAATTTCTCTCGCCGCCACTCTCACCGTTCTGGGACCCCGTCGACACCACTGCCTGCTCAACGCACTGCTGCTGCTGCCTCCGAGGATTTACCTTCCTCTGTTCCTGTAGACCCTTCCACTCCAGTCTTCTCTCAATCCGATGTCGAAGCCATGTTTCAACATTTTTGGCAGAATTCCGGTACTCCTCCATCTACTGCTTTCTCTGCCACCGCAGGTAACTCTTCTTGGTACTTTGACTCTGCTTGTTGTAATCACATGACCTTTGACCCTACTATTTTTACTCCTCTCTCTTCTACTCCTCATGTTCCTTCTATCCATACTGCTGATGGGTCTCTTCTGTCTGTAAGTCATGTTGGTTCTGTTTCAACCTCTCACTTATCTTTATCTCATGTCTATCTTATGCCTGCTCTTACTTTAAATCTTATCTCCATTAGTCAATTATGTGAGCATGGTCTAACTGTTACCTTTTCCCGTTCTGGTTGTTTGGTGCAGGACCCTCGGACGGGGCAAACTCTTGGGATAGGCCGTAAGCATGGACGTCTCTACGAACTCATCCATCATCATGTTCCAGATTCCTCTCAGATCACAACTCCTACCACTGCTACCACTGCTCCTCCAACTCCTACCACTGCTACCACTGCTCCTCTTTTATCTCCTTTTCAGCTTTGGCATTGTCGTTTGGGCCATCTTTCTGTTGGTCGTTTAAAATCTTTAATTTCCAGTGGTTATTTAGGTCACGTAAGTTCTGATGTTTTAGATTGTGTGTCTTGTCAACTTGCCAAACAACCTGCCTTGTCGTTTAATAAAAGTGACTCTATTTCTCTTGCCCCATTTGATCTCATTCACTCTGATATTTGGGGACCCTCTCCTACTCCTACTATGGGGGGTGCACGCTATTTTGTTGTTTTTATAGATGATTTTTCCCGTTTTACATGGTTGTTTCTTATGAAAAATCGCTCTGAGCTCAAACAACTTTATTACAATTTTGCTGCCATGGTTAAAACACAATTTTCTAAAACTATTAAGCTTTTTCGCTCCGATAATGCCATGGAATATAAAGATTTTGACTTTCTTTCTTTTCTTCAGCGTCATGGTACTCAACCTCATCGTTCCTGTCCCGGCACGTCTCAACAAAATGGACGTACTGAACGGAAACATCGACATATCCTTGACACTACTCGCGCCCTCCTTCTGTCTTCCTCTTGTCCGGAACATTTTTGGGGAGAGGCAGCTCTCACTGCTGCTTACACTATCAATTGTATCCCTACACCTGTCATTCATAATCACACTCCTTATAAGCGTCTGCATGGCACCCGTCCCCCTTACACCACCCTTAGGGTCTTTGGCTCTGCCTGTTTTGTTCTTCTCCAACCTCATGAACGTACCAAACTTGAACCACGCTCTCGTCTCTGTTGCTTCTTAGGGTATGGTATTGAACACAAAGGGTATCGTTGTTGGGATCCTCTCTCCCAACGACTCCGTATCTCTCGTCATGTAGTCTTTTGGGAACACAAAATGTTTTCTTCTCTCTCTCTCTTCCGTTTGTTCGTTCCCTCATCCACTTTAATTTTTACTGACCCTTCCACAGATCTGTTCTCTGATGAGCTTACTCCAACGCCCTTGCCAGCCTCTCTCGAGTTCTCTGATGAGCTTGCTCCACCGCCCCTACCAGCTTCTCTCGAGCCTGCCTTGCCTACTGGTCTGTCCCATACACCTGTTACCTCTGATGGTCCTGCTCTTGTTCCCTCGGGATCCTCCCCTCCTGATGCGTCTCTCCCTTTGGCTCCTCCTGCCTCTACTCGACCACACCGGGTAACCCAACCTTCTACTCGTCTTCGTGACTTTATTGTTGGTTCTACTGCTTTTTCTACTTATGAACCAACCTCCTATCGTGAGGCTCGCTCTAATCCTCTTTGGCAGCAAGCTATGACTGATGAATTGCAGGCTTTAGACAAAACTCACACTTGGAACATTGTTGATCTTCCTCCTAGCAAGACTGCCATTGGTTGCAAATGGGTTTACAAAATCAAAACTTGTTCTGATGGATCTATTGAGCGCTACAAAGCTCGCCTTGTTGCCAAAGGCTTCAACCAAGAATATGGTATTGACTATGAGGAGACTTTTGCTCCTGTTGCTCGTCTCACCTCTGTTCGCAGCCTGATTGCGGTTGCTACCACTCGACACTGGGATCTTTATCAAATGGACGTAAAAACTGCTTTCCTTAATGGTGTTCTTCTTGAGGAGGTCTACATGCAACCTCCCCCTGGGTCTACTTATCCACCTCATAAAGTCTGCAAACTTCAGCGTGCTTTATATGGTCTCAAACAAGCTTCGCGCACTTGGTTTGCCAAGTTCAGCTCTACTATTCATGATTGTGGTTTCACCTCCAGTTCTTATGATACTGCTCTTTTTATCCGGACCACTGCTCAAAGGACCACCTTGCTTCTTCTTTATGTGGATAACATGATTATCACCGGTGACGATCTTGATGGTATTCTATGCCTTAAACAGTTTCTTAGCCAACATTTCGAGATGAAAGACCTTGGTCCTCTCAGCTATTTCTTGGGTCTTGAAATCTTCCATGATTCCACGGGGGTCTTTTCTCTCTCAGGCTAAGTATACCTCTGATCTTCTCACCCGTGCTGGGCTTACGGATTGCAAGACTGCCTCCACTCCGCTGGAGCCTCAGAGTCGTCTTACACCTCTTGATGGCACTCTTCTCTCTGATGCTACCCTCTATCGTCAGCTGGTTGGCAGCCTTGTCTATCTCACTGTTACTCGTCCTGATATTGCCTATGCCGTTCATATTGTCAGCCAGTTTATGTCAGCTCCTCGTACCCCTCATTATGCTGCCTTAGTTCGTATCCTTCGTTATCTCAAAGGTACCTTGTTTCATGGACTTCATTATTCCGCCCGCTCCTCTCTCCAGCTTCGTGCTTTTTCCGATGCTAATTGGGCTGGGGATCCTACTGACCGGCGCTCTACTACCGGGTTCTGTTTTTTCTTGGGTGATTCTCTTATTTCTTGGCGCAGCAAGAAACAATCTCTTACTGCTCGCTCCAGTACTGAGGCCGAATATCGTGCTCTTGCTGATACTACTCAGGAGCTTCTCTGGCTTCGTTGGCTTCTTGCTGACATGGGCGTTTCCCCCTCTGGCACTACCGCCCTCTTTGTGACAATCACAGTGCTCTTCAAATTGCTCACAATGATGTTTTTCATGATCGCACCAAGCACATTGAAATTGACTGTCATTTTATTCGTCAACACGTCACTCGTGGTACTGTTCATCTCCATCCAATCTCCTCTGCTGATCAACCTGCTGATATCTTCACCAAAGCTCATTCTCCTGGCCGCTTCGTTGACCTTGTCTCCAAACTCCAGTTGGTTGATGTTTGTCCTCCTTGAGTTTGAGGGGGGCTGTTAACATATATTAATATAATGTAACATACATTAATATGTATATATATTATATTAACACACATAGCTATACTAATATATTATATATATAGTGGATGCTAGGATGCCAGAGCACGCCTTCGCTTTCGGCTGCTTTCGGCCACTTTCTAATATTTTATGTAATGTAACATAATGATGTTGTAAACAATAGCTCCTATAAATGGAGTCTCCTCTTACACTGTCAGATACAATATATACAAGAGATTTCTTACACTCTCTTATTTGTTTCAAGATCAATGGGAAATCTCACTTGTTTCTTGGAGGAGATAAATCTCACCCGCAATCAAAGGAAATTCGCTTGTTATTGGAGGCCTTGCCTGAGAAAATAAAGGCAACTGGGTACATACCAGATACTAGTTTTTTGCTGCATGGTGTTGGTGAAGAAGAGAAAGAATGTAACTTAAAGATTCATAGTGAGAAGCTGGCGATTGCATTTGGGCTTCTTAACACAAGCCCAGATACAGTTCTTAGGGTGACAAAAAACCTTTGAACCTATGGTGACTGCCACACGGCTATAAAATTCATTTCGAAAATCTATAGGCGGGATATCATTGTAAGAGATGTGAATTGTTTCCATCATTTGAATTGAAGGGTCTTGTTCTTGTGGAGACTATTGGTGATTAAAAGAGCTGTTATTTTCGAAAGGGGTTTTCTCTAAGATAGTATTGAGTTCTCACTCCTATACTATATTTTGTGGTAAACCATGATAAGTAATCATGTTTGTCACAAATGTTTTGAAAATGTTTTTATTGGCTTTACTGTTTCCCACTGATGCAGTCATCTCATCCATACTTTGTTTTGTCTTGTTAGTATTATGATAGGAGTGCTGCTAATAGAAGAGAAGCTACGAGTTAGCAAGTAGTTGGAAGTCGGTTAGATTAGCTAGCAGTCAAGTTCTGTTTTGCAAATTAATCACTCTGTTTTGGATGTTAGTTACCAATACGGGCAGGAATAGTAGTTAGAAGAGAAGATATTGTATAAATAGAGATCAGAAAGAGGGTGTGGATTGTTTTCTGAAACTTGCATCTTCATTTTTTCTTCATGGATAAAACTTTCCAGCTGAAGGCATTGCTCTGCTGATTTCTTCTCCGATTGCTTCATTTCCTTCTTAAATTCTTCTGTAAATCTGTGTTTTATTACAGCAGGGTATAATTGGAACTACCTTTAGCAGCATCATACTATAATCCAAATTTACACCAGTTACAACTGTTTTTTTTCAGAGGTCTAAAACCCAAGTATCCCGTTCTTATTACAAAGTGTAATACTACTATTATTGCATGGATTAAATACACTGTTGATCCCCAAGTATGCGCTCTGTTTCATTTTGGTCTCTAATGTTTTAGTTGTGTCAATTTGATCTCCAATTTATGTTTAAATGTCGATAAAAATTGATTAAGTTGATAATCAAATTGACACAATTGAAATATTATGAATCAAAATAACACGAAACGCATACTTTGGAGATCAACAGTGTATCACTTGACCTGTTGAAAGGCTTGATCATTCGAGTAGCCCTTTTTTCTTGAGGGCGAAGAGGGAGATAGAAAATAAAACAAAAAAACCAACAACCATCCCAATTAGGCATTCATCAAATTGGAGGGGGACTCCGTTGAGAGTGATAGGGATGTCGATGTTCATGCTGAGAACATTTCCAATCACATCGCTAAAATTGACAAGTACACGTGCAATACTGATGACAACCGTTAATTGCAGCATCTGGTTCTGTTTGTCATCCAATATTATGTTGGTGTAGTCTTCCGTATTGTCCACGTAATCCCGCATCTAGCATGTCCAAGAAAGAGATTGAGTGTATAAGAACAACGATAATGTTGCATATTCAGAAAAGTATTTAGAATTTGAAATGTATGAATCATATTCATTCTCAATGTAATCTATACATTATGGACTCAAATTTTGTGACTTTTTTAGGATTTTTTTCTTTTTTTTTGGCTGAGTATGACTCTTGACTATGAAAAACAACAAAAAGACTTGCCCAAAGCAATGAATATTTCGGGCAGAGAATCTAAAAATAAAGGCATAGTGATGTGCACTTATTTCTCACCTAAAGGTTGGCAAGCAAAATGAAAATTTTATACTTATAAATAGAGATTTTTTTTATTTTTTTTCAGATTTTCTTGTTAGTATATCTCGTTATCTTATATCTAATGATAAGGGAATCTAGTAAAAAATATATTAATACATAGCTTAACTTTAAAAAAATAAAAAAAAAAAAAAAAAAAACATACAGTGGATAGTTTGTTCAAAGCTCCATCAAGTTGGACAAAGTATGCTTCCAATAACATCTCCAACTCTGCAATCTTTGGCTTCTGTCTGTTCCCTACTACACTGGTACTTTTGTTGCTCCTTATCTCTTCTTCGTCACTGAAAATTACAAGACTACTTTAGTCATTTTACATTAAAAAAAAAAAAAAAAAAAAAAAAGTTATCCTGATATAATTTGCCGGGATCATATACATTTTCTCAGTTCAAAATTTCGCAATTGATACACTTCAAAATTTCACACCTTTGGTTCAGAAACTTAGTACTAAACAAAAACCCATGATATATGTTTCTCCCACGGATTGATCAAAAAAATAAAAAGCCTTTAATATATGTAACATGTTAAGTTATTACCTGTGATCTTCTAGTACGACAGTGTCATCGTCATCTATGTTACTATGTTTTGGTTTGGAATCTTCAAATTGTGGAGAAAAGAGCTTAGCAGTGAGGTACATTTCCGCCATATCCATATCATCATCCAATAAATGTTCAAGTTCATCTCTCAGCTGACAACCATAGTTGTGTATAACTCAATTAAAATGCTTATCATCAGCACATGCATCATAAATTGGAGCATTTGAAGTGTGATTTGGTAATGTTAACAGTTGTTTTTTGTTTACATAATACAAGAGAAATATGTTTTTTGGCAAAAAACCATGTTTGGTATAGTTGTTTTCAAAACGTGTAAAAACAAAGCAAAAAACATATGTTTGATGAGTTGCTTTAGGGATAATTGGTAGAGGATAGGGGTGGTTACAACGGCAATAGAACCAAGATGTACTGAAAAAATTTAAAACAATTGACCAAAATATAAGGACGGAGAAACAAAAAAATCTCGAAACAAATTTTAAAAATTAAACAAAAAAAGGTCAGTTTTCAAAAAATTTTAAAACATAAAGGTTACCAAAGAGTATTTTTTACCTTATTGTAGGCATCTCATTTTGATTAACCTTAGGATTTCGGGCGCTTGCAAACTTTTCGATGATGAAATGATAACTACTTCATCCTTGGAAATATTTGAGGTTGTTATAAGTTGATGTACTACCCCGTTTTAGCCAAAAATCATATTTTTATAAAAATGATAATTTTGCCTCGAAACCCATTTTTTACCAAAAACCTTTTTGGTCCTCAGAAAGAGAAAGAGAAGCCCGATTACACATTGATTGATAAAATTTTTCAAAATCTGTGATGCTTTTTATTAAAAACATTGATTGAGAGGCAATTTAGGCTTACTTAGGCCACAAGCAAGCCAAAGGTATGAAAACCCACACCAAGGCATGCAAGTTGACACCTGGATAACCCCATGGCACGTGTGCCCACACGTGCGTTGCGTAGCCGCATCTTGGTTGTGAGTCCGCACTTTCCTTGTGTGGCCGCACGAGCTACGTACGTCTGCACCTTCCCTCGACACCCAGAACTCGAATTTCAGCAAGGTTGTAATTCCGATTTTGTAGGGAGGCTCAAGGGGAAAGCAATGCTCAACCCTAGCACACCCCTTTGGCTTGTTTCCCAAGTCCTATAAGTCTATAAATACAACCCCTCCCTCCCTCTTTCAAGAGGTCCAAGTTTTGAGCAATTTTAGTGAGTTTTTGAATGGAAAACACTTGCCTCCTTTCACCCTAAACCCTAATTCCAAAAATCACCTCACCCCACAAACTACTTTAACAACTTAAAATTCATCTAAGGCTTGAAGAACTTTAACATAATTAGAACCTAAGCTCGAGAGAGGCTTGCAAGCAAGAAAACTCGCATTTTCATCATGTGTTCTTCAATTTGTTTCAACCCAGCGAGTAAGTTATTGTTTTTATTTAATTTCAGTACATTTTTCATCATATTTTCAATATGTAATCATAGCTAAGGTGGTAGCATGGCATGATCATCATATAGGTTAGCTATTTTGTTAGTTTTTCGCTTTGCTTTCGCATGTTTTGTTTAGTTTATTTAAACATCATGTTTAGGCTAGATTAATCATGTAATAAGCATGGATAAAAGCTCGGTTAATCATTGTATATTCTGCATATTCAATTCTTTTACTTGTTAGGTGCTTTTATTTGCATTAAATCATATTAGAACCGTTAAACCGGACTTTGGTTCATTGTTGTATGATTAGTTACATATTTAGATTCATATTTATTTTATGTAATATAGTGTCCCAGTTCTAAAACCAAACTTTAATCCACTTGTACAGATGCCCTGACACACTTCCGGGCTTGCAAACGGATGGATTGTGTTGTTGTCACGTTGTTTACTTTTTTTTTCTCTCATTTCACTTGGTTGGGACCCTTTTTGTTGCCTTAGAACTATCCTAGAAAACCATTACCAGCATTTGCTATTTGCATGGTTGTGCCTACGATTATATGCATTGTACCCGCGATGGTCTAGTCTCAGTGCGCGAAAAAGTTCCTTCGATCCTTATCTCCTTTCTCTCTGTGCTGTTGCGATTTCTCCTAGGGTTCTCAGGCTTCAACCTTGGCGATGGCCACTAGAGTGTAGCTTCATATAGTGCACTGGTGTAGATGGTGCTTAGAGATGAACACTGATAGATACATGTACTTGAGGGGATTCACTGGGTTTTAGTATTGATGATGAAAAAATCATTGTTTTAAACAAAACGTTTTGTGCATATTATACTTATATAGCATTATGATCATCTATACTTGTGGAGTTATATTGATTTCTGAAATGTTCTCTACTAGGCTATATGTTTACCTCACATAGCTAAAATCTTTTTCAAGTGTTGATGACATGCCCAGATAAAGAGATGAGGCATTGGATATGTGCTTGAGCTAAGAGAGATAGCTCTTTTGACTTGTAGGCATTGGGCCATATATTTTGTAGGTCGTGTGTCATTTTTTTGTAAGGATTACAACCTTACATATGATATAAGTCTATGGGCATTTTGATTACTCATGATGTCATTACTTGACTTTACATATTGTACATTCATTCAATTTAGATGTTGAATATAGGGTGTTTGTAACTAGAAAAAACTCGTATAATGAATGACACTATTATATTCATTTACATGAGAGATACTGCTTTTATTAAGACTATTATTGCCTTTATTTTGTTATTTAATTGATTTATTCACATGGATCGGATCTTAGAAATTCGAAGTGTGACATGTAATGCATGTTGGACGCATGGTGGTGGCATTTGGGTAAGCTTCCTCCTTTTCCATAACATATGCTTGTTTGTTGCATTATTTTTCGATAAATCAAATTATGTGCCTTTTCACGCAAAATTGGATGTTTTGAATTTTTTATGGATGTTATGCTTAGTTTAGACTAAAGTTTATGGCTATGTGATTTTAAAAAATCTCTTCTATTTTTAATGAAAATATGACTTTATTCTTTTGAATCTAAATTAGCTGGTGTTTATTTTATTCAAATCACTTAGTTTTAGGATAGTGAAAGTTTTAGGGTTAATAATGAATTTTGTATGAAATAATTAATCATTATTACACTCATAAAATAAAATATTAGTAGTGGCCAATCATTTGATTGGGCATCATTCAATGACAATCCCCTTTCGTACCTTAGTTCCCTAACCTAGAATATTTGGTTATGACGGATTAAGTCTTTTGTTTAGTTTTTATTGTTAAAGGTTTCTTAATTCTTCATAATATTAAGTGAAGATTCTATTGATGTGGGAAAGCGAGTTAGCAAAACACGAGTGTAGAAATACACCTTATACTAAAAAAGGGACGGTGTCCACACTTACCCTCTCTTTAATTGGAAGAAATAATAGTAAAGCAACGCCCAAATATAAAATATATATTTCATTTTTGACAAATTCTCAACCATTGTGATTTCAAAAATGCTAGAGACCTTAAAAATTCTATCAAAAGTTTTACCAAATGTCTCACATGTGTGGGTCGCACACCCATGTGAGACATTTGGTAGAAACTTTGATAGAACTTTTGAGGTCTCTAACATTACTCTTGTGATTTTGATCTATCATTAATTATACAACCTTCCTTTATTTTTAAGCCAAAAAATCTTTTATTATTAATTACCTTTTGGACACGGCCTGTCACAGCAACCAAACGACTCTTAATAGCTCTGACACGTTGAAGATTGAGTGTACTGATACTTACTGATAACTCATCCAAAGTTGGATATGCTTCTAACTCTAGTGTGCTCGTCTGAAATAGACAATCAAATACATTCAGCAAAAATCAACCCTATTATTCATAAAATTGATTTAAATATCAGCCAATGCGTATTTTTTTTTGACCTCCCGATATCAATACATCCAATATACAAGTATGAATGAAAATTGTTTATGTATCGGCCGGTTCACTATTTACATCGATTCATAGTTGATTCACAATTTGCTTCACAACTAATACAATGTGACTAATGATTTTAAAAATTTACAGTCACATCACCTGATTCTTAATACATATTATACTATGACCAATAATTCATCTTCCCGTACCACTATTTAAAACCTTTCAACCATTATTTTGGAGGAGGGGAGGGAGGGAAGATGCAAATATATGTTGGATTTCCTTGGTTGCCAAATAAATCATCATTGATACACATTTAAAAATAATAATAATTCTTATTTATAAAAAAAAAAAATCACATACCTCTGATTCAAGACACCTACAAACAAACTTTAGGCAGATTTCAAGCACTCTGAACTCAAAAGGTGGTACCTTTGAGCTGCCCACTTTTGATGATGTGTTGAATGAAATTTTAGGACTGTTGTTGTCACTTGCTTCTTGTGGCACCCCCACCTTAGATGGTAATGGTGAGTCTTCTATTGTCTTTTCACTTCCATCAATCCCCTTTGCAATGAAAAAAGACTATCAATTTTACTTACATTTTTAAACTGATCATCAATCCTAAGAATGTACTTAGATTCCCATACACAAACAAAAATTTTCAGTCCCTTTAGAAGCATATTTGTATATGAATTATTGCTTTCAACCACCATTAAGAAATATATATAATCAGTTGTTATATATATTAGTTGAATCCACTTACAAAGCGATCAATGTACAAAAATGTATATATATATAATAGAAATGGATATAGAAAGCACAATGACTCCACTAGTCAGATGATGGTTAACTGATTTTCATAGACTATATCTACTGTTTGACTTGTTGTAATTTTTGTATTCATTTATAATATATACATATATATATTATGTGTTCATACGCTAATTATTTATAAAAATTTACTTATTTCAAATAAGTATTATTTATTTATTTATTTATTAAATATTTCCCTTGAAGTAAAGGCATGTTATCTTAAGTATCAATATTTTATTTTCTAACATTCAACAGAACAACATTAGCAAAAACCAAAACAGTTTTGTTTATAAATCTACAGGAACTCAATAAAGGCAAAACTCCCTACAAATATCATATTGATGCACCAAAACACTAGTGACCATATTATATATTTAAAAAAAGAAGATTCCTCACAAACGAAAGTATGTTTTAATTTTTTAGTTTAAAACAAAATACTTACAGTCTTGCTTGGAGTATCAACATTACAAAGTTTGTGCTCAAGTTCTTGAACAAAAGGAGCTACACCAGGATCCTTGGGATTAAGAACAAGCATTTCATTTGCAGTGATGATAGCTTTGATATGCTCCAAGTTCACCACAATTGCCCTCTCTCTCCCAAGTATGGTAGATGGGTACAAAAGCGTAGGATCAAGAATCCTCAAATCACGCGCAGGAATCCCTGTCCTGCGCATGATTGAATGCTTCCCAACCTCTTCGATCCGCGACTCCCCAAATTGCGAAACCACGAGCCATGGCTTCGTCACGACACCCTTTGGTCGCCTTGAAATGATCTCCTTATTGGAATCCTCCATTGTTGTGATCGTTTCTCGGTTTTTGGTGTTTGAAAGGTTGAATTTTGGAGTTCAGTTAGGAGGTGTAAAGAAATAAATGATAGCATGATTCAACTACACAATATGTAATGAGATAAAACCTATGTTTTGGTTTTAAAAAACACTTTTGAAATTATGTAATTGACTTTGGTAGTTTATTAGTTGTAGGATAAGGGGATTTAAGCTTTGTTTTTGTGAATGTTTTTTTATCTATGGCGGCAAAGTTTGTTAATTAGGGATGATTACAACTTGCGGGGTCCCAAGTGATGTTGTTTTTAGCATGCTATGGCAAGTAGGTATAGTTGCCTAATAACAATATATATATAGAGAACTTACTATTACATCATATGTTTTCTTAAAGAAATGTTATGTTTTTAAAAATAATAATAATTAGATAAATATTAAAAATTTAAATTGTGTGGTGTAAATTTAAAGTTGATATGAATGTTGCACTCAAAATGAATTAAGAATAAATTATAGTTTAGTGAAATTTTTAAAAATTAATTACTGATTGATGAAAAAATTTATCACTTTATACTTTAATGTTTGTAAAATTTATCATTAATCTGTAAATATTTTTTTAAACATATATTGATATGTAATTTTCCAATAAATTAGTCTACGCATTGTTACCCTTTGGATGTGTGTGGTAGTTTGACTTCTTGCAACCCCATTTGAGTATATTGTTGTTATATATTTACTTTTGATAATAAAAAATAAAATAAAACACACAACCCCACCTCCACGTGGGGGCTGTGAGAGTAAGACTAAAATATATATATATATATATTTTGAGCTAATCAAAAAATAGTGGGGGTGGTGGAGTCATCCCCATGGAGGGTCTAAGGCATTTTTGTACAATTATAAGTCAAGTTTAACTAAATTGTTTTCGTTCATTCAGCTAACAAATAAGTGGTTGAAGTAAAGGAGTTAGCAATATAAAATATTGAGATATTTTGAGAAAATGGTTAAAAGTTGATCTTTTAATTTATTTATTTTTTTAAAATGCGTAAAAAATATGAGATATGATGTGACAAAAAATAGGTTAAAAATTATAAATTAACTTTTAACCCACTTTTCAAACTACCCTATCAAGTGAATGGCTTTAAATTTTCATATTTGCATTAACCAGGACAACATTAAAAAATTCGAATTATTTCTTAGTCCAGATTTTGGGGCAAGGGACAAATGTATTTTGGCCTCAGTGTTTCGGTTCCAGGTGGTGTTACGACCAGGAATTTATTTGGGGGCGCCCATGGCGTTTTCGGGTAGGTCAAAAAAATACATTGTTTCAATCATTAGTTAAGATTCATCGTAAACTGTAGGACTGGAAATGTTGTTTAGCCTCCGTTGGGGAAGTGGGTTGGCTTTTTAGCTTTTTTTGACTATTTTAGCCTGGGCTTAAAAGTTTGGTTTGGGAAGGACTTTTTGACTTTTTGGCTTTTTGAGTTTTTTTGTGAGAGAAGAATGTAATGATTATGAGTTGGATGTAATGTTTTGTTTGTTATGGCTAAAATAATTTATTTTGCTTTTTGTGACTAAAATAGCTAAAAAAACCCAAACTATGTCTTCCCAAACGAAGCCTTACTAAGTTTTGCCGGTCGTTGTGTATTGGTTAAGCATGTGCTTCAAGCAATACCCATTTATCTGTTGTCGGTGTTCAAAATGCCCAGTTTCGTGGTCAAGAAAATTAAGTCCATCACTCGTCAATTTTTGTGACAATCCGATAAAGGGCATAGTGTGTTCTGGAAAAATTGGGCTAGTTTGTGTCTTCCTAAACAATGTGGTGGGCTTGAGTTTAGAGACTTGGGATGTTTCAATCAAGCTTTGCTTGCTAAACAAGCTTGGCGTCTAATAACGAACCCTACGTCTTTGATAGCTAAAGTCCTGCTGGGTAAGTATTGTCCAAATTCAGATTTCTTGGCATTTAGCTGCCCAAGACAGGCTTCATGGGGCTGGCAAAGTATAATATTTGGACGAGAGTTGTTGAAAAAGGGGATTATGTGGAGGGTTGGTGATGGTCTATCAATCAACCCATTTGAGGACCCTTGGATACCAGGGGAGGAGGGGCTAATCCAGTGCAAGGATTGGGACTGTCAAAATATCTGGTTAATTTTACCGTAAGCAATTTGATTGACAAGAGGTACACTTGTTGGACGCTTAATTTGCTTAATTGGTCATTTCCATAGAATATAATCCCACTGATTTTAGGGATTTATATTCCAGTGGTCTCTTGTCCGGACAAGCTTGTATGGACCAAAAGCAAAAATGGAGAGTATTCTGTTAAGTCAGGCTATTGGGCTGCAATTAGACTGGGGCAAGTAGATCCTAATGGGGGAAACGGGTCTGATGTCTTCGTGTGGAAAAGGCTGTGGAAGACTAATATTCCATCTAAAATGGGTTCTATTTCTATGGAAATGTCGTCATAATATAGTCACAGTGAGATGGCAGCTTAGGAGAAGAGGGATATTGCTTCATAACATAGTCCCAGTGTGCAAGGTGTGGTATTGCTGAGGAAACTTTAGAGCACCTTTTCTTTGAGTGTCTGTGGTCGCAGAGAGTGTGGAGGGGGTACTACTTTAGGATTGGACTTCTCATGTGGGCAACCAGTTGGGTTTTCTACATGGTGGTTGGAGTGGGTAAGGAGTGTTAAGGAGACTGATACTATCATTCAGTCTATTGCCATTTTATGGGCAATATGGAGGCAACGTAATAGGCTAGTTTTTATACAGGAACAATTGTCCCTAGATGAAACTTTATGCTTGGCAAATGCCCTCCAGTTACAATGGGGTACTAGTAGCAGGCAACCTCTAGTTTCTGAGGATGGTTTAACCGTATGTAATGGTGTCATGCCTGAGCAGCATTCTCCTGCTAATTATTGTATTCTAGCTAATCATCTTGTGGCAACTTCTGATTTTCAGTTATACACTTGTGTTGCGGATAGAGCTTGCAGCACAGCAGTGGCGCATCAGCCTTGGCTTGGGTCTGCTATGATGATCAGCAACAAGAAGTGTATCAGCAAGTAGTTTCCATTCATCTGTCGTCTCCCCTTCTTGCGGAAGCATGGGCACTCCTGGCGGCTGCTAAGTGGGCTGCCAACATGAATATCAAATGCCTCACTCTCTTTACTGACTGCAAGGTGCTTGTAGATAGTTTTGTACAATCTTGCAAGCTGGACTGGGAGATGGATCTAATTATCCAAGATATGTGGTCTTTAAGTAAATGTTTTGAATTTCTATGTATAATTAAGGTAGCCAGGCAAGTAGTTGAACCTGCTCATCAGCTAGCTAAATCTGTAAACTCTTTATATTTAGTTATGATCGTTCTCAAAAAAAAAAAAAAAAACTAGGACAACAATATTTTAATAAAAAAAAACATATAAAATTTCATATATTGCATCCAAGGAAGTACGGATACGGATACGGGATACGGATACGGATACGATACGGCGATACGACAAAACTTGAAAAACTAGGATACAGGTATGGCGGGGATACGTTCGTAAAAAATATTATTTTAACAATTTTTAGTAATGCAGTATGCATAAAAATAAAACTTAAAGCAAAAGACAACTTGATAAAGAAGAAAGATTCCTACAAAACTAAGAGTCTTCAAGGTCAATAGCTTCAACTTGTTCCCCTTCATCCGTAAATATCACAAGACCTTAGCTAAAGCTAAAGCCAAAGCCAAAGCCAAAGCCAAAGCCAAAAAACCATTCTTAAATAAAAATTTAAGCAAATATACTTTTTTAAGTCATCAATGATAGCCTAGGAAGCACGGATACGAATATGGTGATATGGGGATGCGGATATGGCGATATGTCAAAATTTGAAAAAGTATGATACGGGTAAAGCGGGGATACATTCATAAATTTTTTTTTTTTTATAATTTTAATAATGTAATATGCATGAAAATAAAACTTAAAGTAAATTAATAAATAAAGAGAGGGATTCCTATTAACCTAAAAGTGTTCAAACATTCATAAAACATCCAAAACTAAGAGCAAAAGCAAATGCAAATGCAAATTAAACATCATCCTTACATGCCAACACCAAAAAAAGAATGAGAGCAGAGAGAAGAAACGTGAGAGAGTGAGAAAGCGAGAGAGACAACAAGGATACATCAATTTGACAAATTCTATTACTTTAACTCTCACTATATTCCTCTTATGAAAGAACTAAACAAAATATTATAAGTAATATGTAACTTCGAGTATCCGATACTTCAAAATTAAATATCTGATACTTCAAAATTAAATATCCGATACTTCAAAATTAATAAAAAATTAATTAAGAAGTATCCGATACTTTTAAGAAGTATCCGATACGTATCCGCAAGTATCCGAGGAGTATCGGTATCCGATAAGTATTCGATACGGATACGTCACCCTTTTTGAAGTATCCGTGCTTCATAGATTGCATCAGTAGCTACGACAACAACATTTACATTCCCTTCTATTAATACCATATGAGCAATAATATTAGAATTAGTGTGTCATGAATAAGCAGCTGTTAGGTATACCAATAACTTTATAAAGAAAAATATATTTATTTTGAGTGTGACTCATTTTATACTAATTTTAAATTTATACAATTCACTTCACATTTGAGATAATTTATGAAATAAAAATTTTGAATAGGTGACAATTTTTTTTTTTTTTCTATTTATCTATACTAATATTATATAGAGTGTGTAACGGTTTCATTCAAAATATTATCAGTTCAAACTCAGTAATTACCATTGACAAAAAAGTAAAAATTATTGCTTACAACTTACAAGAAGAAAGAATGGCAATTCACAAAAAGGAAAAAAGAAATGGGGTGAGAGAGGCTCGAACTCTCGACCTCAGGATTACTCAGAAGCTATGAGACCTACGCGCTAGCCAACTGCGCCACCACCCCTTTGTTCATGGTTATTTTTTAAAATACTTTTATCTTTATAATAGTAGGTGTCGCCACGTGCCCAATACCCCTCCGAGCTTAGCCCAACCCGAGGCTAAAATTTTGTGCCAATTAGCTTTCGTTTGGCTGGTCAGGTTTATTGGTTTTTTAATTATTTTAGTCAAAAATAAATAAAATATATTTTTTAATTTAATAAGATGAAATATCATATTTAATTCATAATCATTCTATTTTTTCTATCACAAAAGTCGAAAAAAGTCAAAAAGTCCATTCCAAACGAGACTTTTTAACCCCGGACTAAAATAGCAAAAAAGTTTAAAAAGTTAAAAAATTAACCCACATCCCAAACGAAACAATACTATTTGAATTGGGTTTAGGATAAAAAAATTAATCAATATGTTTGTTTTCAATTTTTTGAAAACACTTTTCAAAAATTTTTACTTTTTTATTTTTCCTATTTTTTTATTTTACTGAATTTTTTAATATTGTAAGCAATTTTTTTAATTTTTAAACACACTTAACATAAATACACTTAAAAAGTATAATTTTTATGAAAAAAATCTTTAAAAAATTTACTAAATGCAAAAAATATATAAAAATTTAGTATATTTTTCATATTTTTGTGTGTTTATTAATTTTTTAAAATATTTTTTCACAAATATTTTATTTTTTAAATACATCTAAGTAAAGTGCATATAAAAAAGTTTAAAAAATGCTTAAAATTTTAAAAATATTCACTAAAAATAAAAAAATACAAAAAACAAAAAAACTCAAAAAACTAAAATCAAACACAGTGAATATAGCCCATCTTTACCGACCCGAGTCATTTATAAAATAATAATTGTAATTTTATATTATTTTAATTATAAAATAAAGTAAAAAAAATTATAGAAGACCAAATATACATATAATTCTTATGAAGGCTTATATTAAAATATTTATCTGAAAAAATAAATGATAAGTATAATTTGAAATATAAAACTAAATATAAATGTGATTGATGAAAGAGTTATTGATATTCGATCAATGTAATTATTTAAAAGTATATTTTACTCAATTTTTTTT
Source organism: Camellia sinensis (assembly GCF_055761805.1). Classification (NCBI taxonomy): domain Eukaryota; kingdom Viridiplantae; phylum Streptophyta; class Magnoliopsida; order Ericales; family Theaceae; genus Camellia; species Camellia sinensis. Next base: position 54,429,551 of record NC_138962.1, read on the forward strand.
TAAATATAAACCATTTAGATTATCAAATTAAGTCATGAAACAAACCCAATAAGGTGCGCAATAGTTGATGTTGTACATGATGTGCAACAGCAACCCAACTCCCTTATTTGTGAAATTATTGTACCCCACAGGGGTGTGGGATACAAAATAGTAGGATGTCTCCTCCTCCATATTAGGAGGTAAAATTATTTTTTTGACCCTTTAAATTATTGTACTTAATAAAATAAAATTTAAAAACATCAACTAAAAATTAAAATAAATTTATTTAATTTTTATTGATGTTCTATTTATTTAATTTTTAAAAAATTTTAGCCAGAAAAATAAAACATAATTTATAATTCACATTTATTATTTATATTATTTAGTTAACAATTCAAAATGATAAAATAGTCTTTTAAACATTTAAGAGCGTTTGGTAAAGTTTTCTAAATATGATTTGAGAGTATGAGTTATATTTTGAGTTTGTGAGTTTTGAAATTATGATTTGAGTGTATAAAATTTGTTTGGTAAATGAGTTTTGAATTGAGTGAAAATTTTTTGATGTGACATATGATATTTGATACAAAAACTTACAACTCATAACCAAACACATAACTCAAAAATTTATGAAAAGCTCATAAATTTTTTAAAAAAATTTTCAAAAATATTGTTTTATTAAAAATATATAATAAAAAAAACAAGTGCCAATTGCAAAAAAAATAAAAATAAAAATTTGCATTGTTCAGGTCAACCGGTCGATTAACTGACCAGGCGACCAGCCAGACGTTCGGGGAACAACCGGTAGGCCAAATTTCAAAATTTAAAAGCCCGCCTAGAACGAGTTTTCAAAATGAGGGATTGAATTAATTTTCCAAAACTCAAATCAAACATTATACTAAAATGCAGGGGTAAAACTATGGGGGCATTTCCCTAAATAAGCCAAAATACTAAATCAATTCCCAAACTAAGTCTAGTTTTGAAAGAATTCCCAAAATAGGCTAAATCGTGGTTCACAATCACGATTTCAACATATATGCGCCTGTCTCGCATGAAATTTGGGAAGTCTTAAAATCGTGATTACAAAACGCGCTTTTGATTAAGAAATCGCGGTTACAAAAGGCGCTTTTAATTAATTTTTTTTTCTTCTGAACTCGCTGTTCTAAACCACGCTTTTATCCAAAAAATAATTCTTCTGAACTCACTGTTCTAAACCACGCTTTTATGAGAAAAAAAAAAACTTCTTCTAAACTCGCTATTTCGAACCACGCTTTTTTGGCAAAATTTTTTTTGTTGAAATCGTGGTTGTGAACTACGCTTTTTATACAATTTTTTAAAGTGAAATCGTGGTTTGTAACCACGCTTTTAGAACTGATATAAACCCTCCCCAGCCCCGTCATTTGCAATCACGCTTCTTAGAAAACACAGTTCGCTCCTGCTCTCTCTCTCGCTCAGCCCCGTCTCTCTCGCTCTTACTGCTCTCTCTCTCTCTCGCTGTGCACGAGCTCCCTATCTGCTCTCTGTCCTCTCTCTCGTTGGTATGCCTTCTGTCTCTCTCTCTCTTGATCTACTTTATTGTGTTTTTTGTGGTTGTGAAAGTGGGTATAATATTGGTATAATAGGGTTCATGAATGTGGTTCTAAATCGTTCTATGGTTAAATCTAACATTTAACATTAACTTCGAATTGAATCAGATTTTTGTTACATATGCCATAAAAATACTCTAAATTCATCCTAAATGAATTGGGAAAATGCCATAATCGTTCTATGGTTAAAACCCTAATCTGATTTAAAAATACTCTTTTAATCTAGTTAATGTATATGTGAAATTTGAGAAATTAGGATTACATTTATGGCATCTGTTGAATGTGAAATCTGTTGAATGAACCTGAAGTTTAGAAAAATTTAAATATTATGTTTCAAATGAGAAAATGAGAGTTATGGTTTTCGATTGAATGTGAAATGAGAAATGAGGGTTTTGGTTTTGAATTAGGATTTTGAATTGATAAATGTAAAATCATTTTTCAATTAGGGTCAGGGTTTTAAATTGTGAAATAAAAAATGAGGGTCATGGTTTCAAAAATTAGGGTTTAAGAAATTTATAATAAATTAAATTTTTTTGATAATGTTATATGATTTTTTTTAGGAACAAATTATGTAAAAACGTAGAGAAAATAAAATCCTAAATGATTTGGGTCAAATTGGTTGAATAATTTTAATAATTTAATTTGATTACAATTTTTTTTAAACCATACCCAATTAAACTTAAAAAATGAAAGCCAATTTTGGTTACTTGGACATTTTACAATTTTCGGCAATTGGACATTTTAAAATTAAACCATACCATACCATACCCAATAATTTTACAATTTCGGGCACTTTTGGCCAACTTTGGTGTTTTGTGTTAGATTCATTATTTTGGTATTTCGTGTAATGTTGGTAGAATAGGGTTCATGAATGTGAAAATGTTGTCAAATCAGAAATAATAAATTAGGGTTAGGGTTTATATTTGTGAAATCTGTTTAGAAATCTGTTGAATGTGAAATCTTAAATCTTAAATAAGGGTTAGGGTTTATATTTGTGAAATCTGTTTAGAAATCTGTTGAATGAGAATGTTGAATGGTTTATATTTATCTTAAATATGTTTATAATTGTGAAATCTGTTGAATGTGAAATCAGATTTCTATTGAATGTAAAATCAGATTTCTGTTCAATGTGACATCTGTCGAATGTTGAATCTGTTTAGAAAAATTTAGATATTATGTTTGAAATGAGAAAATGAGGGTTATGGTTTTCTATTGAATGTGAAATCAAAAATGAGGGTTTTGGTTTTGAATTAGGGTTTTGAACTGATGAATGTGAAATCGTTTTCAATTACGGTTAGGGTTTTGAATTGATAAATGTGAAATCATTTTTCAATTAGGGTTAGGGTTTTAAATTGTGAAATCAGAAATGAGGGTTATGGTTTAAGAAATTAGGGTTTAAGAAATTTATGATAAGTTAAATTTTTTTAATAATGTTATATGATTTTTTTTAGGAACAAATAATTTTTACATAATGAATAAATAATTATCTATAATAATAATAATTTTCTTGTATATTATTATCGTAATTAACTTTATAATTTCTTGGAAAAAAAACATGGCAAAACACAAGAAAATCTAATTTTGTCTATATAAAAATTATCTATAATTAAAATTTCAAAATTTTCTAGCCCTTTCTTTCAAAATTTTCAAATTATTTTTTTTTCTTTCACTTTCACTTTCACTTTCCACAAATTTTTCTTTTTAATCAAAACATATTTAAGGAATAATCACGCCATTTCCTTTTATTTTCATTCCAATAAATTAAGCACAACCTAACAATATTTACGATATATTAAAAAAAATAAAAATAGAATCATATAATATATATCAGTGTCATACAAAATTGAATTACAAGGAACTATGTTTAAAGTTGTCATGGTTAGTCTAATACTAATTATCCCGAGTCCATAGATCCAACTGATCATTATATCATTTTTTATTTCTCTATTATGGAAAGTATAAGGGGATGTTTGGCATAAAAGAAAAGCAAGTTCAGTCAAAAGAAATGAGGAGAAAATAAAGGGGAAAGTGGGAGAAAATTTTCAGTTGTGAGAGGGTGGCCGTGTCCTTCGCCGCGAATAGTCTGAGTGAAACCCAAAATGCCTTTTTACCTCTTTCCCAAAAAATTACCAAAACATTAGAAGTCAAAAAATTTGATATAAATGACTTTTTAGAAGTGATCCACAAAAAAAATTACCAAAACATTAGAGGTCAAAAAATTTGATCCACAAAAAATTAGAAGTAAAAAAATTACTTTTTACCTCTTTGCCAAAAGAGGCCTTTCAAGTTGTCATAGAAAATGCTATTATCAAAACATTTGATATAAAAAAAAAAAAAATATTTGTTTAAGAATTATATTTGAAAAAATTAAAATATTTGATTTATAAAATGACTCATTCTCGATAATTTTTACCCACTTGAATTATCCAATTGACTTATTCTCTATGCGTCTGCATTATGTTTATTCAATTAAGTTTTAACTTTTTACGACTTTCTTTTAATTGAAACCTGCAATTTTTTTCCCCCTTTGAATAGTAACCACCAACCATATTTTGCGGCCAAAGGAAAAACTTATTAAAAATGAAAGAAAAGCAAGTTTGAAACAACCCATCCTGTGCAATTCAATTGTAGCGAATGGGTTTAGGTGGGAAAAAAAAATGAAATTCATATTTGTTAAAAAAACTTGAATAAGTTTGATAAGTTAAAAAAAAATAAGTACAAAACTTGGCACAACCCACTTTTTAGTGCTGATTTTTTAACATTTTTTTTTAATTTTAAATTTAGGATAAATTATATTAGTAGTCTGTAATTTTGCTTCTTATGTCATTTTTATTCTTATACTTTTAATTAATTCAATTTTGACCCTTAAGATGGTGGCATCTCTACATGTAATTTGGTCTAATAAATAAAGACATTAGGATTTTTTTAAAAAAAATAATTACTAAGTTAGTTGATTTTAACTCAATAAATTTGTAAAGTTTATAAATTTTCTCTTAAAGAGGGACACATATTGCTCATATATGCATTTTTCATAAGTTTTTAATAATTGTAATAAATTGAATTAAATTCGAACAATATTTTTATCCAATTGACTTATTTTTTATTTATGTTATTTCGTACGTTATTTCCCTAAGTTATTTCCTACGTTATTTCGTATGAGGTTATTTCCCTAAGTTAGGGAATAATCTCATAGGAAATAACCTACCAAATAACTTTGTCATTAAGGTCCCTATTGGCAGAAGCTTGAGCAAATAAAAATAACTTCTCTTTAATTGTCCATAAATCTCACTAATTGGACCACCAGTTTTAAAAAATTACGTGAACAATGTTTGAAATAAAAATTAAGAACAAGTCATACAAGATTAGTGGAGTTATTTCAACTCAATGAAAAAATAACAATTTCATAGAAAAAGTTACACTATGATTTAGGATTTTTGTATGACTTGTCTACTTTTGTCCAATCGCACTGAATAAATACAATACTTGATACAAATTATATTATAAAATTATATGAACAGAAAAATAAAAGAAGAATCTTCATAATGTCTTCATATTCAAAATTATTGATATATCTGTCTAGTTTATCGAAATACTAATGTCTGAAGAGATCAAGATTGGGAAATAATATCCTCAAAATAAGTGTTTTTAAAATTGTTACCATTTACATGCGTACGATTAAATCATTGCCCAAATTAGGAGCTTTTCCCAAATTAAGGCAAAATAGTAATTTATTTCCCAAAGTAGGCTTAGTTTGGACAAAATTCATGAACTAAGCTAAAACGCGGCTACAAACCACGCTTTCACTGTTTTTGTGACCCTCCCGCGGACAATTTGTAAAATCTTAAAAGCGTGGTACAATCCACGCTTTTAATTAACAAAACGTGGTTACAAATCACGCTTTTAAGGAAATTTATTTACACATAAATTTTTAAGTAATTACTTTTTTAAAGTAAATCTGATTAACGAAATTTGATTTATACATAACCATGCTTTTGTTAAGTAATTCTTTTTATCTTCAGAAAACGTGGTTGCAAACCACGGTTTTACTGTTGACCCGTGAATAATAACCACTTTTAAGCAAAATGTAAAAATTCAGCAAAAAATTCAAAACCAGCACTCATTCTTGTTTGTCACAGACACTCACAAACACTCTCTCTATCCCTCTCTCTGACACACACACCCACAACACTCACACTCACATCAAACATATATAATTTTTAATATATAGAAATTTTATTTTGTAAAATTCAAACCAATATTAAATATATAATAATAATAATAATTGATAATAGCAAATAGTAATCAACTATATCAAATGATTATTTTTTTACTTTAATTCTTAAAATGTAATTTTTTTATTTAGGTAAATTACACTGACACCCCTGAGGTTTCTGTTTATGACAGTTATTCCCCCGCCTTTGAAAAAAAAAATTCATTGAAAAAAAAATAAAATTAATTGGAAAAATAAATTATTTCAAAAGAAAAATTAAATTAAAAAAAAATTTAATTGTTCTGAATTTTATAAAATAAAATTTATATATATTAAAAATTATATATGTTTCATGCGAGTGTTGTGGGTGTGTGTGTCAGGGAGAGAGATAGAGAGAGTGAGTGTGAGTGTCTGTGACAAAGAAGAGTGAGTGCTGGTTTTGAATTTTTGTTCAAAATGTGTTTTGAAAACACGTTTTTGCATATTTTACTTACAAGCGTAGTCACGAATATGTATAAATCAAATTTCTTTATGTATAAATCAAGTTTACCAACACTTTATAATTTATATAAAGTCACAACCTACACTCATAATTTATGTAATGATTAGAAATTTAGGTAAATTATAAATATTGTTACTTTGATGTAGGTTGTTACTTTGATGTGAAGCTAGGTTTACCTAAACTCATAAGTTTACCTACCTCATAAGATTGTTGAATTTTCCTACACTCATAAGTTTACCTACACTCAAAGTAACAAGATTAACAACTTACACTAATAAGTTTATGTAAATTACTTAGATTTATAATTTATCAATTACCTAAATCAACTTACATCAATTATATTTATTTAATGATTGCAAATGTTGTTACTTTATAATTTATAATCATTTTTTGATAATTTATACAAAATTAATCCAAAATTAATAAAAGATTTTCAGACCTAAAACTTAGCTGAATTTGTTTTAATGTGCACAAGAGCATGATCTTAATCATAATAAATAATGTAAAAAGCATAACAGAAGAGCATGATGTTAATTTTGTATGTGTTGTAAGATTTGTTTCTTAAAAAGCTAAAAAATCTAAAGTATTATCATTATTTTAACTCATATTTTAATTAAAAAATCAATACTGCTTGTTGGATTACAATTGCTGATTACTTAAATAAAGTTTTTGCGTCACAAGTAATTGTAATTGAATGAGTTAAAATTCATATAATTCTTTTACAAGTACAAGGAGATATAAGTATATTGTTGCTATTTTAATGTTTTTTGTCTTAATTGAAGCAAATATATGGAGATTGTTCCAATTATTTTCTACTGGGGGGAAACATAATTCGGGATCCTGATGAAGGCGTCTCATATGATGCTAAGCCGAAAGGGATATATGCGGTGCAAATTGACACCACGCTTAGCAATTTGGAGGAGATGTTTATGTCAAAGGTGGCAAGTTACGAGGAAAGTGTCCGATTGACCTTCAAATGCAGATATCCTTATCGCCAGTGGCAAACACACAACAAATACAAGATATTACCAATCAACGACGATGAGGTGTTGAACACCATATTAAGTATCGATGCAAGTTTCCAAGCACCAAATTGTTTGGAAGTCTACATTGATAAAGAGGTTGTACACATTATCCCGAACATGACACAAATGGATTCTCGTCCATTCACTACATTGCTGACGCATGGAATTGACACAACTGCGTTTCAGTCTCCTATGTATGAATCAGGTCAATGTTATCCACTGTGCTACACACAACAGTCATTTCAGGGCTATGGTGTAGAATCAAGTTCACGTGGTGGATATGATTATGAATTTGACAATAGCACACAAGATGTGCCCACATGCAGCCATCAAACCACTCCAGTTGAAGTTGCTGGTAATATGGCTGAAACAGTGAACGAGGTGCAGTTTGCTGACAGTGACATGTACGGTCCTGATGTCACCCTAAACGATGATGACAATGAAATGTCTGATGAAGAAAATTTATTAGGTGGATCAGATGATGATGATGATGATGAATATGACGCCCAGGCTCCCGTTGACCCTGAAAATGCCCCCATTCCACCAAGAGTTGAAATCCCTTTCTATGACAACATTCACATGGGTGGTGATTTTGACATTAGTACCCGTGATGTCGCTCCCCGTAACCGGATCTGGAGCGCTAAAAATCCAGAGTTGGACAGAGGAATGGTTTTTGTTGATAAGAAGCAACTTCTACATGTTGTGAAATTGTACCATGGGACAAATAATCGAGAGTATAAGGTCGTAACGTTCAAGCGAGGCCTTTGGGTGTCTGCTTTCAAGCACGACTGCAGTTGGTGGTTGCGTGCATCTCTCAATAGGAAACATGGTCTTTTTGAAATAAATCAGTACAGGAGTCCTCACCATTGTTTATACCTACGAATGAACAGGGACCACACTAATATTAGCTCCAGTTACATTGCTTCTCATATTTTGGAACAAGTTGCGGTTAGTATAAAAAATAAATGTTTACATATATATACATATTTGTTTGTTTATAGTGTTCACACCTAGATAATCCAACTCATATTTGATTGTCGTATGCAGAATGAACCTGATATGCCAATTAAGAATGTCATTGAAGATATAAAAAAGACCATGAACTATAGTATATCATACAAGAAGGCGTAGCATGCAAGGGCAAAGGCAATTAAAATGGTATTCGGTGATTGGGATGAATCATATAGGCAGTTGCCTAAATTTATGCATGCATTACAGACATCTAATCCTGGCACCATCGTGACATGGAAGCATAGATATACCGGGTATGCAACCATTATGCCCATCTTCCACTTTGTTTTCTGGTCTTTCAAACCCGTTATCGATGGCTTTAGATATTGTAGGCCTGTTATAACTATAGATGGTACATTCTTATACGGTAAATACATTGGTGTGTTGCTTGTAGCAATGATTGTTACTGCCAATGGCAAAATAGTACCGCTTGCATTCGCTGTTGTCGACAGGGAGAGTTTGGAGTCTTGGTCGTTCTTCATTCAAAATATCAAGGAACATATTGTTATGGATCGACAGGGAGTGACTTTGATATCTGATCGAGCTGAGAGTATTTTAGCTGCTGTGAGGCGGCATTGGCTAAATCCCTCGCTCCAATTTGTTGGATATCATCAGCACTGCCTTCGACATGTTTACAGTAACTTTAACACACATTTCAAAAATAAGGAGCTCAAACAACTTCTATGGAAAGCAATAAGTGCTGATCAACGACGAAAGTGTAATGGTTACTTAGATCAGATACAAGCTATTAACCAAGAAGCCATCAATTGGGTCCACAAGATGAATCCTGAGGACTGGGCCCTTGCATATGACGGTGGATATTGCTGGGGGATATTGACCAGTAATGATGTAGAGTGCTTCAACAGCGTCTTGAAAGGTGCAAGGAACTTACCTATCTCAGCTATGGTTGAATTTATATTTCGACGGCTCGTCAAATATTTTGACGAGATGGGAGCCCAAGCTGAAACAGATGTACGCAATGAGTTTCAATACCCTAGAGAGATGCAAAAAACTATCGAGGAGGGTATCGCAAGGGGAAATACTTTCCAGTTGATATCGTATGACAGGTTAGTTTGTAATGTGAAAAATTGTTATTATTATGTTGTTAAGTTAATTACACCTAAAAACATGAACTTGATTAGTTTGTATCAATATTGTCTTATAGGCCCCGCCGTGTATTTGAGGTGCAAACATCTTTTTGCCATGGACGAGGTCGCAATAGACAGATTGTGCGGATGAATCAACCCACGTGCAGTTGTGGGAAATATGAGATAAGACACTATCCATGTTCCCATATGCTCGCTGTAATGTCTGAATGCGGTGACAATCCATTCCAGTACGTTGATCTAGTATATAGGCTTCCTGTATACATGAGAGTTTGGGAAACTAAATTCAATCCAATACCGCATCAAGATTATTGAGATGATCCGCAGTGGACCTTAATGCCTAATGAACTTCATCTGCGACAAGTAAAACGGGGTTATACATCTATGGCTCGTATTCCGAATGAGATGGATATATCAGACAGACGTTTGACTGCTCGTTGCAGTGAGTGCCACCAGACAGGTCATGACAGGCGAACATGTCCGGCGCGACTTGGTCGATGAAGACTATGTAATACTTACATGTTGTAATATATCATTTTGAAATTCTTTATTTGTAATAGATCATTTAATTATGTATTTTTAAATTCTTTATTTGTAAACGGGGTCATACATTTAAAATGTGTATTACAAAATGTGTACTTGATTAAAAAATGTGTAATGCAAAATTGAAAATGTGTATAATTTATTCAAACTTGTATAATTTATTGAAAATGTGTACTAGTTTTTCACTGTGTACTTGATTCGAAATGTGTCTTACAAGATTCTACACTAAATCACGTAATTCTTCTACCATTTCAAAATTTTATATTTTTGAATAAGTTTAATATCGAATGCTACAATCATTGTTCACATTTTATAATTTAAAAAATTTACAAATTTTAAAAAAATTAACCTATTATAAATTAAAATTTTAAAAATTGGAATGCTGCAGTCATTGTTCACAATTACAAAATTTTATATGTAATTTGCAAAATTTATAATTTATTCAAACTTTTAGCATTACAAAATCAATATTTAAGTTTTGTCAAATATGCCATAAATGTAATCATTAATTTCGAATTGCTTCCATGTAAGTGCCACATAAATTTGTCTTTTCTCGAACCCATAAGATTTACTTCATTGTATTTTAAATCGTTAAGTACAAAATCAATAATTACAGTTTTTCTGTTATTATGTTATGATTAAATGAAATTTTGATATGGATGATCTAATATTTCAGTTGTACAGGCTTCATGGCACATGTACCTGAGGAGGTTCCACTGTTCAGACAGGCAAATCAGGCTGACAGTATGTGGGACCGTCCGGTATGCAATAACGTTTGTTAGACTTTACGCTTACAATTACATAGAATTTTTGTTGTATATTTCGTGATAATGCTATTATTTAAACTGGTCATTCTGTTGTGCAGGATGAGGCACGCACCATGTTAACATGCCATCGGGCAGATTCTGGATTGTGGGAGCATCCGTTGGACCATAGAGTCTTGCAGTATGTATTACGCGCGGGATTCTATGGTGTGTATCGTATCGGGCACATTCGACTGGACCACGCATTCATTACTGCTCTCGTTGAAAGGTGGTGCATAGAGACTCATACATTCCATTTCCCGATCGGGGAGGCCACCGTCACGTTGCAGGACGTATCCGTCCTATATGGTCTTCGGATTGATGGCCGAGCAATTATTGGAGTTGACCCACCTTTCGCGACGGAGCAGTGGATAGCCCTATGTGCTGAGCTATTGGGAGTAGTACCTACACCAGCAGATTTACAGGCAGGTAGAGTGTGGGTGAGGTGGCTGGCCAAGCACTTTGCTTATCTTCCAGATCATGCTCCAGATGAGTTGGTACAGCAGCATACCCGAGCATATATTCTATGGCTTATTAGGGGGTACTTCTCCCTGATAAGTCACAGAACTTGCTCAAGCTGATGTACTTGCCATTGCTGAGAGACATTGAGGAGATTGGGCAGTACAGTTGGGGTAGTGCGGCTCTGGCATGGTTGTATAGGATGCTATGTCGAGCAGCTCAAGTGGGTACGAGGGAGATTGGAGGACCATTTGTGTTGCTACAGGTTAGTAAGAATTTTATTACATGTCAATTCATATTGTATGCCACTGTAACAAGCCCGCGGGGGGACCTCGCTACAGCTCGGACTCGACTTTTCGTAGTCACGGTTCTAAGTCTGAACCAAAGAGTCCAAATTCGGCAAATCGTTTTGAGAAAACAGATTTTTGAAAGAAGTGCCAAACATGGACTGCTTTGCCAGATACAGAGTCGCCACCTAAATATTTTATTTTGGGAAATTTAGGAAACCCTGACTCGGTGCCAAAAGGCCACGTGTCCGTCATCACCAAAGTTGCCTCGGCTCGGGAACTTGGGTACGATTGGAGAAGGTCACTTCGTGAGCACCCCCGCTCGCCCGGTCATAGACCGGCCTCTACTAACCATGATATCAATTTTTGAAAACATTGTATGTTCTTATTCTGGTTATTAGCCTAGGTTACTATGTGATGCTCGCAGTATATAAATATAGACTGGGTCGTCTGAATTGGAACAAAACATTTCATGCTTGTTTATTTGAAAATGGTTTGATGGTGCTACCCGCAGGTAGGCTAAGACACGGATTTGCCACCCTCAGGTGGGCTTTTGGAAAAGATGGTTTTGCCACTATCTAGTGGGCTTAGAACAAACATTTGATGAATTGTCCCAATTCAAGTAACCCAACCTTCACCCACAGGCATTCAGGCAGATATTTCATATAAGCACATAGCCTCATGGTAAGCATGCTATTCATGGCAGTCACTCACACACATGCAAGGATGCTAAAGCATAAAACTTACCGAGTACTCCAAGCCAAAATAGGAATTTATTAGAAATCATGCATGATCCTAAATATACAGAAATGCCTAATGTGACACATGCAGAATGCAAACTATAGCGGGCTCGGCTATTCTAAGATGGCATATGAAATGCTACAACTATCATGTATTCAATTTGGAATTGAAAGTACAATGCAGTTAGTATGATGCGCCGAGCCCGGTGCATGCAATACAGATGAATGAATGCAAAACATGCTGTCATACTGTATGCTAATTTAAAAATGCCCTAATCTAACCATCAAAAGCGGATAAATAAAAGGGAGAAAGACGTGGGATTGGAAGACATACATCACACTCACCCACACTTATTACAGTTGTGCCCTCACTCGGAGGGTCCGAATAAATAATACAGTCCAAATACTACAGAATTCTAATTAATTAAAGAATTAACTAAAAAAGCAAATAAAACTGGCGTGCAAGCCAGGGACTGTCTTGCTTCTAGTGGATGATGCATGTCCGGATTGTCTTGCGCGGAAATCCACCGGAATGCCCCAACTAGCCTCTGTTTGCACCTGTTCTTGAAATGTGTGCTGAGCCCTGAAAAATTGCTGATTCTTCGTTTTGCTGCAACAGAGAGCAGGAAAGGGGCATAGCAATGTATTTGCACAGATATATGCATGTCTCGATCCTCGTGCCACCAATCGCGCATACCGAGGCATGATGGCCGAGGAATCGAAATGCACAACTCAATATAGGATGAATGTACATGAAACTACAGCTAAAACCTAACTCCATCATGGATAATCCGGAGTGTCGGTGACTGGGGAATTGAGACACATTCCGTCACTCGGAGTACGAAATGTACCTCGTTTCCCGTGCTCGGGCTAACTCCTATTCCGGACATGATGCAATATGCATGATATGCATGAAATGCAACTAATATACAATCTTAGCATACACAATGCTATGGAATGATATGCCTCGAAATACGTGCACTCGGGCACGCAAACCGAGAAAAAGACGGGATGCAATGAAAATGAGATGCCTCGGAGTACGTGCACACAGGCACGTGAACCGAGGTGATGACAGAATGATGAAAATGAGATGCCTCGAAATACGTGCACACGGGCACGCAAACCGAGGCGATGACAGATACAATGAAAATGAGATGCCTCGAAGTACGTGCACACAGGCACGCAAACCGAGGCGATGACAGAATGATGAAAATGAGATGCCTCGAAGTACGTGCACACGGGCACGCAAACCGAGGCGATGACAGATACAATGAAAATGAGATGCCTCGAAGTACGTGCACACGGGCACGCAAACCGAGGCGATGACAGAATGATGAAAATGAGATGCCTCGAAGTACGTGCACACGGGCACGCAAACCGAGGCGATGACATAATGATGAAAACGAGATGCCTCGAAGTACGTGCACACGGGCACGCAAACCGAGGCAATGCATACGCAATGCAAATGACATGGAAAATGACAAATGGACTTATACTAACATGAGAGAGCCTCAGCCACACTCACATAAGATGCCGATGGCAGAAAATGAGGTGCCTCGAAATGCGTGCACACGGGCACGCAAACCGAGGCAATGCATACGCAATGTGATGCAACATGGCAAAAATGATATGCAAGCATGCTAATGGAATTTCAGCAACAAAACAAGGGGAAAACAGCCCCGGGATGAGGCGAAATGACATGAAATGCAAGGAAATGTCCCGAAATATAACATTAGGCACCCGAAATGATCTATAGCTATGCTAAACATGCACAATATGGACATGCAATGCAAAGAAAAAAGCTAGACAGTCCCAAAATAAGCACTTTTCCAGTTATAAACATGGCCAAACAGCAAGTATAAGCATGGCAAAAATAGCATACAAGAATAGGGGCCAAGATAGGGGTAATGAAGCAAGTGGTATAAGCTAAACCCAAACTGAAAAATTTCCTTCTACAACACTGAAGATGGACCAAAAATATGAACATTTACAGTATATGGCAGCCTCAAAATCAGTATACAAATATGCTAAAAATGGGATGCAAAACAAGGCCCAAAAGGTGCTATAACATGAAGTATATAAAATAATCACCAAACAGGAAAAAAGTGTGAATGAAACATGAAGTATAGGCCAAAATAAGACTACTTTCAGTTCGGACCAAGGTCCAAAAACAGAAGCAAAGAGGGCTACTAATTTATGCAAAAATGGGGGCCAAATAGGGGATATAACTACAAGTGACATATGGAAATACCAAACAATGTTGAGCCCTTCTCCAATGTTGAAGAGGGGCTCAAAATATGCCTCATATCAGTTTACAACATGCTCGAAAATAAATTGCTCATGGGTCAAAAATAGCATGCAAAACTATGACATACAAGATGGTCAATGAAGCAAGTGTATTATGGAGGGCTCAAACAGGGTTGAGCCCTTAATGAGAAGTGAAGATGAGCTCAAAATATGGCCCTTTTCTGTTAGGGCCGAAGCTTGAAACCAAAAAGAAATGAGGCTTAGAAATAGATCAAGGAAAAGGGTCAAAAGGATCAAAGTGTAACTTACCCTTGAAGATCCAAGCTTTTGTTGCTTCTTGGGTTGATTTGGAGCTCCTTTAGCCTTCAAGAATCCCTCCTTGCTGCTGGAAATGAGATGGTGGTGGTAGAGCTTGGTGGTGTAGAAGGAATGATGGTTAGGGAGTTAGGGTTTTTTGAAGAATTGAGGAGGAAGAAGATGGAGTTGGCTATGGAAGCTTGAAGAGTAAATTTTCTAACCCTTGTAGAGGAGGCCATCAGCTGGTTATAAAGATCAAAAATGGGGTGTAAAGGTGGGAGAGAAGGAGGGCAAAACTCCCCCACAAAATATCCCCCGGATACAGAAAATATCTGGGGGATATTGCCCCACAGCTGTAAAGTGCACAGTGGGAGGAACACGGCCGGCCTCTCACTTTTGCTGGAGGTGGCCGGCCGGCCACACCCCCTAGCCGGCCGGCTAGGGGTCAAAAGGGCCAATGTGATTTTCTGGCCGGCAAGCTACTGGGGAGGTAGTCCTATGTGTGTACAACACAACCATGTGGTTAAAATTCCAAGAAAGTGGGTCTAAGGGGTTCAACAATGGCTCGGAAAGAGGGGGTCAAAAGGGTCAAGTTGACTTACTGGCCGGCCACGAACTTTTAGGGGCCTCTCATGTGTGTACATCACAGATATGTGGTTCAAAGTTCAAGAAAAAAGGTCCAAGGGGTTCAACATTAGCCCGGAAGAAAGGGGTCAAAAGGGTCAGGTGACCTTAATGGCCGGCCATGAACTTTTAGGGGCCTCTCAGATGTGTAGATCACAGATATGTGGTTGAAAGTTGGCAACACTACCCCTAAGGTATTCAACATTAGCCCGGAAGTTGCAAAAACGGGCGCCGGGAGGCTCCGGAGGAGAGATAACTGGTTGCTGCAACAATTGCTGGCCTCCCACCCTTCAGTGACCTTCCCTGTGATAAAACAGAGGTACCTGCCAAAAATGAGCGAAAACCGTTGCAAAACGAATGTTCCGGAGTCAAAACACGCAGTTCGGGGTCCTAGAAATGGGCCGTTAAGCACCGAAAATGGTATTCGACCTCGAAGTGGGTTTCTCAGCCCCCAGTGTCCCTCAAAATGGATGAAATAAGATGTATGCCAAAAATCAAAGCAAAAGGAGATGGTTAAGCGGTCCCGAACCGAGGCACACGGCCTGACGGCTCCGAAAACCGGGAACCGGACTCCGAAATGGGCAAAATGGCCTACGGCCACCAAATGTAGCCTACGGACATTGAGAGATGGTCTACGAGACCTCTCCCTCCCTTCAGGAAAAGAAACAGAGAAAACCGAGTCTGGTTCGCAAACCGAGACAAGGCACAGAAAAGGGTTCGGAAGTCCGGAGGCAGGGCTTACGGCCGCGACTCTGAAACTTCTGAACGAGCACATTATGCAACATCACCAAGCACTCAATTGGTGACGTCTGAGTCTTAAGGTCGGTCAAAAATGGGGTGTCTACAGTTGCCCCTCTTTGACAGAACTCGGAAGTCACAAGTGACGGGAGTGAATGTCAAAGCCCAGAGACGACCCATTTTTGACAAGGCCGAAGACTTAGACAAACATACAGGATAAACAGAGATGCGCCCGCAGGCATGCCCGCAGGCAGGGGGCAAAATGCAAAATGATACGCAGAAATATTTTGAAGATTGGACTTATACGCTACGCGAAGCCAATTTGAAAGTTGGACTTATACGCTACGCGAAGCCAATTTGAAAGTTGGACTTATACGCTAAGCGAAGCCGGTTTGACGAGTGGACTTATACGCTACGCGAAGCCAATTTGAAAGTTGAGGATTCATGCAATGCACTGTAATGTAATAACTGAAATGCAATGTAATAGCTAGGAAATGAAGGTACCTCACAGGGGCAATTGGTAATGACTTACCTCATGCTGCTGGGGATCTCTTGCTTCTTCTTGGTTGAACCGCAGGTACTACTTTTCTCCCTGACTATGGTCGCAGCTTTCCCTATTCTCCAACAGGGTGACAGACTAGGTTGGATCAGTATCCAGAATTGAGGTGCATACAGATGCTATCTCAATCTATGGGGCTGCCATACAGATTTCAAGCCGAGGATATACCCCTGGGTATTTAAACCAGACTTTAGTCTCGGAAATCCTGAACCTTTGCGTTCTAGGCATAAGCTATTCGAACTCTAGTTTCCACCGTCTCAGTTGGTCTCCTAGGAACTCACCGCAAACACAGGCAGGTGGCTATACCAGACCATGACGAGTCGTTCGGGCACGACTAACACCAAAGGAATTGCACCTTTAGAGGATTTAAGGTCTCCTAGACCGGGGAGTCCACAAGACAGTGCGAATAAATATGCAGGATTTAAGGTCTCCGCATACCGGAGGATTTAAGGTCTCCTAGACCGGGGAGTGCACAAGACAGTGCGATGCAGAGTGAATGCACAAAACAGTGCTAAACAGATGCACAAAATAGTGCGATGCCAAAGGTGTACAAAACAGTACGAGCAAGGTGAATGCACAAAACAGTGCGATACAAATAAGGTGCGCAAGATAGCGCGATACAATGCACTAACAAGTACAGGTGAGATGCGCAAGATAGCGCGATGGAATGCATGCAAAACGCAAGTAAGGTGCACAAAACAGTGCAATGCGCAAGAAAGCGTGAGTGATTTGAAATGCACAGGACAGTGCGATACGCTAAACAGCGCGATTGAAATACACTAAACAGTGCGATTGATTCGAAATGCACTAGACAGTGCAATTCGCTAAACAGCGCGATTGATTTGAAATGCACTAGACAGTGCGATACGCTAAACAGCGCGATTGAAATACACTAAACAGTGCGATTGATTCGAAATGCACTAGACAGTGCAATGCGCTAAACAGCGCGATTGATTTGAAATGCACTAGACAGTGCGATACGCTAAACAGCGCGATTGAAATACACTAAACAGTGCGATTGATTCGAAATGCACTAGACAGTGCGATGCGCTAAACAGCGCGATTGATTTGAAATGCACTAGACAGTGCGATGCGCTAAACAGCGCGATTGAAATGCACTAGACAGTGCGATGCGCTAAACAGCGCGATTGATTTGAAATGCACTAGACAGTGCGATGCGCTAAACAGCGCGATTGAAATGCACTAGACAGTGCGATGCGCTAAACAGCGCGATTGATTTGAAATGCACTAGACAGTGCGATGCGCTAAACAGCGTGATTGAAATGCACTAGACAGTGCGATGTGAGATATAACCACAAGATGCACAAGACAGTGCTAGTGAGATACAAAGTGTAAGTGCACAAGATAGTGCGAGTGAATGCATGTTCTATGCAAATGAGGTGCATTTTCTATGCAAAAGATACGAGCATATTCTATGCAAGTATGGAAGAGTGCATTTTCTATGCAAAAGATACGAGCATATTCTATGCAAGTATGGAAGAGTGCATTTTCTATGCAAAAGATACGAGCATATTCTATGCAAGTATGGAAGAGTGCATTTTCTATGCAAAAGATACGAGCATATTCTATGCAAGTATGGAAGAGTGCATTTTCTATGCAAAAGATGCGAGCATATTCTATGCAAGTATGGAAGAGTGCATTTTCTATGCAAAAGATACGAGCATATTCTATGCAAGTATGGAAGAGTGCATTTTCTATGCAAAAGATACGAGCATATTCTATGCAAGTATGGAAGAGTGCATTTTCTATGCAAAAGATACGAGCATATTCTATGCAAGTAACAGGAGCATATTCTATGCAATATTGAAAGCAAATTCTATGCAGAATCGAAAGCAAGCATATTCTATACATGAATCATAACGATGTGCGGCACGCATGCAACAACAGTGTATATGAAAATTCACATTCTATGTAGTAGGGGAGTATCAAATATGTACTATGGTGCCTCTGATTTACCTCTTAGAGGACTTTGCAACACACTTAGTTCAAAAAGGGCACACCCTGTTCATGTTGGCGAGAGGTAACATCTGCTGCTGCTGCTTTAATTGCCGTTCTGACTTGAAGCATGCTTAAGCTTGGAGTAGAGGCACGCTCATTCTTCAGGGCACTGGCAAGGCCCGAAGAGGTACATACGGGTTGCAATCCCAGAATTTTCTGAAGGTGAAACACACTCAGATGCTCAAAATTTTCCCTATTTCTTTTGCTTCGCAGTCCAGAACTTATATAGCTTCAGATAGGTCCTTGTTTTGCTGCTCTGACAATGACCTGGGTTGAACCCTGCGGTTTTATGAAAGAATAAATCTTGTTTTGCACAGATGTGGAGAACGGTACAGCACTCGGAGCGCAAAACGATTTTATTTTAGAATTGATAAATGAGCTTTTGACCGGGTATCGAGCCTACGACTGAACACAGCAAGACATCTCAACAAAGAAATAAAAGGCACGCAACCTAGACACATCGAGTAACACTCGAAACGACTCAAAACAAGAAACGAGACAAACAAAGCAAAAGACATGACACACAGGCGTGCACAGGGAGCCTGTTTCACCAGGTATTATTCCCACCCTTTCTTATTTGTGATTCTCACATCACTCGGCTCTCAAGCTCGGTTTTTCTGAAAAAGCCCTCTTCTCACTTTTCCTCTCATCGTACATCTCTCTATTCTTCATTCTCTCATTTTTCATCCCTCCCCTGGGTGGTTGATGGACGAACAGCAAACTGTGGGCTCGTGTCCCTAGCATTCTGCTAGATTCTCTTTCTTCTGCTCACAACTAGTGAATTCCTCCCATGGAAAGGTTGCGCTACAACTGGGTGTGTAGCAAATCTGCAACTAACATCAGTTGATGATGCTTTGTTGGGGAGTTTGGACGTGGTAAGATCTGTCCGGATGATGGAGTGGAATATCTTGCCCCATTCTAGTTCGTGCTTCGCACTTTGCTCGATACCTCGTTGCTTGGAGGATGTGAGAACTTTCTGCCCTTTGTTGTGCCCTTTTCTGGCAGATAGAGTGCCCTTCTTGGCAAGTATGTTGACAATGGGAAAGACAGGAAGCCTGACTCAACTGTGCATGTAGTTCATCATTTTGACCATTTTTTAGTTTTAGTTTTCTTCTAAAAAAAATTGACCAAAATGAGAGTTAGATTAACATGCTTGTTCAATTTTCTGATTTAAAATCATGCAAGTTAGGCTATAAGCACTGAAAATTTTCCTCTTTTGGGTCCAAGAAATGGTCCAGTTTTGAAAATGGAATACTTTTCGAGAAGATTAGTCAACCTCAGTAAAAAAATTCTCAAAAACTATTTCGCAAACGGCCACTGCTGAACGAGCACGGAACCTACTCTTGAGATACACAACCTTGGATCCATAGCAATGAAAAATTGCCCCTTGTCTGAAGGACACTGCATGGCAACGGAATGTTGCCCCTTGTTTGAATGGCACTGCGGCGTTCTGAATGGCAACGGAAAGTTGCCCCTTGTTTGGATAGCACCGCAGCGCATTGAATGGCAACGGAAAGTTGCCCCTTGTTTGAATGACACCGCGGTGCATTGAATGGTAACGAAAAGTTGCCCCTTGTCTGAATGGCACCGTAGTGTATTGTAGTCAGTCCTCAGAGCGACGAACGCAACCAGACTCTCAGATATAGAGAAGGCAAAGATTATCAGAACCATTACATGGACATGATTGAGTTTGAAGTGTTTTACGGCTGGACTTCAGAATAAAGTTGCCTACGTATCCCAAAGATGGGAATCAAGCCTCACGTAGTTCGGGGTTAAGGTACACTCGGGTATTAACCTCTCCTTTTTATGCTCTAACTTTTGCCAAGGCGCCTGTTGCAGGTTTTCGACCTTGCGAGCTTCGTTTTTCTTTCCTTTTCGATTCTTTTCATTTCTTTTCTTTTGATTTTCTTTTTTTGTTATTTTCTTTGCATTTTTCTTCACTTTTCTTTCTTTTTTTGTTTTCTTTTTTTTTCTTTTACATTTTTTTGCTTCTTTTCTTCTTTTTTGTATTTTTCTCTTGCTCTAACTTTTGCCTGGGTCGCCCTTCCGGGTTTTCGGCCCAGCGAGCCTCTCAAAGGGTAAAAGTGTAACAAGTCCATGCCAAATGGTTTTAGGATCTCGAAGCCATCCGTATCCAAGAGAGTGGCTGCTGTATTGATTTGCAGAAGGATCCATCTTCGGCTCTTCAAGCACATCGGACATTTTCACTCCTAGTTCGAGGGGTGTTTCTGTTCTAGCTTCGCAAGCTTCTTCTGATGAGGTCTGATCTTCCTTATCTAACTTTGGTGCCTCTTGTTCGAAGGCTGTTTCAAATCCGGCCACACAGGCCTCACATCGTAGTTGACTGTCGAACCTTCTGAATTCAAGTTCAAGGTTTGGAAGCGGAGGGGTTGAGTCTCGAGGCTGAGAGCGATCCTAAGCTGCACAATCTCAAGAGCGATTCCACACAGGTCTTCGCAGGACCGCTCAAAACATTTTTTTTTTTTGAAAGTTTTTTAAGGAAGCGACAAATCGCTCGCGCTGAAAATAGTGTGAAACCAGTCTGGATCAAGCCAGGGTCCTTCTCAGTACTCACGCTAACAAGCATGATTTCATTCATTAAGGGCTTAGCACGCCTCTCTTTCTCTCAAATGATCAAAGTTTTGCAAATCCCGAGGAATTCCTTCCTCTTCGTTTTCACCGTAGTGTTCAAAAAGTTTTGAAAAACTTAGGTTAAATGCAGTGACTTTGGGGTGCAGAAGAGAGCAGGTGGAATGTACTGCCATTTCATTCAGATTCCGTCACAACTAGCACACGGCAGAAGCGAACATAGAAGTGCAAAAATTACTGCTGTTTCATTCAAATCTGTTGGTACAACTGGCTCCCTGGCAGAAACAGACTCAAAACAAAACGAAAAGACAAACACAAAACAAAATGGTGACGCCCGAGGTAACACCCCCCGGAATCACCCGACTCCTGTACAACAGGACTGACTCGATACAACAAGACAGATCCAAAACAAAAAGAGACAGACTCAAACCAAAAAGACAGACTCAGAAACAAAACAACAAGACCGACTCAATACCTAAGTCGGCATGTACAAAAACTAGCATTTGCAAATGCTCAAAAGAGTGCATGCCGTCCACCATATCTGGAGTAACTGGGCGCTGCCCGCAGGTGGTTCATCCCTCGATCACATCACATTATCCCCTACAAATTCACTGATCAAGTGCCGATAGACTTTGCAGGACCTGGTGCGGGGATGACTCCATTGTCAAATAGATCCTGTACTTCATGGCGAAGACGGAAGCAGACGTTGGTAGTATGGCCAGTTTGTTGATGGTACGCGCAGTACTGGGTAGTATCATGTGTAGCCGGAAGAGGGTTCGGGAGAGGCCGAGGCTCAAGGAGTTTGAGATGGCCTTGTCCAACAAGGATTTGGAGAGCTTTGGACAAAGGCATATAGAGGGCATGGAAGACCCTCCGACCTCGGGGTTGGTACTTCAAGGCTTGTGGATTTTTGCTGGACGCACCAGCAAAGGGATTGGCAGGTGCTGGCCTGGTTTGCCGATCTCTTCCGAGTGGATGATTAGAGCTAGTAGGATCATCTCTAGTATGATGACCTTTCTCCCGGCTTGCCCCTTGATTCAAACTGCCCCTAAGTTGAGTAGCGAAAGTGTCGTCCACAGCTTTTGCAACAACTGCGAGCACTTGCTCTTTGTTCAGTCCCTCGGCTTTCAAAGCCTCAACAGCCAACAGAAGATGTTCATTGGGCTCCATGTCCGCCGCTATCTTGTTCCTACTAGTCGCTTCCACTTTGTCAAGAGATTGGCTTTCCTCAAACGCAGCCCGTCCCAACATCGGGGAGTCTTTCGACATGAGGTTCCCGGTATGTGGTGTGGTCGATGATGGAGCCAATGTCTCGGAGGCCAGATCCGTCACGGTTTTTTGAAGATCTTTAATCATTCCCATCAACTCAGAAGTAGTGGGTTCACGGGTTTGAAATGGTTGAGGTTCGGGTGTACCCATCATGCATAAGTCCATGCTTTCTGGGATAAACACCTCAGGCTTGGGTAGATGGGCCGGGGTGATGTATATGCTGGGGTCAAAGGTGGATGGCAGTATGTGGATGTGATTGAGGTAGGCAGGAGATGTTTGGTCATTGGGGTCCGAAGGTGGAGCTATCGTCCGGTCGTCGATGAGATTTTGGATCTCATGACGAAGGCGGTAGCAACGGTCGGTGCCATGACCGCGCTGCTGATGGTACACACAGTACTTGGCGGGGTTATGCCTGGCTGGGAGTGGGTTGGGAAGAGGTTGAGGATCGAGGGGTTTGAGATGCCCTTTTTCCATCAAGGCTTTTAGTGTGCTAGTCAGGTTCATATAGAGGGGGGTGAAAGTTCTACCCTGAGTTCGGGCTGGGCCAGCTGTTTGTAGGCTCGGTTTGGCAAAAGGGTCGGCTGTGGCGACCGTATTGATTTCGGTGGGTTTGGGAATAGCGCTACTACCAGTGTTGGTACTCCTTGAAATCACCTTCCTTGTCAGTTCTTTTGTCCTGGGAATGATCCCGCTGTTGAACGCATTCTCGACTTGAACCCCCAGTTCATGCAAACTTTTGAAAGTGAATAGTGGAGCGACTATCAACTTTTGCAACATATTATGCTCGAGGTTTCGGACCATCATCTGCACTTGATCCTTCTCAGAAGGGCGACGATCTGTCATTTGTGCTGCCTTTGCTCTCCACCTTGCAATGAATTCCACAAAAGGCTCTGTTGGGTTTTGGCGAGTTGCTTCAAGCTCTTGGATGGTCATTTCAACTTGGGTATTGTAGGAATACTGATCGACAAAGGCCTCAGCCAGTTCTTCCCAGTTTTGCTTCACTGTATCCTCCAATTTGGTATACCAAGTGGCTGCCACACCCGACAGGGTTCTTCCATACAAAGAGAGTTTCTGTGGCTTAGTCAGACCCATCGGCTTCAGGACATCTAAGAAAAGTCGGATATGTACCATCGGATCCCCAGACCCGTCGAAACGGTCGATATATGGCATTTTGAATCTGTCTGGGAGCCGGATGGAAGCCTCGGTGTGCCCATCCTCAATGCCAGGAATGGAGTTAAGGCCCTGTGCCCTTTTGAATTGCTTCTCAAGGTTTGCAATTTTCACTACAGTCGGATTGAACTCATCAACATGAAAGGGTTGAGTTTTCTCATTAGGCTGCACCAGGGGTCTGAGCACCTGAGCTTGAGCCAACCCTTCTCGAGGATTCAGACACTGCAAGTCTTCAACTGGTGGAATTGGGTCAAAGTTCGGCTGGGGTCCCAAAGCTGGATGTGAGGCAGATGCCCCAGATGGGCGCTGCGTTTCAATACTGGTCTCAGCCTGCATGGCAGTTCCCTGACTTAGCGCTGCTGTCATGGCCGCAAACTCTTCCGAACCTTGTGCCATCATGGCCTGCTGAGTCTGAACAAAGGTGATGTGACTGGCGACTGACGGATTAGATGAACATATGAGCCCTGACCGGCTTTTCTTTACCTTGCCTCAGCGAAAGAACACTGATTACCCTTGAACTGAATCTCTGACCTGACAAAGTCTATAAGCACAAGTTCGATGAACCTCGGGGGATATCGGAGCCTTCTGAAGCGACAGTTCCAAGACTACCTAGCAAAAGAGAAAACAGACAGCACCTCAACCTGATTTCACCTGAACAGATACGAGCATAGTTGAATGAGTGTGCCCTCTACTGAATTCTGCCCAAAATTCGGCCTCAAAATCTGAGTCTGAAACCCACGGGTAAAGCTGACTCCCAAACACTGATAGTAATGCCGCAGGCCTGATGCCAAAATTCGCAAACTGGTGCCCGCAGGCCTGATGCCCAAACTCATATACTGATACATGCATTCCTGTAGAGACGCACTCTAAAGCACATAACAGATAAGTGAGAGCCAAAACACCCCTATGTTGGGGTAGGGTTTCCCTGTCCTATTTTGTCAGGAGCTAGGGTTTCACTACGCACGCAGCGGTTTCAAACAATCTATAAATAGGTAAGCAACCTGTCCTAATTTGGAATGGTCACTATGGATCCGAATATGCACTAGGTCGAATGGTCAAAGAGGGTGCCCCGGCAAAACCGGGGTTTGTGTTCCCATACTGGCAGAGCCCATAACCGGTCAGCCTTATGGTCATTCCTTGACAAGACAAGCCTCCGGCAAACCGTTCAGGAATAGCAGATGGCAAACACTGTGTCCTAGGCGCACCAATGCAAATGCAATGCAAAGAAACACTCAAGTGTAGTCAAAAACAGATATCACGAGTTCGAGTCAAGTTCTCTAAATCCCCAGCAGAGTCGCCAGAAACTGTAACAAGCCCGCGGGGGGACCTCGCTACAGCTCGGACTCGACTTTTCGTAGTCACGGTTCTAAGTCTGAACCAAAGAGTCCAAATTCGGCAAATCATTTTGAGAAAACAGATTTTTGAAAGAAGTGCCAAACATGGATTGCTTTGCCAGATACAGAGTCGCCACCTAAATATTTTATTTTGGGAAATTTAGGAAACCCTGACTCGGTGCCAAAAGGCCACGTGTCCGTCATCACCAAAGTTGCCTCGGCTCGGGAACTTGGGTACGATTGGAGAAGGTCACTTCGTGAGCACCCCCGCTCGCCCGGTCATAGACCGGCCTCTACTAACCATGATATCAATTTTTGAAAACATTGTATGTTCTTATTCT
The DNA here is from genome assembly GCF_055761805.1 of Camellia sinensis. Taxonomy (NCBI): domain Eukaryota; kingdom Viridiplantae; phylum Streptophyta; class Magnoliopsida; order Ericales; family Theaceae; genus Camellia; species Camellia sinensis. Next base: position 54,454,986 of record NC_138962.1, read on the forward strand.
GGTTATTAGCCTAGGTTACTATGTGATGCTCGCAGTATATAAATATAGACTAGGTCGTCTGAATTGGAACAAAACATTTCATGCTTGTTTATTTGAAAATGGTTTGATGGTGCTACCCGCAGGTAGGCTAAGACACGGATTTGCCACCCTCAGGTGGGCTTTTGGAAAAGATGGTTTTGCCACTATCTAGTGGGCTTAGAACAAACATTTGATGAATTGTCCCAATTCAAGTAACCCAACCTTCACCCACAGGCATTCAGGCAGATATTTCATATAAGCACATAGCCTCATGGTAAGCATGCTATTCATGGCAGTCACTCACACACATGCAAGGATGCTAAAGCATAAAACTTACCGAGTACTCCAAGCCAAAATAGGAATTTATTAGAAATCATGCATGATCCTAAATATACAGAAATGCCTAATGTGACACATGCAGAATACAAACTATAGCGGGCTCGGCTATTCTAAGATGGCATATGAAATGCTACAACTATCATGTATTCAATTTGGAATTGAAAGTACAATGCAGTTAGTATGATGCGCCGAGCCCGGTGCATGCAATACAGATGAATGAATGCAAAACATGCTGTCATACTGTATGCTAATTTAAAAATGCCCTAATCTAACCATCAAAAGCGGATAAATAAAAGGGAGAAAGACGTGGGATTGGAAGACATACATCACACTCACCCACACTTATTACAGTTGTGCCCTCACTCGGAGGGTCCGAATAAATAATACAGTCCAAATACTACAGAATTCTAATTAATTAAAGAATTAACTAAAAAAGCAAATAAAACTGGCGTGCAAGCCAGGGACTGTCTTGCTTCTAGTGGATGATGCATGTCCGGATTGTCTTGCGCGGAAATCCACCGGAATGCCCCAACTAGCCTCTGTTTGCACCTGTTCTTGAAATGTGTGCTGAGCCCTGAAAAATTGCTGATTCTTCGTTTTGCTGCAACAGAGAGCAGGAAAGGGGCATAGCAATGTATTTGCACAGATATATGCATGTCTCGATCCTCGTGCCACCAATCGCGCATACCGAGGCATGATGGCCGAGGAATCGAAATGCACAACTCAATATAGGATGAATGTACATGAAACTACAGCTAAAACCTAACTCCATCATGGATAATCCGGAGTGTCGGTGACTGGGGAATTGAGACACATTCCGTCACTCGGAGTACGAAATGTACCTCGTTTCCCGTGCTCGGGCTAACTCCTATTCCGGACATGATGCAATATGCATGATATGCATGAAATGCAACTAATATACAATCTTAGCATACACAATGCTATGGAATGATATGCCTCGAAATACGTGCACTCGGGCACGCAAACCGAGAAAAAGACGGGATGCAATGAAAATGAGATGCCTCGGAGTACGTGCACACAGGCACGTGAACCGAGGCGATGACAGAATGATGAAAATGAGATGCCTCGAAATACGTGCACACGGGCACGCAAACCGAGGCGATGACAGAATGATGAAAATGAGATGCCTCGAAGTACGTGCACACAGGCACGCAAACCGAGGCGATGACAGAATGATGAAAATGAGATGCCTCGAAGTACGTGCACACGGGCACGCAAACCGAGGCGATGACAGATACAATGAAAATGAGATGCCTCGAAGTACGTGCACACGGGCACGCAAACCGAGGCGATGACAGAATGATGAAAACGAGATGCCTCGAAGTACGTGCACACGGGCACGCAAACCGAGGCAATGCATACGCAATGCAAATGACATGGAAAATGACAAATGGACTTATACTAACATGAGAGAGCCTCAGCCACACTCACATAAGATGCCGATGGCAGAAAATGAGGTGCCTCGAAATGCGTGCACACGGGCACGCAAACCGAGGCAATGCATACGCAATGTGATGCAACATGGCAAAAATGATATGCAAGCATGCTAATGGAATTTCAGCAACAAAACAAGGGGAAAACAGCCCCGGGATGAGGCGAAATGACATGAAATGCAAGGAAATGTCCCGAAATATAACATTAGGCACCCGAAATGATCTATAGCTATGCTAAACATGCACAATATGGACATGCAATGCAAAGAAAAAAGCTAGACAGTCCCAAAATAAGCACTTTTCCAGTTATAAACATGGCCAAACAGCAAGTATAAGCATGGCAAAAATAGCATACAAGAATAGGGGCCAAGATAGGGGTAATGAAGCAAGTGGTATAAGCTAAACCCAAACTGAAAAATTTCCTTCTACAACACTGAAGATGGACCAAAAATATGAACATTTACAGTATATGGCAGCCTCAAAATCAGTATACAAATATGCTAAAAATGGGATGCAAAACAAGGCCCAAAAGGTGCTATAACATGAAGTATATAAAATAATCACCAAACAGGAAAAAAGTGTGAATGAAACATGAAGTATAGGCCAAAATAAGACTACTTTCAGTTCGGACCAAGGTCCAAAAACAGAAGCAAAGAGGGCTACTAATTTATGCAAAAATGGGGGCCAAATAGGGGATATAACTACAAGTGACATATGGAAATACCAAACAATGTTGAGCCCTTCTCCAATGTTGAAGAGGGGCTCAAAATATGCCTCATATCAGTTTACAACATGCTCGAAAATAAATTGCTCATGGGTCAAAAATAGCATGCAAAACTATGACATACAAGATGGTCAATGAAGCAAGTGTATTATGGAGGGCTCAAACAGGGTTGAGCCCTTAATGAGAAGTGAAGATGAGCTCAAAATATGGCCCTTTTCTGTTAGGGCCGAAGCTTGAAACCAAAAAGAAATGAGGCTTAGAAATAGATCAAGGAAAAGGGTCAAAAGGATCAAAGTGTAACTTACCCTTGAAGATCCAAGCTTTTGTTGCTTCTTGGGTTGATTTGGAGCTCCTTTAGCCTTCAAGAATCCCTCCTTGCTGCTGGAAATGAGATGGTGGTGGTAGAGCTTGGTGGTGTAGAAGGAATGATGGTTAGGGAGTTAGGGTTTTTTGAAGAATTGAGGAGGAAGAAGATGGAGTTGGCTATGGAAGCTTGAAGAGTAAATTTTCTAACCCTTGTAGAGGAGGCCATCAGCTGGTTATAAAGATCAAAAATGGGGTGTAAAGGTGGGAGAGAAGGAGGGCAAAACTCCCCCACAAAATATCCCCCGGATACAGAAAATATCTGGGGGATATTGCCCCACAGCTGTAAAGTGCACAGTGGGAGGAACACGGCCGGCCTCTCACTTTTGCTGGAGGTGGCCGGCCGGCCACACCCCCTAGCCGGCCGGCTAGGGGTCAAAAGGGCCAATGTGATTTTCTGGCCGGCAAGCTACTGGGGAGGTAGTCCTATGTGTGTACAACACAACCATGTGGTTAAAATTCCAAGAAAGTGGGTCTAAGGGGTTCAACAATGGCTCGGAAAGAGGGGGTCAAAAGGGTCAAGTTGACTTACTGGCCGGCCACGAACTTTTAGGGGCCTCTCATGTGTGTACATCACAGATATGTGGTTCAAAGTTCAAGAAAAAAGGTCCAAGGGGTTCAACATTAGCCCGGAAGAAAGGGGTCAAAAGGGTCAGGTGACCTTAATGGCCGGCCATGAACTTTTAGGGGCCTCTCAGATGTGTAGATCACAGATATGTGGTTGAAAGTTGGCAACACTACCCCTAAGGTATTCAACATTAGCCCGGAAGTTGCAAAAACGGGCGCCGGGAGGCTCCGGAGGAGAGATAACTGGTTGCTGCAACAATTGCTGGCCTCCCACCCTTCAGTGACCTTCCCTGTGATAAAACAGAGGTACCTGCCAAAAATGAGCGAAAACCGTTGCAAAACGAATGTTCCGGAGTCAAAACACGCAGTTCGGGGTCCCGGAAATGGGCCGTTAAGCACCGAAAATGGTATTCGACCTTGAAGTGGGTTTCTCAGCCCCCAGTGTCCCTCAAAATGGATGAAATAAGATGTATGCCAAAAATCAAAGCAAAAGGAGATGGTTAAGCGGTCCCGAACCGAAGCACACGGCCTGACGGCTCCGAAAACCGGGAACCGGACTCCGAAATGGGCAAAATGGCCTACGGCCACCAAATGTAGCCTACGGACATTGAGAGATGGTCTACGAGACCTCTCCCTCCCTTCAGGAAAAGAAACAGAGAAAATCGAGTCTGGTTCGCAAACCGAGACAAGGCACAGAAAAGGGTTCGGAAGTCCGGAGGCAGGGCTTACGGCCGCGACTCTGAAACTTCTGAACGAGCACATTATGCAACATCACCAAGCACTCAATTGGTGACGTCTGAGTCTTAAGGTCGGTCAAAAATGGGGTGTCTACAGCCACATATCAGTATTGTAATTGTGTTCAAACTATTGCAGATTTGGGCATGGGAGAGATTGATTCGTATTGCCCCGGCTAGGCGGCAACTGGTTGGTCCAGGTGAGCTTCCTATGGGTGAGGGGGACATGTAGTTGCCCACCGGACCGCGAGGTAGCCAGTGGAGGGTTGATATGGGCCAAGAGGTCGTATCGACCCACGTAATGGTAGTTTATAGAGACCAGATTGACCGGATGATCGAGGGCGAGGTATGAAATTTTTTGATTGCGTTTTAGTTGTCTTCTTAATTGTATATGTTTTGAGTTCACGAGCAAAATTTAATTTATTTGTCGTCATTGTAGTTTATCTGGCAGCCTTACGCTAGGGTCCTCGGTACGCTCCCCGACTACTGCCGACTGGGTCAGGAGATATGGATGGCGAGAGTGCCACTTATTTGTTTTGACGTGGTTGAGTGGCATCTCCCCCATCGTGTCCTCCGACAGTTTGGTCGGGTGCAGTCCGTGCCGGATCGGTTCGACACTGAGTGGCAGTTGCACATCACTGATAGGCGTGGCCGAGCTGGCACTGACTGGCATCTGTTTTATATGCCCTCTATATAGTTGTGGGATGCCCGTCGGGACAGTATTGTACAGGCTGACTACAGCGATGAGGTGATCCCCTCTTCCGACCCTTACATGTTGTGGTATCGGTAACATACACACCTACTAGTCGGGAATCCGAGCCACGTGTCTGAGTCTGGATATCAGGGAGTTGGGCCTTATCTTAAGGCATTGGTGAGTATCATATTATGTGTCAGATAATTATTAAAATCATACTTGATTTACTTTTAGTCAACTGTAGCCTAATAATACGTCTGAATGTTTGTTCAGGTGGCTGGAGCTGGGAGGTCGTTTCACTTGGCTGAGGACGCCTATTTGAGACGTGATGGACAGCATGCCTTGCAGGCCGTTGCAGAGATCCGGGAGTTATTATACCAGGCATTCTAGCTTGCCCATGTGGGAGATCGTTTGCATTACGGCCACTACAGTGTACACACTTCAGTAGCTACTCCAGACACATCAGCGCCATCCACGTCAGCGCCTTCCACTTCAGTGCCTGCCACATCAGCTCCTTCGACATCAGTCACCCCACCACATACTACCCCATACATATCTGCAGATTCCCTCGACGTACTTCCTACGCAGCATACTAGCATACCTTGTGTACCTGACCCTGATTGGACACCGTCCCGATACATGCATAACGTTGTTACCCCACCCACCCAGTTACCACCACCAGACAGTTCGACCGCGACCATGAGTACACATGATGCAATTCTCACTGACATCTCCCACGTTGACGTTGAGGCCCATATTGAGCCCCCCCAGAGCGCGCGGGAGATGCCGAGGTTTTGGTCGTGGCGGACGTCGCGGCCGAGGTCGGGGTGCGGGCAGAGGCAAAGGTCGAGTTCCAGCTGCAGATCGTGATACAGTTGCACCAGATGATGGAGTTTCACAACTCACAGCAATATCCGATCTTCCACCACAGACAGGATCAGGGGCAGCACATGCAGTAGAGGGGGGGTCACACTCACAGGCTCCACAGGATACGCATTTACGATTGGGAGAGCCAGATATTCAGAGAGTCTACCGCAGGAGACCGAGGAGGGAGGTCCACGGTCGGGGTTGTGGGACTGGGGGCAGGTTAGGGCATTAGCGGGTGTGATGTGGAGTGTATAGTTTATTTTATTTATAGTTTTTATAAATCAAACTTGTACAGATGATGCAAATGTGTCATACTTATTTATTCGAAAAATATAATTTTACAATTTTTTATTCTTACTTGTTTTGATGATTTCCATAAAAATGAAAAGAAAAACAGGAAAAAAAGAATAAGAATTGATAGGATTTTATTATTGAGCGAGATTGGAGGACCACTTGTGTTGCTATAGGTTAGTAAAAATTTTATACAAAAAAAATCTGGGAAAAAAATGTAAACATTGCATAATGGATAGTTGTGGGGAGAAATATGAATAAAAAGGAAATAAAATAAATATCTAAACAAACACATAATTTTGTTTTCCCTTTTCTTTCACTTTTCTGAATGATTGCATTCACTGTCTTCTTTTCATGTACAAACCAATGATAACCAAACAAAATGTAGGCATATATATTTGTTGTTCATCTAGCTTAAATGTGTATTTCAACTATTTGTTATATGAACATGTACTTCATTAAGTATCATTATTATATTCCACATCAATAATGCATGAAATCATGAAAGTCTAGTTCAAGTAGCGTTCTTCAAAATAATAATAACGGAGAGAAAGTAAAGGTAGAATTACAAGAACTATTCGAAAACAATTGAAATATCTCCCTTCATTGATAAGTCGTAGATAAGCATTAAAAATTGCATACATTACAGAAATGGTTTGGGCGTTCATCCAAACAATTTCATTCATTATCATCATCATCTGACATCTCAATATCAGATTCATACATAACATCCATGCTCCAGGCGTAGTACTAGTGTGCATCATCCATTAACCCATCTGCGGCACGCTCATTTGCGGTCTTCATTAGTCCAGACCTTTGCAAACGTTGGGTCATGCGATTAACCTCGTCGCGGATACGATGCAATGCCCTTTGCAACAAATATGAAGTGTCAGTTGGCGTACGCATGGCTAACCGACGAGGAAATTTAAGATTAACTTCATAACATAGCTCAACGAGAACGTTTGCTAAAGTTTTGCGAAATTCCCACTCAGCTCTCATGGTATTGACGGTGGCACGTGAGTAACACAAATTTGGATTTATTGGGTATTCAAATTCATCTTCATTTGCAACCCAATAGCGATCCATTGCTGAATATAGATCAACCACCGTACATCTCATGATAATATCGCTCGAAATAGCTGTAAAACTTTTATTGTGGTATGATGCAATATTTATACCATATATACACATGGTAGCTGTATGTATGAAATTATTGTAAACAACTATGCATCAGAGTTGTCACGTTAACTTTTATAACCTGAACAACTATGCATCAACTTGATAGGAGCTGTCACTTCGACTTTCATGAATTGCATAATTTATTATTATTCCAAAACAAAAAGTAAAAACATAAAAAAAATAATAATAAAATAAAAACCAAGTTGATCAACCAACTAAACGTCTGAATTAGTCAAATTTCTCTGCCTGAATTTTTTTTAAAAAAATAAATATGAAATTACAATTTAAAAATCTTTAAAATATTTTTAAATTTTTGGAAATATTTATTCACAAATTTGTTTTACTTTTTAGGTGTATTGACATATTTATTAATTTAATGTTATTTTGTTATGACACCCCCTCAAAATTTTAATGGATTGCATAATTCACAAGGGCACAGTAGGTATGGTACGATAATAAATTGTAGCTTGGCGCAGTGATACGTCCAACATTTGTCAGTGATGCTCGCCAATGACTTGAACAGATGTAATAATTTGGATGCTTTGTTTTTTCCTCAGATGCTATGTGGCTTTGTGCAGCGATGCAGTGATGCATCTGACTTTGTGCAGCGATGTAGTGATGCATCTGACTTTGTGCAATGATACAGTGATGCATGTCACTTTATGCAGTGATGCAGTAATGCATGTGACTTTCTAACTTTGCGACCACATGGCACATCAATACGACCACATGGCAATAGTGTTGATAAACAATTATGTGATGGACTGAAGGAGTAAAGTGTAATTTACCGAATATAAAAAGAAGCAAAAAATGCAAAGATGAGAAAATGGGATGACTGTGAAGTTCATTAAGTGAAAATAAGATAAAATATAGGCTATTTATGAATAATATTACTTTAAAACAAAGAAAATTTAAGCATTTAATTTCATTTATAATTTGTTGAAAACACCAATTTGTACTGAAATCGTCAATTCCAAGTGACTACTTACTGTATTAAAAAAGTAAGCATGAAAAAATAGTTTCATGTGGCGATGTGACAACTCACTGCATGTTGTTTTATTTGACAACTCACTGCTCCAATATGAAGGGATTGCATTGTCATTCTCTGGCCTACAATTATGATTTTATCTAACAACCACGTCCGTGACTACATCACAGGTACACAAAGTCACGGGTACTCAGGATTGCATGAAATGAAAAGTTAAAAAATAATATCACGGGTATCACTTCTTCCATAGTGCCCCAGCATGCATTATCGTCACTAGATCATCTCTAGTTAACCCTCAGTATGATGTCTGTAAATAACGACACCCCAGTATGATGTTTGTTCAAGTCATAACAATAGTAATATATCTACAATTACTATTATTATTTGTTTGTTTATTTTATGAACAATGTCTTCAAGAGGTGCAAGGAAGTTCACGCCAGTAAAGAAATCCGAAAGTGTGGCTGCTACCTCCATTTACTTATGACTACAAGAGCAAAAAGTACTCGAGTCCGAAGGATTATTATGCTAGTATCCGAGCAGAATGAGCGTTCAGGGTAACGGAGCAAGAAAGATTATTTAATGATCTACGTAACTTTGGGGCACCGGTACCTCATCGTCATTCATTGACCATGGCTAGACGAAATGTGAGTGACTATGAAAAAGCAGTTAGCAGAATTAAGAAGGAGAACAATAGAATGTTGATGCGGAGATGTCAACATTTCATACTTTAGCTAGCCATCGAAATGGTAGAAGCAAGCAACAGAGATTTGACAGTGATTGAGCGAAATAATGTCTTACACAATGAAAAATATCTCTCTGACTACTACATGTCAGATGAGGAATGAGAAATCAAACACCTTTATCTTTCATATATATTTGTATGTTGTCTCATATCTTCGTTATTAGAGTGTAAGACAATGTTGTTGTTCATCTAACGTATGGATGTATTTCAAGTATTTGTTTTATGAACCTGAAGTTTATGAAATAACTACATTTTATAACTGCACATTTATTAGTTCATGATTTTCTTTATTGAATTGCAATGAGTTAATGAATGTTCTGGATTAATGAATAGATTAATGTATGTTGAATTATGTGAATACTTAAAACACATAAAACAGAACATGTAGCTCGGTAAAAAGCTTCCCTTAACTGGGGCCCGTGAAATAGGGATCCTGTACGTAAAGAATTTCAATCTCCATCGGGAAAGAAGAAAAAATCGCCTTCCAATTCCTGGAAGTCCAGTCAAAATGATGACTCTGGTAAGGAATGTGGGGTTGACAGATAACTAAACTTGGGGGGCTGGACAAACAAGCTCAAAGCCAAGTGGTTGGTCTAGTTGGAGAACTAAATTTAAAACCCAATTGGTTTTACTTAATTTGCTTGTGAAAATCACTATTTACAATTAATTATACACAAGCAGATTTACCTCAATACCAATTTGATATATGTGGGATTCTCAATTCAGAAAGTCACATGGCAATAGTGAATTCACTGATTTACCTTACAGTGAGCATGCCCTTATTTTGTCGGTATATGCAGATGGATTGTCAAGTCATGTGACTTGGTGCATAGGCTTTGGTTTTCTCGATTTTTTGCTCGATTTTTTTATTACAGTGACAACTCATTTGTAATTAATATATGTGGGATTCTCAATGCAGAAAGTCACATGGAAACAGTGAATTCACTGATTTACCTTACAGTGAGCATGCCCTTATTTTGTCGGTATATGCAGATGGATTGTCAAGTCATGTGACTTGGTGCATAGGCTTTGGTTTTCTTGATTTTTTGCTCGATTTTTTTATTACAGTGACAACTCATTTGTTATTAATATATGTGGGATTCTCAATTCAGAAAGTCACATGGCAACAGTGAATTCACTGATTTACCTTACAGTGAGTATGCCCTTATTTTGTTGGTATATGCAGATGGATTGTCAAGTCATGTGACTTGGTGCATAGGCTTTGGTTTTCTTGATTTTTTGCTCGATTTTTTTTATTACAGTGATAACTCATTTGTTATTAATATATGTGGGATTCTCAATTCAGAAGTCACATGGCAACAGTGAATTCACTAATTTACCTTACAGTGAGCATGCCCTTATTTTGTCGGTATATGCAGATGGATTGTCAAGTCATGTGACTTGGTGCATAGGCTTTGGTTTTCTCAATTTTTTGCTTGATTTTTTTATTACAGTGACAACTCATTTCTTATTAATATATGTGGTATTCTCAATTCAGAAAGTCACATGGCAACAGTGAAGACACAACTATATAAATGACTAAAGGTGAAGACACAACCTTACAACTCATTTTTTTTATTACAGTGACAACTCATTTCTTATTGTCATGCAGGGCCATCTTTCTAAAGCTGTTCATAACCAACTATATAAACGACTAAAGGTGAAGACACAACCTTTCAACTCATTTCACCTTACGAAATTATCATTCATTTGTTTTAAAAAATTAGCATGGCTACATGGTTCATGGGAGGAAGTGAGAATCGTAGAGGTGGTAGGAACTTGCAAAGGGGTGACAGTTCACGACAAGGAGGGGGAAAGGGAAGTGGCGATACGGAAGATAAAACACTATTTACTTTGTTAGATGCCTCTTGTGCTTATCATGATAGGTTTGGGAAGCGACATTTTGTCATGCCCAAGTATTATCGAGATCCATGTGGTTTGGTGGAGGAACCATCAGATAATCAAACAGGATATGGTTTAGCAAACGCTAGACTTCTGAAGTGGCCCGCACTATTTATAGAGCGAGTCCAAATGGAAAGATTATGTCGGGAAAATCGATTGAAGGTGCCAAAAGCACGTTCTGTTGAGATCCAAAAGGAAGATCCTGATAATGTTGATCGATTATGTGAAAGACTACAACGTGAGATTTCTTAAATGCGCCGTAGGTTAGCCCGCGATATGCAGCTATACATAGTTAAGAAGGATGCCCAGAAGAACAAAACAGAACCAAATGATGCGGCTATCAAGGGTATCATGGAGAATCCTGAGCTTGTCTTTGACGCTGAGCTATTAGATTATTCAGACTCTAAGCCACCTACCGATTTAAGCGCGAATTAGGTGTTAATGTCTACACTTCGACAATATTAGGTGTAGACGCGCCCGCGGAGCCTCATGCTACAGTTCGGACTCGATTTGTGTCACGGTTCTAAATCTGAACCAAAGAGTCCAAATCTGGCAAATCGTTTTGAGAAACAAATTTTTGAAAAAGTAGTGCCAAACATGGACTGCTTTGCCAGATACAGAGTCGCCACCTAAATATTTTTTTATGGGAGAATTTAGGAAACCCTGACTCGGTGCCGAAGGCCACATGTCCGTCATCACCGGAGTTGTCTCGGCTCGGGAGCTTGGGTACGATCGGGGAAGGTCAGCTATGAGCACCCCCTTTCGCCCGGTCCGAAGACCGGCCTCTACTAACCGTGATATCCGTTTTTGAAAACTTTATGTGTTCTTAAACCAATTGTTAGCCTAGAATTACTATGTTATGCGCGCAGCAAACAAGTATAGACCAAATCGCCCAAATTGGAACAAAACATTTCATGTTTGTTTTGAAAATGGTTTGCTACTCGCAAGTAGGCTAAAATGCCGATTTTGCCACCTTTAAGTGGGCTTTTAGAGAAGATGATTTTGCCACTATCTAGTGGGCTTAAAACTCACAGTTTTAATGCATTATTCCAATTTAGGTAATTCAACCTCCATCCACAGGCATTCAAGTAGTTATATCACATAAGCAGCTAGCCTCATGGTAATCATACTGTCATGGCAACACTCACACGCATGCGGGATGCTAAAGCATAAAAGCTTACCTAGTACTCCGAGCCAAAACAGAAACTAGTCAGTAATCATATACATGATCCTAGCTCATGTTAAAAATGGCTAATGCAACACATGCAAAGATGCAATCTAAACAGGCTCGGCTAACCCTAAAATGGCATATGAAATGCTACAAGTAACATGTATTCAATTTGGAATTGAAAAGTACAATGTAGTTTGTATGATGTGCCGAGCCTGATGCATGTCAACAAATGCATGAATGCACGCATGCATAGCATAAGGTATGCTAAAATAAATGTGCCCTAATCTACCATCATAAGCAGGTAAATAAAAGGGAAGGAAGAAGTGGGGTTGGAAGACATACATCACATGCACACACACTTATTACAAATATGCCCTCGCTCGGAGGGACCAAATAAATATTACAAATTAATTAACTACGCAAGCTAATTAAATATTACAAATTAATTAATTAATTAACAAATTAACTAATCTAGGAAAACAGGTAAACCGCCTCGGGAAATGCGCCGCCATGCATAGGCTGCCTCTGTTTTCTTTCCCCTGCTCCTCTGAAGGCTACCAAAAACCTCAAGACTGCTTCCTTGGACACTGAGGAGTGCCACCGGCTGAGTAGAATTGCCACCGGCAGTGTGGTGTAGTCACCGGCACAAGATGAATCCATCGGCTGCTTGTTTACTGCCGGTCGGCAATATATACTGCCGGTCGGCAAGGAATGTCTGCAGAACCTGCAATTGACAGCAACAGAGTGCAAAGCAAAGCATGGCAGCACAATTCAAGGCATATATGCACCATTCATGTCCCTTATCATGGTAATGACTCAAAGGGGCATGTGCCTCGATTCTCGGACCACCAATCACGCATTTCCATGCATGATGGCCCAAGGAATCAAGTATGCAACTTTCATGTCAAATGAAATGCAAACCAATCAAACAAACTAAAGCCCAACCTCTATCACATGATCAAGAGGCAAGGCATGCATGCCAATACAATGCAACCTAGGTATGCAAACAAGAATACAAGCATGCTATGCAACTACATGGCATACACAATGCTAACAACATAACATGCGCAACGCTTTGAAACATGGCATACACAATGCAAGGTGGACTTACACCAATGTGAGTGGACCTCGGCCGCACCTACATCAGTGGCCATAAGATGAAAATGAAGTGCCTCGAAATGCGTGCACACGGGCACGCAAACCGAGGCAATGGCATATGCAATGCAATGGCATAAAATGGCATATAGAATGCAACATGGACTTATACTAACATGAGAGAGCCTCAGCCACACTCACATAAGAGGCCGATGGATGAAAATGAAGTGCCTCGAAATGCGTGCACACGGGCACGCAAACCGAGGCAATGGCATATGCAATGCAATGGCATGGAAAATGATATGCAAGCATGCCAATGGGATTTCAGCATTGAAATGTGGGGAAAACAGCCCCGAAATGAGGCGAAAACACACCCAATGCATGGAATAGTCCCGAAACATGGACTTTTGGCACCCGAAATGGCTTACAGCTATACAAAGCATGCACAATATGGACATGGAGCATGAAGACAGAAGCAAGACAGCTCTGAGACAAGCATTTTTACAGTTTATGACATGGACAAACAGCAAGCAAAGATAGGGCTAAAATGGCATACAAAAACGGCCCTAAACATGAGGTTATGAAGCAACTCACAACTGCTAACTCCAAACAGGTTAGGGCCCTTCAACAACATTGAAGAGGGGCCCAAAATAAGCCACTTTACAGAACTGTAAAAATCCAAAAACAGTACACAAACATGCTAGAAATGCAATGCAAAATGAGGCTCAAAAAGAGGCTATAACACAAAGTGTACAAAATATTCAACAAACAGCCAAAGACCCTTAATAAAACATGTTAAGAAGGTCAAAATAAGACCTTTTCTAGGCCTGTAAAAAGATCAAAAACGGAAGCACAATGGGCTGCCAAAGCATGCAAAAATGGGGACCAAAAGAGAGTATAAAGGCAAGTATAGCATGGAGGTCCCAAACAGTGTTGATCCCTTCTTCAATGTTGAAGAGGGGCTCAAAATAAGCCTATTTTCAGTTTACATCAGGCTCTAAAACAGATCACACGCAAGCCAAAAATTCTATGCAAGATTACGGCATTCAAGGAGGATATTGAAGCAAGTGCAAGCTACTGTCCTCAAACAGCAAGAGGTCCTCAATCAAACATGAATAGGACCTCAAAATATGATGAGTTACAGTTTGGGTCGGAGCCCAAAGATGCAAGCAACTATGGCTTAGATATGATGCAAGAATAGGCTAGAAAAGGGAAGAAGAGGACTCACCTTTGTAGACCAATGAACCAGCACCTCTTGGACCAAGTTTAGGTGCTCCTAAGCTCTGGAGAACAGCCTCAAGCTGCTGGAATGGGCGTTGGATGCCTTGTGCTATGAGTTGATGAAGAAATGGCCCAAGAACAAGGGTGTTTGATCACTCTAACACACCCAAATGTAGAGAGAGAGGGAGATATAGAGAGAGAGGGTGATATATATGTTATATGTATGTACTAGGTCTGGTTTTTGCTGAACCAAAACAATGGAGGAGGATGGCTTCCTTATATAGGCAATCCTAAGCTTCTAAGACAAGCTTCAAAGGGTCAAAGGGGTTTAAAGGGGAGGTCAAGGCTTATTGGAGAAGCTTGGACAGCTGGTAGGCTTCTTGAGGAAGCCAAGATAAGGGGTCAAGGCTTCCTCAAGAAGCCTTGAGCAAAGGGTGCAAGAAAAGGGGCCAAAGGGTGTGCAAAGGGTGCAAAATAGCCACATATATGCACGTGGAGCAGGGTCTGTGCATCCTAGCTGGCACAGCTGGCATGCACCATGCTTGAGGGATGAAAAACGAGCATATCGGCCATGAAAGGAGGTCATCCGCAAAATAAATGGCCGGTCGGCACAATATATTGCCGACCTGCAATTTATACTGGCCGGTCGGATAAATATAGTGCCGGTGGATGGCCGGTAAGGTCAAAAAACGGCCGGTTGGTGTTCAAATTGAAGCCCCGGAAGTTAGCTTTCCAATGGCGCAAACCTTGCATTAAAATTCCTTCTGTGCAAAAAGTTATGCCCTTTTTTGTGAAGCCGCGCAGATTCGATCCAACTGGGATGATACCCAACTTCAACCAATCATATCTCCCCCACCCGGACTTGGCTTTAAGAGATTCTTGAGTGCAAGATGAAGCCCCGGAAGTAAGCTTTTCGACGGTGGTGGCCTCATAGATTAACTCAAAGTGTACAGACAGATGAGCCCGATTCAGCGAGGGCTGCTCAACTCGCTTCTACCCAGATCCATGCCGAACTTCTCCCAAACTAGTTTTCTCCTTTCCTTTCCTCTCTTCATCAACTCCAAACCCCTAAACAAAGTGTTTTGAAGGATTTGCCTCTCTCCTTGCCGAAGAAACTGAACATTTGCCCTGCACACCTTTCTCCGCCAAGCAAAACATCAGTGGTGCCCAAGTCTTAAGGGCGGTCAAAAATGGGGTGTCTACACGCTGAGCTATTAGATTATCTCTGACGCTGAGCTATTAGATTATTCAGACTCTGAGCCACCTACCGATTTAAGCGCGAATTAGGTGTTAATGTCTACACTTCGACAATATTAGGTCATGCATTAATATGTAATGTCTGTATTTAGAGTAAGTGTTTCCGTAATGAGTTTGTCAGATTGTCTGGCTAATATTTGTTTGTCTTACTGTTATGTTTATCTATGTATTGTGTGTTCAGTTCATGGTGTCCACAATGTATTGTTGTCCGAGACTTATGTCTGTACTACCTATGTATTTTTGTGGGAGACTTATGTGTTTTTTCCTCAAGGTTTTATGAATTACATTATCACCTTCTAACCCAAAACAAAGACAACAGGAAAAAAAAAAATTATTTAAATGAAAACGGCTTTATTAAAGCCAAAACAAATTTCTGAATAACACATTCTAACCCAAAACAAAGACAAGAGAAAAAAATAAAAAATAAAAAACTTTACATGAAAACGGCTTTAGTAAAGCGAAAAGAAATTTATGAATTACATTATCACCTTTTAACCCAAAACAAAGACAACAGAAAAAAAAAAATTTATTTAAATGAAAACGACTTTAGTAAAGCCAAAACAAATTTCTGAATAACACATTCTAACCCAAAACAAAGACAAGAGAAAAAAATAAAAAAATAAAAAAGTTTACATGAAAACGGCTTTAGTAAAGCGAAAAGAAATTTATGAATTACATTATCACCTTCTAACCCAAAACAAAGATAACAGAAAAAAAAAAAAATTATTTACATGAAAACGACTTTAGTAAAACCAAAACAAATTTCTGAATAACACATTCTAACCCAAAACAAAGACAAGAGAAAAAAATAAAAAATAAAAAAGTTTACATGAAAACGGCTTTAGTAAAGCGAAAAGAAATTTATGAATTACATTATCATCTTCTAACCCAAAACAAAGACAAAAGAAAAAATATATATATTTAAATGAAAACGGCTTTATTAAAGCCCAAACAAATTACTGAATAACACCTTCTAACCCAAAACAAAGAAAAAATAAAATAAAAAAAAATTTACATCAAAACAGCTTTACTAAAGCTCAAAAAATTTATGAATTATATTATTACTTCTTAACCCAAAACAAACACAAGAAAAAACAAAATAAATTTACTTTAGTCAAGCAAAAAAAAATGCTGAATTACACATTCTAACCCAAAATAAAGATAAAAGAAAAGAAAAAAAAATTAACATGAGAACGGTTTTAGTAAAACAATTTTAACCCAAAAAATTATTCTGAAATACATTATCACCAAAACAATGACAACAGAAAAAAAAAAAAAAAAACGAAAAAAAAATTCCTTCTTCAGAGTTCAGTTAAATTGAAACTAAAAAAAAAATTTGCCAAAAAGCGTGGTTCAGAACCGCGCTTTCAGGAGAAAAAAAATTTAGTCTAAAAGCGTGGTTCATAACCACGAGTTCAGAAGAAAAAATTTTGGCCAAAAAGCGTGGTTCGAAACATCGAGTTTAGAAGAAATTTTTTTTTGGATAAAAGCGTGATTTTGAACAGCGAGTTCAGAAGGAAATTTTTTTTTGATAAAAGCGTGGTTTAGAACAGCGAGTTCAGAAGAAAAAAAATAATAATTAAAAGCGCCTTTTGTAACAACGATTTCTTAATCAAAAGCGCCTTTTGTAACTAGGATTTTAAGACTTCCCAAATTCCACGAGAGACAAGCGCATATATGTTGAAATCGTGGTTGTGGACCACGATTTAGCCTATTTTGGGAATTCTTTCAAAACTAGGCTTAGTTTGGGAATTGATATTTTGGCTTATTTAGGGAAATGCCCCAAAACTATGATTCCAAAACCCTTCCAAACATAGCCTTATACTTTTTCATAATATCTCAAACAAGTATATAATTCAAAATAATAGTCATTTCCTGATATCTTATCCCATAACCCAGCAAACATGGCATATACATTCTTTCAAGCTAAATAATTTAGGGGTGAGTTGGGAAGTTAGTTAAAAGTTGATTTTTTACCTTTGTTTTTTTGTGAGTAAAAAAAGTGCGGGGTGATGTGACTTAAAATAAGTTAAAAACTAAAAATTAGCCTACCAAAAGACCCTTCAAAAACCATGGGTGTGTTTGGTTTGGTTTTGGAAGATAATTTTTTTTTTAAATATTGGGAAAAAAGTTTAGAAATGTTTTTGATTTGTTTGGTTGTATATTTTGAAAATAATTTTAGAGTGTGAGAGTTTAGGATGATTTGATATTTTGTTATAGTTGAATAGATGTGTGTGAGGGAAAAAGTGATTGTGTAGGAGTTAGAAAGTGATTTTGGAATTTTTTTTCCAAAATCACTAAACCAAACAAAATTTTTAAAAATTTTCTTCAAAATTTGTATCTTAAAAACAAACCAAACGAGGCCTATATATCCCAAGTTTTTTTTTTTTTTTTTTTTCCTTTCTTTTTTTGTCAAAGATAGAATGTTAGTATGTTAGTAAAGTTAGATTACAATTTAAATGTGCCACTGTTGATCCATCAACTCGAATCTCAGACTTTTTACTTATCACACTCTAAGACGCAACTACATATCGCTCGGACAAACCACACTCTAAGACGCAATTACATGTCACTTGGACAAAACGCCCAAACTCCAAAACTAACAATTTAGGCTATGTTTGGCTTGAGTTTTTTTGGCTATTTTAGTCACAAAAAAATAAAATAAATCAAAAAATCAATAAGACAAAATGTTACATCTAAATTATAATTATTTTATTTTTTCTCTCATAGAAGTCCAAAATCAAAAAATTCAATTAAAATGAGACTTTTTAACCCAAAATTAAAAAATAAAAAAACTAAAAAATCAACATCCTAAACGAAAGCTTAAGTGTCGTTTGGTAATATTTATGTTTTCAAATTTCTGTTTATATTTACAAAAATTTTAAAAATTCAAATAAAAACTTTTTGGTAAAATTTTTGATATATAAATCAGTGGTCTTAGTTTATAAATTTGGCCAAAAAATGAAAACACAAAAAATGTGTTTCCATTTTGAGTTTTTAGTTTTTTTTTTTTTTTTTTTGTATCACCCAACACTAGCCACCACCCGCCACCATTTTTCACCACCGTCTTCTGTCACCACCACCCACTACCTATTCGCCACCACCACCTGCTACCACCACTCACCACCCATCACCTGCCACCACCAACCACTACCATCCATCGCTCGCCACCTACTTGCCACCACCGCTCACCAGCCACCCACTACCATCAACCACCCACCACCCACCCATCACCACCACCACCCATCACCCACCACCACCACCATCACCCACCCGCCACCCACCACCTACCACTGTCACCCACCCACCCACCACTGCCACCACCCACCTACCACCACTACCCCACTCGCTACCACCCACCACCCGTCATCGCCACCCACCCACCTACCATCACCACCCACCCGCTACCACCTACCACCACCCGTCACCCGCCGCCGCCGCTGCCATCACCACCACCACCACCCACTCCCTACCACCCGCCACCATCACCCACCCACCCACCCACCACCACCAGCTACCCACCACCCACTATCACCACTTTCCATCACCGTCTTCCGCTGCCACTTGCCACCGCTTGCCATTTCTGACTCTTTTTTATATTTTTAAAATTTTTAAAACATTTGTCAATTACCAAACGTGTTTGTAGTTTATGTTTTTTTTTAAATAAATAAAAAATAAACAAAAATCAATTTATAAAACTTTTATAAATATAAACTGAAAACGTAAGTTTTACGTTTTCAGTTTTTTGTTTATATTTATAAAAATTTAAAAAATTCAAATAAAAACTTGTTTGGTAAAGTTTTTTATTATAAATCAGTGGTCTCAGTTTATAAATTTGGCCAAAAAATGAAAACACAAAAAATGTGTTTCCATTTTGAAGTTTCAGTTTTTTTTTTTTTTTTTTTTTTTACCACCCAACACTAGCCACCACCCGCTACCATTTTCCACCATCGTCTTCCGCCACCACCACCCAACCCCCACCACCCACCTGCCACCACCACTCACCACCCACCACCCACCACCACCCACCTGCCACCCACTCGCCACTACCACCCATCCCTTGCCACTACCACCACCACCACCCACCACCCACCTGCCATCCACCACCCGCCACTACCATCCACCGCCCGCCATTACCACCCACCACATACTTGTCATCACCACTCACCACTCACCTGTCATCACCATCCACCACATGCCACTACCAGCCACCTGTCACCCACCCACCCGCAACCACTACCAGCCACCCACCGCCACCACCACCACCATCACCCACCATCCACCCGTCACCTACCTGCCACCACTACCTACCACCACTCACTCGCTACCACCTACCACTCGCCACCGTCACCCACCCACTCACCATCACCACCACCCGCCATCCGTTACCCACTTGCCACCACCACCACTACCCACTCGCTCCCATCCACCACCCGCCACCGTCACCCACCCAACCACCATCACCACCTGCCACCTACCTGCCACCACCCACCACCACCCGCCATCCGCCACCCACCTGCTACCACCACCGCCGCCGCCACCACCACTGCCACCACCCACCACCCTCACCCACCCACCCACCCACCCACTACCACCAGCTACCCACCACCCACCGTCATCACTTTCCACTACCGTCTTCCGCCGTCACTTGTTATTTTTCACTTTTTTTTATATTTTAAGTTTTTTTTAAATATTTTGTCAATTACTAAACACATTTGTAATTTATATTTTTTTAAAAATAAACAAAAGATAAATAAAAATTAATTTATAAAATTTTTATATAAACTGAAAACGTAAACATTATCAACCACACAATACAAAACACACCCAATAAATTACGATTCCGCCCATTTAGGCCGTGGAAGCAAACATGGCCTACATTCCCTTCCAACATAACCCGTATAAGATCTACGACCAAAACCTGTGCCCCACCACCGCCAAGGGCCCTCTCTTTCCCCCCCCCCCCCCCCCTCTCTCTCTCTCTCAACTTAAATACGAAGCAAAACCCTTCTACTCCATAGCATAGGGTTGTTCTCTCCCCTTTTCCCCAGCCTCCTCCAACTGAGCCTAGAGAGAGAAGAAGAACTAGAGAGAGAGAGAGAGAGAGAGAGAGAGTATGGCGCAGTCACTGGAGTTGCTGTTGATTCAGTTCTTGATGCCTGACAACGATGCTCGGAGGCAAGCGGAGGACCAGATTAAGCGCCTTGCCAAGGATCCGCAGGTGATTCCGGCCCTAATCCACCACCTACGCACCGCCAAGACCCCCAATGTGCGCCAGCTCTCCGCTGTGCTCCTCCGCAAGAAGATCACCGGGCACTGGGCCAAGCTCTCCCCACACCTCCGCCAGCTCGTCAAGCAGTCCCTCATCGAAAGCATCACCTTGGAACACAGGTTTTCATTCCCTCAATTTTTGAATTAAAAAAAAAAGAAAAGAGAATTGTCTAACCATTTGCTTTTACTATGTATGATTTACATGAATTTAGCATTAATTCTTGTTATTAATCTTACAATGTAGTTTGATTATGTGGTTTAACCCCAAAAGTAGATGGTTTAAGCCCAAAACACAAATTATTGCAGTTCAGTTAAAATTTTGTAATATTTTAGTTCAAAAGCTAAATTTTCTATTTTGCCAATACTCTTTTTATTTTTCATTTTTATTTTTTTTAAACACTAAAACTATCTTTTATAAACTCTAACACAAGTAATTCCAAAATATCAAAACTAATATATGTTTTTTAATATTTGACTAGCCAAAACTAGTAGCTACATTTGTTGAGTCATAACCAACAAAACTAAAATAGCTAACTTAATAATTAGTTTGATATTTTAGTTAAAAAAGTAAAAATAGCTAGTTTGATGAAGATGCTTTTATTTCAGAGAATCCTATTCCCGTTTTTTGATGGTCCTTGATTTATTATATAAAATTTTAAGCATGTAACTCTACTTCAAAATTTGGGAAGCATGATGTTACCATATTTTCAACTGATGCTTTGTGTAAAATTGGATGATGATGGTGGTCATATAAGTTGAAATGAGAGGAATGATGAAATTTTTTGTGGATTTTAATGATAAATATTATAGAGAATAAGTGTTTTCTACCAGATATGAGATTATACCGTGACAGAGGGTTGGCTACACCAAGTCAAGTCTTAGGGCGTTTTTGGTTTTCTTTGTTTTTGTGTTTTCGAAAACAAAAATAATGAAAAGTTTGAAAACAACCATCACCCATAGTTTTCATGCGGTTTTTAGAGAGCAGAACCGCGCCCAAGGCCGAGCGTTTCCCCCTTGAAAGGAAGGGGTGGCGTGGTATTTCCACGAGAGAGGTTTTTATAAAATTCGTGGCGCACACTATATTGTGCGATGGGCGTACATCAGATTGGGACTCCATGGCCGCTTTGCTGCTTCAGTTTTGCAACCAAAGCGAAGGATTTCCCTACAATCAACTCATAAAGAATTGAGAAAATATATGGTAGCGTTTGGTAGAGTTTTTTAACTATGATTTGAGAATAGGAGTTGTATTTTGAGTTTGTGAGTTTTGGAATTATGATTTGAGTGTGAAAAATTTGTTTGGTGAATGAGTTTTGAAAAGAGTTTTGAATTGGGTAGGGAATTTTTGATGTGACATATGATATTTGATATAAAAACTTGCAACTCATAACTAAACACACAACTTAAAATTCTATTAAAACTCATAATTTTTTTTAAAAAATTCGGAAAATATTTTTTGTTGAATATATAAGAATTAACATGTGTCAATTGCAAAAAAAAAATAAAAAATAAAAAAATTTCACTGTTTTGGTCAACCGGTGGGTCGACCGGTTAGTCCAAATTTTACCGCCTTCGACCGAGTTTTCAAAAGTGAACGTGGAATTAACTTTTGAAAGCTGTAAACAAACACCATAGGCAAATCAAAGGGTGGAACTAAAGTTCCAAAATCCTTCCAAACACAGCCTATATTTTTATTACGAGAATTGGTCCCTACTTTGCTGTTATTCGTTACCTCTATTAACAACATGGAGAAGTTGAATTTTGTAATTACATTTTATTTTTTTCTTGGAAAGGGTTCAGGCTTGATAAATAGAACGTTCTTTCCATTTCTATTGAGGTTGCCTTGGTTTGGTTGTCACTGCCAGATAAGAATGATGGTTACCAAAATTTAGAGTTCCAGTCAAATCTAACTAATATATGAGTTGTGAGTTATGGTTTAAGCCGCGCATGCTTTACCAGAAGCTCCCCACTTTACTTCTAAGCCAACCTTGTTGGAATTAAAAAGTCACTATTTTCATATGGGTTTTTTCTATTTCTGAGGCTGCAATCATTTTTGAAAATTTAAAAATATATTTTTTGGTTTTTATTTTTTGTTTTTGTCAAACGAATTTTTGATTTTTAATTTTTTTTTCAAAAAACGAGTTCGTAAAACTCAACCAAACTGTGGGTAGCATTTTTTTCTTCTTGTCTACCTCAGAAGCAGTTATCAAAACAAAATCAAATGCACTGAAAGTTAAATAGAGAAAACTTTATTTGTCATGATAGTGGTTGTGGTAATTGTTATAATTAATGTTTTGGCAGCAATTATTAGAGGCTACAATAGCTGTGTTTTTATTTTATTTTAAAATTGTTTGGTCCCTGGCTAGGTTCGTAATATAGAGAAATAAAATGACTGAATTGGTTCATTTGTGAATTGTGATCCAAATCAAAACTTGAAGTGTTTTAAACTTTAATCTTGAATTCTAAGATGATGAACACTAAAAATATGGCTGCGAATAGGTGTCAACAATTGATGGCTACAAAAGGAGAAGATTGCTTGATGGTGAATTTTTCTCCTTCCTTTCCCCTTATCTCTTTCGTAATAACGGCAAAGCGATTTCCCCTAGGGGACACCTCAGTGGCATAGGTCTTATTCCCCAATAATGAGACTCATGTTCGATTGTCCTTACCTTAACGGAAAAAAAAAAAAAGCAATCATAAATTTGATGTAATTATTTTGGCATGATTACATTATGTATAAAAAATAGGGAAAAAGAATCCCCTTGAAAGATATGTCTTAACTGTGATAATCCTACATTAATAAAAAATGGTGAAAGCCATATCGTAATCCCTTTGCCTTTGTGTAGAGAATGGTGAAAAACCATCATGCTTTTACTTTAATGATCCCATTATCAATATCACTCTGAAGTGTGAGGCTTTATTCTGTTCTTTCCTCTATGAAGTCTGTACATTTTACAATGTGTTGATTGTTCTTGCATGAAACCACACTTTCAATTGGATTTATTGATGAAATTGAAGCTTAATCTCCTTTCCTGTTGATGCATGATTTTAGTATTGGGGAGGATGGGTAGACTGAGAAGTATTTGATATGATGTGTTTTTGTAGTCCTCCAGTGAGGCGAGCAAGTGCAAATGTGGTGAGTATCATTGCAAAGTATGCTGTTCCAGCTGGAGAGTGGCCTGATTTATTGCCATTTTTATTCCAATGCAGCCAGAGTCCACAAGAAGACCATAGAGAAGTAAGTTAATTGCTATTGAAAGCTTTTTCATGTGACTGGAAAATCAGGATGACTTTTTTTATTTTTTTGTGATTGGAAAATCAGAATAACTTGAGAGAAGATGATTCAATCTTGTCAGTACTTCCTCTCCCCCTTCTAATATTGATCTTATTTGTATTTTGGGCTGTACGGCTTATTAAAAAATGACACGGTTTGACATTGTGGCAAATGGAAAAGTTTATGTGATAAAAGAATGGATCTTGCTTTTCTTTCTATAGTCTAAACTTAAAACTTGGAGGGTATGCTCGGAATTAAAAAAAAATGACCTATTTTCATTTATTTATATATTTATATTTCAGTGAATAACAATTTAATTATGTCCAATCTCTCGGACATAGAGTCATCTGTGGAATACGTAACATGTCTATTCCGTGAAGGTTGATCTGCCAACCAAGGTGAAGGATACAAGAAACTGTGTTTAGGCCTGCATACAAGGTTGTGTGACCTGCTACCTATTATCAACTTGAGTCCTTGATGACTTCAGGATTGTGGAATACTATATACAAGTGCTGTTATTGCATTACTAAATTTAGTTAAGTGCTAATACATGCACACATACACATAGATATATACATACATAACTTTTGTGACAGCCCCTCGTCATGTTTATCTATCTGCTTCCTATAAGGGGAATTTCTGTATCTACTCTAAACTCTGAATGAAATGGTGTACTTCCACATGTATACGTTTATAATCCCAATCTTTCCAGTGTCATCATTATGTTTTTTGAATTACTATTATGTAGTGCTCTCATTCCTTTCCATTTTCACCAGTTACTCACATTGGTACTCTGTGGAGGATATAAAGGGCTAACAGATAATCTCTCTCTGTGATGCAAGGTGGCATTGATCCTTTTCAGCTCTTTAACTGAAACGATTGGGAATTCATTTCGACCACATTTTGCAGACTTACAAACTCTTTTATTGAAGTGCCTACAAGATGAGACTAGTAACCGGGTCAGAGTTGCTGCACTTAAGTAAGCCGATTGAAAAAAATTGTTCCAAATTTCTTTTGATTTTTTGGCGTGAGAGATATTCTGGCATGGATGCTAACAACTAATTTGCGGCACATTGAATTTTAATCATGTTGCCAGGGCAGTTGGGTCTTTCCTTGAGTTCACTCATGATGGGGCTGAAGTGGTGAGTAATTTTCATTCCTTTGCACTGTTGATACTGTGTGATATTCCCCATGAGTTCTGTCTGGCAAAAGACCATGTGTTAATAATTTGATAATGTTGGTTGGGTTGTTGACTTGTGAGTTTGTTAAGTTGGCATGAGTGAAGGTCATTCATATAAATTGAGGAAATCTTTCCTCGCGTTACTCATCACATGGAACTAGTGAAGAATGTAAATAAATGTAGGAGACTCATCCCAGCTGTTTACACGAATTAAGACATTTATGAGACTCGTCCAAGCTGTTTACATGAATTAAGAGATTAATTCTGAAACCAAAAAAGGCATTCTGCAGGCTGTTTCCATGAAATCCCTAGTTTATACACACAGTTAATTCTCTGGATACTTATTTTGATACCTTAGTTTCAGTATAATTAACAATGGAACATGCTATTGGATTGTTGCCACTCATTAGGTTGTTTTAGTCCTTTAAGAAATGCGGTTGCTCCATCATTGGGATTTGGCATGGCTCTGATACTTGATGGAGCGGATGTGGGCAAATTTGTCTTTGAAATGCTTATGACCTATTGCATGTAGGATAATATCTCTGGTTCCTTCAATAAATTTTTAATTGTAAAGGGTTCCACTATCTTCTGTGCTAAACCTGTCTGAATCGAAGGCTATTATTTTTTTATGATATACCATGACTTGGATGGACTTAATTCTGCATAGTGTGAGGCTATTTCTGGGAACTGAAGCAATCTTTTATTATTGCTTTTTGTGCCTTCAATCTCTGCCATAACTTCGCAGGTCAAGTTTCGAGAATTTATTCCCAGTATTTTAAATGTATCAAGACAATGCCTTGCCTCTGGTGAGGAGGATGTTGCTATAATTGCTTTTGAAATATTTGATGAGCTGATTGAATCTCCTGCACCTCTTCTTGGGGAATCAGTTAAAGCCATAGTGCAGTTCTCTCTTGAAGTTTGTTCTAGTCAAAATTTGGAAAGTAGCACTCGGCATCAGGTTAGGAGCATGGAATTATATCTTTTTCCTTCCACTACCTTACCCTAGCATGCCTTTTGTTTTCCGTGTCCTTAATCTCTTGATCACTCGTGTTTTGTTTAATGCGTCAGGCTATTCAAATAATTTCATGGCTTGCAAAGTACAAATCCAATTCCCTAAAAAGGCACAAGCTGGTTATTCCTATCTTGCAAGTTATTTGCCCATTGCTTGCAGAAGCTTCTAACAGTGATGGTGATGATGATCTTGCACCAGATCGAGCTGCTGCTGAAGTTATTGATACCATGGCTTTAAACCTTTCAAAGCATGTGTACCCTCCTGTTTTTGAGTTTGCTTCTTTGAGCAGTCAGAGTGCTAATCCTAAGTTTCGGGAAGCTTCGGTTACAGCTTTAGGTGTTGTTTCAGAGGGTTGCTTAGAGTTGATGAAAGATAAGTTGGAACCTGTTCTTCATATTGTTTTGGGGGCTCTTAGAGATCCTGAACAAATGGTGAGGGGAGCTGCCTCTTTTGCATTGGGTCAATTTGCAGAGCATTTGCAGCCTGAGATTGTCTCCCACTATGAAAGCGTTCTTCCTTGCATTTTGAATGCCCTGGAGGATGCATCTGATGAAGTAAAGGTACACAAGTACTGGACAAGATATTATTTCTGAAATTTATTAAATTCTTTCCATTTTATAATTCAAGCATCTGTGCAGGAAAAATCATATTATGCACTTGCAGCATTTTGTGAGAACATGGGTGAAGAAATACTTCCTTTTCTTGATCCTTTGATGGGGAAATTACTTGCTGCACTTCAGAATAGCCCACGTAATTTGCAGGAGACATGCATGGTAAAATTTTTTTACTGTCTGAAGATTTAGTTTGATGTAACTGTGAAATTTATTATCCCTTTAAGCAAGCTTGCTCCTGATGTTGTTGCAGTCTGCAATTGGTTCAGTTGCATCTGCTGCGGAGCAAGCCTTCATTCCTTTTGCCGAACGGATTCTGGAGTTGATGAAAACGTTCATAGTGCTTACTAATGATGAGGACCTCTGTTCGCGAGCAAGGGCTACTGAATTAGTTGGCATAATTGCAATGTCTGTGGGGAGAATGCGGATGGAACCAATTTTACCTCCTTTCATTGAAGCTGCAATTTCTGTAATTAACTTTGGCACTTTCTTTAATTGGAAGTACTTGAGATATTTTCCAAGCATTAGATTTAATGGGGTTTAATTTTACCAGGGATTTGGGTTGGAATTTAGTGAGCTTCGAGAATACACTCATGGTTTCTTCAGCAACGTGGCAGAGATTTTGGATGAGGGATTTGCCCAGGTATGCATGGCTTTGGTCATATTAAGTTTTGAGTGTAATTGTATTTGCGTCCTTGTTAATATTGGCATTTTCTTCTGGTCAACAGTATCTTCCACATGTTGTTCCTCTAGCATTTTCATCCTGCAATCTTGATGATGGCTCTGCTGTGGATATTGATGACTCTGATGAGGATGAGAACATTAGTGGATTTGGTGGAGTTTCATCTGATGATGAAGCTCATGATGAACCAAGGGTTCGGAATATCAGTATAAGAACTGGAGTATTAGATGAAAAGGCTGCTGCAACTCAGGCCCTTGGCTTATTTGCTTTGCACACCAAGAGTTCCTTTGCACCGTATCCTTTACGATTATATCTCTTTTTATTTTGTTCAAAGGAACTATACTTGAAAAATGCATATATTTTTATTTGAATTCTTTGACTATCTTAAGCTATTTGGAGGAGTCATTGAAAATTTTGGTTAGACACTCAACCTACTTCCATGAGGATGTTCGGCTTCAAGCCATTATCGGATTGAAACGTGAGTAACCATACCAACTTAACTAGCGAATGGAAACACTCTCGTATTTTGAGATGCGAATTGCTTGGTGCCTAGGGCTTTGAAGAAAACTGAATTAGCAGCAATCTGCCAGATGAATTATTGATTTCCTTAAATTTTTTTATCTGTGAGACAAACCATAAAAAAATGAATAAAATTACAGAATGGAGGAATTTTGGAGGAGCTGAAAAATATTCTATGGCCTTGGTGAAAGAAAATCACTCTCACAGCTCCTAAGCTTAAAAGTCCACTCCTAAGGCACCATATATTTTTGAAGTGGGTGTACCACCTTTTTGTTCCAGTTTTACAGACTTCAAATGACCTGGGTTTATGTAGCATTGAACTAAGTGCTTGTTCAGGCATTATTATTGTTTGTGCAGCATGAGTTACTTAATCAGCATGGCTGATATAAGATAACTGCTCCTATCTCAGATGAAATCTCATGGGTCATCTCAGGATGCAATTTAGAATGTTGGGGTTGTTTCTTTTAGATCAAGCATCTGTCCTTTCCTGAGTTGGACATACATTGGCATAGTAATCTTACCGTAGTTCAACTAAAGTAAAAAAATAAAATAATGCCATATGTGACTGTTTGGAAGGCTCTGTCTGGCAGTGCAAGGAGAGGGATTTAATTGTTTCTTTGGCGTGAGCGGGGCCTAAGAGAATGCTCTTTGCAGGGAATATTATGTCGGTGTCACATAGATTGAACTTCTTGTACATCAGGCCTTGTCTGTCTCTGTCAGTCTATCTCTGTATACATATATATATATATATAATTTGCGGGGAGGAGTTTGTTCCACTTTTGGCCGGTTGGTGGAATTTGTATTGGGCGCGTTGAAGTATGCCATGATATAAAGTGGTTTAAGTCTGTGTAAGAGTTGCTGCTGCGGACATGTTTGGGAACATAGGTTTTATAGCCACAAATGTTTAAAGCTTGGATTAGTTCTCTCTTTTTGATTGCTTTTCATCACACTGTTCTTGATCTACTGATTTCCTTTCTTTTCTTTGTTGCTATACAAAGCAATATACTATTAACTTTACTTGTTATCTTGTTTTATAACCTTATGAAGTGCTTAAACTGAGAAAAAAAATGGTGGATCGTTAATGTAGCAGTCCAAAAAAGAAGATCTACTCTGGAAGGATCTATATTTCAAGTGAGAGAGACCTATCTTATGACTCAAAGTTAGAGACAATGTAAAGTGTTTTTAAATTTTAATCTTGGACAAATTAGGTTAATTAAGTGCTAAAAATTCAAATTTGTTTATAGTCTTTGCCCTGTCCATTTAGCTTTAACATTTTTACTTAGTAGAATGAGATTATCAAACAGCATCTCAGTTCAGTTGTTAATTAGTGAAGTGAAAATGTGAGATTGTTTTGTGGTGACAACACCAGCGTCATCACTTTAATACTGTCTGGTTATGAAACATTCTATTGCCCATATTTTGAATCTAGTCCAAGTATAGGATTTGTTGAACGCCATCAATACAATGGTCCTTTGTATCCAGATGACATATATAGTTATATATCAAAGAAGTTAGATTTCCATTCATATGTAATTCAAAAATTTTTTTTTCTCAATGTAGAGTAATTTAAGTTATTTGGTACTTATTCAAACTATTTGATCTGTTGTTTCAGATATTTTAACAGCTGCACAAGCTGTATTCCAAGGTCAGAATGTAAGTGCGCATCAGCTCCTTTCTATTTTCTCTGCATTTTTTGTTTGTGCTTTAAATTTTTGACATCCTAGTTGAGAACTTTATTAACTTTTTTGGTAAACTTGCTTTGTTTAATGTTAATTGAATGCTAAAATGGTTCCACCAAATAATTTATATGATTGGTGTTCTTAGTAGTTAGGGTCATATTTAGCCTTCAGCCAGATATGCTACTAATACTGTCAAAATTACTGCTCTCTTTCTCTGCAGGAAGGACCAACAAAGGCCAGAGAAATTCTCGGTAAGATCTTGATCCAGTAATGACAATTACATCATATATGGCATTTTCAAGGCTATGTCCAATTTTCTAGAGAATCCATAAATCTTTTTATATTATGCAGATACTGTGATGAATATTTATATCAAGACTATGACTGAAGATGATGACAAGGAAGTTGTTGCTCAAGATTGTATGAGCATAGCTGACATCATCAAGGACATTGGATACATAGTGGTTGAGCCATGTAAGTATGAATTCTGGTTTTTGATTCTATCAGTTGAAATCCTTGTTTTAGTGCAAAGCAAATTATTAGGTCTAATATGCTTCCCAATCTGATTCGGTTTCAGATATGCCTCGGCTTGTTGAGGCAACTTTGGTATTGCTTAGAGAAGAATCAGCGTGTCAGCAAAAAGAATCTGATGGTGAAATTGATGATGACGATGCTGAACATGATGAAGTGCTTATGGATGCAGTTTCTGACCTCCTACCTGCATTTGCAAACTCCATGGGTATCCATTTTGCGCCCATCTTTGAGAAGCTGTTTGGTCCCTTAATGAAATTTGCGGTGGGTCAGCAACTGCTATTGACATGCATATTCATAATATCTTGCCGTCTGTTCATAATTTTAGACTCATATTTTGTAATTGACAATTGCAGAAAGCTTCACGCCCACCACAAGATCGGACCATGGTGGTTGCATGCCTAGCAGAAGTTGCTCAGCATATGGGTCCTCCTATTGCAGGCTATATTGATGTAATTTATCAGGAATCTAAGACTAGCTGTTTAATTTGGATTCTTTTTGGTTTCTCGTTTATATGGAGTTAATTTCCAAGAAATTGGGTAATGTTTCAGGCTGTAATGCCATTGGTACTCAAAGAACTGGCATCACCAGTGGCAACTAATAGGAGGAATGCTGCTTTTTGTATTGGAGAGCTGTGCAAAAATGGTGGTGATTCCTCTCTGAAGTATCCTTCTAAATGCATACAAATATACAATTTTTTCATTTACTTATTTTTTCGTTTTTCTGATATTTGTTGTTTTGGGTTTCCATTTTTTTCACGGGGGTTGAAGATATGTAATTTTCAACTATTTTTGAATTAAATTCTGTTTCATGATATTGCATTTGCTTTGTTAGAGCGTTTCCTTTACAACTATGCAAGATACTATGGCGATGCACTACATGGACTTTATCCATTATTCGGGGAGTCTGAGCCAGATGATGCTGTAAGGGACAATGCAGCTGGTGCAGTGGCAAGGATGATAATGGTGCACCCTGAATCCATCCCGTTGCATCAGGTTTATCATCTGGTCACCTTTAATTCTTATCCAGTCCTTATGGCCTAAATTCTGTTTGGGTGCTCAAATTATTTTGTTTTTGTCCCCCCTCTTAGGTGCTTCCCGTTTTCTTGAAAGTTCTTCCTTTAAAAGAAGATCACGAGGAGTCCATGGCTGTCTATAGTTGTGTTTGTAATCTTGTTCTATCATCCAATCCCCAGGTATTAATCCTTTCTCTCTTATTAAGGGTTTGTTTAATTAGAAAGAAATAAATGATGGGAAGTGAAACTGATATAAAGTGAAAGAAAAGAAAGTATATATTTTCCGCATGCAAATTAAGATGAAAATTTTACGAGAGAGAAATTAGGAATTATAAATTTAAGTAACTACTTTTAAGAACAAATTTAAACTTGTATTTTCTTTTCTTCTTCTTCTTCTTCTTCCTTCTTTTTTTTTTTTTTGGAGAAACTAAAAGCTTAATTATCATGCTAATATAGGTTGTAAAGGAAAAACAATTTGCTTGTAACTTCCACCACTTTCATGTTAAACGAACTTAGAAAAAGTTTTATTTTTCTCCATTTCTCACACTTTTCACTACTTTCATCCCAACCAAACTTAACCTAAAATGAGACAGAGAGAGTGAACAGAAAGGTGCTATCCTCGCCCTCTTTACTTTTCTTCTATTTCATTTTTGTTTCCTGCAAATGATATCCGCTAACCCTTTTCTTGGGGATTTCTTTTCATTCTAAATGCAAAACAGATCCTGTCTCTAGTTCCGGACTTGGTTAATCTTTTTGCCCAAGTTGCAGTATCGCCCGTTGAAACATCTGAAGTCAAAGCTCATATAGGCAGGGCTTTCTCTCACCTGATATCTATTTATGGGCATCAGATGCAACCTATTTTGAGCAGCCTTTCACCAACACATGCTAATGCCTTAGCTGCAATTGCTCCGAAATGTTGACGCATTCAGGACCTGCCGGCCTGATATTTTTTTGGTTACACCCCGCGCCCCCCTCCTTCAGTAATGAGATCATTTCTCATGTTGTGGTTTCTTTTAATCTATTTGGAGTTGATGGCGATCCCCCTACTGAAGAGTTTCTGGTCTGAATCAGGTATGCATATAGGGGTTGTCTGGTGCACAGCTTGTAGAGCTGTTTATTGCAGTTCATTTTATTTTATTTTTTTTGGTTGAAAATATTTGCTAGAATGTTTGATGCAACTTCTGCATATAGCTTTTGAGGCAAAAATAGCTTGAGTAAGCTAAAAAAAACTGATCATTGGGAAGTAGGGGGAAGATGTACTTTTAGCTTATGCTTTCTAATTATCATCTTTTTGCTTGTTAGAAGTTTGCACCAAACATGTCATAGTAAATTACCAAAATAGTGTGCCATGAAAAATAATTTTCATAGCAGGATTTTGATTGAATTCTTCTGTTAATACAGTCCGTCATTAGTTGGTGCCCATCCTTTCTCAACTCTAACCCAACGGAACTTATAATTTTGACTAAGGATTGGTCCATTAAATTTGCCAAATAGCTCTCTTGGGCCATATGTTCCGCTAAATCATCAGCCAATTTTCTGTTGTCACCATTTCTGCTTATATATTCTGTGGTTTCCCTCTTATCCTTGCATAGTTATCATTGCTTAGCTTAGCTCTTACCACACTTCTATGGGTTTTGTTTGCACAACTGGATTTTCTTTGACAATTGTTTTCACCTCTGAATTGCTCTGCCTCTATTTGGATATTATTATTATTATTTTAACCATCAGGAAAATTTTGGGGCATCAGAGCCAAGCATAAATTTAGGTTTGTACTGAATTAGATTCTATGCTACATGGACTCTTATAAATTTGTTAAGCACTCATTTCGACACTTGCACTTGGGTTAGGGTTTAGTTGGACATACACCCAACAAATATATTTTTAGTGGCAGAGTTTTGTAATATGAAACTATGCATAACTTCCATTCTATGTATAAAAAGCTATGTTAGTCTGTAAACTTCATTTTGCCCTAAATAAAATATTAAAAATATGAAATTTAGTCGTGTCCTACTGTTCTTGGGCATGGGAATTAGATGAATTCGATACTGAAACACATATCCTACCTACCAGGCATCTATACCTGAGTCCATATAACATAGATCAAACCACTACTATTTGCAACAAGACCCTTTTTTTCTTTGTTTGCTTTCCTTTTTTTTTTTTTTTTCTTTTTTCCACCTGAAAATAATTTTGCTTCTCATCCTTCCAACGGCGAAAGTTGTCAAAGTATGTTCTTGGCAGTCTATTTAGGCCCTATTTGGGAATTTGGTTATTTTAGTTGGCTTTTTGACTGGACTAGCTAAAAAAGTTGTGTTTGGGAAGATAGTTGGTTTTTTTAATATTTTTTTTAATTTTTTTATAGTTGATTTGATGGTTGTGAGAGAAATATTTAAAATGATCATAGTTTAGATGTGACAACCTATTTTGTTTTTATTAGCTATTTTAGCGGACAATTATCTTCCCAAACGGGGCCTTAATTGCATATTTTTTGCCCATTCAATTTTCACCATCTGCAAATATCGCAAGTTCATATCCTTGATTCATTCTTGCAGGTGTGGTTTGTGTTCTACCAGCTGTCTCCATTTTTCCCGCTTGGAGGCACTGCTCATTCTTCCAGTGTTCACAGATACAGTATTTCATGTTTTTGGTTATAATTTTCTTGTAATTTATATTTATTTTTTTAAACTTGGGTGCTGGTTAATTTTATTTATATGTTTTGTTGAGAGCAAGTAGCTAAGAGTTGAGTTGTGTTGTGTGAAGATGTGTAAATTGCAACCTGCCATAGCCCTAAGCAGGAATAAAGTTTTGTTTTTTTTGGATACATTGTTTTACCATCTAGTGTGCATGTATATTTTATTTTATGTTTTTTTGTTTGGTTTTAGCTGTCTCTTGCAAATTCTACAGTGGGTTAATTAGACAGTCACTCAACAGAAACATCTTTTTATCTCAACTTTGAAATCATACACATAGGTGCATGGGTAACATTTGCAGTTTATTATTTATTTTTTTAACAAACAAGAACAAAGTACCAAGTTTAGTTACTTGTGTATTTTGAAACTTGTTTGTGGAAATAAGCGAGAGATGACAGAAGGTGGTTATTGATGGTCGTAGATGATGGTTGGAGTTAATTGTCGGCTATTGCAGGTAATTTTTGGCAAGAGGTGGATGTTGTTGCCGCGGTGGTTGGTGGAGGCCAAAGGTATTTGGGCCTCTGAAGCTAGTAGTTAGAGGTGACAGTGGAAGGTGGTCAATTGAGGGCAAATGTGATTATCAGTTACGAGAAGTGATGGTTGAAGGAGGTCATTGGCAGCAGTGAATAGAGAGGTGGGTGTGGTTGGTGGTGGTGGTGGTGGTGGTGGTGGTTGCTGCCTCATTAAATTTAGTTTCTCTTTAATAGCAATGGGATAACAACTAATTAATTTTTTTTCTTTTGCCCTTTCAGATTACTTGTCTAGAGTTTGACGTCATACTCAAGTTTTAAAAATTATTTTGGGACAAAAAGATGACCTTGCAATTTATGTTAAAATTTCAAACGTTACTTTTAATAGGTTCTTTTTATTTATTTATTATTTTGATGTAGTTTAAAATGACTCTTTAATTTATTCATAATTAGTGGTTCTAAATATAAAATATAGATATCTTGCGCAGATCAATAATTTACGTTTATAAAAATTAAAATTAAACAGTTCAAAACATAAAATATATATATATATAAATAAATAAATAAATATAAATATATTATATAAAATATTAAGTGGTGTTTTGGCAACATGGTAAAAAGTCAACTTTTTGACTTTGTAATTTTTTTAAATTACATCACTTCTCTATTCTTTTATATAAAAAAGTTGAAAAAGTCATAAAAAAGTCTAAAAATCAATTTTTTTATTAATTTCTCAAAACACTACTAGGGCCTCTTTTGACATATTAACAAAATAGCTTGAAAGTCAAAAAAAAAATTTAAAAAATTAAAAAATCAACAAATATTAGAAAGTGAAAGATTCTTTTCTATTAATTATATTGTTTTACATATTTTTCATAAAAAATTTAAAAATGATGCAAACTTTATTAGTTTTTTTCCTATCATCTTTTAATTAAAAAAATCGATGGTTCTATATGTACTAATTAATATAAGTAAAATATTACATGTATCAATTGATATATTAAGGCTCCGTTTGGGAAGAAAAAAGTCAGGCTTTTTTGGCTAAAATAGCTACAAAAAATAAAATAGGCTATTTTAGCCACAAAAAATAAAATATCAAATCCAACCCATAATCATTACAATCCTTTCTCACAAAAAAAGTCAAAAAACCCTTCCAAGTCAAAAAATTCAAAAAAACCCTTCCCAAATCAGGCTAAAATAGCCCAGACTAAAATAGTCAAAAAGCCAATCTACTTTCCAAATGGAGGCTAATTAATATATAAACTTATGTTATAATATTATTATTTCAAAATTAGGATTTCATCTATTATACCAATTACAAAATTCAAGACTTGTAAAATTATGCCATTATTATTTAATTTTAAAATTATTATGGGACTAATTTATGGACAATGAGTGAGTGAAGTTGAAGCACTAGTGGGAAAGATGGCTAATGCTGCAACTAGAAGCTGCCATGGCTACTACTCCTTCCATTATTCTCCACCACCACCACCACCACAGTCAAACCTCTCGCTTCCATGGTCGTCGATCAGCTCTCGTCGTCCCTCCCCTAACTATGCATTTCGGACTCACAAACTTTCTCTCTCATCGACTACCACCAAAACCCTCCTCTCCTCCTCCTCCTCCTCTCTCACCCCTCCTTCTGCCTTGCCTTTCGACCTCTCTCCTCATCCCATCGATCACGACCTCCTCGTAAGCACCTCTCTCTCTCTCTCTCTCTCTCTCTCACACACACACACACACACACACACACACACACACACACACATACATATCCGTTGATGTTGATGTTGTTAATACTGTGTGTTTAACGAATTGATGAACTAATTGAATTTTGAGTGACTTCAATTGGATAGAAATTAAGATTCTAAAACGGATGGTTCTAATTTATTAATTTTCTCCCCCTATTTTTACTATATTTTTCATTAACTACTTGTTGACATTTAATGAAATCTTGGTTTGATTTTCTACTGATTGGAAGATTGGGATTGCTCTCATAAGCCTCAGTTAGTGGATTTTAAATTGAATTAGTTCCAACTCCAAGGCTAAATTCAATCATCTTTTGAAGTTTTCGTAAATATTCCTAATTTAGAATATTGAATTTTAAACATGGAACTTTAATGGTGTGACCAATAGAGTGTGGAGGAGATTGCCATTGTGGTGAAGGAGTGAGGAGGTCGCGGCAGTGTCGGTGGTTGGTGGTGTGTATCGTGAGATTTGATTTTGGAGTTTTGTCCAATAGAGTAATTTGATTAAGAGACACAAGTGTAATTAAAAAAATTAGAAAATGGTGTGCACTGAGACAATGTGTGGTGCGTAGATAGAATTTTCCAATGGGGAGTTATTTAAAAGTGATTCCTTTCCATATTTTCCCCATCAAATAAATATACAAGTCATGGAAAGTAAAATTTGTGAATTTTCTTAGGGCAATTTTGGCGTAGACAACATTGACACAGCTTCAAAAGAGGGGTTTCTCCCTTTATATATTAGTATAGATCAAGGTTTTAAAAAGCGGCCGCAACCGTTACGTAACGGTTGTGCTAGTTACCGCCACCCGTTACGGCCGCTTTTGCAATGTGATTGAGATTCACAGGTGTATCGGCCGTAGCGGCTGTTATAGCGGTCATAACGGTGCCATAACGGCCGTAACGGCCTGTTACGCACCATTACGTAATGGTTCCAAATTGCTTCTTTCGAAAAAACACAAAAAAAAAAAAAAGAGT
Source organism: Camellia sinensis (assembly GCF_055761805.1). NCBI lineage: Eukaryota > Viridiplantae > Streptophyta > Magnoliopsida > Ericales > Theaceae > Camellia > Camellia sinensis. The sequence goes on from NC_138962.1 coordinate 54,492,246, forward strand.
TGAAAATGGGACAAGAGAGATAGAGAGAGAAGAGGGAAGATGGAGGAACAAGAAATAGAGAGAGAGAGAGAATAGGGAAGATGAAGAACATGTTATTGATTTGTTGAAGTTGTGAGACCTATGCTATTTTATTCAGCTGCTATCACTCAACCATTTTGTTTGTGTGTATCTATCTATATATTGTTTGAAAATAATAATAATAATAATAATAATAATAATAATAATAATAATAATAATAATAATAATAAGTGTGGTCATTATCTATTTGGCTTGATTAATATATATATATATATATATATTTAGGTTTTTATTTATTCTCTTACTTTTGTCATTATTTATCTTATATATAATAGTTAGTGATTGATTTTTTTGTATAATATAAAGTCATTAATTATTAAAATAAAATGTAAAAAACTCAGTTTATAGTGATTTAAAAATTTGAAATATATTGGATCAAACTTAAAAATTTATAAAAATTGATCAATATTTATTTTAAAACCCATAAATATGATTATGGAAAAAAAATGTGCGTATCAATAAATTTTTTTTAAATTGTGCGAAAAATAAAAAAATTCACGGTACTGGTTATCGCAACCGTTACGCTACGGCTTTTACACCTAGCAACCGCAACCGCGCCACCGCCACCGTTACGGCGACCGCAACCGCTTTTCAGAACCTTGGTATAGATACAATGCAATTTGCGTCCAGATTGTTATGACCAGCAATAGCTTGAGAACTACCATACAAATAAGTAAGTTAATAAATAAACTGGAAGAAATTTGAAAAGGCTATGTTTGGATGGCAAGAATCAAGTGGAGAGAATATGAACCACATTACCAAGAATCACATTGTCAGTAATAGATTTCCAATGCCAATGCTATTCATGTATTTGGTTTGGTTAGAAATTAATTCACTATCTAAAATGATAAAAATTTAAAAATTGTGGGCCCAACTAACTTTTTTACTCTTAAATAGTCCAATTCCTCAAGGAATATGAGGTTATCATAGGGCGGGGTGGGGATCAAATTTCTATTCAGTTTGGGAATGTGATTCTTGGTGCAGTGCATAATCAAGAATTACGTTTCTATTCTATTCCATTCCAAACATTAGAATCATGAGGATTTGGAATTACATTTCCATTCAAACATAGCCTAAGGCCAATCTATGTATTGATGATCTCAAATATCCGACTACAGAATGTAAAGTAGAATGGTATTTGTTAACTGTAGCTTGTGTATATCAACGCAGCCTATTTGGTATCACTCATACTAGTGGTACGTACCATACTTGGTAACTTTTTGTACAAGTATACCTTTATTTGGATTGCTGAAGAATGACTTCTTTGCTCCCTTGCATGTTTTCTTTTCATAGTTTTAGTTACATAAACAAATGTTATTAAGGATTCAGGTACCACATTAGCTGTTTTGACGTGCTTACTGTGTTTTCTGTAATTCTACTGCATAAGTTTAGTGGTGCTCTTGCTCCTTTAATTTACTTCACGCCCTTCAATTTCATTGGCTTGGTCTCTGCAGGACACTGTGACGGTTGTGGGGGCAAAAATATCGGAAGATGGGATAATTGAAACATTTGACAATGATGATGAGGCATTGGATGCGGTTGAAAATGGTGTTGTGGTGTGTGACTAGTTTATCTAAAAATCTTGGATATGTAAACCTCATCCCTTACACAGCTTTGTTGTAGTTGTTTGTTAATAATGTGGTTGTCTTGAGTCAAATATTGGATGGTATTTCAATTCTGGACTTAAGATGTCTGAATCTCCTGCCTTCACATTTTTTAATGCTGGAATCTTGAGCGCAACACATAAAGGCTTATGCACAAAAGCTTGAGTAGTAAAGATTAGAAAGATAACCATATGAAATTGGCTTTTAATGCTAGCTCAGTCCAATTTTGAGATCCTCTCTTGGATGAGACTGCTTTTTTTTTTTAATTCAACATTCAATGCAAAATACCGGAGTTGTCATCAAATAATATGTAGTTCTTGAACTTTGTTGGTATAGTTATGTTACATAATGCCAACATGTAGTTGTCATTAGGTCTAACGTCAATCATGGCAACTGGGGATATCTGAAACTTGGATAGACAAATTGATATCAAAATGGCATATTTGTGCTATCTTTTAGAAATATATGTGTGTGTCTGTGTGTGTGATGAGAAAATTATTGTTTGTTAGTATTGACCTTGGTAGGAGTTATCATGGAATTGATTTGAATTCATTTTTGAGGAGCTGGCTCATGGATCACTGAATTTGATTCTCTATGTTTAGAAATGCATCTATTCATAAATCTTAGACCCCTGTAGTTTCTATAGATCAAGGATTTGTTGCAAGACAGTTATATCAAAAGTCAATCCCTTGATTGGTTTTTGCTTACCTTTCAAATTTGTATGTAAAAATGGAACCAATTTCATTATATTGGTTGCTTTTTTCTTTGCTTTTGTCATTGGATTCTATTTCTCTTTCTTAAAATGATAAAATTCCTTTTCTTATCCAACTTGAATGTGAACTTACTGGAACTCAACTTTAGTGGCATTGGATGCATGTTTTATTAGACTGGATAGATGTGTCAGAACTGGTTGGCTGAATGATTAAAAGTTTTTCATGACATCTGATGTTTTAGGTTGTGGACCTTTCACATTTTGGCCGGATAAGAGGTAAAAATTTCCCTCTTGCACTTCTTATCAATGAAAAATCACCTTATCTTTTACTTTTTCTTTTCATGTAACGATCTTTATTAGGAAATGATCATGCTAAGATAAAGTACATTGTTCAGATACTTTGTCCCCTAAAGATGGAGAAAAGAACATGGAAACTCAAATGAACTAAAAACTTACACAGTGGGAACTTTACATTACTTACTAAAAAAGAAAAAAGAAAAAAGAAAAAAGGATTTGGACTCTAAGACCCCGGACTGTTGGCAGTGACGGCTGAATGAGCGTGAATGTGTGATGCTCCTTCCTACATAGTCCACTTTTTCTACCTGGACCACCGGATTTAGTGTTTTCTAGCTTTTAAGCAAGAGAAGCCTAAAGCTCCTCTGCCCTTGTGTTTTTTTTCAAGGGAAGACTGGTACTGCTAGGGTAGTCACATTGCTACACCCCTGGAGTTGGCTGGCTGACATTATCTGTTTGGAATTTTGGAATCCTCCAAGTTGGTCCCAGTTTGCTCAAATTCACATCTTACTCAAGACTTTCTCAGAACATTTTACAATAAGATTGAGGTTGATAATTTTATTTTCATCTTGAGAAAGATGGAATGATAGTCGAGGTGCAGATGAGCAAAGAAACCTGCTCTCAAATCCAGAGCTATCTCATGATCCACTATCCTGCCAAGAACATCAACCACCAAAGTAAAGGAAGTATAATAGAGAGCAAAGAAGCCTGCTCTCTATTAACTCAATGTTTATGTTTGAGGTTTTAGAATACCTTTCATTATTGGTTTTTGTAGCATATTTGATAAGTGAATTGGATAGAGAGTAGGCACTGCTGGTATCATCTGAAAGCAGTCATCACAGTTGATTGAAACAGTATCTCATGACTCACCTCAATCTTTGAAGGAAATTATGAACTGACACATTGTGAAGAATCATGTAATTGGGAGGATTTACTAGATGTTACTCGGTTTGTAAATTCAGAAGTATGCTTACTCTTTTTGGAAGTAGGTCACCTTGCTCAGTTCCCAAGTAGAGAAAAGGGAGTCAGCAGACTGTTGTTTTCTGTTATTTTTTTCTCCTAATTTTTGACAAACAGAGTGATGTTTAGTCAAAATGGAAACTGGACACATTAATAATGCAATAGAGCACTTAAACATAGTCACCATTTCTATAGGATTTCAAATTCGTTCCAAAAATATTCTTGCAGTTTTCAGTTCAGATAAATCCTGGTCAACAAGGAAGATTTAGGTAAGCTTAAACCTCTTCAAAAAGGTGGGAACGCCAATCCCTTATCATTTACAGGTTTGCATTGCGAAGGTTATTGATAAAGAGGAGAAGAAGAGAATTAGCCTGGGCCCTGGATTTTCTAGATTTGCAATCTAAAGTTTTGTGACTTGTGAGGTTGACAGTTTAAATAAATTTTGAAATTTAAAGCATCTTACTAGCAAATGAACAAAGATAAAAATTCATCATCTCTGTCTTCTTTTCTTTTTCTGGAACACAGATGTTCACACTGTTAAAAGAGCAAGAGAGCCTTTAGGTAGTTTTCACATCACATGTTTGAATGGATTCCATGATCACTTAAGGGATGTCATTTTCCCATCATGTGTTCAAATGGTACCCTATGATGGGGGTTGTGGAATTTTTCACGTGGTCCAGTGCATATTAAATTCTAGATGACAGACAAATAAACAATTGATTACTCTTGATCCTTTTAATTTGAATTGCAACAAACATGAAGGGAAATCGTACTGGCAGGTTTGTAACCATAAGTTATAGTTCATCCACCTTTAAGTTAGTGGTACTGTATCAAACAATAAAAGAAAGCAATTTTGAGTGTTTAGTAGTCAATTTTGAACTCACCTGCTGCTACAATTGCTAGTTTAGAGAATGCTAATGTAGTACTATTCTCTAGCACTTCCATTCATGGAGATCTAGTGTGAGTGTTCTCTTATGTGTTTGTATATTATCAGTTTGTTGCTTTGCATCCAAGTTAGTGTTTGTAATATATTTGCTAGTTTAGAGAATGCTAATGTAGTAATATTCTCTAGCACTTCAGTTCATGGAGATCTAGTTCGAGTGTTCTCTTATGTGTTTGTGTATTATCAGTTTGTTGCTTTGCATCCAAGTTAGTGTTTGTAATATACGAGAGTTCTGATGCTTTTGCTTTTTGGACTTGATGAGACTTCATGGTTTTCAACTTAAATCTCAGTGAAGCATGCAGAACAGGAGGTGCATTGTGCATTAGTTTAAAGCTTTAATTTTACCTTTCATTCTGACATCTTTTAGTTAAATTGACATGAAGTCAGTGGAGAAGATCGCATTCATTTCCTCCACAACCAAAGTACAGCAAACTTTGAAAGTCTTCATGAAGGACAGGTCAGCTCCTAGGGAATTGGGCACTAAAGCTCATAGCTTTTTCTATTAAACGAAATTTGATTTTTTTTTTTTTAAATTTATTCTAAATTGAGGATTTAAACTGTTCTAATATGTAGGGATGTGACACAGTTTTTGTGACACCTACAGCTCGTACAATAGATATTGCCCATGCATGGATTATGGTAATCCTCATGCCATCTTTCTTGTATATAGTTGGCTTTTCTATGTTGGTAATGTTCTCTATGTAATTTTTTTCCCCTTAAATTTTACACACAGAGAAATTCTGTTATGTTGGTGGTCTCACCGGTGTCCAGTGGAAGCATAATTGAAATGCTTGAGAAGTATGTTTATAATATTCTTGTACATTTTTTTTTTTTTTGTTGATTTTCCCTGTATGATTCTGACTAATTCTCTTCAGATTGTCTCCATTTTCTTGTATAATACTTGGTTTATCAGTCTTCTTATCGTTGTACATGTGGATGCTTGTTTAATTTCTAGGTACATATTTTTTGCTGACAAAGTAGAAATTCAGGACATCACTAAGCAAACATGCTTGTTTGTACTGGTGGGACCCAAAAGCAACCAAGTATGGATGTTGTGAGTTTGGTTTTTTATTTTATTTTATTTTGTTCTTCGTCCTACTGGTTTTGACTTATCTGATTATGTTGACATTGTGCTTGTACATTGTATGCAAACAGGTAATGGTGGGTTTAAATCTTGGTGACCTTGTTGGACAACCACACGGATCACATAAGCATTATACTGTAATCTTCAAAGTTGCCCTGATCGGTCATACACCTTTATGAGAATTATTTGTTTGATTTTTTTGGCAGCATATTTGTAAGAAATGTTCAGTTTTTTGAAGCATCGCATATTTACTTGGAAGTCGACATGAGTAGAGTTGGTTTATGAATGAGTGGTCTTAAATCTTCTTAAGATTTCTTCCCTTCACTCTTGACATTTATATCCAGTAGGCACATCCAACTGCAAAAGCAACTCCTTTTCTGTTCCATTCTGATTAGGCAACATCCTCTTCTTTTTTAGGTCTTCAGCCTAAATAGTGTATCTTAGGTATGTCCTATGGTGGAGGTTGTGACCGGGAGCAATGACAAGTGTTATTGTAAGAGAAAATGATATTGTTACAAGATTGTTGTATTTATTGATATTTGTATCTGTATATTACAAGTCCTATATATAGAGAGGTTTTGGGAGTAGTAGGTGTAGAGTGGGTGGTGGTAGTAGGTAAAGTGGAGGTGGTAGGTGGAGTGGGTGAGGAGTAGTGGAGGTGTGTAGTGGTAGTGGTAGGTTTTAGTGGTGTAGGAGGTGTACATTAACAGCCCCCCTCAAACTCAAGGAGGATAGGAACTAACCAACTTGAGTTTGAAGAGAGTAACAAAACAGGAAAGTAAACTGATAAATAAAAACAGGATAGGAGACACGGTATGGTCGTGTCAGACCGTTGTAGCAGACAGTTTACGGGGTCATGTCGGACCGTTGTAGCAGACACTGTGTGGTCGTGTCAGACCGTTGTAGAAGACAGTTTATGGGGTCATGTCGGACCGTTGTAGAAGACAGTTTACGGGGTCATGTCGGACCGTTGTAGAAGACAGTTTACGGGGTCATGTCGGACCGTTGTAGAAGACAGTTTACGGGGTCATGTCGGACCGTTGTTGAAGACAGTTTATGGGGTCATGTCGGACCGTTGTAGAAGACAGTTTATGGGGTCATGTCGGACCGATGTAGAAGACAGTTTACGGGGTCATGTCGGACCGATGTAGAAGACAGTTTACGGGGTCATGTCGGACCGATGTAGCAGACACTGTGTGGTCGTGTCAGACCGATGTAGAAGACAGTTTATGGGGTCATGTCGGACCGTTGAAGCAGAGGTTGTGGTGGTGCACAGTGCGCCATGAGCGACTTATACATGATACTGTGTATAACCCCCCCTCAAACTCAAATAGGTGTGAAGATAGAAACCTATTTGAGGTTGAAACAAAGGGATTGATAAAGCTAACTGGTGTGGAAGACACTGTATGAGTGTGTAGATAGGCTGCCCAAAAAAAAATATACATGGATGTAGATAGCGAGCCCTCAAAAGTCGTGCCCTCAAAAGGTGTGCCCGCACCCTCAAAAGGCGTGTCATCAAAAGGCGTGCCATGAAAAGGCGTGCCAGGTTGTCGGCGTCAAAAGGCGCGCGATGCGCGTGGCTGCCTCTGTGTCATGGTCTTTATAAACCGAAGCGGAGGAGGCAGAAACTGAGACAGAAAAACTGAGAGAAACCTCTGAAAAAGTCTTCGTTTTGCTGAGAAAGAGAGGTCGTTTTGCTGAGATTGCTGAGAGAGAGATAGTCTGTAACACTCTGTTGTGAGAGATATTCTGTAACACTCTGTTGCCCAGAAAATGGCCTCGTCTTCCCGTGGTCTGCTGACTCTCTTTCCCGACCTCAACGAGTCAACAAGAGAGATAACGGGTGCGGTGGCCCCTGAACCTCAACCAGGCGCCCCAGGGTTTGCTCCGTTGAACTTTCCGATGCGGTCTGTGGAGCAAAGAATGGCAGTGCAAACGGATGTGGAGGCGAATCAGTATACTTTGAGGGCATGTGTGGAGTCCATGACGGCGGTGACAAACTTGTCGAACCGGCTGCAGAGTAGGGCAAATGAGGTGCAGCAGTTAAACTCCCAGCTGGCTCTGCTCCAACGCATGTATAAGGATGCGCGAGCAGAGATAAGCGTGCTAAGGGCAGAAAACAAGGAGCTGAAGCGGAAGGCCACCGTGATGTTCCGTTTTGGAGGGCCGCCATATGCTGCAGTGGAGGAGCAGGGAGTAGTGATCACGCCCAGTGGAGCGGGAAACACGGAGACAGCACCGTCAAGGGCCGCCCAGGACGGAGGCAAAAAGAAAAGACCGGCGGCAGAGTAGAGAAGAAGTGAGGTCGATGTATGGCCGCTGCAGAAAAGAAAACAAAGCTTGTGTTGTTGTTTGTTTTTGTTTTTTTTTTTTTTTTTTTTGTGTAGAAATGTGATGGGGGTTAATTCCCTGTCAGGAATAAAACGATGTGTGGTGTGTTTTGGTGTATGATTTGTGTGTTGTGTTTTTTTTTTTTTTTTTTTTTTTTAAACTTTTCTTTTGTCAACCTGTTCCCCATTGATTTTATAATTTCATTTATAATTGATTTTATGATTTTATATTAAAAGAAATGTGGGAGAAATGATGAGTGTAAGGTGATGATGATAAAAGAAAAGAAAAATCAGGAAGAGACAGGCCACGTGAGTTGAAGAATAAAAAATAAAAAAGGAAAAGGTGGAAAGATTAAAAAAAAAAATCAGAGGTGCATGTGTGAGTGTGTGGGTGTGATCTGTCCCATTGGATCAAAGCCGAGGCAAGTGGGTGTGAAAAAGTAAAGTGAGAGAGAGGGAGAGTGCCTCGTGAGTCTGCTGTGTGTGATCTGTGTGTGATCGGAGACCGAGAGAGGAGAGGGGCCAAAATCAAAGAGGAAAACAAAGATGCATGCTGCCAGGCTACTGGAGAAACACGGTGTTGATGATGCAAATATACTTGCAAACACACTGCTACTGCAATTTGCACCATTACCGTTTGAGCTGGAGGAACCGCTGGCTGTTGCGATGGTTAAGTGGGCCGCCACCGGTTGTTGCGGTGGTATTTCGGAGGGGCTCCTTTTGTATTCAAATTGACTAAACCTCCAAGGTTTTCGCCACCAATTGATTCCGGATTCGATTGCCCAACTGGAGTAACAGGTAGAGAAGATGTTGTACTCTTCATCCTGGGAGTAAAAATTCTGGTAAGCGACCATGACCTCGAGATAGAAGGCTTCTCTTGCGGTAAAGGCAATGGAGACGAAGCTTCAACTACTGGATGTGCAGTAGCTCTCTCTGCGTCGGACTGAGAACGCCGAGCCTTGAAGCTCAGTTTCGGTAGAAGATTTTTGAACCCCGATTTGCCTCTGGCTGAGGAGGGTCCTGGAGACCCAATTGTTCTGGCATCGGAAGGGCTTGGTGTGAGGACGAAATTCACTTTCTTGGGAGTGGGTGTTGGGGTTGGAGGCATCTTGATTGGAACGAATGAGGAGAGACATGTAATCTTCTTGTGGGTACTTCCAAGAAGAGGTTTTGTTTCTTCCAATGCTTGGGATTGGGTGTTTCTGACGCTATTGCAGAGGGAAATTCAGGAAGAGGGTTGAGCTCGGTGATCATGGATTCGAGCCAAGAAGATAGATCTGATGGGTTGTTGTGAACTGTATCGAAAGCGAGGTGAGACAGGTTTGTTGCTGATCTCTGTGATGCGACTAGGGCCATTCGATGTGAGTTTCGAGCTAGAAGAGCCATGGAGGTTGGCTGAACTTGCAGAACCTGCCGTTGGAGATGATGGACCAGAAGGTAATGGAGTTGATGGAGGTTTCAATAAGCATGGTTGGGGTCCGGCGGGCGGTGAAGGCAAGGTTGCCGCCCGCCGGAAGGTGAAGATCACCAAGAGCTAACCTATAGCTCTGATACCATGTAAGAGAAAATGATATTGTTACAAGATTGTTGTATTTATTGATATTTGTATCTGTATATTACAAGTCCTATATATAGAGAGGTTTTGGGAGTAGTAGTGGAGGTGTGTAGTGGTAGTGGTAGGTTTTAGTGGTGTAGGAGGTGTACATTAACAGTTATACACTCTCAGCGCTGTGGCACAGGTTTGAGTCATGAGAATTGACTTCTCCATAAAAAGGTGGGGGAAAGGCTACATACCTACTTCCTCTCCAGACCTTGCTGTAAGCAGGAACCTTGTGCATTAGGTACAACCTTTTTAGGAATGTTCTGCAGTCAACTAAACTGTTCACTCATTTTCTACCCCTACTTTACTTCAGTTACACTAGATTTTCTGTTTAGTTAAGTGAGAGCTTTTCTATCTTCTATACAGGGTTTGCATATAGCATCAGCTTTGAAAAGTCTTACCAAAGAGAACTTTATTGTTCTATAGGAATTCTTCCTTCACATGCATAGTCAGTCTACTGGTGGAAGTTGGAATAAGTGGCCAAAGATAGTAAAGCTATTCAATGAATAGATGTATAAGATCAAAGTTTTTCCATTTGCAGGTGAATGGGATGCCAGTAACTGTAGCAGTGGGAAATATTATATCTGAAAAAGGGTTTTCACTGTTGATGTCCCCTGCTGCTGCCGGATCTGTCTGGAAAACTCTTCTAAGTCGAGGTGCAATTCCGATGGGTTCTAAAGCATGGGAAACATTCAGGGTTTTTCAAGGTTGTTAAATATTATAAGTGCTTCACATGCTTTCTATTAGATTTGAACATTTTTCATTTCTTATTTGGCTTCTTCAAACCACTTTTGATTTATAGTTGGCGGTCTTCTTCAAGTTGTGCAAATTTCTTAACCTTCATGCGTTTATCTGTGTGTGCATTGACACTGTAATGTGTTTTTCGAGATGACTAGTTGTAGTGGATTCATGCCATGGTCTGGCTAACATAACCAACTTGTACTGATGGGTGATGACTTAAAAATAACCCAGTATCTCTGTGGAATGCTGGCTTATAAAAATGAAATAGAAAAGAAAATATGGATCTTTCAATTGCTAGAGGTCATAGTGGTGCAAGAAAAAGAGAATGATAATAATTCCAGATTAAACTACTTTGAAGTTTGAAGACATGGTCTCATTTTATATTCCCGATATTCTTTGCTCTGTTGATTTATGTGATCAAGCTGGACCAACTAATGTGTGCAGGAAGGCCAGCTCCTGGTAAAGAGCTCACTAATGAATATAATGTTCTGGAGGCTGGTTTGTGGAATGCCATTTCTCTGAACAAAGGTGCCTCCTTTCCTTCCATAAAATATGTGCTCAGATAAATATTGTGATGGTTGATCTGAATCATGAAGTCTCCTTAGGTTGTTATAAGGGACAAGAAACAATTTCTAGACTCGTAACATATGATGGCATCAAGCAGAGGTTGTGGGGAATTCGTTTATCATCACCAGTGGAACCAGGCAGTCCCATCACTGTGGACACAAAAAAGGTATGACTTATTCATCCTCTATTTTTGAGTTGACTAACTTGTAAAAAGTGAGGTCAAGGAAGACGGAAATTTTCAACCACCAAGAAAAGCCTGTCTTGTCACTTGGGAAAAAATGGGATTGCGGCAATCAAAGGCATTCTACCTTTTCTTTCTTTTTTCTTTTTTCCTTTTTTATAATTGTCTAAAAAAATTTCTTTCCTTCCGCTCCTTATATTCTTCACCCATCTGCTATGGGTTTCCATATCCATCTCCGCAGAGATCTCCAGATCACAAGACTTGAAATGATAGAGAAGAAAAACTTTCTAACAATACATCCTTGTAAGGAAAAATGCTGTTTTATGAAATTTTATCTTGCCCTTGTTCTCGAACACAATTACTTCTTAACCAAAAGTAGTTGCCCTCTGGTGCTGCTATGCTATTCTTGAATGGAGGACATATGGCAAAATGGTCCCACTAGTATTTGCTCATAAGGACCACTTGACCTTTTTCTGGGTTTACTAACTTGGAGGGTCAATATTATAACTTCCATACGAGCGTTGTTCCAGCAACTCTTTATGTGCAATTACCGGCATCAAAAACAACTCCTAAACTCAGTAGCTTGTGTTCATTTGTCTATAATCCCAAAAACTAATTGGAGGGTGTTTTTAGCATTAGAAACCCAATGAATATTGAAGGTGAAACTTGGAATTGGGAAACCTGAAGTTGGTGTACATTTAGTTGTTGGGACTGCTTACAGTGTTTTTTTTTTTGGGAATTTGTGTCATGAAAGTTTCTTGCATGTTTCCTTGAACTATGTTCAGAATCTTCAGAAGGCAACATTTTATCCCTGTAAACAATACAATATCCTAAACAACCTATAGGCTATTGTAGAAATTTAATGTATAAAGAGAAATAGAGAATTGTATTATTGATTGATTTATATTGATATATTTATGTCTATTACAAATGGTTCCTTATATAAATGTAGGTGTAGTGGATGGTGTGTAGTGGATGGTGATAGTGGTGTAGTGGGTTAGGTTTAGTGGAGTAGGTGAGGTGGTAGTGGTGTAGTGGGTTAGGTTTAGTGGAGTAGGTGAGGTGGTAGTGGTGGTAGGTGATGGTAAATTCTAACAGCCCCCCGCAAACTCAAGGAGGATAGAAACTAACCAACTTGAGTTTGAAGAGAGGAACAAAACAAGAAAATACATAAAAAAAAGGATAGGAGACACTGTATGGTCGTGTCAGACCGTTGGTGAAGACACTGTATGGTGGTGTCATAACGTTGTAGAGGACACTGTATGGTGGTGTCATAACTTTGTAGATGACACTGTATGGGGGTGTCATAACGTGGTAGAGGACACTGTATGGTGGTGTCAGACCGATGTAGAAGACAGTTTATGGGGTCATGTCGGACCGTTGTAGAAGACAGTTTATGGGGTCATGGCGGACCGTTGTAGCAGACAATGTTGTGACAGTTGTTGTGACAGTTTACGGAGTCTTGCTGGACCCTTGTAGAAACTAACCGGAATCAATGTCGGGACAGTTTACAGAGTCTTGTCGGACCCTTGTAGAAACTAACCGGAATCTATGTCGGGACAGTTTACAGAGTCTTGTCGGACCCATAAAGGAGCTAACCGGAATCAATGTCGGGACAGTTTACAGAGTCTTGTCGGACCCATGAAGGAGCTAACCGGAATCAATGTCGGGACAGTTTACAGAGTCTTGTCGGACCCCTTAAAAAGTCGCACCCTCAAAAGGTGCGCCCAATTTTTCAAAAGGCGTGCCCAATCCATAAAAAGGCGTGCCATCAAAAGGTGTGCCGGACATGATGGCGAGGCACGTGAGTGTCTTGGTTGGCGTGCCCGTGTTGTCATCTAGCGCCGAGCGGCGCATGATACGCGTGTCGGCCTTGGCTATATAACCAAGACGAAGGCAGAGGCTGCGGCAGAGAAAAACTTAGAGAAACCTCTGAAAAATCCTTCGTGTTGCTGAGAAAGATAGTTCCTTTTGCTGAGAGAGATAGTCTGTAACACTCTGTTGCCCAAAAAATAGTCTGTAACACTTTGTTGCCCTTCTGTAACCAACCTTTCTCTGAAACACTCAGCAACCCATAACATGGCCTCGTCTTCCCGTTCAGCTACCCAGAATATGGCCTCTTCGTCCCGTGGTCTGCTTACTCTCTTTCCCGACCTCAACGAGTCCACAAGAGAGATAACCGGTGCGGTTGCCCTTGAACCTCAACCAAACGCCCCTGAGTTTGCTCCATTGAACTTTCCGATGCGGTCTGTGGAGCAAAGAATGGCAGTGCAGTCGGATGTGGAAGCCAATCAGTATACATTGAAGTCATGTGTGGAAACCATGACTGCGGTTACAAACTTGTCGAACCGGCTGCAGAGTAGGGCAAATGAGGTGCAGCAGTTAAACGCCCAACTGGCTCTGCTCCAACGCATGTATAAGGATGCGCGAGCAGAGATAAGTGTGCTAAAGGCGGAAAATAAGGAGCTGAAGCGGAAGGCCACCGTTATGTTCCGATTTGGAGGTCCGCCATATGCTGTAGTGGAGGAGCAGGGTGGAGTGATCGTGCCCAGTGGAGTGGGAAACACGGAGGCAACACCGTCAAGGGCCGCCCAGGACGGAGGCAAGAAGAAAAGACCGGCGGAATAGGCGAAAAAGTGAGGTCGGTGGGTGGCCGTCTGCAGAAAAGAAAACAAATCTTGTGGTGTTGTGGTTTGTGTTGTTGTGGTTTTTTTTTTTTTTTTTTTTTTTTTGTTAAAATTGTGATCGGGGTTGATCCCTGAGATGAATAAAAGATGGTTTGGTGTGCAAAGCTATGAATGGAATTTGAAAAAGATTAAAAAATAATGTGAAAGAAAAATAAAGAAAGAAATAATAAAAATATATTTGAAATCAAAATGAAAGATGGGGGAAATAAGGAAAGTGGTTTGGAGAAAATAAATAAAAATAATGGATTTTGAAATCAAACGGAGGAGAGAGAGGGGACAAGCCCATGTGAGAGAAAGAGGGGAAAAATGATAGCCGATGCACCCAAAAATAATCTAGCTGCTATCCACAGGCGCTTAGGGGAAGGAAATGGTAGCAAGAGACGGCCAACACCATATATGGCTATAGCAAAGAAATGGAGTATCAAGCTCAATGGGCTAGGATTTAGACCAGAGAGTAAAGCCACTGGTCCTGTTGAACACACACCTCCAAGGCTCAAATAATCAAAACATGCTTCACGCATTTCCTTCCTTGCTTGATCAGGAGATGCACAAAACACCTTATACAGGGCTCCAGTCATTCCTCCACCAGTTAAAGGATGACGTATGCTGAAAGCATCACCTATTAATAGTGCTCCAGGAGTAGGGTAAGGAGCAGCTGGCATACTTCTATTGGGCATTGTTTTTGGGTTGCAGAGTTTGCCCCAGGAAAAGATGCCACAGTTAGTGCAGATTATGAAGAAGAGGAATTCACATTGGCCTCAAGAGAGAGGATTTAGGCAGTGATGGGAAGGTATGTGTAGAAAATAAGCGGAATAGGTTGAGGTCCGGCGGGCGGCCAAGGCGAGGTTGCCGCCCGCCGGTGAAACGAAAAATACTAAGTGCTTAACCTTGCTCTGATACCATGTAGAAATTTAATGTATAAAGAGAAATAGAGAATTGTATTATTGATTGATTTATATTGATATATTTATGTCTATTACAAATGGTTCCTTATATAAATGTAGGTGTAGTGGATGGTGTGTAGTGGATGGTGATAGTGGTGTAGTGGGTTAGGTTTAGTGGAGTAGGTGAGGTGGTAGTGGTGTAGTGGGTTAGGTTTAGTGGAGTAGGTGAGGTGGTAGTGGTGGTATTCTTGAATTCAATTCTTTGTCTCATCCTTGTTTCATTTTTTCCCATGTAGGTTGGGAATCTGACAAGTTATGCAGCTGGAAGGAACAAATCTGAGCACTTTGGTTTGGGTTATATCAAAAGGCGAGCTGCTTCTGAAGGTGACACTGTGATTGTGGGAGACAACATTGTTGGGACAGTGGTGGAAGTTCCTTATCTTGCTCGTCAGTGTCCACCATCAAAGAGCTCGACATCTTGACTTGGAAATTCTTGTGGATCAGTTTGAGCAGCATAAAAGCTCTTAGCAGAAAATATGGGTCCACTGCTTGATGTTCCTCTGTGCTTCAAACAGTTATTGAAGTTCCAGCACAAGTAAGGATTTCAAGTGCTGTTAAGCTTGTCTTTGATGGATTGAGCATGGGTTTATTTAATTTTTTTCTCTTATAGCATATTATTAATGGTCTCATAATATTTTAAAAAATATGCGTTTATTCAAGCTTTCTGTGATTCAACATCAAGTAACCTACTTTCTTATAGCATATTATTGAGGGTCTCATAATATTGAAAAAAGTTAAATCATTTTTTAATAGAGAATTTTAGCCTAACCAAACGTTAATCATGAACACGTGAATTTTATTCGTAGTAATGTGATTTCTGGTGATGAGATTCTCATTCCTTATGTCTGATTCATTGGAGGTGTGGGAATGTGATTTCCATTGACACATTTGTAATGTCATTATACATGTCTATCAGTCTTACTGTCTAGAGCTAACATGCATTTACATGATTTTGTAAGGCAATTAATGTAAATACCTTAAACATTAGAAGAAAAAGTTTAAAAAAAAAAAAAAAAAAGCAAAAGAAGATTTTGATGATGATCAAGACGAATCATTAAGAATACTAACAGCTTCTGATCGTTGTTCATCGGTCAAATCTGTAGGGAAGTTGACCAGAAACTTGAGTTTTAGATCCCCTCTCCTCCCTCCTTCTTTAGATTTCGGCATGCCCTGGCCGGGGATGATCTTTTCGTAGCCTGGATATATGATATCCTCAAATGACAAAGTCATCTTCTCACCTCCAAGCAGAGGGACACTAATGGAGCAACCCGTGAGAGCTTTGATCAGAGGGACCTCAACTCCGAGCTCCAAATCATCGCTTTCTCTCTTGAAAATTGTATGTCTTTTCTCGTCGATCATGAAGATGATATCTGCTGGCAGAGTACCCGGTCTTTCATCGCCTTTTCCCTCGAATGTAATCTTTGTTCCTGTCTTCCACCCAGGCTTTATTTTTATCTTCAATAACTCTTCTTCTTGAACAATCAACCTGTCAACAGAAGTGACATTCCAATTGTATAGTGGTGGTTACATATCTAATTAAAGTGCTAAAATTTATCTAAAATTTAATAGAGAATATTTTTTGGAAGGATGCTGGAATGGCGTGCTGAAGATAAATTTAGAGCATTTTAGGAATTTTGTCTAGCCTCATCACAGAATGGAGCTTCAACAGGATAGACAACACAGTAACCAATTTGCCGCATCCTCTCTAGGCTAGGTATATTTGGAGAGCCTTAGAAGCTAGAAAAACCAATTTTAACAGTAGTGAGTGTTATTGGAGTACACACTAGACAAAATACATAAATACATAATGTACTTTCTTTTGTATTTTTATTAGGCAAAATATGGAGTTGCTCTAACATACATGTATGTTTATGTATCAATTACTCGGCTACGGATAGAAACTAGACAACGTGAAGTGAAGTCCCACATCGCCTGAGTACTAAAGTAATATTAAGTATATAAGCATGAGGGCACCTCACCTTAATAGCTATCTTTTTGGGTGAGTTCTACACAAGACCGTGTAACAGACAATTCTCTAACCAAGCGTGTATTTTTCATAAGGAATAACTTCTACAATAATGCTACATACTTAGGATTTTTTGCTTAGAAAAGTATTCAGAATTTGAAATGTATGGGTCAAATTTATCCCGGGTGTGATTCACATCACACTAAATTTAAAGCTACACCATACAGTGAGATATGAAATACTTTTGTTGGTAAAAACTCTGGGTACATAGGGTTGTAAACAAGTTGAGCCATGTAGGAAGTTATTCAAAATTGGTTTGAAAATTTAACGAGTTTCAAAATGTATTCAAACTCAACTTGTTTCACTTTTGATCCTGTCTCAAACGAGATTTAATCAAGCCGAATTTGAATAGTTTAATTTTTTCTTTTTTCTTTTTTAAATTGAATATATGTTTATCAAATCGAATTGCAAGTCTTGACTTAAAACCTTAGCGAGCTTTAAAATGTGCTCAAGTTTAACTTGTTTATGTAAGACTTGATCCCAAATAAGTTTTTACCAAGTTTACAGATAAGATTCTCTCAAAAAAATGAAAAATGAAATAAAAATAAAATCTTGACATGTTTCACATACCCCTCATCAGAGATGGCATCTCTTGTAATCTTGATCTTCTTGACACATCCATGGCACAATTCCTCGAGCGTGCACTCGAGCTTCTTCAAAATCGGCTGAGGTTTCCTCCGAACTGTCGACTGTGAATAAATGATGGGGGTGGCCCTCCGGCTTGTGATTTTGGACAGTGAAGGTTGGAAACCTGCCGTCGGGGTGGTAGGTGTTGTTGGGGTGGTAGGGGTTTTTGGGGTCATAGGGGTGTTTGGGGTGGCAATACCTTCACTTGTAGTTCTTGGTAAGGAGCCATAGAATTCTCCCCGTGTTGGCGTGGTGCATCTCCAGCTGTCGTCTCTCGACAAAGATCTGAGACCACCCGGTGTTGGGGTGTTGCTTCTCCGGCTAGCACTTCGCGAAAGCTGAGAAAAGAAACTCTCGTCTGCACTCTTATGGTGCTGATATGAACTTTCTGGTGTCGTTGGCTCATCGATTATTTTAAACTCTTCTTCTTTCTTCTTGATACTTAGTACCTGATGTTTTTTATCAATCAAGAAACAGATCTAATGAGTACCCGTAAGTTCTTTTTTTTTTTTTTTTGGAGGCCGGATCTTCTATTCGGATGCTCTCCTATTCCCTGTCCAAAGTTACTTTCTTTACTACAGGTCGAGTCTCTTTTAACTTCATGGTGTTCCAAAAAGAATATTTAAGATAGGAGAACAGAAAGATCCGAACAAGAGATTCTGTTCTTTTTGTGTACGCATTTGCAGCTATGTTAATGAGAAATTCATTTGTCTTGCTATCTTAATGCATTTTTAACTATTATCATGTGAGAATCTCAAAATGCATAAATCTTGAGATGGTCTGTGCATTGAGATAGAGAGAAAAAATTTAGGAATAGAGAATCCCGTGCAGTTAAGGAGTGCATGTGTGTTTAAATGTATGCATATATATAAAAATAAATTTGCATGGCTTGCATGAATTAACATAAAGAGGTAGGGACATAAAGTTGATCAAATAAATTCATGTTTTTTTTCCCCCCTTACTCTATAGGCTTCATTGATGGCTCTGATTTTGTCTTCAGCTTCAGGTTTACTTGATTCATTTTTATCAGGATGCCATTTCATGACAAGAGTTTTGTATGCTTTGGTAACATCTAAAAGGGATGCACTTTTGGGGATTCCAAGGATGCTGTAGAAATTTGTTGTATTCCCTGAACGTGAAGGATCTCCCATGGAGGAGGAGAAGAATTGAGAGAGAGAGAGAGTAGAGGTTGGAAAGGGGGAAGGAAGAGAATGCAGAGACGGGAAACGAGAGAGAGAGAGAGAGAGAGAGAGATGAATATGGAGAGTTAGAGAGAGAGGTGTCTATGGCCAACCAGGTGTGTGATGAGGCCAAACAATGAAGCTTTTTTTAGGGGAGCTTTTATTAGGCATTTGATTTGTGTTTTGTTTTGTTTGATTTGCTCTTTGAGAAAAAAAGGGTCTTCTTGGATGATGCCATCAAAATTAGGGCTTATTTCCTTCATCTTTATACCCTGCTAAGTGCTATCTTAGATATGTGATTTTCTTTTCTTTTATTCTATTTTATCTTTGGGGATGCACTTTAAGTTGTAGTCCTGGGAGGAAAACTTTACATGTGACAAGATTTGAATGCTTGGCCTCTTATTGAGGTGCAAGGAATTTGGTTAACTGAGCTAGCCTTCCTTTAGATATTTAATAAAACTTTTTTCTTATATAATTTTTTATAATAATGATGTGACAGAGGCATTTATAAAATTTTAAGCCACCTTGGTGGACCACCCTTTACTTTAAAATGATAAAATTAAGACTTGCAAATATTAGGTATTGTGTATCTTGATAAGTACTAAACACTAATCATTCAACTGTGTTTATTGGAGTAAGGGTAGTTTTGACATTTTTGCACTGGTGACTTATTGTCTTAATTTTTATGTGTATGTAGTTGAGGGGATATTTATCTTTGTATCTTAGGTAATCTTTCTAATTATAGTGACACCATAACAACTATAGACATAATCTTAGTTTTGGAATGAATCACGTAACTCTTTTTGGTTTGCGGTTGTTGCGCTTTTGTTCTTCTCTGTTTGTTTGTTTGTTTGTTTTTTTTTTTTTTTTTGTCTCTAACTGATCTTAACTAGGTGTTATGGAATTAATTTTTAGTACATTTCTTTTTTCTTTCTAAAATTTTATATGTAGGACATGCTCCTCCGATATTCCCCATAGTTACAAGCCCTTTCCTTGAGCAGTACTATTTAGGGATCTCACTTCTCTCCCGTAATTTTTGAATTTTATAAGCTTTCTTCAAAAAAAAGTTTTAGTCAATCTACAATAACCCATAATTAGCCTTCATCTTTTTCATTCTGCAACTAATGAATAATGTCATTTTGCACTGTTTATTGAAATGTCATTGTAAGAGGAGCTAATTTGAGCCCACTAACTTAATTAGGCCCAATAGCCCAAGATTAGTGGGTCCGGATTTATCGCCATTAAACGGGCTAAATTGCTCTAAGGCTCGAAAGGGTTCGGATCCACGAACTTAGAGACTTACTCGGACCCGGACTCGAAAGGGTATTGAGCTATCCTAGAGATCCGAGGCACTCGGACTCGAAAGGATTCGAATCCACGAATCTAGAGATCTGAAGCAATTGGCTTTGAATGGATTCAAACGTAATCTAGAAGCTGCTCCGTTAATAAGTCCCAGAACACTTGCGGGCTCAGAGCTTTCCGGGATCTACGCACCAGAACCATGGGCGTAATGGAGTTCGAACAAAGGACCCGATCTTGAGGACGGTGATTGGAGATAAATTCACTCTTTGGTTAAACTAGCCTATACACGGGTCGAGGTGGCACGACTTTGGGGGGTCCATGAGACTCGGTAATATTTTGCGGCAGGACGTCCCCTGGGACTACCCCTGATCCTTTGGGATGATTGGGGATCATTGGTTAGTTGTGGCTAAGAAGAAGGGTTCGCCGAGGGGTTGATCTCCTCTTCGGGGTTCTTCTCATCCTCGGAGAGGTCACCTCCTCGGATAAGGTGGTTAGAGAGAATATTTCCCATGTGCCTTGCACATGGGCTCCATCCTACATCATGAGGTGCCTATAAATAGCACCCACCCATAGCTTTACAAGGGAGGGATTTTGGAGATTTAACTCTTGGGAAAGAACTAATTTCCCTTCTCCATTATCAACCTTGAGAGTGAAAGTGGGAGATCCATGGGAGAGCCTTGCCATTATTTTCTCTCTAGCCACTTTGCCTTCTTCTTCACCCAATCTTTTATCTCTATCATCTCCTTTACTCTTGTGTTCTTGAGTTGAGACTATTGAAGAATTTAAGCCTCTCATCATCTTCTAGAGAATTCGAAATTGTTCTTCAAGGATCTTCGAATTATCTAACTACTTTCTTGAACCCTTTCATACAATCATAAAACAAAAAGGATTGCAAGAAATTTACAATGCAGATGAAGATTGCGATTTTTATTCTTTATTTATTTATTTTTTTAACTTGAGCAGTTTACAACGTATACACAACTACCAAGGAAGAGATGATTTCCTTCCTTAGCTTGATATACATTGTGATTATATAATTTGAAATAAATTTCGCATCTTAAATTATTATCACTTATTTTTACTTTAATATTTCATTAGAAATTAAAAAAATATGTATTAATTATAGCGGAGTGGAACGATTTCGAAGACGGATTATAAATTTCAAAATTTAATTTGCAATTAATGGATAGATTGGTGTGGATTGGATGGTTTTAGCGAATTGAGTTGTATTTTGCACAGCCCTACTTGTTACTCTCCATACAACAAAATAGAATAAATGATAACCAATCTTTTTGAGTAAATTGGTTCGATTAGTTTTGAGTTTGGGCTCAATTGAAAATAGGGTTAATTACATTAAAATCCTCTCAATTATTAGTGAATATAACTGTACCTTACTCATTTATGAACTTGTACATTTGGATTCTCTTAATTATAAAAATATATTACTTTCATTTTCTAAAACACATTCAAAAAAGATATATTTGTATGATTTTTATACTTAAAGAGAGGTCAATAAGTGATGAGGAAAATGATATTTACTAATAATTAAAAGCGTTTTCATATATGTAAGTCTCGAAAATACCAACACTAAATCCAATGGCTCATCAGTTACTATGACAGTATATCACAACATTATGTCATTAGAATAATATTATGGCTTGGTTTGGGAACTGGGTTGGCTTTTTAATTTTTTTGGTTATTTTAGTCTGGGCTAAAAAGCTTGGTTTGTGAAGGATTTTTTTGACTTTTTGGCTTTTTTGGTTTTTTTTTGTGAGAGAAGAGTGTAATGATTATGGGTTGGACATGATGTTTTGTTTGTTGTGACTAAAATAGCTTATTTTGTTTTTTGTGGCTAAAATAGCCAAAAAAGCCTCAAATCTTGCTTCCCAAACGGTGTCTATATGTATCAATTGATATATTAATTAGTATAATAATAGATGATGTGACATAATTTTAAAGGTTTTGGGTCTTTGTAATTTGTATAATGGGTGAGATCATAATTTTAAAGTGATAATGTTATAGCATATATTAGTATATTAATTGACATACTAATTGGTGCATGTAACACCACTAATGTTATTATACCAAATTACAATCTCTTTTTACATGTATGTCATGAATTTTTTTTCAAATTTTAATTTAAAAAATTCATAATGTACATGTGTTATTACACATGCATTAAAATTTAGAGAATACATGATATGCATATAATTTTTGGATAAATTATAAATATATTTTTTAAGATTTATTTAAAATATAAATTAATTTTTGTGATTTAAAAAATTACAAATATTTTTTGTTAGAATTTTTTATTTAACAAAACTAATAGAAAAAAATAAAATTTCTAATTACTCTCATACCAAAAATAAAATTATCAGAATTGTTAATTGAGATATATTTTTGAGATCATTAAAAATAGTTATTGATTTAATGATTTATTAATAATAAAAAATTATTTATTATATGATTAGAAATTTAAAAGATCAAGATATAATTTCTAAAACAATGTTAGAAACCCACATTTTGCATCCACAATGACGTGACAAGAGTAGTGGGCTCCATATCATTGAGTATTTAACCAATAAAAAATTGACATTTGTCAGATTATATCATTAAAAGTTAAATTGTGAAAAATTTATAAAGGTCTTTGTTGGCTACATATTTTGTATAAGCCAATCACAGTTCAACACGTGGCAAGATAAGGGCAATGCGGAAAAACAATTCAAACTCTCAATCGTAATCGTACACGTGACAGTTAGTATTGGTTTTTATAAAATCTGTGTAGCATTGGATCAACAAAGAGATGCAAAATGATGTGGCTTCAACAGTTACTCGTATTTAAATTCAAAATTACGAGGGAAGCCTAGCTGCAGATATTGGCATAGTGGAGCTAACTATAAGGCAACATGATCAGTGATCATGGAGGGGCGGTTCGACAGTTAGAAGTGCAGTTCGACGGTTTTCAGTGAGAAGTATAAATAGCAAAGAAGACCTCAGAAAGTGCCTCCAAACTCAGATCCAAAAAATCAGTCAGTGTGTTTGGTTTGAGTTTTCTGGATTAAGTTTTTTGAAAACTGACTTTTTTGGTTTTCGTATTTTTTTGTTTTTAGTGAATATTTTTTAAATTTTAAACATTTTTTTTATTTTTTTAGATGCACCTTACTTAGATGTGTCTAAAAAGTAACAAATTTGTAAAAAAATATTTTAAAAAATTAATAAATACATAAAAATATAAAAAATATACCGAATTCTTGTATTTTTTTTTTTGTATTTTTTGTATTTAGTGAATACTTTTTAGGTGTATTTATGTTAGGTGTGTCTCAAAAGTAAAAAAATTGCTTAAAATATTAAAAAAATTCAGTAAAAACAAAAAACCACAAAAAATAAGAAAGTAGAATTTTCTGAAAAGTGTTTTTTGAAAAGTGGAAACAAGCAAGGTGAGTCTTATTCTACTTTATTTCGTTTTCATTTTTTACATTTCTTGTTCTTTACATTTCTGTACTTCAAATTCCTGCACTGCATTTCGTTCATATGAGTAGTTTTCAAGTAGTTTTTTGCTGTAAACTTCTACGAGACTGATTTGGATCTTTGTAAGTCTTTTATTTTGCTTAATGAAATACTACAATTGTTTTTCATTTAATCATTGTTTGCTTAATTCTCCTAAACAAAGTCACCAGTAAAAATCCTCTTCATTGAGGCTGAAAAAATTAAAACACAATCGTTTGATAATTGGTTGGCAATTAATATTCTGTAAGGACTGATTGATCCTTACTAGCACGCTCATAATTATAAAAATAACCTTCGAAAGTCAAAAAATCAACAGCTTTATTGTAACGCCCTCAAAATAAACCCATAATAACCATAACATTAACATGCATTTATAAAAGAAAACGAATCATTTGAGTTATTCATCAGAGTATTCTTATTGAAAGACATCACATGTAACATCCTGCAACATCAAAATAAATGCCCTAAGGGCTTACATCTTTCCAAGCTAACACTTGGACACAAGAAGGATGAATACTAACTCTTTTACAAGTTAAGCCCTAGGCTTGAATGTTTACATGAAATCTCAAAAAAATAACAAAATAAAACATATAACTAAAGACAAGTCTTCAAAATCCCAAACATCAAATCCTTCCAGGCTATGTCCGTGGAGGTAGCTTATCACCTGAACCTGAAAATGATGTTCCCATAAAGGGTGAGCCACAGCCCAGTAGAAAAGTACTAAACCAAATATAAGCATTGAATAAAGCTATAGCATTCAATAGATGGTTAACCAAGATAATCAATTACATCATTTTACAGTCTCATGACAATATTGTCTAAGACACGTTTTACTTTCCAACTTTATCAATATGGCTCAGAACCTGGCCAAACTTACAACAGTGAACTATATATATTATATTCACATTCTTCCAATGTCAACAAACAGATGAGACTCAGGCTCAAATCAAACACTTCATACTTCTAGTTTGATACACATTTTAGTGCTGTATCAAATAAAACACTTCAATATAAATAAGCACACATAAAAGTGATGCTAATGGAGTCCATCCTCTATCTCCTCCCAAACAAAATCCGGTTTAGAGGTCCATCCCCTATCTTCCCCTAAACCGTGGAGTACATCCCCTATCTCCTCCCACACAAAACAATATATATGCAAATGCAATGCTCAATCAATACACGTATTTTCTGTATTAATGCAATAGTCAAAATTAATGACTTAACCAATGTGATTAGTTTCAGTTATTCCTAATCCACATGCAATGTCTACCACAAACACGACTATCCTCCACCGATAGCCCAAAACAGTTATTTCTAGACTGAAAATAAATATATCAATAATTCAATAGGCGAGTGATTTTAATTATCCAATTACACCATTTAATCAATAAATTCCTCAATTTCATGCATTTAACCAATTTTCCCAATTTCCTTAAATTAATTATACAAATTAATTTATTAATACAACTAGGATTTTTCCCAAAATTACCAAAGTACTCCCAACATATCAAAATACCAAAACTTAGGACAAAACTTATAGGATGGAGTAGGAAATCCCTACCTTGAAGCGAAGAACTCGAATGGAGAAGATGACAAAAACCAAAGTGCTCCAAACCCAAGATTGTTCAGATTAAACGGAAGCCCTCGACCCACTCTATCTTTTTAACAAAGGGCTTAGGGTAGAAATACACTCTAAGTAGATCAAACTTAAGAGAGAAGGTGTGTAGGGAGAGGGAGAAGACGGTTCTAGGGTTTTAAAATAAAAAAGGAGATGAAAAATGATCCTGAAAGTCGGATCTCGGATTTTTATACCAGTCGCCCCGCTCGAGCGTGGAAACCCCCACTCGAGCGCCACTCACAGACTCCCGCTCGAGCGGCCAAACTCCCGCTCGAGCAGCCAAACTCCCGCTCGAGCGGCGAATGCACTCTCCCAGAAGTTTTTGCAGACAGGTCCCCGCTCGAGCGCCCAACTCCCCGCTCGAGCGTCAGTCACGACTTCCTGCTCGAGCGTCCAATCCCCCGCTCGAGCGGCCAACACTACACAGGACATACTGGATGGGTGTATTCCCCGCTCGAGCGTCCAAACTCCTGCTCGAGCGGACAAGCCAAAATCTGGGCAACTAGACTTGGTTCCTAAGCTCAACCAACCTGCTCCAAATCTTCCCAACACAACCCAAGACTCAAAATAAGAAAATAATGAATGACAACAACAATTATACAATGACGGAATCTACGGAACCTAAATCCGAATACAATAATCAAATGGGAAAAGACCGGGGTCGCTATATTTATACATTTTCCTTTTTAAAATTACATAAAATAATTTGTGATTTAAATAAATTTGAAATGTATTAACATAAGATTAGTGTTTCACACGTCTATGTTCGCATTTGTGCGCTACGTTTGTATCCACGTTTTTCCCGCATTTTTGACACGTGTGGGATTGTCGATCTTATATTTATTTTAACTAATGATGTGTCTATTATTAGTTACTATTTTCCCTTTTTATTAAAGTAATATGAAAGCATTACATTCTCCAAATAAAGAATAATATCAGCAAAGTTAGGATAATGTGGTAAAGGAAAATCACTCTACGTTTTGAGAAATTTGAGTATCTAGAATTTTTTTTCAAAAAAATAATAATAAAATGTGTGGTTCAAGGTAATTCTCAAGTATGAATTACTATATAAGTGTTGAATCCGATCCAATCACTATTTTTTGGATAAAATTATAGATATTTGAATATTAGCTTATTTGGTTCTAGTTTTCCGAAAACAGTTTTCAGAAAATTTTACTTTTTTATTTTTTGTTTTTTAATGTTTTCTATGAGTCTTTTTAATATTTTAAGCAATTTTTTTTTTAATTTTTAGACATATTTAATATAAATACACCTAAAAAATATAATATTTGTGAAAAAAATCTTTAAAAAATACACTAAATATTAAAAAATACAAAAAAAAAAATTAAAAATTTAGTACATTTTCGTATTTTTGTGTATTTATTAATTTTTTAAAATATTTTTTCACAAATATTTTACTATTTAGATATATCTAAGTAAAGTACATTTAAAAAAGTAAAAAAAATACTTAAAATTTTAAAAATATTCATTAAAAACAAAAAAAACACGAAAAATAAAAATTCAATTTTCAAAAAACTGAAACCAAACACATTGATTGTTATTTTTGTAAAAAATATGATGTGACTTTTTGTGATTTATTTTTTAAAAACTACAACAAGCTACCATGGTGGCTTATAATTATTGTTTTATATATTTATAAATATCACTATTACATTATTTTGGATGAAAATTAATACATTGATGATACAACAAACAATGGCAAACAAGCAAATTTGGATGGGGCATTTCAATTGAAACTTGAACATTTACAAACTAGTTAAATGAGTTGTGTTGACAAAAAATATGAAGAAAATATATTACTACAATTATCTTATAAAATTAGTGTTTTTCCATGAACAATCTAAACATGGAAAGTAATAAAATAAACAAATTGAATTATCAAAATAGGTCTATAATAGTTTTAATGGGCTAAGTTGATTGTCTAATTTATATAGAGATAAAAGCAATCTTTTTTATTTTTTTTAAGCGATGCAAAATTTAATTATGTCAAAATAATAAATCACTATTAATGTGATAGAATTAATATATATATATATATATATATATATATATATATATATATTTTCATACTATAGCAACGCAAAAAAAATGATACTGAGAATTGGTTTCAGGCTTGGTTTGGGAAGTAGGTTGGCTTTTTGACTTTTTGGCTTTTTTGGCTATTTTAGCCTGGGCTAAAAAGCTTAGTTTGGGAAGGGCTTTTTGGCTTTTTGGCTTTTTTGACTTTTTTTGTGAGAGAAGAATGTAATGATTATAGGTTGGATGTGATGTTTTGTTTGTTATGGCTAAAATAGCCTATTTTGTTTTTTGTGGCTAAAATAGCCAAAAAAACCTAAAAACCACCTTGCCAAACAGAGGCATATATGTATGTAGGTGTTGTACATGGCATGTGAAACCATCAACAAAACATATATTGGGTTGAATCAAAGTGGGTAAAACATTAAATGTTGTCCAATCAATCATTTCTATCCTCTATGTATGTGAAAATGGCACAGATGTGCAATAACCTAAAATCTTTTATCATTGGAGGATTTGATTTGAACAATATGGTGTAGGTTAACACACACAATATCCATCATTGGACTCTAAGGTCAAATCTTTAACAATTATTTCTCCACCAAAACTTGACTTGAATGGAATATTCATGTTTGGTTGTTTTTAAAAAAATTATTTAAAAATTTAAAAATTAATATTTTGTAAAAAAATAAAAAAAATTAAAAGTTCTTACAATTTTTATATAATTTTATTTTTTTAAGAAAGCAAAAATATTTTTTTAAAATTTAAAATATATTTTTAATATTTAATTTTGTTAAATTAGTTTCTAGTTTTTTTAAAAAAAATTTCAAAAAATCAAACCAAACATTCTTCTATTTATTTATGCTATGTTTTTTTAAGTAGGATTTTATTTGTATTTATTTCTTACTTTCTCATAGTTTTTCAAACAGAAATGCCTCATACACCCACTGGGGGTCGACCCCCAGTGAGGTGGCACTCCATCATTTGACAAAAAAAAAACAATTTTTTTTTTCTTTTTTTTTTCTTGGATTTGAGCCAGTGGGGGTGCGACACCTCACTGGGGGTGCGACCCTCACTGGGGGTATGCATCACTGTTGGTTTTTCAAAATAGTTTCAATACAATCATGAATTTATGGGGGAAGACATAAAATTTTGTAAAAAAATAAAATAAAATAAATTACACTAATGTCTTTTAGCTTCAACAAGTTTGGCACAATTATATTATGCTTCTCTAAAATTTAAATTCTAATAACACTTTGTCACTTGTCATCAATCATACAATTAATTATATAAATAAAAACAAGATTGTTATTTTATTTATATTAAAATGTATATCTTACTTTTGATTATGGATGTAGCCCTACACCACTTGTATTAATTATGCTTATTATACTCTTATTAAAAGAGATAAGAAAAATTATGTGTACGGATGAAAATATGTCCTACATCGGTTTGCTAGAAACTCTTGACCAATCTTATAAAATGTGTCATGCCCACAAAATTTCAATAGGTCTTTTCTAGTCAAGGAAGAACAACATCGTGCTTGCCCCTTTGATACAAAGTGGACAATATTTTGGCATGTAATAATCTAATAGTGGATTGGTCCACACTAATGGTGTCTCTCATCCAAGAGGCCTTTTTCTAGTTAAAGAAGAACAACATCATGCTTGCCCCTTTGGTACAAAGTGTACAATATTTTGATATGTACTCTGACCGTGGCACATTATGTAAATTTGTGAAATTATTGTACTATATATTTAAGAGAAGTTAGTTTGGTTGTGTTTTGTATTGGAGTGATTCTACTACTTACACCACTAATCTAACTCCTTACACTCTCAAATTTTATTTTTTTATTTTTTATTTTTATAATTTATACAATTCCTTTATTACCCTTATCTCTAAGATTTCTCCTTCTCCTTTTCTTTACACCCAAAACTAAAAAACCCTAACCCTAATTCTTCCACATCACTACCACCTCCACCAATCCACTACCGGCGTTGCTGCTTTGCCACCGCTCCACCACCATTCGCCTCTACCCAGCCCCTTTACACCTCACCTCTTTCCTTTGCCTCTATCCAACTCTTCTCTCTCTCTTTCTATCTGCACATAACTTGGAAGTAGGTAGAGAGACAGACAGACAGACAGACAGATAGAAAGAGAGTGAAATAAGAAAAAAAAAAAAAAACACGAGTCACTTTGGGATTTCAGTAAGGTATGCAAGATTTAGCTTTTTGCAGACGCGCCCGCGTGGGCCTCATGCTACAGTTCGGACTCGATTTGTAGTCACGGTTCTTAATCTGAACCAAAGAGTCCAAATCTGGCAAATCGTTTTGAGAAACAGATTTTTGAAAAAGTAGTGCCAAACATGGACTGCTTTGCCAGATACAGAGTCGCCACCTAAATATTTTTTAAAATGGGGAAATTTAGGAAACCCTGACTCGGTGCCGAAGGCCACATGTCCGTCATCACCAGAGTTGTCTCGGCTCGGGAGCTTGGGTACGATCGGGGAAGGTCAGCTATGAGCACCTCCTTTCGCCCGGTCCGAAGACCGGCCTCTACTAACCATGATATCCGATTTTGAAAACATTATGTATTCTTATTCCATTTATTAGCCTAGAATTACTATGTTATGCGCGCAGCAAACAAGTATAGACTAGATTGCCTAATTTGGAAATAAGCATTGCATATCCGTTCGTTTTGAAAATGCTTTGAAATTTGCTACTCGCAAGTAGGCTAAAACACGGATTTCAATGAGTTTTTCCAACTCAAACAATCCAACCTTCACCCACAGGCATTCAAACAATTTAATCTCACATAAGCATTTAGCCGCATGGCAAGCATACTGTCATGTTAACATTCACACGCATGCAAGATGCTAAAGCGAAAATACTTACATCGTACTCCGTGCCAAAACAGTAAACTAGTTAGCAAACATGCATGTCCTAGTTCATGTTGAATTGCCTAATGCAACACATACAAGATGCAATTAGATAGACTCAGCCAACCTAAGCATGGCATCTGAAATGCAATCAACTATCACATAGTCAATTTTTGAATTGAAGTACAAATGCAGTTAGCGTGATGTACCGAGCGTAATGCATGTAATACAAATGCATGGATGCACGCATGCATAGCATGAGGTATGCTAATTTAAACGTGCCCTAATCTACCATCATAAGCAGGTAAATAAAAGGGAAGAAAGACGTGAGGTTGGAAGACATACACACACTTACGCACACTTATTACATATTTACCCTCACTCGGAGGGACCAAATAAATATTACAAATTAATTAACTACGCAAGCTAATTAAATATTACAAATTAATTAATTTAATTAACAAATTAAATTAAGCTAAGAAAACAGATAAATCGTCTCGGGAAACGCGCCGCCATGCATAGGCTGCCTCTGTTTTCCTTCCTTCACTCCTTTGGAGGCTGTCAAAACCTCAGGACTGCATCCCTGGACACTGGGGAGTGCCACCGGCTGAGTGGAATTACCGCCGGCAGTGGTGTGTGGCCATCGGCACAAAATTAAGCTGTCGGCAGAGGAATTGTTGCCGGTCGGCACCTTATACTGCCGGTCGGCAGAGTGTTCCTGCAGAATCTGCAAATGACAGCAACAGAGGGCAAGGCAAAGCATGGCAGCACAATTCAAGGCATATATACACCAACCATGTCCCTTATCATGATAATGACTCAAAGGGGCACGTGCCTCGATTCTCGGACCACCAATCACGCATTTCCATGCATGATGGCCCAAAGAACCAAGTATGCAGCTTTGATTTCAAATGCATGCAAACCAATCAAACAAACTAGGCCCAATTCCTATCATCAATTCAAGGAACAAGGCATGCATGCAAGATGCAATGCAACCTAGGCATACAAGCTAAGGATGCAACATGGCATGGCAACAAACTTATGCAAGCATACAAGCAAACATAGGGGCATGCAAATAGATGGGAAGATGGACTTAAACATGAATTAGGCAGCTCTAAATAGGCCTAAAACAGTAGCCATAATGCTAAAATGAGGGGCCAAATACACATGCACACATACACATGTTGAAAGGCCAACACTTGGGCACAAGTTGAACAACCCTCAAACACATTTGAAAGGGGGATAGCATGGGCAATTAATATGCAACATGAGCTCTAAAAATGCATGTTAGGATGGTGCCAAACCAAGCAACAAAATCAAGCCAAACATGCAACAAATAGTCCAAGTGTTCAAAGCAAACCAATGGGGCATTGAACTACACTTAGCAAGACCAAACATGGCATGTACTAAATGACTAAAAACAGAATTTTAGCACATAACATAAGGCCCAAAAGACCACTTAGATGGCATCTAAATGGCTCAAAAACAAAGGCATGCACAAATGGTCAAAACATGAAGCATGCAACAGATGCTTCCAAAGCATCAAAGAAGCATGCAAGGCAATCAAGCAAGCATGAAAATGGGATTGAAATAACTTATAGGGTGGTCTCAAATCACCAAAACAATGCAAAGATGCCATGCTATACATTCATATGCTCAAGGCCAACAAGCCTAAATACAAAGGAGCTATATGATGCATGCCAAAATCAACCCAAACAACCTAGGGCAGACCTAGAACATGGCAAAACATGCACAAAATCTTCACAAGACTAAGCCTAAAACATGCTCCAACAAAGGCTAACAACCTAAGACATGTTAAGGCATAACAAGGCATTACAAGGCAACTATGTTAAGCATGCATGGAGTACCAAAACCAATTTAAAATCATGTTATATTATGGATATATAAGCATGAAAAACAGCCTAAACATGCTCAACACACACTCAAGCATAATGTTCTCTCAAGAGGCCAAAACATGCCCTTTTCAAGGACAACAAGGAGAGGGGGTGGCCCTCTCCTTCTTGGGACTTCAAGGCATCATCTTCACCACTGAAATCCCTCAAGATTTCAGTGGTGAAGAGACCCCAACACCAAAATCCCGGAGTTCACACAAAAGGGCACAAAATGAGGCCTTTCAAGGCCTAAGGGTACTCAAGCTTACCCAAACCACAAAACACTCTTAACAAACAACCAAGAGGGTTTAAAAACAGAACTTTTTTGTATTATAAAATAAGCACAAAAAAAGCTCTAAGATAGGTAGAAAATCAATGCAAAAATGGGAAAAAAGGAGACTAGGTTCTCACCCTTGAAGACCCCTTCACAAATGGTGCTCCAATGGCCTCCTTTAGCTTGAATCCAACACCAAAACTTCAAAATCAGTCCCTTAGAACCTCAGTTCCAAGAGGAAGGTGAAACACTAGGTGTTTGTGTACAATAATAAGACACAAAACACCTAGTGCACAAAAGAGAGGGAAAGAGATATAGGAAGTGTATCTAACTCAAACCCTAAAACTAGAGCTTAACAATGGCTGTCTAGCTCTCAAAATATCTTAAGTCTCTAACCTTTCAAGCCAAGAGACCAATCTCTCCCTTTATGGCACTTCTTGTCTTGTAAAGCTTACAAGACAAGCTTCATAAGAGGGAGATCCCTCCATACACGCGTATGGAGGGGAGCAAAAGCAAGACAGCTGTCTTAAAATATCTGCAAAAGCAGATGCACAGTAATCGGCCGGCCAAAAATGCCATCTTGCCCAAAAAGAGTGCCGGCCAGCACTAAAAAGTGCTGACCGGCAACAAATAGTGCCGGCCGGCAATATTCATTGCCGGTGGCAGCAAAAACCAGCCGGTGGCCTCTAGCCACTGCCGGTGATGGGTGGGGATGGTGCACAAGCCCTACCCTGCCCTTCCAAGGCAAAACACAAGTGTTTGGTGCAAAACCAGACACTAATCGGTCGAGTTCGGAGATCCTGAGACAAGGCGCGTGGCCGAGACCTCCGGGAACTCCAAACGAACACAAACATGGATAATCACCGAGTGTTCAAACGGTGACGTCCAAGTCTTGAGGACGGTAAAAAATGGGGTGTCTACACTTTTGTGTTTTGAGATAAAGAAAAAGAAAAACTCAATTTGTGATGTGTTAGGATTGTGTGTTAGGTGGAGAGGGGCTGGGTAGAGACAAAGTGTAGTGGAGTAGTGGCACTGGTAGTGGGTCGGTGGAGGTGGTACTAGAAATGTGTATTTTGAGGGGCTGGGTAGGGACAAAGTGTAGTGGAGTAGTGGCACTGGTAGTGGGTCGGTGGAGGTGGTATTAGAAATGTGTATTTTGATGACATCATACACATCATCAAAGAAAAATCAATACACAACAACGTATGACAATCGTAAATGTGTACAAAACACACACACACACACACACACACTGTAAAGACACTATAAATAATGTACTGTCACCCCTCTGTTGGTGCAGGTGATAGATGTATATGGTGAAATTCTACTCGAACTACAAGGGCTGGTCAACCCAACTTTGGAGGATTCGGCATTCATCTTTACAAATACATGTTTGGCAACAACTACACTTTTGGTGGTGATGGAGAAAACTAGGGTTAGGGTTTTCAAGGTTTGGGTGTAAAGAGAAGGAGAAGGAGGAATGTTAGAGATGTGAATAATAAAGGAATTGTATAAATTATAAAAATATAAAATAAAAAGAAATAAAATTTGAGGATGTAAGGAGTTAGATTGGTGGTGTAATTAGAATCACTCATTTTTTCCCTTCATTTTAGCTTTCCAAAAATAAAACAAAGAAAATCTTCAAAACACTTGTGCGAACAAAATATTTAAAAATTTGAAGTATTTTTTTTTAAACTATATATTTTTTTAATTATGCAAGTTTTCTCTTCTTTTTTTTTTAAAAAAAAAAAAAAAACAAGGCATAACCAAATATACCCCTACATTTTCAAATACGAAAAAGACAACAAAAATTGAACCCAAAATGGCAAAACTATAGGGATGTTATGAAAGTTACCTAAATTATAGACAAAACAGTAAAATCTCTTCCATTTCTAAAATTTGTGTAATTTGTATGAGAAATTTAATTTGGTTGTTAGCGAGTCGAGTGTAAAGGTAAATCTATCAAATGACGAGGCAAATGTTGCGAAGTTTGAACAGGTATGTAGAATGTAATCAAATGGAAGTGTAAAGACTAAGGTTGAAATCTAACATATCTGGATCTTTGAAATCGAAGTACTACGAACCTATTTGGATTTTATATGATTGTTTCAGGATTGGTTTGTGATTGGGTGATTAAAGTAGGGACAACATGTGGAACGCTCCAGATATCTTCATCATTCACATCAGCCGTTTGGTAGAATTGTGGAAAAGTAATTATAAATTATAACTTAACAGATTATGGTTTATAGCTGTGAACATAAGCTGTGAACTTGTTTGGTACAGCTGTGGGATTATGGATTTAAGCAGCAGAGTAGTGTTTGGTTAATAAGCTATAAAATAACTTTTTACTGTGTAATTGTCCATTTTGCCCTTATATGATATAAAAATGATTATTTTGTCATTTTTTCAGTTATAATTTAAAAAAAAATATTTTATTAATAAAAGTTAATATAATTAGCATCAATTAATACTAAAATTAATAATAGTATCAATTAGTATAAATTTTTTCATTTTTTCAATTACAAATTAATTAGTGTCAATTAATGGCTTAATTACCATCAATTAATACTAAAATTAATAATAGTATCAATTAGTTTAATTTTTTTTCATTTTTTCATTATGAATGAATTAGGTGTCAATTAATGGCTTAATTACCATCAATTAATACTAAAATTAATAATAGAATCAATTAGTATATTTTTTTTTTTCATTTTTTCATTATAAATGAATTAGGTGTCAATTAATGGCTTAATTACTTATTATAATTTTTTTTCATTTTTTTCCATTATAAATTAATTATTATAAATTAATTGCTTATTATTTTTTTTCATTCAATTTTTTAAATTTATTATTCTTTTTTAAATAATATTAATAATCAACAATTGTTATTTTTTTTCATTAATAATTATTCTTTTGGAATATTTACCTATAAATCCCATCTTGAGGAATGGTGATCCATTTAGTCATAAGGATTTTCTTATAGACCAATTAGTCCCATTGATTTTAGAAAGGTAGATTTAATATATTATTTGAAAATTAGATTTACGGTTATACTCTTATTTCTATTATGTTTCTTCTCTTTTTTTCTTTTGTGTTAGAAAGGTAAGAGACATTTGGATGAATTTTTATATAAAAATCTTTTTTATTTGGAAAACATTTCAAAAGGAATACAAAAAATAACTTAAAATATGAAATTCTTCAAACATTCCAAAAAGATGTGGGATTTTTCAAACATTTCAAAAGAAGTGCAAAAACTACTTGGTAAGTTTTGGCACAATGTGTAATTTCAAATTGTAATACTCCAATGTAATACTCAAACGTAATACTCCAATGTAACACTCAAAAAAAATCTTAGTGTAATATCCTAATGTAACACAAAAAAAACTTCTTACTGTACTTTTTTCAAACGTAATACTCCAATATAACACTCCAAAAAAACTCTTTAGTGTAACACTCTAATGTAACACACAAAAATTTCTTATTGTAACACTCAAATGTAACACACAAAAGAATTTCTTAGTGTATTTTTTTCAAACGTAACACTCTAATATAACACTCCAAATAAACTCTTTAGCGTAACACTCTAATGTAACACACATAAAAATTTCTCAGTGTAACATTCTAATGTAACACACAAAAAAACTTCTTAGTGTACTCTTTTTTTTTTCAAATGTAACACTTGAATATAATACTCTAAAAAAACTCATTTGTGTAACACTCTAATGTAACCCACAAAAACTCTTTAGTGTAACATTCTAATGTAATATATATAAAAAAACTCCTTAGTGTATTTTTTCTAAACGTAATATTTCAATATAACACTCCAAAAAAATTCCTTAGTATCACACTTTAATGTAATAAAAATAAAAAATAAAAAAATACTTTTTGGTGTACTTTTCTCAAATGTAACACTTCAATGTAACCAAAAAAATTTTTTTCTTTGTGTAATTTTCCTAAACGTAACACTCCAATGTAACAGTATCAAAAAAAAAAAAAATAATGTTAGATTCTTCAAACCATTCCAAAAGGAGTAGAAATATTTCTTAGTAAGTTTTGGGCAAATGTATAATTTCAAATTGTGAGTGTTACGTTTGGAAAAAGTGCATTAAGGAGTTTTTTTTAGTATTTTTGTGTGTTACATTGGAGTATGTTACATTGAAATGTTACGTTTGGGATTACATTGATTGAAGTGTTACGTTTGGAAAAAGTATACTAAGGATTTATTTATTTTTATTTTTTTTGGTGTTACATTACAACGTTACGTTTGGGAAAAGTACATAAAAGAGTTTTTTTTTAATGTTGCGTTGTTACGTTTGGAAAAAGTACACTAAGAAGTTTTTTAGTGTTTGAGAAAAAATCCAAAACTTCTATAGTGCAAATTGCCAAAATGTGTAATTTTACATTTAAAGAAACCCAATTTTTTTCCTAAAAAATTAAACCCGAACATATAAATGACTACCTTTTTATGTAATTTCCATTTTAATGGGACCTTTGGGTTCAAAAGAAAAAAATGAGGACTAAACAGTTCACAATATCACATTTTGGGATTTATTGGTGCTTCACCTTATTCTTTTTTAATTTATTATTCTTTTTTTCATTAATAATTATTCTTTTTTAATTTATTATTCTTTTTCATTCCAATTAATAACAATTGTTATTTTTTTTGATTTTGTTATTTTTTTAATTCTTTTTCATTACACTACAAAATAATTTATTATTCTTTTTCAAAAAAAAATTCATTACAAAGCCCTAGCCGTACGCCGTCGGCCCCCCGTCGTCCACTCCAGCCGTACGCCTTCGATCCCCCTTCTTCTTCTCCGTTTCAGATCGGTGACCAGCTGGTGCTGTAAAACCCTAGCTGTTGATCTGCAAAACCTTTCTATCATTCTCTTCTTCATCCCGACGATACAGGTGCGGGAGGCGGCAGAGAGCGAGCGAGCAGCATTGATTTCCAGTTTCCAATCGCGATCTAAAGAGAGAGGGAGAAGGAGAGAGAAAGAGAAGGAGAGTTCTCGCCGAAAATCATATGTGTATGTGTGTGTGTGAGAGAGAGAGAGAGAGAGAGAGACAGAGAGCGAGCTCTGGCCGGAAATCACCCTTGCCGAGAATCGCTTCGCCGGAAATCGCCTCTGTCTTGCCAGAAATCGCCTCTGTATTTCTCTCACAAGTGAACAGTGCTTTTTAGGGCAAAAAAAGGAACATATATAGGTGGTATAAGGGTAAATCTTTCAAAACACTTAGGACATTTAAGTCAAATTGCCCTCCGGGGAGAATCTGAAGCTGGTTGAACCAGCTTTTGAATTTTAGCTTTTTTCTCCTTGCCGATAATCTGTAGAAGTTGAAGCTGAAGCAGATTCAAGGCTACCAAACAGCTTGAATTAGCTTTTTTTAAGCTAAAAGCTAAAAGTTGGGCAAAAAAAACTTCAACAAACACCACCAAAATCTCTTCCTAAATGATGACTTTGGGAACCATAATTTCGATTGTACACCGGAGCATTTCCCTTTAACTAGATATAACCACTTGGACCTTGACCGCAATGTCATGTTTGGCTTGACTCGACATACAAAAATAAAGTTTTTAATTTTTTTTTTTAATTTTTAGATGGTGTATAATATAAAGTTAAAAAAGACCAATTTAACAATTCAACAAATGTGCTTTTGGATTTTTTTTTTTGGTGATGTTTTTACTTTTTAATTTTTTTAGTGATTTTTTTGGTTAATGAATTTGAAAAGTTGCTAAAATTTGTTTGGTTGCAATTCTCGAGAAATTATTTTCAAATGGATTTTCATTTGTTTTTACTATTTTTTTTTCATATTTTAGTCAATTTTTTTATTTATTTATAAATACATCAAGATTAGATGCATTTAAAAAGTAAAAAAAATTCACTAAAAATAAACAAAAACCTAAACAAAAATGGCCACAGATTTTTGTTCAAATTTACGTCTATTTTTTGTATTTTTTTTAATATTTTAGCTAATTTGTTTTACTTTTTAGATCCATTTTGATTAGGTGCATCTAAAAAGTACAATGAATTCCCCTTGATTAAAATACAAAACAAATACATTAAAATAAACTAAAACTCATCTAAAAACAATTTTGAAAAATCAAACCAAACAGACACTACTTTTTGTGAGAGAGGAAAAAAAAAATTAATGTGACATTTAATTTTTTGTATGTTTTTTTTGATTTTTTTTAACTATTATAGTAGAAGCTGGCTTTTATTTTTATTTTTATTTTGCCAATTTGGAGTTGGCTTTTTTCGTGTGTTTTTTTTTAAGTAATATTTTCATACAAAAAATTCAAAAAATTTTACACACTTGACTAGACAACTTAAAAAAGTTCAAAATTAAAAAAAAAATGAAAAAAAAATTAGAAAGAACAAAAAAAAGATAAAAACAAGCTTTTCTTAAAATTTTATTTTTTTGTCTTTAGTGATTTTTTTTTTCATTTTAAATTCATCTTGTACAAATGATGTACCTGAAAATTAAAAAAATTAACATAACTTTTATATTAAAAAAAATCACTAAAAATAAAAAATTACAAAAAAAAATTAGCTGAAAGCCAAACATCATTTGTCATAAATATCATTACAGCCACAAGTTTTATCATTGAGATTGGAATTAGCAAAGGCCAAAAAGGCCTAAAGGCTTTTTTTTTTATTTTTTTTTATTTTTCTTCTTTCTTTTTTGGGCATAACTTTTTGGGCCAAGAAGATTCGAGATATTATAGGTCCTACCATTGAGTCCACCCAATCAACAGCTTTCCAAGCCGACATTGTCATGATCTTCTACACATTCACACACATAAATAAATCGACAATGCTACGTAGCTCAAATTTTGTGGCTCTAAAGTGACTCAAATGGCCAAAACGACGTCGTTTTGAGTACAGAACAACATAAAAATGGCCAAAACGACGTCGTTTTGGCCATTTGAGCCACTTTAGAGCCACAAAATTTGAATTACGAGACATTTTCCTAAATAAATAAATAAATAAAAATTTGTGACCTCCAAAACATGCAAGAACATCAACTATTAAAAAATATCAAGCATCTCAAAAATATAGGGTTCGTTTGGTTTGTATTTTTGAAAAATTTTTGGAAAATTTGCTTTACAAATAAGTTTTTAAAAGTAATCAAACCAAACAAATTTTCCCAAAAAAATTTCTCAAAACTTGTAAACCAAACAAGTTTTCCAAACAAATCTCTCTCTCACACACATCAAATCAATCATTTTTTTCAAAATTCTCTCAAAATAATTTTTCAAAACATCTTTTGAAAAAAACCAAACCAAACAACTTTTCGTATTTTTTATCTCTAAAACCCAAGTTTGGGAAGACTAAATAAGTGCACTTTTTAACTTTTCTTGTATTATGTGTAGAAAAAGTAGAGAGGAGATGTTGATTGATGTGACCCAAAACAGATAAAAAGATGAAATAAGTGTACTTTTTTAGTTTAGCCAAACTTGGCCTAGTTTCACCCACGATGATGTAAATTATGACGTTTCAATTATTGATTTGTTTAGAAACTTAGTTAGATGCACGTAAATTGTCCCATGATATCTTACATAAAAAAAAATAATAATAATAATTACAAGATTCAATCCCTTTATCATATTAATTTTAAATTTTTTTTTAGCATTATTTGTTTAAGGGAGAAAAGAGGGACTTTAATCCTCTCCATTTCATAGAAAAGAGAGGCGTCAGAACTCGAAACAACAATTTTGAAGAAAATTTTAATTTTTTAGTTGGAAATGAGAAACCTTTTGACAACGCTCACTATTAGGCTTGCAAACGTGTCAAATTTTGGAATGTTCAAGCTTGATTCAATGAAAATTAATTGGGTTTGAAACCAAGTTCAATTTGATATCAAAGAATTTACTCAAGCTCAACTCGAGTAAACTCAATTACATAAATAAGTTGACCTTAAACTCAAATTCAACAACAAAAAATTCAAAAACAAAAACACCCAAATGAACTAGTGCATTAATAGGGGGGAAGATTACAAGCAAAATAATGCTCATATCATAAAAAAATTTTGTCAATCAAATATGTAAATTCACATAAATATCAAAATTAAAAAAAAAAATTATAAATAATCTCTTTGTGTTCACAAGCTTAATTGAAATGAGCTTGATTCTATTCGAAAGTTGGATGATGGTTTGGAGCCCACCACTGGGCTAACAAGCTAGTTCAGATGCTAAGAATTGTTGAGAAGAAAAGTCTTGTTTGGCTACATTTTGATGTTGCAAGCTCTACATGTTGGAGGATATTCCTCTCAATGCCTTCCCCTCAATTGGGAAAGTAGGTGAAATTAGGTTCTGTTTGTTATAACGATTAGTTATTTAATTGAACAAAATATAAGTAAATACTTTTCATCGTAGTTCTCTAAATAACTTGTCATTCAAAATTTTATAAGTCAATTTTTAAAAAGTTTTGATATCTTCAAAAGTGAAATTATGATTTTTCATTGATTTCTATCCAGCGTTGTGTATACAATATATATATATATATATATATTTTTTAAATATATTTCAAGTATTAACTAAGCTAACTCTATTTGATGAGACTTGATAGTTGATTTGGTTTAATTTATTTCAAATGTTAACTAAATTGAAAAATAAAAAAATTTACATGAAAATTATTTCATATCAAAACAAACATAGACTTGATACAAAAACAAAAATCAGTTTCAAAATTGACTTGTCATGACTATTTTAAAATTTTTAAACCAAATTTGTTGGGCTTGTTTCTTTTTCTTTCTTTTTTTTCTCTCTCTCTTTTATTTTACTTTTTTATGAAATTATGATATTGATCATATCATAGTGTTGGAATAATGAGAGAGGCCTGTTAAAAAAAGAAAAGAAAAGAAAAAGAATAATAAGAGAGACAAAGAGAGATGGGTTTCATGGCACTCACTTACACGCACACAGCCAAAATATTGGCCACCCAAGCATTTTGGGGTTTAGTCATCTCAAATATCAATCAATGTAGGTGCTTCCTTTATCACAATATTTTACACTAATCTTAATTATAATTTGATATTATCTCTCAAATATTAAACTCCATTTTTTTTTATAATAAATCTCATTATCTAAGTCAATCACAAAAAAATAAGTATCATTGTGACATTATACCCTATGCGAAAATTGGTCCATTTTTCTACACCTCATTTGGGAGGTCACTATTAGAGGTAATCGCGGATCGAGTGACATCTTATCCACTATTCGTTTAAAATTAGGTGGATTAAAAAAAATCAGTTTGTATCCATCCATCGATTTAGAGGATGCAGATTGAGCCGGCCGTGCGAGTTAGTGGATGGATTAACGGTTTGGAATTTACAAATTTTGGATATTTTTTTGAATTATAATTCATAATTTTTACAATCTCTAATAACTAATAATTTGAAAAAAATATGTATTATTTGTTTATAATAGGCCATGACACCAGCTTTCAGCGCTTTTTACTAACTTTTCAAAACACCACTATGCTGTTACTTGTTAGCAATTTTTTTTAAAAAAAACTTCATCTACAGGCAAATCGGGTTCATACGAGTACAGAATAGTTGATCTATCATCTGAATTGTATCCGTAAATTTTAAAATATTTCATCTATATATGTTCATCGAAAGACATTCATTCACTTAAAATCAATCAACTTAAATCGATTCAACCAGATTACACACCATCACCTCTAAGTCACTTCTAGAGAAGGGCCACACTACCTGCCCTCTTTCTCCCCCCACAACAATTGTTTCGCCAAAATGACATACTATTTTGGCTCAAAATATATATATATATATATTTAGCATACTTTTCTATCGTTCAGTCCTTTTTGCTCCATATATTTTTCTTTACATAAAAATGTATATGTATTTAGAAATAATATTTTTCAAAATATTCATAATTTGAATTTTTTGTACAAGTTTAAATTTGATATGATATTATACTTAAAAATAAATTCCATCCACACATTTTAAATTCTGACTTTTTTTTAAAGTTTTTTCTCTCTCTCTCTTTTTAAAATTATCAGTGAATCCCACTCTCTCTCTCTCTCTCTCTCACACCACCCACAAATATCATCAAAAACATATTTCTCACTCCTTTTTGCTTTATATATTCCTCAGCTTCCAAATCCATTTCCTAATCATTCCAACAACCCTCTCTCTCTCTCTCTCTGTGGAAAATTGTGGTGAATGATCCAAGAACATACTTTGAGACTTGTTTTGGAAAATGGAAGTAAAATTGAGCCCATACAGCATCTACCCAGAAGA
This sequence comes from Camellia sinensis, assembly GCF_055761805.1. Lineage (NCBI taxonomy): Eukaryota > Viridiplantae > Streptophyta > Magnoliopsida > Ericales > Theaceae > Camellia > Camellia sinensis. Next base: position 54,534,582 of record NC_138962.1, read on the forward strand.
AGCCTCCAACATGAAGAAGCCACATAACTATGAAGATGGAACAACATCATCATCATCAACAACAACAACAACAACAACAGATCTCAATTTAAGATACTTGTCAAAAATTATTCTTCCTCCTTTGGGTGTTTCTGGGTATAATCAGAACCAGAATGAATCCAATGGCAAGATTATCTCTCCCATGGATTCCAGATACAGGTGAGACACACACTATCTACAATATCCTCTTCTTTTCTTTTCTTTTTTGTTAAATTAAGTCCATTTTTACACTACTTTGATGCATTAAGGTGTTGTACGTGTATGGTATAATACTACTTTTGTCTTGTACACATGCATATAATTTTCGTGTAATTCATATACACTTAAGCATGCATTTGTGTTTATATATATACCCATATAAATATGGGTATTTCCACAAACTTATTACTACAAAGACACAAAAATTTAGAATGAAATTACTTTTCAAGAACACAATATTTTAATTGTTAAAAGTATTAATTTTTTTATTTTATTTTAGTGATAAATTATTTTTGTTTTACAGATTTTCGTCTGTCTTTACTAAATTTTTTCATATTTTAATCAAATTTTTTTTAATTTTTTAGATAAATCAAGATTAAATGCATTTAAAAAATAAAAAAGTTTAACTAAAATATAAATAAATAAATAAAAACTAAAAACAAATGAAAACTCAAACAAAAATACACATCGGATTTTGTTCAAATTTTTATTTATTTTTAGTGATTTTTTAAAAATATTTTAGCCAATTTATTTTACTTTTTAAATGTATCTTGATTAGATGCATCTAAGAAATTTTAAAAATGATTAAAATATAAAACAAATTCATTAAAAATAAACGAAAACTTATCTAAAAATAATTTTTAAAAAATCAAATCAAACCAAATAGACACTAATCTTTTTGGCACAATATTTTGTCATTAAACGTGTATTTATTAGTAATATTTTTTTAAAAAAGTGTCACTAAACATATTTTTTTTAAAAAAGACTTTTTGAGACGCCTTTTTAAAGACAACATAAATTGGTCTAGTAATGTTTTTTTGTAATAAAGTTTTTACTTTTAAAGATGAAAAGGTTTGATCTCTAAAACCCTTCTATATTATAATACATACCCAAGATTTTTCCTAATTTTGTTGTATATTTTTTTCCTCTCTTAATTTTTACCGTACCGTACAGAATATATATCCAAATATATATAGTGAAGGTAGTTTTATTATATTTTTTCTATGCTTAATATGTTTTTAAAATTAAGTGTTGATTTATAAGTTATTTAATATAATGATAATAAATTTTGTATAATCTATAACACTATGATATCTTGATTTTCAATCTCCATCAAAACATACTAGGATTTTTTTTAATTGAAAAAAAACCAACTGTTATTCCTTTCTCACAAAAGAGAAAAAGGAAAAAAAAGAAAAACAATCTTAACCAAATGAATACAAAAAATAAATTCTACTTTCATTTTTTTTTTTTTAAATATTTTTCTATTACTTCCACTTTCCATCATATTTTTCACTCCACGTACTTCTGCTTTGCATCAATAAACCTATTTGTTTTTTTGACTAATTTTGTTTTATCTTTTCCTAATCAAACAGATCTTTAAATTGAAAAGGCAAGGAACAATAGGAAAAATGAAACCCTCTAAGATAATGCTTCATGAGCGTAGAGATCAATATGGGTTCAATTTTAATTTTTCATGTTGAAAAATTATTGGGAAAATTACCACCAAAAAAAAAAAACCTCAAAGGTTTAATCCTTATAACAAAATAAATATTGAATTGTTATTTTTTTTTTAATTTAAACTCTATACATTTGAGTTGTTTTCAATATAAATAATTTGCCTATTTTCGTTAAATAAAATCGATAAAAAAAATAGATATTTTAGTCATTAAACCCAATGAGAATGATATTTTTGACATTTTATATATTTCTACATTGTAAATAACTAAAATATTCTTTTTCCGTCGGTTTTACTTAACAAAAATAAGAGATTGGTTTAAATTGAAAATAAATCAAAATATTATAGTTTAAATTGATAAAATTAAAAATTAAAAATTTATTTTGTTAAAAGATTCAAACCTGAATTAATTAATTTTTTTGTTGTAATTGTCTCAAAATTACTTAATAGTCCATAGTACTACATGGTGTCACATACATACCATTCTCGACAATTGAGAAAGAGCATAATTATTGATTTTAAACACCAAATGATAGTCTAAAAATAAGTAATAATTAGCATATATTTGATGGTGATGTGGGTGAGCAGGTGTTGGGAGACATTAATGGTGGGATTGGTAGCATACACAGCTTGGGTTTACCCTTTTGAGGTTGCTTTTCTCAATTCCAATCCAAAAAGAGATTTATTCATCGCCGACAACATTGTTGATCTCTTCTTCGCCATTGATATTGTCTTAACTTTCTTTGTTGCCTACATTGATCCTATCACTCAACTTCTTGTTCGTGACCAAACTAAAATTGCCTTGAGGTTAGTTTTCTAGTTTTACTTCCCATTATTATTACTGTAAAAATGTTAGAGATCTTAAAAATTCGATCAAAATTTTTATTAAATATTTTACATAAGTGTGAGACTCATGTGATATGAATTTCACACTCATGTGAGATATTTGGTAAAAATTTTAATAAATTTTTAGAGTTCGTATCATTACTCTTATTACTTGCTATTATGACATCCACATGTCAATGTGATAAAAATATAATAATAAAACAAATAAAATGAATTGTGTGGGTTGGAGTAATTTTATGTATAAACAAAATTTTAATCAAATTTTTTGTATCACTTTACAATATATAAAGGTGTGAGTTGGGACTGGTGCACTTTATTCACTATGGTTCAAATATAAGTTAGAAAACTCTCATGTAATTTTAGACTAAAGTGTCATTGTTAATTTTTCCATTCAAATTAACAGAAAGTGTATCACGCACAATTTTTTCGAATAGGTTTGATTTTTTGAAAAAATAAAATGAAATTAATACAATAAAAAGATAATTTTACCTCAGTTTTCTCAAAACTTAAAATTAGATTAATATGTTAATTAAACTAAAAAAAAATAAAATATAATTAAGAATTTATCTAAAATATAAAATATAAAATAAGTAATAATTAAGAATTGATCTAAAATATAATTAAATTAAAATTAGATTAACATGTTAAAAATTATAGTAAATAATTAATAATTTTGGATTAATTGTGATCTAAAATATAATTAAATTAAAATTAGATTAAAATGTTAAGAATTACAATAAATAATTTTTTTAGATTATTACAAAAACCAATTTATTTTGCATTATTATGATTTTTTTTATAAAGACTATAGGATCTTAAAAATAAAATGAAAAAATTTGACTAAATTTTTAAAAATAAAAAAAATTCCCCAATCCCCCCCCCCCCCCCCAAAAAAAAAAAAATAGCCTAAATCAACAAAAAAGACTTGGCTATATGGTTGAATAACCGGAAGAAATAAAAAAAGGTATACATAAAACATAGTAAAGAGTTTCATTTTAAATAAATTCTTAATTGAGTATTTAAAATCTATGATGATATATACGATCATAAAAGACAGATGTCACGATTTTAACATAAGAAACAATTTCAGTTGGGTATTAATTATCAAAGAGTAATGTCAAGGATCTCAATAATTTGTTAAATATTTTAAAAAATTTCTTATATGGGTGTGGGACTCACACACACATGTGCGTTTGTATGAGTCTCACACCCATGTTAAAGATTTGATAGAACATTTGATAGATTTTTTGGAATTCATAACATTTTTCATTATCAAATTAAATGAGTTGATTGTATTCTCTAGAGTTTTTCATGAAATATTTAATATATAGTATTACGTGACCCTTCACCCTCATTATCCATACTCGCTTAAAGGTGTTATTGGTGTTGAAAAATAAATAAAAAATATATATTAAAATATGTAAAAATAATTAAATTATATGAAAAATATATTCAAATTATAAATATTTTGTTATTTTGTACATATATTGATAATTTATTATCAAAGTTCTTTAATAAATTATTTCTACATAAAAAGATAATAATAGCATTTAAGGGTAATTTGGCAACATACTTTTTTAGTAATTTTTTAATTTTTTGACTAAAATATAATGTAAAAAAATTAATATGTTTAAAATGACTTTTTAATTTTTTATGAAAAAATGTGTAAAAAATAAAAAAAAATAAAATCTTTGATTTTTTAATATAAATTATTAATTATTTAATTTTTTAATAATTTTTAAATTTTTAAATTAAAAAATGATGTTGCCAACGGAACATGATTAGGTGCTGGTGTACGTTATCATTTTGGTAATTATGAGGAGAGAGAATAACTTTTGTTTTTTTTTGGGTTTAAAATGGGGCTGATGATTGGCCTCCTTTCGGTGATTCTCCAAGTGATATATCTGTCCCTTTTACGGAGCAAGGGTCTTCTAGAGTGATTTTTTTCTAAAATTTCTTAGAGTGTTACATTGTGTGGTTGAGATTTACTGACAAGTCACATCAATTTTTCTGATGTGATTTGTCAATAAATCTCAACCACACAATGTAGTACTCTAGGAAACTTTAGAAAAATTTCACTCTATAGGATCCTTGGTGCTTTTACGCACTCAACAACTTGTCCAACAAAAAACGATATATACTCGGACAAAAAATTTCATAAATTTATTAAAGAGAATGTACGGTAAAAAATTAACTTATGTGGTGTGGATTTCTATTAACAATAAATCTACTTTACACAATTTAAATTATATATATATATATATATTTTGAATTTATAGCATTGTTGCTAGTCATTTTTTCCATACTGGTTTTTTTTTTTTTTTTGGGTGAAATAAGAACTTTAATTAAAATATAAAATAGTACATAGTAGTCCATATAACATACTACCAAACTAACTAATTATGGTTACAAGCAGAAAAGAAAATCAAAATAAAGTAAAATATTTTATTACTTAACCGTTGTCAAAAGGAAAGTGCGAATCTCCATAAGCCGGGATACAAGAAAATGCTGCAAAACATGCCAACCTCCTAACAGAATAAAGATAACTTTTACATGCTAAGAAGATTTTACAAGAGTGAAAGTGCTGCACAACAAAATAAATATCAAAAATTCATAGTGCTAGGCTTGCTTCAATATCCTTAGTTTTCTTTGGCTGTTCAAACAAAAATTTGGCATCAATAAAGAAATTAATATGATAGTTTAGCCCACTTGAGAGCAAACAAAATCGATGCAACTGAAGTATTATGAGCATTCATGTGTAAAGATTTAAATAATGAGACCACCCTGGTATGGTTAAGGAAGGCAATCATGCCAATACCTATGTCTAAAGGAAATGAATTACCCCATGACTACAAAGAAGGTCCCAACTTCAAAGTAACCTTTTTCCTAAATTTTACAAAAATTATATTCAAAACGGATAATTTTTCAGTGTGCAAGGCATATATATGATATGTCATTTATTTATTTATTTTTGTAACTAATGTTACACACTTTTATGAGAACTTATGACACATTTTATAGGTTAACTTACGTAAATTTGTGTTAAGTTAGGCTTATTTTGGGAAGATGGTAAAAAGTAATTTTTTGGCTTTTAACCAAGCTTTTGGCTTTTTTAGACAAATGATTTGGGAAGTTGGTAAAAAGTGACTTTTGACTTTTTTTATTAATGTTTGTTTATGATGTCAAATCATAATAAAATGACCAAACTACCCCCATTTATTTAAAATATTTACGACTTCACCTATGTAACACAATTTGACCCATGAGGGTAAAATTGTAATTTTACCGTTGGCTAAAAACCAACTTCCCAAATGAAAAAAAAGACAAAAAAGCCAACTTTTAGCTTTTGCTACAAACCAAAAAAAATGACTTTTAGCCAACTTCCCAAAATAGCCCTTATACGATTTTGTGAGTTGACTTACGTATATTTGTGAGAACTTACGTTAAGTTGTAATCTCTCAAATTTTTATAAGTTAATTTATCTAAATTTGTATTTAAGTTACGCGATTTTATAATATACCTCACATATTTTTGAGAAAATTCATGCAAATTTACATACTCCTTGTATATAGTGTGCATCCTTTGAGGAGTTGCACACCCAAACACTTCCCATTCAAAGCGAGTAATAAACGCCACTTCTGGAGGACCACAGACATCTCTCTCACAACAAAGTCGGTGCATATCTTTATATGATAGAAAATGATATCTTACTATTTTTTAACGAGTAATACCTAGGATTATGAAAAAATATGAAAAAATATTTTATGAATTTTTTTTTCATTTGATTAGTGTATGTTATTTTATTATGTGTATAATTTAAAGGTGTAGAATCTTCAAAAAATATTTCATGATATTTTTTTATGATCCCTAATGTTACTCTTTTTTAATCTACTACATGATCTACCTAACAAACGTTAGCTCTGTATACTTGAGTTTTCAAAAGAAAAAAATTCTAATTTAGAAAATTGGAAAAAAAAATCTTAAAGGGCAGTGATTAAAATTTTTAAAAAATATTAGTAGAATAAACTTATATGAATTGAAGATATTCTTATCTAAACTATTATAATTTCAGAAGGTTGATGGTTGGACCTAGTTCGCCTTGGGTCCATCCCAGGGTGTGTGACAAGAGGACCACAAATTTGACGAGTCCAATTCCTGAGCCGGAGAGAATTTGCTTGACCACTATTTGATTTGAAAAATAGAGAGAGAGAGAGAGACCTTTTGGCCTATGTTATTTATTTATTTATTTTTATTTTGGGCTTATGACATGTATGTTCTTAATCAAAATACATGGTGATGTTTACCATTGGACCACAAGGATGAGTCGTAAATGAATTGGATTTTGTTTTTTTGTTTTTTTAACATGTTATTGGAGATTATTCATTTTGATTCGGATAATATTAGAAATATCGAATTTTTACTAAATGTCTCACATGAGTGTAGACCTCACATTTAAGACATTTAGTTATTTATTTAGTAAAAAATTTAAAACTTATAGGATTTTCTTTTTGATTCATTTAACTAACTTTCCCAATGAATAATATCAATTAGCATATTAATTGATATATATAACACTACCGCTTTCTCAAAACATATAAGTTGGTTTCGGTGTAACAGTGGTCATAAATAGCAGTACTCTAATTTTAATTCATATATAATGAATTTATTTTCACAATAAGTGGCCTTTATTTCTAGGTTATAAAAAATTTCATTGACCAATATTTGACAATTGTGTTGAGAGAGAGAGACTGCCATTCTTTTTTCTCCAATACATTGCTATGATAATCTAACGGTTCACATTGAAAGAAAAACGATATAATTTTAAAATGTGTAGATTAAGATAAAAAAAAATTAATTTAAAACTTAAAATATTAAATTTTGTCATCTGTCAACATATTTACAGTAAAATTATTGTAAATAAAGAATGACAAAAAATTTTAAGTCCAAAATAGAGAGAGAAGGTGACAAGTTTAATTTGGAAATATAGTTAAAAGTCAAAAGTCAGTTTTTAACTTATTTTTAGTTACATCACCTCTTCGTTTTTTTACACGTTTTTTTAAAAAAATCAAAAAATCAGTTTTTAATCAATTTTTCAAAATAACCTACGAATTTGTTTGATTAATTCAATATTATGATTGATTTTTTTTTTTTTTGAGAAATAATATTATGATTGTTTGATGAGTGACATTATTGTGATATAAATAAATAAATATATAGGTACATGTCAACATGGTTTTTGATGGATGTGGCATCAACAATACCATTCGAGGCGCTTGCATTCTTGTTCACTGGCAAACACCACTCTGGCCTCTCCTATTCTCTCCTTGGATTGCTCAGATTTTGGCGTCTCCGACGTGTTAAGCAATTCTTCACCAGGTTAATATACTTCCACTACCATACCCCAATTGATCTATTGCCATTGCAATTGTATTTGAGAAAAACTATGCATCCCAATATATATTAAAATTATTTCAAAAATATAAAATTTAGTAATCCTACTAATTCACCCTTATCAATTTAGAAATTACTCAAATTTAGTTCAGATGTATTCTATATATAAACCTCACATTATACAAATTTAATTTCTATCATACAATCACTCATCTAGAAAAATCTGAGTGGATAAATCTTGATTTTAGACTTGTTTTATAAAATGCCGTCTATTTAAGTAAATTAATTAGATAAAATTGTACTTTCTAAGACCATATGTCTTGGAATTATGAATTCCATTTGTTTGTATATCATGTTTTATGATTAGATTGACCAAGATTATGAGAATTGATTGATAAAATTGCACTATCTATCGGGGGTGATAGCCTTATGGAGAAGGCAGTCCTTTCCATATGGGTGTGTCAGGTTTGACTCCTAGGAGCGTGGAATGCTGGTTTTGTCCAGCTGAGCTTCTTCGAAGTACTCGCGCTATATTTCGATTGATACTTGGCCTATTCTATAGCACGTGGCTGAGCTCCATTAGGTGCCTCAGAATGTTGACTTTGTCCAGCTGACCTTCTTCGGAGAACTTGCACTATACTCCGATCGATACTTGACCTTTTCTATAGTACATGGCTGAACTCCATTGGGTGCTTCGGTAGTTAAGTTAAATCTGACTATCAACTGATTATCCCGAGACCAGGATCCGTGGATGTTGTAATGTCCCTACAGAGTATTTTTTTTTTTCCAATAAAAAAAAAGGATTGATAAAATGGCCAATTAGTTTCAATATCACCTTAATTTATTATTTTGCATCTTACTGCCCTTTTTGAAATTCAATATTCTCCTGTTTAGGTGGATTATTAATCTGGGGACCAGGATCCTTTGCTGTGATTGATAGTGTTGTGAAATTGTCATGTTAAACCACAACATGACACATAAAAAATAACATAAATCAACAGCTTATATCTCCTTTTAAATTATAGAGTTCAACTGACTTTCTTTAAAATTTGAACAAAACATAACAAATTTTATAATTTTGACATAGTTATATTAGGTTTTCTTAAAATTTTGATTTATACATCTTTTTCATCAATAATTTATTAGTAATATGAATGAAAAAAAATAATTTTATTATCTATTTTACACTCAAATGTACATATGTATTTTTTATTTATTCTAATATTTGTATACTATTTATTTATATTAATTTCAATCACTTTAATTTTATGAAAACAGATTAATGTAATTATACTAAAATTATAAACTATCTGTATTTTTTCTAAAATTAACGAGAAGATGCACCATAAATATAAGGCCCAAAACTACGTCGTTTTAGAACAGAAGTTTAACGGAAAAAAAAAAGGTGAAACATTGAAACCTCGTCGTTTTTTGTTTTTTTTTTTTTGGGGATAGGGTTTAGGGTTTTCTGTGTGTTCATTCTTTAACTTCTTGATTTTTTTATTTATTTTATTACTATTATTTTTTGGGGGTTTTAATAAAAAATGATTACAATTTACAGTAGATGATTTGATACTTCTCTGTTTTCTCTTCTCAATTTGTATTTTAGATCTCACATGGAATCTGATCTGTTTGTTAGACTTTAATTGGTTGCTTCACAGCTTATAATTCTGCATTTTGGTTCAAGACTTTCTATTGATTTTGGATACTCTCTGTTTTTGTTTAGGAAAGTTTCTTTTGTATGTTATTTCAATTGCATCTCCTACTGATTTTATACTATAAGGCCCTGTTTGATTCGTAGGATTAATAGTGAGGCGATTAACAATCAATGGGATTAGTGTAGGATTGGTGTTCATGTTTGTTTTGCGATGCATATGGAAATATGTAATCTCAATTGTATGTTTGTTTTATATTATTAGTTGTAGGTTTAAAAATTCACCAATTTTATTAGATAGAATAGAATGTCTATCGGAATGTAATTCAAATAACAAAAATTGCAACCAAACTCTAGAATGTGAGTCCCATAGATTAATTATCCCAATCGTATGCTATAATCTGCCCAATTAAATAGGCCTTAGCTTCTTACACTTCTAATTACTGCTGTTGTTTTTTTTAAAAAAAATTTTATTCTAATTTTCGTTCTAAAAATATGGGATTTTGATGGATTTTTGTGTTCTATAATTTAAAAGTAGATCTGAACTGTTGGTTTATGTCATTACTGATGTTTCATGCCGTGGTTTAACCGCACCAAGACCACCGTGCCATCCATCAGAGCAGAGGATCCTGGTCCGTTAGTCCAGACCCCAATTTTCTTAGCCGAACGTAAAATGATGGCGAAATTGTCCTAAAGTCATATCCGTCCAAACAAATATAGCCAAATTGTATGATATAAATTTAATTTTGATGTGTGTGAAACACACTGTAAATCAGATTCACACATTTCATTTTTTGAGGTACTGAATATTTGCTCATTCCATCACTGGCACTTACCTTGCAGGCTTGAAAAGGACATCAGATTTAGCTATTTCAGGGTCAGATGTGCTAGGCTCTTATCTGTAAGTGAATTTTGAAGCTCATTTCTTTAATCAAAAAGGATCTCCAATGGTTGTCAAGAAAATTCCGTTGTCAAAGAAAAATATCAACATCATATAGTTTCAATTCAAAAGGACTCCCCCCCCCCCCCCCCCCCCCCCCCCCCCCCCCTCCTTTTCAGAATCCTACTTCAGTGGTTTCAATGCCATTCTTTGACATAACCACCATATGATTCAGTTTTCACAATATACTGTGTGTGTTTAAATTGTAAAATTTGAAATTGAGAAAATGACAACTTTATAAATTTTATACAAAAATCAACCAGTCAAAACTGTCATAGTTTGGCATTTTGTTATGCATGGTGCCATAATTGCGGCACACCCATGGAGTAGCTTTTTCGTGCTTCAAATGCCAAATTTTAACCGGCATAAAATTTGGCACACCATTAAAGATAATCTTATGTTACATTTAGTTATTTGGAATGAAGTGAAGTGAAATGATCCTTCCATCAGGATGTTCATTCTCGCATTTAGTTCATTACAAAAATTATGGAAAATGGATTGTAAGGGAATTGCTATTTTACAAGGAAGAAAGCATGATCATTTCATTCCAATAAACCTAAGGTTATGTTTGAATTTTTGATTTGGGGAGGAATTTGTGGAAAGGAAAAGGAAAGTAAAAGAAATTATGGGTGAAAAAATATAACTTGAAAATTTTTTTTCTCACATCTCTCTTTTCTTCTGTTTTTCTTTCACAAATTATTTCTCCAATCTAAAATCCGAATACAACCTTAATGTCCATCCTGTATGATTTGCTCCTCTTTTCACTTTCTTACTCATTATTTGAATTTTTTTTATAGATTCAAGGCCATCCCATTCGACTTTGTTTAATATTATTAATCCAATTATACGAGTACATAGTTTGTTAGAATGTACATTACTTTTTTTGATTAGGGTGCAAAGAACATAATGAGAAGTTTTGTGTTTGTGATTTGGGTATTGTAGGTGACATTGTTTCTAGTGCATTGTGCTGGGTGCCTATACTACTTGCTAGCAGACAGATACCCACACCAGGGGAAGACATGGATTGGATCTGTGATTCCAAATTTCAGGGAGACAAGCCTCTGGATTCGATACATCTCTGCCCTCTACTGGTCCATGACCACCATGTCCACCGTCGGCTACGGCGACATGCATGCAGTCAATACCATGGAAATGATATTCATCATTTTCTACATGCTTTTCAACCTTGGCCTCACTGCTTACCTCATTGGCAACATGACTAACTTGGTTGTTGAAGGCACTCGTCGAACCATGGAATTCGTAAGCTAAGCTAACCTTTTCATTTTCAGGTCTTTTACTTGCACAGAAAGGGATTATAAAACCGAACACAACCCTCTTATATGAGTGTAGGACTCACAAAAAGATGGGACCTTGCTTCCTCATGTAAGAGGGTTGTGTCAGGTTCTGTGATCCGATTCTATGTTCCTAGACTTTTTGTTTCATTTTTTTATTGGGTAATTATAATTTAGGTCACGAGGCATGTATTGTGTGTCATTATGATTCTCAACATTTCAATTATGTCTATTTTATCCTCCAAGTATTAAATGTGTGTTAGTTAAAGTGATTCACACATGATTAAATTAAACATTGTTAGTATTCATCACCAAAATCAAAGGTATTTTTGAATAAAAATTATACCTCAACCGAAAAAGGGTAATCACTATTTGATTTTTGAAGTATGTGTTTGTAACTGATTTGTTTTTTTAGAATAAATGGTACCGAAAGGATGGGTGTCAATTTGATCTTTGATATTTAAACTGCCTCAATTGGAATAGGTATTTTAACTGCATTAATATGATCCCCAACTTATTCAATTAATATTTAAATGGCCCACAATGCTGTTCCTGTCCGAATTTTATAACAAAAGCGGGGTATAATTGACACAATTGAAATATTGATGACCAAGATGAAATACAACACATACATTTGAAGATTGATAGTATTTGATTTATCCTTTTTTATTGAGGTGTAATTTTTATTTTAAAAATATGTCTAATTCTGAAGATGAATACTTAATAGTCATGGGGACCACTTTAGCAAATTTAAGGAGGTCAGAGGTCAATCCTTGCTAAATGCAAAGATTGATTATTTCTTCTCCATTATGAAGGCTTTGTTGTATTGAGTTTGTTTCCTCCTATTGTAGGTTGTTTGCTCTTTCTTGTGTTGGTGGTTGATACTGTTTGTTGGGCTGATATATTAGTGTTGGTGAACTATGATTACCCAGTTTGATGTAATTTTCCTAATATATGTAAATAATGTCTTACCGATGGCCCCAAAAAAAAAAAAGGAAGATGAAATTGAGACAATTACAATGTTAGAACCAAAATAACACAAAGCATAGGAACCAATAGTGTAATTAATACCTTCTCTTATTTTTTATTTTTTCTTTTTTCATTAGTGCCCTGGAATAAGATGTAGTTACCATGGTAGTGAAACAATTTTAATGTTTTTTTGTTTGTTTTTTAAATGTTGGCAGAGAAATAGTATTGAGGCAGCATCAAACTTTGTGTGCCGGAATAGACTGCCGCCTCGGCTGAAGGAGCAGATATTGGGATACATGTGTTTGAGGTTCAAGGCTGAGAGCTTGAACCAGCAGCAACTCATTGAGCAGCTTCCCAAGACTATTTGCAAAAGCATCCGCCAACATTTGTTTTTCCCAACAGTCGAGAAGGTCTATCTCTTCAAGGATGTCTCCAGGGAAATTCTCTTGCTTCTGGTATGAATCAAACCATTATATACATCTCATGAGTTCATCAAACTTGAAACATAATTTCACAGTGGGTCCAGCTTTGCTCCAGTTGGGAGAAGACTGGACCGTGCTGATGGACCCTTGTGGGCCTACCATATGGCCTGTTTTGATATCTGCTCAATTCATTTTTTAAGTTTTTATTTATAAAAAAAAAAATGGCAGAGTGATCTGATAATTGTAGTCATAGAATTTTATCTCATTTGTCCTGAAAAATTGACATGTATTTTTTCAAGACAAATGTGATTAAATCGTATTGCTAGAATTATAAAATCAATTAATTTTTTTATGAATAACCTACACTACACATAAGGGCCTAAAAATAAACAAGCATATCACAAAATAGAGTTGTGGTGGACCCACAAGGGCCCAATAGCATAGTTCAATCTTCTCTCCAGAAACTGAACCTTTGGTGGTTGATACATGCATGAAATGCTTTGTAAATGAACATATATAGAATCAAATTATAGAAAAGTATGAAAAATGTAAAAATAGTGCTAACATGTACATTCTTAGTATTTTTATCTTAGTTTTGTGTATGTCGACTAAACTCTTGGTTGCACAGAAAATGTTCAGCATGCTTGGTTATCATTTTTCAAAAACACTTTTCAGAAAATTTTACTTTCTTATTTTTCGTATTTTTTTGTTTTTACTGAATTTTTTTAATATTTTGAGCAATTTTTTTTATTTTTAGACATACCTAACATAAATATACCTAAAAAGTAAAAAACAAATTGAAAAAAAACTTTTAAAAATTCACTAAATACCAAAAATACGAGAATTCAGTACATTTTTTATATTTTTATGTATTTATTAATTTTTAAAAATATTTTTTCACAAATTTTTTACTTTTTAGATACATCTAAGTAAGGTGCATCTAAAAAAGTAAAAAAAAAATGTTTAAAATTTTAAAAATATTCACTAAAAATAAAAAAAAAATACAAAAACCAAAAAATTCAATTTTCAAAAAACTTAATTCAAAAAACTCAAACCAAACACACTGATTGTTTTACATAATCGTTAATCACCAGCTTTGTATAATGAATTTGATGATGATGATGATGATATCAGGTTGCAGATATGAAGGCAGAGTACATTCCACCCAGAGAGGACGTTATACTGCAGAATGAGTCACCAGATGATGTATACATCATTGTATCAGGCGAGGTGGAAATGATCGACTGCGACACCGAAAAAGAGAAAGTTGTTGGGACTCTGCAATCTGGGGACATGTTCGGAGAAGTTGGAGCTCTCTGTTGCAGACCTCAAGGCTTCATGTACCGAACCAAGACCCTTTCGCAACTCCTGAAGCTAAAAACCAGTGCCCTCTTAGAAGCTATGCAAACCAAACAAGAAGATAATATCACCATGTTTAAGAACTTCCTCCAGGTTGGTTCCTACTTATACTAAATTTGGAAGGTTTGTTTGGTTTATTCTGAATTTCAAGTAAAAAATTGGTTATGTTTATATTATTATGGGAAATGCACTTTTTTTGTTTTGTTTTGTTTTCTTTTTGTTTTTTGCCTTTCGTTTTTGGTAGAAATATTATGGAAAATTTGGATAGAAAAAGCTAGGAAGCCAGGAAAAGAGCAATGCTAAATACTCGGAAAAATATTTAGAATTTGAAATATACGGATTATATTCATTTTAGATGTTTAAATCTATGATATGGATGAAATTGTTACAATTTTCTAGATATTTTTATAGACGAAATAGATCAAAAACTTAAAGCGTCCATCATCATATTTGAAGACAAATTTGATTCGATTATCAGATCACTTTAATTTTTTATTTCATGAATGATCAACACACGAGAGGCTAAAAAATGAAAGAATCGAGACATCAAAGTAAGTCCTGTAAGGAGCCCACATAACTCAAATTGGACGGTTCACTGTTCTCTCCCAACTGGAGAGAAGCGGGATCCAAAGTTAAAAATGAACTCTATGGAGTATATTCAAATTGGAAAACTCTGTTTATACATAAAAATCATACAAAAAACCTTACGAAAATGTTGTGGCAATATATTTTTGGATATAAATTCATCTTCATATGATTTTTTGTTTTAAAGTGAAAGTTCCATAGGGAGCTACATAATTTTGAATAAATTTTCTGTTTACACATTCAAATTTGGTATGTTGTCAGTCACCTACAGTAAATCTGGTCTACACAATTCATTTTCTTATCACTTTTCAAACTAATTGATTTTGAAGCTAATTATAGTGCTGATTGTAATCAACCCTGTTCCTATTGGCAGCATCACAAGAAGCTAAAGGATCTGAGAATAGGAGATATATGGCTAGAAGATGGGGAAGAAGATGGAGACCCAAACATGTCCATCAACTTGCTTACTGTCGCCGGTACTGGCAATGCTGCCTTTCTTGACGAGCTTCTCAAGGCTAGGTTGGATCCTGACATCAGTGACTCCCAAGGAAGGACTCCACTGGTATGTCACCCATTCTTTCGTATGCAACTCACATATTAAACCTTAAATTAGAGCTTGTTTAATTCACAGATATGGGGGAGGAAAAGGGACTGTTAATTTTAGCTCAGGATAAAATTGTTTTACATTTGATTCACATTTTGTGACCTGAGATAACTTAACCCGGAATGTTCAACTTATCCTGGGATAAGATTTTTGTCACCAAAAAGTCTAAAATGCCCTCCTTGTGCGGGATATGTCATCCCTGGATAAATTATCTTGTGGGTGAACTAAATGGCCACTTCATTCAGCATGCTTGCACATGACCGCTACAATTGAATCTTAGAAATGGAAATAGGTAAAAACTCAATTCACTTAATATGGCATGATGGCATCCATTGTTTTGAACCCTAATTGAATCAAGACATAGTTATATAATATATCTGATATAAGTAGCCTGACAAAAGCCAAAATACCAATTATTTTCTCTCCTTTTTCCTTAATATTGTTGCTTTTGTTTGGGTCATAATGCTGTTCTTTATTTTGTTTTTTATACATCAGCACATTGCAGCATCCAAAGGGCATGAAGAGTGTGTATTGGTACTTCTCAAGCATGCATGCAACATACACCTCCTAGGTATATAAAATTGCCCTTGTCACATCTTGATTTCCTCCACAAAATTACAATGCATATGATTGAGATTTCCCCTTTTTCTTTTGGGGTATGGTTAACGAGTGACCTGGGCATGATTTTAAATAACAGTAATATGGTCATATATCGTACAATATCAGCCAACAAATTGGTCAACATTGGTATTTGAAGTACAAAATCTGTTGGCTGAGATATATTAGTGGATGTTGGTATGATGAGTCCAAAATCTGTCCGTTGATATTTAAAACCCTGGCCTTGGGGCACTAACAAACAAACAAAAAAAGATGAGGGGATTGAACACGAAACACTTGGTGATTCCAAAACATTTTTCAGTTATTACCTATTTCTGAAACACTTTCCATGCCAATTCGGATATTAAAAATAATGTCTCAGTGGCACTCGGTAGCATTTGTCTTCCCCTTCTTTTTTTTAATTTTTTTCTTTTCTTTTCTTTTCTTTTCTGGGTGATCTTGATCTTGAATTATTATTTTGATATCGTGCTAATACATATGGCAGACATGGAAGGCAACACAGCACTATGGGATGCTATATCATCCAAGCACCACTCCATATTCTGGATACTGTACCACTGCGCTGCCATATCTGATCCCTACACAGCTGGTGACCTTCTATGCACAGCTGCAAAGAGAAACAATCTCGCAGTGATGAAGGACCTTTTGAAGCAAGGTTTGCACATCGATTCCAAGAACCGCCATGGCCAAACAGCTCTGCAAATCGCCGTGGCAGAAAACCATGTTGACATGATCAAGTTCCTCGTGATGAGTGCCGGTGCAGATGTCGGCAACATAGATCAGCACAAGCTTCCCAAGTCTTTGGATTTGAATGAAATGTTGCAGAAAAGAGAGGTAGGGCACCGGATAATGGTCCCCGATGATGTGTCACCGCGAAATGAGGTGGTTTTGAGGAGGAGGCAAGGTGTAGGAGGGAAAGAGGGGAACTTGGGAGGATCAGGGGGGCATTTTTGTCCAAGAGTTAGTATATATAGAGGACACCCTGTGGTGAGGAAGGATAGTTGTTGCACTCAGGCTGGGAGGCTTATTAGGTTGCCAAATTCGCTCTTGGAGCTCAAAAGCATAGCAGGTATGTATATACATTTAAAGTTTTCAAAAGCCTAGCTATCTACTTTTAGTTTGTTCTTTCTTCTTTCTGCTCCATGCCATTTGATGGATTTAAATAATGTTGTTGGCTTCCTAAAGTAAGTGTTGATTTTATCACTTTAAAAGAAAAGACCCATCAAATTGGGTTAAGTTGTTAAAAATGTCAGTCATATCATTTTGATCATTAATTCTATATAATAATTTTGTAGGAATAAACTTTTTCTTGTAACTTTAGTTAAGCTAGAGCAATGATTTCAATTCTATCATGTGTCAAAGGAGCAAAAAAACAAGTATAAACAATTATCATTCCTACTCACTTATTCTACGTATATTATACTTTATACAAAAAATAAATAAGTAGAGGTAAAAAAAGGGTATCAAAATAAGCCCAGGGTTCATCGGCTTTGAAAGCACTTGGGCTTGCTGCGGCTTTGGACCTCGGCTTCTTTGACCGAGCAGTATCGGATGGCTCGGCCTCGGTAGGCTTCTTCTCGACGGTGAAGGCATTTTTCTTAACCTCTGCCAATCTCGAGATCGGCACGGTGTCTTTAGTGTCAATTTGAGTCACAGTGGTTTTTGCCTTGGCACGCTTTACCGTTTTGGCCTTAGGCTTGGGCTGGGACTCTAATGGAGAAGAGGTGACAGTAACCACTCTTGGCATGATAATCCCCCTAATCTAATGCTGATTTATGATATCATGACTTAATTTCTACCACTAATCATCTCTACATCTTTAGAATGAACCATCCAAATTGATAGGTCTGCCATATATCAATGAATACTATCGGTTTTTTCACCTCGTACTCAGATAGACACATGGTGTTTGTTGTTTGTGTATTCGTTGAAAAAAACTCCGATGATATTCATCTTGGTCGAATATAATCTTCGTAATGAAGTCCACGGTGTTTCAAAGTTATTTCAAATTTGACTTTTATTTTCTAACAGTGACTTTGCTTCTGGCAGGTGAAAAGTTTGGGTTTGATGCAAGAAACGCATTGGTTTTAGATGAGCAAGGGTCAGAAATTGACTCCGTTGAAGTTATAAGAGATAATGATAAGCTTTACATGGTTGAAGCATCAGACCCAACTCCTTTTTAATATAACCAAAAGGTTATTTAGAAAACGAATTAACTCTATAGAGGGGAGTCACTGTTTTTTTGGCCCCCCTCCCCTCCCTCTTTTCTTGTAATGTTTTATTACTTTCAAAACAAGAAACTATATAGGATTGCATAAAGCAAAGACCTTCACTTATTATGTGTATTTCTTGTATATTTAGATACATATATACATGATGTGCAGTTGCGCACATCTAACAGAAGCAATGGGAGTTCTTTTTTGGTTGTTTCATTTTCTATTTTTCATTTGCGTGGGACAACAATACTTTGTTTAGGCCCTGTTTGGAATTTGGTTTTTTAGTAGTTTTTTTTTACTTTTTTATGAAGTGGATGAAGTCAATGTGTTTGAGAATGATATTGGGTTTTTTTTAATAAAATTGAGTTATACATTAATAGATAATAGTTTCTGTCAATCGATATAACACTTCACTCTTTTTTTTTTAGAAGGGGTAACACTTTGCTTTTAGGTTGAATTTTAACTTTTTTTAATAAAAAAAATTACTTTTAAAATGAAATCTTAATGTCCTTTTTAGATTATTTTTGTCATTTGGATCTTCAATTTGAGTATAAAAAATTCACTTAATAAAAAGGAAAATATAGGACCCACATATTTGTGGGACTCAGAGTCTCTCTATTCTGTGTAATTTTTTTATAGACCAATTATGTGTTCTTATTTCTTTCTGCTTGAATTATTCATTATTCGTTCAAAAAAAAATTATTCATTTATTCTGCACAGCATTGTAAGGAGTGTTTTTGGTGATAGTCATCACCTCATTCCTTAAGTGCTGTTTGGCAACTCCAAGAGCCAGTTAAACTAAGGATATAACCCTTACCGAAAATTATTCAATAATCATACAACACTATTGGTCCTGTTTGGTAGGGTTTATTTTCAGCTTTTAGCTTAATTTAAGCTATTTTGATGTATTTGGTTCAGCTTAACAATACAGTTTATAGTTTTTTGTAAGTCAAAAATCAACTTATTCTTTGAATGGGGGAGGAGAAGCTTAATTTATACGTCAAAAATCAATTTATATTCACAGCTATAAAATATAAGTTGTTAAAGTATAAATTATAATTACTTTCCCACAACTCTACCAAATGAGACCATTGTGGCACTGGCATGTATCTGCATGTCATACTCTTCACCAAAAAGACTGCAAAATGGGAGAAATTTTGTTTCACCATAGGCTTATTTTTTATCCATCCAATTGAAGCAAGTTAGGCCTTTTCCGCTCATTCTACAACCATTACAATTTTTTTTTTTTTTTTGGATCTAGAAACATCTTTTCATCATGCTCATCCAACAATGCTACTAACACATAAACTACCCTCGTTTGCGAATATACACCTTTTTTTTTATTTTTTGACTTTTTAGTTAAAATATGATATAAAAAAATTAGTATGTTTGATATTATTTTTTAGTTTTTTATCAAAAGATGTGCAAAAAGTAGAGAGAAAAATGAATCTTTGACTTTTTAGTATAAGTTGTTAGTTTTTTTTATTTTTTTAGTGATTTTTTGACTTTTAAGCTAAAAAGTAATGTTGTCAAACGAGGCTTTAAATGTAAAATTGGACACATAAATTATGTGAATTAGGGGTGAGCAGCGGATATACCGATCCGCTAAAACCGACTGAACTGAACCGATCCGTCGCATTTTGGACAGATGCGTGATGACATGCGGACGGTTGCGGATTGATTTTCTCCAATTTGTCAATTTGGCGGACGGATGGCAGATTTGAGGTTCCTTTGGCCGCAACCTAACCGCCAAACCGCGAGCACCCTTAGTAATTTATAAGACTTTGTGTTTTCAATTTGTTTAAATATTTTGTTTGTATTTTCAATTGAAAAAGAGTTTAAATATTCTATTGAAAAAAAGTTTTCAGCTTGAATATATTTTTTTAATTAAAAAAAAATAAACATATTATCTATCTATATTTTTTGATTTTTAAATCTAACTCTAAAAGTAATAAATAGAAAATATGATATATGCTGGTTGGTTTTTGTTTTAAAAAACATATATAAATGTAACAATACAGAGACATACAATCTCTACTACTGCTCTGTTAATGATTTTGGTAGTTTGAATTTTTTTTTTAATATTTTAAGAACCACATATTGTAATACTTTATGTGGATGAGGCATGCTGTGATTGTAATATGTGGATGAGACATGTAGTGATTATAATATTCTAAAGTTTCAAACTTTCTTTCTTTGGATGAGGCATGCAGTAATTGTAATACTTTTTTAAGTCATGACTGTAATACTTACTTTCTTTTTTCTTTTCTTTTTTTGAGGAAGTGCATAAGTTGAACTATGTTAAAAATTTATAAAATTTCAAACCGCCAGACCGATTCGTATCCATCTGCCAAACTGCCAATCCACTCAATCTACATCCGCCGAATTGACGAATAGATGCGGATTGATTTTCTCTAATCCGTCAATCTAGCGGACGGATAGCGGATTGGAGGTTCCATGGCCGCAACCGACCCGCGCCAACCCCCAATGTGAATGGACTAGATTTCATAAGATTTGTCGATAAAGCTTAAATCTAAAAAAAATCTATTGATTCAATTATTTCCTATAATTGGTTTGGTGTATTTGGGTTATTTATTTTGGGAAATTGGTTAAAAGTTAATTTTTTTTTTTTTAAAAAAAAAACGTGTACAAAAATAAAGAGACAATTCGATCCAAAATAGGTTGAAAGCCAAAAATTGACTTTTAATTACTAATATCTTTCAATTACTTCAAATTAGCATGCAGAGATGAAAAAAACACACAATCTTCAATTTCTTCCAAATCAAACTCAAATTTTAATTTTCAAGTGCAGAGAATAACAAGTGAACTGAGACACTTCATTGAGATTCTGAAAATGGCATAATGAGCCAACAAAATTGTTTGGATAAATTATTGTGGTGTTTAGAATTTGGATGACTTGTATAGCTATTGAGGTTTAAAACATGTCTTCTGATACTTTTAGGCATGCTCCATTTTTTAAACACTCTAGATTTGTGTTTAATCATTTAAAGAAATAACAATATATGGTTGGACTTTAATCGAGTTCTCGTTTGTAAATCAGTCAACTTATAGATTTTAGGTTTTTTGGCCGAAGGGTACTCCAAAGTGCACGAAATTTTTTATTAACATGAATTTTAAGAAGAGTCAGATATATGCAGTCTTAATATATAAATAAATTATTTCTATAATTTGAATTCATGATACTTAAATCACAACAGAACAAGTTTACCATTGTGTCAAGACTACTCTTATTTTAGGCTTTTTGATCTTTGGGTTTTTTTCTTTCTTTTTTTTTTTTTTTTGTTTTTTGAAGATTCGATGAGTGAGGAAAAGTTTCATTATGTGGATTAAGGTTAAAAAAATTTGGGCAACACGTCTTATATTATAAGTAAGCGCTTCATCTATTACATTTGGTAATATTATATCTTCCCCACTTAAAGCATTTAAAAAAAATAATTAAAAAAAAAAAAAAAAAAACTAAATGGTAGACCAACGAGAACAAGGGTTCTAACAGGGGATCCAGTGGCATGCATATTCTCAAACTACAATGGGGATGTTTCAAATGTTTTGTGGAAGGATAATATTCGGAATATCAAATTTTCTATCAAATAAATAGTTAAATGTCTTATATAGGTGTGGGGTTCATAATTATGTAGACCCCACAACCATATGATACATCTAATAATTTATTTAGTAAAAAATTTAGAATCTATAACATGTTGCTTTGTGAAATGTTGTATGCATTTAAATGCCTTGTGAGGGAATCAATAATACTAGTATATCATCCACCAATTTGCTTGATGGAAATTCTACTCCACAATTTGCCCATCAAATGCCACTTTTGTTTGAAAAAATGTAAGGTCAAATTATACTCATTTGCTTCTTGTTTTTATATAGTTTTTAAATATATATATATATTTTTAATTTAATTTCACATTATATCAGTTTAGTTCAATTGATAACATCTGTTAAAAAAGTTGATAAAATCAAGGACAAAATGGTACATTCTAAAAAGTAATTGTTCATTTTAAATTAGACGTCAACCCCTCGATTACTTTGAGAAAAATGAATGAACTATTTTTTCTTTTAATTTCAAGTCAATTTCTAAAGAGATATTACTAATTAGGTTAAATTAACACAATATAAAAATTTTAAAAGTAAAATTTATACAATTAAAGTTACAATAACTAAATTAACATAAGTGACAAAGCACAAAAATTACCGGTGAAATTTGTTCAAAATTTAATTTATTTTGGGCTTCTAATAAAATTCTCCATAGATTGACATCTCCTCCTTTAACCAACTGGACTAACTCTGTTGGCTACCTTTGTATGATTTTATAAGAAAAGTCAGGAGACCAATATATATACTAAATGCAAATGGGACTCTTATTTATTTCTTTTTCATTGTGGACTTCTTTCTTTAATTAGTTGTTGAGTTTATATATTTGTTAGGTTATAATTGTCTAGTTATAATTTTTTTTTCATATTGTAAATTAATAATTTTATTGATTGACAAAAAAAATTCAAAATCAAAATAATTGACCATCTTTTCCTACTCTCCCTCCCATGATCCCCTCTATGAAATTGACACATGTGAAGCATTTACTTCAATTGTGGTAGATTTCCATCCCTATCAAATATCATCTTGTGGGGGCTTTGAAATGTATGTGGATCTTTTGCAAGCATGCTCAAGAACATGGTAACTGATGTGTTAGGATTCACACTTCAAATTAAGAATCATGCTATGTGGGTGTACATACATTCACTCAAAAGCCATAATGCCATGTTCAAATGCTATTGGTTTAGAAGGATACGAATATATACATAACTAATCCAAAGTCAAAATTATTCATAAGTCTCATTTTAATGTTGAACTTAGAATTTCCAAAGTTTGAGTTGCTACTAGTCATATAAAATATGAATACTCCTTTGCAATTAATTAAATCATAATTAATTGAGTCTTCTCATTTAAAAAATGCTATTATACCAATAAAAGTAATAGTCATGGGATGAATAGGGTTGTTTTGGCCTCTTATTTTGGCTGGATAGAAAAACAAGATCGACCACATTCATTCGCTTTTGCACAACTGCATTGGTTAAGAATATCACTACATGTGTCTAAAGTAATACTCCGAACCAATGCATACTTTCATTCTTTATTGCATTCTTTTCGAACTTATTAGATACTATGGAAGAACCCAACTGATCAAAATTTATGACTCATATATGAGAAGTTACATATACAGCTTGAAGAGGTGTGTTAAAAATAAACCGAACTTCAGGTTGAGGAGATAGAGACTATGCAGAAGACTTCTCTCTCTAGAAATGAGAGGCTCTCTACCGTAGGGTGGTTGTTTCCTAGGTTTGTCTCAATGGTTTTCAAGAACTGTATTGGGTTCGTGTGGCTCTCCCTCTTTCTTTCTCTCTTAGTTTTGATGTCATCTTCTCTCTTGGGTGTCTGTAGCTTCTGATCCCACTCTCTTCGTCCACCTTACTATCTGATCTTTCGATCCTTTTGTTCCATCTCTTCCCTCAGTGTATACTGCTTGACATGGCTGGGTCATCGAGTGACCCTGGCCTGGAATTGATTTCACTTGACGATGGTGATGAAATCAATGCGGAGGTAGCTAATCGGTGCCTGATAGGGAAGATCCTAGCTCTTAAGCAACTAAACAAGCAAGTGGTATCGACTATCCTTCACAATGCTTGGAAGGTGCGAGCCTCTTTCTCTATTACGCCCTGGAATGATAACCTGTTTCTTTTTAATTTCGATGGGATAGAGGACCGCCGTTGGGTCTTACGAGAGGCCCCATGGTCTGTTATGGGCCATCTCATGATACTCCAACCTTTGAAGAGAGGAACTCCAACGGTAGACTTGGACTTTAATTGGAGCCCCTTCTAGGTTCAGATGCATGGCCTTCATTTAGAAAAGCTGACAAAGACAAATGGGGAGATTATTGGTCGAAGGATAGGGCAACTCATTACAGTGGACACCTTTGGCGAAAAGCCTTTCCTCTACAGGAACTACTTGTGCATCCGAGTAGCCCTTGACATCACTAAACCTCTGCCCAGAGGCTTTCGTCTCTAACAAGGTAGTCATGCTCAGGGGCCATCTTTGGCGGTATGGATTTCCTTCAAATTTGAGAAGCTCTCGAATTTTTGTTTTGATTGTGGAAGGATAGGCCATGATAGGCGAGGATATAAATTTGTCTCTAGAGATGTAGGCAAAGTCTCCGATTATGGGCCAGAACTACGTACTGGTATCGCCAAGAGTAATGGGGAGCCGGAGGACTCCCACCGCCACAACGTCCTCAACCCAATTTCACCGATTGCGGGGGCGCGTGGGACTGCCACACTTACGGATACTTCTAAGGCTCAGGCAAGGATCACTGTACAAGGAGATCATGATCGCTCTGCAGCACATGCCTCTGAAGAGGGCGTGGAGCTTCTGGAGGGCGTGGAGGTCAAAAAGGACAGTACCCACAGTCCAAAAGAGCTCCCAAACAACCATCCGACAGCTCATAGGGGCCTCTCTTTTTCAATGGGCCCTTCTCTAACTTTGCTCCCTTTGTTATACTGTGGGCCAGGTCTGGAGGGCCAACTTTCGGCAGGGCTTGTTATCCCTGAGCCTGGGATAATGACTCCATCTAGGCTCCAATACTTTGTAACAAAACCAAATGACAGGCCTCTTAATTCTTCCCTCAGGCCCATCTTGTTCAACCCATACTCTAGCCCAATTGGGATTGAAGAAATCAACCGTTCTTCTAGCCCAACCCGTGTGGATCTCAAGGCAAAAGTCCTAGACGAGTGCATGTCCTTTGTTTTTAACAGCTTGACTCTAAAACGTAAGGCCCAAGAAGATTTATAATTTTCTGGGAAGCTACCAAAGCTGTTAAAAGAAGCGAAAACAAAGACAGTGTCTTCTACTGTTCTGGGACATGCTTTGCCCGTCTCCCCGATTTCCTCTCATATACAAGATGAGTCTAAAGGCAAAGGCAGAGGCCGGGGCAAAAAAGGGATCCACCGAGGTAAATGTGGTCTTGTTGAGGTTCAAGTTCTTGCTGCTCCACAGATAGTGAATGGAGTCCCAATGGCTTTGGATCTGGATCAATCCCTTGATGCACTGGGTGAATGTTGGTCGCAAGTTCCTTCTACCTTCCCTACTAATAATTCGCTTGCATATGAAGATCGGGCTCTGGTGGCTGGCCCAAAAAAGCCACACCCACCATGTTGATTTTAAGTTGGAACTGTCAGGGTTTGGGACGTACCTTGACAGTCCAGATCCTCTGAGGGTTGGTTGCAACCCATTGTCCCAAAGTGGTCTTTTTGATGGAAACCAAGAATAAATCAGTATCCTTAGATAGAATTCAGAGACGGCTTTATTTTACAAACAAATGTTATGTTAAGCCTGAAGGGCTATCGGGCGGCTTGGCGTTATGGTGGATGGACGGCTTACATCTCGATGTGAGGTTTAAATAAAAAAACATGATCCGGGCCGTCATTTCTCTGTTGGATATCTCTGTTACTTAGGCAGCCATCTTTATACATGCTCCTCCGCAACGCTCAACTCGTAGGGCTTTTTGGGATCAGTTTAAAAATATAGCTTTGTCTAGCAGATATCCTTGGGTCTATATTGGCGATTTTAACAAGATTGGCTGGATTGAGGAAAAGAAAGGGGGTGCGGAATGCCGCATGTCTCAACTCCAGCATTTTCAAAAACTATTTTCAGCCTGTGCGCTGATGGATTTAGAATTTAAAGGGGCTCCTTTTACTTGGTCAAATAATCAAAGAGGAGGCGACCATGTTCGGGAACGTTTGGATAGGGTTGTGGCTAAAAGTTGAATGGCGAACTCTTTTTCCAAAGGTCCAGGTTTTTCATGAACTTCTTTTTGGTTTTGATCACTACCCTGTGATTCTAAACTGCTGTGTGCCTCTTAAGAAAATTCCTAGATACTTCAAGTTCGAATCCATGTGGTTTACTAACCCTTTGTGTGTTGATGTGACCAAAACGACTTGGGGTATCAGACCAGTGGGTTCTCTTATGTTTCAATTAGTCAAGAAACTCCAATCCTGTCGTGATGGACTACGAGCTTGGAGCAAGGAACATTTTGGACACACTCAAATTTAGATATCCAAGCTTAAATCGGATTTGGCTTCCCTCCAAGCCAAACCTAGTTCGGCTGAAATTTTGATCCAACAGAGTGTTGTTCAGTGTGAATTAGAGATCATGCTTGCCCGGGAAGAAATGTTTCTACATCAAAGATCGCGGGTACGCTGGTTGAATTATGGGACCAAAACTCAAAGTTTTTTCATGCTTCCATGATTCAACGTAGACAAAGAAATCAAATAATTCAACTTTAATAGGATACGGGTATATGGCTTAAAATAGATCCAGAGATAAATCAACATGTGCATTCCTACTTCTCTAATCTTTTTACGAGCAATGGACCTCGAGACTTTGGTGAAGCGCTGCTTGGGGTTGAGCCATTGGTTACTGCAGACATAAACTGTCAGTTGATTTCCCCTGTGAGTGATGAAGAAATTCGAGCAGCAGCGTTCCAATTGGAATTGCTCAAATCTCCGGGCTAGATAGATTTCCTGGGTTTTTGTATCATACTTATTGGCCAGAAGTTGGAGATGGTGTTTGTTAGGCGGTGATGAGTTTCTTTTTAGGGGGTAAATTGCTCAAAGAGTTAAACCAGACTAATTTAATCCTGATCTTCAAAATGGCCCATCTCACGAAATTGTCCCAGTTCCGACTAATTAGTTTGTGTAACTTCAACCTTAAGGTCATAACCAAGATCCTTGCCAATCATTTGAAAAAGATCTTGAAGCATCTGATCTCCCCTAATCAGTCCGCTTTTGTTCCGGGCCGCTTGATTCAGGATAATATTTTGGTGGCCCACGAGGCTTTTCACTCCTTGAGATTAAAGAAGCGCGGGACAACAGGTCATATGGCGATCAAACTCAACTTCAACAAGGCGTATGACCGGGTAGAATGGGATTTCTTGTCCGAAGTTCTTCAAAGGATGGGATTTCATCCTATACGGACCCAATGGTAATGGAATATGTGTCCACTGTCACTTTCTCCCTATTTGCGAATGGTGAGAAAAGGGCTTCCTTCAATCCAGGTCGTAGGCTGCAGCAAGGGGACCCCTTGTCTCCTTATTTGTTTATCATAGTTATTGATGTTCTTTCTAATCTCTTATCTTGAAGCCTCAGGAATCATCATATCTCAGGTTTAAAGATTTCAAGGCTCTGCCCTACTCTTTCCCACCTGTTATTTGCGGAGTTTGGTGAATGCCAACATATTTTAAACATCCTTCGAATTTTCTACGAAGCCTCAGGGCAAAAGATAAATTTTGACAAATCCAGCGTGCAATTCTCATTGAATACCCCTCCTACAGTATGTAGTTCTATTTGCAGTTTATCAGGGTTCCAACTCTCTCAGCCGGATACGAAATACTTAGGATTACCGTCCTTCTAGGGTCGTTCAAAAGCAAAAGCCTATAAGTTCCTGATTGAAAGGATTCTCTCAAAACTGCAAGGTTGGAAGCAGAAATTGTTATCTTAAGCAGGGAAAGAAACGCTTATTAAAGTAGTGGTCCAAGCAATTCCAGCCTATGCGATGGCGTGCTTTGTTTTTCCCAAAAAATTCTGCACAAAGCTAAACTCTTATATCAGCAACTTTTGGTGGAGTGGTGGTCTGGAAGGAAAAGGGGTTCACTGGACCAGTTTGGGGCTGTTGAGCATGTCAAAATTAGAATGAGAGGTTTGGGCTTTCGAGATTTCCATAAGTTCAACCTGGCTTTGTTAGCTCGCCAAGGTTGGCATTTGGTGAAATACCCACAATCCTTTTGTGTGCGTATTCTAAAAGGAATCTACTTCCCGCACTCTAATTTTATGGAAGCCTCAAAAGGCCGGAGGGCATCTTAGTCTTGGGCGAGTATTTTACAAGGCAGGGATCTTTTACTACAAGGCATCTGCTGGCAAGTCAATAGTGGGACCGAGGCAAAATTCTGGAAGGACAGATGGATCCTATATGTTCCGAGGTTTAAGGTGACCTCTCCGAAGCCCAGGGGAAATGATTTTCAGACTGTGCGTAATGGTATTGACTCCACGACTAAGAGATGGAAGGTGGATAATCTTCGTCTTTGTGCAACTGAAGCAGAAGTGAAGGCCATTAGCTCAATTCCTATTGCTTTGGATCACACATCAGATTCCCTTGTTTGGCACTTTGATTCGAAAGGGATATATTCGGTTCGATTGGGGTACCACATTACCATGAAAGAAATCAGCACCTCTCTGTCTGGTAATCCATCTACCTCCTTCCAGCCCCCAAGAGACATATGGAAGATGACTTGGGCTCTAAAGCTTCCTCCCAAGCTTAAACACTTTTGGTGAAGGGTGTGCAAAAATGTGCTAGCTACAAAAGAAAACCTATGCAAACACTGTTGTGCCGTGTCAAATATGTGCCCTATATGCCAGAGCTCTCTGGAAACTGCTGAACATCTTCTCTTCGGATGTGCTTGGGTTCGTGCAATTTGGTTTGGCTGTGATTTAAAACTCAATGGGCAAGGAGGACCTGTGTTCTCGATTCCTCATTGGATGTGTGATATGCTGAACTACTTCAGAACGAGTATAGAAAAGAATTCCTTTTTTAGTCTTATAATTTGGATCGGTTGGTTTATTTGGAAAGACGGTAACAACTTTGTTTTCAACCATATTAACATTGAGCCCTCCTCAACTTTACATCGAGCTTGAGTGGCCAAACTGGAGTATGAGTCTGCTCCTGATGTTCTAGAGGTGGTGCAACCTCAGATTGTGAGCGAGAATCTCCGAGGGACGTCTATTTGGCAAGCTCCTCTGCCTGGTTCCTTTAAAGTTAATTGTGATGTGGCGATAAAGAAGGGCTCTTCAGTGGCCTCTATAACTGTTTTGCTAAGAAACTC
Organism: Camellia sinensis; assembly: GCF_055761805.1. NCBI lineage: Eukaryota > Viridiplantae > Streptophyta > Magnoliopsida > Ericales > Theaceae > Camellia > Camellia sinensis. Next base: position 54,564,128 of record NC_138962.1, read on the forward strand.
TGGGGGGAGGTTAATTGATGGCCTTACTAGCTCATGCCGTGTCTCATCCTCTCTTCAAGGAGAAGCTTAATTTAACTTGTCGATACGCATACTCGCAACCTCTTCTAGGTGGAAATTGAAGGGGACAACAAGTCTTTAATCCAGTTATGTGTTTCTGAAGATGTGCCTCCATGGGAATGTGGCTCTATTTTCACTGACATACAGCGTTTGGCGTCGCATGGGGACCTTTCTTTCAGTTGGGCTTCTAGAACAGCTAACAGTGCAGTTCAATGGGTTGCCCAAGCCTCTCTCCGAGGCCATCTGCCTCTTGATTGGGTCTCCCATCCCCCTCCAGCTCTTGCTAATTTGCTTCGGGAGCTCTAGTTTGTTTTGGCTTCTGCTTTGTCTCTGTTTGTTGGGGCTTGCTTCGTTAAGCTTTCTTGTATCAAAAAAAAAAAAGAAAAAAAAAAGAAGAGGTGTGCTAATAATTAATATTCCATTCTCATTCCTCTTGAGGCCACTCTTAGGATTTAAATCTAATAATTACCTACTATATATAAGACATGAAGGCTATATGTATTTGGAGACTCATGTCGAAATTGTAGACATCCTAATGAGCAAAAATAAAGACAAAAAATGGAATAAAAATGTGGATGAAATGTGCATACCCTCCACAAATTCCTCACCGAATTAAAAATTCATATATTTGAAAAGCATAACTTTATTAAATGTGCATACTCTTTGTCTAAAGTTCCTTGATTTAAACTACAAATTCATTAGGTTAAATTATGCCGTCATCAAATTATTTTTTATTTTACTTGTAGTGGGACTGCAGTAGTCTTATTTTATTGGTCTGGTATGGTTATATTCCATTCCTTGTACAATAAATTTTTTAATTAATTTAATGTCTAAAAATAGAATGATAGGAACATAAAAAAAGAATATGAAAATATGGAAATCTGCAATTAATTAAAGAGATACATAATCTCAGTCCGAAGGGGAAGAGGGGTCACTGCTGTGGTTAAGGCACAGCAGTGACTGTTGTATCTTAATATGAGATGTATTATAAATATATTTTTATGATCTAAACTGTTTATTTTATAGGATTTGTTGAGTACTTCATTCCTACCAAAAATCATATTAATTGGATATCAATAAATATATGATCAAATAGTATATTTTTTTATGCTATTTCTGAAAAGAAAAACTTATTATTTATTTTTTTGATTATCGATCATATAGTTATTGATATCTGATTAATATGATTTTTGGTAGACATGAAGTACTCAACAAATCCTACAAAATGAACGATTCGAATCATAAAAATATGTTTATAATACATCTTAAATTGAAGTACAACAGTCACTGCTGTGCCTTAACTACAGCAGTGACCCCTCTTCCGTCCGAAGGACCCCCTCACTATTCATTTCTCTAGCTGTCAAAATAAATTTTTTTTTTTAAAAATGGAATGCTATGACATTTTATGCCTCTTGTTTCAAATCAAAAATTTTATTTTTATAGTTAACAATTTTAAAATAAAATTTAAACATGTTAGATTTGTACACAAATAATTGGTAAAAAAAATCATGTGATAATGACATTATTATAATTATAGAATACATTGTTTATATTATTCTATTTGAAATTTATGTATACAAATTCTTACATAGTATGATCATTAAAAACACCATTAATCATTTCAAATAAAATTTTAAATATAAATTTTTTTTGTTGCGTATACAAAAGACATCTAAAAGTAGGAATGATAGAAATAAGTTTATATAATAAATAAATAAATAAATAAAAACCATAGATTTGAGAACTCACTTGCAAAGGGAAACCAAATCAATATGGAAGAATGAGAAGAATCTCAGTCAAAGTTGTTAAAACTTTTACAGCCCATCAAACATAACATACCATCATTAACTAAAATGAGCTGACGAATAGGCTGATTGAGTGCATAGCAGCTGGTGGTGGTGGTGGTGTTGTTCCTGTTTTGTTTTTCTGTTTTATTTGGTTAGTTGCTCATCAACTCGCTGTTATGACAAATAATTGGGCTCGTTTAATGGTGTCAACTTAATTAGAATCATTTTACTTTGTTGTGATGCTTTTTGCATATAATATTTTTATTGATGTAACTTCGTTTTATTACATTCAATAAAATTCCATTTTGCCAATCAAAAAAAAAAAAAAACTAAAATAAGCTCCAAAACATTACTATTTTCTTCCTAATCAACAACAATATATTTTGTTAATGCTATAAAAATACAAATTACATATAAAAAAATATATACAGAATAACTTAATTGGGTTTCTTAGCTTGTGACTCTAAAATTAAAAATCCATAAACATACTTTTTATTAAAAGAAGACCACCTTACAAAATAATGGTATTTTTAATAGATTTTTGGGGTTTTTTTTTAAGGTCCTTGATCTTATGATTTTATAGCATAAAGGACATCAAATATTTTTATGATGTCTAAGGTCCATCAACAATATTTTCATAATGTCTAAGGTCCCTCAACCTTGATCCAGAGAAATTTCAGTCCAGAGAAAATTGGTCCAGAGAAATTTCAGTCCAGAGAAAATTGGTCCAGAGAAATTTCAGTCCAGAGAAAATTAGTGCAGAGAAATTTCAGTCCAGAGAAAATTGGTCCAGAGAAATTTCAGAATTTTCTCAGAATTTTATGCAGAGGGAGCCACACATACACCATGCATATTTTTGGTGAATGTTTGTGCACTGATAATCAAGAAATGTCTTTTTTATCTTGAAGAAGTTTATGAATGATTTTTTTTTGTTTCCCCTTCCCTTTTATCACTTGATGCAAGTTCTTCCCAATTCCTAAGAAAAAACAATGTATTGGCTGTAAATTCAAAATTCTTTCTACCATTGTGTTTCGTATACAATTCGTGGCCTTTATATTTCCGCTTCAGTCTTCCATTAATGGGAGAGTTCTGCAACTTCTTCAGCGCCGAATCATGACCATTGTCATCATCTCACGTCACAGAGAAAATTGGTCCAGAGAAATTCTGGGAAGAATTTCTCTGGACCAACCCTAATAAAATTTAGTTCAAAAATCAAAGAATTTCTCTGGTTTCAACCTAGAGAAAATTCAATTCAAAAACCAGAGAATTTCTCTGGTTTCAACTTCAAATGAAAAAAAAAAAATTCAATTCACAATTTGGAACCTGGAATGCTTAATTTGAAACCCAGAGACTTTCTCTGGACTAGCATTGCTATTGCTTGTGGTGAACCCAACACAACTGCAATTGTTCCAGCACTTTTCCATACAATCGCTAATGCTTAAGCCAGAATTATCGTCACGGTCACTGGATTCGGCCGAGTTGGAAGTGAAGGCTCGGAGCAATAATGAGATGAAAATGACTTTTACTTGACTACTTTGCCTCTTGTAGAACACAGAGATGCTGAGGTTTTGAACTCCAGGTTTATCTTCTTGTTCGACATCTTCATCAACCTCTATATCAGTAACTAAACAGCACAAATGCTGCACAAACTTTATTACCAAGAAACAACAACAATACCAAAAGCATACATATACAAGAACACATCATTTGTGTAGTTGACAGATATAATACAAGCTGTAGAAGGGGAAATTGAATCAATTAGACTCAACTAGTCAGAGAAAATTCGATCTAGAGACTCTAGACGAATTTTCTCTGGACTTCACAGAGAAATTCTAGTTTACAGAGATTTTCTCTGGTCCAATTTTCTCTGAACTTCACATTTCACAGAGAATTTCTCTGGTCCAATTTTCTCTGAACTTCACATTTCACAGAGAATTTCTCTGGTCGAATTTTCTCTGGACATCACAGAGAAATTCCTCTTCCATTTCTTGTTCTTTTGCATCTTGCTTCCCAGATTGATCATCACACTTGTTCATTGTAAGGTGCAAATCTAAAGCATTAGGGACAGAAGAGTAGGGAAAGTGTATGAAATAGACTGTAAAAGCTTGACGGAATAGTATGGAAAACAGGGGATGACGAATTAAAATGAAATTGAAGGGGTTCAAGAACTTGAAACCCTAGAATGAGAAAGTGTATGAAAGAGGAGGAGGAAGAGGAACCTCGTTGATTATCGCCCTACATGTCCACAATTCCACTTCTTGGAGACCAATTAAGCATTCGACGAACGATGAGAATGATGATTCATCGTCGATTGCATAGCAGCTTCGCAATTGGAGTTTCTTGAGCTGTTTACAACTCCTCCAGAGCCAACTGAGGCCGTAATCGCAGTGTTGAATCCCGGACAAACCTAGGGTTTCTAATTGAAGTTTGGTTTCGGAGTTTCCGATCATTGAATCGGTCAAATTGAGTTTGTGTAAATCGAATTGTCTAGTGTTGAAGACGATCGAGAGGTCTTTCAGTGAGTGGAAAGAGATGAGCCAGTGAAACTTTCATCTGATATATGTTTAGGGACCTTAGACATCAAAAAATAATTTTGTGGATCTCTTCCATTACGAAAAGTGGAAGAGGGACCCTAGACCGATTTTCCCTAGATTTTTATTAGGATGCATGAGATCGGACTGGACGGTAATGTTCAGTCTGTGGGAGTCTATTACGAGTCCCGTTTTGATAATCTGAACCGTTCAATGTGTAAAATTTATCAAGTACTATATGTTTTTAAAAAATCACGTTGATCGAACATCGATAGCTATGTGATCAAATCAGTTTTGTTTTATAAAAAAAAAAAATAGACCGCGAACAAATTAACGACTGACAAAAAAACTGAACCAATGAGATAGCTATTAATATCCGATCAACATGACTTTTTACAGACATATAGTACTCGACGAGTTCTACACATTAAATTGTTCGGATTACTAAAACGGGACCCGTGGTGGGCCCCAATGGGTCGAACAGCACCATCCATTCCGATCTCGGGTTGGAGGCAAGCTGCTCCCTTTTTATTAACATATATCCTTAAGACACATTAAAAATTTTAAAAAAATTATATATGAAAGAGTCTAATCTTTTTAAGACACATTAACAAAATCCTTTTTTAATATACTTTTACTAAAAGAATCAACGCAATTTTTGATTTGAGACATATTAACAAAATCTTTTTTCAATATACTTTTACTAAGATCTCGTGTGTCGAGTGATTTTTTTTGCCAAAAAATTAAAAAGTAACTAAAAAAATTAAAAAACTAATAACTTATACCAAAAAGTCAAAGATTCTATTTTCTCTCTATTTTTTGTACATTTTTTCGTAAAAATTCAAAAAGTCATCCCATACATACTAGTTTTTTTTACATCATATTTTAGCCCAAAAACTAAAAAATTACTAAAAAAGTTTATTCCCAAACGAAGCCAAAAAGAATCAACACAATCTTTGATTTGAACATGACAAGCATATTAATCTAAGTCTCATGTTTTTACTAGAAAACTCAAAAAAATAGCTAAAACAATAAATTAAGGGCATAGTCGAGTTAGGAATTTTGTCTTCTCCCCACACTCTTAAGTCTCGTGTTCATAACCGACGGGAGAGAGACTAACACGAGCTAGCCTTCAACCAGATCTCTGATCTTAAAGTATCGATTTTCTTTTCAATATATATATATATATATATCAATAATGATTGAGACTTTTTTTTTTAGAAATTTCCACAATCTTTTTTGAATCTCAACTATTGATAATATAAATTTCACACATATATGAGTAAATCTCACACATATATTAATGACAGAGATTCAAAAAAGATTATGGAAAGAGAGCCACAAACATTTTTCCAATATATATATAATATATGGATAGATATGTTTGTTGACACATAAAAGGCTGCTTTAAGTGACTGCAGAATAAACTAAAGCACAAAGTCAAGATCTGTAAACAGAACTCATGAACTTCTCATGCAGTTAATTCCATAATTTTTGAAATTTTAGGCCAAAAATCTTCTCTCTCTCTCTCCCTCCTCTGCACATCTGCCCATTAAACAATCAAAATGGCAGATTCCCAATCATCCCCTCCACTCCATAGCAAACACCCATAATTGCACCCAACAATCAACAATCACTTTTTTTTTATTTGCCCACCCCCCCAAAAAAAAATCCTCTTCATCACATACATACCAACCTCAACTTCCTCTCCTCCAACTTTCAATTCACACACTATCTATCAATCTCCATCACAACCCTTTTCTCTTTCCACCACCACAACCATCTTTTTCCCACAACCCATTATGAACAACCACCACCCTTCTTCCTCCACCACTTCCACCACCACCACCACCTCTGTCAATGGCTTCTACAACTTCCTCACCCGAGGCCTCGAGGATCTTCACTCCACCTTCCCCTCCTCCTCCTGCAATTCCATGTCTCTCCATTTTCTCCAACACGTTCTCTCTTTGCTCCGGTCCTTCCATTCTGAACTTACTATTTTAGTCCAGAAGCTCAGATTACCTGTAGGAGAGAAATGGCTCGACGAGTACATGGATGAGAGCTCGAGGCTTTGGGAAGCTTGTCATGTTCTCAAAGCCGGGTTATCCAACATGGAAGGTTTTTACTCTGCTGGTTCTAATGTAGCATCCTCCATTGATGACCAGATGATTACTCCACAACGTTCCCGCCAGGTTAAACACACCTTCTCAAGCTTGTTCCATTCCATTCCAACTATGTCAATGAATTAACTTTGATTTGACCTAATAGAAACTAGCATCATGGTTTATTTTGTACACAAAATGAATTAGCTTTAGTAGTGGCATTGCATGCTTTTAAACATCATATCATATAAAATATTTGTACAAAATTTGTCACCAAAATAATGTGACAATGGTATTTCTATAATTGAATATTATTTAAATGACCACTTTGTTTTAGAGTGATAAGTCCTATTGATATTTTTATAATTGAATATTATTTAAATGACCACTTTGTTTTAAAGTAATTAGTCTTAATATAACCGTGTTATTCTGTATACAAATTTTATTTAGTACTCATAAACTTTAATTTGACCAAATAGGAATTAGTATCATGGCGGATTTTTGTGTTCAACAATGATATATAGCCAGTTTTAACTCGTAATCAACAATGTCTTGTTCCAACTATGTGAATCAATTAACTTTAATTTGACAAAATAGAATAACAATGAAGATATATAGCTAGTTTAACTCTTTTTGTACAGGTTATTCGGTTGATCACCGGTTGCCGAAGAGAAGCAGTTGGATTAGAAGAAGAGAACAGGAACTTGATGGAAACAAGAATTCAACCATTGTCTCTAAAATTTGATGGGAATGTCTCCATAGAATCCAGGTTCAATGCCTTCAATGGCTTTCGAGGCGTGCTCTATGCAATGAGGAATGTGAGCTCATTGCTCTTGATGATCTTGTTCAATGGACTTGTCTATTTTTGGCCTCAAATAAACTTCTTCCATGGAGATTGTGAGGGACAGATGGTTTTTGGCTCGGCTTTCATGGTCTCAGCTGCCAGGTTACACCAAAGAGTGGTGGCGGAGATGAGTCAGATGATCAATGGGAACACGGGGATTGTGCTTTGTGAGTTCAGAAGGGCGCGAATCGCCATTGAAGAGATGAGAGAGGAATTGGAGAGAGTTGTGGAGTATGGGAGAGAAAGGGATGATGTTCATGACAAGGTTGAGGAATTGAGGACTGGCTTTGGAGTGTTGAAGTGTGGGGTTGAGAATTTAATTATGCAGCTTGATGACTTCTTTGATGAAATAGTAGAAGTGAGGAAGAAGCTTTTGGACATGTGCACACATGGGTAGAGAGAGATGGGAGTTCAAACTTTGCAAAAAAAAGTCTAATTGTACGGAAAGAACTGGATACAGAATACAAAAATGTGGGATAATATAATTATAATTATAGATGCGAATAAATGTTTATTCACATTTATGTATTTTGTGTCCCGTTCTTTCTATACACGTAACATAGTTGTGTATTATGTGAAGGTACAATGCAATCTGTTCAAATGAGGTGAGTCCTACCAATATGTGTGGATAAGAAATTTGTGTCTGATTCTGTAAATGAATTCAGTACACATAGTAGGATTGATGAAAAAATCGGTTGTTAGTTTAGACATCTTTATCTATATTGTTCTTTTTAGGAAGAATTACACCAATAGTCATTGTGATTTGTTTTATTTTGGCAATTCAGTTCTTATAGTTCTAATTTGGTAGATTGCATCCTTCAAATTTTCATCTAGAATCAAATTAGTCCAATTGAAAATATTACTATAGAAATTGGACTGAAATCAAAGATAAATTAGTCTATTTACTATTATCAAAGTAATTGAGTGATTGACGTCTAATGTGAAACGGTCCATTCTCTGTTAAATGAACTATTTTACCATTAATTTTGATTAAATTTCTTGACAAATCTTATTAATTAAACTAAATTGACAGTATAATTGATACAATGAAAATTACACAGATCAAATTAACACAAACAAATAACAAGACTACAAATATAATTTTTCCTTTTCTTTTACTATATGTTTACAGTTCCTTCTTCTTCTTGAAGGCATTTTGTTTTGTAGCTCAAATTCAACTGATTTGAAGCTCTTAAGGGGAGGTTTCCTGAGAAAACCAAACAAGGAAAATTTGGAAGGAAAGAGAATGTGATTCTTTCCTTTGAAGAAAAGAAAGATTATTATGTCTTATATAAAGAGAGGGGAAATAAAAGAAGAATATATATATATATATATATATATAATAGACAGAGACAGCTTCAATAGAAAGCAAAAATTTTCCCAACCCAAAGGACAGATTCTTCCTATAATGTGCACATGAAAGAGAAATTGATTCTTCTTGTTTTGCACACAAAGACTTATAAGTCACAAACAAGCTAAATATTATATATATATATATATGAAACATATATGAGATTGATAAGAATACTTATCTGGTATCTCTTGTTAAAGATTTGGATAAATTCCAATCACCTCTTTTACGATTAAATTTGAAAAAATTATAATTAATCTCACATTTTTAATATAATTATACTGAAATTAATGCAAATAATGAATAACATTAAAATAAATAAAGATAAATATAAATTTTAATAAATAAGAAATAATATCATTTTTTTTTATTCACAGGACTAATGTATTATTAATAAAATTGGACTTAATTGCTACGTAAATTAAATTAAAAGTGCGAGGCTAATTCTTTTTTTTTTTTTTTTTTTAAACTTCTAGGTAAGTGTAATAATGAACAATATATATTGATTAATTAGTCAAAACTCTTGCAACTCACTTAGGAAGTCAAAGATTTAAGTTTTGCTATAGACAAATTTACTATGGGTAAATTACGTTGGCACCTCCTTGATATTTCTATTTAATATAAATTTTTTTTTATATTTGAAAAATTATATTTTTTTTTCTGAGATTTGTACCCTCATTACAAATTATTCCCTAGATTTCTGATATCATGCCCTAAAATTTTTAAATGACCATCTTGCCCTTTTTCCTACCATTTCTTATTCCTATCATCATGATACATTCTACAACTTTTTAATACTAAATTCTATCTGAACATATTCTTATTGAGTGATAATATACAAATATAAATTTTATATAGAATTTTCAAATACAATGATATGGCTTAATGGTGACCTTTCACTTTAAAATAAAACACCCATAAATAATGTAATACCCCAAATGTTTAATTAACACCATGTTAATAAGTTGCGATTCCAATCCTAAGCATCCGGGAGTTGGGTCGTGACAAATATGATTTATATTCAGAACAATATCACTATCACAACATTTTTATGATTTTTTTGTATAAATTTTTATATATGAATATAATTTTTCATTTTTATTTCCACCATTATATCTAGATCAATTTAATCTAGAGATATTTAAAAAGTATAAAACTTGTACAAAAAAAAAAAAAAAAATTCATTGTGTACAAAATAAGATAATGTATTGGATTTTTGTATTTTTTTAATTTTTTTTATATTTGGTGAATTTAAAAAAAATCACAAAATATTATACTTTTTAAGTACATCCAAATTAGGTGTATCTAAAAAATAAAAATTGCTTAAAATATTAAAAAAAATTCAGTAAAAATAAAAAAAAAATGAAAAAAAAAACTCAATTTTTTGTGTGAGTTAAACCAAATAAGATGATTGTTATTTCTCTTGAAATGACATGAACAAAATATCTATATTATTTTATTATTTTATATGTATAAAGACTAAGGGTCAAATATGTCATTTTAATCTGATAGGAGGGTAAGTGTAATTTTTCAAATGTGATGAAGGGATCTGTATTAAATAGAAACTTCAGGGGTGTCAGTGTAACTTACCCATTTACTGTCTCCAATGTACCCAAAAATATTTTTTCTAGATCCTTTTTCTTTTGATTCAATAGAGAAATTTGGCAACAAAAACCTGGAAAATCCCCTCCTTTAATTTTTCAAATTTTTATTTATGCAATTCCTGTAATTTCATGCATGAAAAGATACAGCAAAAAAAGTTTATGCTAGGTCCAATTCTTAAAGTTGATCCCAAAAACAGAAAAATATATATAGAACATCTAAAGACACGACAGTTATTCAAGAATCCATAAAAGGAAACTGGAAAAAGAATAAATAAATAGAATTCCATATTTATAAAAAAAAAAAAGTAACTTCACCAAACAAGGTTTAAGACAAAACCAACAAATGTTAGATATATATAGCAAAGCTAGCTTCCATGGAAGGTTTCATTTTCTCACACAGACAAAAGATGCTTCTCATGTCAAGTAAAAAAGAAGATGATAATTATATCAAATTAATTTTCAATGAGTTGATAAAATTAGAGAAAACTTTTCAATTTTGTTTTTTGGGTGATAGGCAATTTTTGTTTTAAGTTACCCAACTTAGGTTGTTTAATTCATATTGATCTCAACTTAATAGATTGGAAGTCAAGTAATTAACTTGGATGGCATGCTTGTAATGCTAAGCCTTTATATATATACATAGGTTCACTAATTTGAAGAAATTAGACTTATTCAAATATGGCATTAAATTTTACAATTTACACAAGTGGAGCATTAAACAGAAGAGATAATGATTTGTAAACAGAAAGCTTATACACAAAATAGTGTTAGAATTATGTCCTTTAGGATCCGACCAAAAAACGAAATGATTGATGGGTTTTTAATAAATCTTGTGAGAGCCTAAAATGATGAAGTAAAATCTTTGGCACAAGTTTTCTTCATCATTAAATTGTGACAACCGACCTTGAGAGGATAAAAAGTGGGAGTAACCTTGGGCAGTCTAATTTATACATGCATAATAAGGCAATTGAAGAGATACAAAAAAAAAAAAAAAAAAAAAAATTCTCTAATTTAGCCACTCTTCAATTTTTGGTTTTAAAAAAGGAACTGGCTTCTCTCCAATTTTAAATCGGATTGAAGAATGCTGTTGAGTTTGTGGGGGCTTATCACAAATCCCGCTTCGATAATCCGAATCATTCAATGTGTAGAACTCGTCGAATACCATGTGTCTATGAAAAATCACGTTGATCAGAGATCGATAGTTACGTGATCAAATCAGTTTTGTATAAAAAAAAAAAAATAGACGGTAAAAAAATAAACGATTGACATAAATCTAATCCAATGAAATAGCTATCGATATCTTATCAACGTGATTTTTTACAGACATATAGTATTCGACGAGTTAGAGCATTTCCAATGGTAGTAGGCATTTTACCTATCTAAATATTACTATAAAGTATATATTTTATTTTGCCTATCAACTGTTTTATGTTTTTACTCCAACCATGCTCTTTATTTTAGCTATTAATCCAAATACTATTAATTTTATAGAATGCCACGTCAACAACAAAGATGGAGGGAAATGATCCTAATGATTGAATACATTTTGCCTAGCGTTGAAGGCTAGCTACATGTAGCTAATGAATATGAGTTGAGCCAAAATGCCTAATCATATGCCTAGTGCGTTGGAATTGAAAAAAGTGAATCACACTAGGCATTTTAACTAACAAGTATTATATGCCTAGTGCATTGGAGATGCTCTTATACACATTAAGCAGTTCAGATTATCAAAACAGGACTTATGACAGGCCTCTACGAGCCCAACAATACTCTCTAATCTGATTTGGGACTAGAGAGAAGTCAGTTCCTTAAAAAATCTCTAATCTTTGCTAGGGAAGCCTCATATTAACACACTCACTGACCTCCTTAGAAGGCTCCTTATAATAAGTAAAGAGTAAATGATGTTTTGAGAAAATTGTTAAAAGTTATTTTTTTATTTTTTTTTATTTTTTTGTGAGAAGGAAAAGTGAATTACAAGCTGAAAAGTAATTTTTAGCTCACTTCTCAAAATAGGCCTAAAAATACAAGACACTTTTTAATTTACACATACAAATAAGAATTAAACAAAAATAAATTGTAGATGTGATGTGACGATTGTCAATTATAATTATGTTTTTTTTTTTTCTGGTTTTTCTTGTACCTTCAAAGGAAGAAAAAGTAATATGATATTGGAGGGATTGTTTTCCAACTATTATAAATATAAATCTTTTTTGCACTTTCACATGAGATTCTTTTTGAGTTGTGATAGTAAATGACTAATCATTCCAGTTGTGAAACAATGATGGAAAAGTTGTCTATAGAACGATATGGGTAAGAGAGGGAGAGAGAGAGAACAGATGTGAGATTCCTGGGCTTGCTTTTTGCAAACATTTCAAAAGAGCAATTTTCCTTTTCTCTTTGGAAGAATTTGTCTGTTCCTGTTTGGCTTCTGTGAAATTTCAAAGTAAATGGTGATTGTTCTGTTGTTATTTTTCAGATAAATTACAATTTGTACATCTAAAGTAATACCCAATTCTCAGTTTGGCCCTCAAGCTTTTAGGTTTTCTCAATTTTGTCCTTAAACTGTTACAGTCCGTTTGGATGGATGTGATTATCAAATCACGGGATTTGAGATAAAAAAAAATATATATATCCAAAAATTAACTATTATGGGTGGATAGAAAAATCATAAAAGAAGATAAAATATTTCTAGCTAAAAGATCATTCTTAGCATGATTTCAAATAATTTCTTTTATACAATTATTTCAAATATGATAAAGCTATTTAATTAAATCTTAAAATTCATAAGTAATTATTAAATCTAAATTTGAGTTATTCTCTTTAAATAATTAATACCAAATCCAGGGATTTTAAATCCACATCAATCCAAACGGACTCTTAAATTTTTATCAATGTGATTCAGTTGGTAACTAAATTCTCTAGTGGAAATTGCTATGCGGCACTGAACCAAAAGGGTCTAAGCGAAAAAAGATATAATTTGAAAGGGCAAAATGGAAAAGCGAAATATTTTAGGTTCCAAAATGAGAAAAGTCTCGACGCTAAGCATCATCATCAGGTCGGGCTACGCCAAGTTGGCCTGCGATAATAATGCTCAAGCCCACCTGTGAGCTAAGCCCAAGGGGCATTTTTTTGGTAGGCTCAGGTTGGGTTGGACCACGGGCCAAAAAACTTGATTTGAAAAATGGGTTAATTTTTTGATTTTTTGGTTTTTTTTGCTATTTTAACTTAGGGTTAAAAAGTTTGATTTGGGAAGGACTTTTGAATTTTTTGACTTTTTTGACTTTTTTGTGAGAGAAAGAATGTAATAATTATGGGTTAGATGTGATGTTTTATCTTATTTGGTAAAAAAATCTATTTTATTTTTTGTGGTTATTTAAGCTAAAAAACCTTCAAACCCACTTCCTAAACATGCACTTAAGTCCAACCCCAGCAAGCTTGGCCCAAATGGGCTAAGTAGGCCAACATGTCATCACATAAGCCAATGGGCCAAGCTCACAGGCTGATAGGGACGGATCTAAGATTACCACTATGGAAGTCTAAAGTATGTTTGGGAGTACAAATTCTTATAATTTTTAATTATTTTGAAATTTCTAATATAATATGATATTTTTAAAATTTTTAAAGGTGCGGTCGCTTCCTCCATAACCCCACTAGATCCATTCTTGCAAATTGGCCTACACGCTTAATCCAATGGGTCAAGATTTAAGTCTTATTTATTTATTTATTTTTCTTTCTATTTTATTTTATTTTTTCATAAATTTTTTATGGACAAACGAGCTAGACTCAAGGGTGGGCCTGTCCACCTTAGACTCGAGCACAAGCCGGGCTTGCCTAGACCAAGCTGTAGGTGTTTCGGCCAAATGATGTGGCTTGCTCATTCCATGAGATGTTTTTCTCTAAAAAATTGAACGACAGTTATCAACCGGATCACAGTGAATAAAATTTACTAATTGATGGACCAAATTAAAAAACTTCATAGTTCAATAGTCAAATTGAGAATTAGACAAACTTTAAGGTGTAAAATGGAAATTTTCAACTTTTATTTCCATATTGATTCAAAGTTTTTAAGAAGTCCTCTACACATATGAGTATAAATGATGAACACAATGCCCTGACATATATATTCTGATCTGAGGTTCCCCAGTGCTTTTTTTTAATTTTTTATGTTTTAGCCTTCAGAACCCTAGCCTGGTTCTTTTCATGATTCATTACAGCTTTATTTGTTCTTTGAGATGTATACAAGGACATACACACATTATATTATATGCAATGATTACCAATAGACACTCATAATTAGAGGAATATAATGATCATCTCTCTGTTGTCATATCTAAAGTTTCACAATAGTAACCATACTGAACAATGGGTTTTGTTCAAAAAATAATAATAATAACAATATAATAATAATAACAATATAGTAGGGATTGTTAACTCTAAAAGTATAACTTTAAATAAAATCTTATTAAGCTAATAGCTCTCAAAAAAATATAAGACTAAAACATCACATTATAGTGAGGTTCATCCCCTATCAAAATTATTAGAGCTCACAAATTAGAATTACAAAATATTTTTGAATAACAATAATAGATAATTGTAAGGAAAAAATTCCTTGTGTGAGGGAGAGCAAGATAATTATTGAATTATTTGGGAAGACGGTAAAAAGTAGTTTTTTGACTTTTTGATTTTTAACTAAATTTTTGACTTTTTTAGACAAGTGATTTGAGAAGTTGATAAAAAGTTATTTTTGACTTTTTTGATTAATATTTGTTTATGATATCAAATCACAGTAAAATGATCAAACTACCCATTCAATTTAAAATATTTATAATTTCACTCATGTAACACATTTTCACCCATAAGGCTGAAAGCCAACTTTCTAAATGTCTTTAAATACAAAAAAGTCAACTTTTGACTTTTGCTACAAACACATAAACGTGGCTAAAAGCCAAGTACCCAAAAGAGGCCTATGTGTGAGTCTTAGGGGTCTTTTGGAAAGCAAAAAAAAAAAAAAAAAGAGCTAACTTTTAACTTTTTATCCATTTTAAATCACATCACCTCTTACATTTTTATTCACAAAAAAATAAAAAAAATTAAAAAATTAATTTTTTATCAATTTTTCAAAACACCAATCAATACACCTGTACAAGCATAATTTGTAGTTGATTTTTGGACGGAGAAGATTTCGACAATCAAAGTAGTGATGTGTGCTTGATTTTCAAAGAAATGAAATAAGAATTTTGTATTGATATTCAAGATTTACTCATATTTCCTTTCATCTTCCTCCTTCTCTTTTTATACAGTCTTGTAGTATTATTTGTACGTGTCTCTTACAAAATATTTATTTGAAAATGAGTTATTTTAGCACTTGTAAATTTTTACACGATCTTGTCGGCTACCACCCAGCATCAAATCACCTCTCATTGATGAAATGACTACTTCCATCAACTCATCCCTAATGTCATATGTTTGGGATTTTTATTGTTCCTATCCCAACAAATTTAGTTGGCACATCTTTCTCAACCGAGTTGACCCATATTTTGTTCAGCTGGTTCCCTCATTTTATCAATTTGGACCCTTACCCTGGTTTGCTCACTACATTTCCCACCACAACGACTATTAAAATATATTTTTTCATAGATAGTAACAACCAAAAAGATGAAAGAAATTCAAGAAAATAAGAACATATTTTCTAAAAATTGTGTCAACTAACAAACATGGAGATAATGAACCAGAAGCATCATCATCAATGAAGACAGTAGATGATGATTTTGGAGTAGAACAACTGGCATCCCCCATCCCTTTCAAACCAATTATTGCATTCCATGGGGGAGGAGGCAGACAACACTGCTTTCTCACTATCAATAAACTAAAATAAAATAAAAAATTGCCCAAACTACAAAGTTTCTTCTTTTTATGAAACTGTTTGTATGTCCTTTTTATTCCCTTATTTATCTCTTTTTATCTTTTAATGGTTGATGTTTCAGTCTCCCCCTGCTTACAATCTTCTGGTTAGGAATCAATAAGCCACAAAAGAGAAGTATAAGACTTTTTTGCTATTGTTTTTGTTTTAAAAAAAAAACATCATTTCTAATTTTTGTATGATCACATATACAGTTTCAAAAAAATTGAAAATAAGTATTGTACGAGAGCCAAATGTCCGACATTGTCCGTACTCACTTAGAGAGAGAAAAGAGAGGAGACAAAGTGAAAGTTAAATCTGACCAAAAAGATGTTTTTTTCCATGTATGGAGGCGTAGCTTCGTTTATATATTTTCTGCGCACGCTTTTGCGCCCATTCCTCTTGCGACGCGTGGACCTGCTCTCCTCTCACATTTTCCCACGTGTTGTCGCTAATATAGCTAAACACCACCGAACGAAACTGTCAAATAGTTGGCGCGTATGAACAGTGAGATCTCCTCTGTGCAGACTCACAACCCCACAATACTCCCCACTGAGTTACACTTAGCGCGGCGCCACGCCGTCACCTCACGCCCGCGCTACTTGTTCGATTTCATCGATGGTTCCATATCATGGCTCGACTGAGCTTCTTAGCCACAACCGAGCTCTTACTCGGTTTATCCTGATGTTTTGAGGACTAATCTCGTCCAACCTTGTAGAGTGCGCATCGGGTTCGGACCGGCAATTTATAATTGCTCCAAATCAACCGGACTAAATCCTCGATCCAGTGTGTGTCCAACGCCTGACCGAGTAAGGGCTCTTGACTCCGGCTCAAACCGGCTTAGCCCAATATTAGGCCGCGAACCTCCCTCTCAATTGCCTCTTAATTCCGTCTATGTTAGCGTGACCGGGATTAACTTCTCCGGACGAGATCATCCATCTGCTCGGTCATCTACCTCAATTTATTCGCCGAGCTAACTTTCACACTCGGCCTCATGACTTGCTCAGTTGGAACTTCGACTTTTTTGCTTGTCCTTTCAAGACTGTCACCGGTCTTATCACAAACACGTGTCCTCTGTTCATTGGCCTCGTGCAGCCAACCCAACTGCCCACACCGTCTCTCCAGTTTTAAATTTTGGCGCCTCTTCTCCTCTTGTACATACGCCGTATGCCCCTTCACATTTCTTCTTCTGTTGTTCATCTTCTTTCTCAGACGACCCAAAAATCCTGAGCTACAGTGTGACTACCCCCGTTCTCTGCGTTTCTAGCCCACATCGAAGCATTTCTCTGGGGGATTTGGCCTCGCTGTTACCACGTGCAAGCATCTCTTCGTATGGAATTTCGATTCTCGCCCCAACCCGTAAGTCTATCGAACTCCCTTTGTTGTTTTTAACTATTTTTCATGTTCTTGGGCTTGTCATGTTCTTAAACTCAACTCCCATAGATGAGTTTAGGGTGTGATAATCAGTAGGTCTCGTGTCTTCGAATGAAGGTAGGCTAGGGTTCTTTTCCATTGTGATCGTAAAAGCTGTCTTTGCCCCTTCGTCCCGACACTGTTCATCTTCTTCTGGAAGAACATGTAAGGATCTGGGACTGACCGGGCTACAAACCTTCGTTTAATCCAAAATCATAAGTGAACCGAGCAAGTTCCATGTTTATAGAACTTAGGTGAGAATCTGGGTCGCTCAACCGGGCTAATATCTGGTTCGCTTGAGCGACCGAGCTGTGATAACCATTGAGACCGAGGTGCTGTTGAGCCAAAAGTGACCGAGCTGAAGTCGAGCTGGTTTGCGCGACAACGCTATTATGTACACTTGGTTTTTAACTGCAGAGTCCTAAGAGACTAGACACACCAACACAAGGGCTCTCAAAGACCGAGCAGCCATCATGCAAAAATTTTACAAACTTAACACTGTCGGCCTCCTATGGGGCGCTATCGCTTCCTTGTTAATATACCAGGTGTGTTGGCCGCGTTCCAAGAAGAGTACGGTATTCCGGCCGATGTGTATCTAGAGCTCGGTGAGGAGGATATAAACCCATGGGGTAGACTGGAATCCTGCCCCTTCACCGTGCTAAGCATAGTCGAAGGAGGGTTACGCTTCTCTGTGCAACCCTTGATCTGCGAGTTCCTAAGACACACCGGGCTTGCTCCAACATAAGTATCCACTAACACTTTCAAAATCATAAACAGCGTGGCCGAGTTAAACCACCGGCTTGGTTTAAATTTGGGTCTAGCCGAGATCTTGCGTTAATACACGCTCGGTCAAACAAAAGATGGTTTCAACTATTATTTGAAAATAAGACCGGGCAGAGAGCAATTTGTGACCGACACGCCGGACAAGGACATGCATGATGACGATTACTTTTGGGTTTCCGGTAACTACGAAATACATCAGCAAGAACTTCGGTTCTTCTTGTAAGCCCATCTTTTGACTGATTTACTCTGTCAATATTAATTATGTCGAGCTAATTGTCTCCTTTTTGCAGCTATTGAAGAGTTACAAGCCAACTACCAATATCCGAACGAAGAGGCGATCAAGGTCGCATTGAGATACCGACACCGAGATTGCCACGAGCTTCTTGGTTACGTTCCGACTTATTGTTATTCAGCTCCCTGCAAGAGCAAGGCTACAGACTTTCTCCGAGCTCCTTCTCCAACGTTTAACCAAACTTTGCTAGACGTGCACCTAATACGACTAATCGATGAGGAAGAGATGGCAAAGAAGAGCCAGATTAAGAACCTAATTACTGCCATTTCTACCGAGCTTCCGAGCATGTCACCACCTGCTCCTGTCGTCGGCCAAAGCTAAAGGACCGTGATTTCCTTGGCCTCCACGGCCATTCCATCTGCTGATTCTCGTTGTGTTGGCAAGCGGACCCGGTTGTAGACGTCCCCCGAACACCCTGGGAGGAACGAGTCCCCCGTTCCGTTCGATATTGGGCTCACTACAGTTCAGGACTCTCAAATTGTCACGGTTCTAAGTCTGAACCAAATAGTCCAAATCCGGCAAATCGTTTTGAGAAAACAGATTTTTGAAAGAAGTGCCAAACATGGACTGCTTTGCCAGATACAGAGCCGCCACCTAAATATTTTGTTTTTGGGAAATTTAGGAAACCCTGACTCGTTTGCCTAAGGCCACGTGTCCGTCATCACCAAAGTTGCCTCGGCTCGAGAACTTGGGTACAATTAGGGAAGGTCACTTCGTGAGCACCTCCGCTCGCCCGATCAAAGATCGGCCTCTACTAACCATGATATCTATTTTTGAAAACATTATGTGTTCTTCTTCCAGTTATTAGCCTAGATTTACTATGTGATACGCATAGCATACAAGTATAGGCTGGATCGTATGAATTGGAACAAAACATTTCGTGTTTGTTTGTTTGAAATGGTTTGATGGTGCTACTCGCAAGTAGGCTAAGACGTGGATTTGCCACCCTCTGGTGGGCTTAGAAAACATGATTTTGCCACTATCTAGTGGGCTTAAAACACACATTTGATGAATTGTTCAAATCCAAATAACCCAACCTTCACTCACAGGCATTCAGGCAGATATATCACATAAGCAATTAGCCTCATGGTAAGCATGCTATTCATGGCAGTCACTCACACGCATGCAAGGATGCTAAAGCATAAAAACTTACCGAGTACTCCAAGCCAAAACAGAAACCAATTAGAAATCCATGCATGATCCTAATTATACGGAGATGCCTAATGCAACACATGCAAAAATGCAACTATAGTAGGCTCGGCTATTCTAAACATGGCATATGAAATGCTACAGCTAACATGTATTCAACTTGGAATTGAAATACAAATGCAGTTAGTATGATGCGCCGAGCCTGGTGCATGCAAAACAAATGAATGAATGCAAACATGCTACAATACTGTATGCTAATTGAAACATGCCCTAATCTAACCATCATAAGCGGGTAAATAAAAGGGAGAAAGACGTAGGGTTGGAAGACATACATCACACGCACGCACACTTATTACAGTTGTGCCCTCGCGCAGAGGGTCCGAATAAAATAATGTACAGTCCCAAATAAATAGTACAGTCCAAATAATTACAAAATCCTAATTAATTAACAAATTAACCTAGGTAAGCTATAAACTAGCATGCAAGCTAGGGACTGCCTCGACGCTGCTTCGGATGATGAATGATGGATGTTCGGGTTGCCTTACGCGGAAATCCCTTGCGATGCCTCAATTAGCCTCTGTTTGCAATTATTCTTGGGATGCGTACCAAGCTCCGGAAGGCTGCTGACTCTTGATTTGCTGTAACAGAGAGCAAGAGAGGGGAATGTCAAAGTATTTTCACATATGTATGCATGACTACCCTTCGGGGAATGTAGTTCTCGATCCTCGTGCCACCAATCACGCATCTCGATGCATGATGGCCGAGGAGTCGAATTGTGCAGCTTAATATGAAATGAATGCACACATGAACACAGCAAAACCTAAACTCCATCATGGATAATCCGAAGTGTCGGTGACTGGGAATTGAGACACGTTCCGTCACTCGAAGTACGAAGCGTCCCTCGTTTCCCGTGCTCGGGCTAACTCCTATCCCAAGAACAATGCAATATGCATGACATGCATGAATGCAACTAATATACAACCTAGCATGCACAATACTATGAAATGGCATACACGGTGCACGAGGTAACATGGCATACACAATGCGCTAACATATAACCTAGCATACGCAATGCTATGAAATAAAATGGCATACACAATGCACAATGGACTTACACCAACATGAGCGGACCTCAGCCACACTCACATAAGAGGCCATGAGATGAAAATGAGACACTCGAGATGCGTGCACGCATGCACGCAAACCGAAGACCGACCCTAAGGCACCAAATGCCACTCTAACAAGACATGGCAAGGCATGAAACATGATATGCAAACATGAAAATTTCAGAAGTGAAATATGATGCAAAACAGCCCCGAATCATGGAAACATGGCACCCGGTGCATGAAATGAAACCGAAACACGAAACTAGGCATATGCATTGGCCTATAGCTATACAAAACATGCATTATTTGAACATGAAATGTGAAGACAGATTCAAGGCAGCCCCAAAAAAAGCATGTTTACAGTTTTAAGCAAGGCCAAACAATGAACACAAATGGGGCTAAGCTAGCATGCGAAAATGGCCCTAAATGTGAGATAAAGAAGCAAGTCATGGCTGCTGGCCTCAAACACGAGAGGTCCTTTCAACAATGTTGAAGAGGGACCTAAAACATGGTATTTTTCAGTTTATGATCAAACCCAAAACAGTGCACAAGCATGCTCAAAATATTATGCAAAACAAGGCCAAAAAGAGAGCTATGACACAAAGTACAAAAAGGATGCCTCAAACAGTAAAAGACCCTTGATGAAACATTAATAGGGGGTCAAAATAAGGCCATTTATAGTTCGGACCAAAGCTCAAAAACAGAAGCATAAGAGGCTAACAAATCATGCAAAAATGGAGCCAAAAGAGAGATACAAAGGAAAGTGGAAAATGAAAAGCCTCAAACAGTGATGAGCCCTTCAACAATGTTGAAGAAGGGCTCAAAATAAGCCACTTTACAGTTTATGACATGCCTCAAAACAATTTATACATAGGCCAAAAATACTACACAAGAAAATGGCATACAAGAGAGGCAATGAAGCAAGTGCAACAAGGAGGCCTCAAACAGTGAGAGACCCTTAAACAAACATGAAAAATAGCTCAAAATAAGCCTTTCTCCAGTTAGGGTCGGAGCCCAAAACAGCAAGCAAGTATGGCTAATGTATTGAACAAAATAAAGCACAAAAAAGGAGAATAGGGACTCACCCTTGAAGACCAATCTTTGACAACTCCTTGGCCTGAGTTTGGTGGCTCCTTAGCTCTGAAAATAGCCCTGAAGCTGCTGGAATGGATGATGGTGATGTGGTGGTGTGGAAATGGTGTAGGGCTTGAGGGTTTGGAGCTTGGAAATATAGAGAGAGAGAGAGATACAAGGCAAGAGGCTTGGGGGAAAATTTTGTAACCCTAAATATGCAGCTGGAAGGCCTGCTATATAGGCAAAAGAGGGGGGGAAAATGGAGGGAAATGAAGCCAAGTTTCCCTCCAAAAGTTGGCCCCCCCGGATACAGAATCTGGGGGGAAAATAAGGGTGTATCTGCACTGTACTTAATGCAAGGATTCTGGCTGGCCAGTTATTGAGACTGTAGGTGGCCGGCCGGCCCTCCCTATGGCCGGCCGGCCAAGGGTCAAAAGGTTCAAGTATGATTAGTGGCCGGCCACCTCAAATTGGTGGCCTCCCATGTGTGCATAACACAATCATGTGGTCAAAAACTGGAGATAGTGAACCAGGAGAGAGAACAACCCACTTTTAGGAGGGGTTCAAAAGGGGCAGAAAGAATTACTGGCTGGCCACCAAATATTGGTGGCCTCCCAGATATGTACATCACAAATATGGGGTTTAGGGTGCAAGAAAATGGCCCAAGGGTGGTCAACATTGGCTTTGAAGTGAGAAAGAACAGGCGATGGAGGGCGATGAAGGGATAAAGTTGGCTGACAGAACAATTACTGGCCTCCCATCCTTCTGCGGCCTTCTTACCAATGAAACAGAGGTCCCTGCCAAAAATAAACTCAAACCGATGCAAAATGAAGGTTCGGGGGCCGAAACGCGCAGCTCGAGGCCGCAAAAACTGACTGTTAGGCATCGGGAGTGATGTTCGACCACGAAGTCGGTCTCTCGGACCACAGTGTCCCTCAAAAGGGAGTAAATAAGATGCATGCCAAAAACTGGAGCAAACGGAGGTGGTTAAGCGGTCCCGAACCGAGGCACACGGCCAACGGCTCCGAAAAATCGGAAACCGGACTCCAAACGGGCAAAACGGCCTACGACCATGAAACGTAGCCTACGGCCACTGAGAGATGATCTACGAGACCTCTCCCTCCCTTCGGGAAGAGAAAACAGAGAAATCGGAGCCTGGTTCGCAAACCGAGGCAAAGCACAAAAGAGTTCGGAAGTCCGGAGGCAAGGCTCGCAGCCGAGACTCTGACACTTCTGAACGAGCACAATATACAATATCACTGAGCGCTCAACTGGTGACATCTGAGTCTCAAGGTCGGTCAAAAATGGGATGTCTACAGTTGCCCCTCTTTGACAGAACTCGAAAGTCATAAGTGACAGGAGTGAATGTCAAAGCCCAGAGACGTCCCATTTTTGACAAGGCCGAAGACTTAGACAAACATACAAAATAACACAGATGTACCCGCAGGCATGCCCGCAGGCAGGGGGCAAGATGCAAAATGATATGCAGGAAGATTTTGATAATTGGACTTATACGCTACGCGAAGCCGGTTTGAAAATTGGACTTATACACTACGCGAAGCCGGTTTGATAATTGGACTTATACGCTATGCGAAGCCGATTTGAAAATTGGACTTACACGCTACGCGAAGCCAGTTTGATAATTGGACTTATACGCTACGCGAAGCCGATTTTGATAATTGGACTTATACGCTACGCGAAGCCGGTTTGATAATTGGACTTATACACTACGCGAAGCCGGTTTGATAATTTGAGTTATACGCTACGCGAAGCCGGTTCGAAAATTGAGGATTCATGCAATGCACTGTAATGTAATAACTGAAATGCAATGTAATAGCTAGGAAATGAAGGTACCTCATAGGGGCAATTGGCAATGACTTACCTCATGCTGCTGGGGATCTCCCGCTTCTTCTCAGTTGAACCACAGGTACTACTTTTCTCCCTGACTATGGTTACAACTTTCCCTATTCTCCAACAGGGTGACAGACTAGGTTGGATCAGTATCCAGAATCGAGGCGCATTCACATGCTATCTCAATCTATGGGGCTGCCATACAGATTTCAAGCCGAGGATAGACCCCTGGGTATTTAAACCAGACTTTAGTCTCGGAAATTCCGAACCTTTGCGTTCTGGGCATAAGCCATTCGAACTCTAGTTTCCACCGTCTCAGTTAGTCTCCTAGGAACTCACTGCAAACACAGGCAGGTGGCTATACCAGACCACCAGAAGTCGTTCGGGCACGACAAACACCAAAGGAATTGCACCTTTAGAGGATATAAGGTCTCCTAGACCGGAAAGTGCACAAGACGGTGCGAATAAATGCAAGTGCGATGCGCAAAACAACGCGAATGATGATGCAGGATTTAAGGTCTCCTTAGACCGAAGGATTTAAGGTCTCCTAGACCAGGTGAGTGCACAAGACAGTGCGATACAGGTAAGGTGCGCAAGATAGCGCAAGTATAAATTGCACTAAACAATGCGATGCACAAAATAGCACGGTAAAATGCATGCACAATGCAAGTAAGGGTCACAGCGCAAAATAGTGCGATGAGACGCATGCACGATGCAAGACTTAGCACACAGCATACGACATAGCATTCCATTCAGTTGGCACACAGCTCAACACCATAACACTTTGTTCGTTTGGTCCACCACTCACAACACAATATTCTGTTCATTTGGCACGCAGCTCGAAACACAACACTTTGTTTAATCTCGGCACACAGCTCTTTTGGGCAGACAGTAGATCTCGGGCACACAACGCATTCTTCGGGTACGCAGTTCATTTTTGGGCACACAGCTATTTCTTTGGGCACACAGCTCATTTCCGGGCACACAGCTCGTTTTTCGGGTACATAGCTCCTTCTTCGGGCACACAGCTCATTTTCAGGCACACAGCTCATTTCCCGAGCACACAGCTCGTTTTCGAGCACACAAATCCTTTTCAGGCACACAGCTTATTTTTCGGGCACACAGCTCCTTCTTTGGGCACACAGCTCATTTCCCGTGTACACAGCTCGTTTTCCCGAGCACACAACTCATTTTTCGGGCACACAGCTCTTTTTCAGGCACACAGCTCATTCTTTGGGCACACAGCTCGTTTTCCGAGCACACAGCTCCTTTTCGGGCACACAGCTCCTTCTTTGGGCACACAGCTCATTTCCCGAGCACACAGCTCGTTTTCGGGCACACAGCTCGTTTTCGGACACACAGCTCATTTTTCGGACACACAGCTCCTTCTCCGAGCACGCAGCTCATTTCTTCGGTTTGCATTTTTGAACACACAGCTCAAGCACTTGAATTTCTGAACACGCAGCTCATACTTTTTGTCGTGAACACGCAGCCCACACTTTTTGAAATCTGAATACACGGCTCAAACTTTTGAATTTCTGAACACGCAGCCCAATTTGATTGTGAACACGCAGCACACCCTGATTGAAAGTTGAACACGCAGCCTAAACTCTTGAATTTCTGAACACGCAGCCCAATTTGATTGTGAACACGCAGCACACCCTGATTGAAAGTTGAACACGCAGCCCAAACTTTTGAAATCTAAACGCACAGCCCAAATTTTAAGGTGAACACACAGCACACACTGATTGAAAGTTGAACACGCAGCCCATACT
Source organism: Camellia sinensis (assembly GCF_055761805.1). NCBI lineage: Eukaryota > Viridiplantae > Streptophyta > Magnoliopsida > Ericales > Theaceae > Camellia > Camellia sinensis. The sequence goes on from NC_138962.1 coordinate 54,589,746, forward strand.
TTTGAATTTCTGAACACGCAGCCCAATTTGATTGTGAACACGCAGCACACCCTGATTGAAAGTTGAACACGCAGCCCAAACTTTTGAAATCTGAACACACAACCCAAATTTTAAGGTGACCACACAGCACACACTGATTGAAAGTTGAACACGCAGCCTATACTTTTGAATTTCTGAACACGCAACCCAATTTGATTGTGAACACGCAGCACACCCTGATTGAAAGTTGAACACGCAGCCCAAACTTTTGAATTTCTGAACACGCAGCCCAATTTGATTGTGAACATGCAGCACACACTGATTGAAAGTTGAACACGCAGCCCAAACTTTTGAATTTCTGAACACGCAGCCCAATTTGATTGTGAACACGCAGCACACACTGGTTGATAGTTGAACACGCAGCCCAAACATTGATTTTCTAAACACACAGCCCAATTTGATTGTGAACACGCAGCACATACGGATTGAAAGTTGAACACACAGCCCAAACTTTTGTCGCGAACACGCAGCCAACATTTTCTTAAAATCTGAACACACAGCTCAAACTCTTGCGGTGAACACGCGGCCCATATTTTCTTGAAATCCGAGCACACAGCTCAAACTTGTTGTCGTGAACACACAACCCACAGTTTTTTGAAAGTTGAACACGCAGCCCAAACTTTGAGGTGAACACACAGCACACACTGGTTGAGAGTTGAACACGCAGCTCACTGTCTTTGAAGTCTGAACACGCAGCCCAAATGTTGAGGTAAACACACAGCACACACTAGTTGAGAGTTGAACACGCAGCCCAAACTGTTGAATTTCTGAACACGCAGCCCAAATTTTGAGGTGAACACACAGCACACACTAGTTGAGAGTTGAACACGCAGCTCACTGTCTTTGAAGTCTGAACACGCAAGTCATTTTTTATTGTGAACACACAGCACACACTAGTTGAGAGTTGAACACGCAGCCCAAACTGTTGAATTTCTGAACACGCAGCCCATTTTTGATTGTGAACACGCAGCACACACTTGTTGAAAGTTGAACACGTAGCCCAAACTTTTGAATTTCTGAACACGCAGCCCATTCACTTTACTTTGAACACGCAGCTCATATGCTTCATGTTGAACACGCAGCTCGCACACTTCAATTTTGAACACACAGCTCATATACTTCATGTTGAACACGCAGCTCATACATTCCTCTTCTGAACACGCAGCTCACACACTTCAATTCTGAACACACAGCTCATATACTTCATGTTGAACACGCAGCTCACACATTCCTCTTCTGAACACGCAGCTCATATACTTCATGTTGAACACGCAGTTCACACACTTCAATTCTAAACACACAGCTCATATACTTCATGTTGAACACTCAGCTCACACATTCCTCTTCTGAACACGCAGCTCATATACTTCATGTTGAACACGCAGTTCACACACTTCAATTCTGAACACACAGCTCATATACTTCATGTTGAACACGCAGCTCACACATTCCTCTTCTGAACACGCAGCTCACACACTTCAATTCTGGACACACAGCTCATATACTTCATGTTGAACACGCAGCTCACACATTCCTCTTCTGAACACGCAGCTCATATACTTCATGTTGAACACGCAGTTCACACACTTCAATTCTGAACACACAGCTCATATACTTCATGTTGAACACGCAGCTCATAACATAACACTGCTCAATTTGAACACACTGAGCGCAAGACAATAACACGGCACTCTGAGCGCAAGACAATTTTTTGAAATTAAAAAATGCGTTCTTAACTGGGTATTGAGCTTACGACTGAACACAGCGAAGAAGACTGAACAATGGAAAAGAAAAGGTAAACAACCTAAACGCATCGAGACATACTCGGAACGACTCAAAGCAAGAATCGAGACAAACAAAATAAAAGACACGACACAAAGACGAGAGACCTTTCAGTTCGCGAGGAGCCAGTTTCTCCGGGTATTGTTTCCCACCCTTTCTCATTTGTGATTCTCACATCACTCGGCCCTCAGGTTCTGTTTTTGCTGAAAAAAGCCCTTTTCCTCACTTTTTCTCTCAGCGCACATCTCTCTATTCTTTAATCTCTCATTTTCTATCCCTCCCCTGGGTGGTTGATGGATGAACAGGAAGTTGCGGGCTCACGCCCAACATAATCAGCTCGCGGCTATTTCCTCTAGTGACATCTGTCGATGCGCCAGATGAGGGAATGGAGCATCTCGATCCATGCCAATTCGTGCTTCGCACTTGGCTTGATACTTCGCTGCTTGGAGGATGAGAGAGCTTTCAGCCCTTTGTTGTTAACTTCAGTTATGCCCTTTTCTGGCGGGTGGAGTGTCCTTTCTGGCAAGTAGAGTGCCCTTTTTCTGGCAAATATGTTGACAACGGGGAAAAGACAGAACACCTGACTTAACTTTGCCCTTAGTTCATTATTTTGACCATTTTTGATTTTGACGTTCTGTTAAAACAATTTTGACCAACATAAGAGTTAGATTAACATGCTTGTTCGATTTTTTGATTTAAAATCATGCAAGTTAGGTTATGAGCACTGAAAATTTTCCTTTTGTTTTTTTTGGGTCCAAGAAATGGTCCAGTTTTGAAAAATGGAGTACTTTTCGAGAAGATTAGTCAACCTCAGTAAAAATTCTCAAAAAATATTTTTGCAAACGACCGCTGCTCAACGAGCACGGAACCTACTCTTGAGATGCACAACTTCGGACCCATAGCAATGGAAAATTGCCCCTTGTCTGAAGGACACTGCATGGCAACGAAAAGTTGCCCCTTGTTTGAAATGACACTGCGGCGTTTTGAATGGCAACGGAAAGTTCCCCCTTGTTTGGATAGCACCGCAGCGCATTGTAGTCAGTCCTCAGAGCGACAAACACAACCAGACTCTCAGATACAGAGAAGACAAAGATGACCAGAACCATCGCATGGACACAGTCGATTTGGAAGTGTTTATGGCTGGACTTCATAATGAAATTGTCCACGTATCCCAAACATGGGAATCAAGCCTTACGTAGTTCGGGGTTAAGGTACACTCGGGTATTAACCTCTCCTTTTGCGCTCTAACTTTTGCCAAGGCCACCCTTCCGGGTTTTCAGCCTTGCGAGCTTTGTTCTTTTTTTTTTCTTTCTTTTTTTTTTGATATATTTTTTTGCATTTTTCTTTTTCTTTTCTTTTTGCATTTTTTGTCTCGCTCTAACTTTTGCCTGGGTCGCCCTTTTGGGTTTTCGACCCAGCGAGCCTCTCAAGGGTAAAAGTGTAGCTTTGTCTATGTCAAATGGTTTTGAGATCCTAAAGTCGTCTGAATCCAGGAGAATGACTGTTATTTGCTGACGAAGTGGAAGTCCATCCAATGGGGGCTGAATTTGCCCCTAGTGTTGTGGATAGGAACTCGGCTGTCCTTCAGCAATACTTTCTTCTTTCCTCCCTTCTAGGATTTGGCATTCTTGCCGATCTTCATTGACTTGCGGAATGATCCACCTTTGGCTCTTCGAGCTGTCTGACATTTTTCTGCCCCTAGTTCGAAGGGTGCTTCTGACCTAGCTTCGCAAGCTTCTTTTGATGACATCTGGTCTTCTTGATCTGACTTCCTTGCCTCTTGTTCGAGGGCTGCTTTGAATCTGGCCACACAGGCCTCACATTGTAGTTGACCGTTGAACGTTCTGAATTCGAGTTCAAGGTTTTGAAAGCAGAGGGGTCGAGTCTCGAGGCTGAGAGCGATCCTAAGCTGCACAATCTCAAGAGCGATTCTACACAAGTCTTCACAGGACCGCGCAAAACTTTTTTTGAAATCTTTTAAGAAAGCGACCAGTCGCTCGCGCTGAAGACAATGTAGAACCAATATGGATCAAGCCAGGATCCTTCCCAGTACTCACACTAACAAGCATGATTTCATTCATTAAGGGCTTAGCATACCTCTCTTTCTCTCAATTGATCAAATTTTTACAAAACCCGAGGAATTCCTTCCTCTTCGTTTTCACCGCAGTGTTCAAAAAAAGTTTTAAAAAACTTAGGTCAATGCAATAATTTCAAGGCACAAGAGAGCAGGTGGAATGCACTGCCGTTTCATTCAAATCCCGGCACAACTAGCACACGGCAGAAGCAAACACAAGAGTGCGAAAATCACTGCTATTTCAATCAGAATCTGTTGGCACAACTGGCTTCAAGGCAGAAACAGACTCAAAAGAAAACGAAAAGACAAACATAAAACAAGCAAGTGATGTCCGAGGTAACACCCCCGAAATCACTTGACTCCAACAAAACAGGACTGACTCGATACACCAAGGCAGACCCAAAACAAAAAGACTGACTCTATACAAAACAACAAGACTGACTCAATACCCAAGTTAGAAAGCACAAAAACTGGTGTTTGCATATTGCTCAGAACAGTGTGTGTCATTCCCATATCTGGAGTTAATTGAGCGCCACCCACAGCTGGTTCATCCCCTGATCACATCACATTATCCCCCAAGTTCACCGATCCAGTGCCGATAGACCTTGCTGAGCTCGGCGGGAGGATGACCCTGTTGTCAAACAGATCCTGTACTTCGTGGCGAAGACGAAAGTAGTTGTCGGTAGTATGGCCGGTTTGCTGATGGTACGCGCAGTACTGGGTAGCATCATGTGTAGCCGGAAGAGGGTTCGGGAGAGGCCGAGGCCGAGGCTCAAGGGGTTTGAGATGGCCTTGTCCAATAAGGATTTGGAGAGCTTTGGACAAAGGCATATAGAGGGCATGGAAGACCCTCCGACCTCAGGGTTGGTACTTCAAGGTTTGTGGATTTTTGCTGGGCACACCAGCAGAGGGATTAGCAGGTGCTGGCCTGGTTTGCTGATCTCTCCCCAGCAGAGTCGCCAGAAACTATAGACGTCCCCCGAACGCCCCGGGAGGAACGAGTCCCCCGTTCCGTTCGATATTGGGCTCACTATAGTTCAGGACTCTCAAATTGTCACAGTTCTAAGTCTGAACCAAATAGTCCAAATCCGACAAATCGTTTTGAGAAAACAGATTTTTGAAAGAAGTGCCAAACATGGACTGCTTTGCCAGATACAGAGCCGCCACCTAAATATTTTATTTTTGGGAAATTTAGGAAACCCTGACTCGTTTGCCTAAGGCCACGTGTCCGTCATCACCAAAGTTGCCTCGGCTCGGGAACTTGGGTACGATTAGGGAAGGTCACTTCGTGAGCACCCCCGCTCGCCCGATCAAAGATCGGCCTCTACTAACCATGATATCTATTTTTGAAAACATTATGTGTTCTTATTCCAGTTATTAGCCTAGATTTACTATGTGATGCGCACAGCATACAAGTATAGACTAGATCGCCTGAATTGGAACAAAACATTTCATGTTTGTTTGTTTGAAAATGGTTTGATGGTGCTACTCGCAAGTAGGCTAAGACGTGGATTTGCCACCCTCGAGTGGGCTTAGAAAACATGATTTTGCCACTATCTAGTGGGCTTAAAACACACATTTGATGAATTGTTCAAATCCAATAACCCAACCTTCACCCACAGGCATTTAGGCAGATATATCACATAAGCAATTAGCCTCATGGTAAGCATGCTATTCATGGCAGTCACTCACACGCATGCAAGGATGCTAAAGCATAAAAATTTACCGAGTACTCCAAGCCAAAACAGAAACCAATTAGAAATCCATGCATGATCCTAATTATACGGAGATGCCTAATGCAACACATGCAAAAATACAACTATAGCAGACTCGGCTATTCTAAACATGGCATATGAAATGCTACAGCTAACATGTATTCAACTTGGAATTGAAATACAAATGAAGTTAGTATGATACGCCGAGCATGGTGCATGCAAAACAGATGAATGAATGCAAACATGCTATCATACTGTATGCTAATTGAAACATGCCCTAATCTAACCATCATAAGCGGGTAAATAAAAGGGAGAAAGACGTGGGGTTGGAAGACATACATCACACGCACGCACACTTATTACAGTTGTGCCCTCGCGCAGAGGGTCCGAATAAAATAATGTACAGTCCCAAATAAATAGTACAGTCCAAATAATTACAAAATCCTAATTAATTAACAAATTAAACTAGGTAAGCTGTAAACTAGCATGCAAGCTAGGGACTGCCTCGACGCTGCTTCGGATGATAAATGATGGATGTTCGGGTTGCCTTGCGCGGAAATCCCTTGCGATGCCTCAATTAGCCTCTGTTTGCAATTATTCTTGGGATGCGTGCCAAGCTCCGGAAGGCTGCTGACTCTTGATTTGCTGTAACAGAGAGCAAGAGAGGGGAATGTCAAAGTATTTTCACATATGTATGCATGACTACCCTTCGGGGAATGTAGTTCTCGATCCTCGTGCCACCAATCACGCATCTCGATGCATGATGGCCGAGGAGTCGAATTGTGCAGCTTAATATGAAATGAATGCACACATGAACACAGCAAAACCTAAACTCCATCATGGATAATCCGAAGTGTCGGTGACTGGGAATTGAGACACGTTTCGTCACTCGAAGTACGAAGCGTCCCTCGTTTCCCGTGCTCGGGCTAACTCCTATCTCAAGCACAATGCAATCTGCATGACATACATGAATGCAACTAATATACAACCTAGCATGCACAATACTATGAAATGGCATACACGGTGCACGAGGTAACATGGCATACACAATGCGCTAACATACAACCTAGCATACGCAATGCTATGAAATAAAATGGCATACACAATGCACAATGGACTTACACCAACATGAGCGGACCTCAGCCACACTCACATAAGAGGCCATGAGATGAAAATGAGACACTCGAGATGCGTGCACGCATGCACGCAAACCGAGGACCGACCCTAAGGCACCAAATGCCACTCTAACAAGACATGGCAAGGCATGAAACATGATATGCAAACATGCAAATTTCAGAAGTGAAATATGATGCAAAACATCCCCGAATCATGGAAACATGGCACCCGGTGCATGAAATGAAACTGAAACACGAAACTAGGCATATGCATTGGCCTATAGCTATACAAAACATGCATTATTTGAACATGAAATGTGAAGACAGATTCAAGGCAGCCCCAAAAAAAACATGTTTACAGTTTTAAGCAAGGCCAAACAATGAACACAAATGGGGCTAAGCTAGCATGCGAAAATGGCCCTAAATGTGAGATAAAGATGCAAGTCATGGCTGCTGGCCTCAAACACGAGAGGGACCTTCAATAATGTTGAAGAGGGACCCAAAACATGGCATTTTTCAGCTTATGATCAAACCCAAAACTGTAATGACCCCAATATGCGTATAGAAAGTCATCCTTATTTAATTAGGGGTTAATGTGTTTTAATTCAACTATATCTATCGGAATTGAAAAATTATCTGCTGAGTTATGGCGACCTTTATTGTATCGGCTTGAAATTTTTTTACCCTCCGCTCGAGCATGGGCTCATTTTTGACATTCTTAATAGTGTATTTGGAATGTTCTTACCTTATTTTGGGGTATTGTTTAAGGTGGTGGTATGATGGTAAAGTAAAATTGGACCAACGAATTTAATTCGAACAGTTAACCTACGACCAGCCGTCATTCATTTGTTCTTTTCTTTTTCCACACTTGGAATTTGAATGTGAGGTTAGAACCATTGGAAAGCTTATTTCCGGGGCTTCGATTTGGACATAAGAACGACCTAGAACGGAGTTCCGATGAGAAAGTTATACCCGTTTGAAGTTTTCACATCTGTGCTGGAAGCAGAGCTGCACGTGCGGGGAATAGCGCCGCACGTGCGGTCGGTGCGGGACAGCAGCTCTAAAAACGGGATTTTTGGGCCATTTCTTGCAATTTCTTTTCCTCTCTTCTTCTCCCCTCTTCCATGTCCGAAACCCTAGCCCCAAATCCTTCAATTCCTTTACTTTGCTCATGATCCACCATGGTTTTTGGCATCAAGGATGGAGAACAAGGGAGGATCGATGTTTTTACCCGATTAGAACTTGGATTTGTGAAGGCTTCTTCTCAAGCTCACTTCTTTGCTTGATTATTGAGGTAAGGGTTTGAATACTCTTCAATACTTATATCCATAGATAGATTTGTGACATTTTATTATCTAAATACAAAATTTCCATATTTAGAGCATGTAGTGTATAGTATGAGATTTGGGGTTTTATGGTTTGAAGATGTTGGGAGTTAATTAATGGGTTAAAATGGTGAATTATGAGTCCTAAGTGTATAATCAATGGAAAAGTTGGAATAAAAAGTGTTGGGTTAATAAGTTTGATTATTTCTTGAAATCTCCATATTTTCTTGAAACCCTAGGTTGATTAAAGATGATAACCAAAGATTTAACCCAAATTGAAAGTAGAATAATGAAATTGAGGTATTGAATTATGTATATACAAGTTTAATTGGAATTTGGTGATACTTGGAAATTATGTTTAAAATTTGCGAATGAATTTTGTTATGAGCAATGTAAATCATGTTATAATGAGAAGGAAATTGGAGGAAATAATTTATTAATGATATAGATGACATAAACTCGGTTATGGAATGTTGAAATGGAATTTAAGAATTCCTCTTGAATTATGTTAAATTATATTTAATGATGTTGAGTTGAATCATGTTGCTTATGTTGAATTGTAGTGATTATGTGAGATGGTATTGACTATGTTGACTTTGATTTTTGTGACCTAAAATGTGGAGTTTTTCAAAATGGGTTAATCCCAAATTATTTTGCTAAATACTTGTGGGCTTGCTTAGTTATTAAAATCAAGAGAATGATTTATTTTTGGAAAAATGTGGAAGATGTCCATACAATTCCTTCCTATCTTGAAATCGAGGTGATTGATTATAAATTCCATATTGTGTTTGCAAGAATGGTAATCTTCTATTTCTATATATAGATATATTGAGATGGAGGAAATTGTGGTATAATGGATGGATAATGGTAGGCTTGTGAAGAATAATGAAGGAAGGAAAAAGAACTAATGACTAAGTTATATATGTGTACAGGGCACACTTCAGGACGGCCAAGCACTCCGTTATAGCACTGTGAGTAGTAGTACTTCGATGTATCTCTAACCGGTAATGATTATTGTCATTGACGTTATGATCTTCGTCATAAGAATTATGTTGACATGTATGTTATGTATGCTACGTAAATATTGTGAAATTATGAAAACATCAAAGGTGTATGCTATATGAGGAATATTGTGAAATTATGGAAACATCAAAAAGGATTTGTGAAATATGCATCTCGAATTTGTGAAGTATGGATCACCAACTTGTGAAATATGAAACGATGTGGCCAAGGGCCATTTGTGAATTATGAATCTATGTGGCCAAGGGCCATTTGTGAATTATAAATCTATGTGGCCAAGGGCCATTTGTGAAATATGAAGTTATGTGACCAAGGGCCATTTGTGAATTATGAATCTATGTGGCCAAGGGCCATTTGTGAATTATGAATCTATGTGGCCAAGGGCCATTTGTGAAATATGAAGTTATGTGACCAAGGGCCATTTGTGAAGATCAAACCTATGTGGCCAAGGGCCGACTTGTGACTTATGAAGCTATGAGGCCAAGGGCCAAACTTGTGAACTTGTGAATCCAAAGGGCCGAAGGCCGATGTGATAAGTTGTGACTCTATGAAACCCAAAGGCTAATGTGAATGTGAGAACCTCTCAGGCCAAGGGCCGAACTGTGAAATTGTGAAACCGATAAAGTCATCTGTAATCTAATGAAAATATGCTTACTTTTCGTTACTAATTATCAGGAATGTCCTGTCAACTTTACGTTAATTATGTCAACTCATGGGAATGATGTAACGGTTACCATTAGGACTCTGTTAATTACAAGGCAAGGCAACTATGTTAACATATAAGAATGATTAAACAAAGGTGTATGCTATTGATTAATAGAGCACGTAAAGTAAGTCATTTACCCAAAAGAACTTATGTTCATTCTTGAATGATGGATTCTGAGTAAATATAATAGTAGCTATGTGCATCCATATGAATTGAAGTTATTTTGCTATGATACTTATAAATTGGAAGTTATTCAGAATCTACGTTATAAGCGCAAAGTTTAGAATCATTGTGTGACCCTCATGAGAATGTGAATTAGTCTCTCATTGTTAAGCGTACGATAATGACATGATACAACAAGAAATGCTCTAGTTATGATATGTTCCGTTCGAATTAATGAATGATGTTCAAGTATGTTTTAGGCATGTTTCCAGTATGTTACAAGTTCAAGTATATTCAGGTATGTTTCAAGTGTATGTTACAAGTTTATGTTGTTACAAGCTTATGTATGTTACAAGTTTATGTATGTTACAAGTTTAAGTCTGCTACAAGTTCAAGGATGTTACAAGTTCTTTGTTACAAGGGCTTTATGCCACATGTTTCAAGGGCCTTAGTGCCATATGTTATAAGGGCTTCATGCCACATGTTTCAAGGGCTTATAGCCACCATGTTTATGTTGCAAGATTGAACCTAAGGCCATTATGTACTTAGCTCAGAATCAGACTAACTATGTGAACTCTACATCTTTATATGCATTGCCCTGTGTTATGTTTCAAATTAAGCATCGTTTTATTTATGTATTACTATTCACTGAGTCCGGCTCACTCTCTGTTATGTCTGTTTCTGTAGGTCACCAATCAGATGGTCAGTCCTAGCCATGACGCTGCCTTCTTTTGTCAACCTTCGTGTGTCCACGCACTATACACAGTCATTGATTTTGTTAAGCTGATAAGATGTTGGCTTGCTTTTTGAATGTCTATCTAAGAGTGATGTATATAGCTCTCATGTTTTTGTATATGCCCAATAATAGGGTTGGGTCTTTATATATGTATGTATATAACCGATGTTCAGGTGTATGTTTTAGATTTTATTTGTTTGTTAAAAGTTTGTGATCCTGGCATGATAGTAGTAGCTCGATGGAGTTTGTTTCCAGTGTCAAATTTTTATATTTAGTGCTTCCGTTCAGGCCCCATATATATATAGATATAAAACAGGTTAAGTGTCCGTTTCTAAAGTGGTCATGCCCAAACTTCTAGGGGCGGGTTTGGGGCGTGACAAAAACAGTGCACAAGCATGCTCAAAACACTATGCAAAACAAGGCCAAAAAGAGAGCTATAACACAAAGTACAAAAAGGATGCCTCAAACAGTAAATGACCCTTGATGAAACATGAAGAGGGGGTCAAAATAAGGCCATTTATAGTTCGGACCAAAGCTCAAAAACAGAAGCATAAGAGGCTAACAAATCATGCAAAAATGGAGCCAAAAGAGAGATACAAAGGCAAGTGGAAAATGGAATCCTCAAATAGTGATGAGCCCTTCAACAATGTTGAATAAGGGCTGAAAATAAGCCACTTTAAAGTTTATGACATGCCTCAAAACAATTTATACATAGGCCAAAAATACTACACAAGAAAATGGCATACAAGAGAAGCAATGAAGCAAGTGCAACAAGGAGGCCTCAAATAGTGAGAGGCCCTTAAACAAACATGAAAAATAGCTCAAAATAAGCCTTGCTCCAGTTAGGGTCGGAGCCCAAAATAGCAAGCAAGTATGGCTAATGTATTGAACAAAATGAAGCACAAAAAAGGAGAATAGGGACTCACCCTTGAAGACCAATCTTTGACAGCTCCTTGGCCTGAGTTTGGTGGCTCCTTAGCTCTGAAAATAGCCCTGAAGCTGCTGGAATGGATGATGGTGATGTGGTGCTAGGTGGTGGTGTGGAAATGGTGTAGGGCTTGAGGGTTTGGAGCTTGGAAATATAGAGAGAGAGAGAGAGAGAGAGAGATACAAGGCAAGAGGCTTGGGGGAAAAATTTGTAACCCTAAATATGCAGCTGGAAGGCCTGCTATATAGGCAAAAGAGGGGGGAAAAAGGGGGGGAAAATGGAGGGAAATGAAGCCAAGTTTCCCTCCAAAAGTTGGCCCCCCCGGATACAGAATCTGGGGGGAAAATAAGGGTGTATCTGCACTGTACTTGATGCAAGGATTCTGGCTGGCCAGTTATTGAGACTGTAGGTGGCCGGCCGGCCCTCCCCATGGCCGGCCGGCCAAGGGTCAAAAGGTTCAATTATGATTAGTGGCCGGCCACCTCAAATTGGTGGCCTCCCATGTGTGCACAACACAATCATGTGGTCAAAAACTGGACATAGTGAACCAGGAGAGAGAACAACCCACTTTTAGGAGGGGTTCAAAAGGGGCAGAAAGAATTACTCGCCGGCCACCAAATATTGGTGGCCTCCCAGATGTGTACATCATAAATATGGGGTTTAGGGTGCAAGAAAATGGCCCAAGGGTGGTCAACATTGGCTTTGAAGTGAGAAAGAACGGGCGACGAAGGGTGATGAAGGGATAAAGTTGGCTGACAAAAAAATTACTGGCCTCCCATCCTTCTGCAGCCTTCTTACCGATGAAACAGAGGTCCCTGCCAAAAATAAACTCAAACCGATGCAAAATGAAGGTTCGGGGGCCGAAACGCGCAGCTCAAGGCCCCGAAAACTGACTGTTAGGCACCGGGAGTGATGTTCGACCACGAAGTCGATCTCTCGGACCACAGTGTCCCTCAAAAGGGAGTAAATAAGATGCATGCCAAAAACAGGAGCAAACAGAGGTGGTTAAGTGGTCCCGAACCGAAGCACACGGCCAACGGCTCCGAAAAACCAAAAACCGGACTCCAAACGGGCAAAACGGCCTACGACCACGAAACGTAGCCTACGGCCACTGAGAGATAATCTACGAGACCTCTCCCTCCCTTCGGGAAGAGAAAACAGAGAAAACGGAGCCTGGTTCGCAAACCGAGGCAAAGCACAAAAGAGTTCGGAAGTCCGGAGGCAAGGCTCGCAGCCGAGACTCTGAAACTTCTGAACGAGCACAATATGCAATATCATCGAGTGCTCAACTAGTGACGTCTGAGTCTCAAGGTCGGTCAAAAATGGGGTGTCTACACCGGTCAGCTGACTCCTCTGCCAAGCTTGCGGCCAAGCTAAACACTGAACAGCCAGTGCAGGATGTCAAGCTCGCTCCTCTGTGGAGGCCGAAGTTTAAACACCGGGGTAAAAAGATCCAGGCCACCGCATCCGTCAAGGAGGACAAGGAGCACCTCTTGGCTTTTGATTTATCGAAGGCGTTGTTGCTGCCAAGCGACGTGACCGGGAGTGATCATGTTCTCGACACCCGGCTTGTGAAATTAGCAGTCAAGTCCATAACTAGGGAATGATTTAGAATTTAATCAAGTCTTTGCTCAGTTTACTTCTTTGCTTGGGCTAATTTCCTTCTTACTTCTTACAGGCCATCCAAAAATAACATCTCATCATGGACCGTATTGTCAATTTGTGGCACAAAGTGACTGAGCTAAATAACGCCAGCAAGAATGTCTTGGCTGAGCTCAGCCGAGCTAAGGCCTTCCTCGAGATCGCCAACGCTGATAATGTCAGGCTTCTCGGCTAGCTTGGTAGGGCCGAACAAGAGAGGGACGCTTTAAAAGCCAAGCTAGAGGCTGAAAAAAAAGCGAGACAGAAAGCCGTGGACGAGGCCAACAACCTCGGCTTCAAGGAGGCCGAAGATAACTACATCAAGCAAGTTGAAGCTACTAAGGACATTTACTTCAAGTCCAGTTGGAAGGCTGCTTGTGAAAAATTTGGCCAAGGATCTGAAACCAAGGTGTTCACCTCTCATCCCCCTGCCTTCTTGCCGGTCTATTTGATTTCTTACGCCAATGAAGTCTTCAACTCTTTGCAAGAGCAAGCCGAAGAAGAGGCAGAGGATGAGGCTGGCCAGAAAGAGACCGGCGACAAAGAAAAAGCTGTCGTAGTTGACCTGGAGGCCGCTACAGAGGGAGCCGGGGACGAATTCGTCGGCCTCTCCTCCCTAGTCTAGTCATGGATTCTTCATCTTTTTGCTTTGAACTTTTGTAACCGAGCTACAAGCCTCTTCTCTTGTATTGAAATTCTCAATTAATGAAAGTTTTTCCAATTTATCTCTTGCATTCTTGTATTCTGGCAATATAGTGTTTCTTCCTTGCAACCGTGCAACACATACTGAAACAAGCACTTGAAATTGACCAGGCAAAACCATCTCAATGGCCTAGCAAAATCACCTCAGCTAAAATCGTAGAGTTGAATAATTCATCAACTCTAACAGCCGAGCAAAATCATCTCGACTATAATGTTACAGTTAAACATTTCATCAACTCCATTGGCCGAGCAAAAATCATCTCGGCTAAGAGCCTGGAGTTGACAAATTCATCAACTCTAATGGCCGAGCAAAATCATCTCAGCTGAAAGCTTAGAGTTGAACAATTCATTAACTCTACTGGCTGAACATAATCATCTCGGCTGAAAGCTTGGAGTTAAACGATTCATCAACTCCATTAGTCGAGAAAAATCATCTCGGCTAAAAGCTTGGAGTTGAATAATTCATCAACTCTACTGGCCGAGAAAAAATCATCTCAGCTAAAAGAATAGAGTTGAACAATTCATTAACTCTGATGGCTGAGCGAAATCATCCCAGCTAAAAAAATAGAGTTGAACAATTCATCAACTCTGATGGCCGAGCAAAATCATCTCGGCTTCAGAAACAGAGTTGAACAATTCATCAACTCCGATGGCCGAGCGAAAGCATCCCTTCTAAAATAGTAGAGTTGAACAATTCATCAACTCTGATAGCCGAGCAAAATCATCACGGTTTCAGGAATAGAGTTGAACAACAATTCATTAACTCCGATGGCTGAGAAAAATCATCTCAGCTAAAGGCTCAGAGTTGAACAACTGATCAACTCTTTAAGCCGGTCAAAATCAGTTCGGCTTTGGGGGCAGTTGCCCCTTGTCTATTGCAATTCTTTATCCATAACAAATTTTCTATGTACAGTAATTCATTTCTATTACATATAGCATTCATGAATTCACATAGTGACTGAAAAAATTATATTGGTAAATGAAGGGGAATGCTAGTCCCTTACAAAAAATTACATTCCAAGATTGAAACTAAAAATAATATAACTTCAGATTGGCTACATTCCATGGCTAGGGTACATCTTTGACATCCAAATCTTCTAGATGGTATGCTCCTTTGCCCGCCAGAACGGTTATCTTGTAAGGCCCCTCCCAGTTTGCCCCTAACTTCCCTTCGCCTGGCACAAGAGTACTGTCCATCACCTTCCTTAAAACCCAATCCCTAACCTTGAACGGTCTGGGGTGAACCGATTTGTTATACTTCCTGGATAGTTCTTGTTGATACACTACGACATGGATCAGGACCTTTTCTCAGCATTCTTCTGCTAGGTCCAATTCTAAAGCAATGGCTTCGGTGTTCAAGTCGGGCTCAAAATTTTCGCTGCAAACGGTAGGCATACCGATTTCCAAAGGGATGACTGCCTTCACGCCATATGCCAAGGCGAACGATGTCTCCCCGGTCGAGCGTCTTGGTGTTGTTCGGTAAGTCCAAAGAACATTTGGAAGTTCCTCGACCCACTTTCCTTTGGCTTTCTCTAATCTTTTTTTTAGCCAATCTAAAATGGTCTTGTTTGATGCTTCGGCTTGGTCATTGGATTGAGGGTAGGCAGGCGTGGAATTATAGAATTCTATCTTTAGTTCCTCACAAAATCCTCTAAACAACCGCCTATCAAATTGGGTGTCATTGTCAGAGATCAAAGCTTTGAAGACTCTAAACCGCGTTATCATATTCTGCCAGACAAACTTCTTTACATCTTTTTCTTTAATTGTCGCCAAGGGGCTCGGCCTCAACCCATTTGGTGAAGTAGTCTGTCGCCGCGATGAAGAACTTGCGATTGCCCGGTGCGGTTGGGAGTGGTCCCACTATGTCGAGCCCTCATATTACAAAGGGCCAAGGACTTGTGAAAGGAAAGAATTCTCTGGCTAGCTGATGAATTTGGCGGACGAACTTCTGGCATTTCTCACATTTCCTCACATATTTCTGTGCATCTGCCTGCATGCACGGCCACTAGTATCCTTGCGAAATCGCGCGGTAGGCTAAAAATCTTCTGCTGATGTGGCTTCCACACATGTCTTCGTGGATCTCGTAAAGGAAAGCATCGACTCTGTTTGGGTGAATGCACTTGAGGTATGGACCGGTGAACGACTTCTTATACAAAGCGCCGGTTGGAAAGAGCCAAAACCGCTTAGACTTTACCCGAATTTTGTGCGCCTCTTTCTTGTCGGTCAGCAGGACTCTTTCTTTAAGGAAAATGATGATAAGGTCTATCCAAGAAGGGCCGAGCTTGGTGCAGAGAACTTCCATCTGTGCTGAGTCTTTAATGTTGGGTCTTGGGAGGAATTTAATCAAGAAACGGCTGACGGTTGATTTGTCAGCCATGGAAGCTAATCCGGCCAACTCATCTACCCGACAGTTATCTTCTCGACCAATTTGTTGAACTCTAATGGCTTGGAATTTCCAGATTTGCTCTCTTATCAAAGTTTGGTACTTGGCCATCCTGTCATCTTTGGATTCATATTCCCCAGAAACTTGGCTTACTACGAGTTGGGAGTCACTGTAAACCATCAGCTCAGATGCCTGTATTTGGAACACGTTTTTCAACCCGGCTAGCAACTCTTTATATTCAGCCTCGTTGTTTGACGCAGGAAATCCTAGCATGATGGAATGTTCAATAGTCAATCCGTTTGAGGAGATCAAGACCACTCCCAGCCTGGTTTAAGGCGCCATTGACAAAAAGTTTTCACATTTCGTCGACGAAAAGCTTTCAACATTCAGCGGGGTCCTGGGAGGTCTAAAGGTCTAGGTGATCAGAATTGCTCGGATGCTCGGCTAGTTCCGCGGTGAGCGTACCGTTGACGATTGCAACAAACATGTCTTCATCCCCCAGTGGCGATGCAGCATTGGATCTAATAGGTTGCCCTGTTATTCCCAAATCCGACGGCGCATTGCCAAGCTAAAGTGGGCCTTCGAGTGATGGGTCTGTAGACGAGCGCATAACTTTTACGTCGCCTTTAACATTCGATTGGATGGAAGGCTGTGCAATTTTCGCCGTGCCTATCCTCTGCAGCTCGGTTGCACCAATAAGATTCACTAAGCAAACTGAATGAATTCCTGGTAAGAACTCAGCAACAAAGTCGACTAATGCTTGGGCTTTGATAGCAGTCTGGGGTTGAAACTTGACGTCGAATTGCCCCAACTCGACTGCCCACTTCAGGATTCGACCGGAGAAGTCTGCTCGTTCAAACAAAGCTTTCAAAGGAAATTCGGTTAACACCATGATTGTGTGAGTATGAAAGTAGTGTGCCAATTTCCTTGAGGCCATCATCAGTGCTAAGGCGAGTTTCTCCAGCACCAAGTATCTCGACTCTGCCGGGAACAAGATTTTGCTCACGTAGAAGATCGGTAGATGCTAGATGCCTTCTGTCCGAACAAGCACCGCACTTACGGCATGTTAAGAAATAGCCAGATAAATATAGAGTTCTTCGCCATGCTTCGGCGTGACCAAGAGTGGTGCAGAAGATAGGTATGTCTTTAGCTCGGCTAAGGATCTGTCACATTCTTCATCCCATGAAAAACTTGGTCTTCAAGACTCGGAAGAAATGGCGACAATGATCTGATGACCAGCTTATAAATCGGTTAAGTGCGGCTGCCATCCCGGCAAGATGTTACACGTCCTTTGCCGAGTTGGGTTGCTTTCAATTCTTGTATGGTCTTGATTTGAGAGAGATCTGCCTCGATGCCACGATTAGTGACCAGAAAGCCCAAGAATTTCCCTAACCCCATGCCAAAGGCACACTTTGATGCATTCAGACGCAACTTGTGTTGTTTGAGAATGGCGAACATTTGCGCCAAGTCAGACAAGTGGTCGGCCTTACGTTTGCTCTTTACAACCATGATGTTGATATATGCCTTATATGCCTCCATTGTTTGGCCGAGTAAGGGAGCGAACATCTTCGTGACCATCCTTTGAAAGGTCGCCCCGGTGTTTTTCAACCCGAAGGGCATAACTCGATAGTAGAACAACCCCCTTGGTGTGGTGAAAGAAGTAACCTCCCGGTCAGGCTCATGCATGGCGATTTGATGATAACTGCAATAAGCGTCCAAAAAGCTAAGTCGGTTGTGGCCAGTAGTAAGATCCATTAATTGGCCGATTCTGGATAAGGAAAAATTGTCTTTAGGGCAAGCACGGTTGACCGTCTTGTAGTCAACACAAACTCGCCATTTGCTGTTCTTCTTTGGCACCACGACCGTGTTGGAAACCCACCGAGGATAGTGCACTTCCTATATTGCCCTTGCTTCAAGCAAGTTTTTGACCTCCTCTGTAACTACCTTGGCGTGATGAAGAGCTGATCTGAATGACAGGCCGGGCATCTGGAAAGACATTGAGTTGGTCGCAAATAAAGTTTGGATCGACGCTAAGCATGTCGTAAGGCGTCCATGCAAACACTTCGATATTTGCCACCAAGAACTCCACCATCTTCAGCTGTTCTTGGGCGGTCAGAATGGACCCCAACAGAAAGAACTTCTCAGGGTTAGCTTCATTGATCCTTACCTCTACTAAGTCTTCAACAGCCTTTTCTTCGGCCTTAGTACCCACATCATTCAGGATGTTTTGATCCTCCAGTCCTTCAATCATTTGCACGAATGCTTTGGCTACTCGGCTCTCATTCACGACCACGAAACATTGCTTGGCCATGAGCTGATTGCCCCAAATCTTTTCTATCACTCCCGTAGCATAGGGAAGCCTCATAACTTGGTGGTAGGTTGAGGCCACCACTGGCATGGCGTGAAGCCATCCTCTGCCTAGGATTAGATTGTATGTAGAAGGTACCTTCAACAACCAGAACTCCATCTGCTTGACCACGGATCCGGCTTTAACCGGTAGGATGATTTTTTCCATGGGCCACTCCGGTTACGAGTTGAAACCAACCAGAGGCGAGATCGTTGGTGCCAAGCCTTTATCACTGAGTTTGAGTTGCTTGAAGGCATCGTAGTACATTATTTTGACTGAGCTTCCCTGGTCGATCAGAATGCGCCGAACGTCAAAGTCCTTGACGCGAAGGGTGACCACCAACGCATCATTGTGCAGCGTCTGAATCCGTTCAAGATCTCGACTTGAAAAGTTGATCACATCTTTTACCTCGGTTTTACTCTTTTTGATTGCGGGTTGGACTGACAGGACTTCCCTCATATGCTTGGCCTTTTTAATCATCCCTCAGAGCTCACATACCCGTGCTGGCTCAATGATACCATGGATCACGTTAATCACGCCTTGGGGGGGCACTTCTAGGGCGGCCAAATCGTTTGGCTCATCCAGAGTATGGGGCGCGGACTTGACGCTTTCGTCAATATAACAGTCCAAGTGACCAATAGTGCCCAACTCCTCCAAATGTTGTTTTAAGGGCAAACAGTCCTTAGTACGGTGCCCTCGCTCGCCATGAAAGGTACTGCAATACTGCGGATTGAACCCCCTCTATGTCACCCAGCTTATTCGAAAACAGGACGTACATCTCGTCACGGATTTTGCTAAGGATACAGTAGATGGGGATCTTGAAAACCGTGGTGATACCTATGTGGGCGTTCAACTTCCTCTTTGCATCTTCCACGGCGTCACGAGAGTAATCTGCTCGGTCGTTGCGACGACCTTTGCCTCAGTTGCTGCGGTCTACATCGCGGTCTTACTCTCTTCTGCAGTTACTCGGATGGTTCACCTCATGTCCGACCGCGTGAACCTTGCCAGCCATTCTTTTATCCGTTGCCACCGGATTCGCCTTCGCGATGGTCGTGATAGCATCATCCTCTACTCGGATGTACTCGTTGATGCGCTGTATCAGTAGCTCCATGGTCACCGGCTGGTTCATGGTAAGCGAGTCTCTCAGTCAATCGCGCTTGTATGAGGTGATTGTCAGGTTGGTCAGGCAATCAAGGATTTTGTTGAAGGTTTTCCAATATTTGGCGTTGTATGCTTTGAGAGAGTCGCCCAGCTCCATCTTGATACCCAGAAGGTGGTCGACTTTCTTTGGCGTTTTGGTGTTGGTCTTTAATCGGGTCACGAATGCTTCCGCCAACTGCTACCACCTTTCGATACTTTCCTCCGACAGCTTCTCGAACCACTTCAGGCCCAACTCGTCCAAACTCGACGGAAAAATAAGGCACATGAGGGCATCATTACGCTTGTATCTAGCCATAACCTGCCGGAAGTGGCTCATGTGCATGTATGGATCAATTTTTTTGTCGTAGAGCGTAAACTTGGGCTGGTGCAGTATGGTCTCTATCTCAAAGAAGAAGGGGGTGGCTCTCAGTCTTGCCAAGTCTCTATCAAAAGGGGCATGTGTACCTGGACATGGTGGCGGCATTACGACTTCTTCACTGGCGCGACCCCCACGGGATAACTACTGCAGCACCGACACCCTTTACGCCTCCTGCCAGCGCGTTCATTCTTCCAAGACATCCCTCAGGTCCTCCGAACCGGTGGAATAGGAATATCTCAACGTCGTCAACGGACGTGAAGGACGATAACTGCTGTCTTGCGCACAAGACTTCTCTACTCGTGGGTCAAAGTCACCAAACCCATAACTTCTGGTAATGGAGAAAGAGGGTGTCTGCCGCTGGTTCTGGCTGCCTGAGTGACCGGGTTGGGTGCGCTCACTGTGGTTACCTACTTCAACAACACCCTTCCCTTTGATCTGCCTCTTCAGCGCCTCCATCTCCGCCGCCATCCTTCGAATGATGGTGTCTGGGTCTCTCAGGTTATGCTCCAGGCGCTGAGCATGTAATTCTGTTTGCCGCCAGTGCCTATCGGGACTCTGTGAGTGGTCAGTACTCCTTACGCGCTTGTCTCGCGTGTCTCTAGGAGAGGTCTCCAGACTAGCCATGGCAGGGATGGCGGGAAGACCATCTCTTTTCCGAACAAATTCTGGAGTGATACCGTCGATGGCGGACAATGAGGCGCCGTCATAGTTCGCCATGGAAGATGATCGGAAGAGCTTAGAGGACAAGGTATTGTCTGTCGGCAAGCTTCCCACAGACAGCGCCAATTGTACGGGAGCCAAATATCCGACGTTGTTCGTACTCCTCGTGTCCAAGCTGCGCTTCACTCTGATTGACCTGAGAACACAATAGGGGTGAGCTACCTGGCAGTGTACTGCCAGAAAATCCCTCCAACGATCAAGTTAGCACACTTAGAGAGAGAAAAGAGAGGAGACAAAGTGGTAGTTGAATCTAACCAAAATGATGTTTTTTTTCCTATATAGAGGCACAGCTTCATTTATCTATTTTCTGTGTGCGCTTTTCTCTTGGGACGCGTGGACCTGCTCTCCTCTCACATTTCCTCACGCGTCAACGCTAATACAACTAAACATCACCTAACGAAACCGTCAAACGGTTGGCGCGTACGGACAGTGGGATCTTCTCCATGCAGACTCGCGGCGTTGCGTAATACTCCTCATCGAGTTACACTTAGTGCAGCGCCACGCCGTCACCTCACGCCCGCGCTACTTGTCTGGTTTTATCGATGGCTCTGCACCGTGGCTCAACCGAGCTTCTTAGCCACGACCGAGCTCTTTTTCGGTTTATCCTAATGTTTTGAGGACTAATCCCGTCCAACCCTGTAGAGCGCACATCCAGTCCAGACTGGCAATCCACAATTGCTCCAAATCAACTGGACTAAATCCTCGGTCCAGTGTGCACCCATCGCTTGACTGAACAAGGGCTCTTGACTCCGGCCCAAACCGACTTAGCCCAATATTAGATCGCAAACCTCCCTCTCAAGTGTAATAATATTTTTCAATTTTTTTTTTTTAGGTCGAGAAGAAAATCTTCATTGTAAAATTAATAAAAATCGGATATTCTCATACAACAGTAGAAAAAGATCTTTTAGTGTTTCTTAAAATCAAGTTGTCTTAATAAAATTCTTCTGCAATTTCAGAAGTATTTCTTTTTCTTTTTATTCGGATTCTCTATAATATCCTGGCAAGTAATAAATTTAGAATACTTTTAACAACAACGGGGCATGTAACCAAATCGGTGGTGTTACATGCACCAATTAGTGTACCAATACCAGTTATGACATTATTATTGATTTCACTCATTAATTATATTATAAATATTAAAAATTTCTTAAATTATGTCACATTATCAATTAATACACTAGTTAGTATATTAATTAATGCATATAACATTATTCTAAACAAATAGATGATCTGATGTTCTTAAATTAATTATGATACTCACTAAAGAATGGAGTGAGATCGTATACAATTAAAAACACAATCATTGAGTGATTTATTTATGGGTAGTTTAACTTTGCAAAGGTGTTGTGTTTTGGATTCTCAAGTCGCCAATACAAAATTATTGCAAGGGTGAGTTTAAAACCAAATACTTTAAAAAAAACTTTCGCCATCTCTTTTTGGTTATTTTAACACGTTTGTTTGGCGGATTAGATTGGATGGAATTGTTAGTAAAATAATTGTTAATGAAAAGATTGTTTATGTGGGGATTATTAGTAAAGAAATTAAGTAAAAGTATATTTGTTTTGAAGATAGTATGAGAAATGATTAGTGATGAAATTGTTAAATTATTTTTATATAAAATAAATAAATAAATTATTTATATATTAAAAAAATTAGAAGAAATATTAAAACAAACAGTTGCAATTAGTAAAAATAAAATAAAATTTTTATATAAAATAGACTTAATCTCTTCACTATTTTCCTAATCTCACCTAAAATTCACCCAAATTAATCCCCACATGTGAGGATATTCATAATCCCATGGAACTATTAGTCCCATTCTATTTTTGTCAACCAAACATGGGCTATGTAGGACCCACACGATTGATAGTCTAATCCCCCCTTATGGAGCCAAACAAACCTGGCCTAAAAGTAATATGATAATTTTTCACCAAATTAAAAACACAAAAAAAAAAAAAACAAATATTTAAAAGGACCAACAAAACTTTCTCCATAAAAAAATTTTGAAAAAGAAATAACTTTTTTAATAATTACTAAACACATCAATTTTTTTAGATCTAAAAAAAAATAAAAAACCTAAAAGCTCAATTACCAAAACCCCATCTAAGTGGTTAATTGGTCAAATCTTGAGAACAAAACTCTACTTCATCCAATATCCCAAAAAAATGCACCTATTCCTGAAAATGAGTAAAGGTAGAAAATCTGAAAGAATGACAAAATAGTCATTAACTCCCTCCAACAATCAAGGTCTTAAAACAAGATTTCACAACAAATTTGCTGAGAATGCATTCAATGCTTTCAAAGTTTAAGTTAAATTTTGGACAATTGATTTACTTGTGGGCCTTGATTTTACTAAATGACTTTTAATTTTTGATGTCTTGAAAGATTACAAGTGTTTTCTCAAGTTTTGAGCCCAAAATGATATGTTTTGTTGGTTTGAATTTGAGTTTTGAAACTAGCAAATATGAAAATTCCAGAATTCTGCCTCCCAAGTGCCAAGTCTCATGTCACCTAGCAGCAATAACAACAAATAAAGATTAACTTTTTTTCCTTGTGCATAAAGAAAAATTCTCAATAATCCCAAGACATCACTGTAAAATTTATAGTGTTTCCAGCCAATATCATGCAATATGAGATTAATAGGACTGAGCTTGTATCTGATCTAACCGACCAAAGTAAATCAAGTCGGCTACACACATGCATACCACTATTACTCTTATTAGCTCTGGACTACCATGTCAAATTACTAAGTTACCAAATTCTTAAATAATTACAAGACAAACCAAGTACAACCACAAAACTCAAGTCTGCATTGCAGACCTTTTAAAATTTACTAGTCTAACCCCAATTGAACAAAACAACCGCAGCCAAAAGGAAAAAGTCATCATAGAGCCAGGCACAACCCTTTCACATGGGTAAAGGGTTATGTTCGATTCTGTGATCAGTTCCTAAGCAGAAGAAATAAGCGAAAACTAATCAAACTCAGCTCCCAATGAGATTCTCGAGGTGCAAAATGATTCTAATTATAATAAAAAAAACATTGGTCGCAAGTTTATACGCATCTCTCTCTACAGTAAGCCATATAACATAAGTCTCAATAACTAAATCCACAGATCTCAAGTCAACTAAATTAGAATCAAGAAAAAATGATTTTGTATATAACAACAATAATTTAGCAAGTGCATAAAGAACCGTGCCCAAAAAATTTCAGGTTTTTCTTTTCCATCTCTAGTGTAATAAAATTCAATATTCAAAAAACTTAGGGAGCCTATGAGAAAATTACTTCTCAAATCCACGGTAATCGGTAATCTATTTAGTGAATAGTGACGTGGCTAGAAAGTGTCATTTAATCAGTTATTATCAATATCATTTAAATTATATATTATATACATATAAATATATTTTATAAATATAATTGGGTTAGGAGAAGCAAAATCTATCCCAACTCCACTTTGTCATCGAAGCAGGGAGAACTTGTGCGAGGCAGGGCAAGAGAGGCAGGGGTGGAGTGGAGCAAAGGGAAAGAAAATAATCATCCCTAGTTTGGCCAAATGAGCCCTCCCTTTTATATATGCAACATTGCCTACCCTAAGAATAATCTAGAATATACAGCTATGGGTGTGTGAAATTCTCTTAGAGCCATTCACAACATTTCTAACATTTCCAGAACTATGTAGAATTTGGTCTTGGATATTGTATACAAGTTGTAGAATTGTGTACAATGTTCTTGTATCCTCTCAAACTTTTTGAGAGGTTCTGGAATCTTTCATGAACCTCCAATGTTCCAAATTCCAATCCTCTTCATTAACCTCTAATATTTCAATCCTCTTCTAGTGGAGATTCTGGATAAGCAGTGGCATAATTAAAAAATTTCTTTAATCAGCAATATCATTACATCATATTTTTAATTCTAAAACACTTATCAATATAAATTTTCACATGTCTACTGTAAATATACTGAAGCATCATGTATAATAATATTATAAAGTAATTCAAATTAGTCAAATTACACAACAATACTTATATACACTAATATACTATTTCGTCAATAAAATTAAAGACAATGCGATTTTCAATTAATCAAATAGAGAGAAGAGACAACGATTGTTCTTGAGAAAAATATATATATATATATTTGTAAGTAATTAATAATTTCATGCTTTACAAGAAATCTTTTTCCTTTAATATATTGCCCTTTTTTTGCTTTAAAAAAAATTTGTTTTAAAAGAATTCTTTTTTTCTTTCTTTTTTTTTCTTTCTTTTAAACTCTATTTATGTATAAAATTTATACCCAAAAAAAATTTACAAAAAAAATTTCATAAATAAAAAGCATCTAAATTTTTATTTTAAAGTGAAAAGTCTATATTAAATTACATCATTTTATACATAAATTATGTATAAATTTTTGAAAAAATTACTCATAAATCCCATTTGGAGAAAAGTTGTTTCATTTAGTCCTAGAAGTTTTCTTTCAAACCAATTAGTCATTTTTATTTTGGGTATGTTGTATTTCCTTGATAGTTTACTTATTTGCTCTTGTGTGTGATTTTGTTCCGATTTTTTTTCCTAATGTTGGGTGTGCATGAGTAAGATAGGTTTTTATGTTTCTAATTTTTTTGTGCGAATTTAGTGGAGTGATTTGTGGGTGGATGATGTTACCCCGCTTACGGTGTTACTAGTGTGGTGTTCGTTCCTTTTTGTGGTGTCCGTCTCTATTATAACATTAACATTATACCATTGACATTAGTTAACATTCAAATGACTCAAATCACTAACTAACACTACTATACCCCTAATAACCATAACAATGTCAACAAACAGGGACAATTTCTCATATACAAAACACATGTTAACACAAACATCACAATGACAAAATACGGCTAACAAAAACTATAACATTACACAACACAATCATTGCTCGGCAACACAAAATTACATCAACTTGCCAAATGATTTCTACACATGCAGAATCCACAATAGAACAATGACCACACTACCAAAACCCCAATGTACTCCAAACCCACATTACCATTCACATACAACAACAATACGATGTGAACCTATAACATTACTGACCCAACATTACATATAAAAATAGGCAACAATGTCGACAATCCAATCATAATATTTATTAAATAAATAAAATAATAACATCGAAACATATACCTGATGCTGCCACCGACGCAATAAGAAATGTACACACGCCGGTTATACATCGGTAATGTTAACCCAACGACAGAATGACATAGTTCTCGATCTTAATTGTTGTATTGACAAAAGTGGTGTATTTCTAGGGTTTCGGGAGAACCAAACATCAAAATTGGCAACCCAAAGATAGGGTTTAACGTTGCCAAAATCAGATAAATAACAAACAAAGCAATCTACACCCATTAACATGGGGAATCCACAATGTTTCCATCTTCGTCTCTTCCGTTTTGATTAGGATTGAGAGAAAACAAAAAAAAAAGACTACAGTAAGCTTTTTGGGCACAAACATAACTTTCACATCACCAAATCCCTAATTTACTCATAACATTTGGAACATCACACACTAACACCTTGTACAAAAATGTCATTACCACTCAAATGAGACTTATCAGTGCATAAATAAAAGGTAAGACTAAATGGTTCAAAATTTTATGATTTGGAATTTATTGG
This sequence comes from Camellia sinensis, assembly GCF_055761805.1. Classification (NCBI taxonomy): domain Eukaryota; kingdom Viridiplantae; phylum Streptophyta; class Magnoliopsida; order Ericales; family Theaceae; genus Camellia; species Camellia sinensis. The sequence goes on from NC_138962.1 coordinate 54,616,318, forward strand.
TGCATTACCCTATATTTTTTTATTTTTATACCATTATTCAAAAAAAAAATGATATCATGATATTTATTATGTCAATAAGACTACCATCACCATATTTTTACATCATGTTTTATTTAGGGCTGGTTTGGCATAGTTTAATAAAGACAAGAAGGCAAGAAGCTATCACTATTCACAAAAAATATATATATATATAAAAAAATTTATACAAAAAAAAATACAAGTCAAGTTCAACTTTTGTAATGAAGTGATGTGTTGTCTGCAGACTGCAGTTATGGTACAAACAATCAAGCGGATGCACTTCTCATGTCATGATACACAGGATAATGCTATTGGGCCTGTGGGGGCCCCTCACAGGTCCCGTTATGATAATCTGAACCATTTAATATGTAGAATTCGTCGAGTACTATATGCTTGTAAAAAATCATGTTGATCGAATATCGATAACTATATAATCAAATCAACTTTGTATCAAAAAAATGAACGGTGAATAAATCAATGACTGACAAAAAACTGATCCAATCAGATAGTTATCGATATTCGATCAATGTGATTTTTTATAAGCATATAGTACTAGATAATTTCTACACATTCAGCAGTTTCAATGATCAAAACGGGACCCGTAGTGAACCCACAGGCCCAACAGTACCCGTGAAGCCTCATCCTATATACATATATGTTCTAGAGTTATCACCATGTTGAAAGCAATCCATACTGTCCTTCAATCAACACTGTTAGTGCGCATAGGACAGAGGGATAATAACGTAATTTTATTATTTTATACAATATTTTAATATATATTTTTTTGTAAAAAGTCAAAAAATTATTCCCAACAACTATCTTTTATTCCTCCAATTTTTTTATCCAAAAAAGTCAAAAAATATACTTATTTAAAACACTCCAAATAACCCCTTACTATTTAATGTGTGACATACATAACTGTTAATATAATAATATCCATACAAGTCTCCTTCATATTCATATTCCACCATTAATAGTTATGTGCTAAACATTCATATTCATATTCCACCATTAATAGTTAGGTGCTAAACAAAAAATGATATAAAAGAATGATAAGCATAGAATCAATTATTTTTTAAACTTTTTTTTTTTTGATAAATCTTTTTTTTTTTTTTAATGGTGTCAATTTATAAAAACCTCTCAAAAAATTTACATACTACACAATTCTATAAAAATAAAAATAAAGCAAAGTTTAGTAGGTTCAATTGAACCCACTACTGTATGCATAGCTCCGCCCATGGCAGTGAAGATCGGTCCAGGTAGCAGGAAGACGAGCATTTTTACTAGTCAAACCCTGGCATTGCAAACTGAGTTGCAAACTTTTCAACTCGGGTTTGAAGCTCAATAATATCTTTGTTGTTTTGAAGACCCTTCAGGAAAGCTTTCTGCAACTTCCCATGCTCCCTCTGCACTGTGCTTGTAATTTGTGCAGCTCTAAGGAGGAAGTCAGCCATTGCCTCAAAATCAGCCTCTAGGCAACCTCTTGATGTCATAGCAGGAGTTCCTGAGGGCATAAACATGAAAAGTAATAATGATAAGAACACAAGTATCTTATAAAAAGAGTAAAACAAGAAATTTACTCCCTCGTTCCAAAATATTAGTCTCTTATTCCATTTTTCATTGTCTCAAAATATTAGTCCCTCTTCAAAAATCAAGTATAAAAATAATATAAATTTCTTATTTTGTCCTTCTTTTAAATTAATAAACAATATAAAAAGTACAATTATGACATTGATATTCTAAAAAATGTACTATCAAAAGGGTGATTTTGGAAAATCAACTTTTTTCAAATACAATAATTGTACTACCAAAAAAAGTTTAATTCCCCAAAAGGGACCATTATTTTGAGACAGAGGGAGTAATAACTTGGAATTTGATATGCAATAAGATTTTCTTCGCTTACCAATCCTTACACCTCCCGGCGTGATAGTGCCATTATCATCAAATATAGTAATTTTGTTGAGAGTAATGTGACACATCTCACAGACCTTCTCATAGTTCTTACCTATATATGGATACAAAAGATTAGGACCTGCTAAGATGACAAAGCATCAAATTACAGAAACAATTGCTACATAATGAACTGCAGCTAACTTAGTCTCAACATGTGGCACACAAAAACACATCCAGAAAGAGAGGGTGCAATAAAGCAGCCCCAACAACCAGAAGGGGCCCATCAATCATCAGGGAGTGAAATGCGACCTATAAAGGACTCAAGTTCTTGCCCCCCACAATCTGTTAACCATTCTCCTCTAACATTTCATCTACAAGGATTAAATCATTATAAATAATACAACACATTTATGTTACAAGAAGACATATCCCAATTTCCAGATTGTTCCCTTGGATTCAGAGTCAATTGCAAGTTTATAAGTTACTCTTTGGGAAGATGGTTATAATCATCTTTTTGGTTAAAAGCTGATTATAATAAGCTTTTTGTGAGAGAGGGAAGTGGGTTATAATCTGGGAATTGGATTATACCCCACTTCCCAAAAGACCCCTTAGGATTAGCACATTTGACTACATACAGAATTCATCACAATGCTTGGTGGTGATCAAATGCTTGTGAACACTTTTAGCATCTCTAAATGGTATTGAATTTATCACAATTCTCGGCAAATCCGAAATTTGGGGACATTTTTTTCCAAAAAACAAAATAAGGTACAAAAGTTAAGCAAGGGCACTTCTATGAAGGTACCACATCCATGTCGCGCACACAATGAACATCACCTCATGGACACTAATAGACACACGCTCGCAATTTTAAAATATGTATAATTGCTTTTGGAATGTCCACCTTTCTGTTTATTAGAGCACAGCAATGTCATCTTTCAGTTTATTCAACCCCTTTCATGTATTCTGGTTTTTATTTTTTATTTCTTTTCTCCCTTTCCTTTCGAGGGGTGGTTGAAACCATATAGAGACATAAGTTGTACTGCAGCTAGACATAGCTCGGTATCTACTTTCTCTTGTCTCATCTATAAATTACTTACAAATAATCTATAAATATCATGTCACCTGTCACAGAAACCACAGCAAACCGGTTTTAGCTTTCCCAAAATAAACATGAATTTGTATATCCAGATATGAAAACATCTAATTTTCCCATCAAAGAAGATAACAATACCTGTTAGTCCAAGAGTTCTTAGATCCCAAAGTACCAAATGGTTGTCAGTGCCTCCTGTTACCAGTCTGCAATTTCTCCTCAATAAAGCAGCTGCCAGAGCCTGAGCATTTTTCTTCACTTGTTGCATATATGCCTTGTATCCAGGAGTAGCCACTTGTTTCAAGGCAATAGCAAGGGCAGCAATGTGATTATTGTGTGGTCCACCTTGCAGGGCTGGAAAAACAGCAAAGTTTATCTTCTCCTCAAAGTCATAACTGTCACTACCATCACCTTGATTCAAAAGCATCCCTCTCTTCCTTGGCTTCGAACCTTTTCTGTAGAAAATAATACCTCCCCTGGGGCCTCGTAGACTTTTATGAGTTGTTGAGGTAACAATGTCACAATAATCAAAGGGGTTTACACACTCCTACAGAAAAATCAACCATACACGCTCTTAGAAGAAAATCTAATGGGAAAAAATTTTGAAAGCAAAAAACAGAACCACTTTCATGAATAAAAGTTCATTAAAGATGACATATATATATATATATATATAAGCAGAAATAGAAGAATAGAAAATATATATCAAGTTAACATGGTGTGAGCAAATCTTAGAAATAAAAACAGGCAAAAGCTAGACCCAAAAACCAGAAGATACGTAACAGGAAAAATAAGAACATGCTTTGACTAATAACATTAGGAGACGGAGTATATAACCATGTAATAAATCCCACTAATTCCTTATCATCTGACAGCTAACATGAAAATGCACTATCATATCCAACAAAAATATTGTATTAATTTTGGTACAATAAAGAAGCAAGCATAGAACAGAGAAAGAGTACCATCACTTAACATCAGTAGACTTGTAACACACTACATGCATGCATATTAACCATGAAAGAGGGAAGCCTAAAATTATGATTAGCAAATATCTTGGACATTTTTCTTTTTTGTAAGAAATTCTCACTTCTTAAAAAACCAAACTAAACCAAGCCAAGCCTTAAATCCCATCAAATAGGGTCAGCTACATAAATCCTTCTGCTTCACTCGACCCTGTCCAAAGCCATTTCATTGGTCAAAAACGACTCCACTCGACTCTATCCAAGGCCATTTCGTTAGTCAAAAACAAATAAAAAAAATTGACATCAAAAGCCCTCCCTGCTTTTGGATGGAGAATATTATGACAACATCATGTAGCTATTACAATGTATGAAATATAAAACAATATATTGCATCCCCAGCAGTCAAACCAGCAATGCATGCCACTAAGATTCATAAAGCAGATGCACTTAACGTTTTTAATAAGAAAAGCAACTTTGGCCTATTTTGAGAAGTAGGTTAAAAGCTGTTTTTTTTAACTTTTTTGGCTTTTTTTGAAAAAACGTGCAAAAAAATATAGAGGTGATGTGACCCAAAAAACCCAATAAGCTTGCTTTTATCCTGAGAGAGAGAGAGAGAGAGAGAGAGAGAGAGAGAGAAAATACTCTGCCAATAACCTATGACACTTTTTTTCTCTCAAATTTAGGGTTTAGGGTTTAGTTCTCATATTGTTCAGTTGAAAAATGATTACAAAAGAACATACTTCCATTGTGTGGGGAAACATGGCATTATTTCAGATCAAGACCTAGATCACAACAACATGATTCTAAAAAACTAGTTATGACGATCATAAATCAAGTCCTAACATTCTTCAACTGGAAATAAATAAATAAAGAGAAACCAAACGAATAGTATGCTTGATTGTAGCACAACCAGATTCGCAGATCAAGGCCAAATACGGTAATAGCATTTTATGATCACACTATCATATATTACACCCATACTTGTTCTTTTTTTGGAACATATAACATGCGACCATAAAATAGTTTTTTCTATGAACATATTGAACACCACAGCCATGATATGCAATTGTTGATCTCTCAAAATACAAAAATTCATGTAATGAGAATGGTGTAACCAAAAAAATAATAATAATATTCATTGATTTCAGTAAACAACCTTATTGCTGCAAGAGCAGAAAGTGCCAGAAGAGCACATCAGACTGTAAAATTGAATCAGTTAATCTCTCATAGAAGGGAGGATGACAATGCTTCTATTTAATGTATAAAACATAATAAGCAGCAATAAGCAGCAGAGACTGGGACAGGGGAACGAACACGGACAAGGACACTGGACAACGATTTTTAAAAAACCAAGTTACGAACATAGCAGGGATGTGGCAAAAAATTAATTTTTATATGTATTTATGTTCTATGTATATGAATATAATATCCACAAATAATGAAAAAATAACACCAATTCAACATGAAAAGCATTCAAGTTCCATAATAAATAGATCATTCATCAAAACTACAAAAAAACACAAAACAAATAAGATATCATCCAATACATCATTACAATCTTAGAGGAGGGGGGGGGGGTTTTCCAGGCAATTAAACAAGTATCTAGGAAATTTGAGTGATTCTAAATTATTACAAGCATATTAAATGATTGTCGGTGGGTGGCGTATTTTTCAGATGGAGGTTCACTGAAAATGATCAATTGTGGGTATCGTCTCTCAACCCTGTTCTGCCTCTCTAGAATAAATTTAGGGCACAAAGATATAAGTGGGCATAGATGCGTATGTATGTAGGGATATTTTTCTTTTTTTATCACTTTCAGCCATTTTGTTTCCATATATGTTGTTTTAACCCCAAATCAACTTTCTAAATTATTTACAAAAAGCCCACAAACCAAATTGTTTGCCCCGCACAAAAAACAAGAACTTAAAAATAATGAATTCTCGTGTCAAATTTTTCAAATTTATTTTCACAAATCGAAAGTACTTACAGAGATCTCTTAATTGGTGAAATTAAAAAATTAAAATTTTCTCGTTTTCCCTGCCAAACAAACAATTTGAGACAAAGGGAATAAAAAAAATTGACACGCTGCGTGTCTTGTCTAACACATGGACACAAGTGTCCACACCACGTCTGCATCAGTCAGACACAGGCACGACACCATTTTGGCAAATTCGTGCTTTCTAGATAACATGTAACAAATCTGGAAAAAGTAACTCTTAGAGCAGAGGAACCATCTTCAACAACAAGTCACACTTCAAGCAAGGGAATGTGAAGCTCAATAAGCAAATTCCTTATACACACAAATTACACGTAAATAGATAGCACAAATCCTTCTTAAAGGGTAATGTGCCCATTCCAAATATATATTGTTACAAACTTACGAATCCTTAATGGAGAACAAACTATTATGCATGCTCTCTGCGTCTCCCTGATGCAATAGCAATTGCATGTCCTTTTGAAATGCCTTAAAATTTGGGATTCAAGCATTTCAACTTCTGCAGACTACATTAAATTAGTTGACCTTCTGAAGCAACAAAAGTTTAGCCAAATTCAACAAGCCTATCAGTTTTCTATTGGCATCTCATCTCCCCATTGTTATCTAGCCCACAATAAGAGATGCATCCAAAGGAGGAAGACAACCACAATAACATGGTTGACAATGACATATGAGAAGGGAGCAAATTCCCAACATTTGTAAACTTAACTTCATAACAGCCTCATAGTCAAGCACAATAAAGACAAGTCTTTTCTACCACAAAACACCAGGTGCATTCTTAATTCCAAGGATTTCATCGATAGTGTTCACTAACATGAAGAACCAAAACCAAATGCGCCTAATTCAAGGAAAAAAACAAACTCGAATCTGTGAAATAGAAAAAGCGCACAAGCAGGTACAGTTACCAACATAAAAGAAACATAACAAGGATATTAGGTAGAAACTCAATAAGAAACTAAAGATAAGTAGCAAAATTTTCACCTTAGCCGCAACAAGACCGCTAATTTGAGCCATGTCACACAATAATACAGCTCCACATTTATCAGCAATCTGTCTAAGCCTTGCATAATCCCACTCCCGAGGATACGAACTCCCACCACAAATAAGTATCTTTGGGCGAAAATCAAGTGCCCTCTCTTCAAGTTTATCATAATCTATGTACCCAGTCTGTGGGTTCACCTTATATGGGAGGCTTTCAAAAAAGATTGAAGCCCCAGAAACTTTCCTACCATTAGGTGTATAGTACCCATGACTAGTATTTCCACCAGAAGGAGTATCCAATCCCATTATTCGATCCCCTGGTAACAATAAACCTGTGTAAACAGCGAAATTGGCCGATGTACAAGAATATGATTGAACATTTACACCCCAATTCTCCGAATCAAGACCAAAAGCAATCAAAGCCCGCTCGCAACAGAGAGTTTCGATCTCATCAATGTACTGATTACCACCATAATACCTCGCCCCGGGCATTCCTTCAGAATACTTATTCGTCAAATGGCTCCCCAGAGCTTCCATTACTGCCCGGCACACGAAATTCTCAGAAGCTATCAATTCAATCCCTTTGAATTGCCTCTGCTTCTCCTTCTCCATAATCCCAAAAACATCAGGGTCCGCAACGCTGAGCGGCTGATTCCCCCAAGCCCTAACCGAATTCCTCCGCCATTCCAGACCTTGATGGATCAAAACCCGTTTCGAAGACGACGACGAAGCCGACGCTGATTCCCCATCTCTCTTCCTCTTCAAACACATCGAATGACCCAAAATCCGAAACTCCTCATCCTCACTCTCCCCCTCCTCATTCTCGTAATTCTCCGTCTGCGGCTCCATCAATTGCAGCGGAATCGACGTCACCGGAATCGAGCGATCGCTACAGCTCGAATCGACCTGAAACGAGATAGAATCGTCGGCGATTTGGGACCGGTGAGTCGAAGGCACGGACGAATGAGAGAGTAACCCGAGAGAGAGATTCGACTGCGAGCGCGATAAATCCATGGCCACAAAACCCTAACCCTAGATGAGAGATTGAATTGAAGTTTCAATAAAAGCAGCAACAGAAACAGCGACAAGAGCGTTTGAAGAAGTTACAAGAACAGTATCGCAAATTGGATCGTCGTGAGGTTGAGGTTGAGGTTGAGGTTGAGGTTGTGGTCGAAGCTTCCATGGAAATCTGTAAAACCCTAATCGCCCAAAATCAATCGCACGATGCAAATGGAGATGAGGGTAAGGCGTGGAATTGACGAAGACGGGTTAGATTCGTTTTATTTGGGGGGAATGAATCTGGACCAGTTTGTCAGCCTACGAGATGTTTTTCCGGACAAAATGTTAGACACAAAAATTATACCAAAAATTTTATTAAGGGTTGGTTTGGAATATTTAAAAAAAAGTGTATTTTGGACTTATTAGCTTATATGGGTTGGATTTGATGTGATGTGTTAGAGAGATGATGAGATTTAAATAAGATGATATGACTTAAATAAGATAGTGACTTTTTGACTTTTTGTATTATTTAGGTCATGCCAAACTTAGCCTAAATACCTCTCGTATCAGAGTGCGAAACACGCATAAAACTCACATTAAAGGAAAGAAAATGTCTCGTACTTCAAATTTTGTGGCTCAAAATCAAAAGTAGTTTAAATGGTCAAAACGACGTCGTTTTGGCCATTTTTATGTTGTTCTGTACTGAAAACGGCGTTGTTTTGGCCATTTGAGCCACAAAATTTAAGTTACGTAGCATTGTCATTAAATGAAATATTTGATAAAATTATTGACATCTTTTAGGCCAAGTTTGGAAAATTATAAAAATAGCAAAAAGTTATTCAAAAAGTTAAAAAATTAACACTATTTATCAAAAGTTAACAATTACAGTTGCTCAACTTTCAATTCGAATTTTTCCCTACAAATCAATTTTTACAATTTTTTATTACACATTTTTTCATAAAAAATCAAAAAGTTAACCCAAACATCCATATTTGCAACCTCAATTTTTTAGTCTAAAAAGACAAAAAATATACTTATTTAGAACACCTCAAACAATCTCTTAATATTATTCTTTTTCGGAACTCTGATCACTGATTGCCACTTTAGTGCAACCAGCCAAAATAATAAAAATATATATATATATATATAATAATAATATATGCGTAAACTCTTGATTTGTTATATAATGATATGAAAAATGCTTGCTACCCCCAGCTGGGGGTGACACCCAGTGAGGTGTCAGCTGGGGGTTGGTCCGGAAAAAATTGTTTTTTTTTTTTTTTTTTTTTGATTTCTGACCAGTGGGGGCGCGCCACGTCACTGGGGGCGCGACCCCCACTGGGTGTATGAAGCAAGGTTGATAATGATATATAGGGTCCTATATTATTATAACGCAAATTAGAGTAAATTACTAATACCTCCTTCAAGATTTGACTAAAATATAAATTTTTTCTTGAGATTTGAGAAATTACATTCCGCCCTCTGAGGTTTATATTTACATAACAAATTGTCTCTTGAAATTTATATTTGTATAACAAATTACCTCCTTGTTTGTTATGTAAATGTGTGGGTGAAAATCTGACCACACTGCCCGTCTAGTGATCAGCTGGAGAGCACAAGCAGAATAGATGGCTTAAGCAACCTGAAACAGAAAGAAAAAGCTCCGGCGGTGGTTCTTCCACCCGGGGGCACTCCGACGATCAAGTCAGTATATCTCTCAAAGATAATCAAGTACTAAACTGAATACTCAAAGTATATATTACATACCTTAGACCCACGGGGGTGCCTCTCTTTTATAATATACTCAATCCAAGTCCCACTAGAAGTATGACTTCTATGAACTCTGATTTACTGTTTATTCTGGACTCTTTAAGAGATAAAGATAAACTCCCTAAGAGCTTTATCCTTATCTTGATTAAGTCCCCTTTTTGCCTTAGGACTCTTGTCCCTTATCTCGGATTCCGATATCTTCGGAGATGACCTCGGCTTCTCTGAGATTACCTCGGCTTAACTACCAGGGCACATGGCACCTCGGCTGACACGTCGGCGTCACCATGCCACGTGTTGGTATTCAGAAAATATATCCCCACAACTGCCCCCTAGGTTCTATTACCTCGGCATTCTGAGGTGATGGAACCTATTTCGAAATTTTGTCACTTCTTTTCTGAGTAATGGCTTAAAAAACTACTTTAGCCAAGATTATCTACTTTCAGCCGACGTGTTCTCTTCGGAGAACAAGGCTTCGGTCGTACTCTCCCATACGCATGAGCTGTCATGCATATCTAACTGTTTCTTTTCACGTGCTTTGTTTTGATTGGAGCGTGTCTGTGACGCGCCTGAAGCTGTCTGTTCATTTCGTCTGCGCCGTCTGACGCGTGCGTTGCTCTAGGCGCAATAATTGCCCCTTTTTTTTTCTTTTTTTTTTCTTTTTTTTTTGCCGCCGTTTCAAATTTTTGACAAAACTCTTCTTTTGCCTCGATTTTTTCTTCACTTTTTCGTCTTCTTGCTCTTTTTCTCTCTGAAAGTTCATTCTTCTTTGAATCTGCCATCGCTTCAATTTCTCTTCTGGAACTGCGCTTAATCTCTCATTCTTGCAAAGCCTTCTTTGCTGTTGTAATCAATTTCTGGGTTCGGCGAGCACTGTCTCGGCTTCATTTGTCCTGGTAAGACCCTCTTCTTTAAGTCTTCCATTCTCTTTATGTGCTTTTGTCTGTCTGTTGCCATTACTGATCTTTGTTCGAGGTCTTGAATTTATTTGTATCTTGAATTTGTGGCTATGCCTTGAACTTCTATGTTTTTTTATCATTCTCCTTGCCGCTGTTCTTGATTTGTTTCTGTATCTCTATTGTTTCTGAGAACTATACCTCTGTTCTTGAATCTGAAACTTCGTCTTTGTTTTCTCTTTTTTGTATCTGCCCCAGATCTGTGCCCTCAATTTTTATCTTCATACTTCATAGATTTGGGATTTGTCTGTAGAACCCTTAATCTTCAGGGAAACCTGAAAAACGCCCATCTTCTGAAACATATTCCTCTTAGTTTAAGCCGACATAATGGGTATGTGGAGGCATAGGGTAAATACCCCAACAAAACTTGAATACTTTAGGCAAGAATTTTCTATCCCAGCCGACGTTCATCTTAAGCTGGCTGGGGATAATGATACCATCGTGCCCACAGACCATACAATGCCTTTTCCAATAGTTGCTTTTACCGAATGTGGACTTCGGCTTCCACTTGATCCCCTTTTTCATCAAGTTCTCCATTTCTATAAGCTGAACCCTATGCAACTTACTATCAATTCCTATAAGGTAATTAACGGTATTATAGCCTTGGCTAGGCAAGAAAACCTTAGAATCACCCTAGCCGACCTTCAATACTGTTATACCATGTGCCCTCTTGATCTGAAGGATAGGGGTTTTGTCTATTACCTTAAGCCGAGATCCACTCAGTACAAAATTATAGCCGACCTCCCAGACTCCAACAAGGGGGCTGGAGATGATTTTCTCATTGCTTCTGGAAATTGGGAATTTGGCCCAGATGAAGATGTCCACCTCTACCCTCTTCCTCGAACAATTACAGAGGGCAAGAGTAAGAGTCCTGAGTCAACACTTAGTTGTTTTTATTTAAGACTTTAATACTTTTTGTTTCTGACGTCTGTTTCTTTGCAGATCTTCATCAGCCACCGAAAAATTTTCGTCAATCCTTCTTCCCAGGAACAGATCTGAAAACACTTCTTGGCCTTCCAATCCATAAACGAAAAGCCCCAGTATTACTAAACTTCATTCCTACATACAAATCCACCTTACCCGACGTCCCAAGAAAAAGGAAGAAGAGTCTCTCTCCACCTACAGCCACAACCTTAACTGCTTCTACATCCCGAACAGATCAAGAGTCCACATCTGACCCAGCCGATCTTCCATCAACTTCGGCCCCCTACTTAATACCAATTTCTGAACGTAAACGTCGAAGAAAGCTTGTAAAGACTGCCGAAATGGTTCGTCCAAGGCCTGTTGTCCAAGACCTTCTTGCCGACCTTCCAACTGACGCCGAAGCCGCACCAACGCAATCAATGCTCCCACCCAAACCAAAGAGGGTAAAAAAGGCTCAGCCTAAGGCCAAGGCTACAGATGCCGAAGCTGAGGATGCTCTGCCGATTTCGAAGCTAACTGAAAGCAAAAAATCAGCCTCTACTTCAACCAAGAGGTCTGCTGAGGGCCAACCCTCAGGGTCTACACAAACAAAGAGGCCAAGGTCATCGTCTGCGACGACCTCGGCTTCGAAGAAACCCAACGTCCCCTGGGCCCCTGATCTATCCCTGGAGGATAGGCCCATTATGGCTAGTGAAAGTGCTGACAACATTAATGTTGCTGTCGCCCTTAGCACTGCTCTTCTTCTACCAAATGACTTGGAGCGAAATGACAAGCTTAGTGAGTATGAAAATTACGCTCTTATGCTCCAACACTCCGCTCAAGTAAGTATTTCTGTTTGTACTTGTGATTTTTTCTTCTGTTCTTCACTGAGAGTACTGTCTCACATTTCTGTTTTTCTGCAGGCCATTCAGCATGCCCACTCATTTTCCATGCAATCCTTTGAAAATCGTCAAAGGTTGGTTGATATGAAAAGGGAAGCATCTTCTATGAAGAGAGAGATCAAGTCTCTTGAAGCAAAAATGAAAAAATTGGAGGATCAAGCCGAGGCTGTAACTAAAGTTCAAACTTTAGCTCTTGAGAAGGCCGAAGCTGCTGAGGCCGTTAGAAAAGTTACTGAGGCCGAGAAAAGAGAGGCCGAGGTTCAGAAGGCCCAAGCGGAGAAAGAACTCCAGCAAGCTCTGGCCACAAAAGAGGCCGAAATCAAAGAGGCCGACGAAAAGGCCTATGATCAAGGTATGGCCGACGTCGCAGAAGACTACAAGCTTCAAGTCAGGCAGGCATGCAACAGGGGATTTTTCCTTGGTTGGATGTCCTTGATAAAGAAGCTTGACCTTCCTGTTGACTCGCCATTGCGTCAGACCGACGCTATTCCGTTACCATTTCCTCCTCCTCCTTCTGAAGGTGAATCAGAGTCTGAGGCCGAGGCCGTTGATGAAGATGAAGAAAAAGATGATGGTGACGCCTTGGTGAGAAGACCCAAGAATGCTGCCGAAGCCAAGTCCCCTCCTCCTGCTGAGCAGGTTATGGACTTGACTTTGGATGAGGAGGGTGATGGGGCTGAGGGGGCACCCAAGGAGACTGCCACTGGGCAACTATCGTCCAATCTTCTCTTGGTAGAAAGAAGTGTTGAGTCAACAATCGCTGAGATTGATGCCGAGATAGAAGCGGAGAAAGTGGCCGAGGAGGTACCACCAGAGTCATCCGAGGTCCCAGTCCCTGCAGTGGCTAATACTGAAGAATCTTGAAAAAATTGTCCTTTGTACTTTTTTCCTTCTTTTTTTCTGTTTTTTTGCGCTTTGTCCTTTTTTACTTTCTGGATTAATGCAAAACTCTTTCTTTTGGCCGACGTGGTTTCTTCAATATGTAACTGCAACAGTTCTTCCTCTGGATGTTCCAATCTTGTGATATTCTGTTGACTATTTCTGCATAGTCTTGTACTTAGAAAAAAATCTTTTGTGCAATCTTCTCGAGGTTACATACCTCGGGTATAACCATAAAACTTTTACTTCGGCAAGAAACTGTCCTGCAATCTTTTCATAAATTTCAACAAGTATAGAACATATAATTCGGAATGTAAACTTTTGCAAGCTTCTTCTTACGTTTCAACAAGTTTTAAACGGTTATCTTAGTCTTACCTACTTGTAAATTGCTACAAATTTCAACAAGTAATGAGCAATATACTTAGCCTTTATTTTAACCTGTAACTTTCTGTGTACCTCAGCGGGTGATCGTATGTCGGCTTAACATAAACTTGTAAATTGCTACAAATTTCAACAAGTGTTAAGCATCTTCCCTTGGGTTTAAACAACCCACATATTGCTATGAAAACTTAAGCAATAACATCGGCCTATCTTCGACTTGTAAATTGCTACAAATTTCAACAAGTGAAGATAAGGAATCAGCTTAATTCCAACTTGTAAATTGCTACAAATTTCAACAAGTGAATTAAGGAATAACATCGGCTTAACTTCAACTTGTAAATTGCTACAAATTTCAACAAGTGAAGATAAGGAATCAGCTTAATTCCAACTTGTAAATTGCTACAAATTTCAACAAGTGAATTAAGGAATAACATCGGCTTAACTTCAACTTGTAAATTGCTACAAATTTCAACAAGTGAAGATAAGGAATCAGCTTAATTCCAACTTGTAAATTGCTACAAATTTCAACAAGTGAATTAAGGAATAACATCGGCTTAACTTCAACTTGTAAATTGCTATAAATTTTAACAAGTGAAGATAAGGAATCGGCTTAATTCCAACTTGTAAATTGCTACAAATTTCAACAAGTGAATTAAGGAATAACATCGGCTTAACTTCAACTTGTAAATTGCTACAAATTTCAACAAGTGAAGATAAGGAATCAGCTTAATTCCAACTTGTAAATTGCTACATTTTCAACAAGTGAATTAAGGAATAACATCGACTTAACTTCAACTTGTAAATTGCTACAAATTTCAACAAGTGAAGATAAGGAATCAGCTTAATTCCAACTTGTAAATTGCTACAAATTTCAACAAGTGAATTAAGGAATAACATCGGCTTAACTTCAACTTGTAAATTGCTACAAATTTCAACAAGTGAAGATAAGGAATCAGCTTAATTCCAACTTGTAAATTGCTACAAATTTCAACAAGTGAATTAAGGAATAACATCGGCTTAACTTCAACTTGTAAATTGCGACAAATTTCAACAAGTGAAGATAAGGAATCAGCTCGGCCTGGCTTTGCCTGAGTTTGATATGTCTTCAATATGCATAACTTTATCAATCAAACATGTTGAAAGGATTCTGAAAAAGACTTTATTGATGATATCGGCCAAACATTGATGTTTTATCTAATGATAGAAAAATTTCAAATTACAAGTATTCCAAGGTCTGGGCAATGCTTTGCCCTCATTGTCCTCAAGCCGATATGCTCCATTGCCTAGTACTGAAGTAACTCTGTAGGGTCCTTCCCAGTTTGGGCCAAGCTTACCCTCCCTGGGATCCTTCTTGTTCCCGACGACTTTTCTTAGGACTAGGTCGCCAACTTGAAAATCTCTTGGATTAACCTTCTTGTTGTAAGCTCTGGCAAGCTGTTGCTGGTATACTGCGAGCTGAATTGCAGCTTTCTCTCTTCGTTCTTCCAATAAATCCAGGTCTCGGGCTAAGAGTATGTCATTGGTGCCATTCTCTACTCTCTGGGTTCTGATCCCTGGGATGCCGATCTCTAATGGGATGACTGCTTCTGTGCCATAGGCCATGGCAAAGGGGGACTCTCCTGTTGATCTTCTCGGCGTAGTCCGATATGCCCAAAGTACGTTGGGCAATTCGTCCACCCACTTTCCTTTTGCTGTCTGGAGCCTCTTCTTTATTCCATCCAGGATTACTTTGTTGGATGCCTCTGCTTGCCCATTGCTTTGAGGAAAACTTGGTGTTGAGAAATAATTCTTGATCTTGAATTTTGCACAAAAGTTTTTGATGAGTTTGCTGTCGAACTGTGTCCCGTTGTCGGCAACAATTGCTCTTGGAATCCCAAATCTGGTGATTATGTTTCTCCAAATAAAATTCTTGACGTCCACATCTCGGATTTTGGCAAGAGGTTCTGCCTCTATCCATTTTGTAAAGTAGTCTGTTGCTACCAGCAAGTATTTTCTCTGCCCAGTTGCCTGGGGAAGTTGTCCAACCAGATCCATGCCCCATTGGGCAAACGGCCAAGGGCTGGATACTGGGTTTAGGTCGGCAGCTGGCTGATGTATCAAAGGTGCAAACTTTTGACATTGTTCACACTTCTTTACATAGGCTTCGGCATCCTTTTGCATGTAGGGCCACCAATACCCCTGGGTAATGGCCCTGTGGGCTAACGATCTGCCCCCTGCATGGCTTCCACAAATTCCTTCATGAATCTCGTAAAGGAAATCGTCAACCTGCAAAGGATGTACGCACCTTAAAAGTGGTCCAGTGAAGGACCTCCTGTAGAGATGGCCTTCCGCTGTTAGACTGAATCTGGCCGATTTCAGCCTAATTTTATGTGCTTCTTTATGGTCTTCTGGCAGCTTCCCCTCTTTTAGGAATGCGATGATTGCATCCATCCAGCTTGGTCCAAAGCCCACGCACATTGCTTCTTGTTCGGTGCTCTGTTTATCTATGCTCGGGGCCGACATGTAGTCGATCATGATTGTCCTTGTTTTTCCAGTTTGAATTGAGCTGGCCAAGTTGGCTAACGCGTCGGCGTGGGTGTTGTCATCTCGGCTTACTTGGAGTAATCTGCAGTTTTGGAATAGGGCTGCCAGTCGGATGACTTCCTTTGCATATGCCGACATTCTTTCGTCTCTGGCTGCAAATTCTCCTGTTGACTGGTTAACAATCAATTGTGAATCACAAAAAACAATTACCTCGTCTGCCTCTGCTGCTGCTGCTAGCTTTAGCCGTGCGATTAATGCTTCATATTCTGCTTCATTATTGGAGGCTTTGAACCCCAGACGGATGGACTGTTCTACAATTTCTCCATTTGGAGATATCAGCAGTACTCCTGCTCCTGCTCCCTGGCGGTTTGAACTTCCATCGACGAATAGTCTGAATGAATCACCGATGTAGATGCTGCATGGTCTAAGTTTTTCTTTCTCTTGCTTTTTTGTCTTTGACTGGAATTCTTTTTCCTTGTTGGGCCGATGCTCATCTTGGCTCGACGGAGCCCGAGGTGTGATGGCTTCCGGTGTGAGTTCTGCGACGAAGTCGGCCAAAACTTGGCCCTTTATTGCTGTTCTTGGCCTAAATTCTAGGTCAAACTGGCCTAGTATTACTGCCCATTTTGCTATCCTTCCTGTTAAGTCTCCTTGATGTAATAAGGACTTCAGTGGGTGCTCTGTTAGGACCACAATCTTGTGTGCCTGAAAGTAATGGCTCAATTTCTTTGAGGCCATTACCAAGGCTAGCATTAATTTTTCCAGTGGTAGGTACCTTGTTTCTGCGTTAGCCAGAGTCTTGCTTACATAATAGACAGCCTTCTGCTCCCCTTTTTCCTCTCAGATTAGCACTGCACTGACTGCGTGTTCAGAGACTGCTAGGTACAAAAACAATTCCTCCCCTGGGACTGGGTTAGAGAGGACCGGGGTTGTGGTCAAGTACTTTTTTAGGTCGGCTAAGGCAGCTTCACATTCTTCCGTCCATAGGAAGTCTGTGGCTTTTTTCACCAGGTTAAAGAAGGGTCTGCACTTGTCTGAGCTTCTGCTGATGAATCGGTTTAGGGCTGCGGCCCTTCCAGTGAGTACTTGAACTTGCTTTGCCGATGTTGGACTCTGTAGTTCCAGGATGGCCTTGATTTGGTCTGGGCTGGCCTCAATGCCTTTTCTTGTTACCAGATATCCTAGAAATTTACCTGACCCAACTTCGAAGGCACACTTTGAGGCGTTGAGTCGGAGCCGATATCTTTTGAGTATGTCAAAGACCTCTTTTAGGTCGGCAAGATGACCCTCTGATTTCTTGGTCTTTACGACCATGTCATCGATGTAAACTTCTACCGTTTTACCAATTAGATGTTTAAACATCTTTGTCACTAACCTCTGATAGGTTGCTCCTGCGTTTTTCAGCCCAAAAGGCATTACCTTGTAACAGTACAGGCCTTTCGGGGTGATGAACGCGGTTTTCTCCTCATCTGGTGGGTACATAGCAATCTGGTGGTGCCATCCTTTCATGTCCCGAGGTGGCGTCTACCAGTTGGTCGATTTTGGGCAGAGGAAAGCTGTCTTTCGGGCAAGCTTTGTTGAGGCTGGTGAAGTCTACACAAACCCTCCACTTGCCATTCTTCTTTTTTACTACTACTGTGTTGGACAGCCACGTTGGGTACTGGACTTCTCGGATGGCCCTGGCTTCAAGGAGTCTGTCTACCTCTTCCTCGACTGCTTCGACGTGCATTAACGTCGGCCTTCTGGCTCGTTGAATCACAGGTTTTGCCGATCTGTCGACATTCAGACTGTGGCAAGTGACCTCGGGGTCAATGCCAGGCATTTCATAAGGTGTCCAGGCGAATGCCTCTATGTTTGCCCTTAAAAAATCTTCCAGTTCTTTTTCTTCTTCTCTAGCTAAGCCTGAGCCGAGAAGAAAAAATCGTTCTTCGTCGCCCTCCTGGACGAGGATTTTCTTTAGCGCCTCTTCGCTTTTCTCGGCTGGTTCTTTCCCGACGTCTTCAAGGACTTCCATGTCCTCATCTTCAACTTCTGCTTTCTTTGGCTCCCGTATACTACAGGTGGACTTTATTGCTGCCATGGAGCAATTTTTGGCTTGTAGTTGATCCCCTCTGACTTCTTCAATCCCATGCTCTGTTGGGAACCGGAGTAGTTGGTGCAGCGTCGAGGGAACTGCCCCCATTGCATGCAACCACGGCCTTCCCAGTATGATGTTGTATGGTGAGGGTGTGTCAATTACCAGGAATTCCGTCCTGATCTTCTTAGTGCCGGCTTGTACTTCTAAGCTTGTTGCACCCAGTGGCCATATCGGCGTTCCGTTAAAGCCGACCATCGGGCCGCTTGATTGTTCTAGGTCATCGGGGTGAAGGCCTAGCTCTTTGTAACATCTGACATACATGATGTCACAGGAGCTGCCTTGATCTATTAGGATGCGTTTAACTTGGCACTCCCCAACCTGGAGGGATACTACCAAGGCATCATTATGCGGATGTTGGACCAGTTCGAGGTCGGCTTCAGTAAAGGCTATCATTGGCCCTTGGCATTCTTCTGGCCGATGTCTCTTTTCCCCGACTTGATAGATATGCTGTAAATGTCTTACCCTCTGTGTTTCTCCTCTTACTTCGTTTTCGTTGACCCTTGAGTGGATCACATTAACCACCCTCGGTTCTCCTGCTTGTGGTAGCTGTGCTGGGAGAGGGGGTGCCGCTGGTGCTTGAGGCAACCTTGCCTGTTCTTCCCTTGTTCTGGCCTCATCGACCAGGTCCCTCAGAAGGCCTTGTCTTACTAGGTCTTCCAAGTGTGCTTTTAAGGCTCTGCAACCTTGAGTTGGATGCCCTTCTTCATTGTGGTAGGCACAACGTCTACCAACGTTCCTTCCCATGAATTCCCCTGGTGCTCTTGCTGGAGCCCTAAAATAAGGTTGATTTCGAATCCGATCCAAGATTTTATGGATTGGGATCTGGAATACTGTGGTTACCGCCTGTTTATTTCTTAATTCTATTTCTTGTTTGGTCGGCCCATTGTTGATTCGGCCTCGCTTTGGCGAGCCGTTTCCCTTTTCTTGTTTCACCTCTTTGTTTCCCGATGTATCTTCTTCGGCCCTGGCGTATTTCTCAATTCTTGCCATGAGTTCTTCCATGCTTTTTGGCAATGTTTTTGCCAAAGACTTCCGTAGAGGGCAGTCATCTTTCAGGCCGTTCTTAAAGGATACGACTGCTACTTCCTGGTTGCATTCGGGTATTCGGTTGAACACCTCGTAGTACCTCTTCGCATAGGCCCTGAGGCCTTCTTCCTTGGTGATTCGTAGAGCCATTAAAGCATCAACCCTCAGGGGTTGCAGCTTGTTGGTCACGAATCTGGCCACAAACATCTCGGCCAAGCCTTCCCATGTCTTTATGCTTCCTTTTGGTAACTTGTGGAACCAATCAGATGCAATTTCCCCAAAGGATGAGGGGAATACTTTGCAGAGCAACGGCTCGTTCCCGCTATATAACGCCATTGAATTCAGGTATAGCCCAACGTGAAAGTTTGGATCTGACTTACCATCATAGATTTGAAACCTCGGCATACTGAATCTTTTGGGCGGTTCGAATTTGTCCAGTTCCACCGAGAAGGCCGTCTTCGGTTTTACTGGGGAGTTTACCTCGGCTTCTGCATTCTGCTGCCTCCTCTTGAGGTAGTCCCTTAAGTCTTCTTTGCTCCTCCCTGGAGCTCGGCTGTCTTTGGATTTTAGTCTTTTTGGTACACTGCTTTCGGCCTCGTGGTGGGGTCGTTTGGATCTTTCTTCATGGGATGTGTCAAAATGGAGTACTTGCCCCTGAACATGTCGATGTTCTTTGGGGTCTGGATTCTTCATGTGGTGTGTCCTTCGGGACTCTTCTTGCCTCGGCTTTTCCCGTCCGATTTCCCTGGAAGGCCGGTGAGAATGCCTTCCGCTTCTGGTATGCTGAGGGACCTCGGGGATTGTTTTTCTTCCATCCTTCTGAGTGTTGTTTGCCGGCATCGGCGTATCTTGCAGCGGGTATGGTGGCTGCATAACATTATTCTGTATCATGAAGTTGACGACTGACTGGAGGTCCGCCAACTTGTTTGCTAGTTCTTTCACTTCCTCATCCCTCCGGAGGCACCTGTCCCTCCATACCTGGAGGTTATCTTCATTGTAGTACTTTCCTTGGTTTGCTCTTTTTGACGTGTCGCCTTCTGGGATGATGTTGTTCTCTCTGTGACCCTGGCCACGGGCTTCTGCATTGTGGTTATCTCCTTCGATGTCAAGGTTAATTGGTCTGCCACTCCCAGTGGGAGCGTCATCCCCAATATTTTCCTGTTGTCCGTTATTGGCCATCTATTCTTCCTTCGTTCCCACAGACGACGCCAAATTGTGTGGGTGAAAATCTGACCACACTGCCCGTCTAGTGATCAGCTGGAGAGCACAAGCAGAATAGATGGCTTAAGCAACCTGAAACAGAAAGAAAAAGCTCCGGCGGTGGTTCTTCCACCCGGGGGCACTCCGACGATCAAGTCAGTATATCTCTCAAAGATAATCAAGTACTAAACTGAATACTCAAAGTATATATTACATACCTTAGACCCACGGGGGTGCCTCTCTTTTATAATATACTCAATCCAAGTCCCACTAGAAGTATGACTTCTATGAACTCTGATTTACTGTTTATTCTGGACTCTTTAAGAGATAAAGATAAACTCCCTAAGAGCTTTATCCTTATCTTGATTAAGTCCCCTTTTTGCCTTAGGACTCTTGTCCCTTATCTCGGATTCCGATATCTTCGGAGATGACCTCGGCTTCTCTGAGATTACCTCGGCTTAACTACCAGGGCACATGGCACCTCGGCTGACACGTCGGCGTCACCATGCCACGTGTTGGTATTCAGAAAATATATCCCCACAGTAAATATAAACCTCCGAAAATAATTTGTAATTTCTCAAATCTCAATAAAAAATCTGTATTTTACTAAAAGCTCCAGGAGTGTTGATAATTTGCCTCTCAAATTATGTGTCTAAAAGTGTGAGGCTTTAGTATTTCTCAAAATAAAAAATCCAAGGGAACGTCAAAAAGTAAAAATTTTATGGCAAAATGTATAGCTTTGTCATAAAATGTATAATTTTAATTATCAAAAATATAATTTTTATTATACATAACTTTTAAATACACATCATAATTTTATTATTCATTATTTTTATTACAAAAATTATAATTTTTATCATAAAAAAATCATAACTTTTATTAAAAAAAACGTAACTTTTCTTATAATGACAAATGCACATTTGTAGCATTTTTTAAATTGGGAGGAGGGGTTGTTGGGACTGAAAGAAGGTGGCGGCAAAAGATTGGAAAAAGGAAATAAAAAAATAAAAAAAATCGCAACAATGTTCAAGAAAGGGAGTTGCTAATGGGATGCGGCAAAAGAAAATATGTTGTTAAGGCAAGAGGATTATTAAGCCTCCCTTGGCATGAGGGTTTTTTTTTTTTTTTTTTTTTGAGGTTAGAAGTTAATTTAGTTATAAAAAGATAAAAAATGTTAAAAAATTAATTAAAAAAAATGTCATATTCAAATTATAATTATTTTACTTTTTCTTTTACAAAAGTCAAAAAATCAAACCCAAATGAGCTTTTTAGCTCTAGGTTAGATAGGATCAAAATTGGTTTGAAGGATGAGAAGAAAACAAAAAAACGAGACCAAATATTACTAGAGGTGGGGAAATGAGGTAGTGGGAGGTTGAAAATAATAAAGGAGACAATGGTTGGATTTGTAAAGAGATGTGGTGAAATGGATTTAGAAATACTCTTTCGTCCAAACAGAACCTCTTAATCTTCTCTCTATTACTTTTTTCTCGATCCCCTTTTTCTGAGCATAGCTCTTCCTTTTATAATGATTCCTCTAGGGGTCATCCATGGGCCCACTGCTTTCTAGGCTTTGATCCTATCCCTGGGCCTTCCGTATATGAAAGGGTATAGTCGACTTCTACGACATTCATAACTTGTTCGTACTTGACTTCTCCACTGGCCTAACCTGGCATGGCCGACTTGTATTCGGCCATCTGACCTGCACTTAATCATAAATAATAAAATAATAATAATAATCCATTTACTCAGCCACCACAATTGCCCCCCAAACATCCGATTAACATTCGTTATTTGGCATGGTCGGTGTCTACTTTTTCAGCTTACAGACTTGACGAACCTCAATAGTCGGGAATACGGCGCTTGCACGCTTTTTAGTGTTGATGCGTCAGAACAGACGAGATATGATATCATCATTGCTTCTCATCCCTTCGTGTTTTGACATTCATTTAATGCGATTTAAAAATTGTCCCTCCGTATGTGTTGAACCTTGGCTCTTTGACATTTCTCATTATGTTCTTCCTGCTTCACAAGACTCCTACGATTTGCAACTCTTGCTTCCTATCGCTCTTTCGCTTTAACCTGTAAGTCCCTCTCTCTCTCTCTTTCTCTTTTATTCGCATTTCAATCCCTTTTTGTATTTTGTTTATTTGTGTATCTTTGTGACACCCTAATTATTTAATTAATACCATAACCAATAATAATAATAATAATAGTGAGTGTGGTAGTACAATAAATAATTAATTTTCTGTTGGTATGCGATAAAGTGTAATTTAATTAGGAATTAATATGTTTATATAGTTATATTAGAGAATTGGGCTAAATTGCATTTATCACAAATATTCATTAGATAAGTATAAATCTATGGTGATTTATGATCAAATCTAAGGGGTATTTGAGTTGTGCCACGTATTGGCCTGAGGATACATTTGCCTCCCTATAAATAGGGAGGAGTAGAACATAAGGAAAAAAGAAAAGAAAAGAAAGGCATGCAAGATACTGGAGGTAGGAACTTATAGTAAGAAGATTGTGATAGTGGAAAGTAAGGCTAAGAGTCAATATTAAGGTGAGTTATATTACATCTTTAGCCACCATAATATATTTTACGTATGTTTTAACTTACCATAATTTATTTTATACAAATTATGTTTTATAAATTATATTGATAATTCAATTACATGAATTAATTTTTGAACTCTACTTGTTTAAATTGAAACACATGGATATGTTTGTTTAAATTTTAGAAAATATTTGATTATGACCTTATAAACAATTACGTTTTGTAAGTACCATCACAGGAGTCTTATGCCTTGGGGGACTTAAATAACCATTGGTCTCTGTTTGGCCACTTTGTAGTTCTCTGTTTGTTATGGATCCATTGACCTTTGTTCTGATTGTCACTCCTGTGACCTTTGTTCTATTCTGTTCTGCACCGTGGTTCTGGTTATTTATTTCCATAATTTTCGAATTTCAATTTCTTCCACTTTAAACAATTTGTTTATTCAAATTAAGTTATGCAAATGTTTTCGTTTAACTAAGTATCCATGGTTATTTTGTATTCCCTATACTCTTGACATAATATTTCTCACTCTGCTGTGTGCTTCTAGTTGTTACCCTTTCAGGTGACGAGATGTAAGGGAGACTCATAACCTCACGTAGTGGAACCCGCACGAGAATTTGACATTGAACCACTATTTTGTTTTTCTTTTATTTTTTATTTTTGCTCCCATTTGTTTTACTCAAGGTCGGTCACTGAATAATAAAATAATAAAAGCCTTATAGATGTATTTTCTCTTCTTAAAATAGTAAAATTAAGTAAATTTTTTGTTTAATTATTTTTATTTCCTTTTGCCTCCGCCTACACCATTTAATTTGCCACAATTAGAATAAATTAATGAGTTGTGATTCCAGCCCTAAGCCCTTGGGGTTGGGTCGTGACAATCTTTCCTTTCGTCTGGAATGGCGACTCATTTGAAAGCTCTCCTCTTTGGGGAGCGAATTGCCGCTTTCCTCCATCGCTTTTCCATTCCAGATGACGTCCAACTGTCCCTCGTTGTAGACAGTGTGGTTGATATGGTGTCACGACCCAATCCCAGGGGCTTAGAGCTGGAATCGCAATTTACTAAGTAATCCTAAGCTTAATAAATTAAATGGTGCAGGCGGAGGCAAAATGGAAGTAAGAAAATAATTAAACAGAAAATTTACTTCATTCGACTATTTTGATAAAAGAAAGTACATCTATAGGGCATTTATTTATTTTTTTATTATGCAGTGATAAATACATACATAAATACATACATACATAAATAAATACATACATAAATAAATAAATAAATAAAAAGGAAAAAAATAAAAAATAATGGATCAGCATCAATTCTTGTTCAGGTTCCACAACATGAGGTTACGGGTCTTCCTTACATCTAGTCACCTAAAAGGGTAACAACTATAAGCACACAACAAAGTGAGAAATATTATGCTAAGAGTATTGGGAACACAAAAATAACCATGGATGGTTAGTTAAGCTAAATATTTACATAATTTGAATAAATAAATTATTTAAGTAGCAGAAATTGAAATACAAAAATTAAGCAAATAAATAACCATAGCCATGGTACAGAACAGAACAGAACAGAACAGAGGTCACACGAGTGGCAATCAGAACAGAGGTCAATGGATTCATGACAAACAGAGGACCACAAAATGGCCAAATAAAGGCCAATGGTTATTTAAGTCCCCCAAGGCATGGGACTTCTGTAGTGGTACTTACAGAAAATAATTGTTTACAAAATCATTGTCAAATAATTTCTAAAATTTAAACAAACATATCCATGGGTTTCATTTTAAGCAAATGGTGTTTAGAAAATAATTAACGTAATTGAAATATAACTATAAGTTATAAAACATAAATTGAGTAAAATAATTTATGGTAACCCAAAACATACGTGAAATATATTATAGTGACTCAATGTATAATATAACTCACCTTTATTTTAATTCTTACTATTCCCCTCATTTTTTTTGTATTTCTTTCCGACTTTTCGAGAACTTTCTTTTTTTTTTTCTTTTTTTTCTCTCCTTCACTGGCTTTCACAGCCCCCTCCCCCTTTTTATACACGCCTCAGGGTGATGACTCACCCTGTGATGATGAATCAAGATTGATGACTCACCTTCCCCTAAGTGCTTAGATGGCACAGATGGCCCAA
Source organism: Camellia sinensis (assembly GCF_055761805.1). Lineage (NCBI taxonomy): Eukaryota > Viridiplantae > Streptophyta > Magnoliopsida > Ericales > Theaceae > Camellia > Camellia sinensis. Next base: position 54,641,637 of record NC_138962.1, read on the forward strand.
TAACCGCTGCTCCAGAAATTTGAAAATCTATTCCATTAATTGTTGCTGCTTAAGTTGACCTTATTAGTATTCTTATCCTCATTATCATTATTACTTCTTATTATTTGTAATATCATTATTATTATTATTATTATTATTATTTATTTATTTATTTAACCCAAGTCTTAACATAATTATATACTATTTTTTTATATACATATATTTATTTATTTTTATTAATTAAACAATTAGGGAGTCACATATGGAGAGGACAGATGCAAACACCATCATTTTTCCCCTTATGTCAATTGCTGAGGGTGGGATCCGTTTCTCTTTACACCATTTCCTTAGGACTATCCTGCGCTATTGGGGTCTCTTGCTTTCTCAACCCAATGTGAACTTTTATCGTATAATCATGAGTTTGGTAGAACTGAACCGCCTCCTTGGGCTCAACCTGGGGATTCCGATTATTCAGCACTGCTATGTCATCGCGAAATCAACCGGTCGTTAGGGGTGTTATTTTCTCAGAGCCAAGGATATAGATCACCACTTGGTGACTATGCTTGCCAGCTCTGGAAAAAGAGTTGACGATGTTATGGTCACCGTTTGAGGCAATTGGGAATTCGGCGAGGGAGAGGATCGCCAAGACCCTGTGCCAACACGAAAAGGCGAGCCACGTGGCTGAACAGTTGGTTTAAAATTAGATCTATTCGGCTTGAAAATACAGTGCACCCAATTTGTTGTGTACAGGTAACAACTTAAAAAGAGCCCTTCGTTCGGTAGACGAAGCCATTCTGAGTCAGGTGAAAACGGTCCTTAAATGAAAAGGGCGTTCAAATCTTCAAGGACAAGGATGCACCACTCATATTCTGTTAAAGTACGATCCCACGTACTCAACGTTTTCGACCGCCGACCATATTCCTATGCCGAGTGGAGAACAGCAACTGACGGCACTTGTTTTCCCTAATTTCAAAAGCTTTAGGGATATTGGCCTCGAAGGTTCAGACGTCGAGGAGGCTGGACCCGAATACCGTCTAGAAGAAGATGGTGCAAACGGCGAAGAGTCTGGACCAGAAGCCCATTTAGAAGACCAAGATTTAAACAGGGTGTCACAACTCAAACCGGCCCCTATAGGTTTAGCGTCATAACCAACCAGTAATTCTTGGATTACCAAAGGCCTCTAAATAGGATAACATAAGATAAGGGCTGCGAAAGCAAATATACAAAACTAACATAGTCCATAGAGTTGTACAGACATACATGGGACATAAAATTTCAAAACAAACTTATATATATACAGATGTGACATCAAAAATACATTAATCTTACATCACTCAATTACACAGATAGGGTCAAAGGGTACTTAGCCCAAGCACAGATATACAAAACAAGCTCAACTAAAGCCTTGACATAATCCTCTCAAAAGGAACCTTCTCAGGAGGCACGATAGTTAGCTAACAAAACAGAAACATAGGCCATCAACTCTGGGCCTGGTCACGTGCCTGCTCACCTACATACAAAACAACATGAAACTTGATCATTTCCTAAACTTAAGGTGAATTCAAGACATGCATGAGGGAATCCTCGGAAATTAAACTCAAAATGTGAGAAAATATGCATACATGCATGGTATGGCTTAGTTTCCTTCAATTCTAGCTCAATTCCTACTTGAATTCACTTGATTCACTTGTTTTCATACATTAATGAACTACATTACAAGATCAAAGTCTAATTCTCTTACCTGAAGTTTGAATTACACAAGTGAGGGAGCTTCAATTCCCAAATTCTTTACAAATCTCCAATACTTCTTGGCTTTTCTCTCCTATCCCAGCTTTTAATCTCAATTGCATTCTCTCTCTCACCCTCTCACGTTTTTCTTGTATGAGAGAGCTCAATTATGTTGAATAAAGAAGGAAGAAAGAATAAAGGCATATAAGAAGCCTTATATAGGCTAACTTGAGAATAATTAAATAAGTGGGCACTAAATCATTCTAATTTATTCGTTCTAAATCGAATTTCAATTGAACCTATCATAAAATTCTAAAAATTCTAATTAACACATACATCAAGTCAATTTCTAAATCGGATGCCGATAAGGCCTTCAATTTGCAAACCGAAATGAAAACATGAACATATTTTTCTATGTTAAACAGATATATGCACACACAAGGCAACATATGATGCAACATTTCACTTCAATTATTTATTAGGCGTAATTAAGCATGAGTTAACGTTAATCATGGGTCAAGGTTGTTACACAGGGAGCTTGAGTTGGCCTTTGAGCAGTTTATCCCGGAGGGTAGCGGCCAACCCTCTACTTCTAGCCAAGTTGCAGTTGCCTCTATGAAGACAATATTTTCACTGAATTAGGAGATTTTCCTGGGGCCAAGTCTGAAGAGATGGGTGAAGAGTCACTTGACCAATTCGCCAGACGAATGAATGCCGAAAAAATGGCAGCAAGGAGGAGAGCCAATATTGGAAGTGGTCTGGAAACTCCCCCTCCAGCGGTCGTTCCAGAAACTACACAGCTGATTGTGGGTGTAATTGTCGAAGTACCTAGTCAGCAACAAACGGAAACTTCAGGCTCTGATCAGATTGAGCAAAGAGGTAAAAAATGGCCCGCCGAAACCCTTGTTGAATCATCAAAAGAACCAATTGACAAATGCCAAAGGATTGAGGCATTTTCTCTGAACTCAACCGAGCCATTCATCATCCATCCCAGGATAAAGAGTTTGCCAGTTCTAGCCAACGGATTAGCCATCAAAGATCCTGCCATCACATTAAGGGTTGCGTCGGCGCTTTCATTTTCGTCTGACAGGGCCACCTTTCGTGCCGAGCTAGACGTCATTTCCATTGCTTTGGCGACACAATCGGCAATATTGGTAAGTCGCTTTAGATTGTATACATCGTTCTTGTGCCGACTACTAACTTTGTTATATCATGTTTGGTAGGCGGCAGGGAGAATCGCAGAAATTGGCCATCAACACTATAACGCCATGGAGAGACTCGACGTTTTGGAAGACGAGCTTCCAAAGGAAAAACGCAAGGTCAAAACTTCTATGGCCGACTTTCTAACGGCGACACAGAAGATAGAAGCTGAATCCAAAAGAGCTTATGAAGAACAGATGAGAACGGACACCGCACAAGAGAGGACGAAGCACGCCGATCTGCTCTTTTGGGCCACCGAAGAAAGGGCAAACAATATAGACCGCGAATTGAAGTTGGCCAAGGAAGAAAACACCAAATTACAAGCCGAGTTGGAGAAATCGAAAGAAACGCAGGCACGTGCGAAGGTCGATACGACTAAAGCATACGAAGCCGAAAAAACGGCAACAAAAGAGCTATATACAGACGAGGCACTGAAGTTTGAGAACTGCAGCTTCAAGCACGACTGGCTGAAGGCACTGGTAGCTGCCAACGTAACGCTTGAGCAACTAATTCCTTATGAGCAGTTGGAGGCGGAGCCCTTGGAATCCGATCCGGAGGAGTTTGAAGATAATTAATTTAGCTTTGTTTGTACTTTGTTTTATTTTGTTCTCCTATAAGGATGCCATTTTGATGCTGTTTTTGAAGCTTTCTTTGTACTTGTATGCTTTTTATTGTAGAAGTCAGTCAATTTCATTGATAAAGTGGCGTATGTTTGAAGTACAGTTTATAAATAAAAATGTCTGTTTTGATAACAAGTTGTTCGAATATTAATGAATGTTTAAATGATGAATAAACAAGGCTACCCAGTATAAGCTAACCTTGGTAGCTAATTCGACCATGTTCAAATAATATAGGGAGTGCCTAATGCACTTAGTGCCGAATATGTGCAAGACTAGCAGCTTTAATAGTTCAGTGGGGCAGTGGAGAAATTCGACGAATGAAGGAAGAGGCCGAATAGATTCACATATCTGCCCCTGCTCCAGTTGAACACGGGTTTCCACCGCCGTTGATGATGCACGTAGTGCTGAATAAATGGAAGATCAGTGAACGTTCAAGTGGGTCAGTAGAGAAATACAGCGAATGAAAGAAGAGGTCGAATAGATTTACATATCTGCCTCTGCCCCAGTTGAACGAGTTTCCACCGCCGTTGATAACGCACGTAATGCCGAATAAATCAGTGGTGTTGATAGCTAAGGGCAGCGGAGAAATTCAGCGAATGAAGGAAGAGACCAAATAGATTCATATATCTACCTCTGCCCCAGTTGAACATGGGTTGCCACTATCATTAATGACGCACATAATGCCGAAGTAATGGCGAGGTGTGCATTTCGGTGACCGTGGGCACATCGTAAGAGCTACACTGTCATTAATGTAAGGGGCATCGTTAAATAGACAATGCGCAACCCCAAAAATGTTGTACTATCAAACCACGAGGTGATCAGCGAACAGAGTGAAGGCAGAAGCCATGTGCAGCGAACAGTGTATACATATGTCTAGTAGGTTATTCTTTAACAACAAAGGTAAAGGAAAAAGTTTGGCAGAACTAGAGGCAGAGATAAATCACGAAGAGGGTGGTGATGCTGCCAGAGTGAGTATGGTACCTTCAGAGGAGTGGGAGAGACGTCGCTCGCCTCGTCGTTGAAGTAGATCACCAAGGAGAGGTGAGGCGGAGAAAACGCACAGAGGTGAGATACAACAAAAAAGTAGCGAAAGGTCTGGCCGACACAAGCTAAGTAAACCGCCACACCCTTTAAGCTTCGTTGTCTTTATTGGCAACAAATCCGTGACTGAGGTAGACTCGATCATTCATGATTCGAGTGTGACAGTGGATTTTGCTAGGAAAATATTTCTGCTCGAAGTTCAGCAGTCCATGATTAGGCGCAGTGACTACGAAGTGTTCAGATAGGGTGTCCATGGGTCCCTCAAAGGGCTCTACTATGCATACAAGACCGACATGCGCTTGTGGACCGCTTAGAAAGAGATAACGCAGAAGGACAGCCGAATTCGTGATTTGGAACGTCATGCAGAGAAGGCTAAGAGTGAATGGCAGAAAGCCAGGGTTGCCGAAAAACAACCTTTGGTATCGGTGACTATAGCTGTTACTGATAAAGTGAACCAGCAGCTGATTAATCACGCTATTGCCGATCGAGACACGGTAGCTGTATTTGCCAAAGAGGCCATACAATCGCGCGCCTATGAGCAAGGTTTCTTTGATGGGCGAAAAATCGATATTGTAAAGAACAAGGAAAAGCTGGCCAATGATTTATGTCGATGTGAGAAATGCAGGTTCAAACACGGATGGATCAAGGTGCTTCAAGCTGCAGGTATTGACTCAGCATCGCCCCTGTACCAAAATTACAAATTTCCGTTTGAGGCTTATGACGCCGAGAAAACGGATGATGAAGGAGAGGCTGATGACGAGGAGACTGTGGCGACTTTTGAAAGAGCTTGAGCAGCTTAATGGATTTAGACATTTGTATTTCTTTTGATTTTACTTTAATAAATGTGTGTCATGGACTTTGGTATATATCGTGTTTGTCTCTTTGATCCAATATGATATATGGCACTTGCAAGAGCACTTTATAGAATGTAAAATAGAAAAAATTGATTACTTGTTATTCCGTCAATTTCATCATGCCAATTTATGAAAGGTTAATAATTGCATCGAATTTGGAGTATCTAATCAACGGCCAATTATGCCAAGCACAAAAGGCGCTCCGAATTTGGAGGCTTATTCGGCCGATCATGTCCAGCACGATGGCCGCTCCGAATTAGGAGTCTTTAATTGATGATCAATTCTGCCATGCATAAAAGGTGCTCCGAATTGGGAGGTTTGTTCGGCTGATCGTGCCAAGCACGAGGGGCGCTCCGAGTTCGGAGTCTATAATTGATGGCTAATTGTGCAAGCACAAAGGGCGCTTTGAATTCAGAGGCTTGTTCGGCCGATCGTGCCAAGCACGAGGGGCACTTCGAATTCAGAGGCTTGTTCAGCCGATCGTGCCATGCACGAAGGGCGCTCGGAATTCGGAGTCTTATTCGGCCGATCGTGCTAGGCACGAGAGGCGCTTTGAATTCGAAGGCTTGTTCGGCCGATCGTGCCAGGCATAAAGGGCGCTCTAAATTCGGAGTCTTATTCGGCCGATCGTGCCAGGCACGAGGGGTGCTCCGAATTCGGAGTCGTTTTTGCCATTTGTATAAGATCCAAGCAAATAAAAGCTAAGCAAAAGTCATTAATGAACAGAATAAATATGTATATATTAGCGGAACACAAAAGATAAACACGTGATTGCTACATACTTCAAAAAGCCAAAAAGCATGGACAGTTCCTATGTCGATTAATGATAAAATTTGCGTAAGCTTGTGGCATTCCATGGTCGGGGAAGCTTTTTTCCAACCATGTCCAAGAGTCGATATGCTCCTACCCCAGCAATTGAGTCAATCTGATATGGGACATGCAAATTGGAGCCCAGCTTGCCGTCAGCCGGATTTTTAGTGACAAGAAGCACTTTCTTGAGAACCAACTCTCCGGGGACGTAATGGCGCGGCTGTACGCGCTGATTATATGATTTGGCGAGCTATTGCTGATAACGTGCCATATGCACAAGAGCCTGATCACGGTGTTCCGTAATCAAATTCAAATCCAAGGCCAACATCATGTCATTCTATCATGTGTCAAATGCTTTTGATCTTAGAGTGGGCATGCCGATTTCAAAAGAAATAATAACTTTAGTCCCAAAACATAAAACGAACATTTTTTCACCGGTAGGTCGCCTTGGAATAGTGCGGTGGGCCTAAAATACACTAGACAGCTCTTCAATCCACTTGCCCTTGGCCTTTTCTAACCGTTTATTGACTCTATCCAAGATCACTTTATTGGAGGCCTCGACTTAGTCGTTGCTCTATGGATAGGCTGGTGAGGAGAAGTATGGTCTTATGCTCTATGTGTCGCACAGCTCACAATAGACACCGCAGTTGAATTGGGTGCCGTTGTCGGATATGAGCGCTCGCGGTATGCCGAATCTGGTTATAATGTTCTTCCAAGCAAACTGTTTGACATCTACATCTTGGATGTGTGCTAATGGTTCCGCCTCGACCCATTTCATGAAGTAATCCGTTGCAACAATCAGGAATCATTTGTTTCCCGGAGCTCTTGGCAGTGGTCCGACGATGTCCAAACCCCATTGAGCAAAAGACCAAAGACTAGTGATGGAGTTCAGTTCTTCTGTGGGTAGATGAGTCAAGGGAGAGAATATTTGGCATTGCTAACACTTCTTTACGTAGTTCTCTACATCAGTCCGCATGGTAGGCCAGTAATACCCCTGGGTAACAGCTCGGTGGGCTAGCGAACGCCCTCCAGAATGGGCGCTGCAACTGCCTTCATGTGTTTTAGCCAAGAAATGCTCTACCAAGTCTAGGTGCACACATTCCAGATATGGCCCTCAGAGAGATTTTTTGTAAAGCTTTTCGTGGGGGTCCAAATAGTAGCGTAGGGCCTTATTCCGCAGTTTATAGGCTTCTTTCTTGTCCGCAGGCAACTATTGTGAAGATAAAAATACGGTAATTGGATCCATCCAACTCAGCCCCAAGTCAATAACATTAATGCAAACGAAATTCGGGAGACCAATACTCGGCTTATTGACGAATCCCATCTCAATAGTCTGCTTAACCTTCAAATTGATGGCAGAAGCCAAGCAAGCAAGAGCATCTGCATGGGTATTTTGGTCGCGGGTAATTTGATTCAGCTCATGGTGGTCAAACTTCACGAGTAATGAGTTTGTCGTCTTCATGTATGCTGTTATTCGGTCATTCTCAGCTGTATACTTCCCCTTCAATTGATTGATAACCAACTTTGAATCACAGAAAACCTGTAACTGTTTAGCACCAAGTCAAAGCGCGTTACGAAAGCCGATAAGCAAAGCCTCATATTCGGCTTCGTTATTTGATGCGTCGAAGCCGAGCTTGACCGCATGCTCGATTACGGCACCCTCATGAGTCATAATCACTACTCCGGCCCCGCAACCACGCTGGTTGAATGAACCATCGCAGTACAGCTGCCAAATATCTCCAACACACATCCTCCACTCCTGTTGGGGTTGGAAGGCCGGTTGCTCTAGCTTTAAGTCGGCGTGACGACCAGTAAATTCAGCAATGAAGTCAGCCAAAACCTGCTCCTTGATATCTGTTCTAGGAGAAAACTGAATGTCATATTGGCTGAGTTCTAACGCCCATTTGGAGACGCGCCCTGATGATTCCCCACTGCGAAGTACTGTTCAGAGAGGGTAGTCCGTTAGCACAACTATTGTATGGGCCTAGAAATAGTGCATTAATTTCCTAGCGGCCACCACTAGGACCAAAATCAACTTTTTCAGTGGTAGGTATCGTGTCTCAGCATCCACCATTGCCTTACTAACGTAGAAAATGGGTCGTTGCTCTCCTAGCTCTTCTTTGAGCAGTACGGCACTGATTGCACGATCTGAGACCGCAAGGTACAGGATGCATGTGTCACTCGGCGACGGAGTTGTCAAGAGCGATATTGAAATGAGATAAGCTTTTAAGCCGTCTAGGGTGGTCTTCGAGGGTCCAAAGGAATGCTTTCCCCTGTCAAAGGGTGTGAAAAATCGGTTGGCAATGATCTGAAGAACGGCTAATGAATATGTTGAGGGCTGTGGTCATCCCCATCAACTTCTGTACTTCTTTGACTGATTGAGGGAAGCCAAGTTCCAAGATTACTGTAATTTGTTTCGGGTTGGCCTCTATTCTGTGATAGTTCACAATATAGCCCAAGAATGTGCCAGATCCGATACCGAACATGCATTTTAAGGCGTTAAGTTTCACTATGTATTTTCGGAGGATGTCGATGGTTGCGATCAAGTCGGCTAAGTGGACATGCTTTTCTTTGGACTTTACCACCATATCATCGATGTACACCACCATGGTACGGTCTAGTTGCTCCTTAAACATGGTGGTGACAAGCCTCTGATACGTTGCCCCAACATTCTTCAGGCCGAAGGGCATGACTTTGTAACAATAAGTGCCCCTCGGAGTGAGGAATGCCATTTTTTCCTGATCCTCAGGATGCATGGCTGTTTGATGGTATCCCCTGTATGCGTCCAAGAAGCTCATACGTTGATGATGCACAGTTTAATCCACCAGTTGGTTGATTCGGGAAAGAGGGAAGCAATCCTTGGGAAAAGCCTTATTCAGGTCCGTAAAGTCCACGCAGACACGCTAAGACCCATTTTTCTTCTTTACAACAACAGCGTTGGACAACCAGGTGGGGTAATTCACTTCGCGGATTGCGCCGGCCTCTAGGAGCTTGTCAACTTCTTCGACAACGGTCGAAGTATGCTCGGTTGCTGATCAGTGACTCTTTTGGATGATAGGCTTAACCTTTGGGTCTACATTCAAATGGTGTTATGCTATGCTAGGGTCCACTCCCAGCATTTCATAAGGCGTCCAAGCGAATACATCACTATTGCAGATTAAGAATGAAATTAACTCCTGGCGTTCGTCGACATTCAGATAGGGGTCGATCAAGAAGAATTTATTTAGTTCATGCGCGAGTTCAATCCGCACGAGATCCTCAGTTGCCTTATCAGTGGGGGGTTTTCTAACATCCTCGAGGTTCTCCCGGTTTGGAATTTTAATTGAATTGACCTTCAGTTCCCTTGGCTTTTTGTTGGAAGCAGTAAGGTAGCAATCCTTTGCTGACTTTTGAGAGCCTCGAATCTGCTCAATGCCATGTTATGTTGGGAAGCAGAGTAGCTGGTGATAGGTGCTTGGTACGGCTTGCATTGTATGCAGCCAAGTTCTTCCCATAATGATGTTGTACGGCGATGGCAATTTAACAACCAGAAACTCCACGTCGAACGTCTTAGTGCCTGCACGTACCGCAATCGTGACCTTGCCCAAAGGGTATTCTGGATTCGCGTTGAAGCCGAACAAGGGATATGCTGATGGCAGTAGATCTAAATCCGTGAAGTCAAGTTTCAGAAACGTCTTGTAGTACATTATCTCTTATGTGCTTCCCTCGTCAACCAGAATGCATTCGACAATGAATTTGCTTACTCGCAACTCGATAACAAGAGCATCGTTGTAGGAGAGGATCAGCTTCTCCAGATCTGCGTTGTCAAAGTTAATTTTGCCGGTCTGATGTGGCCGTTTGGCTGGTGTGGACGGCTTAGATGGGCATGGTTGAGATACTTGTGACTGAATCGTATGGATGTGTAGACAATCCATTTTTGACCGACCTTAAGACTCACACGTCACCGATTGAGAGCTCGGTGATGTTGCATATTGTGCTCGTTCTGAGGTTTCAGAGTCTCGGCTGCGAGCCTTGCCTCCGGACTTCCGGGCTCTTTCGTGTCCTACCTCGGTTTACGAACCAGGCTCCGTTTTCTCTGTTTTCTCTTTTCGAAGGGAGGGAGAGGTCTCGTAGATCATCTCTCAGTGGCCGTAGGCTACGTTTCGTGGTCGTAGGCCATTTTTTCCGTTTGGAGCCCGGTTTCCGATTTTTCGGAGCCGACGGCCGTGTGCCTCGGTTCGGGACCGCTTAACCACCTCTGTTTGCCCCGGTTTTTGATATACACCCCACCACCATCCATTCCAACAACTTAGAGCTGTTTTTTAGAGCTTAGGAGCACCATTTCTCAGACCAAGAGCTGCTGGTCCATTGGTCTTCAAGGGTAAGCTTCTTTTCCCTCTTTTTTATTCCTATCTTGCTCTATATCTAAGCCTTGCTTGCAAGCATTTTTGGGCTCCGACCCAAACTGTAAATAGTCATATTTTGAGCTCCTTTTCATGTTTGATTAAGGACCTTTTACTGTTTGAGGTCTCCTACTATCACTTGCCTCTTTAACTCTCTTTTAGGCCTATTTTTGCATGGTATTTTAGGCTTATTTATGAGCTGTTTCGTGGCTTGATGTAAACTGTAAAGTGTCTTGCTTTGAGCCCCTCTTCAACTTTGTTGAAGGGCTCTCTTCGGTTTGAGGCCAGCAGCTACCACTTGCCTCTTTATCTCTCTTTTAGGCCTATTTTTTGGGGGAAATTTGAATTGATTTCCCCCCCCATTTCCCCCCCCCCCCTTTTCCTCCATTCCTCCCTCTATAAAACCAGCAGCTCCAGCTACATTTTGGGTTAGAAAATTTTTTTTTTAAGCCTCCTGCATTTAATTTCTCTCTCTCTATATTCCAAGCATCAAAACCCTTTTGTTTTTTTTTTGCCCCTTTCTACACCACCACATAGCACCACCTCCCCACCATCCTTTCCAACACTTGGAGCTAGTTTTCTAGAGACAAGGAGCACATTTTCTCAAGCCAAGAGTTGTTAAAGCATTGGTCTTCAAGGGTAAGTCTTCTATCCCTCTCTTTGGCCCTATTTTTGCTCAATATATTAGCTCCTCTTTCTTGCATATTTGGGCTCCGAACCTAACTGAAAATAGCATTATTTTGAGCTCCTTTTCATGTTTGTTTAAGGGCCTCTCCCTGTTTGAGGATTCCTTTTTGCACTTGCTTCTTTACCTCTCTTGTATGTCTCTTTCTTGCATAGTATTTTAGGCTCATTTTTAAATTGTTTCGAGCTTGGTTATAAACTGAAAAGTAGCTTATTTTAAGCCCTTATTCAACATTGTTGAAGGGCTCTTCACTGTTTAAGGCTTCCTTTTGTCACTTGCCTATTTATCCCTCTTTTGGCCTTATTTTTGCATGTTTTGTTTTCCCCTTGTGCTTGTATTTTTGGGCTCCAACCCGAACTGAAAATAGTCATATTTTGATCCCCTCTTCATGTTTGATCAAAGGTCTTTTTCTGTTTGAGGCTCCCTTTTTATACTTTGTGTTTAAACCTTCTTTTAGGCCTATTTCTTGCATAGTATTTTAAGCTTACTTGTGCACTGTTTTGGGCTCGGCCATAAACTGTAAAATACCTTGTTTTGAGCCCCTCTTCAACTTTGTTAAAGGGCTCTTCATTTTTTGGGCCAGAAGCTGCTACTTGCTTCTTTATCTCTCTTTTGGGGCCATTTTTGCATGTTAACTTAGCCCTATTTGTGTTCACTTTTTGGCCTTGCTTAAAATTGGAAATATGCATGTTTTGGAACTGCCTTGATTCTTTCTTTATGCTTCATATTTAAATAATGCATGCTTTGTATAGCTATAAGTCATTCCATGCGCCTAGTTTCGAGTTTCGGGTCTCATTTTATGCATCGGGTGCCATGTTTCCATGTTTCGGGGCTGTTTTGCATCAGATTTTGGTACTGAAATTTGCATGTTTGCATATCATGTTTCATACCTTGCCATGCTTTGTTAGAGTGGCATTTGTGCCTTAGGTTCGGTCCTCGTGCACGCATCTCGAGTGTCTCATTTTCATCTAATGGCCATTGATGTGAATGCGGCTGAGGTCCACCCATATTGGTGTAAGTCCATCGTGTATTGTGTATGCCATTTCAATTCATAGCATTGCGTATGCTAGGTAGTATGTTAGAGCATCGTGTATGCCATGTTACATCGTGCATTGTGTATGCCATTTCATAGCATTGTGCATGCTAGGTTGTATATTAGTTGCATTCATGCATGTCATGCATATTGCATTGTGCTTGGGATAGGAATTAGTCCAAGCACGGGAAACGAGGTACATTTCATACTTCGAGTGACGGAACGTGTCTCAATTCCTGATCGCCGACGCTCCGGATTATCCATGATGGAGTCTAGGCCTTGTTGTGTCCATATGTGCATTCATTTCATATTGAGTCGTGCAAATCGACTCCTCGGCCATCATGTATCGAGATGCGTGATTGGTGGCACGAGAATCGAGGACTACACTCCCTGAAGAGTAGTTATGCATACATATGTGAAAATACTTTGCCATGCCCCTTTGTTGCTCTCTGTTGTAGCAAATTAGAAATCAGCAGCCTTCCGAAGCTTGGCACGCATCCCGAGAATAATTGCAAACAGAGGCTAATTGGGGCATCGCAGTGGATTTCCACACAAGGCAACTCAAGCATGCATCATCCATCATCCGGAGCAGAGTTGAGGCAGTCCCTGGCTTGCATGCCAATTTATTGCTTTCCTAAATTAATTTGTTAATTAATTAGGGTTTTGTACATTATTTGGACTGTAATTATTTATTCGGGACTGTATTATTCTTTCGGACCCTCTGCGCGAAGGCAATATTGTAATAAGTGTGCATGTGTGTGATGTATGTCTTCCAACCGCTTATGATGGTTAGATTAGGGCATGTTTCAATTAGCATACAGTATGATAGCATGTTTGCATTCATTCATCTGTCTTGCATGCACCGAGCTCGGCGCATCATACTAACTGCATCGTATTTTCAATTCCAAGTTGAATACGTGTTAGCTGTAGCATTTCATATGCCATGTTTAGAATAGCCGAGCCTGCTATAGTTACATTTTTGCATGTGTTGCATTAGGCATCTTTGTATAGTTAGGATCATGCATGGATTTCTAATTAGCTTCTGTTTTGGCTTGGAGTACTTGGTAAGTTTTATGCTTTAGCATCCTTGCATGCGTGTGAGTGACTGCCATGATAGCATATTTACCATGAGGCTAATTGCTTATGTGATATAACTGTCTGAATGACTGTGGGTGAAGGTTGGGTTATTTGAATTGAAACAATTCATCAAATGTGTGTTTTAAGCCCACTAGATAGTGGCAAAATCATGTTTTTCTAAGCCCCCCGAGGGCGGCAAATCCACGTCTTAACATACTTGCGGGTAACACCATCAAACCACTTTAAAAAAATAAATATGAAATGTTTTGTTCCAATTCAGACAATCCAGTCTATACTTGTATGCTGTGCGCATCACATAGTAAATCTAGGCTAATAACCGGAATAAGAACGCATAATGTTTTAAAAAATAGATATCATGGTTAGTAGAGGCCGATCTTTGATCGGGCGAGCGGGGGTGCTCACGAAGTGACCTTCCCCAATCGTACCCAAGTTCCCGAGCCGAGGCAACTTTGGTGATGACGGACACGTGGCCTTAGGCAAACGAGTCATGGTTTCCTAAATTTTCCCAAAATAAAATATTTAGGTGGCGACTCTGTATCTGGCAAAGTAGTCCATGTTTGGCACTTCTTTCAAAATCTATTTTCTCAAAATGATTTGCCGGATTTGGACTCTTTGGTTCAGATTTAAAATTGTGACAATTTGAGAGTCCAAACTGTAGTGAACCCCATACGGACAGAACGGGACTCACCCTCCCAGGGCGTTCGGGGACTTCTACAGTTTCTGGTGACTCCGCTGGGGAGTTAGAGAACTTGACTCGAACTCATGATATCTGGTTTTGACTACACTTATGTGTTTCTTTGCATTGCATTTGCATTGGTACGCCTAGGACACCGTGTTTGCCATCTGCTATTCCTGAACGGTTTGCCGGAGGCTTGTCTTGTCAAGACATGACCATAAGGCTAACCGGTTGTGGGCTCTGCCAGTATGGAAACACAAACCCCGGTTTTACCGGGGCACCCTTTTGACCATTTCGACCTGGTGCATATTCGGAATCCATAGTGACCATTCCAAACTAGGACAGGTTTCTTACCCGATATAGGTTGTTTGAAACCGCTGCGTGCGTAGTGAAACCCTAGCTCCTGACAAAATAGGACAGGGAAACCCTACCCCAACATAGGGTTGTTTTGGCTCTCACTTGCTTGCTATGTGCTTTTAGAGTGCGTCTCTACGGGAAAGCATGTATCAGTTTACAAGTCTGGGTATCAGGCCTGCGGGCATCAGAATGTAAAGAATCAATTTTACCCAAGAGTATCAGATTTGAGGCAGAATTTTGGGGGCAGAATTCAGTAGAGGGCACAGTCATCCTGTTATGCTCATATCTATTTTGGTGAAATCAGGCTGAGATGCTGCATATTTTCTCTTTTGCAAGGTAGTCTGGGAACCATAGCTTCAGAAGGCTCCGATATCCCCCGGGTACATTGGACTAGTGCTGATAGACTTTGTTAGGTCAGAGATTCAATTCAAAGGCAACCAGTGTTCTTTCGCTAAGGCAAGGCAAAGAAGGGCCAGACAGGGCTCATTGGTTCATCTGATCCGACAGTTACCAGTCACATCATCAGCAGACCCGTGATGGCACAGGGTTCGGAAGAATTTATGGCCGTGATAGCAGCGTTAAATCAGGGAACTGCCATGCAGGCTGAGACTAGTATCAAAACGCAGTGCCCATTTGGGGCATCTGCTTCACATCCAGCTTTGGGACCCCAGCCGAACTTTGACCCACTTCCGCCAATTGAAGATTTGCAGTGTTCGAATCCTCGAGAAGGGTTAGCTCAAGCTCGAGTTTTCAGACCCCTGGTGCAGCCTAATGAGAGACTTTATCCCCTTGATGCTAATGACCTCGATCTGACAGCAGTGAAAATTGCGAACCTTGAGAAGCAGTTCAAAAAGGCACAGGGCCTTAACTTCATTCCCGACATTGAGGATGGGTACACCGAGTCTGCCGTACGGCTCCCAGACAGATTCAAAATGCCATATATTGACCGTTTCGACGGGTCTGGAGATCCAATGGTACATATCCGACTTTTCTTGGATGTCTTGAAGCCGATGGGTCTAACTAAGCCACAGAAACTCTCTCTGTATGGAAGAACCCTGTCGGGTGTAGCAGCCACTTAGTACGCTAAGTTAGAGGACAAGGTGAAGCAAAATTGGGAAGAATTGGCTGAGGCCTTTGTCGATCAGTATTCCTATAATACCCAAGTTGAAATGACCATCCAAGAGCTTGAAGCAACCCGCCAGAACCTAACAGAGCCTTTTGTAGAATTTATTGCGAGGTGGAGAGCAAAGGCAACACAGATGACAGATCGCCGCCCTTCTGAGAGGGATCAAGTGCAGATGATGGTGCGAAACCTTGAGCATGATATGTTACAAAAGTTGATAGTCGCTCCGCTATTCACTTTCAAAAGTTTGCATGAACTGGGGGTTCAGATCGAGAATGCGTTCAACAGTGGGATCATTCCCAGAACAAGGGAACCGACAAAGAGGATGATTTCAAGGAGTACCAATGCTGGAAGTAGCACTATTCCCGAACCCACTGAAATCAATACAGTCACCACAACCAACCCTTTCGCCAAACCAAGCCTACAAACCGTCGGCCCAGCCCGAGCTCAAGGCAGAACTTTCACCCCCCTCTATATGAGCCTGACTAGCGCACTAAAAGCCTTGATGGAAAGAGGGCATCTCAAACCCCTCGATCCTCAACCTCTTCCTAACCCACTCCCAGCCAGACATAACCCCTCCAAGTACTGTATGTACCATTAGCAGCGCGGTCATGGCACCGACCGTTGCTACCGCCTTCGTCATGAGATCCAAAATCTCATCGACAATCAGATGATAGCTCCACCTTCAAACCCCAATGACCAAACATCTCCTGCCTACCTCAATCTCATCCATATACTGCCATCCACCTATGACCCCAGCATATACATCACCCCGGCCCATCTACCCAAGCCTGAGGTGTTTATCCCAGAAAGCATGGACTTATGCATGATGGGTGCACCTGAACCTCAACCATCTCAAACCCGTGAACCCACTACTTCTGAGTTGATGGGAATGATTAAAGGTCTTCAAAGAACCGTGACAGATCTGGCCTCCGGGACATTGGCTCCATCATCGACCACACCACATACCGGGAACTTCATGTCAAAAGGCTCCCCGATCTTGGGACGGGCTGCATTTGAGGAAGGCCAATCCCTTGGCAAAGTGGAGGCGAGTGGAAAGAACAAGGTAGGGGCGGGCATGGATCCCCATGAACATCTCCTGTTCGCAGTTAAGGCTTTGAAAGCTGAGGGACTGAACAAAGAGCAAGTCCTCGCAGTTGTTACAAAAGCTGTGGATGACACTTTCGCTACTCAAGTTAGGGGCAGTCTGAATCAAAGGGAACATCGGAAGAAGGGCTGTCATACCAGAGACGATCCTGTTATCTTTAATCCTCCACTCGGAAGAGATCGGCAAACCAGGTCAGCACCTGCCAATCCCTTTGCTAGTGCGCCCAGTAAAAATCCACAAGCCTTGAAGTACCAACCCCGAGGTCGGAGGGTCTTCCATGCCCTCTATATGCCTTTGTCCAAAGCTCTCCAGATCCTTGTTGGACAAGGCCATCTCAAACCCCTTGAGCCTCGGCCTCAACCGAACCCTCTTCCGGCTACACATGATGCTACCCAGTACTGCGCGTACCATCAACAAACTGGTCATACTACCGACAATTGCTCTCGTCTTCACCACGAAGTGCAAGATCTGATTGACAACAGGGTCATCCTCCCGCCGAGCTCAGCAAAGTCTATCGGCACTGGATCGGTGAACTTGGGGGATAATGTGACCATATGATCGGGGGATGAACCAGCTGCGGGTGGCACTCGATTAAACTCCAGACGTGAGAATGGCACGCACTATTCTGAGCAATACGCAAACACCAGTTTTTGTGCTTTCTAACTTGGGCATTGAGTTAGTCTTGTTGTTTTGTATAGAGTCAGTCTTTCCTTACTGAGTCAGTTAGGTCTGTCTTGTTGTACCGAGTCAGTCCTGTTTTGTTAGAGTCAGGTGATTCCGGGGGTGTTACCTCGGGCATCACTGTTTTGTTTTGTGTTTGTCTTTTTGCTTTCTTTTGAGTCTGTTTCTGTCTTGGAGCCAGTAATGCCAACAGATTTGAATGAACACCAGAGATTTTCACATTCTTGTGTTCGCTTTTGCCTTGTGCCAGTTGTGCTAGAAGTTCTGAATGAAACGACAGTGCTTTTCACCTGCTTTTCTGTGCTTTGAAAATCATTGCATTGACCTAAGTTTTTCAAAACCTTTTAAACATTGTGATGAAAACAAAGGGGAAGGAATTCCTCGGGATTTGCAAAACTTTGATCAAATTGAGAGAAAGAGAGGCGTGCTAAGCCCTTAATGAATGAAATCATGTTTGTTAACGTGAGTACTGAGAAGGATCCTGGCTTGATCCAAATTGGTCCCACACCGTCTTCAGCGCAAGCGATTAGTCGCTTTCTTAAAAGATTTCAAAAAAAATGTTTTACGCGATCCTGCGAAGACCTGTGTGGAATTGCTTTTGAGATTGTGCAGCTTAGGATCGCTCTCAGCCTCGAGACTCGACTCCTCATTTTCAAACCTTGGACTAGAACTCATAAAGTTCAAAGGTCAACTACAATGTAAGGCCTGTGTGGCCGGATCCAGAGCAACCCGTGAATTAGCGGCAACAAAGTCAGATCAAGAAGCTTGCGAAGCCAGATCAGGAGCACCCCTCGAACTAGGGGCAAGAATTTCAAATGTGCTCGAAGAGTCCAAGATGAAGATCGGCAAGAATGCCAAACCCCAGAAGGGAGGAAAGAAGAAGACATTGTTGAAGGACAACCGAGTTCCTATCCACAAACACTAGGGGTAAATTCACCCTCCATTGAATGGACTCTTGCATCGTCAACGAACAACAGCCATTCTTCTGAATTCAGATGACTTTGGGATCTCAAAACCATTTAACATGGACAAAGCTATACTTTTACCCTTGAGAGGCTCGCTGGGCCGAAAACCCGGAAGGGCGGCCCAGGCAAAAGTTAGAGCAAGAAAAGAAGAAAAAGAACAAAAAAAAAGAAAAGAACAAAAGAACAAAAAAGAAAAATGCAAAGAAAAGAACAAAAAAAGAAAATCAAAAAAGAAATGAAAAGAAAGAAAATAACACAAAAATTGAAAAGAAGAAAAACATAGCTCGCAAGGTTGAAAACCCGCAAAGGGCGACCTTGGCAAAAGTTAGAGCGAAAAATGAGAGGTTAATACCTGAGTGTACCTTAACCCCGAACTACGTGAGGCTTGATTCCCATCTTTGGGATACGTAGGCAACTTCATTCTGAAGTCCAGTCGTAAAATACTGTGTCCATGTAATGGTTTTGATCACCTTTGCTTTCTCTGAATCCGAAAATTTGGTTGTGTTCGTCACTCTGAGGACTGACTACAATACGTCGCGGTGCTATCCAAACAAGGGGCAACTTTCCGTTGCGATTCAATACACTGCGGTGCCGTTCAAACAAGGGGCAACTTTCCGTTGCCAGGAAGCTCTCTTCAAGCACGGGGCAATTTTCCTTCGGATCTGAAGTTGTGCATCTCAAGAGCGGGTTCCGTGCCCGTTGAGCAGTGGCCGTTTGCAAAAATAGTTTTTGAGAATTTTTAATGAGGTTGACTAATTTTCTCTAAAAAATTATTCAATTTTTCCAAAACTGGACCATTTCTTGGACCCAAAAAAGGAAAATTTTCAGTGCTCATAACCTGACTTGCATGATTTTAAATCAGAAAATTGAACAAGCATGTTAATCAAACTCTCATTTTGGTCAAAATTGTCTTAGTAGAAAGCCAAAAAACAAAAAATGGTCGAAATGATGAACTAGGGGCACAGTCGAGCCAGGTGTTCTGTCTTTTCCCCATTGCCACAATACTTGCCAAGAAGGGCACTCTACCTGCCAGAAAAGGGCACAACTGAAGTTAACAGCAAAAGGGCTGAAAGTTCTCTCACCCGCCAAGCAACGAGGTATCAAGCCAAGTGCGAAGCACGAACTGGAATGGATCAAGATATTTCACTCCTTCATCTGGACAGATCTGATCACGTCCAAACTCCCCAGCAGAGCATCGTCAACCGATGTTAGTTGCAGATTTGCTACACACCCAGTTGTAGCACAGCCCCTCTGTGGGAGAAACTCACTAGCCGCGTGCAGAAGAAGAAGAATCTAGCGGAATGCTAGGGGCAAGAGCCCACAACTTTCTGTTTATCCATCAACCACCCAGGGGAGGGATAAAAAATGAGAGATTGAAGAATAGAGAGATGTGCGCAGAGAGAAAAAGTGAGGAAAGGGCTTTTTCAGAAAAAACAGAGCCTGAGGGCCGAGTGATGTGAGAATCACAAATAAGAAAAGTGTGGGAAATAATACCCGGAGAAACTGGCTCCTCGCGTACTGAGAGGTCTCTCGTCTTTGTAACACGTCTGAGTGTTGTGTCTTTTGTTTTGTCTTGATTCTTGCTTTGAGTCAGTCCGAGTGTGTCTCGATGTGTTTAGGTTGTTTACCTTTTTTTTTCCATTATTGAGTCTTTTTCGCTGTGTTCAGTTGTAGGCTCAATACTCGATCGAGAACTCATTTCTCAATTTCAAAAAATCATCTTGTGCTCAGAGTGCTGTGACATTCTCCACATTTGTGCAAAACAGGATTTGTTCTTTCATAAAACTGCAGGGTCCACCCCCGATAAGTGTGAACAGTAAAACAAGGACCTATCTGAAGCTATATAAGTTTCGGACTGCAAAGCAAAAGAAAAGAGGGAAAATTTTGAGCATTTGAGTGTGTTTCACCTTCAGAAAATTCTAAGATTGCATTCCATATGTACCTCTTCAGGCCTTTTCAGTGCTCCGAAGAATGAGTGTGCCTCTACTCCAAGCTTAAGCATGCTTCAAGTCAGAATGGCAATTAAAGCAGCAGCAGATGTTATCTCTCACCAATATGAGCAGGGTGTGCCCTTTTTGAGCTAAGTCTGTTGCAAAGTCCTCTAAGAGGTAAATCAGAGGCACCAGAGTACATATTTGATGCTCCTCTACTGCATAGAATGTGAACTTTCATATACACTGTTGTGGCATGCGTGCCGCGCATCGTTATGATTCATGCATAGAATATGCTTGCTTTCGATTCCGCATAGAATATGCTTTGCTTGTTTCATGCATAGAATATGCTTGCTTTCAATATTGCATAGAATGTACTTCCATACTTGCATAGAAAATGCCTGTATCTTCTGCATGGAAAATGCCCCCATACTTGCATAGAAGATGCATTTTATCGCACTGTCTTGTGCATTTCAAATCACTCGCGCTGTTTAGCGTATCGCACTTTCTTGTGCATTTTATCTCACTCGCACTGTCTTGTGCACTTACACTTTGTATCTCACTTGCACTATCTTGTGCATCTTGTGGTTGTATCTCAATTGCACTGTCTTGTGCATTTCAAATCACTCGCGCTGTTTAGCGTATCGCACTGTTTTGTGCATTTCTAATTACTCGCGCTGTTTAGCGTATCGCGCTGTTTTGTGCAGTTTATCATTCGCGCTATTTTGCGCACCGCAATCGCACTGTTTTGTGCAGTTTATCATTCGCGCTATTTTGCGCACCGCCATCGCACTGTTTTGTGCAGTTTATCACTCGCGCTATTTTGCGCACCACAATCACACTGTTCTATGCAGTTTATCATTCGCGCTATTTTGTGCACCTCAATCGCACTGTTTTGTGCAGTTTACATTCGCGCTATTTTGAGCACCTCAATCGCACTGTTTTGTGCAGTTTATTATTTGCACTATCTTATGCATTTCAAATCAATAGCGCTGTTTAGCGTATCGCACTGTTTTGTGCATTGTATTATTCGCGCTATCTTACGCGTCCCACCTGCACTTGTTAGTGCATTACATTTCACTTGCGCTATTTTGCGCATCGCATTATTTTGTGCCCATTACTTGCATTGTGCATGCATTTTATCGCGCTATCTTGCGCATTTCACCTGTACTTGTTAGTGTATTGCATCGCGCTATCTTGCGCCGTGACCATTACTTGCATTGTGCATGCATTACATCGCGCTATCTTGCACACCTTACCTGTATCGCACTGTTTTGTGCATTCACCCTGCTCGTACTGTTTTGTACACCTTTAGCATCGCACTATTTTGTGTATCTGTTTAGCACTGTTTTGTACATTCACTCTACATCGCACTGTCTTGTGCACATTGTATTTTTGCATCATTTGCACTGTCTTATGCACTCTTCGGTTTAAGGAGACCTTAAATCCTGCATCATCACTCGCACTGTTTTGCGCATCGCACTTGCATTTATTCGCATTATCTTGTACACTCACCCGGTCTAGGAGACCTTAAATCCTCTAAAGGTGTAATTCCTTTGGTGTTTGTCGTGCCCGAACGACTTCCCGTGGTCTGGTATAGCCACCTGCCTATGTTTGCGGTGAGTTCCTAGGAGACCAATTAAGACGGTAGAAACTAGAGTTCGAATGGCTCATGCCTAGAACACAAAGGTTCGGGATTTCCGAAACTAAAGTCTGGTTTAAATACCCAGGGGTATATCCTCGGCTTGAAATCTGTATGGCAGCCCCATAGATTGAGATAGCATGTGTATGAGCATCAATTCTGGATACTGAACCAACCTAGTCTGTCACCCTGTTGGAGAATAGGGAAAACTGCGACCATAGTCAGGGAGAAAAGTAGTACCTGCGGTTCAACCAAGGAGAAGAGAAAGATCCCCAACAGCATGAGGTAAGTCATTGCCAATTGCCCCTGTAAGGTACCTTTACCTCTTAGCTATTACATTGCATCTTAGCCACTACATTGCAGTGCATTGCATGAGTCCTCAATTATCAAACCGGCTTCGCGTAGCGTATAAGTCTAATTATCAAAATCTTCCTGCATATCATTTTGCATCTTGCCCCCCGCCTGCGGGCATGCCTGCGGGCACATTTCTTTGTTATCTAGTATGTTTGTCTAAGTCTTCGGCCTTGTCAAAAATGGGTCGTCTCTGGGCTTTGACATTCACTCCCGTCACTTACGACTTTCGAGTTCTGTCAAAGAGGGGCAACTGTAGACACCCCATTTTTGACCGACCTTAAGACTCAAACGTTACCGATTGTGCGCTCGGTGATGTTGCATATTGTACTCGTTTTGAGGTTTCAGAGTCTCGGCTGCGAGCCTTGCCTTTGGACTTCCGGACTCTTTCGTGTCCTGCCTCGGTTTGCGAACCAGGCTCCGTTTTCTCTGTTTTCTCTTCCCGAAGGGAGGGAGAGGTCTCGTAGATCATCTCTCAGTGGCCGTAGGCTACGTTTCGTGGTCGTAGGCCATTTTTCCCGTTTGGAGTCCGGTTTCCGATTTTCGGAGTCGACGGCCGTGTGCCTCGGTTCGGGACTGCTTAACCACCTCCGTTTGCCCCGATTTTTGGTATACACCCCACCACCATCCATTCCAAAAACTTGGAGCTGTTTTTCAGAGCTTAGAAGCACCATTTCTCAAACCAAGAGCTGCTGGCCCATTGGTCTTCAAGGGTAAGCTTCTTTTCCCTCTTTTTTGTTCCTATCTTGCTCTATATCTAAGCCTTGCTTGCAAGCATTTTTGGGCTCCGACCCAAACTGTAAATAGTCATATTTTGAGCTCCTTTTCATGTTTGATTAAGGACCTTTTACTGTTTGAGGTCTCCTACTATCACTTGCCTCTTTAACTCTCTTTTAGGCCTATTTTTGCATGGTATTTTAGGCTTATTTGTGAGCTGTTTTGTGGCTTGATGTAAACTGTAAAGTATCTTTTTTTGAGCCCCTCTTCAACTTTGTTGAAGGGCTCTCTTCGGTTTGAGGCCAGCAGCTACCACTTGCCTCTTTATCTCTCTTTTAGGCCTATTTTTTGGGAGAAATTTGAATTGATTTTCCCCCCCATTTTTCCCCCCTTTTCCTCCATTCCTCCCTCTATAAAACCAGCAGCTCCAGCTGCATTTTGGGTTAGAAAAAATTTTTATTTAAGCCTCATACATTTAATTTCTCTCTCTATATATTCCAAGCATCAAAACTCTTTTGTTTTTTTTGGCCCCTTTCTACACCACCACATAGCACCACCTCCCCACCATCCTTTCCAACACTTGGAGCTGGTTTTCCAGAGGCAAGGAGCACCTTTTTTCAAGCCAAGAGTTGTTGAAGCATTGGTCTTCAAGGGTAAGTCTTTTATCCCTCTCTTTGGCCCTATTTTTGCTCAATATATTAGCTCCTCTTGCTTGCATATTTGGGCTCCGACCCTAATTGAAAATAGTATTATTTTGAGCTCCTTTTCATGTTTATTTAAGGGCCTCTCCCTGTTTGAGGATTCATTTTTACACTTACTTCTTTACCTCTCTTGTATGCCTCTTTCTTGCATAGTATTTTAGGCTCATTTTTAAATTGTTTCGAGCTTGGTTATAAACTGAAAAGTGACTTATTTTGAGCCCTTCTTCAACATTGTTGAAGGGCTCTTCACTGTTTGAGGCTTCCTTTTGTCACGTGCCTCTTTATCCCTCTTTTGGCCTTATTTTTGCATGTTTTGTTAGCCCCTTATGCTTATATTTTTGGGCTCCGACCCAAACTGAAAATAGTCATATTTTGACCCCCTCTTCATGTTTGATCAAGGGTCTTTTTCTGTTTGAGGCTCCCTTTTTACACTTTGTGTTTAAACCTTCTTTTAGGCCTATTTCTTGCATAGTATTTAAAGCTTACTTGTGCACTGTTTTGGGCCTGGACATAAACTGTAAAATACCTTGTTTTGAGCCTCTCTTCAACTTTGTTGAAGGGCTCTTCATTTTTTGGGGGCAGCAGCTGCTACTTGCTTCTTTATCTCTCTTTTGGGGCCATTTTTGCATGTTAACTTAGCCCTATTTGTGTTCACTTTTTGGCCTTGCTTAAAACTGGAAATATGCATGTTTTGGGACTGCCTTGATTCTGTATTTATGATTTATATTCAAATAATGCATGCTTTGTATAGCTATAAGTCATTCCATGCGCCTAGTTTCGAGTTTCGGGTCTCATTTCATGCATCGGGTGCCATGTTTCCATGTTTCGGGGCTGTTTTGCATCATATTTTGGTACTAAAATTTGCATGTTTGCATATCATGTTTCATACCTTGCCATGCTTTGTTAGAGTGGCATTTGTGCCTTAGGTTCGGTCCTCCACGCATCTCGAGTGTCTCATTTTCATCTAATGGCCATTGATGTGAGTGCGGATGAGGTCCACTCATGTTGGTGTAAGTCCATCGTGCATTGTGTATGCTATTTCAATTCATAGCATTGCGTATGCTAGGTAGTATGTTGGAGCATCGTGTATGCCATGTTACATCGTGCATTGTGTATGTCATTTCATAGCATTGTGCATGCTAGGTTGTATATTAGTTGCATTCATGCATGTCATGCATATTGCATTGTGCTTGGGATAGGAATTAGCCCAAGCACGGGAAACGAGGTACGTTTCATACTCCGAGTGACGGAACGTGTCTCAATTCCTGGTCGCAGACGCTCCGGATTATCCATGATGGAGTCTAGGCTTTGTTGTGTCCATATGTGCATTCATTTTATATTGAGCCGTGCAAATCGACTCCTCGGCCATCATGCATCGAGATGCGTGATTGGTGGCACGAGGATCGAGGACTACACTCCTTGAAGAGTAGTCATGCATACATATGTGAAAATACTTTGCCATGCCCCTTTGTTGCTCTCTGTTGCAGCAAATTAGAAATCAGCAGCCTTTCGAAGCTTGGCACGCATCCCGAGAATAATTGCAAACAGAGGCTAATTGGAGCATCGCAGTGGATTTCCGCACAAGGCAACTCAAGCATGCATCATCCATCATTCGGAGCTGAGTTGAGGCAGTCCCTGGCTTGCATGCCAATTTATTGCTTTCCTAATTTAATTTGTTAATTAATTAAGGTTTTGTACATTATTTGGACTGTAATTATTTATTCGGGACTGTATTATTCTTTCGGACCCTCTGCGCGAGGGCAATATTGTAATAAGTGTGCGTGTGTGTGATGTATGTCTTCCAACCCTACGTCTTTCTCCCTTTTATTTACCCGCTTATGATGATTAGATTAGGGCATGTTTCAATTAGCATACAGTATGATAGCATGTTTGCATTCATTCATCTGTCTTGCATGCACCGGGTTCGGCGCATCATACTAACTGCATCGTATTTTCAATTCCAAGTTGAATACGTATTAGCTGTAGCATTTCATATGCCATGTTTAGAATAGCCGAGCCTGCTATAGTTGCATTTTTGCATGTGTTGCATTAGGCATCTTTGTATAGTTAGGATCATGCATGGATTTCTAATTAGCTTCTGTTTTGGCTTGGAGTACTTGGTAAGTTTTATGCTTTAGCATCCTTGCATGCGTGTGAGTGACTGCCATGATAGCATATTTACCATGAGGCTAATTGCTTATGTGATATAGCTGCCTGAATACCTGTGGGTGAAGGTTGGGTTATTTGAATTGGAACAATACATCAAATGTGTGTTTTAAGCCCACTAGATAGTGGCAAAATCATGTTTTTCTAAGCCCCCCCGAGGGTGGCAAATCCACATCTTAGCCTACTTGCGGGTAGCGCCATCAAAACACTTTAAAAAAATAAATATGAAATGTTTTGTTCCAATTCAGACGATCCAGTCTATACTTGTATGTTGTGCGCATCACATAGTAAATCTAGGCTAATAACCGGAATAAGAACGCATAATGTTTTCAAAAACAGATATCATGGTTAGTAGAAGCCGATCTTTGATCGGGCGAGCGGGGGTGCTCACGAAGTGACCTTCCCCAATTGTACCCAAGTTCCCGAGCCGAGGCAACTTTGGTGATGACGGACACGTGGCCTTAGGCAAACGAGTCAGGGTTTCCTAAATTTTTCCAAAATAAAACATTTAGGTGGCGACTCCGTATCTGGCAAAGCAGTCCATGTTTGGCACTTCTTTCAAAATCTATTTTCTCAAAACGATTTGCCGGATTTGGACTCTTTGGTTCAGATTTAAAACCGTGACAATTTGAGAGTCCGAACTGTAGTAAACCCCATACGAACAGAACGGGACTCACCCTCCCAGGGCGTTCGGGGACGTCTACAGGATGCCATTCGGTGTTAGAAGACAGTATATCATATAAATGGTGCCCAACGGAGGTGAGTTTTAGCCTAAAGCCACCGCATTAGGTTGAGTGATCTTATGAGGGAGGTATTGGAGGAATCGACCATCCTACACCAACTCCTCAAGATGGTCCTTTAAGGTGTAGCATCTGTCGGTTTCATGCGCATTGTCCTTGTGGTATTCACATTGTCGATCTCTACGTCTTGTGTCAGGGGGTCCAATCATCTTGGCCGGCCACTTAAAGAAGGGCTGATGCTGGACTTTGGGAAGTATCTTGCTAATCGGCTCGATCAACTCGATGTACTTCTTCTCGGACTACTTGGGGTGCCTTCTGTTCACTTAATATTGCTCGTTCGATCGGCATGAGTGCTGATCCCGCGATCAGCATGACTCACGACGACTTTCTCATTTTGGCCTGCCTTGCCGCTCGGGCCTTCTTTCTAGTGTGGCTACACTTATCGGCTATATCAAGATAGGCGCAACTGTCTACACGACCTTCTGTTCGGCTTTGACGCGGAGGACGTCATCCTCCACTTTGCAATACTCCTTAACCTTCTTCATTAAAGCCCACACTGTTTTAGGAGGTCGTCTAGTTAACGAGCTCCAGAGTGGAACCGTCAGGGTGCAAGCCCATTTTGAAGGTAGTAATGGCCATGGAGTCGTTACAGACATCGTCAACCAGATTGAAACATTCCCAGTAACGCGCCGAATATTTACGGAGGGTTTCTTCTGGCTTAATTTGCATTGCCCGGGGCAAGTCGGCTTGCTTAGGCTAGACCTCGTTGGCAATAAATCTTGCCCGGAAAGATTTTTGGAGCTAATGAAAACTCTTGACCAAGGCTGGTTCAAGTTTGTAATACTATCGAACTGCCAACGGACCTAAGCTGCTTGGAAACATGCGACACATAAGCACTTCATCATCAGTGTGCAACGTCATTGCCTGTTTATAATGGCGAATGTGGTCTATTAGGTCAGATTTACCATCATACAACGTAAATGTCGGGCTTTAAATTTTTTTCCACAGGATGACCATGGCGATTCGTCGTACGAAAAGATTATGCCTATCTTCCCCGTCTGAACCATCTTCTTTTCCTTATCTATGTTGCACATATGAACTTCCCTTAGATTAGTTGGATATGCCAACACGCCCTTTTTTCATAGGTTCCTGAGCTGACGATTCGAGGTATTGCTGTCAACGTATTTTCGATGCCGACGCCGTTGAGTTTCCTTCTGCTGTTCTGGCAATCAGCCCGCTAGTGATGTGGTTCGATCTGTTGAGATTTGGCTAACTCCAGAGCCAGCTCTTTACGTAAACGCTCATTGTCAGCCGCCATCTCTTCCAGACGCTGTTCATTTCGTTTTCCTTGATCCATGATTGTCTGCACATGGTTTCCTGCATGGAGGTTGAGGGTGAGGATTGAACCATTGGATCAAAATTCAAGACTTTTCAAGCAGTGATATTCTCCGAACCAAGCATGGTTCTTGGTGTAACATTTGGTGTAACATCGTCAGCTATGGATGAAGGATCGTCGGTAACGTCTATCATGAACGTGCTTGAGTATTCCTACAAACGGCACCAATTGTAGTGAAATGGATTTAGAAATAATTTTTCGTCCAAACAGAACCTCTTAATCCTCTGTCTATTACTTTTTTCTCAATCCCCTTTCCCTGAGCATAGCTTTTCCTTTTATAATGATTCCTCCAAGGGCCATCCATGGGCCCATTGCTTCTTGGGCTTTGATCCTATCCCTAGCCCTTTTGTATATGAAAGGGTATAGTCGACTCCTACGGCATTCATAACTTGTTCGTACTCGACTTCTCCACTGGCCTGACTCGGCATGGCCGACTTGTATTTGGCCATCTAACGAGCACTTAATCATAAAAAATAATAATCTATCTATCGGCCACCACAAAAGACTAAAAATGAAGTTGCGACTAGGATAACTTTTGTTATTTTTCATATTCAATTCACTCGATATGAGAAGCATGCATGATTCTTTTGGACCATGAACCATCTAGTTCCAATACCATTCATAACCATTTTAGGTCTCGTTTGTTTTTAGAGGTATAATTGAGGGGATTTATAGTTAGGGGATTAAGTAAAATTGTGTTTGTTTTGATGATAGTTGTTAGTGTAGAGATTGTTAAATTATTTTCATATAAATAAATATAAAATAATAAAGCAAATAAAAAAAATACAAAAACATTAAACATTAAACATTAATATTTTAAAAAAAATGCCCAACGAGTAAAAAATTTTAAAAAAATAAAAAATAAAAAAAATAAATTTAGAAAAAAATAAAACAAATAAAATAATGATTTTTACTTAACAAAAAATATAAAAAAATTAAACATTAATGTTAAAAAAAAATGGCCAACATGTAAAAAAATAAATTAAAAATTTCTAGTCCGAAAGACTATTTTTCTAATACTAAGTCTTGGAGACCCATCTGAATCCCTTCCCCATCTCTCAAAACAAACATAATATTAATAAGTCTCACATCACTACTAATCTCAATCATCCCTCTAACTCTTCAAACAAATAGAGTGTTACATTTGGAGATGGTAGTGTGGTTTTCAACCTTGAAGATGACAAATGAGAATTGTAATATGCACCTAAAACTGGGAGAAAGTTCAATTTATTATTATTATTTTTTTTGGATAGAAAGTTGAATTTGAGATCTAACAAACTAACCACGTCTTCATGTAGCATCTTAATCTTAAGTTAAAATAGTCATAAAATAGATTAAAAATTAATAAAATAAAATGTCACATTCAAATCATAATCATTTTATTTTTTTTCTCACAAAAATTAAAAAAATAAAAATAAAAATAAAAACTCATTCCAAACAAAACATTTTAACCCAAACTAAAATAATAAAAAATTAATCCGACCTCAAACCAACCCTAATAATAATTTGAATTGGCCACTGAGCCTAGTGCTCAAGCAATTGATGCAATGCTCACTAGGTTGAGGGTTACCTTGACCTTTTCCCTCCCTCTCCAGTAAATAGTAGTAGGATATATATGGGAAGATCAGACTCAAAGAAAATTGAAAAGAAAAGTACTGTTTGATTTCAGTTTTTAAAATTTATTTTTTAAAAAATTTTATTTTTATTTTTTGTATTTTTGTATTTTATTGAATTTTTTTTAATATTTAAGGTAATTTTTTTAATTTTTAGACACACATAACATAAATATATTTAAAAAATATAATCTTTGTGAACAATTTTTTTAAAAAATCACTAAATATCAAAAATACAAAAAAAAATATGAAAATTCAATATATTGTTTTCTTATTTTTTTTGTATTTATTAATTTTTTAAAATATTTTTTCACAAATATCTTACTATTTAGATACATCTAAGCTATATCTAAGTAAGGTGCATCTAAAAAAATAAAAAATATTTAAAGTTTT
Organism: Camellia sinensis; assembly: GCF_055761805.1. Taxonomy (NCBI): domain Eukaryota; kingdom Viridiplantae; phylum Streptophyta; class Magnoliopsida; order Ericales; family Theaceae; genus Camellia; species Camellia sinensis. The sequence continues at coordinate 54,671,627 of NC_138962.1, forward strand.
AAAAATATTTACTAAAAAAAAACATGAAAAATAAATTAAAAAATCAATTTTAAAAAAATTAAATTTAAAAAACTAAAACCAAACACACTAAATCCATCTCAAATACTACTAGTTAAGATTGAGCAAAGACTTCTAAAAAGAAACTCTTTGCTGCTCTTAAGGCCTTGTTTTGGTGAATATGTTGATCTTAACTTCTGTTTTAGACTTCGTTCGGGGAGTGGATTGGTTTTTTTAACTTTTAGTCACAAAAGACAAAATAGGCTATTTTAGTCACAACAAACAAAACATTATATCCAACCCATAATCATTATACTCTTTTCTCACAAAAAAAGTCAAAAAAGTCAAAAAGCCCTTCCCAAACCAAGTTTTTAAGCCTAGGCTAAAATAGCAAAAAAGTCAAAAAGTCAACCCACTTCTCAAACAGAGGCTATTTTAATCTAGAACTAACTCGTTTGGGATAAGCTTATTGGCTTTTTAAACTTTTTATGAGAGAAATAATGTAATGATTATAGATTGGATGTTTTTGTCTTATTTAGCTAAAAAGTTAATTTTATCTTTTTATAACTAAAATAACCCCCACCCAACCCTTCCCTTCTTTTTACGTGTTTTAAAAAATTAAAACAAAACCAACCAATAATAATTTGATCTGGGAGTCGTTCCCACTTCTGTAATTAGAGATTTCACACTATATTCATTTGTTGATTTCGAGCGCTGCCCTTCTCCCCTCAATATGTACATGATGCATATCCTTGCTTACAATTAATAATAATAATGTTGGGGGCATAAAATAATGTTTACCTACCAAAATTTTCAACATGTTAGAGAGCAAGGATCCTCTCCCTGAATCCTCTCTTTAACTCCCTTTTTGCAGGGCTTTCAGGTTCACTTTTAGGCTCAATTTTAATAATTCGAATCGTTCATATTGTAAGATTTATTCAGTATATCATACTTGTAAAAAATCAAGCTGACCGGATATCAGAAAATATGTGTTCAGAAAAATCGAACTACAAACTATTTTTTAATAAATAGTTTTCCGAACACATACTTTCTGATATCCGATCAACTTGATTTTTTACAGGTATGATATACTAATTAAATTTTAAAATATAAACGATTCGAATTATCAAAATTGAGCCTAAAAATAGGCCCAAAGACCTTGCAAGAAGGAAGTCAAGGAGAGAATTCAAGGGTGGATCCCAATTCCATGTGAGAAACCTAACAATCAGGTCATAGTTGAATTTTGTGGCCCAAAATTTTGGATAAGAGCTGGACAATGAATGAGGAGTAGTTTGCAAGAAGAATTGCAATAGAAAAAGACATTCATTTACCCACGATTTATACATGAGCAATATATATATTATAAATTTTAGAGTCATCATATATAAATAATAAATTTGTATTTGTTTATTTCAATTCAAAGATCTATTAAAATAAGACTTGTTTTAATATTAAACATTTTAATATTTTACTAGTATGTTATTTTTTATTTACAAAAAATATTAAATATGTTTATATTTATTTTTGATGAAAATAAAAATAAGAGCATATAGTACGTATATCTGTTTTAAGATTGTGTAGAAAACAAGTGAAAGAATGACTAATAGGAAGTGATGGTTAAAAGTGATTATTGACAAAGGCATATTATGGCTAGATGTCGTAGTTGGTCATGCGGAGGTGGAGATTGGAGATTGTTGCCGACCGCCAGAGGTGATTGGATGTACCTAGCGGTGATTGTCAGTCGTCGAAGATGGTGGTCAGCCTCTAAAAATGGTAATTGAATGCGATTTTCGTCAAGAGGAAGTTGCCAAAGGTGGTGGCCGGAGGTCGCCATTGATGGTAGCCAGAAGTGTGGGTGGTCGTAGCTAGAAGTGTGGGTGGTCGATGGTGGCAATGAACAATGGCAAGAGGAGGTGGGGTTACGAGAAAGAGGGAAAAATAATTATTTTTTATTTTTTGTAAACAAGCAAGAAAAAATTTAAAAAATTATGATTATAAAATTTAATAAATTTTTTAAAATGAAAAAATACCAAATAAGATATTTTTTTACAATTTTTGAAAGTTTATAAATATAAATGTTATAAAATAGGCCCTATAACACTATTTTAATAAGTTTTTAATAAAAGATTTAAATTTATAAATAATTTTTTGATATTATTTTTTTTGGCAAAAATATATTAAGAAAAATACATTTCAATGAAATAATAGACAAAAAAATTCATTTTTATAGTAATACAAATATCCCGTTTTTGTATAGTGCAAGTCATTCTTGTGTTTGGTATAATTTTTTTTGTCCGTTAGATTTGTAAAAAAAAAAAAAATCACCTGTATTATAATTATTTTAAAACGATTCTACCTATTTATAAATTATAATTTTTGTATTTATTTCATGGGGGATGCACCAATAAATCCCAAATTAATAATTTATACACTGTTTAGTCCTAAAAGTTTTTTTATAGACTGAAAGGTCCCATTACAATGTTTCAAACATCAGATTAATGTTTCAAACATTAAATTTCAAACATCTAATGTTCATCAGATTTCAATAATGTTTGAAATTATAGGATGAATGTTTCAAACATTAGATTTCAAACATCTAATGTTCATCAGATTTCAATAAATTTTGAAATTATAGAATAAAACATCAGATTCATTTACATCATGAACATCATGATGATGTATAAATAGGACTAAATAGAGCATAAGAAAACTTTTAAGACTAAATGATTCAACTTTTCAGAAACTAGGATTTATGGGTAAATTTGCCTTATTTCATTTGGGATGTAAATTAGTTTTTTAATTTTTTAATTTTTTTTTTGACGATTTTAATTTGGGACTAAAAAGTCTCATTTAAGATATATTTTTTAAAATTTACTAATTTTTATGAAAAAAATAAAAATAAATATAATTTAAATATGACATATTATCATATTAGATAAAAAAAATCTATTTTATTCTTTTATAATTATTTTAGCACCAATCTATCTTCCCAAACGATGACATAAACCTATGTATTTTGTATGGCCATATAAAAGGGGTCTCTGCTGTGGAGGATTCACAGCAGTGACTGTTGTGACGTAAAACGCCACTGTTTTACTCTTTTTTTTTTTTTTTTTTTTAAATTAATGTGACGGTTCATTAATTCTTCATTAATTCTTTCACTATAACAAACAAAACAAATAAACTTAACAGGGACGGAGCCATCTTCTGGTCCCACGGTCCTGTAAAGTTGAAGGGGGTGAGTTTGTGTTAAAAAAAAATTATTTTATAAATAGAAAATATAATAAAATAAAAATAATTCATGGAACAAATCAATTTATGAAACCAAATTGTATTTTTTAAAAAAGATTAATTTTAAAATTAAAATCAAACAAACCAAATTGTATTTTTTTAAAAAGATTAATTTTAAAATTAAAATCAAACAAACCATACATATTTTGACTTTTTCAAAACTGACTTAAATGCATCAAAAGTGAAATTGAAAGGGAAAAAAATTGTATTTGAACAAATCAATTTATCAAACCATAAGCAAAAAAAAATGTAACTTAAAAAAAAAAAAAAAAAACAAAACAACTTAAGGCCAAAATATATTCAATTCACATCCAACATCTATATAAAAAAAATAAAACAAAATTCTGAGACATTTAAACTTCAAAATCTCCTACCATATATCCCAAAATCATGGGTCAGGGTTGTTACACAGGGAGCTTGAGTTGGCCTTTGAGCAGTTTATCCCAGAGGGTAGCGATCAACCCTCTACTTCTAGCCAAGTTGCAGTTGCCTCTATGAAGACAATATTTGCACTGAATTAGGAGATTTGCCTGGGGCCGAGTCTGAAGAGATGGGTGAAGAGTCACTTGCCCAATTCGCCAGACAAATGAATGCCGAAAAAATGGCAGCAAAGAGGAGAGCCAATATTGGAGGTGGTCTAAAAACTCCCCCTCCAGCAGTCGTTCCAAAAACTACACAGCTGATTGTAGATGTAGTTGTCGAAGTACCTAGTCAGCAACAAACGAAAACTTCAGGCTCTGATCAGATTGAGCAAAGAGGTGAAAAATGGCCCGCTGAAACCCTTGTTGAATTATCAAAAGAACCAATTGACAAATGGCAAAGGATGGAGGCATTTTCTCCGAACTCAACCGAGCCATTCATCATCCATCCCAAGATAAAGAGTTTGCCAGTTCTAGCCAACGAATTAGCCATCAAAGATCCTGCCATCGCATTAAGAGTTGTGTCGACGCTTTCATTTTCATCTGACAGGGCCACCTTTCGTGCCGAGCTAGACGTCATTTCCATTGCTTTGGCGACACAATCGGCAATATTGGTAAGTTGCTTTAGATTGTATACATCGTTCTTGTGCCGACTACTAACTTTGTTATATCATGTTTGGTAGGCGGCGGGGAGAATCGCAGAAATCGGCCATCAACACTATGATGCCATGGAGAGACTCGGCGTTTTGAAAGACGAACTTCCAAAGGAAAAACGCAAGGCCGAAACTTCTATGGCCAACTTTCTAATGGCGACACAGAAGATGGAAGCTGAATCCAAAAGAGCTTATGAAGAACAGATGAGAACGGATGTCGCACAGGAGAGGACGAAGCACGCCGATCTACTCTTTCGGTCCACCGAAGAAAGGGCAAACAGTATAGACGCGAATTGAAGTTGGCCAAGGAAGAAAACACCAAATTACAAGCCGAGTTGGAGAAATCGAAAGAAACGCAGGCACGTGCGGAGGTCGATACGACTAAAGCATATGAAGCCGAAAAAACGGCAACAAAAGAGCTATATACAGACGAGGCACTGAAGTTTGAGAACCGCGGATTCAAGCACGACTGGCTGAAGGCTCTGGTAGTTGCCAACGTAATGCTTGAGCAACTAATTCCTTATGAGCAGTTAGAGGGGGAGCCCCTGGAATCCGATCCAAAGGAGTTTGAAGATAATTAATTTAGCTTTGTTTGTACTTTGTTTTATTTTGTTCTCCTATAAGGATGCCGTTTTGATGTTGTTTTTGAAGCTTTCTTTGTACTTGTATGCTTTTTATTGTAGAAGTCGGTCAATTTCATTGATAAAGTGGCGTATGTTTGAAGTACAGTTTATGAATAAAAATTCCTGTTTTGATAACGAGTTGTTCGAATCTTAATGAATGTTTAAATGATGAATAAACAAGGCTACCCAGTATAAGCTAACCTTGGCAGCTAATTCGACCATGTTCAAATAATATAGGGAGTGCCTAATGCACTTAATGCCGAATATGTGCAAGACTAGCAGCTTTAATAGTTAAGTGAGGCAGTGGAGAAATTCGACGAATGAAGGAAGAGGCCGAATAGATTCACATATCTGCCCCTGTTTCAGTTGAACATGGGTTTCTACCACCATTGATGATGCACGTAGTGCTGAATAAATGGAAGATCAGTGAACGTTCAAGTGGGTCAGTGGAGAAATACAACGAATGAAGGAAGAGGCCGAATAGATTTACATATCTGCCTCTGCCCCAGTTGAACGAGTTTCCACAGCCGTTGATAACGCAAGTAATGCTGAATAAATCAGTGGTGTTGATAGCTAAGGGCAGCGGAGAAATTCGGCGAATGAAGGAAGAGACCAAATAGATTCATATATCTACCCTTGCCCCAGTTGAACATGGGTTGCCACTGCCATTAATGACGCACATAATGTCGAAGTAATGGCGAGGTGTGCATTTCAGTGACCGTGAGCACTTCGTAAGAGCTACACTGTCATTAATATAGGGGGCATCGTTAAATAGACGATGTGCAACCCCAAAAATGTTGTACTATCAAACCACGAGGTGATTAGCGAACGGAGTGAAGGCAGAAGCCTTGGGCAGCGAACAGTGTATACATATGTCTAGTAGGTTATTCTTTAACAACAAAGGTAAAGGAAAAAGTTTGGCAGAACTAGAGGCAGAGATGAATCACAGAGAGGGTGGTGATGCTGCCAGAGTGAGTATGGTACCTTCAAAGGAGTGGGAGAGACGTCGCTCGCCTCGTCGTTGAAGTAAATCACCAAGGAGAGGTGAGGCGGAGAAAACGCACAGAGGTGAGATACAACAAAAAAGTAACGAAAGGTCTGGCCGACACAAGCTGAGTAGACCGCCACACCCTTTAAGCTTCGTTGTCTTTATTGGCAACAAATCCGTGACTGGGGTAGACTCAATCATTCATGATCCGAGCGTGGCAGTGGATTTTGCTAGGCAAATATTTCTGCTCGAAGTTCAGCAGTCCATGATTAGGCGAAGCGACTACGAAGTGTTCAGATAGGGTGTCCATGGGTCCCTCAAAGGGCTCTACTATGCATACAAGACCGGCATGTGCTTGTGGACCACTTAGAAAGAGATAACGCAGAAGAACGGCCGAATTCGTGATTTGGAACGTCGTGCAGAGAAGGCTAAGAGTGAATGGCAGAAAGCCAGGGTTGCCGAAAAACAACCTTTGGTATCGGGGACTATAGTTGTTACTGATAAAGTGAACCAGCGGCTGATTAATCACGTTATTACCGATCGAGACACGGCGGCTATATTTTCCAAAGAGGCCATACAATCGCGCGCCTATGAGCAAGGTTTCTTTGATGGGCGAAAAATCAGTATTGTAAAGACGAAGGAAAAACTGGCCAATGATTTATGTCGATGTGAGAAATGCGAGTTCAAACACGGATGGATCAAGGTGCTTTAAGCTGCGGGTATTGACTCAGCATCGCCCCTGTACCAAAATTACAAATTTCCGTTTGAGGCTTGTGACGCCGAGAAAACGGACGATAAAAGAGAGGCTGATGACGGGGAGACTGTAGCGACTTTTGAAAGAGCTTGAGCAGCTTAATGGATTTAGACATTTGTATTTCTTTTGCTTTTACTTTAATAAATGTGTGTCATGGACTTTGGTATATATCGTGTTTGTCTCTTTGATCCAATATGATGTATGGCACTTGCAAGAGCACTTTATAGAATGTAAAATGGAAAAAATTGATTACTTGTTATTCCGTCGATTTCATCATGCCAATTTATGAAAGGTTAAAAATTGCACCGAATTTGGAGTATCTAATCAACGGCCAATTATGCCAAGCACAAAAGGCACTCCGAATTTGAAGGCATGTTCGACCGATCATGCCCTGCACGATGGGCGCTCCGAATCAGGAGTCTTTAATTGATGATCAATTCTGCCATGCATAAAAGGTGCTCCGAATTAGGAGGTTTGTTCGGCTGATCGTGCCAAGCACGAGGGGCGCTCCGAGTTCGGAGTCTTTAATTGATGGCTAATTGTGCAAGCACAAATGGCGCTCTGAATTCAGAGGCTTGTTCGGCTGATCGTGCCAAGCACGAGGGGCACTTCGAATTCGGAGGCTTGTTCGGCCGATCGTGCCATGCACGAAGGGCGCTCGGAATTCGGAGTCTTATTCGGCCGATCGTGCCAGGCACGAGGGGCGCTCTGAATTCGAAGGCTTGTTCGACCGATCGTGCCAGGCACAAGGGGCGCTCTGAATTCGGAGTCTTATTTGGCCGATCGTGCCAGGCACGAGGGGCGCTCCGAATTCGGAGTCATTTTTACCATTCGTATAAGATCCAAGCAAATAAAAGCTAAGCAAAAGTCATTAATGAACAGAATAAATATGTATATATTAGCGGAACACAAAAGATAAACATGTGATTACTACATACTTCAAAAAGCCAAAAAGCATGGACAGTTCCTATGTCGATTAATGATAAAATTTGCGTAAGTGGGTGGCATTCCATGGTCGGGGAAGCTTTTTGCCAACCATGTCCAAGAGCCGATATGCCCCTACCCCAGCAATTGAGTCAATCTGATATGGGATGTGCAAATTGGAGCCCAACTTGCCGTTGGCCGGATTTTTAGTGACATGAAGCACTTTCTTGAGAACCAACTCTCCGGGGACGTAATGGCGCGGCTGTACGCGCTGATTATATAATTTGGCGAGCTGTTGCTGATAGCGTGCCATATGCACAAGAGCCTGATCACGGTGTTCCGTAATCAAATTCAAATCCAAGGCCAACATCATGTCATTCTGTCATGTGTTAAATGCTTTTGATCTTAGAGTGGGCAGGCCGATTTCAAGGGGTATAATAACTTTAGTCCCAAAACATAAAACGAACATTGTTTCATCGGTAGGTCGCCTTGGAATAGTGCGGTTGGCCTAAAATACACTAGACAGCTCTTCAATCCACTTGCCCTTGGCCTTTTCTAACCGTTTATTGACTCCATCCAAGATCACTTTATTGGAAGCCTCGACTTAGCCGTTGCTTTATGGATAGGCTGGTGAGGAGAAGTATGGTCTTATGTTGTATGTGTCGCACAGCTCACAATAGACACTGCAGTCGAATTGGGTGCCGTTGTCGGATATGAGCGCTTATGGTATGCCGAATCTGGTTATAATGTTCTTCCAGACAAAATGTTTGACATCTACGTCTTGGATGTGTGCTAATGGTTCCGCCTCGACCCATTTCATGAAGTAATCCGTTGCAACAATCAGGAATCGTTTGTTTCTCGGAGCTCTTGGCAGTGGTCCGACGATGTCCAAACCCCATTGAGCAAAAGACCAAAGACTAGTGATGGAGTTCAGTTCTTCTGTGGGTAAATGAGTCAAGGGAGAGAATATTTGGCATTGCTCACACTTCTTTACGTAGTTCTCTACATCAGTCCGCATGGTAGGCCAGTAATACCCCTGGGTAATAGCTCGGTGGGCTAGCGAACGCCCTTCAGAATGGGCGCCGCAACTGCCTTCATGTGTTTTAGCCAAGAAATGCTCTACCAAGTCTAGGTGCACATATTCCAGATATGGCCCTGAGAGAGATTTTTTGTAAAGCTTTTCGTGGGGGTCCAAATAGTAGCGTAGGGCCTTATTCCGCAGTTTATAGGCTTCTTTTTTGTCCACGGGCAGCTATTGTGAAGATAAAAATATGGTAATTGGATCCATCCAACTCAGCCCCAAGTCAATAACATTGATGCAAACGAAATTCGGGAGACCAATACTTAGCTCACTGACGAATCCCATCTCAATATTCCGCTTAACCTCCGAATTGATGGCAGAAGCCAAGCAAGCAAGAGCATCTGCATGGGTATTTTGGTCGCGGGTAATTTGATTCAGCTTATGGTGGTTAAACTTCACGAGTAATGAGTTTGTCGTTTTCATGTATGCTGTCATTCGGTCATTCTCAGCTGCATACTTCCCCTTCAATTGATTGATAACCAACTTTGAATCACAGAAAACTTGTAACTATTTAGCACCAAGTCAAAGCGCGTTACGAAAGCCGATAAGCAAAGCCTCATATTCGGCTTCGTTATTTGATGCGTCTGTCACGACCCAAACCCGCCCCTATGGGTTTAGCACCGCAACCGGCTAGTAATCCGAGATTACCGAAGGCCTGCTTAACAGTAATACAGTAATACAAAGTACAGGGGCTGGCGGAAGCCAATACAGTAAATAAACAATATCCAATGAGCTGTGACAGTCTGTATGCCAAAAAGACTTATTATTCAAATATATATACAGTCGAACAGACAGTATGCACATATATACAATCATTCAGTTTAAGGACCTAAGCCCTATTAAACAGTACAGTACAGTCTATGCAGTCGTACAAAACAGATACAGAGACCGACGGGGAAATTAAAAACACCCCTAAGCCGTAACTTGACAGGCTCGGAACCTCGCATTAAGGCACATAGGTTGGCTTGACAAAACTGGAGTTTACCCCGACGCTTCTAACTGCGGTCTGGTGCCTGTACACCTACATATATATATGAGCAGTGAGCTAAAGCCCAGTGAATAACACAATGCGTAAAGGGGTTAAGAATGAATGTCCTTACAGTAATGAAAACAGTTCATTAAATCAGTATTTCAGTCGTTCAGTCAGTGCAGTCATATGTGGTACATCCATTAGCATAACAGTACAGTAAACAGTAGGTCTAAAAAGACCGAGCAGTAAATGATGGCCAACAGTCAGTAACAGTAGTGGTTCCAACGAGGGAACCGACAGAGATCTCTGTAGCAGTATCAGTAAACAGTAGGTGCTAAGGATGCCACAATACAGTTCAGAATATAGGACATACATTCATTCAGTTAACAGTAATCAGTTCAGAAAGCAGTACAGTTCAATTGTTCAGAAGATAATCATTTTGAACATATCTTTACACAGATGTTACTCACAGAGTTCTGGGCTACAATAAAGCTAGAGCGCGTCCCCAGTCGCCAACCCTACACAGTTATAGATTGAACACACACTAAGCTACACAGTTGGGAAAGATAATAGCTTAATCCCTAATTTGCCTCGGTGTGTTCTACATCTATATCCTCATTAAGATGCCTTAAACTAGGCCTAAGGATGCCTAGAATGAGATAAGGATGTAAAGATGCACTTTTAAAAGCATTTTCAGACTTTTCAAAAAACAGGGGTCACGCTCGAGCGTAGGTTACTGCGCTCGAGCGGACATGCAGACAAAGGTTTCCGCTCGAGCGTAGACTTACCAGCTCGAGCGTTCTACAAAATAGTCAAAAGTGCTGGATAGATGAAAATCACGCTCGATTGGGAGCTCGACACCCGCTCGAGGATGCGGCACAATGTCCCGCTCGAGCGTCAATTAATCCGCTCGAGCGGACTTCAAAACAGAACAAAAATGCTGGGAGCACGATTTCCACGCTCGAGCGCCAGTCACCCCGCTCGAGCGTGAGTCCAAATTCTGAAAATTTCAGATTCGAACCTCAAGCTCAAAACCAAGTTTTAAAACATAAATTTCGATCCTCTTGGGCCAATTTTCCAGAAAACACATCAAAACTCATACTTTAACATGATTCTAAAGCTCAATTGTAAAATCAAAGCCCAACGGTGTTTCAACTAAATCCAATTCAAACCAATTTCATGAATATAGAGAACATGCAAACATGCATGGATTAAAACCATTTCAAAGCTTCAATTTGATGCTCTAGGGAGCCAATTGTTCCAAAACAAGATGAAAACATGGACTTAACATAGCCATGAGCATGCATGAGACAATTCTCCATGGAATCAACTCAAATTCAACAAGTCAAACATGCATGCATGAAATGAGTTCCAATTCAACATTAATGAACCAATTCATACCTTAAATCACTAAAGGCTCAAGAATTATGCAAGAATAAGTTCAAATACACAATAAAGAAGGTCAATGATCTGCCTTAGGTCTTGGATTATGGGTCAATGTTGCTATCAACCTTCAATTCTACCTAGATTCAGGCCAATTCACAATGAAACAAGTTGAAATCAACTCTTTTAGCTTCTCTCTCTCTCTAAGGTCGGTTGTGTGCAAGAAATGGAAGAAGAAATGTTTTGTTTGAGTGTATGAGGAGATCAAAAGGGTTCAAGTAGTGGGCCACTCTAGTAGCAAAATGGTAAATAAGACCAGCTATGCAATTTAACTCATTTTAATCTAATTTAATCATACCTAATCAGTTTTCAGATAAATATGCTATAAAATCACATAAATTACGATGATCATAAAACACTAATCGATTTCCGGTTCGGCCGCCGATAAGGCCTTCAATTAGCAGTTCAAACATAAAAACACAAATAGAAAATCAAGCAATCAAACAGATAGACATACAATTGAACAGATATACTCAGTCAATTCAGTTTCAATTTCAGTCAGTCAGTTCAATAGTTTATTCAGTTCACTTATCAGTCATAATCAATTCAGTTAAACGGTAATCAGTAGTCTATCGGTAAACAGTAACGAAGGTTGTTACAGCGTCAAAGCCGAACTTGACCGCATGCTCGATTACGGCACCCTCATGAGTCATAATCACTACTCCAGTCCCGCAACCACGCTGGTTGAATGAACCATCGCAGTACATCTGCCAAATATCTCCAACACACATCTTCCACTCCTGTTGGGATTAGAAGGCCGGTTGCTCTAGCTTTAAGTCGGCGTGACGACCAGTAAATTCAGCAATGAAGTCAGCCAAAACCTGCTCCTTGATATCTGTTCTGGGAGAGAACTGAATGTCATATTGGCCGAGTTCTAATGCCTATTTGGAGACGCGCCCTGATGATTCCCCACTGCGAAGTACTGTTCAGAGAGGGTAGTCTGTCAACACAACTATTGTATGGGCCTAGAAATAGTGCATTAATTTCCTAGCGGCCACCACCAGGACCAAAATCAGCTTTTCCAGTGGTAGGTATCGCGTCTCAGCATCCACCATTGCCTTACTAACGTAGAAAATGGGTCGTTGCTCTCCTAGCTCTTCTTTGAGCAGTACGGCGCTGATTGTACGATCTGAGACCGCAATGTACAGGATACGTGTGTCACTCGGCGACAGAGTTGTCAAGAGCGATATTGAAAAGAGATAATCTTTTAAGCCGTCTAGGGTGGTCTGGCATTCGAGGGTCCAAAGGAATGCTTTCCCCTGTCAAAGGGTGTGAAAAACCGGTTGGCAATGATCTGAAGAACGGCTAATGAATATGCTGAGGGCTGCGGTCATCCCCATCAACTTCTGTACTTCTTTGACTGATTGAGGGAAGCCGAGTTCCAAGATTGCTGTAATTTGTTTCAGGTTGGCCTCTATTCTGCGATAGTTCACAATATAGCCCAAGAATGTGCCAGATCCGATACCGAACACGCACTTTGAGGCGTTAAGTTTCATTATGTATTTTTGGAGGATGTCGACGGTTTCGGTCAAGTCGGCTAAGTGGACATGCTTTTCTTTGGACTTTACCACCATATTATCGATGTACACCACCATGGTACGGTCTAGTTGCTCCTTAAACATGGTGGTGACAAGCCTCTGATACGTTGCCCCAACATTCTTCAAGCTGAAGGGCATGACTTTGTAACAATAAGTGCCCCTCGGAGTGAGGAATGCCATTTTTTCCTGATCCTCAGGATGTATGGCTGTTTGATGGTATCCCCTGTATGCGTCCAAGAAGCTCATACGTTGATGATGCGCAGTTGCGTCCACCAGTTGGTTGATTCAGGGAAGAGGGAAGCAATCCTTGGAAAAAGCCTTATTCAAGTCCGTAAAGTCCACGCAGATACTCTAAGACCCGTTTTTCTTCTTTACAACAGCAGTGTTAGACAACCAGGTGGAGTAATTCACTTCGCGGATTGCGCCGGCCTCTAGGAGCTTGTCAACTTCTTCGACAACGGTCGAAGTATGCTCGGTTGCCGATCAGTGACTCTTTTGGATGATGGGCTTAACCTTTGGGTCTACATTCAAATGGTGTTATGCTATGCTAGGGTCCACTCCCGGCATTTCATAAGTCGTCCAAGCGAATACATCACTATTGCAGATTAGGAACGAAATTAACTCCTGGCGTTCATCGACATTCAAATAGGGGTCGATCAAGAAGAATTTATTTAGTTCATGTGCGAGTTCAATCCGCACGAGATCCTCAGTTGCCTTATTGTAGACGTCCCCAAACGCCCCGGGAGGGTGAGTCCCGTTCTGTTCGTATTGGGCTCGCTACAGTTCGGACTCTCGAATTGTCACGGTTCTTAATCTGAACCAAAGAGTCCAAATCCGGCAAATCGTTTTGAGAAACAGATTTTTGAAAAGAAGCACCAAACATGGACTGCTTTGCCAGGTACAGAGTCACCACCTAAATATTTTTTATGGGGGAATTTAGGAAACCCTGACTCGGTGCCAAAGGCCACATGTCCATCATCACCAAAGTTGCCTCGGCTCAAGAACTTGGGTAAGATTGGGGAAGGTCAGCTGTGAGCACCCCCTCTCGCCCGATCCGAAGATCGGCCTCTACTAACCATGATATCCGATTTTGAAAACGTCATGTGTTCTTGTTCCAGTTAATTAGCTAGAATTACTATGTGATGCGCACAACACAAAAATATAGACTAGATCGCCTAATTTGGAACGAAGCATTGCATATCCGTTTGTTTGAAAAACAGTTTGAAATTTGCTACTCGCAAGTAGGCTAAAGCACGGATTTCAACGAGTTGTTCCAACTCAAACAATCCAACCTTCACCCACAGGCATTCAAGCAGTTTATATCACATAAGCATCTAGCCACATGGTAAGCATGCTGTCATGTTGACATTCACACTCATGCGAGATGCTAAAGCATAAAAATACTTACAATGTACTCTGAGCCAAAACAAGAACATGTTAGCAATCAATGCATGATCCAAGTCCATGTTAAGTGGCTAATGCAACGCACACAGAATGCAATCTAGAATAGGCTCGGCTAATCTAAGGATAACATGTGAAAATGCACAGATAGCATGTATTCAAGTTAGATTTGAAATACTTTATGCAGTTAGCATGATGCGCCGAGCCTGGTGCATGCAAGACTAATGAATGATGCACGCATGCATAGCATAAGGTATGCTAAAGTAAACATGTCCTAATACTAACCATCAAAAGCAGGTAAGTAAAAGGGAGAAAAAAGTGAGGGTTGGAAGACATGCACACACGCACCCACACTTATTACAAATTTGCCCTCGCTCGGAGGGACCGAAAGAATAATACAAATTAATTAACCTACAAGCTAATTAAATATTTCAGACCAATTAATTAATTAATAAATTAACTAATCTGATGAAAGCAGTAAACAGCCTCGGGAAGAGGGCCCAATGCAATGCGCGCTCGGCTCCGCTCGAAAAGCCACTGCCATGCACAAGTTGCCTCTGTTTTGACTGTTATCCTTCTCTGAAGACTGCACAAATCTCAGGGTTGCTTCCTTGAATTCTATGGAACACCACCGGCTAAGGGAATTGGTCACCGGCCACAAATTAATCCATCGGCCACTTATGGATAGCCGGTCAGCACTGCAGATGGCCGGCCGGCCAAATCTTCCTGCAGAATCTGTTTTGACAGCAGCAAAGGGCAAAACATGACATAGCAATGCATTTCAAGCAAATGTGTGCACCACCACATCCCTTATCATGTTTGTGACTCAAAGGGGTGTGGTGCTCGATTCTCAGACCACCAATCGCACATTTCAATGCGTGATGGTCCAAAAGCCAAGTGTGCAACTTCAATATCAAATGAAATGCACACGCAAAACACATCAAAGGCCCCAACCTCTATCATGCTTAATCAAGAGGCAAGGGATACATGCACAATGCAATGCAACCTAAGCATGCAAGCAAGGCTAATGCAACATGATTATGCAATGCATTTAATATGCAATAGGCACACAATCTAAACATGTAAACAAATATGGCATGCAACAACATGCGATGATGGACTTAAACTAACATGGATAGCTCGCAAGCATGCCAAAATCAGTGGCCATAGTGATGCAAGTGAGGCAACAAAATACATGGAATGCATGCACAATGCATTAACCAAGCTTAAGGCACAAGAATGCAACTCTACCAAAGCATGGCAAGGAGGGAATATGGCATACAACAGTACATGTTCCAGATCTGAAATGGCATGCCAAATGACTCCAAAATGACTCAAAAGCATGCAACCACTCATGTAATGCATTGTTAAGGACTCAAGCACTAAAGCTAGTGAAATGCAATACACTATAAACATGCAAAACGATGCTTAAATAATGAAACCAGCCCCAAACAGTCCCTATGCAGCCCAAAATAATGCTAAAACATGTATGAAAGGTAGCCAAAATAAGCTAGCATGCTTGGCCAAAACAACATGCAATATAGGCTAGTAAGCATGGTTTACACTACACCTATATGAAGCATGTGAGAGCTCATCAAACCAGCTAAAAACAGTAACATGGTATGTCAAATAAGCCCCAAAAACCCATGGAAGCAAGGTCTATGCATGCAAGAAAGATGTGTTCCTTTGAAAGGCCAATAAGAGGGTTACTCTACACATGCAACAAGGACACTTAACATGGAAAAACCAGATCTAGAAATGACTTATAGGGGTCCTAAAACCCACTGAAAAATGCTGGAAATAAAGCTTGGAAGCTTGCAAATAGGAGCTCCTTTATAAGGCCAAAAATGCAAGTAATCAAGACAATAAGGAGAGGGGATGGCCCTCTCATTCTTAGGACCTCAAACCACCATCCTCACCACTGAAATCCCTCAAGATTTCAGTGGTGAGGAGGCCCAAACAAGGTGGTCCCAAAGCTCACCAAAAACACACAAAAATGAGGCCAAACAAGGCCTAAGAGGGGGTAAACGACCCCAAATACAAAAGTGACCTTAATGAAGTATCTTAAACAAAAAAAAAAGAACTTTTTTATGTTATACACAAAGCTCAAAACAGCAAGCAAGATAGGCTAAAAGTGTGTACAAAAATGGAAAATAAAGAGGGAGAAAGAGTTATTTTTGTAGCCAAAAGGGGATAGCAGCCTCTTAGTCCAAAAAAACAATCCCTTAGCCTCTGAAAATGGCCTCCAAGCTCCTTAGGTTGATGATGGAGGTGCTAGGCCAAGAGTTGTAGTGTAAATGTGCAAGAACTAGACCCTTTTGGATCCTCTAACCCACACAAATGTAGAGAGAGAGGGAGATATAGAGAGGGAGTGATATATATATCCTATATATCAGATTTTTCTAACCCTTGAAAGGGGAGAAGAGGCCCTCTTTTTATAGAGAAACCAAGGGGGCAAAGCTTCTCTTAGAAGCTTTGAGCAAAGAGACCAAGTTTCTCTTAGAAGCTTGGAGCAAAAGGGTCAAGCTTCTTGGAGAAACTAGACAAAGGGGTCAAGAGGTTCAAGATTCTTCAAGAAGCTAAAAAAGGATCAAGCTTCTTGGAGAAGCTAAAAAAGGGTCAAGCTTCTTGGAGAAGCTAAAAAGGGTCAAAAGGTTCAAGCTTTTTGGAGAAGCTAAAAAAGGGTTCAAAAGGTCAAGCTTCCATAAGAAGCTAAAACTAAGAGTTCAAAAGGTTCAAGCTTCCTTAAGAAGCTAAAACAGGGGGTTCAAAAGGTTCAAATCCCCCTCAAGAAAAGGTCTCGGCCAGAAAAAGTGGCTAATCGGCCAACAAAGTTGGCCGACCGACCACAAAATGTGCTGACCGACCATTAACAGTGCCGACCGGCCATCACCAGTGGCCGGTGACAAGGAAACAAGGCCGGTGGCCTCAAGCCATGGCCGGTGAGGTGTGGGGATGGTCTACAAGCTATTTCTCACACTCAGAAGCAAAACAATAAGTGTTTGATGTAAAACCAAACACAAAACAAACAAGTCGAGAGGTCTTGAGGCAAGACGCGTAACCGAACCTCCGAGAACTCAAGACGAACACGAACAGGGATGATCATTGAGTGTTCAAACGATGACGTCCAAGTCTTGAGGACGGTCAAAAATGGGGTGTCTACACTTATCAGTGGGGGGTTTTCTAACATCCTCGAGGTTCTCCCGGTTTGGAATTTCAATTGAATTGACCTTCAGTTCCCTTGGCTTTTTGTTAGAAGCAGTAAGGTAGCAATCCTTTGTTGACTTTTGAGAGCCTCGAATCTGCTCAATGCCATGTTGTGTTGGGAAGCAGAGTAGCTGGTGATAGGTGCTTGGTACGGCTTGCATTGTATGCAGCCAAGTTTTTCCCATAATGATGTTGTACGGCGATGGCAATTTAATGACCAGAAACTCCACGTCGAACGTCTTAGTGCCTGCACGTACCGCAATCGTGACCTTGCCCAAAGGGTATTCTGGATTCGCGTTGAAGCTGAACAAGGGATATACTAATGGCAGTAGATCTAAATCCGTAAAGTCGAGTTTCAGAAACGTCTTGTAGTACATTATCTCTTATGTGCTTCCCTGGTCAACCAGAATGCGTTCGACAATGAATTTGCTTACTCGCAACTCGATAACAAGAGCATCGTTGTAGGAGAGGATCAGCTTCTCCAGATCTGCGTTGTTGAAGTTAATTTTGCCAGTCTGATGTGGCCGTTTGGCTGGTGTGGACGGCTTAGATGGGCATGGTTGAGATGCTTGTGACTGAATCGTATGGATGCCATTCGGTGTTAGAAGACAGTATATCATATGAATGGTGCCCAACGAAGGTGAGTTTGAGCGTAGAGCCACCGCATTAGGTTGAGTGATCTTATGGGGGAGGTATTGAAGGAGTCGACCATCCTGCACCAACTCCTCAAGATGGTCCTTTAAGGTGTAGCATCTGTCGGTTCCATGCGCATTGTCCTTGTGGTATTCACATTGTCGATCTCTACGTCTTGTGTCGGGGGGTCTAATCATCTTGGCCGGCCACTTAAAGAAGGGCTGATGCTGGACTTTGGGAAGTATCTTTCTAGTCAGCTCGGTCAACTCGATGTACTTCTTCTCGGACTACTTGGGGCGTCTTCTGTTCACTTAATATTGCTCGTTCGATCGGCACGAGTGCTGATCCCGCGATCAGCATGGCTCGCGATAACTTTCTCATTTTGGCCTACCTTGCCGCTCGACCCCTCTTTCTAGTGGGGCTACACTTATCAGCTATATCAAGATAGGCGCAGCTGTCTCCACGACCTTCTGTTCGGCTTTGACGCGGAGGATGTCATCCTCCACTTTGCAATACTCCTTAACCTTCTTCATTAAAGCCCACACTGTTTTAGGAGGTCATC
Organism: Camellia sinensis; assembly: GCF_055761805.1. Classification (NCBI taxonomy): domain Eukaryota; kingdom Viridiplantae; phylum Streptophyta; class Magnoliopsida; order Ericales; family Theaceae; genus Camellia; species Camellia sinensis. Next base: position 54,690,111 of record NC_138962.1, read on the forward strand.
TAGTTAACGAGCTCCAGAGCAAAACCGTCAGGGTGCAAGCCCATTTTGAAGGTAGTAATGGCCATGGAGTCATTACAGACATCGTCAACCAGATTGAAACATTTCCAGTAACACGCCGAATATTTACGGAGGGTTTCTTCTGGCTTAATTTGCATTGCCCAGGGCAAGTCGACTTGCTTAGGCTAGACCTCGTTGGCGATAAATCTTGCCCGGAAAGATTTTTAGAGCTAATGAAAACTCTTGACCAAGGCTGGTTCAAGTTTGTAATACCATCAAACTACCAACGGACCTAAGCTGCTTGGAAACATGCGACACATAAGCACTTCATCATCAGCGTGCAACGTCATTGCCTGTTTATAATGGCGAATGTGGTCTATTGGGTTAGATTTACCATCATACAATGTAAATGTCGAGGCTTTAAATTTTTTCCACAGGACGACCATGGCGATTCGTCATACGAAAGGATTATGCCTATCTTCCCCGTCTGAACCATCTTTCTTTCCTTATCTATGTTGCACATATGAACTTTCCTTAGATTAGTTGGATATGCCAACACACCCATTTTTCATAGGTTCCTGAGCTGATGATTCGAGGTGCTGCTGTCAGCGTATTTTCGATGCTGACACCGTTGAGTTTCCTTCTGCTGTTCTGGCAATTGGCCCGCTAGTGATGTGGTTCGATCTGTTGAGATTTAGCTAACTCCAGAGCCAGCTCTTTACGTAAACGCTCATTGTCAGCCGCCATCTCTTCCAGACGCTGTTTATTTCATTTTCCTTGATCCATGATTGTCTGCACATGGTTTCCTGCATGGAGGTTAAGGGTGAGGATTGAACCATTGGATCAAAATTCAAGACTCTTCAAGCAGTGATATTCTCCGAACCAAGCATGGTTCTTGGTGTAACATTTGGTGTAACATCGTCAGCTATGGATGGAGGATCGTCGGTAACGTCTATCATGAACGTGCTTGAGTATTCCTACAGACGGCACCAATTGTAGTGAAATGGATTTAGAAATAATTTTTCGTCCAAACAGAACCTCTTAATCCTCTCTCTATTACTTTTTTCTCGATCCCCTTTCCCTGAGCATAGCTTTTCCTTTTATAATGATTCCTCCAAGGGCCATCCATTGGGCCATTGCTTCTTGGGCTTTGATCCTATCCCTGGCCCTTTTGTATATGAAAGGGTATAGTCGACTCCTACGGCATTCATAACTTGTTCGTACTCGACTTCTCCACTGGCCTGACCCAGCATGGCCGACTTGTATTTGGCCATCTAACGAGCACTTAATCATAAAAAATAATAATCTATTTATCGACCACCACAAAAGACTAAAAATGAAGTTGCGACTAGGATAACTTTTGTTATTTTTCATATTCAATTCACTCGATATGAGAAGCATGCATGATTCTTTTGGACCATGAACCATCTAGTTCCAATACCATCTATAATCATTTTAGGTCTCGTTTGTTTTTAGAGGTAGAATTGAGGGGATTCATAGCAAGGGGATTAAGTAAAATTGTGTTTGTTTTAATGACGGTTGTTAGTGTAGAGATTGTTAAATTATTTTCATATAAAATAAATATAAAATAATAAAACAAATAAAAAAATACAAAAACATTAAACATTAATATTTTTAAAAAAATGCCCAACAAGTAAAAAATTTTAAAAAAATAAAAAATAAAATAAAATAAATTTAGAAAAAAAATAAAATAAATAAAATAATGATTTTTACTTAACAAAAAATATAAAAAATTAAACATTAATGTTAAAAAAAATGGCCAACATGTAAAAAAATAAAATAAAAATAAAATAAAAATTTCTAGTCTGAAGGACTATTTTTCTAATACTAAGTCTTAGAGGTAGGGGTGGGCAACAGTTTATCCGAACCGCTCAAACCGCCCAACCCGCCCAACCCGCATATAAATGGGCGGTTTCGCAAACATAATGCGGGCGGATGCGGTTTGAAATATGACAAATTTGCGGGTTGCGGGCAGGTCGCGGGTTAAAATCGCAACCCGCAAAAACCGCCCGCACTTTAATTAGTATTATTATTATTATTTTTTATATACCAACTTTGTAACTTTAACATGAGCATCATTATGTTCTCTATGACACTAGAATCCTTATTTTTAAGTATTTCTCAACTTTCTTAATGTCATAGAATTATCAAGTCCTAAACTTGGTTTCTTATATGATTTTCATTGATGACTCATCCACTTTTTCCTAATAAATTTTTTCTTCTGGTGATCGATGAAGCTTCTAGTTTGATTATTGATTACTGAATTGACAATTCTAATTGAGTATAACCTTTAATGCATTGATATACATTTTTTTCATGACAAAAATGCTAGTGATATTCAATTTTTATTTGTAAACTCATCAGAAAATTGTTATCAAATGATCACAAATATATAAAATGAATCTAATGCCTAAATTCGATGGGAAAAAAAAAACTTAAAAATTAATTTTTAAAGAAAAAAGTGTAAACCGCAAACCGCCCGCAACCGCCCGCACATTTACAAACCCTATCCGCACAAACCACAAACCGCACTGCGGGCGGTTGCGGGTTGACTTTTTCCTAAACCGCATAGATGCGGGCGGGTCAAAACCGAACCGCAAACCGCACAAAACCGATCCGCGAACACCCCTACTTAGAGGCCCATCTGAATCCCCTTCCCATCTCTCGAAACAAACATAATATTAATAACTCTCGCATCACTACTAATCTCAATCATCCTTCTAACTCTTCAAACAAATAGAGTGTTACATTTGGCGATGGTTGTGTGGTTTTCAACCTCGTAGATGACAAATGAGAATTGTAATATGCACCTAAAAGCTGGGAGAAAGTTCAATTTATTGTTATTATTATTATTTTTTTTTTGATAGGAAGTTGAATTTGAGATCTGACAAAGTAACCAAGTCTTCATTTAGCATCTTAATCTTAGGTTAAAATAGTCACAAAATAAATTAAAAAATTAATAAGATAAAATATCAAATTTAAATCATAATCATTTTATTTTTTCTCTCACAAAAGTTAAAAAAATAAAAATAAAAACTCATTCTAAACATTTTAACCCAAACTAAAATAATAAAAAATTAATCCGACCTCAAACCAACCCTAATAATAATTTGAATTGGCCACTGAGCCTAGTGCTCAAGCAATTGATGCAATGCTCACTAGGTTGAGGGTTACCTTGACCTTTTCCCTCCCTCTCCAGTAAATAGTAGGATATATATGGAAAGATCAGACTAAAAGAAAATTGAAAAGAAAAGTACTGTTTGATTTCAGTTTTCAAAATTTATTTTTTTTAAATTTTACTTTTTTATTTTTTATATTTTTGTATTTTTATTGAATTTTTTTAATATTTAAGGTAATTTTTTAAATTTGTAGACACACAAAACATAAATATATTTAAAAAATATAATATTTGTGAACAATTTTTTTTTTAAAAATCACTAAATATAAAAAATACAAAAAAAATATGAAAATTCAATATATTGTTTTCTTATTTTTTTGTATTTATTAATTTTTTAAAATATTTTTTCACAAATATCTTACTATTTAGATACATCTAAGTTATATCTAAGTAAGGTGCATCTAAAAAAATAAAAAAATAAAAATTGTTTAAAATTTAAAAAATATTTACTAAAAACAAAAAAACATGAAAATTTTAAAAAAATTAAATCAATTTTTAAAAAATTAAATTTAAAAAACTAAAACCAAACACACTAAAATTCATCTGAAATACTACTAGTTAAGATTGAGCAAAGACTTCTAAAAATAAAAAAAATAAAAATAAAAAGTCTTTGTTGCTCTTAAGGCCTTGTTTTGGTGAATATGTTGATCTTAACTTCTGTTTTAGATTTCGTTTAGGAGGTGGATTGATTTTTTTGACTTTTTGACTATTTTAATCTGGAACTAACTTGTTTGAGATAAGTTTATTGGCTTTTTTAACTTTTATGAGAGAAATAATGTAATGATTACGGATTGGATATTTTGTCTTATTTAACTAAAAAGTCTATTTTATCTTTTTATGACTAAAATAGCCTCCAACCCAACCCTTCCCTTCTTTTTACGTGTATTAAAAAAAAAAAATTAAAACAAAACTAACCAATAATAATTTGATCTGATGGTCGTCCCCACTTTTGTAATTAGAGATTTCACACTATTATTTGTTGATTTCGAGCGCTGCCCTTCTCCCCTCAATATGTGCATGATGCATATCCTTGCTTACGATTAATAATAATAATAATAATAATAATAATAATAATAATAATGTTGGGGCGTAAAATAATGTTTACCTACCAAAATTTTCACATGTCAGAAACCTAACAATCCGGTCATAGTTGAATTTTGTGGCCCAAAATTTTGGATAAGAGCTGGACAATGAATGAGGAGTAGTTTGCAACAAGAATTGCAATAGAAAAAGACGTTCATTTACCCACGATTTATACATGAGCAATATATATATTATAAATTTTAGAGTCATCATATATAAATAAAAAATTTATGCAAAATACTATAATAAATTTGTATTTGTTTATTTCAAGTCAAAGGATCTATTAAAATAAGACTTGTTTTAATATTAAACATTTTAATATTTTAATAGTATGTTATTTTTTATTTACAAAAAATATTAAATATGTTTATATTTATTTTTGATGAAAATAAAAATAAGAGCATATAGTACCTATATGTGTTTTAAGATTTTGTGTAGAAAACAAGTGAAAGAAGGACTAATAGGAAGTGATGGTTAAAAGTGATCATTGACAAAGGCATATTATGGCTAGATGTCGTAGTTGGTCATGCGGAGGTGGAGATTGGAGATTATTGCCAATCGCTAGAGGTGATTGGATGTAGCTAGGGGTGGTTATCAGTCGTCGAAAATGGTGGTCGGCCTTTAAAAGTGATAATTGAATGCGATTTTCGGCAAGAGGAAGTTGCCAAAGGTGGTGGCCGGAGGTCACCATTGATGGTAGCCAAAAGTGTGGGTGGTCGATGGTGATGATGAACAATGGCAAGAGAAGGTGGGGTTACCAGGAAGAGGGAAAAATAATTATTTTTTTATTTTTTGTAAACAAGCAAAAAAAAATTAAAAAAATTATGATTATAAAATTTAATAAATTTTTTAAAATGAAAAAAATACCAAATAAGATATTTTTTTACAATTTTTGAAAGTATATAAATATAAATGTTATAAAATAGGCCCTACAACATTATTTTAATAAGTTTTTAATAAAAGATTTAAATTTATAAATAATTTTTTGATATTATTTTTTTTGGCAAAAAATTATTAAGGCCACGTTTGGCAACTGACTTTTTTAATTAAAAAGTCAAAAAGTTATTAAAAAAATCAAAAAATCAACAACTTATACAAAAAAGTCAAAAAATTTCTTTTCTCTCTACTTTTTACACATTTTTTCATAAAAAGTTAAAAATTCATCACAAACATACTTGTTTTTTGTATCATATTTTAACTAAAAAATTAAAAAATTACTAAAAAAACATGCTCCTAAACGAGGCCTAAGAAAATTACATTTCAATGAAATAATAGACAAAAAAAATTCATTTTTATAGTAATACAAATATCCCGTTTGCATAGTGCAAGTCTTTCTTGTGTTTGGTATAATTTTTTTTGTCCGTTAGATTTGTAAAAAAAAAGAAATCACCTGTATTATAATTATTTTAAAACGATTCTACTTGTTTATAAATTTTTCAAATATATTTTATTGTTGTTATATAATTTTTGTATTTATTTCATTTGGGATGTGAATTAATTTTTTAATTTTTTAACGATTTTTGTTTGGAACTAAAAAGGTTCATTTGAGATAAATTTTTTAAAATTTTCTAATTTTTGTGAAAAAAATAAAAATAAAAATAAAAATAATTTAAATATGACATGATATTATATTAGATTAAAAAATCTATTTTATTCTTTTATACTTATTTTAGCACCAACCCATCTTCCCAAACGATGACATAAACCTATGTATTTTGTATGGCCACGTATTTTACACGTATACGTCAGCGTGTCAAGTGGGTTTCCATAAAAGAGGTGGGTGGGTCCCAAAAACGACAGCGCTTTACATGGTTGAAATTCCATCTTAGCTCAAGTAGACACGTGGTCAAACAGGTCGGGCTTTTTGTGGCAAACAGCTACAATCAAGGTTGGAAAAATGGATTCGGTACGCTGTAGGACAAGGAGGTTAAGGTGCATCATGAAATGGTTTCGTGACATGTCATCACACGAATCACAAATAGAGTTGGGTAGGTGAGAATCAGGGAACGCGAGTACGTGTACATTTTGTAACCCCGCGAGTATGAGAGGTTGGCGCTCCGGTGATGACGTTGCATTCCGTCGACCATAAGGACACGTACTCGTCTCCGAGAAGCGTCGCAGCTTTTCTGAGAACGCCTACTTTGAGTAACTTTGGAAAGAGAAAATAGCGGTTAAAATTACAATAAAATCCCCCTACCATCATCATTGACATTTTTTTTTTAAAAAAATAAAAGTATATGAAAAGATACACATAAGTAATATCATATATCCACCTTTGGCTTCGTTTGGGAAGGCATGATTTGGGCTTTTTTAGTTATTTTAGTCACAAAAAATAAAATAGGTTATTTTAGTCATAACAAATAAAATATCACATCCAACCCATAATCATTACATTTTTCTCTCACAAAAAAACTTTAAAAAGCCAAAAAGTCAAAAAGTTCTTCCCAAATCAAGCTTTTAAACCCAGGCTAAAATAGCCAAAAAAGTCAAAAGTCAAAAAGCCAACCCACTTCCCAAACGGAGGCTTTATCCATCCAAAATTATTTAGAAATTAGGTCTCGTTTGGGGGTAGTTATTTTAGTCAAAAAGTCAAAAAGTCAACTAAAACTAATCACATCACCTTTCTACTTTTCTGCACATCTTTTCGTAAAAAGTCAAAAAATTACTAAAATAGTCTATTCCCAAACGAGGCCTAATCTCTATCACGCTTTATATAGATTCTACACGAACTCAACATTACATAAATTAATCTTTACCATCCATGACACAATCACCTACTTAGAAAATTCTAAATGGATAAGTCTGAACATCTATTTTAAATTGGGCAAATTACATATACCCCCTCGAGATTTAGCAAAATTACAATACCCCCATAAAGTTTGAGAAATTATAGATACCCCTGAAGTTACTATTTGCATAACAAATTAGGGGATAAATTGTTATGAAAATATAAATCTCATGGAGCAATTTGTTATAAAAATATAAATCTCAGGAAGGTATTTGTAATTTCTGAAACCTCAGAGAGGTATCTGTAATTTAGCTAAATCTCAAGGGAGGTATATGTAATTTGTCCTTTTAAATTCAATGAATTTATGTACAAAATATTGACAAATAAATTTGAAGAAATCCATTTTCAAAGAGAGTGTTTGGTAAACAGAAAGAAAAAAAAAATTAGATCTTTTTAATTTTAGGGGCATTTACCAATCAGTCCTATTAATTAGACTTATTTACCTACAGGTCCTAACTAATAAATTTATTACTATAAAAATAAAAGACTGATAAATTTATCACTATAAATTTATCACTATAAGTTTATTCATAAAAATAAGAGACTGATAAATTTATCAACCTTCGTTTGAGAAGTGAGTTGACTTTTTGACTTTTTTGGCTTTTTTAGCTATTTTAACCTGGGCTAAAAAGTTTGGTTTGGAAAGGGCTTTTTGGCTTTTTTGACTTTTTTTGTGAGAGGAGAGTATAATGATTATGGGTTGAATGTGATGTTTTGTTTATTGTGGCTAAAATAGCATATTTTATCTTTTGTGGCTATTTTAGCTAAAAAAACCCAAAAGACCTCTTCCCAAACAGAGGCAATAAGACTTAATGGATAATAAAATTTAAAAGTAGGACTTATTTGTAATTTGTACTTAATTTTAGTGACCTTTTACAAAGAAAAGAGGTGGGTGGGTCCCAAATCCAAATTTAGATTATTTTAAAAACAAAAATGTTTGAGACCCCCTTTTCCCTCCCACCTCTTTGACCTCCTTTCTCTCCCATTGGTCAGTTTTTTTTTTCATTTTTTTCTTTTCCTTCTCTTTCAATCACCACCCACGCACATATGTGTAAAGTGGTGGGAGTGATGATTGGAGAGAGTCTCTTTCAATGCTCTTTTAAAAAATTATACATACAACTTGTTTTTGGCGATCTTCCCTAATAACTATGCTCTGATGACCTTGGAATAACGAAAATTACTTTTTTGGGTCAAAAGTTCTAGCCGTGCTTATTAATTTTAAGAAAAATGTTTAAGAGCACTAAAAAAGAATCACTAAAAAGAACACTAATAATATGGTAATAGGTTCCGCTCACTTTCTTTGCCTTATTTTTATTTTTTTATTTTTTTTTATCATTCCCAATGCATTAGTACTATTAGTGGTGTATTTTTTAGTGGTCTAAATCATTATTGTAATTTTAAATTGACAAATTACAAAAGATAAAGTGCAAAGGTGATACAATTAAAATTATATAAATTAAGTTCAAATTTGGCATCTTAAAAAAAAAATTAAAAAGTCAAAAAGTCATTATCCTATTTAAGTCACATCATCTTATTTAAGTCACATCACCTCTCTACCACATCACTTCAAACCCTACTCATATTTCATAAAAAGTCAAAAAGTATATTTATTTAGAATATCCCAAACAACTCCTAAATTGATACAAGTAAAAACTATATGAACTACTGTAAAATTTGAGTCATTTGAAATGTTAAGTTTTAGAAGAAATATGATTGTAATAACAAAAATTAATATTAGTTTGATGAAAAACTTTATGAGTTTAACTTTTAATGCTACAAAAAAAATGATTAATATGTAAATATATTTTTTTATTAATTCTACTGAACTGATATTTTGAGTTTAACTTTTAATGTTACAAAAAAAAAAAAATCATTAATATATAAATATATTTTTATTTATTAATTCCACTGAACTGATATTTTTTCTATTTTTTATTTCCTTTACCAAATTCAAGAAATGATCAAGTGCTTGTTAAGAAAACTTTGCTCAGTTAGAGTTTTCTAAAAATATTTTTCAGAAAATTCCATATTCTTATTTTTCGTATTTTTTTTTGTTTTACTGATTTTTTTTAATATTTTAAGCAATTTGTTTTTAATTTTTAGATATATCTAACATAAATATACTTAAAAAGTAAAAAAAAAATTGTGAAAAAAACCTTTTAAAAATTCACTAAATATCAAAAATACAAAAAAAAAACCATAATTCATTACATTTTTTCTATTTTTATGTATTTATTAATTTTTTAAAATATTTTTTTTATAATTTGTTTACTTTTTAGATACATCTAAGTAAGGTGTAACTAAAAGAGTAAAAAAAATGTTTAAAATTTAAAAAATATTCACTAAAAATAAAAATAAAAATAAAAAAACACAAAAACTAAAAAACTCAATTTTCAAAAAATTTAATCCAAAAAATTCAAACCAAACATACTGATCCAGGAACATTTTAACATCTACTTTTTAGGTTAAACCAACTTTATCATTTGACATTTTCAAAATTTTGATAATCTGGCTTTGTTTGAAAAGTTAGGCTGATTTTTTTACTTTTTAATTTTTTTTTGACTATTTTAATTGAGATTAAAAAGTTTGTTTGAATTGATTTTTTTTGACATTTTAATTTTTATAAGAGAAAATATAATGATTATGATTTAGACGTCACATATTATTATTATTATTATTATTATTATTATTATTATATTTATTTATTTTTTTGACTAATTTAACTAAAACATTAACCCAACCTAATTGTTAGACGGCACCATATTCTAGGTCCACACAAATAAGAAATTAACATGGATTTTCAATAATATACCATGATTATATTGCCACAAATTTTCATTAATCATAACCCTTTTGTCTTGTTTTTGAACTATTCATGATTGACATGAACCTAAAGCAAAATGAAAAGCACCAAAATTACTTGTTACAAACACTTTCTATTTTGACCACATTTAAACACATTAGCCATCATTGTATGATCTTGCTTTTACAAAGCGCTTCCCCTTTTTGTGGATACAGTAACCAAACATGTCTTATATGGGTTATCCATTAGTGCAGAAATTGGTGTATTTGTCCGTTTGGTATAGGAAAAGTACGACCCACAATTTTAAAAGCAACTTTTTCTTCTCTTATTTATTTATTTTTATAAGGTGATGATTAATATATTAATAGTTAAAGCCTATTTTAAAAGTGAATTAAAAGTCACTTCTCAATTTTTAATTTATTTATTTTCTTTATAAAAAAATTAAAAAAAATTAAAAAATAACTTTTAATGATCTTTTCAAAACACCTCTAAATTAAAACGTAAATCAACGCTTCTCTATAAATTCAAATCTGAAACATCATTCACCTTAGCATCTTTGGCAAGTGGGTTTGCAGGTTTTTTTGGCTATTTTAGTCACAAAAAACAAAATAGGTTATTTTAGCCATAACAAACAAAACATCACATCCAACCCATAATCATTACATTCTTCTCTCACAAAAAAACTCAAAAAGTTAAAAAGCCAAAAATCCCTTCCCAAACCAAGCTTTTAAGCCCAGGCTAAAATAGCTAAAAAAGTCAAAAAGTCAAAAAGCCAACCTACTTCCCAAACGGAGGCTAAGTATCCTCCTCTCGATGACCATTTAGACAATTGACAGTAGGGCTGGGCATAGGGTTATCCGATCCGCCCAAACCGCCCTACCCGAACCGAACCGCACACGCGTGGGCGATTTCGCAAACACATTAGGGTAGGGTGCGGGTTAGATTTTATATAAATTTCGGGTTACGGGCGGGTTGCGGGTTTGAACCGCACCCGCCCAAACCGCCCGCATTAAATTAATTAATTTTTTTTCCCTTCTTTCAAATCTAGCCATCCATCACCATCTCACTCACCTCATTACAAACAAAACAAAAAACCCTAAATTCGTCTCTCTCACTCTCTCAGTCAGCCTCATCTCAACTCATCTATGTCTCTCTCTCTCTCTCTCACTCTCTCGTTTCGTTATTCTACACCGATCACTCTCTCTCACTCTCTCGTTGTTCATCTCATCGCACCGATCATCGCACCGCCGATCTACTCACAGGTAAACTCTCTCTCTTAATCTCTGTCTCTCTCTCTCTCGCCCCGATCGTTGATTTTTTTTTGTTTTATATATATATATACATATATATCAGATATGTCTTTGATCTGATCTGTCTCCCTCACTCTCTCATCTCATCAGATCCACAGTTTGGTTTTGCATCTCTGCACCAATCGACTCACAGGTAAGCCTCTCTCTCTCTCTCTCTCTCATCTCTGCACCAATCGAATCTGAATGTTTCTTTGGAAATAAATCTGATTTTTTTTTTGGACCAACATATCTGTTCTGTTTGTTTTGGAATCTGTGTTAATCTGTGTTAATCTAAATCTGTGTTAATCTTTGTTGAATCTGTTCTTAAGAATTTGAATCTGTGTTCTTAAGAATAATCTGAATCAGTGTTAATCTTTTTTTTTTGTTTTATATATATATACAAATTTGTTCTTAAGAGTTTTTGTTGAATCTGTGTTAATCTGAATCTGTATTTCTAATGTAAGTTTACATTCTAAAAAAATAATTTTATTAATTGTTGAATTTTGTAAGTTTACATTCTGTAAGTTTACATTTTGTTGAATTTGTTCTTAAGTAATTTTTATTAATTGTGTATGTTATTTAATTCTAAATCTCTCTCTCTCAATCGAGGATTCTCCCACTAGAAGATGAAGCTCAGATCCCTTCAACAATTCTCGAACCCAAAGGTCTCTCTCTCTCTCTCTATATATATATATATATTGAATTTCTGTGACTAAAGTGAATATCATGCTCTGCTTGTGCTGCAGATTGAACTAGAACAATACCTAACTGGACCCCATATCGCTTCTCGGATGTTATACACTGTATACTCTTCTTTCTCCTCTAGCTTTTCTATCTTCAAGGTTTTATATTTTTTTTTTTTTTTGGGTTTGTGTTTTTATAAATTGTTGTTTTGTAAAAACCTGTTTTTGGAAACCTATTAGGCAGAGAATTCATTTAGGGATGTGGCCAACAAGGTAGTGGCAGATTTTGGTTGTGGGTGTGGTACATTGGGTATTGCAAGCTTGCAGTTGCTCTCTTAGGTACAGAGTCAGCTGTTTATCTATCTTCCTTTTTATTTTATGAGTTTTTTATAAGTTTTAATTCATTAATTATTAATGTTGGAGCTTTTTAGAAAATATGAGAAATAATGTCCAAAATAAAGATTGACAAAATGGGAGAAAAAAAAGGTTTAAAAATAAATTTTTGAAAAAAAAGTTTAATCCGCAAACCGCCCACAACCGCCCGCACATCCGCGAACCCTATCCGCACAAACCGCAAACCGCATTGCGGGTGGTTGCGGGTTGACTTTTTTCCAAACCGCATAGATGCGGGCGGGTCCAAACCGAACCGCAAACCGTCCCAAACCGAACCGCGGACACCCCTAGTTGTGCATCTTGCAGGGAGAGAGACAGAGGCAGAGACAGAAAGAAGTTTAGTTGAGAGTTGCCGGAGAAAGAGAGTCGATCTTGCGAAGGTCAATCAGGGGGAAGAGAGAAGAGAGAGTGAGAGAAGATCTTGCGAAGGTGAATTTTGTGAAGGTGGATTAGTTAATCGATGAATTAGGATCTTGCGAAGGTCTTACGAAGGTGGATCGGTGGATCAATCGATCGGTTGATCAGTGAGAGTTACCGAAGAGACAGAGTATAGCGATTCCGACTTTTGGGTCCGTCACTTGTTGTGTTCCAGACTCGAGTCGTAAAGTTCTAAATAGTGATTCATATCTTGTTTTCCCTTTATTTTGGTTATCGGGTTGTGGTTGTGTCTGTTGGAACAGGTTGGGTGCGTGTTTTGGGTCCGTTACTTGTTGTGTTCTAGACTCGGGTCGTAAAGTTCTAAATAGTGATTCATATCTTGTTTTCCCTTTATTTTGGTTATCGGGTTGTGGTTGTGTGTTTGGAACAGGTTGGGTGCGTGTTTTTCCAAACCTGCGATGCCCAAATTTTGGCTCTTCCACTCGAGCGGCCATTCTTGCGCTCGAGCGGGACTTGTCAATTTTCAATATTTTTGCAGTTTTTGTAAATACTGGGAGAGTGCATTGGATGCTCGAGCGTCTAATCTCACGCTCGAGCGGGGTCCTTCGTCTGCAAAACTGCCGGAAGAGCGTATCCTACGCTCGAGCGCCACTTTTTATGCTCGAGCGGAACTTCGTGTCTGACGCTTGAGCATCACTTTCTACGTTCGAGCGGACTGCGTGTATAACAGTCCGTGAAGATGACATTTCAAATCACTTTTTCATATATATATATATATCTCTAAAACTTCCCAAAAAGCTAGATCTTGAGTTTCTCTCTCTAAAACTCACATTCTCTCTTTGATTTCATCTAGAGCCATTGACCTCTTTATCCTAGTGCCTTTGAGAAAAAGGTAGAGTGCTTTAAGATCTACATTTTGATTCGATTGGAGTTGGATTTCGATGTCTTTGAGGTTTCTCCCTTACCTTGCTTGGTATTCTCTTCTTGAGGTATGGATATTTTACACTTTGATATGATCTTTAACCTAGTTATTTGATGTTAGGTACAAATTGTGAGATTTTGGGAGTGTTTGGGTAAACCTAGGGTTTGGATTCAAATTGAAAAGAGGGGTTTCTATATTATATTACATAATTGATTATGGGACTTGGTTGTGAGCCTATCTCATGTTAATGGGGTCAATATTTGAAAAAAATTGGGAGTTTTGCCCTAAAATGTTTGGAATAATTATTTTTTATAAATAACGAAATTGATATGAAGAATGTGAAATTGGGGAGATATATGAATGAAGGGTGTAGTTGGATTCTTTTAATCACTCACCTATGAAAATTTGATAAATTATCTGTTATAAAGATTGTATATCTGTTTAGAAATATCTGCATTGGGCTATCGGTGGAAGATAGTTACGATTATTGTAGAAATTGCATGAGGATTAGGTAAATTGAAACTAATCACTTAAATTGTGTCATTGAGTATGGCAGTATAATAAGGCTTTGAATATACATAGTTGATAGTCATTGAATATGACGATACTCTTGAATACATTGTACATGTATAAACATTTTGGGAGAAGAAATGGGATGTACTCCATTATTTGGGAGGAGATAGGGGATGGACTCCATTGAAAATTAAGTTGGCCGAAGTGTCCAGGGTGAAAGTCTTGAAATCTTATGTATAGATGGGTACCGATCCCGCCGACGAAATTTTCATAAAATGGCAAGGTTGAAGTGCTTGTATGGTAACCACTGAGTTGAAGTCTCGGTTAGGCTATTTGAAAAATTATACATTTAGTATATGACTTGAATGAAATGAAATAATACGAAATGAATAAAAGGAAATGGATTGAGATCTGAGTATCAATACTGAATGGTCATGGGAAGAATATAATTTGGCAACAATGATAGAGACCACTAATTTTGGAGCTCTAAAAAGATCACTAATGACATGACACTCAATAAAAAAAGAAAAAAAATACAACACCAAGGCCAAAATATCAAATCATTCATGGTGGGACCCACTGCCACATCATTAGTGGTAGCACTAATTAGTGCTCTTACTCATTTTCAATAATTTGGTCATAAATACTGAATGTTTATCTAGCACTTATATCTTAGTTAAACTTCATATATTGTGTTAGACTATCTTTACTAGGTTTTGGCTCATCCTACTTAGAAAACCACTTTTAGGTATCGGTGACATGCTTCCTTAAAGGACGTAGCTTAGGAAGACTTAGTAACTGGAGGCTTTATTTTGTTGTTTAAATATTTAGATGTTTATCCAAGCCTCGGGCTTAATATGTACAGAGCATATGACTTTCTATTTTGTTGTAGCCAAGTCATATCTTGGAAAGATGTAAGCCCGTAGGCATTTATTTTGTTGTCTTTAAATGATGTTACATGCTATGTCAATTTTATTATGTTCACTTCTCTTATAAGTTGGATTATGTGTAATATTTTGGGGGCGTGACACAAAGTGGAGGTCAATTGATGAGTACGAGAAGATGGAAGAACGAGAGAGATAGAAAGAAAATGAGTGAGAGAAGAGAGCAAGGGATTAGGATTAGGGTTTGGTTTGTTTGGACAGCACAACCAAAAATAGGATATAGATCATAGATAAACGGTCTAGGTATTTTCTAATAAATAAATAAATTATTCTAAGTGTGAGCGCACTACAACAAAAAACACATTTGGCAACCCAAAAATTTGTCGCCAAAAGTACAAATTCCGTCGCCAAAAGAATCAACGACAAATATACAACTTGTCGCCAAAGGCCTGTCACTAAAAGTATTGGCGACGAAATCAGAAATTGTCACCGTATGTAGACATTTAGCGACAAGCAAAATTGGTCGCCAAAAATCATATATTTTGTCGCTATAAAAGTACAATTTGTTGCTAAAAGGTTAAAATTTGGATAGGCTATGTAGTTTTAGCGACAAATAAATGCGTCGCCAAAAGCACTATTTAACGACAAAATTAATTTGGTCGCTAAAAATCACGTTTTTAACGACGAGTAAGTTTTGGTTGCTAAAAGTTCTTGGAATAACCACTAACTTTTAGCGACAAAAACAATATGTTGTTGCCAAATATATTAACAGCGACCAAAATACCACCTGTCACTAAAAATTCAGTACACAAATTTTGATTTTAATAATTTTCCTGTTCAAAATAATCCAAAACACCTGTTTTCCTGTGCACAATATATACGCAAATGTAATGTAAATAATAATACACCTGTGCAAGACATTCATACTAATTCAAAATTAATAGCTATGAAAAATCCCAATAAACATACTTACAACCAAATATTTTGATGTTAAACATCTAACCAACAAGTCATTTACTAAAATCCTATGTCAAAATATTTGCAAAAACACAACACTAAATATTTTGATGCTAAACATTTAATCCATAAATCATTTACCAAAATCCTATGTCAAAATATTTCCAAAAACACAAAATCAAATCTTCGGATGCAGCCCAAACTATTTTCCACCATTGCCAATCTGTCAGATGAAAAAAGAAAAAATAATATTAGATTGACAAAAAAAAAAAAAACTTCACAATTTTGATTTTAATTTTGTAACGGGAAGTCCAATCGGGTGCTGTTTGCTCATACAACTCTATTTAGGCTTGAACAAGTTACCCGTACCAAGTTTCAGTGGTCATTTTGCAATTTTAGCCCCCGAATGGGCCTTTTAAATCTTGTGTTTTACATTTTTTCTTCTAATTTTTTAACCGGAAATCCAATCGAGGTCTCATTTGTTCCTACAAGTCTATTTAGGTTTGAACAAGCTGTTCGTGCCAATTTTTGGGGGTTTCGGTTGTCATTTCGCAATTTCGGCTCCTGAACGAGCCTTTTAAGTCATGTGTATTACAATTTTCCTTCTTATTTTCTAACCGGAGATCCAATAGAGGTCTCGTTTGTTCCTACAAGTCTATTTAGGCTTGAAAAGGCTGTCCGTGCCAAGTTTTGGTGGTTTCAGCGGTCATTTTGAAATTTCGGCCCCCGAATGGGCCTTTTAAGTCTTGTGTTTTACATTTTTCCTTCTAATTTTTTAACCGGAAATCCAATCGAGGACCCGTTTGTTCCTACAAGTTTATTTAGGCTTGAACAAGCGGTCCGTGCCAAGTTTCAGTGGTTTCGGTGGTCATTTCGCAATTTCAGCCCCCGAACGGGCCTTTTAAGTCTTGTGTTTTACAATTTTCCTTCTAATTTTCTAACCGGAGATCCAATTGAAGTCCCGTTTGTTCCTACAAGTCTATTTAGGCTTGAACAAGCTGTCTGATTATTTAGCATTTGGTGGCCATTAGAAAACATTTTCTGTTCAAATAAGTTTTTTTCCATTGACCATGAGAATTGTTTTCCATTGACTTCCATTTGTAATAATACCAAACTCCAAAAAATGTAGAAAACGTATTCTGCTGCAACAAACTAAGCATAAATAAATGAAAAGGTCCAACCAAAGTGGCCTGTGTCTTATTATTTACACTCTTGCAGCATGATTTTTTTTTTTTTTTTTTTTTTTGATAAATAAACACTCTTGCAGCATGATTGATCATTTGCAATGACAAAAATGTCATGCTGCACGGAGAAGGCAGCCAATTAAGAAGGGTCGCATTCTCCAGTTACTCGTCCTAGTGTATTAATTCAACAAAAAAATTTAGAGAAAGAAAAAGATCTAAGTTTGAACATTATGCAAAGGAAGCCTGTTGAAACCCAAGTTTTGGAGTAAGCAGAGTATGTAAGATGTATCATTCCTAAGAATTCCTCTAGGTCAATGCCCAGGGAAGAACTAGAGCCAAAAAGCAAGAGATCCCAATGGCACAAGTCAAGTAAGCATATACATATTTGAACGATTTAGCATATGACTGACCAGCAGCGAATATGAATGATATCTAACATGAGATCCCACCTAAAGAACATGGATTATAAATATTAAACATTATGCAGACATTTTTTCATATAGTGATCCTTAAGTAAAATTTAAAATTTGTCTTTGAGCATCATACAAGTTAGTGCCAGAATTCATGCCAACAACCTTAAGTTCATATTTTCAAAGTTGCTATTTTATTTTTTCTAAATTTTCTCTCTAACTGGGCATGTTTTGGATAACTTAAAGAATTGAAAGTTAACAATAGGACATTAGGTTCCTCCACTTCTCCTCCATTACTGTATTATATAAATTTCTATTACTCATCAGAGAATCAAATCAGTTCAATCACTAGAGTACAGTTGAGAATTAGTAAACACGAATGCAAAACAAAAGCAACAAAAGAAGCGTACCAAGTGACGTTAGAAGACATTTTCTGAATATCCCAAAGTTTGAATGCCTGATCCTTTCCATTCGAGATAAAATAACGGCCATCTCCACGATTGTCAATAAAAGTAATGCCTTCTATATGTCTCGTCAGGACCCCAGCTGCTTGCCCTTTTGCAACGAAACAACGCCTGTTCCACACCAAACAATTTTATTTCAAGATTCCTAGTAAAATAAATGGAAGGCATGATTAAAAGAAAAACAACAATAGCTTGTGAGCCAGCAGCACCACAGATTAATTATCCTGCCACTGCAATAAATCACCCCCCTTTTCATTGCATCTAAACATTCTTAAAAATCCCAGAGGTCCTGACAAGTGATTTCTATGAGAATGCATTTCAAAAGCATTTCTTGACCATATTAGGGAGTATAACACCGAGTCAATGGCCCACAATTTCTATTCATCTGATATATGACAAATGGTAAAATTAAAATCAATTTCACACCACAGCACTGTAGGAAATATAAACCCTGGGTTCTATTGTTCTCCAAGCTAGGCATCTGCAAACTATAAAGATGAAACAACACCAAGGATCAAACTTGAAACAAACCCCTAAAAAATATCATCTCCTAGATTTACACACCACCATTCTTGTAGAATGGTTTATGGTATTGCGTCTAAAACTCTATATTTATATATCATGGTTGTATCTTATCATGAGTTGGAGGATACATTCTAATTTTAAAAAATAAATTAAAATTTTGAAAGCAATAAGCAAAAATCTAACAAATAAAAAAACGCACAAGAAGTAATCCTCACTAAAATACAGTGCTAAATGTCCATATCACAAAACCATCAAGGTAGCCCGGCGGTTAAAGGTTGTCATTGGGACCCATTGTTAGTCAAGAGCTCTTATGTTAAACTCCCGCTGGCCACACCTGTGGCTTGTGGGTGGTCGCAATGATTTGGGGTTTTGGTTCTAGGAGGTCCTGGATCAAGTCTTGTTAGCACTCATGTTATCTTTGTCATTGTGCATGTTCTCTCCAGGTTTGAGACGAGATTGCATGTGAAGGAGAATGTTAGCTTGATATAAATTATTGGGCCATTTCCTAAAACTTAAGCTTTCCGAACAATTGATGATCTAACAGCTCCATCAAATAACTTTCAGATTTGAAAAAGAAAAAAGAAGAGAGAGTGAGACAGAGAAGAAATGAAGTAGAATTTCACATCAGTACTGCCTATATGCTTTTTGTTGTAGTGTCCATATGTAATATGATATTTGACATGGCAAGGAATTACACAAAGTTGGTCCTATAAATGTGAGCTAGTGGGAAGTTAGACATGATACAAAATTAAATTACAGCATTATTTGCACAAAGTGGCAGCTCTCATTCTCTACCCCAAATAAGACTAAACCCTAAACTTTGTGGTCTTTCTCTAACTCTCTGCGTGTCGTGGGTGGATGGGTGGGAACTTGGGAAAGAATAGTTTCTATTGTTATAATTAATGGCATATATTGAGTAAAGAAAGAAAAAGTGTCTCACTGCTCTCAGCTGTTGGACAGACTTGTAAAGCAACTTTTTGGGCACACATATGACTATGGCATAGTAATCTGCTGCTACTCTCCCATCACGTTTGCAAAAAATAGGACTTATAGTTGGCCCCTGCATATATAAACATGAAAAGCATTTAAGGCAGCTCTTGGAACTGAGAAGAACTCAACATTTAATCAATAATTCAAAAATATCAAAGTATCTCCAGTGAGTGCTTCCACAATACACGCCATTTAGAATTAACTTGTACTAGGATAAAACAACATATATGGTTTGGTTTTCACATTTCTTTGAAAGAAAGAGAGATTGATTCACCTGCAAGCCCGATAATGATGTTTGGCTCAGTATTCGCTCCGCCACCTCCTCTTGACTGCTTCCCCTCATGTTTGCAGTAACCTAACATAAATAGCATGAGACAATGAAATTATAGGCAACTACAACCATAACATAAAAAATAAATTATGCACACCGTGAACTGTCCAATTGCCCTCAAATGTGCCTCCAATCTTTCAAGAATTTCATGTGTGATGTCTAATACACCTTTCCGTTGGGTCAAGGACTTCTTGCTAGCAACAAGGACAACCTGAAGACAACAAAGATAAAGTAGAGAGACTTTCAAATTAATACTTGAAGACCCTCTTTAAAATAAATTATCAAAGACCGTTTGGCATGCTTGGTTAAGTCCAAAGAGAGTGCACCTGACTTTGCAATATAACTCCACCTTCAATTTCTTTTAAATTGTTCTCTCTCAATGTGGTTCCACGACTCACAAGGTCCACAATAGCTTCAGCTATTCCCATCTTTTTCAACAACAAAGCAAGCAGCTAATATTAATACCATTGGGAACTAGCATATATAATGCAATTTATATTAAATGAGTTGCATTAGGAGGCAGGAACTATGCAATGCCAAATAAATAAGTTAACTTTATAGATACTAAGCAACCAATTTCAAAAAGAAAAATGCTATAAACAATGAGCTAGAAAAAATGAACTGTTCTGAATTTTACCTATTCAAAACAGCATCCAGAACAAAAAGGAAGCTGATTTTTATAGCAAGTCAAGAATGGTAAACTTTTCTAAAAATTTCATTTATTAAAGATTCAGTGATCTGATCACTGAAAAACAAAAAAAAAGAATGTAAACAGAAGTAACAAACGAAGGCACAATTGCCTGCCAAAATTCTAAAATGTCACGACAATAAATCAAAAAGCAAAATTCAGTTAGTTCATTACATTCATAGCCAATGGCAACAATAAATCAAAAAACAGGTAAGAAGCTAATTGAGATCTTGAAAATGAAACACATATATACATGTACCAACTCCTCTATATGTATACATATATATAGTATAACTTCAAAATGATATTGAAACATGCAGGGAATTCGGGTTCAAATTTTTGCTTCACTGGTTTAATTAGAAAATAGGTCAAATTTTTACCCAACCCTCCCCTCCCCAAAAAAAAAAAAAAAATCATAAGAAGAAGAAAGAGGGTATTTTTACATAGTTATATTGTAAACTTCAATTATTTGACATGCTTCTACCTAGGTGAATGTCCAACCACAAGTGTCACATACATATCTCATACCCTTACATTAGTGTCTAGTTTCCAGAAAAAGGGTACTACACACATATGAAGAGTCAATTAACATAGCTTGACTGCATCAAATCAAGGGTGCAGATATGTGAAACTGGAGATAAATATAAACACCCCACAATCAAAAATAACCACTAACAAGATAGAAGAAATATTTGACAAATAAGTATAGTATTTGTGAACATGTGAGACATTAATGGCCAAGCCTTCATGTACTATCCACTCTCCCTGGCAAGCATCACGTGCAATACTCACGAGAGATAGCATAACTTGACAAAAATAATAAAACTATAGAAAAAAATAACTCTTACCGCAGGAGCTGCCTCTAATGCTCCATCAGCAGTTGAAAAAGTAACATGCTTCACTCCATTTTCCTTCATAAATTTAGAACCCAGCTGTGCACAAGAATGGACTACAAACTTAATCCCAACCAAACTTCTTAATTAAAACTTATAAATAAAAATTATTTAGAAAGAAATAATACAACAGAAAAATGATAGGACAAAGTGAAATGCAACATACATAAGTGAAACCAGTGGCAACTCTCAGAGGTTTCTCGGGTGTCCATTGACGCATTTGCGCTAGCTCCTTCATTGAGTTTGCATTCTCAAAAATCCCATATTTGGGTATCTGACAAAAAGAAAATATGTATTATACCCACAACCGTACAACCGCGTGACAATCAGCATACCACTGTATTGTGTTAAAGGAGAACAATGACTTACTGCCAAGGATAAACGGCAGTCTCAAAACTCAAGTGCATCATGAACAAGAATTAGATCTTCATTCCCCTATGAAAAGTAATTCACATGATAATTTTCAATTGTTAATATTTTCCCACAAAATCAAACTAAATGAAAACAAGTGCACAAGAAAATTAGCAGTGCCAAGATGAATGCAACATTAACAGTAAGGATGGTATCTTTTTTCTTTTTTGATAATCAAATTTATTTAAGAAAAACAATGCATCAAGAGGGAGATGCCATCTTTATATGTCACAAGTGTACGAAGCCAAAAGCAAAAGGAATTTTTCATATCACTGATTAGAGAAGATTACTGAAGCGTATGTTAAATGAACAAAACTTATAAGTCATAGTAGGAAACTTGCTCAACAGGTATCAAACATGAGCATACAATCAATTATTCACTTCTCACAATTGTGACTTCTCCCTTATGTGAATAAAAAAACTCATTTGCACAATTCATACCTGCCCATATTCACTAACTGTATCAAGACCCACAATACCAAGGTCTAGATCCCCTGATACTAATTTCCGTACAATGTCTTTTGGCCACTGAAACCAAACTTCCAGGTTTGAGAGCTGCAACAACCATTAAAAAAAGTCATGCAGCTACATAAGACATAAACTTAAGCATAACTGTAAATACTAAAATGTAGAGCATGAAGAGGTCAAAAACAATGCATAAACTAAGTGGCAGAAAACAAGATTTTTGTTTAGAGAAAAAATACACTGCCCCATATATATGTTCCATATTTCAATAGTGTCTAACACATGGTTTTATTGATCAAATTCATTGAACCAATGGATGAATACAAGAGAGAGAAAATGTATTCACTCACACACTCATAGTTTTCAGTGAAGATGGGAAGGATGACAACAAATGCTGAAAATGGACAAAGTACCATCTAGAAGAAAGCTTACACAACATAACATTGTGAAACATGCAATGTATAATAGTATTTATGTAAGCAAGTGCATTGGCTTGCAGAGTTCACATCTGCTAACTCGCAGATGAGATTGAAATTTTGCCTCTGTAGCCCATATTAACAGACAAAGTACATCTCTTGATAACACATTCTTAAATAACATAAAATTATTTAGGGCAATTACAAGCAGAATAACAAAAACCAATAACCTTCTCCAAATAGCCTAATATATTCTTTGGAAATGAAAAATGATCAATCATCAACCTGAACTTTTAGCAAGATGGGTTGGGTCTAGGTTTCTTTGACACCAATATACATTTTCAGAAGGGCTCAAACCCACCCCAACATCTTTGTTTATGTGACTTCTACTGCTATGTCACTCTACTGAAAAATGGCATGTTGAACCCTTAAGGACACAATAAGCTATTTGTGCTATTGAACGAATTGCAGTTTTGCTATTTATGTTAGTCAGTATTGTGGCTACAGCTTAGTTAGAGTTGCACCCAAAATGTGTGCCAAAACATACAGGAATATAGGTAGCTAATAATATACATACAAACATAACCTTCATAAAAATAACAAATATCACTTTGGACTAGTCATCATATTAAACTCTCCCCCAACAATTCCCATACGCAATGGTCAAGAAATCCTGCTCATTACTGCTTTTCCAATAAATAGTAAAATAATATGTACAGATTTATGAAAATGTACTAAAGAATAAAAGAACGAACCTGCAGGAGTTTTGAAACTTCAAATAATTAAGTCCTATCCTCCTACACATTCAGATTCAGAGCCTGAAACTATTATACCCTCCTAAACCAGATGATCCATACCCAAAATTATAATATCAGTCCCTAAAAAATACAAAATCAGTTCCAAAATCAGTCCGAAATTCAGAATATACCAGTCCCGAAAATCAGTTCCAAAATCAGTCCAAAAATTAGAATATATCAGTCCGAAAATCACAATATCAGTCTGAAAATCACTATATCAGTCCGAAAAATCAGATTGATGACAAAGACGAAAAAGAGGAAGATGAGAGAGTGTGAGGGAAAAATCAGTCCTATTGATTGTGTTGTGTTCTGCAGTGCCGAACAAGAGAATGAAATTGATGATAAAGAAGAAAGAGAGGAAGATGAGACAGTGTGAGAGAGAGAGTGAGAGGGAGAAGGAGAGGGAGAGGGAAAGAGAGACGAAGAAGAGGGAGAGAAGACATACCTGTTTCTCTTCTGTGCCGCTCCAGGTTGTGGAATGAGAAGACGAAGAAGACACATTTTAGGTCAATCTTGTTTATTCGGTCATTAAAAAAAAAAAAAAAAAAAAAGACAAATTCAAAACGACGTCGTTTTGACAAGAAATTTATTGGCGACGAAAATTATTATGTTGCCATAAATATCATTCACTTTTCAGCGACTATTTTAATTCCGTCGCCAAAAAATCTAAATTGGCGACAAACATTTTCGTCGGCAAATATTAATTTCGTCGCCAAAACTTTTTTAGCGCTCCCGCGCAGAAAATTAAATTGGCGCTAACCATTTTTGGCGACGAATTAAGATATTTGTTGCTAATAGTGTATTTTTTGGCGACCAACACATATATTGTCGCCAAAAACATACAATTGGCAACAAAATTCAATTTGGTTGCTAAAAAACGTCGCCAAAAATGCTTTTTGTTGTAGTGGCGGGTTATGGCGGATGTAGGTCAAACCCGCAACTCGCCCGTAACTCGAATAATTGTTATATTCCAAACTGTACCCGACCCTATTATGTTTGTGAAACCGCCCATATGTGTGCGGGTCGGTTCGAGTATGGCGGTTTGTGCAGGTCGGATAACCCGCTGCCCAGCCCTAGCATATAGCATCATTCTTTCTCTAGAAGCATGTTTTGCAAAAGTGCTTCTCTAATAAATGTGATAAAAAACAAAATAGGCTTTTTTGGCTATTTTAGCCACAAAAAACAAAATAGGCTTTTTTAGCCATAACAAACAAAACATCACATCCAACCCATAATCATTACATTCTTCTCTCACAAAAAAATTCAAAAAAGTCAAAAAGCCAAAAAGCCCTTCCCAAACCAAGCTTTTAAGCCCAGGCTAAAATAGCCAAAAAAGCCAAAAAGCCAAAAAGCCAACCCACTTCCCAAACGGAGGCAAAATTGTGCTAATTTTATTTTTTTGGGTTTATAATTTTTATTTTTATTTTTATTTTTAAAAGGGGTTAAAATTCATGATTGTCTTGCTTTGTAACTATTTTAACCTGATAATCCCTCGAACTCACATGCCAAACGAGTGCTCTATAAATTGAAATGCCTTTAAGAGTTCGTTTGGCATTAGCTTTTTTAGTCAACTTTTTTATATTGAAACTTTTTTAACATGACTTTTTTAATTTCGTTTGATTTTTGTTTTGGAACGTTTTTGTTAACTTATTGATTTCTCAAACTTTGAGGTTAAGAAAATCTCTTTGCCTCCGTTTGGGAAGTGGATTGGTTTTTTAGCTTTTTGGTTTTGTTGACTATTTTAGCCTGGGCTAAAAAGCTTAGTTTGGGAAGGGCTTTTTGAGTTTTTGATTTTTTTGACTTTTTTTGTGAGAGAAGAGTGTAATGATTATGGGCTGAGTGTGATGTTTTATTTGTTATGGCTAAAATAGCCTATTTTATTTTTTGTGGCTATTTTAGCCCCAAAACCACTTGCCAAACACCACCTTTTATTGCCCTATTGACAAAAGTGGGAAAAATAAAGGCTCCATTTGATTTAGTTTTGGAATTATGATTCTTTTTTTGGAGTTGTGATTTGAGTGCGAAATTGTGAGTTGAGTTTTGAGTAATTGAAAAATTGTTTAGTTATAAATTTTGAAAAATATTTTAAATTTTGAATTTTGAATTTTGAAAAGAGCGGATTGAGTTTACCTGATCGTCTGGCCGGGCATCTGGCCGGTTGACTGAGACAGTGCGATTTTTTTTTGTGCAATTGCAGCCTGTTATTTGAATATATATATATATATATATGTATTTGTTTTAAATATTTTTTATGAAATTATTTTTTTTAGATTTTTTATAAAATAATTAACAATCACATCACTAACCATCTTCAACACTATATCATCAAAAGAATTTTGAAAAGAGTTTTTTTTTGAGTTGTGTGTTTGGTTATTAGTTTTGAAATTAATTTTTGAATTGTATATTTGGTTATAAATTTTGAAAAATAATTTGAAAATTTTGCCTCTAAAATTATGATTCCTGAGGCAAACTAAACGGATCCAAAATGAGGTAAACTCTTAATGCAAAATTTATTGTTAATCACTCGATAAAGTTTACAATAAAATGAAAAAAATGAATAAAAAATTATGACCATCAATGCATTGAGGTTTTGAAAACATATTAGTTGAAATAATTTACATAATTTATTTTGGCAAACATAAATTATATGTTACTGAAATTTGTTTAGATACTTATCAATTTTTGAAATTTGGTTGTCAAAAGAAAAAGGGGATAATAATAATTAGCTTGTTTGGTTTTAGTTTTCTGAAATTTTTATTTTTTTATTTTTCGTATTTTAATATTTTGAATGAATTTTTTAATATTTTAAGGATTTTTTTTTTAAAAAATTTTATACACACCTAACATAAACACACTTAAAAAATATAATATTTATGAAAAAATCTTTAAAAAATACATTAAATACCAAAAAATACGAAAATTTAGTACATTTTTGTATTTTTGTGTATTTATTAATTTTTTAAAATATTTTACTATTTAGGTACATCTAAATAAAGTACATCTAAAAAAGTAAAAAAATTACTTAAAATTTTAAAAATATTAACTAAAAACAAAAAAACACAAAAAATTAAAAAATTAATTTAAAAAAAATTGAATTCAAAAAACTGAAACCAAACAGACTGAATAATATTATAAAAATGGTACAATATTGATTTACATTTTTTTTTCATTTATTTAATATTCTTCGAAATAAAAAAATAAAAAAAAAAATGGCAGCTTTCATCATATATAAATAAAAGGACAAAGTGGTCAAAGAGCCGAGGATAGGGGAGAGAGAACCGTTGGGAGAGCGTGACGACGTGGCAATCTTTCTTTCTGGATAAGCAAACAATTTTACGCATTTCGGCCTGTAGTTTCACATTCATTGCAAACGCGCCTTAAAATAAAAATTAAAAAATAAATTATGTTCACCTATTTAAATTTTGAAAAAAATATAATAAGTTATTTTTATCTAATTATATCAAATTTTGTTTAGTAAAATTAAAACCATTAAAACTAATATAAATAGTAAATATAGATATTAAAATAAATAAAGATAAATTTATATTTTAATAGGGTTTGACTCTTCACAAGTTGTTCATTTTAATTTGAAGGATTTGGACTTAGTAGACTCATTTTGGATCAATTTCAGTGATTCGATTTGTTCATTTTTTAAAACTAGTTGAGTAGAATATTTATAAAAAAAAAATTAAGATGATTAAATATTAATAGTTATATATTTGAATTAAATTTGTATTATAAAAAATAGATTGCTATTATTGAAATTATATTTATCGACATATTTTAAAACAAATATAATTAAATTAGATAGCTACCAATGTCTAATCATTTTATTTTTGCATGAATGTTTTACTCAACAAGTCTTAAAAAGTGAATGTTTGAAACATCAAAATCGGTTTCAAAATAGATCTACTTAAGCCCAAATACTCTCTCAGTAGGAGTGTAAAAATGGGTCGTGGCTTGTGGGCGGCTTGAAACTCACCTGCGGCCCGGGATGGACCCGGTCCCGAGCTCATGGGCCAGGGCTTGGGCCACCATTTTGAAGCTCGCCCTAACCTGGCCCATCGGCCCGCTTAAAGCCCACTTAAGGCTCGACCATCAGTCCAGTGTCTTTTTTAGTAGAAAATAATAAAATTTTGATAAAAAAAATTAAAAAAAAAAATGGTCAGGCCTGCCCAAGCCCGAGTCCCGAATATCTCTGGGCGTGGGCCTAATTTTTTGGTCCGTGGGCCGGTCCGAATATTGGCAGAAGTCCGCGAGGCCCGACATGGCCTGACCCGAGCCGGGTCAGATTTACACCCCTACAATATAGCAATTTAAAAGAAGTCAAACTCATTTAATATAAAAGATATGATAATATTATTTTTTTATTCATATTGATGAAAAGTGCTCTAACTGATATGTAAATTAAAATTGCAAAGAAAATTAAGATAATTATGTCAAAAATGTTGAATTAATTATATTTTAGATAAATTATAAATACATTTCTTAATATTTGCTTAAAAGACTAATTATCTCCTTTTAAAAATTACATCACAACTTTTAAAATTTCTAATTACATTAAATCAATTAATAATTTTTACTGATATCAAGAACATATTTCAAGTAACAGTTATGCTAATTTCATTATTATATAAAAATATAGGTAACATTTTTACCTTTTCTATCAAATTTTATTAAATGACAAGAATATTTATAATTTTTAAAATTATAAAAAATTAATTTATATTTTAAATAAGAAAAACACTATGATATGCACATTATAACTAAAAAAAAATATAATTTTAATTTTTTGAATTATAATTTTTTTTAAAAATATCATAACTAAGCACAATCTTAAAAATGTATTTATAATTTTCTTTTATATTTTCTCCAAATTTGGTGGAGGTGAGGGTAATTAATCCTTATTATTATTATTATTATTATTATTATTATTATTTTATTTTACAGAAAAAGCAAATATAAAAACTAAACTCGACAGCTCTGAAAACGCAAACACCGATACGCAACTCCACAGCCGTCGCGACCTTTCCTTCTCCGAATTCCCTCTCTCTCTCTCTCTCTCTCTAAAGACACATATATTGATTGATTGTGTATATACATATCGGTTCTATTTATCTATCTATAATTAAACGTTAATCGTTAAAGATTAGCAATTTGAACTGTTGTTGTAATCGGAGTTTGATGATGATTTCAATGGCGGTGGGAGTGGATTCGCCGGAGACAAGTAGGGTTTCCGGAGTTGCGATGGAGTTTCCGGCGACCGATGATACGGCGTCGCCGCCGAGGATTCCCCGGAGGCTTCGGAGGAGGCTTTTGGAGACCAAAACCTCTCCATCGACTGTCGAAGAAATCGAAGCCAAGCTTCGAGATGCCGATCTTCGTAGACAGGTCTCTATCTTAAATTTTTCGTAAATTAATAATTAGTTTTGATCGATAATTGGAAAACTTTTGTTCTTTGCTTTGCTTACAATCTTCTTGGCTCTGTTTGTTTTGTTTGTGAGGAAATCTAGAAGTGTTTTTGTGTATTTGGTTGAATTGGTGTCTAATTAAAGAATAATTGAACGCAACTGAACTAGTTTTGTTTGGGTTCAGTTTAGGTAAGAGTACCAAATTAAGGAAACTATTATTAATTTAAAAAAAAAAAATACAGTTCTTTTCTCCAGTCTGAATTTTGAAATTTTTTATACCCACTGTTTGGCTTGTGAGAAACTCGAGGAAAAGGAAGGAAAATTATTGAAAATTTCAGAAATTTGTTTTCGGTCTTATTTATTTATTTATTTTTTATAAATTATTATTATATAATTATTATATAAATAAATGAATTAATTATTTGGCTGATTTTGTTTCTATTATTAAGAATTAGATAGATGTTGATCAAAATCAGAGCTTTTCCTTCCATTTCCCAGAAACCAAACAAATGGTTCGTTTCTATTATTTTTGTAATAATTCTCTTTTTATTATTTTACCTTCGTGTTAGGTTAGAAGGTAGATGTTTCTTCTGTTTGAATTTTGTTTTGTACTTTTCCTTATGTGCTCTTTTTCTTTTCCTTTTTTTCACATGGGCATGTAATGTTGTTCACTGCTCTTTTTCACACTCTCTCTCTCTCTCTCTCTCTCTCTCCCTCTCTCCCTCTCTCTCTCTCTCTCTCTCACAAAAATTATTGCAAAATTTTGGATACCCTATTTTTCATTTAATTTTTTATTTTCTTTCTCTTCTCCCTCATCTAACTATATTTGCATTTTTGTCCCCTTTTTAATTTTATATTATATATATGTACTTTTTAGGCTGGGCCTTCATTTTTTATTTTTATTTTTTCTAGGAGGGAAGTGATTGGTGTTTAGTAATGGAAATACTATGGAACACACCTTATAACTAAAAAAAAAATACTAGCATAATTTCATATTTTATTAGTTATAACTAAAAAAAAAATTATCATAAGTAAAACACAACCTGAGGAGATATGGAACACACCTTATAATAAAGGGGACAAAAAAAACATAATTTCATATTTTCTTAGTCATAACTAAAAAAAATATCATAACTAAACACAACTATAATAAAGAACTCATGAATCATAACTAAAATAATGCCATCACGAAAGAAGAAAATGGCATAACTAGGGTGCATACGGTACACCTTTTCAAGGTGTGTATTTAGAATTTCCCTTAGAAATTTTATTGAGTTCACTTGTACTAGAAATTCAAGCTTATATTCACTTTATGAAAACTTTAATTCCATTAGTTCAATTTAAGTTGACATAATTTCACTTTTGCAATTTTGATTTTTTCACAATTTAGGTCTTGTTGGTGCAATAATTTGTTTGTAAAAAGGGTTTCAATTTTTTTTTAATTGTATTCAATTCTTTGAAAGTTATAACTTTGAATCCATTTTGCATTATGCAATCCATCCACAAAAAAATAAATTATGTTATTGAGGATTATTTAGTGTTAACTTTTAACAGCATCAACCTACCCGAGTTTCACTGATCTTTTTTTTTAAAATTTTCTTTTATTTATTGCAGAAATTCTACGAGAACTTGTCAAGTAAGGCTCGTCCGAAGCCAAGAAGTCCTTCGCAGTCTTCATCCCATGAAGAAGACCTAGGACAGCGCCTTGAGGCAAAGCTCCAAGCTGCTGAGCAGAAAAGGTTAATTTTTATTGCATAGTATTTGGTCCTTTATTATAAGCTTTGAGTAATAATTACTGCTATTGGTTAGGCTCTTGAAGAACGTTTTGTTTACATTTTTTGAAAAGCTTAGCTGGTTTATTGTTTGGGTGTTTGAAAGGTCATCCATGTCATTGCGTAGGCCCTATCCCAAAATATCCACTTTCAATTAAACAATTTTATTTGGTCAAATTACTTTTGTTTGTGATGATTATAATATTTTTGTTTCAGCTTGCTACTTAATTTTCCCCTCCATGTTCATGGCATTCTTTTGACTTTTTTCCCCTCCCTTTAAAGGCTTTGAAGATGTAATTGCACTCTACTTGTAATTCTCCAAAAGTTGTCCTTGTAACGTTCTGTTTATTTTGTTTATTCCATGGAAAGTTTTGTTCAAAAATTTCTCTTACTTTCTTATCCTTGAGAATGCAAAAGTTAATTGAAGATTCCTCCCCTCCTGCACCATGCATGGCTTTGAGTGAAGACTAGGATGACTACTCTGCTTATAGTAATGTACATATTCATAATTGACGGTTCACACGTACGCCTTTATTGTTTGGACGAACAGGTTGAGCATTCTGGCAAAGGCTCAGATGCGCCTAGCTAAGTTGGATGAGTTGCGGCAAGCTGCTAAAACTGGAGTAGAAATGCGTTTTAAGAAGGAACGTGCAGAGCTAGGTACAAAAGTGGAGTCGCGGGTTCGACAGGCTGAAGCAAATCGAATGCTTATTCTTAAGGCTTACAGGCAACGCAGGGCCACTCTGAAGGAGAGGACATCTCAATCATTATTACGGAGGATGGCTCGAGAAAATAAGTATAAGGAGCGTGTGCGTGCTGCAATTTCCCAAAAGCGTGCAGCTGCTGAGAAGAAGCGATTAGGGTTGCTGGAAGAAGAGAAGAAGAGGGCACGTGCTAGGATGCTGCAAGTGCGAAAGATCGCCAAATCTGTATCCTACCAGCGAGAGATTGAGAGGAGAAAAATGCAAGACAAGTTGGAGGACAAACTGCAAAGGGTATACACATGATAACATTTTCCACCAAATTTATCACCATTTTATGGCGCTTGCTTTATTTTTTTACTTGTGGAATTTGATATTGAAATAGGCGAAGAGACAAAGAGCAGAATATCTAAGTCAGAGAAGAAGGCTTCATAACTCTGTTCATGTTGATTGGAATATGCACAAGCAGGCTGACCTTCTCTCTAGAAAGTTGGCAAGGTATACATGTTCTATAGATGATCAATCATTAACCTTCAATATAATAAATTTCATAGTGTTTCTGTGATTTCATAATGATTCATTGTTTTAAAGGCATTGCTGCCTGATCAAGCCATATATAGCTGTCTATGAGCCCTAACTTTTACGGTGTTATTAACTTGAGGGAACTTTCTAATTTTGTTAGCTATTTGTTTATGTTGATTTGGATTTAAATAATGCATGTATTGCAGTGTGAATAACAAAAAAGGATTCATGCATCTGACCTCACTTAATTGGGACACAAAGCTTAGTTTGGTTTGGTTTAGTTGGTTTATATGTTTTAGAGTGAATGACGAATAGTAGTAATGCAACCACAGGTTTAAATTGAACAACAGCTATAATCAATTTCACTGGGGCTATCTGATTTTCGAAGGGGGAAAGCGAATATGTTTTTTTTATTTTCGCACTGTGGCTGAACCTTTTTTATTCCAAATACTCTCACATGCATGACTTTGGATTCGTAGTTAATTATTTTAAAGCTACTTAGAATTTTAGTTGGATATATAGTAGAGCCATGGTTTTACTTTGGTGGTTATTATGCTTTGTAGGTGCTGGAGACGTTTCGTTAAGCTGAACAAGACTACCTTAGATTTGGCAAAAGCTTATGACGCTTTGAATATTAATGAAAGATGTATGGAATTGATGCCATTTGAGCAGCTTGCTCGTCGTATTGAATCACCTGCTACCCTTCAGACAGTAAAAGCTTTACTTGACCGTCTTGAGAGCCGCTATAAGCTGTCAAAACCTGTTGTTGCTACCAGTAATCCTTCTAGTTCGGATGACATTGACCATCTTCTTAAGCGAGTTGTTTCCCCAAACAGGAGGCGTACACCCAGGAAATCACCTACCCAGAGCAAAGATGCCAAGAGACCAGTGTCTGTTAGAGAAGTTGCCAAGAGTCCTGTTAAATTGTCAAGGTACCAGGTGAGAGTTGTGCTATGTGCTTATATGATACTGGGCCATCCAGATGCAGTTTTCAGTGGCCAAGGAGAACGTGAAATTGCTCTGGCCAAGTCTGCTGAAAAGTTTGTTCGAGAGTTTGAGTTGTTAATGAAGATAATACTAAATGGGCCTATACAGAATTCTGATGAAGTGTCTGACCCTGAACAATCAAGACGTTTGACCTTCAAGTCTCAGCTTGCAGCTTTTGATGCAGCATGGTGCTCCTACTTGAACAGCTTTGTCGCGTGGAAGGTTAAGGATGCTCAATCGTTGGAGGAGGATTTGGTGAAAGCTGCCTGTCATCTTGAGCTGTCTATGATCCAGAAGTGCAAGATGACTCCAGATGGGGATAGTGATGGTGATCTAACTCATGACATGAAAGCTATTCAGAAACAGGTTTTATTCCTTACCTCCAAAGAATTCCTTTCAAGCAGAATCATTATACCCAATAAATAAAATTACACAACAAAATTTAGGTAGTTGTAATAAAGTTGGTAAACGTATTGCTAAATAAATTATTCTTTTCGAATCTTTTCATACTGATTTTTTTTTTTCTTTTATTATGCTTGAAGTGTTTCCAGTATGTAACCATAAAAGTGCATTTTATTAATTTTTTTCACGTGAAGATGGATGTAATATAGCCGACCCATTTGATGGGACTTAAGGCTTGGCTTGGTTTGGTTTGGTTTGGAAGATGGATGTAATATAGTGTGTATCACTGATTGATTGCTGGGGTGGGGTGCTGGGAGAGGTGCACTCAATTCATGCTAACCACTGGCAGTATCTGCATGAAGTGGCTACTTTTAAGAATTGAACATACATTTTCATTTGGAAGCCTAAGATTTTAACATTTGCGCCAACGAGTGTTTAATTTTGTTCTCCCACTGATGTGACTAATGGTCTATTTGGTTACTTCTGTTGAAAGGTCACTGACGATCAGAAACTTTTGAGGGAGAAAGTGCGTCATCTCAGTGGAGATGCTGGGATTGAACGAATGGAATGTGCTCTTTCTGACACAAGAACCAAATATTTCCAAGCAAAGGAGAATGGAAGTCATCATCCAGTAGGGTCTCCCCCAATCATGCATATTCCATCTCCAAACCCACCTATTTCCCGAGCTTTTACTTCTATTTCTAACTCAGATAAAAGAGGTAGTACAATCGAAGGTATTCAGAAGCCAAGTCCTGTTGTTCGCTCCTTATTTCAAGATGACTATCGTTCTCCACTCAAAGAAGTCAGCTCATCTGCTTCTAGCAGCAGTATGAACCAACTCCATGAGTCTGACGAGAAGTTGGCCATGGAGAATGAATTGATGGTGAATGAAGTTCTTCATGAGCTTACATTTGCAGATAGTTTGAATGTCACTCCTGAAGACCAAAGCAGCATGAAGGTTAGTATATTGTCTTGATTATTAATTTCTGATAAATCACCTATAAATAAATGACTGCTCTCATTTTGAAATTTTTATATCTATATCTATACTATAATATGAAGCCTACACCTGAGTTGGTGTAGACATAGACACGTCTCGTTTTTTTACAAAGCATAATGGAAATTGTGTCCATTCTCTGTGAGTGGCCACATGTTTGAGTTTGATAGGTTGACATTTTCAGCTGTTCGTATGGACTCGATTCCTCATTTCTTTACCCTGCAGGCAAAGATAAAAGAGACAATGGAAAAGGCTTTCTGGGATGGCATCACAGAATCTATGAAACAGGATGAGCCTAATTATGACCGGGTTGTTGAGCTAATGAGGGAAGTGAGAGATGGATTCTGTGAGATGGCTCCTCAGAACTGGAAAGAAGAGATTTTTGGAGCTATTGATCTGGACATTCTCTCTCAGGTAGCATGCTCAATCACTTTTTCTATTGTTGCGGCCAAGATTTATTCACTCTTTTTACACAATTTATTTTCTTTTTTCTTTCCTCAGGTGCTGAATTTGGGTAAGCTAGACATGGATTATCTTGGAAAGATTCTGGATTTTGCATTGATCACTTTGCAGAAGCTTTCTGCTCCAGCGAAGGAGGATGAACTAAAGGTTGCCCACCTGAAATTGCTGAAAGAACTAGCTGAGATTTGTCAAGCTGGAAATGGATCAAACCAATCATACATTGTTGCGTTGATCAAGGGTTTGCGCTTTGTCTTGGAGCAAATACAGGTATTTGTCTATGCCTTCTCTATTCTTTATATTTATATTTCACTCTATTGCATATTGTGCAACAATGTGGTAATAATATTTCCCTAGGGGTTGGCATTGTTGCAAGAATGAATAATGTAACTTCATAAATCATAAACTGCAAAATTAGCCCATGAGAGCATAACTGGAAATTGAATTTCATAAATTTTGGAGATCAAATTCATCACAAGTAGGTTGTCTCAGATAAATCTAATGTAAAATAAATTAAGATTATAAAGAAAACCGGGAACAACACTATATGATCAGACCAACTTTGTTTCTTAATTTGGAGAATCTTCTTTACGAGCCACAACTCCGGTAGGTAACCACTTAAAAGAGTGATTCGTTTTACAAACCATTGCCATGGATGCATGGGAATATGTCACATACCCTTATTTGTACATTTTCTGTATAATTTGTAGCCTGTGCATGAAAGCGATTGTTACACTTTTCCCCACAGGCACTCAAGCAAGAGATCAGCAAAGCACGTATAAAAATTATGCAACCACTTCTAAAGGGGCCTGCCGGTTTGGAGTATCTGAAAAATGCTTTTGCCAAACATCACGGACCTCCCTCTGATGCCTCTACTGCTCTACCTTTGACAACGAGGTGGCTTTCGTCTGTGTGGGATAGCAAAGATCAGGAATGGCACGAACACACAAATGCACTCTTGGAATTGACGAGGAGTAATGAAAGTTCTTCTCAGAGGCTTCTTCTTTCCACCACACTCAGAACGGGTGGAAGCATAGTCAAAACAAGTGGAAGCCAACTGACTTCAGTCCCTTCTACCAGCAAAAATGCAACAAATGCAACAGGTTTAAATGTTATACTCATTTGGGGTCTGTTATTTACTGATATTGTTGTTGTTTGAAATGAACTACTGGTACACAACGTGATGTACATACATTTAACACTGGGACTATGTTCTTCTGTTATAGGATCAGATAATAAACTAGAATGCAAGGGAGAGAAGGTTGATTTGTTAGTGAGGCTTGGCTTGTTGAAGTTAGTGACTGGTGTATCTGGGCTAACACAAGAAGCTTTGCCTGAAACTCTGAAGCTCAATCTCTCTAGGCTTAGGGCTGTTCAAGCCCAACTTCAGAAGATCATTGTAATTTCTACGAGGTATGTGAAGTAGATCATCCCCCACCCCCCCCCCCCCCCCTTCCTATTCATCTTTTTTAATTTAGTAGTGTGCTATGCAAACAAAGATTTATACAGAATTTTGATCGAAATTGATGTGGCAGCCTTAGCTACTATCACTTTAAAAACAAATGCCCATCAGCGTGAGTTATATTTTCAAGATTGCCACTGTCACATCACATTGTTCTGGCATGAAATTCTATATGAATTTATATTTTTATGAATCACATTCTGTTTAAAATTCTAGTTCCTTTTGGTAACAAAGGTTTCTGGCCAATTTTATCATTGTCTCACTGATGCGTCCTTTCTGATTCGCTTAATCTGAGCAGCATTCTAGTTCTTCGGCAAACTCTCCTCAGTGAGCAGATAGTACGCAACCCAGCAGACTTGGAAAACATAATATTGAGCTGTGTTAAGCAACTTTCCGAGCTTCTGGACTCCGTTGAGGACGCTGGAATCAAGGAAATCACTGAACTACTTGGTTCATTTACACAAGGTGATGACAAAACCGGTGACACCATAAAACTCGAGTCCCGGAAGAATGTTATGGCGAGGTTGTTAATGAAAAGCTTGCAAGCCGGGGACCCAATATTTGTTCGGGTGTCCCGTGCTGTTTATTTAGCTGTTAGAGGAGTTGTTCTTGGGGGAAATGGGCCAGGAGGAAGAGCATTGGCAGAGATGGCACTCCGCCAGGTGGGTGCAGCTTCTCTACTCGATATGGTGATGGGATCCAGTGAAGTGGTGTTGGTAGCGGCTACGGTGTCCTGCGGTGTCCATGGCCCATGGTATGTTCATTTGATTGAGAAGATGTGATGGTGATGGGTTAAACCTAAGAAATCTTTTTTAGGTCCACTTTGTACATTTTAGTTGCTGATTCTTCTTATCTTGTATAAATTGAATTGTAGATTTCTATCTGTATATGAAAAAAATGCTCTGTTACTTTGTACTACTACTACTATTACATGTGTGCAGTGTAAGTAAATTAGTGTATAAATAAACTGAAGATTAATTGCTATAAATGGCTTCTCTTGGTGTTTGGATTATTGCTTTCCTCCAGATTTCTTCTTTCTTATGCATCTGGGAAAAAAATTATGACTATTTTTCATGGATGATATTGGGATAATTAAAATGACACTTTCATGGATGATATTGGGATAATTAAAATGACACTCGTGATAGCTCAGAGGCCTCTCAGGGTTCAAATTTAAATTTGAGAGACCCATTTAGGCCATGCTTGATCTGCGGGGAGGGTTGGGCAGAGCTTTTTTTGTCTTTTGCTTTTGAGTAAATTTTAATTTTATTTGGCACTTTCTACTTTGAATTCAATTCAAGTAGTTCCATTTGTCTAACGTCATTTTAAAAACTAACGTCATTTCAAAAACTAATTAAGAATAACTACGTGACAATATTACTTATATTTAGCATCTATACAGTTCTATCAAAATTTTATTGTCAAAATTTGTTTTGACAATACGCAAAAATAGTTAAAAATAATTAATTTTTAAAGGGATTTCTATTTACACGTCATGAATCATTTCAGTATATACCAATTATTTAAGAGTATTTTGAGAAGATGGTTAAAAGTTAATATTAGCAATCAATTTTTTGTTCCTACTAAAAAATTATATGAATGGAATGTTAATGGTCTTAGTCAAAATTAAATTTTACAAAAATTAAATCATATGCCCATAGTTGTAAATAGTTACCTTAGTAATTATCTTGGTTACACTCAATCTGAAATAGTCTCCCTACTTATATCTGGATTTACAGGTTTGCTCAAATCTTGGTGGGATAAATAGTCTCCCTACTTATATCTGGATTTACAGCTATGCTCAAATCTTGGTGAGATAAATACCTAACTTCTGATACACGTGAAAGTATTCAACATGCTCAACAATTAGATGAAAATAATTTCCCAGCTGATTTTTAGCTTTTAACCAAGCTTTTTGACTCTTTTGGAAAGTGATTTAGGAAGTTGGTAAAAAATTGTTTTTGGTTTTTTTGGTTAATGTTTTTGGCTTTTTTAGAAAATGATTTGAAAAATTAGTAAAAAGTTACTTTTGACTTTTTTTTTGTTAATATTTGTTTACGATGTCACATCACAATAAAATGACCAAATTACCCCACCCAATTTAAGAAATTTATATTTTCATCCATGTATAACCCTAAACAACATAAAAAATATAATTATAATTTCACAAATAACTTTTTTAGACCGTCCCAAATGACTTTTATGTTAAAAAAACCAATCTAATTTTTTTAGACAAGCTGTAAAACACAACTTTTAACCAAAGTTTTCAAATAGACACTTAATACACACATGATAATTTTTAGATTATAAAAATATCTCAATTCACACTCTAACTTGCACTTTTTAACCTAAGCTAATAAACTGAGAACGCACCACAACACAATACAAGACCACGTAGACAAACAGGAGTTTTCTCTCAGGAACTAAGCTGACAAACGGAGGCTTTCAATCAGCCGGCGAAAGCTGTAGTTTGTCCAGCAAGTTTCATCTCTGATGAAGAAACGATCATCATCTCGTAGGTCATCTAACGATCTGCGATTCTCACCTAGGCTATGGTGTGTACAATCCGTTCCAACATTGCTACATTGGGTGAGTACAGAATTCTACAAAAATCAGTTTTAGTATTGTTTATAAATACATAGTTAAAGAAACTAACTAAACCGAAATGCTTAATTTTTTATGTATGGATAATATTTGATCAAATATAAATAATTAAATATTTTATAAATTTTTATGTATGAACATTTAATATCTAATTAAATATAAATAATTGAACATTTTATAAATGCTCAGCTCTTATTTGAATACATAATGAATAAAACATCTTCTATACGAACAAGACAAACAAACAAAAAAATTTCACCTTTTCATTGTTGTATTGTTCCAAATCAACAATTTGAGTGTCACCTGTGATGTGCAATATTTCAAAATCAATTGATTTC
The DNA here is from genome assembly GCF_055761805.1 of Camellia sinensis. Taxonomy (NCBI): domain Eukaryota; kingdom Viridiplantae; phylum Streptophyta; class Magnoliopsida; order Ericales; family Theaceae; genus Camellia; species Camellia sinensis. Next base: position 54,729,229 of record NC_138962.1, read on the forward strand.
AATATTCTTAGCCTCCGTTTGGGAAGTGGGTTGGCTTTTTGGCTTTTTTGGCTATTTTAGCCTGGGGCTAAAAAGCCTGGTTTGGGAAGGGCTTTTTGACTTTTTTGGCTTTTTGGCTTTTTGGTGAGGTGTCATGTTGTTAAATGACGAAATTGCCCTTTTCCATTTTTTTGATTTTTTTATTTGGGTTTGGATTTGGCATATTTTCGGTTTTTTTTTTTTTTTATATACAAATTTGGCTTTTTGTTGGGAAAAAAAATTTGGTTTTTTTGTTTTGGTATTTTTTTTTCCAATTTTTTATTTTTGTTTAAATTTATTTATTTATTTATTTTTGGATTTGGCATTTTTTTGTTATATTTTTTTAAAATTTTTTTTATGTTATCTTTCGATTTCACGTATTTTGCTATTTTTTTTTTGAGGGTTTGGATTTGGCTTTTTTTTTTTTGTGTTTATTTTCTTTTTCTTTTTTTTCATATTGGGTGTCGATCTGCTGACTTTTGATTAATTTGTTTATTTATTTATTTATTTTTTTTGGAATTGAATTTGCCATATTTTGGTTCTTCTTTTTTATTTTAATTTTGTTATGTTGGGGTTTCGATTTTGCCTTTTTTGTTGTTTTGTTTTTTTGGAGGGGGGTTTCGCTTTGGCATTTTTCGCTTTACGTTTTTTTTTTTGACAATTTTTGTATGTTGTGTTTCGATCTCCCGAATTTTGCAACTCCAAATTTTGTCTTTTTTATTTTATGTTTTTTTTTTTTGTAGTTTGGCGGATTTTGCGTTAACTTTTTTTTTTGTTTGAAATTTTTTTATTTTGCGCTTGGATTTTTCATATTATGCTTAATTTTTTTTTCCTGTTACTTTTTTCATTTTCGGTTTGGATTTGGGGTATTGTGCTTAAATTTTTCGATTTTTATTTGGGAATTTATGTTTTTGTCTTTTTAAATTTTTTTTTTTTACTATAACTATGTTTTTTTTTAACTATGTTTTTTTTTTATCTTCGATTTTTATTTTTAACTAAGTCTTGTTTTTTTTAATTGGTATACAATAACTTTTTTTTAATATATTTATGTGTTTCATTTATTTGTAATTCACGTCGCACATTACAATTTGTGTATTAGTTTTCTTTTTAATTTGTTTTTATTTGTTTCACCTTTTTTTATTTTTCCAAAAGCAAAATTCGTATGGATTGTTATTTTTTAAGTTAGGCACGTCAGCAACTGGAAGGGGTTACATTCCCCTGGCAACTCATACATATTATACATAATAATATATTTGAATACAGTCTGTTCCACGTGTGTCATTACGTGACGACCATACGAACATTATTTCGAGTACTATATATTTCCTAACATTCCGTTATTACGCATGTAACATAATTTGTCACGTATGTGAAGGCGGACCAATGCCATATGGGGGTCCTCATCTCCAACCATTAAACCATCCTCGTCATGTTCAACTTCTGGTATGGCATTTACTATTGTCATAGCCTCTTCCTCGTCACAGATTGGCTGAACAGTTGTTGGGTTACCTGTGTTTCGCCGTATATAATTATGTAATGCCATTGACGCACCTACTAACTGAACTTGCACATTTGCAAAGTCATACCGAGGCATGTCTCGAATAAACCCCCATCAATTTTTCCAGGTACCGAAAGTGCGTTCCACGACACTGCGTAAGGACGAGTGGACTTTGTTAAATAATTCCCTTGGCGTGTTTGCCATCGCGTTTCTTGCAATACGTCGGAATTCTTGTTGGTGGTAACGGTGGCCTTTGAATGGTGCTAAGTAACCAATCCGGTTTACATAGCCAGAATCGACAAGATAATATTTGCCTGCATACATGACGACAATGTATGACACCAAAACCAACATTCTGCGTCATTTTCATATAACGCTCTGTCAGCAAATAAGTATTTGTTAACAAATCTAATAACATGGCCATGTGTTACCTTCGTCAGGATGTGGGAAGGGGACGTTGTCATTTGTTAGTATCTCGTTGAATATGCGACTATCATGCATACTTCCTTCCCATCCGCAAGAAATGAATATGAAACACATGTCAAAATCGACAGCGGCCATTATATTTTGTGTGTGACAGTATTTCCTACCGAAATATGTTGTCGCATCTGGCCCCGTAACCCATGCACTGACATGTGTTCCGTCTATTGCGCCAATGCAGTCCTGTCAACATGGATCATATGTTTTGTTTCGTAACCTTGTAACAAGTGTTTCACATTTGTCACGTGCAGTTAATAACAAAAAACATATATATTGTCTTGATTTATATGTCAATCATGTTTTGCTGAAGTACCTTGAACGGTAGGTATTTCCGTCTAGACCTCACGTATGGATGTATACGATGCTGACTGTATGTGGGCCGGCAATGGACAACAGTGAACTCTTTCATGGAATTTAATACGTTATGCACGTGCCTCGACACAGTCTCCCCAAAATGTTGGAACCGTTCCTGGATTTCCCGATTTTGCTTCCCTTTCAAGACATGGATAAACATCGCAACGCTTTCTTCAACAGCTAAGCCATGTGGACGTTGCGGGACTTGTAACCCAAAATCATTTACTAATGTCTCACACAATGCGGCAAAAACTTCCTTCGGCCTGCAAACATTTTCCTCAAAACGACCCATATGCCCCGCATATAGTTCGCATATCCATGTATTCCCGGTTAGTATAGAAGTGCGACATGGCGTTTTATGCATGTGTTTTTGGTACCATTCTGTCGCCAAGTGGCATGCTTGTAGAAATGTGCAGTTCTGTTCTTGTTGCAGCTGGACCGCCATTTGATTCAGCATTTCCATTATTTCATCATGGTTGCTTCCATCCCAGGGATTCATCGCGTTTTCGTTGATGCAAAACCTACAAAAGTGGCAGGCTTTCAATTAGTTGGCACGTGATTCATTGAGTTAAATTATATTGAATTTTGCAATTATACAATGCCGACATTGTTTTTAATGAACGCAATGCTGTCACCAATGTCCTTTGGAACGCATGATCATATGAATTGCAAAAAAAAAAGAAGCTGTTCAACGTATGCTTTACAGGGGGGCCATGGTTGTAACAACCACAAAACTAACAAAAGAACTTGCGACATATAGGCATTCAGAAGCGTGCATCGAAAACGTAATTCCCTGTCTTAAACGTAGCGCCACAAAATATTAAACCGTAAACATCCCATTCATTTCCCAAAAACGAAGCACAACCATGCTTCCGGTCTGTCAACCCATGCACTTACCTAAAACTTGTCACTGCCCGTAGCTAGCAAGAAGAAAAAAAAAAAGAGACATAATGCAAAACATGCACACACCACCATCCTGTTTTAGTACATAACAAACAGTACCATAAGTCTAAGTTTTAAAAAGGAAGAAAAAGACATGCATCTTCAACACTCGTAAGACCGTAGCATCACATCCGCCTACTCCCAAACAGGTTTGCAAATGGCCCCGACGCAGTACACTGGAGCTGCTTCTATGTAAGCCAGCCAATGATGTGGTCGTCATCAGGCTGGCACATCATGACCTCCCGGTAATCAGCGTTATCCATAAGTGTGGAGGCGAAATGGAATAACGGTGTACCAATCATGGCCGGAATACTGCTCAGTTTATGCATGCACTCGGAAATAGTGTACAGTGATTCGTTGCCTGTGAGGTGCCTGACCGTGACCTGCTGATTCTTCGAACGGACCACATCTGTCATTCTGTTCATGCTCTCCGCAATAACAGACGCACCACTTGTTGCCTTCTTCGACTTTGAAACACTTGTTGATGGCGTCTTTCTCCGTTTTGCCTTTTCAATCGACACATGCTCCAGTGAAGAATCAGAATCCACGTCCTGTACTCCTGTGGGTATCGGATCAGTGAATGGCTGGGCTCCCAAACTACGCACTGAATCAGATGAGTCCGTAGCAGCTTCAGGAATGTTCTCTCCCGGGGTCCAATGGTGCTTCCCAGTAGCTGCTGCCCCCATGAAAACCGTCTCCATCAAGTCACGGTGTTCCAACGTTTTCTTCCTGAACTTCGCACACACCTTGTTGATCTGCAGACATGTACATGTGTAAAAGAGGTTGACGTTATATTTCATATTCATAAATTTTATTGAAGTTGAATTAAGAAGTAAAAAATGTACTGGTAAATGAGAAATATAAAACTTGTTTCTACATGTACTTACTGATTCCATCTTGTCCCACCACTCGTCAGGTGCCTGAAACAAACCGGTGTCATAGTCAAAGCCTATCCCGGACACTCCCTTGCTTGAATCCATCAACTTCGTCCACGCTTGCCACTCTTTCTTCAACTGTACTTATTCTTCAACTGTTTAAGTCCATGTTTTTTTCCTGTTTTTCTCTGAAATTTCCTTGACAACGACTTGTACCCTGCCTGGCTGAGGACTAAGAATGGCCGATTTCCTTTACTAATCTCATTTGCAATCAACTGGAGGAAAACTCGGACTGAGTTACTGTCCCATGAGGCCTTGTGGCTTAGCTGAGTTTGTGTCTCTTCAAGACTGGTTGACTTGTCACTGACAACGCCTTTGCTTTTCGAGTGGTTACGAGGCGAAGTACGTGTGGAAGCCATTACTAATGTACAGTTACAAAAGATATAAATCACAAATTTGGTTGTTATATACACACGCACAACAAATGACACATTAAAAACAACAAACGCAGATATATGATGCCGAAGATGAAATTTGCATATACCCATTGAAAACATTTTTTACGTACGTACACAGGTTCCATGGAAGTTAGTAGTGGACAAAAACATGATAGTTAGTATTACGGCTCCCATATGCGACAACATAATACCATCGTACTACAAACATACTAACTACATACTAACAACATATTCAACACATACTAATGTCTTTGTACATACTAAGAACATGGTAACGGTGCTTACATACGGCACAACAAAATAACAACGACAATGCAGAGCACATACACAATGATCTTAAGCACACGCAAGGATTGTTGAATGTCTATGACATCAGCCCGCAATTGCATGGCAATTTCATCTCCGGCTGACGCATAGCCTTGGTTCTCATGGCTTCGTTCTTCACACCAACCAATCCAACTGACACAAGGCTGATGAGTGAAAAATATGCAACTATTAGTTTCATGGGTTGTTAATGTTCATTAAGTTATGACCGGTAAAGATTGGGTCACTCACCACAGGGAGGGGACATACAAAGTAGGAACGCCCTGGATTCTTGGTGGACCTGGAAATCCTAACAATACACGGGCCATATCCACAAGCACACATTCGTCCTGGCCATGTACTGGAAGTTGCAGTAGAGGTGAACGACGCCATGCTACGATTTAATATAAAGTAAATTGACATGAATGAACATGAACACGATTGCGTACTCAAATTAATAAATCTATGTTGTAATATATTTTGATAATGTTTTTTATGATAGGCAGCAAAATGGATTGGTGAGAATATATTTGTACTACATTTTTTATGATAGGCAGCAAAATGGGTTGGTGAGAATATATTTGTACTATATTTACGTTTTTGAATGTATTTATGATAAATTTTTTCATACTTACATGTACTCATATCTGTTTAATAAAACTTGTACACTCTTTATTGTTTACCTCTAAATTTGTAATATATAATATTAATACATTAGTAATATCTGTCTAACATTTGTTTAAGATATATTGGAAATAAATTATTTAGTTAATATATTTTTAATATAAATTTGATATATTTTGTAATTTGTTGGTAATATATGTACATAATATATGTGGCTTCCTTCCCAAATGTAGATCGAAAATAGTTATGGTGCTAATTAATTTATTTTTAGGAAATGAGAATTGACCCTTTCGTGTTGAGTTAAAAATAAACGCAAATTAATACATCTAATCTGTAATATATTTTCAATATATATTTTTTTTTATTTAAAAACATTTTGGAATATATGTACGATATGGTTTTCCATAATTAAATGTAGTCATATCTGTTTAATAAAACTTTTACACTCTTTATTGTTTACCTCTAAATTTGTAATATATAATATTAATACATTATTAATATCTGTCAAACATTTTTGTAATATATTTTTAGTCAACTGTTATTTTTCTATATTTCTAACATAAATTTCATAAATTTTGTAATTTGTTGTTAATATATGTACATATATCTACCTTCCTTCCCAAATGTAGTTCAAAAAATATTTACGGTGCTAATTAATTTATTTTTTAGAAATGAGAAATGAGCCGTTTGTTCTGAGCAAAACATATATGCGAATTAAGACATCTAATTTGTAATATATTTTCAATAAATTTTTTTTCTTCATATTTTGAAAATATTTTTTGAATATATTTATGATATAGTTTTTCATAATTAAATTTTGTCATATCTGTGTAATGAAAGTTTTACACGCATACATTTTTAACTCTAATGTATTTTTAATAAACTGTTTGTTTAATATATTTCTAATATAAATATAATATATTTTGTAATTTGGTGTTAATATCTGTAGATAATATATGAACCTTCCTTTTTATATAATTTAGTTGGAAAATATTTTTTATGTAATTAATTTATTTTCTTGAATTGAGAATTGACCATTTCGTCTTCAGTAAAAAATATACGCAAATTAATACATCTAATTTGTAATATATTTTCAATATATTTTTTGGCTCTTTTGAAAACATTTATTCATATATTGATGATAATGTTTTTCATAATTAAATTTTTACATATATGTGTAATAAAATTTTTACAGTGTTTACCTTGTAAATCAAAATTTCTAATAAACATTTCACATATATTTTTTTAATATCTTCGTAATATATTTTTAATATATTGCTTAATTGATTACAGTTTTTAATTTTGTCCTTTTTGGACCACAAGTTATATATATTTTGACAATTTGTTGTTAATATCTGTAACTTGTAACCCAGAGTTGGAATAAATTTTTTTTATGTAATTCAAAAAAAATTCACAAATGGAAATTGAGCATTTCTATTACGCAACAATCAGGGGAATTGAGCATTTCACAAATGGGAATTGTTAATTTATGTTAACCACAAATGGGAATTGAGCAACTCAGAAATGGGAACAGCATTTCTTATTTATATATAATAAATAAATAAAAAATGAAAGATCTGCATTTGAAACTATAACTGAACAGATATTCCAATTCTACACCAGATTTGCATTTCCGAACTTGTTTAAACAACGGTGCCTTCATACATATGGCCCAAATTTGTGATTCTGAAGCTCTATAAATCAGACCAACTATTTGAATCAGATCAGATATTATATACATACATGAATTCGAATGTGTGATCTGAAATTTTAGATTTTTCTTGATAATTATAAGCAAAAAATCAAAAAGACGAAAGAGTGTTTTTCGGATCTGAACACAGCTTTACCAGAATCTGATATTCATTCCCAATAACGTAAGTGCATTCACAGATTTGATTCAGAATTTATTTGAAAAATGGGTAGAGGGTAACAGTGGCACAATGTGTACATCAATTTCATAAATCAGATTTCATTCAGCTAAGGAATACATCAATTCAAACTTGTGATCTGAAATTTGTAATTTTTATAATTATAAGAACAAAATGTGTGAACCCAAGCAGAAAATCAACAAATCTGAAAAAACATCAGATTTGACTATGAACCCAAATCAGATTGTGATCTGAACAAAATGTGTAAACCCAAGCACACAATTTTTCATTTGTAATTGTGATCTGAGAAAAGGCAGATTTTTAATGATAATTATAAGAACAAAATCAAAAGAAGAAGAGAGTGTTTTACGAATCTCAACCTAGTCCGACCCTAATTACGCACAGAGTTGCAAATTTGTATATAAGAACAGATATATGTATATATATATATATATATCTGTCTCCAAAATGTGTGAACCCAAGCAAGACGAATCACTTCAACAGGTCAGTAATGAACCGGATTTGTAATGAACCCAAAATGGAAAAAAAAAAAAAAAAAAACTTTGGAAAAACAAAATATGAAAAAATTTAAAGATACAGATTCCACACTTCTACAAATTTGGGAAAAATCCCAACGTTGTATAAACAGAAAAGGGCTCCAGACATGAATCGTAAGCAGAGGCCCCACACACACAGATCTACGAAATCAGAAGGATTTCAAAGAGTTACCTGAAGATCGGTGGTGTTTGAGAGGGTTCCGTCTATTGTTCGCCGCCGCCAACGTTAGGGCCCAACCGTCCGATTTGCTGACCTGTTCGGGAGTCGTCTTCGCCGCCGCAGATGCCTACTCCGGCCCGATCTCCTCCAAAAAGCTTGGCTCAGATGTCGTCGCCGCTGGTAGCCACTAATCGCCTCCTTTGCTTCGTCTGTTAGGTTTTTGATTGTGTTGTGCGTTTGGATTCATTCATCAGTTGAGCGAAATGAATCTCTGATTTGTTTGAGGGTGTTTTCGTAATTTTACCCTAACAACGGTTCCTCTCCCACCCGTTGGAGAGCCTTTGTCGTGTAGTGGCTAAATAAGCCTAGTTTGTCGTCATCTGGCTAATTTAACCTCAACCACGCTTCCCAAACACAAGCTTAAAATCATAAAATTTCAAAGTCAATGTTTTGAGTTTAGATCATTTTACTTTTAGTTATTATTATCCTATAAATTTATTAATTAAATAATATGTAGTAAGAGAATTTATAGTGTATAAATAAAACCTCCCATTTTCAAAACCACTAGTCTTCCCCATTTTACTCTTTTAACACCCTAATACTTCTATTAAAAAAAATTCACTTTAGCGTCTTAATTTTACTTCATCAAACTTGGAGAAATTGTTACAAGATGATGGGCCCAATTGGAACTTGACTCAAAAGTTTAGCGATTAAAAGTCAGGAAAGTCGGGGCAAAATGAGATTAAACGTGAAGTACAGAGGTGCAAAATGAAATTGAATTTTTCCCTTCTGGCAACCAATCCAACCTTTCAACTTACATAATGCTCATTTCAGTCACATTCTGAGAATCAACATTTTGTCCAAACTGGAACTGGGGAAGCAGTGAAACAAGTTGTCAAAAGGCAACATAAAATATATAATACCAACAATGATATATACTTATTTAACACTCAGCAAAGACATTCCCTTTACAAAAATTACATTAGACTGCTCTTTGCCTCCCATTTCATCAAAAGAAGGAAAAAAAGAAAAAAAATCATCAACTGCCGATGGATGTTTTACTGAATTCAGGAAACTACTACAAACACACAGCATCATCCACGTTTGAACACAACTGATTCAATTGTTTCAGATAATCGGGTATGACTAAACGACTCTCAAATTGCCAGTCACGTGGCGTGTTGTAGAATTGATTTTGGGTGAATTTTACAGAAAACAAATATACAAGGGGTGCAACTTACAATCTCATCAGTCTGGGCGTGATCACAATCCTCTTTGAATTCTGAGGGGAAATTGTGTCACAATTGTACTGGATATTCAAGTCCCGTCAGGTTGGGCATCGGCAGCCAACTGCCTCACGCGTCGCAATTGTTGTCGTCTGCGGCAGAGGCCCACTATATACAGGATGAGAACCAGAGCAATGGAAATGTTATCAAAAAAGTTTATGGCATCCATACGACCTGCAGAATATGAGCTCATCGCTTGATATGGTAACACATAATAAATGCACAGGAAACAAAGACGTGGTTACCACTTTTCAAAAAAATTTACTTTCTTATTTTCCGTGATTTTTTGTTTTTACTGAATTTTTTTAATATTTTGAGCAATTTTTTTAATTTTTAGACATACCTAACATAAATATACCTAAAAAGTAAAAAAAAAAAAATTGAAAAAAACCTTTTAAAAATTCACCAAATACCAAAAATACCGAAAAAATACGAGAATTCAGTACATTTTTTTATATTTTTATGTATTTATTAATTTTTAAAAATATTTTTTCACAATTTTTTTACTTTTTAGATACATCTAAGTAAGGTGCATCTAAAAAAGTAAAAAAAATGCTTAAAATTTAAAAAATATTCACTAAAAACAAAAAAACACGAAAACCAAAAAATTCAATTTTCAAAAAACTTAATTCAAAAAACTCAGTTTTCAAAAAACTTAATTCAAAAAACTCAAACCAAACACGCTGAGGTGTTCAAATACTAAAACACGATGAAGGTGTACTGCTAGCTGACTGGTATAGATCCTCAAGATAATTAGCTGTAACCACTGCTGAAGAATCTGCTTCAACCTTCAGCTGGGTTGAGCATGGCTTAAAATTATGGGTAGGGGTGTTCAAAAAGCCAGTCAAATCGTAAACATAAACCGATACAAACAGCTCAGTTTGATTCCGGTTCCAAAAAATTAAGAACCGTTGGCTATGGTTTGGTTCACAAAATTAAGGCCTCAACGAACCAAAACATAATCAGAAAGGAAAAGAAAAAAGGAAAAAGCAGCACCATATATTAAATGGCACCCACCCGTGCGATCAGTTCATGTTCTTTTTTTTCCCCAAACAAGTCACATTATTGGCCTATCTGGACATGGAAATTCAAAAAACTATCTTGACCACATGATTGTGGATTGGCCCCAACCATATGATGATATAAACAAATTGAAGGTTCCACAACTTGAAATTTGTTCAAGCTCTTCAAGACAACTTCACTTTTCTACCATATAGAGATGGCAATGGCGGAAATGTGCGACCCACTTATTAACACCGCTTGATCTTTTATTTAGGTTATAATAAATTTGCTCATAAACAGTTTGGGTTCTTGGGTTCACCTGTTGGAAGGAAGTCTACAGGGCTAACAGTATAGAGGGCACCCAGCAATATCTGCAAACAAAAACAACAATCAAAATTAGCTTGATAAAACTAAGCCATGAAATCAATGTTTAATAGGACTTCTGGAACATGATAGAGCAGTTTATGTCAGTCAAAAGATCAAGTTACAGCATCTAAGGCTTTCATAATTGGGATTTGGGAGTGCTAACTAATCGCATCCAACTATATAAAGAATAATAAGAACCACATTGCACACTTCCTGATAATTTGTTGCAAGTGTTCTGTTGTAAGTACAAGAAGTACATTGTTCTCACAAGCAGTTTCATATGCTGCTTAATTTCTGGTTCAAAGGCTCATTTACTTTATTCATAAAATTAGAAACATCTATGAGGTTAAAGTCTCATCTCCTAATACTTTCAGCAATATATGAATATGTAAACCTAATAGTTCATTGTCACCACCAGAAACCAAAGAAAATATTTAACTCATTATGGCAACATCTGTTCTTAGACATCAAACTCTTCTTAGATTAACAGAATCTGCATGAATAGTTTGTACAAATCGTCAAAACGTGCTACTTACTTTTTTCTTTTTATTTTTTTACTAGAATTTTAAGTATACATCACAACTTGATTCAATTACGACTTGGGAAAGAAGAAATCACCTATCAGTTACACACATCTAGAGACATTACATTACAATGCAAAATTTTCAAAAGTAGATAAAAAATAATAAATAAAAAAATAGCTTGTTGTATAACTTCTGATTTGTCCAACTATTGGATGAACTTAACTGCAAAAAGCCGCACTTTAAAAAGGTGATTATCAGCCGCATCAGGATCCATCATCTCACGAAATATTCTCTTGATAAGCAATGGCAACTCACGCATTTTCTGTTTGAGAAAAAAAGACATAAAAAATATGAATGCTCGCAAATAATTTCTAATGCAAAATTACTTGAAGCATGATCGGCACAATACATTAGAAGCATGCATGAGGTAAAGGCTAGTAAAATCATATCTTGTTCCGTGCCCCCATTAAGTTGTCAATTTTGAAGCTTTTCCAGCTACAAAATATATATGTATAAAAAAAAGGAACTACAAAATACAGCCGTTGTTTCCACAAGGGCATTTGGTTGGCACAAATATGTGACCAGACAACTTATTCAACTTACAACACTGATATTACAAACATGGAACTTACGGGGAAAAACTATCCATAAGAAAATTACTTTAGATATAATAAATTAAATGCATATATAATAAGGACCAACATATGATATAATAAATTAAATGCATATAAGTGCACATATCACTTTAGATTAGACAATCCAACAATGATAAAATTTAGAATCACCGTTATTAGAAAAATCAAATTCCAAAAATCCCAACTATCTGTATAATATAGTGTATTTCAATGAAGAAGAAAAGAGACTAAGGCCTCGTTTGAGAACCATCTTTTTTAGCCAAAAAGTCAAAAAATTACTAAATTAGCCAAAAAGCCAATAACCCATACCAAAAAGTCAAAAATTTTCTTTTCTCTCTACTTTTTGCACATCTTTTCGTAAAAAGCCAAAAAGTCATCCCAAACATACTAGTTTTTTTTAGCTCATATTTTAGCCAAATAGCCAAAAAGTTACTAAATTAGCTTGTTCCCAAACGAGGCCTAAATATACTGTTTAAAAACAATACCACAAACAGATAGATATGCCATACCCACCATAATCAGGCCAGATATGCCTCCAACAAAAATACGGTTATACTTCCGAACATTTTCCAGAACCTCAACATCATGGCGGTGGTCAAATGATGCCTCTGGTATCAACCTGGTAATCAGCTTAGAGCACATGGGGCACTTGCAAGGTTGTAGTGCTGCACCATGGTTCCAATACTGCAAAATGCAATCAGCTGTACGAGGAAAACACCAACCTCGGTAAATCATTTCCAAGCAAAAAATCCAACTCCATGATAAAACAATAGAGCATTAGTCATTTTCAACATGTACTTATAATTTCACTTTTATCTCCTAAACTATTCTCATTTTTTTCTATTTCATCCCTACACTATCAATTTCATCTATTTAGTCCTTAGAGTTTCTAATTTCAAATCATATAGAGATTGCCCGTCCAAATCAATAATGGTAGAAACCTAACCTAATGAGCAAAAAGATAATTTAATCTAAATCATGCAACCAAACACCCATATTCTTACTCATTCTATATTAGATGACTTACATCCTACAACCAAAAACTCATCTTCTTCGATACTGCTCATTTAGTATAATTGGAGATAGCCCGTCCAAATCAGTAATGGTAGAAACCAAACCTAATAAGCAAAAAGATAATTTTAATCTAAATCATACAACCAAACACCCATATTCTTACTCATTCTATATATTAGATGACTTACATCCAACAACCAAAAACTCATCTTCTTCTATACTGCTAATTTCAAAGTGGTGAGTAAAAAAAAAGTGTTTGGTTGTATAGTTTCAGTTGTTCAATTTTTTAAATGATCTATTTACCCATCACATTAGAATTTAATGGTTACTGATTTGGACCACATTATTTGAAATTAGAAACTCTAAGAAATTGATAATTTAAGGATGAAATACAAAAATGAAAATAATTTAGGAAATAAAAGTGAAATTAACCCTAAAAACATATAGTTCTTGAAAGTACATGATAAACTGAAAGAGGATCATGTCCTAGGTGAGAGTAGCTCTTTCCCTGAAGCTAGAGTCCTTAAAAATCCCATAATAACAGCACAAAACAAGGCCAGCGACTAAAGCTCAACCAAAACTGATACCAGCAAAACAATGGTGATACCTGTTGTGATGACTAAACGTTTAAGATAACTCTATCACAAGTGAAAGAGAAATTGAGAGAATTGAGAGAGTAATATTGAAAGAGGTTTCTGTATTATTAACACTCTACCTGAAACAAAATTAGAGACTCCATTATATAGGAGTTCTGATACAAGACATCATGATGATGGAATGGAATAAAATAATAAAAAGGACGCCGAAAGGAGGAGGCGCCGAAAGCAGCCGAAAGCCTCTGTCGATTTACTATATTCACACTATCATATATAGTATTAATAATGATATATATATATAGTATTATATAGTATTATATTAACAGTATAATATAATATTAACAGCCCCCCTCAAACTCAAGGAGGACAAACATCAACCAACTTGAGTTTGGAGACAAGTTCAACGAAGCGACCAGGAGAATGGGCTTTGGTAAAGATATCAGCAGGTTGATCAGCAGAGGAGATGGGATGGAGATGGACAGTACCATGAGTGACGTGTTGACGAATAAAATGACAGTCAATCTCAATGTGTTTGGTGCGATCATGAAAAACATCATTGTGAGCAATTTGAAGAGCACTTTGATTGTCACAAAAGAGGGCAGTAGCACCAGAGGGGGAAACACCCATGTCATTAAGAAGCCAACGAAGCCAGAGAAGTTCCTGAGTAGTATCAGCAAGAGCACGATATTCAGCCTCGGTACTGGAGCGAGCAGTAAGAGATTGTTTCTTGCTGCGCCAAGAAATAAGAGAATCACCCAAGAAAAAGCAGAACCCGGTAGTAGAGCGCCGGTCAGTAGGATCCCCAGCCCAATCAGCATCGGAAAAGGCACGAAGCTGGAGAGAGGAGCGGGCGGAATAATGAAGTCCATGAAACAAGGTACCTTTGAGATAACGAAGGATACGAACTAAGGCGGCATAATGAGGGGTACGAGGAGCTGACATAAACTGGCTGACAATATGAACGGCATAGGCAATATCAGGACGAGTAACAGTGAGATAGACAAGGCTGCCAACCAGCTGACGATATAGGGTAGCATCAGAGAGAAGAGTGCCATCAAGAGGTGTAAGACGACTCTGAGACTCCAGGGGAGTGGAGGCAGTCTTGCAATCCGTAAGACCAGCACGGGTGAGAAGATCAGAGGTATATTTAGCCTGAGAGAGAAAAGACCCCGTGGAATCATGGAAGATTTCAAGACCCAAGAAATAGCTGAGAGGACCAAGATCTTTCATCTCGAAATGACGGCTAAGAAACTGTTTAAGGCATTTAATACCATCAAGATCGTCACCGGTGATAATCATATCATCCACATAAAGGAGAAGCAAGGTGGTCCCTTGAGCAGTGTTGCGGATAAAAAGAGCAGTATCATAAGAACTGGAGGTGAAACCACAGTCATGAATAGTGGAGCTGAACTTGGCAAACCAAGCGCGCGGAGCTTGTTTGAGACCATATAGAGCACGCTGAAGTTTGCAGACTTTATGAGGGGGAAAAGTAGATCCAGGGGGAGGTTGCATGTAGACCTCCTCAAGAAGAACACCGTTGAGGAAAGCATTTTTCACGTCCATTTGATAAAGATCCCAGTGTCGGGAGGTAGCAACCGCAATCAGGCTGCGAACAGAGGTGAGACGAGCAACAGGAGCAAACGTCTCTTCATAGTCAATACCATATTCTTGGTTGAAGCCTTTTGCAACAAGGCGGGCTTTGTAGCGCTCAATAGATCCATCAGAACAAGTTTTGATTTTGTAGACCCATTTGCAACCAATGGCAGTCTTGCCAGGAGGAAGATCAACAATGTCCCAAGTGTGAGTTTTGTCTAAAGCCTGCAATTCATCAGTCATAGCTTGCTGCCAAAGAGGATTAGAGCGAGCCTCACGATAGGAGGTCGGTTCATAAGTGGAAAAAGCAGTAGAACCAACAATAAAGTCACGAAGACGAGTAGAAGGTTGAGTTACCCGGTGTGGTCGAGTAGAGGCAGGAGGAGCCAGAGGGAGAGACTCACCAGGAGAGGAGGATCCCGAGGAAGCAAGAGCAGGACCATCAGAGCGAGCAGGGGCCTGGGACAGACCAGAAGGCAAGGCAGTCTCGAGAGAGTCCGGCAGGGGCGGTGGAGAGGCCGGCAAGGGTGAGGGAGGAAGGTCATCAGAGAACAGATCCGTGGAAGGGTCAGTAAAAAACAGAGAGGGTGAGGGAACGGACAAACGGAAGAGAGAGAGAGAGGAGAACATTTTGTGTTCCCAAAAGACTACATGACGAGAGATACGGAGGCGCTGGGAGAGAGGGTCCCAACAACGATACCCCTTGTGTTCAATACCATACCCTAAGAAGCAACAAAGGCGAGAACGTGGTTCAAGTTTGGTACGTTCATGAGGTTGGAGAAGAACAAAACAGGCAGATCCAAAGACCCTAAGGTTGGTGTAAGGAGGACGAGTGCCATGTAGACGCTCATAAGGAGTGTGATTGTGAATGACAGGTGTTGGGATACAATTGATAGTGTAAGCAGCAGTGAGAGCTGCCTCGCCCCAAAAATGTTCCGGACAAGAGGAAGACAGTAGGAGAGCTCGAGTAGTGTCAAGGATATGTCGATGTTTCCGTTCAGCACGTCCATTTTGTTGAGACGTACTGGGACAGGAACGATGAGGTTGAGTACCATGACTCTGAAGAAAGGAAAGAAAGTCAAGATCTTTATATTCCATGGCATTGTCGGAGCGAAAAATCTTAATATTTTTAGAAAATTGAGTTTTAACCATTGTAGCAAAATTGTAATAAAGTTGTTTGAGCTCAGAGCGAGTTTTCATAAGAAACAACCAGGTAAAACGGGAAAAATCATCTATAAAAACAACAAAATAGCGTGCACCTCCCATAGTAGGAGTAGGAGAAGGTCCCCAAATATCAGAATGAATGAGATCAAATGGTGCAAGAGAAACAGAGTCACTTTTATTAAACGACAAAGCAGGTTGTTTGGCAAGTTGACAGGACACACAATCTAAAACATCAGAACTTACATGACCTAAACAACCACTGGAAATTAGAGATTTTAAACGACCAACAGAAAGATGGCCTAAACGACAATGCCAAAGATGAAAAGGAGATAAAGGAGGAGTAGTGGTAGCAGTGGTAGTAGTGGTAGGAGCTGTGATCTGAGAGGAGTCTGGAACATGAAGATGGATGAGTTCGTAGAGACGTCCATGCTTACGGCCTATCCCAAGAGTTTGCCCCGTCCGAGGGTCCTGCACCAAACAACCAGTACGAGAAAAGGTAACAGTTAGACCATGCTCACATAATTGACTAATGGAGATAAGATTTAAAGTAAGAGCAGGCATAAGATAGACATGGGATAAAGATAAGTGAGAGGTTGAAACAGACCCAACATGACTTACAGACAGAAGAGACCCATCAGCAGTATGGATAGAAGGAACATGAGGAGGAGAAGATAGAGGAGTAAAAATAGTAGGGTCAAAGGTCATGTGATTACAACAAGCGGAATCAAAGTACCAAGAAGTGTTACCTGCGGTGACAGATAAAGCAGTAGATGGAGGAGTACCGGAATTCTGCCAAAAATGTTGAAACATGGCTGCGACATCGGTTTGAGAGTAGACTGGAGTGGAAGGGTCTATAGAGGCAGAGGAAGGTAAATCCTCGGAGGCAGCAGCAGCAGTGCGTTGAGCAGGTATTGGTTTAAACGGAGTCCCAGAACGGTGAAAGTGGCTGCGAGAAAAATTCCCGGTGGAAGGACCATTGCGAGAGGCACGGGCGGGATTGCGGAAGCAATCTTGTTGGAGATGACCAGGGCCAGTCTTGTTACAAAACCGACAAAGACGAACTGGAAAATTAACCAGAAGGTGAGTCGATGGAAGATTGCGGTTGTGACAGTAATTGCAGGCATTGGACCTTTGTGGTGAAGGTGAGGAAGGAGAACTTCGAATCTGGGGAGTGGCAAGAACAGAGTCCACAGGATGTGGATGGAGAGTACCAAATCGAGTTTCCTCGGACAACAGTTCTGAAATTGCTTGCTCAAGAGTGGGTAAAGGAGTTCGATGAAGGAGAGATGCGCGTACTGGCTCAAAGCGAGGAGTGAGAGCCATGAGAAACTGAACCAAGCGCTGTTGGTCACGGTAAGTAGTAAACAAGGTAGCATCCTTAGTACAGTCCCATGGAGGTTCAGAAAGAGCGAGCTGATCCCAAGCATAATACATTTGGGAGAGAAAATCATTAATGGTTTGAGTGGTTTCTTGGCGCATACCGTGAAGATGACTCAAAAGCTGATATTGGTGAGCAAGGCCAGTAGTCTGATAGCGTTCGTGTAAAAAATCCCAGATGGCTTTGGCAGGAGAGGAAGCAGAATCAAGTTGGAACCGACCAAACTGAAGGCTGATAGATGTAATAGAAGTATTGCGAAACCAAGTGATGATCTGATAGTTTTTACTATCCCAATCTTCCAGTCGGTCGATATATTTGGCAGTGGAGTCTGTGGCAGCGGAATCTGTATTCTCGGGAACGGGTTTGCACACATCCCCAGTAATGATGCGCCAAAGTTTCTTTCCTTTGAGGAAGCCAGACATAGCTTGTGCCCATAGGACATAATTAGTCCCGTCAAGAATAGCGGAAATAGGGTGGGTAGTGGAGTCTAGGCGATCCATGAGAGAAAAATAGCACAAATGAGGTAGAATCTGAAAAAACTGAGGTTACCAGTGAATTCAGAAGGTCGAAATTAGTCAGAAAAGGAGTGAACTGACCAAAAATATGACCAAAAAGGCCGAAAAAGGAAAAGTCAACGAATCTGGTCAAACAGGCTGATGCGCGGCGCACGTTAGCAGAGAGTGGCGCGGCGCACGTTAGCAGGCGAGAGGCACAGGCGCACGGAAGCAGCTAGGGCTGACGTCGGCTGACGTCAGAAACACGCGGCTCACGTTAGCAGATGAAGCCGGGGCGCACAATAGCACCGGACAGTGTAGGAGCGCGTAGAGCGCGTCTGAATCGAGTGAGCGCGTGGCCGAATGTTCCGGCGGCGCGTGGAGGCGCGTGCAGCGGCAGATGATGATGAATCTGATGGCGTTGGCTTCGTCGTGAAGAGACGAAGGTGATGGTACTGTCCAATCTGTGTATTAGGTAAGGACGAGGTACGCAGTAGTGATGCAGAGACTTAGGACACACACCTGTGCTCTGATACCATGAAAGAGAAATTGAGAGAATTGAGAGAGTAATATTGAAAGAGGTTTCTGTATTATTAACACTCTACCTGAAACAAAATTAGAGACTCCATTATATAGGAGTTCTGATACAAGACATCATGATGATGGAATGGAATAAAATAATAAAAAGGACGCCGAAAGGAGGAGGCGCCGAAAGCAGCCGAAAGCCTCTGTCGATTTACTATATTCACACTATCATATATAGTATTAATAATGATATATATATATAGTATTATATAGTATTATATTAACAGTATAATATAATATTAACAACAAGAAACTACAGATGGAATACAGGGAGAGAAAAAAAAATGACATTTCCTTCAGAAACTAGAAGCATTTCGTAGGTTCTTGATTGTTCTTGGGGAAATTACGGTACAGTGGTGATTTTAAAAAATATTTACACATACATGAAAAAGTACAGAAAAATATTTTCATTGATGTGCAATTTTTTTACACATACATGAAAAAGTATAGAAAAATATTCTCGCCAATAAGTACACCAAGACATATTGTAACTATCTAGGCATATTTTGCACTCTCTGATGTATTATCTCTCCTGATCAAATAGCCGTAGTCGAATTTCTTGCTTTCTCAAGTCTCAAAGTAACAGAAAAAGGCCACAAGGTTCTTCATTCAATTATGGTTGTTTTCTATTTAATTTTCCTACATTTTCTAGAAAACCAAACAAGTGTTCACTGATGTATTATTATCGCCCGATCAAATAACCGCAGAGTCGCAACATGTGAAATTCTTGCTTTCTGAAGCCCCAAGTAACAGAAAACCGCACAAAATCCTTCAAATTATGGTGTTAATTTCCTACATTTTCTGGAAAACCAAACATTTGGGAGAGAAGAGAGAGAGAGAGAGAGAGAGAGAGATCTGACCGCAGTACCAATGGCCGCAAGGGGCTCGGCAGGGGACGATGAAGGCGCCGAAGCAGATGGGACAGCAGTCATCGACTGGAGGACTGTCAATTCGTCTCTTTCTCTCTCCAACATCTCTCTTTCTCTCACCAGACTCCTCATCCTCCTCCATCTCCGTCTCCAACTTTCTCTCACTAGCTTGGTCTAATTCGGTAATTCTCTCTGTAGCTGAATCGGAACTCCCCTTCGTCTCATCTTTATCTTCGTTATCAGTGAAGAAGAGATTATCGGTAGGGTTTCGATTTCGTTTCTTCCACAAGAAGCTCAGCCGATTCAAGAATTTCATCTCTCTCTCTGTCTCTCTCTCTCTCTCTTCTCTTGTAGCAAAGGGAGGAGGGCCTGTCGTTGTTGCAGTGTAACGATCAGACTGGTTTTGGAGTTAAATGCCGACTTTATGAACCAGAAAAGCGGTGACTGCAAAGGGAGGGGCAGTCATAAATTTGTTTTTAAAATAATAATCACTTCACTTTGGTTGTTTTTAATTTTCTAAAAATATTTTTAGAAAATTTTATTTTCTTTGTTTTCGTTTTTTTATTTTTATTTTTATTAATTTTTTTTAATATTTTAAAAAATTTTAAACACGTTTATAATTTTTGTAAAAAAAATCTTTTAAAAATTCACTAAATATCAAAATATAAAAAAAATACGAGAATTCAATATATTTTCGTATTTTTATATGTTTATCAAATTTTTAAAATATTTTTTCATAATTTTTTTATTTTTTAGATATATTTAAATAAAATGCATCTAATTTTTTTTAAAATGCTTAAATTTTTTTAAATATTCACTAAAAATAAAAATAAAAATACGAAAGACAAAAACTCAATTTTCAAAAAATTTAATCTAAAAAATTCAACCCAAACACACAATAATATTAATATTAATAAATTACACCCACTTCCTCTAATATTTCTTTAAAAATATATATATATACAGTTCTATCAATTTTTTTAATAAAATTAAATTGTTAAAAATTAATAAACGCTAAAATAAATAAAATTAAATATAAATTTTAATAAACAATAAATAACATCATTTGTTTATTTATATAATATAACTAACAAATTATTAATAAAAATTACACAACAATGATATCAAACAAAAATTTCAAAATTCATACCCAAAGGCAAAGCAAATTCCTCAAATACAAGTTGATAATTTAAACATAATTATATTAATTTTTCTTAAAAATTTAATTTATATAATATTTAATTCTATTTTTATCAACAATTTATTAATCGTATCGATAAAAAAATATCATATATTTTACACTAAAATGTATATTTTTTTCCTTCTTTATCCTTGTTTTTTAACACCATCTACATCAATTCTAGCTCCTATAACTTTGCTAAAGGGATCAGTATGATTATTCTAAAACTGTGACACTAACTGTATTTTGTTTCAGAAGGGTTTGTTTCGGTCACATTTGTCACATTAAAATCAATTTGTTTCAAAATGATCAAATGCATTCGTCCTGCCAAAAAAAGTGGGAAAATAAAATAAAATAAAATTTAATTTAATTTGCCACCCACTAGCTTTGATATACACTGTACACATCAAAATGTATCCTCCTATTACATTCGATGGAACAAGAACCTTGCTCCAACAACCTAAAATGCATTGACAAACAACATCAAACATGAAATGCTTGAGATGATAATTTACCTACCCAATAAAACTATTTCTTGGTTTTTCATTGCGCTGACCAGTAAGGTAGCACTCTTCCTCCTGCATTCCGTTCCACGTTCAGATCTGACACGTTATTTTCAATGTCAAAGTCAGTGTCATCAAAATCTAGATCAACGTTAGCAGATCCGTTGTAATAATCCGCCTCGCTAAAATCAACAACCTCGACACTTCTGTTTTGCTTTTTCAGTGCCCTTTTCTTTGATCGTCCTGTGCTTTCCATGATGTCATCGCCATCTTTGGAAACCCTAACTGCATCTCTTCTCCGCTTTATTGAATCCAAACTGTCATTACTACCGCTGCTGATTTTCTCCATCTTGTAGTGTTCTTTGATGGTAGCTTCAATGGTTTCCAGAAACCGATCTCCATACTTGCTTAGCTTTACACTAAATTAAACCAATATATTCATTAAAATGTGCCTGCTAAGTAATAATGATAGATAATCTAACCTTAAAACTTACTTTCCAATGCCATGAATCTCGAGAAGTTCTTCCTTAGTTCTGGGAATGCTCACGCTCATCTCGTGCAATGTAGCATTTCTAAGTTGAGAAAGAACAGAAACCGCAACATGTCAGGACATTAGTTTTGTCAGCTACATAAAGGCGGGAAGGGAACAGAAAAATCTGAATGCTGAAACAAACATTCTAATTTGTAACAAGCTGAATTTTTCCAAATTTAGCTCTCTATTTGTTTGTTTGGACAAAAATATTTTACAATAAATGTTTTCTGCATTTTCCAGCATTTGGTACAACAAAAAATGGAAGTAAACAAAAAAAATTTGTGGTCAATGCAAAACAAGCTTTTTTTGGAAAAAAATTGTTTTCTATCTTTGCAAGGCTGAAAACATAGAAAATGTTTTCCAGACTAAAATCTTACCAATTCCACCACCACTAGCAGATAAGTTCTAAAGTTGCAACCAAACATAGGAAATCATTTTCCGTGGAAAACATTTTCTTGCCAAAACAAATGGAGCAGAGATGCTTGTCAAAAAATATTTAAAAGCAACAGTCAGAAGTGAAGGATATCATAACCAACAGCAACAACAACAAATGATGGAATGAGACCTCACCCAAATATGTGGTGCGCCAAGACCCCTTCCCCACCTTCTTTAATAAGAATAGTACGAAGCAGTCGCAGAGCAGCATACAGTTTGGCTGATAGATTCTGTATACATGAAAACAGTTTATCACAACAGCTAGAAAATTAATGAAGCATAGTGGACAGAGAAAGAGACCGATAAGGACTCAAACATACCACGTCAACTCCATGTTGAGGTTCGGAAGGACTTTGCTTTCCAGGTCTTAGTAAGCCCTTTGCTGGAGTTGCTTCGGATTTGCTCAATTTACATGCATTAGCAGAAGGGAATCTGCAAAGAACACCAAAACATCAGAATCAGCATGCATTTGCAAGTGTCGGTAAAGCCAAAAAGGCAGACATCTGCGACTACTGCGATTTGCACTTCATATTATTTATTGATGTAATAACTCCGGCAAATGTCAATTGAGTCAGCCAACATAAAGCTAAGCTTCAATTATATTATTTAACAACCATACATGTTAAGTCACCAATTGTTTCAAAAGCTTAAGTTGTTACGAAATGGATCTAACAATGTATATATATATTTTTATAAATAAACAATTTATTGAAAGTAGCATCAAGATGATGCAAAAGAATACAAAAAGAGCCCCAAAAAAAGGGGAGCCGCCACCCCTAACCAATCAGGTCATCCAAATACTCGATAAAAACTAACACATATGGATCCACCCTCCCCATAACCCAACCATACAGGACTACTACCAACCTATTCTCTAACCACAAAGCAAGATGAGGCACCCCTGAAAAATACACCGATTCCGCTCGAACCATCCGATGGCACTTCCCAACACACTCCCCCCCCCCCCAATCCCAGCTCCAAAGAACCTCAAACACCCCTCTTTGTTGAACCCATGACACACCAAAAATAGAAAAAAAAGAAAGCATCCACAAACGATTAGGACAACGAATGAGCAAGTGATCCATAGATTCCGCATCGCCACAGCACATACGATGCCAATTCACGAGAATATGACGGTCCAAATCAAATTATCAAATGTTAGAATCCTATTTAGGATCCAATAATGTATATCAAGCTATTCAAAAATACAAGCGGTCATTAAATTTTTAAGAAATTACAATAATTTGTAGAGTCTAATAAATTCATAGATAACTTGAGCAGAAAGTTAAGTCAGCATGAATGAAAGAACCTCGCATAGGGTCCATGTTAAATGTGACAAGAACTTAACAAGCAAACTATGATAACATGGGTTGTCAACAAAAAAGAGATGTGTACGTTAATACTGAGACGAGTTAAAGCATCACAAACACCCAATCCTTATCTTCTATAGCAACTTTGTCTCCTTTTTTTTTTCTTTTTTTTATAAAAAAAAAAAAAAAAAAAAAAAAAAAAAAAAAAAAATTGTTGTTTTGGGAACTAGCTATTTTAATTGGGTTTTTTAACTTTTTACAAAAAGACGTGCAGAAAAATAGAGAGAAGAGTTGACTTTTTGGTACTGACTTTTTGGCTATTTTAGCATGTTCCCAAACTTGAGTCTTTAGATTCCACAGTAGATGTTTGCAAGCTAGACCCAAATAAGACATTGATAGAAGAAACTAGTTTACATGACAAATCTGCCACAGGCTAGCATAGGCATCAGTATACCTCCTATACTCAAACCATAATTAAATTTAAGACAGTTGACCAAATAATGGATTGTTTGGAAAGACAATCAAGCTACATTTAAGCCCGTTAGTTGTGGAAGGCCAGGGCTCAATGCAAATGGTTTTGAAGCTACAACCGGCAGCCACAAATGGAGCTCTAAACAGAGGGCTACATACAAAAAAATCTTAAGAATTCACATATGTACACAACTATACACATGTATGTAAAGTGCCTTCCGGAAAATGAAGTCCATCTGACATCAAATAATTAACATGCTGTATCTGACATAACAGTAAGGAAATATCTTTAATAAATCACAACTTAAAATTCATCAAAACATGAATTCAAGGAGTTAAATCACTACTTTCAGCAAAATAATGACAATGCTGACAAAAATTTAAAAAATATAAATAAATAAATCAGAGTGAAGGCTAAACCTTAATGTTATTTTCTGAACACCAACGCAGAGGTTGTAAGCCTTGGATTCATTAACCTGAAGATAAAAAATTCTAATGACAACTGCAGTTCTCAGATATCTACTAACCAAGAAAAAAAGAAGGGGAAAGAAGATCAAATATTTGTTGCTTTCAATAGCAATTATTTAACATGAAAGGTCAATTATAAAAAGAATTAAAACCATAACATGCGTTTACCTTTAATATAGATGATACAGATCCATAAAAATCACTTTTCTTTACATCCTCCACAAGAAAATCCTCAACAACAAGATGGTGCAATATACGCGAGGCTTCACCTTTGGCTAGATGTTTTCCAGCTCCATGCAGCTTCAATGTTTCATGTTTGTGTTTCTTGACCTAGGTATAGAGTAATGGCAAAATCTGATACGGTTAACTAAACACAAGGGTGAAAAAAATAATAAATAAATAAACCCAAAAAAAAAGAAAAACAAAGAAAATACTTCTTAAGTAATAGAACTTACAAATTGGCTTAAGGAGCCCCTGTAGACTTCCACAATATGAGATGATGAGAACTGTTGCCGTGTTAACTTCACGACTTCAACCTAAGCATTATACAAAAGGCAAAGAACTGTCACACAAAACCATCCAAGGGCTAAGATATATTAATAACTGCTTCTTCAATATCTAGCAGGAAAATTAAAAATTAAAAAAAAAAGAATTGACCAAAGAAAATAATATAATTCCGAACCAATTGCTTTGCAGTCTCAGTGACATCCTTCTCAATAAAGCTTTTGTTCTTGGAACAATTGTCACATGTTCTTTTGCAGTGGGAAGAATTAAATTTTTCACCAAAATGAATAAGTTGTAGCAGACGTCGACAATCAACATCATTTTCACAGTAACTGACCTGAGAAGAGTTCAGTTGAACAAATTAAAATAATCAACTAGGTTGACATCAACAAAATAAAGGCTTTTGACTAGTACCATTCTTCGAATATTTTCAGTATTTGTCTCCCGTAACCTTCCTGAATTATCCATATTTGTACGCTTATACGCAGATGGCAATGGACTTTGCTCCACGGCTCCTTGAGTAATCATATGCTTGACTCTGATCTGCAGAAAAATGGAAGCAGTGTGGAAATGTAAAGCGGCAAAATAAGGAAGAAAATGATAGAAGCAAAAGGAAAAACTTATTATCTCAATGTTAACCACAGCCAATGTCCAATTGCAGCGTACCGATTTCAAAATTTAGCAAGAATCAATAGAAAGATTGGTTACAACAAAGTAACTTACATAATCACTGTAACTGTAATACAACACACAAGATGAACGCTGACCATCTCTACCAGCACGACCACATTCCTAAATATTGAAGAAAAATCAAAACGATTTTTATTATTACCTACACCATGGTATTTCTCTGTCAAAAGTTATTAACAGAATCAGAAAATAGGAAGACAGCAATGCCCTTTTCATAAATACCTGATGATAGCCTTCAATGGATTTAGGAAGAGAATGATGAATGACAAAGCGAACATCAGGTTTGTTGATACCTGAAATATATATATAAATATAAATATATATGTTACTATACACCCATAATAGCTTATAAAGGTGGTAACAGCTGTAATCAACTATACCCATTCCAAATGCCACAGTTGCACATATGATATTAATCTCATCCTTGCTCCACTGCTTCTGAATAAAAGCACGTTGAGCAGGATCCATACTCCCATGGTAAAAAGCTGCTTTATGTCCGCATTCCTAAAAAATGAATAACTTCTCATAAGCAATCAAAAAAAATTCAAGCATTACACTCTTGCTGAATCCTTAACCTATCATTACTTATATCAATATAAGATCAAGCTTTTACTTAGATATGCAAATCAAAGAAAAGAGAAGAACATAACATGATTTAACGTGAGGTATCTCAAGGTCACTGTGGAGGTTTAGTAATTCATATTTGGTGGAAGAGGAGATGAACATAAGGCTCCTAATGGGAACAGTTCATCAATCTAGTTCCTCGTTACTGAAAAAGGTTGTGATTTCAAGCAAATCTACTGTGTACGACTCTTCCATTCTACTAACAAATGGGAACACATATTGCACTTCAACAAAAGAACCACAGTCTAGAGTTCATTAAAAGATGCCCAGAAAGTATCTTGCATGTTTCCATTGTTCAACTCAACAACCATGCTTACCACTTCAAAGATCCAAAAGGCCTGAAAATTAAAGAAATTCCTGTCCGCTATTACAGATTATCAAGAAAATCTCAATTGACAACCAACTCAAGGACATCAACAGCATAAATGATAGGTAAGGGTCAATTTTGATATACTTAGTAGTCAATTAACTAGACAGGGAAAAAAAAAGTGAGGATAGGAGATTGCCCATGTTATTATATCTTCCAATTGGCAAGCGCATTAGACCATTCCCTCACAGAAAATAATAAAGCTATCATAAGAAAGAATGAACCTGTAACTTTTCAGCAACTTTTTCACAGTCCATTCTTGAGAGACAATAAATGATCCCGCATTCATCAAAATGATTTTCTTTAATGAAATTATCGATGTCTTCCACGCATTTTTTTGTCTTGGGAATAACAGAATACCTGCGAAGTTCAAAAAGGAGGTCAATTCAACTTTCAGCAATGACACATCTTCAATTCAACCCTTACCATAGATTTGGCCGGTTGAAACTTTGCCGAAAAACAATGCAGTTGACAAGACCAAGAGCCTGCACTACATCTTCTTTGACACTAGCAGTGGCAGTCGCAGTCAAAGCCAAAACTGGTGTATTTGGAAACTTCCTTTTCAAGAGACCAAGACCCTGGACAAATATAGCAAATAGTTAACATCAACTTAAAGATACACTATCTAATATCTGAAGTAAATAGTTAAAAAGCCACAACCTGGTAGTCTGGTCTAAAATCATGTCCCCATTGGCTTACACAATGAGCTTCATCAATAACAATCCGAGCAAGAGATTCACGAGCATGTAGGCTCTCCAAGTGTCGCAGCAGAACATCACTTCTGCACTCAGACAGAAGGTCGTCAGAATTTAGAAGATTTAGTACTTACACACAAATGTTTAAATACTATCTAGTCTTTAACAATTGTTTGTACTTGTTTAAAGCACAGTTGTGTGCATGCATTCCACATTCACCTACAGTTATACCTCAAAGAAATGATAATTAATTTTGGTTTTCAAATACCTGTTACATGAGATAAAGTTGGATGATCATACTAATAACAAATCTAAAAAGTTTATTGTAGCTGCTCAATTACAGAGCATGGTTGGCAAATTTAATAGAACTGCTAAAAGAACTGAGCTGCTCCCAAACAACTTGGGCTTCGCTCATTAATGAAATTGTTCAAGCTCATTGACCCATTAAACAAGCCTCATAAAAGCTTAATACATGGTTGGCAAATTTAATAGAACTGACAAAAGAACTGAGCTGCTCCCAAACACAACTTGGGCTTCGCTCATTGTAGACACAAATTTTAAAACATGAAACACATTTCAAAATTTTATGTTACAAATGTCCACTGCTTAGTTTTTTGGACTAAGCAGTGTTAATTATTTGAATAGCAAGTTCCTATTTTCGATCTGTATTTTAGATCGTTAATTACAGATTTTATATAAATGAAACCTCCGATTAATGAAGAACAAAATAAATAACATAAGACAATTTAAGAAAAATAAATATTTTATTGAAATTTTTATAGGTTTTGAACCCTCGAATACAAAGTACAATTCTTGGGTTTGGAACCCTTTATCTATTCATCCCCATTTTGTGTTTGTAGCGTAGTTTCTTGAGTTCTCTAGGCTTCTTGTCTTCTAGCTCTTGATTTCTTTCTCTCTCTCTCTCTCTCTGATATTCTCACTTTTGATTTTCTGATCCCCCATCTTGTGTGATGGTCCTCATATTTATAGAGGGCCATCTAGGTCATAAGAATGCCTCATCCCCAATTTGAATTTCAAATTGAATGATAGCGCTATTTGAATTTTGAATGATAGCGCTATATAATTAATCGTATATCTAATTAACCAGATTGATCTTTGAGGTTTCATCCTGTGTGGTGTCCTTACTGTAGGCTCTACAGGTGCCATTTTTCGTAGGCTCCACGTGTCACTTGAGCATCTTGAATAACGTCGTTGAGATACAACATCGTTTTATTTATGCAATTCAACGGATCATATTGATCTTTTTAGGAAGTGATTACCTACAACCTTCCTATCATAGGCTCTATACGTGTCATTGACTGTATTTGAAATTTAAACATAAATATGGTTGAAATTTATGTGCCAACAAATGCCCCCTCGTGACTTACACAAGTGAATTTTCTTAATTGTGCGAGTCACGACAAATTGACACTTTTATCTAGATCCTCTTTAGGTCTTGGATGGGATTATTTCTTGGCCTTAGTCCCTTTCTGCAACTTTTTAGGCTCTGTATTTTTTTTAAAAAAAAATGGGTTGATTGCTCCTTATAGTCCATGGGCCTTTTATTATTTTTTGTTGCATGGGCCCCTTTTTTATGGACTTCGGCCTTTTCATGGGCCTTTTTTTTTTTGGTATGGGTCTCTTTTCAGGGACTTTTTTTTTCATACGGGTCATGGGTAAGGTCTAAAGATTTAATTGGACCTTTCCTTTTGTAGGCCTCCAACTTGCCACCATTTTTTTTACAACAGAATTTTTTCTAGGCCATCATGGATTTTTCTAGACCATCATAGACCTTTTCTTTTCTAGGCCACCATTTTTTAATTAGGCTTTTGCTTTTGTGGGCCTCCAACTTGCCACCATTTTTTTTACAGCATATTTTTTTCTAGGCCATCATGGATTTTTTTAGACCATCATGGACCTTTCCTTTTCTAGGTCACCATTTTTTAATTCGGCCTTTTCTTTTGTGGGCCTCCAACTTGCCACTATTTTTTTACAACAAATTTTGTCCTAGGCCATCACGGATTTTTCTAGGCCATCATGGACCTTTCCTTTTCTAGGCCACCATTTTTTATTGGGCCTTTTCTTTTGTGGGCCTCCAGCTTGCCACTTATTTTTTAGGATCAGATTTTTTTCCAGCAAATATATATATATATATATATTAGGAGTTTGTCTTAATGGTATAGGATGGATTTGCATTGGTAAAATTTCTAATCCTACACAAACTCTTGCTTCTTTGGAGTGTTTCAAATCATACCTAAACTCTTGCTTCTTTGAAGTATTTTAGGGGACCACTACCTCCCTTCTTAAACAAGAATTTTTTGCTTTATATAACACCTATCCATGCAAGTGGACAATAGATATTTTTTCTCCTGCAACTTTGTTCTCCCAGCAGAATTTTTTGTTTCCAACAATTTTCCAGCAGCCTCTTTTTTTCCTTCTACAAATTGTGTAGTGCATATTAGGTCTTCATCCTTCCAACTTATTTCCAACAGAAGTTGTCTGGACATTGTCTTTCTTCTTTTCCCAGCAGAAGCTGTTCTCCTTACACTTTAAAGAAGGCACAAAAGAATTCCTTCAAATTCCTTTTAATCAGGTATGCTTCCCTTATGCTTTCATCATAATATGAACCTATCTGTTGCTTTCTTTTCACCTTTTTTTTGTTTGGGGGGGGGGGGGGGGGGGGTTGCTGCCAGTCATGAAACCAAACGGACTTTTTTATATGATGGCAAAAAACTGTCACCCTCTTTGTTTAAAACAAAGACAGCCCATTTTGCTAGACCATAAACCCAAATAGTCTAACAAACAAAGACCCTTCTTGAAATCGAGACAACCATGTAAAAAAAAAAATAACTATAGCCCCCTGCCCCATTTTTTAAGTCTGTCTGTCACAGTAAAAATCTGTTTACTGCCCTGTTTGTTTAAAACAAAGACAGCCCATTTTGCTAGACCATAAATCCAAATAGTCTAACAAACAAAGACCCTTCTAGAAATAGAGACAACCATGTAAAAAAAACTGCAGTCCCTTTTTAGCTGCTGCCCCATTTTTAAGTCTGTCTGTCACAGTAAAGATCTGTTTACTGCCTTATATATATATTTCTTTTTTGAAGTCCTGCAAGCATTTTTGTTGCTAGATCATGAGCCCAAGTAACGTCCTTGTAAACATGAGCAAAGAGCTTTTTTGTTTAAAAAAGAAACATGCTACTAATAAAGTCTCGGGCCCTGTTTAGAAGCTACAGTTTTTTTATTTTTATTTTTTTAAACAACCATACCAACTTCATGGATTCATAAATTTTGCATGCAGTAGCGTCCCTTGGCCTTACAGGACTTCTATCTGCATTTTTTAAGGCATAAAATTTATTTTCTTCAAGAGAGAACAAGTTCTCTTATTGGCAATCAAGTTGTTCACCAAGGATACAATATGTCTTTTATCCATAGCACCTTCTTCTTCTTTTTTTTTTTTTTCCTCTCTTCTCTGCTGCTGCTGCTACTATGTTTTTTGCTAACCATGAATCCAAACAGAAGCTTTTCTTGTTTTTTTATGATGGCAGGAAAAAAAATCTAATATACCCTTGATATACCATTTTTTTTGTAATAGCATGTATTTATTTATTTATTTAGCAGATTTTTGCTAAACCCAAATATGAACAAGAACAGTCTTTTTTTTAATTTTTTACAACAGCAACCTGTTCATTGCTTTTTTTTTTTCTTTTTTTTTTCAGCAACCTGTAAACAAAGTCTTTGCGATATGACTAAGGAACCTGATGCTTGTATCCTTGAACAAATGAGGAACAGTGGATATTAATTAATGACAAACAAGATCCAAGTTACACAAGAGTCTGCTTTCAGTTTGCTTTCCCTTTGACTTCTTTGGCTGAACCCTTACAAATTTTCAACCCCTTGCTTAATTTTTTTTTTTTTTTTTTTTTGAAATCTAATCTAATCAAAGCATGCCCCCTCGTGATTCGTGTAAGTGAATTTTAACTCTACGAATCACGACAACGAAGCATTTTTATTTTTTTATTTTTGGCAATTATTTAATGCATTTTTACCTCTTTCCCAGGCGACACGCAAGGCGTCAGAGTTTGTTTGTAGGTATCATTGCCCCTTCAGCCTAATGGCAATGAGTATCTTGACTCCTTGGCAGTGATTGTGTCCGTTCACCCCAATGGCTTTAATTCTTGGCAGTGATTGTGTACCTTCACCCCAATGGCTTGAATCCTTGGCAATAATTGTGTCCCTTCACCTTAATGGCTTGAATCCTTGGCAGTAATTGTGTCCCTTCACCCCAATGGCTTGCATCCTTGGCAGTGATTGTGTACTTTCACCCCAATGGCTTGAATCCTTGGCAGTGATTGTGTCCTTTCACCCCAAGGGCTTGAATCCTTGGCAGTGATTGTATTCTTCACCCCAATTGACTTAAATCCTTGGCAGTGGATGTGTCCTTCACCCCAATGGCTTGAATCGTTGGCAGTGATTGTGTCCTTCACCCCAACGGCTTGAATCTTTGACAGTGATTGTGTCCTTCACCCTAACGGCTTGATTCCTTGGTAGTGATTGTGTCCGTCACCCCAACGACCTGAATCCTTAGTAGTGATTGTGTCCTTCACCCCAACGGCTTGAATCCTTCGCAGTGATTGTGTCCGTCACCCCAACGGCTTGATTCCTTGGCAATGAATGTGGCCATCACCCCAACGGTTTGATTCCTTGGCAAGGGACTTTCGTCAATTTCTTTATCTTATGACATTATTATTGTATATTTGCCTTCACTGACCTTTTTTTTTTATTATTTTTTTAAGGCAGCATGGAAAAAACACTTGAATATCTTCGACGTGACGAAAGGGATGTATTGGATAAATCTGGTCCGAAAATAATTTGGCACAAACCTATCACCGCTTTATTGTCACCCACCAAATTGGATCCTTACATCCCTTTACATACGGCTTCCGAAGACTTGGTCAATACAGGAATTCAAAACTGCTGGGAGATTCTCGAGAAAGGGCACTCCAAATCAATCAGTTCAGTCCTCGTCTCAATCCTCCGCCCATTTTCTAAAGACCTTGACTGTTCTGAATTTAATATTCTTTTGAAGAGAATGAAACATGAAAAATTGAAGTGGGATAATTCTTTTAATGTCCGCGGCATCTCTACCCATTTGCAATTCCCTATATGGATTTTTTAGTTAAATGACGTTCTTTCCACATTTGCCCCTATTTTGAAGAAGTGTGGGATTTATGCCGCAATCTATGTATCCCAGTTTGCTTATGCTAGGAATGTCGCTTTGCTCAAAGGATTCTTAGAGCGGTGGTCACCCGACACCAACACTTTCTACACCATGTACGGCGAACTTGGGATCTCTTTATAAGACCTTCATTGTATTAGGGGCCTCCCCATCTGTGGCGAGTTTTATGAAGAGTTCACCCCCTCCAACGACGTTTTATATTCGTCCCAGACATCCAAGGCGTTTCGTGGACTTTTCAACATTTACGCCAGCTCTTTTCAATCCAAGAAGTTTAACCATTGGACTTTCACATTTATTGACGAATCCCCAACTTCGATTAGTGGTTTTCGACGAAAAGACAATATCCCTAATGATGTGTATCTTTCCGATTTTTTTGGCGAGTTGGCTTAGTGGATTTGTCTTCCCTCACTCTTCCACTTTCATCTTCTGTTAAGGACTCTTGTATCGCCACTCGCAATGATGGTATTTGAACCTCAAGTGGTAACACTGCTTCTCCTCCAAAAACCAACGAATAAGGGGTTGCTTGAGTAGGAGTTCTGTGCGAAGTTCGATAAGCCCACAAAACTTCTTGTAACTTTTTGTGCCAAGTTCTTTTGTTCTTATCCATCATCTTCTTGAGAATTTTGCACAATGTCTTGTTGAAAGCTTCTGTCAAACCATTGGCAGGTGCATGATATCTTGATGAATAGTTGTTTTTGATTTTGTACTTGGCAAATAACGTGTTTAAAGCATCACTCCTGAACGGCTGTCCATTATCCATGATGACACTTTCTAGAATCCTGAACTTGTAAATGATATGGGTTCAGATGAACTCGGAGACAACTGTGCTTTTTATATCCTTTAAAGCCACGGCCTCTGCCCATTTTGAGAAATAGTCAGTATCAGCTAGGATGTATCAATATCCTGTTGAAGATGGAGGTACAAAAAGACCAATAATGTCCATACCCCATGCTACAAATGGCCAAGAACAAGTTGTTAAATGTAAAGGCTCTGGGGGTTAGTGAAGAAAGTCCCCATGGAATTGATAGACTTGGCATCTTTGAGCATAATCTATGCAATCTGCAATCATAGTCGGCCAATAGTATCCCAACCGTTTTAGCTGCATATGCAATTTAAGACCACTTTGGTGTGCCCCACATACACCCGCATGTAATTCTGGCATTACCTCTTGAATACGCTCCTTGGCTATACACCATATGTACATTCCATCCAAAGACCTTTTGTATAACTCATCTTTCCACAAGACGAATTTGGTAGCCCTACGTTTCACTTCAATTCTTTTTACTTTATCTTCAGGTAGCCTACCATGTTGAAGGTAAGCTATGAATGGTTCCCGCCAATCCTCCTCACTTTCTCCTTTCGTGGTGACGACTAAGATTAGAACCAAGTCAGAAACTTCTTTAAAAGGTTGTAACACCCTTCTTTCACCTACTGTAATAATAATTGTTTTGCTATCTGGTAAGGTGAGTGATGCAGCCAAACTTGCTAGTGAATCAGCTCGAGCATTTGTTCTTCTCTTCACATGGAAAGTATGTGTTTTGCTGAATTGCGAAAGCAATTGATCAGCCCTTTCATGATACGGGATGAGACTTGTTTTCTGAACAATGTATTCTCCACAGAGTTGCTTTACCACTAGTTCTGGATCTTCATAAATTGAGAGTTCTTTAATAGGAATTTGTAATGCCAATTCTAATCCAGCAATTACAGCTTCATATTCTGCCTCATTATTGGAGCATCTTTCACTTAAGGCGAAAGAGTGGGTGATTATAACATTGTCTGGAATCACAAATACAATTTCAATTCGAGCTTTATTGTTTTTAGGATTTTCTTGCTTTTTGCCATCTGGACTCCTTGAAGCTCCATCGAAATACATCTCCCATCCTTTCTGGATTTCTACTTGCATAACCTCTTCATCTGGTAAATCAGTTACTAGAGGTGAGTCATCAAGTATAGGATGTGCTGCCAAAAAATCTGCTAGAGCCTGCCCCTTTACAGCTCTTTGGGAAACATATTCAATTGCGAATTGTTGGAGAATTATAGCCCACTTTGCAATTTTCCCTGAAAGTATATATTTCAAGGGGTCTGCTCTTGATATCAACTCGACTTCGTGTTCCAAGACAAAGTGCTTTAGTTTTTGCAAAGCGAACACTAAAGCAAGACATGCCTTTTCGATAGGAGAATAATTGAATTCTGCTCAAACCAGATTACGACTCAAGTAATACAAGGCATTTTCTTTCCC
The DNA here is from genome assembly GCF_055761805.1 of Camellia sinensis. Lineage (NCBI taxonomy): Eukaryota > Viridiplantae > Streptophyta > Magnoliopsida > Ericales > Theaceae > Camellia > Camellia sinensis. The sequence goes on from NC_138962.1 coordinate 54,764,129, forward strand.
ATGCTCATTGTGTTGTGCCAACAGTGCCCTTAACGAACCATCCAGGGCTGTTATGTACAACAAGAGTGATTTCCCTTTTATTGGGCTCATGAGTACTGGAGGCTTCAAAAGTGTTAAAAATCAATGTATTATTGATTGATTGTTCTTGATTGATATTTTGTATTACAAATCAGAGTGGCATTATATAGGAGAGGGTTTGGGTAGTAGGTGAGGAGTAGTGGAGTGTAGTAGGTGAGTGTGAGTAGTGGAGTGTAGTAGGTGAGTGTGAATGGTAAAGGGTTTGGGTAGTAGGTGAGGAGTAGTGGAGTGTAGTAGGTGAGTGTGAGTAGTGGAGTGTAGTAGGTGAGTGTGAATGGTAAATTCTAACAGCCCCCCGCAAACTCAAGGAGGATAGAAACTAACCAACTTGAGTTTGAAAAGAGGAACAAAACAAGAAAATACATAAAAATAAAAATAAAGATAGGAGACACTGTATGGTCGTGTCAGACCGTTGGTGAAGACACTGAAAGGTGGTGCCATAACGTGGTAGAGGACACTGAATGGTGGTGTCATAACGTTGTAGAGGACACTGTATGGTGGTGTCATAACCATGTAGAGGACACTGGATGGTGGTGTCATAACGGTGTAGAGGACACTGGATGGCGGTGTCAGACCGATGTAGAAGACAGTTTATGGGGTCATGTCGGACCGTTGGAGAAGACAGTTTATGGGGTCATGTCGGACCGTTGTAGAAGACAGTTTATGGAGTCTTGTCGGACCCTTGTAGAAACTAACCGGAATCAATGTCGGGACAGTTTACAGAGTCTTGTCGGACCCTTGTAGAAACTAACCGGAATCTATGTCGGGACAGTTTACAGAGTCTTGTCGGACCCATAAAGGAGCTAACCGTAATCAATGTCGGGACAGTTTACAGAGTCTTGTCGGACCCATAAAAAAAATCGCATCCTCAAAAGGTGCGCCCAATTTTTCAAAATGCGTGCCATCAAAAGGCGTGCCCACTTTATCAAAAGATGTGCCATGAAAAGGCGTGCCAGTTTGTCGGGCGTCAAGAGGCGCGCGATGCGCGTGGCTGCCTTGGCTATATAACCAAGACGAAGGCAGAGGCTGAGACAGAGAAAAACTTGAGAGCGATAGTCTGAGAGAGATTTCTGAGAGAGATTCTGTAACACTCTGTTTTATGAGAAAGAGTTCTGAGAGAGATACTGTGTGACACTCTGTTGCCTAGAAAATGGCTTCATCGTCTTCCCGCGGGCTGCTCACCCTCTTTCCCGACCTCAACGAGTCAACAAGAGAGAGAACTGGTGCGGTGGCACTGGAACCTCAACCAAGCGCCCCGGAGTTTACTCCGTTGAACTTTCCGATGCGGTCTGTGGAGCAAAGAATGGCAGTGCAGTCGGATGTGGAGGCCAATCAGTATACTTTGAAGGCATGTGTGGAAAGCATGACGGCGGTCACAAACTTGTCGAACCGGCTGCAGAGTAGGACAAATGAGGTACAGCATTTAAACTCCCAGCTGGCTCTGCTCCAACGCATGTATAAGGATGCGCGAGCAGAGATAAGCGTGCTAAGGGCAGAAAATAAGGAGCTGAAGCGGAAGGCCACCGTGATGTTCCGATTTGGAGGGCCGCCATATGCTGCAGTGGAAGAGTATGGGGGAGTGAACGTGTTCGGCGGCGTGAAAAACACGGAGGCAACACCGTCAAGGGCCGGCCAGGACGGAGGCAAGAAGAAGAGACCTGCAGCAGAGTAGAGAAGAAAAATCCCACTGTGGGTGTGGGTGTGTTTGTTGGTATTTTTTTTTTTTTTTTTTTTTTTTTTTTTTTTGTGGGGTAAAATTGTGATCGGGGTTGATCCCTAATATAAATAAAACAAAGTGTTGTGCAAATCTATAATTTTTTTTTTTTTTTGTTTTTTTTTGTTTTTTTTTTTTTTTAAGAAAAAAAAAATGTAATGAAAAATTATTTGAAAAAGGCTGGCTCACTGTGCGTGGAAAAGTGTTGAAAAGAAATAAAGAAAAGAGGGAAGTGAGTTGGTGGACTAAGCACTGAGAGAAAAAAAAAATGAGAACAACGCTGGTGGAGGAATATAATATAAAAATATATATATATATATATATATAAAATAAAGAAAGGTGGGGGGAGACAAGCCCATGTGAGGCAATTGAGAATTATTATTATGTTATGGCTGGCTCACTGTGTGTTGTTGTATAAAAAAATAAAAACAACAAAAACGAAAAAAGGTGGAACTATTAAAAAAAGGTGATAGGTATGTGGGTAGTGGAAAACAGGGGTGTGAAAGGGGCTCACCAACTAAGTGGTGTTTTTAAATAATAAAAGAAAAAAGAAGCACAGGGCTCTTTGGTTCTCTCATCAAGCATCAGTATTGCCCTCCGAGGTGTTCTGGATTCACTGCGTAAACCTGCAGATTCCAAAATGTTTGTGTTTGGGACCAAAGCTCTGGAACAGTTTGTGGACGTTTGATTGAGTGGCCACAGTATTGCAATCATATCTTACAAATATCTCATCTGCGTGGTACTCATTCTGAGCTTGTTGCATTCATTGAACGGGCACTTTCCAGGATTTCAGCAGGTCATGCAGAGTCAGATGGAGCACACGGTGAGATATGGGTGAAGGCGAAGATGCCGGCGGCGGAGAACGTGAACAAGTTGAAGATGAGTTTGATGAAGGGCTCTGATGAAACCACAGAGAGAGAGAATTGTATGTGTGCTGTCTGTGGTTTGTGCACTCAGCAGGTTGAAGAAAGGAAATTTAAAGGTATGTGTAGAAAAAATTTAGCAGACTAGGTGGAGGTCCGGCGGGCAGCTAAGGTGAGGTTGCCGCCCGCCGGGAAAGCGAAAATATCAGGTTCTAAACCTGCTCTGATACCATGTTAAAAATCAATGTATTATTGATTGATTGTTCTTGATTGATATTTTGTATTACAAATCAGAGTGGCATTATATAGGAGAGGGTTTGGGTAGTAGGTGAGGAGTAGTGGAGTGTAGTAGGTGAGTGTGAGTAGTGGAGTGTAGTAGGTGAGTGTGAATGGTAAATTCTAACAAAAAGATATTCCTTAATACTATTAAAAGCATTTTGGCACTGTTGATTCCATTCAAATGGAACACCCTTTTTCATCAATCTTGAGAATGGCAAGCATCGACTAGCCAAGTTAGGAATAAATCTTCTGATATAGGCCAATCTCCCTTGTAGCCCCTTCAATTCCCTTAAATTTCGCAGAGGAGGCATTTTAGCTATGGCTTCAATCTTGGTAGGTTCAATTTCGATCCCTTTGTTTCGAACCACAAACCCTAAAAAATTTCCTGAGGAAACTCCAAATGCACATTTTAGTGGGTTCATCTTGAGTTTGTATCTCCTCAAACGTTCGAAGATTCTTCTCAAATCTTCCACATGGTTTTCCTTTTCCTTTGTCTTGACGACAAGATCATCAACATAGCATTCAATGGTATCATGGAGCATATTATCGAAAATTACAGTCATCGCCCTTTGATACATGGCCCCAACATTTTTCAAACCAAAGGGCATTACCTTATAGCAAAAGACTCCTCTCGAAGTCCTGAATGTAGTCATTTCCTCGTCTTCTGGTGCCATTCAGATTTGATTATATCCTGAGTATCCATCCATAAAAAACAAAGTTTCATACCCAATAGTTGCATCTACAAAAAGTTCAGTGATAGGCAAGGGAAAGTCATCTTTAGGACAAGCCTCATTGAGACCACGAAAATCAATGCAAACCCTGATTTGACCATTCTTTTTCTTGACTGGCACTATGCTTGCTAGCCAGGTTAGATATTTGACTTCCCTGATAAATCTTGCATTGATAAGCTTGTTGACTTCAGCTTCAATTTGGGTTGTAAGCTCTGGTCGAGTTTGCCTCTGAGGCTGTTTACCTGGCCATTTCTCAGGGTGAATTGCTAACTTATAGACTGCAATCTCTAGATTAAAACCAAGCATCTCACTGTAGTTCCATGCGAATATATCGCGATACTCCCTTAAGAAGGAAATATATTGCTGAGCTTCTTCTTCCTTTAAAGTCGCACTAACGAAGGTTGGTTTGTTTTCTCCTTCATCACCCAGATTTACCTCACGAAGGTCATCCACAGTAGCTTGGCCTCCAGCTTCAAATTCTGTTGGTGCAAGTTGAGCTTCATCTTGGTCAACATCTTCCAACACATCTTGAGTGATAGTCATGTTTATTGGAAATCTTTCCTCATCCCCCGATAGCCTAACCCTTCTATCCTTGCGGTGATAATATCGCCTTGCTAGATAGCCTGCCTCTGCAAAGGTGTTAATGCAAAGACAAAGGGTGTCATTATTCCTGGTATTTTTTCAGGATCTAAACCAACTTTTACCAACATTTGTATAATTTCTGCACTGAAGGTAGGCTTCTCAAAACTCGAGATGTTTTCTTTTGGCGCTTGTTCAACTTTCACTTTTTGTTCAACATCTCCAAGTGAATAGAATATGATGGGTTTCGACCCTTTTCCTTTAGGAGGGACCACAATCTTGTTATATTTCTCCACATAGGTGCATTTGGTCCTCCTCAATGGGAACGTGAACTCACCCTTGAGATCCAAAATTGGATTTATTGTGGCTAGAGCTTTTGCCTCCAGTTTCCTTTCAGACTGTAGCACATATCAAAAAGTTCTTTTTGTTGAAACTGTAGTAGACTCTAGAGTGTCTTTGACATTCGGAGTATCTTTAGACTTTTTCACATCTCTTCCCTTTCTTTGTGAAGTCTTTGAATAGAAGCGAGCATCAGCATAATAGGCCTCTGCTTTTCCAAATGGATCATTGTCAGCCACAATTGTCCCCTCTTTTTTGGGTGAAGGCAACGGGTACTTGATACATTGGTGATAAATTGATGGTACTGCATAATGATTACGCATCCATGGTCTTCTAAGCAAAGCATTGTAGGAGGTGTCTACATCAATGACCAAAAACTCCGTGCTTTCTTCAATATGCCCAAACTTGGTTCGCAATTCAATCTTCCCCATTGGGCATTATTCATTCTGATTAAATCCTTGAATGACCAAACAACTTGGGCGAATTTGTGAAATTTGAACCCCTAATAAGTTTAAGGCCCTCCGAGGCAGGAGGTTTACCGCAGATCCTCCATCAACCAAAATTTGAGAAATTTTCACATCATGGATAATCCCAGTGATAAACAAAGGCCAATTATGGTATGTCATTTCAGCACACATGTCATTATCATCAAAGGTTACCATAGCCATGCATGTAGTTGTCTTCTCTTGATTTCTACTCTCAATTTCTTTGTGGAAATCCTCTGGCTTGGACAAGGCATATATTAAAGACTTCTGAAGCTCTAGAGACATTTTCAATGCATCATATACGCTCAACAATGCTGGAATTTTCTTTAGATGAGCTAGTACATCATATTTCATTTGCTCTTCCTCCAGCAAAACCTGTGGAACTTCTGACGTTTGAGGGTCCCGAGGATTTCGTAATTTCCTCCGATAAGTCAAGTAAGTCTAGCGTACTTCAGCAATCGCCTTTTCGTTGACCTCAACTTCTTTTGTTCCCTCACTTATTTGGACCATGTTAACTGGTCTAGTTGCAAGGTGATCATCATCATCAGTCATTTCTCCATCTTCCTGGAGCTGCATTCTTCTCCAATTTCTTAGGTATCGGGAGTCACACCTATAAAAGCATTGGGATTCTACAAAACCGTTCTTTATGGCCTCCTAACTAGACACTATGACCCCTTCGAGGGAGCAATACCAATCAAAGGCGATCCCCTCCAAATAAAGGGAGAATTGTTTTAGACAAAGTGCTTGATTCTGAGCTGTTTCCCCACACTGTTTCAAAAAAAGCCTAATATGTTTTTGAGGATTTCCATACCCTTCATATAGGACAAAATTCAAAAGTTCGTATCCTTCAAGAAATGGTGTTTGCTCTACCCATGAAAGGAACAAATCCCTTGGGCGATAAGTGCCCATCTCTCGAAGATCAAGGGTAGTTTCAATTTTCTCCTCAATTGCGCCTTCTATGAAATCATATGATTGAGAAGATGTACCCTCGTCCTCCAAATGTTCTGACATCTCGATTTCTATTGGCCACAGTTTATAAAATGTCCTATAGAATCGATCAGCCATGGTGTCCCAATCTGGGATTGAATTAGGTGGCAGGCTGAAGTACCAATCTGCTGCCCACCCCTCCAAAGAAAGAACAAATTGTCATAGAAGTAATGCTTGCCATTTTACTGTGTTTCAACATCGTGCAAGGAAACGAACCATATGGCGCATTGGACAACCTGTCCCATTATATAAAGGAAAACGAGGTACTGCATATCCTCGTGGGAACTGAACCCATTCGACTCAATTAGGGAAAGGGTGTCCGGAATTTGATTTCTTTCAATAATCAAATTTTGATGGGCTTTAAAACCCTCATCTTTCAAAGAGACTGTTACTTTTGCCTGATGTTCCACTTCCCTTCTAGCTTCAATTTTTGCTTTCTCATCATCACCTGGATTGCGAATGATATGTATTTCTCGCTCTTTAAAGTTTACATCCACAATGATGACATTACAAGGAAAGTCAAAATTGTCACTTGATACACTTTTTCCATCGTATGTCCTGGCTGGGGATGTGTATGGTGAACCATCAGGAGAAAAGTCAAGTTCGCAATCTTCATTAGGATCCTAAACTCAAAATGACTTTGCTCGTTTATTTGAATGTTTCCATACTTCATCATCTGACTTACACCTGTCATTCACCTCATCATCCTTGAAGTGCAGTCGTTTTTTTGCCTTTTTCACAAGCTCAAAGTCGGACCTACACCCAGTGTCTCCTTGTTCTGTTCCCTTTACATATTCTGGAGTGCTTTGATAGTACATTGGTGGTACTGGCGAATATTTTGGAAAAAAGGCTTCTGGTGTGTACTCTGGAGAAGCTGGTGTATACTCTAGAGAGTCAGGTATACAGATAGGAGATGTAATGCAATCTTCTTCCCTAACTTTTGAACCAACTTCACCCTCATCTTCCTCGTCATCACTCAAAACAATGATGGTTAGGCAAGGGGCCAAAGTAAACTTTTCCTTCCTTCTTTTATCAAAGTATGTCTGTAACTACACATATTGAAATTTTGAAGGCAGAAAATCCTCCAATGTGACTGGGACAAGGGGACATTGCTCTAACTGCTCATCAGGGACCAATTTCTGCCCTTTTTCCTTCTTTGGGTTTTTCTTTCCTTTTTTCTTACTTACTTTGGCTTTTTTTTGTTTCCTAGAAACTTTTGGTTTTTTTTTTTGGAAACTTTTGGCCTTAAGTTGTTGAAGCAACCACATTTCTAGCTTTCACAATGGCATTTTGTTTTTTCTTCATGCTTTTTGATTGATAAACAACTCATTCACCTTCATTATCATTGTCGATAGTGATTGGGTTAGCAGATGCTTTCTCTTGAGGAGGGAGCTTGATAATCTTAGAGTCCAAAAGTTCCTGAATTTTATCTTTTAGAAGAAAGCACTATTTTATCGGATGGATAATCAAACGATGGTAGGGGCAATACTTTGGATTGTTCATTTTTCCTACCTCATGTGGTCTTTTCACCTCAAGGAGAGCAATTAACTTTTGCTCCAACAGATCTTCAAATAAGTCCTCAACCAGATCATCCGTGAAAGAATATTTCTTCTCCAACCTCTCTTTCATAGTCACCTTATTAAATTCCTTGGGCTTTTTAGCCCCTACTACAACGGGACCCTTCTTTCTGGTTTCAATTATAGTTGCAGTCGAGGACTTAACCCTTTCAACGACCCTAAGCCTCCTTCGTTTAGCTAGATGCAGCTCCATATCATGAGCTCTAGTGCATAGATCGTTGAATCTTTCAAAAGTTTGAGCAATAGAGAGCTCATGTCGGAAGTTGTTAAGACACATCCGAATTAACTCTAATTACGTAAACTTTTGAGGACAGGCAAATGTCAAAGCTCGCCATCTTGCAATGAAATCTGTAACTGTAACAGACTCATTGTCACGTTGCTTGGTCTCAATCAGTTCTAGTACTCCAACTCGCCTTTGTGTGTTGCAGAACTGTTTAAGAAACTCCTTCACCATGGAATCCCAATTTCGGATTAATCCCTCAGGAAGGTTAACATACCAAGTAAATGCAGAACTTTCAAGTGATTGGACAAATAGCTACAAGCACAGGGCCTCATTCTGGGCTATTAGCCCGCATCTTGAAAGAAAATGAACCACATGTCGTCTTGGATCTCCTGTTCTATCAAACATTTTGAAATCTGGTTGGGAAAAACTAGAAGGGAATGGAACAGCATCTACCCATGCTGGACAAGGTTTTGTAATTATTCGAAAGTTCTCATCATCTTTTTCCTTGACTTTCTTTACCTGTCTCCTCACCATATCATCAATCACGGCCATGAGCATTGGATGCATACCACCACTGGTTAGATCAAAGTAACAAGGACCATTGCCCCCTAGGGCTAGTGTGCTTTGTATGCCTACGGATGTCCCCACAACAAGTTATGCCATTTGTTTGGGTGCACTTCCTATTCCTGTCGTTTGAGCCTGCAACCATTGCATTTGCTCCAACATAGCAGCCATTTCCCGTTCTCTTCTCTCAAGTTGTTCTTGTAGGGCCACCACTTTTTCCTTGAGACCTTGGTCTTGTTGGACCTGCGAATTTTCACCTTCTTTCTCAACCTCAGTCATCATAACTGCAACTTTGTTGACATCTCTCAATTCATTGTTTCCAATATCCGTTGAAACAGACGAGATAGTGTTAATGTAAAATGTAAATTGTAAAATGTAAACTACCACCCACCTACCACCTCCACTACCACTCACTCCACCTACCACCTCCACTACCACCTACACCTACTACCATCTTCTCCTCTATATATATAGGTATTGTAACATTCAATATATCAATCAATAATACATCAATTCTAACAGATAGAATCATCTTGTTCGTACAAAGGATAATCAACCCCCACAACATTACTCATATTTGAAGCATTTGACTGCGACGCTTTGTTTTAAGCCTCACGGGTTATAGACCTTGTTACAGGCCCTTTTCTTATTACCTCCATAGATAGTTCGATCAAGGTAGAAATATTTTCCAAAGGTTGCTTACCCTCTTCCACCTTTGACTTTCCAACAAAGACAGGACTTTCAATTTGTTTTTGGCAGTTCATCTTTCGAGAGAGCCTTTTCAATAGTCCTATAACATTTGTCGCCACTGTTCTTAGTTCCAGTTTCTTGAAGGCTTTATTTCTTCTTCGCCTTTGTCTTTTCGAAACTGGACCATCTGATGATATATCAAGTCGAACCCCTAGGGGCATAGAAGGAACCGTTTGCATTTTTGCAAATTCCTCATGAATTTTCAAAACAATCCCTACATTTTTAGAGCGGACCAATTAATGTTGATTCATATCCCGTTGGGCCAACAAATGTTCCTTATTCGAACCTTATCAGGCCAACAGGTGTTCCTTATTCGAACCCTGTCGAGCCAACAAGTGTTCCTTTAGCTCCTGAGAGTTGACTAAGATTTGATTTGACCGATTTTATGCTCTGAACAGAACTGTCAGTTCGTAGGCCGCAACTGTTTTTTCAACAACAGGGGTTTTTTTTCCCTCAACAGGAGTTTGAGTCATTACCCTCCTCCCAATGGCCATAATGATAGCCATGTTTTCAACAGAGGCCCTCTTTTGGGCAGACTCCACCATTTTAATGAAGTCTTCTACCCTTATGAGTAGTTGGGCCACAACATTTTTTGTTGCGCCTGCTAAAGCTGCAACAAAGGCCATAGTTGCAACCTAATTAGCCTCTTTTGCCTGAATTAGAAAGCTCTTCGTTCGAGCTATAGCCCTCACAGTTGCGTACTGCTTCGACGCTTTCACATAATCTTCAGTAATCTTTCTCAAACTTTCAGCTTTCTGGAGAAGTGTGACTTTCTTTGTCACACCAGTTACCTTTGGGACAGCCAAGAGCTTTCGCTCCGAAACCCCTTGGGCAATTAGGGAAAGAAGTGCATCTTTCCAGGATTTCGTTGCTTCTACCTTTGGGACAGCCAAGAGCATTCGCTCTGGAGCCCCTTAGGTGATGGGTGCTATCTCCACCCTTGGTGATTTCAGAACTACTGAACTGTAGGTTTGTCTCTTGACAGTTGCTTCAGCATTCCTATAACAAAAGAATACGTCAGTAAGTTTCAACTATATATATATATATATATATTTTTGTTCTTCAAAAGATGGGAGGAGAAATAAGTCCCACTGGGCGTGCCAGAATTTGTAGACACAAATTTTAAAACATGAAACACATTTCAAAATTTTATGTTACAAATGTCCACTGTTTAGTTTTTTGGACTAAACAGTGTTAATTATTTGAATAGCAAGTTCTTATTTCTGATCTGTATTTTAGATTGTTAATTACACATTTTATATAAATGAAACCTCCGATTAATGAAGAACAAAATAAATAACATAAGACAATTTAAGAAAAATAAATATTTTATTGAAATTGTTATGGGTTTTGAACTCTCGAATACAAAGTACAATTCTTGGGTTTGGAACCCTTTACCTATTCATTGCCATTCTGCGTTTGTAACGTAATTTCTTGAGTTCTCTAGACTTCTTTTCTTCTAGCTCTTGATTTCTTTCTCTCTCTCTCTCTAATATTCTCACTTTTGATTTTCTGATCCCCCATGGTCCTCATATTTATAGAGGGCCATCTAGGTGATAAGAATGCCTCATCCCCAATTTGAATTTCAAATTGCATGATAGCGCTATTTGAATTTTGAATTTTGAATGATAGCGCTATATGATTAATCGTATATCTGATTAACCAGTTTGATCTTTAAGGTTTCATCTTGTATGGTGTTCTTACTATAGGCTCTACAAGTGCCATTTTTCGTAAGCTCCACGTGTCACTTGAGCATTTTGAATAACGTCGTTGAGATACATCGTTTTATTTATGCACTTCAACGGATCATATTGATCTTTTTAGGAAATGATTACCTATAACCTTCCTATCATAGGCTCTATATATGTCATTGACTGTATTTGAAATTTAAACATAAATTTGGTTGAAATTTATGCGCCAACACTCATTAATGAAATTGTTCAAGCTCATTGACCCATTAAACAAGCCTCATAAAAGCTTAATACCTCAAAGTTAAATTGATTAAGAACCAGTTCCAACAACAATAGGTTCAGTTCAATCAGGTTTGGCAATTTTGGAAGTAAGCTTCAGTGGATTTAGAAACTTTAATCATGAGAACAAGTTATTTAAAAACTTCAAAAAATTTCAACATACAATATAAAAGCCTGAAAAGGTACAACGAAAAGAAATAGACATCATCACTATGCTGTAATCACTAATTTGCATCAGTAATGAAAAGAGTGCGGGACTCTGCCACAGATCAATCTTTAATTACACTAATCAACAAACTGGTAGGCCTGTAAACAAGGTCAAGGTCAACCAAAAAATACAAGGGTTAATTAGTGTGAAACCCTACTAGATGATCTTATAGAAGGATAGGTCTCATAGGAAATCTATTAACCCATGTAATCACACAGAAAGATGTTTGTTAGCTGAACTCCTATTTTTAAATTCCCATCTCATTTTCAAACAGTTTTACCCTTGGAATCACAAACCAGCAGCAATGTGTGTGAGGCATTAACATGTTGGGTGATTATTTTTTGTGTTTCAGATCAAATCAATCTGTAAAATAGAATAACTTTCATTGTATACATCAATTTTTTTATAAAATTCATATTTTTTGAAACCATTGGCCAAGATATATCAAACAAGATCCATATTCAAAACTAAGAAATTTCTTAATTTTTTCGATATTGTGCAATTTCTTAGTTCAAACCGAGATTTGTTTTGAAACAAACAAATTTCTCACTTTCTAGACCCCACAAAATGTCGATCCCAGTGACCAAAAACAGGAATTTTTCTCAAAACTTTGAAATTTCTCAGTCTCAAAAAAGCACTTCTTTTTCCTGGTTCCGCAATAACTTGGGTAAAATAGACAATAATAATAAACTCCAACATGCCATTTAAGCACAGGTCAAGCTCAATTTAAATTTAAACAAGCTTAGTTAAACAGACCAATTGGCTTTGCTGGGTTTACAGCCACCTCTTAGGTTAATGGAACACAACATAAAATGATTGTTTCCCAACATGCACATCATGAACATAATTTGATCAGTAATATCTGGTTTTAAAATTAATCATAACATATCTTATCATCTTGTAGTAACTCAAGCATCATTTTCTGTCATATTTAACAACATGCATACCATGCTCTTTTACAAAGGTTAATGAGATTTGATACGGTAATGCTAACAAATTTTGTGGAAATGCATTACAAACTGAAATAACCAACACTCACTTCGCAACTTTCTCAGGTGTGACATATAAAAGCTTGTATTTGCAATAATCTGAGCAAAGCTCTCTAAATATCTCCTGTTGATCAGTCCACTCCATATTCGCACTTAAATAAGCAGCAGGTATGTTTGCCTATAGCGTAACCCAGGAAATAAAAATGTCAAGTTGAATAAGACATCTTATGAAACCAGATGAAAACAAAGGTGTTCCTGAATTAATAATCTAGCTGACATTACCTGCAACAGATGCATTATTTGATCTTGGATGAGTGACACAAGAGGTGAAATTACCAATGTTATTCCTTGACAAATAAGAGCAGGGAGCTGCAAGAAAATAGTACTCAAAACAACTCCAATCCTAAAATCTCTAATTTCCTAAAACATATGACAGTAACTATAATAATATTATACATGCAAGACTAGTCACATAATCTATGAAAGTGACATAACAAACCACTAGCACCTTTGAGATAGAGAAAGCTTGCTTTGTTGAAATACAAACTGGACCAGCACGTCAAATGCATTTGCAAAAAAATTTCAACCATCAATAATTTAAATGGAAAAACCATAAACACAAAATGAAGCATTAAACAGGTTCGTACACTCTTAAGTTTTACACTATTAGGATTCATTAGCTTCATTATATAAAATCCTAACAGTTGCTATCTAAGAAGCACAAATACAGACATGTCAATAAGGTAATTTTTTTAAAGTGTAGGATACGACACGTGAAAGACATGAGCAAAACATATAGTTTTATATATTTATTATATGTCATATATATGAATATTTCATTTAAAGATAATTAAAATGTGGAACATAACACTAATTCCTGAAGTATAAAGGACGAGTGATTAATAAATGTAAGTCTACATTGTTTTCCTTTTATCATCGGATCCCAAGTTATTTTCTTCAAATTTGTAATATGTTTTAGGTGTGTCTAAGGGATATACACGGGTGTCCGCCAAGTGTCCAAAGTGTATCCAAATCTTTTTTTTTTTTAATAATAGGGCAAGTTTGGACGTGTGTCTAACACATGGTGGGAAATGTTTGACATTGACACAACACCTTAGAAGTGCCCATGCTTCTTAGGTTGCTGTCAAGAATCAGAGTGCATATTCTTAGCATGACCATAATAAAGCACCTTCATTGACAAAGTTTATAGAAAATTATTTTACCTGATACGTCAAGCTTTTTCCTCCTCCGGTTGGCATTAAAACAAAAACATCATGTCCACTCATTGTAGCATTGATCACCTCCCTCTGGTTGGGCCGAAAGGAATGATTTCCAAACACTTTCTTGTTACTGGCCTGTGAGCAGAACCAACAAAGACAATGAGAACAACATTTAGTATGGATTAGATTTCAAATTAAATATACCAATGAAATATGTTGACCAATCAATAAAAAGAAAAGGAAAAAGTATATTTGCACTAATTTGATACACACCTCCAGCTTATTTGTCCAAGGGAAATCCCGACTACTCCATTTTTTGTCATTTGAACCTTCAATATAATTGACTTCAACATACTTTGGAACATACGGTTCTCTCTCCACAGGGAATGAGGAAGCACCAAACATATCTACGGAAGATGAAAATGAGGATGAGTTCCACCCATCATATCCATCAGCACGATTGATGATTTGAGACTGTGCATCAGCCCTAGTGGAATCAATCCTGAATTCGAATGTTGGAGGAGTCCCATATTGAAAAGCTCTAGGAGGGGCAGTGGATGCAGAAAATTGCGATTTTTGTCTTTCCTCATCAACTGGTATAGTTTGAAGATATTTCTCAAGCTGTTGAACTTGCTTATTCAGCTTCAACCTAGCAGTCAATTGCAGGTATGCATAAAGAGGAATCAGATAGGTTTTGTACATGCTCTGAATAGAGTAACACAGAAATGGGGGATAAGCGAAAAAAGAAAAAGAAGAGAAAGAATAAGAAGATTGCTGATGCAATACTATCTATGTGACACCTTTTGTGATGGTGCTAGTTGCCCAAAAATCCTATGCACCTTTGTTTATTTGTATGTTTTCCCATGAATTTCTTCTCCGTCGATATGAATAAAAACACAAAAACAAGAGGAGAAGCAAACCTGTCATGGCGAAGCTTCTCTATTTGATCTGAACTTAGGTCAGCAGCATTGTCAAGAAGCTCATTTGATATGGCAATGAGCATGTCCTTCATATCTTGTAAATGATTTGACGCTTCTGGACAAAGTCCTAGCTGTATCAATTTCAGGAATCAAACATGACGTCCTGACAGTAATTGAGAGGGCATCACAATAGAATAGATAACAAAACAATTCAATACCATAGAACCATGACTGCAGTTCAAGCACAACTCTGGTGGCAAACATGTCTCATCTCTTGCAGCATTATTTTTACCTACAGTTGGAGTAATAGGGGGAAGCTTTGAAATTGATGGTTGAGGCGTGCAAGTTGATTGGTAGTGTTCCAAAACTATTTGGTCCACATCAATGTTCTGAAACACAAAGTTGATGGTGAGATATAAGATGTATGCTCATAAACCGAAATTTATTCGTATATGTCTAACATAACATGAAGTACAATTCAGACGAACTCAGTTTCTAGTATTTATTCAGGAAAAAAAAATACAAGTAAATTCATCCAAAGGTTGGCTAAGTGATTACAATAACCTAAACCATTAGCTAAATGGCATGTCTTTTGCCTTTTCATAAGCCTTAATGCTCTATTGACTCGGTGATAATGAGCAAGTCTTGAGCATTTGCTTATAATACTGTTGGCATCATCAGACAAGGCCAATTCAACTCAACTGAGTTAATTCTAAATTCACAGGGTGCTCACAAGAGAGTCCTAACCTGAATAACTTCTTGTCATATTTGCCTTAACATAGTAGATTCAGGTCAAACAAAATTTTCATTTGATTCTGTCCCATAAGTCCAAACAATGAATTACCTCGAGTATGTCGTCATCACCAATACAATCGGGAGACATGTCCACAGAACCTTTCACCTGACTTGTCTGTGCCATATGATTGCTGGATATTCCATTTGTAGCTCGTGCAAAAGAACTATTGATCATTGATGTATACCTCTCATTTTGCCCCTTTGAAACCTTTCCATCTTCTGCTACACTACTTGGATGTAATGGAAAAGAAACACCAATGCACTGTGTGGATTCACCAATTTTGGCATTTGTTCCACTTAAATTTGTGTGTGTTTGCATATGTCCTGAAAAGCTGTTATTCACATTTGATAGGCTTTGCTGAGTAGTTCTTCTGACATTCTGCAATGCGTTAGCATTAACATCCTTAACAACTGGTACAGTTTTTCCAGGTTTTGCATAGTTCCTGCAAGATAAATGACGACTGGAAAGAACTTGCCAAGCCTGCAAAAAGCATACAATCCAAAAGTAAACGCCACATGAGAACAATAACCATGACAGCAGCTAAACCAATAATAATATATCTGAATTCGTATGGGCTAAAATCAAGTAAAAAGCATTCAAGGGAAACACGTTTATTTCTAAACTTAAAGCAAAACTAATCTCACTGAAGGCACTATATTTCCTCTTGTTATTAAAAGAAAATATAGTAAGAGAATAAAAGTATGGGCAAGAAGAAAGGGGAAGGAAAAAAATCACCTCAAGCCACACACACACACACAAACACAATTTAAATGATAATTTAAGAAAAACAATGGGACAACAATTTACAGTATGCTCATCAAAAAAGCAGCATTTTTTAGTGAAACAAAACAAATAAATAAACAAATAACAATCAACATGGCAAGACAAGTACTCATAATAACTAAGTTACCAACTAAATCAATTGATCGTAAAATTTACCCCAAATCACCTGCTTAATAGCGTCATTACCTTTTCAACTTGTGTGGCCTGCACGCTTTGAAGATTCAGAACCTGACAAGCCATTGACCTACAATGGATGGGGAGAATAATATAACAAAAATTAAATGATGAAAGTATTGGTCAATTTCAATATCATATGATTAGAACAAACTTGTATACATCCAAGGAAACATTTCTTCAAACTACTCTAGAACTGCAAAGTAAAGAGATAAAAAAAAAAAAAAAAAACTTAGAAAATATGAAGAAGAAGAACTCCGAAAATATGAGGAAGAAGGAATATATTTCTGTTATATTCAAAACTTCTTATCTTACAAGACCAAATGACACTCCTTATATAGGAGATATTACAAACATCATCATAACCCATTATATGCCACTTACATATTATATATTACCACTATCTACCACTATCATATTATATACTGTAGAAATTTAATGTATAAAGAGAAATGATTGTATTATTGATTGTTATAATGTTATATATATATTACAATGATTCATGATTCCTATATATAGAAGAGGGTGAGTGTGTAGTAGGTAAGGAGTAGGTGAAGTGGAGGTGGTAGTGGTGTAGTGGTGTAGTGGGTTAGGTTTAGTGGAGTAGGTTTAAGTGGGTGAAGTGGGTGAAGTGGGTGAAGTAGGTGATAGGTTTTAACAGCCCCCCGCAAACTCAAGGGGGATAGGAACTAACCAACTTGAGTTTGGAGAGAGTTACAAAACAAGAAAATACATAAAAATAAAAGAGGATAGGTGACACTGTATGGTCGTGTCAGACCATTGATGAAGACACTGGATGGTGGTGTCATAACGTTGTAGAGGACACGGTATGGGGGTGTCATAACGTTGTAGAGGACACTGTATGGGGGTGTCATAACGTTGTAGAGGACACTGTATGGTGGTGTCAGACCGATGTAGAAGACAGTTTATGGGGTCATGTCGGACCGTTGTAGCTGACAATGTTGTGACAGTTGTTGTGACAGTTTACAGAGTCTTGCTGGACCCTTATAGAAACTAACCGGAATCAATGTCGGGACAGTTTACAGAGTCTTGTCGGACCCATGAAGGAGCTAACCGGAATCAATGTCGGGACAGTTTACAGAGTCTTGTCGGACCCATGAAGGAGCTAACCGGAATCAATGTCGGGACAGTTTACAGAGTCTTGTCGGACCCTTTAAAAAGTCGCACCCTCAAAAGGTGTGCCCAATCTTTCAAAAGGCGTGCCATCAAAAAGCGTGCCCAATCCATAAAAAGGCGTGCCATCAAAAGGCGTGCCTATCAAAAGGAGCGCCCATGTTGTCGGCGAGCGCCGAGAGGCGCATGATGCGCGTGTCTGCCTCGGCTATTTAACCAAGGTTGAGGCGGAGGCTGTGCAAACCAGTCTGAAACCGCCGAAAATCCTTTGAAAAAACTCTTCCGTTTCTGAGAAAGAGATTCTGGAACACTCTGTTGCCATTCTGTAACCAACCCTTCTCTGAAACACTCAGCAACCCATAACATGGCCTCGTCTTCCCGTTCAGCTACCCAGAATATGGCCTCTTCGTCCCGTGGTCTACTCACTCTCTTTCCCGACCTCAACGAGTCAACAAGAGAGATAACTGGTGCGGTGGCCAGTGAACCTCAACCAAGCGCCTCTGGTTTTGCTCCGTTGAACTTTCCGATGCGGTCGGTGGAGCAAAAAATGGCGGTGCAAACTGATATTGAGGCCAATCAGTATACTTTGAAGTCATGTGTGGAGACCATGACGGCGGTCACAAACCTATCACACCGGCTGCAGAGTAGGACAAATGAGGTGCAGCAGTTAAACGCCCAGCTGGCTCTGCTCCAACGCATGTATAAGGATGCGCGAGCAGAGATAAGTGTGCTAAAGGCGAAAAATAAGGAGCTGAAGCGGAAGGCCACCGTTATGTTCCGATTTGGAGGTCCGCCATATGCTGTAGTGGAGGAGCAGGGAGGAGTGATCGTGCCCAGTGGAGTGGGAAACACGGAGGCAACACTGTCAAGGGCCGCCCAGGACGGAGGCAAGAAGAAGAGATCGGCGGCAGAGTAGAGGAAGTGAGGTCGGTGGGTGGCCGTCTGCAGAAAAAAAAACAAATCGTTTTGTTTTTGTTTTTGTTTTTGTTTTTGTTTTTTTTTTTTTTTTTTTTGTGTTGTAAAATTGTGATCGGGGTTGATCCCTGATATGAATAAAGCAAGTGTGTTTTGCAAACTCGAATGGTAGGTGTGGTAATGCAGAAAAATCAACTGGAATGAAATTTGGTATTTTTTGTTTTTGTTTTGTTTTTTTTTTATGTTTTGTTTTGTTTGTTTGTTTGTTTTTGTTTTTTTTTTTTTTAAATGTGGAAAAATGAAGATAAAATAAAATAAAGAAAGTGGGGATAGTGGGATCAGACTGATTGATTAAACAATTTGGGAAAGATGGGTTGTATGAAAAGATGAGAACCAGCCCATGTGGGTTAGGGAATGGCGGTGGAGATTTTCACACAGCCAAGTCTCAGCTCAGTGGTGGTGATAAGATTTTTCAAAAAGGCGTGTGAGTGTGAGAGAGAGAGAGAGAGAAATTTGTGCCGACATATTCTTCTAAGGATCTTGAAGGAATACTTGTCAAAAAAGTCGAGGAATGCCCACAGACAAACTATAATCAGGACAGTGTATTGGAGTTGGTGGAAGAATCTGCAAATCACGTTTTTGATGTGGAAGGAAATGAAAGTAAAGATGTTTCACCAAACTGGTGGGGCTATAAATCTGGGTTTGTGTCAGGAGGTT
Organism: Camellia sinensis; assembly: GCF_055761805.1. Taxonomy (NCBI): domain Eukaryota; kingdom Viridiplantae; phylum Streptophyta; class Magnoliopsida; order Ericales; family Theaceae; genus Camellia; species Camellia sinensis. Next base: position 54,783,124 of record NC_138962.1, read on the forward strand.
ATCTTGGAGCCGAATCCAGGAGAAAGAAATCCCTCCCAACTGAAAATGGTCAAAATTCTTGGAACAGGGTTGCTTTGCACGAAGAAGATCAAGAAAATCTTTACAAACTCGTCCAAGATAAAGATGGAAAAGTATTACATTGGTGAAATAGATACATCAACCATCTTGGGCTTGGCATTGGCTGTTCGGAGTTGTTGTGAAGCCTTGAAAGCTGGCATACAGTTGCAGGGATGAGGCCAGTACATCCAGCTGCTTCAAGCTCCTCATGCGTCCGACGGTAGAAGGCAGTGAACCCTGGAGGTGGTTGAAGCGAACATCAAATTGGTGTGAGAGAGGTCTTGCGAGTTGATGGAGGTCTCAAATGGTTGAGATCCGGCGGGCGGTCAAGGCAAGGTTGCCGCCCGCCGGAAGGCGGAGAACACCGAGAACACCAAGATCTTTAACCTTGCTCTGATACCATGTAGAAATTTAATGTATAAAGAGAAATGATTGTATTATTGATTGTTATAACGTTATATATATATTACAATGATTCATGATTCCTATATATAGAAGAGGGTGAGTGTGTAGTAGGTAAGGAGTAGGTGAAGTGGAGGTGGTAGTGGTGTAGTGGTGTAGTGGGTTAGGTTTAGTGGAGTAGGTTTAAGTGGGTGAAGTGGGTGAAGTGGGTGAAGTAGGTGATAGGTTTTAACATATACATGCCACTATCTACCACTAACACCACTATCATATTCTATACATGCCACTATCTACAACCAACACCACTATCATATTCTATACATACCACTATCTACCACCAACACCACTATCATATTCTATACATGCCACTATCTACCACCAACACCACTATCATATTACATGCATGAACACAATTTCCAGCACTCCCCCTCAAGCTGGTTTGAAGATATCTTCCATAGCCAGCTTGCTAGTCAGCTTATCAAATTGCTTCTTGTGTAGTCCCTTCGTTAGCACATCAGCTAATTGTTCACCTGTTGGAAGGTAGGTCATACAGATTATGCCAGCATTGATTTTCTCCTTGATGAAATGTTTATCCACTTCTATATGTTTTGTGCGATCATGTAGAACTGGATTATGAGCTATAGATATAGCTGCTTTGTTGTCACAATAGACCTTCATAGGTGTCGGGTGAGAAAGCTTTAATTCTTCAAGAATTCTTTTAATCCACATTACTTCACAGATTCCATGGGCAACAGCTCTGAACTCTGCTTCTGCACTACTTCTAGCTACCACATTCTGTTTTTTACTCCGCCATGTAACTAGGTTCCCACCTACAAAGGAGCAGTATCCGGATGTTGATCTCCTGTCTGTAACACTTCCTGCCCAGTCTGCATCTGTGTATACTTCAACTTGAAGATGTCCATGTTTCTTGAATAGTAAGCCTCTCCCTGGAGTTCCTTTCAAATATCTTAAGATCTTATAAACGGCCTCAAAGTGCTCTGCCCCTGGTGAGTGCATGAACTGACTTACCATGCTGACTGCAAAGGCAATATCAGGCCACGTATGAGACAAGTAAATCAATTTCCCTACAAGTCGCTGATATTGTTCTCTCTCTTTGACTTCTTCAGCCTTAGCAGCTTGTAACTTCAAGTTAGGCTCGATCGGAGTCTCCGCCATCTTACAACCAAGCATACCTGTTTCTCCAAGGAGATCAAGAACATATTTTCTCTGATTAACGAATATACCTTCCTTGGATCTTGCAAATTCCATTCCGAGGAAATACTTGAGGGCTCCCAGATCCTTAATGTGAAATTCTTTTGCGAGTTTCTCTTTGAGGGCTGCTAACTCTGCTTCATCATTACCAGTTAAAATGATGTCATCAACATAAACAATCAAAATTGCAATTTTACTGTTTTTTGAATGTTTATAAAATATTGTGTGATCTGCTTGACTCTGCGAGAAGCCACAACTGATAACTGCCTTCCCAAAGCGTTCAAACCACGCTCTTGGTGATTGTTTGAGTCCGTATAATGACTTGTTCAATCTGCATACTCTGTCACTTCCAAGTCTCTGCTCAAATCCCGGCGGTAGGCTCATGAACACCTCCTCTTCAAGATCACCATTGAGAAATGCATTTTTAATGTCAAGTTGATGTAGAGGCCAATCTGAATTTACTGCAAGAGATAACAGTACTCTGATGGAATTTATTTTAGCAACAGGAGCAAACGTCTCCTGATAGTCGATCCCATAAGTTTGAGTGAAGCCTTTAGCTACCAGTCTCGCCTTGTATCTCTCAACGCTTCCATCTGCGTTACATTTTATCGTAAACACCCATTTACACCCAACTGTTTTCTTGTCTTTGGGTAGATCAACTATCTCCCAAGTACCACTTCTCCTTAAAGCATTCATCTCCTCCATGACTGCTAATTTCCAATTCGGATCATCCAATGCTTCCTGTATATTCCTTGGAACAAACAAGTGTGAAATCCTAGATGTGAAAGCTCTATGGTTTTTAGACAGTCTTTGATAGGAGAGGTAATTTGCAATAGGATGTTTAATGCAATTTCGGACACCTTTCCTAATTGCTATAGGTACATCAAGGTCGGAAATAGAAGGAATAGGATTACCTAAAATTTCGATGCCAGAACTCGGGTGGACATTCGGGTCATTAGGATGGACATTCGGGTCATTATTCCTCAGATGAAATCGCTTCCTAGTATAAACCTGAAGCTCAGGATTTAGATCATTTTGTAGTACTTCTCCCCCTAAACAAGAATCTTCTTGACTAGGCACCATAGAACTTGGTTCTCCTAAGTGATCATTATCAGACAGATGTGGTTTTTGTGTAGGATAAATGACATTGGGGAGCGGGATAGAAATATCCCAAAAACGGTCTTCTACTCCACTTGTCTCCCCCTGAAGAGAAGTGTTGGGGAAATAGGATTTTGTTTCCACAAATGACACATCCATACTCACATGAAATTTCTTGTTTTGAGGATCGAAGCACTTATACCCTTTTTTGTTTGAGGAATCACCCAAAAAAACACATTTTATAGCACGGGGGTCAAGTTTTGAACGAAATTGACTGGGAACATGAACATAGGCAGTGCATCCAAAAACTTTGGCGGGTAAATCAGAAAACAACCTCGTGTCAGGAAAAAAAGTTTTGAGACAATCAAAAGGTGTTTTGTATGTTAACACCTTTGTAGGCATCCTGTTTATCAAATAAGAGGCTGTTAAAATTGCTTCACCTCATAAATATTTAGGAACATGCATGTAAAACATTATAGCACGTGCTACTTCAAGTAGATGTTTATTTTTTCGTTCTGCAATGCCATTTTGTTGAGGGGTATCCCGACATGTAGATTGATGAAAAATTCCCTTTTTTTCCAAAAACTCACCCAACTGCTCATTGAAATATTCTGTTCCATTATCAGAATGTAAAATACCAATTTTGGTTTGAAATTGGTTTTCAATCATATTGTAAAAATTTGTGAATAAATTTTTCACGTCAGATTTTTTATTCATCAAATAAATCCAACATAAGCAGGTATGGTCATCAATAAATGTAACAAACCATCTTTTACCAGAAAGAGTAGTGATTTTAGAAGGGCCCCAAACATCACTATGAATCAAATAAAAAGGTTTTGAAGCCTGGTAAGGTTTTGGCAAATAAGTAGAGCGATGAAATTTTGCAAAAATGCAACTTTCACAATGAAAAGAAGAACAATCAATCCCTTTAAATAATTCTGGAAATAAATGTTTCAGATAAAGAAAACTAGGATGTCCTAGCCTATAGTGCCATAGCATTATTTTTTCTCGAACAGAGATTGAACTAGTACTATTAAAGCTCTGAGCTTTTTTATTACTAACAGGTACTTCATCAAAGTAGTAAAGACCTTCAAGCATCCTAGCACGCCCAATCATCATCCCCGAGTTCTGGTCCTGAAATTCACAATGGGATTCAAAAAATGTAACACGACAATTAGAATCCTTAGATAGTTTACTGACAGACAAAAGGTTACAGGCTAAGTTGGGGACGTGAAGAACAGCATTGAGATTAATTTTCTCAGTTAGTTTAATAAATCCTTTCCTGCAATAGGTGAAAAACTACCATCGGCTATTCTGATTTTGTCATGACCAGAACAAGGGAAATAGGTACTAAATAAATGGGAAAAACTAGTCATGTGATCGGAGGCACCGGAATCTATGATCCACGGAGAGAAGTTTAGGCAAGAGAAGGCTTTAGGATTTCTACCTGTTTGTGCCAACAAAACACTAGGAGTACCGGTTGAGGAGTTGGATTTTATCAGCTTTAAGAGTTGATCAATCTGCTCTTTGTTGAAGGGACCTGAATCGGCTTCATTAGCGGTAGGAAAGCCACGATTCTTCTCTCCTTATTTGCTGCTTTTCCAGTTGACAGGTTTGCCATGAATCTTCCAACACGTTTCGCGTGTATGGCGAGGCTTGTTGCAAAAATCACACCAGACCCGTGGCTTATCATCAAACCTGCGCTGGTAATTTGCAGCCTTGTTGGCCGCAGCATCGCTAATTAAAGCAGAAATTTCAATTGATTCACCATTACCTTTTTTCTTAAGCATGACGCTCCTTCGGCTCTCTTCCCTTCTGACTTCGGCAAATACTTCGCCAATGGATGGGAGAGGAGGTCTGCCAATAATTCTTCCTCGCACTTCATCGAATTCAATGTTGAGGCCGGCAAGAAACTTGTAAATACGGCTGTCTTCTACAGTTTTCTTGTGGTGGTTGCAGTCGTCAACCGATTTCCATTCGTATGTGTTGAAGATGTCAAGATCCTGCCACAACCTTTTCAACGAATTGAAATATTTGGTGACGGAATCATCTCCTTGACGAATCTCTCCCAACTTCAAAGTTAATTCGAAAACTTGAGATTGATTTCCTAGGTCAGAATACATCTGACTAACATTATCCCACAATTCTTGTGCAGTAGTATAGCACATGTAATTAGAGCTTATATCCTCCTCCATGGAATTGACCAACCATGTCATAACCATGGAGTTTTCAGCGTCCCAATTGTCGAACAGCGGATCATTAACAGCAGGAGCCTTCTTGTCACCAGTGATGTAACCGATCTTTCCTTGCCCACGGATATACATCCGGACAGATTGTGACCAGCGGAGAAAATTATCACCATTTAGGCGGATGGTGGTGATTTGGACAGAGTGAGAGTTGGACGTTTTCACCGGAATGGCAGCGGCAGGGGTTGAAGTGGTTCCGGACGTGACTTCCGACATGGCTATGACGGTTTTAGGGCTGCTGTGTTTTTTGTTGCTCTGATACCAACTTAGAAAATATGAAGAAGAAGAACTCCGAAAATATGAGGAAGAAGGAATATATTTCTGTTATATTCAAAACTTCTTATCTTACAAGACCAAATGACACTCCTTATATAGGAGATATTACAAACATCATCATAACCCATTATATGCCACTTACATATTATATATTACCACTATCTACCACTATCATATTATATACATGCCACTATCTACCACCAACACCACTATCATATTCTATACATGCCACTATCTACAACCAACACCACTATCATATTCTATACATGCCACTATCTACCACCAACACCACTATCATATTCTATACATGCCACTATCTACCACCAACACCACTATCATATTACATGCATAAACACAATTTCCAGCAAAAAAAAAAAAGGTCTTGCAATTAAGAATTTTCAGTTGAAAATTCAAAAATGGAAAAACATAGGTTGCGTTTGGTAGAGTTTTGTAAATATGATTTGAGAGTATGAGTTGTATTTTGAGTTTGTGAGTTTTGAAATTATGATTTGAGTGTGAAAAATTTGTTTGGTGAAAAAGTTTTGAAAAGAGTTTTGAATTGAGTGGGGAATTTTTGATGTAACATATGATATTTGATACAAAAATTTACAACTCATAACCAAACATACAACTCAAAATTCTATTAAAACACATAAAAAAAATTTAAAATTTCAGAAAATATTTTTTTCGAATATATAAAAATTAACGTATGTCAATTGCCAAACAAAAAAAAAAAAAAATTCACTGTTCCGGTCAACCGGTGGGACGACTGGTTAGGCCAAATTTGAAAAAAAAAAAATTCGAAATCGCGCCTGAGACAGAGTTTTCTGCAGAGTTTTGGAAACGTGATTTGAGAACTTCCAAACATCATATTTGAATGTGGGTCTAGAATCATTGTTTGGAAACACAACCATAGTTTTTTTTTTGTTAAGTGTTTCAGTTGAAAATTCAAGATTCACAAAACATGGTTTTTTGTAGGCCCTAAACTTTTAAGTTATAATAAGATGTTAAGAAACATTCAAGATATAGAAAAGACAAAGTGAAACTGCAAAATGGCTCTGTCAAGTAAAAGAAAATAATAAGCATGACATGAGAACAACTCTACTCTTAAAAATGACATTTGTTACTCTCAACAACAAAGGATTCAATTGCCGAAAATTGAAAGAGATCTAATGAATTATGGTCACTCATGAAGTACTTTTCCAGATTCCTTTTATAAAGATCTTGTAGTGTATTAGAGAATTGTTACAAGAGATGCTAGGGAACATAAAAAAAAGGATATGTTCTGCACACTAATAGGATGGAACAAGTAATGCTTGTTATAAATAACATCAGTAACATACCTTGCGCTTGTTGATGCTCCAGTACAAGGTTTTTGTGCAGACAACGAGTAAAGAAAATTTGAACTCAATAACTTATTTTGGTTTGAAAAACTATCATGTGCATTGGCATGTTGCAACCAGTTAACTCTAGGCAGTTTGTCACCACATTTAGAACCTCCAACTGAATTGGTTCCACTGCATCTCAACCAAAAATAAGAAATAAGTCAAAATATATAAATGTAAAAAGAAATAGAAGGATTAGGAATACAATTATTAGCTTGCCTCATGTGTTGTTCCTTCATCACTACTTAACATCTTTGCCTATTGCAACTTATGGTCCCCTCAAAAACAACATATGAAAACAGCAACTTGCCAAACACAATTCCACTCACGGCTAACTCAGGGCAAAAGATCCTATAAATAAGAAAGCAATTCAGGTCCACAAGTAATTTAGAAAAACATAGAAAATATGAAAACAAAGCAGTGAATTGCTAAACAATGAAACATGAAAACAAATGAACAAGAGTGCATACAAGAGGATGGGCATAAATCTAAAGACGGTACTTATTGCTCTTGCCTTGAATAACTTTCTTTAGTCATCTGTGAAGACAGTTCATTAACTTAACCATGCCCATATACCAAAAACCTGCAATTAAATTAACAAATAAGTAATTGGTTCAAGCCAAATAAATAAAAATATTAATCACCAGTGTCAAGTAGTTCAAAACAAACAAAAAAAATATAACTATGAATTAGTGGTTTCCAAAAATAATGTTGTGATCCACGAGTTAACATGCACTAAATGAGGGCAGAAGTAAATTAGTAATACATGACTCATACTTGCAGCTACCTTCATACAAACACATAAGCTGGATTCAGCAGTCTATTGACCAGTAAATTCTTTAGCGAAATTTAGTAAGATAGCCTAAGTGGCACCCATCAGTATGGTTTTTTTGTTGGCTTTTTTTTAAGCCAATAAGCTGGTTTATTAACTCCTCACAACAGAACACTGAGTATTTAGAATCAAGAATGTCCCAGTCATCCACAAGTTACTCTAGGTTTGTCAAAATTTGACCTACCATTACCTCTCTAAGTCATTAAAACAAACTAAATGGACCACTCAACCAAATCACTTTAGGCACACTTCTAATGAAAATGATTTTTTTGAACACCAAAATCAAATTTCCAGGAATAAGGAGCTCTGAAATGATGTTAGACGTGATCCAATGTCCAGATGAAATCAAGTAAGTTACCGCCTTTGTCACGTCATCTTGGATTTACACCTAAAACTGGATGCTATTTTTATTGTATAATGAATCGATTAAGTAACCATTATCTTTGAGCATATGACTTACTCTAAGGAAAAGAGATAGAGCAGTTCAAATAGCTCAACAAATACTTAAGCATCTTGTCACGTGGCTTGTCCCTATGGATACAGTTCTTAATGAACCAAGAATGGCTTCTAGGACACAAAGCCATTAAGGATTACAAGAAGAAACTGATTTTGGAAATATCCAGAAATCAACCTCACAAAAAACTAATAAAAGGAAAAGAAATGATTATCACGGAACAAACCCCAACCTAAGAGTTAGGGCCATGACCGGCCATTGTAGTAGAAGCTACCCGAGGCCAATTCAAAATCCACTAGTGCAAACAGCAAAAACTTTGATTGTGGAATATAAGCGTCTTATAATTTATTATAATAATAGAAAAGGTGGTTAATCTTTCATTGAAATAATAAATCATGTGCCTAGCTTGTGGGTAGTTTACTCACATCCCTTGTATTCTTCATTCATTCATACATACATCACTTTACATTACATTCAAAAGGTTTGCATGGAAAAGGGAGAGGTTTGGCGTAGGGAGGTGGCGGCAAAGTACGGGTTGGGAGGAGGGAGCACAGTTCTAAGGTAGTGGGGGATTCTCGTGGTAGGGGCTTGTGAAAAGGCATTTGGATGGTGTGGAGGGAGTTATGGAGGTGGGTTGGCTTTCAGGGTAGGGAAGGGGAAAAGGGTGCAATTTTGGAAGGATGGGTGGTGTGGGAATCAGAATCTTACTTCTTCATTCCTGATGATTTTTCGACTTGCAATGGTGGCTACCTATTTGGTGATGTATAAGGGGCAAGTGGTTTGGAATGTAAGGCTATGCCAACAAACCCAAGATTAGGATGTTAGACAGTTAGTGGATTTGATAGTTTTTTTGTATGGTGTTAGAGAGCTGGGTGTAGGGGACAATTGTTTAATGTGGCAGCAACAGGGTGCTAAGGGTGTTTTTTCGGTGTTGTATTTTTTTCGAGCCTTGGTGGGAGATGAAGATACCCTTTTTCGTGGAGGAGTATTTGAATTGCTAGAGCTCCTTCCAAGGAAGCATTCTTTGTGTGGACAATGGCGTTAGATAGGATTTTCACAATTGATAATCTTGTTTGTTGTCAGCGAATTTTGGTTAATTGGTCTTGTATGTACTGTAAGACTGCAAAGTCAATTTTTTTGTCTTCTTCTTCAGTTCTCTGTGACATATCAACTTTAGGTGTTCTTTCCTATGTTTGGTATAGTTTGGGTGCAACAACGAAATGTTGACAACATTTTTCACAACTGGTGAGGGGGTAGGGTTAGGAAAAGATGTAGGAAGGCATGGGCTCTTGCACCTCCTTGTCTGATGTGGATGATTTGGCTAGAATGTAATTGATGGATTTTTCAAGGGGTGGAGGAGCATGTGGCTCGTTTCAACTTTGAAGGATAGGCCTTTGGTGATTTTGTATAGTTGGGTTTTGGGAAGAATACCTGTAGATTTGTTTTCTTTTGTGGATTTTATAGATACTCTTCATGTTTAGGGATGGTTTTTTTTTTCTATTGATTATTTTTCTTTGTATTTGTTAGCGTTGTTTTGATGCTTTTCAATTAATAATATTGACTTTTATTTATCAAAAAAAAAAAACCGTAGCAAATGTTAAATTCATGATGCTAAAACATAAATCATCTTCCAAATAGGATTTGTATATGACTATACGTACACATCCAAGTTCCATAAGCATGTAGGTCACAATGAAAGGTTTTTTAGTGAGGGTTCTCAGGCCATAAACCTCTAAATCTCCTTGTCTAATCTCCAACACATGAAATCATAGGTGAGATTAAGGATAACAAGTGAGTTAGCTGTTCATGTGAACCAATTAAACTCACTCTTAGGCTTACAAGGCCTCATTGAGTCACAAGAGTTGTTTTTCCTTCATAACATACCCAATTAGCCAAACAAGGATTTTAACTTCCTAATTGATTCCCAAATTCCTTTAGGATCTTCCTAAGACTGTGGCGGCCACAAAATAAAAAGATTCTCTTACTAGTCTTCTATCAAAATTTCCATATAAATGTGGTTTCTAATTATCAGGACATTACACACACATAACCAGGCATGTACACTGGTTATTTTATTTTATGCTTTAATCTTAATTTTTATTTTGGGGTGTCATATGGATCCTCCTGGAATCCTTCAGTTTTAGGACTCCATTGCAATTCTCAAAGCTTGCACTTTCCGCCTGTGTTGTTGGAGAGACAAGTCTACCAAATGATAGATTTTCACCCATATGTGACTAAAGGTCATCTAGTCTTCTAACCATACACCAAGCATGGAAAAAAGCAAGTTACACCAATGACTACGATTTCAAGTCAACGAAATTAGCCCTTATTGCTTTATGCAATGAAAGAAATTGGCAGATAATTATATTGGGTTGAGGGAAATATAAGAGAGATTAGATTCATCTGACTTTCAATAGTTCCAATTTATCCACTTCAAACATCTGTAGCTGATTCTGCTGCAATCAGCAAGCCTTCAGAATCATATATTACAGTATATATGACTGGGTCGTAACTCCAAAAGTTGTCTTTTTGACCTTTGGTTCTTGCATATGACCTTAATCTATTCACATGTATGGAGAAAAGTTGATCAAATGTAGTTTATAAATTGAATAGTGATAAATAATTCTTCTGTTGTATCATCAAAGTTTACTCTGCCTATCTTTCTAGATCTGCAATTGAAGCTTTCATCCATTTTCAAACAACTCATTCACATAATATGAAGTATCTTTTGTAAATAAAAATTAAAGCTAGATTTTCAAATGTGTATGTGTATCTATAAACTAGCATTGGCATCACTTGCATTCTTCCTGTCTAGGTTGACAATGAATCATACTTGCCCAGCTGCATTTCAAGTCTAACAGTGTGAACATGCTATGAAAAAATTATACAGTTCTGTTGTTCTGTTCATAAGACTAACAGTCTTGTGCAAGGCAGAGAAACATGCTAATTGGTTTTGTAGATGGATTTGACAATTTAGTAGAAATATATTGTGAAGGTAGAACATGTAAAATGCAGATGACATGGTCATATAATCCTTACTCCCTTTTATATTTAACTCTAGTAATCAATAACAAGTAATATGACTATTAAATTTTAATAAAACTGTCATATTTTTTTCCCTTAATTAAATTGCCATATGTTACTGATCTTTCAAAGCATGATTAAACTCAGTGGATATGTAGTCAATCCGCCTATTTACAAATGAAAAACAGTTAGAAGTCAATTTTGCTTCTAAAGGAATACTTGCAACTTAAAACCCTTTCTTATCACATCAAACATTGATCCCACACAAAGGTCATATCTCCATAATTTATAAACTTAACACCCTATTTCCCCAACTTATGAAAACAAAAGCTAGCACCAGCTTAGAGGTCCACCTGATGTAATCAAAGTTCTTGATTTGCTTCCCTTGAGCATTCCCACATTACCCAAATAAAAACACACCATTAAATAAAAAAAAGGGCATTTATTCATAAACTCCTCTTCACCTACTTATATTTCAATTAGGATTGTTTTGGGAAGTTGGTTAAAAAAAAATTTTTTTTGCTTTTTTTAGTTTTTTTTTTTAAATGTGTAAACAAGTAAGGTGATGTGACCAAAATAGGTTAAAAGTCAAAATTTAGCTTTTAACCAAGTTCCCAAATTAGCCCAAATTATTTTCTTATGTTCCAATGGTGACATAATTACCAAAATGCCCCTAATAATAATAGGGTAAAACGTGCATTAATGTTCACATAGATAGTGTAAATGTTCCATGATGTGAATATTTATACTGTCAAATTTATTTATTTATTTTATAAAATTACATATTAAAGTGAGATCTTATTTGATAGATCTCATTAATTAGGTTTCAAAAATATAAATTTCATAAAAATACATATATCTGTGTACAACAAAAATTATGAATTTTTAAAGTATAATATATAAAAAGTGCAAAATAATCCACACCAAGTTGCTAAGGGTTGAAAAATATTTGTAAAGGTAAAATTGTCTATAAAATACCTTAAATATGAGAAGTTGGATTTGGTGATCTAATAAATTCCCCATAAAAAATAAAAATAAAAACAAAATCTTAAGAAAAATATTCAATTTATGTTTAAGTGCTTTCATTAATTAACTGATAGTTCAACAAACTGTATCTTCATTTGGGAATGAAATGCGAAAAATAAACAAACAAACCCTAGAAATTAAACAATGAAGCTATAAACAGACATTGAAACTGAACGAGTAACTCTGGTAATGTAGAACAAGCAAATCCTGATTTATATAGAACGACAATCAAACAATCAGAGATCTGAGAGTCAATATATGACAAATTAATGCTTCAGAAAAAAAGAAAAAAAACAACATAGTTACCAGAAAATCTGTGTGGGATGGCCACGGATGTAGAGAGAGAAAGTGTGCCTTATCTGTGAGAGAGAGAGAGAGAGAGAGAGAGAGAGAGCGAGGGAAAAATTGGGGTTTCAAATCGCAGCGCGGTGTGGATTGGCGGGCTACGTTAAGGGAAGGTTTTCATTTTCAGGAATGTTAACATTCACACCCAAAGAAATGTGTTAATGTGAATAATGTAGTTGGAAATTTCACACTAGGGAATATATTTGGAGGTTAGGTTTCAAATTTGATTTTCTTTCTTATGCACTTTATTTTCTTTATTTCTTTTTTTTTTTAAATTAAAAACAACTTTTTGAACAAACTTCTGTTCTTACCTAGTAATTTTTAGGAACAATTACAGTTCAATGTAAGTTTTTCTAAATAATCTCAGATTAGTGATGAATTTTATGAACATTAATCACTTTGTTTGGTTCTATTTTTTCAAAAACATTTTTCAAAAAATTTTATTTTTTGTTTTTACTGATTTTTTTAATATTTTAAGTAATTTTTTTACTTTTTAGACATACCTTACATAAATATATATAAAAAATAAAAAAATTGTCAAAAAAAACCTTTTAAAAATTCACTAAATACCAAAAATACAAAAAAAAAACGAGAATTCAGTACATTTTTTATATTTTTATGTATTTTTTAATTTTTTAAAATATTTTTTCATAAATTTTTATTTTTTAGATACATCTACGTAAGATGCATCTAAAAAAAATGTTTAAAATTTTAAAAATATTCACTAAAAATAAAAAACACGAAAACTAAAAAAAATTAGTTTTTAAAAAACTTAATCGAAAAAACTCAAACCAATCCCACTGAATAATTAAAATTTTAAATTTTTTCATAAATTTATAATCATTTTGTGAAAACCCCACTAAATTATGATTTTTTAAAATTTTTACATTTGTGGAAAAATTATGATGAGAATTGCAAATTTTTAAAAATTAAGTAAAGTGTTTTGTTTTTTTATAATAAAATATAAATTAAATGTTCACTCGGTCCATGAAGGGTGTTGTCCAATATTATGAGCATATTGTAGGTCGCAATTCGATAATTCAATTATTTTAATTTGTACACTTTTATGTGTATATCACTATTAAGATTAGGGGTGTGCATAATACCGCCAAAACCGCTGAAACCGCCAAAACAGCACCGAACCACACCGCCAAGGCAAATTCGTTATTATTTGCCAATAGAACCGCCGGTTTTTGGTAAGAAAAATGGCAAATTCTAGTGACACTTTTATCAATCCGCCGGTTTCTATTTTTCTTCCAAACCGCACCGACCCGCACCGCTATTAAATCATGTTTTATAAGATTCTAAAAAATTTTTTTTACTGAAGTTTGCTTGTTGTTCTATACCTTAGAATATAGTATTACATTACTGCTCGAGGGGAATTCAAGATGTCAGTAATCCAAAATAAAGTTGGATTCCAATTCACTTTTTAATCTTTTTTTTTTCTGGCCATGTTGCTACACTTGCTGCATCAGAAGAAAGTTTCGCAAGATGCTTAACATCACGGTATCTCTCGTCTTTTTTTTACTCTTTGATTTAAGTTTTGTAATTTGAATTATATTTTTTATAAACCGCCAATCCGCCCGAACCGCCAAGGCAAATCCACCATTATTTGCCAACCGAACCGCCGGTTTTTGATAAGGAAAATGGCAAATTCTATTGACACTTTTATCAATCCGCCACCCGCCATACGGTTTCTATTTTTCTCTCAAACCGCACCGACCCGCACCGTGCACACCCCTAATTAAGATTGATCGTATGTCGTAATTAGATGATATGATTATATTTATTTTCAAACAAAAATAAAAAATGTTAAATCAAAATGAGCAAAAAGGAATAAACGTGCAGGCAAACTTGCAAATTTAAGCGCAAAAACAGGATGAAAATGTTTGAGGATCCTCCTGGCATTTTTTAAGCTAGTCACAGCTGATATATCTGAACTTTGTTACGAGAGAGAGAGAGAAACTCTCTAGTTTTCTAAAACTTTCTTTAACTTCTTATGAACCTAAAATAAAAAAACAAAAACAATATATAATCATATACCCAATGAATGTAGTTGATTTTTAAAAAACTAATTTTATTAATTTTAATTTTTAAGTTTTAACTTTTGTTCCTAATGTTAAAATAATGTGATTTCAACAATTGTAATTAACATGGACAGGCCCACAAAGGCCATGAACCACTATAAATAACCTGAGCCCATCATTCGAGGTCCAATGCATAACCCTGCCGATGGAGTCCGGAACAGCTGGAATCCAATATGGCACCAAGAACCAACAGCATTCAGGCACGCGGCGGGTGGAGGACGAACCACATCAGTAGACAAAGATCTGCAAAGTTATTGCCACTGCACATCACCATTAATGCAGTCCATCACAGCATTTATTACGACAACACCTCTCCGTCGGAACAGGACCCCCTTACCCTAAGCAAGGTAAGCTACAGCATAAGCTTTCGGCAAGGAGAGCAGGTCGGAAGGGACAACAAAATGATGACAAAAGGATATAAGCAACTGTTGTAGACAATAAAAGGTTAAGTTTTCTATCTCTAATCGTCTCCCATATACTCGACTTCTCTTCCTAACTTGCTCGTCGGAGAGTTCACTGGGGGACTACCCCGTTCCCCGTTGAACTTGCCTGCAGGTTATCTAGTGGGCTTGATCATTTGGACACGGGCTGGAGGAGCTTGGACTTGTCTGATCCATTCACTGGGACGAACAGCATTAACAGTTGGTGCCGTCTGTGGGAACGCTTTGCTCCTCGCGCCAGTTGTGATCACTGTCGCCGGAGGCCCCGTTCCAACAACCTCTCTCTTCTACCCGTCAAAGTGCAAGGTCACGACTAGACCCATGGCTTCTCACAATAATGTTGCCGACCATCAAGACGACCCCCCCAATCCGAACAACCCACCACAGTATTTTATCGAGCTTACCAA
Source organism: Camellia sinensis (assembly GCF_055761805.1). Taxonomy (NCBI): domain Eukaryota; kingdom Viridiplantae; phylum Streptophyta; class Magnoliopsida; order Ericales; family Theaceae; genus Camellia; species Camellia sinensis. The sequence continues at coordinate 54,798,415 of NC_138962.1, forward strand.
CAGTATCAACCGCATGGCCGAACAAAACCAGGCCTTGATAAATGCTTTACTCCAAAGGAACCTTCTGATTCCTCCTCCACCACCTCCAGATATTCCCCCCAACCAAGAAAAAACCCCGAGCCATACTGCTCCCCAACTCCATCCACCCAACCTGGAAGGTTTGCAACCTCCCCACCCACACATAAATCCACCACCACCACCCCCACACCCGTCGGTCGTAGCACCAGCCCCTGACAGGGAGGCCAGCAACGTCCAACCTCTACTGACTGACCAGGGGGACCACGTTCCACTCTGGGACGTCGAGCTCCGCGCAATGAAGCTCCAACTCCAAGGGGTTATGCAGAACATTCAGCATAAACCCTCTACCACGGCAAATTCACCATTTGTTGCCTCCATTCGGGACAAACCTTTGCCCGCCAAATTCAAGATGCCCGCCATTGACTCCTTTGATGGTACGACAAACTCAGTCGACCATTTGGAGACCTATCGTACACTCATAATCCTTCATGCCTTCCCCGATGAGATCATGTGTCGGGCTTTCCCCGTAACACTGAAGGGGTCAGCCCGACTGTGGTTCAGTCAGTTACCAGCGGACTCTGTCTCCACTTTTCAGTATCTCAGCGACTCCTTCCTCAGCCATTTCATTGGAGCCCAACGCCAACCACAACGCCGTCCTGCAACCTAACTCCTCAACATCCGTCAGACCGAGGGGGAGTCACTACGTAGCTTCGTTACCCGCTTCAACACCGAAGCCCTACAAGTAGCGGAGAATGACGATAAGGTCATCCTTACGGCTTTCATGGCCGGACTGCGATCGTCCGATTTCCTCTTCTCCCTCTCCAAAAACCCCCCGACCTCTATGGTAGCCCTATTATCCAAAGCTTAGAAATATATGAATGCCGAAGATTCACTGGCCGATCGCCAAGATCCAATATCCAAAAACCCGCCCCCCAGGGAAAAGAGAAAAGACTCGGAACCAAGAAACACCCAGTATAATAGCCAAACGCCCCAATATCCCGACCGACCTCCTCGCACTGATCGGTCGGCACCAGCACGACCCCCTGATCGGTTTGAGCGGTACACGCCCCTCAATTCTCCTATGGAACAAGTTCTCCACCAAATCCAATGGGATTACCCCCCCAAATGGCCCCTGCCTTCACGAACCCCTTCCAACCGGAAAGACCAGTCCAAATATTGTCGCTTCCACCAGGACCACGGCCACAACACTGATGATTGCATCAACCTCAAGGATCAGGTCAAGACCCTCATTCGTCAAGGGCGTCTCAACAGGTTCACAAACACCCGCCCACAACAGAGGCAACGAACCGAGCCCCTCAGAAACAACCGCCGACGTATCCCACCTCGGCAGCCAGCCCAACCTGACCAAGGCCATGACCGCCTCCCATAACAGCCTCAGCCCCCAGGTAACCCCCCTCCGCCGGTTGGTGAAATCCGAGTCATTTTCTAGCGGCCTTGCTTGCGGCGGACCGTCCTGCTCCGCTCAGAAAGCAGAGCTCAGGAAAATAAGGTAAGGTTCGAACAAAGCAGTGGACACGGTAGACCAACCTTCCAAGCAGCCCAAGAAGTGGACAGAGCCCATCACCTTCACGGACGCCGATTGTACAGGCATCCGTTATCCTCATGATGACCCCCTCGTCATTTCTGCCCTTCTCTCTAACTATAAGATCAGGCGGGTTCTTATCGACAACGGTAGTTTGTTTGACATCATATTCCTCAGTTGCTTCCGCCAGCTCAAAATTGGAGAGGAAAGCCTGTCCCCCCTCCAAACCCCCTTGGTCAGTTTCACTGTCGACCGGGTGACCTCCATCGGCTCCATTGACCTCCCCATCACTATTGGCGAATATCCACGGCAGACTACCAAGTTACTCACCTTCCTTGTGGTCGACTGTCCCTCTGACTACAACATCATCCTCAGTCGCACCACTCTCAACGCTTTCCAAGCTATCACTTCAACCTATCACCTCGCCATAAAGTTTTCCACCGACCAGGGGGTCGGGACAATACGGGAAGAGTAGACCATCGCCAGGGAATGTTATGTCGCCTCACTCAAGGAAGTCAAGTTGAAGGAGGCCATGATCATTGAAGGACTTGACGCCCGAGATGAGGATGAACTAGTCAGAGGCGAACCGGTAGAGGAGCTCGTTGAGATTCCCATCGATCCTATCAACCCAATAAAAACTGCTAAGATTGGCAGCCAGCTATCCCCCCAAGCCAAGGCCGACCTTACCGCACTTCTGACCGAGCACAATGATGTTTTCGCCTAGACTCATTCAGATATGCCAGGCATCGACCCTTCTTTCATAATTCATCACCTCAGCATTGAGCCTCATTTCCGACCTCACCGCCAAAAGCAGCGTATCTTTCATCCGGAGCGCAATACTCTTATAGCCGCAGAGGTCAACAAACTCCTTGAGGCCCAATTCATCAAAAACGTCGACTACCCTAAATGGTTGTCAAACGTGGTCCTCGTCCGCAAGAACAATGGCAAATGGTGACTTTGTGTCGATTACTCAGACCTGAACCGAGCTTGTCCCAAAGACAGCTATCCTCTGCCCCGCATAAATCTGCTGGTCGATGCCACGGCCAGTCATCAAATGCTCAGCTTCATGGATGCTTTCTCTGGCTACAACCAAATTCTCATGCACCCGTCCGATCGGGAACACACATCCTTCATCACCGACCGAGGTACCTACCATTACCAAGTAATGCCATTCGGGTTGAAGAACGCTGGGGCCACCTACCAACGGTTGGTCAATACCGTCTTCCATCACCAAATAGGTCGGAATATGGAAGTATACGTCGACGACATGCTAGTTAAGAGCAAACTCTCCACTGATCACCTGACCGACCTGCGGGAGACCTTTGCCACGCTACGCAAGTACCAAATGAAGCTCAACCCAGAGAAATGCGCCTTCGGCGTAGGATCTGGGAAGTTTCTAGGTTTTATGGTCAGTCAACGAGGCATTGAAGCTAACCCTGAAAAGATCAAGGCCTTGATTGAGATGCAGTCTCCCAGGACGGTCAAGGAGGTCCAAAGACTCACTGGCCAAGTTGCAGCCCTCAACCGTTTCATCTCCTGTGCGACAGATAAGTGCCTACCATTCTTCAAAGTTCTTCGGCAAACTTTTGAATGGACAACTGAATCTGAAGAGGCTTTCCAGCAGTTAAAGCAGTGCATGGCCAATCTACCCCTCCTTTCACAAGCGATTACGAGCGAGTCCCTCTTCCTCTATTTGGCCGTCTCAAGCACCGCAGTCAGTGCAACTCTTATTAGGGAAGACGACTCTGTCCAACGACCGGTCTACTACATCAGTCGGGCTCTCAGGGGAGCAGAGCAGAATTACCCCATGTTAGAAAAATTATCCTTAGCCTTGGTCACCGCCTCTAGACGACTCCGTCCTTACTTCCAAGCCCATTCCATAGTGGTCCTCACCGACCAACCCTTGAAGAAGGTCATGCAGCAACCAGAACTTTTCGGCAGACTTATGCAGTGGTCGGTGGAACTCAGCCAGTTTGACATCTCTTATCGCCCTCGAACAGCAATTAAGGGACAGGCTATCGCCGACTTCATCTTGGAATTCACTAATCCTACCCCAACCACTGCCTCCCCACCCCTGCCAGCTCCCATCGAGCCAAAAGACCCTCACTCTTGGACTCTCAACGTCGACGGATCATCCCGCAGGCAAGGTAGCGGGGCTGGCCTCATTCTCACCAGCCTTGAGGGTGGTTATTTCAAATGTGCGCTCCGTTTCTTGTTTGAGGCCAGTAACAACGAGGCTGAATATGAGGCACTGATAACAAGCCTTCGTCTCGGCAGGGACATTGGTGTCAGCCACATCCGAGTGCTCAGCGACTCTCAGCTCATCGTCGGACAGATCACGGGCGAATTCGACGCCAAAGAAGGCACAATGCGGACTTACAAGGACAGGTCCACAAAGGCCATGAACCACTATAAATAACCCGAGACCATCATTCGGGGCCCAATGAATAACCCTGCCGATAGAGTCCGGAACAGCTGGAATCCAATATGGCACCAAGAACCAACAGCATTCAGGCACGCGACGAGTGGAAGACGAGCCACATCAGCAGACAAAAATCTGCAAAGTTATTGCCACTGCACATCACCATTAATGCAGTCCATCACAGCATTTATTACGACAACACCTCTCCGTCGGAACAGGACCCCCTTACCCTAAGCAAGGTAAGCTACAGCATAGGCTTTCGGCAAGGAGAGCAGGTCGAAAGGGACAACAAAATGATGACAAAAGGATATAAGCAAATGTTATAGACAATAAAAGTTTAAGTTTTCTATCTCTAATCGTCTCCCATATACTCGACTTCTCTTCCTAACTTGCTCGTTGGAGAGTTCACTGGGGGACTACCCCGTTCCCCGTTGAACTTGCCTGCAGGTTATCTGGTGGGCTTGATCATTTGGACACGAGCTGGAGGAGCTTGGACCTGTCTGATCCATTCACTAGGACGAACAGCATTAACAGTAATAATATGATTTTAATACGTCTATCTTTAAAAATTTAAAAATATTAGAGATTTCAAATGTTTTATTAAATGTTTTACCAAATATCTCACATAGTGTTGGATTCATATCATATGGGTTGAGTCATACACTATTTGGTAAAATATTTGATATAATATTTAAAAGGCAGTGGCTTTGGTCTAGTCTAAGATCGGACTAGACTGTGCTGCTGGGCCCGTGGGGGCCCACCACGGGTCCCGTTTTGATAATTCGAGCCGTTCAATGTGTAAAACTCATTGAGTACTATATGCCTGTAAAAAATCACATTGATCGGATATCAATAGCTATGTGAACAAAACAGTTTTTTTATCAACCGTTAATTGTTTCACCGTCTATTTTTTTATATAAAGCTGATTTGATCACATAACTATTGATATCCGATCAACGTAATTTTTTACAAATATGTAGTACTCGACGAGTTGTACACATTGAACAGTTCGGATTATCAAAACGGACCTAAAAAATGGGCCCCATGGGCCGAATTAGACGGGTCCAATCTTGATCTCAACTTGAGACAAGCTGGACCCTATTTAAAATTCCTAACATTACTCTTAAAAATTAGACAATATGCTTTTAAAATTACATTGGTCAAGGTAATGATGCTGTGAGCTAATAGCGAAATATTTTTCCTGTTCAAAAAAAATAAGGCTAAGTTTGGTATCTTTAAAAAAAGTCAAAAAGTTAAAAAGTATTATCCTATTTAAGTCACATCACTTCTCTACCGCGTCAGTTTAAACCCAACTCATATTTTATAAAAAGTTAAAAATATTTAGAACATCCCAAACAACCAATAGCCAAATATTTCAAGCTATAAGTGTGTAGTCATAGAAGTTTATATGCCTAGTTAACAATTTATATTTAAAACCATTATGAGTTTTGGAAAAAAAACAAATTATTATGCTTTTATGTTTAATCTTGTACTACTTTTCAAAGAATGAGACGGTTCTACTGCAAACAAACTAAGTCAAGGTGAATTTTAGCATATATTTGGGTTTGTTTCTTAAGATTTTAATGTATTTGATTTCGAATTTGAACTGAATAAAAATTTAACGAATCGAGCTCGAGCCGAGTTGGCTTAGACTTGACTCGAGCTCAAGCCTGTTCACAAACCTTAATGAACCAAAAAAATTAAAAATTTATACTTAGGTATGACACTAAAGTTAGAATTAAAATTTTGATTATACGATTATATATATAATATATATAAACATTCTTAAAAAAAAAAGGTCAAACCAGCTTGTTTGGTTTTGGTTTCTATAAACACTTTTCCAAAAAATTTTACTTTTTTATTTTTCTTATTTTTTTGTTTTTAATAATTTTTTAAATATTATAATCATTTTTTTTAGACACACCTAACATAAATACACTTAAAAAATATAATTTTTGTGGAAAAAAAAAAATTAATTCACTAAATACCAAAAATGCATAAAAAAATGGTACATTTTTTGTATTTTTGTGTATTTATTAATTTTTTAAAATATTTTTTCACAAATATTTTACTATTTAGATATATCTAAGTAAGGTACATCTTAAAAAGTATAAAAATTGCTTAAAATTTAAAAATTATTCACTAAAAACAAAAAAAAAACACAAAAAAATAAAAAACTCAATTTTCAGAAAATTGAATTTAGAAAACTGTTATTTAAATGTACTATCTATAGTTAACTATTATTTACATTTATATTTTTTAAATATATAATAACATATTTATCTTATTTTTTATAGATATTTTTATATTATTTAATATATAAATAATAAATACTAAATGAGCTGAACTTTAAAATGTTTGGATTTTTTTATTAAAAATTTAACGACCCCGAGTTTGAGCTCGAGTACAAAAAAATTTAACAAACCGAGTTTAAACGAGTTCTTACCAAGCCGAGTTCGAGTCTATTCACGAACAATTCTATTCATTTGCAGCATTAGTTGTATCTTAATTTTATTTATTTAAGCACCTATTTTGAATGGATGTTTTAGTTCCAATTTTTAGAAATTATTTGTAGGCTGGTTTTGTTTGTTTTTGTATGTAATGGTTCACGAATGTTGCCAAAAAATTCGAAGGCTCGCCAGAGAACTCGAATTCTCTAGAAATGGTGAGAGGCTGATTCTCTAACGGTCACAACTAGAAACACAATAGCAAAGAGATGATGGAGATGAAAGATTGGGTGAAAAGGAAGCCAAAGTAGTTAGAGAGAGAATAATGGCAAGGCTCTCCTATGGATCTTCCATTGAATCTTCCACTTTCACTCTCAAGGTAGATAATGGAAAAGGAAAATTAGTTATCTCCCAATGTCTCTCCAAAATCCATCCCTTGTAAGGTTATGGATGTGCACTATTTATAGGCACCTCATGATGTAGGATATAGCTTATGTGCAAAGCGCATAGAAAATATTCCCTCTAACCATTTTGTCAAAGGAGGTGACCTCTCCGAGGATAAGAAAAATCTCGAAGAGGAGATCAACCTCTCAACGAACTCTTATTCTTAACCACACCTAACCAATGATCCGCAATCATCCCAAAGGGTAAGGGGTAGTCGTGGAGGACGCCCTGCCGCATAAGGGTTAGGGATAATTCAAGAGAACGCCCTACCGCAAATATTGTCGTGTCTCAGAGACCCCATAAATCGTGCCACCTTGACCCGGGCTAGTTTAACCGAAAAGTGAATTTATTTCCACTTACCGTCCTCGGGATCGGATCCTTTGTTCAGACTCCATCATGCCCATGGTTCTGATGCATAGATCCCGAAAAGCTCCGAGCCCACAAGTATTTTGGGACTCATTAATGAATTGACTTTTAGATTGCATCTGAATCCATTTGAAGCCAAGCGCTTTGGATCTATAGGTTTGTAAATCTGAACCTTTTCGAGTTCGAGTTCAAATAGGTCTCTAGGTTCGTAGTTCCAAACTCCTTCAAGAATAAGCAAATACCTCGGAGAATGGATCTCCTCTAAGGGTTTTTTCTCTTCTAAGAGTAACAGTTAACCTTATCGGATACTCGTATGATTTAGACCTTCTCGAATGAGCTTCTTGGGTTTTCTTTAGAGACATATGCTTGAAATGTATCCTTCTCGGCCCAATTTGTTGACTTTCTTGTGGATCTGTTCAATAGAATTCACTTGGTCCATTTGGCAATAATTTCTCCAAACTCGCTAATTTATGGACTTTCCGATTGCGTTTTCATTGGGCCCAATTAATTAGTGGGCTCAAGCTAACCCCTCTTACAATTTTTACTGTATTTTTTTCTTTATATTTTAGACATTTTTAAAAAAATTGTTAGATGCATTAAGATTAGGTGCATATAAAAAACAAAAGAGTTTAATTAAAATACGGAGAGAAAAAAAAAATCGATAAAAACAAACGGGCACATGGGCTTTTTTTTGAATTTTCACTTATTTTTAATATTATTTTAAAATATTTAATTATTTTTTTAATAAAAATATTTATATGCATATTGATTAAGTGCGTTTAAAAAATACGGGAAAAAAAGGGACTAAAATATGAAAGAAAAAATAATTAAAAATAAACGAAATTTTATTTTAAAATAAATTTTCAAAAATCAAACCAAATTTATTTATTTAGGCACCTATTTTGAATGGATGCTTTAGTTTCAATTTTTAGAAATTATATGTAGACGGGTTTATTTTGTTTTTATTGTACTTTTTTCTTCCTATTTTAGACATTTAAAAAAAATTTGTTCGATACATCAAGATTATGTGCATATAAAAAGTAAAAGAGTTTAATTAAAATACGAAGAAAAAAAATCAATGAAAAAAAAAATCTGAAAGAAAAAAAAAGGAAAAATTATTGAAAAATCTCACTTGGAAGAGTTTTAGTCTAAGGAGTCCTCTTTGTTTTTTAATACTCTGGGAAGTCCTATCTTTTTGGTAACATGATCCACAAGATCCCATTTGCTAATTTTGGAATGGATTAGGTGACATGTTTGCCCTTTCTTCGTGTAACGTATTTAAAAGGATTTTTGAATTCCATTGCTTACACTTGTTTTGATGTGCATATTTTTTGAAAGATCAAATATGGGCAGGATTTTGTGGGTTTCTAGGGTTCATGAGTATTTAAATTTTGAAAAATGTTATTAAATGTGAAAGTGAACGTGAACGTTCTTTGAGGTCACGTTGCATGTACATTATTGAATGATGTGAATGTGCGATGTAGCAACCATATGTATTGAGTGTATGAACTTACCATTTACGTTGAAAATAATACAATGATTTGTTGCGGAATCGCATCAACACGGTAGGTGTTAGTATGTGTGACTGTTGCAATGTGACCATGTGTTTGGTGCCACAGATTTTCAAACGTGGCTCACCGGCACCACATCGCCACATAACATTACACAATGACCAATTGCACGAACCACATGAGAACATTTACACCCCAAACAACACCCAACACAAATCTATTAAAAAAAGAACACAAAAACACGTCCATTGGTAAGATTTTTTTGTAGGAGATTCTGTATTTTTGGTTGATGTGGGATGGGGAGTTTCTTTGACTACATTATGTAATGTGAGATCCAATTCCGCTCAAAGCGAGATTCACAACAGTTTCAAAATTCTAAAAACTAATGAAATTGATTTCAAAATCTGCGGTTGCCACATTTGGGATGAAGATTTGAACGTGAATCGATGGTCCATACGAGTGTGAAATAACCAAATGGAAATAATGAAATGTTACTACGGCAAAATCCTAGACGACCAATGAACCTATCAGCTTCCTCAATTTTGTGGTGGATGCATTTGGGTTGGATCCGAACCCACAATAACGCATCTAGAATTTTGGATCCCACAGATGTGGTCACTACTTGCAAATGCAACGTCCTCTGGAGTTGGCAAAACCCATGACCCAATTGAATATGGGACATCCAAACCAAGACGATGAATGCAACATTGTTTGTGACAAATCACTCGACAACAAACACACCGAATCAAGGATGTTGGTCAAAACCCTCAATTTCTATTAGGCCTGAAAACGTTTGATGTACTTTCCAAATGAGAATGATACAAGACCAAACCGGATGCGATCTAGTTTCAGAAAACCCTAAAATTTGCACAATTGGAATCAAAATGAAATTTACTGTTGAAGTTTGCATTTTCTTCGATCGGACTGAATGTTGGACAACATATCTAATGTTGTTCTATGCGTATGGTGGTAATAATGTTGTCGTGATGCTCGACGTGGCATTTACGTTCACATTGTAATCCACACTAGCACAACACCCTTTACAAATCTGCCAACAAGATTGCCTCATCTATCAGTCCCAACTCGATGTTGTCCACCAACAAACACGCCTAACCCAAAAAGAAGGGATTCTCCAAACAATTTTCCTAAATTACCTTGTTGTCGCAACTGGTTTGGCCTCAAGACACCAATCACGACGACCATGGGGGTTGATTCATGCATGTAGAATGGAAGATGGACAGTTTCCGAGCAACATCGGCGACTGATGGTTTTCTGAAACTTCTACCACATCACAAGGTTAATCAAACGGTGTGGACTACATATACCATATCATCAGCTTCGGATACGGGGTAGGTTGACCCAACGAAATTATCGTCAAAAAACATTCTAGGTCGGGAATTGGGTTTCAGTGTGGTGACGTGGGTATACCAATCCAACGTATCAAAGCAAAAAGGTCTATAGGAAGCTTTTCCATAACGTGGCAGGCCAATCTAAACAACTCAACATTCAACTCATTAACTATGGGCAAAAACGTAATACAATAAAAAATGGGACTTCTCAGATCATAATAAACAAGAGTGCTGCTATTAGCACCTGCCAAAATTCTTTGGACCCCCCATTTTACAATTTTTTTTATTATTACAATTATACCCTAAAGTAAAATTACATTAAAAGACATTATTAAATGGAACACTCACCTATCAATAAGAACTAATACTCTATAATATTGGACACCCACCCCCACCCCCATCTCCACCTCCAACTCCAACTATACGTATTCCATGTTTGTAAACCCTAAACCTATTACTTTTCATAACCACCTAATATAAACCCTAAATCTATTATTTTTCATAATCATCTTAAATCATGAATGTATCATCTTCATCACTATTATCAACGCTATTGAACTTGAAAGTTTTGCTTCAAGTATAACGTATACTTCATCACTTATTTCACTGTGTAGAGCAATGGAGGATGAGGACAACAATTCTAGCGAGACCGGCGTTCCATTAATAAGTTTATCTGTCTTGTATTAACATTCTCGGTCGTTTTCGGTCGTTCTTATTTCGTTCGAGCTGTTAGGTACTGGTTTGCTAGCTGTTAGAATTATGTTCGGTAATACAGTACTGAACATAATCCTTTCGTTTAATACATAGGTTTCGAACATTAAGGCAGATAGTCAGTTATATAATTTTCTTTATTAAACTAACTTAGAATGGAAAAGAGTGAATTGTAATGGATTTAAGTTATGTATTTTGAATGGATTTAATTCATGTTATTTTAAGTTGTGAATTGGAATGGATTCAAGTTACACAGTGATGAACAAATTTTGTTCGGACATACAGTGCTGACAGGATCATTATTGTTCGACAAAACAGTTCTGAACAAAATACATTTTTTCGACTACACAGTGGTGAACAAATTGTTTTGGGCTACATTCAGAATTCTGACGGCGATTCAGACGATGATTCTGTTTTTCCTCATCTTACAAACGGTTATGCAAACCCCGTAGAAATTGGAGTATCTTCAATTGATCTCAGCGATGACGAAGATACAAAAAGTAACGAAGAAGATGATGATGAAAGGACGAGAGAGGTTACTAATTCGGCGATACGGAGAGCGTTCAGAGAATATGAGAGTCGTCGGAATACTCCGTTGACGGTCGAGATGGCGACGAGAGTGATGGAGGGTTGGGGTCCAAGAATTCTATACTGAACCAAAGCTCCAAACTCTAAAGATTGAGTGAATCAGGGAAGGAGATGGATGAAAAATTAGGTGAATGTGCATTTCATTGTGAAAATAGTATGAATATGGGTAGATTTGGTAATAAATGGGGTGTGTAAAAAAATATTATTAAAATTTAGAGTTTAGGGTTGGGGTTCAAAGAAATGGGGGGTCCAAAGAATTTTGGTAAGTGCTAATAACCGAACTCTCAAACAGTTGAGACTAAATGGTTTATAATTCATCCATATGGGATTTATAGGTCAATTCTCCCCCAAAAAAAAATGCACATAGGTTCCAATCCGTACTTTCATTTATTTTTAGTATTATTCTAAAAATATTTAAGTATTTTTTTTAAAAGAAATATTTATATGCATATTGATTAAGTACATTTAAAAAGTATGGAACAAAAGGGCTAAAATATGAAGGAAAAAATAATTAAAAATAAATTTTGAAAAATCAAACTAAATAGACATTGAACATTTCTGCTAAGGTTTTGAAAATCAGACCAGTGAGCGAATCGAAAAGGGACTTAGTGGACGGGTCACCGGTTCAACCGTCGGGTCAAAGCGGTCGAACCATGACATCATAATTAATATTATATAAAAAAATATAATTATAAATTATAAATAAATAAAAATATATATAAATACTCAAATAAAAATAAAAATTGTTGCATAGTATTTATTAATAATATTTAATAAAGTCATAATTGATAAGAAAAAATCATTTGTTTTAAAGAAATTAATTTTTTTTAACATTCCCTCCAAACAAATTAATTGAATGCTAGATTTAATTTTGGAGGGAAATAAAATTTTCAACTCTCTCTTTAATCAATATTATTCAAATAATTTGAATAAATCCCATATAGAATTTTGTAGGTTCTCTTTGAAAAATCTTTTCTTATAAATAGCAATAGACTTTCATAATCTACTTAAGCTTCAATGAGACTTCTCCTCATGAAAGGAGACTCTTCAAATAGGATTTTTTCGTCAAAATTTTGAAAAAAAATATATATATATATAATATATAAGAAAGAAAGAAAGAGAAAAGACCAGAAAGAAAAAGAATAAAAGATTTTCCAATTGTTGGGTCAACTCAAAACTGGTACTGGGTCACTGGTTTTCTCAGTTGAATAGGAGGTTCTACCGATTTTGACAATCTAGGATGGTTTTCAACCTAGTCCAATTTTGAGGGTTCTTTTGAACCGGAACTAGGCCTGGGTCCTGGTCTGACTGACTGGTCCGGCCCAGGTTTTAAATCATTGATTTATAAATAAATTATATTTGAAATATTGTAGTGTACTATCAATTGTCTTAGACTACTAATCAATCACAATAGTTGTATTTAGTTCAAGGATTTTGAGAAATATTTTGAAATGAAATGGAAAAATAATGGTAAAATATGAATAAAATATATCTATATTTCACATGATTTTACGCACATTTTTCATTTTCCTTTCCAAATCTATTCCAAATCCATGAACCAAATATATGTTTCTATCCCAACTACTAGTAATAAAACAGATTTATCGTAATAAAAATAACTAGAAAGTTTTTTTGTGTTTTTGAAAGCGTCGAGTAACTTTCCAAATGGCTTGCGGACAAAAATTCAATATTACCCAATTTGTTTCATGGTCCGTCCCAGTCTGCTTGAATGTCTAGCCCGTCTAACTCATAAAAGATGATTTAAGGTTTTGGACAAATGTTTGTAATCCGAGTCTGCTCATAAACTCATCCCATAAAAGTTCGAATGGATAATTCTAATGTTTAATGTTTTTTTTGGGGGGGTCTTACATTTACTTTTATTTTTTGTTCTCGTCTTTAAAGTTTTTTGTTTTTTTTTTCTTCTATGTTTTTCCTCCACTTGTAGGTATTATATGTTACTTGATTTTATTTTATTTTTTAAAATATTGATTTAAAAAAAATAAAAAATAAAAAATAAAAACTTGAATTATGTTGAAAAGTAAACAAGAAAAATAACTAATGAAAATATTTAAAATATGTGAATAAAAATGTGTAGAATTTAATAATACAAGGGTAATGAAAAAATGTATAACTTGATTCAATATGATTTTGAGCCGTAATATTTAGATTTATGAGTGGAGCGTAGTTTTAATTTTTTTAAATAGGTTTGATTTGTATCAACGCCATTGACTGGTTAAAATTCCAAAAAAATGTTAAAATATGAGATTTGGACATAATTGAGTAAACTCGGCCTATCTCATTAATAGTGCTGAGTTTTATAAATGAAGGCCATATTTGTTTGGCCTCTTAGTGGAGGGGATTGAATTAACAATCTATAGGTCCATCAAAACTATGTTTGGTTGTGCTTAAATGTTGTTAGACTATTAGTTAAATTTGACTACCAATCCCAATTGGAATCCCCCTGAGTGTGAGAATTGCATACCCATTGGGGAGATAGGTTTGCTAATCCAATCCCCTTGGGTTGAAAATAAAAGACCATTTTTAATATTATTATGTTTTAAATAATTTATCAGTGAAAGAAATATTTATTTATTTTAATAAATGCTAAAAAATATAATTTTTTATATTTAGTAAATTTTTAAATAATTTGTAATCAAAATTTATATTTTTTATAACAATAAAATAATAATTATAATATTAAAAATTACTAAAAATTAAAAAATATTCAGTGTGTTTGATTTGAGTTTTCTAGATTAAGTTTTTTGAAAATTGAATTTTTTGGCTTTCGTATTCTTTTGTTTTTAGTGAATATTTTTTAAATTTTAAACTTTTTTTTACTTTTTTAGATACACCTTAGTTAGATGTATCTAAAAAGTAAAAATTTTGTAAAAAAATATTTTAAAAAATTAATAAATACATAAAAATACAAAAAATATACTGAATTCTTGTATTTTTTTTTTGTATTTTTGGTATTTAGTGAATTTTTAAAAGATTTGTTTTACAATTTTTTTTTTACTTTTTAGGTGTATTTATGTTAGGTGTGTCTAAAAAGTAAAAAAAAAAATTGTTTAAAATATTAAAAAAATTCAGTAAAAACAAAAAAATACGAAAAATAAGAAAGTAGAATTTTCTGAAAAGTATTTTCTGAAAAATGAAAACAAGCAAGCTGATTAGTTTTATATATTAATATTATTTATAACATTACTAATCCGATAGTATACAAACAAATACTCTTTATCCTATATTTCCAATTTAATACCACCACACTGATAATCTCCTAATCTGACCGTACTCTTAATCTCCTTAATCTTATTGAGCCAAATAAACGTGACATAAGGGCATTGCAAAAATAAGTCATAGTTAAGGGGGTGTAATGCAATTTACTCATAATTTAATTATTGCACTTCATCTTTTTAATTTCGAGACACTTATGGGTCCATCATATTGACCAGATTTATTTACTTATAAGTATAAACTAATAAATTGATCACTATATATTTATTCATTAATATCTATAATTTTTACTCATATTCACTCACTCATTTTCACATACACAAAGAGCAAGAGATATGATAAATTTATCACATAAAAATAAATATGAATTTGAAATAAAGGAGGCGGTGGTGATATGATAGCTGTGTAGATCGATGATAATGAAATGTAAATATACAACATCAAAATGCAAATCGACAACGATAGAGTATATATTTATGACGCAACAATGATTAAAATCCAATTTTTTGGATATCCCATAACTTTCTTTAGATCTCAACCATTGATGGTGTAAGCCCCACACATACATAAGTGGGTCTTACACAAACATCAATGGTCGAGATCCAAAGAGATTGTGAACGTCCCAAAAAAAAAAGATCCTAAACATTTTTCATTTATGACGATAGTGATAGATATGCGACAGTAGAAATGGATGGACGACGACAACGACATTCTAGAGGCACCTCTCCACCTCATTCATGAGAGAATCAAGTAAAGAAAATGGTTATTCTTAGTGTCTATGACCGTCAATTTTTGTATAATTTACCGAAGCAGAAGAGAATATGCAAATACAAGTGTGCAAAAAAGAACCACCATAGAGAATTCTTACAACAAAGTTCTGAGACACTCAAGATTAATCTATGACAGCCTTACCAATACGAGAATACTGCACTGAAGCAACTTCACTATCGTGCATTAAAAATCATATTATTATTCACCCAGCAGAAGAATATTACGAAATTAACTTATAGGATATTTACAATGCTTTGTGGGTGTGAGAGCCGAATATTAGGGGATGCAAAGAGGGCGAATATACACTTAGAAAATCAGGATATATATTATATTCAGCCCCGTCTTGTACGATCCAGAAGCCAAACATCCTAATCGGCTATAGAACCAGTTCATGGAGGAGCCGAGTAGGAATTGGTGTACGACAGAAGGAGCCGAATGAATAATCACACGGTGGATTAAAAGTGGGCCCGACCTTGAGGCCCAAAAGTGAATATAAATAGAGGAACATCAGCCAAACAAAGGGATGTGAGAGATAACCCCAAGAAACTTGAGACATAAGCAAACGTGAGACATATACTAACTTGTCCGTCGGAGTGCTAATTCCGGCACCCTCGACCAGAGTGTTAATTCATTTTCAGGTGGCAATCAAAGGAACAGGAACGTCCTTCAAGATCCAAGAGTATTTCCAAACCACTCTTCCATAATTGGTACCGTTTGTGGGAATACTCAAATACATCCATGGCGGGCGTAACGGAAGATCCTCCGATAGTCGCTAACGAAACTACACCAAGAGACGACCTTACACCAAGAAACATGCTGGGACAGGAGAATATCGCCGTGTGACATGCCTTGAACTTTGACTCAGTAGCTCAGACATCACCCTCAACTTCAATGCATGAGACAATGCAGACGATTATGGATCAGGCAAAGTAAAATGAACAACGGCTGAAGAGCGTGCTGGCTGAGAATAAGCGCCTGCGCCAGGATTTGGCCTTGGAGGTGGCGAAATCCCAACAAGCCGCATGACAAGACCGGGGTCGACCTTCGGGCAAGAAGGATGGTCGCTGATGTCGACTTCAGAAACGTAATACTGATAGTGATTCAGACTCACCATCCCCAGAGCCTAGAAAAAAGAGCGCGTTGATGTATCCAGCTCGTCTGAGAGAAGTCTATATGTACGGCATAGAAGAAGGAAAAAGTGATGATTCGGATGAATGGGTCATTCATTGCACGAATGGGTCGTGTTTATCTTCCTCATCCGAATCATCGCTTTGGCATCCAGCACGAATAGGTCATTAATCTAGAAGAAACTCTTCGTGAATACTCGGCCTGCTATTGAGAATGCTTTAATCTAGTTGATGATGCTTGTAATGATTCCATGGCCATCACCGCTTTTAAGATGGGATTGCATCCCGACAGCCCCCTCCGCAGTTCATTGACCAAGCGTCCCCTCAAAACCGTCTAGGCATTAATGAAGAAGGTTGAATAATACTGCAAAGTGGAAGATGATGCCCTTTGAGTCAAAGCCGGACGTAAAGCTGTTGAGACGGCCACGTCGGGAGTTGTTCAACCGATTAACTCCGTGCCTCTAAAAAGCCCCGAACAGCAGAATCGACCCAAACGAGACAAAAGGCATGATTCGCGCCAATCAACCGACCAATGTTCAAAACGAGCTAATGAACAATACCAAGTGGATAATAGGCGCACAAGGCGTCTGGGAAAGAAATACATGGAGTTGACAAAGCCGATCAATAAGATTCTATCGAAAATACAACACCTTCCGTTCTTCAAGTGGCCGCCCAAGATGACGGGACCCCCGGATACGAGAAGACAAGATAAATGATGTGAGTATCATAAAGACCATGCTCACGACATCGATATTTGTTTTTCTTTAAGAGATCACCTGGAAAAATTGGTGCAAGACGGCCGTCTTACACAATACGTCCGAAAGAACAATTCAACAAATACAGTAGCTCTACGGCCGGAGTCACCCCCTCTTGGTGTAATCCATATGATATATAGCTTGCTGCCACCACCAGAGGTGCACACAATCTAGTTACTGTCTAGCACACATAGCTTGATGACGCTAGCGAAACGGCCACACGAAACTGGAAGGATTAGTTTCAATGACAGTGATTTAGTTGGAGTGACCCACCTCCACACTAATCCCCTCGTCATCGAGCTACGTGTAAGCAGATTCACCATCGAGCGTGTCCTCATTGACCAGGGCAGCACTTCGAAGATAATGTATTACAAAACTTTTGTCAAACTTGGTTTTACCGATTCGGACCTATCTCCACCTGATTATCCGTTATTCGGCTTCAATGCTAACCCGGAGTACCCTTTGGACAAGATCACACTACCCGTATGGGCCAGAACTAGATCAGTAGACGTAGAGTTTCTGATTGTCAAGCTTCCTTCGCCGTATAATCTGATCACAGGCAGAACTTGGTTACATATAATGTGAGCCATGCCAAGCACCTATCATCAGCTGCTCTGTTTTCCAACTAAATACGGTATTGAACATATTCGCGGCTCCCAGCAGTTGACGCAGACATGCTATCTTTTGCCTACAAAGAGACCAAGGGAACTGGAAGTGCATTCAATTGTGGTACCAGATAGGGAGAGTCTCAAAGACATTGGGAGGATCCCAAGTGACAAAGCAACCGAAGCCCTGCATCGGGTCAAAATTGACAGAAATCCTGACAAGTTCTTCATGATCGGCGCTTCCTTGGATAACATCGAAAGGCAGAAATTGACAACTTTCTTACTCGGCAATATTGATGTGCTTGCATGGACTGCATACGAAATGCCAAGAGGAGATCCATCAGTGGCCCAACACCGCTTGAACGTTGATCTGAAATGTAAGCCAATTGTTTAAAGAAGTCGGCAGTCAGCCGCGAAGCATACTTCGACCGTCGTTGAAGAAGTAGATATGTTACTTGACGCCAGGGCGGTCTGCGAAGTAACTTATCCTACATGGTTGTCCAATACTATGGTCGTGAAGAAAAAGAATGGCTCTTGGCATGTCTGTATGGATTTTACGGACTTGAACAAAGCTTGTCCCAATGACTGTTTTCCCTTACCTAGAATAGGCCAACTCGTAGACGCAACGGCACATCATCAACGTATGAGCTTCTTGGATGCCTACAGAGGCTATCATCAAATTGCCATGCATCCAGAGGATCAAGAAAAGCCGCATTTCTCACCCCAAGAGAAACCTATTGCTACAAGGTCATGCATTTTGGGCTGAAGAATGCGGGGGCAACTTATCAAAGACTAGTGACTTCCATGTTCAAGGAACAACTTGGCCGTACCATGGAAGTATACATTGACGATATGGTGGTCAAATCCAAGGGAAAAGCACTCCCATCTAGCCGATTTGTCAGAAACACTCGGCATTCTTAAAAAATACAAGATTAAATTGAACGATTCTAAGTGTGCATTTGGTATCGGCTCCGGCAAATTCTTTGGCTACATCGTTAACCACCACGGAATCAAAGCCAATTCAAGGTAGATCACGAAAATTCTAGAGTTTGGATCCCCTCTGTCAGTCAAAGAGGTTCAGAAGCTAATGGGGATGGCAGTCACGCTCAACAGATTTATCAACCGTTCCATAGATCGTTGCCGACAATTCTTACACACACTTCGGCAAAGTAGAGCATTTGATTGGACTCCCAAGTGCCAGGCCACTTTGGACAGCTTGAAATCTTACCTCCGATCAGTTCCACTATTTGCAACACCTGCAGCCGCCGATCCACTCATTTTGTTTATGGCAGTATCCGATCGGGCCGTCAGCGCCGTATTGTTAAAGGAAGAACTAGGGGAGCAACGACCAGTTTACTATGTGAGCAAAGCTATGGCCAACGCCGAGATACTTTACCTTCCATTAGAAAAGCTTATCCTTGCTCTCGTTATGGCTGCAAGAAAACTGATGCACTACTTTCAGGGGCATACCATTAGGGTGCCAACAGAATATCCCCTCCGGTCAACGCTCCGCAGCGCGGAGGCGTCTGGGCGTGTCTCAAAATGGGCTCTTGAACTCGGCCAGTATGATATCCAGTTTCTACCTAGAACTTCCATCAAAGGGCAAGTGCTTGCTGACTTTGTTGCCGAGTTCACAGGATCCCTGGCCGACTTTAAGTCTGATCAAGTGCAAACTAAGCCCGACTGGAGAATATATGTTGGCGACGTTTAGCAGATGTATTTGCAATGGATCATCTACCCAGCGTGGTAGTGGAGTCGGCATAATAATCATGACCCTTGAAGGAGCAATAATCGAACAAACCGTCAAATTGGGATTCGACGCATTAAATTATGAGGCTGAATATGAAGCATTGTTAACCGGCTTGCGAAATGCTCTTCACCTCGGTGCGCGGTGTTTGCTTGTTTTCTGTGACTCAAAGCTACAGTCATACTGTCTTGCCTTAGTTCCATGAACTCTGCTACTTTCCTGTCCCGAATACACTGCGGGAAGTACTTGTCATAGAAAATCTCCAAAAATTTCACCCAGTCAACATCTTTATGATTTTCTCGCATTAACATCCACCATCTTCTTGCCTCGTCTTCTAGCATAAAAGTGGCTAGAAGCACTTTCTGTGTCTCTGAACAGAGGAACACTTCAAACAGTTTCTCAATGCCGAGAACCCATGCTTCGGCTTTCAACGGATCTAATCCCCCGTGGAACTGTGGTGGTTTCATTTTCTTGAACTCTTTGGTGAGTGCTATTATTTGATCATCATTCAGATTATCTGGCACGAGTGGTGCCGGAGGTGGAGGTGGCGAGTGTGGTTGCTGCCACTGTTGTTGCCACTCCTGTTGCTGTCTCAAAGTTTCTGCCATTTCCTGTATCAGTCTTTCCATTCTGTCTATTCTGGCAGTAGAAGACTCCTCTATCTCATCACCTCTTGTTCTCACCATCTGATTAAACTTGCATTATTTTTCACACAAAAGATTCACAAGTATGCATATACTAAAGAGCATACATATTCAGATAATTTGCAATGCAAGCAAATCGCAACTTATAACACATAATTGTTCGTATCAAAACATTTAAGCATATTTTTGATGCTTTCAAATTCAGACTTATCACATGAATGCATATTACTCTTTTGGACAAGTGTGTGAGTTATTAACTCGTGCTCTTATACCACTCTGTCATGACCCGAACCCGCCCCCGTGGGTTAAGGACATAACCGGCCAGTAATCACGAGATTACCTACGGCCTCAAACCAAACCAAGCGTATTTTAACAGAGTTAACGGGGGCTAAACGGAAGCAATTTAAAACTTTGACCATGGAGCTGTGCTTACATGGCACATCAAAACAAACCATACATATGTACATTAATAGCTCATAACAGAAGTACTGTACCATAAAGTTCTGTATAGACAGGATCATCCAAACTAAGTCAACCCATGAAAACTAAATACAGACATGTTCAAAGGCTTCGCCAATGTGACAACATAAAACAAAATGACAAAAAGGCGAAGACGAGTCTTGTGCGTGAGACGCAAGGGCTGACTCTGCAAAACCTTTGTTATTCCACACATACTTCACTGGGGCTGGGTTTGGACTTCTCTTGGCTCACCTACAAACACATGAATGAGCGTGAACGATAGCCTAGTGAATAATATCAAATAAAGGAGTTACACAAACGGTACGTAGAACAACATGCATCAAACAGCCTTGGGTCCAATTCATGTTTCTATTTAACATATATATATACACAATTTAAGTCAAGTGACTGTGGTTCCAAACATACTAGCCTTTGGCCCATTTATCTTTCATTTGTCAAACTGGCCTTTGGCCTATTCAGATTTTTATGTCAAACTGGCCTTTGGCCCATTCAACTTTCATTCATGTCAAACTGGCCTCTGACCCATTCATTGATGTCAAACTGGCCTCTGGCCCATTCATTCATGTCAAACTGGCCTCTGGCCCATTTGTTTATTCATATCAAACATTTGTCTGTAATTCAAACTAGCAAACTTATAAGGCTTATAAGGAAATAAACAATTGGACAAATGACGACTTCAAGACATCGATATTACTCACAGTGATCGGTTGGTTGGTTTGCCCTGGAGCCCGACCCTACACATTTCATAAACACAAAAGGGTCACAAACAATTCGATCCGTTCTAAATTTACATATTCCTCTTTAGGTTTCATTCTTATCTCTTTAACTTAATTACAATGCTCAATGCATGCCTAAGAGCACTTAGAAGTGAAAGAGAACAGAAAACCAAACACAGGATGTCTTATCAAAATTTCAGCAAGCAGGGTCCCCGCTCGAGCGTGGACTTACCCGCTCGAGCGGACCCACGAGGGCTGCAAAAGTACTGGATCTGTCAAATTTACGTTAGATCGCGAACTCTAGCGCTCAAGCGGAAGGCCTCTCTACATGGTTCCCCGCTCGAGCGGACACCATGTCTGTTGAAAATATTGGGAACACGAATTTCACGCTCGAGCGGCGGTTTTCCCGCTTGAGCAGACATCAAAATTCTGGAAAATCCAGAACATGTTCTTGAGCTTGAACTCGACATTCAAAGGCTCTAAATGCATGCTTTCAGCTCAAACTTCACATATACATGTACTAATCATGGTACAAACACCAAATTACAACATTATGAAGATCAATTTCACAATTTAGTCACATACATGTCCCAATTCACATCAAATTCATTTCCAACATATCAAACTCATACATTCAAACTCATATTCTTATAAATTGTACATGCATGTGACATTTTACTCTCATTCTCAACTTAGATGATGAAGAAATGGTCAAAAGCATGAGCTTTAACTAAAATCTCCCATGGATTATACATTTGTGCTCAAACATGCAATTTCAAAGCAATTACACACATGCATGCATACATTGATCTCCAAATCACCAAAACCAACTCAATTTCATTTTAATTCTTGCTCTTGATTACTCAACTAGCTTGAATCTACAAACTCACAAACTTGAATCCATGAAATACTCACCTAGGAGCTTTAATTCTCACAATCTATAGCAAATTCTTGAGAAATCTTCATGGTTTCCAAGCTTTTAAGATCAAACTTCAATTGTGAGCTCTCTCTCTCTCTAAGCCGACCCTCTCTCCTTTTCTTAGAGTTAAATCAGCCAAATGAATACCAAGGAGGAGAATTGGGTGTATAATGCCCTTAATAAGAAACTCCCTTAGTCATATTATTTTAAAATTAAATGATTTGAGCACTAAGTCATTATTTTAATCAATTTAATCTGGTCCGAATCAATTTTTCAATTAAATTTCACCATAGGCTTTAAAAATTATGCCAATCATAAAGGCGCAGTCAATTTCAGTTTCGGTGGCCGATAGGGCCTTCAATTTAATTTCCAAAGTAGATAATCAAACAGATATTCCTACGGTGAACAAATAGAAATTCAAAACCACATATTTTTATATAATGACATACAAAATCATATTAAACACATAATCATACTCATATTAAGGACCAATTAACATATTACGGAATATGAATATCACAGTAAGCCTTGAACGGAAAAGTATAGCTTTGATATAAGGGTGATGTTGGATCAACCCTCGCGGCTTGGAGGGCCTTGGTCCATCCATGCTTAAATCTGCGATTCTCGCATCAACAAACCTCATTGGCTAGTTTTTCCTTAGTCTTATCTATTCTGTTTTTTTGGCTGTCATGAAAGCCTTTTTTGGAAGACCTAGCCTTCGCCGATTCAATTGCGAACATGCTGGCCATTTCTCGATCGGCGATCGCGTGATCCAAAATTTGGTGATTTACTCGCTCCGCAACAATCGGATTCACTTGACTCGCTGAGTGAGTCTCAGAGGCGTTAGTTCTCTTTAACTTATTTTCGGCCTTCTCCGCATGGGCTAGCAAGCTCTGAATGCAAGCATCCTTTTGCTCTATCTCTCTTCGTGCAGCACGTAGACGCATGCCGATTTTGTATGAGGTATACAGACCCTTTACCGCTCCTTGAACGCCCTTTCGGAAAACTTCGTAATTAGCCTGGCCAACCATGGCCTGCTGTACTTTTGGTGGAAAAATCTGTCACGCAAACTCGTCTGTTACATTTGAGTCGCAGATGATGTAATCTGCCTCCATCATCAGTTTGTTCCCAACAAAAATCAAAAAGCTCAACGGATGCGATGTCGTACTGGGTTCACCTCTCGAGAAATGAGAGTTACCTCGTTGTTGCTTTTTCCTTCAGGGTGACCTACTTCGGTGACGTGGGGAATGGCGTTTCTTACATTCCCTCGACGTCCTACTCACCGTGCGCGTAGGCTCACCATCCCGGTTCATCTTGCGTCCAGCTCTGCGAGTGTCCTACTTTCCCTCCTAC
Source organism: Camellia sinensis (assembly GCF_055761805.1). NCBI lineage: Eukaryota > Viridiplantae > Streptophyta > Magnoliopsida > Ericales > Theaceae > Camellia > Camellia sinensis. Next base: position 54,822,165 of record NC_138962.1, read on the forward strand.
TGTTGAAAGATAGTCTTCTTGCCATCTACAATCGTCCACATTTCTTTTTGGAATAGAATGCAATAATGACACCTTTGCGCACGTAGCCCCCGTCTCATTTATTGATTATGGGGGCCGCGCTCCCGAGGCAATCTCATCAATTCTCGCATTCTATGAGCCACCGATATTTGGCGTTCCAGTTCATTCTTTAACTGGGGCAAGGGCAGATTTGTTAATCCTAGCGGCTAAGGATTCGCTAACATAATCGGCCAAATCTCAGGGCCTGGCGTTGATTGGATCATGTGCCCCAGCCATTCCATGAGCCATCGGTATTCGGCGTTCTAGTTCATTCCTTAACTGGGGCAGGGGCAGATTCGTTAATCCTAGCGACTACGGATTCGTTAACCTAATCGGCCAAATCTCAGGGCCTTGCGCCGATTGGATCATGTGCCACAACCATTCCATGAGCCACTGATATTCGGCATTCCAGTTCATTCCTTAACTGGGGCAGGGGCAGATTTGTTAATCCTAGAAGCTAAGGATTCTCTAATCTAATAGGCCAAATCTCAAGGCCTTACGCCGATTGAATCATATGCCCCAGCCATTCCATGAGTCACCGATATTCGTCGTTCTAATTCATTCCTTAACTGGAGTATGAGCAAATTCGTTAATCCTAGTAGCTAAGGATTCGCCAATCTAATCGACCAAATCTCAGGGCCTTGCACCGATTGAATCATGTGCTCCAGCCATTCTATGAGCCACTGATATTCGGCGTTCCAGTTCATTCCTTAACTGGGGCAGGGGCAGATTTGTTAATCTTAGCGGCTAAGGATTCGCTAATCTAATCGTCCAAATCTCAAGACCTTGATTCGATTGGATCATGTGCCCCAGCCATTCCATGAGCCACCATTAAATGGGGCAAGGGCATGTTCATGAATTCAGTTGGCTAAATTAAAAGACGGCTAAATTGCTAAGTTACGCAGTTATCTAATCGGCAGCTATTTGGTGAGATGTTTAATTCACTCATCTCATGATACTACATCATATTGGATTGATAACTAGCATGCACAATAGACAGTAGTCATTTTACCCAAAGTAGGGAAGAGCAAAAATCTTCATTAAATAACAAAGATTGAGTACAAATAATAGTAACAAGCAAAGGAAATTTTCATTAATAAATTAAGTACAGATAGTGATCATTTTATACATGAAAATTACCTTAAACAAACAGAGAAATCTATGAAAATTACCTGAACTAACAGAAATATACTAACAAAAATTTACAAGAACCATGCATGAGAGATGCCTAACAAAAATAAAGATATCACCCTAGTCAATCTTCGGGGTCAGACTCCATTGGCTCAACGTCCACCTGCTCGTATGGAATCGGCTGGGCCAATGCCACATTAGCGGCAGTGAAGGCTTTGAGTCAGTCGTGTTTGAAGCCCTGATTCTCGAATTTGGGGACTTCGTCCACATAGTTCTCTAAGGCGGAGTCCTTCCCAGCTTGAAACGCTTTGGAAATCTCGGAGTTGGCTACTTCCTTCGACTTCTTCGATTCTTCCAAGTCGGCTTCCAGCTTGGCAATCATCTCCTTGGCCAACTTGAGCGCATCTTCACTCGCGTTTGCCCTTTCTTCGGTGGCCAATCTGAGCTGGTCAAAACTCTTCACCTTTTCTGCCTCGGTGTCAGCTCTTGCGCGCTCATCCGCCGCTCTCGCCACCTCGAACTCAGCTCTTTGAGAGGCCTCTATGGCCTTGCCCTTCTCATTTTCAATTTCGGTTTTCAAAAAGCCGATCTGCTCAATAGCATCATGTTGGCGACGGTCGATCTCGACTAGCCTGCCTACCGTCTGTAAAACAAGGAGTTAGAATTTAAAAGTAAAGGTAATAAATAATAATATACATTTATATGCACGTAGGCGGAAAACGGAAAATAAGGTTACGCCATGTACCAATAGGGCCGATTGAGCGGCAAATACTATTGACAGCAAATCTGGCTTCACACAAAAGGTCGCCTTGTCAACCGACAGGGGAATTAAGGAAGCCATACCCAAGGCCACTGCCGGATCTTTCAAAGCCGACGCGTCGGATGCAATCGGCACGTTCTCTATCCTTGGTTGGACGATGAACGGCGCGACTGAGTCCAACTCTTCTAAATACGGCTGTTTGTCAGTGAGTGATTCCTCAGGGTCGGCTTCGCTCTCGGCGGGACGCTTCTTCCCCCTCTGATCGGCCTCCTAACTTAACCCTTCAACTGCATGCTCCGTCTCGGCCGTCTCAATTTGAGCCGTTTCTTCCACGATAACAGGCAGAGAAGACTCAATCGCCACAGCAGGTTCAGAACGGATGGTCTCGGCCCTCCTCCGAGCGGCCATCCGTTCAGTATTTTTGCTCCTTGCTAGCTGCGTAAGCGACTCCCCCGCCATGTTCTCAGTATACGAGCCAGGGAGATCTCCTAAATCAGTAAAAATGTCTTCAAATGAGACATCCCCTCGACCTGACGTAGATAGAGGGTTGGATGGACTAAGGCCGGCTTCTTGAAAAGCTGAATTTAGAGCTTCGGCAACTTCTTCGGTTTCCAAAGCGGACTGAATCGGCTGCTCGGCGGCTTCCTTGACTACTGGTTCTTCGGCCTACTCAGAATCAGAAGCCTCCAAACCAATTTGCCTAAGACTTTTGAAGCGGGGGAAGATAAGGGCCGTAAACTGTTGTTCGCTCCGTGGAATGAGAATGTTTTCCGCTGTCAAAAACATTGTGTAAGTCGGTTCGTACCTCAGAAGTATATGGGCCGCCCTTCCTTGCTTTTGGAGGTTTGGACGACCAAAGAACTGGAGTGCAGTTTTGATTTCCGCAAGCACAGCGTCGTCAACCGAAACTAGAACTTTTTTCAAAGCATTACCTGCACAAATAAAACGATAAGTACGTGGAAATAAAGCCGAGTAAATATAAAGTAGATAAACGTAAAGGAACTATACGGCAACCTGGTTCGCCTCTCCGTCTAGGTATAGGATCTAGGTGATCTTCGCCTTCGTCGAATTCCCAGTTACCTCGGACAACGACCATGACATCATCAACTTGCTTGCCAAAGCTAGCAAGCATAGTCACCAAGTGATGATCGGTGTCCTTGGCCTTAAGAAAATAGCGCCCCTGTCGGCCAGAAGATTTGGCCAAGGCATAACAATGCCGAATAGCAGGTATGCCAAGATTGATCCTAAGTCATTGGTTCAACTCTATAATCCCCATTATGATTCGAAAAAAATTTACATTAGATTGAGAGGGGATTAGACCCCAATGGCAAATGATGGCTCTAAGAAATGGGTGAAAGGGGAAACGGACTCTGCTCTCAGCAATTGATAGGAGAGGAAAGATGATTGTACTTTCATCAGTCTTCTCCATATCAAGGGTGTTGTCTGTCACCAGTGACAGATGGACATCGTCGGGGATGGAAAAATGGCATCGAAAATCGAAAATTTGATCCGCAGAAAGGATTTCTTTCAAATGTTTTGTTATCCTAGCTAGTCTAAGGAGTATGATAAACTAAAAACAAACAAGGAAATGGGATTTGAAATGAAGGTGAGGAGAACTTACAAGGAGCAGAAGAGCTAATAAGAAACGGAAGGAGGTTGTAGAGATCGCAAAATGGAGGAGATATACTGAAAGGCAGACCAGGAGCTTTGAGTATTCAAAAAACATGCATTCGAAGGGACATCAAAGTTTAAAATCACAATAGATGAAGGAAGCGTACGGAGGGACGGGAAATTGTAATGATGACTAGAAAGTGTGTGCGTTTTGACACTTGCGTTGGAAGAGGTTAACCGTTGAATTTATGTTTTGACTTTTCAACTTCGAAACCAAACACGCCGACTAACTAGTGTTAGTGGGGCAATTGTGGGAGTTGAATATTAGGGGATACAAAGAGGCCGAATATGCACTTAGAAAATCAGGATATATATTATATTCAGCTTCGTCTTGTACGATCCAGAAGCCGAACATCCTAATCGGCTATAGAACCAGTTCAGAGAGGAGCCGAGTGGGAATTGGTTTACGACAGAAGGACTCGAATGAACAATCATACGGTGGATTAAAAGTGGGCCCGACCCTGAGGCCCAAAAGCGAATATAAATAGAGCAACATCAGCCAAACAAAGGGATGTGAGAGATAACCCCAAGAAACTTGAGACATAAGCGAACGTGAGACATATATTAACTTGTCCATTGGAGTGCTAATTCCGGCACCCCCGATCGGAGTGTTAATCCCTTTTTAGGTGGCAATCAGAGGAACATGAACGCCCTTCAAGATCCAAGAGTATTTCCAAACCACGCTTCCACAATGGGTAAACAGCGACGACGACGGTAGTAGATAATAGTGACTTGAAGGTTTTAAAAAAATAATGAAGAGAGATAGAGATACAAGAGAAAATGAAATAATTTTATAAATAATAATTTAATCAGGACAAGACTTATTTGTGCATTAAAAAGCCAATAACATTAATGATATTTAAATCTATATAATGAGACTAGTTGACATTTAGAGCATGTTTGTTTGGATGGACTAGATAAAGGGATTGTAATCCATTGGATTGTCAATCTTGAAATACATAGTCTTTGAACTATTTAGTTAAAAATAATATGTCTCACATATTTGTTTAATCATGAGATTAAATATCAAAAAATAATTATTTTAAATTTTAAATTTTTTTCACAAAACTAATTTTTTTTATAAAAGAAAATTTAAATTAATTTATAAAAATTACACCAAATATGTTCTAAATATTTGGAGGAACAAATTATTTTTGGGTAAATTATGGTATCACCCCATGAAGTTTGATCAAATTACATCCTATCCCTTGATGTTCTGAAAATTACATTCTCATCTTGTAGTTAATAGTCTTATTGCACAAACCCCTATTTATATCAAAGATAACAACTCTTAATAGAAAAATAGAGGAAATTACATTGAAAAAAAAAATTAAAAAGAAGAAGAAGAGAAAGTAAACAAAGTAAGAAAATAGAGAGTGTATGAGTTCAATATTATCATTCCGTCTAAATAATTACAATAACAAGAGATTAGTATAATTTTATAAACATAATGGAGTGATATGCGGCGATTGAAATGGATAGACGACGACAACGGCATTCTAGAGGCATCTCTTCACCTTATTTACGCCACTCTGAATAAATCTTGAATCATCCTTTCTTTGTGGGTGTTTGGAAAGTCGCTATTTTAGTAGGTTATTTTAGTTTTTGATTGTTTTAGTAGGCTAAAATTTTTGTGTGTTTGAAAGATTATTGAATTTTTTTGTAATTGGATATGATGTTTGTCAGAGAAAAAGTGAATTGCTTATGGGTTTAATAATTGATTATTTTAACTTATTTTATCTTTTTATGAATTTTAGCCTAAATTAGACTAAAATTTCATTTCCCAGACAATCCCTTTATTGATGGGAGAATCAAAGTAAAGAAAAGTAAAGGAAATGGTTATTCTTAACGTCTATGACCATCAATTTTTGTATAATTTACCGAAGCGAAAGAGAAGATGCAAATACAAGTGTGCAAAAAAGAACTACCATAGAGAATTCTTGCAACAAAGTTCTGAGACACTCAAGATTAATCTATGACAGCCTTAGCAATTCGAGAATACTGCACTAAAGTAACAACATCATTGTGCATTAAAAATCAAGTAGCTTATATAGTTATCCCACCATCACAAATTCATAAGAAGGCTTGTGATTATTGGATTGGGGATGGATAGTGGGATTTGCCTCTTCTTGCCCATTAGCTCCCTATAAATATTTTGTCACGATTACAAAGGGTGCTTCTTGCAACCCATGACACCAATCCAGACCACCAAATTTGGAAGAATTCTACTTGTCAACTTGGTAGAGAGAGAGAGAGAATGAATAAACTGTATATTGATTATGTTCAGTAATTTACAAGGAGCAGATTGCTCTCTTTTATAGAGAGGAAAGTATGATACATAGGATGCTAACAGTGTACATAGGATGCTAACACCGAAAGCAGAAAGTATACAACATCATTAGTATGATAGCTATATATTACACTATATTAAACTAACAGCCCCCCGCAAACTCAATGAGGGTAAGCATCAACCAGCTTGAGTTTGGAAACGAGATCATTGAAGCGACTAGGAGAATGAGCTTTTGTGAAAATATCAGCAGGTTGATCAACAGAAGCAATAGGGTGAAGAAGAACCGTGCCACGGGTAACATGCTAGCGAATGAAGTGACAATCAATCTCAATATGCTTGGTGCAATCATGGAAAACATCATTGTGAGCAATCTGAATGGCACTCTGATTGTCACAATAGAGAGAGGTAGCACCAGAAGAAAAAAACACCCATATCAGCAAGGAGCCATCGAAGCCAGAGAAGTTCCTGAGTAGTATCAGCGAGAGCACGATATTCAGCTTCGGTACTAGAGCAGGCAGTGAGGGATTATTTTTTGCTGTACTAAATAAGAAGAGAATCCTCTAAGAAGAAACAAAAATCCGTGGTTGAGCGTCGATCCGTAGGGTCCCAAGCCCAATTAGCATCAGAAAAGGCACACAGTTCAAGAGAGGAGGAAACAGAGTAGTGAAGGCCATGGAACAGAGTGCCTTTGAGGTAGCAAAGTATGCGAAGGAGAGTAGTATAATGTGGAGTGCAAGGAGCCGACATGTACTAACTAACAAGATGAACAACATAGGCAATGTCAGGACGAGTCAAGTGAGATAGACAAGACTACCGATGAGCTGGCGATAAAGAGTAGCATCAGAGAGAAGATCCCCATCAAGAGAAGTGAGACAAATCTGAGGATCAATTGGAGTAGAGGTAGTCTTGCAATCTGTAAGACCAGCACGGGTCAGAAGATCAGATGCACATTTGGCCTGGAACAAATAGGAACTAGTGGAATCATGGGAGATTTCAAGGCCTAAGAAGTAGTTAAGAGTACCAAGGTCCTTCATCTCAAACTGACGATGGAGAAAACGTTTGAGGTGAAGAATACCAGCTACATCATCACCAATGACAATCATATCATCTACATAAAGAAGAAGAAGAGTGGCGCCATGAGTAGCAGTCCGAACAAATAATGTAGAGTCATAGGAGCTAGAAGTGAACCCAAAGCCATGAATGACAGAACTTAACTTAGCAAACCAAGCACAGGGGGCTTGCTTGAGACTATAGAGGGCACGCTGTAGTTTGCAAACCTTATGAGGTGGATAAGTAGACCCAGGTGGAGGTTGCATGTAAACCTCCTCAAGAAGATTACCATTAAGGAAAGCATTTTTGACATCCATCTGAAAGAGCTCCTAGTGGTGAGCAGCAGCAGTAGCAAGCAAACTGCGAACAAAGGTAAGTCGAGCAACAGAGGAGAAGGTCTCCTCATAATCAATGTCATATTCCTGGTTGAAACCCTTGGTAACAAGACGAGCTTTGTAGCGCTTAATAGAGTCATCATAATGAGTCTCGATTTTGTAGACCCATTTGCAGCCAATTGCAGTCTTGCCAGGAAGAAGATCAACAACATCCCAAGTATGTGTTTTGTCCAAAGCCTGGAGTTCATCAGTCATAGCTTGCTACCAAAGAGGATTAGTACAGGCCTCACGATAGGAGGTAAGCTCATAAGTAGAAAAGGCAGCAGACCCAACAATATAATCACGAAGATGAAGAGGTGGTTGAGTTACCCGGTGTGGCCGACCCGTGAGAGGATCGGTAGGAGGAATAACTGGTGAAGAAGGAGGAGACGGACTAGAAGGTGCAATGAGAGGTGAACCATCAGGGAGAACAGTCTGAACGGGATCAAGGAGCAACAAAGGCGTTTCGATGAAGGAGGAACCTGTATCAAAGTTATTAGAGAAGAGATCGATGGAAGGATTGGTAAATATGACAGGAGTGGAGAGTGCGGGTAAGTGAAAGGAAGAGATGGAGGAAAACATTTTGTGCTCCCAAAAGACTACATGGCGGGAGATACGAAGACGCTTAGGGAGAGGATCCCAACAGAGAAAGCCTTTGTGTTCAATCCCATAGCCAAGAAAGCAGCAAAGACGAGAACGAGGTTCAAGCTTGGTATGTTCATGGGATTGAAGCAGAACCAAAAACCTGAAGATTGGTGTATGGAGAGGGAGTGCCATGTAGACATTCAGATGGAGTTTGATGATGGATGACAGGGGTAGGAACACAATTGATAGTGTATACAGCAGTAAGGGCAGCCTTCCCTCAAAAGTGTTCAAGGCAAGAAGAATAGAGAAGGAGAGTGTGAGTAGTGTCAAGAATATACCGATGTTTCCGTTTAGCACGTCCATTTTGTTGGGATGTGCCAGCACAGGAATGATGAGGCTGAGTACCATGACTGTGAAGAAAGGAAAGGAAATCAGTATCCTGATATTCCATAGCATTGTCAGAGCGAAAAATTTTAATGTTTTTGGAAAATTGGGTGTGGACCATTTTGGCAAAGCTATAATAAATATGTTTAAGTTCAGACCGAGTTTTCATTAGAAAAAGTCAAGTAAATCGTGAATAATCATCAATAAAAACAACAAAATAACGAGATCCCCCCATGGTGGTAGTAGGGGATGGGCCCCAAATATCCGAATATATGAGATGAAAAGGAGCATGGGAAATAGAAGTACTTTTATTGAATGATAAAACATGTTATTTTGCAAGTTGACAGGGTATACAATCAAAGGTATCTGGAAGTACATGACCCAATTGACCACTAGAAACCAAAGATTTTAAGCGACTAACATAAATATGTCCTAAGCGACAATGCCAAAAATGAAAATGAGACAAAGAGGAATCAGAAGCAAGAGCAGCGATCTGTGGGGAGTCATGAACATGAAGTTGAATGAGTTCATAGAGACGTCTATGCTTACGGCTGATCCCAATAGTTTGTCCTGTCTGAGGGTCCTGCACCAAACAACCATTAGCAGAAAATGTGACGATTAGACCAAGTTCACATAATTGACTAATAGAGATAAGGTTTAAGGTTAGAGTAGGGATATGATAAACTTGAGGTAAAGATAACTGAGATGTTGAAACAGTACCGACATAACCGACAGACATAAGAGAACCATCAACAGTATGAATGGATGGAAGATGAGTAGAGGGAGAGATGGAAGATAATATAGTAGAGCTGGATGTCATATGATTACAACAGGCGGAGTCAAAATACCAATAAGAGTTACTTGGAGTCACAGGCAAAGCAGTAAGAGGAGGTGTTCCAGAGGTAGAGAGACGTTGTTTGAACATGGCCTTAACATTAGTTTGAGAAAAAACAGGGGCAAACGGAGCAAGAGACTCAGAGAAATCCTCAGATGCAGCAGCAGCAGTGCGATTAAACTGTCGATGAGAGTTCCCCCTAGAAGTGCCACTGCGAGAGGAGTGGCTAGTGGAAGATAACCAAGATGGATTGCGAAAACAATCCTGATGTAGATGATCAGGACCAAGTTTGTTGTAATAGCGGCAGGGTCAGACAGGGCAATGAACCAGAAGATGAGTAGAAGGAAGGCCCCGATTCTGACAATAGATGCAAGTAGTGGTCTGTTGGGTCGGTGAGGGCCGTGACTGAAGAATGACAAGAACAGAGTCCACATGATGAGTCTGGAGAGTACCAAGACGAGTCTCCTCATATAACAGCTCATAAATAGCCTATTCAAGAGTGGGCAATGGAAGGTGATGAAGAAGAGATACACGCACGGGCTCAAAAGAGGGAGTGAGAGCCATGAGAAAGTGGACCAACCGCTGCTGATTACGGTAGATAGTAAATAAAACAGCATCTTCAAGGTGAGACCATGCCAGTTCTGAGAGAGCAAGCTGGTCCCAAACAAAATACATTTGAGAAAGAAAGTCATTAATAGACTGACTGGATTCTTGGCGCATGCGGTGAAGTTGACTCTGAAGTTGATATTGATGGGCAAAACGGGTAGTCTGGTATCGATCTCTCAAAAAATCCCAAATGGATTTAGCAGGATTGGGAACAGAGTCAAGTTGAAAACGGCCAAATTGAAGACTAATTGAGGGAACAGAGGTATTCCGAAGCCAAGTAATGGTCTGGTAGTTCTTGCTGTCCCAATCTTCAAGTCGGTCTTCATATGTGGTTGTTTGTTCAGCGTCTGCTTTCACCAGTTTGGTCACATCCCCGGTGATAATACGCCAAAGTTTCCGTCCCTTGAGGAAGGAAGACATGGCTTGGGCCCACAGTACATAATTGGAACCATTAAGAAGAATAGAAATTGGATGGGAGGCATCATGGCGATCCATAATAAAAGTGTAGTTGAGGGTAAATAAAGAGAAACAGACTTGTAAGAGCAAAATTAGGTAAAACAGAGTGTACCAATGAGTCCGGAAGGTCGAAAATAGCTGAGAAAGAGGGTCCTATGCAGAGATGACGTTAGTAGAGGAGAAATGATATATGCGGTGCACAGTAGCAGGAATGGCGTGTGGCGTACCGTAGCAGAACGACGCACACGCGGTGCACAAAAGTAGAATGATGCACGCGGGTGTACAATAGCGGAACGGTGCACACGCAGCGCACAATAGCAAAACGGCGCACGCGGGTGCAAAGTAGCAGACGCCGCATGCTAGGCGCACAATAGCAGGCGCAGCGCACACAAACGCGTGAGGGCACGTATGAGGGGGGCGGCGGAAGCTGAGACACGCCGAACACAAAGGTGGCGTGACAACGATTTTGGTGATGGGGAGTTGGACCGTTGGAATCGTGAGGTGATTCCGAAGAGGTTGGTGTAGTGCCCCTGTGTATGAGACTAAGCACCAAAAATAGAAAATCCTAGAAGTGTAGAACTTTGCTCTGATACCATGTTAACTTGGTAGAGAGAGAGAGAGTGAATAAATTGTATATTAATTATGTTCAGTAATTTACAAGGAGCAGATCACTCTCTTTTATAGAGAGGAAAGTATGACACATAGGATGCTAACATTGAATGCAGAAAGTATACAAAATCATTAGTATGACAACTATATATTGCACTATATTACACTAACACTATTAAGGGCATTTTTCTTACCAAATCAGTTTTCAAGGTCATCCATGGCTCCAGTAACAATGAGGATACACATCAGGGGTGGACAAACTTATAGAAATGTTCTGCTCTTAATAGATGGAAGCACTTTGCTTGGCTTGTGCGCCATGACCCTCACAAATTTAATGAAATGTCGCCGTAATATTAGAATGACTGCTGAATGTTCCTTGTGTGATGCATCCTTGGAGACTACCCTTCATGCCATTAGAGATTGTGATCTTTTGCAAAAACTCTAGCAACAACTTATACCCCCTTCGTATTGGACTTTATTTTTTTCTTTACCCTTGTGTAAATGGGTGGATACAAACCTGGGGCCTCCTCCTTGGCCCAATCCTTTTGGTGATGATTGGACATTGACTTTCATGGGTACCCTCTCCACTCTCTAGTTGTGGCACAACAAAAAAATCCATGACTCCGAGTTTATCCCTCCAGCTTGTCCCATTATGTTTATTCATAAGCAAATTGCAGAAGTTGTGGTAGCTAAAGCTTTGGGCACTGTTCGGCGACAAGAAGCATCCATTGTTATAAGTTGGACATGGCCTTCCTCTAACTGGGTGAAGTTGAATACTACTGAGTCAGTGCTTGGGCTGATAGGCCCAGCGGGTACGGGATGACTCATTAGATCAGAAACAGGAGAATGGTGTGTGGGCTTCCAACACTTCATTGGTGAGACTGCGGCAATAGCTACAAAATTGTAGGCCGTATATTTGGGACTCCGTCTCACTTGGGAGGAGGGATTTCGATCCATCATTGTGGAATCGAATTCCACGGTTGCCATTCACGCTATCCAGAGGCTAGAGAAGACTGATCTGAATTTTAATCTCTGCCAACAAGTTAGAGCTCTAATTGACAGGGATTGGTGTTGTCATCTTCAGGTTGTATGGCAAGAAGGAAATAGCTGCGCTGATTGTTTGGCCAAGTCTGCTAGTAGGCTCCAAAAAGATACTAATGTTAAGTTGTGCAATCCACCCACTGCAATAGCTGCTATATTAGCAAGTGATTTGTGTGGTGTCGGCACCGTGTGTAGGGTCATCTTATAGTTTTTGTTTTGGTTTGTTTTTGCGCCTTTGTCTCGACAAATACCAACAAAAAAAAAAAATCATATTATTATTCACCCAGTAAAGGAATATTACGAAATTAACTTACAGGTTATTTACAATGCTTGGTGGGTAAACGGCGACGACGACAGTAGAGAATGGTGATATGAAATTTTTGAAAAAATAATGAAGAGAGATAGAGATACAAGAGAAGATGAAATAATTTTATAAATAATAATTTAATGAGGACAAAATTTATTAGTGCATTAAAAAAAGTCAATAAAGAGAAGATAAAATAATTTTAGAATAATGCTATATGTATCAATTAATGTAATAATTATCAGTGGCAGAGTCAATAAGGGGCACTTATTGATTGCAACTTTAATTTTTTTTCCCTAACCAACAATAAGAAGATAATAATAATTTTTGAATTAATATTAAGTACAAAAATTTAAATAAATTATTACACATAAAAATTTACAATTAATTTCGAGTAAAATCGAAAAAAAAATATTGCGTGTAACTAGTGTATCATGAACAATGTAAAAAAGTAACATATTTAAGTCTTAAAATAAATTATATAATAGTAAGATAAATAATATTTTTACAAAATTTGAATAAAAATCTCATATAATAGTGATATCACGTTATTATTGACATATGATATCACCAACCAATAATAAACAACATATGAAGTTGGAACTCTACATGCAAATATAACTAATGCTCTAGTCATTTTTACATATATATATATATATTGAGATTAATTATACTTGCATATCAATAATGATAGATATTACCTTTATATTGAGATTTTTTTTTTACAAATTTTTCATACATAAAATTATAATTTGCTATAGTCACTTCATTTTCAATAAAACAATCATTATTGTTTTCATAAATTTAAAAATGCCCTTGACATTTTATTTTAAATATTTTGTTTTGTTTAAAATTTGATCATATGCATTTGTAAAAAAAAAAATCCAAGGGGGCACTTGACCTCCATGGTCACATGGTGGCTCCGCCACTAATAACTAGTATACTAACAGATAATGTGGTATAATCTTAGAGATTTTGGATATTTATAATTTGTATAACAGGTGAGGTCAGTAATAATGAAATAAACTAGTTGATATACTAATGTGTACATTAATTGATGTATGTAGCACCACCGATAATTTTATAAATAATAATTTAATGAGGACAAGACTTATTAGTGCATTACAAAAGTAAATAAGACTTAGGTCTCGTTTAAGAACATGCTATTTTAGAAAAAATTTTAGTTTTATACGAAAATATATTCAAAAAAATAGAGAGAGTGATGTGACAACTTATAATATTTAATTTTTTTTACTTTTTGGTTAAAATATTTAGTTACCAAACGAGACCTTAAGGATATTTAAATCTATATAATGAGACTAGTTGACATTTAGGGCATGTTTATTTGGACGGCTTAGATGAGGGGATTGTAATCTATTGGATTGTTAATTTTGAAATACATAGTTTTTGATTATTTTGTTGAAAATAATATGTATCACATATTTGTTTAATCATGAGATAAATATAAAAAAATAACTATTTTTAAATTTTAATTTTTTTCACAAAACTAATATTTTATTTTTAAAAAAATTTAAATTAAATTCTAAAAATTAAACCAAACATGTTCTAAATATTTGGAGGAAAATTTTGGTTATATTATATTGACATCTCATGAAGTTTGGTCAAATTACATTCCCACCCTTGACATTATGAAAATTACATTTCCATATTGTGGTTGATAGTCCCATTTCACAAACCTTTACTTTATATAAAAAAAATAACTCCTAATAGAAAGAAAAAAAAAAGAAAGAAGGAAATTACATTGAAAAAAATAAAACAAAGGAAAAGAAGAAGAAAAAAATAAAGAAAATAAAATAGAGTAAGAAATGGGAAAGTACATGAGTTCAATATCGTCATTCCGTCTAAATAATTACAATAACAGGAGATTAATATAATTTTCTAAGCATAATGGAGTGATATGTATTAAATCCAAATATCAAATAGTGTAAATGTAATATACCGACTATTTTTTTATTAGCTAATCTAAAGAAGTCTTGTCTAAGAACTGTATATCCCACCAATCCGATCAACTATTTAGATATCGTTTTGGGAATAAATTATTTTAATAATTTTTTAACATTATACAAAAAAAAAAAGTAAAAAAATATAAAAAATTATATGAATTTTTAACATTTTAAATAAAACATGTAAATACCAAACGAACTAGGAATGGCAACGGGACGGGGCAGGGCCAGGGATCACCCTCCCGTTCCCGATCCCCGAAGCTACAAACTTCCTCGTCCCTGACCCCGATCTCCGACGGGGAACCCCTCACCCCCTCGGCCCCGCCTCCAAAGGGGATCGGGTTTTCCCAACCCCGAAAAATCCCTGTAACTCTTTCTCTCTGTGTTTAGCTTTCTCTCTCAATAACAAATCATCATCAACAACATCATCGATCATCAACAACAACATCATTGATCATCAACAAAAACATCATCAAAAAAAAAAAAAATAGAGACAGATCTAGTGGGAGGGAGGAAATCGACAATGGCGGTGGCGGGATATTTTCAGATCTGCCGTGGCAGATGGAGGAGGAGGCGAAATGTAACGGAGTATGAAGGTTTGATGGTGGCCTGGCGGAAGAGGAGCTGACGGAGGACGAGGCCGCGAGAGGCGACGGAGGAAGAGGCGGTGGTGGACTGGAGGAGTCGACTGCGTCTGTTGAGAGAAGAGAAGAGAGAGAGAGTGTGTAAGAGAGAGACAGATCAGAGAGAGGAGCGACTGTAGTGTAAGTCAACCAAACCCTAAATACATATATATATATATATATATATAAATTAGGGCTAACCAGAGTGAGGGGTAGGGCTGAGGCGGGGCCGGGGTCGGGGCCAGGGATAAAACATGTATCACCGTCCCTGGCCCGAATGTCACCGTGGATTTATTTTTGAATACTATCCCTAGCCCGTTGAGGGGTATTTTTTTTTAAAAAATCACTCTTATCAAGAACGAGGGGCGAGTCTCCATCAAATCGGATTTAAATTGCCATCCTAAAACAAACCATAATTTACATTTTTTCAACCAAACAACAAACTAGTCCAATCCCCATTTCAATTCTACAAACAAACACCCACTAAGCTGACCAATCTCTAGCCTCTCTTCCTCACATGGGCCACTACGACTGTTCCCAAATCCTCCCCAGTTCCCTTTTCTTCCCCAAGGTATAATCACCATCCTCACACCCCCGTCTCTTTCACTTTCTCACTGCAAATTTTCCTTTTGTTTCCCGAGAAAATCAGGGAAAATAAAGTAAAGTTCTCTCGGAATACACTGAACAGCATTGTTGATTTATTTATTTACTTATTTCTATCGATAATCATAAAAGGGGCTAGTTTATTTTGCTTTTGACTCAATTTGATTGTGGGTTTGTATACATGAGTGTGTAAATGTACTAAAAAGCTTTGAATTTGGATAATTTTGTCAGAATTGTTCGCCACTAAGCGCAACCCAAGTTTCCTCAAAAGGGTTTGGTCAATCTAGGGTTTTGGGATACTTGTTTGCAAATTCAACAATTCACCAAGCACCTTGTATTGTTGCAATGCAAGAAGATAACACTAAGTTAAGAATTCCACATGTTCTGACTGTTGCTGGTTCTGATTCTGGAGCTGGTGCTGGAATTCAAGCTGATCTCAAGGCTTGTGCCGCCCGTGGAGTGTACTGTTCCACTGTGATCACAGCTGTCACTGCTCAGAACACCATTGGAGTTCAGGTCTGACAGCATTTTCAAACACCCAAAACCATAGAGACGAAGAGTTATTGTTTGAATTTTTTATTTTAAAGTTTGTATGAATGTTCAAGCATGTAACTTCGTTGTCAGGGTGTGAACATTGTGCCCGAGGATTTTGTTGCAGAGCAATTAAAGTCCGTGCTGTCTGACATGAATGTTGATATTGTAAGTCAGATATCAATGATTGGCAAGTGTGTTGATTCATTTGAATTGTGTAGATTTGTTTGGTTTGTCTTTTATTGCATTGCACCCATTGGCTATTGATTCATTTGTAAGCAATTCAGTTGTATTGTCAAATCTATTGAGTTTCGCGCTTACATGTTAGGCATACAAGGTTCTTGTGCAGTAGAGACTAGAGTATTGAATCCGTACCGTGATTTACATGATAAGAGTTTAGATAGCAGCACCTAGTTCTTGGCTTAGAATGCATTTACATATAAATAATATAGATATAGATGTATTGGCATGGTAAATTAGTAAAACCTACAATATGCATGCAACATGGACATCACTCCTGAGTTAACATTATTTTGTGGATATTATTGTAAGTGTTGAGTGTGATGTAATATGTAATGATGTTAGGTGAAAACAGGCATGCTTCCTTCCATTGGCATAGTCAAGGTTCTTCATCACTGTCTCAAGCAGTTCCCAGTTAGAGGTATGTCATGGTACTGTTTTCCTGGTTGCAATTGTAATAGCTTTTGAGTCGACTTAATTGAACCTTTGAAGGCAGCTTTAGTCGTTGACCCTGTAATGGTATCTACAAGTGGAGATGTACTGGCTGGACCTTCCATTCTTGCTGGATTTCGGTATGCTTTTATATTCAAGTACATTTATGGTTATTTGCATGCTTAAATTTTGTAGTTCCATCAACTTGTTTTGCTTACTTCTATGTGACTCGCTAACCGATTCCTTGTGTATGCCTTTTTCTTTATATCCAATTTGAGGATCAGAAAGTAGTTACCATATTCAGGGAAGCAAGAATAGAATTATGTTGATTGATGCACTTTAAACTATGTCACGGTTGATGGAAAAATAGTTGTCCATGTACATTAATGATTTTTAAGAGGCAATTTTTTCCACCCTTTCAAGTTTCATCATTGCTAGAGCTGTAGGGATTATGAGTGTGGAGTCCCATGTTAGCCCTTCGAATATTGTAGTGGTTGAAGCTGCGATTAGGATTGTGAGTGTGGGCAGTGGTTCTTCTTGCATCATTTGACTATTTGGGACGATAATCCTTTTTATACTGGGTATGGTCTTTGTATTGAAAAATATTTGTTGAGAAGGTCATTCTTAGGACAGATAAGGTTGACAGTCGGCCTCAAGGATTTAGGGAAGAAGCTTTTCTTTATATAGCCTTCTGCAGCTTGAAGCCATAGTTCAATTTTAAACTGTTTGGTAAAGATCATGGGGAGGACTGAGTGGGTGTCGGTAATGGAAAAAGGGTTTTTCATATCTAATAATAAATTAGGTACATTTTCATTTTCTCTTATTAATACAATTATGTGGTGGAAAATCTTCAGAAAGACCATGGTACTCTTGTGGGAAATCTATCTGATTTTTGTTTTTGTTTGTTTGTTTTGATTTCTGATTGCAGGGAGGATCTTTTTCCCATGGCTGACATTGTAACTCCAAATTTAAAAGAAGCATCTGCTTTACTTGGTGGTGTTCAATTGGAAACAGTCGACGACATGCGTTCTGCTGCAAAATCTATCCATGACATGGGTCCACGGTTAGTGCTTTGCATTTGAGTTTTTATTCTTTTTGAGTTAGGCTTAACAGAAGCTGCCAAACTTTTCCACAATCCCTCCAAAAGTAGGAAAAATTATATGTTGACACCTTGTTGTTTGGCACCAAGTCACTTTAGCCTTGAATTTATTGACACGACACTTATCTAGTCTTTGTGAAGGTAATTGACACGTCACCTTTCTCATAGATTCAGTAGAGTCTATTAGTAGAAGTTTGGGCAATGATAAAGATATGAATGCCAATTGTGATTTGTGAGAGGGAGGTTTAAGTGTCATGCTAGACACTGTGAGAGGCAGGTTTAACTTTGAGTTTGCATAGTCAATGTGTACATATGGGCTTGCTCTTTTATTTCTTAGAGCAGATTTGTTTTACAAAGACTAGACAAGAAGAAGAATTGTAATTCGTAACAGCTTTGTTTTTGTTTTCAGAAATGTACTTGTCAAAGGAGGTGACCTCGCTTCTTCATTGGATGCTGTTGATATTTTCTTTGATGGTATGCTTAATGTATTCATTGGGATTTTTGAGTCCTAACTGTGTGTATCTCTAGGCGGTGTCTTTTGCTAATTTGATTTCTTGATTTGATCTTCTAGGAGATAATTTCTATGAGCTGCGTTCACCACGTGTAAGAACTCGGAATACTCATGGAACTGGCTGCACTTTGGCTTCGTGTATAGCGGCTGAGCTTGCAAAAGGTTCTTTAATGCTATCAGCTGTTAAGGTAATCTATTAAATGTTTGTATTTCTGGAACTTCTAACAGTTATGTGTGCATTGCACCAAAAAAATAAATAAGGCTGCAATTTTTGTTTTTGAATGTAATAATGGTGGTTTTGAGTTCAGTTTCACCGTTGACATAGACCCAAGTTACATCCAAAGCTTAATTGATCACTTGATTAAGCTTATTGCCCTCACTCTGTCAAACCAGAAAGAAAGAGTGGCATTTTCAGCAGATGACTGGCCTATAACTTAATATATGAAAAGACCTTTGGCAGGGTAAAAAAAATTGAAAACAGATCCGTATAGCGGGTTCCATATTCAGGATTGCTTTTGTTGCCATTTGCTTTGTGATAGTTGTCACTATCTGACTGATGCACTATTTGACTGCTCATGTTTACATGTTTTTTGAGTTAATGTTCCTGAATGTTGTTGCTTGTTCTTAAAACTCTTCCCCCCCCCCCCCCCCCCCCCCCCAAAAAAAAAAAAAAAAAAAAAAAAAACTGGATCATCTATTGTTAAAATCTACCTACTCCACTAAACCTTCACCCACTTAAACCTACTCCACTAAACCTAACCCACTACACCACTACCACCTCACCTACTCCACTAAACCTAACCCACTACACCACTACCACCTCCACTTCACCTACTCCTTACCTACTACACACTCACCCTCTTCTATATATACGAATCATGAATCATTGTAATGTACATCAATATATATCAATCAATAATACATACAATTTATTCTCTCCTTTCTCTATATCAATATATTTTTTACATGGTATCAGAGCAGGTTTAGAATCTAGTATTTTTCGCTTCACCGGCGGGCGGCAACCTCACCTTAGCCGTCCGCCGGACCTCAATCTATTCCGCTTATTTTCTACACATACCTTCCACTCTCCACAGCCGTAACTCTGCAAGAAGAGATCTCTAAGCTCTCTCTCCTTTCTCTCGAGAGCATGTTTTTACCGCTGCTGTACATTGGATTGATGCAAGAACACTATGTCAGGCAAGGAGGAAGATGTCAAAGAGCATGAAGGTGTGGATGAAGATGTCCCAGAGGACTCTGAAAAGGCCATGCCATCACCCCAACAGGAGGAGGAAGCTGTTAAGAGCAAGTATGGGCCCAAGAAACCACCACTTATTTGTAAGGACCATGAACGTGCTTACTTTGACTCTACTGATTGGGCTCTGGGGAAGCAAGGTGGAGAGAAGCCCAAAGGACCACTCAAGGCACTTCAACCTAAACTGCAGCCAACACAACAGCAAACCCGATATCGGAAATCGCCTTGTGGTCCGTCAGATGGTGAAGGAGAGAACACTCCATCAGAGGATGCAGCTGCAAATGAATGAGAGGCCACTGTTGGTCTTTTGATGTTGTGAGAACTAGTGGTTCGTATTCTAATATCTGAATAGGCGACCACTAAATTTCTGCACTCTCTTTCCACGCAGTTCCCAAACACATCCACTACCTCACCTTTATTTCCATTATTATAAATGACACCCACCAATTTGTCAAGTTTCCCACCATTTCGTATGATGACAGGAGGAGACAGCACATGGAGGGGACACACACAGCAGCACATAGTCCAAACCCATTTTCTTTTCTTCTTTTCTTTCTTTATTTATTTCTTTCTTTTCATTCCTTTATTACATCTATACCCATATCCATCATCACCCTCTTTCTTTATTTATTTCTTTTAATCACCTTTTGCACCCCACTTTCCTTTTATTTATTTTATTTTATCTTCCTTTTTTTCGTAATCAAAAAAAAAAAAAAAAAAACATCCACCCACATGGCATGTCCCTCAACCTTTTGACAAGTTATTTTTCTTTTTCTTCTTATCCCCGTATTTATCATTTTCGTTTTTTCCTATATATATATATTAACAAAAAAAAAAAAACAAAAACAAAAAAAAACCAACAATACAGATTTGCACAACAACTTTGTTTTATTTATATTAGGGATCAACCCCGATCACAATTTTACACCAAAAAAAAAAAAAAAAACCAACAACAACAACAACAAACCAAAACACAACACCAAGACGGCCACCCACCGACCTCACTTCTTCGCCTATTCCGCCGGTCTTTTCTTCTTGCCTCCGTCCTGGGCGGCCCTTGACGGTGTTGCCTCCATGTTTCCCACTCCACTGGGCACAATCACTATTCCCTGCTCCTCCACTGCAGCATATGGCGGACCTCCGAATCGGAACATCACGGTGGCCTTCCGCTTCAGCTCCTTGTTTTCTGCCTTCAGCACACTTATCTCTGCTCGCGCATCCTTATACATGCGTTGGAGCAGAGCCAGCTGGGAGTTTAACTGTTGCACCTCATTTGTCCTGCTCTGCAGCCGGTGCGACAAGTTTGTGACCGCAGTCATGGTTTCCACACATGACTTCAGAGTATACTGATTGGCCTCAATATCAGTTTGCACCGCCATTTTATGCTCCACCGACCGCATCGGAAAGTTCAACGGAGCAAACACAGAGGTGTTTGGTTGAGGTTCACTGGCCACCGCACCAGTTCTCTCTCTTGTTGACTCATTGAGGTCGGGAAAGAGAGTGAGTAGACCACGGGATGAAGAGGCCATATTCTGAGTAGCTGAACGGGAAGAAGAGGCCATGTTTTTTGGGTTGCTGAGTGTTTCCGATAAGGGTTGGATACAGAGTATTTACAGATTGTTTCAGAATAACAAGTTCAGAGGTTTCAGTCTGGTTTGGTTTCCTCCGCCTCCGCATTGGTTTATATTGACACAGACGACGCGGCTGACATGCCGCTCTGTCGCTCACGTGCCTCGCCGCGTCTCCGGCTCACCTTTTGATGGCTCGACGCTTTCTGTCGGGCACGACTTTTGATGAAGTGGGCGCGCCTTTTGAGGGCGCAACTTTTGATGGCACGCCTTTTTATGGATTGGGCACGCCTTTTGAAAGATTGGGCACACCTTTTGAGGGTGCGACTCCTTTATGGGTCCGACAAGACTCTGTAAACTGTCCCGACATTGATTCCGGTTAGCTCCTTCATGGGTCCGACAAGACTCAGTAAACTGTCCCGACATTGATTCCGGTTAGCTCCTTCATGGGTCCGACAAGACTCTGTAAACTGTCCCGACATTGATTCCGGTTAGTTTCTACAAGGGTCCAGCAAGACTCCGTAAACTGTCACAACATTGTCTGCTACAACGGTCCGACATGACCCCATAAACTGTCTTCTACATCGGTCTGACACCGCCATCCAGTGTCCTCTACACCGTTATGACACCACCATACAGTGTCCTCTACAACGTTATGACACCCCCATACAGTGTCCTCTACAACGTTATGACACCACCATCCAGTGTCTTCACCAATGGTCTGACACGACCATACAGTGTCTCCTATCCTCTTTTATTTTTATGTATTTTCTTGTTTTGTTACTCTCTCCAAACTCAAGTTGGTTAGTTCCTATCCCCCTTGAGTTTGCGGGGGGCTGTTAAAATCTACCTACTCCACTAAACCTTCACCCACTTAAACCTACTCCACTAAACCTAACCCACTACACCACTACCACCTCACCTACTCCACTAAACCTAACCCACTACACCACTACCACCTCCACTTCACCTACTCCTTACCTACTACACACTCACCCTCTTCTATATATACGAATCATGAATCATTGTAATGTACATCAATATATATCAATCAATAATACATACAATTTATTCTCTCCTTTCTCTATATCAATATATTTTTTACATCTATTCTTAATATTTATTTTATCTGACTCCTCATAGGTAGCTAAACGCTATGTTGGATCTGCCTTGGATTACAGCAAAGACATTGCCATTGGAAACGGGCTTCAGGGTCCTTTTGATCATCTATTAAAGCTCAAGAGTAATGTCCACAATTCATGTAGACCACAGGTGTTTGACCCAAGTGATCTCTTCTTGTATGCTGTTACTGATTCGGGGATGAACAAAAAGTGGGGTCGTTCCATCACAGATGCTGTCAAAGCTGCCATAGAAGGAGGTGCCACCATTGTCCAGCTGAGGTTCGTAGCTCTTGTTGTGCATTTATTGTTATTATTCTTTCTTCAAAATTAGTATTTCTATGTACGTCATGATTTCTAACTAGTTTAGACATTCTCAAAACTTCCAATGGTTCATGGAGGCCTTGTATACAAGTTTTATTATTAATTTAATATATTGCATGCATGCAACTAATTCCATGTTGTTATCTAGAACTACCTTCTATGTTTTCTGTACCACCATTGATTTTTTTTTTTAAATTTTTTAGGTCGTTACAAAGTAGTTTTAAAATATTTTCTTAAGGTATAACAAAATTTAAAAATATCTAAGATGTGTTGTTTCAAAAACCATTGAATTTTTAAATTAAAGAAGCATATTTTCAGATGGAATCATATTTTTATTATTTCTGGTTATGAAAAAATTACCAAACTAAAAACATGCTTCAACAAAATTTGTTGATGCATTGTGCATGTCTCATCTTATCAAAAATGTTGTCTTCCATATCTTTGAACAATATTTCCTTGCACTTTTCAAAGCTCATCTATTTAAATTGCATCGGTTATGGATCAATTTAAATTATATGGGATGAAGTTCCACAGAGGAACCTAATGAGGAAAGATTGGGAGAACAAATATTTGAAGGGCTTCTCAGGTCTACAACTGCATTTGAAAACCTAGATTGACCCATAAATGGACATTAGATTTCGTAGCGATGACTATTTTGTCTCCTTTTCATGTTTGAAGGGAAAAGGAAGCTGAAACGCGAGATTTTCTTGAATCAGCCAAGGCATGTGTTGAAATTTGCCGTGCCTATGGTGTTCCTCTGCTGATAAACGACAGAATTGACATTGCCCTTGCTTGTGATGCTGATGGCGTGCACGTTGGTCAGTCTGACACGCCTGCTAGTATTGCTCGCACTCTTCTTGGGCCCGAAAAGATCATTGGTGTGTCATGCAAAACGACAGAGCAAGCTCATCAAGCGTGGGTTGATGGTGCTGATTACATTGGTTGTGGCGGTGTATATTCAACCAACACGAAAGCAAACAATATCACTGTTGGGTTGGAAGGGTTAAAAGCTGTGTGTTTGTCTTCAAAGTTACCAGTGGTTGCAATAGGTGGTATCGGAGTTTCAAATGCACGGGCTGTGATGGAAATAGGCGTCGCGGCTCTGAAAGGTGTGGCGGTTGTTTCAGCTTTTTTTGACAGGGAATCCGTTTTGAATGAGACCCGGAAGTTGCATGCACTGCTAAAGGAGACAACCTCATCTGTAAAATGAAAAAAATAAAAATACCGGTGATGACTCAGTTCTGTTCGTGTGAGTTTTGTAATAGACATAATGATTTCTAAATTACAGACTTGATTAGTTTTCTCTAGGATTGATGGAAGAACAGGATAATGTTTTTGTGCTTCAATAAGTTCATAGTAGTGAAGAGGACTGTTGAAGAACATGATGGTGTTATTTTGTGGTATATCTTCATGTTGTTGTATGGAAGTCGGTGATCTAAAGCTCATGCTCATAACTATTCTATATGGCCCACTTGGATCATTCATTAAAAAAGAAAAAAAGAAAAAAGATTGGATTCGATAATTATAATTATATAATTTAATCACATTTATTTTAAAAAAAATAAATAGTTTGTTTTTAAAATTATTTATTTCTTAAATACAGATTATATGATTATAATTATAGAATTATTGTGATTTTATTTATGAATAACATGCACGTCAAATTTTAAAAGATGATCACGGATTGAATTATTAAAATAGGCTTAGTGAAAGATCAACATAACCCTTTATGAAAGCAATCTTCAAAGCCAATTTTTGGTTAGATGAGAGTTTCTGAAGGCTAATTAGAATCCATCCAATTGTGGAATTTAAAAGGACTTGTTTGGCATATAACAGTTTTATTTCGAAAGTTAAAAAATTAAAAAATTTATAACTTACATTAAAAAATTAAAGATTTTTGTTTCTTTTTATTTTTTGTATATATTTTCGTAGAAAGTTAAAAAATCATTTCAAATATACCAAATTTTTTTACCTCATATTTTAACTTAAAAATTAAAAAATTATTAAAATAGTATGTGGCCAAACAAGATCAAAGTCAGAAGTCAGTGGATGAGTCTGATTGTACTAAATTCGCGAATCAGAGAAGCTACCGGCACCAGATCTCTCATAACTACCAAAAGGAAAGATCCCCAACCTTGCATTATCAAGGGGATCGTAGGAAAAGTTAGAGAATCTTATTTCTTGCATTATCTTGCAAATGTAAGCTCCTCATTCCATGTTTGTCCTTTTCATGTGGATTGGATTGTATTATCTAATTTTGTCCACTTATTAGGGGTTTCAATTTTATGATTTCATCTATTTATAAAAATAATTATATTAATTTGATAATCGTAACTTTATGGTCAGTAATTGTTTTTTAAAAATTAACAATAAATATGATTATGAAAATATAAAACATCTATTATTTTCAAAATAATAAAATCACAGGCCTATACTTTTTGAATTAGTTAATTAATTAATTATTTTTAATAAGTGACCTATACATAGCAACCTATAACAACCTAAGAAGAGTACAAACGAATACCATAATAAATCTCAAAACTTTAGACAACAAAGTTTTAATATATTATATTAAAGACTCTAATTCATTATGTGAACCGGTAATAAAGCTAACTCTTTTCAAAAAAAGACACGGCCACGAGGCAATCCATTTTCATTGCTTGCTTGATACTTCTCTTTGAAGTATTTTGACAAGATAATTAAAAGTTATTTTTTAATTTTTAATTTATTGTTTTTTTTGGGAATATAATTTTTAGTCATTTTTTTTTATTTGTAGTAAAATTTAAAAGTTGGTTTTTTTGGCTTTTTTTTTTTATTTGGGAAGTTGGTTTTTAGCCAATGGTGAAATTACAATTCTACCTCTCATGAGTCAAAATATGTTATATGGGTGAAGTTGTAAATATTTTAAATTAAATAGGAATAATTTGGTCATTTTATTGTGATTTGACATCATAAACAAATATTAATAAAAAAAGCTAAAAACAACTTTTTATCAACTTCCCAAATCATTTATCTAAAGAAGGCAAAGCTTGGTTAAAAGTCAAAAAATCACTATTTATTATCTTCCCAAAATAGGTGGAAGTGGAGTCATATTATTTCTCACATTTTTTTACACATTTTAAAAAAAAATTAAAAAAATCAAAAAAATAACTTTTAACCATATTCCTAAAATAATTATTTCCGGTATTCTTTTGTATTTTAAGTTGATGGTGGTGGGTGTTGATCCAATCCAAGAATGTGACTCAACAAATTGCATAAATTATTATCAACGGCACATGATGTCCTTCATTCATAGTGCTCAATCAATTATACATAATATATTCATTTTTCATGTGCTTGGAGGACCAACCAAGACTTTTTAAAATAAAGAATTTCAATTATCAATTCTTCAAAAGAAAAATATTATTTATACAAAATTTATAATTAAAATGATAGGATAATGATAGTGATATTTTTATAATTAGTTTCATTTAAATAATATTTTGTTTTAAAAGATAAATCTCAATATAATTATATCATTATATATATATATATATATATTTTATTGGAGTAATTACACTGACATGGTATTATTGAAAAATATTTATAAAAAAATAAAAAATCTTATAAATATTAATTTTTTATATTTTTTTTAAATAATTTTTTATTTCTCCACTGGTATATGTTGTTGCCCTTTTTTTATTTATATATCACTGTCTACTGTGCAATACGTCAACATCAAAGTTGAAGATATAGGTTGAAATTATGGGTTGTCAGTTTCTGATTGTTCATGAATCATATGGCCATCAAGCCCATCATTACACCCCCACCAATAACACAAACAAAAGATTAAAAAATAAGAAAAATGTTTGGGCCCTAATTTTGTGGCTCAAATATGACTCAAATGGTCAAAACGACGTCGTTTTGGCCATTTTGATGTTGTTTTGTACTCAAAACGATGTCGTTTTGGCCATTTGAGCCACAAAATTTGAGCCCTCTACCATTGCTGAAAAAATAAATAAACAAAAAAATTCACAAACGCAAACACACAACTAGATGTTTGGGCAAATTACAAACATTCCCTCGAAATTTGGTGATAATATAAATTTTTCTTTAAAGTTTGAGAAATTATAAATTGTCCTTGAAGGTCAAATTTGCATAATAAATTAGGAGAAATTTGTATGAAAATAAAAATCTCAAGGGGCAATTTGTTATGAAAATATAAACCTCAGGGGGCGGGATGTAATTTTTCAAATCTCAGAAAAAAATTTGTATTTTCACTAAATCTCGAAGGGGTGTTTGTAATTTGCCCTACATATTTTGATTAATGTGTCTATCACTCTTGCTCATTTTGAAAGATTTTTACACTAAAATGTTTGGAGGGTA
This sequence comes from Camellia sinensis, assembly GCF_055761805.1. NCBI lineage: Eukaryota > Viridiplantae > Streptophyta > Magnoliopsida > Ericales > Theaceae > Camellia > Camellia sinensis. The sequence goes on from NC_138962.1 coordinate 54,848,948, forward strand.
TGTGTAGGAAGTCATTTTTTAATGATTTTTTATTAAAATATAAAGTGAAAAAATTAATATATTTAAGAAGAATTTTTTAATTTTTATGAAAAAGTTATAAATGAGAAGGAATATTTGACTTTATAGAGTGAATGAGAAAAAAATCTTTAAACTTTTTTATACGGGTTGAATTTTTTTAATTTTATAACTAAGATAATTACTTGTTAAATGAGATTTAAATGACTATATTTTCTCTCTTCCTTTTGTTATGTAAATAATAAAAAAAAACTATATTTAAAATAAATATAAAATAATATGATAAATTTTAATTTTATCACATTAAAATAAAATTTTATTAAAATTTTTTATATTTAAAAAAATTCTACTATCAAATTATTCTATATATTAAGGGTTAGTTTGGAAAGTGGGTTGACTTTTTGACTTTTTGATTTTTTTTAATTATTTTAGCGTGGACTAAAAAGTTTGGTTTGGGAAGGATTTTTTGACTTTTTGATTTTTTGACTTTTTTTGTGAGAGAATAGTGTAATGATTATGGATTAGATGTGATGTTTTATTTTTTGTAGTTAAAATAACTTATTTTATTTTTTGTGACTAAAATAGTCAAAAAAATCCCTAACCTAACTTGCCAAACGGAGGCTAAATTATGAATAAAGATTTGGTGAGGATGTCATTCTCCTATTGGGCCCCACTCCATGCATCTTGGTCTTGAGTCCCATTATGGTTGCTTTGCCGACATGGTAAGACCATCAATCTATGAATGGCCAATGGAATTTGATGATTGGTTTTTAAAATGTGTTTGTTTGGTTATAATTCTCATAAATTATTTTTAATTGGGTTTTTATTGATTTTTTTATTATTTATATTTTAACTAATTTTTTTTTTTATATTGTAGATACATAAAGATTAGATGCATTTAAATTTTTTAAAAAATTAACTAAAATATGAAAAAAAACAAATCACTAAAAACAAATAAAAACCCAAACAAAAATGCACACAATTTTTAATTCAAATTTTTGTCTATTTTTAGTTTTTTTTATAAATATTTTATCCATTTTATTTTATTTTTTAGATGCATCTTGATTAGATGTATCTAAAAAGTACAAAGAATTGATTAAAATATTTTTAAAAATACTAAAAATAAACAAAAACTTATTCAAAAATAATTTTTAGAAAATCAAATCAAACAGACATTTAAATCTCATTTTACAACTACCACTGTAGTTTTTAAACTATTTTATGAAGTTATTAAATTTTGTGAAGTCATATTTTCAAAGTAAAATTTAAAATTATATTTTTATACTTTATATTCAAGTAAGTCATTTGTTAAAAAATTATATTAGTCTAATAATAAGTATAATTATATGATTTTATTATATTTTAAAAACTAAATAAATACAAGTATATATTATTGAAAACAGATTATCCATTGTCTAAAAAGCAGATATGGTAATTCAATAATTTAGTCCTCGTTTGAGAAGAGATAATTTTAGCCAAAAAATAAAAAAACAGAAACAAAAGAAAATTTCAATTCATACGAAAAAATCAAAAATTTATTTTCATTCATTATACTTTTTACATATTTTTTCGTAAAAATTTTAAAAATCATTCTATTTCCCCCCCCCCCCTCATATTTCAGCTAAAAAATTAAAAAAAATATTTTCTAAAATGGGCCGTTAAACAACTAAATAAAACCAATTATAAAACAAAATACAGCAAACCAACTTTAAATACATACCATGACCCTGTTTGGTGAAACTTTTTTTAAGTTAAAAGTTAATAATTAAAAAACAGAAATTAAAACATTCCTACTCTAACTTTTAAATAATCAATTTTTTTCAACTTATTTAAATTATTTCTGCCTAATAAACTATAAGCAAAAATTACATCCAATAATTTGATACAAATTTTCAAAATAAAATAAGTTATAATCACCCTAAAAGTTATAACAAACAGTCTCCAAAGCACCAACGGGGGAAGGTTCCCAAAAGCAACAATATCAAGGAAAGCATATCCTCTGTTTGCTTATGCAGAAAACCACTCCCAAAACACTTTTACAACTCAAACCCACAACACAAATATGAAACCCTTTTTTTACAGCTCAACCCACAACAGACACAAACCAAGAAAAGCCAAATGAAGCACAATTTCAGGTACACGGAACATGGAAGAAAAACCAACCCACCCATCATTAACCTTCAATTAGGAGACCCACATGACAACCATGTACCCAAAAATGCAATACCAAATTAAATAAATAATAATCAAATAATAAAAAGAAAGCTACAAAACAAATAAATATTTTATTAATATGGCTACTAATAAGGGATAAGGCATCCATACATAGCAGTCGCAAGGGAGAAAAAGCTCCCAAACCCAAATTCCACATTCTTTGCACAGCCCTTGAGAATGGTAGTACACCCTTGTGTACCAGACTTCTCACAGGAGTAACCATGTCCACTCAAACCCCAACTTTCAAGTTCAACATTAATAGCATTACACAAACAAACACTATAAAATTTACAGACTTTCTTATTCAAGCCCATTTCCTAAGCAGTTTGAAATGACTCTATAACCACGAAAACACACTGACAACAGAGATACCAAAGTTAGAAGGCTCTAATTTTCTCTAGCAAATAAAAACACATCAAATCAATCATCTCTGGGGAGATGAACTCCACTAGCATGTGCCTCCTTAACTGTCTTATCATATTCGTCTTCTTCATCTTCTTCTTCCTCGGCTTCTTCGTCTTCTTCTTCTTCCTTTCCTTCATCTTCTTCCCCTCCCCAACCAAAACCTCCAATCGAGCGGGAAACCGGAGGAGGAGTTCTAGCCTCTTCCACGATTTTCATAATCTCCTCCACAGTTTGGGGGGAAAAGCTCGGGTTTTCTCTCCTGTAATACATGGCTTGAGCTGCTTCAGTTAGTTCCCTTGGCAAGTTCTTCAGAAACCATGGATGGTTTTTAATTTCCTTAATAGTGATCCTCTGCAAAAACAAGCAAAGTTTAGAACTGTAATAATAACCAAATTGGAGCTCATGTTTGAGAAGTTACCAAGCATATCTAGATCCGCTCCGAGCACTTGTACATCATGCTCGGAGTCGGAATTCATATGCTAAGGGTTATGGCCTAAAACTTTCATGAAAACAGACTGTCCAAAGTACATCACTGGAAGAATACCAAAGTGCGCAAACATATGAGGAAAAAAATGACCCTTCAAGCATTCGGCGTATAATACATTTCAATGTGATTAGGGATGATAGCATCAATCTATATTTACAAAATCCCACTCCTTAAAGAAGAAAATAACGGTGGCAATTTTGGTGGTTTTTATTTTTTATTTAAAATAATAATAATTTGAGAGGAGGGTACATCGAAAATGGGAAAATAAAAGATAGAGAAATTTGGTACAAGGTATAACTAGATTTAAATCGTTGCTTCAAACATTGACCATTGCAATCAAAATGTTAGAAATAAGGGTACACATCTTTTCGCCAAGGGTTTGATATAAGGTATTCTGTTTAGTTTTGGGAAACAAATGATGATACGGCCAAACTACAAACAGATTAATTAGACAGCCAGAAAATACATGAGCAACGGCCATTACCCAAGCCCACAGAAATAGGATAGAGTTGCATGAAATTCATAGTGCAAGCACTTGCAGGACCTAATGTGACAATAATACCTTTTCTTGTCCACATAACATGATGCAATTAGTAGCAATAATTCCAAGGATATTACACCTAAAAAATGTGTTTGCAAGAGAGAGAAAAAAGAGAAGTACCCTAACGCATTTAGTTTGTAAATACAAATCCAACTTGGCAATAGAAGCTGAGATGATGCAACCAAGGTTGGTGCCATTCCAATCGTCAAAAAACAAGTTAATTGAATCTCTAGAACAACATACATACCCTGGCTGAATTAGCAACAAATATACGAGAAAGGAGGTGTCGACAATCTTGAGATATATGAACATAGTCAGGGATCTTGTAATTAACTGCCATTATTCGCTGCAGAAAACGACGACATAAAACTCATATCATAAGTGACATAATCACCATAAAATAATTAATGAACAACAAACCAAAAAGAAGGAAAACTTACATGAATAGTTTTCCTGAAATTCTTGGGGTCTTCTTGATCTTCAAAAGGATATGCTCCAACCAGCATTACATACAAGGTCACCCCACATGACCATACATCCGCTAACTGGACAAACACACAGAAATTAAAAAAACCAGCAAAGTCAGAAATCTTCATATTCTACCCAAAACCAACGAACACACGCCCATGCACACAACGAACATCTCCATGGGCATTCAAGTAAATAGGCTTTCTATTCAGTAACACAAAAGATTGATATAATGGACGCATTTCTGATCAATGGTAACTTAATATTGACTGTATTTCATATCAATAGTTGCTAAATCATCCACAGGTAAACAGGTGAAACTAAAATAATCCAGTTAACCTGTCCACAAGATGTGTTCAACCATTTTTGCTGTTGCAGAGATTATATGATGAATAATTCAGTCTGTGCAATAACTTACTATTGCATAGGCATATGAATGAAATGAGAAAGAGGAGTCCTAAGTTTGCTTTCGGATCAATGGATTTGAAATACACAAATTTGGATTTAACTCTTTAAGGACGTAACTTTGAATTTGATTTTGAAAAGATCCAGGGATAGATTTCTCATTTCAGAGCCTTTTATCAGAGGATTTGAAATAACAATGTAAAGAGAGTTATTTGAAATCCATCTCATGTAGGATGCTAATTGCAAAAGAACTATCATTGATGAACCTATACTACCTCTACATTGCCGCCCTCCTCAAACTCTCCCAGTCCAATCCTAAAACCAATCCTCCGACGCATTACAAAATTGAATTCTTAAAGCCCTCATTTCAAATCCATCAATTGAAATATGACTTTAAAAGAATGGAGATAGATGCTCTCTGTATGAACATAAAGCAAGGCTATAACAGAAACTCAGACAGGATACATGGCTCAATATACTCATATATAAACCCTGCATAAGCAAGCAAACGTGTAAAGAAACCAAACTTGGTTGTTGTTGGTTCAGAATCAACAGATAAAGTGAGACTGCTTCTCAAACAAATGTCCATTTTATGAAAGATTACAAGATAATAGACCCGGTTACATTTTTAAGCATTGTGTGTGCTTCATACAAAATAAAGATGAGAGAAAGTTACCTTGCCATCATATTCTCTCCTAGAAAGAACCTCCGGTGCAATATATGCTGGAGTACCAACTGTTGATTTGGGTCTCGAATGCAGTAGAGATGACTAAACAAAAAAGTACAATGACAATAAGTAGATGCATTTGTCTTTCAAGCAGGTCTTATTTGAATTAATGATATAAACCTTGGAGTAGCCAAAATCACAAATTTTCAGTCTTGGTGCCGGGCTTCCGTCCAACAGGGTATTCTCCAGCTTCAAATCTCTATGGCATATTTGCTGCACAATTGGAAATAATTACGAAATTGCAATAGCAGTGTAGAAATATAGCAAATATGTTGTTAGACAACTATGTACCAAATAAGAAAACTACACATGCATTCCTGATTTTATTTTATCCTAAATTTCAATTACCATGGAGTGACAGTAGCTGACTCCTGAAATAAGCTGTTGGAAAAAGTATCTAGCCTGAAAGTTTTGAAAGGGAAAAACATCATCAAATCACCATATAAAGATAATTTTAAAAGATTACAAAATAAATAAATAAACTCTGGATTTGCTAGAAAACCTCATCTTCGCTGAATCTTCCAGCATTGCAGATTCGTTCGAAGAGCTCACCACCCGCCGCGTATTCCATGACAATAGCAAGATGGGTTGGAGTCAAAACCACCTGTGTATCCAAAAAACCCAAATTAAAAATCAATGATTATCTCTTATATAAGATCTAGAATACCCAAGGATCAGTACTAGCCTCTTTGAATCGAATTATATTAGGATGACGAAGCGATCTGTGATTTATGATCTCCCTTGCTACATTCTCATCAATCTGCCACCACACAAAATTCATAGTAAACCTCAAAAGAGCAAATAGAGACATATAACAGCTTAGAAAATCTCAATAACTCGCTAAAAAGTTGTGATTTTGCCTAAATAGAGAGTGAGAAACAAATACCAAAACTTTTACAAATCTTCAATTGTGTGCTTTTATGATTCAAATGTCAATTACACACGAACCTTTTGCCCTCTTTCGATGTATTTCATGGCGACGAGCTCTTTCGTTTCTTTATTCCTCATAAGCCTCGCCACACCGAAATTCCCAGATCCTATATCCTTCACAAGCTCGTACCTCTCCATTTCTTCACACTTTTCTATAACAAAAACCCTAAATCAAACCTTCAAATCTCCAGAAATCGAGCTTCAATTCATGCCTTTGAGCTCAAACAAATGATAAACCAATCCAATAACAAACCCTATTACTAGAAACAGAAACAGAAACAGAAACAAAGATTCTCCATATCAAGACAAAAGAAAGTCGAATCTGCGAATTTAAGAGCTAGGGTTTCCAATTCAGAAAGATTGAAAGGGACAATTCGAAGAAAATGATGACGTTTTGAAAGGGAATTGAGAAGGTTCTGCAGTGAAGAAAAAGTTGCTGAATTTGCAGAGATTTGAAGGGAAAAAAAAAAAAGTGAGAAATGTCCAAACAGAAGCCAAGAAAAAAAAGACTGTGTGACCTTTCGAGATCGAGAGAGAGAGAGAATCTGAAGAAGCACAGTGGCTATACATGCATACAGAGAGAATATGTATATAGAGAGAGAGAAAATCGCTGATTCGGTGTAGTGGAGAGAGAGAGAGCGCATCACCAAAGCTGTGGAGAGAGAGAGAGAGAGGGGTGTTTTGGGAAGTTGACTTTATAATGAAAATTAAAAGTTGAATTTTTTGTATTTAAAGATATTTGAGAAGTTTAGCGTGCGTTTGGTTGTGTTTTGTAAATGTGATTTGAGAGTATGAGTTTTATTTTGAGTTTGTGTGTTGTAGAATTATGATTTGAGTGTAGAAAATTTGTTTGGTAAATAGTTTTGAAAATAGTTTTGGAAAAGATGTTTACACGTGTAGAAAATTGATTACAAATCACAACCAAACAGAAACTTAGTTTTGGGTCATTAGTAAAATTATAATTCTACTTCTCATGAGTTAAAATGTGCTAAAAGTTAAATTTTTTGTATTTAAAGACATTTGAGAAATTGGTTTTCAATCACTGGTAAAATTATAATTTTACCTCTCATGGATCAAAATGTTCTACATGAGGAAAGTTGTAGATGTTTTAAATTAAATGAAATAATTTTGTTATTTTATTATGATTTGACATCATAAACAAATATTAATTAAAAATGTCAAAAGTAATTTTTTATCAACTTCTCAAATTATTTGTCTAAAAAAACCAAAAACTTGATTAAAAGTCAAAAAAATTCAACTTGCTTTGTTTTTATTTTTTAGAAAATACTTTTTAGAAAATTCTACTTTCTTATTTTTCGTATTTTTTTTGTTTTTACTGAATTTTTTTAATATTTTAAACAATTTTTTTACTTTTTAGATACACCTAACATAAATACACCTAAAAAGTAAAAAAATTATAAAAAAAATCTTTTAAAAATTCACTAAATACCAAAAATATAAAAAAAATACAAGAATTCAGTACATTTTTTTGTATTTTTATGTATTTATTAATTTTTTAAAATATTTTTTTACAAAATTTTTACTTTTTAGATACATCTAACTAAGGGGTATCTAAAAAATTGAAAAAAATATTTAAAATTTAAAAAACATTCACTAAAAACGACAACTAAAAAACTAAATTTTCAAAAAATTTAATACAAAAAACTCAAAACAAATACATTGATTACTTTTTAGCATCATATCAAAATAGACCAAATGGGCTGAAATTCTGTTGGGTTGGGTCTGATTAATGGGCAGGCCTACCTAGGCCCAATTATGGATGTTGAAGTCTATTGAGATAATTAGCCCAAACTTTGGAAAGTAACTTTTTGATTGTTTTAACTATCAAGTAAATTACAAATATATTTTTTCAAATTTGTTAAAATACGAATTATTCTTATAATTTAGAAAATTACAAATACCTTTTTATTATAATTTTTTATTTAACATAATTAATTAAAAAAAAAATTCTATCTATTCACTTATACAATAATAAAATTATCTAAATTATTAATTAAAATAAAAGTTTACTATTATTAAAACTATTAATTAACTTGATGATTTATTAATAAAATGACCTATTTGTTATGAAATTATAAATCTTAGGGGACATAATGTAATTTCTAAAACTATAGGTGTAATTTGTAATTTAAGTAAATCCAGAGGGTGTGTTTGTAATTTACCCTTGACTGTTTTAGTTTGTGCTAAAAAGTTTCGTTTAGAATGATTTTTTTTTTACTTTTGTGAGAGAAAAATTGAAATGACTATGGTTTTGATGTTACATTTTATCTTATTAGTTTTTTAGCCTATCTTGTCATTTTGTGACTATTTTTGTCACGACCAAATCCCAAGAGCTTAGGGTTAGAATCACAACTTATTAATTAATTATAATCTTAACAAATTAAATGGCGCAGTCAGAGGCAGAATGGAAGTAAGAAAATAATTAAACAGAAATTTACTTTGTTAATGATTGAAAATACATCCATGGAGCTTTTATTATTTTATTATGCGGTGACAACAAGGTTTTGAAAATCGGATCGGACCGACTGGTTGAACCGTCAGCCGGTCGGGATTTCGGTCCGGATATATCCTCTAAACCGTTCGAAGTTAAAAACCGACCTATTTAGAGAGAACCAAGAAAACCGACGGTTGAACTTGTGAATCGGTCGACCCGGAGCCGATTCACCGAGTTAATGGATTTTGAATTTCTTATTTTTTTATTTTTTTTATTTCTGCTAACTTTTTTTTTTTTTTCCTTTCTTTCTTTCTTATTATATATATATATATATATATACATATAATATATAAGAATATAAGAAAATTTTAATTGAAAACTGTCTTTCAAAAGTCTCCTCTTGCGAGGAATCCCATTTAGGAGTTTGAAATTATTGTGAATGTCTCCACCTATTTATAAGAAGAAAAATTCTTTCAAAAAAACTCAAGATATTCATGTGGGATTTAATTAAATGTATTGGAGGGAATATTGAAATTTTGATATCCCTCCAAAATTTTTGTTATTCTTTCAATCAAATTATTTGAATTAAAATCATATGGAGGGAATATTAAATATTTGATTTCCTCTTTCAAAATTAAAATTAATAATATTTTAAAATATATTATTATATCTTTTAAGTAAAAAAATATTAGGATAAATATTTAAGATAATTTAATATTTTTAATAATATTATTATAATTTTATTACTTATAGTTTTATCTTCACGGTTCAATTCCGGTTTGAACCGGTGACCCATCCACCCGATTCATTTTTCTGGTTCGCTCACCGATCCAGTTTTTAAAACATTGGGTGACAAGATTTTAAGGAAAAAAAGAAAAAGAAAAAGAAAATGCAACAGGTTGGCATCAAATTCCGTGTGGGGTCTCACTACACGAGGTTACAGTTCTTCTTTACATCTCATCACCTAAAAGGGTAACGGCTATAAGCATATAGGAGAGTGAGAAATATTATGTCAATAGTATAGGGGCACAAAATAATCATGGATAGTTATTTAAGCTAAAATATTTAAAATAACTTATTTTGAGGAACTAAATCATTTAAGTGGGAAAACTGAAATTATGTAAATCACTAACCATAATCACGGCACATAATAAAACAGATGTCATTGGAGTGACAAACATAACAAAGATCAATAGATCTATGACAAACAGAGGGTCAAAATGTAACATATCATAAATCAATGGTTTATTTAAGTCTCTCAAGACATGATACTCCTGTGGTGGTACTTATAAAAAAAAATTGTTTATAAAATTACTATCAAATAATTTCTAAAATTTAAACAAACATATCAAAAGGTTTCAATTTAAGTAAATAGAGTTCAAAAAATAATCAACATAATTAAAATATTAATATAATTTATAAAATACAAATTATATAAAATAAATTATTATAACTCAAAATATACATCAAATATATTATGATAATTTAAAATATAAGATAACTCACCTCAATGTTGTTTCTTATTACTTTCCTTCTATTTTTTCCTGCTATTCGTACTGTTTTCTCGCTCCTCTATCTTTCTCTCTTTTTTTCTTTTTCTTTTTGGCTTTTGTTCCTTATTGACTTCACAGCACACTTCTATATATACATGACCTGACCTGGGTGATGATGAATCACCCTGTAATGATGCCTTCAAACTCTTTTCCTTTTGTTCCTTACTGACTTCACTGCCCCCTTGTATAGATACATGACCTGGGTGATGAATCACCCTCTAATGATGCCTCTAAATTGATGACTCACCCTCTCTAAGTGCTACACAACACAGATGGCTCGGCTTTCCTTCTTTCAGCAATTTGCACAATTAATTGCTGTGTTAACTTGATCCTTAAGTAAAATATATTCGTTTTATTTTTGATAAATCAAGACCAAATTAAATTATATCTTTAACACATATAGCTATGTAATGAAATACATTATTTCATATATTTATTATTGTTATTATTATTATTATTATTTATTTATTTATTTATTTTTATAATAACGTGGTATTAATTAAATATTTAGAGCCCCAATCTGTGATGCCAAACGAAGCCATAGCACATACGAGTGATAAACGAGCTGAACGAGTCGATCAATTAATTGTTTAAACTTGATTTGAAAATTTTAATGAGTTTCAAAATTTATTCAGTTTTGATTCATTTAATTTATGAGTTGATCTCAAATAAGATTATTGTCGAGTTGAACTCGAGTAATTTTATACTTTTTATAGTATTAGACTTATTAAATCAAACTAAACGATAATTGACTGTTTAAGTTTTGTATGAAAACTTTAACGGCCTCTAATATATTTAAATTTGATTTATTTATTTAGCGAATTGAATTCAAACGAGTTTTTAACAAACTACACACAAGTTGAACTCGTGTTATTTGTTTTATTTATCACTCATAATGCTAATACATACTATCTAATCTTATTACGTTTTCTATAATTTAAAAATATATATTCTCAAATATTTTATTTTTATATTTTAATAACAACTTATTATAAAATCACTTCCCAAACAACCTCGAGTATGAGGTTGAAAGTGAATGATGTAACCAAAAAAAAAAAAAAGTAATTAAGTTGTGTGTCCCATTAATACCTAATAAAAAACAATAAAGCTTGAGGGCTTGAAAATTTCAGGGCTCGATTGGCCCGAAATTGAAAACGACGTCATTTTCATTTTTATTTTTTTTCCCCTCTCCTTAAACAGGGAGAACAGAAAAGAGAGAAGGGAGAAAGGAGAAAGGAGAAGGGAGAAGAGAGAGAGAAGAGGGAGGAAGAGAGAAGAGCAACGGCGTGATGGAGACGACGGAGCAACGGCATGATGGAGTGATGGCGACGACGGGCTGTGTGTGTATACACAGATCTGTGTATACACACAGAGCAATGGTGATGGGCGACGGTGGCGGCTTCTTCCTCCTCTCCTTTCTCTGTTCTTCTTTTCTTTCTTTTTTTTGATTTTGATTTTGATTTTGGTGATCTGTTCTTCTCAATTTCTCTGCAAATTGGTGATCTGTTTCTTGAGTATTGGTGATCTGTTCTTCTCTATTTCTTAGATTTGGTGAAAAAACCCATAATTTTTTTTGAGTTTGTTTGTTGAATTTCCGGAGCAGTAGAGCAGAGATGGGGGAAAAAAGAAGAGGGTGAAGGAAGAAGAAAAGGGAAAAAAAAAAAAAAAATTCTCAAACGACATCGTTTGAAATTTCGGGGCAGTCAAGCCCCTTAACATTCGGGCTACGTAGCACGTTTGAATAAAAAAATTTCACGTCAATCATTATTATGTTGATGGCCTATAAAGCATTATTTAAAAACATTATAAATGCATAAAATTCTACTATTGACTCAAATTTAGAAAATGTGATTTTGAAAATTATTTAAAATAAAATGTACGAATCAAGTCTATTATCATAAATGCATTTTTATAGTATTAAGTTATATAAATATTGTGTGATGGTCAATACTAATGTGAAAATTATTGAAATAAATGTTAGGGTTCAAATTTTGTTAAGAATTAATGATAATATCATTTTACTAGTTAACACGTGTTATGGCGCAAATTTATCATTTCTTATTTATCCCTCTACTACTATTTAGGTGTCTTTGTTATTGTATTTCAATTTTATAACTTTCTATGTTTTACAGTATATTTTAGGGAATTAAAAATTTGGCAGGTTTCAAGACATCAAGTAGGTGTTGCTTTTATTATACAGTGTTCTTATGGTATCAAATATAAATAATATGAAAACGATAATAATTTTATTGTATTATCATAAAAAAAAAAAATTATACTCATCCATAGGCTATTTCGCATACGTTGGGATGTCTTAGTTACAAAACACAATTTTAAAATTTACATGTTCATCGCACTATATCTTGTTTAGACTATGATGAGATTTTCTCAATTCGATCCCATTCGATTGGGTGATGGTTACACAACTTGTAATTTGATATAAATTAAATCCATGAACAATCCCAATATTGGCTTTCATTTTAATAAAATTACAAGTGTTAACACACATTACGTATGTGAATCAATTAGATTTCACCACCTACGTGTGGATTAAGTTGGTGAATTGGGACATACTATTTTGGGCATTTATGGATTTATTTAATCTATTTTTTATTTTTTCTTGGGTTTTCTTTGGTTTTTTTTCCCTATTTTATTTATTTGTTGTGTCAATTACACTCAATTCCATTGAGGTTTGGAAAAAATAAAGTAAATCATGCACTTTTGACATACTTGTATTAACATTCTTCTTGGTATGGTCAAAACAATCAAAACAAGGCCAATAGTGGATAAACATTGAAATAAGCAAAGATAAATATATATTTTACTAGTAAATATATGATAATATAATATTTTTATTCATGCGATTAAAGAATTACTAATGAAAATTTGTCTAAGAGTTTTGGGAATTGAAACTCTAAGAGAGATCAATATAATTATGTTAAAATTATTTGACTAATTGTATTTTTTTTCAAATTTCAAGGAAGTGTGGGTAATTTACTTATATTTGTTTGTTTAAAAGACGAGATAATTGGTGAAAAGTTTTGTACTTGAGGGGCCATATTTTATTTGGTCAAATGCTTTATTTATTTATTTATTTATTTTTGTTACAAGGGCATGTTTAATAAACCGTTTGGTGAGAATGACAATTTATTATTTGAAGATTTTTTTTCCTCCAAATTTATTCTAATGCCACTACAACACCGTCGGACGGTCAGCGAAAAGTTTATCGCGAAAATCATCGTCATTTGTGGTTGCCCGCTGCGGTGGTAAGTGGTAGTTGTCGATGACGGTGGTGGTGGTGCTAATTTTGATAGATAGGTAGATTGGCCAGACATATAGGTCATATATTGACAAATAAGAAATGACACATTGATAAATATATGATACTTGGATAAATAAGTGAGATGGACAAATAGACAAATATATAAGAGTAACAATATTTTAAATTATTATTATCTTTTTTACTCTAAAATAATATAGTTCGGGGCTATTACCTAAATATTTTGTAGCTGAACTTATGACCCAAGTATCCAAAAAAATAAGTGTTTATGTTTAGACATAATTTTTTTTTTTTTTTTTGTTAAGAAAAAAATAAAAGAATAAGAAGTCCTCTTCCAATATTTCAACAAATTTATAATATATAAATATATCAAAAAAAAATAAAAGAATAAGAAGTCCTCTTCCAATATTTCAACAAATTTATAATATATAAATATATCAAAATTTTAATTGAAAGTCATTTTTTAATTGAAGTCAATTTTTTTTTTTGTAGTTGGTCAAGTTTCACAAGTGAAATATGTATATTCGTCGCTCGGCAAGAAAAATTCAATTTTTAAATTTTTTTACTATACTTGCATCCGCTCATTTGCTGCATTGAAACCATCAATTTGAGCACGAATTAATCATAAATGCAAAATCAATCGCATAAAATAATTTTAACCATTCATATACATATTACGTGCTAAAATTAGTCATATCCTATTTAAAAATTACTCCTCATAAAATATATAAATTCACTCAACTTGCTCTATATTTATTTTGAATTAGGCTTCTCTCGTGTTCTCAACATATGAGAACTTGAGGGGCTTATACAGCCCACCGTGAGTTTCATTTCATGATCAAAATCGTTCATTTTGTAAGACTTTCAGTGTATATTATTCATAAAAAAATTAGTTTAATCAAATAATCGTAAGTTTTTCATTTTGTTGCATTTGTCGTTGAAAAAAATGACGACAATTATATTTTTTAAATAGACCATTTATTTTTTTTAAAAAACAAATGTGATAAGATTAAAAAGGTTGCTATTATCGAATTGACCTAAATTTTTTTTCATAGATGATATACATTGAGAGCCATATAAAATAAACGATTCAGATCATCATATCGAGACCCGTAAAAGGCTTTACAAACCCCTCAATTTCTTTCATATTGATATCTAAACATACGAGAAGTCCAGCCCATTTATTTTAGAGAAAATTTGTTAAAAAGTCCAAGGTAAAGAGGGTATAAGGTATTAGGTCCAATTGATATTTTTTGTTGATGAAAAGTCCACTTTTTGTGAAATAATTTTGTGAGAAATCCTTTTGTTTGCTTTGGAGAACATTTTTTCCTAATTTTACCCATTAATTTACTTGTTTTTTATTTATTTTTACTATATGTTCAAATTTGTATCAACCTGTTCAATTTTTTTTTATTTGTTGAATTTTTATAACCTATTATTTATATCTGTTCAAATTCATACCATTTTCAAACTTTTCTCTATTTATCTACTCATATTTTCTCTCTCTACTTTTCTTTTTTCGTTATCTATTGAAAAAATCCCTATTGAAAATCTATCTGTTGAAAAAGAAAAACAAAAAATTCTATCTGTTGTAATCATAACCATCAACAATGACAACACCATCTCTCTTTCACTCCTTATCTCCATCTATTTTTCTCACTTTATCTATATGAATGGAAAAAAAAAAAAAAAAAGACAAAAAGAATGAGCAACCAACACTGGTTTGACTTCAAAACCCTAAACAACCAAACAAAACAACTCAATTTTCTCCCATCCAAGAAAATGTATAGATATATACACATCAGTAGAACGGAGTAAGATCGACAAGCTTTTGAAGTGAATTTAAGAGTTAGACCTCATACACACAAATTTGTTGTCGATGAGACTAAGAACAAAGCTAGGGTTACGAAAACCTAACAAATCTGCGGTTGGTTACTCAAGACAGATCTCGAGAGCGTACTTCCGATAGAGAAGGAGTAGAGGATAGTGGAATTGTCATAAGAGCCACCGCTGATGGGTGACGACGAACAGTAAGGGAGAGTTTTACAGATATAGACGATTCAGAGGCTTATATTGATGGTGATGATGGTTGGTAGGTAGTCAATCTGAGCTCGTCGGGATGTGTGTTGGCTTGAGACGGGAGCTCGGCGATGGTATGAAAGCTCTCGGAGGACAATTGTGGTGAGCCAAGCTAGTGAAGCCAGTGTAGAAGTGACATAATGAAGTTGGCGTCGGAATCCTTTCTGTCGGCTAGATCTGAAGAGCCGTGGCGATGATAGAAGGAGATTAAAGGCTATGAGGCGATAATGGAGGAACGGTAGCGACATAGAACAAAGGTCCCATTTGTTTTAGGAGATAAATGAAGGATTAGGATTAGGATTAGGATTGATGTGAGACTCACTAATATTATGTTTGTTTTGAAAGATGAAAATGGGATTCGTAATCCCCTCCGGCTTAGGATGTGCCTTGGTGAGGGGATTAGGATGGAGACTTGAGACTTGGTGTTAGAAAATAGTCCTCTGGACTTTTTTTAATTTTATTATTTTTTATATGTTGGGCATTTTTTTTTTAAACATTAATGTTTTTTTTTTTTTTTTTGTATTTTTTGTTAAGTTCATAGTTTTTGTTACGACCCAAACCCGTCCCTATGGATTTAGCACCGTAACCGGCCAGTAATCCGAGATTACCGAAGGCCTGCTTAACAGTAATACAGTAAAACAGAGTACAGGGGCCTGGCGGAAGCCAATACAGTAAATAAACAATGTCCAATGAGCTATGACAGTCTATGCCAAAAAGACTTTATATATATATATATATATATACACAGTGCAGAACAATATGTACAACATTTATAATCATTCAGATCATGGACCTAATCCCTATTAAACAGTATAGTAACAGTCTATACAGTTAACAAAACAGTTACATAGACAGACGGGGGAAATTAAAACACCCCTAAGCCATAGCTTGACAGGCTCGGAACCTCGTAGTGAGGCACAGTGGTTGGCTTGACAAAACTGGAGCTTATCCCGACGCTTCTAGCCGCGGTCTGGTGCCTGTATACCTACATATATATATATGAGCAGTGAGCTAAAACCCAACGAATAACATAATGCGTAAAGAGTTTTAGAATGAATGTCCTTACAGTGATAAAAACAGTTCATTAAATCAGTATTTCAGTCGTTCAGTCAGTACAGCCATATGTGGTACATCCATTACCATAACAGTACAGTAAACAGTAGGTCTTGAAAGACCGAATAGTCAATGGTGGCCATCAATCAGTAAACAGTAGTAGTTCCAACAAGGGAACAGACAGAGATCTCTATAACAGTAACAGTCAGTAACAGTAGTTGTTAAGGATGCCACAATACAGTTCAGAATAGAGGACATACATTCATTCTATTAACAGTATCAATTCAGAAACAGTACAGTTCAATTGTTCAGAAGATAATCGTTTTTTGAACATATCTTTACACAGTTGTTACTCACAGAGTTCTGGGCTATAGTTAGGCTAGAGCACGTCCCCAGTCGCCAACCCTACATAGTTTACAGATGAACACACACTAAGCTACACAGTTAGGAAAGATAATGACTTAATCCTTATCTTGACTCGGTATGGTTCTATATTTATATCCTCATTAAGATACCTTAAACTAGGCCTAGGAATGCCTAGGATGAAATGAGGATACAAAGATGCACTTGAAAAGCATTTTAGAATTTTCAGAAAACAGGGTTCACGCTCGAGCGTAGGTTACTCCGCTCCAGCGGACATGCAGACAAAGGTTTCCGCTCAAGCGTATACTTACCCGCTCGAGTGTAATGCAAAACAGTTAAAAGTGTTGGATGAGTGAAAATCACGCTCGATTGGGCGCTCGACACCCGCTCGAGTGTAAGACACAATGTCCCACTCAAGCGTTAATTGTTCCGCTCGAGTGGACTGTAAAACAGTGCAAAGTGTTTGAAGCACGAATTTCACGCTCGAGCACCAGTCACTTCGCTCGAGCGTGAGTCCAAAATCTGTAAATTCCAGATTCGAACCTCAAGCTCAAATTCAGCTTCAAATGTATCAAATTTGATTCCTTCGGGCCCATTTCCTGGAAAAACACTTCAAAACTCATAGTTTAACATGATTCAAATCTCAATTTGTAAAGTCAAGGCCCAAAGGTGAGGGAATTAAACCCAATTTCAAACCAATTTTCATGAACAATATGAACATGCAACATGCGTGAAGTTAAACAACTTACAAGCCTCAAATACAAGCTCTATTAAGCTAATATCTTCAAAGACAAGATGAATTCATGGACTTAACATAAATATGAGCATGCATGTACCAAATTCCATGGAATCAACTCAAAATTCAATAATATAGGCATGCATGCAACAATTGAGCTCTAATTCAACACTATTGAACCAACTCAAGCCTTAGATCACTAAAGACCCATCAATCATGCAAGAATAAACTCAAATGCACAATGAAGAAGGTCAAAGATCTACCTTAGGTCTTCAATGCAAGATACACAAACTCAATTTGCAATCTACACTTCAATTCTTCAAGCCAAATCACAAAAATAAGTTGAAATCACTTATATTCTCTCACTCTCTCACTATAGTAGGTTGTGGCCTCTGAAATAGCTGAGGGAGAAGTGTTATGTGATCAAGTGCAAGGCTCAAATGTGTTAGGTAGTGGGCCACTAGGATGGCAATATGGTAAACAGAGTAACTTATGTAATTTAGCTCATTTTAATCTAATTTAATCATACCAAATCAGTTTTCAGATAATTACACCATAAAATCACATAAATTATGATAATCATAAAACACTAATCGATCACCGGTTCGGCCGCCGATAAGGCCTTCAAATCGCAATTTAAACATAAAATATGAACAGATAATAAAACAGTCAAACAGATAGATAATGCATTTAAACAGGTACAGTCAGTTTCAGATTTCAGTCAGTCAGTTCAGTATTTCAATCAGTTCAGTTGCTTTTCATAATCAGTCTCAGTTTAGCAGTAATCGGTAGTTTATCGGTAAATAGTGGTGAGGGTTGTTACAGTCTCCCATTCTTAAAAAGAGTTTAGTCCTGTAAACTCGAGTTACCTTCGTTTTGGAAGAAAACAGGATTCAGTGGAAACAGTTCAGGATATCTTTTAGCCATGTCATTTTCCATTTCCCAAGTGGCATACACGCCACCATGGTTTTGCCAGTCGACTTTCACTAACGGGATCTATTTGTTTCTCAACTTCTTGATCCATCTGTTTACAATCTGAATAGGCCGTTCCTCGTAAGTGTAGTCATCACTCAGCACTACACGTTTAGGCTCTATCACATGGAAAGGATCCCAGAGGTAATCCCTCAACATAGAAATGTGGAAGACGTTGTGCATATGCTCCATTTCAGAAGGAAGTGTAACTTGATACGCCACCGGATTGATTTTCTCAATAATCTCATACGGTCCGACATATCTTGGCGCTAACTTACCTTTGACTCCAAAACGAGTCTGGCCTTTCATCAGTGTCACTTTCACAAACACGTGATCACCTATTTCATATTCTCTGTCTCGTCTTCTGACATCTGCTAACTTTTCTGCTTGCTCTGTGCAGTTTTCAGTCTCTGTTGTATCAGTTTCACTTTCTCAGTCGTTTCATATACAATCTCGGGTCCAAGCAAAGGCCCATCCACAACTTCTGCCCAGTAAATCGGAGACCTACATTTTCTGCCATACAATACCTCAAAATGCGCCATACCAATACTTGAATGATAACTGTTGTTGTAGGCGAATTCGGCTAATGGCAAATGGCTTTCCCAATTTCTCTGAAAATCAAGGACACACATTCTCAGTAAATCCTCCAGAGTTTGGATGGTCCTTTCTGACTGGCCATCTGTCTGAGGATGATAAGCACTACTCAGTCTCAATTTAGTACCCAATGCAATCTGTAAGCTTTGCCAAAATCTCGATGTAAACTTCGAATCCCTGTCAGAAACAATGGACACAGGCACTCCATGCAGTCTAGCAATTTCATCAATATAGAGTATAGCCAATTTGTCCGCATTATAAATTGTCTTAACAGGTAAGAAGTGAGCAGATTTAGTCAGTCTATCAACAATAACCCAAATTGAGTCCATACATTTACTGGAGCGAGGCAATCCCACAATAAAATCCATGGTGATATGTTCCCATTTCCACTCTGGTATGGGTAAGGGTTGCAATAACCCCGCGGGTCGTTGATGTTCGGCTTTAACTTGTTGGCAATGAGGACATTTCGATACAAAATCAGCAATTTCTTTCTTCATTCCCGGCCACCAGAAATTCAATTTCAAATCTTGGTACATTTTCGTGCTCCCTGGATGGATAAACAGTTTTGAATTGTGGCCTTCTTGCAGAACTCTTATTTTCAGTTCAGTATCATTCGGTACACACAGTCTTTCTTGAAATTTCAGTACATTATTTTCAAATTTGAAACCTGGTCTTAGTTTAGTTTCCCTTTCTTCGATGATCTTCTTCAAGAAGTCATCCGATCGTTATTTCTCTTTAATTTCTTCAATCAGTGCCGGTTGAGCAGAAATAACAGCTATTGTTCTACCTTGTTCTTGCAAAACAATTTCAATTTCAAATTTTTCAAGGTCACAAAGCAATTCTTTCAGTCCGGTGAGCAAACATGCTAAATTTCCAATCGATCTTCGACTCAGTGCATCGGCAATGGTGTTGGCTTTTCCCGGATGGTACAAAATCTGTAGGCCATAGTCTTTAATCAGTTATAGCCATCTCCGCTGTCTCATGTTCAGTTCTTTCTGTGTGAAGAAGTATTTCAGATTCTTGTGATCTGTATACACCTCACATGTCGCCCCATATAGATAGTGACGCCAGATTTTCAATGCAAATACCACTGCGGCAAGTTCTAAGTCATGGGTTGGGTAATTCTTTTCGTGCGGTCTCAGTTGTCGGGAAGCATAAGCAATAACTCTCCCACTCTGCATTAAAACACATCCCAAACCCTTATGAGAAGTATCACTAAATACAGTAAAATCATTCGTACCTAAAGGTAGGGTAAGAATCGGTGTAGTTACAAGTCGAGTTTTCAACTCTTGGAATGCTGATTCCCTTTGGTCAGTCCAGTCAAATGACATCCCCTTCTAAGTTAACTGAGTCAACGGTAAGGCAATTTTGGAGAAATCCTTGACAAATCTTCTGTAATATCCAGCCAAACCCAAAAAGCTTCGGACTTCTATCACATTTGTTGGTCTAGGCCAGTTTACTATTGCTTCAACTTTCTGTGGATCAATTGAAATTCCATCTTTGCTAACAACATGCCCCCAAAACATAACATGATCAAGCCAAAATTCACATTTAGACAGTTTAGCATAAAGTTTATGTTCTCTTAGGGTCTGTAGGGCAAGTCTCAGATGATGTTCATGTTCTTCTATACTTTTGAAGTAAATCAGTATGTCATCAATGAATACAACAATAAAGTCATCAAGGTATGGTTTAAAGATTCTGTTCATGAGGTCCATAAATGCAGCAGGTGCATTGGTAACTCCGAAAGGCATAACTAAAAATTCATAATGTCCATACCTCGTTCGAAAAGCAGTTTTGTCAATGTCTTCTGGTTTAACTTTCAACTGATGGTATCCTGATCTGAGGTCGATCTTAGAGAACACTTGAGCACCCTGTAACTGATCAAATAAGTCATCAATACGTGGCAATGGGTATTTGTTTTATTATTTTGAATTTATTTTATATAAAAATAAGTTAACAATCCATACACCAATAACTATTATTAAAAAAAAAAAACAATTATACTTAATTCCCTCAGTAACAATTTTTTCAATCATTTTCATTCTATCTCTGAAGACAAACCAACCCAAAGAGAAAGAGAGAAGGTGAGCAGAGAGAGTGAAATGTTTTGATTTGGCTTGGTTAGGGTTTGGAAACAATATATGTATATATATTTAGATAGTTTGATCAATTTACGGGACAAATTATTTTAAAATGTGAATCTTTGAATAACAAATATTCAAAATTAAATTTATAGCCGAATAGTTTTTTATTTTATATAAGCAATTCTGTGATGATGGATGGCACAATTAAACAAGGGCACAAAACATAATGGCGTTACTATAGAGATCATGTTATATATTAAATAGTATACTTGTCATTTAAAGTCCGATTAAATTTTGTTCATAAAGTCGCAAATCTGAAGAAGCAGACTCTCTCTCTAGCACGTTCGTGGCAGCCCAAACCGAAGCAAATCAAAACGCAAAGCCTCTGTGACCCCTCTCTCTCTCTCTCTCAGTCTTCACCGCTTAGATCCAATCCTACGCCGGCGATCCCGATGCGGCCCACCGTCCGATCCTCCTCCTTATTCGCCTTCCTCGCCTTCCTCATCGTCTCGCCGGCGTTCGCTTCCGAGTACGATCACAAGGTATATATATGCAATTTATCTCCATCTCAAAACCCTAATTTTAGATACCTTTTTTGTTCTAGTTCAATGTTTCAATTCTCAGATCTCGTTTTTTTGCGTTTTGCTATTCGCATTTTGTTCAGATCTATGTAACTGTAGAGGTTGAATTTGTGTGATTTTTGGTATATAATGGTTTGAAATTGTTATAATTAGCGGTTTATTCGTTATGGAAATTGTTGATTTACCGCTCAAGAATATTGATAAACGTTGAATTGGTGTGAAATTATTTTTGGTCATGGTTTAGGGTTTAGATCTCTAGCCGACTGAAGCAAGAGCGGCGATCAGATTAGCTGACGATTTTGCTAGTTGTTGGGTTGGGTGGGGGGTAGGCTTGGGTGAGTTATGACTGTAATGGTGCCTGTTATGGTGGCAGTATGATAGTAGAGACTAGGGTAATGTAGGTAACGTGGTAGTTTCCGGTGTTTAGTGTAGGGGGGTTTGTGTGAGCTGTGTTGTTAAGACACTCCTACTCGCATACCGTCGGGGTATGGTAAAATTAGCTCATTTGAACTAGGTCTTCAAAGAAAGTTATTTGTATTTACTCTTGTGAATTGTCAAAACGAAAGTTTCCCCAATGACTTCCATGTAGTGGGGATGGGTCTTTTGGAGCTCATCATTCGGGGTTTACTGTTGTTGCTATAATTATTTATTGTGACTTTGCTTAGATTTGACTTGATTACTTGTTTATGACTCATCTAAAGTGACAAAAGATCTATTTATTTAGTATTATTATCGTCATTATGTTTGCATGCATTTGTGTTAAAAGTGGCATGGAAACTTAAATTCACTTTTTAGCTCATTAGAGTTTGCTTGCAATGTAGTTTGGATTGCCTTTTTAACAGGCCAATGACTCCAAATCACATAACACTGATCTTGGGAGTGCAGGAAGGAAAGGTGAAGAAATAGGATTGATAAGGGTAATAAAAGAAGAGGAAAAGACTGACTTTATCTAATCCTATTTAAATGTTTAAGATAGGGTGTGCACGTGTCAGTTTGGGTGGTTTGGGAGATTTTTTTTAAACCAAACTGCCCTTGATTTATTGACTATTTGTTCACTCACCGCCAAATTGCATGGGCTCAAAACTGGCGGGTAGGTTGAACATTTGGGATAGTTTTGAACCAATTGCTTGGCGGGTTGGTCAGTTTACTAAAATGCGGCCATGTCATCAATTGAAAAAGCAAAAAAAATGTAAAAAGATTGTTTTAGTATAATAGCAAAACATGGAAAGAAGGTTATTATAGTTCATATACAAACCAAACAATGAAACGCTATTAGATGAAAATTCTCATAATCAAATTATATCATGGAATTTGATAACAATAATATATCATACGAGTGACAAAATATATTGAAGTCAACATAAACAAATTGATAGTTGAGAGAATCAAAATAATAAACCTAACCAAAAGGATCCAAAACATTTGTACAAGTGGGGAATGGGTTTTCAAGAGTTACAAATCTAAGAAAAGGGAGAGAGAGAAAGTGCTATGGTCAGTTGGAGGTTGCCTTGCGTAGGTAGGGGGTGGCAGCATCGTAGTTGACTTATGACTGTGAGGTCGTATCCATAAGGGACATAATGGTCATTAGATCTAGTAAGATCAATGAAATTGTTACACAGTCTTGGGTATAATTTAACTCCAAAAGCTAATTATTGAGATGAAGATGCCCTCATGCTTTAGTACCTAGGAGATGCGAGACTTGGCTTCACACTCTCCCTCACGCCCAAAATGCTCAGTTAACATTGCTATTGAGGTGAGGGTGCTCTCACGCTTTATTACCCAGGTGATGTGAGATTTCGCTTCACAAAAATTAGGGGTTGTTTTTGATGGAAGTTTTGAGGGGTGATTGGTTGTTGTTGAGGTGCAAAAATATATTATACTCATAGCATGACATGTCTGCACAATATTAGGATGAATTATGAAATTTTGAACCGTTTAAAAAATGCCCATATCTACTCAACCGTTATCGCCAATCCTCTAAATGTGTGATGTCGGTGTGGGTTAGGTCAGGTCAACGATTTTAGTATTTTTTTGCAGAATCCTAGTTTATGAGGTAAAAAAGAATAAACTTAGGCTCTATTTGATTCTTTGGATTGGAGTGAGGACATATAATATTTAGGGTTATTGGATGAAATATAATGGTCTTGTCTGGTTTGTCTCCTACAAATTAATCAATTACTTTTTTTTTCTCACACCTATCTATTCAACTAAAAAAAATAAATAAAATCATTCTAAACTTTACAATTATTTTCAAAATATATAACTAAACAAATTTTGTAAACTCTTTCCAGAAAATTATTTTTCAAAATTGTTTCACAAATATAAACCAAACATGGCCAATATGTTTAGAATATGAGATGGATTATATATATTGTGAAATCACTTTTATTATATTTGGCTGGGGTAGGATTTTACACGGGATAAGAGAATAGTGATTATTTTTGACCATTGGATGAAGTATGAGTCTATATCCATTGGTGGTGGTTGTTTTTTTTTGGTTTTTTTTTTTTTGGGGGGGGGGGGGGGGAACCAAACATGAGAAAAGGGGAGACAAAAAAACATGTACACTTCACCGGATTTTATACCTTGTAAACCCTCAATCTCCCTCTTACATACCCGAATCAAACAGGTTCTTAGTTCTCTTGTCTGGTTAGAGAGCTATGTATATAAACAACAAAGTTATCTACAAATATTGTATTTACAATGTTAAGAAAAAAAAACAGGGCCTTGCATTGAATTGGGACTAATATAAACATAAATATAAATAGTCGAATAAATAAGATGTAGGAAACAAATCTTAGAGTTACCAGTTTCTGAATAAAGTCAGCATCCTGTTTCCTCTTGTCACTATTTATTTTTACCACATTGTCACTATGAAAAATCTATTAATCTAGCTTTCGTATCAAAATTTACCAAATTATTAGATATCCCATGTCTATGTTGGCTCTCGAGTCTCATAAATCTTAAGTGTAATTTATAGGTTCTTCATTTTGCTTTTAGTTTTTAGATAAATTTGCATCTAACTGATATGTCTTATTCATACTTAAATTTAATTTCAATGCTGTTGTCATCATTCCATAAATTCATATTGAATATTTCCTTTGCTTGGTGGAGCAAATTCGATGTTTTTTTTCTTTCTTTCTTTCTGTCTGCTACTTTGAATATTCTCTCTCTCTCTCTCTCTCTTTTCTTTGGTTGAGAAATGTTATATCCGTTAATGAATGCGATAATGTATATATCCACTTCTTTCAAAGGAAAAATATTTCGTTGAATCTCAATTCCTTCTACCAATTTTGTTCTTTAATCAATTTTGTTTTTATGGATGTTATGAGCTAATGTTTTAATGAATATTGTAAGCTAAGGTGTGTTTATATATGTGTATATACTTTTATGGATAAGCTAAGTAGTATGTGCTGCAGTCCATCTCATTTTTGCACAAATAGTTCAAGTACAAATCTTGTTTTCAATCCAGTTAACTGGAACTTGTGTTATATTTATTTATTGACGTATCCGATGGTAACATATACCTTTCTGACACCAGTTTGTTTCTTCATGTAGTATCAAGCAGATGACCCAATTACCCTCTGGGTAAATAAGGTTGGGCCTTATAATAATCCACAAGAAACATACAATTATTACAGCCTACCATTTTGTCATCCATCTGGCAATGTGACTCACAAATGGGGTGGCCTCGGGGAGGTCCTGGGTGGAAATGAACTTATTGATAGTCATATTGACATAAAATTCCGAAGTATGTATGTCTTCTTTTATCTTCTGTATGGTTTGTTTATTGTGGTTAAATGATAATGGTGGCATACTTTGATTTTGTCTTGCAGAAAGTTTGGATAGGAGCACCATTTGTGAAATCGAACTTGATGAAGCGAAGGTGAAACAATTTAAGGATGCTGTTGAGAGTAGTTATTGGTTTGAATTCTTCATTGGTATGTTGTGCACTATAATGTTCGACTTATTGCTAGTTTGATGATGAATGAATGGCTTGCTATATATAATTCAAAATCACAACACACATTGGTGCAATTGAAATGCCGTAAAACATTTGAACCTTTGGAAACTCGTGGCTATTCGGACCGTATTCACTTCGTTTGGTGGTTGTTTTTCAAACTCAGTTTTTTGAAAATTTTAGAGTACTTGTTTGGTTATTTAGAAAACTAAACACACTTTTCAAAATGATATGCTGAGGAGAGAGACAATTTAAGGAGAGAGACAGTTTTTAATTCAAGCTTCCTTCCAATTTAAGGAGAGACAATTTTTTTTAAAAAATAGTCACATCAAAAAATAGTCTCATCTTAGCTATATATGCACAGAAACATAATTTGGTATGTAGCCATTTATGGATACATATTCTACCATTAAATGTGTGACTTTATCATAAAATTTGCACTCATTTCAACTACAGAAAACGTAATTTTTTTACAAATTGGCATTAAAAAAAATCGTAACTAACTCACAAACTTTTGCAAAATGAAGTACAAAAAATTTGAACATTTTGTTATGCCAATTTTAGACAATGTTACACATGTTTGTGTTAATGGTACGATATTGTGTGATGAAATAAATTTTCTGCATAACATTATGAAAATTTAATTCTATGTAAGAATTTTTTTATTGCCAATTTGAATTTTTTTTTACGTTTTCTGTAGTGGAAATGAGTGGAAATTTTATGACAAAGTCACATAGTTAATGGTGAGATAAATACCCATAAATGACTACATACCAAATTATGTTTTTATACATATATAGCATATACATATATATACATAAAACTAACATGGGAGTATTTTTTGATGTGACAAATTTTTTTTTTTCCAAAATTGTTTCTCTCCTTGCAATAATGCATTTTTTTGAAAACCAAACAGAGATCTTTTTTCAAAATAGAGTTTTCAAATCACTTTTTGGAAAAATAATTCAAAAAAATGGAACCAAACATGGTAATTTATTTTAGAAGATTTGAAAAATGCCTTCCTTTGCAAGAGATTACATCATTCCTGTCGAGTAGAGAGTGTTGCAACTTATGGGTTTTACACTTTATATTTAAGCCAGTGAGTGCTATGTTATAATTTTGGAAAAATAAGGTTGCATTCTTATCGGCAATCTGCTACTCTTATTTTTTGGAGTGTAATTAAGTCAGTCTTTGTACAAAAAAAATAAATAAAATAATTGTACTTTATTATTGCTGCCACCAAAATTGCTGTTTAACATAAATTTAGCATAAAAAGTAAATATGCATTTGTTTATCAACCACCTGTAGTATTGTATATTCATATTCTAAATATGTGCAGAGATTAAAAATGCTGAAACACTATACTAAACATTAGTACTCCCTCCGTCCCAAAATATTGGTCTCTTTTGGGGAATCCAACTTTTTTTGGTAGTACACTTATTGCATTTGAAAAAAGTTGGTTTTCCAAAATTACCCTTTTGATAGTACATTTTTTGAGAATATCAATGTCATAATTGTACTTTTTAAATTGTTTATTAATTTAAAAGAAGGGCAAAATAGGAATTTATATTATTTTTGTACTTGATTTATAAAGAGGGACTAATATTTTGGGACAATGAAAAATGGAATAAGGGACTAATATTTTGGGACGGAGGGAGTATTTCATAGAGTTCCGGTATGCTTGAGACATAAGCGTTTAATTTCATACTCTTTCAACTTTCTGATTTTGACTCTTTGTGCTCTTTGAGATGTAGTAGTGGCCGCATTCATGTAAACTTCTGCATTTAATGCCATGGCCACCTATTAGGATCCTTGATTTCTTGTAATGGGCATGGTGGATATTCTTGCATTCCAATTCTATAGCTCCACACTAAATAAGGATTGGGGAAACACAGTATGGAGCTGCTGTTTTTATTTATCAAAAAAATAAAATAGTATGGAGCTGCTGTTTTGGTGTATATCTTTAATTGCTGGATTAACACGTTTTGGTTTGCTTATATTTTTTGTTGGAGCTATATTCTTCAGTTGTACTGCATTTTTTCTGATCTTGTTTTCCTTGTTCTCTGGGCGCTGAATACAAGTTCAGACGATCTGCCTCTGTGGGGTATGTATTATTAAACTTTATTTGTATTTTTTGTATTAATTTTTTTGTGTTATTAAGCTTTATTTCTTGTTTTGGAGTCTGTTCAGATGGTTAAGATATACCTAATGCTTTAATGCATCATCTTATCCATGTTATAGGTTTTATTGGTGAACTGCATCCTGACAAGAGTAGCGATAACAACAAGCATGTGCTTCACACACATAAGAGCATTATTATTAAATACAACAAGGATCAGGTCCGTGGATTCTGAACTACGTAGATTTTGTAATGGGCCTCTTGATTTCTGTTTTATTATTTGTTATTGTTTTATTTCACCCAGATCATTCATGTAAATCTCACTCAAGAGAGCCCTAAACCATTGGAAGTGGGGAGAACACTGGACATGACATATTCTGTCAAGTGGATTGAAACTAATGTCACTTTTGCACGTCGCTTTGATGTTTACCTGGATTACCCTTTCTTTGAGCATCAGGTATATGTTGTTTTATATGTAATTTTCTTCTCTCTATGCATTCTCAATGGTGGATTAGTGGGTGCTGCATTTGCCTGTTAAATTTTTTTCTCTTCTATATGTCTGCTTATTTGCATTTTTGCTAATAACTGTGGGATTTGTTAATACAAATTGAGTTTTTATGGATTTGGTCTATTTGATAGTACTTTTGAATATTTTATTACAGCTTCGACGAGACTCATTTGTATAATGCAGATGCACTGGTTAAATTGAGTTTTTATGGATTTAGTCTATTTGATAGTATTTTTGAATATTTTATTGCAACTTCAACGAGACTCATTTGTGTAATGCAGATACACTGGTTCTCAATTTTTAATTCATTCATGATGGTTATCTTCCTCACTGGGCTGGTGTCAATGATACTAATGCGAACTCTTAGAAATGACTATGCAAAATATGCTCGGGAAGATGATGATCTAGAGACTTTGGTAATGCTCTCAAAACAATTCTGTGTGTTTAGCACTGTGTGGTGTTTTTTTTTAATTCTATATTTTAAACTTGACATAAGAGATGTCATTATTTTACGGAAATCCAAAATTTGGTGACTATATGACCTCATATTCAGGAAAGAGATGTGAATGAGGAGTCTGGTTGGAAGCTTGTCCATGGGGATGTTTTTCGGCCTCCTCGCAATCTAGTGCTACTTTCAGCTGTTGTTGGGACAGGGGCTCAGCTGGCATTGCTTGTTCTCCTTGTCATCTTGCTTGCAATTGTTGGGATGTTGTATATCGGGTATGTTGAAAATTAATTAAGAAGCTTCAATCCAAATGTTTGTCGTCAAGCAGCAGATCATTGTTGTTGGTTGCATTATTGTAATAATTAATTGCAATTTTTTGTATGGATGATGAAAGTATAGTTTCTTGTTTCAAGTGGCTGTTTGAATGGCTTTTTATCTAGGGAAAATTACAAATACACCCTGGGGTTTGCTTAAAATACAGATTATTCGTGGTTCTAAAAATTACATCTCACCTCTTGAGGTTTCCAAGCATATAATAAATGGACCCCTTCCATTAGTCAACCGTTTAGTCAACTAGCGATTTTTGATGATGTTAGCAGTATATGTGATTAAAATGCCATTTTTAGCCTTCAAATACTGCACCACCTTCCCTCTCATAACAAACCCACCTGGCAGATTTAAGATGAAATTTGGAATCTTTATCATCATTCTTATATTGATCACTTTCATCAGTATACAGATTTTTGACCAATTCCCTCACCCGAATCAATCTTCAGTTTGTTGTTGGGGGACATGACATGAATTACAATCTTCCTTGAATTAGGTGAAACAAAGTTACTTAACAGATGGAGTGGGAATGGCAACTGGGTTAAGGGACGTGGTACGGGCTAGCGGTTGAGGTGGGGAAGAGATGCTGGGATGGTTGTTGAGAGTTGGGGGTGGGTGGCTGACGGTGGAGGGAGGAATGGGTATGGCGGGTGGGGAAGGGATGGGGGACTGGCCATGGTGATATGTATGTGTATGTATGTTGGTGGTTGACTTTCATGGCGATGGTAGTGGAGGAGGAAGAAGAGAAGATAAGTGTTGGCACAGGTTTGGGTGGGTAAGGAAAATAAGGGTAATTAAGTAATTGTCCTATAAAAATTAAGGGTATTAAGGTAATTTTCTCATTTCTCTTAACCCTGTTAATAGATAAACTCTGACAGGGGGTAATGGTTATTTCCAAAATCACAGAAGGTAATATGTGTTTTAGGCAAACCTCGAGTGGTATTGGTAATTTGCCCTTTTATCTATTCATTGTAAGAGTACAACTTGTAAATTTGATCCTTCCATCCATGTTGGCTTTCATCTGATTTTGGTAGGGTTTTTCCCTTGGGTAATGGTGGCCCTTGATCTCTACGCTCGTGCTTCTATTGTCATCTGATTTTTTGGTCTTGTCAGCACAAACCGTTTTGCCCTATCCGTTCATGTTGTCAAAAGTTTTCCTCCTTGTGCTAATTTTTCTAAGTATAGGCTTCAAATTGTTACTTAAGTTCTGATTATCTACTTCAGGAGAGGAGCAATAGTCACAACCTTCATTGTATGCTATGCTTTAACGTCATTCATTTCGGGTTACGTGAGTGGTGGAATGTATTCACGCAATGGGGGTAATCTCTATATCCAACTGGTGCTTTATTTTGCTCTCATTTGTATGTATTTGGTGTGCTATATTGGTGTCTTCAAAGCATGGATATATATATGTATATATTTTCTTGAATTATATATTCCTTGTCTTTTTGTCAGGTAAAAACTGGATACAATCAATGATCCTCACTGCATCACTTTTCCCATTTATGTGTTTCGGGATTGGTTTCATGTTGAATACAATTGCTATATTCTATGGATCCCTAGCAGCTATTCCTTTTGGCACGATGGTAGTTGTTTTTGTCATTTGGGCCTTCATCTCTTTTCCCCTTGCACTTCTTGGTACTGTTGTAGGAAGAAATTGGAGTGGTGCTCCTAACAATCCATGCCGTGTGAAGACCATTCCCCGTCCAATCCCAGAGAAGAAATGGTACCTCACACCATCTGTAGTTTCTGTGATGGGAGGACTACTACCCTTTGGCAGCATATTCATTGAGATGTATTTTGTCTTCACGTCCTTCTGGAATTACAAGGTAAATCTGATAACATCATACTCATGCATTGAATGGCTTAAATACAATTGCTTGGGTTTTCTTATCTAGGAATAGATAAATGAAATGCCCAGCAACCCTTTATGATCAATAAGATTTAAATTTCTGATGATTGCAATATTGGTTTATACTTTTGTTTGGTGAAGGATAATGTCAACAATCTTGAGTTTAGTCTAATTATTTAAGGGGTGCATGCTAAATTTTTTGACACCCGGGTGGTGAAAAATAGGCAAGGGTACCTGTATCTTCCTGGACAAATGCGCCTAAGGAAGGTAGTTAAGGATTGTGGAGTGTAAGAACGTTGACTGATAAAATTATGAAATTAGTAAGTATTATGATTAGAAGGTATGCTTTACGAGAAACTACGTGAGTAGGCGAGGAAGGAAATAAATAGAAAATACTCAATACAAAATTTATTATACCAGAAAAGTTAATGTAGTAATAAGAGTTACAAGAAAAGGAGACAAAATAATGTTTAATAAAATGTGTTGTAGAAAATATGACTAATGTAACTAGCATTACACCCCAAATAGGATTGGAGAAGCATATTTAATTGACAATTTTTAATCAATTGGATGAGCCAATGCTAGAGAAATGTGTACGTGAGAAGATATTTATAAGCGGGGATTTCAATGATATGGAAAAGGTAATATGGGGCATAGTGAATGTGATTTTGGTGATCGAAACGAATTTGGAGAAGACGTCTTGAATTTTCCCAGTAGCATCTGATATATGACATCTTGGGAACCAGTGTTCATTAGAACCCTTCGGTAGATAATTAAAATTACTTTGTTGCAACTTGCAAGAATCTTAAAATTTATTTTTAACTAGGAACAAGGTTGTTAAAATTGGGATCTTAAGTAGGATCGGTGAGAGGATCTGATGGATCGGATCGTAGGATTGGATTGAGGATCGTAAGATCTTACTTTCTATTAAAAAAAAAGATAAAAATTAAAATTAAAATGATACATATTAAAAATAAGGTGAAAAATCAAAAAATCATAAAATCTACGATTCTACTTGCGATCCTACCTACGATCCTATACGATCCCATATGATCCTACACGATCCTACTTGCGATCCTGTTGTAACATCGATCCTACAATGATCTGGATCGTTTTGGCAAAGTAGGATCGTACGATCCCACGATCCGGATCGCGATTTTAACAACCATGACTAGGAAGAGGTGAATAGATTTTGTTGTGGCCAATTTAAAGCATATGGTGGCTGCACAATTTGACAGCTTCAACCCTTAAGTCGGGTTGGCCCTATTCACCACAGTTCGATTGTTTGCATCTAGTAGTCCATTTTTGATGTTGCTTTGAATTATTTAAATGTCTGTTGCCAATAGAAAAAAAAAAAGAAGCTTTGGAAGAAAAGATCCACCCATTCTTTTTAATCAAGTGTTTAGTCAGAGCTTAATGATATGTTTTTGATCTTTTTTACTTGACAGGTGTACTATGTTTATGGCTTTATGCTGCTGGTTTTTCTGATTCTCATTATTGTTACGGTTTGTGTTACAATTGTGGGGACATATTTCTTGCTAAATGCCGAGAACTATCACTGGCGGTGGACTTCGTTTTTCTCCGCTGCCTCAACAGCTGTCTATGTGTATTTGTATTCAATATATTACTACTATGTGAAGACGAAGATGTCTGGCTTCTTCCAGACCAGCTTCTATTTTGGATACACTCTGATGTTTTGCCTCGGATTAGGAATTCTTTGCGGTGAGTTTTAACTGCTATAAATTGTGTTACTGTGCTTCGTTATTGTTGCTTCTTCATTCATATATGCAACTTTTTTCTCCAGTCCTGAAGCTTTTCCTTTTTGTATTAGGGTTTTTTGATATTTGATCTGTTAAGCAGAACTGGAATATCTATTTTTTTGCCTGAATTTTAGTGGAACTAGTGGCGAAGTATAAAGGACCGGTTGAAGTGGCTTTCTGTAACCCTGTTGAAATTTTAAACTTGATCTTTCATGTTCTATACTTGATGAATGATCTCTGATTTAAATGTCATATGATATGCCATCTCTTAAGAAATTTGTTTTGATATTGTATTTGACTTTAATTTTGAAAAGATTTTGCTAATAACTTTGGGGTTCAATATCATGCAAAATTTCAGGAGCTGTTGGTTATTTGGGCTCCAATTTGTTCGTGAGGAGGATCTACAGAAACATCAAGTGTGATTAGGGCACACCTGAGAAGGAATGGATCGGATGGTACTTCCATGAGCTTTTTACGTCTTGATTGTTGAGAATGAATGAGAGGAAGCCGCCGGTCATGTATGTGGGGGGAACCCACCGATGTTTACAGATGGAAATCATATATAGTTTGAGGATTGGCATGTAACTTTTCTAGATATATGACGAAGCCCTGAGATTTTACCCTTTTTTCCCTGGGCTGTAAGTGATTTCTTCTTTACTTTTAATTTAGGATATGCAGAGATTGTTTTTATAAATATAAAAAAGATTTTACCCTTTTTGTTTTTGTTTCTTTAATTTAATTTTATTGTGCTATATGTATTATGCTTTTGACGGAAGGAAGGATATCAAGGAAATGAATCTTGTGGTAGTGAACATGTGCAATCAAAAGTTGTTCTATAACTTGCATTATTGCATATATGCATTTTGAGTCATTAAAAGATTGGGATGCTTCTCTCTCTCTCTCTATCTCTCATGCCAGTTTATGTCTTATCTGTATGTGAAACCGTGATCAATGGGTGACATACTCAGACGAGCGAACTGGGCAATGCTTGAGAGCTTTCGTTTATTTTCTGGTACTGATTAATCGACACCCTTCCAATTTCTTTTAATTTAGCGCTTAAATTTGAATTTGGAAACTTTCACCCTTGGGTTAAAATCTGTTCTGTCTGTCTCATTTCTCTGCAAATCATGGAATGTAATAAAACAGATGATGATGTTTTGCGACTAAAGTTGATCATAGAGAATGGACAAAATTTTGATTTAGAGGATTGCTATTTTGGTATTATTATTATTATCATTAAAGATTGAGGCCTCGAATGTGTGGAGCGCGAATGGCGCGAATAGTACGGAAAATATTATCTTACCGGTAAGAGAATAAAAAAAACCCTTAAAACGACGTCGTTTTGAGATTTCGAGCCATTCGCGCCTTTAATATTTCGAGGTACGTAGCATTCTTCTATTATTATTATCGGTTAAAGTTGGTAGATTAGCTTGGGAGAGTTAAATGCCCAACCTCTCCTTGTAAGATAAATAGATAAGGAAGTAAAAATGAGTATTTAAGTATTATTACGAGGTTTTAATCTTGTTATATTTGAAAATATCAGTTATATAATGTGGGTGTTTAGGAAGTGGTTTGTTTTTAGACTTAAAGACTTTTTGGCTATTTTAATTTTTGTGTTTGAGAAGTTGGGTTAAATTTTTGAATTGATTGATGTATTAAAAAATGTATTTGAAATGATGTTTAAGGTTAAAATGACAAATTTGCCTCTAATTTTATTTTTTTTAAAAATTGATCTGTAAGAGCACCTCCAACGGTAATAGGCATTTTACTTATCTAAGTATTACTATAAAGTATATATTTTATTTTGCCTATCAATTATTTCATGTTTTTACTCCAATTATGCTCTTTATTTTAGCTATTTATCTAAATATTATTAATTTTATAAAATGTCACGTCAGCAACAAAGATGGAGGGAAATGATTCCAATGATTAAATACATTTTGCCTAGCCTTGAAGGCTAGTTACATGTAGTTAGTGAATGTGAGTTGAGCTAATATGCCTAATCATACTCCTAGTGCATTGGAGTTGAAAAAAATGAGTTATATTAGGCATTTTGACTAACAAGTATGATATATCTAGTGGGTTGGAGATGTTCTAAGGGTAAAAGTGTCATTTAACAGTCTGAAGCCTACACTGTTGACAGTGTAGGTTGTTGTGCTGCTGGACAGTCAGTGTTTTTCTATATATATATATATATATATATATATTTTAAATCAAATGGATTAGGTGGGACAATTTATGGCTAAAAGGTTTTTCGCAATTTGGGGCTAAAATAGTCTGTCTTTCTGGTTCCCAAACACCACTAATATATAAATAAATAACCGGACTTTAATAAATATAATTCAGATTTATCACTAGATTACTTCACTACAATCAAATTGAAAGGCCAAAATTTTAATTGAGGATTGTGGCAACCACAATCACATAAAAACTGATGAGCCCCTTCTGAAGATAAAATGATAAAGTGATCCACATCAAGTTGACACGTGGAGGATAGGAGTCCATGCCAACTCATCCAAGCCCTTTTCTCTCTTGCCCAAACCACACTATTCCCACAAGCCTCTCTATTATCAGCACAAGTCTCTCCAAACCACCACCTTCCATCTCCCATCAAAAAAATGGCAACCTCGGCTGCAATCTCAGGCACCATGATCAGCACATCCTTCCTCCGAAACCGACCGGTGACGAGCCTCCGGTCGCTTCCTAATGTGGGTCAGTCTCTGTTTGGAGTCAAGACAGGGCGTGGGGCCAGGATAACAGCCATGGCTACATACAAAGTGAAGCTCATAACTCCGGAGGGACCACAAGAATTTGAGTGCCCTGATGATGTGTACATTCTGGACCATGCCGAGGAGGTCGGAATTGATTTGCCGTACTCGTGCAGGGCCGGTTCATGCTCGTCGTGTGCTGGGAAGGTGGTGGGAGGGAAGGTTGATCAGTCGGATGGAAGTTTTCTTGATGATGATCAGATGGATGGGGGGTGGGTTCTCACTTGTGTTGCTTATCCTCAATCTGATGTTGTCATTGAGACACACAAGGAAGAGGAGCTCACTGCTTAGTTTACTTCTTCTCGATGTACTCTGTGTCTCTCTCATGATTGTTATGCTTTGAGTAATTTAATTTTGCCTTGGTTTCTTTTACATTCCCCTTAAGGGAAATGATTGTAAGCTTCAATAACTTACTGGTGGTTGCAAACGCAATACATTTGCAATTTATGTCTAAATTTTTTGTTTATTTGATGAATGTATAATACAAGTTGATTTTGATAATTGTTCGTAATTATTTTCTGAAATAATTAACAATATTGACAATTTTGAAAGGAAAAAAGTGGCATAGTTTTAAAACCTTCTAAATTGTCTGCTTTTATATAATAGTATAGATGTTGAAAAGTTTTTACTCTCTTTCCACTCATGAAAAGTATGCAAATGTAAAACAAAAAAGATTCTTAAAATTCCAGTAATAGAATGGCCTAGTTTGGTTGAGCAAAGTTTTCATCAAATTAATCATTTTTTAAGGTTCTTCAAGACTAGTAGACCCTTCAAACAAAAGATAAAGAAAAAAAAAAAAAAAAAAGGAAAGAAAATTAATCAAAATTTTAAAATGTCTTAATAAGACAAATAAACTGATTTTTTCTAGGCTAAAATAGCCCGAACCAAACTAGGCCTACGTGCACAAAAAAGTTTAAATAAAAGCGTATCCAAAAAAAGAAGAAGAAAAGTAATCCAAATTCATATTAGTTGAGATCAAGATTTTTCTGTGCACGTAACATTACTAATTTTAGTCAAATCCCATGAAGATACAAAAATAATTGGTGATTGAGTTCAACCTCTATGGAATGACAAATCATCATACATTCCAATGGATTGGATAAGAAAACTTGTTTCATGATCCAGTACATATGTAATTCTATTTTAGTACTCCATTGTGATATACCAAAGCTTGCAAAAAAAAAAAAAATTCTATGCAAACAAACCAGTATTGTACAAATATCACAGTCAATCTATAAAGAAACTTCCATTTTGGAAATGAAGCTTGAACTCATCCCAAGTTGTCAACACTGTCGACGAAAATACCACTTTTGAAAAACACTATCATGTTTTTTGAAACAACTCGAAAAGAGTCTCATCATTGCCACCTTCTCCACCATGCAAGTAGTTATCATCTTCTGCACCATCAGCTACGGTTTCTGATGGATTTTCTGGCATCTGGAATGATAATTCGTGTTGGGTTGGAATTGAAGTCTCAAAAAATTTCTCGAGTTGTTCAGTTGCTGATGTTACATTTAACTCGACATGATCCAGTGTGCCTATAGAAGAGCTTCTTGATAAGGTACCGGATCCAACAGTGATGATCTCATCCCTCTCATCGATTATAGATTCGAGGGAACAAGTAGACCTTGTAGCAAGTGAATGCAGAGCATCGCGCTTGGACCTTGCTCTTACTCTCTTACACCAAGTATGGAGTGACTCTCGGACACTCTCAGCAATCACGGCTTTCTTACACTTTGATCCCATCTGAACACGTAAAAACATTTTAATTAAAAACATGTAAGTATACGTTCCTACTTAAACACAATCATGAGCATTATTTGGATGACTCATTGTTCTTTAGAAGTTAGTGCCAAGAACACAGGGAAGTTTATCAAAAGATGCAAGACGAGCAAAACAATATATGGGAAAAGATGATTACACATACACTTTCACTCAAATGAAGTGCTCGAAAGGAGATGCATGCGCTTATATGATGTTTGCAGCATTGGCTATATGTATGTAATGTCAAACAATGAAGTAAAATCTACTATATTGGTTAAATGACATCAACATATATTAAATTTAAAAAAATTTCAATTACAGACAAACCTGTGTGATGAGTACATTCAGAGGTACAGTGCTATAGCTACACCAGAACTGAACAAGAACACTGCACCAAATAGAACACGTTACAGGTGCAGTCTGAATAATTCCACAAATCATTATCAGGAAGAAAAAAAATGAACAAAGATTTGAGTGTTTTACTAAATCTATTTCATTGAATAATGCAATATAATTAGGTGCGCGAGACGCAAATATCCGAGAATAATAAATGTGGATCTCATTGCTACATTAACACAGATTTGTCTCGTATCGGTATATGTTACCGAACAAAGATTCTCTCATTTGTCCCAAATGTCTGTAAGTTTGGAAGGAACACAGAGTTAGTATATGTTACCTTAAAGTATGTGGAAATGCATGTTGCATTAGCATTGGATATTAGACTACACTAGTAAACAAGTGATTCTGGTTCATTGGATTTATACATATACTGGGATAGAGAAAATAGGAGAGAGAAGGTGGAGGTAGAGATAGGAATATGACAATAAATCTACGTTGAAGAGGTTGAAGGATGAAAGAAAGCAAATTAATGATTCCATCTGAAGATCAAATCGGGGAAAGACTTTACAATAGAACGAATCAGGTCTTGCTTTCCTATAAAATTAGAAGCATAAAATATGATTTCATAAAATAAAGAAAATAATACAAGAACATCTAATCAGACGTGGTTTTTGACATGAACATTCCCATCATACTTGTGAATAATCCAAATAAATGTGAGTTTTATTTAGATCATGTCACCTGCAACTAATTGTTCTGTCTTTATGTACTCGCTCGCAAGAGTATGGCGTTGCATAAGACTTGACTTTTTACTTTCTATAATTGAAGTCCAATTCTTAAGAGAAACATACCCAGAAATCAACCGGATGATGATCATTGCATGATTATCCATGAAACATGATCGCTGCTTAAATCCCCACTAACATACAGGAAAAAAAGAAGAAGAAGAATTCAGTTATATGATTTGGCAACTATATAGCACATGATTGCCGCTTTAAGTAAATGCAATTGTAATCGTAAGTTTTTAAAGGCAAAATATTGGTGGTTTCCTCCATTGCACACACAAACTCATATGTATATATATATAGAGAGAGAGAGAATCTCATCTTACCAATGACCATATAAATGTTGCCATCTCAAAAGCATTCTGCACATACAAGAACAATGTGGGTGAAAATAAAATGAACTAATCACTCGGTCAACCAGACAAAATATATATGTATTACAAAATATCACCTGAAATGAGATGAACTGTATTAACCATAACAATATTTCTGGTTTCCCAAACCAAAAAAGTTCATCACGAGGCTTTACTTGAGTTCCAATAGGTTGTCCCCTCGGCTCCAGAGTCTCAAGTGCTAACAATGACACAACATGCTGGAGTTTCGTTCCAACCAACATGACAAGCTTTGACACGTGGGAAAAATTTGAACATTAGAAATATATATATTGGTATGCAAAATAATTCATAAACCAATAAACATTAGAAATATTATCCAGAGCAGACAATTTATCGTAGGATAGGACTAACAACATGAGTAGGAGCAAACTTACAATGGCAGCGATGAAAGAAAGCCAGAAGTAAATATTTGAACCTGTGACATTGGGTCAAATTGATATTACAAATTCTTTATCAAAAAACACAAAATATGTTTATCTAATTTCTTATAAACCCACAAATTACCATGAATATTTATGAAGATGCACAGTATGGCGTAACCCCAGAGTGGCCAGCTGCAAAATTGAACCATGGATTAGTCTCAATTTTTTATTTTATCCCTTTTTTTTTTTGGGTAACTGAGAATTTTATTACCCAAAAGAAAGATATAGAATGGAGCTGAAAAGAAAGCCGTAAGGCAACCAAGCTTCCTCTAAGAGGAGCCAACAAAATACACACTATCTTTCTTTTAATAATAAGGAGGGAAATATCAAAAAATTTGGAGCATATGAAAATGTTCGGAAACAAAAACTAGAACCTATATAAATGTCAATACATTCTTAATTGTTAAAAAATTGAACATATTGAAGTTTATGAATGTTAGAGGCTCATAAACAAAAGGTTCAAAGGCTTAATTGAGAAGGGAGTTTGTCATTTTAAGAATATATATATATGGCAGTAGTGGGGATAATAAAAATAAAAAGGAAAAAAAAATATGGTGACAATTGCGGTAACAAAGAACAAGAGAAGTGTCTTAATCATGTTTGTTTTTTCTTCTCCTCTTCTCCTTTCTAGTTTATCGGAATCTCTAGTAAATTTAAAATTTTTCTCAACTCTTCACTTTTGACAGAAAGAGACAAATAGAAATAACCGTTGTTGAATATTCCTAATAGGAATCGAAACACCTCATTGTTTTGATACATTATAGTAGAAGCATTGAAATTTTGGTATTCTACTAATGTTTTGTATTAGCATCCTAGGAAACGCACATGTTTTGGCCGTTTGGATGGAAACGAAACGAAATTTTGTTCCTTGCCCATGCCCCCCAAGGTATCAGATAATTTTTTGGTGTATAACCAAAGAAATTCAAAGTTCCATGAATTTGCATTAATATGATGATAAAATAATTAGAATTTGGCACTGCAATAGACCTAGCCTTTTAGATATTGTCTGCTAAAAGATGTTACACAAACCATGTCCCATTTGCTTAAAGGACTTCTGAAATTGTCATCATTCATTTAATAATTATCAATTAAGGTGAATTTCAAAAAAAGAACCCTCTTAAGAATTGACAAAACAGGACAATGTGCTTCTTCTTCACAAGAAATGTAACATTCAGCAAATTCAGCAGATTAAATATTTGATGGAGATGTCGTAAATAAATTCCTATATACTAATTTTAAGCTAAATACAATGATCCAATTCAATGAGTGCGCACCCACCTGATCCCCACGATTCCATAAAATTCATCTTCCATACTCCGAACCACATATCTGTGGAAATTATAAGAATGTGGTAGTTTGTGATTCTGCAAATCACAGCACCACTTTCAATATCCAGTACAGCAATATATAACAAGACATTAGACCAACAATACAGATGGTAATTTCAAAGACCAATGGAGAGAACAGAAGTCCAATGATGTTAGGTTTCCCGTGATGACCTAAATGAGCAAGACATGCCGAAAATGTGCATTGTAGTCGAGCATCAATATCACATTTGTGTGCACTGAAGTTAAGTTTGCTAAATGGAAGAAAGAAAGGTAACCAATGGTGAGAGAATACTCCAAGAAAATATGACGAATGCATAGTACTTGCAAAATGGGTATTAATAACCGTATTTATGCATATGGAAAAAGCAAAGGTACCGCATTTCTTCTGTGTAGTGACTAGTTTAAGCTTACATATGTTCTATCAATTCATTTTATAATATCTGATCCAACATACCACACATTTTTCTGTTCCAGTACCCCATTAAAAAAACATTACGAACTTCTAAAAGAGACCACCGAAATTAAGGCAGTCATATAAGGAATTCTGATGCACACAACTACTTTAACATTTCATTTGTTTTGACAAGTATTGCAATTATATGTGTCAGACTGAGACAGCCACTATTGCTGAATATGTTTCTTTTTCTTTTCTCTTTTTTAAGGTTATTCTTTGGACACTACAAATTCACTGCAGATACAGACATTTGTGTCTTTGTTCACTGAATAAGATTTGCTACAATTACCTGACTAGTTGACTAGTCCTCTAATATATGCAAGTTGTTATTCACCATATACGATGAAATTTTGTTAGAATTTATCATCACCTACCACACACTTACCATCACCTACCACACACTCACCTACTACACTCACCTACTCCTCACCTACCACCACCTAACCTACATCTATATAATCAATCCATTGTAACAGAACAAAAATCAATCAATCAATAAATACATAAATTCTTACATGGTATCAGAGCCAGGTTAAGAATTTAGTATTTTTCGCTTCACCGGCGGGCGGCAACCTTGCCTTGGCCGCCCGCCGGACCTCAACCAATTTGAGACCTCCATCAACTGGCAAGACCTTGAAAATCTTGTATGTTTTGCATGAGCTTGTGTTTTCTCCTGTTCAGATTGGCAAGACTTTGGTGGAAAGAGGAGATTGATTCTTCATCTTCTTGAAATGGAAAATTGAGGACTGAGACTAGGCTGCACTGTTCTTTCTCTTCACATGATAACTCTTCCTTGGGGTCCACCGTTGAATCGCCGCCGACACTCTTCCCGGGTAAACATTTTTCACCCTCCGAACAATTACCGCCGCGGAGCGTAAATCCTCCGCAATAAAATCTTCATCACACCACCTTGATGAGACCGATGCCCAGCAGTCAACAAAATCTCCTAAGCAGATGCATTTTTTTAAATAAATGCTCTTCCAGGTTGACGGTTTGCCAAAGGTCCATGGCACCCAAGAAGCTTGGCATTGACACCATCTCAGTTCCTCCAGCTACGGCTCCGACGACACCAGCTGTTTCTCTGGCCACCGCGCCAGCTGTTGCTCCTCCGGTGCCGGCTTCTTCTCCTCCGGCGTCATCTCTGCTGCCATCGCCATCCGAGGCTTCACCCGGCGCTCCCTCTCTCAATCTCTCTCTGTCTCCCTGATGGGGGAGAGAAGAAAGACCACAACCAGTGTGTGTTGAATACACACCGCGGGGTCTCCATCTGTGTTCCACCAGACACACCACAACAAAGCTTCCACTGTTATTCTAAACTATAATAACACACCACCCCACTTTCCTTTTCTTTTTTTTTTATTTTATTTTTCGTAATCTTTCTCAAATCTTATCCCCACTCATCCACACCCCACTTTCCTTTTCTTTATTTTATTTTATTTTTCGTAATTAAAAAAAAAAAAAAAAATTTTCGGCTTGGTTTGTTGTGGGCAGGCTGTCATCTAAGGTCAAACCATGTGAGTTTTATATATATATTATACATAAACATGTCATGTGTGGAGACAATGGCATGGTATTTCAAATCCTTCTTTTATTTTTTATATCAACCCACTCACAACTTCACACACTATCACTGTTTTTTTTTTTAAATCCTTATTTTATTTTTTTATCTTTTCTTTTTGCACATTACACCATCGCCCCCAACATCCTCCACTCAAAAATATTCTCTCTTTTCTTTATCTATTTTTTTATTCTTATTATTATTATTAAACACAAAAAAAAAAAAAACAAAAACAAAAACAAAAAAAAAACAAACCATTCCACAAACTTGTCATTTCTTTCATGCCGAGGATCAACCCCGATCATAATTTTACACAAAAAAAAAAAAAAAAAAAAAAAAAACAACAACAACAACAACAAACCACAACGGCTCTGTTTTCTTTCCTGCAGACGGCCACACCCCGACATCCCTTCTCTACTCTACTGCAGGTCTCTTCTTCTTGCCTCCGTCCTGAGCCGCCCTTGACGGTGCTGCCTCTGTGTTTTCCACGCCGCCGAGCACGTTCACTCCCCCATACTCCTCCACTGCAGCATATGGAGGACCTCCAAATCGGAACATCACGGTGGCTTTCCGCTTCAGCTCCTTGTTTTCTGCCCTTAGCACGCTTATCTCTGCTCGCGCATCCTTATACATGCGTTGGAGCAGAGCCAGCTGGGAGTTTAAATGCTGCACCTCATTTGTCCTACTCTGCAGCCGGTTCGACAAGTTTGTGACCGCCGTCATGCTTTCCACACATGCCTTCAGAGTATACTGATTGGCCTCCACATCCGACTGCACTGCCATTCTTTGCTCCACCGACCGCATCGGAAAGTTCAACGGAGCAAACTCCGGGGCGCTTGGTTGAGGTTCCAGTGCCACCGCACCAGTTCTCTCTCTTGTTGACTCGTTGAGGTCAGGAAAGAGGGTGAGCAGTCCACGGGAAGACGAGGACGAGGCCATTTTCTGGGCAACAGAGTGTTACAGAATATCTCTCGCAACAGAGTGTTACAGACTCTCTCTCTCAGCACAACGAAGTTTTTTTTTCAGAGGTTTTTCGCAGCTTTTCTCTGCCTCAGTCTCAGCCTCCGTCTTATAGCCGAGGCAGCCACGCGCATCGCGCGCCTCTTGACGCTCGCCGACAACCTGGCACGCCTTTTCATGGCACGCCTTTTGATGAATCGGGTACGCCTTTTGATGGCACGCCTTTTGAGGGTGCGGGCACACCTTTTGAGGGCACGACTTTTGAGGGCTCGATATCTACATCCATGTATATCTTTTGGGCAGCCTATATACACACTCATACAGTGTCTTCTCCACCGGTCAGCTTTATCAATCCCTTTTCAACCTCAAATAGGTTTCTATCTTCACACCTATTTGCGTTTGAGGAGGGGGGGTTATACACAGTATCATGTATAAGTCGCTCATGGCGCACTCCCTAAGTCGCCCCCTTGGTGCACCACCACAACTGTCTGCTACAACGGTCCGACATGACCTCGTAAACTGTCCTGCTACATCGGTCCGACATGACCTCGTAAACTGTCCTGCTACAACGGTCCGACATGACCCCGTAAACTGTCCTGCTACATCGGTCCGACATGACCCCGTAAACTGTCTTCTACAACGGTCCGACATGACCCCGTAAACTGTCCTGCTACAACGGTCCGACATGACCCCATAAACTGTCTTCTACAACGGTCTGACACGACCACACAGTGTCTGCTACAACGGTCCGACATGACCCCGGAAACTGTCCTGCTACAACGGTCCGACATGACCCCGTAAACTGTCTTCTACATCTGACACGACCACACAGTGTCTACTTCAACGGTCCGACATGACCCCGTAAACTGTCTGCTACAACGGTCTGACACGACCATATCGTGTCTCCTATCCTGTTTTATTTTATTTATCAGTTTATTTTTCTGTTTTGTAACTCTCTCCAAACTCAAGTTGGTTTGTGTCTATCCTCCTTGAGTTTGCGGGGGGCTGTTAGAATTTATCATCACCTACCACACACTTACCATCACCTACCACACACTCACCTACTACACTCACCTACTCCTCACCTACCACCACCTAACCTACATCTATATAATCAATCCATTGTAACAGAACAAAAATCAATCAATCAATAAATACATAAATTCTTACAAATTTTCCTACTG
Organism: Camellia sinensis; assembly: GCF_055761805.1. Lineage (NCBI taxonomy): Eukaryota > Viridiplantae > Streptophyta > Magnoliopsida > Ericales > Theaceae > Camellia > Camellia sinensis. Next base: position 54,893,819 of record NC_138962.1, read on the forward strand.
AAAGTCACCCAAAATATCAAATTTTTTTCAGCCAGTGGCAATAGAAATGTGTGGAAAGATCCTAGAAAGATCAAAATATGAAGATGGATATAAATGAGGACATGTAAGTTGATCCAAAAGAATGTGGAAGAAGAAAAAAAATTGTGACATTGGAAAGATCTACCTAATAAAGTAGCATGTACAGAAGAAAGCATTAATACAAATTAGATACCCACGGTGATGAAACCCAATCGCAATGCTAAGTAATCTGACTTCTGTATTGAACTCTTAAACTGTTGTAGAAAGCAAAGCTGCATCAATAGATCACAAAATTAAGTTAACGATGGAACATAATAAAAAGATGAATTAACAAACTGACAAAAGCAAACATAATGATATGATTTATTAATTTTAGTCATCAAAGAAGCAAGTACTCGCCAAAATGGGGAGGGGAGCTGGCAAAAATAGGAAAGGATGTGAAGAGAAATAAACAAAATTTAATCAAGGGTCACGAAATGTTACCCAAGTCAAAGCAAGGACCATGAACCGAGTAGGGGGTAAAGGTACTTCAGATCTAAGAAAAACTGTCTACCCTTATGCATAAGCTACTTCATAACTTATTTTACACTGAAATAACGCCACAAGTCCCATACTTTTAAGCTTGCATCTTTTCTAAAAGCTTCATGTTTGATGGTCTCATCCAAGAAGAAAGCACATGCAAATAAAGTAACAAAAAGGGTATCTAATCAATATTTGTATATATCAAAAGCATGAATATTTACCATCCAGATAAGAACCCGGCTCCGGCTCCAAGGATGAGATGCATGATGTAAAACAAAAGTGGATTGCCGCTTCATCACCTTGTTCACCTTCGCTATTAAACAAAACCAATTTATCAGTAACGGGTAACAAAACAACCCATAAAAGGAAAAATCATCCAAGGATTTATTAATTCTAAAGAATTTTTAAGCACAAATGACCTTCCTAAGGTCATTTGTGTAGTTTCAGCACAAACCTTAGGAAGGGAGAGCAACTTCCTATTTGTAATGTTTCTTAAATACATTCTGTGTAGTTTTAGATTTTACTTTTCGTGCATGTTAAGCATACAAAAGACTACACGTTATCCCAGACCATGTACTATTTTATAATGAACTTCCCATGAAGGGAGAACCCCTCTGCAATACTACACTCACTACCTTTTTACAGCAAAGAAGCCCTTCAAGCTCAGAACTCTCAGCAGGACTCATCACAACCTGCAAATCAGTACCTCGTTTGTGTTTTATGCTCAAGTCTAAGAGTAATGCTACGATGACCATCTATTTCTATCATTTTATCTTACCATTTGATTTGTCAGTCTAGTTGTCAGCACTACATTTGAGATATATAAGGTAGTGGAACCCATTACCCCAATTTTGTGTTGACAAGTAAGCATAATATGATATAGAAATATGGTAAGTGTAGAATTATTGTAAATTAAGTCTAATTGATGCAGTTTTAGGATATGCCATACAAGAATAACCAGCAATATTTTGGGGGTCACTAAACAGACTGCATATCCCACACAATTGCTAAATTTACATGCATTGAAATGCTGTTAACTATTCCTATAATGATCAATATCCAGTATGACAACCAATGATAGTAACTGCCACTTGTACATGTCACACGAAAGACAAATTGGGGAAAATGTGGCCACATGGCTTCCAAGCGGGCATCTGCAAATTTTTGACAAGTTAAACTACTTCACATACATAGGAAAAGGGAAAGCCTACATGCCAATAACTCCTGACTGTCTTATGTCAAACAGTTGAATCTGCTAAATATTGATTGAATCAGAAAAAGGAACTTTTGAAATCCTGAGGTTAGTTTCTATGCCATCAATTATCTTATTTTGCCACATACCTTGCAGGTTTGCATCAAGCGCTAGGCTTGCTTCGTTTTCCCATTTCCTCCAGCTGTAAATCTGCAAATTTATGATGCACTTAGAAGCACATAAAATCCTGTATCTATTTAGGGGGCATCGGACATCACATGGGGTAGGATCAATCCATTTTGTTATGCGTAATGTTTTCAAAAACAAGTTTGTACGATCCCAATTCTCTGGGATATCCAAAGACCAAACTTAATGTTAGAATTTACCATCACCTACCACCACTACCACCTCACCTACTCCACTAAACCTAACCCACTACACCACTACCACCTCACCTACTCCACTAAACCTAACCCACTACACCACTATCACCATCCACTACACACCATCCACTACACCTACATCTATATAAGGAACCATTTTGTAATAGACAAAAAAAATCAATAAACATCAATCAATAATACATAAATTTTTACATGGTATCAGAGCAAGGTTAAGCAATTCGTATTTTTCGCTTCACCGGCGGGCGGCAACCTCACCTTGGCCGCCCGCCGGACCTCAACCTATTCCGCTTATTTTCTACACATACCTTGACTTCTTCAACATTTTCTTACACCCCTCCTCTGCTATGTCGGCGGCGGCACCCGCATCATCGTCTAGCCTCTATCGCCGTTCACCTCGCCTCTCACATATCCGTGGTTGTACTCTTACTCGTCGTCGTCGTTGGCGTTTCTGGCGCTGCTTTTCTGCTCGTCACTGCTGTTTTTTTCCCGATTTGCTATCTCTCTCTTAGCCATGGATTTGGGTGTGGGGTGTAGAGCTGTGGCTCTGTTGTTGGTAGCCATGTTTGCTGGCTTGAAGGTTTCAATGGCAGCAGTGTACAAGGTTGGGGACTCCGCTGGTTGAACCATCATTGGGAATATTGATTACAAGGCCTGGGCTGCTTCCAAGACGTTTCATGTTGGAGATGTCATCATTTTCGAATACAATTTTCAATGTCACGTGTTGCAAGTGCCCCACAAAGAATACCAAGCCTGCAGAAGTGTAAGACAGTAACATGCATCTTCACTAGGGGTGGGCGCGGGTCGGTTGCGGCCACGGAACCTCCAATCCGCCATCCGTCCGCCAGATTGGCGGATTGAAGAAAATCAATCCGCATCCGTCCGCTAATCCGGCGGATGTGGATTGAGCGGATTGGCGGTTTGGCGGATGGATGCGAATCGGTTTGGCGGTTTAAAATTTTATAAATTTTCAACATAATTCAACTTGTGCACTTCCTCAAACGAAAAAAGAAAAAAAAGAAAAAGAAAGTATTACAGTCAATGACTTAAAAAAATATTACAATCACTGTATGCCTTATCTAAAGAAAAAAAGTTTGAAACTTTAGAATATCATGATCACTGCATGCCTCATCCACATATTACAATCACAGTATGATTCATCCCCATAAAGTATTACAATCTGTGATTCTTAAAATATAATAACAATTCAAATCACCAAAACCATGAACAGAGCAGTAGTAGAGATTGAATGTCTCTGTATTGTTACATCTACATATGTTTTTGAAAACAAAAACCAACCAGCATATATCATATTTTCTATTTATTATTTTTAGAGTTACATTTAAAAACTAAAAAATATATATGAATAATGCGTTTATTTTTTTCAATTCAAAAAATATATTCAAGTTGAAAACTTTTTTTCAACAGAATATTTAAACTCTTTTTCAATTGAAAACACAAATATAATATTTAAATAAATTAAAAATACAAAGTCTTATAAATTACTAGGGGTGCTCGCAATTTGGCGGTTTGGCGGTTCGGTTGCGGCCAAAAAATCTCAAATCCGCCATCCGTCCGCCAAATTGGCGGATTTGAGAAAATCAATCCGCAACCGTCCGCTCGTCATCACGCATCCGTCCAAAATGCGGCGGATCGGTTTGGTTCGGTCGGTTTTGGCGGATCGGTATATCCGCTGCTCACCCCTAATCTTCACATACAGCTTGGGTAATGTGTAACTGTCAAAAGCACAAGCTTCTTGGACATCCCTCTCTCTCTCTCTCCATGGACCCAACATCATCATCATGCACCCACTCTATCTCCCTCTCTCTCATCTTTTCCCACTTTCAAACCCACTTTAATCATATCTCTCCTTTCTCTTAATTTATTTCATCCACGTTCTTTCACCCTTTTCTTTTATTTTAATATATATATATATATATATATTTTATTATAATATATTTTCCCTATCCCTTGTTAGTAAGCATCACCCGTTTTCCATTCTCTTATTATTATTTCTTTTATATTCCACCAAAAAAAAAAAAAAAAAAAATCACACTACTGTTTTTCCTTATCACCCATCCACAAATATTTTTCTCTATTTTCTTTATCCATTATTTTCTTTTATTTTATTTTTCTTATTAAACAAAACAACACCACAAAATAACACCAACAACATTCCACAACCTTGTCATTTTATTCATATCAGGGGATCAACCCCGATCACACTTTTACATCAAAAAAAAAAAAAAAAAAAAACCCACACAAACAAAAACAAAACTACCACACCCACAGTGGGATTTTTCTTCTCTACTCAGCCGCCGGTCTTTTCTTCTTGCTTCCGTCCTGGGTGGTCCTTGCCGGTGTTGCCTCCGTGCTTCCTAGACCACCAAGCAAGTTGCCTCCTCCCTGCTCCTCCACTACAGCATATGGTGGACCTCCAAATCGGAACATTACGGTGGCCTTCCGCTTCAGCTCCTTGTTTTCTGTCTTTAGCACACTTATCTCTGCTCGCGCATCCTTATACATGCGTTGGAGCAGAGCCAGCTGGGAGTTTAACTGCTGAACCTCATTTGCCCTACTCTGCAGCCGGTTCGACAAGTTTGTCACCGCAGTCATGGTTTTCACACATGACTTCAATGTATACTGATTGGCTTCCACATCCGATTGCACTGCCATTCTTTGCTCCACAGACCGCATCGGAAAGTTCAACGGAGTAAACTCCGGGGCGCTTGGTTGAGGTTCCAGTGCCACCGCTCCAGTTCTCTCTCTTGTTGACTCGTTGAGGTCGGGAAAGAGGGTGAGCAGTCCACGGGAAGACGAGGCCATTTTCTGGGCAACAAAGTGTTACAGACTATCTCTCTCAGCACAAGGAACTCTCTTTCTCAGCAACACGAAGGATTTTTCAGAGGTTTCTCTCAGTTTTTCTCTGCCTCAGCCTCTGCCTTCGTCTTGGTTATATAGCCAAGGCGGCCACACGCATCGCGCGCCTCTTGACGCCCGACAAACTGGCACGCCTTTTCATGGCACATCTTTTGATAAAGTGGACACGCCTTTTGATGGCACGTCTTTTGATGGCACGCCTTTTTATGAATTGGGCACACCTTTTGAGGGTGCGACTTTTTATGGGTCCGACAAGACTCTGTAAACTGTCCCGACATTGATTCCGGTTAGCTCCTTTATGGGTCCGACAAGACTCTGTAAACTGTCCCGACATAGATTCCGGTTAGTTTCTACAAGGGTCCGACAAGACTCTGTAAACTGTCCCGACATAGATTCCGGTTAGTTTCTACAAGGGTCCGACAAGACTCTGTAAACTGTCCCGACATTGATTCCGGTTAGTTTCTACAAGGGTCCAGCAAGACTCCATAAACTGTCACAACAACTGTCACAAAATTATCTGTTACAACGGTCCGACATGACCCCATAAACTGTCTTCTACAACGGTCCGACATGACCCCATAAACTGTCTTCTACAACGGTCCGACATGACCCCATAAACTGTCTTCTAAATCGGTCTGACACCACCATACAGTGTCCTCTACAACGTTATGACACCACCATACAGTGTCTTCACCAACGGTCTGACACGACCATACAGTGTCTCCTATCCTTTTTTTTATGTATTTTCTTGTTTTGTTCCTCTCTTCAAACTCAAGTTGGTTAGTTTCTATCCTCCTTGAGTTTGCGGGGGGCTGTTAGAATTTACCATCACCTACCACCACTACCACCTCACCTACTCCACTAAACCTAACCCACTACACCACTACCACCTCACCTACTCCACTAAACCTAACCCACTACACCACTATCACCATCCACTACACACCATCCACTACACCTACATCTATATAAGGAACCATTTTGTAATAGACAAAAAAAATCAATAAACATCAATCAATAATACATAAATTTTTACACTTAATAACTAGAATGCCTTCGTTATCATATTAAAAAACCATAAGAGTAAAGTTGCAATGGAAACAGAGAATGCACCTTGCTCATAGCCAAACCAACCACAACGCAACTATACAGCACATGAGTGACACCGAGAACAAACAAGAAGCGATGAAGCTGTTCAAGACCTTCATATGAAACAAAAGGTTCATGTCCCTGCAATTAGCCATTGGCATTAGTATAATGATTCAACTACCATAACCACAAACGAAGTACCACTCACAAGCAAATCTGTCTACCTCACCACATTGATGAGATGAAGGATAGTCGACTCCTGGAGGAATATCACTCTCATTTAAAGATGAGAAGGTTTTGGTGAGCAAAATATTCTCATTTTTGCCAAAATCCTCTTCAGAACAAAGATAGAATCGACTGCTGAAAAGAGATGAATTCACACATATCTGAGAAATCCACCCTGCCCACTGCCCTAACATCAAAGATATAAGCCCAAGCAGCATCAACTCTACAAAAAAAAAAAAAGGTTGGAACATTTGGGAGGGGGGAATGAAAACAACAAAACCAAATTACATAAAACAAAACATATCAAAGATACTACTTCAATACCTCACTCATTAAAGTAGTGGGGAACGCTATGCAAACTAATAAATCTCACAAACTTTTCTTACTAACTAATGTGTCAAGAATTACAACTCACTTTAATAATGTCGTCGGTGCCACATAAGTTGGTAAAAACAATTTGTAAGATTCATTAGTTTGTGTAGTATTCCTCTAAACTAATATTGTGATGATCACATTTAATACATATCGAATGACTGCTAATATGACACTAATCACATCACATGACGAGTCACACTTTTTATCTAGAAAACAGTAAACACTAGTATTTTGTTTTGTCTATAACAAGTGCCAAATCACATAATATCCAAACCACCTACCATTACTCCAATTACGATATTACATACTCAGAAAAGTACATCTATATTCCAAAATCATGCTACTTGGTGACCCACATCCCAACAACTTTAAATTTACACCATACACCAAGTTTTGGGGTTAAATTTCGGCAAAAAAAAATCATGGTACATGGAATTTTTCTTACTCCAATTATTAATATACATCAGAATCCAAGAGAGAGACAGCAAGCAAACAGACAAATCATATGAAAGCCCTTATTTTTTTTACACTGGCAAAGTGAAAACACTCACTCACCTTCCTTAATCTTCTCCAAAGAAGCAAACAGAGCCTTCCTCCTAGTCTTCTTCAACCACTATACACCAATGGCAAAAAAATCAACAAATCAAAAGAAGCTTCAAATTAACAAAAAAGATCAAAACCCTAAAACCCAACTCGTGGACTCACCTTTCCGAATCGGTAGATGGATCGTTCGACTAGAAGGCAGACGAAAACCATAACTGTAGTGACTGATGCGACTGCCCATGTTGGTGTCTCCTCCAGAGACCTCCCTAAGCTTATCAAACTTGCCATTTCTCACATCAACATCCAACAACACCCATGAACTTTTCCCACAAAAAACCCAAGATTTTACCGAGAAAAGTTTGGACTTTCTTTCCAGAGAAAAGGAAGAGACGGTGGAAGATCCAGGAATGTGTGTATATAATATATGATTTATATAAAAAGTAATTGAACGTGGAATCTTGATGAGATTTGGTCTTTGTTGGAGTATTATATGGATTGTGTTTTGTCTGCGTTGTGATTTTTTAAAGAAACCCATCTTCGAATTTATTGGAATTGCTGCTGCTGCTCTCTCTCTCCCTCCTTTTGGTTCCCAAGTCCAACCTTCCCACATGGGAGAGTTATTTGTTTGTTGCCTCTCTCTCTCTCTCGCTCTAGGCTGTTATAAACAATGACACTACCAACGGTCTCGTTCACCTGGCGCAAATTTTATTTTTACAAATTTTTTAAAGGTAAATTACACTGACATCCTTCTGTTTATTTAAAATATCATTGTCACCCCCCTTTAATCTCCAAAATATCTTTATCCCTTCAATTAAAAACAAAATTACTATTATGCCCTTACTCCCTCTGTTCCAATTTATTTGTCTATATAGAAAATTCAATTTATTAAAGAGACATATAATCATTATATTTTAATTCAAATTTTGAAATGATTTTCCAACCATTACTCTTCTTTTTAAATTTTAAAATGTGTTTATAATAATTTATAAGGGGCATTTTTAGAAATCTAAAAAAATTTAATATCTTAAAATAAAAAATGGACAAACATTTATAAAATAAAAAATTATAAATTTTTAATTATTCTTCTGTTTACTCATTTCTCTAGGTTGTTTTGGGAAGTTGTCAAAAAAACCAACTTTTTACCCAAAATAACCTAGTTTTTTGTCAAAAAAGTCAAAAAGTCAAAAAATCAGCTTATTAACAACTTCCCAAAACACCACAGATTATAAAAGGTGGTTATAACTTATTTTGATTTGGGAGTTTGTATCAGACTGTTTGGTGTAACTTTATATTTATATATTATTAGGCATAAATAGCTTAAATAAGCTGAAATAAAATTAATTATTTAAAAGTTAGGAGAAGAATATTTTTAATTTTTATTTTCTAATTATTAAATTTTAATTTAAAAAAAAAATTCTACCAAATTTTAATTGCCACTATACTACAGACTAGACAAATTACTCATTTTTTCAATACCACGACCACCTCCACTCAAACACCCATCTTTTCTCTTTAACACCCTCGAATACAATTGATCAAATTAAGTGGTGGTTAGTTCATGGATTGGTGAGATTTACGTTGTTGATGGGTAATTGGTAAATAGGGATGCGATTTGGCTGTGATTTGGAGGTTATAGATGCCGGTGTTCGATATTTCGAAGAGAATTGATTTAGTGCTCTAAAATGGGAGTACTAATGTCAGCTCTAATGAGTTGGCAGTGTAAGAAAAAAATAAAAATAAAAGCTAAACTATCACATTAGTGGTGAGGTTTACATACTGTCATGTGATTAATGGTATATTAATAGTGTTGAATTAGTGGTCTGAAATATTTTTTTATTTCGAATGCCATGGATGAGAGGCCGATATGGACTTTGGTGAGGAAAAGTTGTTGGTGAAGGTAGAGTAGGGTCGAGATAGGTGGTTGATTTAGGCAGTAGAAAAGGGCAACTACATTGTTGTGGGTAAGGGTAATGCTCTCTGGTTTTGGTAGAGAATTAAGCATAAAAATGGTTGATTTAGGCATCCATTGATGGGTGATTTGGGTAATGTCAAAGGAGTTTGTGTTAGGTGGGATTGGTAATAAGAGCATGTTAGTGGCAGAGGTGTAGGTGGTGGTAAGGTTGCTACTTTGGTTGATAGGGTAGTTGTTAGAAAAAATATGAGGGACAGAGAAACAAAATATTTGTATATGAGAAAGAGAGAGAACCCAACTATTTATGTGCGGTAAACACATACCAATGACAAAAAATTTGTGTTAGGACTGAAATATAAAACAAAATATTTGTGAACTAAATAAACAAAATTAATAGCTTACGGATGAAATATAAAAAATGAAGAAATTGCAATAATATTTCTTGAAGTTTAAATAAAATATAATAAGTTTTACAAATTTAGTATAATTACATTGTGATTTTAAAAAAAAAATTAATTCACATAATACTTAATGTTATTTTTATCAATAATTTATTAGTTATATATATAAAAAATAAGGCAAACTTCATTTTACCCCGTGTGGTTTGGGTTGCGTGCTGTTTACCCCCTGATGTTTGGAAATCACCACACAATCCCCCTGTGGTTACTAGATTGAATTGTACAGTCAGCATTTTCATCTAGCATAACAGTGTGTATATGACACGCGCCTAATATGCAAATGGGCATGGAAAGATGATTTTTTTTTGGAATTAAATGACTAAAATGCCTTAATCTTCGTCATCAATATCCAGATCTGTAAATTTCTACCAGAAAAAAAGAAAAAAGAAAAATAAGGTGAAAAGACTATTGGATCTATAAAAAATAGAAAAGAAAATACATAATCTTTTCAACTTAATTTTCATATAATTATATTTTACAGATACATACATCTATATTTATATAGATACTGTAATTTTTATGCATCTATATAACAAAACAACTTAGATTTTGAATTCAGATGAGACTTTTGTCCCTTTGTCAAAATTTGGACCATTAGATTGATTCAATCTAAAGGCTGTAAATATCTCACTCACCCTCTCTAGACCATTTTCAACACACATCATCTCTCTCTCTCTCTCTCTGTTTCTCTCATACTTACTCCTCTCATCTCTTTTTGATTCCAAATTTTGAACACTCCTCTCTCTCTCTACCTCCATTGGAGCCCATTCCTGTGCTTCCCTGTTGGAGCCCAACTCTTGTTGACGACCAAACTCTAAACCCCCTATTACTCTCTTCATCTTCTCTCTTCCTCTCTCCACCGTCCCAATCATTATCAATAGTGGCAGCCCCAACCCCTCTTCAATATCGACGAAGACTGAATGAGCTGAAATAAAACAATAAAACAGATCAGAGAGATTCAGAGATGGGAGTTGAAAAAGAAGTCCTCACTACCGGAACCAGACCCAAGCCTGTCCCTGCACTGGCTATCTCTTTCTCTTAAGCCAATATCTATATATATATGATTCCAATATGTATGTATATATATGATTATGGATGTATATGTATATATATGATTTTTCATCCCAATCTATATATATAGGCACACAACTACAACTATCAATGCACTGTTTTGGCTTTAATTATTTTTTTCAAAATTTATAGGATTGTTGAACAAATCATGTTTTTTTTTTTTTTTTTTTTTTTTTTTTTGGTGTGAGTTTTATTGGATTCAAATCAATTAGTGATATTGCTCAGTTGGTTGTTTATACGATCATTACACACGTATTTGATAGAATGACCCAATAAGTTATATATTGCAAGTTTTTGATAGAATGACTCGATAAGTTTTCTTTATTTTGATTTTGGGGAATATATATAGGTACACAACTATAACTATTAATGCACCGTTTTGGCTTTAATTATTTTTTTCAAAATTTATAGGATTGTTGAACCAGTCATGCTTTTTGTTTTGTTTTGTTTTGTTTTGGTTATTTTTTTTTGGTATGAGTTTTACTGGACTTAAATCAATTATGATCATGACACATGTGTTTGATAGAATGACCCAATTAAGTCATGTATTGCAAGTGTTTGATAGAATAACCCAATAAGTCATATTAAATTTGTTCCAGTTCAACCATAAATAAATGTTCATGGGAAGTGCCACTATATGTACCCCAAAAGTTTTTTAACGATATGCATCCAAAGTTTTAATCACAATAGTTCATAATTTAAAAAAAATATCATAAATCCTCATAACTGAGGCCACTTAAATTTATAATTAAACATGACAAAATTTTATAACCAATCCATCATGGGTTATAACCATAAACACTATAAAAAATCTAATAACCAAGTTCATCATAAATTTGACCATCACAAAATCTTATAACTAAATGCCACATAATTCTTAAGTATGATCACAAATCATTAGAATTATGGTGCATGGTACACATAATTCGTAAGTAAGACCACAAATTAAAGAATTTTTCAACATTTATTTTAATTAACTCTTAAAAATTAATTGATTTGTAGTAAGTTTATAGTAACTCTTAAAAATCAACGTTTATAGTAAGTTTTCAGTTTGGAAAACAGAGTCTTTTGATAGGGTATTCAACATTAAACTTGTAGTTCTCAATGCAAATTTAATATTCCTTTTGTTTATTTTCTATTTTTGTTGGTAATCAAGCTACTGATAAATCAAGGTGAACTTGTTTTGCATCTCATGAAGGATGGATGATGATTAAGAAACTTAGATTAATGTATTATAGTATATAGTAAATGTTTTCTTTATTTTGATCTTATTTTGCTCTCATGTTTACTTTTCCTTTTTTCCTTATTTTGCTTTCTTATTTTGCTGTCATTTTGGGGGGAAATTTTATTTTTCCTTTTTGCTCTCATGTTGATGGGTGTGGTGTGATTTTGATTAACTTTTTTAGGTTGCAATGGCACAATTAGGTGGATTGGCCCCTCTGCTCTCTCCTCTTATTCTATAATAGGTAAGCGATTCACATCTTAGTGTTTTTCATCCGCAAACCTAACTTTTGAAAACCTAACTTTTGTTTTTCATTCGTATCTAAAGCATTGCTTTCAATTTGCTTGAGAAAAAAGTGAAACTTCTTAAGAATCTTTTGCATCCAAACATTGTCGTTGGTATTTGATTATATTTATGTGTTCTCATTGCCTAAAAATTTGGTAGGTTTACATTAATTTTATTTATTTTTTTAGCAATTTAATTCTAAATTGATTCATTTAACACTTTGTTTTTTTATTGACAAATAGTAACATTTTATCAACAATTCCATGATTCTTTTATTTTTAAGACCATTAAAGCCTTGATAGAGCTACCTTTGTGTGCGTGGGTGTTTTTTGTTTTTTGTTTTTTTGTTTTGTTTTTGTTGACTTAAATGTACTATGTAATTTTTTTGTACAACCATGACCATATCCATTTGTAAATCGGTCAAAGAAAGGTAGAGATTGGTTTTTGGGTCCAACATTATCATCTACTTTCCTAGTAGCGGGATATGTATAATTTAGGTCTATATTTTGTATATTTTTTTTTGTAGAGGGATAATTCTTCTACTTTCTCCATTTTTTGTTTTTCTCGTCTCATATGCAAAATCAGCAACCATCTCAAACTGAAATCCTATTGTTGAAGCATATCATACAGTCCAATCCTTTTGATTCATGAACAATTCAATAATCACCTCCTATGGTGAGTTGGCTTTGAAATGAAGTGCTAATCCAACAAGGAAGGGTTTTTTTTGAATTTGATGGGAGTTTTGTCTTATGTGTCAAAATGTGGACCAAAGGGCTAGAAATGTAAATTGAATCAAAGGCGAAGATTTTATATTCTAATCCAACGGTTCAGATGCCTCAGAGATAGAAAGAGTCTCAAATTTTGAAACTCCATCTACATCGGCCTCTCAACGCCTCTTCTCATCTCACTTTCACTCTCTCTTCCTCTCAGCCATTTTCTCAGCCTCTCGTTCGCAAGACTCCCTTCATTGCGTCAACCATCTCCTCCCCGCATAAGCTGCTTTAGGGCTTTCACCATTTCTAGAAGACAAAGAAGGAAACGAGTAAAAAATGAGGCAGAGAACAATGCCCCATGGGTGTTCTGTGTAAGGAGATCCCATAGTGGAGGCTAAGAGGGGAGGAGATCCAAAATAGGTATTTTAGGCCTCATTTGGCGAATGGTGATTTTAGCCAACAAGTCACTAAAAAAACTAAAAAGCCAACAACCTATACAAAAAAGTCAAAGATTCTCTTTTCTCTCTACTTTTTACACATCTTTTCATAAAAAAAATCAAAAAGTCATCTCAAACATACTAGTTTTTTTACATCATATTTTAGTCAAAAAATCAAAAAGTTACTAAAATATTTATTCTCCTAAAATACCTTTTTCAAACCTTAGAATTATATCCTTCTATTTATTTTTGTTGTGAGTTGGGTGTTGCCTTTTTTGAATTGATCATGACATGTTTGGAGCTTTTATTTCAACAATGTGATTATGGAAGTGGATTCAACTTCTTTATGGCAGTGGAGTATTGGTTTCAAATGTTGAGTTTTGGTTTCTTTTGTGAAACACCCACATCTTATTGGCATTTTTTGAGGAGTTTGATTATTTAAAGCTCCGTTTTTTAATTTTGAAGAGACATTTGTCTATGTCATTTTCGATGGTGATGATTTTGGCTTAGATAGCTTTGACGAGACGTTTGTCCCTTGCATAGATGATTCAATTTACAATTCAATTTAATAATGAATGATTAGATTTATGAACTACACTGCTCAAAGTTGCAGCTCATCCCATTTGAAATCCATTTCAGCGGCTCTACAGCATCAACTCTTCTCATTTCTCTCTTGCCCTCTCTTCAACGGACCACCATCGAGGTAATGCCACTTCTCTCTTGCTCTCTCTTCAAACCTCACTTATTTCAGCATCTTTTGTTTCAATAATCTTTACTCTAATTTATGGATATCTTTTGTTTCAATAATCTTTAATTTCCAGCAGGTTTGTTACTCAATAATATTGACAACAAGTTGTCCAATTTAATTACTTTATTGATGTTTACAGTTTGTGATTGAAACATTGTGTCTGAAGCATTGTGGACTTCCTTAAGACCTTTTATATCGAAACATTGTGGTAAGAATTTTATTTGTGTTCTTACTTAAGCAATGATTGATCATTGTTATTCTGTGATTACTTCTTTGGTTGGTTGTGTAGAAAATTTATAAGTATGGTTTTTTAAATTTTTTCTTACAATTATCATTATTTGAGTTTATTAAAATCAAATTGGGGTGGGTGGGGTAGGGGGGGGGGGCAAGAGAAAATGAATGATTTAAGAAATCAACTATATTATATGGTTTTTTTTTGTTTTGTTTTGTTTTTTTAAAAACATTTTGTCTCAGTTAAATCTAAACCACATTTCATTTTTCTATTGCAACGAATAGGCTCTTAATAGAATTATAGAATTCATGTGTTAATTTTTTAAATTAATTGATTTTTAAATTCATACTGTCGTGTCATATTGTTTGAATTTGTAAATTCATACTTTGGTTTGAATTTGTGGTACTATACTATTCAAGCTTTTATCTCATTAGCAAAAGTCTTTGTATTTTCTTAGAATTCTCTAATTGGTTGTTGAGAGTTTCATTGTTCTAGGTTAGTTTAACTGTATTTCTTTATGTGTTTACTAAATTTGATATTTTAAATTGAAGTGGGTCATAATTCATGGATTTGACGAAAATGAGTTAGAAAGAGATGAAAATTGATGAACTATCTACATAACAAAACAGCTCTGCTTTTGAATCTTGATGAGACAGGTGTCTTAGGTGGCAATAGATTTAAAGGCTGAGATTATTTTGAGATTTTGTGTCCTTTTATCTTCACCATTGGATATAAGCTTAAAACTTGAAAACATTTCAAACCTATTTCAGTGGTACTCTCCCTTCACCGCCCAAAATTTCAAACCCATTTCATCATCACCATTTCTCTCTCTTTCATTGCTACAGTGGTTGTATTCAAGCCCATTCATCATCATTGCTTCGGTGGCTTTTCATTGCTTCACCGGCTCTTCATTGCTTCGATAATTGTTGTCGGTAGCAGCAAGATTGTTCACCTTCAGGTAACACCTTTCTATTCCCCTCAAGGTCTTAGTCCCTCCATCTTCCTAACCCCACATGAAACTCCACACTCTCACTCTCTTCATGCTTTTTAAATCATTGTGGAAATTTTCTTTATAAATAGATTGATTTTCTTTGTTGTTTTATCTCATCTTATGAAATGGATTAATCAAGAAATCAGACATTTCGGGTCATACAGTTTTTGGGGATTAATCAAGAAATCGGACAGTTTTGGCCAATAAAGGGCTATTTTTGGCCAATAATGGCCTTCATAGGTGTTTGTGTTTGTGTTTCTAAGGGTTTGAAAAATTTTCTATCCTGTTTGGTAAGAAACCCAGGAAATCTTTTATTTTATATTTTATTTATCAACCCAGAAAATTGGATTATTTCACTACATTTTTTTTTTTACAGTTTAGTTTGTATCCACCATATTGGTTTCTATTGTTTGCATCCATCGTATTGGTTTGAAAATTTTTCTATCCTGTTTGGTTTCTATTGATGTGTTCTAGGTCTTAGATAATGTGAGTTGGATCTCAATTAGCTTTCAGAAGATGCTTGATTGAAATGTGTCAAGTTCTAGAATTAATTAGCTTTGTTACAAGAATTCACTCAATTTTGATTTGAGTCTGATTTTGTTTGGAAGTGCCATTAATACCTATGCTAAAGATAAGATATCTTTGGGGAATGGCTTTATTTATGGTTGTTCATGGTTAAGACGTTTTCCTATGGTAAATATAAGATATCTTTGGGGATTTATATGGTTTCAATTGCCTCATCTTTGTCTTCATTTAGCTTCAGTTATATATTTTTAAGCTCCCTTTAGCCTCATCTTTGTCTTCCTTTAGCTTTAGTTAGCTGGAACATTATATAAAATTGTATGAACATGGCAAAGTAGGTTTGTTGGATAGATAACACCTTCTTCTCCTCTACTTTGGCCAGAAGGCAAATAAAAAAAGGAGCAAATATGGCTGATTAGATAGAGCATTGAGTAGATAACCTGTGTAATGGGGTGGTATTTATAATTTATTGCCCGTTACAAACCAAACTAAATGAATTTAGAAAATTTAAGAATCATCATTTTTGTGTTTTTCTTTGTTATGTATATCTTTGTTAGATAACCTGTCATCATTTTTGTTTATCCATCATTGTCCAAGACGAGTGATTGAACAATAACTGATTTGCAAGTTTAATTTGTGAACATAATCAAAGTTAAGGACATCACTTTATTGACTTAATCAAAGTATTTGAATGCATGACTGACCAACAATTTTTAAATTAAAAAATTCAACTCATGATAAAACCTTGCAGTATGATAAGCTTCCTTTTTGTTTGTTTGTTTGTTTGTTTGTTTTCATATGCTTAGACTTCAATAATATTTTAATTGGCAACCTTATCCCTACTCTGTATTTTCTTGGTTTTGTTTAAGAAAATGTAATCTATGTGGATCTATTAAGGGTATTGAAAATGTAATCTAAAGTTTAGTGCAATAGTTCTTTTGTATGAATCTATTAAGGGTATTGAATCATGGTTATAGGTAGAGATTTAGAAAAATAAAAGAAAAAAAGTGAGTAAAATATAAATGCAATATAATTTAAATTTTTTCTTCATTTTTATTTTGATTTTCTTTTTCAAATCCATATTCAAGTTCATGATCTAAATAAAGTTTAAAAGAATTAAATTGTTGCTGTTTAGTTTCTCACACGAGATCATAATGAGCAAGACATTATTTTTAATTTATCAATGCCTAAAGCAGTGTATCATAACTTTTCTTAAATTGAATGACAGATAGTTTGAATATTAGGGATAAAAGAGGGAGCAAAACCAATTTATAGAAGAAAAAAATAAATTAAGTAATACCAATCTTTTGAGCCAAGAATTTTTAGTGTCTGTACATAATACACCTAAAATAAATACTTACTCTTCAACCACATTTTTTTTAATGTTTTCCTCCTCTCTGTTTTTTTTTCCTTCCCAAAATTTTAAAAATATTTTAATGTTAATAATTCAATTTTCATAATATTTCTTTATCATATCTATCTTTTGTCAAAAAAAGGTTGGCTTAGTTATATTATATCTTGGAAACGTTTTAGCGGTTGACTACCCGGTGGATGAATTATTTTTGATGAAATTATTTGTTGGTTGTATGGAGTAGAAATATATATTTGTTGCTTTTCTATCTATTTGTTCACTTTAGGTGCATAAGTATATATTGTTGACTGTACTACTTGTCACGATCCAAACCCGCCCTCATAGGTTTAGTATCGTAACCGGCCAGTAATCCTTGGATTACTGAAGGCCTCTGAACGTATAAGCATATAATAAGGGGCTAGCGGAAGTAAATACATAAATATAATTGTCCAATGAGCTTTGCTGACTTATATGAAATAGAATAATTAAAGCTTTATATACATATCCGATAGTCAACCATACGTTATACCCATACACATTACAGTATTTTAAGTACAGCCAACAACATCAAATCAAGTCTTATACATATACAGAACCCTAAGGACTTAGGACACTTCGGGAACCTCCACGAGAGGCGCAGTGGTTGGCTGACAACAAAAACACAGCACCAGGCAAAAGCCTACGAGCTTGCACTCCAGAATGTTCACCTATATACATATATATACAAACAGTGAGTTAAAGCCCAGTGAATAACATTAAGGTAAAGGGGTTAGTGAACGAAATCCGAACATATCATAAGCGGAAAATAGATCATAGCATAATCCTCCTCATATCAGAACATAATAATGGTACATCCCATAGAACACATCACAGAACGTCTTCCGACTAGAGTAATCGGTTCTGGATACCGATTAAACACATATCACCACAATAAAGTGGCTAACGAGATCTCGTAAACTTGTATGTCATGGACCCGCATTTTCATGCCGTCCCCCATGACTTGGGACTATCTATGGATGCCATAATAGATTTCAAACTTGGGATGTTTGTTCACGTAAAATAGATATCATATCAGAAATCATAGTTTATCACATTTCATTTGGAACATAATTTTATATAAACGTATCTTTACGATAACGTTACTCACAGTGGTTCCAATAAGCGGTTAATCAATCTTCAGACGTTGACCTACAAACACAAAGGGACATAACACAAGCATGTTTTATCATTACACATTCAAGTGGTCATTAAGGCTTAGCTTACATTACATTGGTTCCTATTCTTTCTTAACACATTGCTCAAAACACACTCTTGAATCTTATAACTTAGTACATTCTTTTCTTAGTGTATTTCTATTCTCTTATCCTCATTATGGGGTCTTAAACATGGCCTAGGAATGCCTAGGATGGAATAAGGATGCAAAAATGCATTGGAAAACATTTCTCAAAATTTGCTGAAAATAAGGTCCACGCTCGAGCGTGGCTTTCCTCGCTCGAGCGGACATGCAGATAATGAAGCTTCGCTCGAGCGTGGACTTACTCGCTTGAGCGGACTATAAACCTTGACAAAAATGCTGGATGTGTGATTTTCACGCTTGACGGACGCTCGACCTCCGCTGGAGTGTGAGACTCAGACCCTCGCTCGAGCGTAGATTCCCTCGCTCGAGTGGACTGCAAAACACAAGAACTTCTGGGTATATGCATTTCACGCTCGAGCGTGACTCTCGCCACTCGAGCGGAAGTACATGTACTTAGGTTTCACGCTCGAGCATGAAAGTCCTTGCTCAAGCGTGGGTCAAATTTCTGGAAAATCCAGATTGACCTCCAAGCATGAAACTCGATCTTCAACCATCCAAAACTCATTTTTCTGGGCCAAATTTTTGGAAAACACTTAATAATTCATAGAACAACATGTTTGAAGAATCATTTCAAGAAATCATGGCCCAAGAGCAACCCAATTTGTGCAAAATCAACATGAACTGTATGAATATGCTATTATGCAAGAACCTCTTTGAATTCAAACCCTTCAAAACATAATCAAACTTGATATTTTGATGGAAAACAAGTTGAATGACCATAATGTGAGTGAAATTAACACATGCATGGAAGAAATCTTAGAATTCAAACTCAAAACTAGGAAACTTATGCATGCATGCATGAATTAACTCTAAATTCATCATCTTTGGTCCAATTCTTGTACATAGTCACAATTTCTTCTTGAATTGACCTACTTGGTGGTTAAAACTCATAATTAAGTCTTAAATCCTTACCTAGAGTCTTGAACTACTCTTGTTCTAGCATAATATTGATGAATTCAACACAAAACCTTCAATTTCTCCTTTAATCTCTACCTTTCTCTCTCTAGAATTGCACACACTCTCTCTCTAAGGTGAAATCTCAGATTTTTGCTCTAAAGGAAATGAAAGAAATAAGCTTAAGGCTCATATGTATAGCTATAATGCTAAAAATACACTAATTAGAATATTAGACTAACCAAACACGACTTAATTAATCAGCCTGAAACAATTTTTAATAAAATTTTCCATAGTGCTCTAAAAATTCCAAATAACATATCAGTGTAGTCAATTTCGGTTTTGGATGCCGATAAGGCTTTCAATTTACATACTAAAGTGGAATTCCTAACAGATATTTCTATAAGTAACAAATAGAGAGCCAAAATCATGCAAAATACGGAATGAACACATAATTTATTTTAATCCTCTCATTAACATCCTTAAATACGGATTAGTAGCTGATTACGGATCGGGGTTATTACACTACTACATATATTTCTACTCATTTGCACCCTTTGCTAAGTTGGGGGTAATGTGGCATATCTAAAAATTTTAGGATTTATTAATTTGTAAGAAAATTGGTAAGATTCATTAATATTTTCTTTTCATGCTGTTTGGAGTCAGATTCTGTTACCAATACTTGAAAATGTCCTCATATTAGACAGATTCATTATTTTTATTTAATGTTTGGAGTCAAATTATTATTTTAAAACTGTATAGATGTGCAAATCCTTTGTTATTTGTTAATTTTAATAAATAGATTCTTAGAAGTAAAGTACTAAGTGATTGATGTGTTTCATTGATAGTTTTCGTTGGAAACACGACTCATTTTGATAAATTGTTTAATTTTAGTAAAATTTGGTGGTGGAAAATGATTGGTAGGTATTAGTTTGGCATCTGCATGTCTATGTGATTTTTTTATTAATTTCTTGAATGAGATATTTTATTCATGGTATATGAATTAGCTTCATAACTTTTACAATTCCATTTAAACCTCTTTTAGTTTAATAAAATTCAAGAAAGCTTAAGCCATCGATATGTTTGATTCCTAACAATAATATAAGAACCATCGATATGTTAAGTATCTATTGATTGCTATGTATTACAACCTTTCCACGAACAAAAATAACTTTTCTATTGCTTCGATTAATATGTATTTAGTGAAGTTAACTTTTGTATTACAGGTTTTGGCAATACTGAGCTGCAACAACCTCTAAAATTTCCAGCCATTTGTTATTTTTATATAGTTTACAGTCTAAATGGGATGAGATTGAAGTTTATGAGATATAACTGGATTTCAGTTTATGATAATGTGTTTCAAATATAATGTGTTTAATATGTGTATGATAATGGGTCTCAAATATAATGAGATTTTAGTTCCTGATAATGTGTTTTATATAAACGAGTTATCCTCTATCGTCTAGAACTTGCTGTTTAGTGGATGGAGTTCTCAACTTTGCTAAATAAACTTTCAATAGGCTTGGATAGCATTAACGAGAATTAATTGTTTCAAATATGATTAGTGTTCAGATAAATTTGATAAATGTGTGAATTGGGTTTCATTTTTTAACATGAAAAGTAATGTTCTGTGATCTTTTGTTTTTATTTGATTGTTAAAAATTAGAATTGGGTTTCCTTTTATTTGATTGTACTTAACTTATGGCACAATTAAGTAATCAAGTAGTCATTGTACAGCCCATTGTTATTTAAACCCTTTTATTTATAGCACTATTAAATGAGTTATTTCTTCACTGCAGGTCTGTGGTGTTTCAACCTCTTCAACAACCTTGGAGTTCATTTTAATTCAAATCATGGATAACATTAATATTTTTGGTTATGTATGTTTAGTTTATAGTTTATGAATTGAGGCTTAATTTCTTACTTATTATTTATAATTTTTCTCATAATAAAATATTTTTGTATTATTCTTTATAGGTGGATGATATGTTAGAGGAAACAGTAATATTAGATCTCCATACTAATTTTTTTATTTAATCTACATTCCTTAATACAATTTTTCTTTTACCTTTCAAATGCATTTCTATATATACACCGGTTTAGTTTCTTCAAAACAGAAATGTCAGTGTTGTGCTCCATAATGAACGGGACTTCAATGTCCTTTGTGTTCGTGGGGTAAGCCTACTAATTTTTTCTTACTGTAAAGTTTGTGAAGATGGGCATGGTGCTTTTAATCCGTAATATTACTAATTTCAAAACTATATTATGCATCCTTAAAAAGAAATACACTAGAAAAATTATAAAGGATCTTTTACAAAGATATATAAAATTTCCAAATAGAAGAGGGAAGTAATTAAAGTTTAAAAAAGAATACAAATGATGAAAGAAGGAAATAAATTGAAAGTGTATTTTAATTAAAATTTTGTTTAAATTATGATCAAGTCAAACTTTGGTAGGATTGGGTTGAAAAAGCTATGAAGCTTAAGAGGATAAATAAGAGTACATTACTCCAACGGAATTGTAATAAGGTACCCTTAGTCCATATTGTTTCAATATCTATTTTTCGTATTGTTTCAATATGCTAATGTAATTTTTTTTTTAAATATTAGACTGTTGTGCATGCTCTTCACTGCAAAAAGTACACAAAAGTTGATACATGGACATTTCAAAATGTGATGGAGAACAAGTTTGAAGGCGTCCAAGCACTTTAGAGGCGTCCAAGTACTTTTTCTAAAGGCGCCCAAGTTTTTGTAAACACGTCCAAGTACTTGTTGTAGAGGTATCCACGTACTTTAGAGGCGTCCAAGTTTGAAGACATTATATGGCATACATTTTGTAAAGTTGACAAAAAGTACTTTTGTAAAGCACTTTTGTAAAGCTTGATGTTAACCACTTTTGTATCCTCGATGTTAACCACTTTTGTGAAGCTTCCTACTGATATGTACTTTAATGGATTTCTAATATTTTTGTAAAGTCTCTTATTAATGTAAAAGATTGGACCTTATGGATGGTTATTGAGTGCGGACTACAAAGTGCCCTTGAAAATTCACTAAATTTAAGTGCAACAATTTAATTTAGTATCTTTGCATACTTTGTTTGAAGTCACATATGCTTGACATGCCTATCGTGCAGGATGTTAGAGTTACATTGAAAAAGAATAATTTATTAGTGGGTTGAAAGAGAAGGATGTTATAGTATTGTTGCCTCTTAATTTTTATATACTTGACTTTAGTTCCCTCCCCCCTCCAAATTTGATCATTGTTATGAATTTTATGTTTCTTGATTAAAAAAGACCAATGTATTTTGATGCATTATTTTCATGGTTTGTTTTTGAATTCATTTCTCTTTTCAAGACCTCTGAGATTCCAACATAGCTGGTTGTGAAAGTAGCTTCGGTTTGTTGTATCATCCCTAATATTCTGGTATCAACAATAAGGTTAGTCTTCAAAGCAACTTGGGTTAGTTTTATTTTATTTATTTATAAGTAGTTAGTTGAAACTGTGAAAAAGTTAGGAGGATTTGAACTATTCCTTTTGATATTTGATGTTTTAGTAAACTAATTTGAACTATTCCTTAAACATGGCTGATTTTGGAAATATGTTAAAGAATGAGGTGGGAACTCTTGCAAGCACCACCCCCATTATGTGAATGAGGTGGGAAGCTTACATTCATGATAAATTCGTTAGGAAATAAAAGATTTGAAATTTATTAGTTATTTATTTTAGTTTTCATTATATATTTTGTTTCTCTTTCTATGTGAAGTTTTAAATTAGAGTGATATTATCATTTTGAATTGATTTATTATAATTGAATTTCGTAGCACGAGTTGTATCAAAAAAAAATTGTTCGTAATGCTTTCAGTCACGGGTTGTCCCTAGTATATATATATATATATACACACACTATAACCATTGCCAACTTCGGTCACAACCTCCACCGCTGGTGCCACTCTCCGGTCAATCCCAGTCTAGAGCCACTCTCCAGTCAACTCCACAATGACCTCCACAGTCAACCACCTCCAGCAATTTCGGAGAACCCCAATCCAGAGCCACCGCCGTAAGCCACCATCGCAAGCCCCTATCTCTCTCTCTCTCTCTCTCTCTCCCTCGCTACCATCACCCAGCCACCATCGTCGGTCGCTGCTCATCCCAACTCAAATCGTGACGGCAATGGAGGCGACTAGGGTTTGACGCCATAGATCGCGATGGCAGCTAGGGTTTGAGGTCACAGATCGCGACGGCGGCTAGGGTTGAGATCTTAGGTTGCGACGACGATGGAGATGGCTAGGGTTTAAGGTCACAGCTTGCAACGACAACGAATATGGTTTGATCTTCATTCTTTGTTTCTCACATATATATACATATAAAATATAATATGTATAGGCAATTAGGGTTTGAGAAGAAGATGAAAGATGTGGTGGAAGAAAGCACTAGCATGAACAATCTAGCTTAGTATGAGCAACCTCAGGACTCCAATCCCGATGTCACCGCCGACTATGCTTCCAACAATGTCGTTCACGCTTCCAGCAGGAGTTGCGAGCACAAAAGGTACTCCATAGATCCATCTGTGATTTCAATTACAGGTATCCGAATCTGAATCGATTTATCGATGAATTTGTATCTGAATCGATCGCAATGTTCACAGATTTGTATGTAATATTTGTGTGTTGATTTAATTGGTTTGTTTGATTGATTAATTGATTAATTAATTGGTTTGTTTCAAATTACACCACTACATATATATATATATATATATATATTGGCAGAAATAATCTTCACAATTTATTGTGTAATGCTCACTAAATTCCAACCAAGAAAAAAAGTGAATAATTGGTTTGAACTTTAAACTTGAAGGCAAATTGAACATTAATTAAATTATTTTTTGATAGAAATTATGTTGTTTAAATTAATTTGTTAAATCAAAACCCTAATTTCATATATCGAAACCCTAAGTTCTCTCCCTTGCTCTTCTCAAATGCACAACTGTTGAATGAGAAATTCTAAACAAAGGTTATATATATAAGGGCAAAATAGTCTTTTTACTTCTGATGTTAACGGTGTTAACTGTGCAATTCAATCCAGTAACCACAGGGGGATTATGAGGTGATTTCCAAACATTAGGAGGTAAATTGCACGCGACCAAAACCACAGGAAATAAAGTGAAGTTTGCCATAAAAAAATAAGAATAATGTTTAATCCACACAAAAACAGCCACTCGACTTCCCCTGAATCACGTGGAGTAGTCCAAGTAAAATTCTGCCCACACGTAGAAGAAATAGAAAGCTACAAAATACTTTCTCTCTCCTCAAACTCTCATCTCTATCTATTTTGCTGAACCTTTTCTCTCTTTCTTTTTTCTCTCTCTGTATCTCTCATCACGCCCTTATTTTTATTGAAACCCTTTGCTCTCTCTCTTATTATCCTCTTCGCTTCTCTCACTCAAACCCACCGACCACTGTGACAATGAGATTTATAACAACAATGATGGACACGACCTCTCGATTTCTTCAAAGTTGAAAAGTGAGGAAGAACCAACTCTAGCAACCTTTCTCTACACTCCTGTACAAAAAAAACAAAAACAAAAAAAAACCAAATATGAAATCCATGCCTACCACTTCTTCATCTTCTTTTTCTTCCCACTCTTCACCACTGTGAAGACCTAAGATTCAATAATCTCCCACTCTTGGGTCTTTAGATTGCGAAAAAGAATGAGTCTTTGTGCAAACAAGGCCAATGGGTTGTGCTCTTGAAATACAAAAACAAGAAAATGATGAAGAGAGTATATATGAAGAAGATAAAGAAGTGGAGAAATGCCAAAAAAAATGGTGATCTTGGTTGTGTTTTGTGTCGATGATGCTCTCTAAGAAAGAGAGAGAGAGAGAGAGAGAGAGAGGAGCATATGAGAAATGAGAGAGAATAGGGCAAAGTGAGAAAAAGAACTTGCGCTTTTGGCTTACGCGTGAAACAAACCCACTTTTGGGGCAAATGGGACGCCACATCATTCAGGTAGAGGAAATTTTGATAGATGTAACAATACTGAAAAAATAATATTATCATATCTTTTACATTAAAACTTATATTTTTCTTCGTTTATTTTTATACTCTATACAATTTACATTAATTTAAATCTTTGTAGTAAGGAAAATCAATATAATTATGTTAAAATTATAAAATTTATTATATTTTGTTCAAAACTTAAGAGACTAGAATAAATTATCATAAAAAAAAATAATTAAAGAAGGAACACTATTCAGTGTAAATTATAAAAAATAATTTCAAATCAGTAGTAAAATTTGGAGAAATTTTTTTTAAGGTCCCTAATAATAGTAATTTAGAGGATAAAGGACACCAAAAAAAGGGGATGATGCATTAGCTCTCTTAACTAGAACGCGAGTATTTTTAATTCTTTCTTGGATCAAAATACCCTTCACAAATCAACTGAGAACACTCCACTGGATTCCGACGACTTAGTTCCATTTCAAACATCCAACCATCTTCACGGGCAAGAGAATAGGAGAATTAGGGTTTCACAATTATCTTCACTATCGACATTACAATTTCATTATCTTCTACCAAAATCTTTTCCATTCCTTCCTCATGAATTTCTCTGACCTGTTTCACTGTTCATCGTCATCTCAGTTCATCTTCATCTTATTGGATCTTCATCTCATGGCATATCAGTTTGTAATCAGGGTCTCATCATCATTCTGGTAAGTTTTCTACAATTCAACGAGTTTTTCTCTAGAAACACAGTTAATTGCATATTATATTAGCCTTCCATTAATTAGGATTTCAATTTTGTAATAAAAAACTACATGAATTTGAAAAATGTTATTTCTCTAAGTTTTGAACTTATTCTTGAAGATGTTTGTGTGATTTTGTCTGTAAATTTCTCTGTCATTTGAATTTCTCTGGTATTAGCTTGATCTATGTTTCTTCTTTGAATTTTCTTTGGCATGTTTATTTCCCCATTTGTTTCTGTTTATTCCCCAATTTTCTCTGGCATGGTTAATTTCTCTGTATTTCTCTATGTAATTTTCAAATACAATTCATTCAAATTTCTCTGCTCTACAAATTTCTCTGGCTTCCCATGTTTAATTTTCTCTCGCATGTGTCATTTTCATTTTCTGTGCTTGCTAGATTTATGTTTCATTCTTGAATTTTCGCTGGCTATATTTTACTCTCTTGTTTGTGTCTATGTTTTTTTGGTATTTATAATTTTCTTTGACCACATCACTTTTCTCCCTTGTGTTTGTCTGTCATGTTTAATTTTCTTTGGTTGTCTGTAAATTTCTCTAGCATTTTCATATTATGGAATGGAAATTTTTTCTGGCTTTCCATGTTTAATTTTCTCTGCTATATGTTATTTTCATTTTTTGTGCTTGCTAGATTTATGTTTCTTTCTTGAATTTTCTCTGGCTATATTTTACGTCTATATGTAATTTTACTCTCTTGTCTGTGTCTATGTTTCTCTGGCATTTATAATTTTCTCTGGCCATTTCACTTTTCTCCCTTGTGTGTGTCTGTCATGTTTAATTTTCTCTGGTTGTCTGTAAATTTCTCTAGTATTTTCATATTATGGAATGAAAATTTTCTTTGGCTTGCCATGTTTAATTTCTCTGGCATGTTTCATTTTCTCTAGCATGTTTATTTTGTTCAATTTTTGGTTTCTCTTTTCTCTAAGTTTCTATGGCATATTTACGTTGATTTGTTTATTTTATCTTGCTAATTGTGGAATGAGAATTTTCTCTGGCTTGCCATGTTTATTAGTACTATGTCATTTAATTTTTAGTGTCTAATTTTCTCTGGCCACCTTAATTTTCTCTCTTATGTGTAATTTTCTCTAGCATGTTCAATTTTCTCTAGGATTTAATGTTGACATCTTTATGTTTTCGTTGTCTAGAAATGAAGAAACCTAAAAGCAGCAAAATACCAGAAACACCAAGAAAGAAACAGAAACTCTCTCAGTCTTCTTATGATCTTAGATCAAAAAGCAACAAAACACCATAAACTCCTCGCCAAAAAACAGAAGTCCTAGGTGATGAAGCAACAAGCATTAAGATGAATACCCTAACTTCAAAAGATTCAAGCTCAACAGGGAAAAAACCTGTTAAACTCCAAAGAAAGGGAGCTCATAACAGCATTCAATACCGATCCAACCTCTCATCTGTTGTCTCCTTTTTTCAAAAACTTAAATTCAATTCAAAGCAACTTAAAGAGCTTCAAAAGACTCTATTCTGGTATTTGATCCAAGCTCTAACCACTAGAAGGATGGATCCAAGGAAGTCTAAGAAATCTGATGATGATATAGTTGCAATAATCCAACGCTACAATGAAAAAATGAAAGCATTCACAGTTGGTAAAAAGGACTTGACCTTTACAACCAATGACACCTTGATTTTTGGTTTGCAAGGCAGTAAAGAAGCCATGTCATTAAGATACTCAAAAAAGCTAAACACTGCATTCCTAAGGCGAAGTTTCCTAAAGGACATAAAGCTCACTGGCCCTGTTCTTAAGAATGCCT
The DNA here is from genome assembly GCF_055761805.1 of Camellia sinensis. Classification (NCBI taxonomy): domain Eukaryota; kingdom Viridiplantae; phylum Streptophyta; class Magnoliopsida; order Ericales; family Theaceae; genus Camellia; species Camellia sinensis. Next base: position 54,921,780 of record NC_138962.1, read on the forward strand.
TGGTCAAAGCAATAAAAGGCAAGCAACCAACTGACTTCAAAGATATAGCAATCATTGTTACCTTGTGCTTGTGTCTCACCCTATTTTTTGCAACAAGTGGGAATTCAATGGGTGGATTTTTATCAAGTACGTGGAACCTCTTGAATCAATGAAGCAATATGATTGGCCATAAGCAATCACAACAACATTGATCGATTTTATTACAGCATTGCACAAAACTCCAAAAAAAGTTACGGGGTGTGTCATTGCATTGTTGGTAAGTAAAATTTACAGTAAATAGAATTTACAGTTATGATACTTAAAAATTTGTGTGTTTAGAAAAATTTAATTACATCAATTTCCATCACAGTATTGGCTATGCGAACATGCGACTATCATTGACTCGAAAGACAGTAACACAACTGAATTCCCAAGATATGCGAAGTAGAACTTGCAAAGCTTGACTGAACAATTGCAGAAGACACCAATCTACTTTCTTGCACCTCGACAAGTGTCACGACCCAAACCCGTCCCTAAAGTTTTAGCGTCGTAACCGGCCAGTAATCCTTGGATTACCAAAGGCTTTCGAACAGAATTACAAAATATAAGGGGCTGTGGAAGCAAATATATAAAACTTACATGGTCCATCGAGTTGTGCAGACATACATGGGACAGATAATTTTAAACTTTATAAACACACTTATGAAGTCATAAAAAGACATTAGTCATACATCATTCCCATAGACAGATGAAACAAAAGTGGGACTTAGCCCAATGTATTCTACCAAAAAGAAAACAGGTCTTAAAAGCTTGGACCACAAAAACTTGAAATCTCAAAGGGAACCTCCCCGGGAGGCATAGTGGCTGGCTGACCTAACTTTCCAAGCAACAGCTTAGGCCTAGCCACGCGCCTGCTCACCTACATACATAATATAAATAGTGAGCGGAAGCCCAGTCAATAGTAACAGAGTAAAGGGTGAAATAAATGATGTCACTTAACTAATTCAGTAAAACAGAAACAGATTCATATGCATGTTCTTGTTTGAGTCATAAACAGAAATCAGAGTTCATGCTTAACCTTACATAGTACATCCGTTAGCACTAACAGATCACATACAGAGCATCAAGGGTCATACTTGTTAGTTTCATATAGGAGCTGTCACGACCCAAACCCGCCTCTATAGGTTTAGCATCGTAACCGACCAGTAATCCTTAGATTATCGAAGTCCTCTTAACATTTAGACTTGTAATTAGGGGTTGCGAAAGCAAACATACAAAATTAACATAGTCCATAGAGCTATGCAGACATACATAGGACAAAACTTTTCAAAACAAACTTATATACATACAGATGTGACGTCAAAAATACATTAGTCTTACTATATCGATTCTGGTATTCCCTTTACTGTTCTGTTGCATTCCGGACTCGGTTCTGTGGAATTGGTAGTTGTGTCTATCTTGTTGTCGTCCTTTAATTCCATTTGTTTGAGTTTTAGGATGTGTTGGGCTTGGTTGTTACAGGTTGGTAGAGCTTTGGCTCCCATTGCTGTTGCCCAGTTTTTGAGTGGTCCACTCGAGCGAGTCATTTTATGCTTGAGCAGGATTTACACCCTTCCAGCATTTCGAGTCCCTGCAAAACTTCTGCAGGTGTGTTTTCTACGCTCTAGCGGGTTTCTTGCGCTCGAGCGGGTTACGCTCGAGCGGGTAGTACCTCGTTGGTGAAAGTTCTGGGAGATGAAAATCTATGCTCGAGCGGACTGGTTTTCGCGCTTGAGCGGATGTACTTTATTCTTGTGTCTTGGCGCTCAATCGGGCCTTCTTGCGCTCGAACGGACCTAGTTTTTTGTTCTTGATGCTCGAGCGTTGTGTTTTCCGCTCGAGCGGGAATGTCGTATAACAGAGGGCAGCTGGGCATTTTTGAATCATTTTCTACACTTCCTCTCTCTCTCTTACTTTTCCAAAACGCCATTTGAGAGTTTCTCTTTCTAGAAACTCTCTTCTCTCTAGGGTTTGATCTAGTTAGAGTGTTCCCCTCCCCTTTGGCCTTTGTAAAAGTTGTGTTGATCATCGAGGGCTACATTTTGATCCGAGAAACTTGTGGTTTGGAGCATTTTGGTTTTCTTCATCCTCTTCTCTTGGGCTCCGAATTTGAGATAGGGATTCCTACTCACTACTATGGGTTTTAACCTAGATTTTTGGGCATTTTGTTAAATGGTTGATTTTGGGACTTAGGGTTTCAAAAAGTATAAATGAGGGTTTTGTCATTTTGATTCTTAAATATGTATTTTGGGTTTCAAAATGGTGTTATTGATGTTGGTTGTTGATATATAGACCATTGGGTCAATATTGGGAAATGGGGTAGAAAACCCTAATTGGTTGTATAAATTAATTAGTATGATTAATTTGGGAAAATTGTGGTTATATGGAATTGAGTTGGAAATAATAAAATTGGCTCATTATATAGTAGAATAGTGGAGTTGGATTTATTAATCGCTCACTTTTGAAAACATTGATATTTTATCTGTTGGAGCTTTTATTATCTGTTTAGAAATAATTGCTTGGGCTGCCGGTGGAGGGTAGTTTTGATTGTTGTAGACAATGCATGATGATTAGGCAAACTAAAACTAATCAATTGGATATGTCATAGAGTATGACGGTTGTTAGAATACATTAACGTTATGTATTGATTGATTGTGTATATGACCTATGTGTATATACGTTGTGTGTGTGAGAGGAGATAGGGGATGTACTCCACGGTTTAGGGGAAGATAGGGGATGGACCTCTAAACCGGATGTTGTTTGGGAGGAGATAGGGGATGGACTCCACTGATACAGCTCATATGCTTGTCAGTTAACGTGTTGATACAACTTATATGCTTATCTATGGAAGTGTTGATACAACCCATATGCTTATCTTTGGAAGTGTTGATATAGCTAATATGCATATCTGTTGAAATGTGGATACAACTTGTATGCTTATCTGTTGAGATGTTGATACAACTAGTATGTTTATCTATTGTGAAATGGGAAACGTTTAATATGAGTCATTGTCTCATATAAGTGGTTGGCCAGGTTCTAAGCCGTTGACGTAAATTGTGAAATTGCTAAGAAATGGAAACTGAAATGAAATATGAACATAGTGGTCATGAAATGGAAATGGGTTATGAATTGATTTATGAAAATTGAACATTTATTAATTGCTAATGTCTTAGTTATTGCTCATACTGTGTTTAGCATATCTCTACTGGGCATTGGCTCACCCTTTATGGGACATCATTTTCAGGTACAGGTAGCATGCCACCTCCAAGGACATAGCTTGGGAGGCTAGAGGCAGACAGACTGCTTTTGATGTTTGCTTTCTTTTGATGTATTACATGTAAATTCAAGCCAAGGGCTTAATATGTATTGAGTTAGCACTCTTCTTTTTGTAACCAAGTGTTAACTTGGAAAGCTGTAAGCCCGTAGGGCATTTGTTTTCGTTGTTAACATGTAATACTTTTGTAAGAACTACTCTGATTAATGGGAAGATGGTTAGTTTCTTTTATATCAATGCATGTCTAAAGTGATGGATTTTATGTATTATTTTAAGGGCGTTACACTTACGTCACCCCATTTACATAGATAGGGTTAAAGGGTACCTAGCCCAAGTATAGATATACAAAACAAGCTCAACTAAAGCCTTGGCGTAACCCTCTCAAAAGGAACTTCCTTAGGAGGCATGGTAGTTGGCTGACAAAACAGAAACATAGGCCGTCAACTCCAGGCCTGGTCACGTGCCTGTTCACCTACATACATAACATAAATAGTGAGCTGGAGCCCAGTGAATAATAACAAAGTAAAGGGGTAAATGAATGATGTCCCATAACCATTTCTGAAACCAAAGTTCATATTCGTATTCTCATTCTGAGCATATATAGAAATCAGAGTTCATACTTAATTGTACATAGTGCAGTCGTTAGCGCTGACAGATCACATATAGAATATCTGAAATCATACTTGTCAGTTCTATAGAAAAACCTCCGGCCGGGTAAGGATAACTTGACAGTTCCATAAAGAAATCTCCGGACTGGGAACCTGTAAACTTGTCAGTTCCACTTAGGAACCTCCAGCTTGGTACAGATAGCTTGTCAGTTCCGTAAGGAACCTCCGATACTGGGAACTTGTAACATACTTGAATCATATCATAATGTTACTTGTAACATACTTGAATCATAGCATAATGTCATAAATGCTTGTTATTGTTGGACAATCATTCATAGTATAAAACATGACATTCCATTCAATAGATCTTATTTCATATACCAAAAATAATTTAACTTGAACATAGCTTTACTAAGTTATTACTCACAGATAACAGATGTTGTAAATAGACAATTCAACTTCCTTGTGGCGCGTGACCTACACAATTACAGAACGAACGTATACTGAATTACACCCCCGGAAAAGGTAACTTAGTCCCTTCTTGTTTTGGTGTGTTTCTACTTCATTAACCTCATTATGGTGTCTTAATCACAGCCTAGGAATGCCTAGGATGAAATGAAGATGCAGAATTGCACTTGGAAACGTTTTCTAAAACTTGCTAAAAATAGGGTCCACGCTCGAGCGTGGCTTTCCTTACTCGAGCGGGCATGCAAAATGTGAGGGCCCACTCGAGCGTAACTTCCTTCGCTCGAGCGGTCTGTAAATTTTGAAAAAGTACTGGTTGCTTATTTTTTACGCCCGACGGACGCTTGATCCCCGCTCAAGCCTGAGACTCAGACCCTCGCTCGAGCGTGCTGCAAAACGCAAAAACTTCCAAGGGCTTGCATTTCACGCTCGAGCGTACTTCAGGTTGCTCGAGCGGAAGTGCACGTAGTCAGAGTGGTTGCTCGAGCGTGAATTCCTATGCTCGAGCGTAGATGCAAATTCTAGAATTTCCAGATTTGATCTCCAAGTTCAAAACTTAATCTTTAAGCACCAAAACTTGATTTTTCTGGGCCAAAACTTGAGACAATACATGAACACTCTTAAAACAACATGAATTAAAGATCATTTCAAGAAATCATGGCCCAATAGCTTGCTAATTGTTCAAAATTCAACTTGAAATGTAGGAATATGCTATGAATATGACATGCATGCATAATTTGAGTTCATAGTTTCAAAACATGATCAAACGAAATATTCAACTCAAAAACATGGTGAATTCTTAGATTACAATCAAAATATGAACATGCATGTGAGATTTCTCATGAAAAGAACTTTAAAACTTCATGATATGGACATGCATGCATGAAATGACTTACAATTCCCAAGTTCTAACTCAGTTCTTGTATAAATCAACATAATTCTCTTAAGTTCATGCATTATAGTCTAGATTTCAAGGTTTAAGGATGAAATTCTTACCTAGGGGCTTGAGTTCGCAAGTGTTGAAGTTGTAACTTCTTCAATTTTCTTCAATTCCTCTAATTCTTGCTAGCTTGGCTTCAAATTGACTCCAATCGCTCCCTTCTCTCATTCTTTCACGGTTGTGTGTGTATAGGCTCAAGAGTGTGTTGAATGAAGGAAAGAAGGATGGATGGAGGCAATAAGTTCCTTATATAGGCTTGCCCATTGATAGATAATTAAGGCTAATCACATGGGCATCAAATTAATCTATTTAAATTGTTCTAAATCGAATTTCAATTGAACCTACCATAAAATTCTAAAAATTCTAATTAACACATAAATCAAGTCAATTTCGTGATTGGATGCCGATAAGGCCTTCAATTCGCAGACTGAAATAAAAGCATGAACAGATCTTTCTATGTTAAACAGATATAAACACAAAATAATGCAATGTACGTGTAATTAACTCTGAATTTCTTCTTAATTACTTGTTAAGCATACTTAAGCATGGATTAATGTTAATCATGGGTCGGGGTTGTTACAGGAACCTCTGGTCGGGTACAAATAATTTGTCATTTCCATAACGAAACCTCCGGACCGGGAACAGATAACTTACTTGAGCCACAGAATTGTTGCCACGAATACTTGTTAGAAATTGGACAATCATTTATTGTATAATATATAACATGTTATAAAACAGATCTTATTCCATATATAGAAATAAATAGAATTGAACATAGCTTTACTACGTTATTACTCATAGATGGCTCCAGAGTTGTCAGACAAAGCAGGCAATGAAATAGCTTACGATGCGTGACCTACACAAACATAACAGATACATACTTGAAACACACCCGGATAATGCTTAACTTATTTCACGTTTTTCTTAGTGTTTTCTAGCCTTTGTCCTCATTCTTATATCTTAACCTTGGCCTAGGAATGCCTAGGATGCAATGAAGATGCTAAAATGCACTTGAAAACACTTAATAAAACTTGTTGAAAACAAGGGTATTGCTTAAGCGCAACTTCATTCGCTCGAGCGGACGTTCAAAATGTAAGAGGCTGTTCGAGCTAACTTCAGTCGCTCGAGCAGTCTGTAAACTCTGTAAAGTACTGGTTGCTTAATTTTTTCACTCAACGGTCGCTCGAGCATAAGACTGAGGTCCTCGCTTAAGCGTAACTCTTGTCGCTCGAGCAGTCTGCAAAATGTGTAAACTTCTGGCAGCATGAAATTTACGCTCGAGCCAACTTTTGATCGCTCGAGCGGGGATGCAAAAACAAAGGTGGTCGCTTGAGCGCAGGATCCGTCGCTCGAGCAGATATGTTGAATTATGAAATTTTCAGATTGCACTCCCAAGTCCAAAAACTCAAATTCAAAGCTACAATTCACATCTTTTTGGGCCCAAAACTTGAGAAAACATTTATAAACTCATAAAACTTCATGAATTGAAAACAATTTCACAAAATCAAAGCCGCAAAAGCATGTGAATTGCTCAAACTCAAACTTGAAATATTCAAACCATGACATGCATACAATTCTTGACTTCAAAGCTTTTCAAACATGATTAAAGAGGTCAATTGATGGAAAACATGATAAACTCTCAAAACTAAGGGAGAATTGAGACATGCATATGAGAATTCTTAGCAATTAAACTCAAAATGCAAGATAATGTGCATGCACGCATGGTATGGCCTCAATCTTTCCATTTCTAGCTCAATTCTCAAGTTAATTTCCCTATCTCAGTTGATTCCATGCCTTAACCAACTAAATTTCAAATTTAGAGGCTTGATTCCATACCTTAGATGTCTAGTGGAGCTCTAGTTGGCTAATTGTTGAGTCTCCAAGCCAAAACTTCCAAGTCTCTACAACATTCAAGTGTTTGAACTTAATTTCCTAAATCTCCGTAGCTTGCTTTTCGTGCTCTCTTCAGATATGACTAGCCCTACAGTTCGGACTCCTGTGGTTCTGAATCTGATTTCACAAGTGTAATGTGAAACAGTGAAAACTCAAAAGAGTCCAAATTTGACAATTCTTTTTGGAAAATCGATGTTTGAATCAAATACCAAAAATGGACTGTTTTGCCAGATTACAGAGTCGCCACCTAAATATTTTTGAAAAATTTAGAAAACCCGAGACTCGTGCCAAAGGCCACTTATCCGTCATCACCAAAGTGTCTCAGCTTGGGAACTTAGGTACGAGAGGGAAATGTCATGAATTGAGCACCCCACTCACCCAATCAAAGATCAGTTTTTACTAATCATGATGTGATTCTTATTTACATTATATGCTTTTGTTCCGATTATTAGCTATTCTTACCATGTGTTGCACACAAGTATAGACTAATTTGAAAAAGTTGGAACACTTTGATTTCATGTTTTATTTGAAAATTTGTTTTAATACGCGTCACTTAAAAAGGTGAGTTTGTATGCACATTAATCAATTTATCCCAATTTTCGCAATTAATCTTCATCCTCAAGCATTCAAGCAGATATATCAATTAAGCACTTAGCCTCATGGAATGCATGCTTGACATGGCAACATTCACATGCGTGCGATATGCTAAAGCACAAAAATGCTCACCTCGTACTTCAAGGCAAACCAAAAGGAACAAAAGAGTTAGAGAAAAAATGCATAGTCTAATTATGCAAATGACTAATGCAACACATGCAATGATACAATTTAATAGGCTCAACTACTAATTATGATATGTGGATCAATTTAATAGCATGCGGTTTAAACACGTATTCAACGAAATAATAAACAACAATGCTTGTTAGAATGATGAATTGAGCCTCGATGCATGCAAGACAAATGGATGCAAATCATGGAATATGCTAAATGAAGCATGATGCTCTATTCTATCCATTATAAGCAGATCAATAAAATGGAGAAAGATGTGGAGTTGGAAGACATACACATTATTACATTTTTGCTCTCGAGCAGGAGGGTGCGAATCCATGTCTGTGAGTCCAAATTAAACTGACTATTACAAAACCAAATGAATGAATAAATAATTAACCAGCTAAGCTATAATTAACTAACTAGCTAATCTATTACAACAAAATAAACTAACCATCTAATGAAACATTGCTACAACAATATTAATTATGACAATCAATAATTAATTATAATACTAATTCAAACAACCATGAGGCACGACGATTGCATGTGCGATGCCTAGAAGTTCCTCTGTCTGCCCACGTTACTCTGTTCCATCCCAGTCACTGTCCTCTGCTTCTGCAAAGCACGCTGCCTTACCAAACATTGATGGCCGACCGCCCCCCAATGAAGCCCGACCGAGCCCAAATAAGGCCGGCTGTGCCTTAATTTTACGTAAAATCCTATTTTTGTGCTCTGAGGTGAAAACAGTACAGACAGAGTTTTCTGAGCTCTATTTGTCCCTCTCACACTTCTCTGTCATGGGAAAGCCTCTAGAGAATGTTGGAATCGTTTCCAAAACCATCAATGAGCAATTTGCTTGTTTGATACAGTTGGGACAAAATTCGATAAATGCAATGAATAACAACCATTCCTTCCATTTATCATGGAGTAAGCTCAAAGGGGGAAGTAAAGACGCTTCAAGGGTCATCAAAACACCATGAATTGACGTGTGACAACTCTTGACACAATAGACTTAGCATAACGTCCGGCCGAGCCCAAGTAATCTAATCCATGTTCTTTATGTTGGTTGGTTCATTTTAATTCAAATTCATTAGTCTTTGCCATTCTTTAATCCATTAGTCCAAGGTGATGATTACATCCACTAAGTGAGAAACATGTTAAACAGGAAGTGATTCTCAACATGAAAAAAAAAACTATGCCGTTGACAATGAACCTCCGTAGAGATTAAGCCATTAAGTATAGATCTCTAGTTCATGTTTTGAATAACCATCAACCGGTTGAAATAACTCTCCAATGAAAAGAAAGGATGATAGATTGCTTGCTAAAATGAGGCATCTTAACATGAAAGTTAATTAAAGAAAAGCTAGAACAACATGCAACAAGCTATGTATAAGGACTAGTGATATAATAAATGAACTAATCAAAGCTTGAACCAATGAAGCAACCTAAGACAGCCCTAAAACAGCCCCTAATAGGTAAAAAAGATAGTGGCTCAAAGTGCACGAAAAGAGCCCAAAAAACTAAACAATAAACAAAGAAAATAAGATTAGTAAGCAAGAACAAGGAGGGGTGGCTAACCCTTCCACTTTTAAAACCTCAAAGCATGATTTTTAGCCTCTTTTAAACTCTAAAAATCAATTTGGAAAGCAAAGAAAAAGGATGTAAAACAAGAGTTTGAGCTATAGGTGAAGGTGTAAGAAAGAGTGTTAACTCTCTCTACCCTTTGGTAGTTATCCAAACCCAAGCTTAGACACTTGAAAGAAGATCAAAACAGTACAAAAAAAAAAAAAAATACAAGAACTTGATAGTAAATGATAGAAATGAAAGCAAGAGAGAAAATAGTAAGCTTATACCTCTTGAAAAAGGTAAGCTCTTTGTTTGTGAATCAAACTAAGTCCAAACCCACTCTCAAGCTTGAATTGTGACGCTTAAGGCTTAACCAAGATTTCAAGGCTAAGGTGTGAAGATGTATATGGTGTATGGATATAGGTTAAAAGGTGGTCAGCTTGCTCAAAGGTTGCTTACACAAGAAGAAGGAGCTCTTAAGAAGGTGTATAAGTTTTTTAGAAATTCTTCAACCCTCAAAACGGAGATACAACTTCGTTTTTATAGAATTTGAGCAAAAGAGGTCATAAATATTTTCAAAAATGGACAGCTGGTTGGCTCCCACCGAGAATAGTATTTCTCGCTACCAAGGTATGACCAACCATAAATAGCCACGGCCGGCTCCTAATGAGGCAGAACCGAGCCTCAATATGACCCACTATCTCCTTGCTTCAGACTCAGCACAGGGTGACACAATGTGTAAAAATGGATTTTTGGGGTACAAACAGTGGAAATATGGCATATTTGGGATTGTTTCAGAGCTTAAACATAGCCCCTTAGTTGAGGCCTCGAACCATGCACAACACAACTTTTATCATCGAGCGTACCGGACTAAGCGCTCAAGCCTTGCGGGTGGTCAAAAATAGGGTGTCTACAGTCTCTCTCTCTCTCTCACATTGGAAGCTCAAGAAGGAAGAAAATGAAAATGTAAAGTGTAGTCTTGAAGTCTCGTATGCCTTATATAGGCTCAATTAAGAAGGATTAATTACATTTGGCTTAAACAAAACAAATGGGTATCATTAATTCTAATTAATTCGTTCTGAATTAAATTTCAATTAAACCTACCACAATTTTCTAAATATTTCCAATAACTCAAAAATCAAGTCAATTTCGGGATCGGATGTCGATAAAGCCTTCAATTCGCAACATTTAACAGAATCTCAAACAAATATTCCTACGATAAACAGATAGAAACACAAATAATGCAACACATGCACAAATAATTCAGAATTTGGTCTTAATTACTCATTAGACATAATTAATCATGGTTTATCAGCTAATCATAGGTTGGGGTTGTTACAACAGGTTAGATTTCTATCGCCACTGAAGTCTTAGTGAAATTCCAAAATTTCTCTGACCACTGGTTTGTTTCCCTCCTTGTACCTTAATTGATTGAGATCAATTTTCTCTACGATGCAATATCTTATATAGAATAACTTATGTGCCTTGACTGATTAACATCAATTTTTTTTTTTCTTAACTTTCAATTTATGTTTATTCTTTGATTACCACTGGTTTATTTATGCCCTTGTAATGAATTTTCTCTGGAATCCAAATTTCCCTGACCACAATTGTAACACATTAACTTATATGCCCTGATTGATTTTCTCTAATATCTGAATTATGTTGGTTATTTCATAATTTTCTCTGGCCCATAAAATTATTTCTCCTTGTGTGTAATTTTCTTTGGCCCATAACTTATGTGCCTTGACTGATAGAGATCAATTTTCTTTGAAATTTCAATTTATGTGGTTTCTTTGATTAACATTGTTTATTTCTACCCTCGTAATGAATTTTCTCTGGAATCCAAATTTCTCTAACCACAATTATAGTGACATTAACTTATCTGCCTTGATTGATTTTCATTGATAGCTAAATTATGTTGCTTGTTTCCTAATTTTCTTTGGCCCATAAAACTATTTCTCCTTATGTGTAATTAAAATTTTCTCTGAAGTTTGTATCTCATTAATATGATTTAGATGAATTTTATCTGGCCCATAACTTATGTGCCTTGACTGATTGAGATCAATTTTCTCTGAAATTTCAATTTATGTTGCTTCTTTGATTACCACTGTTATTTCAGACCTTGTAATGAATTTTCTCTAGAATCCAAATTTCTCTGACCACAATTATAGTAACATTAATTTAGATGCCCTGATTGATTTTTTCTGATATCTAAATTATATTGCTTGTTTCATAATTTTATCTGACCCATAAAATTATGTCTCCTTGTGTGTAATTTTCTCTGGCCCATACAATTTTCTCAGAAGTTTGTTTTGCATTAGTATGATTTAGATGAGTTTTATCTGCCTTATTTGAATTTCTCTCTCAGTGAATTTTTAACAATTCCCTAATAAAAGAGCCTTATGTTACAGATAGATAACAAGAAGCTAGTTAAAACCCATCAGAGGAGTTTTGTCTTGGTAAAAAGAAGAAGAACGAATCAAAAAAGGTATTGGTCAAATTCAAGGAGACATTAGAAGATTCATCTGAAAAAGAATGAGGGAATGAAGAAGGAGAAGGCAACACAGAAGAACAAAAAGCAAGCAATGGAGAAGAAGATCAAACAAGTAGTGTAGAAGTGGAAGCTAAAGAAGAAAATGAAGAAGTATAAAACAAAGAAGAAAATGAACAGAAAGAAGAAGAAGATGAAGGCACTGAATCTAAAGAGCAAAAAGAAAACAATGAGAAAAGGGATGAAGAAGAACATAATGAGCAGATGGACCAACATCATGATAACATTGGTAGCTCAACAATGCATCAGCCTCAAGAATCTGAGGAATCAAAGGATGCTCAAATTGCTAATCTACATCAAAGACTAAAGGCACTTTCTAAATCCAAAATAGAATAAGAGAAAAATTAGAATGAATTACTTGTAAAAAATGACATTGCAATAAGAACCTTGACATCAAATAACTTTGAACTTCAAGAAAGAGACAGTACAAACCAAATGAAACTAAAGATGTTGGAGGTTCAAAAAGAAAATGATACAAAAACAATTCAACAGTTGAGGTATTCAATTTCAGAGCTTGAAACTGAAAATGCTAGATTGCATGAACAAATTCAAGAACTTTCCGTCCAACTAGCAACACAACCTTACCAAACACCAACACAAGTTCAACCCCAAGGTCAGTGAAAATCTTGAGCCACAAAAAGTTATGTTCTTGTGTCAACATAACTCAAAGAAATTTCTATTTATTACAATTTTCTCTGTCAATGGTAATTTTCTTTGAAAGTTAAATTTCTCTGACCACATTAGTTTGGCCAGTTTGATTTTTGCTGCTTATTTGATTCTCTCTATCTATTGCTTATTTGATTTTTGGGGCTTGTTTGATTTTCACTGTGTACAGTTGCAATAGAAGTGGAACAACAACCAACAACTTAGCCAGAACAAGTGGCACACAAAAAATAACCAAACAAAAGACAAAAGTCTATGGTAATTGAAAAATATTGAATCAAATAAATTTACATATTGAAATATGATCTGTTACTTCAGAGAAATTTAACTTTTACTGATATTTTCACTGTCTACAGTGAAAAAAGATCCTACATCAATGATAAAGAACTTAAAGGCAAAAGAAAGGAAAGAAAAGCAAGATCTAGATTTTCAATATCCCAAAGTTGTGAAGGTGACTAGAGGTTCAAAGCAAGCTGCAAAGCAAACAGTACAAACCAGCAAAGACAAAGAAATGCTTGATGCTGATAAGTATGTCTTGCCTCAACCAACAAGTGTCAAAAAATCTTGGGTTTTTCCACAAAGTCCACTAGTTGCAAAATTGGTAAAAGAACATGTCAAAGATGTTTTGCAGCACATATCAAATGTGTCTGGACTAGAGTAAGTACAACAAAGAAAATACAAGATAACAAATAACAATTTACTAACTTATATTGCATTAACAACTATTAAATCACTTCTTTGTCATCTTGTAGGGCTTTAATCTAGGCAAGTGAGTTGAATCTAATTACTTTTGAAGATATCGGAAACCTAATAAAGGAAAAAAGAAATTGCCAACAATGTAAGTCTTTCATTAAATTTCTCTGCAATGTTCTATTAGTCTTTATAAACTAATGTTATAATTATAAATGATATTTTTCAGGTCATTGATGGTTATGGACAGATCCTATTTGCTGACCAAAGGAGAAAATGATAACAACCAACTTAATTTTTTTCCACATGCATGAGCTTGGTATGTTACTACTCTTTTATTTGAGTTTCTCTGGAATTTACTTACTACTTTCTCTTGTTAAGATACTTCTTGAAGCCAGTTGTGTTACTAGTCTAATCTTCTTTGGCTAGTTGTGTGCATTTGAAATTTCTCTGTGTGTATATTTTTGAAATTCCTGCCATTTCAATTTTCTCATAACCATTTTTTGATTTTCTCTGACCACAGAACTTCATCAAGATGACGGAAAACAAACTTTTCGAGTCTCATTATTTGACAAGCATCTTGAAATAGCATGGAGGAACTACATGTTCCTTTATTTTCCAATAAATACCAGGGGCAATGAGAAGTCAATAGATGGAAATCACTGGACTTTGCTAGTCTTGGACAAACAAGACAATTTGTGGAGGTACTACAACTCACTACGGCCAAGGAGGGATGATGTACAAGATAAGCAAGCAGATCAAGCAATGGAAAAGAAGGTCAAGCAAGCAGTGTAGAAACAAAAGCTAGAGAAGAAAATGTAGAAGTAGAAGACATAGAAGAAAATGATCAGAAAGAAGAAGAAGACAATGAAGAAGAAGATAAAGACACTGAATCTAAAGAGGAAAAAGAAAACAATGAGGAAATGGATGAAGAAGAACGTAATGAGTTGATGGACCAACATCACGATAACATTTGTGGCTTAACAATGCATTAGCCTCAAAATTTTGAGAAATAAAAGGATGCTCAAATTGTTGATTTACATCAAAGACTAAAGGCACTTTTTAAATCCAAAATAGAAGAAGAGAAAAATTGGAATGAATTACTTGCTGAAAAGGATATTGCAATAAGAACCTTGACATCAAATAACTTTGAACTTCAAGAAAGAGACAGTACAAACCAAATGAAACTAAGGATGTTGGAGGTTTAAAAAGAAGATGATACAAAAACAACTCAATAGTTGAGGTATTCAATTTCAGAGCTTGAAACTGAAAATGCTAGATTGCATGAACAAATTCAAGAACTATCCGTCCAACTAGCAACACAACCTTACCGAATACCAACACAAGTTCAACCCCAAGTTCAGTAAAAATCTTGAGCCACAAAAAGTTATGTTCTTGTGTCAACATAACTCGGAGAAATTTCTATTTATTACAATTTTCTCTGAAAGTTAAATTTCTCTGACCACATTAGTTTGGCCAGTTTGATTTCTGCTGCTTATTTGATTCTCTCTATCTATTTGCTTATTTGATTTTTGGGGCTTGTTTGATTTTCATTGTGTACAGTTGCAATATAAGTGGAACAATATCCAACAACTTAGCAAGAACAAGTGGCACACAAAAAATAACCAAACAAAAGACAAAAGTCTATAGTAATTGGAAAATATTGAATCAAATAAATTTACATATTGAAATATGATCGGTTACTTAAGAGAAATTTAACTTTTACTGATATTTTCACTGTTTACAGTGAAAAAAGATCCTACATTAATGATAAAGAACTTAAAGGCAAAAGAAAGGAAAGAAAAGCAAGATTTAGACTTTCAATATCCCAAAATTGTGAAGGTGACTAGAGGTTCAGAGCAAGCTGCAAAGCAAATAGAGCAAACCAGCAAAGACAAAGAAGTACTTGATGCTGATGAGTATGTCTTGCCTCAACCAACAAGTGTCAGAAAATCTTGGGTTTTTCCACAAAGTCTACCAGTTGCAAAATTGGTAAAAGAACATGTCAAAGATGTCTTGCAGCACATATCAAATGTGTCTGGACTAGAGTAAGTACAACAAAGAAAATAGAAGATAACAAACAACAATTCACTAACTTATATTGCATTAACAACTATTAAATCACTTATTTGTCATCTTGTAGGGCTTTAATCTGGACAAGTGAGTTGAATCTAATTACTTTTGAAGATATCGGAAACTTAATAAAGGAAAAAGAAATTGCCAACAATGTAAGTCTTTCATCAAATTTCTTTGCAATGTTCTATCAGCCTTTATAAACCAATGTTAAAATTATAACTGATATTTTTCAAGTCATTGATGGTTATGGAGAGATCCTATTTGCTGACCAAAGGAGAAAAGGACAACAACCAACTTCATTTTTCTTCACATGCATGAGCTTGGTATGTTACTACTTTTTTATTTGAGTTTCTCTGGAATTTACTTACTACTTTCTCTTGTTAAGATACTTCTTGAAGCCAGTTGTGTCACTAGTCTAATCTTCTGTGGCTAGTTGTGTGCATTTGAAATTTCTTTGTGTGTGTATTTTTAAAATTCCTGTCATTTTAACTTTCTCATAACCATTTTTTGATTTTCTCTGACCACAGAACTTTATCAAAATGACGAAAAATCAAACTTTCTGAGTCTCATTATTTGACAAGCATCTTGAAACAGTATGGAGGAACTACAAGTTCCTCCATTTCCCAATAAATACCGGGGGCAATGAGGAGTCAACAGATGGAAATCATTAGACTTTGCTAGTCTTGGATAAATAAGACAATTTATGGAGGTACTACAACTCACTAAAGCCCAAGAGGGATGATGCACAAGACAAATATATCAAAGATGCAAAACAATTGGTAACGAGTGCAAATTTCTCTGATCCATGATAATGTTTATGTGATGATAATTTTCGTAGAATCCCATTAAATTGTGTGTAAATTTCTCTGTTATTTAATTATTATTTTTTTGCAGCAAGATTATGTGGAGAATTTTTTGAAAGCTTGCCTTGAAAGAAAGGCACAATCACAACCTTTTTTCAAATTGATAGACTCACAAAATACAAATTATTACTTTGAATATGTCAACAATGCTCCACAACAAGACAATGATTCGTAAGTTTCTTACAACATCTATAAATAAGATAATCTAATTTGAATGTTTCTTAAAATTAACTATACCTATAATTTGTATGTAGTGTGGATTATGGCCTCTTTGTATGCTACATAATGAGACAATATAGCAACCATGAACCTATCAGCTTGAAATTGTCAACACAAGACGTAAGGTTGATGAGGGTAGAAATCATAGAGAGATTTGCGACCGAAGTTGGCCGATCATGGATAGAACCAATTCAAATACCACCAGAAGAAGAACCAAAAGTATAATAGTGAAAAGACACTAGTGAAAGGAAGACAATGCACACAATGTAATTAGGAATAACCCTTTAATTTGTTTTTTCATACATTGAAGGAATGATGATGTTTAACATATATCTATATATCTTTTTTTGACTAATGTAAGTTTCATAGTTATTAATGGTTAAATATGTTTTTATTTTTATTTTTATAATGCATGCCAAGTGGTGATTGTCAACACAATCCACATAGAAATTCTCTGTAGAAATTTCTCTGGTATGAAGTTACTAGAATCTATAATGCACTGTGTTGGTACAAAACAATCATCAAATTCAAAAAACACAATGCACATAGTAATGTTCTCTACAATTGGTAAATTTCTCTGGATGAATTTGATCTCACAAAACATAATGCACAGAGAATTTTCTTTGCTAGTGGCAAATTTCTTTAGATGAATTTGACTGGTATTATAAACACACTGCCTATAGTATGTTTCAACAAACACAATGCACACTGTAATTTTCTCTGCTATTGGCAAATTTCTCTAGATGAATTTGACCTCACAAAGCACAATGCACATTTCAATAAACACAATGCACATAGTAAATTTCTTTGTTATTGGCAAATTTCTCTGGATGAATTTGACTGGTATTATAAAAGCATTCCCAAAATATGTTTCTAAAAACATAATACAAAAAGTAATTTTCACTACTATTGGAAAATTTCTGTGGATGAATTTGATTGGTATTATATACACACTGTCCAAAAAGTACATTTCACAAAACAAAATACACAAAGTAATCCTCAAATGTATTATTCAATCAATAAAATGTATTATCTTCAACATTTTAACAAAGGTTCCTTGCATGCCCTCTTATTATGGCGACCAATACTCTCACATCAACTACACTTCATCACCCATTTAAATTCTCCAGTAGAAGCAATTATGTTCTTCTTTGGCCTCTTAGCTAGTCTCTTACTTAACGGAGGTAAAATCATAACATCATCAATGCTACACACAGGGTTTTCAACAGTTGGAACTGGGCCAATCAAAAATGAATATGCTTAACGATACAAATCAACATGAAAAAATAGTTCAACAAATGAATTCAAATTCTTTCTATTCCTAAAAATTGTAGCAACAACATGTTGATATGAACACCTATTTATTTCTCATTTTTGACATGAACAAGTTCTGAACCCAAGATCAACCATAACTGAAGGAAAACAATGCACTTCAAACACACTATCAGACGATAAACTCACATTCCATGTCCTCTTATCCATGAAAGCCTTTTCCAACACACTATTCATATGAGGACAGAGAATTTTATTCCATTTACTAGAGAGCAGCCTCCTATCAGACCTCATATTCATGATTTACAACCATATCATGTCCACCAAATTTGTCATTGGCAAGTGTCGAGCTTCTCATATCCATGAATTGAATGACTCAGCAACATTTGAATACATTTCACCATAACGTTTCCCTTCAAAATATGCATCACTCCAATTTTCATATAGTAAACTTCTCAAGAAAACACTCGTAATGTCTCCTCCCTCACTTTTTAATTCATTTAACTTGAAATGGAATGATGCCTTTGTTGGCGCATATGCGCATTCTGAAAACTTGGACACAATCGTCTCCTTAACCAAATTTGTGTTTTCACATGATAACCTATCCCTCAAATTTCTCTTTAGATGTTGAAGACAAAATCTATGATAGCAATTAGGGAAAAACCTAGCAATTCTTTCCACAATACCACAATGTCGATCTGATATGAAACTTGTTAATTATATTGTTTAATTTTGATGATGTCTAAAATATTAATTGATATTTTTTTATATACATATTTTATATTATTTAACACAAAATTTTATCTATTTCAATTATATGTTGTATGATATATTTGTTATTAATCTTATTTCAATTGAAATATTTTTTAAATATTACTATTCACGTTTTGAAAAACTTGGCTGATCACTGTTCATCTTTTGACAAATTTGATGGATTGTCTTATTTTGACAAATTGGTATATCTATATAGAGTGATGGGTTATTTTTTAAAAGTGTATTTAAAATCTCCACAAAAACTATAAAATTGTAATAGGGTATAAATTTTCATATTTGATATAATTGCCATACAGAAAAATATCCATGTGTACAATTAGATTTTTGATTAAGTTTATATTTTATCATGTTACATGTATGCATGATAGCAAACACATGACAAATTTTTCATAGCAAATACTTTATAATACATATAAAAGTTAGTACTGGTGAAATTTATATCTTATATATATATATATATATATATATATCATTTCAAACCTTGAGCAGCTAGAGCACATCATTTCAAAAAGATGGTGCACATTATTTCAAACCTTCACATCATTTCAAGGCTTATCTTTTTCGTGAGCAGTCTAGAGCAATTATTGAGGAGCGTCTCATCTTCCAATATATATATATATATATATATTTTGTATAAATAGAAATGTTTTGTGTGGGGGAAAAAAAAAGAGAAAGAACTTGAAGAGAAAAAATCTATGTGCTCCGAAATTTTGAGTGTATTGTATTCTGCTCTTTCACTTTCAGATCTAAGTGTAGTCTTTGTTCTTACACTTTCATATCTACTCTTTGTAAGAAAATTATTGTAAAAGAATGGTTAAAGTACCTCTTGTTTTTATTCATTATTTGTGAGAAATTTTTGTAAGGGTGAGGCTCAATAGATAAAAGTAAGACCTGTGTAAATCCCACAAGCTTGGTGAAGCTTTGGTGGTCTATTAATTCATTTTGATAGTGAAGAAATTTTTAAGGAGGTTCCTTGAGGAGTGGACGTAGGCCGGGCGTGCTAAACTATTATAAATCTCAGTGTTTGATTTTCTCTCCCTATCTCTCTTACTTTTATATTGATAATTATTTTTTTTATTTTGAATATATTGTGTTTATTATTTTTTAATATTGTAATTTTTTTTTATAATCCAATTCTCCCCCCCTCTTGGGTTGCCTACCTGGGATGACAATTGATATCAGAGCAAGGACTCTAGTTTGTGTGACTTAACCATCTTAGAGTAGATTATGGCAACCCCTAGTTATTTCTTACCTGAGGGACAAACATTCAATAGGCCACCACTGTTTAACAGCATAAATTTTAGTTATTGAAAAACTAGAATGACCATACATGTTCAATCTAATGATTATGAATGCTGAAAAATTATTTGCAATGGTCCAAAAATTCCTACCAAAACTGTAGATGGCCTTAAAGGACCAAAACCTGAAGATAAGTGGAATGAATCAGATATTAGAATGGCCCAAATTAATGTCAAAGCCACAAACATGTTGTACTGCGCCTTAGATGCCAATGAGTTCAACAGAATTTCCACATGTAAAACCGCAAAATAAATTTGGGATAAGCTTATAGTAACTCATGAGGGAACTGAACAAGTTAAAGAATCTAGAGTCAGTTTGCTAGTCCATAATTATGAACTCTTTACAATGATGCCTGATGAAACTATTCCTCAAATGTTTACTCGCTTTACTGATATTATAAATGGTTTAATTTCTCTTGGCAAAATATATACTAATGCTGAAATTGTAAGAAAAATGCTTAGGTCATTGCCAAAAAGTTGGGAGACAAAAGTCATTGCCATTACTGAAGTCAAGAATTTATCAAAGCTAAGTCTAGATAAGTTAATGAGATCTCTCTTAACTTATGAGCTCATAATGCAAAAAGGAAAGGAAGAGGAGGACAGTAACAAGAAGAATGGAATAGCCTTCAAATCCACCTCGAAACATCAAGAGGATAAGGAAGATGATTTGGATAATGATGAGGACATGACATTCATCACTAGGAAGTTCAAAAGATTTATGGAAAAGAAACAAGGTGTGTGAAAAATTTTCAGAAAATACTTTAACAACAGGGATTTTCAAAGGGGAGAAAATCACAAAAAAATCTTAAGTTACCTGCTACGAATGCAATAAACCTGGACACTACAAATCAGAATGTCTGAAACTTAAGAAACAATTCAAGAAGGACAAGAAGAAAGCCATGATTGCAGCATGGGGAGAAGATAGCAATGAAAGCAACTCAAAAACCGAAGTTTACAAAAATGAGGTTGCTAACTTATGCTTAATGGCACTTGGAAACGAAGATGAGGTGAATGACGAATCTTTTACGTTTGATGAATTACAATCGGCTTTTGATGAATTACATGCTGAATTTAAGAAACTTAATTTGAAAAGTAACTGTCAAAAGAAAGTGGTTTCAAGTTTATCAAAAGAAAATAAATCCTTTACTTCCAAGATAAATACCTTAGAAAATGAAGCCATGAAAATGAAAAAGAAAAATGAGATTTTAACTCGAAAATAGTCTTCAATTTTTGAGAAAAGATTAGTTGTATTGCAAGAAGAAAATGAGTCTTTAAAAAAGGAGCAAATTGTTTTGAAAGAAAATATTGAAGACTTGAAAAATACTCTTTTAAAATTCACTCAAGGTAGAGAGACTTTAGATAAAATTCTTAAAAATCAAAATCGTATTTTTGGTAGAGCCAGAATTGGATATAAACCTTTTTCAAAGGTAAAAACTGTCAAAAATGATTTTGTGCATGCATCTTCTAGTCACTCTCATCTCACATGTCATTTTTGTGGTACAAAAGGTCATATTTCACCTCCATGTCCTATTAAAAGAAATTCTTTTGCTAAAATAAAAAAGATACGGGTCCCTAAGAATATCTCAAGAGTGTCTAATTCTAACTTTTACGGACCCAAGAAAATATGAGTACCAATAGAAAAATCAAATTTTTGTAGGTATGTTTTAGGATAAAATCCAGTAACGATAGATGATATTTCGACAGTGCATGTTCAAGGCACATGACTAGAAATAAAGCTGTATTCGTCACACTCCAATCAAATGATGATGAATATGTGACTTTTGGCAACAATAGCAAGGATAAAATCATTGGTGTAGGAAGTATTAGTAAAAATCCTTCTCCTATTATTGAAAATGTTTTATTTGTTGAGGGTTTAAAACATAACTTACTTAGCATTAGTCAATTATGTGATAAAGGTTATAGAGTTATTTTGAAGAAAACTCATTGCACTATTGAGAACACCCTAGAAAACAAAACCTTATTTGTAGGTTATAGACATGAGAATGTATATGTGTTTGATTTATATGATTTGTCTTCTCATTTCAACCATAAATATTTATCTGCCATAAATGATAATGGTTGGTTTTGGCATAAAAGATTAGGACATACTTATTTTGATTTAATTTTCAAACTTTCAAAAAATGAGTTAGTTATCGGTTTACCAAAAATTGTTTTTGAAAAAGACAAACTTTATGATGCATGTCAATTTAGAAAACAAACTAGAATTTCTTTTAAATCCAAAAATATCGTTTCAACTACTAAACCGCTTCAACTCTTGCATATTGATTTATTTGGACCATCTAAAACATTAAGTTTAGGAGGAAAATCGTATGCTCTTGTTTGTGTTGATGATTATACTAGATATACATGGGTATTATTTTTAACTCACAAAAATGAAGCTTTTTATAATTTCTCAAGACTTTGTAAAAGAATTCAAAATGAAAAAAAATCTTAATATTTGTAGTATTAGAAGTGATCATGGTAGAGAATTTGAAAATGATGATTTTATTATGTTTTGTGATGACTTAGGAATAGATCATAATTTCTCAGCTCCTAGAACTCCTCAACAAAACGGTGTAGTTGAAAGAAAAAATAGAACTTTTTAAGAAATGGCTCGTACTATGCTTTGTGAGAATAATTTACCTAGATATTTTTGGACTCAAATCGTTTTCACTACATGTTATATCGTAAACCGTGCCATGATTAGACTTATTCTTAAGAAAATCCTTTATGAACTTTGAAAAGGTGGAAAATCTAACATTAGCCACTTGCGTACTTTTTGTTGTAAATGCTTTGTATTAAATAACAATAAAGATAACTTAGGAAAATTTGATGCTAAATCGGATGAAGCTGTATTTTTTGGATATTCGAATTCTAGTAAAGCTTATAGAGTATTCAATAAAAGAACTTTACTTGTTGAAGAATCTATACACGTTGCCTTTGATGAATCTAACAATGTTGTTTCCAAGAATCTTGTAAGTGATAATACTGCAGAAACACATCCAAGAATGGAGAGCATTTCTATAACACATGAAAAAAATCCATCTCCTAAAAAAAAAGAAGGAACTACAATGAAAAATCTCCGAGAAGAATATGCTCATTCAGAAAACGACTCAAATTTACCAAAGGAATAGAAGTATGCTCATAGCCATCCTAAAGACCTCATTATAGGTGATGTAGTGGAAGGTATAAAAACTCGTTCCTTTATTAGAAATGTTTGTGGCAACTTAGCATTTGTTTCACAAATTGAACCAAAATAATTTTTAGATGTTGAAAAAGATGAAAATTTGATTTTAGCAATGCAAGAAGAATTAAATCAACTTGAAAGAAATAAAGTTTGGTTTTTGACCCCTCGGCCTAAGGATCATCCAGTTGCTGGAACAAAATGGGTTTTTCGAAATAAAATGGATGAATACGGAGTTGTTACTAAAAATAAAGCTAGATTGATAGCCCAAGGTTATAATCAAGAAGAAGGCATTGATTTTGATGAAACTTTTGCACTAGTTGTTAGACTTGAAGCTATTAAAATGTTACTTGTTTTTGCATGTTTTAAAGATTTTAAATTGCATCAAATGCATGTTAAAAGTGCTTTCTTAAATGGATACATTTCGGTGGAAGTTTATGTTGAACAACCTCCCGATTTTAAAAGTCATAAATACCCGGATCATGTTTTCAAACTCTCAAAAGCTTTATATGGTTTGAAACAAGCTCCTAGAGCATAGTATGAAAGTTTGAGTAATTTTTTACTTGACAAAGGTTTTTCTAGAGGAAAAATTGATACAACACTTTTTATAAAAACCAAAAATGAGGATATGCTAATTGTTCAAATTTATGTTGATAATATCATTTTTGATGCTACTAATGAAAGTTTGTGCAAAGAGTTTGCTAGAGATATGTAGGTTGAATTTGAAATGACTATGATGGAGGAGGTAAATTACTTCCTTGGTCTACAAATTAAACAAACTAATGATGGAATTTATTTAAATCAAGCGAAATATATCAAGGATCTGTTAGGAATTGACCCTTTCTAACTAAGATCGGTGAGACACGAAATAACAAACAAGAATGAAATTAACCAATCAAATAAATCACACACACAAGAACACAAAGATTTTCATGGTTTACCCCAGAATAGGGTTACGTCCACAGTTACTGCGGTTTTCATTATGATCAGAAAAATACAACTCTTTTTTTTTTTTAGTCTAAAAGAGGCACCCCCTCATCTATTTATAAATATAAAATTAGGGTTATACGGAAGCACATAGGAATTATGAAAATACCCAAAACAATACTTATCAAGGTCCACCGACCCAACAATCTCCCACTTGGAACCTGCTAACACAAGCTCTCCATCATCTTCATCACATAGAGGAACGCCGCAATAACTCGATCTTCCTTTATCAATCTTGAAGGCCAACTGAAGTTGCACACAACTTCAGTTTGTCAATGGTGACTGTCTTGGTCAACATATCTGCTGGATTCTTATTGCCTTGGATCTTCTCAAGAGACAAGTCTCCATCATCTATAAGTGAACAAATGAAATGGTATCGTAGTTGAATATGTTTCGTCCTAGAATGAAAAGTCGGATTCTTTGCAAGATGAATAGCACTTTGATTGTCACTATGCAAAATACTCATCTCTTGTGTCTTACCCAACTCTGCTAGGAAATTCTGTAACCAAGTCATCTCCTTCCTAGCTTTAGTAGTAGCAACATACTCAGCCTATGTTATAGAAAGGGCCACAATCTTCTGTAACTGTGAAATCCAACTCACTGTTGTACCACCCAATGTGTAAACATAACCACTAGTACTTTTTCTGTTATCCATGTCACTAGCCAAGTCTACATCAACATAACCATGTAACCTAATGCCGATTCGTCTGAAACAAAGTGCCATAGCTGTAGTACCACTCAAGTATCTAAGGATCTACTTCACTATCTCCTAATGCTGCTTGCCTAGATTACTCATGTACCTACTAACCACTCCCACTGCATGTGTAATGTCTGGTCTAGTACAAACCATAACATACATTATGTTACCGATAGCTGAAGCATATGGAACACGTTCCATGTAAGCCTGCTCTTTTTCGGTCTTCGGAGACTGCTCTTTGGTAAGTCCGAAGTGACTAGCCAATGAAATGCTCATTGGTTTTGCACCATCCATGCTAAACCTCTTAAGAACTTTTTTGACATACTCAGCCTGTGACAACTTCAAAGTACCATTTGCCTTATTTTTGTGAATCCTCATACCAAGGATTTTGTTTGCAACTCCAAGATCCTTCATCTCAAATTGGTTGGACAAAAGTTTCTTCAATCTTTTTATCTTTTCAATGTTAGATCCTGCGATAAGCATATCATCAACATATAAGAGCAAAATAATATAACTTTTGTCAAACCTCTTGAAATAACAACAATGATCTGCTTGACATTTTGTAAAACCGCTGCTATACATAAACCTATCAAACTTCTTATACCACTACCTTGGGGTCTATTTCAAACCATACAAGCTTTTTCGAAGTTTACATATAAACTCCTCTTTGCCATGTGCCAAGAAACCTTGTGGTTGCTTTATATAAATTTCCTCCTCCAAATTACTATGGAGAAAAGCCATCTTCACATCCATCTGCTCAAAATCTGATAGTGGTCAACTTCACAATTGGTAGGGGTGAGCATGGTCTGGATTGGACCGGATTGGGGTAAAACCACGACCAATCCGTTATTTACGGTTTCTGAAAAATTGGAACCAATCCAATCCGTTTAAATCATGGAACCAATCCGAACCAATCCATTTAAATACGGATTGGATCGGTTTAGGACCACGGATTCACATAATTAAATAACAATATATATATATATATATATAACACTTTAATTTCATAAAAATATAAACATAGCGCTATATTAATTCCACAATAGTAACATGTCTTTCTATAATAGCGACATACTGTTCTAGAATTTAAACAACCATAAGAAAATTGGTTTCACCATAAGTGTTTAGACCATTACAAATTAAAATTAAAAACTAACAAACAAAAGTAATAAAAGAAGATATTATGTAGGTTTAGGTTTGAGTTTATGTTTTATATGGAATAAGAGAAGATACTATGGGGGTGGATGTATAATAAAAATATAGACTATTTGTATACGGTTCGGATCGGTTCCAATCCGGAACCGTGGGGTTTAATCCGGAACCAATCCGTGGACTACGGATTTTTAATTCTTTAATCCAGAACCGAACCACGGATTCAAAAAATCAATCCAAACCTATCGGATTGGACTGGACTGGATCGGATTACGGATTTCACGGATTCCTTGCTCAGCCCTAACAACTGGAGAGAAAATTTCAGTGTAGTCAACCCCTTCCTTTTGCTGAAATCCCTTTGCAACCAATCTGGCCTTATAGCGTTTACTTCCATCATGTTCCTTGTTTGACCCTGTAAATCCATTTGTTGTGCAAAGATTTCTTACCCACTGGTAATTCAGTTAACTCCCATGTCTGGTTAGCCATGAGTGAATCTATTTCATCCGGCATAGCTGACTCCCACTTGATTGAATCATCAACCTGAAAAGCCGAATCATTACTTTCGGGTTCACCCTTATCAGACAACAACAAATAATGTAAAAATTGAGACCAACGCTGTGTAGGTTTAGACTCTCTTTCTGACCGTCTCAACTTAGGAGTAAGAGTATGTGGTTCAGTTTGTGGAATAAGATTTTCAGGATTATTCTGAATCCTACTATTCAAATCATTCTCACTAATCTCCTCGAACTCAACATGCTCATGACAAGTAACAGATTCAGATTCAGATGCTGACTTATCCCTATTCTTATACATTACTTTCTCATTAAATATGACATCTCTACTTCTGATTATTTTCCAATTTTATCATCCCAAAACCGATAACCAAATTGATCAATGCCATATCCAATAAAAGTACATTTAACAGATTTCAAACACAACCAAATACCTTCAAAAAAGAAAGATTTACCTCTTTACCACTTCAAGCTTCTTCTGGTAACTCTCCATCCAACGGAACAGATGGACCATGGTTAATTAGATATGCTGTAGTGTTAACTACATCTAACCAAAACATCTTTGGTAATCCGGCATGTATCCTCATACTTCTAGCACGTTCATTCAAAGTTCTATTCATGCGTTCTGCAACGCCATTCTGTTGAAGTGTCTTTCGGACAGTCTTCTCCATTCTATTTCCATTTCTACACAATATTTTTTGAACTCATTTTCTTATATTCCCCCCCATTATCTGATCTCAGGCACTAAATTTTTAGACCTATTTCAGTCTCCACCAGGGCTTTCCACTTCTTAAAAGTAATATAAACTTCAGATTTATGTTTTAGAAAATAAATCCATACCATTCTCGTTGAGTCGTCGATAAAGGTAACATAGTATGATGATCCTCCATGAGATGAAACTGGTATAGGTCCCCACACATCTGTATGAACCAACTCCAACTTTTCTGACTTCGGTTTCCTGCCATCCTTTGAAAAACTAACCCTCTTTTGTTTGCCAAAGATGCAATCCTCACAAAAGTCAATGTTCGCCAATTTCAAATCTGACAATTTCCCCTTAGATGTAAGTACCTTCATCCCTTTTTGACTCATATGCCCAAGCCTTTGGTGTCACAGATTTGATTCTTCTGTCTCACCAGCAACTGCTACTGTATCCCTATTATTCGTAGTCATGTAAAAGATGCCTTCTTTTTTACCACGAGCAATAACCATGGCTCCTTTTGTGATTTTCCACAAACCACCCATGAAGGTTACAACATGACCTTCATCATCAAGTTCAACAGAAATCAAGTTTCTTTTCAAACCAGGTACATGTCTGACATTTTGTATCTTCTAAATAGATCCGTTTGGCAACTTGATTGTTATATCCCCTTTACCCACATTCTTCAAAGGTTCATCATCAACCAAATAAACCTTCCCAAAATCACTACCAATGTAATTGTCCATGATTTCCTTTTGTGAAGTAGAATGGAATGATGCTCCAGAATCTAAAATCCAAGATTCAAGAGGGTTGCCAATACTCAAGATCAAAACATCATAAATCTCCTTCGTTGCAGCATTAGCAGACTTCTGATTTTGATCACCTTTGTTCTTATTCAATGTTGGACAAGCTCCTTTTAGATGTCTCTTCTTTCCATAGTTCTATTAACTCTGTTCCTCTCTAGTTCTTGACTTGCTTCTGTGTTTGGATTTTGATTTGTTGTGGTTCGGGTTTTTTTCCTATTGATCTTCCTCTGGATTCTATATTTAGGGCAGAACTTGATGCTTCCCCTAATTCCTTCCTGCGAATTTCTTCACTCAAAATTAAATCTCGAATATCATTGTAATTCAACTTTTCTTTTTTTGAAGAATTACTTACTGCCGTTACAGTATCATTCCAACTTTCTGGCAAACTAGATAGAAGAATCAAAGCTCTAACCTCATTATCAAATTCAATAGATACAAAACTCAATTATGTTACCACAATATTGAATACGTTCAGATGCTCTGCCACTGAAGCACCTTTTGCCATCCTTAGATTAAACAATCTATGCATCAAATAAACTTTATTTAAGGCAGAGGGTTTTTTGTACATGTTTGAGAGTGCCACCATGAGACCCCACTGTAGTCTTCTCCTTCTCTATGTTAAACGCAACGTTACATGACAACATTAGCCGAATAACACCTAGTGCTTGGCAATCAAGAAGAGTCCACTTATCATCCTCTATCTTTTCTCGTTTCGTCCTTGAAATGGGCTCATACAGTTTTTTCTGATACAGATAGTCTTCAATTTGCATCTTTCAAAAGCCAAAATTTGTGCCATTGAATTTATCAATTCTAACCTTTTCGTCTGTAGCCATCGCTCCCACATGAACTAATGCTCTGATACCAGTTGTTAGGAATTAACCTTTTCTAACCAAGATCGGTAAGAGACAAAATAACAAACAAGAAAGAAATTAACGAATCAAATAAATCACACACACAAGAACACAAGGATTTACGTGGTTTATCCTAAAATAGGGTTACGTCCACGGTTGCTGCGGTTTTCACTATGATCAGAAAAATACAACTCTCTTTTCTTTTTCTTTTTTTTTAACCTAAAAGAGGTGCTCCCTCATCTATTTATAAGTATAGAATTAGGGTTACATGGAAGCACATGAGAATTGCAAAAGTACCCAAAATAGCAATTATCAGGGTCCACCGACCCAACAGGATCTACTTAAAATGTTTGAAATAAAATCATCAAAGCCTGCAGTAATTCCAATGAGCACATCAATAAAAATCGACAAAGATAAGTAAGGTAAACCTGTAGATAAAAAGACCAATCGATGTATGATTGGTTCCTTACTCTATCTTACTATAAGTAGACTCGATATAATGTTTAGTGTTTGTATGTGTGCACTTCAACCCGCACCGAAAGAGTCACACATCACCGCAGTCAAACGTATTTTCAGATATTTTGTTGGCACTCCAAATTTGGGACTATGGTATCCTAAGGGAACCACTTTTGAACTTTTTGGTTACTCGGATGCCGACTTTGCGAGATGTAGACTTGATCAAAAAAGTACAAGTGATACTTGTCACTTTCTTGGACACACACTCACTTCTTGGTTTTGCAAAAAACAAAACTCAGTGGCTCTATCAGCTGTTGAGGTAGAATACATTACCGTCGCTGGGTGTTGTGCATAATTGCTTTGGATGAAACAACAACTTCAAGATTTTAGACTTCATTATGATCATATTCCTATAAAATGTGACAACATAAGTGCCATTAACCTTTCAAAAAATCTTATTCAGCACTCACGCACTAAACACATTGAAATAAGACATCATTTTGTAAGAGATCATGTATTCAAATGTGACATTGAACTCGAATTTGTGCCTACAAATCGTCAATTAACTGACATATTTATCAAGAATCTTAATAAAGAAAAATTTTGTTATATTAGAATTGAACTTGGTATGATGAATACTTCTATATGATGTTTAATCTTTTAAATATAAATAAATAATTTAAATTAAAATTAAAATTAAAATTTAAAAAAATATATATATTTTTTATAATCAGGATTGTTATTAAGATAACTATTAGAAACCATAGATAAATGATTAAGTTTGAGAAGTATTTGATGTTCACTAAGACCATCAATAATCCATTCATATAATTTTTTAACCGAAACAGAAAATTGATTACGAATATTAGTCTCTTCAAACTGGAGATCAGGAGGTATAGGTTTATTGTACCAAATTTTTGTGAGGGTGGTAGGGTTAACTTTAGAATGTGTAATTTTATTAAGATGAAAAGGTTGAAATTGTTGTGCTAGATGATTAATCTCATTATCACTAGATGTGTCAGACTGGGTAGGAAATTCCAATGGAGGCTGTTGTGCTAAGACAGTAATTCCTTTAGTGTTAGACGTAGATGTTTCTTTACTGGTAGATAATTGACTAAATATTTTCTCAATAGCGTCAACAGTGGTATGATTTTGAGTGTTTACACTTAATCGTTTTCTATTACTAGGAAGATTGATAAGAGGTTTATCCAAAGATTTACTGACAGAAGCATGACTAGTAGAATATTCTTCAAAAGAAGTTTCAATTTTATCAGGTTGTTTACCGATAGTTTTTAAACATTGATTTGTATAGTTATTTTGCTCAATAACTTTTTTGACCTTGGATGATTCATCACCAGGAAGTTTGAATGGAGAAGTCAGAACAACAGTTCCTTTATGTTCGATAAGAATTTTCTCTAATGGAGGATGACTAGCTGAAACAACAGTATTGGAGGAGGTCTTCCACTTAGTTTTTGTGATTACATTTATTTTTTGGTAATAATTTTCTAAATAATCAAAGAAATTAAGTTCAGTATTGATTTCCACCATAAACTTATACCATTTTTTGGTAATTTTGGATTGTTGTTTTAGATCATATTGTTTATAATAATCATGGCGTTTGGATTGATTTGCTCTAGATTTGTATTCAGCATGAAGTTTGTTTAAATCTGGAATAAAAGGTCTACTAAGGGTTAATAATTGTGGATTAATAGGAGGAGCAACTTCGAAATCAGTTTGAGTAGGTGAATCCTGGGAAACAGTATCTTCTTCTTGAAGATGAGTATGGGTAGAGTAGACTGGTTTACTAATTTGGGAAGTGGAGGAATTATATATTCCTTTCATTTTACTATGGATATGTTGACATTGGGAGGTCGATTCATTAAGTTGAAGTTTCCTATCTTTTCTGGTGAATAAAGGGGTATTGAAAATTTCATCTTCATCAGTTTCTGTGGGTAAACTAGATGTACTATGTCTAGTAGATTGGCTGCAAGTTCTATTAAACCTAATATGAACGGAACCATCATTAAATTGTTGAATATGTTGGATATCTTGACTATCAGAAGATTATTGATTTTGGGAATAATTTTCATTGACAATAACCCAATCATTAGGAAGATTGATTCCAATGAATCATTTTTGGAACAGTAATATTAGTTGCAGTAGTACTGCCTTGGATTAATAAAGTTTTATTTTTTGGACTTTTGGTTAAGGCTTGAACATTTAAATTGGTTTTCATACATTTGTAATAAATTCGATAAATTAAGGTAATATTATGAACACTTTCTAACATATTAGTAAATTCACCAAACGGTTGAATATTCAATGTTAAAGCTTTTAATATATGAGGATCATGTAGACTTAAAGTAAAGTCAGGGAAACAATTAAAATGAATAGGACCCTTATGGAGTCCTGATTCCATCATATCCATTGCACTGGCATTGCAATCAATAAATCGGGCATCTCGTAAACATAATAAAACAGAAGTATTTTTACCTTGTTGAGTTAACGGATTTATTCCAACTTGTATTAATCCTAGATGAATAAAATTATGACCAACTTTGAGATTTTTCTGATTGCATCTTTAGTTAATAACTGACAGGTTTCTCTTGGTTTACTTAAAGCATAAACTTGTTCAACAGTTTTAACTTGTAAATCAACATTAAACGTAGACTGTAAAAAATTGGTTTTATAAATTTCCTTAGTTTTAACTTTAGGGATATTCCATCCTAAATCAATTTTAACATCGTGATATTCATGTTCTTCTTCATTTAATACTAGTTTTGTACTAGGTATAGGAGTGTAGACGTCCTCGAACGGCCCGAGAGAAATCTCGTTTTGTTCATTTGGGCTTACTACAGTTCGGACTCAATGTCACGGTCCTGTATCTAATCTCGCAGAGTGCAATGCAAGATCGATGAATCATCAAAGAGTCCAAATCCAGCAAATCATTTTAAAAAACTGATTTTTAGAAAGAAGTGCCAAACATGGACTGCTTTGCCAGATACAGAGTCGCCACCTAAATATTTTATTTTGGGGGAATTTAGGAAACCTTGACTCGTGCCTAAGGCCACGTGTCCGTCATCACCAAAGTTGCCTCGGCTCGGGAACTTGGGTACGATTAGGGAAGGTCACTTCGTGAGCACCCCCGCTCACCCGATCAAAGATCGGCCTCTACTAACCATGATATCGAGTTTTGAAAACATTATGTGCTCTTATTTTGGTTATTAGCCTAGAATTACTATGTGATGCACACAACATACAAGTATAGACTGGATTATTTGAGGTGGAACAAAACATTTCATGTTTGTTTATTTGAAAGATGGTTTGATGGTGCTACTCGCAAGTAGGCTAAGACGTGGATTTGCCACCCTCAAGTGGGCTCAAGAAAACATGATTTTGCTACTCTCAAGTGGGCTTAAAACTCTTAATTGGTGAATTGTTCCAATTCAAATAACCCAACCTTCACCTACAAGCATTCAGGCAGTTATATCACATAAGCAAATAGCCTTATGGTAAGCATGCTATCATGGCAGTTACTCACACGCATGCAAAGATGCTAAAGCATAAATACTTATCGAGTACTCCAAGCCAAAGAAAGAAGGTAATTAGAAATCATGCATGAATCCTAACTATGCTGAAATGCCTAATGCAACACATGCAAAATTACAACTAAGATAGGCTCGGCTATTCTAAAATGGCATATGAAATGCAACAACTGATACACGTATTCAACTTGGAATCGAAATACAATGCAGTTAGTATGATGCGCCGAGCCCGGTGCATGCGAGACAAATAAATGGATGCAAACATGCGAGCATAAGTATGCTAATTGAAACGTGCCCTAAACTAACCATCATAAGCTGGTAAATAAAAGGCAGAAAGACGTGGGGTTGGAAGACATGCATCACACACACATGCACACTTATTACAACATTGCCCTCCTCGGAGGATCCGAATGAATAGTACAGAATAAACTAGCTAATCTAAGCTAATTAAACTAATTATTACACAACATTAATTAATTAACGAATTAACTAAGTAAGTAAGGAAACTAGCATTCAAATTAAACAAAATGGACTGCCTCAGCTCTGTTTCGAATGATAGGGATGCATGCATGCTCAAGTCGCCTTGTCGGGAAATCCATCGCAATGCCCCAATTTGCCTATGTTTGTAACTGGTCCCAGAACACTGTACAAAGCTCCAAAAGGCTACTGACTAGTTTTTGCTGCTGGTTTCCGGTTTGCTGCAACAGAGAGCGAGAAAGGGGCATGGCAAAGTATTTTCAACATATGTGTGCATGACCACTCTTCCCATCATTGCACAAGCTCCAGGGAGTGTAGTCCTCGATCCTCGTGCCACCAATCATGCATTGCACGACTCGATATGAAATGAATGCACATATGAACACAATAAGGCCTAAACTCCATCATAGGTAGTCAAGAGTGTCGACGACTGGGAATTGAAGCACGTTTCATCACTTTGAGTACGAAACGTCCCTCGTTTCCCGTGTTTGGACTAACTCCTATTCCAAACACGACGCAACACACAATGCACGCACCAATGCAACTCTAGCATGCAACCTAAATGCAATGCGACTAAATGATGCAAACATGCAAGGGATGACATGCAAGGGTGCGACTAGCATACGCAATGCTATGAACTAAGAATGGCATACTCAATGCACATGACACTATATGGCATACGCGATGCACATATGAAGACTATCAATGAGATGATCAAGGCATACACAATGCAATGGTCAATCATGCAACAACATGGACTATATGGCATATGCAATGCAAGATGGACTTAAACTAAAATGAATGGGCCTCAGCCACACTCAAATCAGTGGCCATACATGATGAAAATAAAGCAACAACACACATGCAAACATGCACAAATGCAAGGGACCAAACCTAAGGCATAAAGTGCAACTCCACTAAAGCATGGTAAGCATGAAATATGGCATACAACTACATATTTTCCAGCACTGAAATGACATGCAAGATGGTCCCGAATCATGCAAACACCTCACACAATGCATGCTAGATGGCCCAAATACCGAAACTAGTGAAGTGGATTACACTATAGGCATGCAAAGCAATACTCAAATGACCAAACCAACCCCAAACAGTCCCTATGTAGGCCAAAATAGTAGCAAATATGGACTAAAATGATGGCTCAAAAGGCACGGAAATGGTCCATAAATGAAGTATTCATGCATAACTCTCAAACACATTTAAAGAGTGGAAAACATGGGAATATGACATACATATAAGCTCTGAAATATGATTCACAATGATGCCAAAATATGGAAACACCTCAAAATACGCATGCAATAGGCTTCAAAACTCAAAGCTAGGCAAGGGTATTGAACTACAACCATGCATAGCAAACATCATTCGACCATGAGGCCCAAAAATAGATCTAAGGTAGTCCAAAATAGGCACAAAATCAGTTTAAGGCATGGCCAAAAAGTGCTAGAATCAGAGACCAAAATAGCATGCAACGTAAGTTAGTAAAGAGGATTTGCACTACAAGCATGTGAGGCAATCAAGAGGCCACTAAACCAAGAAAATTCAGAGGTATGACATGCCAAATAAAGTCCAAAAATCCACTGAAACATGGTTAATGCATGCAAGAATGAGATGCTCCTTTGATTTGCTATGAAGAGGGTTATTCTACACATGCAAGATGGACATCTAATATGGAAAAACAAGCTCTGGGCAGAGCCTATGCAGGTCCTAAAACTCATCAAGAATGGCCTGAAACATGGCTTGGAAGCATGCAAATAAGGGCTCATTTGTAAGGCCAAAAATGCTAGAAAACAAAACAAGGAGAGAGAGGGTCACCCCTCTTTGATTTTGGCACTCAAAACAGCATGCTAGCCACTAAAAATCCACTGGATTTCAGTGGCTAAAAGGCCAGACAAAGGCCAACACAAATGCTCTAAGGCAGGGCTCAAAACAAGGTAAAATGAAGCATGCAAGGGGGTAGATGACCCCCAACAACAAAGTGACCTTAAACAAACATGAAAAGTACCTCAAAACAAGAATTTTTTCAGTTTACAACAAAGCTCAAATATGCTTGCAAGTATGGATAAATGATGGAGCAAAATAAAGCTTAAAAGAAGGAATAGTGTGTTACCCTTGTAGCTTCAGCAAAACCAGCAGCTTCTTGGACCAAAAACCCGCTCTTTGAGACCTCTCAAGACCCTCCAAGAACCTTAGATCAATGGTGGAGGTGTGTGGCTATGAGGTGTGGTGTTAAAGGCTAAGAACAAACACCCTTTCTAAGCCTAAACTGTAGAGATATAGAGAGATATATGTGCTTTTCCTTAGAATTTTTTTTTTCAACCTCTCTAAAGGAGAGGGAGGCCCTCTCTTATAGAGAAACAAGAGGGTTCAAGCTTCTTGGAGAAGCTGGAGCAAAAGGTTCAAGCTTCTCGGAGAAGCTAGAGCAAAGGTTCAAGAGGTTCAAACTTCCTCAAGAAGCTAAAACAAGGGTTTAAAAGGTTCAAGCTTCCTCAAGAAGCTAAAACAAAGGCTCAAAATGTTCAAGCTTCCTCAAGAAGCAAAAATGAAGGTTCAAAAGGTTCAAGCTTCCTCAAGAAGCTAAAACTAGGGTTCAAAATGTTCAAGCTTCCTCAAGAAGCTAAAACGAAGGTTCAAAATGTTCAAGCTCTCCAAAAACCATGCCAAACGAAGAAAGTTAAGCGGTCCCGAACCGAGGTGCACGGCCGACGGTTCTGAAAATCGAAAACTGGTCTCCAAATGGGAACAGTGGTCTATGACCACGAAAAGTAGCCTACGGTCACTGAGAGATGGTCTACGAGACCCCTTCCTCCCTTCGGGAAGAAAAAAAAAAACCTGGTTCGCAAACTGAGGCAAAGCACAAAAGAGTCCCGAGGTCTGGAGGCAAGGCTCTCAGCCGAAACTCCGAAACCTCAGAACGAGCACAACATGCACCATCACTGAGCGCTCAATCGATGACGTCTGAGTCTTAAGGTCAGTCAAAAATGGGGTGTCTACAGTTGCCCCTCTTTGACAGAACTCGAAAGTCATACGTGACGGGAGTGAATGTCAAAACCCAGAGACGACCCATTTTTGACAAGGCCGAAGACTTAGACAAACAGGCAGGATAAGCAAGAGATGTGCCCACAGGCAAGGGCAAAATGCAAAACGATATGTACAAAGCCGAACATAACTCATGATTATGCAAAGACAGCTGTAATGAAGCAAATATACACAATAAATGCAACAATTTTAAATGAATACAAATCAAACTATATTTCATGCAGAAAGGATGTGAGAGAATTATACAATTCTCGTCACGTCTCACACGGAGAATACAAGACCGTCTGGTTCGTCTGGTCGCACTAGCTTCAAATGAACCATACATACAATATCATGCCTGTAAAAGAAAGAAACTCAGCAGGTGCAATATTGTCAGGAATATGCATAGCAATGTAAGTGAAAAGTGCGTAACGACGCAAGTCGAGGGATGCATGACAATGCAACCTAAGTGTGACGCATAACAATGCGAAGGGGAAGCATAACAACGCAGATAAAGTGTGCATGACAATGCAGGTCGGAGGGGAGAAACATAGGGACATATCCCAGTGTTTCGGGAAAAAGGAGAAACATAGGGACAAATCCCAGTGTTTCGAAAAAGTGGAGAAACATAGGGACATATCCCAGTGTTTCGGAAAAGAGGAGAAACATAGGGACATATCTCAGTGTTTCGGAATAGCTCAAGCATTGGAACGTATTCCAAGTGCTCTTAACCGAAACGGGAGAAACATAGGGACGTATCCCGATGTTTCAAAAAGAAGAAAACACATAGGTACACATCCCGGTGTTTCAAAATGGCTCAAGCATTGGAACGTATTCCAGATGTTCTTAACCGAATAGGGAGAAACATAGGGACGCATCCCGGTGTTTCAAAAAGAAGAAAAAACATAGGGACGTATCCCGGTGTTTCGGAATGGCTCAAGCATTGGAACGCATTCCAAATGCTCTTAACCAAAGGGAGAAACATAGGGACGTATGCCGGTGTTTCGAAAAGAAGGAAAAACATAGGGACGTATCCTGGTGTTTCGGAATGACTCAAGCATTGGAACGTATTCCAGATGCTCTTAACCGAATAGGGAGAAACATAGGGACGTATCCCGGTGTTTCAAAAAGAAGAAAAAACATAGGGACGTATCCCCGTGTTTCGGAATGGCTCAAGCATTGGAACGTATTCCAGATGCTCTTAACCAAAGAGGGAGAAACACAAGGACATATCCCGGTGTTTCGAAAAGGAGCGTGTATAACAATGCAAGCTAAGATGAAATCCAAACACGCTGAAATCGTGTAAGGAAAGGAACACTCTAACCACGCTGAAAACGTGAGAAGAGGACTGAAAACAACCGCCCAAGTGCACTCATAACACAACCTGAGAAAGCCCTGGAGGGCAACGATCCTAAATGCTGCTCAGCATAAAAGGATAAACGATACAAGATAACACAAGATGCAAATAAATGCAATAAGTGCAATGATACGATGTATGTTTCAAGCAATGTAGAGCATGATGTTTAGGGGAATGCAATAAACAAACAAAGCGGCACTTTAGAAAGCACCTCATGGAATGAGTGGCGCTAAACCGCTCTATTCTGACGGGGAATGGTCCTCAAGGAGAGCACTTCTGATTGCCATCCTGGCTCTGAAACAATCAACACAGTATTCTGTTCACTTTGAACTTATAGCTCATATGACACACTGCTCATTCCGAACACACAGCTCATAACACGGTACTCGGTTTATTTTGAACATACAACTCATAACACAGTACTCCGTTTATTCTGAACACACAGCCCGTAACAACACACTGCTCATTCTGAACACACAGCTCATTCTGGACGGATGGGATGCAATGACGGAACTTGTAGAAGTTA
Source organism: Camellia sinensis (assembly GCF_055761805.1). Lineage (NCBI taxonomy): Eukaryota > Viridiplantae > Streptophyta > Magnoliopsida > Ericales > Theaceae > Camellia > Camellia sinensis. The sequence goes on from NC_138962.1 coordinate 54,960,001, forward strand.
AAACACACTCAGATGCCTCCGAATTTTCCCTATTTTCTTTTGCTTTGCAGTCTGGAATCTATATAGCTTCAGATAGGTCCTTGCTCTACTATTCTCATGTGACCTGAGTCGAACCCTGCAGTTTTATGAAAGAACAAATCCTGTTTTGCACAAATGTGGAGAATGGCACGGCACTCTGAGCACAATACGATTTTTTTTTTTTTTTGAAAATGAGATGAGAAAAGGGTTTTCAATCGGGTATTGAGCCTACAACTGATCGCAGCCAAAACGACTCAACAACAGAAAACAAAAGGTAGAATAACCTAAACACAACACAACAAAGGAAAAATAATGTAAAACAACCTAAACACAACTCAACAAAGGAAAAACAAGGTAAAACAACCTAAACACATCTATTGACACTCTGCAGACGTCCCCGAACGTCCCGGGAGGAAATCCCCCCTCCCCGTTTTGTTCATTGGGCTCACTATAGTTCAGGACTCAATGTCATGATCCTGTATCTAATCTCGCAGAGTGCAATGCAAGACCGATGGATCATCAAAACAGTCCAAATTTGGCAAATCGTTTTTGAAAACAGATTTTTTGAAAGAAGTACCAAACATGGACTACTTTGCCCGATACAGAGTCGCCACCTAAATATTTTATTTTGGGAAATTTAGGAAACCCTGACTCGTTGCCTAAGGCCACGTGTCCGTCATCACCAAAGTTGCCTCGGCTCGGGAACTTGGGTACGATTGGGGAAGGTCACTTCGTGAGCACCCCCGCTCGCCCGATCAAAGATCGGCCTCTACTAACCATGATATCGAGTTTTGAAAACATTATGCGTTCTTATTCTGGTTATTAGCCTAGATTTACTATGTGATGCGCACAGCATACAAGTATAGACTGGATCGCCTGAATTGGAATAAAATATCTCATGTTTGTTTATTAAAGCGGTTTGCTACTCGCAAGTAGGCTAAAATGTGGATTTGCCACCCTCAGGTGGGCTTAGAAAACAAGATGATTTGCCACTATCTAGTGGGCTTAAAACTCACAATTGATGAATTGTTCCAATCCAAATAACCCAACCTTCACCCACAGGCATTCAGGCAGTTATATCATATAAGCACATAGCCTCATGGTAAGCATGCTATCATGGCAGTCACTCACACACATGCAAAGATGCTAAAGCGTAAAACTTACCAAGTACTCCAAGCCAAAACAAAAGCTATGTTAGAAATTCATGCATGATCCTAACTATACAGAAATGCCTAATGCAACACATGCAAAATGCAACTACGATAGGCTCGACTATTCTAAACATGGCATATGATGATGCTACAGCTAGCACATATTCAATTTGGAATTCGAAATACAAATGCAGTTAGTATGATGCGCCGAGCCCGGTGCATGCAAGATAGATGAATGAATGCAAATATGCTATCATACTGTATGCTAATTGAAACATGCCCTAATCTAACCATCATAAGCTGGAAAATAAAAGGGAGAAAGACGTGGGGTTGGAAAACATACATCACACGCACGCACACTTATTACAACTGTGCCCTCGCTCGAAGGGTCCGAATAAATAATACAGTCCGAAATGAATAATTAAATATTACGAAACCCTAATTTATTAACAAATTAACTAGGAAAGCGATAAATTAGCATGTAAGCCTATGGACTGCCTCAGCTCTGTTCCGAATGGTGGAATGACGCGTGCTTGAATTGCCTGGCGCGGAAATCCATTGCGATGCCCCGATTCGCCTCTGTTTGCAATTAATCCCGGAATGCTGTGCAAGGCTCTGGAAGGCTGATTTCTGGTTTACTACAACAGAGAGCAACAAAGGGGCATGGCAAAGTATTTCACATATGTATGCATAACTACTCTTCAGGGAGTGTAGTCCTCGATCCTCGTGTCACCAATTACGCATATCAATGCATGGTGGCCGAGGAGTCGAATTGCACGACTCAATATGAAATGAATGCACATGAAAACACAACAAGACCTAAACTCCATCATGGGTAATCCGGAGTGTCGGCGACGGGGAATTGAGACACGTTCCGTCACTCGGAGCACGAAACGTCCCTCGTTTCCCGTGCTTGGGCTAACTCCTATCCCAAACACAATGTAAATGAGATGTCATACACAATGCGACTAACATACAACCTAGCATACGCAATGCTATGAAATGGCATGCACAATGCTCGATGTAACATGGCATACACAACGCTCTAACAGGCAACCTAGCATACACAATGCTATGAATTGAAAAGGCATACACAATGCATAATGGACTTACACCAACATGAGTGGACCTCAGCCACACTCACATCAGTGGCCCTAAGATGAAAATGAGATGACCGAAATGCGTGCACACATGCACGCAAATCGAGGACCGAACCTAAGGCATTGAATGCCACTCTACCAAAACATGGCAAGGATGAAGCATGGCATTCAAACATGTAATTTTCAGCATTGAAACATAATGCTAAATGGTCCCGAAACATGGAAATATGGCACCCGATGCATGGAATAAGCCCCGAAACTCAATACTAGGCACATGCATTGAACCACAAGTATACAAAGCAAGCATTATTTGATCATGAAGTCTAAAGATAGAACCAAGGAAATCCCAAAATATGCACATTTCTAGTTTAGAGAATAGCCAAAAGATGCTAAAATGATAGACTAAAATAGCATGCAATATTGACTAGCAAACACGGTTTATATGGCATGTATATGAAGCAAATGAGAACTCACCAAACCAGCCAAAAACAGTGAATAAAACATGCCAAAATATACCCAAATAATCACTAAAATGCAGCCAATGCATGCAAAAATGAGGGGCTCCTTTGGAAGGCCATTCAAGGGGTTGTTAAGCACATATAAGATAGACACTTAGCATGACCAAACCAACTCTGGAAATGAGTTATGAAATCCCTAAAACTCATAAAATTGGCCCTGAAATCAGTCTAGGAAACATGCCAAGAAAGGCCCCCTCAAAAGGCCTTCAATGGAATTGTTCTACACATGCACTATAGACATAAAATATGATCAAAAGGGCCCTGGACAGACCTAAGGCAGACCTTAAAACCCACAAAATTGAGCCCAAAAAGTGACTTCAATGCATGCAAAATAAAGCCCCTTTGGAAGGTCCAAAAGATTCCCAAACAAGACAAGGAGATAGGGGGTCACCCCCCTTTAATTTTGGCCCTCAAAAATGCATCAAAGCCACTGAAAATCCATTGAATTTCAGTGGCTAAGAGGCCAAACCATGGCCAATGCAAGTGCTCTAATGCATAGCCTTAATCATGAAGAGATGAAGCATGCATAGGGGGGAGATGACCCCAAACAGAAATAGAACCTTAACAAAACTTGAAGAGGAGCTCAAAAAAAGACTTTTTCCAGTTCATAACAAATCTCGAAAATGTTCACAAGTAAGGCTAAAGTATGATGCAAAAATTGCCCTAAAAGAGAGATTGAACAAACAAGGAAGTAGATGACCTCAAACAGTAAAGTTCCCTTAAATAAAGTTGAAGAAGGGCTCAAAATAAGTCACTTTACAGTTTATATAAAATCTCAAAAGTGCTCACAAGTAAGGCTAAAATATGATGCAAAATAGGCCTACAAAGAGGGGTAAAGCATGCAAGGGTGTAGGAGGCCTCAAACAGAAAAGTGTTCTTAAACAAACATGAAGAAAAGCTCAAAATAAGACTATCTTCAGTTTACACCAAGGCTCGAAAATGCTTACAAATGGAGCTAAGGGATAGGGTAAAATAATGCAAAAATGGGGGAAATGAGGACTTACCCTTGAAGAGCCGACCTCCAGCAGCTTTTGGACCAAGTTGATGAGCTTCCAACCTCTGCAAATGGCTTCGAAGGTGCTGGAATGGATGATGGAGGTGTGGTGCTAAGGGTTGTAGTGTAAATGGACCAAGGAAGTTAGGGTTTTGGAGCTTGGAATGGTAGCAATGGAGGTGGGAGGTTATGTGCCTTAGTCAATTTTGTTCAACCCCCTCATATGAAGAGGAGGGCCTCTCTTATAGAGAAGAGAGGCCAAAGCTTCTCTTGGAAGCTTCAAAGATCCTCCATACACGTGTATGGAGGATGCACCAAATGCCCCCTAGCTGGCACAGCTGTAAAGCATTTAGAGAGGGCAAAAAGCAAGAAGCAGGCCGGCCAGTTCAAGTGGCCGGCCGGCCACTCCCCCTGGTTGGTCGACCAGGGGTCAAAAGGTTCAAGCCCCAAATCTAGTCATTCATGAAGCCCTTGAAGTTAGCTTTCCAATGCCGTAAACCTTGCATTAAAATTCCCCCTGTGCAAAAAGTTATGCCAGTTTTGGTGAAGCCGCGCAGATTCGGTCCAAATGGACTTCAACCAACCATATCTCCCCCACCCGGACTTGTCCTTAAGATATTCTTGAGTGAAAAATGAAGCCCCGGAAGTAATCTTTCCAATGGTGGTGGCCTCATATCTTAATTCCTCTTGTGCAAAGAGTTATTCCCATTTCAGTGAAGCCGCGCAGATATTTTCTCTCCTTCCGGATTCATGCTGAACCACTTTTGACCAAAAAATCTGGTCGTCCATCTGATTTTCTGGTTTGCCATGTGGCCACATTGAAGCCCCAGAAGTTATCTTTCCAATGGCGCCAACGTCGCATTAAAATTCCTTCTGTGCAAAGAGTTATGCCCGTTTCGGTGAAGCCGCGCAGATTTGGTCCTACCCGGATTCATGCCGAACTTCTCCCAAACTAGTTTTCCTTTCTCTTCTCCTCTTTTCTTCAACTTCAAACCCCTAGACAAGATGTTTTGAAAGATTTTTCAAAGATTTCATCTCTCTTTCGTTCATTTCCACTTTGTCCTTGCTCGGTTTACCAAAAAGCGCAACATTTGACAAAATGCGAGCCTCGGAACATCGTAAAAATTTTATTTCAAAAACGTTTTGAAAGAGAGGGTTTTAAGGTCTAAAATCTTTTGATCAAGATTGTTTTGGTCCAAAAAGGGGTACGAAGTTGAGATTTGACTCTCCTCTTGCCGAAGAAATCGTCCCTTTGCACTGCACAACTTCCAAAACCATCAGTCGCGTCCAAATCTTAAAGGCGGTAAAAAATGGGGTGTCTACACACTCAAACGACTTAAAACAAGAATCGAAACAAACAAAAACACACAAACACAACACTCAGCTGTGTTATAAAGGCAAGAGACCTCTCGGTGCACGAGGAGCCAGTTTCTCCGGGTATTGTTTCCCACCCTTTCTCATTTGTGATTCTCACATCACTTGACCCTCAAGCTCTGTTTTCCTGGAAAAAAAAAAAGAAGCCTTTTTCCTCACTTTTTCTCTCAGCGCACATCTCTCTATTCTTTAATCTCTCATTTTTCATCCCTCCCCAGGGTGGTTGATGGATAAACAGGAAGTGGCGGGCTCTTGCCCCTAGCATTCTGCTAGATTCTCTTCTTCTGTTCACAACAGTGAACTTTTCCGCAGAGGGGTTGCGCTACAACTGGGTGTGTAGCAAAATTTGCAGCTGACATCGGTTGACAATGTTCTGCTGGGGGGTTTGGACATGATCAAATGTGTCTAGACGAGGGAGTGGAATATCTTGGTCCATTCCAGTTCATGCTTCGCACTTGGCTTGATACCTCGTTGCTTGGAGGATGTTGAGAGCTTTCAGCCCTTTTGCGGTTAGCTTCAGTGGTACCCTTTTCCAACAGGAATGAGTGGCCTTCTTGGCGAGTATGTTGGCAATGGGGAAAAGACAGAAAACCTGGCTCAACTGTGCCCCTAGTTCATCATTTTGACCATTTTTTTGTTTTTGGCTTTCTACTAAAACAATTTTGATCAAAATGAAAGTTAGATCAACATGTTTGTTCGATTTTCTAATTTGAAATCATGCAAGTCAGGTTATGAGCACTGAAAAATTTCCTTTTTTGGGTCCAAGAAATGGTCTAGTTTTGGAAAAATAGAGTAATTTTCAAGAAAATTAGTCAACTTCATTAAAAATTCTCAAAACTGTTTTTACAAATGGCCACTGCTCAACGAGCGCAGAATTTACTCTTGAGATGCACAACCTCAGATCCAAAATAATGAAAAATTGCCCCTTGTCTGAATGGCATTGCATGGCAACTGAAAGTTGTCCCTAGTCTGAATAGCACCGTAGCACTGCACAGCAACGGAAAGTTGCCCCTAGTCTGAATAGCGCCGCAGCACATGGCAACCAGTCCTCACAGTGATAATTACAATCAAATTCTCGGATATAGGGAAGACAAAGACCAGAACCGTCACATGGACACAGTCGAATTTGAAGTGTTTTACGGCTAGACTTCAGAATGAAGTTGCCTACGTATCCCAAATATGGGAATCAAGCCTTGCGTAGTTCGGTGGTTAAGGTACACTCGGGTATTAACCTCTACTTTTGAGCTCTAACTTTTGCCAAGGCCGCCCTTTTTGGGTTTTCAACCTTGCAAGCTTTATTCTTCTTTTCTTTTCAATTCTTTTCATTTATTTTCTTCTTTTTTCTTTTTCATCTTTTCTTTTCATTTTCTTCATTTTTCTTCTTTTCTTTTTTTTCATTCTTTGTATTTTTTTTTTTTGTTCTTTTTGCTCTTTTTCTTGCTCTAACTTTTGCCCGGGTCGCCCTTTCAGGTTTTCGGCCCAACGAGCCTCTCAAGGGTAAAAGTATAGCTTTGTCCATGTCAAATGGTTTTGAGATTCTAAAGTGATCTGAATCCAGGAGAATGGTTGTTGTTCGCTGACGATGCAGCAGTCCATCCAAAGGGGGTTGAATTTGCCCTTAGTGTTGTGGATAGGAACTCAGTTGTCCTTCAGCACAAACTTTCTTCTTTCCTCCCTTCTGGGATTTGGCATTCTTGCCAGTCTTCATTGATTTGCAAAATGATCCATCTTTGGCTCTTCGAGCGCATCTGACATTTTTTCCCCTAGTTCAAGGCCTACTTTTGATCTAGCTTCGCAAGCTTCCTTTGATCACATCTGATATTCTCGCCCCTAGTTCATGGGCTGCTTCTGATCCGGCCACACGGGCCTTACATCGTGGTTGATCGTTGAACATTTTGAATTAAGGTTCAAGGTTTGGAAGCAAAGGGGTTGAGTCTCGAGGCTGAGAGCAATCCTAAGCTGCACAATCTCAAGAGCTATTCCACAGGGGTCTTCGTAGAACCACGCAAAACATTTTTTTTGAAATCTTTTAAGAAAGCGACTAATCGCTCGCGTCGAAGACAATGCAGAACCAATCTGGATCAAGCCAGGATCCTTCTCAGTACTTACATTAACAAACATGATCTCATTCATTAAGGGCTTAGCATGTCTTTCTTTCTCTCAATTGATCAAACTTTGCAAAACCCGAGGAATTCCTCCCTCTTTGTTTTCATCACAGTGTTTGAAAAGTTTTGGAAAACTTAGGTCAATGCAATGAGTTCGAGGCACAGAAAAGTAGACAAAAAGTACTGCCGTTTCATTCAAAGTTTCTGGTGCAACTGGCACAAGGTAGAAGCAAACACAAGGGTGTGAAAATCACTACTGTTCATTCAAATCTGCTAGCATTACTAGCTCCAAGGCAAAAATAGACTTAAAAGAAAATGAAAAGACAAACATAAAACAAGCAAGTGATGTCCGAGGTAACACCCCCGAAATCACCCGACCCCAACAAAACAGGACTGACTCGATACAACAAGATAGACCCGATTGACTTAGCATAAAAAGACTGACTCTATACAAAACAGCAAGACTGACCCAATACCCAAGTCAGGAAGCACAAAAGCTAGCATTCGCAAATGCTCAAAATAGTGCGTGCCATACGCCACATCTGGAGTAAACTGAGCGCCGCCCGCAGGTGGTTCATCTCCCAATCACATACTCGTACTATCCCCCAAGTTCACTGATCCAGTGCCGATAGACTTTGCAGGACGTGGTGCGACAATGACCTCGTTGTCAATCAAATCTTGCACTTCGTGGTGAAAATGAAAGTAATTGTCAGTGCCATGACCGGTTTGTTGATGGAAGGCACAGTACTGGGCAGCATCATGCGTAGCCGGAGGAGGATTCGGGAGAGGCCGAGGCTCAAGGGGTTTGAGATGGCCTTGTCCAACAAGGATTTTGAGAGCTTTGGACAAAGGCATATAGAGGGCAGGGAAGACCTCTGACCTCGGGGTTGGCACTTCAAGGTTTGTGGATTTTTGCTAGACGCACCAGCAAAGGAATTAGTAGATGCTAACTGAGTTTATTGATCTCTTCCGAGCACGGGATTAGAGCTGAAAGGAACATTCCTGGTACAACGGCCTCTCTCCCGGTTTACCCCTTGATTCAAACTGCCCCTAACTTGAGTGGTGAAAGTGTCATCCACAGTTTTTGCAACAACTGTGAGGACTTGCTCTTTGTTTAGTCCCTCGGCTTTCAAAGCCTCAACAGCCAACAGAAGATGTTCATGGGGATCCATGCCCGCCCCTACCTTGTTCTTTCCACTCGCCTCCACTTTGCCAAGGGTTTGGCTTTCTTCAAATGTAGCCCGTCCCAAGATTGGGGAGCCTTTTGACATGAAATTCCCGGTATGTGGTATGGTTGATGACGGAGCCAATATCCCAAAGGCTAAATCTGTCACAGTTCTTTGAAGATCTTCAATCATTCTCATCAACTCGGAAGTAGTGGGTTCACGGGTTTGAGATGATTGGGGTTCAGGTGCACACATCATGCATAAGTCCATGCTTTCTGGGATAAACACCTCAGGCTTGGGTAAATGGGCCGGGGTGATGTATATGCTGGGGTCATAGGTGGATGGCAGTATATGGATAAGATTGAGGTGGGCAGGAGATGTTTGGTAATTGGGGTTTGAAGGTGGAGCTATCGTCCGGTTGTCGATGAGATTTTAGACCTCATGACGAAGGCGGTAGCAACGGTCGGTGCCATGACCGCGCTGCTGATGGTACACACAGTACTTGAAGGGATTATGTTTGGCTGGGAGTGGGTCAGGCAGAGGTCGAGGATCAAGGGGTTTGAGATACCCTCTTTCTATCAAGACTTTTAGTGCGCTAGTCAGGTTCATATAGAGGGGAGTGAAAGTTTTGTCCTGAGCTTGGGCTAGGCCGGCGGTTTGTAGGCTTGGATTGGCAAAAGGGTCAGCTGTGGCGATTGTATTGTTTTCAGTGGGTTTGGGAATAGTGCTACTACCAGCATTGTAACTCCCTGCAAAAACCCTCTTTATCGGTTCACTTGTTCTGGGAATGATCCCACTGTTGAACGCATTCTCGATTTGAACCCCCAGTTCATGCAAACTTTTGAAAGTGAATAGCGGAGTGACTATCAACTTTTGTAGCATATCATGCTCAAGGTTTCGCACCATCATCTGCACTTGATCCCTCTCAGAAGGGCGATCTGTCATCTGTGCTGCCTTTGCTCTCCACTAGGGATGGCAATTTAAACCCGGCCCGATGGGGACCCGACCCCCCGATCCCGAATAATACGGTTTTTCTCCGAAAATTATCCCCATAAGGCCGGGGACGGTATTAAAATTTAAATCCCCGATAATTTTCGGGCCGGGGACGGGGATAAGTTTTCCGGCCCCGGACCCGCCCCGGCCCGGCCCCGGACCCTGTCCCCGTTTCCCCGATGGGAAATTACAGATATAACCCCCTATATATATATGTTTCCTATTGAAGATGTAAACACTACCACAGATATAACCCTCGCCTCCTCTCTCTCTCTCTGTCAAACCCTCGTCTCCCTCCGATGTACCTCCATCCGATCTCCATCCCTCCTTCCGACCTCACTGCCTCACCCCGACCTCCATCCTTGTCTCCGTCCGATCTGTCTCACGCCGATCTCTCTCCCTCCCTCTGATCTCACGCCGATTTCTCTCCCTCCCTCCGATCTGCCTCACGACGATCTCTCTCCCTCCATTCCGTCTGAGCTCAGATCGCCGTCGTCGTCTCTCCGATCTGCCTCGCTTCTGTCGCCTCTCCAATCTGCCTCGCTTCTGCCGCCTCATTCAACCATCTGAGCCTCTAATGAAGATGAAGAAAAAGATTTGATAGATTTTTTTATTTTTTATTTTTATTTTTTTACATTTGATGAATTTAGGGATAAAATGATATATTTAGATCATTTTTTACAATTATTTTTTATTTTTATTTTTATTTTTTATATTTTTATAAATATAGGGATAAAATGATCTATTTAGATCTGTTGATGATTGTTGTTGTTGTTGATGAGTCTGTGCGCAGATCTGTTGTTGTTGGATGTTTATGATGTTCTTGTTGTTGTTTTTTTTTTTTTTTAATTTTAGCCGGGGAATTATCGGGGTCGGGGAAACCCGATCCCCGTTGGGGGACGGGGGCGGGGGTGATGATATGCTCCCCGTCGGGGATCGGGACCGGGGACGGGGAAAGTTCTACCATCGGGGATCGGGGACGGGGAGTGTGATCCCCGGCCCCGCCCCGCCCCGTTGCCATTCCTACTCTCCACCTTGCAACGAATTCCACAAAAGGCTCTGTTGGGTTCTGGCGGGTTGTTTCAAGCTCTTGCATGGTCATTTCAACTTGGTTATTGTAGGAATACTGATCGACAAAGGCCTCAGCCAGTTCTTCTCAATTTTGCTTCACTTTATTCTCCAACCTAGCGTACCAAGTGGCTGCTACACCCGACAGGGTTCTTCCATACAGAGAGAGTTTCTGTGGCTTAGTCAGACCCATCGGCTTCAAGACATCCAAGAAAAGTCGGATATGTTCCATAGGATCTCCAGACCCGTCAAAACGGTCAATATGTGGCATTTTGAATCTGTCTGGGAGCCGCACGGCAGCCTCGGTGTATCCATCCTCAATGTCGGGAATGGAGTTAAGGCCCTGTGCCTTTTTGAATTGCTTCTCAAGGTTCACAATTTTCACTCCAGTCGGATTGAACTCATTAACATGAAAGGGTTGAAGCCTCTCAGTAGGCTGCACCAGGGGTGTGAAAACTCGAGCTTGAGCCAACCCTACTTGGGGATCCGGACCATGCAAATCTTTAGCTGGCAGAAGTGGATCAAAGTTCGGTTGGGGTCCCGAGGCTGGATATGCGGTAGATGCCCTAGATGGGCGCTGCGTTTCAATACTGGTCTCAGCCTGCATGGCAGTTCCCTGATTTAACGCTGCTATCATGGCCACAAATTCTTCCGAACATTGTGCCATCACGGTCTGCTGAGTCTGAACAAAGGTGATGTGACTGGCGACTGACGGATCAGATGAACCGGTGAGCCCTGACTGGCCTTTCTTTGCCTTGCCTCAGCGAAAGAACACTGGTTGCCCTTGAATTGAATCTCTGACCTAACAAAGTCTATCAGCACAAGTCCAATGAACCCGAGGGATATCGGAGCCTTCTGAAGCTATAGTTCCAGGGCTACCCCCTATCAAAAGAGAAAACAAACAGCATCTCAGCCCGACTTCATCAAAACAGATATGAGCAGCCGAATAACTGTGCTTTCTACTGAATTCTGGCTAAGATTCTGCCTGTAAACTGATACCCTCAGGTCAAACTGATTCCCCACATACTGATGCCCTCAGGCTTGATACCCAGACTTGCAAACTGATACACATAGCCCTGCAGAGACACACTCTGACAGCACATAGCAGGCAAATAAGAGCCAAAACACCCCTATGTTGGGGTAGGGTTTCCCTGTCCTATTTTGTCAGGAGCTAGGGTTTCACTACGCACGCAGCGGTTTCAAACAACCCATAATCGAGTAAGCAACCTGTCCTAGCTTGGAATGGTTACTACGGATTTCGATATGCACTAGATCGAATGGTAAAAAAGGGTGCCCCGGTAAAAATCGGGGTTTATGTTCCCATCGTGGCAGAGCCCGTAACCGGTCAACCTTATGGCACGCTTCTCAAAGCGAGCCTCCGGCAAATCATTCAGGAATAACATATGGCAAACACGGTGTCTTAGGAAGAAGTGCCAAACATGGACTGCTTTGCCAGATACAAAGTCGTCACCTAAATATTTTATTTTGGAGGAATTTAGGAAACCCTGACTCGTGCCTAAGGCCACGTGTCCGTCATCACTAAAGTTGCCTCAGCTCGGGAACTTGGGTACGATTGGGGAAGGTCACTTCGTGAGCACCCCCACTCGCCCGATCAAAGATCGGCCTTTACTAACCATGATATCGAGTTTTGAAAACATTATGTGCTCTAATTCCGGTTATTAGCCTAGAATTATTATGTGATGCACACAACATATAAGTATAGACTGGATCATTTGAGTTGAAACAACACATTTCATGTTTGTTTATTTGAAAGATGGTTTGATGGTGCTACTCGCAAGTAAACTAAGACGTGGATTTGCCACCCTCAAGTGGGCTTAAGAAAACATGATTTTGCCACTCTCAAGTGGGCTTAAAACTCTCAATTGGTGAATTATTCTAATTCAAATAACCCAACCTTCACCCACAGGCATTCAGGCAGTTATATCACATAAGCAAATAGCCTCATGGTAAGCATGCTATCATGGCAGTCACTCACACGCATGCAAGGATGCTAAAGCATAAATACTTACCGAGTACTCCAAGCCAAAGAAAGAAGCTAATTAGAAATCATACATGAATCCTAACTATGCTGAAATGCCTAATGCAACACATGCAAAAATGCAACTAAGATAGGCTCGGCTATTCTAAAATGGCATATGAAATGCAACAACTGATACACGTATTCAACTCGAAATTAAAATACAATACAGTTAGTATGATGCGCTGAGCCCGGTGCATGCGAGACAGATAAATAGATGCAAACATGCGAGCATAAGTATGTTAATTGAAACGTGCCCTAAACTAACCATCATAAGCTAGTAAATAAAAGGGAGAAAGACATGGGATTGGAAGATATGCATCACACACACACGCACACTTATTACAACATTGCCCTCCTCGGAGGGTCCGAATGAATAGTGCAAAATAAACTAGCTAATTTAAGCTAATTAAACTAATTATTACACAACATTAATTAATTAACGAATTAACTAAGTGAAACTAGCATGCATATTAAACAAAATAGACTGCCTCAGCTCTGTTCCGAATGATAGGGATGCATGCATGCTCAAGTCGCCTTGTCGGGAAATCCATCGCGATGCCCCGATTTGCCTCTGTTTGCAACTGGTCCCAGAACACTGTACAAAGCTCCAAAAGGCTGCTGACTAGTTTTTGCTGCTAGTTTCCGGTTTGCTGCGACAGAGAGCGAGAAAGGGGCATGGCAAAGTAGTTTCAACATATGTGTACATAACCACTCCCCCCATCATTGCACAAGCTCCAGGGAGTGTAGTCCTCGATCCTCGTGCCACCAATCATGCATGTCAATGCATGATGGCCGAGGAGTCGAATTGCACGACTCGATATGAAATGAATGCACATATGAACACAATAAGGCCTAAACTCCATCATGGGTAGTCAAGAGTGTCGGCGACTGGGAATTGAAGCACGTTTCGTCACTTTGAGTACGAAACGTCTCTCGTTTCCTGTGTTTGGACTAACTCCTATTCCAAACACGATGTAACACATAATGCACGCACCAATGCAACTCTAGCATGCAACCTAAATGCAATGCGACTAAATGATGCAAACATGCAAGGGTGCGACTAGCATACGCAATGCACATATGAAGACTATCAATGAGATGATCAAGGCATACACAATACAATGGTCAATCATGCAACAACACGGACTATATGGCATATGCAATGCAAGATGGACTTAAACTAAAATGAATGGGTCTCAGCCACACTCAAATCAGTGGCCATACATGATGAAAATGAAGCAACAACACACATGCAAACATGCACAAATGCAAGGGACCAAACCTAAGGCACAAAGTGCAACTTCACCAAAGCATGGTAAGCATGAAATATGGCATACAACCACATATTTTCCAGCTCTGAAATGACATGCAAGATGGTCCCGAATCATGCAAACACCTCACACAATGCATGCTAGATTGCCCAAATACCGGAACTAGTGAAGTGGATTACACTATAGGCATGCAAAGCAATACTCAAATGACCAAACCAGCCCTAAACAGTCCTTATGCAGGCCAAAACAGTAGCAAATATGGACTAAAATGATGGCTCAAAAGGCACGGAAATGAAGCTCATGCAATGGTCCATAAATGAGGTATTCATGCATAACTCTCAAACACATTTAAAGAGTGGAAAACATGGGAATATGGCATACATATAAGCTCTGAAATATGATTCACAATGATGTCAAAACATGGAAACACCTCAAAATACGCATGCAATAGGCTTTAAAACTCAAAGCTAGGCAAGGGTATTGAACTACAACCATGCATAGCAAACATCATTCGACCATGAGGCCCAAAAAAAAGATCTAAGGTAGTCCAAAACATGCACAAAATCAGTTTAAGGCATGGCCAAAAAGTGTTAGAATCAAAGGCCAAAATAACACGCAACATAAGCTAGTAAAGAGGATTTGCACTACAAGCATGTGAGGCAATCAAGAGGCCACTAAACCAACAAAATTTAGAGCTATGACATGCCAAATAAAGCCCAAAAACCCACTGAAACATGGTTAATGCATGTAAGAATGAGATGCTCCTTTGATATGCTATGAAGAGGGTTATTCTACACATACAAGATGGACATCCAATATGGAAAAACAAGCTCTAGATAGAGCCTATGCAGGTCCTAAAACTCATCAAGAATGGCCTGAAACATGGCTTGGAAGCATGCAAATAAGGGCTTCTTTGTAAGGCCAAAAATACTAGAAAACAAAACAAGGAGAGAGAGGGTCACCTCTCTCTGATTTTGGCACTCAAAACAGCATGCTAGCCACTAAAAATCCACTGAATTTCAGTTGCTAAAAGTCCAAACAAAGGCCAACACAAATGCTCTAAGGCATGGCTCAAAACAAGGTAAAATGAAGCATGCAAGGGGGTAGATGACCCCCAACAACAAAGTGACCTTAAACAAACATGAAAAGTACCTCAAAAAAAGACTTTTTTCAGTTTACACCAAAGCTCAAATATGCTTGCAAGTATGGCTAAAAGATGGAGCAAAATAAAGCTTAAAAGAGGGAATAGTGTGCTACCCTTGTAGCTTCAGCAAAATCTGCAACTTCTTGGACTAAAAACCAGCTCTTTGAGACCTCTCAAGACCCTCCAAGAACCTTAGATCAATGGTGGAGGTGTGTGGCTATGAGGTGTGGTGTTAAAGGCCAAGAACAAACACCCTTTCTAAGCCTAAAATGTAGAGATATAAAGAGATATATGTGGTTTTCCTAAGACAAATTTTTTTTCAACCTCTCTAAAGGAGAGGGAGGCCCTCTCTTATAGAGAAACAAGAGGGTTCAAGCTTCTTGGAGAAGCTAGAGCAAAAGGTTCAAGCTTCTTGGAGAAGCTAGAGCAAAGGTTCAAGAGGTTCAAACTTCCTCAAAAAGCTTAAACAAAGATTCAAAAGGTTCAAGCTTCCTCAAGAAGCTAAAACAAGGGTTCAAAAGGTTCAAACTTTCTCAAGAAGCTAAAACAGGGGTTCAAAATGTTCAAGCTTCCTTAAGAAGCTAAAACGAAGGTTCAAAAGGTTCAAGCTTCCTCAAGAAACTAAAACGAAGGTTCAAAAGGTTCAAGTTTCTTGAGGAAGCTAAAATGAAGGTTCAAAAGGTTCAAGCATCCTCAAGAAGCTAAAATGAAAGTTCAAAAGGTTCAAGCTTCCTCAAGAAGCTAAAATAAGGGTTCAAAAGGTTCAAGCTTCCTCAAGAAGCTAAAACGAAGGTTCAAAATGTTCAAGCTCTCCAAAAACCGTGCCAAACGGAGAAAGTTAAGCGGTCCCGAACCAAGGCGCACGGCCGACGGCTCCAAAAACTAAAAACTAGTCTCTAAGCAGGAACAATGGTCTACGACCACGAAAAGTAGCGTACGGCCATTGAGAGATGGTCTACGAGACCTCTCTCTCCCTTCGGGAAGAGAAAATAGAACCTAGTTCGCAAACCGAGGCAAAACACAAAAGAGTCCCGAGGTCCGGAGGCAAGGCTCTCAGCCGAAACTCCGAAACCTCAGAACGAACACAACATGCACCATCATCGAGCGCTCAATCGATGATGTCTGAGTCTTAAGGTTGGTCAAAAATGGGGTGTTTACAAGGAGCAAGAGTTATAGACCGAGAGCTAACTGAAGAATTACTTCTGAATAATCTACTCATTGTGATTTTAAAAATTAAATCCAATTCCAAAATTCAATTATAATTTATCATGTTTTCGCATACGATGTGTTCACTCATACCCTTTCCGGGAACCCCTGTATCCTTCAACTGCCTTAACCTAAGGACTAACATTGGATTGGGACGAAAGGTGGGTGGCTACTGACAAAGTGGAAAACAAGAGATAAATTAATCAAGTATAAGGAAACTGGAATTTAATTTGAAAAATCAAATGGGAAGATTAAGCAGAGAACATAATCCAACAACAAGTACATATCAACAACCTGGCTCTGATACCAAAAGGAGACAAGCGGGCGGAAGCAAGCAATGGAAAATGGAAGTAGCACTAACAATAATAATAAACAAAAGAGAGAATTCAATAATAATAGTAAGAACAAAAGAAAGAATTTTAAATAATACAATAAAAATAAAACTTAATCATAAATTCAAACTTACAATTGTTTACTGGAATGAAGCAAATGAAACAAACAGTTCTTCAAAATACATAACTTGAAAACAATTTTGAAAATATGAAATTACAGAGATAGCTATTTTTCTTGAGAATGCACTCAAACTTTTTCTAACTTTGCCTTATTCTTGACTGGCGATCCCGGTTTTCCCTCCTTTGGTTGTTGTATTCCAGACTTAGGTTCCGTGATGTTGGTTGTTGCTTATATCTTGTTTCCGTCCTTCAATTCTTTGTGTATGAGTTTTAGGATGTGTTGGGTAGGTTTCTAACAGGTTGGTTGTGGTTGGAAGCAAATGGCTGCTGTCCAGCCTTTAGTCTCTTCGCTCAAGCCAGGACTTTGTCGCTCGAGCGAGCCTTGTGTTGTTGCTTCTTCGCTCAAGCGAGAGTTTGTACGCTCGAGCAAGTTTTGTGTGTCTTCAGGTTTTGTTCAGACGCAGCCTTGGCTTGAGCGAGCTTTCCTTTGCTCGAGCAAGCGAGCTGTATGTTTTGGGTTTTTTCGCTCGAGCGAGCGTTTCTTCGCTCGAGTGTGCTTCTGGTTGCAGACCTGAAGCTTTGAATTGTTGGCTCGAGCGAGGTTTTCTACGCTCGAGCGAGTTATCTTTATGTCTGGTCGCTCGAGCGACCACTCCTTCGCTCGAGTGAGCCTCTGTTATATCAGTATGCAGCAGCAGTCCCCTTCACCACTTTTTGATTTTCTTTTCTCCCTCAAACCCTAGATTCGACCTCTCTCTATATATACATTTTCTCTCTAGGGTTTCATCTAGTTCTAGTGGTCTTCTACCTTAGTCCCTTTGGAAGAAAGGTAGAGCTTCGCGAGGGCTTCACTTTAATTTGAAAAGTTGTGGATTTGGAGCACTTTGACTTTCACCTCTCTTCTCCTTTGAGCTCCGAAAATTAAGGTAGGGATATCCTACTCCTTCTTATGGGTTTTGACTTAAATATTTATCATTTTGATTAGTTGGTGTTATTGGGTAATTTTGGAAAAAGTTAGGGTTTGGGTTGTAATTTATAAAAGAGCGGTTTTGTGTTCAATAACTCCATGTGTAATTAAGGCCTTGGAAATATGAGTTTGAGAGTTAAATTGGTGGAATTTGGTCTTAGGACCAATATTTGAGAAAACAGAAAGACGCCCTAA
Source organism: Camellia sinensis (assembly GCF_055761805.1). Taxonomy (NCBI): domain Eukaryota; kingdom Viridiplantae; phylum Streptophyta; class Magnoliopsida; order Ericales; family Theaceae; genus Camellia; species Camellia sinensis. Next base: position 54,977,764 of record NC_138962.1, read on the forward strand.
TTTTTGCAATAAATTAATTTGTATAATTAATTTGGGGAAAATGTGGAAATATGAAATTGAGTTGATATCCATGAAATTGGGAAAATTATGAGATTGAAAGGTGTAGTTAGATAATTTAATCACTCACCTATGAAAATGTCGATATTTCATCTGTTGATAAATTTACTATCTGTTTAGAGATAACTGCTTTGGGCTATCGGTGGAGGATAGTCTAGATTGTTGTAGACACTGCATGTTGATTAGGGAAAACTGAAACTAGTCGAACGTGTTATGTCATTGAATATGACGGTTGGATTAATACAACAAATATGTGTATTGATTGATTATTATATGTGATGAAATGCTGAAATACATTATATATGTATATTTGTCAGGGAGGAGATAGGGAATATACTCCAGTGTGTTTGAGGAGATAGGGGATGCACTCCACACACATATGTGTTCATATACTTTAACACATTATTTATGTATCTTTGTTTGAGAGGAGATAGGGGATGTACTCCATATGTGTTCATATACTTTAACACATTATTTATGTATCTTTGTTTGGGAGGAGATAGGGGATATACTCCATATGTGTTCATATACTTTAACACATTATTAATGTATCTTTGTTTGGGAGGAGATATGGGATGTACTCCATATGTGTTCATATATTTTAACACATTATTTGTGTATCTTTGTTTGGGAAGAGATGGGGAATGTACTCCATATGTGATTATATGCTTAAATACATTGTATATGTATCCTTGATTGGAGGATAATGAGGGATGGACTCCATAGATAACTAAGCTGGCTAGAATGTCCAGGGTGAAAGTCCCGAAACCTTATAAATTGAAGTGCATGAATAGAGTTGTTAATTGGAGTATTAATTACATGAGTTGTAGTCTCATTTTGAATCATAGATAGCGGAAGTATTAATGAGTCGAGGTGTAGTCTCACCTAGATTGTTTGGTTAGACGATGAACCATATTGAGGAATTGAATTGGATAAATAAGGGAAGGGGATGGTGGCATGGATGTATTTGTTGTCGGGAGATGAGAAGGGTATGAATTGGTCTGCACGTGTTAATCACTTGTCGAATGATAATGTTTTAGTTATTTCTCATGTTGGGTTTAGTATATCTCTACTGGGCTTTGACTCACCCTACTTGGGACACCATTTTCAGGTACCGGAGACGTGCCAAGTTCAAGATATTTGCTTGGGAGGTTTTAGGAGTTGAAGACTCTGCTTTATTATTTGTTTTGTTGATTATATGTAAATGTAAGCTGAGGACTTTACTTGTAAAAGAGTTAAAACTCTTCTTTCGTATAACCAACAACTTGGAAAGATGTAAGCCCGCAGGGCATTTTATCATTTTTGTAAACATTTGTGACTTGTATGAGATACTCATTTGTAATATTAACTCTAATGTATGTATGGGAATGTGACTTATCTATCATGTGTATCTATATAGGACAGTTTGGATGGTGGAATTATGTATTATTTTGAGGGCGTTACAGAAGAGGCTCTTTTATGGATGAAAAGAGTGACTGTGAGCCTCGTGACTGAATGATTCTGACTTGAAAGGAGCATCTAGAGCACATGGGAGCTATCTACTGCTTTCAGTGGATGACTAAAGTTGATAACTGCCTTTTACTATTCTGAATTTGTCGTTGGATGAATCATGATGAATGATGAATAGTAATATTGACTTTTTTATGAATAATGAATAGTAAATTTGACTTTTTCACTATTCATTGTTGGCATGTGACTAAGGGAATCAATATAGATATATATATATATCAGCAGCTTTTCTCAAAAGATGAGTATTGATTGAAGCTGATAATTATACCTATATAGAATCCAATGACTTGTGTAAGGCATATGGGTCCTGAGCATCTTGAAATTGAGATCCACAGGGGTCTTGATTGGTTGATCCTTCAGAAGAGTCTGAATCATTTGAACTTTCTGAACTTTCTTCATCAGATGACTTAGCCTTAGCCATAAGTAGACGGGCTATTTGGAGGAGCTCATCTTTGGATGACTTGGACTTGGACTTGACTTTGGGCTTATCCTTTGATTGATCAGTGTTGGGCTTTGTTGACTTAGATTTAACCTTTGACTTGAATGATTTGGGCTTGGAAGAACTGGAAGTTGGGCTTCCAAGATTGACTGGAGGAAGTTGGCTTCCTTGTGTTAGTGAAGCAGTTGGGTTTTGCTGAGCTTTAACCATGGTAGGAGTTTGAGCATGTATATTGATTGGGAATTCGGTTTGGACTATATCAATGATTCGAAGGATTTTGAAATTGTCCCACCATTTAACCAAGTGTTGGTGGTAAATAATGTCTTCAGAAATAGCATACTGCCACTTAAATATCTGTGGGACTTTGTATTTGGATAAGAAAATGAGCAGTGTAGGGAATTTCTTTTGTTGGGGACTGAATGAAAATACAGTAGAGAAATAATTGACTTGATCAACCAAAATGGAGGGAAGGATATCCATAATGGCGCCATATTGGGGACTGAATGAAAATACAGTAGAGAAATAATTGACTTGATCAACCAAAATGGAGGGAAGGATATCCATAATGGCGCCATATTGAGTCCACCATCTAAGAAACCAAGTAGGAAATTCGAATTTGAATTTTTGATCAAATTGGAGAAACCAGGAATGACTATTTGACTCATTTTGGTAGAGGAGAACCTTGAACCAAGCATCGATATAATCATAATAACTATATTGAATAGTATGACCAGGTAAATCTCGAAGTTGGAAGGGAGAACCCCATTCATTCAAAGAAATTATATTGTGAATATATAATGAATGGTATACAATCTTACTGGTGTAAGTCTGATCATAAATCGGTTTAATGATAATGGATTGGTGATTAAAAAGAATATCTTTGTAAAAGGTAATTGACTTTTCCGGATGAAGAGGAACAAAATGCCATCTAGAAGGGAAATAGGATTTGACTAGGTCAAGAACAGTAGCATCTTTCTTGTGACTAGGTTCTTTGAAAAAGAGGTTAGTAGTAGTTGATTTAACATAATCAGAACGAGCAGATTTAATCGGGTTAGGAGGGTAAGGAGTAACTGACTGAGAAGACGAAGCAAATGGGTCAGTAGCCAAAGTAGAAGTATAACTAGGTTTAGGAATATTACCAAGAACTTGGTAACGGTTGACTAATTTAGCAGGATGGTATCTGGTGACTAGTTCCAAAGGAGGAATGGCTGGACTAGAAGGCACAAGAGCCTTACTAGAAGGTCTCAGAGGTTTCTGACCATACATCTGTAGAATGAGTAAACCAAACTTAGCACCCACTGAGGATATCTAAATAGTTTTGACGATATTCCAGACACTTAAAGTAATGAGCAAGTAAATGGCGACGACTTTGGATTTGATGGAATTGAATATATTGAGCACGTTGAGTAGTCTCTTTGGCTAATTTAAGGCAAGCAATTCGATAAGCAGTTTGGTGAATAAGGTGTTTGTAATGGGTAACCTGTGACTTGTGGTGAGAGATAAAAGAAGTGGCCATCCCTATCCCCCCCCCCTGTAAAAATTCTCTAGTGAGAAAATCAGGAGTAGAATTTTGACTTCCAAGTATATATTCAATATCAAAATCAAAAATACTTAAAATAGATTGCGAACGGGTAAAAATTTGCTTACTAGCAAGATTTTAAACATCTTTTTCTAAAACATATTTAGCAGATTTGCAATCAACACGAAGTAAAAAATTTTGATTTAAAATATCATCTTAAAATTTACTAATACATAAAACAATAGATAAAATTTATTGTTTAACAGTACTGTAATTTTTCTGTGCTTTATTCCAGACACCAGAATGGAAGTGAACAATTTGTTCAGATGACTGAGGAGTGATTTTTTAGAGAAGAATACCACCATAACCAATATCAGAAGTATCAGTTTTAATAATTTTAAAAGAATTTTTAGCAGGAATACCAAGACAAGGCAAAGTCTTGACATATTTTTTGACTTGTTGGACAATAGAAGTGTGAAGAGAAGACCAAGGATGAGGATTATCCTTTAATCTATCAAAAAGAGGTTGACAAGTTTTCCTAAGATCTTTATAAAATTCTACAATATAATTTAATGAGCCTAAAAATCGTTGTAACTGATTTTTATCTAGGATTTCATCAGGAAATTTAGAGGCAAATTTAATAGATCGACTAATGGGAAGAATAGTGCCATGGTGAATATTATATCCTTAAAATCGAACTTTAGTTTGAAAGATTTTAATTTTAGGGACAGAAATGACTAAACCATTATATTTAATAAGGTGAAGAAAGGCATTAAAATGTTTCCAATGTTCATTGATAGATTTAGAGAAGATGAGGATATCATCTATATAGACAATGGAAAAATGACTAAAAGGGTTAAAAATTTCATTCATAATATTTTGAAATTCACTAGGAGCATTTTTTAATCGGAAAGGCATGACATTCCATTCGTAATGTCCAGAAAGTGTAGTAAAAGTAGTTTTGTAGCGATCATTAGGATGAATTTGGATTTGCCAGAAATCACTTTTTAAATCAAATTTACTAAAAATGACTGCTTGACTAAGTCGTTTAATTAAATCTTTTTTATTAGGAATTGGATAACGAATCCATTCCAAGACTTTGTTTAATGGTTTATAATTAATGACAAGTCGAGGAACGCCTCTTTCAAGTTCAGCATTTTTATTAACATAAAAAGAAGGGTAAGACCATGGTGACTTACTATGACTAATAATTTTATTTTTTAATAGTTCATTAATCTCTTTTTTGCACATTTCTACTAGTTCATGATTCATTTGAATTGGGTGAGATTTGGTAGGTATTTGTCATTCACTAAAGTTTTTTATATAACGAAAGGTAACTACATGTTTTTTCCTGTGCCAAAAAGCACTGGGTAAAGTGGAACAAATAGTGCTTTCTAATTGGATTTTAAAATGATTAATTTTAGATATGAGAAGGGGATCAGTTAATTGAGTTTCAATTCTTTTATAATTGACTTCTTCTTTAAGAAATTTAAGTTGTTTAGTTAATCTATTAATGGTTTGAGAAATAGAACAATTTTTTAATTGATTTAATTCTTTAATTTCGGGAGGAGATAAGAATTTAAAGGTGACTGTGTGACCAAAAGCTTGTGTAGTTATAGCATGATTAGTTGTAGTAAAAGGATACAATAGGAAAATGAATGGTGTACCCAAAATAACTTTATCAGTTAGATTTCGAACTAGAACAAAAGATGTTTTGAAACAAACATCATCTTGGCAAATATGTACTTTTGGTAATTTATATTTGATATGCATCTGATTGCCATTGGTGGAGCTTAATTGTTCAGCAGTTTTGTGATGATATTTGGTTGGAATTAATTCTTCTTGGATACAATTTAAATCAGCACCAGTGTCTATTAATGCAACAACATCTGTTTCAAAATTATTAATAACTAATTTGACTTTTGAATGCTATTTTTGTATATTAATTTGATGAATTATATTAAGACGTTTACTATCTTGATCACTGTTATGTGTAGTAGTTCGATTATCAAAGATAACTTTATCAGGATTAGGTTTCGATCCAGATCCTTCTTCTGATTCATGAGCAGATTTGTCGGATTGTTGAAAATCATTAAGACTTTTATTTATTTTTAAAATAGCAGTTTCTTCCTCTAAAAATTTGTCTTTAGTTTTTAATTCTTGAATAGTTAATTTAATGTGATTAATTTCATTTTGTAAATCTTGTAATGTAACTTCTTTATGTTTTTCTTTTTTAAATCTGTCTAAAGTTTTATTTAAACCAATGATGGGCTTATCATGTTTAGGTTTTTTATTTTTATTTGTTAATAAGGATTTTAATTTATTAGTATATTGTCTTTTTAAGTCAGGATTTTCTAATTTAGCAATTAATTCAATAAGGGCAGTTTCTTCTTGTTGAGATTTACTAAAAACATTAATAGTTTTGCAACAAGTATCATTGCAACCTAATTCAATTTCATTATCAATACTATCAGTAGGTGAATAATAAGTAGAAGTATCACTAGAGGAAATATTATCATTAGAAGAGTTATTAGATTGAATAGGGAATTGTTTCAAAGAAACATTTAATTTGAAGATATCAAATATTTGTTGTTAATTTTCTTCAGTAATTTGTAAGTGATTAAGTTTAGTTTTACGTTTTTCTTTAACCTTACATTTGTTAGAATAATGACCCTTTTTTTCCACAGTTGTAACAAGTAACATCAGAAGTGGGTTTTGACCCTTTGTTAGATTTTTTAGAATATTTCTTTTTGGGGTTAGTATAATATTTATCTGGTGATTTAGAAGGGTAGTATTTCTTTTTTCCTTTATTGGAATATTTGTAAGAAGATTTTTTATTTTTGTTTTTACTAGGTTTTCTTCTTGAAGGAGCAACAGGAGGTAAATCATATTGTTCGCAAAAGTTTCCTAATTCATAGTTAGCTTTGTGTTTATCCTTAACAGCTTTTTGACTAAGTTTTAAATTAATACACATTTTTAAACCTTCTTTTTGAATTGTACTAATAATATCACCATAGGTTAAATTATCATATTCTATTATACCAGTAGGTTGACTAAGAACATCTTTAATTTTATGGGCAAAATGACTAGGTAATCCATTAATAAATTGTTCTTTCCAAAATGACTTAGTGCAATCATCTCTAAGCATGACTCTAGAAGTAAAAACATCTTTATACCATCGAAAATCACTTAAAGTATGACAAGTTAAATTGCTTAATTGATCATTAATACGAGAATGAATATTAGTGAGTGTCCCAATAAAATGTTTGACTATGATATATATTAAAGTATTAATGCCATCAGGTATAGTAGAACCTATTTCTTCATCAAAAATGGAAAAACCTTCATCATTCATTTGGACAGCATATTGAATGGATTCTCTTTGATCAGAAGTAAGATATTTATCCCATCAAGATTTGAGGGTACCAGTAAATCCAGTAGTGATTAAAAGAACTATTTCGGGTTGAGTATAATCAGGATAGTTATTAAGATAACTGTTAGAAACCATAGATAAATGATTAAGTTTGAGAAGTATTTGATGTTGACTAAGACCTATATATATTTTTTATATTCTCTCTCTCAATCTGGTTTTCTCTCTCTCTCTTTCTCTCGCTCTCTTTTTTTTCCTCTCATCCTCAAACACCATCTCCATCCTTACCATCGTTTGCCACTAGCTCCATCACCACCATCATTCATCACTTTCATCACTACCATTATCCACCCAAATCCCTCACCTATTTACTAAGATCCATCACTGCTCTATGCAAAACCTTCATCACCGATCTCCGACATCATTTCCGATTCATCAAGTTCCATTACCAATCCATCAAGATCCGTGACTGATTCATCAAGATCTATCGTAGATCTACAAAAATTCATTACCGACCTACAAACATTCATCCCCGATCTTCTCCATTCTTTCTGATCATCGACATCATCGCCGATCAACATCTTAAAATTATTTTTGCATTTTGTTATATTTCTTATATGGTTGTATGTGGTACAAACCCTCTTGTTTTTAATAACAATTGCTTCTACTTGGTATGAAGAAATTGTTTTTATTTGTATTTCCTCTTTTTATGCTAGTACACTTAGTGTAATTGTTTATGGCCGGATCTTAATGGCCCTTGGTATTATAAATTGATAATTTGTTTCTTACAATTTGTGTAATTTTAGTGTATTAATTTGGAGGAGACTCATATTATGTAATATTTTGAGATTAAAACAATTAAAAAAAAAAAAAAAAGGGGGCACAATCTTAAGGGGCGTTTGTATATTCTGTGCATAATTTTAGGGGGAGTATATATAAATTTTTTTTACTCCTTATCTGCACCAACAATTTTTTTTCCAAAGACAGAATTTTTTTGTAAAAGAGAAATGCTTGCAATTTTATTTCAGAAGGAGAAAATATTACTCGATTACATGTAAGTTTTCAGAAGGCTTCACAGATTTTTTTCATTTCACTTCTCTCAACAACTTTCATGAGCCTCCTTTACATGTCTTTCTCTATTTTCGACTTCTATGAGTCTTGGCATTATAACCGTTGCATAATATTCCACCGCATTCTCCAACTGCGAATTTTTCCTGTCTAGCTCTCTCTTCTCCTGACGAATATTAGCTAGTTGTTGTTTTAATAAGCATACCTTATCTTTCCATTGTTTATTTTTTTGTATTCTTGCTTGTAGTCATCGAGTCATATTGGAAACTGCAGTCATTGCCTGTGTACTCAGAGCCATCGTGTTATTAATAGCATCGATATCATTCTGATTACCAACAACACCAGGACTCACATTTGCAGGAATAGCGTATGACTACACCATTGGTAACCTCTTATTTACCTGCATTATGGACACCTCATGCATGTCAGAACCATTGATAGCTAAGGTAAGGAATGACATGGTTACACAAGAAGGTAAAACAAATTTTTCTCTAACAACACTTGACGATTTCGTATCTCTGCCGATCATCTTTGTCACTTTTTATACACTCCGCCAATCCAATACTCGATACATATCTGCTCAAATCTCTTATTTGTCAACATTTTGGGCGCCAGAGATGCTCCATAATCCCAAAAATGATCTTGAGAAGACATTCGAAACCTTATTATATATATATATATATATATTTTGCAACACAGATTATTTTCTCCAATGCGTTTGTATGATTTTCAATTTGGGCACTGCAAATTTTCTTCTCTATCACCCTTCCTCTCTCCATATTTTATTTTGATGATGTCAAAGGAGGAGAAAAATATGAATTTGGCTGTGAATTGTTGTGCATGCGCTTTAATTATCAAATATCTTTTGTTGCAAAGTAATCAAATATTTTATTAATTTTAATTTTGTGTCACAACATACAGGTATTGTCATCATAAAAAATGAGGAGATTGTTAATTATATTGTTTAATTTTGATAATGTCTAAAATATTAATTGATATTTTTTTTATATACATATTTTATATTATTTGACACAAAATTTTATCTATTTCAAGTATATGTTGTATGATATTTGTTATTAATCTTATTTAAATAGAAATATTTGAAAACATTATTATTCACGTTTTGAAAAACTCAGCTGATCACTATTCATCTTTTGACAAATTTGATATTGACTGGTCATATTATTTTTGACAAATTTGATAGGTTGTCTTATTTTGACAAATTGGTATATCTACATGGAGTGATGGGTTATTTTTTAAAAGTGTATTTAAAATCTCCACAAAAACTATAAAATTTTAATAGGGTATAAATTTTCATATTTGATATAATTGGCATACAGAAAAATATCCATATGTACAATTAGACTTTTGATTAAGTTTATATTTTATCATGTTACATGTATACATGATGGCATGTTTAAAGGCACACATGACAAACTTTTCATAGCAAATACTTTATAATATATATAAAAGTTAGTATTGGTGGAATTTGTATATTGTATATATATCATTTCAAACCTTTAGCAGCTGGGGCACATTATTTCAAAGAGATGGTGCACATCATTTCAAACCTTGACATCATTTCAAGGCATATCCTTTTCATGAGTTGTCTGGAGTAGTTATTGAGGAGCGTCTCATCTTCCAACGGATATATATATATATATATATATATATTTTGTATAAATAGAAGTGTTTTGTGTGGAAAAAAAAAAGAAAAAAAAGAAAAAGAAGGAACTTGAAGAGAAAAAATCCGTGTGCTCCAAAATTTTGAGTGTATTGTATTCTGCTCTTTCACTTTCAGATCTAAGTGTAGTCTTTGTTCTTATATTTTCATTGTGAGAAAATTATTATAAAAAAAGGGTTAAAGTACCTCTTATTTTTATTCATTATTTTATGAGAAAATTCTGTAAGGGTGAGGCATTTATTGTTGAGTAAGGCTCAATAGATAAAAGTAAGATCTATGTAAATCCCACAAGCTTGGTGAAGCCTTGGTGGTGTATTAATTCATTTTGATAGTGAAGAAATTCTCAAAGAGGTTCCTTGAGGAGTGAATGTAGGCCGGACGTGCCGAACCACTATAAATCTTAGTGTTTGATGTTCTCTCCATATCTCTCTTACTTTTATATTGATAATTATTATTATTATGTTTTTAATATTGTGTTTATTATTTTTTAATATTGTAAAAAAAAATTATAACCCAATTCACCCCCCCTCTTGGGTTGCCTACCTGGGATAACAAAACTTATCACTATCTCCGATCCCAATACTTCACATAAATGTTCAAGGAACCAACACCAATTGTCTTTATTCTTAGCATCAACAATGGCAAAAGCTATAAGAAAAAAACCTACAAAACAAATAGGAACAAGCATATTAGATATACACATGCAGAGAAAAATAGAACAATAAACAACCAGAGAAACTTTACACTGCCAACATTCAAAGAAACTTCACACAGTGGCCAAATCCAGATAAAATTCACACAGTGGCAACCTCCAGAAAAGATTCACTTAGTGACCAACTCCAGAGAAAATTCACACATTGACAACATCCAAAGAAATTCACTTAGTGACCAACTACCGAGAAAATTCACACAATGACAACACTCAAAGAAAATTCACTTAGTGACCAACTACAGATAAAATTCACACAATGACAACATCTAGAGAAAATTCACACACTGATCAAAATCCAAAGAAAATTTACACAGTGGCTACCTCCAGAGAAAATTTAAAATATTAGAGAAAAATCACAAAACATAACCACAAAAACAGAAAATTCACTCAATTCCCACATGTATAGAAAATTCACATACTTAGAGAAAATTAGATAAATTTATAATTACCTTCATTCCCATCTTTCCCCGTCGCATCAAGTATAACTCATTTGTATCGTCCTTTCAAAAATGTTCCATCAAGAAACAAAAATGACTGACAATATTTGAAACTAGCAATGCATGCATGAAAAGCCACAAACACTCTTTTGAAACGCTTGTTATCTTCAAAATCTAACTCAAAATGACTACCTGGATTGTTCTTAATGCCTCATCAAAATACCACGTAATTGATCGAATGACAAACAATAATCGCCATATGTACTACATTTTACTTTTTCAACCCCCAACTAATCACAGTTATAACTGATTGAGACCCCATACTTGTCTTTTATTTCTTTGACAACATCTACTGGACGAGTTAAAGGTTTTGCACTTACCTTTTCAAATATCAGCCCAGAAACTAAGCTGGAAGTCATCCTAGCATGTTTACTAATACGAACCGCCACACCACACGTATATTCATTGTTCAAAGTTTTTATGTAAAAGAACCCATTTGTTTTTTCAACTGAAGCATGTACATGCCACATACATCCCTTTGATTCCTTATATGCACATTTTGTCGTGACTCTTAGCTTGTCATTTTTAACATACGTAAATTGAAAACCAACCTTAATAGCACACTTGCATAAAACAGTACGGAACTCAATCACACCACCCTCAAACTTTTGTCCAACACTTGTAATATTATTTCGCCAACCACCTGACAATCACACATTTTCTTGGTGAGAACAAAACTTAAAGAGTGAATTCTTTTCAATATCCATGAGCCTATCACATTCACCATGCACAACATCTATCTAATTCCTTCATCCTCTTGATCAGAAGTACTACACTTAATAACTGAAACATCAACTATATTAACACCACGTACACAAACAACCCTTAACATATTCAGAAAATCAATATTATTTCGATCCGTACAATTCGGATGACCCATAATAGAATATGAAATACACATCGTCTCAAGTTTCAAATTCTCCTATGTTTTACGCAAAATGTCAACCAATTCTTCAAAATTCAATTCGCATAAAGCATTAATGACAATAGTATCATTTCCATATTTGCACAGCAACAACACTGCACTGTCCATCTAAACTAAAAGCAAAAATAAGAAAAATAACTTGTTCAATATAAAAACACTTTATAGGAATAACATAAAAGTCCAGAGAAGTTTCTAATAATTATAATTTTCTCTAGATTATAATAACAAGCTTATAATTTTCTCTGGACTCAAATAAAAGTCCAAAGACATTTACAAACTTATATTCACCTTTAAGATAACAAAAACAAAATCACAGAAAACTTAATGAATCTAGAAAGAATCACAGAAAAATTTAATGCTAACTATTAAACACAATCATAGACAAAAATTATACAGAAGATCTGTTATGAAATTATAAGCTTCTCTATGATTTTTACTGGATTACGAGCTTGCAATTTTCTCTATGTGATTGTGCAGTATTGCACTCAAATCAAAATCCATAAAAATTTACAAACTTATATACACCTTCAAGATAACAAAAAACAATATACTGTCCATCTAAACTGAAAGAAAAAACACAAAAAATAACTTTTGCTCATAAATGAAACATTCAATTAAATCCTCAATCCATATATCTAGTCTACAAGACATTAAAAATAAAAAATAGCAAACTTATAATAACATGTCCAAATAAAATTATTATTTTCTCTAATTTATAATAACAAACTTATAATTTTCTTTGAATTACAAATAAAATTCCAGAGAAATTTAAGAACTTACATTCACTTTCAAGATCACAAAAACAAAAACACATTAACATCAAATTGACAAAAATGCTAACTATTCCACACAAACTCAGAGAAACTCAGAAAAGATTTGTTATGCTCACAAAACATTCAATTGAGAAAGAAAGAAAAAAATAACAAACTTATAATATGTCCATAACTGTAACGCCCTCAAAATAAAACCATAAATTATACAATCTTGACATGCTTAGACATAAGAGAATAAAGCATAATTTCATTTCATCAGAGTATTCATTACAAAAATATTACATGTTGACGTCAAAAGTAAATGCCCCACGGGCTTACAATTTTCCAAGTCAACACTTGGTTATAAGAAGGAGAATACTAACTCTACACAAAATAAGTCTTCGGCTTGATATACATGTAATACAACAAAAACAACAAAAAGAGTCTAACAGCCTCAAGCCTCCCAAGCTACGTCCTTGGAGGTGGCATAACACCTGTACCTGAAAATGATGTCCCATATAGGGTAAGCCAACGCCCAGTAGAGATATGCTAAACATAATATGAGCAAAAACTAAAACATTAGCATTTAATAAATGTTTAACTCACATAAATCAATTCATAATTCGTTTCAATTACATGACAAATATGTCCATGTTTTATTTCTCTTTTCATTACTTAACCGATTCTCAATTCATAACCGTGGCTCAGAACTTGGCCAAACTATTTAAGTGAGATTACATCTCATATCAACAATACTTCCATATATCATAATAGATACATATATTCGCTGTATCAATATTGCACAAAACACTTCCATACTTCCCAATAGATACGCATATTCGCTGTATCAATACTTCAATAGATACACAGATTTGCTATATCAATGAAGTACATCTCCTATCTCCTCCCAAACAATATCCGGTTTAAGAGCCCATCCCCTATCTTCCTCTAAACCGTGGAGTACATCTCCTATCTCCTCCCACACAACACAATGTATATAAGCATCTATCATATACATGTTAAATTAATACACAAATTTGATGTATTATTTCATTCATCATAATCAATGACATACGACCGATTAGTTTTAATTCGCCTAATCATCATGCAATGTTTACAACAATTAAAATTATCCTCCACCGATAGCCCAAAACAATTATTTCTAAACAGACAATAATTATATCAATAGATAATTTATCAACATTTTCAAAGGTGAGTGATTAATGAATCCAACTCCACCATTCTACCTCATAATGAGCCAATTTCATTATTTTCACTCAATTTCATATTTCCATAATAAATGTCATTAATTACACTAATGACCCAAATATATCCAAACATGGCATTTTTCCCCTTTCCTCAACATTGACCTAAAGGTCCAAATATTAACAACAACGTCAATAACCTCCTTTTTAGACCCAAAACACAAATGTTTGAATCAAAAGAATAAAACCCCTCTTTCCAATATAACACATCTCAAACCCTAACTTCCCAAATCAAACCATTTATACAAAAAGCTCAACATTTAGGTCAAAGCTCATAAAAATGAATAGTTATCCCTACCTCAAAGGAGGAAGATTAAGAAATTCGAAATGCTCCAAACCCCAATATTTTCGGATTAAAATTTAGCCCTCAACAAGCTCCACACTTTTTACAAAGGCTCAAGGATAGAAACTCACTCCTACTAGATCAAGCCCTAGAGAGAAGTTGGAATTTTAGAGTGAGGTGCTCTCCAATGGAGGTTTTGAAAAGTAAGAGAGAAAAAGTATGAAAAGTGATTTAAAATCACCCAGCTGCAATCTGACATACGACTAGTCCGCTCGAGCGGAGAATAGGACGCTCGAGCGTCAAGCACAAAAACTGAACCCGCTCGAGCGCAAGAATACCCGCTCGAGCGTCAAGACACAACTGTAAAACACACCAGCTCGAGCGCAAAGGGTAACCCGCTCGAGCGTAGATTACACTCTTCCAGTACTTTTACAGACAAAGAACACCTGCTCGAGCGCAAGGTACCCGCTCAAGCGCGACTCGCTCGAGCGTAAGGAAATCCGCTCGAGCATGAAAAACACATCTGCAGTACTTTTGTAGACGGACAAACTACTGAAGGTGTGCAAACTCCGCTCGAGCGCAAATGGATTCGCTCGAGCGGACCACCAAAAATCTGGGCAACAAGAAATAGGACTAAAACTCAACCAACCTGTTCGAAACACGCCCAAGACATTTCTAAACTCCAATCCAAAGCAGTAAAGGACGAAAATGAAATACAGACAACCACAACTATCAACAGAACCGAGTCCGGAATACAGTAAATAAGGAAAGAAAAACCAGGATCGCTATAATAACAAATTACAATTTTTTCTGTGATTTTCACTGGACTAGAAACTTACAATTTTCTTTGTAATTCTATCTGCATTAGAAACTTATAATAATATGTCCATATGAACTTATAATTTTCTCTGTGATTTTCATTGAATTATAATAACATACTTACAATTTTCTCTGGATTATACCAACAAAAGTGCAAAAAAACAGAAAACAAAACTTAGAGAACAAAAAATGATAAGAAATTTACACTTATCTTTGGTTTAAAGAAATTTCTCTGGTTTGAAAAAATAGAGAACAAAACTTATCATTGATAAGCATGTTGATGAAAAATAAAGCACGAAAAATGAACTTTAAAAATCAAAATAAACTCCACTGTCAACTCTCTTTGAAATTGATCAAAAAACAGATAATGAAAAATGAACTCCAAAAATCAAAATCAACTCTATCAAGCTGGCCTCTCTCTAAAATTGATCAATAACAGAGAATGAAAAATCAACTCAACAAATCATAAGAAATTTCACTGAGCTAGCCTCTTTTTTAAATGGATCAAAACTGAAAATAAAAATTTAATGCAAAATACACTCGAAAAATTAATATGAAATCAGAATCGAAATCCATATAGAATCTCCATAAAAAACATACATGATTCAACTCCACTGAAAAACCTACATAATCAACACCACTGTAACACCTACACGACCATAGCAATCTCCATCGTCAAGTCCACTGCAACATTTGCAAAATCCCTACGAAATCTCCACCGTGAAGTTCATCCCTATGAAATCTTCTACAAAACAGTAATAGAATATTCAGTTTGCCAAAATCCAAATAAACGTATGTTATAAAGAATGATAAATTAGGTAATTTACAACGTAAAATAAGGTTGAGGGAACTTAGGTATCAAAAAATATTATTGTGGACCTCTTCTCCTATCAAGATTAGGCAGGGATCTTAGAACAATTTTCCCTAAAATTTATATTTATTAATAATTAAAATTTTAAAATTTTTCCTAAGTTTATAATTATTTTGTAAAACCATTATTTTATGGATTAGAGCATATTTTTGAATTCGTGCGAACTATTACGAGTCTCGTTTTAACAATTTGGACTGTTCAATATATATAACTTGTCGAGTACTTTATATGTATAAAAAATTATATTAATCAAATATCGATAATTTTTTAATTAGAACATATTTTTATCAATAATAAATATGATTTAAAAATAAATTATTAATAAAAATATATTAAAATTAAATAACAATTAATATCCAATCAATATAATTTTTTACGAA
Organism: Camellia sinensis; assembly: GCF_055761805.1. Taxonomy (NCBI): domain Eukaryota; kingdom Viridiplantae; phylum Streptophyta; class Magnoliopsida; order Ericales; family Theaceae; genus Camellia; species Camellia sinensis. The sequence goes on from NC_138962.1 coordinate 54,993,914, forward strand.
TATAAAATATTTAACAAATTTGACGTATTAAATAATTCAGTATTAAATAATTCAGATTATTGGACCCTCCCAACAGTACACTCCAATGACCTCTCCCAATGTTAAAATACCGCAGTAGCTCGTCACTCCAGTGCCAAGCTGATCATCTCTAAACCCCTAAAACCCTAGCGCTCTCTCTCTCTGTCTCTCTAATACCGTCACTTTCTCTCTCTAACCGTCGATGCCCATGGCGCTGTCCTCTCTCCGTCTCCGCCGAGCCCTATCTATCTCCTCTTCCCTCATCAAACACCATACACCGATCTCCACACTCCCTTCCATTTCCACCTCATCATCACCCCCCTCCCTCACCAGCAACCCCCAAAACCCTAGTTTCGATCTCCTTCAACCATTCCAACATCATCTTCCATTTCAGTTCAGGCACTTCAGGTCGTCCTCGATTCAGCTCTCGTCGGCTAGAACTCCGTATCGAAACAACAACAACAACGATGAAATAGGGCCGGACACGATTTTGTTTGAGGGTTGTGATTACAATCACTGGCTCATCACCATGGATTTTCCCAAGGACCCTGCACCGTCTCGTGAAGAAATGATCGAGACCTACCTCCAAACCCTAGCCAAAGTCGTCGGAAGGTCTGTTTCACCTATCCCAATTTCATACATGTCAATATAGGATTTTGAATCGCGTATTTTGTGGTTTTTTCTTCTTCTTGTTTCTACTGTTTAGTTAGGGTTTTAACTTTACAACTTATATTTTTCGTATTGAGTTTTAATAATGTGATTTTATAACTTTTGATGATAAATAACTTATAAATTATAATAATTGGTTTTGTTTGACATTGATCTTAGTGGAATTGTAGAATAAATTGAGAGAGAAGAAGTGTGATATCAAGAAAACATAAAATAGAAGGAAAAAAATGTTAAAGATAATTTTATATCATTAAAATATATATATATATATAATATATATATAATATATATATGTTTAAAAATGAGATTTTTTTAATGATATACATAATCGGGTTGGGGGCGGGACGGAATTATCCTCCCCCGTACCCGATCCAGACCCTACTGGGGTTTTTTTATTCTCACCCCAAACCCGACCCTACAATATTGAGAAACTCCCAAATCCATTTTATTAGGATCGGAGAGGGTCGGGGACTCGTTGGGTCGGGGTATTTTGCCATCCCCAGTGAGGACCATTGTGAGGAAATGATTATTCCATAGGGGAGCTTAAGGATTGATCATTTCATTCTATTCCATCACGTTCCCGCGAACCAAATAGAACATAAGATGGTTCTTTTGTTGACTGTTTAGTCAAATAGTAGTATTTGTATCAATACTTGATATTGTTGGATATTGTATTCATCATGTTGATAATTATTGTTTTGACCTCAGCGGTTGTTAGTTGCTAGGGTCTTTTTTTTTGCTGACTGTTTGAAGATTTGTTGCTGTACATAATTTGTCTCCTTCTGGTTTAATTTTGTTGGGTTATAGTTACGAAGAGGCAAAGCAGAAGATGTATGCTTTTAGCACCACAACTTATCATGGTTTTCAGTGTCTGGTGACGGAGGAAATGTCTGAGAAGTTTAGAGGTAAGCCACTGTATCATTCATGCTGAGGTTACTGATACTGATTTTAATCCCCTTTTTTTTTTCTCTTGGAATTAGGTTTGCCAGGGGTTGTGTTTATTTTGCCAGATTCCTACATTGATCCAGTGAACAAAGAATATGGAGGTAGAAATCTTATTCTGTTACAGTTTTATTCGATGTTTCCACCTGTTTCCATACACTAAGTGTGTGTTTAATTTAGATTATTTGGTTTGGTTTAATCATTTTTGGGTTGATAACAAGCCCAAATAATCTGAACCAAACAAACACTACATCTTGTTTAAGTAAGCTATTAGTTGCCTTGTGCTTTTCTTATCGTTTCGGACTTAAATTATTCGGCTGTAAATATCAGGAGATAAGTATGAGAATGGAGTAATCACACCTAGACCACCTCCACTTCAGTATGGGAGGCAAGGGGGAAGATATGGTGATCGAAATAGAGATTTTAACCGGAACCGGCCTAGGGGTCCAAATCCAATGCCAAACCAACAAGGTAATCCTGCGTATAGCAATCAGGGACCCATGCACAGGGATACAAGGAACTTTGGACAACAACAAAATTATCCGATGCAGCCAAATTATGGTCCAGGAAGAGACCCAATGCCAATGAACAATGTTCCCGGAGGAAGAGATCCAATGCCATTGAACAACGCTCCTGGAGGAAGAGATCCAATGCCTTCATATCAGGCTAATTACAGCCAAAACGAGCAAGGATATTATAATCCTCAAGGAGGAAGAATCCCACCAGAGCAGAGGGATTATATGCCTCCTGGGCAGAGGGATCTCAGAGGAGACAATAGGAATTATGGACCTCCACAGGGTGTAGCCCATGGGCAAGGAGCAGGTGGAGATTATGGACAAGGACAAGGTGCAGGGGGGAATTATGGACAAGGACAAGGTACGGGGAGGAATTATGGACAAGGACAAGGAGTGGGGGGGAATTATGGGCAAGGACAAGGAGCAGGGGGGAATTATGGGCAAGGACAAGGAGTGGGGGGGAATTACGGGCAAGGTGCAGGGGGAAATTATGGACAAGGTGCAGGGGGAAATTATGGACAAGGAGTTGGCTCATCTCACGGGCAAGAAACAGGTTCTGGCTATGGGCATAGTTACCCTGGGCATGGAGAAGAACATAGGTTCGCACAGGTGGAGCAGAGGAGCAACATGCCGGGTGGGCCAAGGAACTATGTAACCACAACACATACTTGGCATAACAAGTAAGATTTTATCCTTTTCAATTCTGAACCCTGTTATGCCTTGCTCTGTTATTGCCAGTGTAGCAGTGAATATAAGATGATACCCGTTAACATTCACCCCTTTGTTCAAATGGGTGTGAATGAAGTATGAGCATGAACAATGTTCAATCGCTGAACAAGCTTAAATAAGGTGAATTAGATGTGCAATGATGATGTTAATATGTTTGGAGAACATTTTGTGGTTGATAATCCCACCATACTGCTGGTTAGTTAACACAAGTAACATAGTGGGACTGCTTATGACATTTGTCCAAGTTTATTTTATTTTTTAGATTGTAGTATTTTCGCATAAGAATTTTCAATTCTTTGTTTGGTAATTCGCTTACGTGTTTTTGGATATTGAAGGGGAAATCTGATGGGATAAGATATAGGCTGTACAGGATAGTAAATTGTATCCTTTAATATACTATGTCCCCTCCTGCATTCAATTATATTGGATTATTGGACATAATATTAAATTGCATCATGTGTTAAGACAAGGATTGCATCATATATTGGCTGGAAGCTAGGAAAGTTTCTGTTTCTCTTGAGAACTTGCTGTAGAAGTTGGGCCAATAGATATGGTATGGCCATGTAGACTCTGCTTAAATAATTCATCTATTCTTGTTAAGAGTCAGCCTCCTCTGATTAGTTCAAGTCCTCCATAATGTCAGTTGTAGAAAGATTGCTATAAGCTTAGTACTTACTTACCAAAGAAAATTGGATTTTGCAGTCCTTGAAATTCTGGCCTGTAGCTTCTTTTTTTTTTTTTTTTTTTTTTTTGTGTGTGTGTGTGTGGGGTGGGGTGGGGTGGGGGGAGATTCCAAACTTTGTTAGTGGTCCTGCAGGATCAGTGTACTTATCATCTATTTGTAGAGTCTGTTTGTATCAATGAAGCTTTTTCTGGGTTATCTAATCCCCAAACCCAAGTCTCTTCTCTAGCACTTTGAGTAATTTGGCAATCCTTTCTGTTCCCTGTTGTAAATGTCTGATCTGACTGTTTAACCCCACCTCTCATAGTTGAAGGCATATAAATTTGTTTTTCAAGCTCTTTATTTGTGGGACCTTTGAAGCTTCAATCCAAGTGGGAGTACCTTTCCAGTGAAATTTTGGTGTACCCCTTGCCAGTAATTGGGTGATTAATTGAGCGGCTAGTTCACTGTTGTGAAATTTTGTTTACTAAGTTACCCGTCTCTTGGGTGGAAAGATGTATAGATTTGTGTTTGGAGAATATCATCCGTTTGCACAAGTGCCACAGTCAATGAATAGTATAGTAGTATGGCTCCAGTCAACATAGAGAGTTCAAATAGGAACTATTCATTTTTTTACTGATCAATTGTTCTTCAATTTTTTCTACATTATTTTAATGTTTTATTGTTTCAGCTATCGCCTTCCCTTCAAAATTTACCAATATCGCATTATCAAGATTCAGGATTGGATTTTGTGGCTGATGTTTAAATCCATTTGTAAATTTAGCAAAAACAATGTAGTGATGAAGCAATATTTTTCTTCCCCATGCTCCCAGGTTTTGTTGACATTTTTTATTTAATTCTTGCAGGTGAGTGTTTGAGAAGATTCGAATACCTTTGAGATGATGCGATGAAATATGACTTCGCCTCTGCATACTTGTGTATGTGTGCGTGTGTATGAGAGAGAAAAACGGACCTAAAGACATTCTAGATGCTTTCTGTGGTAAATAGTCCTAATCTGTCTGTGTTTCGTTCTCTCTTCCTCTTTTGGATTAGAAGCTAGTAGCATTTGTTGTCACTGAGTTAACATATGCTGGTATTAAAATAAACATGAATTGTGGTATTCATTTATTTCATGTTGATCCAGAAGTTGGATTTGTTTTGCTTCTAACATGTGTCAGTTGTTAAGGGGGAATTATTTGGAAAATGGCTCACCAATGGAACTATGGATGCATAGTTGACTAAGATATATTAGGTATCTGGAGAGCAACTAGTTGGGACTGGATAAATTTTAAGCTCAGGTTATGGTGATCGTTTAACATTCTTGAGAGCATTGGATGGTGCCTGTCATCTCCATTAGAACAAACTGTCACATGGTATAATTGATTATGGTGGTGTTGTTTGTTGGTGAGAATGATTCAGATAATGTTGCCACTGTTTCTTGTAGAAATGCAAAGCGAGGACGGTACGACACCATGAACATCTGGTGTCTGGTGTTGTATTGTCTTTTTTCTTTTCTTTTTTTGTTTTTTGTTTTTTGTTCTTTGGTTTAATTTTAAAATTATAATTTGAGCGTGGAGTTGTGTTTTGAGTTTTTTAATCATGATTTGAAAAGAGAAAATTTGTTTGGTTATGAGTTTTGAAAATATTTTTGAGATGATTTGTAATTTTTTTTTAATTATTGATTAATAATAATATAATAAAAGAAAAAAGAAAAGAGGAGTTTTGAAAGTAATTTTGAATTGTATTTTAAAAGTATATTTTATTTAAATCATGATATAAAAATGGAGTTACGTATTGAAAAGTAACTCTCCAAATTTGGCAGGGCATCAGCCGGTCTGGGAATATGTGTTTTTGGTTAAAATAGTTGAGAAATAAAAATAAAAATAAAAATTAAATCAATAAGTTACTAAAAAAAATTAAAAAATCAAACTTGTTAGCTGTAGGTTTTTCCTTCTTTGATTTAAAGTTGATAACTGTAACATAGAATTCAAAAAGTATCATTCTCTCAATTTTTAGATAATTAATTTTAAATATATATATATATATATAAGTTATTTATGTTTAATAAATTATAAATAAAAGTTACAGTAAATAGTTAGACATAATTTTTTAAAACAAAAAAATTGTAAGCATCTCTGATAAATTGCACAAGCAACTATAGAAAGTTACTTAAAAAAATAAAAAAGAGAAATATTTTAGTAATTCATAATTTTCAATACAATTAAAAAAAAAAAAAACGTTTCCAAACAAATTTACTTTTTCCCACCTTATAAAAAAAATTAAAAGGTCAAAAAATCATAAAAAAAAGGCTTACATCTTAACACTTTTAGATCTCATAAAAAATTATAGAAAACGAAAGCTAATTTCTAGATTGGCCGGTCAATAGATTTAAAAACAAATAAATAAAAGGTAAATTAAATTTACTTATTATGATATTTAAAGAAAATACGGTTAGCTTTTGGCATAATTAACTAATTTTCTTTTAATAAGGTTAAAGTCATTCATTCAAATTAATACAAAAAGTTTATGCTAGACAGACGTATAAATTTGTATTTTAATAGAAATGACACGATAATATAATTTTTTCATCAATACGATGAATTGTTAATAAAAAAAAATATAGATGTTATATAAATTAAAACCACAAAATTGCGTCAAAAATATAAGGCTAACTATATTTTTTCTAAATTCATAAGTGAGTGTAATTTATCCTAAATATAAAATTAAAAAATAAAATAAAATAACGGTGTCATTTTGCCACATCGCGTTCCAGTAGTTGGGAAATAACCATTTTTTTCGGTGTCGAATTCTGAAACAAACAGAAACAATGGATTCCGCCATGGATTTCCCGCCAATATCGGTTCGTTGCGGTTCTGTTCTTCTGTCTTCTCAAACACACCGAACACCTCTAGCTCTTCTTCTCTCCCCCACCTCCCTCTCTCTCTTCTTTTATGTTTCTGATCCTTCCGATCCGTCCCTTCTCTTCTTAAGGTAACACATCATATCACGCACACCCCTTCTCTCTCTCTCTCTCTCGCTTTCTGTTTCAATATTATTTCCATTAATGAGATTCAAAATCTGGGTTTTGTTTCTGTTGATAGATTTATTGATTTTGCATTGTTGTTGTGATATTGTGTTTTTTTGTGAATGTTGTGTATTGATTGAGATGGCTTGTGGGTCTGAATGATGTTTTCTCTTTCATATATACATTAATGCATGTGTTTGATAATCCCACTGGCTAAATTGGTTTGTGGGTTTTAATAATTTCCACGGCAAGAGCCACCAATGGGAAAAGATGAAAAAATGAAAAAAAATAAATAAAGAACGAAGAACCAGCAAGATTTCCCATTCCGGTAACCCTCAAAACATCAAAAAGGTTGTACGCGAAAAGGGTATAGGAAAATGTAAGAGAGCACACCACATGATCACACTAACAAAGAGATACAACTAATTATCATAAGAATTTGTGAGAAACTTCACAGAAGGAATGGATGTAATTCAGAAATCAAAGATGGGAAATGGAAGTGCCTGGATTACATAACCCCCTTGAGCTTTTAAAGGACCCAAAAATTGTTATTTGATTAAGCAATGCAAAAGAGAAGAAAGGATGAGAAGGAAAGACTACAGAATTTGCTGCCTCCATCAACTGAGAAAACCCATCTTATGCAACAAAACCCATGATCAAGAATCGATGTCTTCCTGATTTGATGCACTTCCTTGCAATGAGCACTGTACCAAAAATATGTCTACCTAGAAAAAAAGGCATTAGGAGAAGTTAGCGACGTGGCTTGGAAGTATTTTGACACATTTGAGTTTAATTTAATCTCCAGAGATCTTAAACAAGTTTAATTTATCAACTCCTATTCTCATTAGTATGGAGCATGATTCAAACTGTGTTATGCATGCAGCACAAAGTTAAATCACTTGATTGTTAGCTTAAACAGCCTTTTCTCTTCAATTTAAGCAATATCTATTGTGGCTCAGAGATGGCAAAGTTAGGCAAAATTCCGTATATGTGATGCATGTGAGTTGACAGGAAGCTTTACTTAATTTTGTGTTCTGACCACATGAATTGTTAGCAGTTTTTGTAACGGCAACAAATCTTTTTCTTTATTCTAAATTATAAATGGAAGAAGGCACTTCATTTGTGTACCACTATTTTGCTGATGTGGTTTAATGTAAATTTTAGTTTTTTTCTTTTTTCTTTTTCTTGTTCCTTTTCTTTCTTCTCTCAAAATGTTCATTTTGTTTGGTGGGTGTAAAGAGTTTGTCATGATTAAGAGTTTGCTTATATGCAAGATTATGTTCCTGTACATAATTGCCAATGTCTGATTGTGTATACATGTATATACATGATTCTCTATGTGCTTGGCTTTTGACCTGATTCCTTTACCCTTTTTGGCGTTTTAGTGAAGGACGATTATTGGATCAGTTCCATCAGAGATTGGGGCTTTGGAGGGCTGATTGGCCTAGAGGCCTTTAAGAGTCCATTTCTCATCTGACTTTGGCTGCTTGTGTATGGTGATAAAGAGTACATTCCTGTGTCTTTTGTATTAGACTTTTCATTTCAGTATGAAGTTCATCAAACTTCTAAAACAACACATTGGTTATTGTAGATGACTAAATGAATTTTTTAAATATGAGAAAAGTTGTTGTTCTTTTCAATTGCTATTGTGCTGAGGCAGTGTCTTCTAATAAAAAATTTGGCACAGTTTAGGTTTGAATTGAGAATGCGATTCCTGAAGTGGTTCAAATTGAACCCTTGAGATGTAAAGGACAATAGATGGATTTGGAATTATATTAATATGCCTATTTACAACTTGATAGTAGGTTTTATTTTGGTGTGCCCCTAGGTTTCAACTCCAAATGGCTGACGATTCTGTTGCTTCCGACAAGGCTCTGGAAAATGAGGGTGGTGATTCTGGGAAAGTAGTATTTTTGCATGGAGAATTGGATATATGTATTATAGAAGCAAAATCTCTTCCAAACATGGATTTAGCTTCAGAAAGAATGAGAAAATGTTTTACTATGTTTGGGCCTTGTGGATCTCCCTCTGAAGCAAAAAGTAAAAGTTCAGGCAGGCATTCAGGTCGGCATTCAATTATTACAAGTGACCCTTATGTGTCTGTTTGCCTGGGCGGTGCTACTGTAGCTCAAACTAGAGTAATCGCTAACTCTGAAAACCCTTTATGGGACGAGCATTTTCGTGTACCGGTTGCTCACCCCGTAAAAAAAGTTCAATTTGAGGTCAAGGATAATGATCTTCTCGGGGCTCAGCTTATTGGAGTGGTTGAGATATGTGCGGATAAAATCAGCTTGGGAAATACTATCAATGGTTGGTTCCCCATAGTTGGATCTTACGGGAATCCCTTGAAACCATTTCCTGAATTGCATTTTTCTGTTCAATTTTTTCCTTTTGGAGAGAACTCTTTACATAAGGATGGTGTTGGTGCTGGGCCAGATCATGTTGGAGTGCCAAATACATATTTTCCTCTCCGCAAAGGAGGCAGTGTGACTCTTTATCAGGACGCTCATGTGCCCGATGCAATGCTTCCTGAAATATTGCTCGATGGTGGAAAAGTTTTCCAGCAAAACAAATGCTGGGAGGATATTTGTCATGCCATATTGGAAGCTCACCACGTGATTTATATTGTTGGTTGGTCTGTATTTCACCGGGTAAAGCTTGTGAGGGAGCCAACGAGACCATTGCCTCCTGGAGGAGAGCTTTGCCTTGGAGATTTGTTAAAATACAAGTCACAAGAAGGGGTTCGTGTGGTTCTGCTTATTTGGGATGATAAAACTTCACATGACAAATTTCTTCTGAAAACGGTAATGGTCTACTTTCTAAAGACTTTTGATTCTATTATTTGTTGAAAGTTGATCTGACCATATCACAACATATAGGTTTTTTGAGTACTGAACCTTTTGCACAAAAAAAAAGAGTGTAATCTTATTATGTATGCATCGTCATATATGATTAGATTTGCATCATATCTGGTTAGAGACTTGGAATTCCTCTTACATTCATAAATGTGTTATATCTAATCATAGACTTGAAAGCAGGAAGGTTTCATGCAGACTCATGATGAAGAAACCAGAAAATTTTTCAGACACTCGAGTGTCCATTGTGTGCTTTGTCCTCGTTATGCCAGCAATAAGCTTAGTATTTTCAAGCAACAGGTTCGGAATACTTCTTTTCAAGTGACTGGTGGTAATGGAAGAACTACTTTATGGCTTCAAATTTTCACATTTATGAACTGTTATTTATTCAGTTATCCCATTCAAATTAGAAACTAGGCAACATGCCTATTTAGCGTGTGTTTATGAATATTAGCTGCTCATTCATTGATTTGCACCGACCATTTTCACCCAGGTAGTGGGAACCCTTTTTACACATCATCAGAAGTGTGTGATTCTTGACACTCAAGCTACTGGGAATAATCGGAAAATCACTGCTTTCATTGGTGGTTTGGATTTATGCGATGGCCGGTATGATACTCCTGAGCATAGGCTGTTTCGCGGAATTGACACTGTCTTTGCAGATGATTTCCACAATCCCACATTTTCAGTAAGTAGTAGTTGTACATATCTAAAACTATATGCCAAGGATGAATTTATTCATTGCATGGTCTGAGTTTTTGAGTGATTCTGGCATTTAATAAACTGCATAAATTGTAGTAATTGTTCCGTGCTTTTATATTAGCGCCAAAAACTTGTTTCACACTCTCAATATGACATCAATTTGTCAAAACAAATATTTTCTGGCACTGGCATTCAATATAAACTACAACTACCAAAATAATTTTCATATGTATATATATGCATTTGTTAGATTCCCAATTGTCTCAAAAACTTGAGTTGTTAGGAAATGAGCCTGACGATGTATATCAAGCTATTCAACAGCCTCCCTCACATGGCAATGCAAAAAATCCAAACATAGAAAGAAGGAAGATAGCAACAAATAGACTTGAACCGAAGATCTCTCCTAACCTGAGCTCTGATATCATGTTAAGTCCACCAATAATCCTAGAAGCTTAAGTTGTTAGGAAATGGATCCAACAATGTATATCAAGCTATCCAATAGTACTCTGTCGTCTCTTGTTTCTAATATATGGTGAGGTAAGCTGGACACAAGCGCTCCCCTGAACCCAAATTCTAGAGAAAATCCAATTTTTTACTAAAAAAAGTTAGTAGTAGTTTTCTGCTTGTCATTCACTTTGGGCTTAGTCAGCAATTTGCTTGTGTTTCTCACCAACTTTTGTTAAGGATATAAAAAATATTCACAAATCACAAATTCTTCCATGACGGAAAGTAATTATCATAGTACTATTTCTAGGAATATGTAGTATATTTTGATCCCTGCTTGATGTTTTTAATTACACAAGTTATGAGTTTAGGGTGATTGCTCAATTTTATTGTTGTTGAGATGGAGAATATATATGACTGTCATTCTACTTTTTGTGGTCTGTAATCAGGTTGCTGGACATTTAGAAGGTGATTTCTCTGTTTTATTGTGGGTCGTAGTGTTATTGCCTTTTGCTGCTAACACTAGTGACAAATTTTTCATTGGATATGTGCTGAGTTTTGCTTTTACGTATAATTAGATTAAAAAGATTTGCAGAATATTGCTTAAGATGTTGTACTCCAATAACTATCGTTTTCTCAAATATGTTCCTGGAAATATGTAGTCTCGTTCCCGCGGTCCAAGGGAACCATGGCATGATTTACACTGCAAGATTGAAGGTCCTGCGGCTTATGATATAATGATGAATTTTGAACAAAGATGGAGGAAAGCCTCAAAATGGCGTAATTTCAAACTCAAAAAGGTTGCATATTGGCATGATGATGCCTTGATAAAGCTGGACCGGATTTCATGGATACTCAGTCCCTCTAGTCCTGATGGTAACAATGCTGTACGTGTTACTGATGAAGAAGATCCTGAGAATTGGCATGTCCAGGTAGGGAATATATATTTTTCTCTTTTGATAAAATGATTATACACGGAGTATGTTAGGAGATATTCCTCTTGCCAGGTTTTTCGGTCAATTGATTCAGGATCTGTACATGGATTTCCGAAGGATGTTAAGGAAGCCGAGGCACAGGTTAGAACTTGCTTATGAAACCCTATAGAGTTCAGTTACTTAAGTAGTTTCATGCAGGCTTTTGCCAATAAAATTTGTGCCTCTAGGTGTACTATTATGTTGTGTTTGATTCACTGGAATGAAAGTGTAATAGAATGTTGAGATCATTCCTTAACCTCCTTATAGAATGACCATTCCCTTTTAATGGTGACTGATGATTCCATTTCAATGCATTTTCCATATTTTTTTAAGTGACCCAAATGTCAGAATAGATTTTCCAATGAAATGATCATTTCATTCCATCTCATTCCAGTGAACCAAACACTACCTTATGGGCAAGTGTGCCAAATTAAGATATATACCAGTTCTATGGTTCCTTTAATCTGTCTATCTGTCTTTTATTGCAGAACCTTGTATGCGGAAAGAATATGCAAATAGACAAGAGCATACACACTGCATATGTAAATGCAATCAGATCAGCACAGCACTTCATATACATAGAGAACCAGTATTTTCTTGGATCTTCATATTACTGGCCATCATACAAAAATGCAGGTAGGCAAAAACACTGAGCTTCCATTTTTTATTTTTTTTTTAAGTTTTGTTAATTATTGTTGATAAGTAATTGATGGCTACATCACTAGTAGCTCTCTTTGCCTATTTGTTACAAAAAAGTTGTCTTCGTAGTTAATTAATGTACAAGGTTAGAATTTTAAAATTTTCAAGATCTATGAAACACAATAAGTAATTGATGGCTACATCACTAGTAGCTCTCGTTGCCTATTTGTTACAAAAAGCTGTCTTCGTAGTTAATTAATGTACAAGGTTAGAATTTTAAAATTTTCAAGATCTATGAAAAAGGGTCTGAAATGGTTGGATGGCAGTGTAATAACCTCAACTATATCAATTTCATCGGCTGAAATTACTAACAGTTGTGGAATTAGAAAGAAAACCAGAGGACCCATATCCTTCCAATCAACCACATAGCCCCTGATTAGGAATGATAATAGCTTCTCTGAGAAGGAATGTTAAAAGCTTGGTTATTTAACAACAAAGAAAAGAGAAACAGTGCCACTAATTTCAATAATAGAATATAAAAAAAGGGCGTACCCAATGCATGAAACTCCTGCTTAAGCGGGGTCTGGAGAAGGGTTAATGTACGTAGTCTTACCCCCGCAAATAGAGAGGCTGTTTCTGCGACTCGAACTCATGACCAATGGATCACTAAGGGGTAGCTTTACTGCTATGCCATGCCCGCCCTTCAATTCCAATAATAGAATATAGTAAGAAAAATGGAGTTGGGGAACCAAATCCTCTATGCCCAAATTCCAACGAGGGAACAAACAGTTATTTCCCCTCAGTTCTTGATTTCTTATATTCTGTTGTTTATACTCATATAGAACTGTATACTGTTAAAATTCATGTATTATTGATTGATTTAATGCTATATTTATTACAATGATTCATGATTCCTATATATAGAAGAGGGTGAGTGTGTAGTAGGTAAGGAGTAGGTGAAGTGGAGGTGGTAGTGGTGTAGTGGGTTAGGTTTAGTGGAGTAGGTTTAAGTGGGTGAAGTAGGTGGAGAGTAGGTGGATTTTAACAGCCCCCCGCAAACTCAAGGGGGATAGGAACTAACCAACTTGAGTTTGGAGAGAGTAACAAAACAAGAAAATACATAAAAATAAAAGAGGATAAGAGACACTGTATGGTCGTGTCAGACCATTGGTGAAGACACTGGATGGTGGTGTCATAACGTTGTAGAGGACACTGTATGGGGGTGTCATAACCATGTAGAGGACACTGTATGGTGGTGTCATAACGGTGTAGAGGACACTGGATGGCGGTGTCAGATCGATGTAGAAGACAGTTTATGGGGTCATGTCGGACCGATGTAGAAGACAGTTGACGGGGTCATGTCGGACCGTTGTAACAGACACTGTTGTGATAGTTGTTGTGACAGTTTACGGAGTCTTGCTGGACCCTTGTAGAAACTAACCGGAATCAATGTCGGGACAGTTTACAGAGTCTTGTCGGACCCTTTGAAGGAGCGAACCGGAATCAATGTCGGGACAGTTTACTGAGTCTTGTCAGACCCTTGAAGGAGCTAACCGGAATCAATGTCGGGACAGTTTACAGAGTCTTGTCGGACCCCTGAAGGAGCTAACCGGAATCAGTGTCGGGACAGTTTACAGAGTCTTGTCAGACCCTTAAAAAGTCGCACCCTCAAAAGGTGTGCCCAATCTTTCAAAAGGCGTGCCATCAAAAGGCGTGCCCAATCCATAAAAAGGCGTGCCAGATATGATGGCGAGGCACGTGAGTGCCTTGGCTGGCGCGCCCGTTTGTCGTCTGGCGTCAAGTGGCGCGCGATACGCGTGGCTGCCTCGGCTATTTAACCAAGACGGAGGCTGAGGCTGAGGCAGAAGCTGAGACAGAAAAACTGAGAGAAACCTCTGAAAAATTCTTCCGTTGCTGAGAGAGAAACTCTGTAATACGCTGTAACACTCTGTTGCCCAGAAAATAGCTTCGTCTTCCCGTGGGCTGCTCACTCTCTTTCCCGACCTCCATGAGTCAACAAGAGAGATAACTGGTGCGGGGGCCAGTGAACCTCAACCAAGCGCCCCAGGGTTTGCTCCGTTGAACTTTCCTATGCGGTCTGTGGAGCAAAAAATGGCAGTGCAAACTGACATTGAAGCCAATCAGTATACATTGAAGTCATGTGTGGAAACCATGACTGCGGTCACAAACCTATCGCACCGGCTGCAGAGTAGGACAAATGAGGTGCAGCAGTTAAACGCCCAACTGGCTCTGCTCCAACGCATGTATAAGGCTGCGCGAGCAGAGATAAGTGTGCTAAAGGCGGAAAACAAGGAGCTGAAGCGGAAGGCCACCGTGATGTTCCGATTTGGAGGTCCGCCATATGCAGCAGTGGAGGAGCAGGGAGTAGTGATCGTGCCCAGTGGAGTGGGAAACACGGAGGCAACACCGTCAAGGGCCGCGCAGGACGGAGGCAAGAAGAAGAGACTAGCGGCAAAGTAGAGAAGAAAAATCCCACTGTGGGTGTGGTTGTTTTGTGCTGTTTTGTTTTGGTTTTTTTTTTTTTTTTTTTTTGGGTGTAAAATGGTGATCGGGGTGAGCCCCGACATGAATAAAAGGTGTTTGGGGTGCAGTCCGTCTTCTTCCTTTTTTTTTTTGTTTTGTTTTGTTTTTTTTTTTTTTTTTTTTTTTTGTAAAGAAATAATAATGAAAAAAGGTTTCGTGGCCCACGGTTTTGTAAAAACCTGCAATGGGTTTGTTTGTTTGTTTTGTTTTTTTTTTTGTTTTTTTTTTTGTAAAGAATAATAATAATAATAATATAGTAATGGAAAGCATGTGCGCTGGTAGTGTGTGGTGGTGTAAAATGGATGAAAAGAAAAAATAAAGAAATAAAAGGGGTTTGAAAAAAACGAGAGAGAGAGATAAAGAAATAAAGAAATAAAAGTAAAAGGGGTTTGAAAAAAACGAGAGAGAGAGATGTCTCTGTGTGTCTGGTTTGCTCAGATCAAAGGTTCCCCGGTTGTCTTTGTTTCACAAATTCCACTCGGGTGTTGATGAGCATTTTTAATCGAGGTTGAAGCCATTGAAATGGCGACTGTTCCAGGGCCTCTCCCAGAAGAAGCCATTGAAAGCCAAGTTGCTCCTTGTGTTTGGAGGTGTGGAAATGGCGACTGTTCCAGGGCCTCTGATATGGGAGATCGTGAAGAGGAACAACTCCTTTCGATGGAGGAAGAGTAGATCCGAACATTTCGGAGGATCCGGCTTGATAGGATGTGATGTGGGATCGGCCGATGGCGGAGATGTGGGAGCGAACGGCTTCGAGGAGGCGGAGGGCGCCGGTGGCGACGACGTCGGCGGTGTAATCGGGGATCTCGAAGGAGACAGCGATGTGGGACTGGGCGGCGAGGTTGTAGACCTCGTCGGGGAGGATGGTGTCGAGCCAGCGACGGAGAGAGGAGGCGTCGGAGAGGTCGGCGTAGTGGAGCTTCATGAGGGCCTTGTGGGAGTTGTGGGGGTCGATGTAGATGTGGTTGATTCGCTGGGTGTTGAAGTTCGACGACCTTCGGATCAGGCCGTGGATCTCGTACCCTTTCTTCAGCAGGAATTCGGTCAGGTACGACCCGTCTTGCCCCGTGATGCCTGTGATCAGGGCTATCTTGCGGGTTTCGCCGCCGTTGCTGCTTGATCCGGATCTCCGACTGTTGCTCTCGGACGCCATTGCCAGTGTTGATTATTTTTATTTATTTATTTATTTTTTTTTTGCTACTTTTGTCGGACTAGAATTGAATTGAACTGAACTGAACGGTATGTGTAGAGGTCCGGCGGGCGGCCAAGGCGAGGCTGCCGCCCGCCAGTGAAGCAGAATTACTAGCTTCTCAACCTTGCTCTGATACCATGTTAAAATTCATGTATTATTGATTGATTTAATGTTATATTTATTATAATGATTCATGATTCCTATATATAGAAGAGGGTGAGTGTGTAGTAGGTAAGGAGTAGGTGAAGTGGAGGTGGTAGTGGTGTAGTGGGTTAGGTTTAGTGGAGTAGGTTTAAGTGGGTGAAGTAGGTGGAGAGTAGGTGGATTTTAACATATACATACAAGTTTACTTACGTAATTTCATCCATATTAAATAAGTGTCTTGATCCTATATTGGCTAATAGCAGTAGGAGATTCAACCAACATTGCTGTTAGGAATTGCAGAACAACAGACACAAAAAGTAGAGAAGAACAATAAATAAGAATTGTAAATCACATGTACATACATGAACACAAGATTTCTGTGGCTAGGACCAAGTCCACCGTTGTCATGGTTTCACTATGATCAAAAAGAGTTACAAATGAGATACATAGATAGCCACCCCCCAACTACATTTACAAAGAATTAAGGCTACATGTCACAAGTACAGAAATACCAAAATACCTTTACTCTGTGGTCAAGTGGTTAGCGTCGAGTACTTATCAGGGTCCACACTACCTAATACCCAACAATTGCAGCACTTTCTTATATATCTTTTATATCACTTATATCATTTCCTCTTCTTCTTCTTTTTCTTTTTTTTTTTTTCCAATCCTTTTTGTGCATCCACACGTATTTGATTGATGCTTCACCTTCTCACTGAAGTGTGAAGATGCTAAATTTATTCCTGTTAGAACCTTTCATTCACTCAGATAGTGTTCAAGAATTTTATATGCATGCTTAATGTTCAAGAACTAGAGCTGCGATATGTTTTATGAGCCTGCCTTTGAGCCTTTAGTTGTATTGTTGGAAGCAGGTGCCGATAACCTGGTTCCTATGGAACTTGCGTTGAAAATTGCCAGCAAAATCAGCGCAAACGAACGTTTCTCTGTCTATATAGTAATTCCAATGTATCCAGAGGGTGTCCCCACTAGCTCTGCTACGCAAGAAATTCTTTTTTGGCAGGTTAGACTAATCTCTCATTTCTCTGTAGTTCATTAATATATATTTTTAATATTAAAATGAGTTCTGCAATCAGTGTGCTCTGCTCATTTTCCTAAATATAAATTCGTGTATTAAGTTTAGGACTTAACTACTGATTAAGCATGCCCTTAGGCTAATCATGAATTCAAATGATCACAGGGGCAGACAATGGCTATGATGTACAAAATCATTGCAGAGGCTCTTGAAAAGGAAGGTCTATCTGATAAGTATCACCCACAGGATTATTTGAACTTCTATTGCCTTGGAAAGCGTGAAGCTTCATCTCCGGAAAGTCCACAAACTAATCAGCCTCCTGAAAACAGCGCATTGGTATAGTATTTCTTATTCTAAGAAACTATAAGGCGACTCATGTAATAACATACAAAAAGCCAAGACACATAGTTGTTGTAAATTGTACATTCATGTTAGTCCAGATCTAATGCTTCAAATCACAAGTCGAGGGAAAAATAAATAAATAAACCCTCACATTCATGAACATGTTGAAGAAGGAATGATAAAAATTCCTTGAACCTGTGTGTGTGTGTGTGTGAGAGAGAGAGAGAATCTCAAAGTAACTTCCAAATTGTTTTAGTACTTGATCCTCATTTATAGATTTGTCTTTTCTTTTTTTTTTTCCCCTTTTGTCAGTATTTATTTTCTTGTTTTCATCTGAACTTTTCCACTATAATTTTCATGATTACGTCAAATTATATTGTGGGAATCTTCTCTTCTTTTTTTTTTGGGGGGGGGGGGGGGGGGGGGTTGGTATTTTGTATTTTGTACACCTTCATGGACTTCCTTGCATATCATGAGCTTCTCAGCAGCATACAAAACAAATGGTACATTAATAAATCTGAAATAGTGAGAGCGGGTGAGATATCTTCTTTTTTTTTCTTCTTCTTCTTCAGAACTTTCAATATTAAAATTCATTCTTTAAAACAGTTGTGTTCATTCTAACTTCTAACTGTCTTCCATTTGAAATATGTTTCCTATTCTTCCTTTTTGGGCCAGGTATTAGCTGGTGAATTAAATGTATTCCACGTAAAATATGTTTCCCACTTTTCCTTTTTGCACAGAGATTAGCTGAAAAGTACCGGAGATTTATGATCTATGTCCATGCCAAAGGGATGATAGTTGACGATGAGTATGTGATAATAGGATCTGCAAACATAAATCAGAGGTCTTTAGATGGTTCAAGGGATACAGAAATTGCTATGGGTGCTTATCAACCAAATTACACATGGGCAGGAAAGAAGAGGCATCCACGTGGACAGGTTTGAAACTAAAACTCATCTGAACAGTTATTACATTGCTAGAAACAAAACCAAGGGCCTCTAGCTTAGTTGGCTAGCTCTTTGGCCACTAAGTCTCTCCTAAGGGGAGGTCTTGGGTTCCACTCTTAGGAGTGAAACGGGAGGGCAAGATTTTCTTGCAAGGTGTATGGGTGTGATACTAATCTAGCAACTAACCACTAACTTTCGCTGATCAAAAAAAACAAAAAAACATTGCTAGAAACAAGAAAAAATTGTAAAGATACAACTATGATGGTTCATATAATGATTAGTTATGTCAAGACCTTGTTAGGAGTTCTTGGGTGGTGGTTGACAACCATAAATGAATAAGGGGCTCGTTGGGAAACCTTAATTCAGACGGCTTCAAAATTTTGTTCATTTCTCTGTGTGATGGATTGTTTTGTGCGTTTTTATTTCTTCCCACGAAGAATGAGTTTTCTATTTTTGGAGGGATTTGAACCTACCATCTGAGACCAAATGTTGGCCTAGTGGATGAGGTGCTCCCTTGTGTGATGGCCAAGTACCAGTCTCATTACTGTGTTATGCAGCTTCCCCTTCCCTATTATTACAGAGAGAGTGTGCACTCACTCATTATGCATTCATTGGAACAACATTGTTGGATGCAGGTGTACGGGTATCGGATGTCTCTTTGGGCTGAACACCTTGGCATCCTTGAAGATTCTTTCCACGAACCAGAAACTCTCAAATGCGTTAAACACGTCAATGAGATTGCCAAGAAAAACTGGAAGGCGTACGTGGAAGAGGAGAACACGGAAATGACAGGACATTTGATGCGATATCCAGTCCAGGTAAGTATACATGGAAAAATCAGTGCATTGCCGGGTTATGAATGCTTTCCTGATGTTGGAGGTAAGATTCTTGGAGCGCCCACCAATCTTCCCGATGCCCTAACAACCTAATGTTTTCATCGGAGAACACAGTTGGAGGGTAAAATTTAAATGAAGCACAAGTATGATCAAGTCATGTATATTGTGTCGAAATGGAACTGTCAAATTTTTTATTGGATATAGGAACTGAGAATAGGAGTGCTACCAAGAATGATCCAATTATGTATATTGTGTACATTTGATTTGTTGAATTTATGCTTTTTACACGGTTGATATGATCAACCATATGAAGTTGTCATGTCAGCAAATGCTTGAAAATGTTTAGATGTAAATTTCAGCGCGATAGCGTAACAAAAGATTCTGTAATCCCATTGTTTTGTGAATCCCCATGATTTGCAAATTGAACAATAACTCATGCAAGTGAAAATGTTTCTTCTTGTTCTTGTTTTTCATTTTTTGTCCTTTTTGTTTTGTTCATAGTGTGTTTTTATGAACCATCAGAATGAGTTACTGTAAGAATTTATGTATTATTGATTGATGTATGTTGTGATGTATTGTGTGTACATTATATAGGAGATGGAGATGTGAAGTGGAGGTGGAGTGGTGGAGTAGGTGAAGTGGAGTGTGTAGTGGAGTAGGTGAGGTGGAGTGTGTAGTGGAGTAGGTGAAGTGGAGGTGGAGTGGTGTAGTGGGTTAGGTTTAGTGGAGTAGGTTTAGGTGTACATTAACAGCCCCCCTCAAACTCAAGGAGGTTAGACACAAACCAACTTGAGTTTGAAGAGAGTAACAAAACAGGAAAGTAAACTGACAAATAAAATAAAACAGGATAGGAGACACGGTATGGTCGTGTCAAACCGATATAGCAGACAGTTTATGGGGTCATGTCGGACCGTTGTAGCAGACAGTTTACGGGGTCATGTCGGACCGTTGTAGCAGACAATGTTGTGACAGTTGTTGTGACAGTTTACGGAGTCTTGCTGGACCCTTGTAGAAACTAACCGGAATCAATGTCGGGACGGTTTACAGAGTCTTGTCGGATCCATGAAGGAGCTAACCGGAATCAATGTCGGGACAGTTTACAGAGTCTTGTCGGACCCATGAAGGAGCTAACAGGAATCAATGTCGGGACAGTTTACAGAGTCTTGTCGGACCCTTTAAAAAGTCGCACCCTCAAAAGGTGTGCCCAATCTTTCAAAAGGCGTGTCATCAAAAGGCGTGCCCAATCCATAAAAAGGCGTGCCATCAAAAGGCGTGCCTATCAAAAGGAGCGCCCATGTTGTCGGCGAGCGCCGAGAGGCGCATGATACGCGTGTCTGCCTCGGCTATTTAACCAAGGTTGAGGCAGAGGCTGTGCAAACCAGTCTGAAACCGCCGAAAATCCTTTGAAAAAACTCTTCCGTTTCTGAGAAAGAGATTCTGGAACACTCTGTTGCCATTCTATAACCAACCCTTCTCTGAAACACTCAGCAACCCATAACATGGCCTCGTCTTCCCGTTCAGCTACCCAGAATATGGCCTCTTCGTCCCGTGGTCTGCTCACTCTCTTTCCCGACCTCAACGAGTCAACAAGAGAGATAACTGGTGCGGTGGCCAGTGAACCTCAACCAAGCGCCTCTGGTTTTGCTCCGTTGAACTTTCCGATGCGGTCGGTGGAGCAAAAATTGGCGGTGCAAACTGATATTGAGGCCAATCAATATACTTTGAAGTCATGTGTGGAGACCATGACGGCGGTCACAAACCTGTTGCACCGGCTGCAGAGTAGGACAAATGAGGTGCAGCAGTTAAACGCCCAACTGGCTCTGCTCCAACGCATGTATAAGGATGCGCGAGCAGAGATAAGTGTGCTAAAGGCGGAAAATAAGGAGCTGAAGCGGAAGGCCACCGTGATGTTCCGATTTGGAGGTCCGCCATATGCTGTAGTGGAGGAGCAGGGTGGAGTGATCGTGCCCAGTGGAGTGGGAAACACGGAGGCAACACCGTAAAGGGCCGCTCAGGACGGAGGCAAGAAGAAGAGACCGGCGGCAGAGTAGAGAAGAAAAATCCCGCCTGTGGATGTGGTTGTTTGGGTTTGTTTTTTTTTTTTTTTTGTGTTGGTTTTTGTTTGTTTGTTTGTTTGTTTGTTTTTTTTTTTTTTTTTTTTTGGTGTAAAATTGTGATCAGGGCGAAGTCCCGATAGAAATAAAATGAGTGTATTGTGCAAATCCGAATGGCTTGAAGGTACAAGACTGAGCAGAAAAATTAGATGGAATGAATTTTTTTTTTTTTTTTAAATAAAAATAAAAAATTGAGGTTCAAAGAAAAGTTGGGCTGTGGAAAGAAGAAAAAGAAAAATTAGCACCCACGTGAGTTCCATCTAATTTTTATATATATAAGATAAAAAAAGGTTTGGACGGTGGAAAAATATTTTAAAATAGAAAAAGTTATATAATATAGTTATCTCTTTGAAACTCTATGCTGGTGTTGATCAAAACCGTGGGCCAAATTACCAATACCGCCAATCTTGTAGACATCCTGAAGTGGGAGACGAAAAGGCTTGTCTGATGGCCTCTTGGGCTCTGTAATCATGTCGAGGGCATCAAGAAGGGTTGGGCCCTTGTACCAGCCAAATGCACCAGGTATGGCACAAGTCCCACCAAGAACAGAGGGGAAAAGGGCATCAAGAACACGCTGCCCAGTAAGAAGAGGAGTATCGGCAGCAAGCTTTGACGCAACAGGCCTAGGAGTTCGCACAGGCCAAGTCTGAAGCATGGCTGGTATGGATGGCCAGAAGATAACGCCGTCGAGATTCCCATGGGTGTTGGAAGCGACCAGATCTACACTCATCTTTCGTGATTATATACAGGAAACGATTTCAATGAAGAAAAACAGTGATGGTTCTATCGATCAGTACCCAGAAAAATGGCATAGAAGAACACCTAATCACCAACCCTAGATTTTGGGTCAGTATGCGAACTGCAGAGAGAGAGAGCTCGTAATCGCAAGAACGCGAGCGAATGATTTGGTGTAACCAAGGAGAGAGAGCTTTCTTGCATCAAAGGCCCAATCAATTCCTTGAATACCCACAGAGGCACACGGTGGTGACTCGGTGCAGAGAGAGAGAGAGCTTCGGAGATGAGGCTGCAGGTGGTGTTGGTCGCCGGTGACAACGACGGCGCCTGGAGTGGCAGCCATGGGCTGTGAGCAAGCTGGGTGTTGCCCCCGAGAGAGAGAGGATCAGATTCTGATAGCGTAGATCTTATTTAGAGGAAAATTTGTATTTGTTGTTGCAGGATCGCCGGAGATGGCTTCAGCTTGCGTGAACAAGATTGGAATGTCGCCGGATAATTTTCTGGACCTTCCGCCTACTTATCCTTCGTACGGTTGGTTGAGTCCTCGAATCTCATTCAGTCGAGAGATTCCTGACGACGAAGCATCGAAGATCACCGGAGGAAAGCTGGAAAATAAGGACGTTGCTCCGGAATCGTCAGATCCGGAAGTTTCTGGGAAGGATTTTGGTGATTTCGAGTTCAGACTTGAAGATCCGGTTCAATATTGACAAGGACCTTGCAGTGATCAGCATCGAGGCCAACATCAGAAGAGGTAGGGTGGCCTTTATTGACAGATTCCGAGGTGAAGAGGAAACTATCCATATCTAGACTGTGTAAAAGCAGAGATTTGAAAACAGAGAGAGGTTTGAATTGGTTGAGACCCGGCGGGCGGTCAAGGCAAGGTTGCCGCCCGCCGGAAGGCGAAGAACACCAAGATCTTTAACCTATAACTCTGATACCATGTAAGAATTTATGTATTATTGATTGATGTATGTTGTGATGTATTGTGTGTACATTATATAGGAGATGGAGATGTGAAGTGGAGGTGGAGTGGTGGAGTAGGTGAAGTGGAGTGTGTAGTGGAGTAGGTGAAGTGGAGGTGGAGTGGTGTAGTGGGTTAGGTTTAGTGGAGTAGGTTTAGGTGTACATTAACAGTTACACCAATGTTACAAGGCTAGCTAGCTATATGGGCTGCTATTGCGAAAAAATAACAATAAGTTCGACTTTTTCCTCTCTAATGGCTGGTTTTGTTTTGTTTTGTTTTTGGTTTTTTATGACAAGCCTTTTGTCTCTATATCTCTAAAGATAGGATCACATATAGCCTTTTAATTTTTAATTCTGTAAGAAAATAGAAGAAATAACATTTGTACCATTAGAGAAACATTATCAAAATATGCACAATATTTTGTATGGAGATGACAAATTTAACAGGAAACAAAAACAAGAAAATAAAGCAACAAAGATGAAAACTAACTCAATTTTATGTATGATTTTCTGTAACTTTTGATAAATCTCTTGTTTTCTTACCTCATAAACTTAAAATAATAATAATAATAATAATAATAATAATAAATAAATAACATCAGTGTTGGGGACAAAGAATTTTTGGCACAAATTGTGCATTCTCAAATTTATTTTTTAAGAGATTTGGTCAAAATCTCCTTATAATAAAATTTTAATGTATTAAAGACAAGTACAAAAAGTTTTCTTTGAAAAGTTTAACACATACCACTATTATTAAAATTTTAAACTTTAAAATAATATAACTTTTGATGTAAATGTTGATTTTTAATAAAATTAGTAATTTTAGAATTCTCTCATCAAAATCTATCAAACAAGATTCATGTTAACTATGAAACTCTTAAAAATATATATATTATTATTACTGTCGAAATTCATGTAAACAGCAACATATTATTTTGTCTCACAGTAATATGGTACTCTGACTATATTATCCAAGAAAAAAAAAATATTTTACTTTATGCTTGTTTAATTATGTAAAAAATATATTTTACTTTATACTTGTTTAATTATGTGCATCCTCCTCAGGGATCTATGAAGTAAAATAAATTAGATTATCTTTTTTACTAAATAAGGATACAATAGAAGAGTTTTAACTAAATTTTTCTTATTTTTAAAATGGTACACAGTACACCGGAAGCTAAATTCCAATCACGCATTTCACTTTTTAATTTCTTTGCAGTTTTTGTGCTAAGATTTTCAAGTCTATGTGTATTTTATTCAAAGGTTAATTTGAAACGAGATATTCAACTTAGGCTACAATGTTTGATTATGTTTATGTTTTATTGGTGAAGTGGGGTTTGAATAAAAAATAAAAAAATATATTTTTTTCATAATTTTTAGGGCAAATTACATATACCCCTCGAGGTTTGGCTAAATTACAAATATCCTCCTGAGGTTTGAGAAATTACAAATTTCTCCCTGAATGCTATATTTACATAACAAATTATGAAGTAATTTGTTATGAAATTTAAACCTCAGGGGACAAATTGTTATGAAAATACAAACCTTAGGGGCGGGATGTAATTTCTGAAACCTCAGGGGTATTTGTAATTTAGCCAAACCTCAAGGGAGGTATATGTAATTTGTCCTAATTTTTTCAGGGAAAAAAGATATACATAGAAATAAGGTGTCAACGACATCGAGTTAAGTATTATATGGCGCAAAACAAGACTAATACGGACCGCATAGCGCAGTGGATTAGCGCGTCTGACTTCGGATCAGAAGGTCGTGGGTTCGACTCCCACTGTGGTCGATTTGTTTTTAATTGCCCCGCAATTATCTTATAATTACACTAACCTCCTCTAATTTTATTTTTTATTGCCCCATGCTTCAGATGTAATTACACTAATTTCTTAAACTTTAAAGCAATCGAAACTAATGTCAGTAGTGGATGAATAGTGAAATAAATGAAGATAAATATTATTCTTGTTGGAAAAATAAATAATAATTATATTCTATTTGACAGATAGTAATAATATACTGTCTATTTTCTTTGACAACTAGTAGTACGATACTAGTGTCATTAACAATTTAGAATATATTTTTGTAGAATTTTTTTAGAAATTAATTTTGAGTTTTAGAAATTATTTTCTGAGTTTTCATTACTTAAAATTCTATTTAAGTATTTTATTTGTTGAAGTGTTGCAGAAATTAATTTTCTATGTGGAATTAATTTGGTTAAATAAAATTTTATTTTATTTTATTTTCAAATTAATTGAAAAATAAAAGTTATTTTCTTATTTCTTTTATTTTTACAGAATTTAATTCTGTGAATTTGGATTAGTTTTCTGTGTGGAATTAATTTGGTTAAATATAAATTTTATTTTATTTTATTTCCAAATTAATTGAAAAATAAAAGTTACATTTTGTTTTGTTTCTTTTATTTTAACAGAATTTATTTCTGTAGTTTTGGTTTAATTTGTTTAAATAAAATTTTATTTTATTTTCAAATTAATTGAAAAATAAAAGTTACATTTTGTTTTGTTTCTTTTATTTTAATAAAATTTATTTCTGAAGTTTTGGTTTAATTTGTTTAAATAAAATTTTATTTTATTTTCAAATTAATTGGAAATAAAAGTTACAATTCTTGTTTCTTTTATTTTTATAGAATTTAAAATTCTGTGTTTTTTGGTTTAAATTTTCTGTGTAGTATAAAATTCTAATTCTAATTCTAATTTTATTTTATAATTTAGAATTTATGGCTACTAAAATTGGTCAAACTAATGTTCAAACCAATACTGGTATTGTCACGACCCAAACTCGCCCCTATAGCTTTAGCATCGTAACCGACCAGTAATCCTTGGATTACCGAAGGCCTTTGAACAGGTTAACAAAATTAAGGGGCTAGCAGAAGCTAATACATAAATATAATTGTCCAATGAGCTGTGTTGACTTATATGAACAAAATATTTAAAACTTTATATATATATAACCGGTAGCCAACCATACATTATACCCACACACATTACAGTATTTTAAGTACAGCCAACGACATCAAATCAAGTCTTATATAAACAAAAACCACAGAACTTAAACACAGGACGCTTCGGGAATCTCCACGTGATGCACAATGGTTGGCTGACAACAGAACACAGATCCAGACAAAAGTCTTCAGGCTCGGGCTCCAGAATGCTCACCTATACATATATATACACACAATGAGCTAAAACCCAATGAATAACATTAAGGTAAAGAGGTTAGTGAACGAAATTCGAATATATCATAAGCAGAAAACAGACTAGAGTATAATCATTCTCATATCAGAACATAATAATGGTACATCCCATAGAACACATCACAGAACGTCTTCCGACTAGAGTAATTGGTTCTGGATACCGATTAAACACATATCACCACAATGAAGTGGCTAACGAGATCTCGTAAACTTGTATGTCATGGACCCGCATTTTCATGTCGTCTCCCATGACTTGGGACTATCTATGGATGCCATAATAGATTTCAAACTTGGAATATTCATTCACGAAAATAGATATCATTTCAGAAATCAGAACTTATCATATTTCATTTGGAACGTAATTCATATGAACGTATCTTTACAATAACGTTACTCACAGTGGTGTAGACACTCTATTTT
This sequence comes from Camellia sinensis, assembly GCF_055761805.1. Taxonomy (NCBI): domain Eukaryota; kingdom Viridiplantae; phylum Streptophyta; class Magnoliopsida; order Ericales; family Theaceae; genus Camellia; species Camellia sinensis. Next base: position 55,020,571 of record NC_138962.1, read on the forward strand.
TGACCGTCCTCAAGATTTAGACGTCACCGTTTGAACACCCGGTGATCATCCATGTTTGTGTTCATTTGGAGTTCCCGGAGGTCTCGGCTACGCGCCTTGCCTCAGGATCTCCGAACTCGACTGTTTAGTGTCTGGTTTTGCACCAAACACTTGTGTTTTGCCTTGGAGGGGCAAGGAATGCCTTGTGAGGCATCCCCACACATCACCGGCCATGGCCAGACGCCACCGGCTGGTGTTTTGTTCCCATCAGCAATATATATTGCCGGTCGGCACTGTTTGTTGCCGGTCGGCACTCCTTTTTTACAAAATGGTAATTTTGAGCAGCCGATTACTGTTCATCTACTTTTGCAGATATTTTAAGACAGATGTATGTCATTTTGTTCCCCTTCATGGAGGGATGGACCCCTTGTTAGCGTACCTTGTAAGCTTTACAAGATTGGCTCCTCTATAAGAGGAGCCCTCCCCTCTTGGCTCTAGGTTAGAAAATTTTGGAGAGAAAACATTGTGAGAGCTCTGGTTTTAGGTTTAGGGTTTGATATATATCCTATCTCTATACCTCTCTCTCATTTAGCCTTAGTGTGTGTGTTTTGTCTCACTTTTGCTCACAAGCACCCACCATTACACCATCCCTTGGAGCTGAGACCTCTTGAGGGTTGTTCTTGAGGTTCTTGAGCTGTTTTGAGCTCAAAGAAGCTGTTGGAGCTTCATCTTTGAAGAAAGTCAACAAGGGTAAGAAACTAGTCCTATTTTACCCCATTTTTGCATTGTATTTTTACCTATCTTGAAATTGTTTTTTGGCTTAGCATATAATACAAAAAATTTCTATTTTTAGGCCCTCTAAATAGTTTATTTAGGGTGTTTTGTTGTTTGAGTGTTTGACCCTACCTAAGCCTTGTAAGGCTCCATTTTGTGCTATTTTGAGTGAGCTCCGAGACCTTGGTGTTTGGGCCTCCTCACCACTGAAATCTTGAGGGATTTCAGAGGTGAGGATGGTGCCTTGAGGTCCCAAGAAGGAGAGGGCCACCCCCTCTCCTTGTTGTCCTTGAAATGGACCATTTTTGGCCTCTTGAGGGAGCACCTAGCTAAGCTTCATGTTGACCATGCCTTAGTTATTTTTTGTGCTTATTATGTCATAATATGCCTCTGTTTTTAATTGGTTTTGGTACACCATGCATGCTTAGCATACCTACCTTATAATGCCACTTTGTTGTCTTAACATGCCTTAGGTTGTAAACCCTTGTTCTAGCATGTTTTAGGCTTAGCTTTGTGAAGCTTTTGTGCATATTTTGCCATGTTTAAGGTCTGTCCTAGGTTGTTTGGGTCGGATTTGGCATGCTTAGTATAGCCCCTTTGCATTCCGGCTTGTTGGCCTTAAGTGTGTGAATGTATAGCATGACATTCTTGCATTGATTTAGTGATTTGGAACTATCCACCATGTCATTTCAGTCCCCTTTGCATGCCTATATGCTTGCCTTGGATGTCTCTTTGATGCCTTATGAGCTTGTGTTATATGCTCCATGTTTTGGCCATTGTACATGCCTTTGAATTTGAGCCACTTAGATGCCATCTAAGAGTCCCCTTTGCATGGTCTAGGTCTGCCTTGAATCTATTTTAAGTCCTCTTAGCCTTGTGAGGCTTGGTTGACTTGGTCATGGTTCAAGCCCCTTTGACTTGCTTCAAGTACTTGGGCCATTCATTGCATGCTTGGTCTATTTTGTTTGCTTGGTTTGACACCATCTTAACATGAGTTCCAATGCTTACCTTGTATGCCATATGTCCATGATTGCCTCTTTCAAATGTGCTTGAGAGTTGCCTCATTTGTGCCTAAGTGTTGGCCCTTTAACATGTGCATGTGTGTATGTGTATTTAGTCCTTTATTTTGGTCACTTTGGCCACTGTTTTGGGCCTAATTAGAGCTATCCAAATCATGTTTAAGTCCATCCCTTTGCTAGCTTGCATGCTTACCTTGCATGTTTGTTTGCATGCTTGCATGTGCATCTTGCATCTCCATGTTGCATCCCTAGCTAACATGCCTAGGTTGCATTGAACATGCATATCTTGTCCCTTGATTTAGTAATAGGGATCGGACCCCTTTGGTTTGTTGGTTTGCATTGCACTTAACATCAAAATGTGCATACTCGGTCACTTGGGCCATCACGCATGGAAATGCGCGATTGATGGTCCGAGAACCAAGGACCATGTCCCTTTGAGTCACTAATATGATAAGGGACATGATTGGTGCATATATGCCTTGAATTGTATTGCCATGCTCTGTCTTGCCCTCTGTTGCTGTCAATTGCAGATTCTGCAGGAACTTTCTGCCGGCCGGCAGTGTCTAGTGCCGACCGGCAATCCTTCCTCTGCCGATAGCTTCGACAATGGCCGGTGATCATACAACACTACTGGCGGCCATTCTACTCAGCCGGTGGTGTCTCCCAATGTCCAGAGAAGCAACTCTGAGACTTTGACAGTCTTCAGAGGAGTAGAGCAAGGAAAACAGAGGCGACCTATGCATGGCAGTGCACTTCCGAGCAAGACCCGAGTGTGCGTGCACCGAGCTCTCCTCCCGAGGCAGTTTACTATTTTTCCTAGCATTAGTTAGTTTGTTAACTAATTAGGCAATTTGTAATAATTAATTAGCTAGGTTAGTTAATTCGTTATTCAAATTGTATTATTTATTCGGTCCCTCCGAGCGAGGGTAAATTTGTAATAAGTGTAAGTGTGCGTTTGTGTGTGTGTGTATGTCTTCCAACCCCCACTTCTTTCTTCCCTTTTATTTATCTGCTTATGATGGTAGACTAGGGCATATTTAAAATTAGCATACCTTATGCTATGCATGCGTGCATCCATACATTTGTCCTGCATGCACCGGGCTCGGTACATCACGCTAACTGCATTTGTATTTCAATTCCAAATTGAATACGTGCATTAATTGGTTGCATTTCACATGCCATGTTTAGGTTAGGCGAGCCTACTCTAATTGCATCTTGCATGTGTTGCATTAGTCAACTTGACATGAACTAGGATCAGGCATGTTTGCTAACTAGTTTATTGTTTTGGCACGGAGTACGTTGTAAGTATTTATGCTTTAGCATACCGCATGTGTGTGAGTGTTGCCATGACAGTATGTTTGCCATGCGGCTAAATGCCTATGTGATAAACTGTTTGAATGCCTGTGGGTGAAGGTTGGATTGTTTGAGTTGGAAAAACTCGTTGAAATCCGTATTTTAGCCTACGTGCGAGTAGCAAATTTCAAAACATTTTTCAAAACAAACGGATATGCAATGCTTCTTTCCAAATTAGGCAATCTAGTCTATACTTGTTTGCTGTGCGCATAACATAGTAACTCTAGGCTAATAATTGGAATAAGAACACATAACGTTTTCAAAAACGGATATCACGGTTAGTAGAGGCCGATCTTCGGATCGGGCGAGAGGGGGTGCTCATAGCTGACCTTCCCCAATCGTACCCTAGCTCCCGAGCCGAGACAACTCCGGTGATAACGGACATGTGGCCTTCGGCACCGAGTCAGGGTTTCCTAAATTCCCCCATAAAAAATATTTAGGTGGCGACTCTGTATCTGGCAAAGCAGTCCATGTTTGGCACTTCTTTTTCTAAAAATCTGTTTCTCAAAACGATTTGCCGGATTTGGACTCTTTGGTTCAGATTAAGAACCGTGGCACAAATCGAGTCCGAACTGTAGCGAGGGCCCCCCGCACGGGCTCGTCTACAAGTGGTTCCAGTAAGCGATCAATCAATCCTCGAGTCTTGACCTACAATCACAAAATACATAACACAAGCATGTCTTATCATTACACATTCAAGTGGCCATTAAGACTTAACTTTCGTTACATTGGTTCTTATTCTTTCTTATCACATTGCCTAAAACACACACACATTTGCAGTCTCGGAACTTAGTACATTCTTTTCTTAGTGTGTTTCTAATCCATAACCTCATTACTATGGCTTAATTAAGGCTTAGGAATGCCTAAGATGTAATGAGGATGCCAAAACATGCCTTGGAACACTTAGGCAAAATTTCTGAAAATAAGGTCCACGCTCGAGCATAGTTTTCCTCGCTCGAGCGGACATGCAAGATGTGAATGGTTGCTCGAGCGCACATTCCTTCGCTCGAGCAATCTGTAAAAGACATGAAACTTCTGGGAGCTTACAATTCACGCTTGAGTGGACTTTTGGTCGCTCGAGCGGAGTGCACGCACTCAGATTGGTCGCTCGAGCGTGAACTCCCACGCTCGAGCATAAATGCAAATTCTGGAATTTCTAGATTACACCTTCAAGCTCAAAAGTCGAATTCCAACCTTCAAAACACATCTCTTGGGCCCCAAAACTTGAGATAACATAGTAAACTTGTAAAACATGAAAAATTACGGATTATTTCATAAAATCATGGCCTAAGAGTTTGTTAAAAACTCACAATTTCAACTTAAAACATGATGAATGTTCATGAACACAACATGCATGGGTTTTCTTGGTCTTGAGCTTCCCAAAACATGATCAAACACCACAAAGCAACTTGAAACTTGATGATTTCCCCAATGAAGATGAATTTCAAACATGCAAGAGAGGATTCATGGAAATCATGCTTAATTTGTAAGAAAATGTACATGCATGCAAAACTTTTCAATCTCTTTGCTCCAAAACTCATGAAACTTGTAAATTGAGCTTATAAGCTCCATGCATGTAAGAAATCCCTTTTCAAAATATGAATTCAAGGTTCAAAACTTGATAATTCAAACATGGATGATATGAATCATGTTCAAAATGATGAGATGAAATTAAACTAAACTAAGCATGCATGTATGAATTAACTCTAATTTCATCATCTTTGGTCCAATTCTTATACATAATCACAAATTCTTCTTGGAATGATCTACTTGATGGTTAAAAGTCATAATTAAGTCTTAAATCCTTACCTAGAGTCTTCAATTAGCTAGGTACTTGTACAATCTTTGATCAATTCAAGCTACAGCCTTCAATTTCTCCTTTATCTCTTCTTATCTCTCTCTAGAATTGCACTCTCTCTCTCTAAAATGAATTCTCAGATTTTGGCACTAAGAGGTAAAAGAATTGAGCTCAAAAATGAGCTTAAGGGTTACATATATAGCTATGGTGCTAAAATACATTAATTAGAACATAAGGCTTGCCAAACGCAACTTAACGAATCAGACTGAATCAATTTTTAATAAAACTTGCCATATGGTTCTAAAAATTCTAAATAACATATCGGTGTAGTCAATTTCGGTTTCGGATGCCGATAAGGCTTTCAATTTACATATTAAAGTGGAATTCCAAACAGATATTTCTGTAAGTAACAGATAGAAAGCCAAGATCATACAAAGTGCAGAATAAACACATAATTTATTTTAATCCACTCATTAACATCATTAAATATGGATTAGTGGCTAATTACGGATAGGGATTGTTACAGTCTCCCCACCTTAAAAAAGTTTGGTCCTCCAAACTCAAGTTATCTTATATCAAAAGAAATAATGTTCATCGAAAATATAACTGCAATTCTTTACAAAACAGAAGCATAACCATATTCATAAATATGCTCATAACCCAATCTCGACCTTAGCTTCGTACCGAAACAGAATCACAAATCATATACAGAGATTAGGGTTCGTATCAAAACAGAGTCTTATACGCATTCAGATTTTAATCAGAAACAGATTCATATACATGTTCATATTCACATTCTTGTCCAGATCATACACAGATGTCACAATTCTTACTTAAACATACGTGATACATCCTTTAGCATTAACAGAACAGATACAGACACGTGAGGGTTACGAATAACCAGTTCTATAAAGGAACCTCTGAATCCAGGTAACAAAGAATACACACGCTGAGCCCCCATAATGGAGCCTCCGGTACGGGTAACAGAGTACAGACAGATTAAGTTCCATGATGGAACCTCCGATATCGGGTAACAGCCAACAGATATCACATAACACCAAGAGTCACACGAATACATATCATAAATTGGACAATCATTCAGCATACAACATTTCAGAAAACAAAACTTATTTTGTCACACAGAAAATAAATACAGTTGGACATAACTTTATTAAGTTATTACTCTCATTACTTATATCAAGTACTTATGGGTCGTCATAAATTCACACTATTTCCCGTTATTAAGTCACAGAGACTTGATTTACTCACTCCCGAGTCATCCATCCAGTCCTTGTTTGATTTGGTTTTCAATCCGGTAATCTTATTACAGTTAATCCAGGTCATTCTGACGTTATCATTCATATACTATTCATCAGCCTTAGTTTCCACAGATTTAATCGTACTATGTGTCAATACAGAAGCAGTCATACTGATTACATATCCTCCCAGGTAATCAGAGTTTATAATCGAACCAGTCTGCTATCAATAAATTCCATCAGTTTTGAAGTACAGAAACATAAAAGCAATCATTCTCTTAGTCAAACAAGTTCATGGTAGTAACGGTAATCCCGGAGTAATTAACCGCGTGTCATGTATACGGTATTCCCATATTCCCCAAGCACAAGTTACCAAATTTCATAATCTCATTCATGTGTTTTCCCAATCGGTTACAGGCATATGGTAACAAGTCATCTATAACCACGTAGTCTGCTGTCGACGGTTCACATTCTTCTTAAGTGTTCGAGATTGATTCAAGTTTTCATTCAGTTAATTCCCTTAGTAACACAGCCCTGACATTCAATCATAAGCAATTCATAATCCCCCATAATGTAACCAAATCAGATAATAGTTCTCTATTTAGGTAAAGGTCTCTTCAGATCAAATCAAATGAAAGTTCTACCCAGTCATATCAAATAAAAGTTCAAGGCGTGAGTCATCAAACAGAAGTTCTCTCAAGTAAACAAAGGTCTCGTCAGGCCATAGTTCTATCAGATTAGATCAGGTAAAGGTTCTAGCCTTATTATTTCCAAACGAGGTACATTAATTCTATAGTTCATACTCTATTCACTTAGGTACATAGTCAGTAATTCCGCAATTAGTCTAAGTTCATCAATTCTCAAAGTCACATCAGAGTCATGTATCATAATAGTTCATGTCAAACTGTTCCAGGTCATATACAATGTGTTTCCTCCCAATAATTCTACAGGTAAATGCACAGGCATGCAGTTATTCACATCGAGAGGTAAGCATTACAGTCAATATAGCAATTTCCCAAATGAATTTTTCATGTAAGCATAAGGTACACAACGGTGTATCACATACAGTTTCTCAGTGGTACACAATAGCAGATTGTTATACAGAAGTTTCAAATCGGTCATACAGTCGCTAAAGTATAAGCTCACTAGTCGAGTCAAACAGTCTTGTCAATTTTCAACAATCGTAGTTCACAATTTAGAGTTTATCGCTCGGGGTCTTTACTTAATCACACAATCCCAGAGTCATAATCCCAACGGTCAAGTTATCAATAAATAATCATATCAATCATTCTGGGCAACGGTATAGTCATATATATATATATACATGTCCAGAGTCTAATAACCTTCCCAATATAGATTCACGAGGTCTATGTACAGATGAACACAAAACAGTTTCCCCAGATACAATAGTTAAGGCAACAAGGCATAAGTCTACTCAGTCTAGATACAAATGTAGCGGACACAAAGAGTGTGTCGAGTTCAATTAATTAACATCCCACGCAAAGGTATAGGCATATGTAAGTCCAAACATGTTCCATATCCAGTCAATAATAGTGTGTCCCCATATTTAACAGTTCGAGCATAGTTTAACAGGTCAGTCACGATAATTCAGATCAACCAGTAAGTCTCTAAGTGTTCATTAACCGCGGTTCAATCCCATCAATACTAATAGTATTACAAGCATGGAAACATACAGACAGGTACGAGTCCAAAAACAATTATCATTTAGGCATTCGTTCACAATTCATAAGCAAAAGTTCGTTCTTCCAAACTGACATAGGTTCTCAATTTCAGAAGTTCCGCATGTGGCTGATTCATGTACATAATTCGAGATCACGGGTCTACTCATTCGATGATGTCAGTCAATATATAACAGCTCAGTTCAAGTCATGGTCGTACAGATTTCTCAAACTATAGTCAATCATGATGTGTTCCCATGTTCAATAGTTCTAGCATAGTTCAAAGGTCATACCTAACAGTTCATATTAAATTTTGCAATACGGTACAAGGATTTAACCCAGCAAGTTCTCGTTGTCCATAAGTCTCAACAATTCCCAAGGCTCAGGTAATTCGTTATAGGGCTTCGGGCATTTCACATAAAATTAGCAAGTTTTCGAGGTAGTCAATAACTAGGGGTTCATAATTCTAATAATTCAATTGGTTCAATTAACATGTCCACAATCTATACCAAGTTAAGGAATGTACACTTCCATACAAATTCCCATATAAACAATTGCACATAGTTAAGGTAATACCTGCATCAGTTGTTTCAGTGTTCCGAGCATTTTCTGGAACTAGGGTGTAGGAACAGAACCAGTCGTACTAGCATTAGGTCTAGTGTTATTCGGATGAGTTCGCGGACAAGATTTAGCCAAGTGCCCTCTCTAACCACATCTAAAACAGGCCCCTGACAGGCAGCGACAAATGCCCCAATGTTGTTTCCCACATTCTTTACAAATAGATATACCATTGTTCACATTGCTTCCCCGGCTTTCTTTGTTCACAGTTTTCGCCCTAGATTTTTCATTCGCAGAGGTCATCGAATTACTAGTCATTTCGACTTTCTGTTTCTTCTGTTTCATTCTTTCGGATTCAATTGATGATGTTGATTTTGATATTTTCAAGGCTTCTATGTTTGCCTCGAACATTAAGGCCCTATCAAGAACATCCACGTATTTTGGCAATTTTAAAACTCCAACTCGATCATACACATCTAGGTCCAGCCCACTTTCAAATTTTCTAGCCTTTTTGTAGTCAGTGTCTATCATGTGGGGTGCATATCGGGCCAGTTCCGTGAATTTTGTTTCATATTCGGCCATGGTCATATTGCCTTGTTTTAGTTGTTCAAATTCGGATACCTTCCTATCCCGGATGCATTGGGGAAAGTATTTTCGAAGAAAATTTCTTTAAACCTCTCCCACGTCACACTTTCATTATCATTTCGTATTAACACCCACCATCCCCTAGCTTCTTCTTTAAGTGTGAATGTTGCCAACAAAACCTTATGTGCCTCAGTACACGGAAACACCTCAAATATTTTCTCAGTTTCTAAGACCCAAGCCTCAGCTTTCAACGGTTCAATACCCCCCGGAAATTCCGGTGGTTTCATCTTATTGTATTTCTGTGTCAGTGTTACCATATCATAATTAGCTGGTTCAGGTACATGTATTTGCCCTTGTTGCTGTTGTTTCAGATTTTCGGTTAAGACTTCAACCATTCTTTCTAACCGGCTAATTCTAGCGTCAGAAGATTCAGATTCGTCTATATTCCTTGTCCTTTCCATTGGCTACACACAAATAGGGTACTTATTAATATAAGGAAAGTTCTCACTGTTCTCACATTTTATTTCATATCAGACGCGTTTATACTTTCATTTCAATTCAGATACAGGCACATGATCCCTTACTTTCATACGTTCATGTTCACATAGATTCCACATTCGGTATTGAAATTAACATTACATGTTATTCCACTTAACTTCTTTGATCATGCACAAAGGTTTCATTTCAATGAGCTGTGCTGACTTATATGAATAGAATATTTAAAACTTTATATACATAACCGGTAGTCAACCATACATTATAACCACACACATTACAGTATTTTAAGTACAGCTGTGGACGCGCCCTCGGGCTTTATGCCACCACAGTTCGGACTCCCTTTTGTGTCACGGTTCTTAGTCTGAACCAAAGAGTCCAAATCCGGCAAATCGTTTTGAGAAAACAGATTTTTAGAAAAGAAGTGTCAAACATGGACTGCTTTGCCAGATACAGAGTTGCCACCTAAATATTTTTTTTTAAAGAGGGAATTTAGGAAACCCTGACTCGTTTGCCTAAGGCCACGTGTCCGTCATTACCAAAGTTGCCTCGGCTCGGGAACTTGGGTACAATTGGGGAAGGTCAGCTATGAGCACCCCCTCTCGCCCGATCCGAAGATCGGCCTCTACTAGCCATGATATCCAATTTTGAAAACGTTATGTGTTCTTATTCCGGTTAATTAGCTAGAATTACTATGTGATGCGCACAGCAAAACAAGTATAGACTAGATCGCCTAATTTGGAACAAAGCATCGCATATCCGTTTGTTTGGAAAATGTTTTGAAATTTGCCACTCGCGAGTAGGCTAAAACACGGATTTTAATGAGTTGTTCCAACTCAAGCAATCCAACCTTCACCCACAGGCATTCAGGCAGTTCATATCACATAAGCATCTAGCCACATGGTAAGCATGCTGTCATGTTAACATTCACACTCGTGCGAGATACTAAAGCACAAAATACTTACAGTGTACTCCAAGCCAAAACAAAGAACTCGTTAGCAATCAATGTATGATCCAAGTCCATGTTAAGTGCCTAATGCAACGCATACAGAATGCAATTAGGATAGGCTCGGCTAATCCTAGGATGGCATGTGAAATGCAACCATTTGATGCACATATTCAAGTTAGATTTGAAATACTTAGAGCCCGGTGCATGCAATACTGATGAATGATGCACGCATACATAGCATAAGGTATGCTAAATTAAATATGCCCTAATACTAACCATCAAAACAGGTAAGTAAAAGGGAGAAAGAAGTGGGGGTTGGAAAACATGCACACACGCACCCACACTTATTACAAATTCACCCTCGCTCGGAGGGACCAAAAGAATAATACAATTAATTAACCTACAAGCTAATTAATTATTACAGACAAATTAAACTAGTTAAGCAAATTAACTAATCTAATAAAATAGTAAACAACCTCGGGAAGAGGGCCCAATGTAATGCATGTTCGGTTCCGTTCGAAAGTCCACTGCCATACACAAGTTGCCTCTGTTTTTACTATTTGGAACCTCTGAAAATTTCACAAACTCCAAGGTTGCTTCTCTGAGTGCTGTAGAACACCACCGGCCCTGGCGAATGGTCATCAACCACCTGTGGAGATATCGGCCACCTATGTAGCTGACCAGCTAAAACTTCCGGCAGAACCTGTTTTGACAGCAGCAGAGGGCAGGCATAGCAATGCATTTCAAGCAAATGTGTGCACCAACACATCCCTTATTATGTTTGTGACTTAAAGGGACATGGTTCTCGATTCTCGGACCACCAATTGCGCATTTCAATGCGTGATGGCCTAAGAAACCAAGTATGCACTTTGATTTCAAATGAGATGCACATCAAACAAACAAGTGAGGCTCAATCTCTATCATACTCAATTCAAGAGGCAAAGCATGCATGCCAGTGCAATGCAACCTAGGCATGTTAACTAAGTATGCAACATGGGCATGCAATACACAATGCATACTAGGCATACAACCTATGCAAGCAAGCATGCAAGGCATGAGGCAATGACAACCAACAAGTGTGCAAGATGCAATGTGGATGTTCAAGCATGCAACAACACATGGAGCAAACATGTTAAACAACCTAAACATGTAACAACACACAAGTATGCAACAACACACAAGGTGAGCATGCAACAACATGCGAATAATGGACTTAAACTAATTTGGGCAGCTCTATACCAAGCCCAAAACAGTGGCCAATTGCTAAGAGAATGAGGACCAAATAACATGCAAGCATGCATGCACACAAGGACCAACACTTAGGCGTTGAAGAGCAACTCTCAAGCACACTTAAGCGGATGAAAACATGGACAAATGGCATGCATTATAAGCTCTGAAAATCAAGTCATGAAAGGTGCCAAACCAACTAGACAAGACAAACAAGGCATGCAAGCAAAGCCAAAATTCAAGGCAAGCCAAAGGTGTATTGAACTACACTTAGCAAAATCGAACATGGCATGAATTAAGCAACCAAAATCAGAGTTTTAGCATATTAAGACAAAGCCAATAACACATCTAGATGGCATCTAAATGGCTTAAACATGCAAGCATGCACAAAGGGCCTAAACAAGGGGCATAAGATAACAACCTTTTAACACATTAAAGGGGCATCAAATGCATGCATGCAAGCGTGTCATGAGGACTGAAATGACATGTTAAATGGTTCCAAACCACTGGAATAATACGAGTAAAGGCAAGCACAACCCGGCCAACAAGAAACAGAATACGGGATCAATGACTAGCCCCAGCCAAGGGAGTGGATTCATACCGCCCTGCTCTGTATGTGGCAACAAGCACAAGGGGGTTTGTCACAAATTGTCTGGAGCCTGTTACAGGTGTGGCAAGGTGGGCCACATGGTTAAAGACTGCCCCTCTGCTCCACAAGCCAGTAGTAAAGCTGCACCAAGCGCAGCAGCATCAACTGTAGCACCAAAGCCTAACCCCAGGGCTACCGGGAAAGAGCCTATGAGGCAAGGCCGAGTGTTCGCACTAGTACCGGGAGATGTGCAGAATACCGAGACCGTTGTGTCAGGTATTCTCTCTATCTGTACTCAGAATGCATATGTACTGATTGATTCGGGGTCTACGCATTCATATGTGTCGCATGCCTTTTCACGAAAATTGAATAGACCCTTGGAACCCATGAACTATCTGTTAGCTGTATCATCACCCGTAGGGGGATCCATGACATGTGCTTATATGTACCCCGCATGTGAAATTATTGTTGGGGATATGCATCTGTTTATTGATTTACTGCCATTGAGCATTGATCATTTTGACGTAATATTGGGGATGGATTGGTTACAAAAATATCATGCCACTATTGACTGTGTGACCAAGCAAGTTGTTTTCCGTCCACCTGGTTTGCCTGAATTTGTGTTTAATGGGAGTGGAGTAGTACCTCCTCCGTATTTGATTTCGTCAGTGAAAGCTGTTAAATTAATTAGAAAGGGGTGTAAAGGATATCTGTGTTCTGTACTGACTGTGTCTACTGATAATGTTAAAACTGATGTGAATTACATTCCTATAGTCAGAGAATTTCCAGATGTTTTTCCAGACAATTTGCCAGGGGATTTGATTGACAGGGAGATTGAATTCACCGTGGACGTGATTTCCGGAGCACAGCCAGTTTCTAAAGCTCCCTACCGAATGGCACCAACTGAACTGAAAGAATTGAAGGCGCAATTGCAAGAACTGTTAGACAAGAAGTTTATTAGACCCAGTACCTCCCCATGGGGTGCACCGGTTTTGTTTGTAAAGAAGAAAGACGGCTCACTGAGACTGTGCATTGACTACCGTGAACTGACTAAGGTAACTGTAAAGAACAAATACCCACTACCGCGTATTGATGATTTATTTGATCAGTTACAGGGGGCACAAGTGTTTTCCAAGATTGATCTTAGATCGGGGTATCATCAACTGAAGGTTAAACCAGATGACATTGATAAAACTGCTTTTAGAACAAGGTATGGACATTATGAATTTCTAGTTATGCCTTTTGGAGTCACGAATGCACCAGCCGCATTTATGGACCTCATGAACAGAATCTTTAAACCATACCTTGATGACTTTATTGTTGTATTTATTGATGACATATTGATTTACTCCAAGAGTATAGAAGAACATGAACATCATCTGAGACTTGCCCTACAAACCTTAAGAGAACAGAAACTGTATGCTAAACTGTCTAAATGTGAATTTTGGCTTGACCATGTTATGTTTTTGGGGCATGTTGTTAGCAAAAATGGAATTTCTGTTGATCCGCAGAAAATTGAAGCTGTAGTGAACTGGCCTAGACCAACAAATGTGACTGAAATCCGAAGCTTTTTGGGATTGGCTGGATATTACAGAAGATTTGTCAAAGATTTCTCCAAAATTGCTCTACCATTGACTCAGTTAACTCAGAAGGGGACATCATTTGACTGGACTGACCAAAGGGAATCTGCCTTCCAGGAGTTGAAAACTCGATTAGTGACTGCACCAGTTCTTACCCTACCTTCAGGTGCGGATGGTTATACTGTATTTAGTGATGCTTCTCATAAGGGTTTGGGATGTGTTTTAATGCAGAATGGGAAGGTTATTGCTTATGCTTCCCGACAACTGAAACCACATGAAAAGAACTACCCGACCCATGATCTGGAACTTGCTGCAGTAGTATTTGCACTGAAAATCTGGCGTCACTATCTGTACGGGGTGACATGTGAAGTGTACACCGACCACAAGAGTTTAAAGTATTTCTTCACACAGAAAGAACTAAACATGAGACAGCGGAGATGGCTGGAACTGATTAAAGACTATGACCTACAGATATTGTACCATCCGGGAAAAGCCAATACCGTTGCCGATGCATTGAGCCGGAAATCGATTGGAAACTTAGCCTGTTTGCTTACAGGGCAGAAAGAGTTGCTTTGTGACCTTGAAAAATCTGAAACCGAAATTGTTTTACGAGAACAAGGTGGAATCTTAGCTGCTATTTCTGCTCAACCGGCGCTGATTGAGGAGATTAAAGAGAAACAGCAACTGGATGACTTCTTGAAAAAGATCATCGAAGAAAGAGAATCTAAACCGAGACCGGGATTCAAATTTGAGAATGATGTACTGAAATTTCAAGAAAGACTGTGTGTACCAAATGATACTGAACTGAAAAGAAGAGTTCTGCAAGAAGGCCACAATTCGAAATTGTCTATCCATCCGGGGAATACGAAAATGTACCAAGATCTGAAACAGAATTTCTGGTGGCCGGGAATGAAGAAAGAAATTGCCGACTTTGTGTCCAAATGTCTTCATTGCCAACAGGTCAAAGCTGAACATCAACGACCTGCCGGACTATTGCAACCCCTACCCATACCAGAGTGGAAATGGGAGCATATCACGATGGATTTTATCGTCGGATTGCCTCGCTCCAGAAAAGGTATGGATTCAATTTGGGTTATTGTTGATAGACTAACCAAATCTGCTCACTTCTTACCTGTCAAGACGATTTATAATGCGGACAAATTGGCTGTTATCTATATTGATGAAATTGTAAGACTGCATGGAGTGCCTGTGTCTATTGTTTCTGACAGGGATTCGAAGTTTACATCGAGGTTTTGGCAAAGCCTACAAACTGCACTGGGTACTGAACTGAGACTGAGTAGTGCCTATCATCCTCAGACAGATGGCCAATCAGAAAGGACCATCCAAACTCTAGAGGATTTACTGAGAATGTGTGTCCTTGATTTTCAGGGAGACTGGGAAAGTCATCTGCCATTAGCTGAATTCGCCTACAACAATAGCTACCATTCGAGTATTGGCATGGCGCCCTTCGAGGCATTGTATGGCAGAAAATGTAGATCTCCAATTTGCTGGGCAGAAGTTGGAGATGGGCCTTTGCTTGGGCCCGAAATTGTTTATGAAACAACTGAGAAAGTGAAACTGATACAACAGAGACTGAAAACTGCACAGAGCAGACAGAAGAGTTATGCTGACGTCAGAAGACGAGACAGAGAGTATGAAGTGGGTGATCACGTTTTTGTGAAAGTGACACCGATGAAAGGCCAGACTCGTTTTGGAGTCAAAGGCAAGTTAGCGCCGAGATATGTCGGACCGTATGAGATTATTGAGAAAATCAATCCGGTGGCGTATCAAGTTGCGCTCCCTCCCGAAATGGAACACATGCATAATGTTTTCCACATTTCTATGTTAAGAGACTATCTCCGGGATCCCTTTCATGTAATTGAGCCTACTCATGTAGTGTTGAGTGACGACTACACTTACGAGGAACGGCCTATGCAGATTGTAAACAGACGGATCAAGAAACTGAGGAACAAAGAGATCCCGCTAGTGAAAGTTGACTGGCAGAACCATGGTGGCGTGTATGCCACTTGGGAAAGGGAAGATGACATGGCCAAACGATATCCTGAACTGTTTCCACTGAATCCTGTTTTCTTCCAGAATGAAGGTAACTCGAGTTTAGAGGACTAAACTCTTTATAAGGAGGGGAGACTGTAACAACCCTCATACTGTTTACCGACTTATGACTGATTGATTACCGATAACCATCGATTATCGTTAAAACTGAACTGATCGTGACTGATAATGGGACGGGTAAAAGTACTGAACTGACTGACTAAAATTGGAAACCGAATTGATGGAGTATATGTTAGCTGAATTGCATTCTATCTGTTTGATTGTATGATTATCTGTTCATGCTTATATGTTTAAAACTGCTAATTGAAGGCCTTATCGGCGGCCGAACTGGGAATTGATTAATGTTTTATGATCTTCGTAATTAATGTGATTTTATGGTGTATTTACCTGAAAACTGATTAGGTATGATTAAATTAGATTAAATTAAGCTAATTAAAGAGTTGGACTTAATTACCATTTTGCCACCCTTAGTGGCCCACTCAATATAACATATTTGAGCCTCAATATACACTTAGGCAACATTTTGCTCAGCCATTTTCTTGCTCTAGCCGACCAAGAGAGGGAGAGAGTGAGAGAACTTGGAATTCATCTTGAAGAATTGCTTGGATTGAAGTGTAGATTCCACATTGAGCTTCCCTATCCTAAATACAAGACTTAAGGTAGCTCCATTGTCTTCTTGTTCATGTTTTGAGTGGATTCTTGCATGGTTCATGTCATATTGATGGAGTTTAGAGCCAATCATGGGTTAGATGTTGAATTGAAGCTTGATTGTTGCATGCATGTTGCCATTCTTGAGTTTTGAGGTTGTAAGTTCATGTTTCCTCACATGCATGTTCATAATTTTGTAATGGTCCATGATTTCATCATGTTTTGAAAAGAATTGGCTCTTTAGAACATCAAATCGAAGCTTCAAAGTGGTTTGAATTCATGCATGTTGCATGTTCATATTGTTCTTGAAATGGATTTGAAATTGGGTTTGAATAAAACACCCTTGGGCTTTGATCTCTCAAATTGAGTTTTGAACCATGTTTAACTATGAGTTCACATGTGTTTTCTGGAAATTTAGCCCAAGAGGTCGAGTTTTGATGCTTTTGAACTTGGTTTTGAGCTTGGAGGTGCAATCTGGGTTTTCCAGATTTCGCATTTCCGCTCGAGCGGGGGAAATGCCGCTCGAGCGTGGAATCCGAGCATCCAGCATCTTGCACTGTTTTACAGTCCGCTCGAGCGGAAGATTGGGCGCTCGAGCGGAGTCATGTCTCAAGCTCGAGCGGGCGTCGAGCGGGGATTTCACCCATCCAGTACTTTTACAATACGCTCGAGCGGGAAAGTTTACGCTCGAGCGTGTACCTTTGTTTGCCTGTACGCTCGAGCGGGGAAACCTGCGCTCGAGCGGGACTCTGTTTTTCTGAAAATCCTGAAAATGCTTTTAAATGTGCATCTTTGCATCCTCATCCCATTCTAGGCATTCTTAGGCCTAGTTTAAGACATCTAGATGAGGATATCGTTGTAGAACACACCAAGGCAATTTAGGGATTAAGTTATGATATTTCCCAACTGTGTAGCTTAGTGTGTGTTCAATCTGTTCACTGTGTAGGGTTGGCGACTGGGGAGACACGCTCTAGCTTACTGTAGCCCAAACTCTGTGAGTAACAATTGTGTAAAGATATGTTCAACTGATTATCTTTTGAATACTGAACTGAACTGTTTACTGAACTGGTATTATTTACTGAATGAATGTATGTCCTTTATTTCTGAACTGTACTGTGGCATCCTTAGTACCTACTGTTTACTGTTACTGTTACTGCGACAGAATTCTCTGTCGGTTCCCTCGTGGAACCACTACTGTTTACTGACTGATGGCCATCATTACTGTTCGGTCTTTTAAGACCTACTGTCACTGTTATGCTAATGGATGTACCACATATGACTGTTTACTGTACTGAACAACTGAAATACTGATTGAATTGAACTGTTTTTCATTACTGTAAGGACATTCATTCTAAACCCCTTTATGCTTTATGTTATTCACTGGGCTTTAGCTCACTGCTCATATATATATGTAGGTGTACAGGCACCAGATCGGAGCTAGGAGCGTCAGGGTAACTCTAGTTTTGTCAAGCCAGCCTTTGTGCCTCACCGCGAGGTTCCGAGTTGCCATGCTATGGCTTTGGGGGTGTTTTGTTTGTTTCCCCCGTCTGTCTCCATACTGTTTGGATTACTGTATAGACTGACAGTTGCTAACTGTACTGTTATCAAGGGATTAGGTCCCTGTACTGTGTAACTGTAAATTTTGTACAGACTGTACTGTTTGTATATGTATGAATGCATGAAAAATCTTTTTGGCATACAGACTGTCACAGCTCATTGGACATTGTTTAATTACTGTATTGGCTTCCGCCAGGCCCTGTACTCTGTTTTACTGTATTTACTGTTAAGCAGGCTTTCGGTAATCTCGGATTACTGGCCGGTTACGGTGCTAAACCCATAGGGCCGGGTTTGGGTCGTGACATTATGCCAAGAATAGTAGTGCATATCGGTTTTTGATTCATAAATCAGAACATTCCGAAATGCATGTAAATACTATTATTCAATCTCGGAATGCATCTTTCTTTGAACATGTATTTCCAAATAAGACTGGACAAGAGACTAGTAACAATAAAAGATCTCATGATGCTATTACTAGTCAGCATCAAGAACATGATCGAGAATAAGAGTTAGATCAAAATGAGGAAGAGGAACTTAGACGTAGTAAACGTGCTAGAACCTCAAAATCTTTTGGTCTAGATTTTCTAACATATTTGTTAGAAAATGAGCCTTTAACTTTTAAAGAAGCTATGTCCAGTCCTGAAGCTCCTTTATGAAAAGAAGCTGTCAACAGTGAAGTTGAATCTATCTTGCAAAATCACACTTGGGAATTAGTGTACTTGCCACTAGGTTGTAAACCTCTTGGGTACAAGTGGATTTTCAAAAGAAAATTGAAAGCGGATGGATCGATTGACAAATACAAGGCAAGACTTGTGGTCAAAGGTTTTAGACAAAAAGAAGGTCTTGATTACTTTGACACTTACTCACCGGTTACTAGAATAACATCCATTAGAATGTTAATTGCCATTGCATCTTTATACAATTTAGAAATTCATCAAATGGATGTAAAAACTGTTTTATTAAATAGTGAGTTAAATGAAGAAATTTACATACAACAACCAGAAAGTTTTTCTGTTCCAGGAAAAGAAAAGAAAGTGTGTAAATTGGTTAAATCATTATATGGTTTAAAACAAGCACCAAAGCAATGGCATGAGAAATTTGACAAGGCAATGATATCAAATGGATTTAAAATTAATGAGTGTGACAAATGTGTTTATTTTAAAAACACAGACAAAGGTTATGTCATTGTTTGTCTTTATGTAGATGATATGTTCATCATAGGTAGTAATAATGACATGATTAAAACCACTAAGAAAATGTTGAATAAACATTTTGACATGAAAGACATGGGCATTGCTGATATAATTCTTGGTATAAAAATTACCAAAACATCAGAAGGATATGCTTTGTCACAATCTCATTACATAGAGAAAATACTTGACAAATTCAGCAAAGATGATGATCATCTTGCTAGAACACCTGTAGATGTTAATTTGTATCTTTTTAAGAATGTACATGAAAGTATTTCTCAATTAAAGTATGCCCAAATTATTGGAAACTTAATGTACTTGATGAACTGCACTCGCCCGGATATAACTTATGCAGTAAGTAAATTAAGTAGATATACTAGTAATCCGGGAGTAGAACACTGGAAAGCAATTATAAGGGTTCTAAGATATCTCCGATTCACTCGTAACATTAGGCTGAATTATACAAGATATCCAGCAGTACTTGAAGGATACTGTGATGCAAATTGAATATCGGATACTAGAGACTCAAAGTCCATCAGTGGGTATGTCTTTACTCTTGGTGGGGTGGCTGTATCTTGGAAATCTTCCAAACAGACTTGTATTTCTAGGTCTACTATGGAATCAGAATTCAAAGCTTTAGACAAAGCAGGGGAAGAGGTAGAATGACTTCGCCACTTCCTTGAAGATATTCCAATATGGCCAAAATTGGTGCCTGCTATATGCATACATTACCATAGTCAATCTGCAATAAGTAGAGTACAGAGTCATATGTATAATGGTAAGTCTCGACATATTCATCGTCGACATAATACCGTTAGACAACTACTCTCTAATGGAATTATTGCCATTGATTATGTGAAGTCTAAAGACACATAGCGGATCCACTAATCAAAAGGTTAGCAAGAGAGTTAGTTGAGAATTCATCGAGGGGAATGGGACTTAAGCCTATTAAATAAGAGTTACCACAACGGCAACCTAACCTAGTTGACTGGAGATCCCAAGATCTAGGTTCAAAGGGACAACCGAGTTGTGAATATCTCAAAAGGATCACTGGGGAGTCTAACTTCTACCCATTTCTTTGATGAAATAGCGATGTCTGCAGCGTTTTAAGTTAAGTAATACTTTTAATAATTCTTATATCTAGGTATACCTAGTGGAGTATGGTAGGATACTCTTCATAAGAATTACCTATATGAGTGTGAACTAGGCCTATTCTATGAGATTTGTGAAGGGCTACAATTCTCTAGAGCACTCAAGAAAGATCAGGTTGTTCAGGGCCAAAATGAACACAATAGTGAGAACTAAACTGTGTCTGGGGATATACTATGTGAGTTCTATTGTCTTGGTTTATACAAATGGCTGAACAGTTCAAGACATCATGTTCACTAGTTAGCTAGTAAATCTAATAGTGTCTCACAAGGGAAGGTTCAAAGCCAAAAGCTACCTATCCTTTGCAGAATATTTCCAATTTTTATACTCTCCGTATTTAGATCATGTTGTTGCATTTTCTCTCCGTCAAATTCCATTCATGTGGGGGATTGTGGTAAAAATGGTTAATATAGGCATATTTTGGGCCGACTTTGAGCCCAAAATTTAGTGGGCCCCAAACGTCTTTTGGAGCGGGTTCGAAGAGGTGACGTGTTCCTTGCCGCATGGCAAGTCACACGGTGAAGACGGTACGCCAAAACCATTTATGAGTGAATGGAAAGTAGACGTCGTTTTCGAGTTCGTGGAATTGAACATTTAAGTATTAAATGTGGGTTCTTTGTGAGGCTTGTCCCACATTGAAACTTTAAGAGAGTTTTGTTGAGTATATAAACTGTAGCCTACAACACTTGGGTTGGGCCCCAAGGGGTACCCCAAGTTTGTAGAAGTAAGGAGTTATGGACAAAGTGAACTTTAGCCCAAACCACCACACGCGCGTGCCGCCACCGCCGTCCGGCCGGCCGGGCCAAGCCGTGCCGGGTGTGAGTTGTGGGTCGGGTCGGTTCTTGTATTAATTTTTTGGACAAAATTCATTTCAATTTTTTCAAAAAATATTGCGGGAATTTAATTCAAATTTGAATTCCAATTTTTGTCCAAACTTTTGTCCGAAATTCTTCAACAGATTAAAACTGTTTTTCAATTTTTTAACTTCCAGAAACTGCCCAGCAGTTCCGGGTTTAACTGTCCAGCAGTTAAATCTGTTCAAACAGGTTAGATCTATTTGAATTTTGAAGTATACCTGTTCAATTCAAATACCCATCTGTTCAGTTCAAAATTCTGCACTTGTTCGGCTCTATATATACCAGCACTCTCCAACAGTTTTGTTATCCGAAAATCAGTCTGAAAATTGTCTCATTGCTGTCCATTTTGCTCTAGTGCATTTATTCTTCATTTTTAGTTTTAGAATAATATAAAGAGAGTATAGAACACAATGTTTGGTTCGCCGTACAAATTTGTTTGGTGTGCTACAATAATTTTGTGAAGATCATTGTATCCTGGGAGATAGACGCCACTCAACCGTAAGCACCGTAGCGGGGCGAATCTGTCTTAAGGACAGAGTGTCACACACTCGATTTGGTCTTTGAATTATTTATTCAGTTCTACAAAATAAATACTGTAAGTTTTATTTTATTTTGTTTGAATTATTTCAATTTATTTTATTTACACAGAGGATTGATCCAACAAGCATTTCAACAAGATATTTATAAAGATTACTTTGATATAATAATAATGATATTGTCATATTATTTTTATAATATTATGTATAGATGGAGTTTTTCAACTAAATGCATTGTACGATTTGTATCTTATGAAAAAGATTTTTATATTTTCAAAAGAAAGTAGGTGTAAGAGAAAATAAAAAAAATATGCAAAGATAAATGAGTCATAAGTTTTGTTGCGGAAGATAACTCGTGCATCTTTGCAGCCAAAACATTTATAGTGATTAATTTCATTTTTCAAACTTTTAAATGTCATAACTTCCGATCTAGATGTAAATTTTTATAAAATTAATATTGATGGAATTTTATCGTCGGTATTTATCAAATAATATTTTATGTTAAATATGAATGAAGAAGAAAATTTTGATGAAATTTCTATGTTTGTTGTTTTGGGATAGTGAAATTTCATTGTCTATTCAAAAGGGAGAAATGAAGAGGGTAAATTTGAAGGACACTAGCATACTTATTCCGATTTTGAAGATTACAAATATCAAATTGACAATATCAATGACAAAATTATTTCATTGTGTTTGTTAATATCACATAACAAAATTTCATTTATCTTGGAAGTGAAATCTATTACAAATCAAGTAGCTTCCAAATGCCCGATCGTTAACCTTATTACATTAGGGTCCTCATTTGATATTTTCAACGTAAGTTATGAGAAACTAAGCTTATCAGTTTAAAAATGAATAAAAACATATCTAACAAATTCTAATAAATAGAGCATGACATTGGTGAAATGTTTTATAATGTTCACAAAAAATAAGCGTTAAACGATATAAATTGAGCTCAAGATGCATTATTTTTAATCACAACGAGATCATAGCCAATTACTAAACCAACAAGATGACATAGTCTTATCTTGTGTTTAGTGGTAAAGAGTGTCTAATTAACAATATAATGAAGGTTTATTTAAAAAAAAAAAAGGCTGTCGAGAATAAGATCATGATGGTTGTAATATGATAGTCGTAAGATATGGAGATAAATAACTATGTTGACAATGATTTTGTTAATAATTTAACTCGCGGCTCATATAGCCTTCAACACCTCCCTCAAAAATAAATAAATAAAAAATTGAACTAAGAAATTTTATTCATTAAAATTCAATAACAATTTCCCACCTTCTAACCAATTTTTTTTAATTAAATTGAACTCTCTAGGACTACATTTTGATAGTTGAAAATTGTACTTGGACATTTCCCCCAATATTTATATTCCTTTGGACAAATTAAAAATTTTCAATTCTTTTACATATTTTCCAATAGTTTAAGGATATTGGTTCCATTTCTTTGGAATGTTATGTTGGGTAAAAAAAAAAAAAAACAATTTCTGAAAATTCAGGGTGTGCTTGTAATTTTGAGAAACCTTGGGCAAGGCAAGCAATTGTCTTTGTTGGGCTCAAATTGAGTGGCACCATCAACATTCATAGCATAAATGTGAGTCATTATCGTTGCTTGTTGAAACATGAGTCTCTTTCTCTCTCTCTATCCTTTCATTGAATCTCAACACATTTTCTGTGACAAAAAGGCTCAAATTATCGATATCCGCATTCGTCTATGAAGCTTTAAAACTTGCCCTCTTTATATACATACATATATTACCCTTTTCAACGCCCTTGTTTTCCAGCTTATTTGATCAGGTAATTTTCTCTCTTCAATTGTGTATTTGTATCGCTTGATCTTTCATGAATTCTCAAGCACGTTTAGATTCTTCATTTGAATCCCTTTTTTTTTTTGTTGGGTTTTGTTTTTGGGCTTTAAATTGGTAGACTTAGAATGGATTGGACGGAGGGGAATATACCCTGCATGCTTCTGTTGAAATTTGATCTTTGAAGGTGATCAGTTTTCTGGGTTTCCAACACTTTATCATTTCTGTTTCTTGGTCTAAGTGTATTTGCAAAGATAATCTGTCATTGGACATATATGCACATTGATTATATATACACAATGTGGGTGTACCTAAAATTTTCATTGTGGGTTAAAATTGGCCATTATAGATTGAGTGGGTAGTTACAGAAAAACATGTGCTTCAATTCTTAACTACAGATGGGTAATTTGGGAATAAATTATGTGACTCAAAAGTGTAAAAATTCGAAAATCATTTAGTAGTTGGTTACAGGAATTTTAGCAGATAACAATTTTATGGGCATTATTGGAAAACAAAAAAGCATGAAAAACCTTCAAATTCTGAGTTGTGTGCTTTATATAATAATATAGATAGCATCGATATTGATAAGTTATATATATTTATATGTATGCTTACGAGGCTGGTATCTGAATTAACAGTTTCTTTCTTGAATATGTGTGTTTTAAAAGTCTTGTTGATGGGGCTGTGAATACTGTCTTTCCAGTTGCAGAAATAGTGCCCCCCCCCCCCCCGCGCGCGCGCACACACACACACACAAACAAACATTAGTTACACAAAGTTACAAGTTAAATATAATACTCAGGATTAATCCGATGCCGGTCTTGGAAATTGCTGATTTAATCAGCAATTTTGGTTGGCCAAACATCTGATACTTACTTTCCACTTGCTATATTCTTGATACATTGTGCATGCTGATTGGGTGTACTTGCTTGTTTCTCGGTAAGTTTAGTTGAAATTCTTTGAAATAAAGTAATTTCGATGTGCACCTTTTGCAGTTAGATTAAAAATGGCCATGTAATAAGTGTACTAATAAGGTAAAAATATATAGTTAATATTTTGTATGTTAACATCTCCATTGTTAATAATGTTTTGGGGAATCAACTTCATTCTACTGTGGTTGATAAATAAGTCTTTTGCTTACTTTTCATAAAATCATCATATAGTGTTGAATTATTAGGATACAAAAATAATCATGTAACTGAAAATATATTATGTGGAAATTACTAGTAATATTTATTTAGCAAAAATAATAAAACGGATTAGAAGTGTAAGGGGAAAAATATACTTTGCTTGTTGATGATGAGAATCGAATTCAAAAGATGACTAGAGCCACTATGAACTTGAGATGTACAAGAGAAAACAGTGTTAGTGGCCCGACCGTTGGTTGGCCAGGGGCATTTTGACGCTTCTATCAACCCCCATAAGAGAATAGGTAGCAATTGAGAGGCCGAGTAATTGACCAAAGCATACTTTAACCCATGGAGTTGCAGATGTATATATGGTAGAGCTTTTCTTGGTGATCAAGTAGGTCTAAATGCTTCCCAGGATGCTCTTTGGAATACCCCTTCTAATAGATTATTCTTTTTTTTCGCCATTCTTGTCATTTCTTTCCATGCCTTGTGGCACGTTCTTGACTTAACCAATGAGATTATACCATGCAGGTTGAGGTAGGCTCCACGTTCATTTGAGCTAATTTTTACCTCCCTCATTTGCCCCCAATTTCCATTATCTTTGAGCCAATAGAGGAGTGGTAGCTTTTTTTTGTTGCTTTGATAGATGACCATGTATTGCCGTTTTTGGTTGAAATAGCATATGACTGCCGGGCATTGCTACTACATGCCCGCTAGTCTTTGAGATAACTCTAATTAGTTGCCTTGATGTGATGTTTGAGTGTAGGGCTTTTGTAAAGAATGCCTACCTGAGCTAGGACTTTTTTCAAGAACATCTAATGAGTACTAGGACTTAGTCCAAGAATGTCTGGTGAATGCTAGGACTAAATCCAGAGATTACCTAGCCGTGCTAAGGTTTACAGACAAAATGCCTAGCAAGTGCTAGGTCTTATTCCAAAGAGTGCCTAACTGAGTTAGGACTTATACATGGAATGCCTAATCAAGCTAGGTCTTATTCCAATCCAAAGAATGCCTAGCTAAGCTAAGGCTTTTTTGCCTGTGTCCCTCGTCCTTCGAAGAGACGCAATTTTGCTTGGTTTGACTGAGAAAATCCTCACTTCGTCACTTCCATGCCGGCCAACATAGTTGTTCAATTCCATCCCGGTGATTTTTCTTGATATGCTTGACAACTTATCTAGCCATGGGGTAACCTATCTAGCCGGGGAGTAGCCAATCTTGTCGTGTTTGGGTCCATTTGACCATGCTTGGGCCTATCAAGCTGCATTCCAGCATATCTAGCCTTGTATCAGCCTATCAGCGGCACTTCGGCATATCTAGTTATGCTCCATTATGTTGAGCGACATTCTGGCATATCCAGCTGTGTCCGGTGGCCCATCTAACACACGGTGGTCTATCCAGCCATGTCTAGTGGCCCATCCCACAAGGTGGTCAATCCAGTCGTGTTTGGTGGCCTATCCAACCAAAGTGGTAAATAAATTTCATTGCTCCCTCTCATGCATATACTATTTTGGTGCTGAAAAATGTATCTGTTACCAAGTTTTTTTTATTTATAACTTAAGAAGCATAGTGAAACTTAATAACAATTCTATTAGTCAATATATTTAGTTATTGAATTCATATGTAGAATTAGTCAAGAATCAAGAACATTAACCATTAAATTCATATTATTGTACATATAGTCTTATATAAACATAATTCAACTGCTTTGCTGAAATTATTTTGACATTGAGTTGAGTTATGTGCTGTGTAGAGGAATGTGTTTGTTTGCATGAAGGTGTTGGCCTCATATGCGTTGTTCAAGGAATTTCTTACCAAGTATAACTGCATGAAAAAGCCTTTTGGTAAAATTGACTAAATACCATAAAATCCAAAAGTTAATTATGTCAATTGCTTTTATTTTATTTTCCCCAGCAATGAGGAGAACAACATATCATAATGTTTCGTCACGAGGCCACGACCTATGGCCTATCAGGAAGGCCCTTACATTGTCTGATGTGGATATCACTCATCCATTTCTCACTCTACCTCGCCAACCAGTTGAAGACCATATTGTTGTGCATTTGACACCGCAAGACCGGGACCATTTGAGAAACGTAGAGCACGTGAGTGTTAATGCCCAAGATGATGATACTGGCGGCATGTATGTGATGAAGCTAAAGTGGCGTGGGAGTTATTATAATCTAATTGGAAAATGGGGCAAAATTGTTCGAGGAAAGGGGCTTGATGTAGGGAGGGAAATTAAAATACGATGGGCTAATGGATGCTTACACTTCTCCGTTTCACCACAGCAAAATGTTGTAATACCACAAATGCAGATTGTTGCAGCACCACAAGAGCCACAACAATGGCCTATTACGAAGGTTCTGACATTGTCTGACGTGGATATCAACCACCCATTCCTCCCTTTGCCTCGCCGACCAGTTGAAGATCACATTCTTGTGTATTTGACACCGCAAGAACGAGAACTGCTGAGAAATGAAGAACAAGTTAATGTGAATGCTCTAGATTATGATACCGGTGAACTATATGTAATGAAGTTGAAGTGGCGTGGAAATTATTATAACCTTATTGGGAAATGGGGAAAAATCATTCGACGGAAGGGACTTGGTGTTGGGAAAGAGATCAAAATACGGTGGGCCAACAAACGCTTACACTTCTCAGTCCCACAAGAGCAGAATTCTGCAGCGCCCGTAGTGCTGGATCAATGGCCTATTAAGAAGGCCTTAACATTGTCTGATGTGGATACAAATCATCCATTCCTTACTTTACCGGGAAAATCAGTTGAAGATCATATTCTCTTGCACTGGACGCAACAAACACGTGAAAAGCTGAGAAATGAACGGCAACTTAATATCGATGCTCAAGATTTTGATACTGGTGATCTTTATGCAATGAAGTTGAGGTGGCGTGGGAGTTATTACAATCTTATTGGCAAATGGGGAAAAATTATTCGAGGGAAGAGACTTAGTGTTGGAAAAGAGATTAGGGTATGCTGGGATAATGGGTTCCTGCTCTTCTCGGTTCCGCAATAATATCTGTACTAATGATGAAGATGTTTCACCAAAAGATATATTGGTCAGTTGATGCCTTCATCTGTTTCTTTGTTTATTTTAGCGCTTTTTGAGGCCCTATCTCCTGTGCACATGGAGGAAGGATTTCAAACTAAGACTGGAGATGGTTTATGTTAAACCTTATTTTGAGACTGTATATGCTTCTTCTTAATTTTGTTCATGGTAAATCTTATTTAGAAATAAATGATTCTTTAATATATATTTTTTTAAAAAATTGTGAATTCTCTCCTGTTTGTTTCTTAGCTTTGGTTAATGAGTTTGCAACTCTGTAAGATTTTGTTGTTCTGATGTTAAAATGTTTATCTTGTTGTTCCAGAGTTTCCTGAAACCATTTTTAGTTGAGACTAATCCCTGTGGATGCATACAAACATCGGCCAACCATGTGCATCAGGCAAGCTCAAGAATGAATCTAGTTGCCGAGCTATTACCTCAGCGGCCCAGCCAACTTGACTGCCAACATGGTTTTTTGGTGTTGAAAGGTTATTCACTAGAAACTCATCATAAGTCAATTCCATATGTTATTCTGTGGTATGAAACAGTTTGTAATTATATTTGACTTAAAAAAATATAATAAAATGAGATTTGGAAAGTACATCCGCTGATAAGTTACCTGGACTTGGAAATTTCCTCCAGAAGGTTGTCTATATACAGAGAGAGCATTGTAACTGGATTAGCAACATCATGGAAATTATTTTATTTCATGTTTCGAGGTTATTTAGCGAACAAAGTTTACTTTTTATTGCACTATGAAGACTCTCCTGTGGCTGTTTATTTCTCATCTAGGTTAGGGTTCAAGGGTGGATAATCCCCAATAGATCCCAAGGCTCTTCTTTATTTATTTTTATTTTTTTAAACTAAAAGTTGTCTTCTAGTTCAGAATTTATCTCTTTAATAACCTTATTTTCTATGACAAAAATTGGCTTCTTCTTATCCATCCAGTTGTCTGAAGGCACTCTTGACACCAATGTTCGATGTTTGAGCAGTTCTGCATTATTTAGGGACAATGCTTCATCTTAGAGACATGTATGCTTGGAGTTCAATGTGGTAGGAAATATCAAGGAACTTGTTTAATACTCAAAAAAGGTTGCATCCACGTGCCGTGCACATAGTAAATATTACTATGATCATGTAGGAATTATGTTGCTTCTAGGGTTGTATCTCCGGTGAATGCATGAGTTTGCAAATCAAGGACCTTATTAGTTTGAAGAAAGAGGAAAATAAGAGAGAAAGGGATTGGCCTGGGTGATGAGGGACTTCCTTAATAGATGTGATGGCTGGGTTCAAGTCTTACCGTTGCGCAATGCAGCTTTCTCTTTGCATATTTCCCTCCTATCGGTTGAAAAAACAGGAAAATAAACTGTAATACGATTTGTACTGATCTCTTTTTTTCATATCTTTGCATGCAATGTTCAATTGCATCTAATGCTTCTTCATCGTGCTTTTAATTTTGAATTAATTTATTTTGAAGTTTGGCAATTTATAAGAATTAGCTTCTATTCATGTTTGCAACTTAACTAAAATTGAGGTTTTGTAGCATACCTTCACAGATCATTGACTTCTGTTTAAAAAATGTATCTACTGCTTACATTACAGTGCTGGTCATGTTCATGGCCCATGGTTGACACTGCTAATATCCAAGTCTTGTATTCAGGGGACTATTCTCATGACAAAGCTTGCATCTCTGTACTGCTGAAACCCAACTTACATACCACTTGAATCATTGAACAACTGAACACTTGTGATCTTCTTCAACCCTAGGACGCGATGAATCGATGTCAAGGTGCCAAATGACTTCGTTGATAAAGAGCTATTGGGTGTGCTATTTCGGTGGTTGAAGTGCTTGTTGGCATTGCCTAAGTAATGTCTTGCTCTGTTTGTGCGCTTCTCTCCGTCTATTGAGTTCTGAAAATTTTCTTATAATTGAGTCCACTTAAGGTTTCCTACTCCATCTGCCTTGTTATGTGCAAACGAAGTATTTCAATGATGTCTTTCACCATCCCAGCAATCCCGAAGTCAGGTGTCGTTGCAAGTGCTACTGTGCTTCAGAGCTGCTTGTTGATAGCCAATTGGCATTGTGGTACGCTAATTATAACAAAAAATGATCTTTATGGTCGGGATTCATGTGAAAGTGACGTTGAAGAAATCATCTGGTGATTGGATGGATGCTTGCCTTTTTTGTTCTAAATGCTTCACTCAACTTGTAAGTTCATATTTTCTTTTCAATCCTCGTAGATTTTGTGTGAATTTTACTATTTTGAAAGAGTTCATCCCTTTCTACAGAATTTATTTTGTATGGGAAAGCTTATCACAGAGTTTGCTAGCTGCAATCCCGAAATCTTTACCCCTTAGCAACAACTAATGTTGAGGTCTAAGAAGCACGGACATTTTTGTGATTGAAGTGTGTTGTGTCCGACACTTGGCACTCTTCAGACACTTCTAAAAGTGTGTCCGATACTTTTCCAACACGTCTTAATCAAAAAATCAAATTCATAATGTTGGACACTTCAAGGGCACTTCAATAATACCTCTTGAACCCTCTAAACACGTCTTATGAGATGAATCCCTTCAATGTTCTATATTCTTATAATATAACTTATGAACACTAAATGTGTTTTGAAACATATATAAGATTACATTGTTTTATAATTGTCTTACGTTTTTTATAATGTAATTGTTATGTGAATAATACCTTGTTTTCAAGTTATGAAATATATAGTTTTTTTAAAGTAATTAATGTTATCTTTCATATTTTTCATTATCTTTGAATAAATTATTTGTATATATGACATAATATATTTGTAAAAGTATAAAATTTTACAAAAAAACTTTAAATGTCCATGTCTCTGCTACTTGGGTTGAGATGTGTTTCAGCCCCAAGAAATTGGAAAAAAATCATCTGAGGTTGGCCGAGATAACTCCCAATCCAACATCACTGCAGTTTGCAGATTTCCCATGTGATCTGCAGCTTCTCATTTTTGTTCATGTTAAATTTTATTTAGAAATGTACAAATCTTAATCTAATGTCTCTGGTGCGTGATAAAACAGATACGTCAAATGGGCGAGCAGTCTTCATCGCCTGAAGTGTTGGAAGTTCCTCCATTGTACTAATATTTATGTCGGGAAGGTAACAGCTAATCTGAGTTTCAGAAACACATGTACACACTGTTCAACTGATTGTACCCATCACGAACTCCATATCTACTGTGTTCAAATTGGTCAGAAAACTTCCTAAATAAATTGAATAGGAATGTTGAAAGGAAAATGCTAGAGGTCCCAAATTTTCTACCAAATAAATGACCAAATGACTCACATGGGTGTGGGGTCCACAAAATTGCGGACCCCCACAACCATATGAGACATTTGGTCATTTGTTTGGTAGAAAATTTGGTCTCCCTAGCATCACCCATGTTGAAAGGTTATTCATGTGTTCTAGTTTTGAGTCCTTGGATGCGAGCCAGTGATGTTAGTGTCGATGGCTACGCCTAAGCTGCACGTGTTGATAAGCAGAGCAGAGGTTGTTCCTTGTGCTCTCTGAACTTGATCCTTGGAGTGGAATGATGGTCTTATGCTCTTTGAAGTTGATTCTTCTTCTATATGCAAACCTGTCACAGAATTAGATACATCTCTCTCACATCAGTTCTATGAACGGTTTGTGTGGGATTCACCTCACATGAGAAAGCTTCGGTTCTGTGATTGGCTTGTGTACGTAGACTTTTTCCTGCGCATATATAGTTCTGTCCCTTTTGTTTCCTGTTGTACTTTTTTAAAAAAAAAATAACTTCAGTGGTTGGTTTTGAGTCCATAGATGTTAATACCATTTGTGCATCAAGTATATCAACACATGAACATGCAAGGTAGGGGTAGGCGCGGGTCGGTTGCGACTACGGAACCTCCAATCCGGTATCCGTCCGCCAGATTGGCGGATTGGAGAAAATCAACCCGCATCCGTCCGCCAATTCGGCGGATGTGGTTGAGCGGATTAGCGGTTTGGCGGATGGATGCGAATCGGTTTTGCGGTTTAAAATTTTATAAATTTTTAACATAATTCAACTTGTGTACTTTCTCAAAAAAAAAGAAAGAAATAAAGTATTACAGTCAATGACTTAAAAAAGTATCGCAATCACTGTATGCCTTATTTGAAGAAAGAAAGTTTAAAACTTTAGAATATCACGATCACTGTGCCTCATTCACATATTATAACCACAGTATGATTCATCCACATAAAGTATTACAATCTGTGATTCTTAAAATATAATAACAATTCAAACCACCAAAATCATGAACAGAACAGTAGTAGAGATTGTATGTCTCTGCATTGTTACATCTACATATGTTTTTGAAAACAAAAACCAATCAGTATATATCATATTTTCTATTTATTATTTTTAGATTTAGATTTATAAATCAAAAAATATAGATAAATAATACATTTATTTTTTCAATTCAAAAAATATATTCAAGTTGAAAATTTTTTTTCAACAGAATATTTAAACTATTTTTCAATTGAAAACACAAACATAATATTTAAACAAATTAAAAATACAAAATCTTATAAATTACTAGGGGTGCTCGTGGTTTGGCGGTTTGGCGATTCGGTTGCGGTCAAATAAATCTCAAATTCGCCATCCGTCTGCCAAATTGGCAGATTGGAGAAAATCAATCCGCAACCGTCCGCTTGTAATCACACATCCGTCCAAAATGCGGCGGATCGATTTGGTTCGGTCAGTTTTGACAGATCGGTATATAATGCAAGGATGTGAGTGTCTGTGGTTGGTTGTGCATTTTATTTGTCATAAAGAGTGCTACAAAGGGTTCTTTGACTTGATCAGTTTTTTAAAAATCAAAATAATTAGTATACAAATCAAATTATTTCTCAAACTACTTTAAAATGTGGTTAATAATCACATTTTAAATTTAAAAAGGGACAATTGACTATAAATCCTCTTTTCAAGTGAGATAGCTATTTTGTTTTTGTTTTATTATATGGACATAGTAATTCGAATATGTTGGTGTAAAGGACATTTAATTTCAGATATGCTCTTCCTTGGTATTAATGAAAAATAAACTTGTGTATTTTTATAATCTCTCTAGTCGCAGCAATCGGTAATTATTTTGTTTAATAACCAGGGTTTTGGAGAACCAATTTTTGGCGACAGTCAAGTAACTATTTGGTTACTATTATCTAACGATTTTTTTAGTGAAACCATTTATTTTCCTCCAACCGTGTAGGTAATTGAGCTTCACTAGCTTTTAACTTGAAAGAATAAATAATAATTTTTATATTTTAAATGATGATTAGATTGAAAGTTGAGATAATTTTTTTATTTGGAAGTGTAACGACATAAATATTAGTATTATTTTTGAATTTGAAAATGCACATATCCTCAATTTATGAATTTGAAAATGAACAGATAAATTCAGCTCCATTTGAATATTTGAGAGGCTCTTTGGAGAAACAGAAAGGCTCCGTTCGGTGGAGTCTTCAAAATCTAGTTCCACACTCACTTTTGAGTATGGTGTTTGTTTAGGGTTTTCAAATCATAATTCTACACTCATTTTTCAAAACTCAATTCAAAACATAATTATTACTTTTCAAAACTCATAACCAAACACATAATTCAAAACTCCATTCAAATCAATATTTTAAAAATATTTTAATTTTGTTAAGATTTTAAATATTTTAATATTTAAATATGTTACGATTTTTTTAATTTTTTAATTTTTTTAATTTTTTAAATATTTTTAATTTTTTTAATTTTTTGAATATTTTTAAATATTTTAATTTTTAAATATTACGATTTTAATTTTTAAAATTTTAAAATATTTTATAAAAATAAATTCAAACTCTATTTTATAAAAATATTTTTAAATATTTTAATTTTTTTGTTATGTATTTGGTTACGATTTGAGTGTAGAGTTGTAAAAGTAGCATGGAGTTTCGAGTAATGTGTTTGGTTATGAGTTTTAAAAATAATTTTTTAATTGAGTTTTGTTTTATGTGTTTGGTTGCGATTTGAGTGTAGAGTTGTTTTTAAATTTAAAATATTAAAATTTTAAATTATTTTAATTTTTTGAATATTTAAATTATTTAAATTTTTACGATTTAAAATTTTTGAATATTTATTTTAATTTTTTACTTATTAAATTTTTTAGATTATTTAAATTATTTAAATATTTATGATTTAAATTTTTTGAATATTTATTTTGAAAAAAAATTATTTCCTTCGTAGTATTTTCAATTAAAAAATTGATTAATGTTAATTTTTGTTAATAATAAATTTTTTTAATTGAATTTTAAAAAGAATTTGGTTATGAGTGTTGATCAAAATTTTCAATAATGTGAAAGTAATGTGTTTTGTTATGAGTTATAGCAATTTGAATTAAATTTTGAAAACTCTTTTCAAAACTCATAACCAAACAAATTTTCTTACTTCACATGTCAAATCAAACTTTCAAAACTCAATTCTACACTCAATTCAACACTTTATTCAAAAACCATAACCAAACAAATTTTCTACACTCAAATCATAATTCTAAAACACACAAACTTAAAATACAACTCATATTCTCAAATCATAGTTACAAAGCTCTACCAAATGGAGCCGAAACATTCCACTTTGTGTTCTTCGCATAATGTAAATACTTGTTGGAAAGTCGTGGACGGCTTTGTCGGAAAGTGACAGTGACCCTCGGCAACATTGATGTGAGACAGTTGCGGTTTTTATATTATTACTTGTAATATTTTGTTCGAGATTATTATAGTTAATGTTAATAAAAATGAATTAATTCACATATCTTTTAATAATTGATTTTAATATGTGGAATTTGTATTTCCCCATCTTTGTGTATTGTTTTAGACCAATCAATATGGATGTATTATTCATAAACTTAAAAAATGTGTGAATAAAATTTTGACCGACTTACATGTAGATTTTAATATGTAAATTTATTGTCTAATATGTTCTGTGAAAATTAATGATATTTTTCATCAAATATTATTAAAAAATATCATTAATTGTTAATTTTTAGTGACAATTTAAAATTTGTCACAAAAAATGTCACTAATTATAAGTTTTAGCGACGGTTTAAAAAATCGTTATAAAAAAAATTATTAATTTTTAACTTTCAACATAATTTAAAAAGTTCATCACAAAAAAGTCACTAATTATAAGTTCTATTGATAATTTATAAAAACAGTAACAAAAACTATTAATTGTCAATTTTTAACGACATATGCAAAAAAATAATCACAAAAAATTATTTTTAACGACGATTTTATTAAAACTTATTTTCAATTAATTCTGATAAAAATAAAATTTAATTATTATGATCTATTAGTAATTTATTCTCAAATTTTTTAAATTATAATTATTGTAATGACTAAGATGACAACATGACAATAGGGTGATAGATTTGTAATGTTTGATCTCTACCCCCAATCATATCAAG
This sequence comes from Camellia sinensis, assembly GCF_055761805.1. Lineage (NCBI taxonomy): Eukaryota > Viridiplantae > Streptophyta > Magnoliopsida > Ericales > Theaceae > Camellia > Camellia sinensis. Next base: position 55,055,885 of record NC_138962.1, read on the forward strand.
GGCATCAATTATGCAGGATGAATTAATTTTGTAATCTTAAAAAAACCACTGCTGATGAAAATGAGATATGACGTTATATATTTGCTAAGAATAATGCTTGGGACCTCTTTTGGGGGGTCACCCCCTCACCCCCTTTGCCACGTGGTAGGGAGTGATTGGAGGAGCAGGAAAAAAAAGAAAAAGAAAAAGAAAAAATAGCCAATGAGAGAGAGAGAGGGTCAAAGGGGGTGGGGGGAAAAGGGGGATGAATCATTACTCATTTGCTAATCGGTTCTGCTGGGTAGCTCGAAATGAGCTACCCCGAATGGCTCGAAAATATGTTTCACACGCTTTAAAAAAAAAAAAAAAAGAAGGTATAACAATTAAAACACAAAACACATTAGAGAGGAGAGGAGACGACCGAGCGCGGGAAACAGGAGAGCAGACGACCGACCGACTTGGGTGTTCGCCGACAACTGACTTAGGTAAGCTGAGACAGTGAAACATCTTCTCCGACGACTACCACCTCTGTTCGAAATCCCTACCGCCATGCATAGGAGATTTGGTAAGTTCCTCTTCTGATTTTTTTTTGCATTTGTGATAGGTGCAAATCTATTGATTTTTGTGATGCATTTGAGATGTCTGCAATGGTCTGGGCTTTTTTTTTTTCATTGGTTGTATGGCCAATGTTTTGGTAGTGATGCATTCCAGGTGTTTGATGAAAGTCCACATAGAGAAATTGTAATTTTGTTAATGAAAATAGTAAATTCTGATGCATTCATGTATGAAGTGGGCATTCCAGGTTTTTGTATCAATTATGATGCATTCCAGTTTAATGAAATAGTAAATTCTGATGCATTCTATGAAGTCAAAATTATGTTTATTGCTTGAATGTGATGGGAATTAGTTTAAATTTGTGAAAATATGGTTTTTTTTTTCAATTAGTGAGGCTTTTTTTGTGTACAAAATGTGAGGGGTTTTGGACGTACTTGTCATACAGTCTGGTTTGGGAGGTGAAAGAATACATGGACTGAATTTCTGTTAATACACTCTACCTTTTAACTATCTGCATTCACTTACATTTTCTTTTATGTCTGTTTACTGGTTATGTAGACTGAATTTTTGTTTCAAGTTATATGCGTCAATGGACATTGATTCAAATAATCCTTCATTGAATGGAAGCGAGGAAGTTGAAGAACTGGAAACGAATCCTTTGTTTGTGTCAATGCTGCATTTTTTTTTTTGTTGGAGTCAATGCTGCTGCTGCATTTTATTAGAACTACTTTGATGACTTTGGTTTGACTTTTGTTTGCTGCTGCTGCATTTGTCTTGTTTTGTTGGTGTGTCAATGTTGAACAAAATTCATCTACTGCTGGTTGAACTCAATGTTGCTGCTACTGCATTTTGTAAATGAATTTTGTGCAGCAGCAGCAGCTGGTTGAGCTCAACTATTTTCAATCTCACAAATTTTAATCTTCTATTTTCAATATTTTCAGGCTTTATTTTGATTTTGAATTTGTTTTTGTTTTTTTTTTGTAGCTTTGAGTCAGTTGGAGTTAGGAATTTCATGTTCTACAAGAAGCCCAAGATGGAGAATGATGCTGCCATTGATGATGAAAAGCAGAGGATTGACAGGAAGGGGAATGGAGAAGTTCTGTTTGAGGCTTTAATTGTAATAAAATAGAAGTTCTATTTTTTGTAACCATTTTTTCCCCTTGCAATAAAATAGAGAAGTTCTATTTTTATTTATTGTGTTTATCAATTTGGAATTTTATTTGTTCTTATATTTCTTTGTAATGGCTTTTTTGGAGAATTGGCTATTATACTAACAGCTATTCATGGTGAAATTGCATGGAAATTAGATTCTAGAATGTATTATTTCTTTCTAGATGTTCATGATTGGATGATTTTTTTTTTATTACACTATAGAATGAAATGAAAGTAAAAAATATCTTATCAAGTATAGTGGTCATATAAAAGGTTTAAAAAAAAAATGCGAAAAAGGTGGTGAGAGAGCATATGTTTGTTCAAGTACACAACTTCAATGAATTTTGTGTAGCTGCTACATTTGTGTTGTCACAATGGCTGCTGTTGTTGCATTTTTTGTATTCTTGATAAATTTTATTCATGTTCAACAGATATAGTCTCTTTGGAGGCTCAAATGATGTTGAATAGATATATTGAAAGACCAAAACAAGCCTAAAACTGTTGAAAAACAGCTCCAGAACAAGTCCAACAGTAACATAAAAAAATTGAATTTACAATGACAACATATACCTGTGACAACATATATCCACAATCCATGAGAACACGACATTCAATTCATGACAATATTGAAAAGATAACATATATACTTGATCCATCATGTCCAGTACATCCATAAGTACATCCATAATTACATCCATAAAATTCCCCAAAACCTAAATGTTTAACTAACTTACATTATAAAGTACAAAATGACGCAGAATACAATCACATAAATCATCGCCTTGAAATTCTTTTCCATCCTTCGAAGCCTTCTACCATGGTCATGAATTTTAGTGTCCATCTCCGAAAGCGTTGTCCTTACATCATTGAATTCCTCTGTCCTTACAGCTTTATGAAGTACAGTAATGGAACAGATTGTGGAGGTAACGTCCTCATCATCATCGTCTGCGAACTTGAAGTAATATATATATATATATATATAATGTCTTGCAAAAAAAAAAAAGAAGTGCAGAATAAATAGATTCGTAGCCCATTACAAGATTGTAAGAATCCAGACTTGAATTGATTGATTACAATGAAAATTATAGAAATATAGAATGAAAAATCAATAAATGAATTGGAATCGTGGATCAAAACAAATAAATGATGAAAAATCAATAAATGAATTGAAATGTAGTGGTAATTTTGATTATCAAAAGGTAGTGATTTAGTTATGAGACTTTACTGTGTAATTTGCCCGTGATATATTATGTGTATTGTAGCATTATTGGAAAATCTAACATAATTTATAATCTAAAGGCCGATGAATTTACAGACTTCGAAAATAAAATAAAAATAAACCAAAACCATTTGGACATTTTTCCATAAAAATACGAAGCTTGTGTTTATGAGGAATTGCTTGCATGCTGTTACCTTAGTGTCTATGCAAAGATCTTCCAAATATTTATCAAAAAAAATTCCAAATAAATAATGTAAATTAAACAAAGAATACAAAGTAAGAAGTAATGTTTTCAATGAATAGAGATGTCACATGACCAACAACGTTGAGCATCATCATTGAGCCAAAAAAAAAACTTATCTTTTAGTTTTAACTAATCCAAAAAACTATCAAAAGCATCTTCAAAGAACTTATCTTGGGTTTGTGGGTTTTCTGGATTTTAACTACAAAGATAAAAAGATGAAAAAAAAAAACATATGGTGTGATTGCAATTTATGCATACAAATCCAGCAATTCATTGTTTACCTATTATTCTATTCATCTAATTTGATGAGCCTGTTAATTTGCATAAACAGATGCAGAGACTCACATCTGGTGTAGTGTAATAGACCCTACTCCTTAATTGGTGTAGTGTTTTCCCCAAAATAGTGTTTGAAATTCCTTTTTCTTAAATCCCTATGTTAACTTTCCATAGCTTCCATAATCTCAGATGTGCTTGCTTGCTGTTAGTCAATGGAACTCTCCAAAGAAGTCATATGCATAAAAGGGGATTGCTTGCATGAGTTTTATATATACTTGCTTGATGACAAGGTGTGAAGCATGAATCAGTGTGAATAATGAATCAGTGCTAAATAGTCAATGGAACTCTCCAAAGAAAAGGATGAGAAATTTTTATCTTCTTCTATGAATAATGAATCAGTGCTAAAGTACTTTCAGTGGACAACAAAAACCATATATATCTCATCTTTACAACTTGATATTATAATTTTTTAGGACATGGAAAAATTATTCTATATTCTTGGAATAATATTTAGTGTCTTTACAGCTTGCTGTTGTCATGTTTGATTATACTTTCAGACATTGTATCAAATGGACTGCCCAGAACTTAGACAACAACATGTAAAAAACTTGTATCAAACACTGCCCAGACATTGTATCAAATGGATTGCCTATAAAAAAATTACCTGTTCATCACTGCCCAGACATTGTATCAAATGGACAGTGTTGAAAATTTTATTCATGTTCAACAGAAAATTTCACCAGCAAACTAATATATAGCAGCGAAAATCATCAATTTTTTCATTCAAACAGCAGAACATATATACATACAATACATCAGTGAGTTAGGCAAAAGGGAAAAACACAAAACCCCAATTTCTTGAATCAGGCAAAAGGGAAAAACATGAAACCCTAATTTCTTGAATCTTCAAACCCTAGTTTTGTGATGTCGAGTTTACCTGAGATTCGTTTTCAATTGGTCGGTAATCCAACGTATTACAAGTTTTTGGCACTGAGAGGAGTCAGATCAATGTAGTCGAATGAGAGGAGCATGAGATGAGAGGAGTATCCCGCTGACCACCAACTCGGAGGAGAATGACGAGAGTATGAGAACTTTCCGGTGTGGAGTCGGATGAGGTAGTCGAAGGAAGTTGGATGTTCGCGTCGGAGAGGTAGTCGGATGAAGAAGCGATGACAAGGTTTCAGGTGGAGAGGAAAGGAGTGAGGGGATGAGAGCGAAAGGGCTTTAGGTAGAGAATGAGAAAGTTTGAGCTGGAACTTTGGGTCTGAAGGACAGAGAAAGAGAAGTAGCGCGTGACTTGAAAGTTTCGAGCCATTTCGAGCCAAAATATTCGAGCTCTAAATCATTTTCCATTTGCTAATAAGAGTGGTGCTACAGAGCCCGAATGGGCAGCGGCTCGAATGGCTCAAAAAAAAATTTCCTAATTTTTTTTTTTTTTTTCTTTTCAGCAGGACGAAGAAAGGAATGAGGGGGAGGGGGAGGAAGGAATGGAGGGGGCCTAAAAAATGGAGGAGGAGGCAGCGGAGGCGACACAATCGGCGGAGGCGACGAGCGGGGCAGAGCCGACGAGGGGCGGAGGCGACGATCAGAGCAGCGACGGAGACGATCAGAGCAGAGCAGCGAGGCGGCGAAGGCGGAGGCGCGGCGATCGGCTATCGGCGACGGCGACGGCCTCTCCCTCTCCCTCTCCCTCTCTTTCTCTTTCTCTTTCTCTCCTCACTCACTGCGTATCAGACTGAGGAAGAAGAAAAAAAAATATCAAAACCCAAAACGACGTCGTTTTGGGTTTTGAGCCAAATTCGACCCACTCATTACGGGCCCTCAAACATTATTTTGCTAATAATGACTTAACTATAGAAGTTAAAACAAGTGAGACCAAAAAAAAAAAAAAATTACAATTACATAGTTTACTTAAAATATAAATTGTCTCGTCTAGTTTGAAAAATTATAAATATTTCATTATCATAATTTTTTATTTAACAGAATTAATTGAAAGATAAAATTCTTAACTATTTTCCTATATAATTATAACGATTCCGATTTTCCTTCCTTTGCTTATTGTATTCCGGATTTGGGATTCCGTCATGGTTATTGTTGTCTTTATCTTGTTTCCGTCTTTCAAATTCTTTGTATTTAAGTTTTTGAATGTGTTGGACAGGTTTGAAACAGGTTGGATGTGATTTGAAATAAATAGTTGCTGCCCAGATTTTGGTTTCTTCGCTCGAGCGAGGCTTTGGTCGCTCGAGTGAGCTTTGGGTTTTAGTTCTTTCGCTCGAGCCAGGGTTCATTCACTCGAGCAAGATTTGAGTAGTATGTCTTTGGCTCGAGCGAGCACTCTTTCGCTCAAGCGTGCGTCTGCGTCTTTTTTTGACCTGAAGGTTGTGTTTCTTCGCTCGAGCGAGCTTTCCTTCGCTCAAGCGAGCGAGGACTATGATTTGAGTTTCTTCGCTCGAGCGAACACTCTTGCGCTCGAGCGTGCTTCTGGATTGCAAACCTGAAGCTTCGCATTGTTCGCTCAAGTGACGCTTCTTGCTCTCGAGCGAGGTTCTGTTGTGTCTGGTCGCTCGGGCGACCACTCATTCGCTCGAGCGAGCCTCGAGTATATCAGTTCACAACAGCGTGTTTTTGCACACTTTTTCACTCTCTTCTTCCTTCAAACCCTAGATCCGGTACACTCTCTCTCTTAGGGCTGTTCGTATGAACCAAATACCCACCCAAACCGTCCGATCCGGACTGACCCGGGCTACCACGGGTGATTTCGAAGAGAAGAACGGTCGGCTGCGGTTATTTTAAACTAAATTTCACAAATTCACGGTCGGTAATGGTTTTTTTAAATATAAATCCGACGATTTCGACCCGACCGAAACAATAATAAGTATATAATAAATATTATATTTACATTGGGAGTATGCATAATAGTCTGTCATTGACTTGATAGAGTGGCCTTTCACTTTCTAAAGAGATTAATATCTCTTCACTTTATGTATCTCATAAAATCTTGGAAGACTCAAAATTGAAAAGTCATTCCCTTCTTTTACTCTCATTTGTTCCCACTCTCTCTCTTCTTTCTTCTCTCGTAAACCGTGGAAAGAACAAAAATGATGACTCTCTCTCTCTCTCTCTGTATTGTCTTCACAGTTTCTTCTCTCTCTCATAAACCCTAGGTAGACCAAAAGTTGAAGAATCTTTTATTCTCTCTCTTTAATCTCGTCTCTGGCCTTTCTCTTTCTCTCATTTTTCATCTCTTTCTTTGAGAGACAAAGTCATCTCTCCCTCATGGTTCATCTGTGTTTCTCTTTCTTTTGATGGTAATGATTGGGGTTAAGACGAGGCAGCTAGCAATAGCAATGATCTGCGATGGCGATGGAGATGGTTACAGCTACGATGGTGAGTCTTTCTCTTTCTCTCTCCATTTTTCTTCATTTTTTTTCATACGCTGTCATAGATGTATGTATGTGTGTATATGTATATATATGTATATTTATGAGTATGAGTTCAATTCAATATTTTACACAAAAATTTCTCATCTACTTAGATTTTCGAATTCGACTGAACCGACCGTCAAACCGTCTTATTTAATTCGGTCGATTTCGAACCACACTGTGGTCGACCACGGATCACTAATTTGTTAACCCGAGAGTGTCGGTTCGGCTGACAGGTAAAGGGTATATCCGAGCCAAACCGACCCGTGAACAGCCCTACTCTCTCTACATACGTCTTCTATCTACAAATACACTTGGTTCTTGGGTGTCTCTACCCAAGTCTCTTTGAAGAAAATGTAGAGCTTGGTGTGGGCTTCACGTTGATCTGAAAAAGTTGGGCTTTGGAGCACTTTGAGTTTATTCTCATCTTCTTCTTTGAGCTTCTACTTTGAGGTATGGATTTCTTGAGTTATATATGTAGGTTATGTATTGTCGTTGTTGATTTAAAAGTTTCCTTGGAAGATTAGTGTTGATTTTGATTTTGTGACCTAAAATGTGGAGTTTTCAAAATGGGTTTAATCCCAAATCATTTTACTAAATATTAGTGGGCTTGTTTAGTTATTGAACTCAAGAGGATGATTTGATGGGGTTTCCTTATGGGGATGGGAAAGGTTTGGTTTTTGGTGAAAACCCTAAAAATTAGGGATTTTGGAAGGAACATGGAAAGGTTCTTGAAATTCTTTTCTATCTTTGAATTGAAGTTGAATAGGTATAAATTTCATAATGTGTTTGCAAAATGGTAAACTTTCAATGTGTTGAGAGGTAGTAAATTGTTGTGAAAGCTTTACGTGTAGCTCTTGGTGAGACTATGTTGCTATAACTCGTGAAATGAGGAAATTATGGTATGAATGGATGACATGTGGTTGACTTGTGAAGGGAACAATGAAGAAATAAATGGGAAAATTGTGAATGTGGCATTATTGTAAAGGCTTTGAACATGAAGAAATGTTATGAATTATGGAAATTATTGCATTGCAAACCATTTCATTTATTATTGTGTATTGTGGTTCTCAATCGAAGGAATTTGCATTCATGACAGAAAATGATTTGTATGAGAAATATGGTAATGTGAATGGGGTAAATACGTGGTAAGTCCGGATAGGGAGTGTAGATGAACCTTGATAAGTTGGCCTGAGTGTCCTCGGTGAAAGACCAGAAAACCGCGCGGATAGGTGTCGAGCCTTCCGGTTAGCACCGGTAAAAATGACAGTTTGGTAGTTCTTGTTGAGCCTACTTGCAGACACCAGCCTAGGGATTACTAGTGTCGTATTTACCGCCCCCATTGAATTAATGTTGGAAGTTTGAAATTGATGAAATCATATGATAATATTGAGAACATGGTGATTTTGAAACAGTATATTGAAATGAATATTTTTCCTCATTGATTAACCTTGGCATAGCATTGCTTTTACATTTACTTTTGTGTTGAGGAAAAAGGCATAACTATATATACTTTGCGAGAATTCTCTATTGGGCTTTATGGTCACCCATATGGGATTTGGTGCAGGTAAAGATATTGTGATCCCACCGAGCTGAGGGCGTTGATGTATTTTGGTGAAGAGTAGTCTTGCCCTTATTTTTGTTGTGATATTTTTGTAAGCCAAGGGTTAATATGTTTGGGTCCGAGAGACCATTTTATGTAGCGGGGCTACTGTCTTGGAAGATGTAAGCCCTTAAGGGCATTTTATTGTTTTGAGATTAGATACCTCACATGCTATAGATTCAAGTGATTCATTTATCATTGAATGCATATTCGCATGTGAACTTTTATATAAACACTCTCTTTTTCTATGTAAGATGGATGGTTCATTGTCATGGCTTAGTGGATGTTAATTAATGTGAGTTGATCATGTTGGTTTATTTTCGGGGCGTTACAATAATGATAAAATTATTGAATTATTAATTAAAATAAAATTTTGATATCATCAAAAACTATTAATTAATTTGATGATTTATTAATAAAAGAGATTATTTGGTATGAAATTATAAATTTCAAGGAGCGGGATGTAATTTTTACAACTATAATGTAACTATATTTTAAATAAATCTCAATAAATGTATTTGTAATTTAAAAAAAGTGAAAAATGAGAGGATTAGATGTAATATTTTAATATTATTATATTTAAAAAGTTTAAGTTACAAAATTAGTAACTAAGAGCATCTCCAACGGTTAACTTAATATTTCACCAAATCTGAGTTAAAAAATGGCCATTTCCTGAATTTGATACTTCACGCTCCAACGGTTCACCTTCATCAAATATCAGTCAGGACAACCGGATGGTCGACCGACCGGGTAGAGGAAAATTTTTTTTTTTTTTAAAAACCTTTCTGAACTGTGTTGAACCAACCACTGAACTATTTGAACCAACCAAGTGAACTGACCGATGTGAACTGGTAGGGGGCAACAGGTTGGTTGACCGGCCGGTCGACCGGTAATCTTTATGTTTTTTTTTTTTTTCTTTTTTGATTTCCCTCCGTTTCTGTTCCTAATTATTTTCCTATTTGTTTTTCCCTCCATTGGTTTACCAAAATCTCATATAAACACATTATTATTTATATGCCAGACAACTACACAAGGATCATATCTTAGACAACTACACAAGGATCATATCTTAAACAAAAACAGAGGGTAATGGATACTTTGAAATCCATAATATTTACTTCATTTTCATCCTCTTCTTCTTCCTCCTCCTCTGATGAGGAGTCTGATGATGAATATATGATCACACTTTTAGCAGCTTATGAGCAGAATACCAGTAGTATGCTTCAGATTCTTAAGTCAAGTGATAGCTCAAAGAAAATAGGGGGTTCTATTGTAGGTCACAAGTATATACGCAGAGATAGAAGGCAAGGTCATGACAGATTGTTTGCAGATTATTTTGCTGCAAATCCAGTGTATTCACCTACAATATTTCAGAGACGTTTTCGAATGCGTCGTCCTTTGTATTTGCAAATTTTGAATGCAATCGAAGCACACAATCCATATTTTATTCAAAGACAAGATGCGGCTCATGTACTTGGATTATCTGCCCTACAAAAAATGACTTCAGCGATGAGAATATTATCATACGGTGTCGCAGCAGATGCAGTTGATGATTACATACGTATTGGGGAAAGCACTGTGATTCAAAGTTTGCAACAATTTTGTTATTCAGTCATTGAAATCTTTGGAGTAGAATATCTGAGATCTCCGACACCAACTGACATTGCTAGGTTACCTGCTATTGGCGAGGTTCGGGGGTTTCCGGGTATGTTGGGAAGTTTAGATTGCATGCATTGGGAGTGGAAAAATTGTCCAAAAGCATGGCAAGGTCAATACGTAGGCCATCAAAAAAAGCCAACCATTATTCTTGATGCAGTAGCTTCTTATGACTTATGGATTTGGCATGCATTTTTTGGAATGCCTGGGTCACACAATGACTTGAATGTATTAGACCGGTCACCTTTGTTTTCTGATCTTGCCCAAGGTAAGGCTCCCTCTGTCCACTACACTGTTAATGGACATAGTTACGATATGGGTTATTACCTTGCTGATGGTATATACCCGCAATGGGCAACACTGGTTCAAACAATTTCTTCTCCCCAAGGAGCAAAGAGACAACATTTTGCAATGATGCAAGAATCTGCCAGGAAAGATGTCGAGCGGGCATTCGGAGTCCTCCAATCTCGATTCGCAATTATAGGTGGTGCTATACGTTTTTGGGATCCAAAAATGCTTGCCAACATAATGAAGACTTGCATTATATTACACAATATGATTGTTGAAGATGAGAGGGAGGAGCACCTTGATTTTGATTATGAAATTTCATCTACCAACACACCAGTGCAACTTTCCTCTACTCCTACCAATGACTTTGAATCATTTTTGTCTCGTCATTTAGGTATTAGGGATAAAAATGCATATCATGCCCTCCGTAATGATTTAATAGAACATATGTGGCATCTTCGTGGTAAAAACTAGATTCACCACAGATATATTTTGTAATTTTGTTTAGTAAAGAAATAGAAGGTTGTCTTGTTTGTAATCTTCATTATGATGCACTATATTAACCAAGTAACGCAGAAGTTATGTGATTAGATGTGCTATTGTGGTGATCCAATCTTCAATATTCGTAATTGTTCTCTGTTCAATTTATAACAATCATCAAAATAATTTATTTCAGTATGACAATTCTGTTTTGGAGTTTTATAATTCTGTTTTGGAGTTGCAAGTTTGGTTCACTATTGATTCCCCAATAAGTGTAGGAACACAAATATGAAATATAAAATATGACATATATGTTTTACATGAAATGAGTGTTATATGTGGATCTCATATCATGTACATCACATTTCATATGAGACATATTTGTCTCGTGTTTTGTATTTATATTCCTACCATTACTCATTGATTCCCTTCCATCCTTAAACAGTGAATCACACATTTCCTAAGAATCTTCAATCTTTTATCAAATTAAAATTTGATGACAAATTTAGTAAAAATCACCTCCAATCTACATCAAACTTTTACAGTTGTTTCATCAAATCAAGGCAAAAAAAAAGCTTTTTACCAAATTCGTGATTCTCAAACTTTTGGGAATAGGTTTGGAATTTTTAAAAAGATTTGATGATTAAGGGTTTGGCATTTTTAAGAAGTGAGGATTGGAGCATTCAATTTTTTCATCAAATGAAGCATTCAATTAAGTAAGGGTCTGGCTCGTGGGATTCATCATGCATGCCATTATTTGTGCATTCTAATAATTTTTTTTGTAAGGATTTATCTTCAATATTTATAATTTGACTGATTGCATGCATTTCAGTATGTATATTCAATGTATTTGTATGTATATTTATTTTAAATTCAATGCATTTTCATTATTCAATGCATACATTATGTGTGCATTATTCAATGTATTTATGCCATACATTATTTGTGGCATCAATTATTTGTGCCATTCCATAAATTATTTCTGCATTATTTGTGGCATCAATTATTTGTGCCATCCGTAAATGACTTTGATGTTGATGCATTCAACCTACTTTTCTGCCACATTCAACATTGACCCTACAGACATTGAACTATATGATATAAAATCATTTATTGAACCACCTACCATTCAGAAGATATCAATTCAACCACCTACCATCCTCTATATCATCTGAACATTGCCATCACCACATTCACATTTCACATGGTTTCACTGAAGCCCTCTAACCACACACTCTACATTTTCAAGTGTGAATCTCCATCATCACGAAAGCAGCATCAGTAGGAACAGAGGAACAAGGCAGATCATCAAAACAAGGCAGATCATCAAAACAGAACCAAAAGGCAGCATTATTGGAGCAAGGTGATTCACGGGGCAACCGGTTGGTCAACCGGCCTTTTCAATTTTTTTTTTTTTTGGTTCCAGTGTGCATGCCACTCAATTCTTCAACTGGTTTATAGAAGACAGGAACATAATTTCACTATATGTTACTTTCATGTTTTCTAAATTAATGTTGTTTAAGTTTCACTTGATGTTACTTTCTTGTTTTCAAAATACATGTAATTTATTAAAACCTCAACCACAGAACATGAGTTTATTTACTTTCATGTTTTGAAAATGAATGTTTTTTACTTTCATGTCTTGAAAATTAATGTAGTTCATTTAAACCTCAACCACAGAACAAGAGTTGAGTTTAATGTTTTTTAAATGACATTAGTTTATTAAAACCTCAACTACAGATCAAGATTTTGATTTTTTCTTCATGTTACTTTAATGTTTTTAAAATGAATATAGTTTATTAAAACCTGTACTACAAAACAATATTTTGATTTGTACTTGATGTTACTTTGTAGTTCTATAAAATGAATGTAATTTACTAAAACCTGAACTACAATACTGAATTTTTAGTGCTCATGTTTTAAAACATGAGCTACATTCATTTGATATGTACTGAATACTTAAATCTGCATGCTTTTATACTACATTACTATGTTCTTAAATTTTCAGTGGCCATGCTTCATTAAAAATACATGTCTACATTTTAATTATAAGTTCATGTTTTCAGTAAGCATTTTAAAAGACAGTGTTTATGTTAATTACTTCATTATAGCACATTTTTATTAAAATTCAACAGATATTTACATCATGCCTAGAACTAAAAGAGTGAGAACAGAAGCTGGTGAAAGTTCTAACCCTCAACGACGCGAACAACAACAGCCTCAAAATCAGTCATATCCTACAGATGAATTTCTCAGTGAAAGTCATGAACTAGCCTTTCAAAATTTCTCAAGCCGACCTATTGTAACAGGGAGGAGGGTCAATCTGCCACCTCAATATGATGCACTACTAGTTAGTAAACTTGAATCAATGGGATGGCTAAATTTAATTAATTTACCCCAAAAGGTATATCCACGGCTAGTATCCCTTTTTTATGTTCACCTAAGAGTTACTCATGAAGAAGATGGAAATTTTACTCTTATCTCATATGTGAAAGGAAAGGGTGTACAGTTTGATGTTCCTACTTTGGCACGCATTATTGGAGTTGAGGTAGGTGAAGAAAATACCTATTTTCAGACTGAGGCTGAGTTAGTTAATATTGTCGGTAATGGTTCTGATGTATATACTACTATATGTCAAAACAGATTTACTGGAACTAGTCTACAAGCAAGACATTTAAAATCTTATCTTCGCATCCTCCACCGGTGGATTGTGGAAAATGTCACTCCGAAAAAAGGACATCATGATGCGGTTCCATATTTTAATGCCTATTTGTTATACTGTTTTGAGGTTGGGCAGAAGTTAGATGTGCCTTACATAATTATGAAAGAAATGGTGCTGGCAAATCAAGAAATGGGCCGGTCATTACTGTTTGGGCGCTCTTGACAAAAATTTTCAAATATTTTAAGGTTCATCTTGCAAATGAAATGGAGATCAAAATCCGTTCACCCATTACGCAATATACTGTGAATCGTGCTGGTGCAGCCGCCAATTTAATGGGAAATGATAATGCTGCAGAAGATTCAGAGGATGAAGTCCCACCAGATGATGGTCGACAAGATCCTCCTGTCAATGTGATGCCATCAACTGAACCACCTCAATATTGGACTGATTTTTTGGCCATAGAAGAACAACGTTATAATCAACGCGTTGAATGGGAACATCAAATGGCTAATCAGGTCAATTCGTTGGGTACTCAGTTTGAGACATTTGCCACTACACAGAACTCATTAATTGAACAATTTGGTGAGTTTCGTTTGGACATTAGAAGACGTCATGACATGGCAAACAATCGCATTGATAGAATTGAGCATCGTGTAAATGACATATACCATCACTACTTCCCTCCTCCATCACAACCAGATAATGACTGCTGATCGGTGTGCCATTATGTGTTTCCATTGTTTTGTCTTGTATTATTTTCACAACCTTTTGTTAGGTAAATTTCTTTTATGAATGTACTGATTTTGTAATATTATGTGATATAAAATGATCTTGGTTGGGTATTACTTTAGCACCATCTTTTCGACCTTCACTCATACCATAATCTGTAATATGTTATTAATGTTTCTGATTACTTAAATTTGTATGAAAGTTTTTGAAAGGTGTAATGGTAACCAAAGAAAAGAATAAAGGATGTATTTATATGTAAGTAGTTATCTGTAATACTGTATGTACAAAGAGACAACATATTCTTATTTGAGAAATCAGACAGAGGAGATTCATTGAGATGAAGATAAGACGCAGATTGAATGAAGGGTGAAATTATAAAACCTTGGAATTATAATCATCTATAACAATATGAAGATGTAGCCCATTGGACTTGATTGCGTAACAGAAGAACAACACCCATTTAGATAGTTGTAGGAAATTGTAGAAGAAAAAAAAATATATGAGCCCCTTATCTGACATATCCATGAAGAAGAATTGCATTCATGATAAGTACTTAGTAATTGGTGTGTTTTGTTTTTACCAATCAATATGGTATCCAAAGAAGCAGTAGAGAATAGATCGCAACCATCTCAAGAAACAAAAACTGAGCACAAATTAATTAATTTCTCATTTTACATATATAGAAAACGCAAGTGACACATTTCATATAATTGTACACAGTTTTTCCGTTTCCTTTTCCAATAGATGACACCAATAGATGAAACCAGTAAATACAGAACCTTTCAAGGTAATCTATTAGTTGTTCGAAATAAAATCTGTCGTTGAAGATCTTCGTAGTACGCCCTTTGCATTGGATTTAAATTTGTCATGTCCATTGACATTATTTTATGATCTTCATTTCGTTGTTCTCTTTCATTCATCATAGATAGGAGTTTTAGTTGTTCCTCCCTATCTTCGGCCCTTCTTCGACGCTCTGCAGCTTTCTGGTTACGGTCGATCGCCTTTTGTTCATCTCGCTTAATAGTTCTAGCAGAAATAGTTGATAACACTTCAACCAGTTTGGATTGGTTGGCAGCCATTTCATCAAATCTACTATCGTGGGTGGTTTGATTCTTCAACTTCTCTTTCGCTGCTTTAGTACCAATTGGTTGTGTTGATGGATTAGATGGTTCTTCGGGCAGAACATTATTCTGGTTGGATTGAAATGCATCAGATTCTCCAGTTGGTGGATTAGAACATGGATAAGCATGTTGCGTACTCTTTTTGGATTGTGTTCGAAATTCATCTCACTTACAACTTCGGCGCAAAATATCCCAACATGTATCAAATGTGAAGTGTTTTTTCTGTATTACATGATACATCCGCTTTGCTTCAGCGACCTACAAGAAAAAATTACAACAATTTTAATAACAAATATGCATTTACAGAAGAAATTTGATATTTAATAACACAAATAAATGTTACCATGTCTGCCTCAGTTGTTCCACTTTGTTGCCTCAGTTGAATTTGTTCAAGAAAACCACAAAATTTATTAATTGCCTTTTGCATGACAGACCAATGGTGAGACAAAGAAATATGGTTTCGATTTGATTCACCACTCAATTGTGAATTAAAATTAACAAGTACTCGTTCCCAAAATATAACCATAGTCTGACTATTACCAGTAATGGGATCTTGAGAGACTGCTAACCAAGATCTACATAAAGTTTCATCTTCTATAATTGTAAATGCTTTACCACGAGAAACACAAGAAGTTTCTGAAATGAAATGATTATCACTGCTCTGCGTGTTCTGTTCTCGCGAAGTTTCCGACACAAAATTAATATCAGTGTTGTGCTGAAACATTTGTGATTCTTCAAACATTTGAAAATCTTCCATAACTTCAAAAAAATACAGTACATATAATATGTAAAATAGTAAAAAATATTAGAATGGTATACAATATAAATTAAAGTTTCAAAGGAGAAAAATCACAGAAGAAACAAAATTCACAACATACAATGTAATGCTCTTCTCAAAATAAAAGACTCTGTCATCTTGATATACAAAACTGATATATTTTATAGCACACATTATCAACGGTAAATTTTAAAAAAACTCTGTTCATGCAACGGTAAATTTATTAAAAGAGCTACTTTTTAAAATATGTATATGAGCGGCAAATTATCAAAAGACTCTGTCCATCCAACGGTAAATTTACTGAAACGACTAATTTTAAAATATTTATATAAAAGATAACAATTTGAATTATATTTTCAATGAAATTGAAATTTATATCACCCTTCAAATTATTTCAAATTATTCCAAGTCCACAATTCTACCTGTTCAAACCAAACCTGTCAAACCAAACCTGTTCAAGGCAGTACCATTCTCATGCGTAGACCGGGCGACCGGATGGTCAACCAGCCGGTCAACTGGCTGGTTGACCGGTTCACCTACACAGCTCAGGCCACGGACCAGTTTAAACCCATCAGTTCAGCCAGTTCAAACCCCTCATAGTCCAAACCTGTCGCATAATCTGATGAACCGGTTGACCAACCGGTCGGGCAATCGATGCATCTCTTTCAATGGTCAGTAACAGTGATTTGATAAAATCCAGAACTTGTTCTCAGTTTGATACTTTTTTTGCTGATTTCTCATTTTGATATTCATTTGATGCAACGGTTGGAGCATAGAAAAGTACATTTTTCATCAAAATTTAAATCTGATATCAATTTTGGTTCACCGTTGGAGATGGTCTAACATGATTAGTCTGATTGATCATAACTTTTGAAAAAAAAATAAACAATAACACAAGCACGGCATTTTTGGATTTTTTTTTTTGAGGACATAAGAAACATTATATTAATAAACAATAACATTACATAAATGGGATTTTTTTTTTAAAGTTTATGATATTAATATTTTATAAGATAAATGACATACAATATTTTTATACTAGTTAAGATCCCTCAATATTTTTCACGGAGAAATTTTGTTTGACTACGAGAAATTTTAATTTTTACTGAGAAAAATTTCTCTGTGATCATATCAGACAAATTTTAAAATTTCTTTAAGTCGAGACTAAAATTTATTTGAATCAATTTTTTTTTTGTAAAAATATTAAAAAACCTTAACTAATAAAAAAATACCTTAAAATCTCCCCTACTAAACAAAATTAAAAAGGGGTATTTCATTAGTTTCTCTTACATAAATCAGACATCAAACCTCAAAGGCTATTCAACTAAACAACAATACAAAAATTAAAGACTAGAAAAAATTAAAGAAATAAAATTATTAATAATTAAAAGGGTATAAATAAGAAATTAACCAGAGCACAGGTTAGTTGTTGCATTATTTATTAGCATCCACAGCTTCGTCGCGCTTGCCTCTGCGAATCTTTGAAAGAAAAGGCTTGTTTATGGAAGAAGACGCACAAGAATCATCCGAAGAAGAAGAAGAAGAAGAAGAAGACAACCATCCTTCTCTCCTCCATTCCTTTTTCATGGCCTAGACAGACAAACATATAAATCTAGAGAGAGAGAACCAGAAGAAAGGCATTAGGTTTCAGAGAGAGAATGGGGAAGGGGCCATTCTCATTTCGCCGGACGAGCAGCCGTCGACGGATGAAGAAACCGCCGCACACGGAGGTTGAGGTGGTGTCTCTGTTGCCGAACAATGCTATTGATGCGCAGTCGCCGAATAACGCCGCCGCTGCCGCCGTGAATAACTCGATCTCCGCCATGGTGGCGGCGGGGACGTCGATCAAGCCGAAGAAGAAGGCCGGAGGGGCGAAGCTGTGGATGCGGTTCGACAAGTTCGGGCAATCGGAGCTGATCGAGTGCGATAAGAGCATGATTATTAAGCGTGCGTCGATTCCGGCTAGGGATTTGAGGATTCTTGGCCCCATCTTCTCTCACTCCTCCAATATCCTTGGTAATTCCTTCATTTTCAAATCAATCTTTGATCCATTTTCACACACACAAGCATTCACATACACATACATACCTTCTTCTGTTTTTTTGATAAATAAGAAAGCCAATTCAGAGACACATATCTGCATTCATGTGTATATATATACTTGCAATTTAATTTCTACCTTTTGTGACCTTTAATTGATTTTTTTTGTTTTCTTTTTGTTTTTTTCATTCCTTGTTAGTGTATGTTAGGATCGCCCAAATGGTATGAGTAGGGAGGGAAAATTACGACTCGATTGTATTTGTTGTCCCAACCTGATTTTAATAAATAATTGTTTGGGAAAATATTGGTAGGGTAGGGTAAATTATAGGGGGGTAGTAGGAAGGTTAAAACTATAAGGATTAAAGTATGAAATTGTATTATCAAAATACTTGAGTTTAAAATAAAAAATTCGCACGAAAAATCCAACCCATTGCCATCCCTAGGTATGAAACATACATTGGAATATTCCACTAGGTACGGGATATAAGAATTATGTTAGACCTAACATTTGGTATTATAGCTAGCATCATGTCATGAATTTAAGTTGCAGGGGGGTTCAACATATAGGCTGGATTTAAATTCCTTGCAAAGGTGTTGAATGCCTAGGTGAGTGAGGAGAAAGGAAAGGGCTACAATTGAGATAGTGTTGTTGATGTGGACATTCGGCTCAGAAGCGTGCTTGTATGTTGCAATCAAGGTTGTAAATATGATCATGGTTGTAGGGTATTCTGGTATGAGATGGAATGGAATATAGGAATTGATGGCACCTAAGAATTGATGGTACTTGTTCCATCATACCTTGTTCGTTCAGTGAAGCAATTTTGTTAGCGGGTAAGTACGAAATAAAAACATGCACATGTTATGCAATAACACTTAGGCCATGTTTGTTTGGGTAGACATGTGATTGGGATTGGACTAATAGTCCAATAAAATTATTAATCCGATGTTTGATTAAAAAATTTAAGTATGAACTAACAATGCATCCGGATATGGTATCTCACATATGATGAATTATTCAATCTCACGTAGGGGGTGAGATATAAATTGAAGGATTAAGTCAAAGTCTGGACTAACTTATCAAATGACCATAATAGAGATATTATGGTCAATATATTAGATGTCTCATGTCCTGTCATATGCTATCTATTCCAATTAAAGAAACATCGGATTGGATAATATTTTGTTAATCCCTCCTTATAATCCTAACTCAATCTAAACATAGGATAAGATACACAATCGAAAGGGATTCGTAGTCCTAGGACTACTAGTCATGAAAATGCTAATCCAATAAATTCTTAACTATTTTCCTATATAATGATAAAATTATTGAATTATTAATTAAAATAAATTTATGATATAATTAAAAACTATTAATTGATTTGATGATTTATTAATAAAAGAGACTATTTGTTATGAAATTATAAATTTCAAGGAGCGGGATGTAATTTTTACAACTATAATGTTAATTATATTTTAAATAAATCTCAATAAATGTATTTGTAATTTTAAAAAAGTGAAAAATCAGAGAATTAGATGTAATATTTTAATATTATTATATTTAAAAAGTTTAAGTTACAAAATTAGTAACTAACATGATTAGTCTGATTGATCAGAACTTTTGAAAAAAAAGCACAAGCGTGATATTTTTGTTTTTGTTTTTTTTTGAGAACATGATAAACATTATATTAATAAACAATAACATTACAGAAAGGGAATTTTTTTTTTAAGGTTCATGAGATTAAGATTTTATAAGATAAATGACATATAATATTTTTATAGTAGTTAAGATCCCTCAATAATTTTCACAGAGAAATTTTGTTCGACTTAGAGAAATTTTAATTTTCATAGAGAAAAATTTCTTTGTGATCATACTAGAAAGGGCTAGGTGAGTGCAGGAGAAAGGAAAGGGCTACAATTGAGATAGTGTTGTTGATGTGGACATTGGGCTCAAAAGCGTGCTTGTATGTTACAATCATGGTTGTAAATACGATCATGGTTGTAGGATATTCTGGTATGAGGTGGAATGGAATATAGGAATTGATGGCACCTAAGAATTGATGGCACTTGTTTCATCATACCTTGTTCGTTCATTGAAGCAATTTTGTTAACGGGTAAGTACGAAATAAAAACATGCACATGTTATGCAATAACACTTAGGCCATGTTTGTTTGGACGGATATGTGCTTGGAATTCGACTAATAGTCCAATAAAATTATTAATCCGATATTTGGTTAAAAAATTTAAGTATGAACTAACAATGCATCTGGATATGGTATCCCATATATGATGGACTATTCAATCCCACGTAGGGGTTGAGATATAAATTGGGGGACTAAGGACTAGTTTGGCAACCTTAGAAAAAGCCAAAAAGTTACCCAAAAAAATTAAAAAATTATCACTATTCATAAAAAAAAATTAATATACAAATATTAAAATAAATAAACTTTTTGGCCCAAGATTGGTATTGACGTGATCAAGTAGTCAGTGACAGAGAAAAAAAAAAATATTACAACTGGCCAATCACAAAATTGGATGGTAAAGTTGGGCCCGTGGGGGCCCACCATGGGTCCCGTTTTGATAATCTGAACCGTTTAATATGTAGAACTCGTCTAGTACTATATGCCTGCAAAAAATCACGTCTATCGGATATCGCTAACTACATGATCAAATCAGTTTTGTATAAAAATGGATGGTGTTATAGTTAACAGTTAACAAAAAAAATTAACACGATCATATAGCTATTGGTATCCAATTAACATGATTTTTTACAAGCATATAGTACTCGACGAGTTCCACGCATTGAACGGTTTCGATTAGAAAAACGGGACTCGTGGTGGGCCCCCACGGGCCAGACAACACCATCCAATCAAAGCCTGAGAAGGAGACAATATTTTCTCATCTACTCACTCAGCCTACTCCATTGCCAATCCACTGTCAGTCCGTATGGCCTCCTATCCTATCTTCTCCTACACACTTACTTATACAATTTTTTAATACACATTTTTTCATAAAAAGTCAAAAAGTTAATCCTAACGTCCATATTTTTTTCCTCAACTTTTTAGCCCAAAAAGACAAAAAATGCACTTATTTAGGACATCCCTAAGTCAAAGTCTGGACTAACTTATCAAATGACCATAATAGAGGTATTATGGTCAATATGTTGGATGTCTCATGTCCTGTCATATCCTATCCATTCCAATCCCCTTAAACAAACATCGGATTGGATAATATTTTGTTAATTCCTCCTTATAATCCTAACTCAATCCAAATATAGGATAGGATATGCAATCTAAAGGGATTCGTAGTCCTAGGACTATTAGTCATGGGAATGCTAATCCAACCTAATTCAGTCCACCCAAACAAACATGGCCTTAGGGTATTACAATGATGTCAAGGCTTTGGGTCAATATTGAACCTTTGAATCCTTGGCAATGTTTGTTACAACTTTCAACTTCATGCTAGCACCAGTTCTCTTTATGTTCTTATATATTTCTTGTAGTCTTTTAAAATGAATCCTTGTTGTGCTTGTGTCTCTTGGGCTTTGGATGCTTTATTCCAAAATTTGGAATTTTAAGTTTGTCCATTAATTACATGTGAAAATCACATTTTGATGAGTGTATTTAGCATTTAGTGGTACGTTTAGTAGGTGAAAAAATATTTAGATTTAAGCACTTGATGGAGTTATCAAACAACCCTTTAGTTCTTGTTTTCATTTCTTTATCCCCTAATAATGCTGTTTTGATTTCCTATTCATGTGTTCTGACATCAAGAAACCCCCTGGTCTCTTTTAGTTATAATGATCTTGGAGTAATTTATTTTTCTTTTATTTGCTGCTAGTGATACCTACATAGATGGACAACTTTGTATATATTAGTTGGTTGTGATGAGAGAGTAATGTTGGTTCCTCCCCCTCCTCTTCCCTTCTCTTGCAGCCAGGGAGAAAGCCATGGTTGTCAACTTAGAGTTTATAAAGGCTATAGTTACAGCTGAAGAAGTACTGTTGCTTGATCCTCTCCGGCAGGAGGTTCTTCCGTTTGTGGATCAGTTGAGGCAACAAATTCCTCATAAAAGCCTGTCCAAGATCCAAGGAGGGGGCCAAATGGATGTACAAGACAATGAAATGTGTTCGTCAACTGGGGGACAATGGCTACCTGTTCCTGAAGCTGTGGAAGGTCTGCAGTGTGAACTCCCATTTGAGTTTCAAGTTCTTGAGATTGCATTGGAAGTTGTTTGTACATATCTGGACTCCAGTGTGGCAGACCTTGAGAGAGATGCTTACCCTGTGTTGGATGAACTGGCAAGGAATGTTAGCACCAAAAATCTTGAGCACGTAAGGAGTTTGAAAAGCAATCTGACCCGTTTGCTTGCACGGGTACAAAAGGTAAACTTTATTTATTGCTTCTTCTATTAGATAACAGATTACTTATGTTACGGTGTTGGTGCACTTGCCGGTTATTTTTTCATCAATGTAGACATGGAAAATTTTGAAAATATTAATGTGAGAAAAGAGGAAAGGGCCTGCTCGATCAGTAGCCTCATTTTAATTGTTAACTTTGCATGAATTGGAATTTGTGGCATCATGCTAGAACCCTGCTGTTGCAGAATCCTACCTTTTTATTTTTTTTATTTTTTTTATGCCATCCAAAATTTGAAGGCCAATCTTTTTGTAGGATGTTTTATTGAGTTACGTTTGCATCCCTAGTGTACCATGTCTTGTGTTAGAAATCAAGGTGTCTGAGAATGATGACAGAGATAAGAACTCCCTGCTAGTTGACATTTCTAGAGATAGAGATGTTCATAATAAATTTTGAGGTCTGGGGATGTGAAAGATTCAAGACTGCTTAGAACTATGTACAACTTTTAGATGGAACATCAGTGTTAATTGCAGATCAGTGTAGCTAGCTGCTTGAGGATGATGTTTTGTTTTACATTGAAGATCGTGGTCCTGCTAGCTACTTAAACGTGTCCCTTTTTTCACAAAAAAAAAAAAATTCTTTGGACCCGGACATGCTTTGGACACTTGGGAGACACCAGTGTCCATCACTTAGACACCATGAAACTAATAAGTTTGACCAAAATATCCAGGGATACAATGATTAGAGAAAAATAGTGTAGATTTATAGGAATTAGTTTTATGTTGCATTTTTTTTATTCTCTGAATGATATATTCAAACTATAAATTTTGTGAGTGCCCCCACATTGAGTCATGCATTTTTGAAAATTGTCCAGTCGGCACGTCTATGTCATGTCGTGTGTTTGTGCTTCTTAGTTAACTGGAGAAGTCCAGTTGTTTACTGGCGGGTGTTGGCAGGTGCAGGCATGTGTACCTCTGTCCCCCACTCCCACCAGCGCTTAAAAGGTAAAAAAGAGAAGAAACAAAAAAATTGATGGGGAAAAAAAGTGCGAGTATTACCTTACTGAAGTACCCTTGATTCTGAGAAATAATGTTAAGTTCTCCTTTCTATCAACCCAGATTTGAATGAAAACATTGGTTAACTTTTTTCACCAATACGGTTCTAAATTGGTTTTCTATTGGACCGGACAATGTCAGGTTGGTTACTAAAGTTACACCCCCTTCTATGGTTAGTTTTTAGGGCAAGTTACAAAAGCCTACTTTCCTTTGTGGTTTATGTCAATTGCTTCAAATTTCAACCTTAGCCAGAAGCTGTCTTATTCCAAGATTAGAACAATATTAATTATCAACCCTGAAAGCAACGATATCATCTACTCCCTCATGATAAGCTTTCTATGTTTTGTCCCGTTATTGTAATTTAGTGGCATGTACCATAAGATGTGTCATACATTTCAGTGGCCTCTTATGGGGCCATTGCATGCAGGTGCAGTTTAATATACTGTAAACAATTCAATATTGAGTTGTGGATGGAAAAGAGTTCGGACATGGACTTCTTTTGCGTGGGATATACTCCGGTTTCCCACAAGTTGAATATATATATATGATCAGTTCAAGGGAGGGGAGGGGTTGGGGGAGGGATAGTTGGGGTTTGAACCCCAGTACACATGAGCTGGCTTCAAGGCCTGTACCACTGGGGCAAGCCACGGGCTCCACTAGTTGGATTTTCTCATCTATCAAATTGTGCAATAGATGCAGCTGAAGGTTTATGATTGAATTATGGAGGTGTAGTGGAAGTTTAGTTTCCCAATTTTAATTGAGTTCTTTTTGTGTCATTGTTAACAATTATGGTATTTTCCAGCAGAGTTGAAATTAAGTAAGCATCTCCTGTTAATGTTTGGTATCTCCTAGACTAAATAGGTCTTGACATTTATTACATGTTATTGATGGTATGCCTTTGCTTTTATTTTTTTTATTTAATATGAGACAGATGTTTGTTTGATGTTAGGTGCGCGATGAAATTGAACATCTTTTAGATGACAATGAAGACATGGCACATTTATACTTAACAAGGAAATGTATTCAGAATCAGCAATCTGAGGCTTTGTTAGGAGCTACAGCTTCAAATAGCATTGTCAGTGCTGGACCACATCTTCGCCGTTTTGGCTCTATCAGGAGTGCAAGTTTGGTGTCAAGCAACTATTTGGGTGACCATGATGTGGAAGACCTGGAGATGTTGCTCGAGGCTTATTTCATGCAGCTGGATGGGACTCGTAACAAGATACTCTCTGTAAGTATTATTCTTCATTTCTTCTTAACTGTAGCTTGGGCAGAATTCAAAGGAGACTAATTACAATAAACCATCTTAAGAAAGTTGTTCCTGCATTGAATTATCACTTACTTTTTTATATGCACGTTATATATCTGGTTGGATATCAAGCTAATTTCGCAGGCTTAAAAGTATTTTGTGACGGTGACGTACTAACCTTTCTCAATTGTACCCCTCCAAAAAAAAGAGAACCTTTCTCAATGTTATAATGCCTGTGACTTTCGGTCATTGCAATCCGGCCTGTTTGATAAAACTGAAAATTAAGTATTGAGAAATTTTAGTATTAAATTTCTGGTGATGATATATTTAAGTAATGAATTTTTAAAATTGCAAATTTTGAGATAAACATGTAGTTGAAAATGAAAACTACTTTTCACTAAGCTTAATCAACATTCAGCAAATTACTATTGCTTTTGTATACTTTGGTTCCGACTTTATGAAGTTTAGTTCCTTGTTTGAAAATCTTGGAGGCTGCTGTACTTTACCACTGGGATTCTTGCTGAAGAATACTGCTATCTGTAGAGAAGGGACTGATGAACTTTCCACTGGCATTCTTCCTAACTAGAGAACGTACTTCTATCTATAGAAAAGGGGTACTGTAAGCAAGTTCTCCATGCTACCATAATCTTTTAACGTTTTGCTAGACAAGACAATAATTACACTAGAGCCTTTTTACTATCATAGTTGTGGTGGGCCCACCCAGCCGTCAAAACAATTAGTAAGATATATGATAGATCCTAATTGCTTAACAATGGTTTGCGGAAAAAAGAATTGCGCTGTTAAGGAAAGAAATATAGCTAAATTTTGTTGATCAATTTTCTATCAAGTGCTTTAAACTTGGGATTTCAATTTTGAGAATTATTATTTAGGTGCTCCCTGAATATTTCTTGGAAAAGTACCTTAAGTGAAATTAAGGCTATGTTTGGATGACAGAGTTCAAGGAGAATTAATGGGGATCCCATTACGAGGACTTCATTGCTAGTAACAAAATTTGTGTGTCAATGCAATTGAAGGCTATGTTTGGATCTTGGTTTGGGGAAAAGAAGGAAATGGAAAATTTAGGTAAAGAAAATGAAGTAAGATTTTTTTTTCCTTTGTTTTTTTTGGTTGGGTTTGGAAAATGAGAAGAAAATAAATGGTTCCTCTTTTTTATTCTTTATTTAGTCATCCATAAAAAATGAATATGTACAAGTAATTTCATTTCCCATACATTTTCTTTTCTCTTGAAAGCCTCAAGATTCCAACAGAGCATTGTAAGAAAGGGAAATAGAAAGAAAAGGTGAAAGAATTGATAGGATTCAAATTTCAAGTTATGTTTGGTTGAGTTGGGAAATAGAGAAAGAAAAGAGCCTAATGCTGTGTTTGGTTGGAGGATTTGGAGAGGGATTTGAAAAGGGAAAGGGAAAAGGTGTGTAAAACTATGTGAAATGTAGGTATATTTTATTCGCATTTCACCTAACTTTTCCCTTTCCCTTCCCCTTTCCAAATCCCTCCTCAAATCCCCAAACCAAACATAGTGTAAGTGAACCCAAAAGACAAAAGGTGGGATTGTATTTCTCTCACTTTCTTTTTTCCGGTGTTTTTCATTATAACCAAACAAAAAGTGGGATTGCATTTCCTTTTTCCTTTCCATTTCTCTCATCGAATCCTCCAACCAAGCACAACCTTAATGTTTGGATCACTTGGGAATTCTCTATTTGAAAATAGTGAAATTCTAGATATTATTGTTCCGTCTTTCTTTTTCTGCTTGGGTAGTTTGAGAATGTGAACTTCCCATTGGGGGTGTGGAAATGAGATTCCCAATTGTTGTGGTAATCTCATTCTGTTTTGGAAGGTAAACCTGCTGCTCACATTTCTTGTCTTGGACACACCCACACAACGGAATGAATGAGACTTGGAATTAGATTCCCATTCCTCTTCTTCATTCTTGCCATAGCCTGAATATTTAAATCCATATTCTAAGATGTGAGGACATTCTGTTGTTGTATTAAGTTTTTAGAGTTTTGGTTATATATGAAGGCAAGGTTTTCTAGACTGGGGCATTTGGCATCTTGTGATCTTTATGACAATATGTTGGTATCTGGTATAATAATGCATTGATGTTCTTCTTTCTCCCAAAGAGATAATAATTACATTTATGAGAAAATTATTTTCTGTGATATTTGCAGGTCCGTGAGTATATTGATGACACAGAGGATTATGTCAATATCCAACTTGACAACCAGCGAAATGAACTTATTCAACTGCAGCTGGTATTGACCATTGCATCGTTTGCTATTGCTGTCGAGACTCTGATAGCTGGGATGTTTGGTATGAACATCCCTTGTCAATTGTACAAAATTAACGGGATATTCAACATCTTCGTTGGAGTCATTACTGCTGCCTGTGTATTACTTTTCCTGCTCATTCTAGGATATGCCAGATGGAAGAAACTGATTGGATCGTGAGCTCTATGTCTTTTAACATCGTAGATTTAGAAATTTCATGGGCTCATGTTGTTCCTTTTGCCATGAAAAGTCTTAAATTTTAAGCTGCAGTTTCAGGCCCCGTATTAAAGCGACTTTTTGTTTTTTTGGGTCTTGTGTTGTAATATGCTTGGATCATAGATCCCTTTATAATCTGCTATACAGATGTTTTATAATTAAAAGATATAGAAATTTCTTGAGCTGAAAATTCTCTCCTCTGTTTTTTTGGTTGGTTTAGGTATGTGTGAATATTCTAGTTTGGCTGGTATTAGGGTGCTCAACTTGGATGTAGGATAAAAATGTATACACATTTATATTACAATTATATTTATGGGTTCATGTTCGTAAGGAACTTTTGTTGACCAACTCTGGAATGATTTTCTGACTAAATTATTCAAATCCCATTAATGTACTGTACTGTTCATTCTGTGATTCATCTTGGGGTTTCAAGGCTTGACTTATATTGGGGGTGTTTGGTGGGGTGTTTTTTTAACCAACTTATGGCTTCTAGTCTTTAAAAAGTTATTTTGAACTGTTTAGTTATACTTATTTCAAACAGTTTCTGATTTTAACAATTTATTTTAAGTCAAAAAAGTTGATTTTGAGAAACTGCTCACTCTTTGTTTCTGATTATCAGTTTTTGCTGTGGGCATGTTAATTCACGGTTATACTCTTAGATATTTTTAATTGTCTTAGAAATAGAAAAAGACACAAATGGACTGTAAAATATTATTATTATCTTTTATGAGAAATATAGACAAATAGTGAATAATAAAAAATAAAAGTTAATTGAAAAAGTTACTTCACAGCTTATTTAACAGACACTATTCAACAACTTAAATTTATAATCCAACAGTTATACCAAATAAATTAATAGTTTCTAATTAAAATCATAATCTATAATTTGTTAAGTTATAATTTATAATCTGTCTTAACAACTACACTAAACAGGACCTTGTAACTTTGTTTTGTTGCACGTTCACAATTTAAATTTTTAAATTCATTTAGGTTGTGTTTGAATCATAAATTTGAATAGGAATCTGATAAGAGAGGGAAAAAATATAAATAAGATGTGAATTCATTTTTTTTTTTTTCTCTCCCTCTTTTCAATTTTTTACCAAAATTGATGGTCCAAACACATTTGAGAGACTTTTTAACGGTTTCAACTCTTTTTTTTTTTTTTTGAAACTTTATACTTTCTCTAAAGTAATGCACAAGAAAAAGTTGTTGCCAAACAAGGCGCAAGTTGTGCACTAACCAATTATGAGCAACTTGGAAGCTTTATGCAAAAGTTATTTCTTCATATACCATTAGAATTTTAATATAGAATGACAAATTTGAAAATATAGCTTACATTGAATTTAATTTTTTAAAGTGAAAGGATGCAAGGTTGCAACAGCATTCTGAATCGTAATTATGTATAATTTTTATGTATACAACACTTCTTTTCTTTTATTTATCTCTCAAAAAATTAAATAAAAATACAAGTACTCCTCATTATAAGAAAGACAATAAGAAAGAGTTTTGTTCTATACAAGATCTGGTCATGTTATAATTTGATATAATATTGATAGACAGTCGAGAGTTAAATTTTTGTCAAATTACATTATAATTTGATTTTTAACAACTGTTATAACATGACGTTAGAATTGTTATAAGTTCAAAACCACACAATCATGTAATGATTTGTCCCTAAATAATAGAATTCACATGATCGCGTGGCTCGTAGCAATGTTGAATACTGTTCTAAGAACACACTACTTTTTTCAAAAAGAAAAAAAAAAAAGGTTAAAGATATAATAATATATGTTTGTTTGGGTAGACATGAGCTTGGGATTGGACTAATAGTCCAATAAAATTATTAATCCGATGTTTGGTTAAACAA
Source organism: Camellia sinensis (assembly GCF_055761805.1). Classification (NCBI taxonomy): domain Eukaryota; kingdom Viridiplantae; phylum Streptophyta; class Magnoliopsida; order Ericales; family Theaceae; genus Camellia; species Camellia sinensis. The sequence continues at coordinate 55,085,119 of NC_138962.1, forward strand.
TTGAAGTACAAACTAATTATTTTAAACTTGACTATTATTTAAGATAGGATACATAATCCAATGAATTCGTAATCCTAAAACTATTAGTTATAGAAATGCTAATCCAGTCCGCCCAAAACATGGAGATAATGTATTTTGAGTTTCTCAATCCTGTCTGTCTCACCACTCACCAGCTGTGAGAATCCAACACACAGTTGCAAGTTGCAAAAGAAAACAAAACTCCAACTAGGCAAAGTGTACAATAAGACAAGTCCTTTTCTGAGCACTGTGTCAAATTTCTAGTATTCCACCCAAATGTGGCCTATTTAAAAATGTACCCCTTAAAAAAAAAAAAAAAAAAGACCCAAAAGTAGTTGTTTCATTTTATTTGGCTAAAATTAGATAGAACTACTTTGAAATTAAAAAAAAAAAAATACAATCAGCTTGTTTGGCTATGGTTTTCAAAAAATTTTATTTTTTTATTTTTTGTATTTTAACGTTTTCAATGAATTTTTTTAATATTTTAAGCAAATTTTTAAAAAAATTTAGACACACCTAACATAAATACACTAAAAATATAATATTTGTGAAAAAAATATTTTAAAAATACACTAAATACCAAAAAATACAAAAATAAAAAATTTAGTACAATTTTCATATTTTTGTGTATTTATTAATTTTTTTAAAAAAATTTTACAAATATTTTAGGAAAAATTACACTAATAGTCCTCATAGTTTAGGGCTTTTGTCACTTTGGTCCATAACATTTCAATTGTGACACATTTGACTCTGAATTTTGAGTCTTGTTTCAAATAAGGACAATTGAAGATATCATTAGATTTTTCAAGGGTAAAATTATCAATTTGATAAAATATAAACTAATTTGACAAAAATAAATGTCAAACAAATATTTTTGAATTTTTAAAAATTATTTCTATCTACTAAAAATAAAATTATATAAAATTGATAAATCTTTTAGACATTTATTTTTTTTTTTTACCAAATTAATTTTTATTATGTGTTTGGATGATAATCATGTAAAATTAAGTTTTAAAAATTAATCACGTAATTTTTATTAATGTTTATCAATTTTACATAATTTTATCATTGGTGAATAAAAATAATTTTTAAAAAATTAAAAATATTTTTTTGACATTTATTTTTATCAAATTAGTTTATATATTTATTAAATTGACGATTTTGCCCTTAAAAATAAACAATGGTATTTTCAATTATCCTTATTTGGTACAAAATTCAAAATTCATGGTCAAATATGTCACAATTGAAAAGTCAGGGATCAAAGTGACACGAGTTTCAAACTATAAGAACTGTTAGTGTAATTCTCCCAATATTTTACTATTTAGATACATCTAAGTAATTTGCATCTAAAAAGGTAAAAAAAATTATTTAAATTTTAAAAATATTCACTAAAAATCAAAAATATGAAAAATAAAAAATTCAATTTTCATAAAGCTGAAACATTACACACTTAATAAGTTTTATAATTTTGACATAATTATATTAAGTTTATTTGTGATTTTAATTCACATAATATTTAATTCATTTTTATTAATAATTTGTTAATTATATGGATGAAAAAATATTATCATCTTTTTTACACAAAAACGTATATTTTAGGTTATTTATTTTTATATTTTCACATCTACATTAGTTTTGGTTCATTCAATCTTATTAAAAAAAAAGTCAGTGTGTAATTATGTTAAAACGGTAGGATTACTGTTTTTTTTGTTTTTCAAACCTTAGAGAAGATTAGTGCAATTTACCCAATTAAATAACCAACTTTTTTTTTGGACTTATTTTTGTCTTTTTAAAAATTCAAGATAATTTTTTAAAAGCTTCTAAGTCTGTATCGACTAGACGATTCTAAAAATAAAAAAAAAGAATAATGCTTGAGACCACCTTTTGGGGGTCACCCCCTCACCCCCTTTGCTACGTGGCGGGTGGTGATTGGAGGAGCAGGAAAAAAAAGAAAAAGAAAAAGAAAATGTAACTAATGAGAGAGAGGGGGTCAAAGGGGATGGGGGAAAAGGGGAGATGAATCATTGTTGAAAAAAAAAAAAGATTTTGTAAAGAGTTTTGGGAACATCATAAAAGAGTTGAGGGAGAGGTTTCTCTCTAATCCATTGTGTGGATTGGAGCGTATTGTTAGGTTTATGGGGCCCACTAAGGTCCCGTTTTAATGATCTGAATCGTTCAATGTGTAGAGCTCGTCTAGTACTTCATGCTTGCAAAAAATTATGTTGATCGGATATCAATAGCCCCTTGATCGGAACACGTTTTTATTAACAATTTATTTTTAAAATTATATTTACTATTGACAAAAATGTGTTTCGATCAAGAGGGTATGATGTCCAATTAATATGATTTTTTTTAGCATGAACTACTTGATAAGCTTTACACATTGAACAGTTTGGACATTGAAAAGAGATACGTGATGGGCTTCACAGGCCCACCACTACGTGCTAATCCATACAGTAGACTAGAGATAAGCCTTCCCAAAAGTTAAAAAATCAAAAAATTACTAAAAAAACCAAAGAATGATACAAAAAAATTAAAGATTTTATTTTCTCTCTATTTTTTTTATACATTTTTTTCGTGAAAAATTTTAAAAAATTATCCCAATCATACCATGTTTGGTTCCAAAAAATTGAGTTAACTTTTTAGTAAATTGAATTTTTTATTTTTTGTATTTTTGGTAAATTTTTTAATTTTTTAATATTTTAAGCAATTTTTTAATTTTTAGATACACCTAATCTAAATATGCTTAAAAAGTATAATATTTATGAAAAAAAAACTTAAATTTTTTTTCCAAATACAAAAAAATACAAAAATTTAATTATTTTTATATCTTGTTGTATTCAATGATTTTTTTTTAAAGGTTTTGAAAACTGAAAATCAAACTGATTTCACGTCATAAATTTTATCAATTAACAAAAATGGCTTATATGTCTTTTATAAACTTTTAAATTTTTTTTTTTTTTGGCAAGAATATGGTGTACAATATTTTCTTATAACTTAGAAATTGAAAAATATTTAATAAACTGAAAGAGCTAATGATCTAAAATCTAAAATTTGAGAAAGTAAATAGTTTGTAGTTTTACCATTTAACCAAAATTATTTGTGAGGCTGTGGCCAACTGGTTATAAATAGAAATTTGGGGGCTTTTGACTTACTTTTCACTCTTTTGGGGCAAAATTACAAAATAGCAAAAGAAGTAAAAACATCATCGTTTTCGGTTTCAACTCATCCATCCAAACCAAAGCATTAAAACACGAGTCGTCAACCAGAGTGAGAGAGAGAGAGAGAGAAGGGATTTCGAAGATCAAATCGAAACCCTAGGAGAGAGAAAGCAAGATTCGTTTTTTCGATCTTCTTTCTCTCTAAATCACATTGCATTCGAAGATCTTCCACCTTCTTCACTCCCAGAAAAAAGGTCAGAATTTATTCTCTGCGAATCTGTTGCTCGCTTTTCTTTAATCTGTTTATTTCTTGTAATTTTTCTTCTATTTGAAGTATTCTGTTTGGTTGCTGAGAAATGTGGGAGAGAATATGAAAATACTGTATAAATTTGTGAATCTTGGACTGTTGTATCGATATTTGGGACCTCAGAGAAGAAAAATGAAAAAATAAAATAAAAATAGAATACGTGCGATATGATTTAAAATCTTAGAGGGTAATTAGTGATGCTTTGTTTGAAATCACTTGCGAATCTGGAAATGTTTTAGCTGTGATTACTTTCTTTCAAATTCAAGAATTGCTTTTTCTGGCCAACCCTATGCTTTGATTTTTAGAATGGAAATATCTCACATTGAACTCCTGTATCTGCCATAAAATATCACTATGCTTTGATTTTTAGAATGGAATGGAAATATCTCACATTGAACTCCTGTATCTGCCATAAAATATCACTATGCTTTGATTTTTAGAATGGAAATATCTTACATTGAACTCCTGTATCTGCCATAAAATATCTCTATTTCTTTACAATTTTTGAAAGTATGTGCCACCCATAAATGCCGTCTTGTCTGAGTATTTTTTTTATTATTTTTGATAACCGGTGTCCGAGACAAACCTCCAGTAGCCCCTACTCGAACTTGAGACCTTAGATCTTATCCTCAAGTCTTTAAGGGTTTTGTTTAAATGAGATTTTGGTTGTAGTATATCTTGAAAATTGAGGATATCTGTTGTACCAATACATGTATGCCAATTTTTATTTTTTTCCTTCTTTTTTCTTTCTGTTGCTTTATGTTAGTTATTTGCTTCAACTTATTGGGCTTGTGAAGAAGGTTCAGTTTGTGTATTTAGATTAGTTTCTACTCCTGGATCAAAAATGCAAGTTGTTGGATTCTTGTTATTCTCTAGATGTTGTTTTCTTAAGTATCAACTTTCTTTAGATTAACTAATGGAGTTCATGTTGTTTTTATATTTTTCGTTGCTGATTTTTCCTTTTCCTTTTCCTTAAAATTTTTCCCTTATTATTTATTTTCAATTTGTACTATATTTTTTTGACAGAGACTGCGTGTACTTGGGTCATGGCAAACGTCAAGGGGCCATCAAACATCAGAAATGCTTTTTTCAATGGAAAGCATTCTTTACTTCCGCCTAAAAGTCCATTTCCAAGTATTTCTCCGTCATATATTGATTATGTACCTAGTCCTGCTATTGGACCAAAAAGTATTGCAAAGCCCAGAGAGATAAATCCACACCACCAACGTACTTCCTCTGAGAGCTTTCTGATGGAGGAGCAACCTTTGTGGCTGGATGAACTCCTTAATGAGCCAGAAACACCTATACATAAAGGGGGCCATAGGCGATCATCCAGTGACTCCTTTGCATATATAGATGTAGCTACTGCTTCTACTGTAGATTATTTAGCACATGATGAGTACAAATATAAAAATATGATTTCAGTACCAGCATGGGGATCACAAGAGTTTGAACATTACAGAGATTTGCGGCATGCTTCTTTTTACCCAGAGCCAAACTCTTTGGGAAAACTGAAGAATCGGACTAGGGATCCATCTTTGATTTCAATGGTACATTCAAGTGGCCTTCCTTCTGCTAGAGACAACGTCATCATTCAAAGCTCGGGATCATCATGTGTTCTGCAAGAAGTAGATGGGGTTCCATATACAACCACTGAGAAGCAGGATCCTGTTGAATCTGGTCCACATGATCCAAAAGCCACTTCTGAAAAGAAAGATCCTTCTCATGCTAAGCTTTCTGCATCTGAAATGGATACAAAACGTGCTAAGCAGTATGTCCTATCCTTCATTTCAATACTTTGGTTTCTTAGCTTTCTTACTCTTATTCTGTGGTATCACCTTTAAAATTGCAAGGTTTGATGATGATCTTTATCCAAAGTTGTTCTATGGTTTATTTTCCAGTTTAAAATTGCAAGGTTTTATGCTTGTTCTGGTGCAGAGAAAGATCCGCCCCAGATTGAGAATCCTGTTCCCAGTCAGTAGAGTTCCCAATATTAGCAGGAACATAAATCAGCACGACTCTGTAATTTTGGTTATACATGACCAGGAAAGCTCGTTCAGTGATCAGTGTCAAATTAAAGAAATTGCATGCTCTTCCCTGGTGGGACAATAGGTCCTACGTTTGAGCAAAGTTCATTTGCTCTTGAACTGGAAATCAATGTGTATGAGTGTATGGGTTTTAAAGTGAAGTTGTTTGATATTAGTTCTTTCAATTAGTAATTCAGATGTGGTGGCTTTCGTTTGTTTGTTTGTTTGTTTGTTTTTTTTTTTTTTTTTTTTTGTGTCATTTATATGACTATTCTATTGAATACATTAGGTAATTTGATATGAGAAGTGTGCAATCTTTAAAATGAGATTGGTGTTATCTGTAAAGACTATTAATTTGATATGTGAGTTGCTGCGGAATAAATATGAAATGCTGTTATGCAGGCAATTTGCTCAACGTTCACGGGTTCGGAAACTTCAATATATAGCTGAACTGGAAAGGAATGTGCAAGCTTTACAGGCATGTATTATTAGAAACTAGTAAAAAAATTTGAAACATTTTTTTTGGGGAAAGTTGCTGTAGTTTATCATAATGTGCTGATGTTAGTCCTTATATACAATTACAGGCCGAAGGATCTGAATTTTCTGCTGAGCTTGAATTTCTCAACCAGCAGAATCTTATTCTGACCATGGAGAACAAAGCCTTGAAGCAACGTTTAGAAAGTTTAGCCCAGGAGCAGCTGATAAAGTATTGTAAGTTTTCATACTTCTTGAAGTTTTTTGAATTGTATTTGCTTCTGTTGCTTGGAAGCCCCCAACTCAGGTATAATCAATCCTACAAGAATTATGGGAATATTGATAATGGATGCTGTTTGAGGGTAATTGTGAATCTGAATTCTTAGATGGTAATTGAAGATAAACTGTATTGGAATGAGCATAAAGGAATATTGAGCTAACTGTAAACTTCCAGTGGTTTTTGCCTATGTCATTGAAGCAGGGGAAAATTTTTGTTGTAGCTTACATAATTTTTAAAACATTTCTTTTACGTTTACTGTAAGAAAACATTAAATTTTTGGTCGTTTTCTGCATGAATGCTCCTGGAACTGCTATAGGGTTTTGGGGGGGGGGGGGGGGGGGATCAGAATCCGTTTCTGATTTCTGTGGAATTTGATAAAGCTTCTTTTATTTTTAGTTTTTTAGTTGCATTACATCATTACCATTTTTGGTTTCTTGTAGACCTTTATTCAATAAAAAATATGAAAACTGCTAACCCAATTGTTGCACTACTTAGCTTTAGGCTCATTAACATAGTAGGTGGATTATGCTTGTTTCAGCCCGTGCTTATTCTAGTTCACTTGTTCAGCTGGTTGTAGCCCAGGGTCTTCAATAACTTTAATACCTTGTTTCCTGGGTATGTTTGGATAGCTAACCTAAGTCTTGGGATCAGGAGACCTATTATTGAACTTATGCTTGGATAATTGTAGTAGCTGTGTTTGTTTGCATCCCTGTCAGCACAGCATAAGTGCTTGCTAAACAGAAAGATTTCTCTCTAGATTGGTGCACCATTGCATTACCTGGCTGCTTTTGATAAGTATTAGTTTTTTAAAATTAAGGTGAATGGTGGATTCTCTTTTCTTGAGAAAGTGACATCCTTCTGGATGCCCTTAGAAAGTTGGTGGACATATTTTCTCATTGGACAATGTAGAAGATGTTATGCTGAGGTGAGGAAATGATAATTGGACAATGGCAGCAAATATAAACAACCTTCATTTGAATCTGTCTTCTGGTGGACAGAATTATGGTGACAGTTGTGAATTTTAGATAATCAAATTTATTAGGCAATCATTTATGATAAAACTATTTCTTTGTTACAATTAGAACGGAAATTTTAGCTGGGTTGATCTACATGTTTGTTGTCATTTGTTTCATTAGTAGAATCCAACATATATATCTTCCTTTATGATTGTTACTAGAGGTGGCATTGAGGTAGGTTATATATAGAAACTCACATGATTGATATGTATTGCTTCATTTTTTAAGAAAAATTGCTAGCAATTTTGCCATGTTATAATTTCTTTGTTGATAAATACACACATATAAGTGGTAGATAGGTTACATGCTTGAAAAGCTTTAATATGATTGGTATTGAAGTCACTTGCATTACAAAATGTGCGACTTTGGAGCTTAGTAGCATAGCTATAAACACCGGACATTGACTTGACATGACTTGATGCGACATGGATACATGACATTGCAAACCTTTAAAAAAGAAGACGCATCCATGCTGAGGACACAATGCACAAGGCTCGCACTAAAACAGGGTCTGGGAAGGGCAAGATGTACCCAGTCTTAACCCCCATTTTCGAGAACACATCAACATCTAAATATAAGACAGTTATAATTTTGAACCATCTTACTTTTTATGATAACAATTGCATAAAATGGAAGTTGAAGCTTGGCAATTATCATATGGATAAATACATGTATGCTCTTTTTGTTTTGTTCACTTCACTTTCATTTATATTTACTTGTTCTATTATATGAGTGTTTATTGCATGCTTGACTTGTGGTGCCATCTGTACAAAGTGGAACTTTCTCAAACAAAGAAAAATGAATAGTAAAGGTTCGACACTACTGGGTGTGTTCTTTGTTTTTTCAAGTGTGTTGGATGCAGGACTGTGTGCTTCACAACTAGTGTGGACACATGAAGCATATGAAAGAATGAGCGCTGTGGGGTTAATATATCCTTAATTTGTATTTTTTTGCGAGCTGCAACACAGGGCAGCAGTAAATTCTTTCACATATTTTCATCCAGAAACTAAGACAATTGAAGGGTTTATGCAGTGGAGCATGAAGTATTGGAAAGAGAAATTGGAAGGCTGCGAGCCTTGTGTCAGCAACAACAACAACCGTCTTCTAGTCATAGACGCAACAATAGTAGAGACCTTGATTCGCAATTCGCAAACCTCTCTTTGAAGCACAGGGATACCAGTTCTGGCCGTGACCCACTTCACATTTGAACATATGATGTAGCTAGAGAGCTGTGACCCACCTTGACTTGACAAAAATTGCTGTCTCCCTTGTGCCGGTGATGTTTGACCCGAGCTCTTTCACTCTTGGTACCTTTCATCTAGCAGCTTTACTTGTTTTACATTTTGACTTTTGTTTCTGCTTTTCATTCTCTACTTGTATTTGCTCATTTAATTTAGTATGTGCACCTGGTAGTCATGCCACGAGCTTGACTCATCTGAGGTGGAAACTGAAAAGAATGATCGATGTTCTTCTCCACTGTATGTTCTACTGATTAAAATTCAGAACTCTGTTCAAAATTTGCCCCCTTGCAAATTTATTGTCTCTTGGAATCCAATATAGTGCACAAATTTGTGGGGGAATTACTTGTAATGCATGCTGACGAGAATTGTTGTAAAATTTGTAATAAAAGCTATGCTTTCTCCAGGAATTTTTATTTATTTATTTATTTTATTTTATATGATGCATTTGGTTTATAGGTTGTCAATTAGCCTATTAGGCTCTGTTGGCTATGAGATCGTGTCATTTCAGTATTTATGCATGCCCTTGAAGCTATGTTTGGATGTAAGGAAAATAATAGAGAAAAAAAAAAAGAAAAGAAGAGTTGAAAGAAGTTGAATTCCTTTCTTTTATTTGGTAGAAATAATTTTTGAGAAATGGAAGTTGGAGGTTGTGGCTCAGCATTGAACCTCTAGATTTAACATTCTTGTATCAAGCTAAAATTGTGAACAATTTGTTGGCTCAATATGTGGAGAGGAGGTACATTAGATTAACTTTGACTTGGGTTAAATTAACCTTGGGTTGATTTAGTGTAGATAGGTGTGACTATAAGTTTTTACGCTGACTAGCAATCATCTGCCCTCCCTTTTTCAGGCTTGGGATTGACTGTAAAAGATAAAAAAGGCAGAGTTGCCTTTAGTTGGTTATTTATTTATTTATTTGATTTTTGGGGGTGTTGTTTAAGAAATGTATAAAATTTTAGCACGAGCACATATTGTACTGTTTGTGGCAGCTTCTATGATTTTAGTGAATTTTAGGAATAGCTGTGTTTGGAACAATTTCCAAACGTTGATTTTACCCCCACGTTCCAATATGATGTTTGGATAGAGCTTTTGAATTAATTTTTCACAACTCTGCAGAAAACTCTGTGTGAGTGCGATTTTCAATTTTTTTTTTTTTAAATTTGGCCTAACCGGTCGTCTCACCGGACGTCCTACCAGTTGACCAGAGTAGTGTAATTTTTTTTTTTTTTTTGCAATTGACATTTTAATTTTCATATATTTGAAAAAAATATTTTCTGAATTTTTAAATTTTTTTATATGTTTTAATAGAATTTTGAGTTGTATGTTTGGTTATGAGTTGTAAGTTTTTGTATCAAATATCAAATGTCACAACAAAAATTCCTCACTCAATTCAAAACCTTTTTGAAAATTCTTTTCAAAACTCTTTTACCAAACAAAATTTTCACACTCAAATCATAATTTCAAAACTTCAAAATTCAAAATACAACTCTTACTCTTAAATCATAGTTAGAAAGCTTTACCAAGTGCAACCTTAAGCTTTTATGGTGTGAGAAATCATAATGAAGATAAAGTGCTTATGAAAAAATATTTATGAAACATATGTTTAATTTCTAGTTAAGAGAAAAATAATTAACCGTACGGGCATGATCTCAAGCAAACAAAACTTCAACAAACATTACAAGTAGAATGCCCGAGGCAGGCACTGTTTGGGAGCCTTGGGTAGTCATCTGGAGATGGCATGATACATTCATCACTATTGAAGGAAATTTTTCTTGGAAAAGCCCACCCTTCCCGGAAAGTGAAAATCCCCGGAATCTTTGTGTAATATAACCTCCGTGTGTACGTTTCTGTTGTTGCCTGATTGTAGAAACATGTCATTGTAGTACTGAATTCCATAGAACATCCCTGTAACATCTTAAAAAGAAAAAAAAGAGGTTGGATTAGAAAATCAAGGAACATGTTAGTCAGTCTTCACTAGACTTGAAACTTTCTTACTTCACCAATGAATTTGCTATAACATTTGTACTTTGTGTTTTTGATTTTGCATTGTGGAAAATGTCTTGACAATGAACTTAGCTGTTGATTGTGTTTTACATTGCATTTGATATAAAAATACTGTGCTAGGGTTATGATGAAAGAAAGCAAGCTAAGTGGCTTTAGAAATCAGAAAGCCATTCTTTATGTTGTGTGCACTGCACTATTGGCTGAGGAGCTGCATTGGGTTGTTGCAACAAAGAATGGAAATACTCAAAAGGTATTACACAAGTAAAAATATTACTACTTTAATACGAGTCAAAATAGGTTGTTCAAGTTGGTATTAGGACATAAAGAGTTTTAAAATGCTTTCAAATTTGACTTATTTAATTTCAAAGAACTTATCACAAACTGAGATTGTAATTTTATTTTTCATAACACATTTGACCTTGTTGCGTCAAAATTAACAATTTGATTAGTTTCAAAATATGTTCAAACTTAATAAGGCAATAATGAATTGATCTTGAGGAGAGCTTTATTTGTGTTACAGCTCTAGTCCTATCCTATTTCTTAGCATACAACTTGAAAGCTACGTTACACGAATTTTTCTAAATATGTAGCATTTCTGTTGAACGTTCAACAATTGAGTAAGCATATGATTTATTTGTCACACATATAGCTAGACATTCACCTAGCAACTACATTTAGCACTTCGAGTTAACTATACAACTATGCATAAAACACCCCAAATGAACCTCATGAATACAATTTTACCTTAATAAAAGAAGTATATTAAAAAACATGAATATTTTGTAACGTCCCTGTGTCGTTGGATGTGAAAATTAATGAAGAAGATATTTAAACGCGTACGTCTAAACCCAACACAACCGTACCCGATTTCATATAATATAGCTCAATACTACTTCAATGCATATGAAAAAAAGTAGCTGACAAAATGGGAACTTGACACCATGAATATGACGAAGAAGCATTGGGGATAAGAGAATTTATTTTACACATTTGAGACCAGGTTGTTCAACTTAGCCTCCAATCAGGTTGCTCCATATGCCGAAACAAATGGTAGTTTAAGATTTGGGATATGTTAGTTGCCATAAGTAATTTTATATCAAATTGATACTACAATTGAATTGATTTGTAAAATTAAGTAAAAAATTAAAAGAACAAAACAAACAGAATCAAGTGTCCATCAAACATGAAATTCTCAAAATACGTAATAACTAGATTTGAATAATCACTTGAATCTTAATTTCATATTTGGCTTGAAGCTGTAACACTAAATAGGGCACACAAGATATACACATGATGAAAGCTAGATTGACTAGCATGTGCCAACTACTCTCATATATATATATATATCAAAAATGTTTGGTAGCTCAAATTTGTGTGGTCCGAATAGTTTGAATGTGTCAAAATGGCATTGTTTTACTCCAACAACGACGTCGTTTTTGTCGTTTTGAGACATTCGAGTCATTCGGACCATGAAAATTCAAGTTACCAAGCATTATTGTATATATATATATATATATTTGCAAGAAAATTGCACAAATATGGAGGCGTATAATTTTGAGTTGCACCCCCTTATTTTTGAGTTACACTCCACCTCACAAAAAGTTACACCTCCTATATTTTGTTAATTTTTTTTTTTTTTTTTTTCCAAATTGTAATTTCCCTTTTTTTATATCTTTCCTTATTGGTGCACTCTTTCCCCTAATTCACCCAAAGAGAAAAAAGAGAAAATCAATGACCAGACTAGACCAATGAAAGTTGGGTTTATATTCTTTGAATTTCTTGGTGCGTAATTAAGATATTTATGGAGAATATCTACATAATTGTTGTAAAGAATGTGAGAAATTTTTAGAGTATGTTCTAGAAATCTCCCCACCATTAGATGGGTGATACATTATGCAATCCTGACCGTTCTTTGTAATTTGATGCCAATATAAAAAAATGGTCTCATTTGGCCACCACACTAATCATCCAAACTCTCGGCATCTTATTCACCAAAAAAATGATATGTACTGATAAAAAAAGATGTGTGTCAACTTGAGATTGTAATAATATTTTAAGGCTGAGCTTGGAATTTCATAAGAAGTTCCATGCAAAGCGATCCAATCATTTTTAGAGATTTTTTTTTAAGGATAAATAAGTGAGATCTATTGATATTAAATATATATATATATATAGTTTTTATATCATATTCATTTAAATTGTAAAAGTGTAGAATAATTTACTATAACAGTCCAAATAGGCCAAACAAAAAAATCACCTTGAATAATTTTTTTGTTGTTTTGGAAATTACCCAACTTGCCCAACAACAATGAAAACTAGACTCTCAAAATGATAGTCAAATAAATCTCGGAAAAGGATATCCATCCACTAGAAAAATATTCCCACCTCTTCTTTTGTAAATTGATGACAAGTTATTTTTCTTTCTATCAACTCGTAAGTAGTCAATTACGCCTTTATTTTTTAAGAACATAAGAACATGGGAGGGGCATTTCTTTCAAAGTAGTATTGTGTCTTTTTACAATTTTTTTTTCTTAAGGCTATGTTTGTTTAGTTGTAAAACATTTTACCAAGAAAAATATATTTTATATAAAAAATTTTACAAGAAAAAATAAAATTTTCACTCATTTTGTAATGTCGAGTTGAAGTTCCACAAAAAGTACAAATGAACATAACAAACGTAAAGAGCAACTAAACCCCTGAACCCGTAGGTTAGGTTTTATGCCATTACGCGGTGTAACGCGGCCAAACCCGTAGATTAGGTTCTATGCCATTACATGTTGAATTACGAATTTTTGTTTCGCAGGTCATCTTACTGCTAATATTGTAAAATGATTTACATGAAAATTATTTTATTGAGCCTTTGTGCTACCAAACACTAAAAAATACAAAAAAAAAAATATTTTTGTTAAAAATATTTTCCGACCAAACAAACAAACCTAAAAATAAAATGTTGAAGATAACAAATAAACAACAACACGAGAGTGCTTTATGAAATATGATTCATACTGGATACAAGATTTTCTCTATCATATTAAAAACAACAATGCAAATACAATTACAACTATAATTTAGCAATTCATGTTTTGACCAATTTGAATTTTTTTTTTTTTGTTTGTTTGTTAATATTACAAATTTCATTGATGTTGCAAGTCATAAGCATTATACAAACATTAATTCTTATAATTTCAAGAATCGAGCAAGGTTACTCATGCATGTCTGCGCCTCTTGAAATTGTCCTCATTATACGACTCCCAATATTTATGATCAAGGATGCTAATATCATCAAGTTCTGCAATGGCAAGCAAGTACTGGGTAAGCTTCACAAGCTCCTGATCACTATCTCGATTCGCATGGGCCTTCTTAAATGGCCTTATTGTTAACCCGTTCTGTGGGTTCATTACGAAATTTCTTCCAAGATCATCAAACATAATTGTGTTCTTGGAATTATAAAACTGCAAATGTATCAAGAAACCATGAATCAATCTAGTTATGGCCACACACACACACCAAAAAAAATAAGGGTTCAGCATGACAAGAAAAATTAAGATTATGAAAAATCAGCACTTCAACTTCTTACTATTAATTACACAACTTTTTCAAGTGCAACCACTTCAATTTTATTTGATCAGGTCCCAGTTTTAAAGACCTCAATTTGGAATCATTACTGACCCTTACGCAATCGGGTTTGGTCAAAATACAATTGGATTGATGGGTTGATGGGTTCGTATGATGATAAGGACACATGTCCACGTAATGGGCAAAAAAATCACGGACCAAGTGGAAATTAGGCTATTTAATGGTGGCATTGGTGTGATACTGAACAAAGATCCTCCAATAGTAAAGATAACCTTAGACTTGGAGAGCAAGATAGAGTTCTGTGTCTTTCCATGAATGACATAAAGATTCAATTTTCACATTCTAATCAAAAAAATCTTTGAAATAGAATGCATAAAATAAGCAACATATCAAGGCAAATAATAATCACAAACCTCTGGAAATTGAGCCCAAATTAAGCCTAGTGGTTTGCAGTTGTAGACTCCAGAATCCGACTTAACTGTGATCATTGCTAAATGATCTAGCAGAGCTGTAATTTTGTAGTTAGGATTGCTGAGGACCCCAAGTTGTCCCATTTTTAATTCAACCCACTTCATTCTGCAAAAGGAAAACAAATAAAAGGTAGAAAACACATTGAGAAATATTCATGAAGAATTCTAACAGACAATAAGAAAACATTTATTGACAGTTATTTCCAAAAAAAACAAGGGCAAACTTTACTTTACCTTCTGTGGTTTGAGTCATGTGCAATTTATCCCCCCTACCATCTAGAAATGACCACATAATCCTCATGTGGTTTGTGAACTGAAGTGCACCGTTCAACATTCCGTCCAACTTAATGGCAAATGTGAAACATGTGGCAGACATAAAGGGGTTATATTCTCATTTTCAAATTTTAAGGTAACAAATCGCACATGGAATAAAGCACAGAGGGTTAAGGTGTACTTTCCCTTCCAAACAAATGACGAAAATATCCGTAATTCACTTTTAAATTACTTATATACAGGGATAATTTAGTCTTTTTTATTATATTGTTGACGGGCCTAACAGTACATTTCAGTTCACAAATCACGTTAGAGTTATGTGGTCATTTCCAAACGTTATGGGGATAAACCGCACATGATTCAAACCACAAGGGTAAAGTGCCCTAAAAACAATAAGCCCATAGATTCTAAAGGCTCTTATGATAAAAATTCCATAGACAATTTTTTTTAATCATAAAAAGTGGATTGAAGTTGCAGAGCACCAATCATTTTAACCAAAGCTGACGGACACATGCTCTTCCTATGATATCTTTGGCAGTTAAAATAAGAAAGTAAGAACAGAAGAAAACAGACCCGGTAGCAGACCAGATAATTATATCATACTCTGCATAAGCTGCTGTGAGGAACTCATGCAGATCTACACACAAAATATTTAATTTCAGGTATCAGCAGAAAGAAGAAAAAAAATTGAAAAAAAGGTTTATGATTTCCTTGAAACAAACTAGTAAACTACTTACAAGGCCGCATAAGTTCAAGCGGGTTCTCCGCTGTAGACCGGTGATCAAATAGGGTATAATCGATATCCAAAACCAGCAGCTTTTTCCCTTTACGGCATGGATTCCGGAGTGCAATCTACAATTAAACACCCAACCCAAAAAACATCAAATATCAAACCACAGCAAGAATTTGACAATCAGTTCCAAAGTACTGTAGACAATTAGGACAATTGCAACTGTTACATAGTATATACTTAATGATATAGGATAGCTTTGAATGCTTAAAGTATGGAAGCCTTATGAGTGGTTTTATGTTGGGAAAAAAATATAGAACTTTTGTATCTAGGTTTGAATAACAGAAAAAGGGAGCAGCGTTCATACACGAAGAAGTAGAATAAACTTGATTTCCAAACTTTTAGCTTGCATGATTTTCTGAGAAATTGAGGTTAAAGGCCTAGACTAGACAAAAACCAAATTTTGAATTAAATAAAAAATCCCAGGGTAAGAAAAAAGGTTAGGGTTCATTACATCTCAATATGAACGAGTTTGAGGGCTGAATTTAAGCTGTTCAGGGGCAGTGACTAGTAACCCGAGAACAGTAACTTTGCTTTTCCGTGCAGGCTTTTGAATGTTAGGATTTAAGTCGTATGTTGGGATTGATTGGGATGGCTAAGGGATTATCTTAGGGCCAAAAAAAGGACCTTTTAAGATCTTGTTCATAATATGGAGTGTTAAAAATCACCAAAAAGAAAGAACAGAGGACGAGGAGAAAACTAATCGTTTACCCTCACATGGGTTAAACATGTCTCAAACAAATCACAAACACAAATTCAACAAACTCAATCTTATTCCATAAAGAAAATTACATAGATTTATATAGACTAGTGTCTAATCTTACTCCAACTACAACTAGGACTTTAAAATAGGAAATCTTGACCTGTATTGTGACTCAAAGCCTTCACTTTAGGCCCCCAAGGCCTAATATACTTATTTGGCAACGCAATATATGTGACATAAAGCATTATTTCCAGAGATAATTTGAATTGAAAATGCAAATAAAAATTGAAGCGGAAAAAAACAATGCTCTGCCATTTAAGAACAACCATATGCTGTCAAATTGGAAATATCCAAAATAACTTAAAATCTATAAAGTAACGAGTATTTAATAAACCTTGTCATTTAAACGTGTATTTAATCTATTAGGGAATAATTAACGAGTATTTAATTTAAAAATTAGGAAGCATGAACCTAACACAAATGAATAATAAACCTCGTCATTTAAACAAGGGAAATGTGGAGATTCTACAGTGGAACAATAAATTTTTAGGCCTGAGATATCATCAACAATGAATAAAAATTCTTCAAATCTCTCAAATAAATAAAGCTGTAAAAGCCTCTATATTTTGTATCAATGAAACAATCGATTTGCTTGTTTTCCAAATGAGAATGGGATTACTGACCTTGTATTGATCTATTCGTCTTCTCAATTTCTGCCTATTGGCTTCGTTATCTTTAATGTCAACAACTTCATCATGCCCCAGATCAAAATCATCAATGATCTCCGAAGAGTCCACTTCATCCACAAGTATTTCGTCTTCAACAGTGCTGCAGTTTATTTCAATTTGAAATAAAAATACATAAACCACATAAAGAGATCACATGTTCCTAGGCCACCCTCGCTCAGAAGCGGAAACACTAAAAAGTGTGTGTGTGTATGCAACCGTGCCAGGAGTGCAGACCAAGTGTGAAATTTTGCACCTTGGTGCTCCATCCAACTCCTAACAGGCTTTGTATGCAATTTAGGAAAAAACTGTTAGTTCTTTCTTTGGCTCAATGAATTAAGCTATTTCCTAGGCGCAGTGAAGTAAAAGAAGCGTAGAGCTCAAACATGAATAAAAGTGTTGCAAAATGAAGTAATTGAGATTACCAATAGTCAAACGTGACACACAGAGCAAACAAATTGGAATGGAAAGAAAATTGGAATAGAAATAACAAGCTAGAACTAAGTGTAGACAAGCTAAGTTGAGAATTAAAATCAAAAGAGTTTTGATATGTTGGTGGTAGGTTTGGGCAAGCATCCATTTGACCTGTCAAAACCGAATGGCCCAAACTGATCTGCCACAAAATGGGCAGTTACGGTGGTCTGAGCGGACAGATGCGAATTGATTTTTCCCAATCCCACCTATATTCGGATGGATGGTGGATGAAAGGCCATCCGATCCGCGAGCACCCATTGTTTGGTAGACGTGTGGTGACAAACTTTTACTCAAGAATTTGAATGGCGATGCATTTATAATTTTGCCTTTTCATTTATTTTAAAACATGACAATTTGTTTATTATTATTTTTGTTAGCATTTTAAAAATGATGCTATGCTTTATGCTTTGTGTGTTAAAAAATTGCATTTTATTAAGGGAGGCTTACGTATAAGTCCTAATAAGCGAATTTATTGTCTAATAGATTCTATAATAATTAATGACATTTTCCATCAAACACTATTACAAAAGTCACTAATTGTTAATTTTTAGCGATAGTTTGAAAATTGTCATAAAAAAAGTCACTAATTTTATTAAGGGAGGCTTACGTATAAGTCCTAATAAGCGAATTTATTGTCTAATAGATTCTATAATAATTAATGACATTTTCCATCAAACACTATTACAAAAGTCACTAATTGTTAATTTTTAGCGATAGTTTGAAAATTGTCATAAAAAAAGTCACTAATTTTCAACTTTTAGTGACAGTTTGAAAAATTTGTCACATAAAATATCACTAATTGTAAGTTTTAGCTACAATTTATAAAAAACATGACCAAAAAAATCATTAATTGTTAATTTTTAGCGACATGCAAAAAATCGTTACAAAAAATTATTTTTAGTAACGATTTTACTAGGACTTATTTTCAATAGGATTTCATGGGACTTAAGTCTAACTATTAGGACCTATTGGTAGTTTATCCTTTTATTAACTAATAATTATAACTATTTATGAAAGTTGAAAGTTGAAAGTTGAAAACTTTATTTTCATTACAAAAAATGAAGAAACAAAAATATTGTACTCAAATAGGACTCCAAACAATAAAGAACTACTATAAAATAGTCTGAAAAAAGGTGCAAAATTGTAAATTCCAAACTGCTAAATCGATCATCATCCACTTGCCAACTCACACGATCCATGTCCACTAACTAAGCAGATGGATGAGGATTTATTTTTCTCAATCCGCCTAAGTTCGGATGGATGACGGATGGGAGGCCACCCGGTCGAACTCAATGGTGCGGAACCCCTCCAAAGTCTTCACATTGGCTATTTATAAAGCTTCGGCATGGCGGTTGCAACCATGTTTCTTCATGAGCAGCACCCCTCCCATGTCTCCATGCCCCACATTTAGGGCTTCATCGCCCTCTAAAGTTTTTTTCTTCCATTGTCAAGTGCCACATGTCCCACTATTTTGTTTCATCTACTCCACTATGTTGCTGGTTTAACAAGAAGCCCACAGGGTTATGCAAGACAACACGGACATGCTAATACATAAATTTTCAAAAACTATAGGACATGAATAGTGAGGTACACACAAAATACATGGTTTTATATATTTACTATACTATATATCATATATATGAATATTTCATTAAAAAATAATAAAAAATATAACATAATACTAATTTCTGAAGTCTAAAGAAAAAAGGGTTAATAGGTATATATCTAAATAACTTTTATTATTGTATCCTCTTAAGTTATTTTGTTCAAACTTGTAATATGCTTCAGGTGTGCATAAGCATGGACATATGTTATTTGAAGCATGAAAAAATTTTAAAAAATAATATGACGTATTTGAATGTGTGTCCAACACAGGTTGGGAAGTGTCTTTTGAGTGTCGATGTTGGACATGGACTTGCACCTTCTTAGAAGTATCTTTGCTTCTTAGATCATGACCAGTTGATTATGTATCTTGTAGCCACATGCTCCACATCAAGACCCATGTTCTCTTTTATGACTCCTATCCGTGACACATGTCCCATGCATAACTAACTCGTTGATCTTGTGAACTTTTCTCCCAACAAGAAGATAAATTAATCTTTTAGTATACATATAAAAAGCTTCCCTAATTTCCAAGGCCAAACATTTGTTGCTCACTCCAGCACCCTACACGTATCCACCATGCAAACATAAACAACTTTTTTCATAGAAACATGGCCACATCTCTTTAGTTGCCACTCTAGGGTATAAAGAACTGCTTATCAATTGGCCTGATGGATGCACATCTAATAGCTAATTTTTACAAGACACAACAAACTTTCTTAAACACAAGCTATGTATACACACCTCCAAGTATATCTTTAAACCTTCAACCAAAAGCAACAACAACATGCATGCCATGGATGTCCATCCAAAAGGTACAAGTGTTTGCAATGTCCCTTTGAATTAAAGAAAATTGAACATCTTGTCCTTCACATATGCATTAGCTTTCTGATTTTTAAGCAAGTGAATAAATAAAATTGTGAAGTGTTGTTGAATCAACTCAGACATGAACCATACCAGCTTGATATCCCTGAGTAGTAAGTACATAACCATACTCGGAGGAGGAGAGTACTGAACATTAACTAAATGCTCAATTGCCCCCAAATCTGCAATGAGTCACGGGGTCTAGTTTCTCTTATTAAAGTATGGTTCCACCTTTTTCTTTTTTCCTTTTTGGATTGGCAACATAAAGTAATTTATTTAAGCAAAAAGGAAATACGAAAAGAGGACACGCAGTCCTTTACAATGTGAACCTCCATCTTGTTAACTAAAACAAGATAACAACTATACATCACAAATTGCTCTCCAATCCCTAGAAATAAAATAAAAAAAGAAAGAGTGGAACACCTTTAAAGTTTGGATACAAAAATACACCTAAAATGACACCAAACGACACTTTGTCCCGTAATGAATCCACCTCCTCAAACTTGTCCTCAAATATCCTTCCACTTTCCAACTAAATGCCCCAAAGATTGTGAAGACAATGTACATCCACAGCACTTTTGCTCTTTTCTTGTTACCAAATCCCGGAAAATCAATTAGAAGCATATGAGCACAAGCCCTAGGGCTCACCCAATGAGATTCGGCCAAAATAAATAACCACTACAACAGATTCAAAGCCACGGGGAAATGCAAGAAAGGATGGTTCAAAGATTCCACACTCCTCCTACACATGATGCACCATTGAAGACAGATATAGAGATTAGGCCTCCTAACTTGAAAGGACCACATAAAAATCTTCACTTTGAGGGGCACAAACGCTTCCAAATTCTTTTTTTAAAAGGAAAAGAAAGAAATTAGGTTCATCAATGATTTTCTCAACCAAAAAAAAAAAAAAAAAAAGGCTTGCATGAAAAGGTACCAGATGAGTGAATGAACCAAACTCTTATATCACACATGTTTGGAGACAAAGATCACCATCAAGCAAAGACAACAAAGAAGCCCATTCAAGATTTCGCCCAAGTTAAGAACCCTAATAAAGTCTAAATTCCAAGAAATCAATGCCACACTAGAAGAGGCTAAAGAAGCAATGGAAGCAAAATGAGACATGGCCACCCCGCACAACCTCGGGAATGACATTCAAAAGAAGTGAACAAACTAATAGGCCTAAAGTCTCTAATTTTCAATGAATTTTCCTTCTTAGGAATCAACAAATAAATAATGCATTTGTACACAAATTCACTATTCCCTTCTCATGAAATTCCTCAAAAAAACTCTCTCACATCTCAACAATTTTGAAAGACCGCCATGGAGAAGCCATTCCTTCCAAGAGCTTTGTCTTCCACAATAAAAAAAGCCTCTCTGATCTCCACCTCATCAAATAGTGCCTCTAACCATCTTGCATCAGAATCAATAGGCCATCAATCTCTAGCCCTTCAATCCCCCCATTTGAGTAAAGATTTGAATAATAATTGAAAATCTCTTCAACAATTTGATCCTTATTCACAACCATTCCTTGACTCACCTCTAGTCTATTAATGAACTTCTTTTCTTTTTCCCTTTAGCCACCATATGAAATAACTTGGAATTGATATCCCCTTCCTTGGCCCATCTTATTTTGGCCTTTTGCGCCCAAAAAATTTGTTCCTTAAAAACCATCTCTTCAAACTTTTCTTTCAACTCAATCCTTTCTTTTCTCAAATATCCACCCAAACCATGCCTCGCTTCAATGTCATCCATCTCCTCAATTATTCAGATAATCTTTTCTTTTTCTCAGTTAGATCACCAAAAACCTCTTTATTCCACACCTTTAATTTTTCTTTAATCATTTGCAATTTTTCCATGAACCTAAAACCCTCACACCCCTAGCACCTACGACTGTTCCGCCAAATTTCAAAATTATTCTTGAACGAATGATGCTCTAACCACGTATTTTCAAACTTGAAAGGATATGGTTCCCATTTGAACGGACAACTCTCAATCACTATTGGACAATGATAAAAAATAGTCTTGGAAGCACCTCCTGTCTTATGCCTGGGAAACCTATAAAAAAACAAGAAGCAATCTAACCTACTACATACAGACTGCCATTTCCTAAAGATTTGACCAAGTGAATCTAGGAGCATTAAGCAAAGGAGGATCAACCAAACTACACTCTAATGAAAGGATCAAAATCCCTCTAGTTACAAAAATCCCATTTAAGTTTTTTTGAAAGAAATCTAAACACCAGTTGGGAGAGCACAATCCATATAAGCCAATGAGCTCTATCCAACATTCCTTTCTCCTTCCAGAATTGTTAGGACCATATATCCCAGTTAACCACCGTTCCCTATTGTCAACATTTCCAAATCTAATTGATAATGAATATTTATATTCCCCCAATAGAACCTCACACTCTATGACAACTCTCTCATCCCATAAAATCGATATACCTTATGATATACCATACGAAGGAAAAATAGCCCATTTCCTCAACCTAGACCCTCAAATGCTTTTAATAAAAGCGTATCACACTCCTCAATTTTGACTCTTGAAACATAACAATATCTGGTTGTTGCACTCTCAAGAAATCCTTTATCACCCCCCTCTTTTTCTTAGACCGCAGTCCTCTAACATTCTAGCTTATAATCCCTAACTTCCTTTTGATGTCCCTCATAGTTGATACCACTTGCTAAACTTTTTTAACTTTACTACCAATATGTTTCTAATACCCTTTCCCCTGGTTGCCAATCCCTTCCCATTGCTTGTCTTACCATTCCCTCTCACTCTCACCAAAGCCAATGCTATTGTCTTAAGCAAATGCTTGAAATGCAGCACACCCTCATCCTCCAAGGTAAAAGACACATATTTACACATCTCTCTCAGCCACCTATCTATGTCATCATCACGCTCTCTATAAACACTACTTCCTTCAATTCTATGGATATTAGAAACTCCTTGAGAGTTATCATTCACCTGGCCCACCATATTAATATCAAAGCACCACGTTGAAAGTCACTAAATGGTTCACTTTCTGTTGGTAGTCGAAACGCTAATCCCTCATTAAAATCCACTCTCCCATGTTGTGGACTAGAACAACAAATAACAAAACTGACAACAAACATAGCAGGAACCTGAAACCCATCCCCATAATTATAAAATTTTGAAAAACAGTTTGCATGCCTCAAAATTGAAGAACCATTAATTGTTCTTGGTACCTTGCTCAAAGGAATTCACTACCTTCTTAGAATAAACTAAATCCAATGCCTTCTCGCAGACTTTGTCCTCTGTGAATCCCTCATAAGCTAATGAGATCGAATCCTCGACTTGAAACAGAACATTAAGGTCATGCTCAAAATCCTCAACCTCCTCTTTAATCCTTTATGAGGAGGAGAAGTAACAACAATGGATGCAAAATAATTCCAAAATGACCTCTCTAGTGCACCTTTATTTTTAAGTTTCTTCTTTTCTCCCATCTTTAATCCTTGCTTAAGGGTTCCAACCCAAATTTGGTACTCTAACTTGTCTCAATGTTCTTCCACTAAATCCATCAAATTTTATAGTTAGATGGTTCTTTTTTTACCTTCTTGGGTGGATTCTAATTGCAATTTTTTTATAATGAACCACCTATGTAAATAAATCTTAAGAATAACATGGTTCCACAATGTAGCCATAATTCAATTTACAGCTTCAAAACCATAATGATGTTGTGCTTTAACCTATGAAACAAGGACATGTGATGTTAGATATTGGATACCCAACAATGTGAGCCAATTTGCTTCAATGGGTTGTTAGAAAACTCACATCTCTTGTACTAACTACTTTAAGAGGCCATGCTTGATTGGAGATTTGGTAAAGGGGATTGGATTAGTAATCCGTGCACCCCACCTCGATTATGTTTGTTTGTAGAAAAATGGCATGAGATTAGCAATACCCCCAATGGTAGCATTCCCATGGGGGGTTGGGATTGCTAATCCAATCCTATGAGTTGGAAAAATTCTATTTCCACATACCTACTTACCTCAGTACACACACTCAATGAAACATTATTCTAATGACAATTATACCATAAAATAAAATGACTATAATGGATATCAAAACACACTCTTAATATTGTATTCAAATTTTTCTCTATACACATCTTTTTTAAACAAAAAAATAGAAAAATCTCATTGCACATTTTTTAAGTAAAAAAATAAAAATAAAAATAAAATTAAACCCTAATTTATTCATTATTTCTCACTTGCTCACAAAAACAATACTCTCAAAACTCAAAACTCAATACTCACTTGCTATAGCTGCTATTTACAAGGGCGTGAATTATGGGTCTAATGGCAATGTACCTAAGAACAATTTCAAGAACCATGGTGATGGTGGTAATGCTGCCATTGATGAGTTCATGAATTACAAAGAGAAATTGAATGTTGGTGACGATTCATTTCAATTGTACGTGAAGAATTCGAATTCAGGGACTGTGAAATTTAAGAGCTACGGACAATTGCTCAATGAAGGCACAGACAAGTTCAATGGGTATGGAAAAGGCGGGTCGGGTCAAGAAATTGGGTTCGAAACTTACGGAGTCAACAATACATTCACAAATTATGATAAGAAAAAGGGTGTCTTGTTTGCTAGATATCTCAATGAGAGCTTTGCTAGATCTTCAATGGCGAGCAGTGCCAAATTCATAAATAGATGGGTGGAGCTGGGTAAATTTTTCAGGTGTGTGGAATAGGAAATCGAAATGGGTAAAGGTGTGTGGAATAAGGGTTTAGGTAGTGTGTGCACAAGGATATGAGTTAGGGTATAATTGGAACATTAAGGCCTCGTTTGGCAAGTTAACTTTTTAGCCAAAAAGTCAAAAAGTTACTAAAAAGGCCAAAAAGCCTATAACTCATACCAAAAAGTCAAAAATTTCATTTTCTCTCTACTTTTTGCATATCTTTTCGTAAAAAATCAAAAAGTCACCCCAAGCATACTAGTTTTTTTTACCTCATATTTTAGCAAAAAAGTAAAAAAGTTACTAAAATAGCCTGTTCCCAAACGAGGCCTAAGTGTATGGAATGAGAATAATAATTAATAGCCAAATTAATAAGTGTGTGCACTAAGAAATGATGTGCACTGAGATAAGTAAGAGTGTGAAAATATAATTTCTCCATGAAATGGTGGTTAAAAGACAACTTTGCAGCCCACTTTACAAAACCAACCAACTTTTTTTTTTTGATAAATAAAAACCAACCAACTTATTGCGTATGAGAGAAGGGTTTTTACTTAATTTTGTAGATTTAATCTCAACTAATACCACCACACTAGTAGTATAGAAACAAACTAGGGCTATTCAAAGACTTGCCTAACTCAAACGAACCAATCCGAATTGACACTATCAGAGATGGTCGGCTTCGTGAAACCTAGCAGTTGGCCATGATTTACAAAATTTTAAAAAAATTCAACCAATGGCAGGTCAAGGATTTTGGAGGAAAAATTACATATAAACCAAACCAACATATAAGGAAGTAAAACATCTAATTATTTTATTGGCAGAGAAAATTACATCTTATAACATTTACACATGGCTTTGTTCGGTTGGTGGACTAGACTAGTTTTTATCAACATTCAATATCAATTTTTCTCTCTACCTTATCACTTTAAAAACTGGCTTTTCAGAGACCACTCTCTATCTTATCACCACTTTTTCTCTCTCCTCATAACTCTCTATCTCAATTTACGAAACAGATTTCTCTTATCACCACTCTCTCTCATGTTTCTCCATTTCTCTCTCTATTTCAAACTAAAGATTTTTCTCTCATAATTCTATCTCAATTTACGGGACAGATTTCTCTCTAACTTATCACCACACTCTCTCATCATAACTCTCTCTCTCTCTCTCTCTCTCTCTCAAACTAAAGATTCCAAGCCCCATTTGAGGATTCTTCTGCCCCATGTTTGTTGATTTCCATTTGATGATTCTTCCGCCCCATGTTTGCAAATTTCCATTTGGCGATTCTTCTGCCATGCTCTATGTTTGCCGATTTCCATTTGATGATTCTTCTATCGTGCTCCATGTCTTTCAATTTCCACTTGACGATTCTCCTACCGCCGTCTATTTCTGGTCTCCCTAAGAATTAGTCTTAACTTTCTTTCTTTAATGTTCGATTGCATTTTTTTTTTATCACCCCCCCCCCCCCCTCTCCAATCTCCATCCCCAAAATTCCCCTTTTCCAGCTTCAATTTGTGGCATCTCTCTCTCTCTCTCTCATCTGGAAGTTACTTTTTTTTCTCTATTTGTTTGTGTGGACACCAACCTATACCGACCGTGAAGCTGAATGATTTCCTACAGATGGTTTTGATCAGAAGGTTGGTCGACTTCGGTTGTAGAGATGGTCAGCCTGATCTGATCGGTTCGGATGACAAGTTAAGGTCAAACTCAACCTGGACCGACCCATGAACATCCCTAAAACAAACATACTCATACTTCCCTAATTTGGCAAACAAACATAT
Organism: Camellia sinensis; assembly: GCF_055761805.1. Lineage (NCBI taxonomy): Eukaryota > Viridiplantae > Streptophyta > Magnoliopsida > Ericales > Theaceae > Camellia > Camellia sinensis. Next base: position 55,111,613 of record NC_138962.1, read on the forward strand.
ATATGGCCTCTACGTCCTGAGTTCAGTGAATTATTCTACTGTCAACAGCAATCACCAAATGCATCACAATCTTTCCTCTCACAACAATCACCAATTAAAATCATCACAACCATATTCAACTAATCAAACAAAAACACAAATAAAATGCGAAAGACAAACACAACAAAATCAACCCCAACTATGAAATACATATATAACAATTTCAGAGTGAGGAAACGAACCCTATCATGGTCATCTTGAGAGAAGATTTGAGGGGGAGCTGAGAGAGTAAGACGGAGTCATCGGCGAGCTTGGATCCGATTTTAGGGTAGAGAAGCTTCTGGCGTTTGGGGAGCACATTCGTGACTTGGCAAATGCTTCGCTTGAGCTCTCCGATGGTGTCGTCGCCGCAGAGCCTGACGGTGTACTCCTTGCCACTCCATTTCACCGTCAGCGTCAGCTCCTCCACCGACGGCTCCACCGCCGACGACGACGCACCAGCCGCCATTGCAAAGGGATCGGTCCTAGCGGACTACGCTCTCAATCTTGTCTCGGTCCACTATTTTTATATGTTAACCTAAGTTTTACATTTGAATAATTACTTTCTATAGTTTAATTCAAGTCGCGTCTGTTTCCTACTAACCAATCACCTGACATCGGCCTTCTTGGTACAGTTTTTTTCAACTTATTTTAGTTTTTAATTTAATTTAAGTTATTTTGTTGCGTTTGTTTTAACTTAACAATGCAGTTTATAATTTTTTGTAAGTTAAAAATCAGCTTATTCTTTGAGTGGGGTAGGAGAAGCTTAATTTATAAGTCAAAAATCAGCTTATATTCATAGTTATAAGCTATAAGCGGTTAAGGCATAAGCTATAAACATTTTCCCACAGCTCTACCAAACAGGACCTTCGTTTGGTATTGACTGTCTTGAAGCGATCCGTTTAATTAAAAAGTTAAAAAATTATTAAAATAATTAAAAAGTTAATAATTTTTACAAAAAAGTCAAAAAAAAAAATTTCTCTATTTTTTACACGTCTTTTTGTAAAAAATTAAAAAATCATCCCAACCACACTAGTTTTTTTTAACTCATATTTTAGCCAAATAACCAAAAAGTTACTAAATTAACATGTTCTCAAACGAAGCCTAATTGATTTTTTGTATTGAAAGACTTTTTTTAGTTTGACTTTTTTAGTTTCATTTGGTTTTATTTTTTTGACTTGAGTAATGTGAGAGATTTCAAAAATTCTTTTAAAATTGTCACGACCCAAACCCGGCCCTATGGGTTTAGCACCGTAACCGGCCAGTAATCCGAGATTACCGAAGGCCTACAAAACAGTAGTACAGTAAAACAGAGTTCAGGGCCTGGCGGAAGCCAATACAGTAAAGAAACAATGCCCAATGAGCTGTGACAGTCTGAATGCAAAAAGACTTTTCATACATTCATACGTAAACAGTACAGAACAGTATGCACATTATTTACAATCATTCAGACTAGGGACTCAATCCCTGCATAACAGTACAGTAAATATTCAGTCTATACAGAACAGTAAGACGGTACAGAAGGGGAAATTCTAAAACACCCCTAAGCCTTAACATGATAGGCTCGGAACCTCGCAGTGAGGCACATAGGCTGGCTTGACAAAACTGGAGTAACCCTGACGCCCCTAGCCGCGGTCTGGTGCCTGTACACCTACATATATATATGAGCAGTGAGCTAAAGCCCAGTGAATAACATAAAGCGTAAAGAGGTTAAGAATGAATGTCCTTACAGTATGAAAGCAGTTCATTTAAACAGTATTTTAGTCTTTCAGTCAGTACAGTCATATGTGGTACACCCATCAGCATAACAGTACAGTAAGCAGTAGGTCTTAAAAGACCGAACAGTAATGATGGCCATCAGTCAGTAAACAGTAGTGGTTCCAACAAGGGAACCGACAGAGAATTCTGTCACAGTAACAGTAAACAGTAGGTGCTAAGGATGCCACAATACAGTTCAGAATATAGGACATACATTCATTCAGTTAACCGTAATCAGTTCAGAAAACAGTACAGTTCAGTTGTTCAGAAGATAATCATTTCGAACATATCTTTACACAATCGTTACTCACAGAGTTCTGGGCTACAGTATGCTAGAGCGTGTCTCTCCAGTCGCCAACCCTACACAGTTAACAGATTGAACACACTAAGCTACACAGCTGGAAAAGATAACAACTTAATCCCTAATTTGCCTCGGTGTGTTCTACATCTATATCCTCAGTAAGATGCCTTAAACTAGGCCTAAGCATGCCTAGGATGGGATGAGGATGCAAAGATGTACTCAAAAAAGCAGTTTCAGAATTAATCAGAAAACAGAGTCCCGCTCGAGCGCAGGTTTCCCCGCTCGAGCGATCATGCAACAAAGGTACACGCTCGAGCGTCAACTTTCCCGCTCGAGCGTACTGTAAAAGTACTGGATGGGAGAAATCTCCGCTCGACGCCCGCTCGAGCTCGAGACGCAATCCTCCGCTCGAGCGCCCAATCCTCCGCTCGAGCGGACTGTAAAACAGTGCAGAGAAATACTGGATGCTCGGATTCCACGCTCGAGCGCCACTTTCCCCGCTCGAGCGGAAGTGCAAAATCTGGGAATTTCAGATTGCACCTCCAAGCCAAAACCAGGTTCAAATGCATCAAAACCAATCCTCTTGGGCCCATTTTCTGGAAAACCTTTATAAACACATAGAATAACATGGTTCAAAGCTCAATTTGAGAAATCAAAGCCCAAGGGTGTTTAATTCAAACTCAATTTCAAGAACAATATGAACATGCAAACATGCATGAATTCAAATCATTTTGAAGCTCCAATTTGATGCTCTAAGGAGTCAATTGATCCAAAACATGATGAAATCATGGACTATACTCAAAACATGGTCATGCATGCAACAATTTTCCATGAACTTAACTCAAAATCCAACAATTCAAACATGCATGCATGGATTATGCTCTATATCAACATGTATGAACTAAAACATGGCTTAGCTCTACAATTTAACATGGACCATGCAAGAATTAGCTCAAACACAAGAATAAGAAGATGAAATCCTTACCTAAGTCTTGTATTCAAGGTTTGGGAGCTCAAATACGCAATCTATACTTCAATTACCAAGCAATTCTTCAAGAACAAATCTAGTCTCTCTCTCTCTCTCTCTCTCCCTCAAGGTCGGTAAGAACAAGAAGAGGGCTGAGGAAAAAGTTTGTTTCAAGTGTATACAAGGCTCACATGGTATATTGAGATAGTGGCCACTAGGGGTAGTTTGGTAAATAAGGCCAACTTAAGCAATAGATCAATATTTAATCTAATTTAATCATACCTAATCAGTTTTCAGATAAATATACCATAAAGTCACATTAATTATGAGGATCATAAAACATCAATCAATTTCGGATTCGGCCGCCGATAAGGCCTTCAATTAACAATTTAAACATAAAACACAAACAGATCAAATAATCAATCAAACAGATAGAATACAAATTAATATACACACTCAGTCAATTCAGTTCCTGTTTTCAGTCAGTCAGTTCAGTACTTTAACCAGTCCAATTATCAGTCATAATCAGTTTAACGGTAATCAATGTTTATCGGTAATCAATCAGTCATTAATCGGTAAACAGTATGAGGGTTGTTACAGTCTCCCCTCCTTATAAAGAGTTTAGTCCTCTAAACTCGAGTTACCTTCGTTCTGGAAGAAAACAGGATTCAGTGGAAACAGTTCAGGATATCTTTTAGCCATGTCATCTTTCCTCTCCCAAGTGGCATACACGCCACCATAGTTTTGCCAATCGACTTTTACCAGCGGGATTTCTTTGTTTCTCAGTTTCTTGATCCGTCTGTTTACAATCTGTATAGGCCGTTCCTCGTAAGTGTAGTCATCACTCAGCACGACACGAGTAGGCTTTATTACATGGAAAGGATCCCGTAGGTAGTCTCTCAACATAGAAACGTGGAAGACGTTATGCATATGCTCCATTTCAGGAGGAAGCGCAACTTGATACGCCACCGGATTGATTTTCTCAATAATCTCATACGGTCCGACATATCTCGGTGCTAACTTGCCCTTGACTCCAAAACGAGTCTGGCCTTTCATCGGTGTCACTTTCACAAATACGTGATCACCCACTTCATACTCTCTGTCTCGTCTTCTGACATCAGCATAACTCTTCTGTCTGCTCTGTGCAGTTTTCAGTCTCTGTTGTATCAGTTTCACTTTCTCAGTTGTTTCATAAACAATCTCGGGCCCAAGCAAAGGCCCATCTCCAACTTCTGCCCAGCAAATCGGAGATCTACATTTTCTGCCATACAATGCCTTGAAAGGCGCCATACTAATACTCGAATGGTAGCTGTTGTTGTAGTTGAATTCAGCCAAAGGTAAATGGCTTTCCCAGTTTCCCTGAAAATCAAGGACACACATTCTCAATAAGTCCTCCAGAGTTTGGATGGTCCTTTCTGATTGGCCATCTGTCTGAGGATGATAGGCACTACTCAGTCTCAGTTCAGTACCCAATGCAGTCTGTAGGCTTTGCCAAAACCTCGATGTAAACTTCGAATCCCTGTCGGAAACGATGGACACAGGCACTCCATGCAGTCTAACAATTTCGTCAATATAGAGTATAGCCAATTTATCCGCATTATAAATTGTCTTAACAGGTAAGAAGTGAGCAGATTTAGTCAGTCTATCAACAATAACCTAAATCGAGTCCATACCTTTACTGGAGCGAGGCAACCCAACGATAAAATCCATAGTAATATGTTCCCCATTTTCACTCCGGTATTGGTAAGGGTTGCAATAGGCCTGCGGGTCGTTGATGTTCGGCTTTAACTTGTTGGCAATGAAGACATTTCGATACAAAATCAGCAATTTCTTTCTTCATTCCCGGCCACCAGAAATTCAATTTCAGGTCTTGGTACATTTTCGTATTCCCTGGATGGATAGAAAATCTTGAGTTGTGGCCCTCTTGCAGAACTCTTCTTTTCAGTTCAGTATCACTCGGTACACACAGTCTGTCTTGAAATTTCAGTGCATTATTCTCAAATTTGAATCCCGGTCTAGGTTTAGATTCTCTTTCTTCGATAATCTTCTTCAAGAAGTCATCCAGTTGCTGTTTCTCTTTAATCTCTTCAATCAGTGCCGGTTGAGCAGAAGTAGCAGCTAAGGTTCCACCTTGTTCTCTCAAAACAATTTCAATTTCAGATTTTTCAAGGTCACAAAGCAACTCTTTCTGTTTTGTAAGCAAGCATGCTAAATTTCCAATCGATTTCCGGCTCAATGCATCGGCAACGGTATTGGCTTGTCCCGGATGGTACAAAATCTGTAGGTCGTAGTCTTTAATCAGTTCTAGCCATCTCCGCTGTCTCATGTTCAGTTCTTTCTGTGTGAAGAAATATTTCAAACTCTTGTGGTCGGTGTATACTTCACATGTCACCCCATACAGATAGTGACGCCAAATTTTCAGTGCAAATACTACTGCAGCAAGTTCCAGATCATGGGTCGGGTAGTTCTTTTCGTGCGGTCTCAGTTGTCGGGAAGCATAAGCAATTACTCTCCCATTCTGCATTAAAACACATCCCAAACCCTTATGAGAAGCATCACTAAACACAGTATAACCATCCATACCTGAAGGTAAGGTAAGAACCGGTGCAGTCACTAGTCGAGTTTTCAACTCCTGGAAAGCAGATTCTCTTTGGTTAGTCCAGTCAAATGATATTCCTTTCTGGGTCAGTTGAGTCAATGGTAAAGCAATTTTGGAGAAATCTCTGACAAATCTTCTGTAATATCCAGCCAATCCCAAAAAGCTTCAGACTTCAGTCACGTTTGTTGGTCTAGGCCAGTTCACTATAGCTTCGATTTTCTGCGGATCAACAGAAATTCCATTTTTGCTAACAACATGCCCCAAAAACATAACATGGTCAAGCCAAAATTCACATTTAGACAGTTTAGCATACAGTTTCTGTTCTCTTAAGGTTTGTAGGGCAAGTCTCAGATGGTGTTCATGTGTCTCCTATATTCTTGGAGTAGATCAATATGTCATCAATGAATACAACAATAAAATTGTCAAGGTACGGTTTAAAGATTCTGTTCATAAGGTCCATAAATGCCGCTGGTGCATTGGTAACTCCGAAAGGCATAACTAAAAATTCATAATGGCCATACCTCGTTCTAAAAGCAGTTTTATCAATGTCATCTGATTTAACTTTCAACTGATGGTATCCGGATCTGAGATCAATCTTCGAAAATACTTTAGCACCCTGTAACTGATCAAACAGGTCATCAATACGTGGTAATGGGTATTTATTCTTTACAGTTACCTTATTCAGTTCACGATAGTCAATGCACAGTCTCAGTGAGCCGTCTTTCTTCTTTACAAACAAAACAGGTGCGCCCCATGGTGAGGTACTAGGTCTGATGAACTTTTTGTCTAACAGTTTTTGCAATTGCACTTTCAGTTCTTTCAGTTCAGTTGGAGCCATTCGGTAAGGAGCTTTAGAAACTGGTTGTGTTCCGGGAACCACATCAACAGTAAACTCAATCTCCCTGTCAGTCAAATCTCCTGGAAGATTATCTGGAAAAACATCTGGGAATTCTCTGACTATAGGAATACAGTTCACATTAGCATTATCATCAGTAGACACAGTCAATACGGAACACAGATATCCCTTACAGCCCTTTCTAATCAATTTTACAGCTTTCACAGATGAAATCAGATACGGGGGAGATACTACTCCAACCCCATTAAACACAAATTCAGGTAGACTAGGTGGATGGAAAACTACTTGTTTCGTTACACAGTCTATGGTGGCATGATATTTCGTTAACCAGTCCATCCACAATATAACATCAAAATGGTCAATGTTCAATGGCAGTAAATCGATAAACAGATGTGCATCTCCAACAATGATTTCACAAGCAGGGTACATGTATGCACAGGTCATAGATCCCCCAACGGGTGATGATACAGCTAACAGATAATTCATAGGTTCTAAGGGTCTATTCAATTTATGCGAAAAAGCATGCGACACATAAGAATGCGTAGACCCCGAGTCAATCAGTACATATGCATTCTGAGTACAAATAGAGAGAATACCTGACACAACGGTCTCGGTATTCTGGACGTCTCCCGGTACTAGGGCAAACACTCGGCCCTGCCTCATAGGCTCTTTCCCGGTAGCTTTGGGGTTCGGTTTTGGTGCTACAGTTGATGCTGCTGCGCTTGGTGTAGCTTTACCACTAGCTTGTGGGGCAGAGGGACAGTCTTTAACCACGTGGCCCACCTTGCCACACCTGTAACAGGCTCCTGATATCTTGTAACAGACTCCCTTGTGATTTTTACCACATTCAGAACAAGGCGGTATTGTACGGTTTCCTTGACTAGAAGTAGTCGTTGACCCCGTATTCTGTTTCTTGTTCAATGGACTATGTTTGCCTTTCTTAAACTTAAAATTCTGCCTTTTTCCCCGCCATTCAAACAATGGCGTTTCAGTTTTCAGTGCTTCAATGTTTGATTCAGCCATCAAGGCTCTGTCAAGAACATTTACATAGTTCGGTAGCTTCAAAACATTTATTTTGTCGAGAATTGCAACATTAAGGCCGCCTTCAAATTTCCTGGCCTTCTTATATTCAGTATCCACCACATGCGGTGCATATCTAGCAAGCTCGGTGAATTTCGTCTCATATTCCGCAACGGACATTGTGCCCTGCTTCAGCTGTTCAAATTCGGTCACTTTTCTATTCCTGACACACTGAGGGAAATACTTTTCAAAGAAGGACTCCTTGAACTGAGCCCAAGTCATAACAGTATTTGCATCGCGGATCAACATCCACCACCTTCTAGCTTCTTCTTGTAGGGTGAAGGTAGCTAACAATACTTTATTCGCTTCTGAGCACGGAAACACTTCAAATAGTTTTTCTGTTTCAAGCACCCAAGCTTCAGCCTTTAGCGGCTCCAGTCCTCCCTGAAAGGATGGCGGTTTCATCTTGTTGAATTTATGGGTGAGAGCAATAATATCCCCATCATTCACATTCACATTCTGTTCATTCACATTTTGTTCCGGTACAGCCGGAGGAGGTAGGGGCTGTTGATTCAGTTGTTGGTCCAGTCTTGCAGTTATCAGTTCCATCATTTGTTCCAGTCTGGCCATTCTGGCCTCAGAGGATGAGGTTTCAGTTTCATTTGCAGTGTTTGCATTATCCATTTCACTATAAGCAGTTATAACAGTTTTAAACATAAGCAGCCATTTGTTTAACAGTTTTAACACGTGAACATATATTCAGTCATAACATAACCACACACTTATCATGCTCATGAGATGCCCTAATTACTTTTCTAGGACACCATATAGCTCATTTGGACACGTGTGTGCGGTATAACTCGTGGTAAGTATCGCTCTGATACCACTCTGTCACGACCCAAACCCGGCCCTATGGGTTTAGCACCGTAACCGGCCAGTAATCCGAGATTACCGAAGGCCTGCAGAACAGTAGTACAGTAAAACAGAGTTCAGGGCCTGGCGGAAGCCAATACAGTAAAGAAACAATGCCCAATGAGCTGTGACAGTCTGAATGCAAAAAGACTTTTCATACATTCATACGTAAACAGTACAGAACAGTATGCACATTATTTACAATCATTCAGACTAGGGACTCAATCCCTGCATAACAGTACAGTAAATATTCAGTCTATATAGAACAGTAAGACGGTACAGAAGGGGAAATTCTAAAACACCCCTAAGCCTTAACATGATAGGCTCGGAACCTCGCAGTGAGGCACATAGGCTGGCTTGACAAAACTGGAGTAACCCTGACGCCCCTAGCCGCGGTCTGGTGCCTGTACACCTACATATATATATGAGCAGTGAGCTAAAGCCCAGTGAATAACATAAAGCGTAAAGAGGTTAAGAATGAATGTCCTTACAGTATGAAAGCAGTTCATTTAAACAGTATTTTAGTCTTTCAGTCAGTACAGTCATATGTGGTACACCCATCAGCATAACAGTACAGTAAGCAGTAGGTCTTAAAAGACCGAACAGTAATGATGGCCATCAGTCAGTAAACAGTAGTGGTTCCAACAAGGGAACCGACAGAGAATTCTGTCACAGTAACAGTAAACAGTAGGTGCTAAGGATGCCACAATACAGTTCAGAATATAGGACATACATTCATTCAGTTAACCGTAATCAGTTCAGAAAACAGTACAGTTCAGTTGTTCAGAAGATAATCATTTCGAACATATCTTTACACAATCGTTACTCACAGAGTTCTGGGCTACAGTATGCTAGAGCGTGTCTCTCCAGTCGCCAACCCTACACAGTTAACAGATTGAACACACTAAGCTACACAGCTGGAAAAGATAACAACTTAATCCCTAATTTGCCTCGGTGTGTTCTACATCTATATCCTCAGTAAGATGCCTTAAACTAGGCCTAAGCATGCCTAGGATGGGATGAGGATGCAAAGATGTACTCAAAAAAGCAGTTTCAGAATTAATTAGAAAACAGAGTCCCGCTCGAGCGCAGGTTTCCCCGCTCGAGCGATCATGCAACAAAGGTACATGCTCGAGCGTCAACTTTCCCGCTCGAGCGTACTGTAAAAGTACTGGATGGGAGAAATCTCCGCTCGACGCCCGCTCGAGCTCGAGACGCAATCCTCCGCTCGAGCGCCCAATTCTCCGCTCGAGCGGACTGTAAAACAGTGCAGAGAAATACTGGATGCTCGGATTCCACGCTCGAGCGCCACTTTCCCCGCTCGAGCGGAAGTGCAAAATCTGGGAATTCCATATTGCACCTCCAAGCCAAAACCAGGTTCAAATGCATCAAAACCAATCCTCTTAGGCCCATTTTCTGGAAAACCTTTATAAACACAGAATAACATGGTTCAAAGCTCAATTTGAGAAATCAAAGCCCAAGGGTGTTTAATTCAAACTCAATTTCAAGAACAATATGAACATGCAAACATGCATGAATTCAAATCATTTTGAAGCTCCAATTTGATGCTCTAAGGAGTCAATTGATCCAAAACATGATGAAATCATGGACTATACTCAAAACATGGTCATGCATGCAACAATTTGCCATGAACTCAACTCAAAATCCAACAATTCAAACATGCATGCATGGATTATGCTCTATATCAACATGTATGAACTAAAACATGGCTTAGCTCTACAATTTAACATGGACCATGCAAGAATTAGCTCAAACACAAGAATGAGAAGATGAAATCCTTACCTAAGTCTTGTATTCAAGGTTTGGGAGCTCAAATATGCAATCTATACTTCAATTACCAAGCAATTCTTCAAGAACAAATCTAGTCTCTCTCTCTCTCTTCCTCAAGGTCGGTAAGAACAAGAAGAGGGCTGAGGAAAAAGTTTGTTTCAAGTGTATACAAGGCTCACATGGTATATTGAGATAGTGGCCACTAGGGGTAGTTTGGTAAATAAGGCCAACTTAAGCAATAGATCAATATTTAATCTAATTTAATCATACCTAATCAGTTTTCAGATAAATATACCATAAAGTCACATTAATTATGAGGATCATAAAACATCAATCAATTCCGGATTTGGCCGCCGATAAGGCCTTCAATTAACAATTTAAACATAAAACACAAACAGATCAAATAATCAATCAAACAGATAGAATACAAATTAATATACACACTCAGTCAATTCAGTTCCAGTTTTCAGTCAGTCAGTTCAGTACTTTAACCAGTCCAATTATCAGTCATAATCAGTTTAACGGAAATCAATGTTTATCGGTAATCAATCAGTCATTAATCGGTAAACAGTATGAGGGTTGTTACAAAAATTATTACCAAATGTCTCACATGTGGGTCTCATGCGGGTCTCACACCCATATTAGACATTTGGTAGAACTTTTAGTAGAATTTTTGAAATTTCTAATATTTTTGTTTTTGTTTTTTTTTATTTTTGTGAGAGAAAAAAGTGTAATAAAAATGCTAGAGACTCCAAAAATTCTACCAAAAGTTTTACCAAATATCTCATATGGGTGTGGGATCCACATGAGAGCCACGTTGTATGGGACCCACACCCATGTGAGACATTTGATAAAATTTTTGATAGAATTTTTGAGATCTCTAGCATTATTCAAAGTGTAATAATTATGGTTTGGATGTAACATTTTATCTTATTGATTTATGTAACTAATTTTATCTTTTTGTGCTTTTTAACCAAAAATCTAAAACCAAACGAAGCTTTAATGTTTTATCTTGATCAATAGATATGAAATTTTTAGATTTCAAATTAAAAGTTATGGAGAAATAGAATTTTAGATGAGTTTGGTAACAATTTGGATTTAGTTTTTTTTATAATTGATTTTTAAATTTTATAATTTATTGATGTAATAAACCTTCTTATGTGGAGATTTATGTCCCTCCTTTGTAACGTTATTTTCTCATCCTTTATGGAGATTTGGATCATTCTTTTTATTGAGGTTTTTTTATAATTTTTTTTATTATCTCATTTTAAAATCTTGTGAAATCATTGTACTAAATTAGTCTGATCTTCTATTAATTTTGTAATGAAAATTTTCTTTTCAATCTAAAAAAAAAAATCTAATTTGAATTTATTTTTATTTAAATTTATGGATAAAATTAATAGTTTTAAAAGATTCATCAATCTTGTATTTAACAAATTAAAATAGGAAAGTCATACATTATTATCAATTTGAGTAGGTAGGTAGTAATCCAACTCCCTCACTCACCATGGAAATATTATTTTTGGAGAAAATGCTAACCATTTAACGATTAAAAAATAATTAAATTTATAATATTTCTAATTTTTATCTAATTTTATAAATTTTCATTGAAAAATTAAAATGAAATCAAACGCTTGAGGAATATTGACAAAAAATAAAAAATAAAAAATTTATCAATAATTTTATTATTAGTAATAAGATTCTTATTCTTTAATAAAAAAAAGATGCTTGGTCAGAAATTCAATATCGAAGTCCTCGATCTAACAATCAATACATGAATTTACTTTATTCATAAAGACATATTTCTATCAAAAAAAAAAAAAAAAAGAAAAAAAAAAAATTCCAAACTACACATTCTTTATTAATACTTATACTCCTAAATCTCTTTTTACATACTCAACCTTCGTCTGAGAAATAGGTTGATTTTTTAATTATTTTAATTTAAAATTAAAAAATTTAATTGAGAAAGAATTTTTAATTTTTTGATTTTTTTATTAAAAAAATATAATAATTATAAATTAAATATAATATTTTATATTATTAAATTAAAAAATTTATTTTATTTTTTATAACTATTTTAACACAAAAAATCCTCAAACCCAACCGCGGTTCAAATCTCATTCCATCCAAACCCACTCTCTCTCTTATCTTCTCTCTCTTTCTCTCTCATCAATCTCCGCCACTCCACCATCCACGTCGCGCAATCTCGGCGTCAACGATCTCATCATCCCTGCGTAGCTCGGCCGAGCACAACTGGAAACTCGCCGGAAATCATCCATGTGTAGCTCGGCAATGGTGGACTACGGCGGTTGTAGATCTAGATTTCGTAGTGAACATTCTCCTTGACTGTGGCGGCGATGGTGGCGGATTCTCTCTATCTCTTCCCCGCCGACCATCCATGGCGTAGATCTGCTTCACCTCTCAGTTTCTGGATCTGGATTCGTAAATCTGGCTTCTTCTTCTTCGATCCGACCATTCATTGCGTCACCGACAGTCCACTAAGCAAATATATGTTTCCTCTCACAGCCGTCGATCTCTCTCTCTCTCTCTCTCTCTCTCTCTATGTAGGTTTTAACCACCAATCACTCTTCTGGTTGGTTTTCCGCTAGCTGACAACGCTTGAGAGGACTACTTTGACGAAGTAGAACCAGGTGGTAAAGGTGATCACGGACTTGTTCTTGCCTCTGATTATGATGCAGATAGAGCATTAAAGCAAGGTGCCTAAGTGGTGTTCTGTCCTTGAAAACACTGCTATATCTTTAGCTCATTAGATTTGCATTTCTATTATATGCTCAACTATTGGTAAGAATTACCAAACATTGAATGGAATTCAACTCCAAAGTAAATATTGTTACCAAACATCCATTTTCTGTTTTTACCTTTACTCTTCTTTTGTGGATATGATTCTATCTGGCAGTAGACATGAATGTCAAGGGTTGTCCTATACATTATTTTTCCTATTTGTTTTTTCTCTCAAGCGATTGATCGAATAAAATTGATGCTTTTGTCAACCATCCCAGAGTTGGTTATTCAAACCTAAAAACTCAACAAAGCATTTGGTTGCCAATCAAAGGGAATGCAATGGGCTTGGCAAGTTCAAATATTCAGAAGTTTGTCTTTACATTGTCATGGTGACTGCTAATAGGTATCATGTTATTATTGTTGTTGGTGTTATTTTGTTGATTGCAACAGAGGATCTATGTATATCTGTGTAATATTTGAGGGAATTTGAACACACAGGTTAAAAAATGCAATAAATTAAAAAATGATTTCAACAAATAGCAATTTATAATATATTTTGGAACAGATAATTTTCACATATAGGAATTTTGAACAGATAAGGCTTGATTGAAGATTGTTTCTTGGAAAAATCTGCAGATAGATTTAAACAGATAAGGGAAAAAATTGAACAGATTTAGAAAGCTATTTGAACAGATAGACAAAAAAATTGAACAGATAGTCAAAAAAATTAAACAAATAGATATAAATTTGAACAGATAAAATATAATTGAACAAATAGTTTAAAAAAAAAGTCAAAACAAATAAAAAAAAGTTAACAGATAAATTATGGGGTAAAATTAGAAATAAAATGCCTTTCAAAATAAATAAAAGGATTTCTCACCAACTTATTTCACAAATGGTGGATCTCTCATTAACAAAAAAATATTCAATAGACCTAATGCTTGCCTTATACCGTCTTTAGTTTAGACTTTTCAACAATTATCTCTAAAAAAATATAACCTTAAGGCCATGTTTGTTTAGATAGATTAAATTAGGTTGGATTAGCATTTCCATAACTAATAGTCCTAAGACTATGAATCCATTTGGATTGTGTATTAGATTGAGTTAGGATTATAAGGAGGGACTAAGGCCTCGTTTGGGAATAGGCGTTTTTAGTAACTTTTTGGCTTTTTGGTTAAAGTGTGATGTAAAAAAAACTAGTATGTTTGAGATGACTTTTTGACTTTTTACGAAAAGATATGTAAAAAGTAGAGAGAAAATGAAATCTTTGACTTTTTGGTATGGGTTGTTGGCTTTTTAGTTTTTTTAGTAACTTTTTGATTTTTTAGCTAAAATGGGCACTTGCCAAACGAGGCCTAACAGTCCAAACTTTGGCTTAATCCTCCAATTTATATCTTATCCCCCTCTGTGGGATTGAATAATCCATCATATGTAGGATACCATATCTGGATGGATTGTTAGTCCGTACTTCAATTGCTTAACTAAATATCGGATTAATAATTTTATTGTACTATTAATCCAATCTCAGGCTCATATCCACCCATGCAAAACATGGCCTAAGGTTATTAGCATAGAATTGAAATTATAGGAAGACAAATATCAAGTTGAGTTGGGTTTAGATCATATTTACACTATATAACAAGAGCAGCCCCGTTTTGTACCTCGAAAATGTGGAGGCTCGAAATGGCTTGAATCCAAAATGACGTCGTTTTGTATTTTTTATTTTTTATTTTTCCTTTTCTCTGTTTTGAAACAGAGAGGAAGAAGAAGAAGAAGAAGATAGATGGAGCATGGAACAGACTGTTCAAATCATCATTAACAATAACCACAACAACACACAACATCATCATCAAACACAGATTTTCAAAATCAAACACAGATCTACCACAACAACACACAAAATCATCACCATCAAACACAGATTTTTTTTTTTTTTAAAAAAAAAACACAGATATACACCATCGTCCATGCCCATCGTTACACTGTCGCCCATCATCGTCTCGCACTGTCGCCATCACCGTGGCCTATCGCCCATCACTATCTCGCACCGTCGCCATCGCCCCGTCATCACCATCACCATCACCAGCTAGCTAGCTCTCTCTCTCTCTCTCTCTGTGTGTGTGTTCGCCCTCCCTCTCTTTCTTCTCACTTTCTCTCTTCCTCCCTCCCCTGTTTCAAATATAAAAGAAGAAGAAGGGAAAAAAAGAAATGAAAAGCAAAACGACATCGTTTTGCAATTCGGGGCAATCGAGCCACGATAATCTCGAGCTACAAAGGATTATTGATAACAAGAGTATGTGCCGTTTCGAACGTGGCCTAGCTCGGCCTGACATTGGACTTAATCCAGAAATTCCAAGGTTGATTCTAAAAAAATGATTAAATCTTAATTCCACCCACTTAATCCAATACACATGATCTATTAATAATTCATTTTTTATCTTCATCTTTGGGAACTTTTAAATTATTTAGACCATTTGAATAATTATTTAAATTAGAAACATGAATAAAATTCACTTGTAAAATAAATATATATTTTTAAGAATTATTTTAATTTAACATGTATTTTTGTTATTATTTTTTAATTTATTTTGTAACTAAATAATATAAAAATTAAAACTAATATTTTATAAATGGTCGGGCAAAGTTGGGTTGGATTGGATTAAAATCTTTATCTCACACCTAATTTTAAATTTAAAATTTCAATCCAACATAATCCTATAATTATTTTTTTCAAATTTTAAAAATATTGAGCTGAATTAACCCCCTAGTTGAAATAGTTATCCCCTACTTAAAGTCGCTGTTTTCTCGAATCAACTTATAGGGATTGAGATCCTCTTTTTATATTATTTAAGGGTTGTAAAATAATTATGAAAATTAATTACTATTTTAAATTTAGAAAAAATTAAAAATAATTATTGCAAAGGGAGCTTTTTTGATAAATCCACTTTTTAAGAGGTTTATTCCATCCAACCCATATTCTTTTTGACTATTCCATTGGGTCCTATTTGAGATAAGAAGACCAAAATACCCTTTTCATCTACTTGTGTTCCATTTAGTTCACATTATTTTCTTATGTTTCAATAAGTCTTATGGGTAACATAATTACCAAAATACCCTTAATGCGAATCTTCACACCGTCAATGTGAATATTCATATCGTCAATGTGTAGGGGTCCGACCCATGTCGATCCTCATGGGTGCTCGGAAAAATTCGAGTTACGCCGGGGCGGGCCCGACCCGTTGACAATGTGAATATTCACATTGACATGTTAACATTCACATTAATAGGAGTGTAAAATTGGCCCACGTCTCGTGGCAGTGCGAAACCCGCTCGCGGCCTATGGGCGGGCCCAATCCGATCCGTTGACAATGTGAATATGCACATTGACATGTTAACATTCACATTGATAAGAGTACAAAATTGGCCCGCGGCCCATAGGCGGCCAAAAGCCCGCCTGCGGCCCGTTGACAATGTGAATATTCACATTGACATGCTAACATTTACATTGATAAGAGTGTAAAATTAGCCCGCGCCTCGTAGATGCCCGAAACCCACCCACGGCCCGTGGGCGGCCTGGGGCGGGCCCGGCCCGACCTGTTGACAATGTGAATATTTACATTGACATGTTAACATTCATATTGATAAGAGTATAAAATTGGCCAGCAGCCCAGGGCGAGCCCGACCCGGCCCATTGACAATGTGAATATTCACATTGACATGTTAACATTCACATTGATAAGAGTGTAAAATTGGCCCGTAGCCCGTAGCCCGTGGGCGGCCCGAAGCCCGAGGCGGGCTTGGCTCGACCCGTCACAATGTAAATATTCACATTGACATGTTAACATTAACATTGATAGAAGTGTAAAATTTGCCCGCTGTCCGAAGCTTGCCCGCAGTCCGAGTAAGGCCCAGCCCGGCCCGTTGACAATGTGAATATTCACATTGTCATGTTAACATGCATATTGATAGGAGTGTAGAATTCACATTGTCATGTTAACATGCACATTGATAGGAGTGTAGAATTGGCTCACGGCCCGTGGATTGCCCGAAGCCCACCCACGGCCTGGGGCAGGCTTGTTTGGGTCCGGGCCCGAGCATGTCCAAGACTCTAGGCTAGGGCCTAGGCCATCACTTTGAAGCCTGGCTCGGCCCATCAGCCCGCTTAAGGCCTATTCAAGGCTCGGTCCGAGCCCCAGCCCGCCCGAGGCGCAATGTCTTTTTTTGTGAAAAATAATAAAATTTTGGTAGAAAAAATTAAAAAGAATTTAAAAAAAATGGCCAGCCCTGCCCAAGCCCGACCTAAGCTCGAGGCTAGGCCCAGGCCCACCGGCCCGACCCGAGGCTCAATTCATCGGCTCGTCCAAAGCCCGAATACCTTTGTGCCAGGGCTAGGGCCTGGGCCGGCCTGGATTTTTTCGGACACCCATGAGGCTCGATATGGGCTGGCCCGGGCTTCTACGCATTGATGATATGAACATTCACATTGACGATGTGAACATTCACATTATGGGTATTTTGGTAATTATGTCTCCTATAGGACTTATTGAAACATAAGAAAATAATGTGGAGTAAATAGAATATAAGTAGATGAAAATGGTATTTTGGTGTTCTTACCTCAAATAGGACTTAATGAAATAATCAAAAAGAACGTAGGCTGTTTGAAGCCCGCCCGCGGCTCAGGAAAGGCTCGTTTGAGCCTGGGCTCGAGCCTAGTCTGAGACCCTAGGCTAGGGCCTGGGCCATCACTTTGAAGCCCGGTCCGGCCCATCGGCCCGGTTAAGGCCCATTCAAGGTTTGGTCCGAGGCCCGGTCCGCGCCGAGGCCTAGTGTTTTTTTTTTTTGGAAAATAATAAAATTTTGGTAGAAAAAATTAAAAAGAATTAAAAAAAAATGACCAGGCCCGCCCAAGCTTGACCCAAGTCTGAGGCTAGGCCCAGGCCCATCGGCCCGACCTAAGGCTCGACCCACCGGCTCGGGCCCGGACCCAAACGAGCCTGTCTCGGGCCGTGGGCAGGCTTCGGGCAGCCCACGGGCTGCGAGCCAATTCTACATTTCTATCAATGTGCATGTTAACATGTCAATGTGAATATTCACATTATCAACGGGCCGGGCCGGGCCTACCACGGGCCGCGGGCAAGCTTCGGACAGCGGACATATTTTACACTCCTATCAATGTTAATATTAACATGTCAATGTGAATATTCACAATGTCACGGGTCGGGCTGCGGTCGGGTTTCGGGCAGCCCACGGACTACGGGTCAATTTTACACTCTTATCAATGTGAATGTTAACATGTCAATGTGAATATTCACATTGTCAATGGGGCGGGTCGGGCCCGCCCTGGGCCGCTGGCTAATTTTATACTCTTATCAATGTAAATGTTATCATGTCAATGTGAATATTCACTTGGGCCGGGCCCGCCTCGGGCCGCCCATGGGCCGTGGGCAGGTTTCGATCAGCCACGGGGCGCGGGCTAATTTTACACTCCTATCAATGTGAATGTTAACATGTCAATATGAATATTCACATTGTCAACGGGCCGGGCCAGGCCAGCCCCGGGCTGCGGAGGGGGCTTTTGGCTGCCCATGGGCCGCGGGCCAATTTTATACTCTTATCAATGTAAATGTTAACATGTCAATGTGAATATTCACATTGCCAACGGGTCGGACCGGGCCCGCCCCGGGCCGCCGGCGGGTTTCGCGCCGCCACGGGACGCGGGCCAATTTTACACTCCTATTAATGTGAATGTTAACATGTCAATGTGAATATTCGCATTGTCAATGGGCCGGGCCCGCCCAGGCTCGCGGGCGGGTTTCGGGCCGCCCACGGGCCAATTTTACATTCCTACCAATGTGAATTTTAAAATATGAATGTTTACATCATAAAATTGTTAACCGTTTAAAAAATATTTATAAGGGTATCAAAATTAAATATAAGGGTATAAGTGTCCAAGAAAATAGTGTAAATCAAGAAAAAAGACTTTATGGAATAAAACTATACATACATGAGACTAAATGAGTTAAAAAATTCTTTCATGGACTTCTTAAGTTAAAACATTTCTAAATAAGATTTATCAATAAAAATCTCTCTTACGAATCCTTAAATAATATAATAGATGATCTTTATCACAACTTTTTAATAACTTTGTAATGGAGAAATATAATGCACACCTCTCTTACAATTTTATAATGAAGAAGATTATAATCTAACTTAAAGATAAAGTATCTCAAAAAGTATTCTTTAGATTAGATAGAATCCAAAATCATAAATCTATATTGACTTTGCATTCGATACACAGTGGTGTTTTGAAAAGATGGTAAAAAGTTAATTTTTTGATTCTTTTTTTTTAAAAAAAAAATTCATAATTTTTTAGCTTTTCTAGTGTGAAAAAATAAAGAAATGATATGACTCGAAAAAATTAAAAAACTAAAAAATTAACTTTTTACCAACTTACTAAAAGACCCCACAATTGAGTAACGACTCCACATAGAAAAGGCTTCACAAATCTTTCCCAGTGTATTACATATCAATTGTATGATGATAGACGAAGGATTAATTATTTCAAAACTTTATACTGCTGTATTTAATCTATATATACAGCTTAACAACACGGCCCCCCCCGAGGCTTTTCCCAATATAAGCCCTTTTTCCATTATATTTCCAAAACTAGGCCAACTTCTGACGGAATTCTAAAACTAAGTTAAAGCGCCATTACTATTCGCGCTTTTACTGTTAGGAGCGCAAAAGTAGATGAACAGGAAAATCGCTATTACAAATAGCGACTTTGATTAAGAAGTCGCTGTTACAAATAGCGCTTCTAGCGTTAGTTTTTGTCCGGATAAAAACGCTTTTCTTAACAGCGTTTTTTACAAAATTTTGTTCCCAAAAAACGCTATTTCTAATAGCGATTTTAACAAAAAAATTTTCCCAAAAAAACGCTATCTCTAATAGCGATTTCAGTTCAAATTTTGTTGCCAAAAAAACGCTATTTCTAATAGCGATTTCAGTTAAATGAAAACGCTTTTTCGATCAGCGTTTTTAAAGTCCTCATATATACGAACGAAACCCCCCTCATTTGCATACGTTTTTTAGATTTTCAGACTTTAGGTTTTTCGCTCTCGCTCTCGCTCTCTGCTCTCTGCTCTCTGCTCTCGCTCTCGCTCGCTCTCTGCTCTCGCTCGCTCTCTCTCTCTGCTCTCGCTCCTCCATCTCAGCTCGCTCTCGCTCTCTGTCTCTGCTCTCTCTCTCTCTCTCCGTGGTATGACATTAACCCTAATTTTATGTATTTAGTTTTTGTGTTTGTAAATGTGTTGTATTTTTCTGTCAATGTTAGGGTTTTACATGTGAATTATTAAATGTGTTAGGGTTTTTATCATTGTGGTTATGAAATTAGGGTTTGGAATTTTTTGGCATACGGGTTAGGGTTTTTCTGTCAATGTTAGGGTTTTTAAATGTATTTGAATTTTTTGGAATCAGGGTTAGTTTTTGAATTTTTTGGAATTATTAAATGTATTTTTCTGTCAATGTTAGGGTTTTTATCATTGTGGTTATGAAATTGAATATGGTTATGAATGTTTATGCTTTGTCCGTGTGGTTGTGGTGATGAAATTAGGGTTCGATATCAGATTGTTCACATTATTAGGATTGTTCAAATTAGGATGTCATTTTAGGGTTCACATTATTAAGTGTTGTAATGCATTTGAATTTTTATGCTTTTGAATCATAAATCGGGTTTGGAATTTTTTTAATTTTTTGAATTTGTTAAATAAATCATAAATATGAGAATTGAGAATTGAGAATTGAGAATTGAAATTTGGAATGATGAAATTCGTAAATCATCAATTCATATAATTGATAATTGTTAATGTGATATTATGAAATTCATATAATTGAGAATTGAGAATTGAGAATTGAAATGACGAAATGTTTATATTTTTAAATTTGAAATCAGGAATTAGAATTTTGAAATTATGCTTGTGAATCAAAATGTCTATATTTTGAATATTGAATAAACCAACGTACATTTGTTGAATTGGAAATTGTTTTTTTTTTCTTGTGAAGAGGAATTAAAAGGAAATTAGGGTTTTAAAAGTAATTTTTTTTAATTAAGAATTGCGATTAAAAAATCTGAAATTCATATAATTGATAATTTGTAATGTCATATTATGAAATTCATGTATTTGAGAATTGTTGATTTGAAATTATGAAATGTCTATATTTTGAAATTTGAAATTTGAAATCAGAAAATGGAATTTTGAAATGATGCTTGTGAGTTTTTTTTTTTTTTGTGCTTGTTAACAGGAATTAAAAGGAAATTAGGGTTTCAAATTATGGTTTTAAAAGTAATTTTGTTTAATTAAGAATAAAAATAGTAAAAATTGTAATTCATTTAATTCGTAATTGTTAATGTCATATTACGAAATTCATGTAATTGAGAATTGTTGAATTTGAATTATGAAATGTCTATATGTTGAAATTTGAAATCAGAAATTGAAATTTTGAAATTATGCTTGTGAATCAAAATGTCTACATTTTTTGAATCAAATTATGGTTCAGAAATTGTTAATGTCTAATTTCTACAAAATATAATTATTAAACAAAAAAATATTTAATTTTGAATGTATTTGATTAAAAAGATATTTAATTTTCTCTCCATGAAAAGATCATGTTCTCTCAAATAAAAGATCATGTTCTCTGAAATATTTAATTTTGACTCTATTTGATTAAAAAGAAATATTTTTATTGGTTTCTCAAAATATTTAATTTTGACTCTATTTTATTAAAAAGAAATATTTTTATTGGTTTATCAAAATATTTAATTTTGACTCTATTTTATTGAAAAGAAATATTTTTATTGGTTTCTGAAAATATTTAAATTTGACTGTATTTGATTTAAAAAAAAAAAATTTGGTTTAATTTCGTTTGGTTTATTTCACTATATTTGGGGTCAGGCAGCCAAAATATGATTAAAACATTTAATGAGCTGAATTTGTAATACATATAATAGTATTCTAGTACAAATTAAAATTTTATGAGAAAACTGAAGAAAATTTGAAAAAGTTTTTGAAATGGGTATTGAACGAACTGACTTATCGTTTTTTTCACTTTGTGATTGTCCACTACCATTGAAAAGGAAAATCTACTTTGTAATAAATTTAGAGTAGTTACAATATATGCATGAAAAGAGTAATAAATTATTTTAATTAATAGTCCATAGCAATTTCGTACGTAAGAAGGGGAAAAAAAAAATTGGCACTTTGATGGGTAAGCATGTGTTTTGTAATACCAAATAATTGGTACGGATGGCCCGATAGATTCACATGGATAACTATCCAAAATGTAGTCCATACATTTAACCACCAACTTCAATTTAATTATCTGTAATTTTTGGCCATTATAAATTATTTCTGTAATTATTTTTTTGTTTTTGTATGTGTAAGAAAAAAAAAGAGTAAATAAATTTAATTTTTTTCTTACTTTTCAGAACGATCCAAAATGATCCAAAATCAAGTTTTCTTACTTTTCAGAACGATCCAAAATGATCCAACATGGAAACACTTCAAATAATTTTTCAGTTTCTAGTATCCAGGTTTCAACTTTCAGTGGCTCAATAACACCTAGAAAAGTCAGAGGTTTCATCTTGTTAGATTTCTGAGTCAACCCGATAATGTCATTAATTATCAGTTCCACTTGCACTGAAGAAGGCGAAAGAGGTAGTTGTTGTCTCTGTTGTTATCTCATGGACTCGGTTAAAGCTTCTAACATTCTTTCCATTCTGGCATCAAAGGATTCAATCACATCATCACTTCTTGTTCTCTCCATTTGCTATAGGTAAATAGAGCACTAATAAACATAGGCAAATAGCTCGTTTATAGTTTTGACAATGCTCAATTTCATTTCATGTCTAATTGTTTCAGACATGTCGTATAATTTCACATACACTAACACATGCTGATGTAATGCCCCTAATTCTTTCTAGGACATCTTGTAGCTTATATGGACTCATGTGTACGGTATAACTCGTGCTCTGATACCACTCTATCACGACCCAAACCCGCTACTATAGGTATGACCGGCCAGTAATCCTAAGATTACCGAAGGCCACTTAAATAGATTTACAAAATTAGGGGTTGGCGGAAGCAAATATCATAATTATTCTGTCCATAGAGGTGTGCAGACATATATGCATGAAAAGAGTAATAAATTATTTTAATTAATAGTCCATAGCAATTTCGTACGTAAGAAGGGAAAAAAAAAATTGGCACTTTGATGGGTAAGCATGTGTTTTGTAATACCAAATAATTGGTACGGATGGCCCGATAGATTCACATGGATAACTATCCAAAATGTAGTCCATACATTTAACCACCAACTTCAATTTAATTATTTCTAATTTTTGGCCATTATAAATTATCTCTGTAATTATTTTTTTGTTTTTGTATGTGTAAGAAAAAAAAGGAGTAAATAAATTTAATTTTTTTCTTACTTTTCAGAACAATCCAAAATGATCCAAAATCAGTTTGTTGTTTTAATTTTATAAGAAAGCCTCTATGCCCTCTACAAAATGGACGAGGGTTACTAGTTCACATAGGAAATAACTTTGTCATTAAGGTCCGTAATGGCACAAGTTGGAGCAAATCAAATTAACTTATATTTTCCATAAATCTGAACAATTACATCACCAGGTTAAAAAAATCTCTCTCAATGTTTGCACCCTGTATTTTATATTGTCCAAATCAATCGCGTCACCCTCTACTAAATATCTCTCAACCTATTTTATTTTTCGCCACTAATTCGAAAGAATTAAGACAACAAGTATACTTCTTGTTATGTGTTTTTTAGATTAAGACAATAGAGCAATGACAACAAAGAACATTCATGTTGAAAAGATAAGAGTCTTCACATAGGAAGTAAATGAGACACAATATATAACTCCACGTATAGATGAAATCTCAGCTGTTCTGTTATACGAATAAAAATAAGTGAAAAAAATGAGAAAATAAACAGTAATAATCAAGTTGAGACACAAATATATAGTTGACAAAATACAAATTGAATTAATGTTTCACCTCTACAGTTCCTTCAACCCTGGAAAATATAAATTGATAAAAAATTAGAGGGTTGCTTTTATTTGTGGCTTCTGCAAATTTTAATGTTTATTTTACAAGTACAATTCGATTTATGTATATTGTTGATATTTTAATATTTATTGTTTCATTGAAGCAAGTATATGGCAACTGTTCCAATTATCTTTTACTGGGGGGGAAACATAATTCGGGATCCCGATGAAGGTGTGTCATATGATGCTGAGCCGAAAGGGATATATATGGTGCAACTTGGCACCACACTTGGCAATTTGGAGGAGATGTTTATGTCCAAGGTCGCAAGTTACGGGGAAACAGTCCGATTGATCTTCAAATGTAGATATCCTTATCGCCAGTGGCAAGCAACCAGCAAATACAAAATATTACCGATAAATGACGATGAGGCGTTGAACACCGTTTTAAGTATCGGTGGGAATTTCGAACCACCAAATTGTTTGGAAGTGTACATTCAGAAAGAGGTTGTACAGAATCTTCCGAATGTAACACAGATGGATTCACATCCGTTCACTACATTGCTGACACATGGGGTTGACACGACAGCATTTCAGTCTCCTATGTATGAATCAAATGAATGTTATGCAGCTGGCTACACACAATAGACATTTCATGGCCATGGTGGAGAATCAAGTTCACATGGTGGATACGAGACTGAATTTCACAATAACACCCAAGATGTGCCCACCTATAGCCATCATACGACTCCAGTTGAAGTTGCTGGTAATATGGCTGAAACGGTTAATTTTGTGCAGTTTGCTGACAGTGACATGTACGGTCCTGATGTCGCCCTAGACAATGATGAGAATGAAATGTGTGATGAAGAAAATTTATTGGGCGGATCAGATGATGATGATGATGAAGAAGATGATGTCGACGCTCCCGTTGATATTCAGAATGCCCCCATTCCACCTAGACCTGAAATCCCTTTCTTTGAAAACATTCACATGGGTGGTGATTTTGACATTAGTAACCGCGATGTCGTTCCCCGTAACCGAATCTGGAATGCTGAAAATCCAGAGTTGGACAAAGGGATGGTTTTCGTTGATAAGAAGCAACTCGTACATGCTGTGAAATTGTACCATGCAACAAATAATCGAGAGTACAAAGTTGTAACCTCCAAGCGAGACGTTTGGGTGTGTGCTTGCAAGCACGACTGTAGATGGTGGTTGCGTGCATCTCTTAGTAAGAGACATGGGCTTTTTGAAATAAAGCAGTATAGGGGTCCTCACCATTGTTTATACCCACGAACGAACAGGGACCACACAAATATTAGCTCCAGTTACATTGCTTCTCATCTTTTGGGACAAGTTGCGGTGAGTATACAAAATAAATGTTTACATTTATATACACATTGTTTATTTAAAGTGTTCACACCAAAATTGTGTCTTTAAAGTGTTCACACCAAAATAATCTGACTCATAGGTATTGTTGTATGCAGAACGAACCTGATATGCCCATTAAGAATGTCATCGAAGACATAAAAAAATCCATGAACTATACTATACATTACAAGAAGGCGTGGCATGCAAGGGCAAAGGCAATTCGAATGGTATTCGGAGATTGGGATGAATCATATATGATGTTGCCTAAATTCATGTATGCATTACAAACATCTAATCCTGGCACCATCGTGCAATGGAAGCATAGATATACCGGAAATACAACCATTATGCCCGTCTTCCACTTTGTTTTTTGGTCTTTCAAACCCGTCATCGATGGATTCAGACATTGTAGGCCTGTTATAACCATAGATGGTACATTCTTATACGGGAAATACACTGGTGTGTTGCTTGTAGCAACGATTGTCACCGCCAATGGCAAAGTACTACCGCTTGCATTTGCTGTTGTCGACAAGGAGAGTTTGGAGTCTTGGTCGTTCTTCATTTCAAATATCAAGGAACATATTGTCATGGACCGACAGGGAGTGACTTTGATATCCGATCGAGCTGAGAGTATTTTAGCTGCTGTGAGGCGGCATTGGTTGAATCCCTCGCTCCAATTTGTTGGATATCATCGGCACTGCCTTCGCCATGTTTGTAGTAACTTTAACACTACGTTCAGAAATAAGGAGCTGAAACAACTTCTATGGAAAGCAGGAAGTGCTCATCAACGATGAAAGTGTAATGGTTACTTACAACAAATACAAGCTATTGACCAAGAAGCCATCACTTGGGTTTACAAGATGAATCCTGAGGAGTGGGCCCTTTCGTATGACGGTGGACATCGCTGGGGGGTATTGACTAGCAATGATGCAGAGTGCTTCAATAGCGTCTTGAAAGGTGCAAGGAACTTACCTATCTCAGCTATGGTTGAATTTACATTTCGGCGGCTTGTAAAATATTTTGACGAGATGGGAGCCCAAGCTGAACTAGATGTACGAAATGAGTTCCAATACCCTAGACAGATGCAAAAAACTATTGAGGATGGCATCGCAAGGGCAAATACTTTCAAGTTGATATCATATGACAGGTTAGTTTGTAATATAAATTAAATTATTGTTATTATGTTGTCAATTTAACTACACCTAAAAACATGAACTTCATTAGTTTCTATTATAATTTTTTTATAGGCCACGCCGCGTGTTTGAGGTGCAAACATCTTTTCGCCATGGACGAGGTCGCAATACACAAATTGTGCGGATGAATCAACCCACGTGCAGTTGTGGGAAATATGAGATACGACACTATCCATGTTCTCATATGCTCGCTGTAATGTCTGAATGCGGTGACAATCCATTCGAGTACGTTGATCCAGTATATAGGTTTCCTGTATACATGAGGGTTTGGGAAACTAAATTCAATCCAATACCGCATCAAGATTATTGGGCTGATCCGCAGTGGACTTTAATGCCTAATGTACTGCGTCTGCGACAAGTGAAACGGGGTCGTGCATCTATGTCTCGTATTCCGAATGAGATGGACATATCAGATAGGCGTTTGACCGCTCGTTGCAGTGAGTGCCAGCAGACAGGTCATGACAGGCGAACATGTCCGGCGCGACTTGGTCGATGAAGACTATGTAATACTTACATATTGTAATAGATCTTTTTGTAATTCTTTATTTGTAATAGATCATTTTCTTTTCTTTGTAATTCATTATTTGTAAACGGGGTCATACATGTAATAGAACATTTTTTATTTGTAATAGATCATTTCTGTTGTTTAATTCTTTATATATTGTAATTGTTTTATTTGCTTGACAAAATTTACAACTATCATAGTTTTTATTCTCTACTTCATTCAAAATGTTTATTACAGAATTTTATTTAAAATCACATAGTTCTTCTTTCATTTTAAGATTTTAATATTTCGACTGATTCAAGCATTTTGTACATTTAGAATTTATGAATTACATGTACGTAATTTACAAATTTTTTACTTTATTGCAAAACAAAAATTACAAAATTAATAATGAAGTTGTCGAATATGCCATAAATGTAACGAATTTTGTCAAATATGTCAAAATCAATAATGACGTTATGTCAAATATGCCAAAATCAATAATGAAGTTTTGAAAAAAAAATGATCATTCCATTTTGTTTGTAAATATTGACATACAAAAACTATCCACATGTTATTGGTCATTATTAAGCTTATGTAACTGAGATCGTAAAATGACTTTGTAAAAGATTTTTATATTAGTCCGAAGCATAGATAACGATATGTTATGTTGAATTGCTTATCATATTTAATGGCACATAATATGCAAAATTTTGATTTTAGTTAATTGCTTCCATGTTAATGGCACACAAATTTATACTTTTAAAATAATCGACCACATTTATTTTCCAAGTCGTCATGTACATAATAATTTCAGCTTAATTGATATAGTTAAATTACATGCTCACCAATACAGTTTTTCAAAATGTATTTGTTTTTCAACTGTACAGGTTTCATGGCACATCTACCTGATGAGGTCCCCCTTTTGAGTCATCCACATCGGGCTGACAGTATATGGGAGGACCCGGTATGCAATAACGTTTGTTGGACTTTACGCGTACAATGAAAATACACTGCATTTTGTTTTTCATTTCCTTGATAATGCTATAATTTAAAATACTCATTCTGTTATGCAGGACCAGTCACGCACCGTGGTGGCATGCCGACGGGGAGATTCCGGCCTGTGGGATCGTCCATTGGACCATAGAGTCTTGCAGTGTCTACTACGCGCGGGATTCTATGGTGTATATCGTATAGGCCATATCAGACTGGACCACCCACTCATTACTGCTCTCGTCGAGAGATGGCGCACAGAGACTCATACATTTCATTTCCCGACCGGTGAGGCCACCGTCACATTGCAGGACGTATCTGTCCTATACGGTCTACGGATTGATGGGCGAGCAGTTACTGGACTTGACCCATCATTGACGACGGAGCAGTGGATAGCGCTATGTGCTGAGCTATTGGGAGTAGCACCTACACTTACAGACTTACAGGCAGGTAGAGTGAGGGTGAGGTGGTTGTCGGAGCATTTTCAGGGCGATTTTCCAGATGATGCTGCAGATGAGTTAGTACAGCAGCATGCGCGAGCATATATTCTGTGGCTTATTGGGGGGGTACTTCTCCCTGATAAGTCACAGAACCTGCTCAAGCTGATGTATTTGCCACTGTTGAGAGACATTGACGTCATCGGCCAGTACAGCTGGGGCGCCGCGGCTTTGGCATGCTTGTATAGGATGTTATGTCGAGCCACTCAGGTGGGTGTGACTCAGATCGGAGGACCCCTTGTCTTGCTACAGGTTAGTAAGAATTTTATTACATGTCAATTCATATTGTATGGCATATATCAGTATTGTAATTGCGTTCAAACTATTGCAGATTTGGGCGTGGGAGAGATTGATTCGCATTGCCCCGTCTAGGCGGCAACTAGTTGCTCCTGGTGAGGTTCCCATCGGGCAGGGAGACATGCAGATGCCGGCCGGACCTCGAGGTAGCCGATGGAGGGTTGACATGAGCCACGAGGTCGTATCGACCCACGTAGTGGTCGTGTATAGAGACCAGCTTGACCGGGTGATAGACGGCGAGGTATCAAATTTAAATACCTAAATTTTAATTGTCATATGGACTGTATATGTTTATGAGCGATTTTTAATAGACTTGTCGTTATTGTAGTTTATCTGGCAGCCTTATGCTGATGTCCTCCACACGCTCCCAGACTACTGCCGCCTAGATGAGGATATATGGATGGCGAGAGTACCACTCATTTGTTTTGACGTGGTTGAGTGGCATCTCCCTGATCGTGTCCTCCGACAGTTTGGTCGGGTCCAGGCCGTGCCGGATCGGTGTGAAATCGAGTGGCGGTTGCATGCGACGGATAGACGTGGCCGAGCCAGCACTGACTGGAGTCAGCATCATATGCGATACATACAGTTGTGGGATGCCCGTCGCGACACTATTGTACAGGCTGACTGGAGCGATGGGGTCCTCCCCTCTCCCGACCCTTACATGTTGTGGTATCGGCGACATACACACCTACTTGTCGGTAATCCGAGCCACCTGTCCGAGGCCGGATATCAGGGAGTTGGGCCTTCTTTCGAGTCATTGGTGAGTAGCGTACTATATCTCCGATAATTGTTAATATCATAATTGATTATTTTCAGTCAACTATAGCCTAATATATCTATTTTTTTTACAGGTGGTTCGAGCTGGGAGGTCATATCACTTGGCTGAGGACGCCATTTTCAGACGTGATGGACAACTTAGTCTGCAGGCCCTTGTAGAGATCAGAGAGTTATTGTACGAGGGGATCCAGCATGCCCATCGGGTAGATCGTCTACATTTTGGGGACTACGGTGTACACACTGCAGCAGCTGCTCCAGACACATCAGTCCCGTCCACGTCAGTGCCTTCCAGTTCAGCGCCAGCCACAGCAGGTCCTTCGACTTCAGTCACCCCACCACATGATACCTCATACATTTCTCCATATTCCCCACACGTACATCTTACCCAGCATGCTGACCCTGACCCTGATTGGTCACCGCCCCTCTTCATACATGATGTTATTACCCCACCCACCCAGTTACATCCTACTTTTCTGGGGAGTACTTCGACCGCGCCCCGGTTCATGCATGATGTTGCTACCCCACCCACCCAGTTACCACCTGCTTTTATGGGGACTACTTCGACCGCGCCCAGGAGTACACATGATGCAGTTCTCACTGACATCTCACACATTGATGATGAGGGCCATATTGAGCCCCCCCCAGAGCGCGAGGGAGAGGTTATGGTCGTGGGGGACGTCGCGGCCGAGGTCGGGGTGCGGGCAGAGGCAGAGGTCGTGGTCCAGCCGCAGATCGTGATACAGTTACACCAGACGAGGGAGTGGGAGTTTCACAGCTCATAGCAGTATCTGATCTACAGGCACAGGCAGGATCAGGGGCATCAGATGCAGGAGAGGGGGGGTCACACTCACACTCACAGGCTCCATAGGCAGTCAGTGGAGGGCAGTATGCAGGGGAGAGAGTGCCAGATATTCAGAGAGTGTACCGTAGGAGACTGAGGAGGGAGATCCACGGTCGGGGTTGTGGGACTGGGGGCAGGTTAGGGCATTAGCGGTTGCGATATGGACTATATAGGTTTTTTTTTTCTTTTTTTTGTTTGTATGTGTCAAACTTGTACAGCTGATGTAAGTGTCATACTTATTTATTCGCAATTATCATTTCACAATTTTTTATTCTTATTTATATTGATGAATCACACAAATCTGTTTCACATCTCTACCCCTCTCTCATTATCCGTAATTTAGGAGAACATAAATTACAAATGCGTTTGGTTTGAACAAAACGTGTAAAGAAGCTATAAAAAATATGTTTGTTCAAGGCTAAAAATAATTGAAATATCTCGCTTCATTGATAAGTCATGGATAAGCATTACAAATTGCATGCATTACAGAAATGCCCTGGGCGTTCATCCAAACAATTTCATTTATTATCATCATCATCTGACATCTCAATATCAGATTCATACATAACATCCATGCTCCAGGCGTAGTACTGGTGTGCATCATCCATTAACCCATCTTCGGCACGCTCATTTGCGGTCTTCATTAGTTCGGACCTCTGCAAACGTTGGGTCATGCGATTAACCTCGTCGCGGATACGATGCAATGCCCTTTGCAACAACTGTGGAGTGTCAGTTGGCATACGCATGGCTAACCGGCGAGGAAATTTAAGATTAACTTCACGGCATAGCTCAACGAGAACGTTTGCTCGAGTTTTGCGAAATTCCCACTCAGCTCTCATGGTATTGACGGTGGCACGTGAGTAACGCAAATTTGGATTTAATGGGTATTGAAATTCATCTCCATCTGCAACCCAATAGCGACCCATTGCTGAATATAGATCAACCACCGTATATGTCATGATCATATCGGTAGAAATAGCTGTAAAACTTTTGTTGTGGTATGCTACGATATTTATACCATATATACACATGGTAGCTGTATGTATGCAATTTCCTGTTCGATCACATGCATGCCACTGACCTTATCCAGTGCATACGGCTGTCAGGACTCGACTTTGTGCAGTCATGAACGAATCAACGGCCTGTAGCATCGGCTATTGTGTCGCAGATGCAGCGATGCCTGTGACTTTGTGCATAATTGCAATGGGCACAGTACGTAGGAGGTATGTGACTTTGTGCAGCGATGCAGGGATGCATCTGACTTTGTGCAGTGATACAGTGATGCGTGTGACTTTGTGCATCACTGCATCACTGCATGTGACTTTGTGCAGTGATGCAATGCTGCATGTCACTTTATGCAGTGATGCAGTAATGCATGTGACTTTCTTACTTTGCCATGCTTGTATACGTTGTGACTTTTTTCTTGACATTACGTGATGCATGTGACTTCTGCAGTGCAACTTACATGCTTTGTTTTTTCCGCACATTTCAGAATTCATCTAAGTCACATTATTACGACTGTGAAAAGAAGCAGAAAATGCTATTATGTTGGTAAAAAAATATGATGGACGATTGTGTAATGACAATAAAAATCGGATGACTGTGAAGTTCATTAACTGAAAATAAGATAAAATATAGGCACCAAAGTTGCAATCGTGTTTACCTAGCAGGTGACCATTTTATTATGTTGGTGAGAAAAAAAATGATAGTTTATGAACAATATTACTTTAATACAAAGAAAATTTCATTTTTCGATTTCATTTATAATTTCTCGAAAACACTTATACGTACTGAAATCGTCAATTCCAAGTGAGTACTTATTGTATTACAAAAGTAAGCATGACAAAATAGTTTCATGTGCCGATGTGACAACTCACTGCATTTTGTTTTATTTGACAACGCACTGCTCGAATATGAAGGGATTGCATTGTGATTCTATGGCCGACAATTATTATTTTATCTTACAACCACGTCCGTGACTACATCACAGGTACACAAAGTCACGGGTAATCAAAATTACATGAAATGAATAACATCAAATAATATCACGTGTATCACTTATTCCATAGTGCCCTACCACCACTATGATGTGTATAAATACCCCAGTATGATGTTTGTTGAAGTCATAACAATAGTAATAGATATACAATTACTATTATTATTATTTTTTTTAATTTTATTAACAATGTCTTCAAGAGGTGCAGGAAGTTCACGCCGGCAAAGAAATCCGAAAGTGTGGCTGCTACCTCCATTTATGTATGACTACAAGAGCGAAAAGTACTCAAGTCCGAAGGATTATTATGCTGGTATCCGAGCAGAATGGGCGTTCAGGGTAACGGAGCAAGAAGGATTGTATAATGATCTACGTAACTTTGGGGCACCGGTACCTCATCGTCGTTCATTGACCATGGCTAGACGAAATGTGAGTGACTATGAAAAAGCAGTTAGCAGAATTAAGAAGGAGAACAACAGGATGTTGATGCGGAGATGTCGACATTTCATGCTTCAGCTAGCCACTGAAATGGCAGAAGCAAGCAACAGAGATTTGACAATGGTTGAGCGAAATAATGTCTTCAACAATGAAAAATATCTCTCTGACTACTACATGTCAGATGACGAATAAGAAATCAAACACCGTTATCTTTCATATGTTCGTTCGTGGAGTGTAAGACAATGTTGTTGTTGGTGTAACGTACGGATGTATTTCAAGTATTTTTGTTATGAACCTGAAGTTTATGAAATAACTACATTTATAAGTACACATTTATGAGTTCATGACTTTCTTTATTGAATTGCAATTTGTTAATGAATGTTCTGGATTAATGAATGGATTAATGTATGTTCAATTATGTGAATACTTAAAACACATAAAATAGATCAGGCAACTCGGAGAAAAGGTTCCCTTAACTGGGGCTGCTGAAATAGGGATGAAATTACAACGAATTTCAATCTCCATCAGGAAAGAAGAAAGAGTCACCTTCCAATTCTTGAAAGTTCAGTAAAAATTATGACTCCGGTAATGAATGAGGGGTTGACAAAAAACTAAACTCGGTGAATCGAACTACCGCCTTCAACAACACATAAAACATAACAGGTAGGTCGGTGAATAGCTTCCCAAATGACAAGAACAATTCAAATAGTCATACTTTTCAATGAAATATAAATAGCGGGTCGTAAGCTTCATAAGCTTCATTTTTTCACACATTGAGTAGTCAAATCGTGGAGAGACTTGTCAGTATATGCAGATAGATTGTGAAGTCATGTGACCTAGTGCACAGTCTTCGGTTTTATTGATTTGTTTATTACAGTGACAACTCATCTCTTATTTACATATGTGGGATTCTCAACTCAGAAAGTCACATGGCAACAGTGAATTCACTGATTTACCTTACTGTCAGCATGCCTTTATTTTGTCTGTATATGCAGATGGATTGTGAAGTCATGTGACTTGGTGCAGAGGCTTTGGTTTTCTCGATTTTTTGCTCGATTTTTTTTTATTACAGTGACAACTCATCTGTTATTGATATATGTGGGATTCTCAACTTAGAAAGTCACATGGCAACAGTGAATTCACTGATTTACCTTACAGTCAGCATGCCTTTATTTTGTCCTTATATGCAGATGGATTGTCAAGTCATGTGACTTGGTGCACATGCTTTGGTTTTCTCGATTTTTTGCTCGATTTTTTGTATTACAATGACGACTCATCTGTTATTGATATATGTGGGATTCTCAACTCAGAAAGTCACATGGCAACAGTGAATTCACTGATTTACCTTACAAACAGCATGCCTTTATTTTGTCCTTATATGCAGATGGATGGTCAAGTCATGTGAATTGGTGCACAGGCTTTGGTTTCCTCGATTTGTTGCTCGATTTTTTTTATTACAGTGACAACTCATCTGTTATTGATATATGTGGGATTCTCAACTTAGAAAGTCACATGGCAACAGTGAATTCACTGAATTACCTTACAGTCAGCATGCCCTTATTTTGTTCGTATATGCAGATGGATTGTGAAGTCATGTGACTTGGTGCACATGCTTTGGTTTTCTCCATTTTTTGCTCGACTTTTTTGTTACAGTGACAACTCATCTCGTATTGATATATGTGGGATTCTCAATTCAGAAAGTCACATGGCAATAGTGAATCTACTGATTTACCTTACAGTCAGCATGCATATATGTGGGATTCTCATTTATCCGTTCATAATCAACTATATAAACGAGTAAAGGTGAAAACACAACCTTACAACTCAAGGTGAAGACACAACCTTACAACTCATTTCGCCCTACGAAATTATTATTCATTTGTTTTAAAAAATTAGCATGGCTACATGGTTCATAGGAGGGAGTGGGGGTCGCAGAGGTGGTAGGAACTTGCAAAGGGGTGAAAGTTCACGACGAGGAGGGGGAAGGGGAAGTGGCGATGCTGAAGATGAAACACCATTTCCTTTCTTGGATGCCTCTTGTGCTTATCATGATAGGTTTGGGAAGCGACATTTTGTCATGCCCAAGTACTATCGAGATCCATGTGGTTTGGTGGAGGATCCATCAGAAAATCAAACAGGATATGGTTATGCAAAGGCTAGACTTCTTAAGTGGCCCGCACTATTTATAGAGCGAGTGCAAAACGAAAGATTATGTCGGGAAAGAGGACTGAAGGTGCCAAAAGCACGTTCTGTTGAGATCCCAAAGGAAGATCCTGATAATGTTGATCGACTATGTCAAACACTAGAACGTGAGATTTCTCAAATGGGTCGTAGATTGGCCCGCGATATGCAGCTACTCATACTTAAGAAGGATGCCCAGAAGAACAAAACAGAACCAAATGTTGCGGCTATCAAGGCTATCATGGAGGATCCTGAACTTGTCTCTGACGCTGAGCTTTCGGATTGTTCAGACTCTGAGCCACCTGCCGATTTAAGCGCGAATTAGGTGTTAATGTCTACACTTCGGCAATATAACAACTTGCATTAATATGTAATGTCTGTGTTAGAGTAAGTATAACTGTTATGTTTATGTTTATGTTTATGTTTATGTTTATGTTTAAGTTTATGTTTATGTATTGTGTCTGTCAAATGTTACGGCTATTAATATGCAATATTAGGTCATGAATTAGGTGTTTGTCTATCTAACTGTTATGTTTATGTATTGTGTGTTCAGTTAAGAGTGTCCAGGATGTATGTAATGTGTGTTCAGTTCATGGTGTCCATAATGTATTTTTGTGGGAGAATTATGTCTGTACTAGCTACGTAACTGAAAACTATTACATTTGCAACTTCAGTTATGTTGTTTTCATACCCGTATGAGTATTTTGTAAAGTACTGACTTCGTATATTATGTATTAAGTATTATTACAAAAATGTTGAGAAAATTTATTTTAGGAGCTCTCGCTGTGGCCTTTGTCTTCTTGGCCTACTCCGCGGTGGTCTTCGCGTCTCACCCTTCGTCGTTGCTCGTCGAGTTGCACAGTGTGTGGGTGTGCTTCGAACTGTACATCATGCATATCACATTCTAACCCATAACAAAGACGATACAAAAAAATAAATTTTATAAATGAAAACGGGTACAAAACGGTTTTACTAAACTGGTTTACTAAACTGATTTTCTGAATTACATTCTCACCTTCTAACCCAAAACAAAAGAATAAATATATATTTATGTTTAAATGAAAACGGCTTTCGTAAAGCCAAAATAATTTTTTACATAACACCTTCCAACCCAAAACAAAGACAAAAGAAAAAAAAAAAATTACATGAAAACGACTTTAGTAAAGCGAAAAAAAAAAATAATTAATTACACAAAACAATAAGCAAAAAAAATATTTACATGAAAACAACTTTAGTGAAGACGAAAAAAAATTTTTAATTACATTTTCTAAATCAAAACAAAGACAAAAGAAAAAATGAAAAATGTAACATGACAACGGCTTCAGTAAAGCCAAATAAATGAACATGATTGGCTTAATAATATCTACATGAATATGATTTTGAAATTATATATATGAAAAATAGTATGTAATATTATGTAAAATTTATGAATTACACATTCTAAACAAAAACAAAAGAAAAAAAAAACATATTTTAACATGATAATTGCTTTAGTAAAGCCAAGTACTAAAATATACAGTGTAAATATATTTTTTAAAATATGTTTTATGTTTTTTTCTTTTGTTTTATCTTGAAAATAGCGTTTTATTCTAACAAAGTTTATGTTAAAAACGCTGGGCGAAAAAAAAAAATTTCTGCTAAAATCGCTATTAGCAATAGCGTTTTTTTGGCAACAAAATTTGAACTGAAATCGCTATTAGAGATAGCGTTTTTTCTGGGAATTTTTTTTTGTTAAAATCGCTATTAGAAATAGCGTTTTTTGGGAACAAAATTTTGTAAAAAGCGCTGTTAAGAAAAGCGTTTTTATCCGGACAAAAACTAACGCTAGAAGCGCTATTTGTAACAGCGACTTCTTAATCAAAGTCGCTATTTGTAATAGCGATTTTCCTGTTCATCTACTTTTGCGCTCCTAACGGTAAAAGCGCGAATAGTAATGACGCTTTAACTTAGTTTTGGAATTCCGTCAGAAGTTGGCCTAGTTTTGGAAATACAATGGAAAAAGGGCTTATATTGGGAACCCCCCCCCCCCAAAACAAAAAAAAGGCTTCACAAATCTAAAACAAGAAAATTTTCATACAGAAATTTGACACTACTAGCCCATCAAATTAACTATTAATTATATAAATATCATTTTTATATTATTTTTATCTTTTTTATGAATAGTCTCCATCCCCTCGCTAACAAATCATTGACCTGATCAATTTAGAAAACAAAAATGTTTGAGAGCTCTAAAATAAGAACTCTAAAGGAATTCTAGGGTATTGATGTGATATTTTGGCTTTTTTTTTTTTGTTTCTTCTTCTTCTTCTTTGCCATATCATTAGAGCTCAATTTAAGTTTCAAAATTAAAAATATGTATCATTTCTCTTAATAATAATCTACCATGATACAGATAAAAGGGTCTAAACAAAGCTATGTTTAGACCCTTTTATCCAACATGAAGACAAAGCGATGTTTAATTTGATGTCAATTTCATTATTTGTTATAAGTTCTAATAAATTTACTGCGATAAGGTGTGTTTGAGAATTGATTATTTTAATTAATTTTTTATTTTTTTATAAAAAGATGTGAAAAAGTAGAGAGTAACAATTAATAATAATTTTTTGATTAAAAACCTCACTTACCAAAAATATATTCACGAAATATAAACGAAGAAATTAATATAAAATGATGTAGTATGTCTTGGTTTTATTATTTGAGAAAAAAAAAAGATTCATTAAAGTTACTTATGTTTTAAGAAGCATTACAAAAAATTAAGGCTTTAAAAATTAAAATTTAAGAACAAAATTATTT
The DNA here is from genome assembly GCF_055761805.1 of Camellia sinensis. NCBI lineage: Eukaryota > Viridiplantae > Streptophyta > Magnoliopsida > Ericales > Theaceae > Camellia > Camellia sinensis. Next base: position 55,149,488 of record NC_138962.1, read on the forward strand.
TTTAGGAACTAAATATTTTTATTGCACAAAGTGTCGTTATTATATTTTTAGCAACGAAAATTGAATATTAGTGATGAATTATTATCTTTTTGGAAGTAAATTTTTTGTCTAAAAAATAAACCATTTTGAGACCAAATTATTTTGTCCCTAAAAGTGTAATTATTAGCGACATTTTAAAAATTTTGTCGCTAAAAGCTTTATTTTTGACTTTTCAAGACAACCTTTTAGCGACCATCTTCACGATGATAGAAATTAGTCCCTAAATGTCTTTTGCAACAAAATTTTCAATTTTAGAGACCAAAAAATTTAGTCTCTAAAACTCTTATATGTGTAGTGAAGGAAAATTATATACAAGTTTATTTTTTAGACCTATTTTATAAACTCAATGATGTGTAAGTGATATGATTGGTTAATGATCACTAGACTTGAAAATTTAGTCTAATTTTTAGTCTTGAATAGTAATAATCTTTTAAGAATTTTACTTATGAAAATTAATGCTTATTTTCTGGTTTTGCCATTTTATGTTATTTGAAAATTAGAGCTCACAACTATGGTAAGTGTTTTTAAAATTAACACAAGAAAATTGTAAAATAGATATTTGTATTAATGATATTTTTAAAATTATGAGTCATAATATGATAAGTGTCTTGTATAATGTTAGGGATTCTAAATATTTTATTAATATTTTTATCAAATGTCTTACATATATATAAAACGCACATATAAATCTTACACTCAAAGATATTTAATAAAAATATTAATAAAATATCTGAGATCCTTAAAATTTTTCAAGTGTAATTAATTTAAAATTAACAAGTACTAACAATCAAACCCACAATCTTTTATATATATATATATATATATTGATTTCCGCTATATATATATATTGATTTCCACTATCTTATATCTAAGAGTGGAAAAAAACGCAGCCAATATAATAACAAATAAAAAAAATGTAAAAACAAAAGTGACAAGAAATGAGTCACCAATAACATTATTCAAAATATTTTGCATTTTTATTAGTTTGAAAAATATTTTTCTTTCTAATCGAAAAATCATTGAACACTTCTCAAATACGATGTGATATTATTTATAAAATATTTTAAATTAAGGAAAAATCATAATTGTCACGATCCAACTTCGGATGCTTAAGACTGAAATCACAACTTATTAATTCTAATTAAACTAATTAAGTGGTGTAAGCGGAAGCGAAATAAAAGTAAAAAAATAATTAAATAGATAATTAACTTCATTAACTATCTTACTATTTAAATAAATAAAAAAATTCATTCATCGGCTTTTATTATGTTATTGTTCGGTGACAGACAATAAAATGAAGAAAAAGTAAGAAGAAAAAAAAAATGTCAGCAACAAGTTCTGTGTTGGTCCACTACACGAGATCATAATCCTTCCTTATATTTCATCACCTGAAAGTGGTAATAGCTATAAGCACATAGCAGATTGAGAGATATTACATTAAGAACACAGGGGTACAAAATAATCATAAATAGTTATTTAAAATAAAGCATTAAACATAATTTAATTTGAAGAAACAAATTATTTAAGTTGCAGAAACTGAAATTTAGAAATTATGTAGGTAAATAACCATAACTAAGTACAAAATAGAATAGAATAGATGTCACTGGAGTGACAATCAGGACGGAAGTCGATGGATCCATGACAATCAGAAGGCCACAAAGTGACCAATAAGAGGCTAATGGTTATTTAATTTCCCCAAAGCATAGGACTTCCATGGTGGTACTCACCAAAAATAAATATTTATATAATCATTGTCAAATAATTTCTAAAATTTAAACAATCATATCTTTGGATTTTAATTTAAACAAATAGAATTCAGAAAAATAATTAACATACTTGAAATCTAAATATAAATTATAAAATATAACTTGTATAAAATAAATTATAATAATTCAAAATATACGTAAAATATATTATAATAACTCAAAATATAACATAACCCACCTTAATAATAATTTCTCAATTGTTTTTGCATTTCGTTCCTTACTTTCTCAAAATATAACATAACCCACCTTAATAATAATTTCTCAATTGTTTTTACATTCCGTTCCTTACTCTCTTTTACTTAGGATTGTTTGGGATGTCCTAAATAAGTGCACTTTTTGACTTTTTAGACTAAAAAGTTGAGGAAAAAAATATGATTGTTTGGGTTAACTTTTTGATTTTTTATGGAAAAATGTGTATTAAAAATTGTATAAATTAGTGTGTAGGGAAAAATTAAGATTGAAAGTTGATTTTTCGTAATTTTTGATTTTTAGTAAATAGTGATAACTTTTTAACTTTTTGAGTAATTTTTTAACTTTTTTTTAACTTGTCAAACTTGGCCTAAGTTACAATTTAGTACATACAAACATAATATTTAATATTTTATTTTATTCTACTTATATATATAGATATTTTACATAATATTTAAATATTTAGACTGTCACAATAATGAATAATATTACAATAACCACATTTATTTATTTATTACGTTTGGTTTGTTTATCATGGTACGTGAAGCTTGGCTTTCATACTCCTTTCGGATACGACTAGTTCTACAGTTTGGACTCCCGTAGTTCTGAATCTGATTTCACAAAGTGCAATGTAAAACAGTGAAAACACAAAAAGAGTCCAAATCCGGCAATTCTTTTGGAAAATCGATATTTGAATCAAATGTCAAAAATGAATTGCTTTGCCAGATTTTAGAGTCGCCACCTAAATATTTTTAAAAAATTTAGGAAACTCGAGACTCGTGCCAAAGGCCACTTATCCATTATCACCAAAGTGTCTTGGCTCGGAAACTTAAGTACGAGAGGGGAAGGTCATGAATTGAGCACTCCACTCGCCCAATCAAAGATCGACCTCTACTAATCATGATGTGATTCTTGTCTACATTATATGCTCTTATTCTGATTATTAGACTAACTTGACTATGTGTTGCATACAAATATAGACTAATTTGCAAAAGTTGGAACACTTTGATTTCATATTTGTTTGAAAATTATTTTTGATACTCGTCACTTGGAAAATGTGAGTTTGTATGTACACTAATCAATGCATCCCAATTTTCGCAATTAACCTTCATCCACCGGCATTCAAACAGATATATCATTTAAACAATTAGCCTCATGGAAAACATGTTCGACAGGGCAACACAAACATTCGATACAAGATGCTAAAAAAATAAATTCTCACCTAGTACTCTAAGGCAAGCCAAATAAAGCAAAATGATTAGAAAACATGCATGCTCCTAACTAATGCAATATGACTAAATGCAACGCACACGTTATGTAATTTTTAATAGGCTCGGCCATGAACATAGCGTATGATTCCATTCAAGACATGCGATGAATCACGTATTCAAGCAATGAATTTAAACATTTGGCTAGTATGATGAGCCGAACCGTGGATGTATGCAAGACAATGGATGCAAAGCATAAAAATGCTAATTTGAAAAATAGTGCTCTACACTACCATTGTAAGCGAATAAGTAAAAGAGAGAAAGACGTGGGGTTGGGAGACATACATGCTATTACATATTTTCTCTCGTGTAAGAGGGTGTGAATCAATGTCCGAGAGTCCGAATTAAACTAATTATTACAAAACCGAATGAATGAATAAGTAACTAACTAGCTAAGCTATAATTAACTAAACTAGCTAATCTATTATAACAAAATAAACTAATTATCTGACGAATCATTGCTACAATAATATTAATTACAATGCTAATAACTATAACCATTTTGAGATCATTAATTTACAATTTACAATGAAAGCACAAGGATGGCGTACACGTAACGGTTTTAGAAATAACTTTGTCTGCTTTCTTTGGAATCTGTTCTATTCCACCTTCAATAATTGCCTTCTGCTTCTACAAAACACACTACCTTACCAAACATTGATGGCTATCCGTCCTTTCAATGAATCCCGGCCGGGCCCAAATAAGGTCAGTCGTGCCTTAATTTTATGCAAAATCCTTTTTTTTGTACTCTGAGGTGAAAACAGTGCAGACAGAATTTTCTGAGCTCTATTTGTCCCTCTTACCCTTCTCTGTCATGGAAAGCCTTAAGAGAAGGACAAAGTCATTTCTGAAACCATCAATGAGCAATTTGCTTGCTTGGTGATTTCGGCTATGATTTGGACAAAAATCAATGAATGCAATGAATAACAACCATCCTTGTAATGCCCCAACCATTCACATGTTATCGATATTGTCCGCTTTGGGCCACGCCCGCACAGATTTGTTCTTTCCAGTGGGTCACCCATTCCAAAACTATTTCAGTTTAAGCACGCTTAACTGGGGAGTTCTACTAGGGATCTCACCACTCTGGAAAAGACTTCGATGCTATATCAGGGTCTAGGTTTTTACTTTTATAGCCTAGGAACTCCCTCTCCATTCCCGATGTGGGACATCGGGACCTTATAATCCACTCCCTTTAGGGCTGCACGTTCCCGTGCAGTAGCCTGCCAGCTCACAAGCCCGCCCACATGCACCAGGAGACGCCAGGGGCCTACACTCGATACTCCGGAGAGTCGGCTCTGATGCCATTTGTAACGCTCCAACCCCTTACACGTCGTTGATATTGTCCTCTTTGGGCCACGCCCGCACGGATTTGTTCTTCCCAGTGGGTCACTCATTCCAGAATTACTCCAGCTTAAGCACGCATAACTGGGGAGTTCTGCTAGGGATCTCACCATCCGAGAAAAGGTCTCGATACTATATAAGGGTCTAGATATCGCCCGAGAACTCTTCCTCTATTTTCGATGTGGGACACCAGGACTTGAAGTGTGAATGGAAGGGGGAGTTCCTGGGCTATAAAAGTAAAAACCTAGACCCTTATATAGCATCGAGGCCTTTTCTCGGGTGGTGAGATCCTTAGCAGAACTCCCCAGTTAAGTGTGCTTAGGCTGGAGTAGTTCTGGGATGGGTGACCCACTGGGAAGAACAAATCTGTGCGGGGCGTGGCCCAAAGTGGACAATATCGATGACGTGTGAAGGGTTGGGGCGTTACAATCCCTCATCTTTATCATGAAGTGAGCTTAAAATGAGGGGAGTAAAGACGCTTCAGAGGTTATCAAAACACCATGGATTAACGTGTGACGCCTCTTAGCACAATAGACTTAGCATAACGTCCGGCCGAGCCCAAGAAATATAACTCATGTTCTTTATGTTGGTTGGTTCATTTTAAGCCAAATTCATTAGTCCTTGTCATTCATTTGTCCAAGGTAATGATTACGTCCAATAAATGAGAAGCATGTCAAACGGGAAGTGATTCTATTACGACCCAAACCCGCCCCTATAGATTTAGCGTCGTAACTGGCCAGTAATCCTTGGATTACCCAAGGTCTCTGAACAGAATAACTTATAATTAGGGGCTGCGGAAGCAATTATAGAAACATACATAGTCCATTGAGCTGTGGAGACGTATAGAAATTTTAAACCTTTATACACATATACATGATGTTATATTACAGTAGTCTTACGTTACATTCATTACATATACAGTTAAAAGGGACTTAGCCCCAATATACAGATAAGTAAAACAGCCAACAAAAACATCTTCACGAGGTTCACAGAACTAGACTTCACAAAAAAAGGGACCTCCCCTAGGAGGCACAGTGGTTGGTTAACTTAAAACAAACCACGTAGCGGCTTAGGCCTGGTCATGCACTTGTTCACCTACATACATAAAATAAATAGTGAGCGGGAGCCTAGTGAATAATAATAGAATAAAGGGTTTAAATGAATGATGCCCATAACAGATTCAAAAATTATAGTTCATATCATAAACAGATTTATATTCATATTCTTGTTCAAATCATATACAGAAATCAAAGCTCATGCTTAATCATACATGGTACATCCATTAGCGTTATCACGCTTGTCAGTTCCATTAAGGAACCTCCGGTATCGGGTACTTGTAATATACTTGAGTCACGGTATTATTACCCTCGGGTAAGGGCCATGAGACCACGGTATTGTTACGCCCCAGGCAATGGCCTTGTACTTGTAGTCCACAGTATTATTACCCCCGAGCAACTTGTAGACAACGGTATTGTTACCCTCGGGTAAGGGCCTTGTACTAAGGATGCCACGCATACTTGTCAAAAATTAGACATTTATTCATTGATACAGAATATAGCATTTCAGAAAGTAGATCATTTCTTATCATGTCATATAAGAAAATACTTTAACGTGAACATAGCTGTAAACACCCCATTTTTGACCGACCTTAAGACTCAGACGTCACCAGTTGAGCGCTCGGTGATATTGCATATAGTGCTCGTTCAGAAGTTTCAGAGTCTCGGCTGCGAGCCTTGCCTCCGGACTTCTGGACTCTTTCGTGCCTTGCCTCAATTTGCGAACCAGGCTCTGTTTTCTCTGTTTTCTCTTCCCGAAGTGAGGGAGAGGTCTCGTAGATCATCTCTCAATGGCCGTAGGCTATGTTTTGTGGTCGTAGGCCATTTTTCCCGTTTAGAGCCCGGTTTCTGGTTTTTCGGAACCGACGGCCGTGTGCCTCGGTTCGGGACTGTCTAACCATCTCCGTTTGCTCCGGTTTTTGGTATACACCTTATTTCCTCCCTTTTGAGGAACACTGTGGCCCGAGAGACCAACTTCGTGGTCGAACGCCACCTCCGGTGCTTAACAGCCCATTTTCGGGGCCCCGGGCAGCGCGTTTCGGTCCCCCGAACCTCCGTTTTGCATCCGTTTTGGTTCATTTTTGGTGGAGACCTTATTTTCATAGTTAGGAAGCTTGTAGGAGGGTGGGAGGCCAGCAATTGTTCCGAAAGCCAGCTTTTTTTCCTTCATCGCTCTCCGACGCCCGTTTTCCTCACTTGAAAGCCAATGTTGACCACCCCGGGACCACTTTCTTGAACCTTAAACCCCATATTTGTGTTGTACACACCTAGGAGGCCACCAATATTTGGTGTCTGACCAGTAATTGTTCCTGACCCTTTTGACCCCCTCTAAAAAATGGTCTTTTCTCTCTCCTGGTTCACTTTTTCTAGGTTTCAACTACATGGTTGTGTTGTGCACACATAGGAGACCACCTTTTTGAGGTAGCCGACCAGTAATTCTGCTTGCCCCCTTTGACCCTTGGTCGGCCGGCCATGGGAGGTGGTCGGCCGACCCCCTGAACCTTCTGAACTTGGCCGGCCGTGACCCCCACACCTGGTTCCTTCCAGCTGTACCCTCTATTCCCCCCCAGATCCTGTATCCGAGGGGGGGTCTTTTGGGGGGGAAATTTGAATTTCATTTTTCCCCCTTTTCCTCCATCCCTTTGCCTATATAACCAGCCCCTCAGCTGCATTTTTAAGGGTTACAAAAATTGGTTTAAGGCTCTTGCATTCAATCCCTCTCTCTTTCTATCCCAACCCTCAAAACACCCTTAGTCCTACACCATTTACCCTACACCTCATAGCACAAGGCCTCCATCCTCCATTCCAGTAACTTGAGGCTGCTTTCCAGAGGTGAAGAACTCCTAAATTTGGCCCAAAAGTTGTTGAAGCATTGGTCTACAAGGGTGAGTCCCATTTTTCCTCTTTTGTGCCTTATTTTGCTTTGTGTCTAAGCCATACTTGCTTGCATTTTTGGGCTCCGACCCAAACTGTAAATAGTCATATTTTGAGCCTCTTTTCATGTTTGATTAAGGGTCTCTCTCTGTTTGAGGCCAGCAGTTATCACTTGCTTCTTTATCTCTTTTTTAGGCCAATTTTTGCATAGTATTTTAGGCCTATTTGTGAGCTGTTTTGGATCTTGCCATAAACTGTAAAATATCTTGTTTTGAGCCCTTCTTCAACATTGTTGAAGGGATCTCCTCTGTTTGAGGCCAGAAGCCATCACTTGTCTCTTTACCCTCTTTTAGGTCTTTTTCTTGCATGATAGTTTGGCCTTATTTGTGATTATTTTCGTGGCTTGATGTAAACTGTAAAGTGCTTTGTTTTGATCCCTTCTTCAACTTTGTTGAAGAGATATTTGCCATTTGGGGCCAGATGCTATCCCTTTGTGTTTAATCTCTCTTTTAGGGACATTTTTGCATGATAGATTAGCCCTAGTTGTGTTCATTTTTGAGGCTTGTTATAAACTGGAAATATGCATGTTTTGGGACTATCTTGCATCTTTCTTCATTGCTCATGATCAAATAATGCATGATTTTTATAGCTATAGGCCAATGCGTATGCCTAGTTTTGTGTTTCGAGGCCATTCCATGCATCGGGTGCCATGTTTCCATGTTTCGGGATCATTTTGCATCACATTTCAGTGCTGAAACTTACATGTTTGTATGCCATATTTCGTGCCTTGCCATGCCTTGTTAGAGTGGCATTTGTGCCTTAGGATCGGTCCTCGGTTTGCGTGCATGTGTGCACGCATTTCGAGTGTCTCATTTTCATCTCATGGCTACTGATGTGAGTGTGGCTGAGGTCCACTCATGTTGATGTAAGTCCATTATGCATTGTGTATGCCATTTCATTTCATAGCCTTGTGTATGCTAGGTTGTATGTTAGCGCATCGTGTATGCCATGTTACCTCTTGCATCGTGTATGCCATTTCATAGCATTGTGCATGCTAGGTTACATATTAGTTGCATTCATGCATGTCATGCATATTGCATTGTGTTTGGGATAGGAGTTAGCCCGAGCACGGGAAACGAAAGACGTTTCGTACTTCGAGTGACGGAACGTGTCTCAATTTCCAGTCACAGACACTCTGGATTATCCATGATGGAGTCTCGGTCTTGTTGTGTTTATGTGTGCATTCATTTCATATTTAGTCGTGCAATTCGACTCCTCGACTATCATGCATCGATATGCGTGATTGGTGGCACGAGGATCGAGGACTACACTCCCTGAAGAGGAGTCATGCATACATATGTGAAAATACTTTGCTATGCCCCTTTGTTGCTCTCTGTTGCAGCAAATAAAAAATCAGCAACCTTCCGGAGCCTGGCACGCATCCCAAGAACAATTGCAAACAGAGGCAAACTGGGACATCCCAAGGGATTTTTCGACAAAGGCAATCCCAGCATGCATCATTCATCATCCGGAGCAGATTTGAGGCAGTCCCTGGCTTGCACGCCAATTTATTACTTTCCTAATTTAATTTGTTAATTAATTAGGGTTTTGTACATATTTGGACTGTAATTATTCATTTGGGACTGTATTATTTATTCGGACCCTCTGCGCGAGGGCACAACTGTAATAAGTGTGCGTGTGTGTGATGTATATCTTCCAACCCCACGTCTTTCTCCCTTTTATTTACCAGCTTATGATGGTTAGATTAGGGCATGTTTCAATTACCATACAGTATGACAGCATGTTTGCATTCATTCATTTGTTTTGCATGCACCGGGCTCGGCGCATCATACTAACTGCATTGCATTTTCAATTCCAAGTTGAATACATATTAGTATGCCATCTTTAGAATAGCCGAGCCTATTATAGTTGCATTTTGCATGTGTTGCATTAGGCATTTCTGTATAGTTAGGATCATGTATGGATTTCTAATTAGTTTCTGTTTTGGGCTTGGAGTACTCGGTAAGTTTTTGTGCTTTAGCATCCTTGCATGTGTGTGAGTGACTGCCATGAATAGCATGCTTACCATGAGGCTATGTGCTTATGTGATATAACTGCCTGAATGCCTGTGGGTGAAGGTTGGATTATTTGAATTGGAATAAACGCATTGACTGTGAGTTTTAAGCCCACTGGATAGTGGCAAAATCATGTTTTTCTAAGCCCACCCGAGGGTGGCAAATCCACGTCTTAGCCTACTTGCGGGTAGCACCATCAAACCATTTTCAAAATAAACAAACATGAAACGTTTTGTTCCAATTCAGGCGATCCAGTCTATACTTGTATGCTGTGCGCATCACATAATAAATCTAGGCTAATAACCGAAATAAGAACGCATAATGTTTTCAAAAATAGATATCATGGTTAGTAGAGGCCGATCTTTGATCGGGCGAGCGGGGGTGCTCACGAAGTGACCTTCCCCAATCGTACCTAAGTTCCCGAGCCGAGGCAACTTTGGTGATGACGGACACTTGGCCTTAGGCAAACGAGTCAGGGTTTCCTAAATTTTTTCAAAATAAAATATTTAGGTGGCGACTCTGTATCTGGTAAAGCAGTCCATGTTTGACACTTCTTTCAAAATCTGTTTTCTCAAAACGATTTGCCGGATTTGGACTCTTTGGTTCAGATTAAGAACTGTGACAATTTGAGAGTCCCGAACTGTAGTGAGCCTAATACGAACGGAACGGTGGAGCCATCCCTCCCGGGGCGTTCGGGGACGTCTACAGTTTCTAGCAACTCCACTGGGGATTTAGAGAACTTGACTCGAACTCATGATATCTTGTTTTGACTACACTTGTGTATTTCTTTGCATTGCATTTGCATTGGTGCGCTTAGGACACCGTGTTTGCCATCTGCTATTCCTGAACGGTTTGCCGGAGGCTTGTCTTGTCAAGACATGACCATAAGGTTGACCGGTTATGGGCTCTGCCAGTATGGGAACACAAACTCCGGTTTTACCGGGGCACCCTTTTTGACCATTCGACCTAGTGCATATTCGGATCCATAGTGACCATTCCAAACTAGGACAGGTTGCTTACCCGATATAGGTTGTTTGAAACCGCTGCGTGCGTAGTGAAACCCTAGCTCCTGACAAAATAGGACAGGGAAAACCCTCCCCCAACATAGGGGTGTTTTGGCTCTCAATTATATGTTATGTGCTGTTAGAGTGTGTCTCTACACGGGTTGCATGTATCAGTTTGTGAGTTTGGGGCATCAGTCAGTGTTTGAGAATCAATTATCTGTGGGTATCAGATTCGGTCTTTGGGGACAGTGATTCAGGGATAGTGATCAGTGATTGAGGACAGTGTGTGTTCAGCTTATCGACCGTGTGTTGATTATGCCCAGCTGTGTGTTGTGCATTTACTTTAAGTTGATATGCTGTCCGTTTATCTGTTTACTTCCTTATTGCTTTATTTATCTTTTTACTAGGGCAGTTTTAGCACAATTGCTTCTGACCAAGTAGATATTCCCCAAGCACCCTGGACAAGAGGTCGCCGACTCAATCGATCCGAGGATCTGGTTGACGGACAGCCAGTGTTTCACTCTCTAGCCCCAGTTATCAGACGGAGGCCAAGAAAACGCAGTGTATCCGAGCAGAGGTTGCCAGAGCAGTGGATCACCCCATTAGTGGACAGTCAGATTGAGATCCCGATTGTTGCTATAGAAATAGACCTGCCAATAGTTTAGACAAATCAGGGCAGTACAGCGGCACCGACAGGAGTTGAGGAAATGATGCGTCAGATGCAAGAGACCATGAGAACCATGCAGCAGGACGCTGTTCGCCGGGATGAGTTTGCCAAACAACAGGCCGAGATCATGGCCCAGCAAGCAAAATTAATTGCCAGGCTGTAACAACAATCTGGAGCATCTGCTTCACACCCGGTTCCTCCCCCACCAGGAATCCTAGCACCCGAAGAGGCTCCAAATGTCCAGGCAGATACGGACATACCAACAGGGCCAGCTCCGCCCCCAATTCTGCCCCAGCTGTCTAAGGCACCTACGCCTGTCAATCAACCGGACTCTCCCTTCGAGTTCGAGGTAGACCATACAGCACTAAAATTGAGCAAGCTCGAGAAGCTATTCAAAAAATCCCAGGGGGTAAAGGCTATCCCGGATATCGAGGACGGATATACCGATGTGGCCGTGACGCTACCGGATAGATTCAAAATGTCGCAGATCGATCAATTTGACGGATCTGGTGATCCCATGGTCCACCTCCGGTTATTCTCAGATATATTACGACCAATGGGCCTCACCAGACCCCAAAGCTTTCACTATTTGGCCGGACCCTGTCGGGTGTAGCCGCAATCTGGTATGCAAAGTTAGAGGATGACGTCAAGCGGAGTTGGGATGAAATGGCTGAAGCCTTTGTTGCGCAATACTCTTACAACACCCAAATTGAGATTACAACTCGTGATCTCGAAATAACAAGGCAGGGGCCTAAGGAGAGTTTCTCGGATTTTGTGACCCGGTGGAGGGCGAAGGCCTCGATGATGACTTTAAGGCCCACCGATAAAGACCAGATCAGGATGATTGTGCGCAATCTCCAGCCAAAATTAATGCAAAAGATGATTGTACTCCCTTTCCCCACTTTTTCAGATCTGCACGAGATGGGGGTACAGATTGAAGATACAATGAAACAAGGTCTGATCGACCAAGATAGGGAGAAACCAAGGAGGACTTTCAACCGTAACAACAATGCAGGCCCGAGTGGCGCTGCAACTGCAAGAGCTTCAGAGGTGAGCATGGTCACCACCATTCCCCCTCCCCTTCCAAGACCCATGGCAGCCACGCCTTTCTCCGGTGCATCCGGAAGCAACACACAGACCACCAAATACCAACCCAAAGGCCAAAGAACCTTCACACCCTTATACATGCCCCTGTCCAAAGCTCTAGGGGTATTAATAAGGAAAAAGCATTTGAAGCCCCTGGAGACGAGGCCACTACCAAATCCACTCCCTCCCTCTCATGACCCAGCAAAATACTGCGTGTATCACCAACAACACGGTCACGACACCGACCGTTGTTTTAGATTGCGTCACGAGATCCAGGATCTTATTGACAAGTAGGTGATTGCGCCTCCCGACAAACCCAATGTCACAACCAATCCTCTCCCACCGCATAACCAAGCTCCCCCTTCCAATAGGATCAATTTTATCCAAACTGGGGTCGCATCTTATGATCCTAGTATCTATATCACCCCATCCGACCTACCCAAGCCGGAGGTGCTCTTTCCTGACTGCACCGACTCTTTGTGCATGTTGGACATCTCTACAACCCAACCAGAGCCGACGGTGGTGACCATCGAAGATGGGGCAGGGCAGACTTCAGAAAAGAATGAAATTGTAGAGTCTGGGATTGAACTGCCTGAGAGTTTTGCTGGGGAAGTCTATGATCCGAGTGAGTACATCTTGTCAACAGGTCAGATTGGGCTAGGTATAGAATTGCCAGAGAAGGAAGAGCTGTGTGTGATCCAGGGGGATGGATTTGAGCAAGGGGCAAATGATTTGATGGCTGTGGAGGAGGACTTTGCCAACGTACAGTTTTTTGATGAACAAGAATCAGGGGGCGCGGCAGTCAACTGGTTTGATTATGAGGAATCGGCAGAGGCCACTGGATGGCTGGATGATCAACCGGATGTGGTGAAAGAGTCCCAACTAGAACAGAGCCCAGCAGGGGCATGAATATTAGCTGTGGCCGGAAGGGCCGGAAGTCAGATTACATTGCCGGAGAGCGCCGGTACGAAGAATTTCGCTCAGAACAGGAGCATTGTGAATACAGGGAAAGCTGAACAACAAACTGCGCTAACGCAGGTAGAACAAGAAAAGATTTGGGATTCTGAAAGAATCCGGAAAGCCAAAGTCCATGAGGGGACCGAAAGTGCTGTGTGCACAAAGACAGAAGATGCTGCGGGCATGTGGGCTAAAAGTACTGAGAGTACAAACATACCGGAGCCAGACAGGTGTCTGTCGGCGGCCGATGGAATGTGGTAGGAGGACAATGATTTATGTCTTGCCCACACAGATGAAGATTGGGGAAATCATCAGCCAGACGACACCTGGTATGTCGGAGAGGTCGACCATATGACAAGAAGTGGGCGGTATTTCAAGCCCCCGCACCTAGACCAGCCAGAAGTATCTGGGAAGGATAAAGAAGCTGAGAAACAGAAGGAGAAACAACTTGAAGAGGAGGCTGTACTCAAACAGTTAAAGAAAATACAAGCAGACATCTCCATCTGGGGACTGCTTATGGCTTCACGAGTGCACAGACAGGCTGTCCTATCTGCTATGGACAAGGCCAAACTCTCTATAGATACCACACCAGAGCAGCTAGTTGGACTGGTCTTTTCGGGAGGAGGTTCCCTGACACTAACCTTTTCAGATAAAGAACTGCCGCCTGAAGGCGCAAATCATAACAAACCCCTTTACATCTCCGTGGAATGTAGAGGCAAGTGGGTGCCAGTGGTTCTTATCGACATGGGATCCACCATTAATGTATGCCTGTCAAGGACGGCATATGCGATCGGGTTGAAGCCCGCGGACTTCGTGCCGACTACTCAAGTGATCAGAGCCTATGATAACACCAGCGGAGAGGTGATGGGGACTGTCAAAATTCAGACCCAGGTTGGTCTAGGATAACACAACATTGAATTCCATGTCTTGGACGTTCCCTCAACCTTTAACCTACTTTTGGGGCGACCGTGGTTGCACCAGGTCAAAGCAGTCTCTTCCACCTTGCATCAAATGCTGAAGTACCCTCACGGGAAGGGGGTGGCCATTGTTTTTGGGAATTCATCAATCCATCCACCGCCAGAAGTGTCTACACCAGTCTTGGAAATCGAGCACGGCATGGAGGATGTGTTCTTATCAGGGTTTACTCTGGCTGAAGCCTGGGTTGTGCAGAATATCATGGCCGTTAATGAGGGAGTATATGTCAGTGCTCAATCTGTATACCTCATGAACAAGCTACAACACATCCCCGGGATGGGATTAGGAAGGAGTGGCCGGAAGGGCGTCGCAGCATTGGCCGAAGTGCCACACAACCCTCATACCTTTGGCTTGGGATATCTGCCCACCAAAGAGGACTGGGTAAGGAAGGGAAAGGAAATGGCTGGAAGAGCCAGAGCAAAGCAGGCTGGGAAGCCTTTTGAGCTGATGCATAGGCCCATTCAGGGTACCCTAAACGGACGCTTCGTCCGGGAGGGGGAGGACTTTCCATTTTGCGGCTTCCCAGAGCCGTGGCTGAACGCGGAGAAGAAGTGCGTGCCGGGGTTTGAGATTTTCTTTGACCTGCAGTTATCCGGGGATGACGTTGCCGAAGAGCAGATAGACCCATCAGCCGAGGTTGAACAGAGTAAGAAAGTGCAGTCTGAGGACACCGAACTTGAAATGGGGGTAGCACTGGCATGTCTACTTTTAGATCCTCCGATCGACCAGGAGTGGTTGGGAGATAGTTTCTCGGTATGTGTGATCGGGAATGGAACGGCTGCGGGCCCGCCAGCAACTATTTTGGATGCATCTATCGCACCTTCTCTCATTTGGCAGTATGAAGAGGGATTTTTGTCCAGCAGTACTGAGTCAGGTAGTGAGCCGGAATCTGATTCCACCGAGTCTTGTGAGTCGGAATCAGGTTCCAGCTCAATTGAGTCTGAGTCTGGTAATCTTGGGGATGATAACCTGGATGCCACAGTCTTGTCCAAGTCGTCTTTTTCTTTCTCTTTTGAGTCTGTTGTAACCGAGGAATCGGACGATTTGGATGTGCTTAATGAGAATCAAGTAGCTGTGGTTTCTGAGTACTTTTCTGTGCCCTTGATTTATTACATTAACTCAGACTTTCAAAATTTTGATAAAAACGACGAGGACGAAGTTCCTCCGGTTTTACAATGCTTAATTGAACAAGAGCAGGAAAGATTTGTTAAATTCCTGGTTGATGAAATCACTACAGTAAATATTGGTACTGAGGAGGACCTGCGGCTGGTCCAGATCGGGTCCACGTTGTCTTCAGAGGAACGCGAGCCTTTAGTTGCTTTATTAAAAGATTTCAAAGATGTTTTCGCGTGGTCCTACGAAGACATGTCTGGAATCGATCCTGAGATTGTACAGCACCGGATCCCTCTGGACCCCGAGGCCCGACCTGTTAAGCAGAAACTCAGGAGGATCCATCCCGACTGGGCTCTCAAGATTAAGGAAGAGGTCACCAAGCAAATCGATGCAGGCTTCCTGCTGGTATCCGAATACCCGACTTGGTTGGCCAACATCGTCCCAGTGCCGAAGAAGGATGGCAGGATCCGAGTGTGCGTGGATTTCAGGGATTTGAACAGAGCCAATCCGAAGGACGACTTCCCCTTGCCGCACATTGACGAGTTGGTGGATTTCACAGCGGGGCATGCTTTGCTTTCGTTCATGGATGGCTTCTCAGGTTACAATCAGATAGTGATGGCACCAGAAGACAGGGAAAATACTGCTTTCACCACCCCGTGGGGGACTTACTGCTATAGAGTGATGCCGTTTGGGTTAAAGAATGCTGGAGCTATATATCAACGGGCTGCGACTACAATATTGCATGATATGATCCACAAAGAGGTTGAGGTATACGTGGACGACATGATTGTCAAGTCCAAAGAAAGAGAGGGCCACTACACCGCCTTGCAAAAGTTCTTTCAAAGGATCAGAGAATTTCGGTTGCGGCTAAATCCTCAGAAGTGCACGTTCAGTGTTACAGCGGGAAAAGTGCTAGGATTTCTGATTACACAAAGGGGCATCGAGGTCGACCCTTCAAAGATCAAGGCCATCTTAGAAATGCCACCACTAAGGACTGAAAATGAGGTGCGAGACTTTCTGGGTAAAGTGCAATTCATAAGACGGTTTATCTCAAAATTAACCTTGACTTGTGAACCACTTTTTGGTCTCTTGATGAAAGGCAAGAAATTCCAATGGGACGGCCGATGCCAAGCTTTTTTTGAACAGATCAAGGAATATTTACAGAACCCACCCGTGTTGTCACCGCCAGAACCGGGGAGACCGTTGATATTGTACATTTCAATGACCGAGACCACAATGGGCTGTATGCTCGCGCAAGAGTCAGAGGACAAGGTGGAGAGAGCCATCTACTATCTGAGCAAGAAGATGCTAGAGTATGAGACTCGTTATACGCCATTGGAGAAGGCTTGCTTAGCTTTGGTATAGGCTACCAGGAAGCTGCGGCACTACCTGTTAGCTCACTCCGTAATGTTGGTTTCATGACTCGATCCCATCAAATATCTTTTCGAGAAACCGGCACTTACGGGTAGGCTAGCTCGTTGGTTGTTGTTGTTCTCCGAATTCGACTTGAAATATGTGACACACAAGTCAGTCAAGGGAAGAGCGGTAGCAGAATTCTTAGCCGATCATCCGGTGGAAGGAGGAGAAGCAGTTGAATACTTATTCCTAGATGAAGCCATTTTGCACATCGACGACAAGTATTGGACGATGTACTTTGACGGAGCGTCAAATCAGTATGGGTATGGGATAGGAGTGTTGCTGATAGCACCCGACAATTCCCGTATCCCTCTAGCCTTCAAACTCTGGTTCAAAGTCTCGAACAATGAAGCAGAATATGAGGCATGCATTGCAGGTCTAGAAGCAGCCCTAGAATTAGGGGCAAGACGGTTGGACGTCATCGGGGATTCAAACCTTGTTGTGTCTCAAGCAAAAGGAGACTGGAAAGTCAAAGAAGAAAAGATGATGATCTATCACCAGACTTTGGACTTGTTAATTCCTCGGTTTGAAAAGCTAAACTTTGCTCACCTTCCAAGAGAGAACAACAGGTTCGCAGATTCTTTAGCAACTCTATCTTCCATGATAGACATCCCGTTCAGAATCCGGATGCGTCCAGTCGTCATTGACTAGAAACTTGCGCCAGCCTATGAGTCGATCGCTGCTATAGATGAGATTCAGGACGAAAACCCCTGGTATTATGACATTTGGAATTTCTTAGAGAAGGAAGCGTACCTGTCAGGGATAAATGCCAAGGATAAAAGGGCGATCAGAAGAATGGCCGTTCAGTTCATCATTTGTGGGGGTAAGCTGTATAAGAGAGGTCATCTGGGAATGCATAAGCTATGTGTTGAAGCCGAGGAATCAAAGCGCCTGATGGAGGCCATCTATGGAGGAGAATGCGGTGCGCATATGAACGGAGTAATGCTAGCACGGAAGATCCTCAGACAGGGTTACTACTGGTCCATCATGGAGGAGGATTGTATCGGTTTTGTCCGGCGATGCCACAAATGTCAGATCCATGCAAATCGCATGAATATCCCGCCATCGAAGCTATACAACATGACTTCGCCATGGCCATTTTCAGTTTGGGGAATCGATGTGATCGGGGCTGTCACTCTGAAGGGGTCGAATGGGCATGAGTTCATCCTGGTCGCGATAGATTATTTCACAAAGTGGGTTGAGGCCCAGTCTTATGCGGTGTTGAAGGCGTCGCACGTTGCAAAGTTTATCAGAAACAACATCATCTGCCGTTACGGGGTCCCAAACGAGGTCATTTCAGATAATGGTTCCCACTTCAAGAAGGAAGTGATTGACTTGTTGGAGAAATACAACGTGGCTTTTCATAAGTCATCCACATACCGGCCGCAAACTAACGGAGCGGTCGAGGCCGCGAACAAGAATATCAAACACATACTGCAGAAGATGGTAGAAACCTACCGGGATTGGCCAGATAAGCTGCCGTTTGCTCTGTGGGGCTACAGGACTTCAATTAGAACTTCTACCGGAGCGACTCCGTATTCATTGGTTTATGGGATGGACGCCGTTCTACCTATCGAGATTGAGGTTCCGTCATTACGAGTATTGGCTGAGTGTCAAATAGCCGAAGCAGATTGGCAGCAGAGCAGGTTTGAGGAACTCATGCTCTTTGATGAGAGAAGACTAAAAGCACTGTACCATGTTCAAGGCTATCAGCGCAGAATTGCCCGGGCTTTCAACAAGAAAGTTAAGTCCAGGAATCTAAAGGAAGGAGATTTGGTGCTCAAGGACAACCGAACTCCCATCCACGACCCAAGGGGCAAGTTCAAACCCAATTGGACTGGTCCCTACATCATTAAAGCTATCTGGTCAGGTGGAGCTGTGGTTCTGATGGATCTAGATGGCCTAGAGTTCTCCCAACCGATCAACATGGACAAGTTGAAGAAATATTACTCCTGAGAGGCTCGCTAGGCCGAAAACCCGAAAGGGTGACCTAGGCAAAAGTTAGAGCATAAAAAAATTAGAAAACGTAAAAACTGAGCTCGCAAGGTTAAAAACCCGCAAAGGGCGGCCTTGGCAAAAGTTAGAGCGTAAAAGGAGAGTGAAAATACTCGAGTGAACCTAAGCCTGAACTACGTAAGGCTTGATTCCCATCTTCGGGATACGTAGGCAACTTCATCCCGAAGTTCAGCCATAAACTTTTTCCCGATCAACTTCGTCCATTTGATCATCTCAGTCATCTTTGTCTATCAGCTTCCATTGGAATCTCCGGTGCAGTGCTATTCAAACTAGGGGCAACTTTCCGTTGCCAGGTAGTGCTGCGGTACTCTTTAGACTAGGGGCAACTTTCTAGTTGCGGGGATCCGGGGTTGTGCATCTCAGTGACAGATCTCAGGTGTGTCCAGTTCTGATCCATATCGAAAATGGTTTTGAAAAGTTTTAATAAAAGTTGACTTTGTTCAAATTAATCTTTCTACAGCTAAGACAATTTTTAGACCAAAGCGAAAAATTTTTAGTACCACAACCTTCAATTTCATTGATTTCAAAACAGAGTTCTCCTGCTCTTGCATACAATCGAAGTTGCTTTTTATTACATTCATAGAGAAAACTTGAAAGTACTAATAAAGCAATAAGTCCGGGGCATAGTCAAGTCAGGTGTCCCTGCGCCCCCTCCCAGAGCTGGTCGAAGCTTCTAGTACCGAGTTGGGCCCGATCTGTGCCTCTTTATTGAGCCAATCCAAGCACTCGTCAGAGAAAGTGAAAATGAAAGTAGGAGCGGGGGCCAGGAGTTCTCTCATCTTCCATGCTGTGGCATATCGGGCAAGTTGTGCACCTCGAACTGGGAAGGCAGCCGGATACTCTATCCCCTCTGGCGGGTAAGTCTGATCATGACCAAACTAGCGTTGGAACCGGAACGGAAAGTAGAATACACAGTGAGTCAGACCAACCAACTGGATCCCGATCTGCCGGAACATACTATAGCTCATTGCTGGGAGATTGAGCCAAGGACAGCGCCAGGCGATGCGATCTGTAGACAAATTGCACATCCAGTCGAACCACCATCCCTCATCAAAGGCATCGACTAGGCATTGTCGAAAGAAGTAGCCGTGAGCTGAGTAGGCTGGGCAAGAGTCCACAACTTGCAATTTATCCATCAACCATACCTGGGGAGGGATGAAAAATGAGAGAATAAAGAATAGAGAGATGTGCGATGAGAGAAAAGTAAGACAAGGGTTTTGTGAGAAAAGCCGAGCCTGAGGGCCGAGTGATGTGAGCATTACATATGTGAGATTAGGTGGGAAACATTACCTGCAGCAGTAGTGGACTCCCCGCAAATCTGGTCGTCTCCCGGCGATAGAAAGCATCCAAGCCCATCAGCGTCTCAGCCAGTGTCATCGTAATACAACTCTTTCCATCCTTCAAACCTTGAGCAACTTCAATCAGGCGAATGCTAGACCCACCAAAGCCCGATGCAAGCAGAAAGTGAGATAGCATACACAAGCAAAGGGCATGTTGTCGAAAACCTTGCCAATAATGGTCGCCACGGTCATCGGCGTCAGAAAAGCGATAAATCAATCCGAGGATGTCCAGTTCCCCATTACAGGTCAGAGACTGAGCGTCATGCGTGGTGAGTCCATACATCCGCCCTAAAGCTTGGGCGTGACCAAAGCGAAACTGAGGCAAGATCTCTTCACAACTTTCGGATTCCATCAAAGCTTGAAAATCTTCGAAAGTTGGACATACCTCTTGCCCGCCGAAGCTAAAGACGTGTGTTACCGGGTTCCAAAACCTTTCCGCGGCATGAAGGAAAGGAAGGTGTAGCGGAGTACGGCTCAGCGTGAATAGTGCATTCAAGCCAAAGCCCCGGAAGTTCAACTTTTCCGAGCCGTCTAAAGAAACAATCCAAGCTGCGAGATTTTCGACGAGAAACGCCTCCATTTTGGTGCAAAACTGAGATGAAATGAATGAGCCACGGAGCTAGGACTTTTAAAGGGGATAAGGCACTGTTCGGGGGGACACGTGTCGAAAAACAAGTGGTTGTTGAGCTAAGTGGCCGGCCGGCCACCTTTTCTGGAAGGCCGGCCACTCCTCTCCCCTCAAATGCAAAAAACTGGTCGGCCAGCTCCCAAAAGTGGCCGACCGTGCTGCAATCTGTGTATTCGGTCCTGTTTTACCCTTTGGAAGAAAGTCCCTAGCATTTCCATGTGCCGGGAATGTTGAAAGCGCGAGTTTTGCTCAATTTTGGATGCGTCCTGTTGCCCAGATCGTCCGAAATGCACTTTGTTTATAGAGTTGTTGTTTTTCTTATCGAGTTGTTGTTTTGTTGGTCGAGCTGTTTCGTTTACCGAGTCTTGTTTAATCGAGTCGCCGAGTTTTGTGCATTTGAGTTGTTACTCTTTGTTTGTCAATTTTGTTGTGTTTCGCTTATCGAGTTGTAAACTTGCTGAAGTTCAGTAAGATTAGGTTGTTTAGTTTGTCGTGTCGGTTCGCTACCTGACTTGGCACATGCACAATGCACATTTACCGTTCAATCTCTTTACTTGCAAAATGATGCGATGCGATGCTGAGAACATAAAGTACAACACTTTTTCGAAAAGCTGTTTCATTCCATCATGCTTCCTTTGTTACAACATTTTACAGCAAAGGTACAAGTTTTACAGAAAATAAAACTGCCTAATAATATACAATGTGCTACAACTACTAGTAAAAAAAGATAAATAAAGTAGGAAACAGCTGCACCAATGCTCTCAAGAGCAGGAATAAGAGGCCCTCTTCGTCCTCTTCTGCGGAACAGGCTCTGCACCACCGGCACCATCTGAGTCGGAACTGTCATCCTCAGGATCCTCCTCAGCCTCCTCTCCACTCCCAGAACCAGGGTCGGAACCCTCCTCTCTGTCAGCAGAGGTCTCTGACTGACGATCTGCAGCCTCCTCCTCCTCCTCGTCCTCATCAGCCTCCTCCTCTACGATGTGTACCCTGCGTCTGTTGGACGACTCCCCTCTCCCAGCCCCACGAGAAGGCCGAGATGGCCCGGCTCCCCGAGAAGGTCGAGATGGCCCGGTCTGTGGCGGATATACTGGAGGCATCTGAAAATAAAAAGTGCAATTTGAATATATCAGCTCAAAATGTGTGTATTAGATACAGATGCAAGCAAACTACATGAAATGAGGGTGCATGCGAATACAGTATATGAATGTGGAGTGTCAGATGTGCTCTACACATACAATTAATCAAAGCAGTAAAATGTTCAAGGTCAACATGTCGTCAGGAGTACGATAAATGTGAAAAAACTAAAGAGTACCTGGACACCCATGATGGACAGCTGTGCCTCTCTCCGCAAGACCATGCCCTCGAGTGAGGCCACTAATTTGATCACCCCCTCCATGTACTCTCTGGATGGCTGCAGATACAAGCTCAAATCATCAATGAATAAAAGAATGTCTAAGTATTTGAATGATAAAAAGTAGTGGGGCATACCGGCGGTGAGTCGGGATCAATAACATATCGATGATCAGGCATGGGAGGCTCTATCGGAATTGGGTAGGAGGTCCCGTATCGCCATCTTGTCAACTCGGTCGGCATGTCTGGCCATCCGGCATGATGATGAGTCGAAGGAATCGGGGGGACCAGTCCAACCCCTCCTCTCGATGTATCGGCCCTGCTAGTAGAAGGGGCGCCTGCAGCCCGAGCTCGACTCAAATGCGGCATGTCAATAGACCTCCTCGAGGGAATACGGACACCCGTCAACGGAGGCATCAAGTAGGTGTGACGGTAGGTCGCGTACTCCCCGTCCTCTATATACAGCAGTGCATCGGTGCCTAGTCTAGCGTCAATGACACCCTGGGGAGTAAGCCTATCAGCGAGCCGCATGCCGTCCGGAGGTGCTGAGGGAACACTCGGCTCAGGAAAGCCCATGGTCTGACGAAGGAAGCGTTTCCCCAGGAACCAGGCCCTACCAACTGGCCCCTTAAACAAGATTTTATATCAGGAAGAGCCCCATCCTCCAGCAAACTGAAATCGGAGGTCCCCACCCAAAGGCAACCAGGGCTGCCAGGTAATCTGCGGGTAACCGATGCATAGGCTGATTAGAAATTGTAGATGTACGGAATAAACCAAAGATGAAAACATTGGGAATTGGGAGTTTTGGGATTACCTCTGACGGGCGCACTGTGTCGAAGTACTGCCGTAGGTAGAGAAGAGTCTCCCGAGGCTGCGGCCGGTACTGGCCTTCGAAAACAAGCGAGTAAGGGGTCACAAGGGGCGCCTCCACCTCCAGCTCTGGCGCTAGTACGGGAAAATATACGAAGACCCATAACTGTGGAAAACGGGGCAAAAGCCATCAGAATACAGAATGCTGAGTGCAGGATGTCAGGACAGAGTATAAAGTGTGCCGTGTGTGCAATATACATACATTGAAAAGCAGGAATGTAAATCAAGAGGGCAGAAGGTACCTCCCAGGCTCTCCAGTAGTCGCCAACTATGTTCTCCCGTCCGCGGGAGGTCACGCTCATATAGCAATAAAGGGTAGCCAAGCTGGCGCCACCCCAATCATACCGACTAACCTGTGTGAGGTCTGTCAGGGCACCCAGCAGATATAGCCCAACGGTGTTCCCCTTTTCGGAGAACAGAGTAGTCCTGAAGAGGAACATCAGAAACCCACGGGCGTACTGTGTAATCTCCTCCAGAGTCTGTCTCGGGCTCAGTATGCCTAAAATATGAAGAAAACCAAGTATACCGGACTTGGCCCGAGGATCGGTCGACCGGTGGACGAGCTCCCAGTAAATAGATCCAAGCGGCCTCCCACTGGCCCATGTCCTCGTCATATGGGATCGCCTAGCCTCCCATGTCAAGGCCGGTCAATACGGCAAAGTCGAATGGGGTCATGGTCATATCCCCGGCAGATGAGAAATGAAAGGAGTTGGTGGTGTCCCACCACCTCTCTACCAGGGCGCCCATCAACGTCCTACTAGCTGGATAACGAGATATCCCGGCACAAAAGGGCCCGAATCCTGCTAGATCAACCCAATCGCGGACGGCCTCTGGGAGCTCCGCGTACCACTCCCTCGCAACAATGGAACTGTATCCCTGTGTAACACGGGAGGACACCCGCATTCACGGTGAATACATATATTCAGTTTCAGTATGAAATAAACAAGCTGCGTGCAAATGAAATGTATAAGCTATATGCAAAATCAAATCAAAATTCAAATGTTTGGGCTGTGTGTTCAGATTTCAAAACCAGTGGGCTGTGTGTTCACCTCAACAATGGGCTGCGTGTTCAGAAAGTCGGAGTTTGGGCTGTGTGTTCTACTCTCAACAAATCAGTGTGTGCTGCGTGTTCACCTTCAAATTGGGCTGCGTGTTCAGAAATTCAGAGTTTGGGCTGAGTGTTCAACTATCAACAGGTGTGTGCTGCGTGTTCACCTTCAAATTGGGCTGCGTGTTCAGAAATTCAGAGTTTGGGCTGAGTATTCAACTATCAACAGGTGTGTGCTGCGTGTTCACCTTCAAATTGGGCTGCGTGTTTAGAAATTCAGAGTTTGGGCTGAGTGTTCAACTATCAACAAGTGTGTGCTGCATGTTCACCTTCAACTTGGGCTGCGTGTTCAGAAATTCAGAGTGTGGGTCGTGTGTTCTACTCTCAACAAGTGTGTGCTGCGTGTTCAGAAATTCAGAGTGTGGGCTGTGTGTTCTACTCTCAACAAGTGTGTGTTGCGTGTTCACCTTCAACTTGGGCTGCGTGTTCAGAAATTCAGAGTGTGGGCTGTGTGTTCTACTCTCAACAAGTGTGTGCTGCGTGTTCACCTTCAACTTGGGCTGTGTGTTCAGAAATTCAGAGTTTGGGTTGTGTGTTCTACTCTCAACAAGTGTGTGCTGTGTGTTCACCGTCAACTTGGGCTGCGTGTTCAGAAATTCAGAGTTTGGGCTGAGTGTTCAAACTATTAACATATATGTGTGCTGTGTGTTCACCATCAGGTTATGGGCTACGTGATCGGAAATTCAAGCGTTCAAAACGCAAACAGAATACTCTGTCATGGGCTAAGCGTTAGAACAAGCTACGTGCTAAAAGGAGCAGATATGCATAGCAAGAGGCATGAAACGTACAAAAATGCGGAATACGTTGCAGAAATGTAAAAAAGGCAAAATAAATACCTCTCGTGCCTCATGAGAAAGGTGAGACTCTGGCTCTCGCAAAAGCAGATCCCCGGGCGCTCGATCATCAAAATCAGTGAAGTGATAAAAAATAGCCCGCGGAAGGATATGTGCTCAAGGAGCGTACCTCTCGGGTATAAAGGGTCGAACCCTCGGAGGCAGAGCCATAATATCGGGATCATCCCCGGTGCCCGGAGGACCTCCACCGTGGGGAAAATGACCGGCCATTTCAGAGAATCTGCAAAAAGGAGCAAAAATAAGCAAAATGAGCCAAAATTGGAAAAAGTCAATAAAAGTCAACTCTCGGGAAATGAAAAAGTCAACAAAAGTCAACCCCCGAGGAAATCTTCCAAATGTTGAGACAAACTTACCTCAAGTGGTGAAAATGAGAAAAGAAGCACCAAAATCAAAATTTAATCGGTCCAAAGTGATGAAAACTGAAAGATTTCGCGAAAACAACTTGCGTGGGGCATTGGAAAACGCATACAGAGCTTGGATCTGAAGAGGAAAATGGTCTAGGAAGGTGGAGAAGGTGTTTTCGAAGCTGAAGTTGTGAGGAATGAGGCTTTGGCCGAGTATATTTAAAGAAATGGCAGCAAAAAGACTAAACTGCCCCGGATTTGGGCTAGGTGGTCGGCCGACCACCTTTTGTGGCAGGCCGACCACCCCCTTTGCAAAAAGCTGGTCGGTGGCCTCTCCCTGGGACAAGACCTGGTCGGTGGTGTTCCCCAAGTACCCACCAAGCTCTCTGCAAATTTTGGGAAGGATTGGAGTCCCCGGGACTTGAAAAAGTACAAGAAAAGTGCACTTTCCGTCGCAAAATCGCGCCGCCGGAACGTCAACTCCAACTTTCAGTGCGTCTGTCATCATTACTCGTCAAAAGTGAGATGTATCCTTTTTGAACATGTTGCGACCCCTCCGGGAGGTAAATCGGAGGTAGCAATTGAGACACCCTCATTGAAAACTCGCATTTCTTTGCTCGTCGTTTTACGACAAATTCGCCTTCGAATTCACATTTATTCTGCATTGTTATGCACGTCACTTGCATTCTCATGCACACCACTCATGCTATTGGGCACGTTTCACAGGTGTTGTCAAATCCTCGTGCTAAACCCACGTTGTCACGCGCGTTACTCCTTGCATTGCGATGCACCTTTCTATCGACGCCACGATTGTCTGCATTCAATATCGCTTTGAACATGTGTTGTTAAAATATATTGTGCTTGTTAAGTTTCTTCCTTTTGCAGGCACGATATTGTATGTACGGTTCATTTGAGGTTGGTGCGACCAGATGAACCGCGCAGGTATTGTATCTTTTCCGTGTGAGACGTGGCGAGAATCGAACAATTCTCCGCATTCTTAACTGCATGAAATGTAGTTGTTGCTTTGCATTCTTGCTTAAAACTGTTGCATCTATTGTGAATATGTGCTTCATTACAACTTGCTGCATTTGCATGACCATTGAGATACCTTCGGCTCCTTGCATTGTCGGTTGCATTTTGCCCCTACCTGCGGGCACATCTCTGTTTGTCTTGCCTGTTTGTCTAAGTCTTCGGCCTTGTCAAAGATGGGTCGTCTCTGGGCTTTGACATTCACTCCCGTCACTTATGACTTCTGAGTTCTGTCAAAGAGGGACAACTGTAGACACCCCATTTTTGACCGACCTTAAGACTCAGACGTCACCAGTTGAGCGCTCGGTGATATTGCATATAGTGCTCGTTCAGAAGTTTCAGAGTCTCGGCTGCGAGCCTTGCCTCCGGACTTCCGAACTCTTTCGTGCCTTGCCTCGGTTTGCGAACCAAGCTCTGTTTTCTCTGTTTTCTCTTCCCGAAGGGAGGGAGAGGTCTCATAGATCATCTCTTAGTGGCCGTAGGCTACGTTTTGTGGTCGTAGGCCATTTTTCTCGCTTGGAGTCCGGTTTTCAGCTTTTCGGAGCCGACGGCTGTGTACCTCGGTTCGGGACCGCCTAACCATCTCCGTTTGCTCCAGTTTTGGTATACACCTTATTTCCTCCCTTTTGAGGAACGCTATGGCCCGAGAGACCAACTTCGTGGTCGAACGCCACCTCCGGTGCTTAACAGCCCATTTTCGGGGCCCCGGGCCGCGCGTTTCGATCCCCCGAACCTCCGTTTTGCATCCGTTTTGGTTCATTTTTGGTGGAGACCTTATTTTCATAGTTAGGAAGCTTGTAGGAGGGTGGGAGGCCAGCAATTGTTCTGAAAGCTAGCTTTTTTTCCTTCATCGCTCTCCGACGCCCGTTTTCGTCACTTGAAAGCCAATGTTGACCACCCCGAGACCACTTTCTTGAACCCTAAACCCCATATTTGTGTTGAACACACCTGGGAGGCCACCAATATTTGGTGGCCGACCAGTAATTGTTCCTGACCCTTTTGACCCCCTCTAAAAAATGGTCTTTTCTCTCTCTTGGTTCACTTTTTTTGGGTTTCAACCACATGGTTGTGTTGTGCACACATGGGAGACCACCTTTTTGAGGTGGCCGACCAGTAATTCTGCTTGCCCCCTTTGACCCTTGGTCAGCCGGCCATGGGAGGTGGTCGGCCGGCCCCCTGAACCTTCTGAACCTGGCCGGCCGTGACCCCCACACCTGGTTCCTTCCAGCTGTACCCTCTATTCCCCTCCAGATCCTGTATCCGAGGGGGGGTCTTTTGGAGGGAAAATTTGAATTTCATTTTCCCCCCTTTTCCTCCATCCCTTTGCCTATATAACCAGCCCCTCAGCTGCATTTTTAAGGGTTACAAAAATTGGTTTAAGGCTCTTGCATTCAATCCCTCTCTCTTTCTATCCCAACCCTCAAAACACCCTTAGTCCTACACCATTTACCCTACACCTCATAGCACAAGGCCTCCATCCTCTATTCCAGCAACTTGAGGCTGCTTTCCAGAGGTGAAGAACTCCCAAATTTGGCCCAAAAGTTGTTGAAGCATTGGTTTACAAGGGTGAGTCCCATTTTCCCTCTTTTGTGCCTTATTTTTCGTTGTGTCTAAGCCATACTTGCTTGCATTTTTGGGCTCCGACCCAAACTGTAAATAGTCATATTTTGAGCCCCTTTTCATGTTTGATTAAGGGTCTTTCTCTGTTTGAGGCCAGCAGTTATCACTTGCTTCTTTATCTCTCTTTTAGGCCAATTTTTGCATAGTATTTTAGGCCTATTTGTGAGCTGTTTTGGATGTTTTCATAAACTTTAAAATATCTTGTTTTGAGCCCCTCTTCAACATTGTTGAAGGGCTCTCCTCTATTTGAGGCCAGAAACCATCACTTGTCTCTTTACCCCTCTTTAAGCCCTTTTCTTGCATGATAGTTTGGCCTTATTTGTGATTATTTTCGTGGCTTGATGTAAACTGTAAAGTCCCTTTTTTTGAGCCCCTCTTCAACTTTGTTGAAGGGATATTTTCCATTTGGGGCCATCTTCTGTCCCTTTGTGTTTAATCTCTCTTTTAGGGCCATTTTTGCATGATAGATTAGCCCTAGTTGTGTTCATTTTTGAGGCTTGTTATAAACTGGAAATATGCATATTTTGGGACTTTCTTGCATATGTATTCATGCTTCATGATCAAATAATGCATGCTTTGTATAGCTATAGGCCAATGCGTATGCCTAGTTTTGTGTTTCGGGGCCATTCCATGCATCGGGTGCCATGTTTCCATGTTTCGGGATCATTTTGCATCACATTTCAGTGCTGAAACTTGCATGTTTGTATGCCATATTTTGTGCCTTGCCATGCCTTGTTAGAGTGGCATTTGTGCCTTAGGTTCGGTCCTCGATTTGCGTGCATGTGTGCACGCATTTCGAGTGTCTCATTTTCATCTCATGGCTACTGATGTGAGTGTGGCTGAGATCCACTCATGTTGGTGTAAGTCCATTATGCATTGTGTATGCCATTTCATTTCATAGCCTTGTGTATGCTAGGTTGTATGTTAGCGCATCGTGTATGCCATGTTACCTCTTGTATCGTGTATGCCATTTCATAGCATTGTGCATGCTAGGTTACATATTAGTTGCATTCATGCATGTCATGCATATTGCATTGTGTTTGGGATAGGAGTTAGCCCGAGCACGGGAAACGAGGGACGTTTCGTACTTCGAGTGATGGAACGTGTCTCAATTCCCAGTCACCGACACTCCGGATTGTCCATGATGGAGTCTCGGTCTTGTTGTGTTTATGTGTGCATTCATTTCATATTAAGTCGTGCAAATTGACTCCTCGGCCATCATGCATCGATATGCGTGATTGGTGGCACGAGGATCGGGGACTACACTCCCTAAAGAGTAGTCATGCATACATATGTGAAAATACTTTGCTATGCCCCTTTGTTGCTCTCTGTTGCAGCAAATTAAAAATTAGCAACCTTCCGGAGCCTGGCACACATCCCAAGAATAATTGCAAACAGAGGCAAACCGGGACATCCCAAGGGATTTTCTGACAAAGGCAATCTGAGCATGCATCATTCATCATCTGGAGCAGATTTGAGGCAGTCCCTGGCTTGCACGCCAATTTATTGCTTTCCTAATTTAATTTGTTAATTAATTAGGGTTTTGTACATATTTGGACTGTAATTATTCATTTGGGACTGTATTATTTATTCGGACCCTCTGCGTGAGGGCACAACTGTAATAAGTGTGCGTGTGTGTGATGTATGTCTTCCAATCCCACGTCTTTCTCCCTTTTATTTACCCGCTTATGATGGTTAGATTAGGGCATGTTTCCATTAGCATACAGTATGACAGCATGTTTGTATTCATTCATCTGTTTTGCATGCACCGGGCTCGGCGCATCATACTAACTGCATTGCATTTTCAATTCCAAGTTGAATACATGTTAGCTGTAGCATTTCATATGCCATCTTTAGAATAGCCGAGCCTATTATAGTTGCATTTTGCATGTGTTGCATTAGGCATTTCTGTATAGTTAGGATCATGCATGGATTTCTAATTAGCTTCTGTTTTGGGCTTGGAGTACTCAGTAAGTTTTTGTGCTTGAGCATCCTTGCATGTGTGTGAGTGACTGCCATGAATAGCATGCTTACGATGAGGCTATATTCTTATGTGATATAACTGCCTGAATGCCTGTGGGTGAAGGTTGGATTATTTGAATTGGAATAAATGCATTGACTGTGAGTTTTAAGCCCACTAGATAGTGGCAAAATCATATTTTTCTAAGCCCACTCGAGGGTGGCAAATCCATGTCTTAGCCTACTTGCGGGTAGCACCATCAAACCATTTTCAAAATAAACAAACATGAAACGTTTTGTTCCAATTCAGGCGATCCAGTCTATACTTGTATGCTGTGCGCATCACATAGCAAATCTAGGCTAATAACCGGAATAAGAACGCATAATGTTTTCAAAAATAGATACCATGGTTAGTAGAGGCCGATCTTTGATCGGGCGAGCGGGAGTGCTCACGAAATGACCTTCCCCAATCGTACCCAAGTTCCCGAGCCGAGACAACTTTGGTGATGACGGACACGTGGCCTTAAGCAAATGAGTCAGGGTTTCCTAAATTTTTCCAAAATAAAATATTTAGGTGGCGACTCTGTATCTGGTAAAGCAGTCCATGTTTGGCACTTCTTTCAAAATCTGTTTTCTCAAAACGATTTGCCAGATTTGGACTCTTTGGTTCAGATTAAGAACCGTGACAATTTGACAGTCTCGAACTGTAATGAGCCCAATACGAACGGAACGGAGGAGCCATCCCTCCCGGGGCGTTCGGGGACGTCTACAATAGCTTTATAAAGTTATTACTCACAGATGACTCCACTTGCAAGACAGACAAATCAGATAACTTGTGGCGCGTGACCTACACACATAGCAGAAACACATAATGAAACACACACTCGGTTGGTACTTAACTTCTTTCGTTTCATTCTTAGTGTGTTTTTAGGTCTTAACCTCTTATTGTGTCCTAATCATGGGCTAGGAATGCCTAGGATGCAATGTGGATGCCAAAATGCACTTTGGAACTCAAAATAAAACTTGCTGAAAACAGGGGTTCCACTTGAGCGCAACTTCCTTTGCTCGAGCGGACATGCAATCATGTGAGGGGTCGCTTGAGCACAACTTCCTTCGCTCGAGCGATAAGCAAACTCTGAAAAAGTACTGGTTGTGTGAATTCTCCGCTCGATGGCCGCTCGACGGTCGCTTGAGCGTGAGACTGAGGTCCTCGCTCGAGCGGTCTACAAAATGTGAAAACTTCTGGGAGCATGCATTTTACACTCGAGTCAACCTTTGGTTGCTCGAGCGGAGGTGCAAAACATAGAGTGGACGCTCGAGCGTAGGATTCGTTGCTCGAGCAGAGAGGCAGAATCTGGAATTTTCAGATTGCTCTGCCAAGTGCAAAACTCAATTTCAAAGCTGCAAATCATGCTCTTTTGGGCCAAAAACTTGAGAAAATACTTGTAAATGGATAAAACACAGTGAATTCTAAGTCATTTCACAAAATCAAGGCCCAAAAGCTTGCCAATTGTTCAAAACTAAACTCAAATTTTTAAAAACATAACATGCATGTGATAATTGGCTTCAAGGCTTCCAAAACATGATCATTTGGTATAATATAATATAAAATAAGATGAATTCTCAAAACAAAGGTAGAATGAACACGCCCAATGAGCAATTCTTTGAAATTTCAACTTAAACTATGTTGAACATAAACATGCAAGCATGGTATGGTCAATATTTCTTTATTCTAGTCCAATACTCATATTAATCCACTCAATTCTCATGAATTCATGAATTTACCAACTCAAAAGCAAGACTTAAGGCTTGAATTCTCACCTTAACTTCTCAATCCCTTAAGATTCAGAGGTAATCTTGAGCAATTCCTTAAGTCTCCGAGCAATTCCTTAAGTCTTCGAGAGCTTCTCTACCTCAAGTTTGATCTCAAGTTTCTTAGCCTCTCACTCTCTCTCACGTTTTGGGTCTTAAAGTGCAAATAAAGTGATGAGTAAGAGAATTCAAGAGTTATATTGGCCTTATATAGGCTTAGTTAGTGGCTTAATTAATTTTTGAGTAGGCTAATCAATTGGAGATTCGTTATTCTAATTTAATCGCTCCAAACCGAATTTTAATTAAACCTACTATAAAATTCTAAAAATTCCAACGAACACAAAAACCAAGTCAATTTCATGATCGAATAGAACAAAACCAGAGACAGATATTTCTACACAGAACATATATAAACTCATATAACACTTAACACTTGTAATGAATGCAAAATTTCACTTTAATTACTTATTAAACATTCCTAATCATGGATTAATCATGGATTACTTGTTAATTAGAGGTCGAGGTTGTTACAGATTCTCAACATGAAAGAGAGACCATGCCGTTGGCGATGAACCTCTGTAGAGATTAAGTCATTAAACATAGATCTCTAGCTCATGTTTTAAACAACCATCAACCGATTGAAACAACTCTCAAATGAAAGAAATGAATAGTAGGTTACTTGTTAAAATGAGACATCTTAACATGGAAATTAATTAAAGAAAAGCTAGAACAACATGCAACAAGTTATGTATACGGACTTATGATACAGCAAATGGACTAATCAAAGCTTGAACCAATTAAACAACCTAAGACAGCCCCTAATAGGTGAAAAACAGTGGCTCAAAGTGCATGAAAAGAGCCAAAAAAGTTAACAACAAACAAAGAAAATAAGACTAGTAAGCAAGAACAAAGAGGGTTGGCTAACCCCATCACTTTTGAAACTTCAAAGCATGATTTTTAACCTCTTTTAAACTGTGAAAATCAATCTGGAGAACAAAGAAAAGGGCGTAAAACAAGGATTTGAGCTATAGGTGAAGGTGTAAGAAAGAGTACTAACTCTCTATACCCTTTGGTAGCCATCTAAACCCAAGCATAGACACTTGAAAAATGATCAAAATAATACAAAGATACAAGACCTTGATAGTAAATGATAGAAATGAAAGCAAAAGAGAAAATGGTAAGCTTATACCTCTTGAAAAAGGTAAGCTCTTTGTTTGTGAATCAAACTTGGTCCAAACACACTCTCAAGCTTGAATTATGATGCTCAAGGCTCAACTAAGGTTCTAAGGTTAAGGTGTGAAGGTGTATATGGTGTATGGATATAGGTTAAAAGTGGTAAGCTTGCTCAAAGGTTGCGTGCATAAGAAAAAGGAGCTCTCAAGAAGGTGTACAAGCCTTTTAGAATTTTTTCAACCCTCAAAACAAAGATACAACTTTGTTTTTATAGAATTTGAGCAAAAGAGGTCATAAATATCTTCAAAAATAGACAGTTGACGGGCTCCTGCCCAAAACAGTACTTCTCGCTACCAAGGCATGGCCAGCCATAAATGGCCATGGCTGGCTCCCAATGGGGCACGCCCGGGCCTCAATGTGATGCCCTGTCTCTCTGTTTCAAACTTAGCATAGGGTGGTACAATATGTAAAAATGGATTTCTAGGGTATAAACAGTGGGAATATGGAAGATTTGGGATTGTTTTGAAGCTTAAACATAACCCCTTCGTTGAGACCTTGAACTACGCACAACACCACTTTCATTATCGAGCGTACCAGACTAAGCGCTCAAGCCTTGCGAACGGTTAAAAATGGGATGTCTACAATATGTGACAATAATACATTAGTAATAAATAAAATATGGTGTTACTCTAGTGTAAAAATGATACACAGAATCAGTTAAAGACAAGATATAAAGGTTGATTGCACACAGGTAGAACCCACATGTAGCACTCACCTTTTATATGTCTTATCTGTGATTAATTTTGTGCATTATTTGTATATTTATAGCAAAGCTCTTCTTCAAACTTAGTAAAGTATTGCGATTGATTTAAAATTTTAAAGTAACTTTTTTTTTTCTTCCTTAATCATTAACTAATCATTTATCTTACATATCACTGGATCTTAAAAATATATATAAAAAGTAAATTTCTACATCATTTTTCATAAATATAACGAGACACAACTAACTAATGTAATTAAGACTTAATTATCTAACAAAAGTAAGTTAGCATATTCCGCTATCAAATTTTTTTTGTTAAGTGAATTGAGGGATTGCTTGGGAATAAACTATATTAGTATATTTTTACTTTTTACAAAAAGATTTATGAAGTAGTTATAAAGTGACGTCACTCAAATAATAAATGATATGACTTAAATAAAATAAAAAGACAATAATTATACTTTTTAGGTTGTTGCCAAATAACCCAATAATGCTATACACTCCCAAAAAACACAACCCCACAACCCCACTCACCTGTGATTGGTTCAAGAAGAAAAGAAAAAAAACAATGATTGATCCACGTCGTTTTAAAGGTCATGAAAATCCCCAACTTTGGGGTCCAAGCATTTTTGCCAAATAATCCCTTATATATAAACCCTCTCCAAACAATATATAAGCAGGCTCTGGTGAGCAATCTCCGATTCATCTCTCTCATGGCAGCTGAGAATGGTGGTGGTGGTGGTAATAATGATGATGCTATGGACAATATGTTGGCCGGGTTAACAATGGAGTCCTATGGAGTGTTGAATCAGATAGAGGTGCTCCACATCTGGCGCCCCCCACCCAACATCATCACCAACCGCCACCGCAGCAGCTGTTTCACCACTGCTGCCGTCCCCTACCTATCTGTCGCCATCGCTCCATCACCACCAACTGAAGCTGGATCGGGAAAAAACATGGAGAATAAGAAGACGAAGTCGGAGATCGCACAGGAAGAGAAAGTCAAGAAAAAGAACACGATGATGAAGTTCACCGATGCACAGAAAGTGAAAATGAGGGTGTTTGCGGGGGGTTGGGTTGGCGAACTTGGAAAAACGCTGAGAAAGCCATTGAGAAGATTTGTGAGGAGATCGGGATCTCCCCACAAGACTTCCAGTTGTGGATGGACATGAATCGTGGGAGACAGAATATCACAGAGTCACCATGGGTGACTAACTAGATTTAAGACCACCGATGGTGTTGGCAAAGAAGAAGGTGAAGAAGAAAGATGTCATAATTAGGGTTTGGAGTGTCTGTTGTTGGTTTTTTGTTTTTTTTCAATAAAAGTTCACAAGAGTCTGTTTTTTTGTGTGGTTTTAGGGTTTTCTAAATCTTTCTTTCAAATAAAAGTTAAAAGAGTCATATGTGCTATAGGGTTTGGATGTGTTGTCAAGATCTCTTTCTTGGTTGTTTAAGTTATTTATAGTTTGAATGTGTCTCAAGTTCTTGTCTGGTTCAGTCATGGTGGTTATGCATTAAGTGTGTTTTATTGAAATAGTTCTATATGTTTTCTTTATTTTGATGACAATTTTTTTTTAAATTTTTTATTTTGGTTGATGGAATAATAGTGAAAAATTGGAAGAGCCAAAATTGTGTGAATCAAATTAGAATAAGAAAACCATTGGTTTGAGTTTTCAAAAATTGTTTTCTCAAATTTTTTTTTTTGAAAAAGTAAAATTATTTTTGACAAAAATAAATATTAAAAAAATATTTTAAAAATTATTCCTATACTCTCTAAAAAGATAAAATTATATAAAAATGATGTGTTTTAATTTTTTTTCATTTAATTAATTTTTTATTTTTTGAAAATAATTTCTAAGAATAAACTAAGCAGAGAGTTGTTATCTGCCATCTATTATTATTTTTAATCATTTTATATCACCCGGTTATATAAAAAAATATTATTTACATAAAATAGTGACAAAAAATGGTGATATATATAATTTCTTAATTAATTATGATTGAATAAGCTTTCCAGCAATGCTATATACTAATTCTCACTTTTAAATTTATTTTCAGAACTGGCATTTTGAATTCAAATTTATAAATTATTTAACTGTTATGTCTTCAGATTTTTTCAAGTCAGAAACCCTAAAAACAAACACATTTTCAGTTCAAAAAATTTCAAAATTTATGTATTCAAATTTTTTCAAAACAGCAAACAAATACATTTCGGGTTCAAAATTTAAAAAATGAAGATCAATATGAAGAAACTGATATACTTGAAGATATTTTTCATTATATCAAATCCGAAGATTCACATAGTATTTATGGAAGAAGCATTATACACATTCTTAACTATATCTAATATACACGTGCACATCTAATACACGTGTACAGTTGGACTAGCATTCACGTGATCCTTTTTAGAATGATCTTGACACACTGGATGAGTCCCATTATTGCAGCTTCTGGACCCTTTGATCAACTCCTTATCATGCCTTTGCAAACTGATGGGGGATGGAAAGACCATCAGTTTGGATTGCAAATAATGAAACCTGGCAGGAGAAAGAGGCTTAGTGAGGGTGTCGGAAATATTATCACACCAGACAGTGGGAATAGAGACAAAGGGACCCACATATCAGCAAGAAGCATTTTGAGCCAAGAAACTTCAGCTGTAGCTTGAGCTAAAGACCTGTATTCGGCTTCAATGGAGGAGCGAGCAACGGTAGGCTATTTCTTGGTAGCCCAATAAATAAGATTGGGGCCAAGAAACACACAATACCTAGAAACAGATCTTCGATCAGATGAATCACCAGCCCAATCGACATCGGAGAAAACTTGAAGATCAAAAGATCCAGGAGTAAAGCGTAAGCCATGGGAAAGAGTTCCCTTAAGATACCGAAGGAGTCGCTTAACAGCATAAAAATGACCATTAGTGGGATTATGCATATGCTGACAAGCTTGATTAACAGAAATAGTAAGATCAGGATGAGTAATAGTTAAATATTGCAGAGCACCAACCAAACTCCGATAAAGAGAAGGATTGGAAAAGGGAAGAGAAGAATCAACAATAGTAGAGGTTTTCATAGACATGGGAGAGGAACAAGTCTTGCAATCAAGCATGCCAGCTTTAGTAAGAATATCAGTAGAATATTTTTGCTGGGAAAGAAAAAGTCCTGAAGAAGTAAGAGCAACCGGAACACCAAGAAAGTAGGAAAGATGACCAAGATCTTTTAAAGGAAACACAAAATTGAGTAGATGAATAAAATAGGTAAGATGAGAAGAGTTATTACCAGTGAGTAGAATATCATCAACATAAACTAAAAGAAAAGTAAGAGAAGTGGAAGTATGTTGAATGAACAAAGAAGTATCACAAGCACTATTATGAAAACCAAGAGAAAGAAGATGAGAAAAGAAAGTGGTATACCAAGCGTAAGGGGCCTGTTTAAGACCATAGAGGGCTTTATTAAGCTTGCAAACATAGGAAGGATGAATAGAATCCTCAAACCCTAGAGGTTGAGTCATATGGACTTCCTTAGATAAATGGCCATGAAGAAAGGCATTGGACACATTTAATTGACGAATAGGCCACTGAAAATGAAGAGCAAGACATAACAAAATACGAACAGTGGGCTGTTTAGCCACGGGACTAAATGTGTCATGAAAATCAGCACCCTCTTCTTGAAGATATCCTTTTACTACAAGTCTGGCCTTAAATCGAACAATGGAACCATCAGCATACTTTTTTATACGAAAGACCCATTTGTAGCCGATGACATACTGAGAAGGAGAAGAAGGAGCCAAAGTCCAGGTATGTTGACCTTGTAAAGATGAAAACTCTTCTATCATAACATGAAACCAGTCCTTAGAAAGAAGAACAACTTTATAAGAAGAAGGCTTAGTAACAACAGAAGAACATGCAGTGGAAACAAGAGCAGATAAGGATGACTTAGACCTGGTAATCATAGGATGTGTATTGGAAGAAGAAAGAAGAGAAGGAAGAGAAGGAATGTGAATAAAAAGGGAAGAAATAGGAATTGGAGAAGAAGAAAGGGCAACCGGAGTAAGAAGAGCTCTAGAAGGAGAAAACGAAGGAGAAAGAGACAGAGTGGTAGAAGGAGATAGAGCAAGAGGTGAAGCTATAGAAGGAAAGGAAGAATGATAAATAGAAGAAGAGCAAAAGAAAGAAGTCAGATCAGAAATAGAGGTAGGAGAATAGGAAGAAAAGAGAGCAGCAACCAAAGGAAAAAGAGTCTCATCAAAGCCAACGCGCCTAGAAAGATATATCTTGCGAGTAATAGGATGAAGGCATTGATAGCCTTTAACAGTGGAATGATAACCTAAGAAAATACAAGGAAGAGATTTGGGCTGAAACTTGTGAATAGAGTAGGGCTTGAGCAAGGAAGAGATATGGGCTGAAACTTGTGAATAGAGTAGGGCTTGAGCCAGGGATAGCATCGACAACCAAAGGCTTTGAGAAAATGATAGTCAGGAGGGGAATGAAAAAGAATTTCATAAGGACTAAGAGGAAAATGCCGATTGCCAGGAAGCCTATTAATAAGATAGGTAGCTATGGCAACTGCGTCAAACCAGTATTGAAGAGAGTGACGAGACTGTTAAAGCAAAGCAATAGTAGTATCCACAATATGCCTATGCTTCCTTTTAGCAACACCATTCTGAGAGGGAGTGTGAGGGCAACTAGTCTGATGCAAGATGCCACGAGTTTGAAAAAAATGAAACAACTTATGGGAGGAAAACTCACCACCACCATCACTACAAAAAATTTGAAGAGTAGTATTGAACTGCTTTTCAACAAATGCTTTAAAAACGAGAATTTTATTATACACTTCACTTTTATAATGCAGTGGATATAGCCAGGTAAAGCCCCTAAAATCATCCACAAACAAAACATAGTACTTAAATAGAGAAGAAACATGAGTAAATGGATCCCACACATCACTATGAACTAAAGATAGCGGCCTATTAACAATAGAATTAGAAAGAGAGAAAGGCAGACGATAACTCTTAGTAGTACAACAGTCTTTACACAAAGAAAAGGAAAATGTGCAGCAACTAGAGACAAGTCTTTAGCAATAGGTGCAAACTTGGCAGCAGAGGGATGCCCTAGCCTTTTGTGCGATGTGTGGGAAGAAATAGACTGCTGAGGTGAACATGTGGAGAAAAACCTGAAGAAACCTAATAAAGACCATTCAGATAATAGCCTTTACACAGGATGGCTTTCGAAACTTTGTACTGAACAACAAAGGAATCACTATCAAACAACACACTACAGTGATTATCCTTGGTTAACTGATGAACAAAAATAAGATTGGAAGATATGTGAGGAACATGAAGAAGATTTGTGAGTGGAAACTAAAAAGAAGGAGTAGGAAAAATACCAGTCCTAGAGTTATGAATCGGGAGAGTACTGCCATTACCAACAACAACTTGATCAGTTCCATGATAAGGTTAATGAAGATGAAGATGAAGATTATCAATATCATTGGTGATATGTGTGGTAGCAGCCGAATCAAGATACCAAGGACCAGATGGAGAGGCCTGAGTAACAGTAGAGTAAGTAGGATGAGAATGAGTAGAGTAACCACCACCACTGGTGGACTGAGTAGATGAACCAAAAAGAGGAGCACCAGATGAATAACCAGACATTGGTGGCTGATAGGCAGAATTCATCCTATTGCGGTATTCCAAAGCTATGTCATTGCCTTTTCCACAAATCTGACAAAACACATGAAATCGACCTCCTCTGGGATCTCTATTTCCAGAAACTCTTTCACCACCTCTAAAACTAGAGTTATAAGATCGGCCTCGATAATTGGACTGATAACCACGATTACCAGATCCAGAACGAAAAGTAGGAGAAGTATGTGTATAAGAAGAAGAAACTGATTCTTTTGTGGTTGCAAAAGCAACAGTTGAGTCAATTGAAGAAGATGAATGAGATTGCTGTTCAATATGAATCGCTTCAAAACTCAGTAATGAAGATAATTCTTCAAGAGTAATGCCATCTGATCGAGTTCTAATTGAAGTTTTAAAAGAATTATATTCATTAGGCAAAACATTCAAGATCATAAGAACCAGGTCCTCATCGTCAAGAGGCTGAGAAACTAAAGCCATTTGATCTGAAATTTCTTTAAACTGATGCAGATAAGCTTCCATGGACTGTAATTTCTTTTTGAATGCTTGTAGCTTGTTCTTAAGCTGATGAACATGAGATCTTGACAAAACAATAAATCGTTGTTCAAGAGTAAGCCATACCTCTGTACTTTGTTTCAAATGCAGAACAGATGAAAAGATAGAAGGAGAAAGTGTTATTGTTAAACAACTGAGGAGATATGCATCTACAATCTTCCATTGATGAAAATCAGATTGAATCAAGAATTGAGGCTAATGGACATGAAATTGATCCATCAATGTAACCGAGTAACTCTGTTGCCTGAAACAAATTCTGAATCTGATTATTCCAAATGATGTAATTAGATGAATCAAGCTTTACATTGACTAATGAGTTTAGATTTGTGATGAGTAAGGTTAGATTTGGTGGAAGAGGTGATGATGAAGAAAAGACCACCATTGTTGCTCGTTGGAGCTTACAGGAGCTCTTATACCATGAAGAAACTGATATACTTGAAGATATTTTTCATTATATCAAATATGAAGATTCTCACAGTATTTATGGAAGAAGCATTATACACATTCTCAACTATATCTAATATACACGTGCACATCTAACAGACTAGCCTAACTAACTAACTTACTTACTCTAACAACCTCTTGTACAGCTGGACTAGCATTCACATGATCCTTCTCTACATGATCTTGACAGACTGGATGAGTCCCACTGCTGTAGCTTATGGACCCTTTGATCAACTCCTTATCACAATAGACTTGAAACTTTCACATAGAATGAAATATATATTTTTCATTTAAACAAAATTAGTGATCTCTATGCAAGATTCTCATTCTCATCCCATTTATAAGGCATTAATGGTTTATCCATAACGAAATTAACGGTCATAGATAAAAGGATATTGAAAAAAAGATTCAAACTCAACGATTTTATCTTAAATGGTTTGTTTATAATGAAATTAACAGTCATGGATAAAAGGATTCTCGATAAAAGATAAATTTAATGGGTTATATTCTTACTCGACTTTATAAAGCGCTAACAGTACTATTTTGTTGATCGGCAAGAAAACTTTATTGATGAGTCTAGTGACAGTTGACATTGTATAGTGTCACCTGCTTAAACATGTTTTTCACGCAATGCTAATTCAATCATATTGGTATGATGACTAATGCGCATTTGACTAAAATTTAACTTTTCTAATAATAACATTTTAACATCTATTATTTTTTGTGTGCACAAAATATGTTAACGCTTTACTTTGAGAGAGATAAAGACACTAAAACAGAAAATGCATTTTCCATGGCAAGGCTTTTGAGAACTCTATATAATTTGCAAAATCATAAGTCAATGTTCAATATTATGGTTGTTTTCTCTATTTAAAATAATTAATGAAAGTAATTGAAGTTAAACAGATAGGAATTGAAATCAAATATGAAATTGTAATTAATTCTATTGAAAAAAAAATCTAAGGATGTTATACTCCATTTAATTCTTCTACATCCCATAAGAATCAATGTGAACAGTTTGGAAAATATTAATTCTTAAATATTTAGCATTCAAAATTTTATTATAAGCTGATTTCTACACACAATAGTGTACATTCCTATTTAGGAGGTCAGCGGTCAAATATTGCCAAAGATAAATGTTGATTTTTCTTTATTATGCGGGTTGTATTAAGTTTTTTATTTCTACATATTATGGACTATTTTTATAGTGATTATTTATAATTAATTTCTTATAGATTGACAAAAAATAAATAAATTCAGGCGTCGAAAAAATTATTAAATAATCCTAATTTTATTTGTAGTGATTATTTTGCTTCATCAATTTCACCTAATATAATAGTTTTTCTCAACATGTACCTGGGGAGCCATAATGCTTTTTTATTAATGGATGTGGTACGTATCATATTATTATAGTGAATTTTATTTTAAATTCTAAATTTTTTTTACAACTATATATTAGATTTGTAAGTAAAATTTTTTTAATAAAATTTGATAGTTCTTAAATTATTTCGTAATACGATTCAGGGTATATAATGCATCCCACTCTAAAAATTAAATATTTAGTTTAAATATTTAGGCTCTCGGTTGAGAACTCATTATGACAAATTTGTCTTGGTGTTCATGTTGCCATTGCATGTGTGTCACTGCCACTACAACAAATTAAGATTTTAGAAATTAAAATTTAAGAATAAAATTATTTTTTTGGAACTAAATATTTTTGTTACAAAAAATGTTGTTATTATATTTTTAGTAACAAAAATTGAATATTAGTGATGAATTATTATCCTTTTAGGACCAAATTTTTTGTCTAAAAAAATAAACTATTTTGAGATCAGATTATTTTGTCCTTAAAAGTCTATTTATTAGTGACATTTTCAAAATTTTGTCGCTAAAAGCCTTGATTTTGATGTTTTGGGACGATCCTTTAGTGACTATCCTCATGACGATAGAAATTGATCCTTAAATGTCTTTTGCAACAAAATTTTTACTTTTAGAGACTAAAAAATTTGGTTTTTAAAACTCTTATATGTTGTAGTATACCTAATATAATTTTATTTTATTT
This sequence comes from Camellia sinensis, assembly GCF_055761805.1. Classification (NCBI taxonomy): domain Eukaryota; kingdom Viridiplantae; phylum Streptophyta; class Magnoliopsida; order Ericales; family Theaceae; genus Camellia; species Camellia sinensis. The sequence continues at coordinate 55,191,881 of NC_138962.1, forward strand.
TTTTCATGGCAAAGTAAAAATTTCATTAAAAATATGAAATGAAAGGTACATGAAAAAAACAATCTTCTGCCTAGAGGAGAAGCGTCCTCCATAACAACCAAATGCGATGCCAATTCAACCCCCAAAAATATGAGTGACCCAATTTTTTTTTTTTTTTTTTGAACGGTAAAAGCAAAATAATAAAGTGAGAACTGGAAATGGACGTTATGGAGCAAGCCAGAAACGGGGGTTGGATTCCAGTGGTAAGTTAGTGGAAAGGTGGTAGAGGGCAAGGCAATGAGGCAATGCATATGCTTTTTAGTGTCTTTGTGGATAACATATCGTCAAATGTTTTCAAATGGAAACAAATTAGGAAAAGTACTTGAATTTTCAGTTAATATACTGATTGCTACTGCTCTTATGTGGTTGGAGCTTGCTCAGGTTTTGTTGTTGTCTGCTTTTGCTATCTGTTGCTGTTAGATTCTGGTGTTTCAAACAGAGGTGTTGCCACATAGTCTTGGTTCTATCTGTTGGCACTACAACAAAATTAAATATTTATAGCTTGCGATGCATGCTGTAAAAACTCTTTCACGGCATGCACACAAATGCCGTTATATGACATGTCGTGAAAAGTAAAGTATCATTTACGGCATGCAGGTAAAGTTGTAAAAAGTAATAAATTAAATATTAAAGTATGTCGTATATAACTTTTTACGACATTTTTATCATGCCATAAATCATCATACTTTCCATGACATAATTTTGCATGCCGTAGAAGATTATTTTTAATATATTTATGGCATACTTTGTATGCCGTATATAATATTTTACGATATTTTCTTGCATGTCATAAATCATCACACTTTTCACGACATAATTTTGTATGCCGTAGAAGGTCGTTTTTAATATATTTATGACATGCCTTGTATGCCGTATATAATCTTCTACGACATTTTCTTACATGCCCTAAATCATTACACTTTTCACGACATAATTTTGCATGCGTAGAAAGTTATTTTTAATATAATATATATATATATATATATATATAGGAACATGACCTTGTCTAACCGTATGTAGACAATAGCTTATAAAATGCAACCTGTTACAAACCAAGCAGAAGCAGCAACTATGAAATAAGCAAAAAAATCTAATATCCATACACCAAACAACCTGCATACTAACTTTTATCCCCAACTTCTATCATATCAAGCTGATAACAATCTCAAACATACAAATCAAAAAAAGTATTCAAATCATAAGATTCACTAATCTCTAAAATATGACTTTAAACATCCAAAAAGTATAACTACAAATCGTAAATCAATTAGTCCAATATTTAGTCCAAAATAATGAATTGACTAGGCCATGCAACTGTACTTCCTATTGCATCTTTCAGATCATACATCTCACGAGTAGAACGAAACAACGGCACGTTGACTGTTACGTGGTTCACCCAAACTTTCCAACACAAAGGTCCAAGAGTTGCATGATACACCTTTGACTTGGGATCCCTTGATGCAATTTGGCCTTTTGCAACCACCAAGTTTGACCCCTCCCAATGCAACAACTTGCATTTGACATTTGCTAAGCTCGACACACCATTACTTTGATCCTACAAAAATTAAGAGTATATAAGCATACTGCATAACATTCATCCCATTTACGAAGTATTAGTTCAACAAAGGAAATGAAAGTGTCAAAAAGCTTCAACGAGAACGCACTTACATATGTCATCAATGTCAGAAAAGAAAATTTCAACCTGATAGATACATATTTTGAGGTGGTCACACTTATGAGTCTACTTAACCTGATGAATATGACAAGGCTCAAAAAAAGACACACTTGAATGTCTGAAACTGTTACTATCATCAGGTGTTGGCTTAGAGCTAAACTGTTACTGCTGGACCACATTATAGCCCTAAAAATATGACAAGGCTCAAAAAAAGGATCTTAGGGCATACAAAGGCTATTCAACCACTACATAAACATTACCATCCGAGGTATAATTAAGACACATTTGAATGTCTGAAAAAATATGAATTGGATCACTTTAGGATTGGCTCATTAACAAATTAGATAAGTACGTGTGTTGCATTGTAAAGATGACAACTAAAAAATTGATTAATTTACTTTCTTTGTGAGAATTTAAATTATTTCATTTCTTTTAAACGTAGAATTACTGGCAAACAATGTGCAAAAAGTTGGGGACATTTGGGACATGGCTTTCCCTATTTAAGAGTGTTGTTTCTTCATCATTATGCATATCTAGCTCTTACAAGGTTCACATTATGTTATGCTTTTACAATTTGATGTGAGTAATCCTAGATCATATCAATTTCTTCAGTTACATCTCTGCCCAATTTTCCAACCTGCTTGTTCCGACTGGGACTCCCAACTATCATGAATCTATGTATGAAACAAAAGTGCAGTATAATACAGGTGTTTGACTTTTAAAAATTTCGTCATTTCTTTGTTATGTTTGGCCATATTTTCATGCAGATTGTGTGAAGCATGATCCTGAAGTGAGTGAAGACACAGAAAAGAACTTTGCAGAGCTTTTGTCCGAGGAGCTGAAGCTACGGGAAACTGAAGCTTTGGAAAGTCAGCAGCGTGCCGACATGGCATTGCCTGAGGCCAAGAAGATTACATCCCAATATCAAAAGGAGGCAGACAAGTGTAATTCAGGGATGGAAACTTGTGAAGAGGCAAGGGAAAAAGCAAAAGCAGTTTTGTTGGCACAAAAGAGACTGACTGCGATGTGGGAATCAATGGCTCGTCAGAGAGGATGGAAAAAAGGGGTTGCCAAGTCACTGATGCAAAGAAGAGGATGGAAATAAAATTCTTTCATTTGTCTGTGTGTGAGACATCATAGATATTCATACAACTATATAGAAGCCCACCATCATATAGCACCCTCCCTCTTTCTTGTTGGTCTCATCTTTATTGATGTAAAATTTGTATGAAACAAAAGTGCAGTGTAATACAACTATATAGAAAAATTTGTGCAATGTGAAAGTGAGAAAATGAAGTGAAAGAAAAGATAGAAAATATATTTTCTTGCAAGCATTTGATTATGATGAAAATTTTGCAAGAAAAATATAGAGAACTTTGAAATGTTAGTTATAGATAACTCTTTATATAGACACATTCAAATTTTATTGTGTTTTGTGCAGGAAATTAAAAAGTTAGTAACAATGCTAATACGGGTTGTATAATAAAATTAACCTTCTTCTAATTTCCACCACATTCATGCTAAGCAAACTCATAAAAAGCTATATTTTTTTTTCTCTTTCCCTCACTTTCATCATAAACAAACTCAGCCCAAGTGAAAAATGCGGATACTTTCTAATCCTTGATTTTAGTTAACTGCCCCAAAACAGTTAAGTTTGGACACATCTCTGATGTGTTTTTGTAAAAGAAATTGTGGGAAATTATCCCATTTAAAACCTTGGTTGGCTGTGTAAGGTGCATGTCTGTTGTTAACCAGTAAACACACAAGTATATCCTTACTCGAGAGCAATGGATCTAGATTTGTAATAAATTCATCTAAATAACACCAGAAGGCATGAGGTTCTTGGTCTGTGAATAAATTATCTACAACACAGAACATGCACCCACTAGATTAATAATATTGGCTTGGTATGTTAATGCAACAAACATATCTTAACTCCTCTTTGTCTCGTAACAAAAGAAAAGACGAAGAAGCTAGTCAAGCCAAATACAATGTGACCTTTCTAAAGAGGGGAAAACAGTGCAGTCCATTATGATCTTTTTTTCTTCTTTTTGAAGTACAACCATTCATCATACTTTATCTGTCCCACAAAGTGAGTTCATTCTATATTTGTTTCTCATGGAAAGTGTCGATAAATAAATGTCGGTGTCATTGAATGCATTGAATACCCCAAAAAAAATAGGCTTAGGGTGTATTACATTCAGAGTGTCAGCATGTTGGCTTTGAGTGTGAGTAGTAAAAACTTGTGCTCCAAAATCTAATTCTGGTCAAGCATCATCTGGCTAGAATATATTTAAATTTCCAATGCCTAAGCTTTATCTACAGACTATATGAGTTGCTAACTAGTGTGTCATTAAATCCTTGGGGTTAACATCAGGATCAAGCCCTTGCAAGCCTTGAGCCAAGTAACATAGGACCCATAATCAAGATTGTCCATGGAATAGTATTACATTGTAAGCTCTTTTGGAAACTTCCCAAGTGCTTCCATATATTTTACCTTCAATAGTATCTGTTTTGAAATGCTTATTTTTTTTTTATTTGATGCATACTTTTTATGATCGAACTCCTACAAGGGAATCAAATTTTGCATCAATGGCTTATTATAGGTGAAAATAGAGTGTTAATTAAGTAACCTAGCGTAAAGTATCGAACAAGAAAATCTTAGTAAGAACTAGGTAAAACAAGAAACACAATATTACGAAAATATTCACTAACAACTCCCTTTAAATTCAAATAGATAAATTAACTTCAGCTTGAAAAGAACAACTAGATAACAAAGTAATAGTCACTACTTTTGACTTTATTTTGATAGGTTTCGGAGTGAAATCTGGTGTGAAGACGAGGAGCACATCGGGAGTGAGATCTAAACGAAGCATGGGGCAAAGAGATCACATAGTCTGAAAGGCCGGGGCAAAAACAATGTAGAGTCCAGCAAATTGGGACATACATACAGAAGCTGACAACGATGAATAAAATATTCGAGGTAAAATTCGGATGACCGCTCGTGGAAGTGCTTGAGAGAGATCTGGAGCAAAATCAGGATGAAAATAGCTAATGTATGGCTAAGATCTCAGTTTATAGTCATGGATGGACTCCGAACAGTTTACAGTCATAGATGGACTCCGAACAGTTTACAGTCATAGATGGACTCCAATTGAGATAGAACTAAATGGATGAAGATAGGGGGATCCCATAGCAAAGATCTAGTCATCATTGAGAGAAAAGAATGTGACTACGTAAGTTATGGATTATTTTAATCTCAATAAAAAATATATATGTCACGATGCACACAATGGCATAGTAAGTGTCACTTCCTTCTAATAACATGGTAAATGTCATGAAATTTCAACAATTTAAGTATCATAATTTCCCAGTAATATGGAAAGCATCACAATTCTCTAATAATCAGATAAATATTAATATACTCTACTGGCTTGCTACATGTCAAGATTTTTCTATTATGCAAATAATATTACAAGCTTGCCGTAAAGTATTAATTATCTTTTAAATTCTAGTAATTCTGCAACACTCTTGATAACATTATTTTCATAAAACTCAGTAAATCTTATCAAATCAATTGCATTTGACCTAATAAAATTCATGTCCGGTAACAACTTTAATTGATTGGTAAAGTCGCATTAAATCCATAAAGTAAACACCTTGTTACTCATAACTAGTATATGTCAGAACTATACACACACACAGATATATACATATATATATATATTATATGAATGTGGATTTGAAGTTGGAATTTTAGAAATGAATTTGGGAAGTCAATGAACAAAATAAATGTCGATGAATGTGAGTACCAAATTTCCCAATTTTTGACTGAGAAAATATCACAAATGGCCACCAAAGCACTATTCTGAAGCAATTTGACTAGCAGTTCATACATAGAAGGAACCAATCAAACCGAACTGAATTCTAAAACCAATTGCTCAAAGTCGACGGGAAGAGCTTGAGGGAGAGAGAAAGAGAATACGAAACTGAGAGAGAGAGAGAGAGAGAGAGAGAGAGACGGTGGTGCTCACCTTAGTAGACGATGGTCCTTGCTTCCCTCGCCGGTGCAGATGGTGGAGGCGGTGGAGCTTTGAAATTTCAAAATTGAAATTGCCAATTGCTCTGAGATTGGATCTGAGATGAATCACCAATCGCTTTGAGATCAAATCAAGGCTGATTCGATCGGTTGAGAGAGATTAGGGTTTAGAGAGGGTTGGGAGAGAGAGAGGTCGATCGAGACCAGAGAGCGAGTGAGAAAGTAAGGGGGCCTTAATTGTTTTTTAGTTTTTTGTTTTAGTTATTGTAATATTTTAAATAAAATTTTTTTTACTTTTCAAATTCAAATAATTTATATATACTTAAAAGAAATATTTAATTTTAATTTTAATAATGATTTACTTTTTAAATTTTTTTAAAAAATCACTAAATTCAAAAAAATATAAAATTTAATACATTTCATATATATATATATATTATATATATATTTACAAATATTTTATTTTTTAGTTGTATTCAGATTAGGCACATCTAAAAAATAAAAAATAAATAAATTATTAAAAGAAGGAAAAATATCAAATCAAGGTAATTTAAAAAAATAATAATTACAAATTAGTGAGAAGCCATATAAATATTAATCATTAAAATTAGAAACGTTTTCATGAATGTGTAATTTTTTTTTCCAAAATCCCACTGGCTGCAATTATCCCTTAAAAGAGACATTAAATTATAAAATAATGTATAAATTATTTTTTATGTTGTCCTCAATTAGGAAAATTTAAGGTGAGAAGTTTGGTTGGAAATTGTTAGCATTTCTAAATTTAAAAAAAAAAAATCAGATTGAAATTTTTTTAATAAAAGTTTTCACGACATGCTAATGCATGCCGTGTAAAATTATAATATTTTACAACATGAAATGTATGTCATCTTAAGTACAAATATTTTATGACATATTTTTGTATGCCGTGAAAATTTACATTTTTTACGGCATGCTTTTGCATGCCATAAAAAAAAATCAGATTCAATGTGTTTGGTTTGAGTTTTCTGGATTAAGTTTTTTGAAAATTGACTTTTTTGGTTTGCGTGTTTTTTCTTTTTAGTGAATATTTTTAAAATTTTAAACATTTTTTTTTTCTTTTTAGTGAATATTTTTAAAATTTTAAACATTTTTTTTACTTTTTTAGATGCATCTTACTTAGATGTATCTAAAAAGAAAAAAAAATTGTGAAAAAATATTTTAAAAAAATTAATAAATACATAAAAATACAAAAAATGTACTGAATTCTTGTATTTTTTTTTTGTATTTTTGGTATTTTGTGAATTTTTAAAAGATTTTTTTTACAATTTTTTTACTTTTTAGGTGTATTTATGTTAGGTGTCTAAAAAGTAAAAAAATTGCTTAAAATATTAAAAAAATTCAATAAAGACCAAAAAAATACGGAAAATAAGAAAGTAGAATTTTTTTAAAAATGTTTTTTGAAAAGTGAAAAAAAGCAAGGTGATTGATTTTTTTTTTTTTTTTGCAAAAGTTTTCACGACATGTTAATGTATGCCATGTAAAGTTATAATATTTTATAACATGAAATGTATGTCGTCTTAAGTACAAATATTTTACGATATATTTTTGTAAGTCGTAAAAACATACATTTTTTACGACATACTTTTGCATGCTATAAATATATAAATGAATGACTTACATGGAATGTATGCTGTTATTGACAAAACATTAACGGCTTGCAAAAAAAAAAGGGTCCAGCTTGTCTCAAGTTGAGATCAAGACTGGACCCGTCCAGTTCGGCCCATGGGGCCCATTTTTGGGCCCGTTTTGATAATCCGAACCGTTCAATGTGTAGAACTCGTCGAGTACTATATGCTTGAAAAAAATCACATTGATCGGATATCAATAACTATATGATCAAATCAGTTTTGTATAAAAAAAGGACGGTGAAACAATTAACGGTTGATAAAAACTGTTTTGTTCACATAGCTATCGATATCCGATCAACGTGATTTTTTACAAGCATATAGTACTCGACGAGTTCTACACATTGAACGGTTTGGATTATCAAAACGGGACCCGTGGTGGGCCCCCACGGGCCCAACAGCACTGTCTAGTCCAATCTTGGACTGGACTAAAGCCACTGCAAAAAAAAAAAAAATGCCGTAGAATGTACTAACTACGACATGCATTTAATGCATGTCGTAAACATGATGCCGTGAATAGTTAGTTTTGTTGTAGTGTGGTCTGCTATGCACCGTGTGTTGTTTTGCTGTTTTGATCAGGACCTGTCTTTCTTTTGATCTTGTTTGTCTTTGTTTGTTGGTTCCTCACCAACTAGGAGGTTGGAGCTTTATCTAGGTCCAAACTCCTCTTTATTGATATAATTTATTGTATTTCATATGTGTTTCATCAATAAAATTCTCTTTGCCGGTCAAAAAAAAAAAAAAAAAAAAAGTACATGAAAATAAAATGTACCAAGACAGATTCGGAGGGTGCTCTAACTCCCTACTACGGCAACTTGCATCCTAATAGCCAACTCCTCGGCCTTATGATTTTTTAAAAATAAAGAGAATTGGAAAAAATTATTTAATAATTTCGTTTGATTCATATTTATAATAATAATTTTATTTAGATGAATCAATATATATGGATGTGATAATTCAATTAAAATTGAAAAATTTGTTTTAAAAAAAATATTTATTTTACCCCGCGCATGGCACGTGCATTGCACAAGTCAACTACTAGTGTGAAAATAAAATAAAATATCAAATCAGATTATGTTATTCTCAAATTGAATTTTGTAAGTTTCACACTAATTCAATTTTGATAAGTTACTATTCTTAATAGACTTGGGCTCGTTTTTTGTGTAATGAAATCTACCGTAATGTAATCTAGCAAAATCTTGGTAATCTCCAACTACGACCCATACATGTAATAACCACTAAATTGCTAAAGAATTTGATGACTAGAAGATTTACTCTAATCACTCAATTGACTAGTCGTAACAAAAAATTCCAGTTAGTTGGAAATACCGCCTAAACAATGTCATATGGTACTCTTCTAGAATACTCAAAAATTTCTTAATTTATAAGAATATTTGGATTCAAAACTTAAAAATTTTCAATAATTATGTATTCAAATTTTTTTTAAAGACACTAAACAAACTACCTAAAAATAAAAACATTTTGGGTTCAAAATTTTTAAAATTTTCAAAAACTTTCATATTCAATTTTTTTTAATGTCAGCAAATAAATTCTAAAAACACACATTTTGGGTTTTTAAATTTTTAAAAATTTTCAAAAAGTTACGTATTCAAAATTTTAAATAATTATGTATTCAATTTTTTTAAAGTAAAAAAAAAAAAAAAAAACTCTAAAAACAGAGACATTTTGAATTCAAAATTAATTTTTTTTTTCAAAAAGTATGTATTCAATTTTTTTCAAGACAAACATATATATACTTATCCAATTAAACAATATTAGTAATTCTATGCAAGATTTTGGTGTTGGTTTTATTTTTCAAGTGTTGTTTTTTTCAACATTGATTGCATTTTGTTGTTGGAGACTTGAAAAAGCCACGGACTGTGATTCCCCCCATTAGTTTTGTTTTTTGTTTTTTTTGTTTTTATGTTTTTTTTGTTTTTGTTTTTGTTTTTTGATAAGCACAATTCCCCATTGGTTTCTTCAACCGTTTTTGTCTACCCTCACTATATTTTTGGACAGTTTTTTTTTTTTTTTTTTGAACGGTTGTCTACCCTCATTATAAACATCTAACATCAGGTCTTACCATTTTTTTCTAACTTAGTTAAAAGTGATATTTTATCAATAATATAAAACATTGCAAAAGAAAGAGGGAGAGGAACACAACAGAATAATCATGGTTTTCTCAATATATTTAATTAAAAATTATTTTTACAAATATTCAACTTAAGTTTTACTTCCAATTAAACCCTCAATCCAACTCATTATACAAAATACGAATTTTGTGTAAGATTTTTTTCCTAAATATGGCTTAATATGACTTATGCATGATTATACTAGATTCATCTCATTAAGTAAGATACATGTACATCAATTAGATGGCGACTAATCATTGATGAATGCACCTATATATACATAATGTATAAAAGACTAATGGAGATAATGTCAATGCATTGAATGTGATAGATTCATTATGAATGAATCTTAAAGATGTATTATGTATCTATTATGAATATATAAGATACATTAATCTATCTAATGAATTCATTAATATAGAAGATGTATTATGTATCATGAATGTATAAGATATATTAATCTATTTAATGAAATTCATTGAATGAATGAATTTTTTGATGAGAAGAATATTAGTATAAATAGTGTAAGGTTCCAAACCACACTCTTCATCAAAACTCAAGTTTTCACCACAAGAAGGCTCCCATCGCCTAGAGAGAGAGAAGTGGTTTGAAGATCTTAGACAAGTAAAGAACTTAAAGATCAAGATCTTCTATTCAATATTTCTCTTTCTTACAAGAGGATTTCATACTATCATGGATCAAGGTATATATTCACTTATTTTGTATAGTAGAAATTCATATAGTTTTCATGTATAGAATTGAAGCCTTAATGGTTTTTAGTTTATGTTCCACAAAGTTTTCTATCAAGTGGTATCAGAGCCATGGTTCTCAATTCTTATGCATGAAACATATAAGTATGAATTTCATTTTATGATGATTTTTGTGTAACAAGTGCAAAACCTTGATTTACACTTGTCCAATTTTATTTTTATTTTTAGTCAATCTTTTATTCTATTGATATTAAAATACAAATTGAAAATTATTGAACAAGTGGTAATTAAGATAATATTTTATGCACTTATAATGTTTTGTTACACATCTTATGAGTTGAAACATTGTTGATCAGCCCAACGGAGGTTCAACACTATGTATGTTTGAACAACCGAGATGATTAGTATAATAAATATAACAATAAGTTTTTCTGCCCAACGGTGATAAACTTCTCACGTGCTGTAGTTAATAAAATAAAATAAGAGACATTAAGCTTTTCTGCCCAACGGTGATAAACTCGTTACGGTCTTAATAATTATTTTATTTTATTTTAGGTTGTTTATTTTTATTAGTCATCTCATCTACTTTTATGAATTGTTAAAATATATTGTTATTCGGCCCAACGGAAGGATAACTTGATTTCGTATCTAACAAATTATGTTTTATAGTTAGATATATTTAACTTGTGGTATTATTTTTATGAGATGTGAAAAGTAATTTTCTTGATTATATTATGTAATGGATATTATGTGTTTGCAGCATTGAATCCTACTGCAATTAATAATTACTTGTTTGGTATTGAAGCTTTGAGTGGAACTAATTTTAAGAAATGAAAGGAACAAATTGGAATTGTTTTGGGAGTTATGGATTTAGACTATGCATTAAGAGAGCTAGCTCCTACAAAGCCTAATGATACAAGTTCTAAGGAACACATGGCTTTATATGAAAAATGGGAACGCTCTAATCGCTTAAGTCTAATGATTATGAAAGGCTCAATTACGCCTGCAATTCAAGGAGCAATCCCTGTTTCTGAAAGTGCAGTGAGCTATATGAAATCTATTGAAGAACAACTCATTGAAACTTCCAAATCCCATGCTAGTACTCTCATGATTAAAATTATGACAATGAAATATGATGATTTAAGTGGTGTTCGTGAACATATCTTAAAGATGAATGACATGGCATCTCAATTAAAGGGAATGGACATGGAAATTTCTGAAGGTTTTCTTGTTCATTTCATTATGACTTCTCTTCCTGCGCAATTTCGTCCTTTTAAGATACGCAGAAAGATAAGTGGAAGATAAGTAAGTTAATTGCTATGTGTGTTCAAGAAGAAGAGAGGCTTAAAGTTGAAAAGCCTTGTATGGCTCACCTTATCACTTTGGGTCCAACCAAAAATATTTTCAAGAAAGGCAAAAGTAAGAAGAAGAAGAATGCAAATGATGAAACTCACAAGGCTAATGCAGAAAATAAGATTCGATGCCATTCCTGTCGAAAGAAAGGTCACATAAGAAAAGACTGTACAGGTTTTAAAAGTTGGTTAGACAAGAAAGGTAACACTCAATGCTTTGTGTCTTATGAATCCTTTTTGGTAGATGTTCCACCAAATTCTTGGTGGATTGACACTAGTGCAAGTATTCACATAACAAATTCCATGCAGGGATACCTTACAAGTCGGAAACTAAATAAAGGAGAACGAACCATTATGGTTGGGAATGGAATAGAAGTGGACGCTGAGGCTATTGGCACCCTCCGTCTAATTTTAGACTCTGGTTTCACTTTAGATTTAGTAAACATAATTTATGTTCCTGTTTTTACTAGAAACCTAATTTCTGTTTCACAACTTGATTCCTGTGGTTATGAATTTAAGTTTGGAAGTAATAGAGTTTCTTTATTCCACAATTCTCATATGATTGGTTCTGGTATTTTATATGGTAATCTTTATTCATTGAATTTAGATTCCACTTATGCACAATCTCTTTTATCTTTTAATGTAAACGACTTGGTAAATAAAAAGAAAAAGCGAGTGAATGAATATTCATGCATGTTGTGGCATAAGCGTGTGGGCCACATATCAAGAGAAAGGATGGAACGTCTTATTAAAGACGGAATTTTAAGTTCACTTGATTTTTCTGATTTTAGTATTTGTGTGAATTGCATTAAAGGAAAATACACAAGGATAAAGAAAAATGGTGCTACTAGGACTATCGAATTATTAGACACAATTCATACTGATATATGTAGTCCCTTTACTGTTCCAACTATTTCTGGACATAGATATTTTATTACTTTTATTGATGACTTTTCTAGGTATACTTATGTGTATCTTATTCGTGAAAAATCAGAAGCATTGGATATGTTCAAACTCTATAAAGCTGAAGTTGAAAATCAACTTGATAGACGGATTAAAAGTGTAAGATCTGATAGAGGTGGTGCATATTATGGTAGATTCACTGAGTTGCGTCAAAATCCAAGTGCTTTTGCTTTATTTTTGGCTGAGATTGGGATTGTTGCTAACTACACAATGCCTGGTACACCTGAGCAAAATGGTGTAGCTGCGACGAAACCGTACTCTTTTGGACATGATGAGAAGCATGATGAGTAACTCTTCTTTGCCAGATTACTTGTGGGGCGAAGCTTTAAAAACTGCTGTACATGTTCTTAATAAGATTTCTAGTAAGGCTATGCCTGTAACTCCTTATGAGTTATGGGTTGGTAGGAAACCTAATTTGAATTATTTACATGTATGGGGTTGTCCTGCTGAAGCAAAAATTTTTAACCCACAAATAAAGAAATTAGACCCTAGAACTATAAGTTGTTATTTCATTGGATATCCTGAGAGATCAAAGGGTTTTAGATTCTATTGTCCCACTCATAGCACAAGAATTGTTGAAACTAGAAATGCTGTGTTCTTAGAGGATGAAAACATTAGTGGGAGTATGAATCTCAAAAATATTTCTTTGGAGAAAAATCGTGATTTTACGCATTCCACGATTATCCAAGGAAATGTAGTACTTGAACCTATTGGTACACAAGAGATTTCTCACATTGGAAAAGAGGTTGTCCCAGTTGCAGAACAACTTTTATGTAGATCACAAAGAGAAAAGAAACTAGCCATATCAGATGACTATGAGGTTTACCTAAATAAGTGTGATATAGGCTTGGAGAACGATCATGTTTCTTCTGCCCAAGCCATGAAAAATGGAAATCCAACTCAATGGTTAAATCCCATGAAAGATGAGTTAAAATCCATGAAAGACAACAATGTCTAGGATCTTGTAGAATTGCCTAAGGGAGCCACAACTGTTGGATGCAAATGGGTTTTTAAAACCAAGCGTGATCCTAAAGGCAATGTCGAAAGATACAAGGCCAAATTAGATGCTAAAGGATACACTCAAAAAGAAATGATAGATTGTAACACCCTCAGAATAATACAAAATACCCAACATTTTAGACATGCATTGATACAAAAGAAATCAACCATTTCTATTCATCAGAGTAATTCTTACAACTGTATTACATGTTAACAACAAAAGCAAATGCCCTATGGGCTACAGTTTTCCAAGTTAACACTTGGTTACAAAAAAAGAGTACTAACTCAATACATATTAAGCCCTTGGCTTGAATTTACATGTAATACATCAAAATAAACAAAAAAAGAGTCTTCAACTCTCATCATCATCCAAGCTACGTCCTTGGAGGTGGCATACTACCTGTATCTGAAAATAATGTCCCATAAAGGGTGAGCCAATGCCCAGTAGAGATATGCTAAACACAGTATGAGCAATAACTAAGACATTAGCAATTGATAAATGTTTAATTTCCATAAACCAATTCATAATCCATTTCCATTTCATGACCACATGTTCATGTTTCATTTCAGTTTCCATTTCTTATCAATTTCACATTTTTCATCAACGGCTCAGAACCTGGCCAACCACTTATATGAGACAATGACTCATATTAAACATCTCCCATTTATACAACAGATAAACATACTAATTGTATCAACATCTCAACAGATAAGCATACAAGCTATATCCACATTTCAACAGATATGCATATTAGCTATATCAATACTTCCAATGACAAGCATATGAGCTGTATCAACACATTATCTGACAAGCATATGAGCTGTATCAGTGGAGTCCATCCCCTATCTCCTCCCAAACAACATCCTGTTTAGAGGTCCATCCCCTATCTTCCCCTAAACCGTGGAGTACATCCCCTATCTTCTCCCAAACAACATCCGGTTTAGAGGTCCATTCCCTATCTTCCCCTAAATCGTGGAGTACATCCCCTATCTCCTCCCACACACACAATGCATATATACACAAAGGTCATATACACAATCAATCAATACATAACGTTAATGTATTCTGTCAACCGTCATACTCTATGACATATCCAATTGATTAGTTTTAGTTTGCCTAATCATTATGCATTGTCTACAACAATTAAAACTACCCTCCACCGGTAGCCCAAGTAATTATTTCTAAACAGATAATAAAAGCTCCAACAGATAAGATATCAATGTTTTCAAAAGTGAGCGATTAACAAATCTAACTCCACTATTCAACCATATAATGATGCAATTCCATTATTTCCAACTCAATTCCATCTAACCACAATTTCCTCAAATTAATCATACCAATTAATTTATACAACCAATTAGGGTTTTCTACCCCATTTCTCAATATTGACCCAATGGTCTATATTTCAACAACCAACAACAATAACACCATTTTGAAACCCAAATACATATTATGAGCCCAAAATCACAAAACCCTCTTTAACACATTTTGAAACCCTAAGTTCCAAAATTTCCTAAATTCAACACTTTATCAAAACAACTAAAAATCTAGGTAAAGGACCATAAGAGTGAGTAGGAACCCCTACCTCAAAAGATGAGACCCAAAGAAGAAGATGGTGAAAACGAAGTTGCTTCAAACCACGAGTTCCTCGGATCAAAAGATAGCCCTCGACGATCAACAACCTTTTTGTAAAGACCAAAGGTGAGGAAAACACCCTAGCTAGATCAATATCTAGAGAGAAGGCAAGGTTTTAGAGAGAGAGGCTCTCAAATGGCTTTTTCAGAAAAGTAAGAGAGAGAAATGATGAGAAAAAGTGATTTAAAACTGCCTCACAGCCAACTGATATATGACATTCCCGCTCGAGCGGAAAACACAACGCTCGACCGTCAAGAACAAAAACTAGGTCCGCTCGAGCGCAATAAGGCCCGCTCGAGTGCAATAAGGCCCGCTCAAGCGCCAAGTCACAAGAATAAAGCACATCCGCTTGAGCGTAGATTTCTCCCTCCCAGAACTTACACCCAAAGGTACTACCCGCTCGAGCGCCGTCGCTCGAGCGCAAAGAAACCCGCTCGAGCGTAAAAATCACACCTGCAGAAGTTTTGCAGGGACACAGAATACTGGGGGTGTGCAATCCCCGCTCAAGCGCAAGAAGACCCGCTCGAGCGGACCTTCTAAAAACTGGGTAACAAGGAATTGAAACCAAGGCCTAGCCAACCTGTAACAACCCTGCCCAA
Source organism: Camellia sinensis (assembly GCF_055761805.1). Lineage (NCBI taxonomy): Eukaryota > Viridiplantae > Streptophyta > Magnoliopsida > Ericales > Theaceae > Camellia > Camellia sinensis. The sequence continues at coordinate 55,207,689 of NC_138962.1, forward strand.
AACATCCTAAAACTCACTCAAGCGGAATTAAAGGACGGCAACAAGATAGATACAACTACCAACATCACGGAACCGAGTCCGGAATACAACAGAATAGTAAAGGGACAACCGGGATCGCTATAACTATAAGGAAACTTATTCTCCTGTTTCTAAGAAAGATTCCTTGAGAATAGTCATGGTCTTAGTAGCTCATTATGATTTAGAGTTACATCAAATGGACGTTAAAACAGCTTTTTTGAATGGTGACTTGCATGAAGTGGTCTACATGGACTAACCTGAAGGTTTTCAGGATGAAAGCAAGGAAAATATGGTTTGTAGGCTTAAGAAGTCCATATATGGTCTAAAGCAGGCATCTCAACAATGGTATCTTAAATTTCATGAAGTTCTCACCAAATTTGATTTTAAGGATGATGTGGTTGATCAATGTGTCTACCTTAAAATCAGTGGGAGCAATATTTGCATTATAGTTTTGTATGTTGATGATATATTGCTTGCTAGCAATAATTTGGGAATGATACATGAGACAAAGAAATTCCTTACAAGAAATTTTGAAATGAAAGATCTTGGTGAAGCCTCTTTTGTCATTGGGATAGAAATTCACCGAGATAGGTCTCGTGGTATTTTAGGATTGTCCCAAAGAGCTTATATCGAAAAGGTTCTTAAAAGGTTCAACATGCAGAACTGTTCAAGTAGTGTTGCCCCTATAGTTAAAGGTGATAAATTTAGTGAATTTCAGTGTCCCAAAAATAATTTAGAAAGGGAACAAATGAAAGAAATTCCTTATGCCTCTGCAGTTGGGAGCATTATGTATGCTCAAGTTTGTACACGTCCTGACATAGCATTTGTAGTTGGTATGCTTGGTCGATACCAAAGCAATCCCGGACTTGATCATTAGAAAGCAGTTAAGAAAGTGTTGCGATATTTACAAGGCATTAAGGATTACATGCTCACTTATCAAAGAACATACATCCTTGAAGTGGTTGGTTATTCAGATGCTGATTATGCTGGATGTAAAGACACTCGAAAGTCCACTTCTGGGTACATTTTTATGTTTGCTAATGGACCCATTTCATGGAAGAGTCATAAGCAGACTTTGACAGCTTCTTCCACTATGGAGGCAGAGTTCATAGCATGTTATGAAGCCACATGTCATGCAGTATGGCTAAAGAATTTCATATCTAGATTACAACTTGTCGATTCAATTTCGAAGCCCTTACAGATTTACTGTGATAATGATGCTGCTGTGTAGTTCTCCAATAATAACAAAACTTCAGGAGGATCAAAGCATATTGATATCAAGTATCTAGTTGTTAAAGAAAGGGTTCTAAATTAGTTTGTTTCCATCTCTCATATTGGTACTACACTCATGTTAGCAGATCCTTTAACTAAAGGTCTCACACCTAGGCTCTTTCCAGAACATGTTGGGCGCATGGGCTTAGTAGAAAGTTTATCATGTTTAGACTTGAAATGAGTATATTATGTTTGGGATAAATGTTATGTTATAATCATTTTCTATTAGTAATGATTATGTTTGTTGTTTTCATTCTTCATACTTGTGCACAATTTAGAAGAAGATGTAAACAACGGGACCGTTATAGATGAATTAGCATTAATCACCATTATGTTGTTAATGTCATCTCTGTGATTTAAGATTCACTTATTCATGTTGATGGAAAATATTAACACTATAACCATTGTACAGTCTTGATCAATGTGTAAATCATTGACTACAATGATTTGGTGCTAATAACTTCATTGAACATAATCTAATGGTGATGGTGCAATCTTCTAGTGGGAGAACGTTGGCCATATTATGATAATCTAGTGACATAATATAATCATGCAAGCCAAGTGGGAGATTGTAAGAATTTTTCCTAAATATGGCTTAATGTGACTTATGCATGATTATACTAGATTCATCTCATTAAGTAAGATACATGTACATCAATTAGATGGTGACTAATCATTGATGAATGCACCTATATATACATAATGTATAGAAGACTTATGGAGATAATGTCAATGCATTGAATGTGATAGATTCATTATGAATGAATCTTAAAGATGCATTATGTATCTATTATGAATATATAAGATACATTAATCTATCTGATGAATTCATTAATATAGAAGATGTATTATGTATCATGAATGTATAAGATACATTAATCTATTTAATGAAATTCATTGAATGAATGGATTCTTTGATGGGAAGAATACTAGTATAAATAGTGTAAGGTCCCAAACCACACTCTCCATCAACACTCAAGTTGTCACCACAAGAAGGCTCCCATCGCCTAGAGAGAGAGAAGTGGTTTGAAGATCTTAGACAAGTAAAGAACTTGAAGATCAAGATCTTCTATTCAAGGTTTCTCTTTCTTACAAGAGGATTTCATACTATCATGGATCAAGGTATGTATTCACTTATTTTGTATAGTAGAAATTCATATAGTTTTCATGTATAGAATTGAAGCCTTAGTGGTTTTTAGTTTATGTTCTGCAAAGTTTTTTATCATTTTGTTGTATGGAAAGATAATAATGAAAGAATAATTGAATTAACGGACAATCTCAAACAAAATGAATGAGTTGAAAAAGGAACTTATTTAGTTAGCTACATTTATCATGTATTTTGGTTATATTATGTTGCGGCAATGAAGACAAATACGAATTTATTGTACGGAAAGATAATTATAGTTTCTTAAAGGCTCAAATAATAATGAAAGAATAACAAAAATAACTGTTAATTGACTTCAAAAAACTTAAACAATTTATTTATAACGAGATATTAATGGTCACGGATAAAAGGATGTTGTAAAAAGTGAGTTTAACAGCTTTTAATCTTTGCTGACTTAATAAAGCACTACTAGTACTCTACATTGTCGCCTAGCACAGTTAATGTCTTAGATGAGAGGATGTTAAGAGCAAAAAGGAATAAATCTAGTGATATTGATGATGCTAGTTAACATTGTATTGTGCTAACGGTATTTTATATTGTTGCCTTGCATAAACATGTTAATTTTTCGTGACAATGCTAGTTTGATCATATTGCTACATGAAGTCTTATGCCTTTGATTAAAATTAAAATTTTCTAATAATAACATTTTAACATCTTGTATTTCTCCTCAAGTTTACATCCTAAAAATCATCGTGTGCACAAAATATGTAAATGCTTTACTTTGAGAGATAAAAAAATACATTTTTCATGAAAGGCATTTATGTACTCTATATAATTGCTGATCAAAAAAGTACTCTATATAATTTGCATAATAACCGAATATTTAATTTTATTCAAAATTTCTAAGGGTATTTTCCTCCATGAAATTAAGCTACATCCCAAAATAACTAATGTGATTGTGAACATTCAGGAAATATTAATTCTAAATATTTCATTAGAAGCTGATTTTACACGAGGCAATTGCTATTTTTACCACTTATAAAGGAAAAATTAAGTAGTATCAAATCTCAAAAAGTGTTCATAGTGTAAAGGAAACTAAGGTTACTCACTGACGCAGAAAAAAGTAAGCGAAGGAAGGCAAAAGGAGAAGCATGGAAATTGAGTAAAATGGTGGAATGGTTATGGTTGCAATAGTCTAGAGCTAACTGGGAATTAAAAGGGGATAGAAATACAAAATTCTTCCATGTTATGGCTTTCTCAAGAAGGAATAGGAATGCATTGTGCTCAATTGATGTCAATGGGGTTTTGAACGAAGATCCGGATGAAATAAGAATTGAAGTCCTGAATCATTTCTAGAGGCAGTTTGCAGAATCCTGGTTCCACTGGCCAAGCTTATCTGGTCCTTTTAAATCAATTGGGGGTGAAGAGGTGAGAGTTGCTATGGAAGCTGAGTTCACAGAATTAGAAGTGGTGGTAGCAATTAAAAACTATGATAGAAACAAGGCTCCAAGACCTGATGGTTTTAATCTAATGATGATCCAGAAGTTCTGGCAGATAATCAAAGGGGATATGATGCAGTTCATGAGAGAGTTTCACATCAATTCAAAGTTGGTGCTTGGTATTAATAGCTCATTTGTAGCTTTGATTCCAAAGAATGACAATCCCTCTAGTCTCAGTGATTTCAGGCCTATTACTCTCATTGGTTCACTATACAAAGTGCTTTCTAAAGTTTTATCTAGTAGGTTTAAAGTAGTGTTACCCAAGATCATAAGTGAATCTTAATCAGCTTTCATAGGGGGTAGAATCATTTTAGATGGTATCCTAGTTGTAATGAAATTGTTGATGGTTGGAAGAAGAAGCAGAAGCAAGGCCTTGTCTTAAAACTTGATTTTGAGAAAGCATATGATTCAATTAATTGGGAGTTCCTCTTTTCCATGCTATCAAACTTTGGGTTTGTCTCAAAATGGATTAACTGGATAAAGGAGTGTGTTTCATCAGCTAAAGTCTCTATCTTGGTGAATGGATCACCTACAGCTGAATTTAGTCCCCAAAGAGGTCAAGACAAGGTGATCCATTATCCTCATTTCTATTCAATATTATGGTTGAGGGTCTCAACATATTGTTACACAGAGCTGTCCAGGCTGGTTTTATTAAGGGTGCCACAGTTGGTCCAAGTGATCTTATCATTACCCATTTATAGTTCGCTGATGACACAATATTGTTTTGTGAGGTAAAGAGCAAGGAGGTGCTTAATATCAAAAGAATATTGAGGTGTTTTGAAATATTGTCTGGATTGAAGATCAATTATCACAAGAGTGTGGTGTGTGGAATTGGAATAAATGAAGAACTCACTAAAGACTTTGTTGCCATCTTGAACTGTCTATATCATAGGCTACCATTAAAATATTTGGGGATGCCACTTGGTGCTAATCCAAGGAGAAGAAGGACTTGGCAACCTGTGATTGAAAATTTCAAATCGAAGTTAGCTTCTTGGAAGAGAAGGCTTTTATCTTTTGCAGGTAGGTTGACAATGATAAAGTTTGCGCTATCATCATTACCAGTCTTTTACTTATCTCTGTTTAAAATTCCTAAAGGGATAGCCAAGGAGATTGATAAAATACAATCCAGATTTCTTTTTTTTTTTTTTTTTTTTTTGAGGGGGGGGGGGAGGGAGGAGGTGATGAACTTAGAAGGAAAATCCATTTGGTCAGTTGGGGGGAAATCACTCAAAGTAAAAGCAATGGGGGTTTAGGCATTAGAATGCATGTCTTCTTTTGGAGGGATATATTGGGGGTTGTTGATAATTGCCCTGAGCAAGGTGAGAACCATGAATGCATGTCTTCTTTTGAAATGGCGGTAGAGATTTGGGTGTGAAAATGGCTCCCTCTGGAAACAAGTGATCTGCAGCAAGTACCCAGAGACTGGATGGGGTTGGTGGCCAGACCACGATGCAAGTTCTAGGTTGTCTATGGTTTGGAGGGATATATTGGGGGTTGTTGATAATTGCCCTGAGCTGCTGGAGTTCTTTAAGGCCAACTCAAAGCTCATTATTGGTGATAGGAGGACCACAAAATTCTGGCTTGATATTTGGGTTGGTAATGAGTGCTTAAAAATTGCATTTTCTAGATTATTCTCTGTGTACCTTGACCAAGGTGCATTAGTGGCAGAGGTAAATAGTAGGAGTAATGGAAATGAAGAGTGAGAGTTGGCTTTCAGAAGAGCCTTGTTTCAGTGGGAACTTGAAGAGTTGAGGAGGTTGAAGGAGTTATTACATACTGCTTAGTGCTTGATAGTTTGAAATGGATTGTAGAAAAGTCTGGTATGTATATTGTTGCCTCTGCTTATAAGTGGAATGAATTACCTTCTGCTGTGCCTGCAAACTTAGGGGATTTCATCAGGAGGAATGTGGCCCCACCGAAAGTGCAATTTTTTGGGTGGTTAGCATGGAAAGGGCGGATTAAGTCACCTTGCTATTTGCAAAGAATTGAAGTCCTCAGTGCTGCTTCAAATGTTAACTGTATTTTCTGCAGGAATGAAGTGGAAACTGTCACTCATGTGCTGATGTGTAGCCCTTTTAGTTGGACAGTTTGGTGTTATCAAGTGGTGGGGAATATCTTGGGTGCAGTCAGGGTCAGTGCCTGGCCTTTTGCAGTGGTGGGCTGGTTATAGATGCAACAAAAGGGTAAAGGTGCTCTGGAAGATCATTCCATTAGTGGTACTATGGTCTTTATGGAAGCAGAGGAATGGAAGTTTGTTTAATGGCACCCAGGTGGATTTGGAAAAGTTGTGTGAACTTATTAAAATACGGATTGCATTATGGTTTAGAGCTTCTAGCCCTTCTTTCTGCTACTCAATCAATGATATTATGTTCAATTTGCAGAATGTGAAGTTCTGCATTATGCACTGATGGGGTTAGTCTGAGGTTCTTTGTCAGCTACTGTTGGGAGGGTGTATGTGGGTATTTGCTGGTTTATGCTGCTGTGTTGGGTTTTGCTGAGTTCAGCCCATAGGTTCCTCAATCATAGTTTTGGTTAATTTGTTTCCTTGATGATGTCTTGCTCTGGTTCTTGCTGCTTCAGAGTTTTGTAGGTTTGGTTTTGTTTGGCAGTGGCTGATTGGTGTTTGGTTCTGGGCTTTCCTACTGTGTTGTTTTTGTGGTTTTTTAGCTTTTGTGTTGTGTTTGTTTTTGTTGCTTAGCAGTGGATTGCTTGCTGATTTTCTTTGTCTTGCTCTGTTTGTTGGTTCCTCACCAACTAGGAGGTTGGAGCTTAAACTAGCTCCACGCTCTTCTTTATTGATGTAATTTATCATACTTTGTACATGTTTTTTCATCAATAAAGTCTTTTCTTTGCCGATCAAAAAAAAAAAAAAAAAAGCCCCAAAATGTGTTAAATTTTCTTGAGAAAAAAGTAATAGTGCTACAGGACAAGTAGAAAAATGTTTGGGAGTATTAATTTGGCATCATCAGTTCACTGTTAATGACATGGAATAGACCATGTGAATGGGGTGGGCTCATACACTTCTCTCTCTATTCTCTCACTCTTCCACCCAAAAATTAAAAGAAACATTACTTAGTTTGATTTTAAATTTTCAAATATAGTTTTTTTTATCCCGTATTTTGTTGCTTTTAGTAATTTTTGTTTTTCATATTTTGCTCAATTTTTTTTAGATGCACCTAGAAAAGTAAAAATTATTTGTGAAAAATCTATTAAAAAAAATAAAATCAATAAGTACAAAAATATACTAAAATTTATATTTTCTTACCTCTAAACACCTAAGAAGCACATGTATGTATAACATGAACAATGCGAGTACGTCAATATAGTAAAACTTGTAAAAAGTAAGGGATGGTTATGGTTGGGTAAGCTTGTAAAAAAATATTTAATTTTAATTTGAAATAATAAAAAAATTAATTAAATGGTTTAGTTGGTAAATGTCCAATCTACAATTCATATTTAATGCCAAAAGTATAGTACAGATTAAAAATGTCATATATTAAATAATTTACAAATCAAAGCATAATTTTAAAATCATGTAAAGCATAAAAAAAGAAGTACAATAAAACTAATTTCACGTCTATAGAAGAATTATTTCACCTAATATATGTTTACATATATACTAGGTATGTTTGAGATTTGACAAAAAAATTTCAAAAAATATTTAAGTACGTGTCTTATGTACCCAACACATATACCAAAAAAATACCTTACAAAATACAATACCTGATAAATAATCGGTATAGACACCACATATCTATTGAAATATTATAATTCATACCTGAACATAAAGGCAAAAGCGAAAGAAAAAAAAAATTATTTATGTGTAATTTGACACCAAATTAAATGATTAGGCAATCAGTTAGAGCACTCATAATGACAAACTTGTCTTCATTTTCCATTGCATGTAAACGAGTGTGCGTTTCAATACCACCTAACATGGCAGTTTCACAAAACTCATAGAAAGGGAGAGAGAACCAGTCTAGCAAGAAAGTGAGTAGAACCCACCATCGTCTCTCTCTCTCTCTCTCTCTCTCTCTCTTATGGCAGACAACAACGACGACGACAACAGCAGCCCTAGGGTTACGATTAGGTACATGGAGCGCAGGTGAAACTACGCGGTCCACAAGCCTTTTGTATGTGAAGATTACTGATCTGACGGTCCAAAATCAGGAATCTCACATCTGCGCCACCTGCGGTTGTCACTCGAGTTTTTACCACAGGAGGAGCTCAGCCACTTCACCGCCTCCGCTCCCCTTTCACTGACAACCACGCTGAGTACACTAACAACCACCACAGCTAGTACCGATACAACCATAACCAGATCCACCAAAAAAGATTAGATGGAGATAGATGATGAATCCAAGCCACTGAAGAATCGAAGGGTAATTGGAACATGCAGCTCATAAATAAATTTAAAAATAAAAAATTGGGAACATGTCTTTTGTTTGAAAAACAAGATCTAATTAGTTTTTCTTCTTTTTTTCTTCTTCTTCTTCTTCTTCTTCTTCTTCTTCTTCTTCTTGAACTTGTAATAAATTTTCATAGCAGTTGTAACTGGCTGCTTCTAGTTTTAATTTGTTATATGTCAAAGCTGTTCAATCTCTCTCTTTCTCTCTAGCTTTGATGGACCATGGAATCCGGGCTTCTCGAAACATTTAAGACTCGTTTGGGAATTGACTATTTTCCTTAGTGATTGACGTTTAACTTTAATTTGCAATGAATGCAACAAATTAGGAATTGCGTGAGGTTTTTTTTTTTTTTTTCCTTTCAAAATTTTAAAAAATTTGTTGAGAATACTTCATCATCCTAGCTCAGCTTAGCAGCAACAGCTAAGCCTTCATCCCATATCAGCTCAGCAACTAAGTCAGCCCCAGCTTAGTTAGTGCAGCTACAGCTCAGTTGGTTACAAAGTCAGTTAGCTTAGGAGTTGGTTAGTGTGTATATCATTGTGTATTAGGAGTTTGTTATAACTAACTCCCAACTGATCTGTATATATACAATGTAATCTGTACAAATTATTCATTGAGGAAAAATAATAAGAATTCATCTTGAGTCTAAATTTCTTCATGGTATCAGAGCTGTAAAGCTCCTCTGAGCTCAGATCTATGGTCAATCTATCATCGATGGCCAATCTATCTTCTTTTTCTTTGATTTCATCTAATCTTACAATGTTGATCTTTAATCTGTCTTCATTCATTACTGTGAAGCCTGATTCCAGTAATTTTGTGATTTGGAAAAGCCAAATTTAGAATATTCTCAAAGCTACGAATCTAATTGGCTATGTTGATGGTACAATTTTGTGTCCTCCTGCTATGATCACAGATTCAACTAGAACAGAGGTTTCTAATCCCGATCACCTTCAATGGAATCTTGTTGATTCTCACCTGTTGAGTTGTATTACAGCAACTCTGTCTCCTCAATCTACTCTACTGTATTGCAATGTCAACATTCATTGAGATTTGGTTTGCTTTGCACAAGAGGTTTATTACGCTTTCCAGATCACATATCCATCAGTTGAAGAACAAATTAAACAATGTTGCCCAAAAGACAGATTCAATGGAAGAATATTTGTTCAAAATCAAAGAAATTGTCAATCAATTAGCACTTGCTTCAGTCATCATTAATGATGAAGATCTTGTTTTACTCACCCTGAATGGTCTTTCTGATGAATTTGATACTTTTACCACCTGTAGACACTCCATTTTTGACCGATCTTAAGACTCAGACGTCACCAATTGAGCGTTTGGTGATGTTGCATATCGTGCTCGTTCAGAGGTTTCAGAGTCTCGGCTGCGAGCCTTGCCTCCGGACTTCCGGACTCTTTCATGCTTTGCCTCGGTTTGCGAACCAGGCTCTGTTTTCTACGTTTTCTCTTCCCGAAGGGAGGGAGAGGTCTCGTAGATCATCTCTCAGTGGCCGTAGGCTATGTTTCGTGGTCGTAGGCCATTTCGCCCGTTTGGAGTCCGGTTTCCGATTTTTCGGAGCCGTTGGCCGTGTGCCTCGGTTCGGGACCGCTTAACCATCTCCGTTTGCTCCGATTTTTGGCATGCATCTTATTTGCTCCCTTTTGAGGGACACTATGGCTCGAGAAACCAACTTCGTGGTCGAACACCACTTCCGGTGCCCAACAGTCAGTTTTCGGGGCCTCGGGCTGCGCGTTTCGGTCCCCGAACCTTCATTTTGCATAGGTTTGGGTTCATTTTTGGCAGGGACCTCTGTTTCATTGGTAAGAAGGTCGCAGAAGGGTGGGAGGCCAACAATTGTTCAGACAACCAGTTTTATTCCTCCATCGCCCTCCGTCGCCCGTTTTTTCTCACTTAAAAGCCAATGTTGACCACCCTAAGGCCACTTTTTCTCACCCCAAACCACATATTTGTGTTGTACACACCTGGGAGGCCACCAATATCACATGGCCGGCCAGTAATTCTGGTTGACCCTTTTGAACCCCTCCTAAAAGTGGCCTTTTCTCTCTCCAGGTTCATTCTCTCCAGTTTTTGACCACATGGTTGTGTTGTGCACACATGAGAGGCTCCTTTTTTGGTATGGCCGGCCATTAATTCTCATTGAGCCTTTTGACCCTTGGCCGGCCGGCCATGGGAAGAGCCGGCCGGCCACCTGCAACTCCAATAACCGGCCGGCCATGATCCCCTCCACTGGTACAGTTCAAATATACATTCTGTTTCCCTCCAGATTTTATATCCGGGGGGCTGCATTTTTGGGGGGAAACTTGAATTCTTTCCCCCCCATTTTCCCTCTCTTTTTCTCCCCCTTTTTATCTATATGTCAGACCCTCCAGCTCTGTTTGGAGGGTTACAAAAATTTCCCCCAAGCCTCTTGTATTGATCCTTCCTCTCCTCCTCTTCCAACCCTCAAAACCTCTCAAGTCCTACACCCCCTTTCTACACCACCACCTAGCACCACACCACCACCTCCATTCCAGCCACTTGGAGTTGCTTTCCAGAGCTGAGGAGCACCATTTCTTGTGCCAAGAAGTTGTCAAAGATTGGTCTACAAGGGTGAGCCTCTTTTGAGTTCATTTTTGCATGCTTTCTTAGCCATTCTTGCTTACACTTTTGGGCTTCGACCCTAACTGAAAATAATATTTTTTTGAGCTCTTTTTCATGTTTGTTTAAGATCCTCTCACTGTTTGAGGCTTCTTTTTTGCACTTGCTTCTTTACCTCTCTTGTATGCCTATTTCTTGTGTAGTATTTTTGGCCTACGTGTAAACTGTTTTGAGCTCTATCATAAACTGTAAAGTGGCTTATTTTGAGCCATTCTTCAAAATTGTTGAAGGGCTCATCACTGTTTGAGGCCTCCATTTGCCACTTTCCCTTATATCTCTCTTTTGGCCATATTTTTGCATGATTTGTTAGCCCCTTGTGCTTGTGTTTTTGGACTCTGGTCCGAACTGTAAATGAACTTATTTTGACCCCCTCTTCATGTTTTATCAAGGGAATTTTGCTGTTTGAGGCTCCCCTTTTACACTTTGTGTTTAAGCCTCTTTTTAGGCCTTATTTTGCATAATATTTTAGGCCTGCATGTGCACTGTTTTGGGTGTGGTCATTAACTGTAAAATATCATGTTTTTGTCCCCTATTCAACTTTGTTGAAGGGCCCTCCTCTTTTTGAGGCCAGAAACCATCACTTGCTTCTTTGTCTCCCTTTCGGCCCATTTCTTGCACAATGTTTTAGGCCTGTTTGTGTTTAGATCCGTGGCTTGTTATAAATTGTAAAGTGCTTCATTTTGAGCCCCTCTTCAACTTTATTGAAGGGATATTGGCCATTTAGGGCCAGAAGATGTTACTTGCTTCATTACCTCTCTTACGGGGCCATTTTTGCATGCTAGCTTAGCCCCATTTGTGTTCATTGTTTGGCCTTGCTTAAAACTGTAAATATGCTTTTTTTGGGGCTTCCTTGAATCTGTCTTCACATTTCATGTTCAAATAATGCATGTTTTGTATAGCTATTGGCCATTGCGTGTGCCTAGTTTTGCATTTCGGGTTCATTCCGTGCATCGGGTACCATATTGCCATGCTTCGGGGCTGTTTTGGGTCATATTTTAGCGCTGAAATTTGCATGATAGTATGTCATATTCCATGCCTTGCCATGTCTTGTTAGAGTGGCATTCGTGCCTTAGGTTCGGTCCTCGGTTTGCGTGCATGTGTGCACGCATTTTGAGTGTCTCATTTTCATCTCATGGCCTCCTATGTGAGTGTGGCTGAGGTCCACTCATGTTGGTGTAAGTCCATTGTGCATTGTGTATGCCATTTCATTTTATAGCATTGTGTATGCTAGGTTGTATGTTAGCGCATTGTGTATGCCATGTTACCTCATGCATCGTGTATGCCATTTCATAGCATTGTGCATGTTAGGTTGTATCTTAGTTGCATTCATGCATGTCATACATATTGCATTGTGCTTGGGATAGGGGTTAGCCCGAGCACGGGAAACGAGGGACGTTTCGTACTTCGAGTGACGGAACGTGTCTCAATTCCCAGTCACCGACACTCCGGATTATCTATGATGGAGTTTAGGTTTTGTTGTGTTTATATGTGCATTCATTTCATATTGAATCGTGCAATTCGACTCTTCGGCCATCATGCATCGAGATGCGCGATTGGTGGCACGAGGATCGAGGCATGCATACATTTGTAAAAATACATTGCCATGCCCCTTTTCTGCTCTCTGTTGTAGCAAATCAAGAGTCAGCAGTCTTCCGGGGCTTGGCGCGCTTTTCAAAAAATATTGCAAAACAGAGGCTAATTGGGGCATCACAGTGGATTTCCGTGCAAAGGCAACCCGAGCATGCATCATTCATCATCCGGGGCGGAGTCAAGGCAGTCCCTAGCTTGCATGCTAGTTTACAGCTTACCTAGTTTAATTTGTTAATTAATTAGGATTTTGTAATTATTTGGACTGTAATATGTATTCGGGACTGTGTATTATTTATTTGGACCCTCCGCGCGAGGGCAATGTTGTAATAAGTGTGCGTGTGTATGATGTATGTCTTCCAACCCCACGTCTTTCTCCCTTTTATTTACCCGCTTATGATGGTTAGATTAGGGCATGTTTCAATTAGCATACAGTATGATAGCATGTTTGCATTCATTCATCTGTTTTGCATGCACCGGGCTCGGCGCATCATACTAACTGCATTGTATTTTCAATTCCAAGTTGAATACATGTTAGCTGTAGCATTTCATATGCCATGTTTAGAATAGCCGAGCCTTCTATAGTTGCATTTTTGCATGTGTTGCATTAGGCACTTCTGTATATTTAGGATCATGCATGGATTTCTAATCAGCTTCTGTTTTGGCTTGGAGTACTCGGTAAGTTTTATGCTTTAGCATCCTTGCATGCGTGTGAGTGACTGCCATGAATAGCATGCTTACAATGAGGCTATGTGCTTATGTAATATATCTGCCTGAATGCCTGTGGGTGAAGGTTGGGTTATTTGGATTGGAACAATTCATCAAATGTGTGTTTTAAGCCCACTAGATAGTGGCAAAATCATGTTTTCTAAGCCCACCCGAGGATGGCAAATCCATGTCTTAGCCTACTTGTGGGTAGCACCATCAAACCATTTTCAAACAAACAAACATGAAATGTTTTGTTCCAATTCAGGCGATCCAGTCTATACTTGTATGCTGTGTGCATCACATAGTAAATCTAGGCTAATAACCGGAATAAGAACACATAATATTTTCAAAAATAGATATCATGGTTAGTAGAGGCCGATCTTTGATCGGGCGAGCGGGGGTGCTCACGAGGTGACCTTCCCCAATCGTACCCAAGTTCCCGAGCCGAGGCAACTTTGGTGATGACGGACACGTGGCCTTAGGCAAACGAGTCAGGGTTTCCTAAATTTCTCCAAAATAAAATATTTAGGTGGCGACTCTGTATCTGGCAAAGTAGTCCATGTTTGGCACTTCTTTCAAAAATCTGTTTTCTCAAAACGATTTGTCGGATTTGGACTCTTTGGTTCAGACTTAGAACCATGACAATTTTAGAGTCCTGAACTGTAGTGAGCCCAATATCGAACGGAACCGGGGGGGGGGGACTCGTTCCTCCCCGGGGCGTTCGGGGACGTCTATAGTTTCTGGCGACTCCGCTGGGGAATTAGAGAACTTGACTCGAACTCATGATATTTGGTTTTGACTACACTTGTGTGTTTCTTTGCATTGCATTTGCATTGGTGCGCCTAGGACACCGTATTTGCCATCTGCTATTCCTAAACGGTTTGCTGGAGGCTTGTCTTGTCAAGGCATGACCATAAGGCTGACCGGTTGTGGGCTCTGCTAGTATGGGAACACAAACCCCGGTTTTACCGGGGCACCCTTTTTGACCATTCGACCTAGTGCATATTCGGATCCATAGTGACCATTCCAAACTAGGACAGGTTACTTACCCAATATAGGTTGTTTGAAACCGTTGCGTGCGTAGTGAAACCCTAGCTCCTGACAAAATAGCACAGGGAAACCCTACCCCAACATAGGGGTGTTTTGGCTCTCACTTATCTGTTATGTGCTGTAAGAGTGCGTCTCTACAGGGAAATGCATGTATCAGTTTATAAGTCTGGGGCATCAGGCCTGCGGGTATCAGTTAGTATTTGAGAATCAGCTATCTGCGGGTATCAGAGATTCAGTTTTGGGGACAGTGATTCAGGGACAATAATCAGTGTTGGAGGACAGTGTGTATTCAGTTTATCGACCGTGTGTTGTTATGCCCGACTGTATGTCATGCATTTACTTTAAGCTGTTATGCTGTCCGTTTATCTGTTTATTTCTTTCCTTATTGCTTTATTTATCTTTTTACTAGGGGCAGTTCTAGCACAATTGCTTCCGACCCAGTAGATATTCCCCAAGCACTTTGGACAAGAGGTTGCCGACTCAATCGATCCGAGGATCTGGTTGACGGACAGCCAGTGTTTTATTCTCTACCCCCAATTGTCAGAAGAAGGCCGAGAAGATGCAGTGTGTCTGAGCAGAGGTTACCAGAACAGTGGCCTACCCTAGCAGTGAACAGTTGGGCTGAGGTTTTAATTTCTGCCATAGAAATACACATACCCGTCAGTCAGCAGGATCAACAGAGTGTAGCCGGAATGGAGGAAATGATGCGCCAGCTCCAAGAGAGCATGAAACAAATGCAGGAGGACGCCGCCCGCCAAGCAGAGTTCTCTAGACAACAGGCCACAGTCATGGCTCAGCAGGCCGAGCTAATCACTAGACTACAACAGCAAAATGCAGCATCGGCCTCACATCAAGTTCCTCTTCCACTAGGGGTCCCGTTACCCGAGCAAGCACCTACTGTCCAGAATGCTCTGCCAAACACCCAGAACACCTTACCCAATATCCAGAACATCCAAGAGGACACGGACCTTCCAACGGGGCCAGCTCCGCCCCCGCTTCTGCCTCAACTGTCCAAAACCCATACACCCAACCACCCGGACTCTCCTTTCGAGTTCGAAATAGACCATACAGTTTTGAAACTGAGCAAGCTCGAGAAGCTTTTCAAGAAATCACAAGGGGTAAAGGCTATTCCGGATATCGAGGACGGATATACCGATGTGACCGTAACTTTTCCAGATAGATTCAAGATGATGCAGATTGATCGTTTCGACGGATCCGAAGATCCCATGGTCCACCTCCGGTTATTCTCAAATATACTGCGGCCAATGGGCCTAACCCGACCACAAAAGCTTTCGCTGTTCGGCCGAACCCTGTCGGGTGTGGCCGCTATCTAGTACGCAAAGTTGGAAGATGAGGTAAAAAGAAGTTGGGATGAAATGGCCGAGGCCTTTGTCGCACAGTACTCGTACAACACTCAGATCGAGATTACAACTCGTGATCTCGAAACGACAAGGCAGGAGCCCAAGGAGACTTTCTCAGATTTCGTAACTTGGTGGAGGGCGAAGGCATCGATAATGACTTTGAGGCCCACTGATAAGGACCAAATCCGGATAATTGTGCGCAATCTCCAACCAAAATTGATGCAGAAGATGATTGTACTCTCCTTTCCCACCTTTTCGGATCTACACGAGATGGGGGTAGAAATCGAGGATGCGATGAAGCAAGGTCTGATTGACCAGGACAGGGAGCAACCCCGGAAAACATTTAACCGCAACAATAACGCAGGCCCGAGTGGCGCTACAACCACAAGAGCTTTGGAGGTCAGCATGCTCGCCACCATTCCCCATTCCCTTCCAAGGCCCATGGCAGCCACACCCTTCTCCGGTGCATCCGGAAGTAATACCCAGACCACTAAATACCAGCCCAGAGGCCAAAGAACCTTCACCCCACTGTACATGCCTTTGTCTAAGGCTCTGGGGGTCTTAATCAGAAAGGGGCATCTAAAACCCCTAGAGTCGAGGCCATTGCCAAATCCACTTCCGCCCTCTCACAACCCAGCCAAGTACTGTGCATATCACCAGCAGCACGGTCACGCAATGTTTCAGGCTGCGTCACGAGGTTCAAGACCTCGTTGACAAAAATGTGATTTTTTTGCCAGAAAAACCCAACGTCACATCCAACCCCCTCCCTACACACAACCAAGCTCCACCTCCCAAAAGAGTCAATCTTATCCAGACTGGGGTCGTGTCTTACGATCCTAGCATCTATATTACTCCTACCTATCTACCTAAGCCGGAGGTGCTCCTTCCCAACTGCACTGACTTCTTGTGCATGTTGGACATCTCCACAACCCAACCAGAGCCGACGGTGGTGACCATCGAAGATGGGGCAGGGCAGACTTCAGGAAAGAATGGGATTGTTGAGTTTGGGATTGAATAGAGTTTTGCTGGGGAAGTCTATGATCCAAGTGAGTACATCCTGTTAACAAGCCAGATTGGGCTGGGTATAGAATTGCCAGAGAAGGAAGAGCTGTGTGTGATCCAGGGGGATGGATTTGAGCAAGGGGCAAATGATCTGACAGCTGTGGAGGAGGACTTTGCCAACCTACAATTTTTCGATGACCAAGAATCAGGGGGCGCGGCAGTCAACTGGTTCGATTATGAGGAATCGGTAGAGGCCACTGGATGGCTGGATGATCAACCAGATGTGGTGGAAGAATCCTAACCGAAACAGGGCCCGGCAGGGGCGAGAATATCAGCTGTGGCCGGAAGGGCCGGAAGTCAGGTTACATTGCCGGAGAGCACCGGTACAAATAATTTCGCTCAGGACAGAAGCATTGTGAATGCAGGGAAAGTTGAACAACAAACTGCACTGACACAGGTAGAACAACAGGGTTCTGAGAGAACCAGGAAAGCCAAAATCCATGAGGGGATCGAAAGTGCCGCGCGCACAAGAACAGAGGATGCTGTGAGCATGCAGGCTGAAAGTGCTGTGAGTACAAACATGCCCGAACCAGACAGGTGCCTTTTGAATGCCAACGGAATATGGTGGGAAGACGATGACTTATGTCTTCCCCACACAGACGAAGACTGGGGAAGCAATCAACCGGACGACACTTGGTACCTCGATGAAGTTGATCACATGACAAGAAGCGGGCGGTACTTCAAGCCCCCGCACCTAGACCAACCCGAGGCATCTGGGAAGGACAAAGAAGTCGAAAAACAGAAAGAGAAGCAGATCGAAGAAGAAGCTGTACTGAAACAGCTAAAGAAGATACAAGCAGACATCTCCATCTGGGGACTGCTTATGGCGTCACGAGTACATAGACAGGTTGTCTTATCTGCCATGGACAAGTCCAAACTCTCTATAGATACTACACCAGAATAGCTGGTTGGACTGGTTTTTCTGGGAGGAGGTTCCCCGGCATTAACCTTTTCAGAGAAAGAACTACTGCCTGAGGGCACAAATCACAACAAACCCCTCTACATTTCCGTGGAATGTAGAGACAAGTGGATACAGGTGGTACTTGTTGATACCGGGTCCGCCATCAATGTCTGCCCAGCCAGAACAACGTATGCAATCGGGTTGAAGCCCGCGGACTTCGTGCCAACTACTCAAGTGATCAGAGCATATGATAATACCAGCAGGGAAGTAATGAGGACTGTCAAAGTTCAGACCCAGGTTGGTCCCGGACAACACAACATTGAATTCCATGTCTTGGACGTTCCCGCAACCTTCAACCTACTTTTGGGGCGACCGTGGTTGCACTAGGTCAAGGCAGTCTCTTCCACCTTACATCAGATGTTGAAGTACCCTCACGGGAAAGGGGTGGCTATTGTCTTTGGGAATTCATCAATCCATCCGTCGCCGGAAGTGTCCACACCAGTCTTGGAAATCGAGCATGGCACTGAGGATGTGTTCTTATCAGGGTTCACTTTTGCTAAGGCTCGAGTGGTGCAGAATATTATGGTTGTAAATGAGGGGGTGTACGTTAGTGCTCAATCCGTCTACCTCATGAACAAGTTACAACACATCCCCGGAATGGGATTGGGAAGGAGCGGCCGGAAGGGCGTCGCAGCATTGGCCGAAATGCCACACAACCCTCACACCTTTGGCTTGGGTTATCTGCCCACCAAAGAGGACTGGGTGAGGAAGGGTAAAGAGATAGTTGGGAGAGCCAGAGCAAAGAAGGCAGGGAAGCCTTTTGAGTTAATGCATCGGCCCATTCAGGGTACCCTAAACGGACGCTTCGCCCGGGAGGGGGAGGACTTCCCATTTTGTGGCTTCCCAGAGCCATGGCTGAACGCGGAGAGGAAGCGCGTGCCTGGTTTCGAGATCTTCTTCGACTTGCAACTACCTGGGGATGACGTTGCCGAAGAGTAGACAGACCCATCAGCTGAGGTTGGGCAGTGTAAGGCAGTGGATTCCGAGAGCACCGAACTTGAGATGGGGGTAGTGCTGGCATGTCTACTTTCAGATCCTTCGATCGACCAAAGGTGCTTGGGGGATAACTTCTCGGTTTCCATGATTAGGGATGAAACGGCTGCGGGCCTACCAGTAACTATTTTGGATGCATCTATCGCACCCTCTCTCACTTGGCAGTACGAGGAGGGATTTTTGTCCAGCAGCACCGGGTCAGGTAGTGAGCCGGAATCTAATTCCACCGAGTCTTGCGAGTCGGAATCAGGTTCCAGCTCGACTGAGTCTGAGTCTGGTAATCCTGGGGATGATAACCCGGATGCCACAGTTATGTCCAGGTCGTCTTTTTCTTTCTCATTTGAGTCTGTTATAACCGAGAATTCGGACGATTTGGATGTGCTTAATGAGAATCAAGTAACTTTGGTTTTTGAGTACTTTTCTGTGCCCTTAATTTATTGCATAAACTCAGACTTTCAAAATTTTGATGAAAACAACGAGGAGGAAATTCCTTCGGTTTTGCAACGTTTAATTGAGCAGGAGCAGGAGAGATTTGTCAAACCCTTAACGGATGAAATCATTACCGTGAATATTGGTACTGAAGAGGACCCGCGGCTGGTCTAGATCGGGTCCACGTTGTCTTCGGAGGAACGCGAGCGCTTAGTCGCTTTACTAAAAGATTTCAAAGATGTTTTCACGTGGTCCTACGAAGACATGCCTTGGATCGATCCTGAGATTGTACAGCACCGGATCCCTCTTGACCCCGAGGCCTGACCTGTCAAGCAGAAACTCAGAAGGATCCGCCCGGACTAGGCTCTCAAGATTAAGGAAGAGGTCACCAAGCAAATCGATGCAGGCTTCCTACTGGTATCCGAATACCCGACTTGGTTGGCCAACATCGTTCCAGTGCCGAAGAAAGATGGCAGGATCCGGGTGTGCGTGGATTTCAGGGATTTGAACAGAGCTAGTCCGAAGGACGACTTTCCCTTGCCGCATATTGATGAGTTGGTGGATTTCACAGCAGGGCATGCTTTGCTCTCATTCATGGATGGCTTCTCAGGGTACAATCAGATAGTAATGGCACCAGAAGACAGAGAAAAGACTGCATTCACCACCCCGTGGGGAACATACTGCTACAGAGTAATGCCATTTGGGTTGAAGAATGCCGGAGCTACTTATCAACGGGCCGCGACCACAATATTGCACGACATGATCCACAAAGAGGTTGAGGTGTACGTGGATGACATGATTGTCAAGTCTAAAGAAAGAGAGGGCCACTACACCGCCTTGCGAAAGTTCTTTCAAAGGATCATAGAATTTCGGTTGTGGCTAAATCCTCAGAAGTGTACGTTCAGTGTTACAGCGGGAAAAATGCTGGGATTTCTGATTACACAAAGGGGCATCGAGGTCGACCCTTCAAAAATCAAGGCCATCTTAGAAATGCCACCACCAAGGACTGAAAAGGAGGTGCGAGGCTTTCTGGGTAAAGTGCAATTCATAAGACGGTTTATCTCAAAATTAACCTTGACTTGTGAACCACTTTTTGGTCTCCTGAAGAAAGGCAAGAAATTCTAATGGGACGGCCGATGCCAAGCTGCTTTTGAACAGATCAAGAAATATTTACAGAACCCCCCCGTGTTGTTGCCACCAGAGCCGGGGAAACCGTTGATATTGTACCTTTCAGTGACTGAGACTACAATGGGCTGCATGCTCGCACAAGAATCAGAGGATAAGGTGGAGAGGGCCATCTACTATCTGAGCAAGAAGATGTTGGATTACGAGACCCGCTACACTCCGCTCGAGAAGGCTTGCTTAGCTTTAGTATGGGCTACCAGGAAGCTGCGGCACTACTTGTTAGCTCACTCCGTAATGTTGGTTTCACGACTGGATCCCATCAAATACCTTTTCGAGAAACCGGCACTTACGGGTAGGCTAGCTCATTGGCTGCTGTTGCTCTCCGAATTCGATCTGAAATATGTGACACACAAGTCAGTCAAAGGAAGAGCAGTGGCAGAGTTCTTAGCCGATCATCCAGTCGAAGGAGGTGAAGCAGTTGAGTACTTATTCCCAGATGAAGCCATTTTGCACATCGACGACGAATATTGGACGATGTACTTTGACGGAGCGTCAAATCAATACGGGTATGGGATAGGAGTGTTGCTGATAGCACCCGACAATTCCCGTATCCCTCTAGCCTTCAAACTCCGGTTCAAAGTCTCGAACAACGAAGCAGAATACGAGGCGTGCATTGCCGGTCTAGAAGCGGCCCTGGAATTAGGGGCAAGACGGTTGGACGTCATCGGTGACTCGAACCTTGTTGTGTCTCAAGCAAAAGGAGACTGGAAAGTCAAAGAAGAAAATATGATGATGTACCACCAGACCTTGGACTTGTTAATCCCTCGGTTTGAAAAGCTAAACTTTGCTCATCTTCAAAGAGAGAACAACAGGTTCGCAGATTCTTTAGCAACTCTATCTTCCATGATAGACATCCCGTTTGGAATCCGGATGCGTCCAGTCGTCATTGACCAGAAATTTGCGCCAGCCTATGAGTCGATCGCTGCTATAGATGAGGTTCAGGACAAAAACCCCTGGTATTATGACATTTGGAATTTCTTGGAAAAGGAAGCGTACCTGCCAGGAGTAAATGCCAAGGATAAAAGGGCAATCAGAAGAATGACCGTTCAGTTCATCATCTGTGGGGGTAAGCTGTATAAGAGAGGTCATCTGGGAATGCACAAGCTGTGTGTTGAAACCGAGGAATCGAAGCGCCTGATGGAGGCCATCCATAGAGGAGAATGCGGTGCGCATATGAACGGAGTAATGCTAGCACGGAAGATCCTCAGACAGGGTTACTATTGGTCCACCATGGAGGAGGATTGTATTAGTTTTGTTCGGCGATGCCACAAGTGTCAGATTCATGCAAACCGCATGAACATCCCGCCGTCGAAGCTGTACAACATGACTTCGCCATGGCCTTTTTCAGTTTGGGGAATCGATGTGATCGGGGCTGTCACTCCGAAGGGGTTGAATGGGCATGAGTGCATCCTGGTTGCGATAGATTATTTCACGAAGTGGGTCGAGGCCCAATCGTATGCGGTGTTGAAGGCGTCGCACGCTGCAAAGTTTATCAGAAACAACATCATTTGTCGCTATGGGGTCCCGAACGAGGTCCTTTCAAATAATGGTTCCCACTTCAAGAAGGAAGTGATTGACTTGTTGGAGAAATACAACGTGGCTTTCCATAAGTCATCTACATACCGGCCGCAAACCAACAGAGCGGTCGAGGCCGCCAACAAGAATATCAAACACATACTGCAGAAGATGGTGAAAACCTACAGGGATTAGCCAGATAAGCTGCCATTTGCTCTATGGGGCTACAGGACTTCAATCAGAACTTTTACCGGAGCGACTCCGTATTCATTGGTTTATGGGATGGAGGCCGTTCTACCTATCGAGATTGAGGTTCCGTCGTTACGAGTATTGGCTGAGTGTCAAATAGCCGAAGCAGATTGGTAGCGGAGCAGATTTGAGGAACTCATGCTTTTTGACGAGAGAAGACTGAAAGCACTGTACCATGTTCAAGGCTATCACCGCAGAATTGCCCGGGCTTTCAACAAGAAAGTTAAGTCCAGGAATCTAAAGGAAGGAGATTTGGTGCTTAAGGACAACCGAGCTCCCATCCACGACCCAAGGGGCAAGTTCAAACCCAATTGGACTGGTCCTTACATCATCAAAGCTATCTGGTCAGGTGGAGCTGTGGTTCTGATGGATCTAGATGGCCTAGAGTTCTCCCAACCGATCAACATGGACAAGTTGAAGAAATATTACCCCTGAGAGGCTCGCTAGGCCAAAAACCCGAAAGGGCGACCTAGGCAAAAGTTAGAGCACAAAAAATTAGAAAATATAAAAACTGAGCTCGCAAGGTTGAAAACCCGCAAAGGGCGACCTTGGAAAAAGTTAGAGCGTAAAAGGAGAGTGAAAATACTCGAGTGAACCTAAGCCTGAACTACGTAAGGCTTGATTCCCATCTTTGGGATACGTAGGCAACTTCACCCTGAAGTTCAGCCATAAACTTTTCCCCGATCAACTTTGTCCATTTTGACCATCTCAGTCATCTTTATCCATCAGCATTTATCGTGATCTCCGATGCAGTACTGTTCAGACTAGGGGCAACTTTCCGTTACCACAACGGTGCAGTGCTATTCAGACTAGGGGCAACTTTCCGTTGCCATGCAGTGCCGCGGTACTCTTCAGACTAGGGGCAACTTTCCAGTTGCAGGGATCTGGGGTTGTGCATCTCAGTGACAGATCTTAGGCGTGTCCAATTCTGATCCATATCGAAAATGGTTTTGAAAAGTTTTAATAAAAGTTGACTTTGTTCAAATTAATCTCTTTACAACTAAGACCATTTTTTGGACCAAAACAGAAAATTTTCAGTACCACAACCTTCAATTTCATTGATTTCAAAACAGAGTTCTCCTGCTCTTGCATACAATCGAAGTTGGTTTTTATTACATTCATAAAGAAAACTTGAAAGTACTAATAAAGTAATAAATCCGGGGCACAGTCAAGTCAAGTATCCCTGCGCCCCCTTCCAGAGCTGGTCGAAGCCTCTGACGCCAAGCTAGGCCCAACCTGTGCCTCCTCGTTGAGCCAATCCAAGCACTCGTCAGACAAAGTGCAACTGAAAGTGGGAGCAGGAGCCAGGAGCTCTCTAGTCCTCCATGCTGTGACATATCGGGCAAGCTGTGCACCTCGGACCGGGAAAGCAGCCGGGTACTCAATCCTCTCTGGCGGGCAAATCTGATCATGACCGAACTGGCGCAGGAACCGGAACGGAAAGTAGAACACACAGTGGGTCAGACCAATCAACTGGATCCCGATCAGCCGGGACATGCTATAGCTCATTGCCGGGAGATTGAGCCAAGGACAACGCTAAGCAATGTGATCTGCGGACAAATTGCACATCCAGTCAAACCACCACCTTTCATCCGGGGCATCGACTAGGCGCTGTCGAAAGAAATAGCCTCGAGTTGAGTAGGCTGGGCAAGAGTCCACAACCTGCAATTTGTCCATCAACCATACCTGTGGGAGGGATGAAAAATGAGAGAATAAAGAATAGAGAGATGTACGATGAGAGAAAAGTGAGAAAAGGTTTTTTTTGTGAGAAAAACCGAGCCTGAGAGCCGAGTGATGTGAGCAAATACATATGTAAGATTGGGTGGGAAACATTACCTGCAGCAGCAGTGGACTCCCAGCAAATCTAGTCGTCTCCCGGCGATAGATAGAATCCAAGCCCATCAGTGTCTCGGCCAAGGTCATGGCAATACAACTCTTTCCTTCTTTCAAGCCTTGAGCAACTTCAATCAGACGAATGCTAAATCCGCCAAAGCCCAGGGAAAGCAGAAAGTGAGACAGCAAGCACAAGCAAAGGGCGTGTTGCCGGAAACCTTGCCAATAATGGTTGCTACGGTCACCAGCGGCAGAAAAGCGATGAATCAAACTGAGGATATCCAGTACCCCATTACAGATCAGAGACTGAGCATCATGTGCGGTGAGTCCACACATCCGCCCTAAATCCTGGGCGTGGCCGAAGCGGAACTGGGGCAAGATCTCTTCATGACATTCAGATTCCATCAAAACTTGAAAATCTTCAAAAGTTGGACATACCTCTTGCCCGCCGAAGCTAAAGACATGCGTCACCGGGTTCCAAAACCTCGCTGCGGCATGGAGGAAAGGGAGATGTAGCGGAGTGCGGCTCAGCGTGAATAGTGCATTCAAGCCGAAACCCCGGAAGTTCAACTTTTCCGAACCATCTAGAGAAGCGATCCAAGCTGTGAGATTTTCAACGAGAAACGCCTCCATTTTTGTGCAAAACTAAGATGAATTGAGTCAAAACACGGAGCTAAGGCTTTTAAAGAGGAAAAGACACTATTCGGGGGACAAGTGTCAAAAATTGGGCGGTTGCTGAGTTGAGTGGCCGGCCGGCCGCCTTTTCTGGCAGGCCGGCCATTTCTTTCTTCAAAACTGGCCGGTGGCCTCCCCTTTGCAATAAATCTGGCCGGTCGGCTCCCAAAAGTGGCTGGCCATGCTCCAATGTGTGTCTTCAGCCCTGTTTTACCCTCCGAGGGAAAGTTTCAAGCATTTCCATGCAACGGATGTGTCGAAGGCCTCTATTTCCCTCTGTTTCGGATGCGTTCCGTTGCCCAGATCGTTCAAAGTACACTTCGTTTTGTTAAGTTTTGTTTATCGAGTTGTTGTTTTGTTTATCGAGTTGTCGTTTTGCTTATCGAGTTATTTGTCGAGCTGTCCTGTTTCGTGTTTTTGAGTTGTTACTCTTTGTTTAAGCTTTTTTGTTTGAGTCTTGTTTATTGAGTTGTCAACACTATTGTGCTTTGCTTATCGAGTTGTAAACTTGCTAAGGTTTTGTTATATCTTAGAAAGTTAAGTTGTTGCGTCGGTTCACTACCTGACTGGGCAAAATGCACAATGCACATTTCCATTCAATCTCATTATGATGCAAAATGATGCGATATGATGCTAAAAGTTTAAAATACAACACTTTTTTCAAAAGCTGTTTCATTCCATCATGCCTCGCTTGTTACAACATTTTACAGACTAAGGCACAAGTTTTACAGAGAATAAAACTGCCCGATAATATACAATGTACTACAACTACTAGCAAAAAGATAAATAAAATAGGAAACAGCCGCATTTGTGCTCTCAAGAGCGGTAATAAGAGGCCCTCTTCGTCCTCTTCTGCGGAATAGACTCTCCACCATCATCGCCATCACCATCATCTGAATCAGAGTCGTCATCCTTGGGATCCCCCTTAGCCTCGCCTCCACTCCCGGAACCAAGACCGAAGCCGTCCTCTCTGTCAGCAGATGTCTCCGACTGATGGTCTGCAGCCTCCTCCTCCTCATCCTCACCAGGCTCCTCCTCTACAATGTGTGCTCTGTGTCTACGAGACGACCCCTCCCCTCGAAAAGGCCTGGATGGCCCAGCTCCTCGGAAAGGCCTGGATGGCCCAGCTCCGTGAAAAGGCCTGGATGGCCCAGCTCCCCGAGAAGGCACAGGTGGCTCGGCCTGCAGCTGAGCATATACCGGGGGCATCTGAGAATAAAGAGTTCAATTTAAATACATCAGTCCAAATATGTACATCAGATGCAGATACAAGCAAAAACTACATGAAGTGGGTACATGTAAACATAGTGTATAAGTGAGATGTGTGTCAGATGTGCTCTACACAAGTAGCCTATCAATGCAGTAGAAATCAGCATGTCCTCAGAAGTATGACAAATGCCAGAAAACTAAAGGGTACCTGGAAGCCCATGATAGACAACTGTGCCTCCCTCCGCAGGACCATCCCCTCAAGTGAGGCTACCATCTCGAGCACCTGATCCATATACTCAACAGGGGGCTGCAAATGCAAAGGCAAGGGTATCAGTAAAGGAATGAAAGTCTAAGTATCTGAGTAATGAATCAAAGCCGTAAAACATACCGGTGGTGAGTCAGGGTCTCTGACATATCGATGGCCAGGCATCGGAGGCTCCATCGGGATCGGAATCGGAGAGGTAGTCCCATATTGCCACCCCATCAACTCGGTCGGCATGTCCAGCCATCCAGGATGAGGATAAGTCGGAGGAATCAGGGAAACCAATCCACCCCCACCTCTAGATGTACCAGCCCTACCGGTGAAAGGGGCGTCTGCAGCACGAGCCCGGGCCTGGCTTGAAGACGACATGCCAGCAGACCTCATCGTCGGAGTACGAACTCCCGTCAATGGAGGCATCAGGTATATGTGATGGTAAGTATCATAATCCCCCTCCTCAAGATGTAGCAAAGCATCAGTACCTAGCATAGCACTGACAACATCCCGGGAAGGGAGCCTATCAGCAATCCGCATATCAACTGGGGGTGCTGAGGGAGGGTCCTGAGAAGTGTACCCCCAAACCTGACACAAGAAGCGGTCCCCAAAAACCAGGCTCTACCAACTGGCCCTTCAAACAGGATCCTGTACCGGGAGGCACCCCACCCTCCGGCAAACTGGAATCGGAGACCTTCACCTAAGGGCGCCCAGGGCTGCCATGTAATCTGCAGATAATAGGTGCATAAACCAAGCAGAAATCGAAGATGTACAGGACAAATCAAAGATGAAAACAGAAAGAACTGAGAGTTCTGAGGTACCTCCGATGAGCGCACCGTGTCGAAATACTATCGCAGGTAAAGGAGAGACTCCCGAGGTCTTGGCCGGTGCTGGCCTTCAAATACAAGTGAGTACGGGGTCACGAGGGGTTCCGCTACCACCAACTCCGGGGCCAATATCGGGAAATATACATAGACCCACAACTGTGGAAAACAAAGCAGAATACGAAGTGCTGAGGGCAAAGTGCACGATACAGAGTATAAAGCGCGCCGTGTCTGTGCCATGTGCAAGTAATGAGGAGCAGAAATGTAAATCAAGAGGGCAGAAAGTACCTCCCAGGCTCTCAAATAGCCGCCAAGTAAGTCCCCCCGTTCGCGGGAGGTCGCGCTCATGTAGCAATAAAGGGTAGCCAAGCCAGCGCCACCCCAGTCATACCGTCAGACCTGTGATAGGTCCACCAAGGCACTCAACAGGAAAAGCCCAACAGTATTCCCCCTGTCGGCAAACAAAGTAGTCCCGAAGAGGAACATCAAAAAGCCGCGAGCGTACTGTGCTGCCTCCTCAAGAGTCCCGGGCTCCATCTCCACCCGCCGGAAATGGAAAGAGAACCAGGTGTATCGGACTCTCCCCGAAGCTCTGTCAACAGGCGGGCGAACCCCCAGCAGATATATCCAAGCGGCCTCCCACTGGCCCATGTCCTCGTCGTAAGGGATAGGCCAACCTCCCACGTCAAGGCTAGTCAGCACAGCAAAGTCAAACGGGGTCATAGTTAAGTCCCCCGTGGCATAAAAATGGAAGGAGTTGGTGGTGTCCCACCATCTCTCCACCAAGGCGGCCATCAGCGTCCTCCTGGCAGGACAACGAGATAGCCCAGTACAGAAGGGCCCAAACCCCGCTAAGTCAACCAAATCCCGAACAGCCTTCGGGAGCTCGGCGTACCAGTCTCTCGCCGCGGTAGAGCCATACCCCCGCACAGTGTGAGAAGTCACCTGTATTCAGGATGAATACATGTTTAAGCATAAAATGAATAGGCTGCGTGCAAAGTAAAGTAAGTTGGGCTGTGTGTTCAACTCTCAATCAGTGTGTGCTGTGTGTTCACCTTCAAGTTGGGCTGCGTGTTCAACTCTCAATCAGTGTGTGCTGTGTGTTCACCTTCAATTTGGGCTATGTGTTCAGAAAATCAATGTTTTGGGCTGTGTGTTCAACTCTCGATCATTGTGTGCTGCGTGTTCACCTTCAATTTGGGCAGTGTGTTCAGAAAATCAATGTTTTGGGCTGTGTGTTCAACTCTCGATCAGTATGTGCTGCGTGCTCACCTTCAATTTGGGCTGTGTGTTCAGACAATCAGTGTGTGCTGCGTGTTCACCTTCAATTTGGGTTGTGTGTTCAGAAAATCAGTGTTTTGGGCTGCGTGTTCAACTCTCAATCAGTGTGTGCTGTGTGTTCACCTTCAATTTGGGCTGCATGTTCAACCCTCAATCAGTGTGTGCTGTGTGTTCACCTTCAATTTGGGCTGTGTGTTCAGAAAATCAATGTTTTGGGCTGCGTGTTCAACTCTCAATCAGTGTGTGCTGCGTGTTCACCTTCAATTTGGGCTGTGTGTTCAGAATATCAGTGTTTTGGGCTGTGTGTTTAGAAAATCAGTGTTTCGGGCTGTGTGCTCAGAAAATTAGTGTGTTGGGCTGCGTGTTCAACCCTCGACCGATGTGTGCTGTGCGTTCACAATCAATTTATGGGCTGAGTGTTCAGGAATTCAAGTGATTGGACCGTGTGTTCAGAGTGCAAACAGAATGCAAGAAAAACTCATAATACGTTTCATAAAAGGTAAGAACGAAGTAAATACCTCTCATGCCTCATGGGAGAGATGATACTCTGGCTCCCGCAGAAGGAGATCCCCTGGTGCTCGCTCGTCAAAATCGGTGAAATGATGGAAAACAGCCCGCGGGAGAATGTATACTAGTGGGTCATACCTCTCGGGGATGAAGGGGCGAACCTTCGGAGGCAAAGACATAATGTCAGGCTCACCTCCGGCGCCTGGAGAACCTCCGCCGTGGGGAAATTGACCCGCCATTTCAAGAAATCTGCAAAAAGGGTAAAAATGAGCAAAAATGAGCCAAAATTGGAAAAAGTCAACTCTTGGGAAATGAAAAAGTCAACAAAAGTCAACTCCCGAGAAAATCTTCCAAATATTGAGACAAACTCACCTCAAGTGGCAAAAATGAGAAAAGAAGCCCCGAAACCAAAATTTAATCGGTTCAAAGTGCTTAAAACTGAAAGATTTCGCGAAAACAACTTGCGTGGGACGTTAGAAAACGCGTATAGAGCACAGATCTGAGGGAGAAAATGGTTTGGGAAGCTAGAGAAGAGGATTTCGGAGCTGCACTTGTGAGCACAAAGTGTTTGGATAAGTGTATTTAAAGAAAAGTGGCTGAAAAGACAAAATTGCCCCCGGATTTGGCAAAGTGGCCGGCTGGCCACTTTTTCGGGCAGGCCGGCCATTCACTTTTCAAAAACTGGCCGGTGGCCTCCCTCTCCCAATAAAGGTGGCCGGTGGTGTTTCTCACATGCCCCCCAACGTCCCTGCAAATTTTGGGGAGGATTGGAGTCCCCGAGGCCTGAAAAAGTACAAGAGAAGTGCACTTTCTGTCGCGAAATTGCTCCACCGAAACTTCAGCTTCAACTTCCGATGCATGTCTCATCGTTTACTCATCGAAAGTGAGGTATATCCTTCTGAGCATGTTGTAACCTCTCCGGGAGGTGAACCGGAGACCGCGATCGAGTCGCCCTCGCCGAAACGCGCATTTCCTTGCTCGTTGTTTTGTGACAAACATACATCCTAGCTTACGCTTGTTCTGCATTATCATGCACATACTTGCATTGTCATGCATGTCTCTTTGATATCACCGAGCCTCCGTGCTTAAACTCGCGTTGTCACGCGCGTTTCTTCCCGCATTGCGATGCACTTTTCTATCAACACCGCGATTGTCTGCATTCGATATCACATTGAACATATGTTGTTAGATATGTTGTGCTTGTTGAGTTTCTTTATTTTGCAGGCACGATATTGTATGTACGGTTCATTTGAAGCTGGTGCGACCAGACGAATCGCGCTGGTATCGTATCTTCTCCGTGTGAGACGCGACGAGAATTGAATAATTCTCTGCATTCCTAACTGCATAAAATGTAGTTGTTGCTTTGCATTCTTGCTTAAAACTGTTGCATCTATTTGTGAATACTTGCTTCATTACAGCTTGTTGCATTTGCATGATCATGAGCTACGTCCGGCTTTGTCCATATCATTTTGCATCTTGCCCCCTGCCTGCGGGCACGCCTGTGGGCGCATCTCTGTTTATCTCGCCTGTTTGTCTAAGTCTTCGGCCTTGTCAAAAATGGGTCGCCTCTGGGCTTTGACATTCACTCCCGTCACTTATGACTTTCGAGTTCTGTCAAAGAGGGGCAACTGTAGACACCCCATTTTTGACCGACCTTAAGACTCAGACGTCACTGATTGAGCGCTTGGTGATGTTGCATATCGTGCTCGTTTAGAGGTTTCAGAGTCTCGGCTGCGAGCCTTGCCTCCGGACTTCCGGACTCTTTCATGCTTTGCCTCGGTTTGCGAACCAGGCTCTATTTTTCTGTTTTCTCTTCCCGAAGGGAGGGAGAGGTCTCGTAGATCATCCCTCAGTGGCCGTAGGCTACGTTTCGTGGTCGTAGGCCATTTTGCCCATTTGGAGTCTGGTTTCCTGTTTTTCGGAGCCGTTGGCCGTGTGCCTCGGTTCGGGACCGCTTAACCACCTTCGTTTGCTCCGATTTTTGGCATGCATCTTATTTTCTCCCTTTTGAGGGACATTGTGGCTCGAGAAACCAACTTTGTGGTCGAACACCACTTCCGGTGCCCAACAGTCAGTTTTTGGGGCCTCGGGCTGCGTGTTTCGGCCCCCAAACCTTCATTTTGCATCGGTTTGGGTTCATTTTTGGCAGGGACCTCTGTTTCATTGGTAAGAAGGTCGTAGAAGGGTGGGAGGCCAACAATTGTTCAGACAACTAGTTTTATTCCTCCATCGCCCTCCGTCGCCCGTTTTTTCTCACTTAAAAGCCAATGTTGACCACCCTAAAGCCACTTTTTCTCACCCCAAACCACATATTTGTGTTGTACACACCTGGGAGGCCACCAATATCACATGGCCGGCCAGTAATTCTGGTTGACCCTTTTGAACCCCTCCTAAAAGTGGCCTTTTCTCTCTCCTGGTTCATTCTCTCTAGTTTTTGACCACATGGTTGTGTTGTGTACACATGAGAGGCTCCTTTTTTGGTATGGCCGGCCATTAATTCTCATTGAGCCTTTTGACCCTTGGCCGGCCGGCCATGGGAAGAGCCGGCCGGCCACCTGCAACTCCAATAACCGGCCGGCCATGATCCCCTCCACTGGTACAGTTCAAATATACATTCTGTTTCCCTCCAGATTTTGTATCCGGGGGGCTGCATTTTTGGGGGGAAACTTGAATTCTTTCCCCCCCATTTTCCCCCCCCTTTTTCTCCCCCTTTTTGTCTATATATCAGACCCTCCAGCTCTGTTTGGAGGGTTACAAAAATTTCCCCCAAGCCTCTTGTATTGATCCTTCCTCTCCTCCTCTTCCAACCCTCAAAACCTCTCAAGTCCTACACCCCCTTTCTACACCACCACCTAGCACCACACCACCACCTCCATTCCAGCCACTTGGAGTTGCTTTCCAGAGCTGAGGAGCACCATTTCTTGTGCCAAGAAGTTGTCAAAGATTGGTCTACAAGGGTGAGCCTCTTTTTCCCTCTTTTGAGTTCATTTTTGCATGCTTTCTTAGCCATTCTTGCTTACACTTTTGGGCTTCGACCCTAACTGAAAATAATATTTTTTTGAGCTCTTTTTCATGTTTGTTTAAGATCCTCTCACTGTTTGAGGCTTCTTTTTTGCACTTGCTTCTTTACCTCTCTTGTATGCCTATTTCTTGTGTAGTATTTTTGGCCTACGTGTAAACTGTTTTGAGCTCTGTCATAAACTGTAAAGTGGCTTATTTTGAGCCCTTCTTCAAAATTGTTGAAGGGATCATCACTGTTTGAGGCCTCCATTTGCCACTTTCCTTTATATCTCTCTTTTGGCCATATTTTTGCATGATTTGTTAGCCCCTTGTGCTTGTGTTTTTGGACTCTGGTCCAAAATGTAAATAGACTTATTTTGACCCCCTCTTCATGTTTTATCAAGGGAATTTTGCTGTTTGAGGCTCCCCTTTTACACTTTGTGTTTAAGTCTCTTTTTAGGCCTTATTTTGCATAATATTTTAGGCCTGCATGTGCACTGTTTTGGGTGTGGTCATTAACTGTAAAATATCATGTTTTTGTCCCCTATTCAACTTTGTTGAAGGGCCCTCCTCTTTTTGAGGCCAGCAACCATCACTTGCTTCTTTGTCTCCCTTTCGGCCCATTTCTTGCACAATGTTTTAGGCCTGTTTGTGTTTAGATCCGTGGCTTGTTATAAACTGTAAAGTGCTTCATTTTGAGCCCCTCTTCAACTTTGTTGAAGGGATCTTGGCCATTTAGGGCCAGAAGATGTTACTTGCTTCATTACCTCTCTTACGGGGCCATTTTTGCATGCTAGCTTAGCCCCATTTGTGTTCATTGTTTGGCCTTGCTTAAAACTGTAAATATGCTTTTTTTGGGGCTTCCTTGAATCTGTCTTCACATTTCATGTTCAAATAATGCATGTTTTGTATAGCTATAGGCCATTGCGTGTGCCTAGTTTTGCATTTTGGGTTCATTCCGTGCATCGGGTACCATATTGCCATGCTTCGGGGCTGTTTTGGGTCATATTTTAGCGCTGGAATTTGCATGATAGTATGCCATATTCCATGCCTTGCCATGTCTTGTTAGAGTGGCATTCGTGCCTTAGGTTCGGTCCTCGGTTTGCGTGCATGTGTGCACGCATTTCGAGTGTCTCATTTTCATCTCATGGCCTCCTATGTGAGTGTGGCTGAGGTCCACTCATGTTGGTGTAAGTCCATTGTGTATTGTGTATGCCATTTCATTTCATAGCATTGTGTATGCTAGGTTGTATGTTAGCGCATTGTGTATGCCATGTTACCTCGTGCATCGTGTATGCCATTTCATAGCATTGTGCATGTTAGGTTGTATCTTAGTTGCATTCATGCATGTCATGCATATTGCATTGTGCTTGGGATAGGGGTTAGCCCGAGCACGGGAAACGAGGGACGTTTCGTACTTCGAGTGACGGAACGTGTCTCAATTCCCAGTCACCGACACTCCGGATTATCCATGATGGAGTTTAGGTTTTGTTGTGTTTATATGTGCATTCATTTCATATTGAATCGTGCAATTCGACTCCTCGGCCATCATGCATCGAGATGCGCGATTGGTGGCATGAGGATCGAGGCATGTATACATTTGTGAAAATACATTGCCATGCCCCTTTCTTGCTCTCTGTTGCAGCAAATCAAGAATCAGCAGTCTTTCGGGGCTTGGCGCGCTTTCCAAAAAATATTGCAAAACAGAGGCTAATTGGGGCATCACAGTGGATTTCCGTGCAAAGGCAACCTGAGTATGCATCATTCATCATCTGGGGCGGAGTCAAGGCCGTCCCTAGCTTGCATGCTAGTTTACTGCTTACCTAGTTTAATTTGTTAATTAATTAGGATTTTGTAATTATTTGGACTGTAATATTTATACGGGACTGTATATTATTTATTCGGACCCTCTACGCGAGGGCAATGTTGTAATAAGTGTGCGTGTGTGTGATGTATGTCTTCCAACCCCACGTCTTTCTCCTTTTTATTTACCCGCTTATGATGGTTAGATTAGGGCATGTTTCAATTAGCATACAGTATGATAGCATGTTTGCATTCATTCATCTATTTTGCATGCACCGGGCTCGGCGCATCATACTAACTGCATTGTATTTTCAATTCCAAGTTGAATACATGTTAGCTGTAGCATTTCATATGCCATGTTTAGAATAGCCGAGCCTGCTATAGTTGCATTTTTGCATGTGTTGCATTAGGCACTTCTGTATAGTTAGGATCATGCATGGATTTCTAATCAGCTTCTGTTTTGGCTTGGAGTACTCGGTAAGTTTTATGCTTTAGTATCCTTGCATGCGTGTGAGTGACTGCCATGAATAGCATGCTTACCATGAGGCTATGTGCTTATGTGATATATCTGCCTGAATGCCTGTGGGTGAAGGTTGGGTTATTTGGATTGGAACAATTCATCAAATGTGTGTTTTAAGCCCACTAGATAGTGGCAAAATCATGTTTTCTAAGCCCACCCGAGGATGGCAAATCCACGTCTTAGCCTACTTGCGGGTAGCACCATCAAACCATTTTCAAACAAACAAACATGAAATGTTTTGTTCCAATTCAGGCAATCCAGTCTATACTTGTATGCTGTGCGCATCACATAGTAAAACTAGGCTAATAACCGAAATAAGAACACATAATGTTTTCAAAAGTAGATATCATGGTTAGTAGAGGCCGATCTTTGATCGGGCGAGCGGGGGTGCTCACGAAGTGACCTTCCCCAATCGTACCCAAGTTCCTGAGCTGAGGCAACTTTGGTGATGATGGACACGTGGCCTTAGGCAAACGAGTCAGGGTTTCCTAAATTTCCCCAAAATAAAATATTTAGGTGGCGACTCTGTATCTGGCAAAGCAGTCCATGTTTGGCACTTCTTTCAAAAATCTGTTTTCTCAAAATGATTTGCCGGATTTGGACTCTTTGGTTCAGACTTAGAACCATGACAATTTTAGAGTCCTGAGCTGTAGTGAGCCCAATATCGAACGGAACGCCGGGGGGGGGGGGGACTCGTTCCTCCTCGGGGCGTTCGGGGACGTCTACACCACCTTTATTCGATCTTGGTTTAAAACAATCACCATGGATGAGTTATTAGTATTGCTTTGTTCTAAAGCCATCCATATGGAGTCCAAAACTAAGAAGAATCTCTTAGAACCTATAGTAGCTTTTTTAACTGTTAAAGGTTCTTTTTCTTCATCAAACTTTTAGTATAGAGGATAAAACTATGGTTTCAGAGGCAGAAACTCTTGCAGAAGTAATAGAGGTCGATCTCAAGGTTACAGAAATGGTAGTGGTTCTGGCAGGTTCACAGGAGGTTCTGGTCGAGATAGAGGTCGAAATTCTCATTTTACACAACAATGTCAAATTTGTGGTGGTTTTAACAACACTGCTCTTGAGTTTTGGTATAGAATGGATTTTTAGTATCAACCACAAACACATTCTCAGTATCAACCGTAGCATCAGTCTTCTTCTTCATTTGCTCCTTCACATTGTAGAGCTTTTGTTGCTGCATCTGGTTCTCCTGTTTCCTCTTCTCAAGTTCCCTGGTACCTTGACTCTGCAGCAACAGATCATATCACCAATGACATGACCAATTTGACTTCTTACCAGCCTTATCAAGGGACATATCACATCACTATTGGTAATGGTAACTCTATCCCTATTCAGCATATATACTGGTAAAGGCCTTTTACCTACATCTTATCATTCTTTCAAACTTAATCATGTTTTACATGCTTCTTCGATTTCTTCTAATCTTGTTTCTGTTCAGAAATTAGCAAAGGATAACAACTGTTTTATCACATTTGATGATGCTAATTTTGTGATTCAGAACAAACTTTCGAAGAGAGTGTTTCACAAGAGCTCTAATGTCAATGGTCTTTACCATTTCTTGCCATCTCCTACTCCTCAGTCTTTTTCTCCTTCACAACATTCATTGCATTTCAGCCAGTCCTCTCCACCTGTTAGTGAGAGTACTTGGCATAATAGACTAGGTCATCCCTCTCGTTTGAAGTTTCAATGCTTACATAGTCTATTACATTGTACTACTAATAAGCACACTTCACTATCCTGTCTTGATTGCTGTGTTGTCAAGAGCCACACGTTGCCTTTTCAATTGTCAAATTCTACTACTCATCAACCACTGTCTCTTGTTCATAGTGATGTATGGGGTCCATATGCCTCTAATTCTGGTTACAAGTACTGTGTTCTTTTTATGGATGATTTTACTAAGTTTACATGGTTGTATCCATTGGCCTATAAAAGTGAAGTCTATGCTAAGTTTGTGGAGTTTAAGGCCCATATAGAGAACCACTTTAACACATCCTTACATGTTTTACAAACTGATGGAGGCACTAAGTATCTTAATAATAAAATGAAGCAGTTTCTTTCTACTTAGGGTATTGTTCATCAACATTCTTGTCCCTACACACCTCTACAAAATGACGTGGCTGAGAGGAAACATAGACACATTATTGACACAACTATTGCTCTCCTCCATCATGCTACCATGCCTTTGAAATTCTGGTTTGATGCCGTGGTTGTTGCTATTTTTCTTATTAATAGATTACCTTATTCTAAACTGAGTAATAAGTCTCCTTTTGAACTGTTATTTCATTCTTTACCAGATTATTCTCAATTAAGAGTTTTTGGTTGCCAATGCTTCCCTTGGCTCAAGCCATATGTTTCTCATAAACTCCAGCCCAAATCCATCTCTTGTGTATTTCTTGGTTACCATCTCTTTGCCAAAGGCTATCATTGTCTTAATCCTATTACAGGCAAAATTTATTTGTCTCGTCATGTTGTGTTTAATGAATCTATTTTTCCTTATGCTTCTCTTTCTTCTTCCTCTCTTTCTTCATCTATTTCTTTACCTCAGTTTATACATTCTTTTGGTCTTCTGCTTTGCCTTCCTCTATAGTTCATCCTAGTTCCTCTGTGGTTCATCCTAGTACTCCTTCTTCTTCTCCAGTGGTCTCTTCTTCATCTTCTTCTATTCCTCCACTTTCTCACTCCATTCCTATTCAGTCAATCTCCATTCAGCTTCCTCTTTCTATGCCTCCTTAAAATACTCATCCTATGCTCGCCAAGTCTAAAACAATTCCAACTTGTTTGTCTACTCAAAAAACTTCTCCTTCTCTTTATTTTGATTCTGAGCCTCCCACTCATAAGGAAGCTCTTTTGTCTTGACTTTGGTCTAAAGCTATATCGGAGGAGTATGCTTCTCTATAACATCAGCAGACCTGGTCTCTTGTTTCTTTGCCACCTCACAAGGCAGGCATTAGGTGTAAGTGGGTCTTTAAAATCGAAAGGAACTCTAATGGGACTATTGGCAGGTACAAGGCATGCCTAGTTGTTAAGGGCTACCTTCAACAAAAAGGCATTAATTTTCAAGAGACCTTTAGTCCAGTTGCCTAACAGCCCACAATTCGCATTTTGTTATGCCTTGCTCTTCATCATCATTGGCCAATTCGCCAGCTTGATATTTCTAATGCATTTCTTCATGGGATTCTTGAAGAAGAGGTTTATATGTTACAACCCCCTGGTTTTGAGCAGTTTTCTTCTTCATTTCAAGTGTGTAAGCTGCACAAGGCATTGCATGGATTAAAATAAGCTCCACATGCTTGGTATTCCACCTTTTCAGACTTTCTTCTCTCCCAAGGCTTTTGCAATAGCAAATGTGATACCTCTCTCTTCATTCAGCATACTGCCACCTCATTCACTATCCTCTTGATCTATGTTGATAACATTATACTTACAGGTAATAATGCTTCTCATATTCAGTCCCTTATTTCCCAAATGCATCAAGCATTCTCTATGAAGGAATTGGGGGATATTGCTTATTTTCCTAGCATTTCAGTTCAGTCCATTGGTGGTTCAAGCTATTTTCTTTCTTAACAGAAATATGCTCAAGATCTTCTTAACAAAGCTGGCATGACTGATTGCAAGCCATGCTCTTCTCCTATTGCAGTCAAGCCCTCTCTTTCTTCTAATGCTCATTTGCCCTTTGACAATCCTTCTTTATATCGCAGTATTGTAAGAGGTTTGCAATATCTTACCATCACCCGACCCGATCTTTCTTTGGCTGTTAACCAGTTTTGTCAACACATGCATGCCCTCACTTTTGGGCATTTTTTAGCTGTTAAACAATTACTGCGGTATGTTTAGGGCACCATTGCTCATGGTTTGACGTATCAGCCTAGTACCTTTGATCTTCATCCCTTTTTCGACTCCAATTGGGCAAGGGGTGTGCTTGATAAGAAGTCCACCTCTGGTTATTGCATATTTTTACGTTCTAACCCTATCTCTTGGTCTGCTAAAAAGCAAAGTCACTGTGTCTTGCTCCTCTATTGAAGCAGAATATCGAGCACTGGCTCATGTTGCTGCCGAATTAGCTTGGATTCAAATGTTGCTTTAGGACTTGGCTATTTCCTCCCCTACTTTACCTATCTTATGGTGTGATAATGTGTAGACACCCCATTTTTGACCGCCCTTAAGACTTGGGTGCTTTATTCCAAACACCCGATGATGAAAGTTATATTGTGCAATCTTTTGAATTCTCAGCGAAGAAATTTAGATTCAAGCTCTAATCCCAAACTTTGCATCCTATTTTGGCTAAACTATTTTAGACCTTCAAACCCTCTTTTTCAAAATATTTTTCCAATTGTTTCTACAATGTTCCAAGGCTCGTATTTCGTTTAAAATATTGCACTTTTTGGTAAACCGAGTAAGGACAAAGTGGAGATACATGGAAGAGGTGAAATTTTTGAAAAATCTTTAAAAACAACTTATTTATAGATTTGGAGTTGAAGAAATTAGGAAGGGGAGGGGGGAAGAAAACTAGTTTAGGAAGAAGTTGGGTATCAATCTGTTAAGATAGAAATGAGTAGCCTTCACTAAATTAGGAATATCTCTTTGCACACTTATACTTTAGATATGAGGCCAACACCATTGGAAAGTAGACTTTTGGGGTTTTAATTTAGATTCAAGAATCACCTAAAATCGAGTTCGGATGAGGGAGATATGCCCGTTTGAAGTTGGGCCTGAAGTATAGATTTTTAGGTCGGGCTAGGTCCATTTTGAACTGGCCGAGCCTCAATGAAAACTTTTCCAAGGTTGTTTTTTGGCCTGGCCGTGCATTTTTGGGCTCGACCGGGTCTCAATGGCGCTAGACAGACGGCTGGCAGCAATTGAACAAATACATTTGTTTGAAGATATTTTTGACCATTTTGGCTCAAATTCTATAAATAGGACCTCCCACTTCAAATTTTAAGGTTAGAAAAACTTTCCAAAAGGCTTAAGCATTGATGATAGCTCTTAAACCTTCAATCTTCTTTTGTTCTTCAAATCAACTTTTACCCTCCATACACCATTAAAGTCTAGATTTGAAGCTTTCTTGTAAAGAATTCAAGGCATATTTTTAGAACCTAAAGATTAGAGAATTGTTCTAGGAGATATTTGTAGAAGATTAGACATAACTTCCTTACAAAAACTTTCTTGACCTTTAAACCTCCTTTAGCTATACATACACAATACATACACCATTAGAGCTTGTTCTTGAAGCTTTTTGTTAAACTTTCAAACCATGTTTCATAAACTTGAGGGCGTTTGGAATCAAGTTTGATCAACAACCAAAGCTTGCTCTCTTTAAAGAGGTATAAGCTTGTCACCTTTTTGCTTGCTTTCATTTCAATCTTTTTCTATCTTTTTCTTGTGTTTTCCTACTGTTTTGGACCTATTTCAAGTGTTGGAACTTGGGGTTGAAGAGCTACGAAAGGTAGAGAGGCTTAACACCCTTTCTTGCACCTTATCACATAGCTCATACCCTTTGTTTTTGCACTCTTTTCTTTGGTTTACATGCTGATTTTTAGAGTTTAAAAAGGCTGAAAAACATGGTTTAAAGGCCTCAAAAGTGGAGGGGTTAGCTACCTCTCCTTGATTTTGCTTACTAGCTTTATATCTCTTGCTTATGTTTATCTTTTTGTGCTCTTTAAACACACTTGTAGCCACTATTTTTGGGCAATTTTGGGACTGTTTTTGGACTGTTTTTGGGGCTGAAATAAGCGATTTAAAATTACAAAAAGTGGAGGGGTTAACCACCTCTTCTTGGGCTTTGTTCCATAGCTTTTTCTTTACTCTTTTTTTTACTTACTTTCTCTTGCTTTTAGCTACTATTTTTTTTTTTTTTGTATCTTAGGGGCTGTTTAGAGGATGTTTTAATTCATTTACTTAGTTCATGCTTTAGTTAGTTTGCGTGTTGTATCATAAGCTCTCATACATAGCTTATTGTATGTTGTTCTTGGCTTTTCTTTATTTAACTTCCATATCAGGAGTCCTATTTTAATAAGCAATCTAGCATTCATTTTTGCAACCTCCCTCTTTTCTTCTTTCACTTGAGAGTTATTTCAACCGATTGAGGTTATTCAAAACATGTAAAAGAGATCCATACTTAATGGCTTAATCTCTCCGGAGATTCATCATCAACGGCATAGTCTATTATCATGATTAGACGCACCTCTCGTTTGACGTTTTTCTCATTTAGTGGACGTGACACTCACCTTGGACAAATGGACTAAAGAATGGAAATGACTAAGAAAATTGGCTTAAAATGAACCATCCAATATAAAGAAAATGAGTTATATTGCTTGGGTTTGGCTGGACGTTATGTAGAGTCCATCGTGTCAAAGGTCGTCATACATCAATTCATGATGTTTTGATGAACCTTGAAGCGTCTCTACCCCCCTTTCTGAATTTACTCCATGATAGGAGGAAGGGGTGGTTATCAATTCATTGTGTTCATTAATTTTTGTCCAAAATCATGCCCTAACTCATCAACTAATCAATTTGCTCATCGATGGTTTTGGAAATGACTTTGTTCTTCTTTTGGGGCTTACCATGAGAGAGAAGAGTAGAAGGGACAAACAGAGTTCAGAATAAATCTGTTTGCACTGTTTTCACTTCAGAACACAAAAATAGGATTTGGCATAAAATTAAGGCACGACCGGCCTTATTTGGGCCCGACTGGGCTTCATTGGGGACCGGCTGTCCATCAGTGTTTGGTAAGGCAGTGTGTTTTGCAGAAGTAGAGGGCAGTGGCTGAAGGTGAAATAGAATGGTCTGGGCAGACAGAGTAGTTTTTGAACGCTGTGCATACAAGCATTGTGCATCCTTGTTTGATGATTAATTAAATTACTAATTATTATTATTGTAATTAATTATTGATTATCGTAATTAATATTGTTGTAGCAATGTTTCATTAGATGGTTAGTTTATTTTGTTGTAATAAATTAGCTAGTTAGTTAATTATAGCTTAGCAGTTAGTTACTTATTCATTTGGTTTTGTAATAATTGGTTTAATTCGGACTTTCGGACACTCATTCGGACCCTCTTGCACGAGAGCCAATATGTAATAACATGTATGTCTCCTAACCCCACGTCTTTCTTCCTTTCACTTATTTGCTTATGATGGTTAGTTTAGAGCATTATGTTTCTCTTAGCATTTTCCATGTTTGCATATACTTGTCTTGCATGCATCAAGGCTCAGTTCATCATTCTAACAAGCATTGCCGTTTATTACTTCATTGAATACGTGCGTTACTACATGCTATCAAATTGATTTACATGCCATATTAATAGCCGAGCCTACTTAAAATGGCATATTGCATGTGTTGCATTAGTCATTTTACATCCATAGGATCATGCATTTTTTCTAACTCTTTTATTTCTTTTGGCTTGCCTTGGAGTACTAGGTGAGCACTTATTACTTTAGCATAACCACATGCGTGTGATTGTTGCCATGATAAGCATGAATACCATGAGGCTAATTGCTTAAGTGATATAACTCTTTTAATGCCAATGGATAAAGGCCTTTTTACATAAGTTGGGATAAATTGATTAATGTACATGCAAACTCACCTTTTCAAATGACGAGCATCAAAACTAATTTTCAAACAAACATGAAATCAAATGTTCCAACTTTTGCAAATTGGTCTATACTTGCGTGTATCACCTAGTAAGGTTAATTTAATAATCAGAACAAGAGCATGCAATATAGATAAAAATCACATCATGATTAGTAGAGGCCGATCTTTGATCAGGCGAGTGGGGTGCTCAATTCATGATCTTTCCCTCTTGTACCTAAGTTCTCGAGTCGAGACAATTTTGGTGATGACGGATAAGTGGCCTTTGGCACGAGTCTCGAGTTTAGGTGGCGACTTTGTAATCTAGAAAAGCAGTCTATTTTTGGCATATGATTTAAACATCAATTTTTAAAAAAGAACTGCCGGATTTGGACTCTTTTGAGTTGTCACTGTTTCGCATTGCACTTGTGAAATCAGATTCAGAACCACAGGAGTCCGAACTGTAGGGCTTGTTCGCCTTCCAAAAGGAGCGCGAAAAGTCGAGCTACATAATGTCTCTTCTATTGCCCTTGCATCCAATCCAGTTTTTCATTCTCGTTCCAAGCATTTCGAGGTGGATTGTCATTTTGTCAGGGATTAGGTGCTTGCTAAACAACTGACTTTGCACTATATTCCTTCTCAAGATCAGTTGACTGATATCTTTACAAAACCTTTACCTATGGCTAGGTTCTTATATCTTAAATCCAAGCTCATGGAGTTCTCTCACCCCATCAGCTTACAGGGGCATGTTGAGAATAC
Source organism: Camellia sinensis (assembly GCF_055761805.1). Classification (NCBI taxonomy): domain Eukaryota; kingdom Viridiplantae; phylum Streptophyta; class Magnoliopsida; order Ericales; family Theaceae; genus Camellia; species Camellia sinensis. The sequence continues at coordinate 55,249,991 of NC_138962.1, forward strand.
TTCATCATCCCAGCTCAGCTCAACAGCAGTTGCAGCTAAGCCTTTATCCCATATCGGCTCAGCATCTAAGTCAGCCCCAGCTTTAGTTAGTGCAGCTACAGCCACATTAGCTCAGTTGGTTACAAATTCAGTTAGCTTAGGAGTTGGTTAGTGTGTATATCATTGTGTATTAGGAGTTTTTTATAACTAACTTCCAATTGATCTATATATATACAATGTAATCTGTACAAATCATTCGCTGTGGAAAAATAATAAGAATTCATCTTGAGTCTAAATTTCTTCAAAATAAATTAAAATTTGAGATTGTTGACTCCCCCCCAAAAAAAATAAAAAAAAATAAAATTTGTGGTTAAAAATAAAATAAAATTAGGGTGCAAAAGTTAATGGGATTGCCACGCGTACAAATTAGTGGCCCTAAACTGCAATTGTAACTAGCAATGTGATTTTTTTTGAAAAACAATAATTACTCATAAAATTTAATTAGAGTTAATTACTTAAAAGTCCTATTTACAAATGTTATGGTAGCTTAGGTCCTATTTAAAAAATTTTGAATCAATAAGTCCTATTTAGTAAAGCTGAGAATATTATCAATTTTTTTTCAATTTTTAAAATTAAGGTTATTATCAATTTTGTATAGTAATGTTTTAGATAATTATTTCACAAATTGATAAGAAAAATAAAGCATAAGATTAAACGTTTTTACCTTTCTACTTATTGATTTGATTCAACTATCCAATAAAACTGAGAATATTAACAGTTTTTTTCAGTTTTAAAACTGAGAACATTGTCAGTTTTTCATTTTTAAAGTTTTTTTTTTTTTTTTTGCACATCAATGTTCCATCATCATGCTCCTTTATAGATACAAAATTTTTAGTTTTGCACAAAAAAACAATTCAGTTTTCTCAAAATTTTCAAAAAAAATTAGTTTTTTTTTTGCACATAATTTTTTTAAATTTTTTTTTTCAATTTGAAAGTTGATATTTTAAAATTTTGAAAATCAAAATAAATGTCAAATCATCATGGTCCTTTATAAATAATTATAAATGGTGAACAATCATTGTTTGAATAGTAATTTTGAACATTACTCGGGTAGAGGATCGAACCCTTTTTTCCCAAACTGGGTTGGCCCAAGAATGGGTCCGGAGAGATTGGGGAAGAAGATGACGAAGAGGGTGATTTGAAGAAGAAGATCAAGATTAAGCCTAAGACATGAAGGACCAGAAAGTGAGCTTGGCAAGAGAAAAGTGGAATTTGATTCTACAAATGTATGGTGATTTCTCCATCTTGAACTTTCCTGGGGTTGATGGGGTGTTATCAATGTGGGACATTTGTTTTAATAGGACTTGAAGGTTCAAATTTTTTTAATTAGGACTTAATGGAGTATAAGGTCATAAATTAGGACTTGTGTGTAAATGTCCTATTTAATTATGATCTTATTTAAAAAGTGGAAGAGACGGTTTAAATTTAAAATTAAAAAAATTCTAATAGTATATATGGGTGGGACTCATTAAATATTTATTTTATCCCTGTGCATTGCATGTGTATTGTACATGTTTTGAACAAGTCTATTACTACTATAAAAATAAAATAAAATAAAATTTCAAATTAAATTATGTTTTTTTCAAATTGAATTTTTTCTAAGTTTTACGCTAATCTAATTATGATATGTTATGATTCTTAATACACTTGAGCTCAATTTGTGTGTAATTAATCATAATCAACCATGATGTAATCGAATTTATCCAAAAAAAAAAAACCATGACATAATCCTAATATTCTCCAAGAAATAAATTCTATAGTTCAACGTCGAATTTTAGGATTATTTTTTTCAAATGGGTACTTAATGATAAATATGACACTAAACAAATGACACCTTTGAAATTGTACAATTTAATATTGTTGTGGACAAAGAATTGTCATAATCTTACTACATTATTAGAACAAGGGATTGTTGTAATCTTACTTGTAAATTATCCCTTAATATTTTTTTTACCCCATCCACACCTTGTTTACCAAGAGAGTGAGGGAAAAGAAAGAGAAGTTGTGAAAGTGATTGTTCTCATAGATTGAATTTATAGAATGATAAAGAGATATGGTTAGTTAAATTTTTTCAATAATGTTATAATGATTATATTTTTATATTAAAATACAAAAATGTTATATATAATTTATTTTCCTTCTTTTTTTTTTCACGTGTAGATTCATGTAAGTGGGTCCCATTGCATTTATTAATGGGATTTGGATTATCTCTTGTCTCAATTGGATGTCCTATTGGGTTTCGTGAGTCTCACAAAAGTCATAATTCAATGATTTGAACTATTCAATTTTTTCGTTCAATTATACGTATAAATTATCAATAAAAAAATCTTATCAATTTTATTGTCTCAATTGGATGTCCTATTGGGTTTCGTGAGTCTCACAAAAGTCATAATTCAATGATTTGAACTATTCAATTTTTTCGTTCAATTATACGTGTAAATTATCAATAAAAAAATCTTATCAATTTTATCATCTACACCTGCTAAGCAAAAAGGGCAAAATTAAATTAAAATAGAAGTTATGATATATTAAAAATTTAGCATTGAAATATAAATTTGTTTTCATATTTTTAATTTGTAAAATAAATAGATATATGTGTATATCAATTTTTAATTTTAAAAAAAATTAAAAGTACACAGATAATACATATAGCATAGATACTGCACATAGAGTATATGGCATAAATAATGAACATATATATTTGTTCTTAATTTTTTTAATTTAATAGTAGACAAATACAGAATACAAATACAATCATTATAGCATTATTAAAATAAATTGACCCAAACATTTGGCTCTTTCTCATTCAATAAATTCAACCTACAAGATTAAAACAACCACTCACTTTCACAACTTCTCATTTCCCATCTCCCTTCCCTGTTATTTTTTCTATAAAAAGTAATATTAGAGACCCACATACTTATACTTATAAACTTATCCATAATGATGTGCCATGAGAGTTGGGCCCACCATTATTAAGTATGTAATAAATCAAAAATTAACACATCCTGCTACATCATTGTGAATAGTTTTTGAGGGTCTCAAGCATGTTCCTTCTATAAATTCAACCTACGAGATTAGAACATTCACTTTCACTTCTCCTTTCTTCCCCCTCCCCCTCTCTCTCTCTCTCTCTCTCTATGGCAAACAACAATGGCCGCCGTGGTATCCGTTGTGCTACCATTGTTCATTACCGTGAATGCCAAAGGAACAATGCCGTTGACGACTGTAACCGCTTTCTCAACATTGGCATGTATGAGCCTTATCATCCAATGACTTTCTATTGTACTGCCTGCGGTTGCCACCGGAGCTTGCACCGTGTCGAGGAAGTCCAACTAGACCCTGGTGTCATCCGAGCCCTCCATTGGATGCGCGTGGCTTCTGCTGTCGCGAAGCTACACCACCACCACCAACGGCTGCAGATGAGGAAAACCTCGGTAACGGAGAGATGGAATAAGAGCCGCTAGAGAAGAAGAGGAGGAGGGCAAGGTTTTCAGATTTGCAGATTGTGGAGATGGTGAAGTACACAACGATAGAGCTGGGGTGGAGCCTTAAGGGATATGATAAGGATGATCTTGGAGAGTTCTGTGAGGCAATCGAAATCACTCCTCGGAGTTTCAAGGTTTGGATGAAGAACAACAAGAGCAAGTACTTGGAATATGAAGAATCCTCATCGAGTGATGACAATGGCGGATCCATTATCTAATCTCGTCGGAGAATTCATCCATGGTGGTTTGAAGTTTGAGTAAATAAATTAATGAGTCTATTAGGGTTTTCTGTTGTCTTGCTTTTGTATTTTTTCATTTTTTGAAATGTTATATACTCAGAAAAATTATAAAGCCATTATTGTTACGCGTGGGCTAAAAAACGGACAAACAAGGAGTGGAGAAGCAAGGAAGAAATGGTGGTTAGATTCTGGTGGTGAATCAATGGAGAAGAGGCGGAGCACGGGAAAAAGAAGCAAGGAATGGACTATTTACTGTGTTTGTGGACAATTTACTAAGGTCAATGGATGCTAAATCATTGTTCAAACTTTTCATAAAGTTTGGTATAGTAAAAGATGTCTTCATCCCTTTCAAAAGACAGAAAATGTCAAACTTAAGATTTGGTTTTATGAGATTCGACTGTCCCGTAGCTTCAGATATCCCAATACTGAAAGCAAATGGACTTTTGGTGGATGATAAGGTACTTGAAGTGAAGTATGCCATTAATGATAGGAGCTCCAGGGATGTGCCCAACAGGAGTTAGCCCCAAACCATCAGAGAGGCTTTTGACCCACACAGAAGCAATGGTAAAACACCATATATTGGCCATAGATCGTTTGCAGAGGTACTTCAAGGGGTCACAATCACTGCGGCTAGAATAGGAAACATGACCATCAAAGTCAATGAAGATGGTCATAGTTGGTTATACGAAAGTGTAATTATCAGACTACGTTCGGATTACTCCACTAGCAGCATCAAAAAGGCCCTAAAGGAGAATGGGTTTGATCAAGTTGAGGTCAGAGAGGGGGAGGTCATGATGTAGTCTTGACTTTCAAATCCCAGGAGGAGTTGAAATCCAATACACACAGTATCAAGGAATGGTTTCAAGAGTGGAGTCAGTTTGTGTTGGAATGGAAGCTAGGAGTCCATATAAAGCAGGAGAGATGTGTGTGGTTGAGGTGTCAAGGTATACCTTTAAACCTTTGGAATAGGAGCACACTAAACAACATTAGAGCCTTGTGGACGTCAGTCCTTAACTTGGAGGGTGATATTAGCCATCCAAAGTCATTTTTCTATTCTAGAATCAAAGTGGTTACTTTGTGCATGGTGCTCATCAACAAAACCATAAACCTGGAATGCAAGGGTAAATTACACCCAATCCTTGTTTATGAAGATCATCTTGTCAATCTAGAGGAGTCTATTAGCTTGAAGCACACTGGGATGGAAGGTTGCAACTCCAATGTTAACTTAGGTAGGGTAGTGGAAGCTAATTCTACAGAGGTGTGTTGTAAAGAGAAGGAAGATGAAGCTGAGATGGCTGAAGGGTATGACCTGTCTGGTACTACATTGGCTTTCCCTATTGAGGTGGCACAAAGGAAGGAGCTCACTCATTACTACATTGGAGAGGAGGTGGACACAGTAGTTGAGGAGACATCATGTGATGTGGAGTTCAGCAGGCCTAGTGCAGTAGGCGTGAAAGAAATAATGATGGAGGAGCGTGCACCCCATCCAAAGAGCAATGATAATTCTGAGAAGTGTGTTGAGCAAGCTTTAACACCTGGCTTTTTCAAAAGTCTTAGTGGACTAAAAGAGGGCCTTGGGCCTGGCATTAATCTTGAGGTGGACTTGGTCCACCCACGTGGTGAGCAGTTAGTTCAAGGTCCTATTAATATGCCACACAAACCATAGAGTATCAGGCCCAACAGTAATTGCTTGCTGCCTGGGTGCCAGTCTCTTTTTCTTTTTAAATCCCTTGAGCCATATACAAATATTGTTATAAATAGTTCGGGTATTCTGAGCATACAAGATCAAGGCCAAGTTAGACCACCTACTATCAGCCTCAACCCCCTGCGGAATGCCAAGAAAACAGGGAAAAAGAGAGCTTAGATGGAGGGCTTCTCTCGCTTTGCAAGACTTTATGGCCACAAAGCAGTAGTTATCAGTAAACATACCTCCAAATTTGTTATTTTCAGACCAGCAGCAGCTGCTCTTGCACAATCAGATCTCTCCGAGGGTGATTCAAGCTCACATAGCTATCTCCTCAAAGAGGCTAAAGCTACTGTTCAACTGGGGAAAATTCTTGGAATAAACTTCCGAGGGAAGGAAGATGTTATGATAGATAAGATCATTAATCTGGAGCTCAAGGACAAAGAGAGAATCATCAAGGATGGTAACGCTAAGCTATAATAGCTGTAGCTGGGGGATTTATAGTGTGTTAATTTGTTTCTCCATGAAGCTTTTGTCTTGGAATGTTAGGGGTATTGGTAAGCCTGAGAAGAGGGGTCGAATTAAAAAGCTACTAAAAGATAAGCACATTGATGTTGCATTCTTTCAAGAAACTAAGAAGGTAGTGGTTTCAGGCACTGTGGCTAGAGGTCTTTGGGGCCATAGGAATATGGAGTTCTTGTCTATGGAGCTTGAAGGATTTGCAGGAGGGCTTCTGTGCATCTGGGATCTAGGTGTTTTCCAATTTATTGGCAGCTGCTGCAACAGGAGGCTCATTTTACTCTCGAGTACATTATACAACTATTTTCATTGTGTTTTTCTTAATATATATGCACCTAATGATGTTAGCAGGAGATCCTCTTTTTGGAATACTCTACTTAACCTGAAGGTCTTTTTCCCTTTGCCATGGTGCTTGGGAGGTGATTTCAATGAGATAAGGCATATGAGAGAGAGAGAGTAACTAATCTAGAAGGGATAAGGGTATGAAACAATTTAATGAGTTTATAGATAATTGTGAACTAAATGACCTACCTCTTTATGGTAGAAAATATACTTGGTGTAATGCTCAGGAGGCATAGAAGTGGAGCAGAATTGATAGGGTCTTGCTAAGCCCTGAGTGGATGATTCATTTCAATATGAAGCTTTGGGGATTGCCTCGACTTATTTCAGATCATTGCCCTTTATTGATGATGGAAGATGAAAGAGATTGGGGTCCCAAACCCTTCAGATTTATCTATGCTTGGACTTTACATCCCAATTTTTCTCATCTTTTTACCACTTGTTGGAAGAATGCTAATTTTGTGGGTTGGGTTGGGTTTATAATCCAACAAAAACTAAAGCAACTAAAGTTGGAATTAAAGAAATGGAATACTAAAGTGTTTGGCAATGTCTCCTCTGACCTCAAGGCTTCAGAGGATGAATTGCATGCATTAGACATCTCTGCTGAGGCAAGAGAACTGCTTGATTCAGAAAAGGTTAGAAGAAAGGAGGTTAGAGGTGAAGTGTGGAAACTCCACAAAAGGGTGGAGTGGTTATGGCATCAACAATCTAGATTGAATTGGTCCCTATAGGGAGACAAAAAATACTGGGTATTTTCATGCTATTGTAAGTACTAGACAAAGTAGAAATATGATCAATTCCATTTCAGTCAATTGGGTGTCCTATGAGGAACCTAACAGAGTCAAGCATGAGGTTTTCCTTCACTTCAGGAATCAGTTCAAGGAAAGTCGGGTGAATAGGCCTGTTTTGGGTGGGGAGTTCAAATCAATTGAGGATAATTCGATCTCTCACCACCTGGTATCTGATTTCACTGAAGTAAAGGTTTTGGTAGCCATTAAAGAGAGTAATGGTAACAAAGCTCCGGGCCCATATGGGTTTAACTTGTTGTGCTATAAAAAATTTTGGAAAGTTATGAAGCAGGAGATCATGCAATTCTTTAGAAATTTTCACAATCACAGCAGGCTCACCTATGGTATCAACAACTCTTTCATTACCCTCATTCCCAAACTCGAAAATCCCATTAATTTGACTGATTATAGACCTATTAGCCTGGTTGGTTCCCTATAAATTGTTTTTGGCAAAAGTCCTTGTGCACAAGTTAAAGCCAGTGATGCCCTTAATTATTAGCGAGACTCAGAAAACTTTTATAGGAGGAAGGAATATCATAGATGGGGTGTTTATTGCCAATGAAGTAGTTGACGGCTGGAAGAAGGCTGAACGGCAAGGGCTGATTATCAAGTTAGACTTTGAGAAAGCCTTTGATTCAGTAAATTGGGAATTCTTGTTCTCCATGATGTCCAACTTCGGTTTTGGGTCTAAATGGATCTCTTGGATGAAAGTTTGTGTGTCATCAACCTGAATCTCCATACTAGTGAATGGATCACGAACTATTGAGTTCTCTTCGCAAAGAGGCCTTATGTAGCTCGACTTTTCATGCCCTATTTTGGAAGACGAATAGGCCCTATAGTAACGAACTCCCGCGGTTCTGAATTTGATCTCATAAGTGCAATGTGAAATAGATAAACACTAAAGAGTCCAAATCCGACAAATCTTTTGAAAAATCGATTTTGAATCAAAATGCCAAAAATGGACTACTTTGCCAGATACAGAGTCACTACCTAAATATTTTTGAAAAATTTAGGAAACCTATGACTCGTGCCAAAGGCCATGTGTCCGTCATCACCAAGATTGTCTCGGCTCGGGAACTTAGGTATGAGAGGGGAATGTCATGAATTGAGCACCCCCACTCGCCCGATCAAAGGTTGGCCTCTACTTACTATGTGATGTGCACTATGTCATGCATGGGTGCATTTCTACCCGAAGAAGGCCATTGTTCTGCTGCTAGATACCTCTGTTGCACAGTAGAACACTTACACTGCCTTCCACTTCAAGACCAATTATGTTTTGCTTTAAAAGTACATTGCTGGATTTTGCACAGGTGGCTGGCAGGCTAGAAGTGATGGCCTGCCATCCACTAATGGTGGCATGCTGACCACTGTTGCTTGGTTCTTTTTGCTGCAATAGAGCGCAAACAGAGCAAGAGCAGGGTACTCTCAAGGGTTGTTTGCACACCTCACCCTTCCTTATCATCAAACAGCAGCTCAAAGGAGTGACAAAATTTGATTCACAAACCATCAACGGATGCAATTTCATTGCATGATGGCTTATGAACCAAAAGTGTGCAAATTCAATGAATGCAACAAATAAAGACTCTCAAACCCCCTCTCTATCATGGATTGATCAAGGGAAGTGGTTGATATTGACTCTTAAACCGTTTACATCACTAACAAGTATGAAACGACTCAAGACTCAATGGGTTCAATTAACGTTCGATTGAACCCAAGTTGATTATTATCTTGCATCACTTTTAATCCTCATTTTATTACTCCATTTTAATTACCAACCATTCCTTAGTCGATTAAGTCCAAGAGTGAGCTTCAAGTCCTCTAATGGAAAGAAGTATCAAACCAAGAGTTGTTTTAAGCATGAGAGAAATGTCATGCCATTGGTAATGAACCCCTAAAGGGATTAAACCATTGAGCACAATACCTCAATCTCAAGCTTTAAACAAGCAATTAGTTTAAACCAACTTTCAAAGCAAAGCAAAAGCCAAGAAAGGAGGGAGGTTGCAGAAGTGATTAAAGGTGATCACAAGTAAGGAAAGCATGAAATAAATGTTATCAACTCAAATAGGATGGTGGCTAAGGCCTAAACTACTAAACCTATGAGGACAATTGCACTACAAGCATGCAATACAAGGCTCAAATGCAATGAACCACTAAAAATAGTCCTAAAACATGCTATAATTAAGACAAAAATAGCTAGAATAATAAGAGGAAACATAGAGCTATGCAAGCTAGTAAAGAAGACACGAGGAGGGAAGGCTAACCCCTCCAATTTTGGACTTCAAAACAATATTTTGGCCATTGAAATAACTCTAAAAATCAGTGTTTAAAATCTCAAAAGAAGATAGTGTATCTGTGGGAAACCCAAGGGTAAAGGCCTTGACAGCAAGGTGTAAAGAAGGGTGAACCACCCCTCAACCCTTATTGGCTATAAACCACAAGTTTCAGCCCAAAAATAAAAAGTTTATACAACCAAAAAACAATGGGAAAACAGTAAGAAAAAGAGTAAATAAAGCAAGAACAGAAGCAAAGCTTTATACCTCTCGAAGAGGAGAACCAATTCTAGGTAACAAATTAAGGCAAACACACCCTTAAGAGCTCAAACTAGGCTCAAAGGTACCTTAACTCAAACATGGTAAGGTTTGGTTTGAGTGTATAGGCAAAAGCTTGCAAAAAGCTAAGAAATTGCAAGAGAGTGAGAGAGAATTGTAGAGAGAGAGAGGGAGCGAGAGAGAATTTTTGCTCTAAAAATTCCAACCTTGGAAATGGAAGGGGAGGCTTCCTATATATAGAAAACAATGAAACTCTTTCAGAAATATCAATATATACACGTGTAAGAAGGTGCGTGCATCTGTGCCAACAGCTGGCATAGTTGGTAGAAAAATATCTGCAAAACACACTTGTGGCTGGTAGGCCACATCAATGGCCGACAACCAGAAGTAGTGGCCGACAGCTAATAGAAGGGGTTGGCAGGCTACAAGAGGTTGCAGGCTTGAAAAACTCTGGTTTTGGTCCAAAAATAAGGCAATAGGTGTGTAGGGTTTGAAGGCTCAAAGCCGTGGCATTCCGCTGAGGCCTACGAGCACTTAACAAGCATATACACTCATCATTGGGTGTGCAATTGTTGACGTCCAAGTCGTAAGGGTGGTAAAAAATGGGGTATCTACACCTTAGGCAAGGAGACCCATTATCACCATTCCTATTCAATATTGTGGCTGAAGGGCTCAATATTCTCCTTACCAGAGCACTTAATCTTGGTATTCTTAAGGAGTATTGGTTGGCGCTAATGAGATCCTTGTTTCACATCTTCAATTTGCTGACGACTCTATTCTTTTCTGTGAAGCAGATTTGGACAGGTGGTTATTATCAAAAGAACCCTTAGATGCTTTGAAGTTCTATCCGGGCTGAGAATCAATTACCACAAAAGTGTTGCATGTGAAGTTTGTGTGGTGGATGAGTCACTGCATACTTTTGCGAACCTCTTGAATTGCAAGGTACTTAACTTACCGTTGAATTTTTTGGGGTTGCCTTTAGGTGCCAACCCAGATAGAAAATCAACTTGGAAACCTGTGATTGACAATGTTAGAGCAAGATTATTAGGATGGATGAGGAAAATGTTACCCTTTGTTGGAAGATTAACTCTAATCAAGTCTGTCTTATCAAGTCTACTTGTGTACTATCTTTCTTTCTTTAGGATGCCTGAAGGTGTGGCTCATGACTTTGAGAAAATTGAGCCTGCTTTCCTGTGGAGTGGTAATGATCTAAAAAGAAAAGTTCATTTGGTGAAATGGTTAGAAGTAACAAAGAGTGTTGCCCAAGGGGGTTTGGGAATTAGGAGGATTAAGGATGTTAATGCATGTTTGCTTCTCAGATGGTGGTGGAAATTTGGAAATCAAACTAATGCACTATGGAGGAGAGTTATTTGCAGTAAATACAAGGTAGAGGTAGACTGTTGGCATCCTCTTGTGAAATCTTCTTACAAGCATTCTAGGGTGTTGTAGACACCCCATTTTTGACCGTCCTCAAGACTTGGACGTCACCGTTTGAACACTCAGTGATCATCCATGATTGTGTTCGTTTGGAGTTCCCGGAGGTCTCGGCTCGCGCGCCTTGCCTCAGGATCCCCGAACTCGGCTGTTTAGTGTCTGGTTTTGCACCAAACACTTTTGTTTTGCCTTAGAGGGGCAGGGAATGCCTTGTGAGACATCCCCATACACCACCGGCAGTGGCTGGAGGCCACCGGCTGGTCTTTTTCTTCCATCGGCAATTTTGTTTGCCGGTCGGCACACTGTATTGCCGGTCGGCATCATATGTTGCCGGTCGGCACTGTTTTTTGCCGGAATAGCTTTTTTGGGCAGCCGACCACTGTTCCTCCACTTTTTGGAGATATTTTGTGCCAGCTGTGATAGCTGGCACCAACTCCTTTCCCCTCCATACACGTGTATGGAGGGATTTCCCTCTAGCCAAGCTTGTTGAATAAGCTTTGCAAGAGGGATCCTTATAAGAGGGAGGCTTTCCTCTTGGTTCTAGGTTAGACTCTTAGAAGCAAAAACCAGCCCTTAACAATATAGATACACTCTATCTCTATATCTCCCTCTTCCCCTTCCTTTGTGTGTGTTTCTTGGCCCAAAAGGTGTGTTTTACCTTACTTTTGCACCATTACACACACTATCACACCTTAGTCCGAGATTGAGGGACTTGGGGGATTTGTTTCTTGAGTTTTGGACTGGTTTTGATCCAAAGAAGGAGGTTAGACCATTTGTTCTTCAAGGGTTCTTCAAGGGTGAGCATCTTCCCTTTTATTCCCCAAACTTGCATTGGTTTTCTACCTATTTTGTTTATTGTTTTGGCTCTTGTGTATAACATAAAAAAGGTTCATATTCTCCTGCTCTAACACTTTCATTGAGGTCTCTTTGTGGTTAGATCGCAAACTCACCTTCATAGGCCTTGTTTGGCCTATTTTGGTACCCTTTTGATAAGGTTTTGTTCACTTCAGCATTTTGATCTTTTGATCACCAAAAATCAGTGTATTTTAGTGTCAAAAAAGTTGGTTTGAAGTCTTGCATAGGGGAGGGACACCCCTCTCCCTTTATGGTTTTGTTCACTTGCTTTTTGGGCTCAAAAGGATAGCATGTGTACTTGTTGTTTCTTGGCTTCATTTCAGTACTTTTTTAGGCATCTTAGGTCTTACATAATCTCTGTTTTTGGTCGGATTTGGACCCTCTTGCATGCTTGTGATATTTGCTTTGTATTGCTCCATTTTGCTTAAAAGTACACCCCATGATTAGGCCATGATTTTTGTGTGTGTTGGCTTGGTTCCATGGAGTATTTGGCATTATTTTTCCATGTTTAAAATCTGTTGGTTATCAACTTGGTCATGTTTAGCATGTTTGTTAGAGTTGCTTTGTATTTTGGCTTGGAAGCCTTGAGCATTTTGACCTCTAGCATGCATGGTTGTGTTTACCCTTTTGATTTGGCATCATCTAGGGTCATATTTTAGTCCAAGAATCATGCTTGTATGTGTGCATGCATGGCCTCTTTCATGCCTTGAAGATGTGTCCTCTTATGCCTAAGAATGAGCCTTAGTTTGTTTGCTTCATGGGGGATATCTTAGTTGCCATATTAGGAGCTTCTTGGGGTCCTATCTTGCATGCATAAATTCCCTTTTGGGCTTGTTTTGATCATGCCATGAGTGGTCATGGTAATGGGGGTGAGTTGTCTCCTTTTGTGTCTTAACTTTGGGACCTTGAATTTGCTTTTTAACATGAGTTGATTGCCTACCATTTTAAGCACCTTTGGTCACTGTTTTGAGGAGGAAAAGGGTCTGTCCATTTGCCATTTTTTTAGCCCTCTTGCATGCTTGCTCCATGTTTGTTGCATAGTTGTTCCATTAAACTTTGTGTAGCACATCGATCCCATAGTCAATTTGGTCCATGTTTGCACCATTTTGGTACCTTGCATGCTTAGCATTGTACATTTGTCATGTTGATAGCATAATGTTTGTTGTGCTTTACATCTTGGTGGTATGACACATTTGAGGCTTGTGAGCATTGCATGCATTGCATTTACTTGGTTTGGGGTGTCAAACCAAGTGCGGGAGTCAAGGACCGTTCGTACTTCAAGTGACGTAATGTGCCTTGATCCCCGGTCATCGGGACCTTTGACTCCAATTTGATAAGGCCCCGGTTTTCCCGTTATTTGTTGCATGCATTTTCATATCAAATAGCAAATTTGATCCATTGAGTCATCATGCACCTTGGATGGCTCAAAGGTCGAAGGTCGTGCTTCTTTGAGTTCGAAATATGATAAGAAGTAAGACCATGCTTACATGTGCCCAAAAAACTCCATACTATGCACTGCCTATCCTCTGTTTGCTGTCAGATTGTCTGTTGCAGGAAGTTTCTGCCGACCGGCAGAATTTAGTGCCGACCGGCACTATCTGGAGTGCCGATGAACCTGATAAAGTGCCGACAGGAAGTTTGGAGTGCCGGTGGCGATTCTGTCTGGCCGGTGGTACTCTGCAGAATGCAAGGAACTTGCTCCAGCACTTTTGGAATTTTTTTCAGAAAGACAAGGTAGTACAAACAGAAGCGATAAGAGCATAGTACGGGTTTTCCGGGCAGGACGGATTCGAGCATGCATCATCTGCGCGCCCCGAGGCAGAGGCTGTGGCCACCCTCTTTATTCTTTTGCTTCCTTTTTTTAATTAATTAGGAAATTTTGTAATAATTTTATTTATTCTTTATTTTGGGACTGTAATATTAATTCGAGCCCTCTGAGTGAGGGTAAACATGTAATAAGTGTGGGTGAGTGTGTGCATGTCTTCCAATCCCCATTTCTTTCTTCCCTTTTATTTACCAGCTTATGATGGTAGATTAGGGCATTTTGAAATTAGCATACCTTATGATATGCATGCGTGCATTCATGCATCTGTTAACATGCACCGGGCTCGGTACATCATGCTAAACGCATTCGTATTTTCAAATTCCAAAATTAAATACATGAATTAGTTGGTTGCATATCGTATGCCATATCTAGGTTAACCGAGCCTAACTAAAATTGCACCTTGTATGTGTGGCATTAGGCAAAATAACATGAACTAGGACATGCATGTTTGCTAACTAGTTTACTGTTTTGGCACGGAGTACAATGTAAGTATTTTTGCTTTAGCATCCAGCATGCGTGTGAATGTTGCCATAATAGTATGCCTGCCATGCGGCTAAGTGCTTACATGAGATAAACTGCTTGAATGCCTGTGGGTGGAGGTCAAATTGCTTAAATTGGGATAATGCGTTAAAACTGTGAATTTTAAGCCCACTAGATAGTGGCAAAACCACCTTTTCCAAAAGCCCACTTGAGGGTGGCAAAATCTGCATTTTAGCCTACTTGCGAGTAGCAAACCATTTTTTTTTAAACAAACATGAAATGTTTTGTCCCAATTTGAGCAATTTGGTCTATACTTGTTTGCTGTGCGCATAACATAGTAATTCTAGGCTAATAAATGGGATAAGAACACATAGCGTTTTCAAAATTGGATATCACGGTTAGTAGAGGCCGGTCTTCGGACCGGGCGAGCGGGGGTGCTCACGAAGTGACCTTCCCCAATCGTACCCAAGTTCCCGAGCCGAGGCAACTTTGGTGATGACGGACACGTGGCCTTTTGGCACCGAGTCAGGGTTTCCTAAATTTCCCAAAATAAAATATTTAGGTGGCGACTCTGTATCTGGCAAAGCAGTCCATGTTTGGCACTTCTTTCAAAAAATCAGTTTTCCTAAAACGATTTGCCGGATTTGGACTCTTTGGTTCAGATTTAGAACCGTGACACAAATCGAGTCCGAACTGTAGCGCGAGGTCCCACGCGGGCGCTGTTACAGTTTCTGGCGACTCTGCTGGGGAGATTTAGAGAGCTTGACTCAAACTCGTGATATCCTGTTTTGATCTCATTTATGTGTTTCTTTGCATTGCATGTGCATTGGTGCGCCTAGGAACACAGTGTTTGCCATCTGCCATTCCTGAACGGTTTGCCGGAGGCTTGTCTTGTCAAGACATGTCCATAAGGCTGACCGGTTATGGGCTCTGACAGCATGGGAACACAAACCCCGGTTTTACCGGGGCACCCTTTTGACCATTCGACCTAGTGCATATTCGGAATCCGTAGTGACCATTCCAAACTAGGACAGGTTGCTTACCCGATAGGTTGTTTGAAACTGTTGTGTGCATAGTGAAACCCTAGTTCCTGACAAAATAGGACAGGGAAACCCTACCCCAACATAGGGGTGTTTTGGCTCTCTCTTACTTGCTATGTGCTTTTAGAGTGTATCTCTACATGAATGCATATACCAGTTTACAAGTCTGGGCATCAGGCCTGTGGGCATCAGCATCAGTATTTGGGGAATCAGTTTTTACCCGAGGGTATCAGTTTACAGGCAGATATTTGGGAAACAGTGATCAGTATTGGGTACATTCATCCTAGTATGCTCAAATCTGTTCCAGTGAAATTAGGCTGAGATGCTCTCTGTTTTCCCTTTTGCAAGGTAGTCCTGGAACCATAGCTTCAGAAGGCTCCAATATCCCCCGAGGTTCATCGGACTTGTGCTGATAGACTTTGTCAGGTCAGAGACTCAGTTCAAGGGTAATCAGGGCTAGAGAAGGCTAGTCAGGCACAGACCACCAGTACAGCAGCTACCAGATCAGTGATCTTTGAGCAGTCAGGCTGAGATTTCCGAACCTATTGCTGACACAGATATACCGGTTGCTCAGTTAGATTAGAACAGTATGTCGAGTCTGGAAGAGATGGTGCGCCAACTCCAGGATAGTATGAAAGCCATGCAGCAAGACGCTGTCCGTCAAGCGGAATTCGCCAAACAACAGGCTGTGGCCATAACCCAACAGGCAGAGACAATTGCCAAATTGGAGCAGCAAACTGGAGTATCTACTTCGCACCAGACTCCTCCCCCACCAAGAGTTCCCATACTCGGGGAGGCAACCCACGTCCAGGAGGATACCGACCTTCCAACGGGGCCAGCTCCGCCCCCGATCCCGCCTCAACTATCCAAAGCACCCACTCCTATCAATCAATCAGATTCTCCCTTCGAGTCCGAGGTGGACCCCATGGCATTAAAAATAAGCAAGCTTGAAAAGCTGTTTAAGAAATCTCAAGGCGTAAAGTCCATCCCGGGCATTGAGGACGGGTACACCGACGCAGCTGTGACTCTACCGGATAGGTTCAAGATGCCTCACATCGACCGTTTTGATGGGTCAGGAGATCCCATGGTCCACCTGAGCTTGTTTTCAGATGTTTTGCGCCCGATGGGCTTGACAAGATTACAGAAGCTCTCCCTTTTTGGCAGGACCCTATCGGGTATTGCAGTCACCTGGTATGCCAAATTGGAGGATTCAGTAAAACAAAGCTGGGAGGAGATGGCCGAGGCCTTCGTCACACAATATTCATACAATACCCAAATCGAGATTACGACCCGTGATCTTGAGACGATGAGGCAGGAGCCGAAAGAGAGCTTCTTAGAATTCGTGGCCCGCTGGAGGGCCAAGGCCTCAATGATGACCATTAGGCCAACAGATAAGGATCAAATACGAATGATTGTGCGCAATCTCCAGCCTAAGCTAATGCAGAGAATGATTGTAATCCCCTTTCCCACTTTCTCAGATTTACACGATATGGGGGTACAAATCGAAGATGCAATGAGGCAAGGTCTGTTTGACCAGGATAAGGAGCAGCCCAGGAGGGCATTTTCCCGCAATTCGAATGCGACCACCAGCGGTGACGCAGCTGCAAGGTCTTCTGAAGTGGGCATGGTCACCACCGCTGCATCAAAAACAGCCACCCCATTCACCGATGCGTCCGGAAGTAGATCACAAAAAACCAAATATCCACCTCGAGTCAAGAGGATCTTCACTCCACTTCATATGCCTTTGTCAAAGGCTCTAGAGGTCTTACTCCGGAAAGGACATCTGAAACCGTTGGAACAACGGCCCCTACCCGATCCTATCCCTGCAAAGCATGACCAGACTAAGTACTGTGCGTACCACCAACAAACCGGTCATGAGACCGATAGCTGCTTTCGTCTGCGCCATGATGTACAGGATTTGTTTGACAACAAGGTCATTGCCGCACCAGCTCAGTAAAGTCTATCACCACTGGATCAGTGAACTCGGGGGATAGTATGAATATGTGATCAGGGGATGAACCACCTGTGGGTGGCACTCAGTTTACTCTAGATGTGGCGTTTGGCACGCACTGTTTCGAGCATTTTACGAATGCTAGTTTTTGTGTTTTCTGACTTAGGTATTGGGTCAGTCTTCTCAATTTGTATTGAGTCAGTCTTTTCATACTGAGTCAGTCGGGTCTGTCTTGTTGTATCGAGTCAGTCCTGTTTTGTTAAAGTCGGGTGATTCCGGGGGTGTTACTTCGGATATCACTATTTTGCTTTGTGTTTGTCCTTTTGAGTTTGTTTCTGCCAGGGAGCCAGTTGTGCCAACAGATTTGAATGAACAGCAGTGATTTTCACACTCTTGTGTTTGCTTCTGCCGTGTGCCAGTTGTGCCAGAAGTATTGAATGGAATGACAGTGCTCTTCGCCTGCCTTTTCTGTGCCTTTGAAGTCATTGTATCGACCTAAGTTTTTTCAAAACTTTTTTTTGAACACTGCGGTGAAAACGAAGAGGAAGGAATTTCTCGGGATTTGCAAAATTTTGATCATTTGAGAGAAAGAGAGGCATGCTAAGCCCTTAATGATTGAAATCATGTCTGTTAATGTGAGTACTGAGAAGGATCCTGGCTTGATCCAGATTGGTCCCACACTGTCTTCAGCGCGAGCGATTTGTCGCTTTCTTAAAAACTTTCAAAAAATGTTTTGCGCAGTCCTGTGAAGACTTGTGTGGAATCGCCCTTGAGATTGTGCAGCCAAGGATCGCTCTCAGCCTCAAGATTCTGTCCATTTGTTTTCAAACCTCAGTCTTAAATTCAGAATGTTCAATGGTCAACCGCCATATGAGGCCTGTGTGGCCAGATTCGAAGCAGCCCTCGGACAAGAGGCAAGAAAGTCAGATCAAGAAGATTAGACCTCATCAGAAGAAGCTTGCAAAGCTAGAACAGAAGTACCCTTCAAACTAGGGGCAAAGATGTCAGACGTGCTCGAAGAGCCGAAGATGAGTCCTCTTGCAAATCAACAGCCACTCTCCTGGATACGGATGGCTTCAAAACCGTAAAACCATTTGGCATGGATTTGTTACACTTTTACCCTTTGAGAGGCTCGCTGGGCCGAAAACCCGGAAGGGCGACCCAGGCAAAAGTTAGAGCAAGAGAAAAATACAAAAAAGAAAAAAATGCAAAGAAAAGAACAAAAAAGAAAGCAAAAAAAAAAAAGGAAATGAAATGAAAAGAAATGAAAAGAAAAGAAATGAAAAGAATTGAAAAGAAAAGAAAAACAAAGCTCGCAAGGTCGAAAACCCGCATCGGGCGCCTTGGCAAAAGTTAGAGCCTAAAAAGGAGAGGTTAAATACCCGAGTGTACCTTAACCCCGGAACTACGTAAGGCTTGATTCCCATGTTTGGGATACGTAGGCAACTTCATTCTGAAGTCCAGCCACAAACACCTCTAAAATCAATTGTGTCCATGTAATGGTTTTGATCATCTTTGCCTTCTCTGTATCTGAGAGTTTGGTTGTGACCTTCATTGTGAAGACTGACTACAATGTGCTGCGGTGCCATTCAAACAAGGGGCAACTTTCCGTTGCCATTCAATGCGCTACGGTGCCATTCAGACAAGGGGCAACTTTCCGTTGCCATTCAACGCGCTGCGGTGCCGTGCAAACAAGGGGCAACGTTCCGTTGCCATGTAGTTCTCTTCGAGCAAGGGGGCAATTTTCCTCCAAATCCGAGGTTGTGCGTCTCAAGAGTGGGTTCCGTGCTTGTTAAGCATTGGCCGTTTGCAAA
Source organism: Camellia sinensis (assembly GCF_055761805.1). Taxonomy (NCBI): domain Eukaryota; kingdom Viridiplantae; phylum Streptophyta; class Magnoliopsida; order Ericales; family Theaceae; genus Camellia; species Camellia sinensis. Next base: position 55,269,035 of record NC_138962.1, read on the forward strand.
AATGGTTTTCGAGAATTTTTACTGAGGTTGACTGATCCCTCGAAAATTATTCCATCTTTTCCAAAACTGGACCATTTCTTGGACCCAAAAAAGGAAAATTTTCAGTACTCATAGCCTGACTTGCATGATTTCAAATCAAAAATCGAACAAGTGTGTTAATCTAACTCTCATATTGGTCAAAAATTGTTTTCGTAGAAAACCAAAACAAAAAATGGTCAAAATAATGAACTAGGGGCACAGTTGAGTCAGGCTTCCTGTCTTTCCCCCGTTGTCAATACATACTTGCCAAGAAGGGCACTCTACCTGCCAGAAAAAGGCACAACTGAAGTCAACAACAAAGGGCTGAAAGCTCTTCTATCCTCCAAGCAACGAGGTATCAAGCCAAGTGCGAAGCACGGACGGGAACGGATCGAGATATTCCACCCCCTCATCTGGACAGATCTAACCACGTCCAAACTCCCCAGCATGGCATCATCAACCGATGTCAGCTGCAAATTTGCTACACGCCCAGTTGTAGCGCAGCCCCTCTATGGGAGAAGCTCACTGTCGTGAACAAGAATCAAAAGCTGGTAGAATACCAGGGGCAAGAGCCCACAATTTCCAGCTTATCCATCAACCACCCAGGGGAGGGATGAAAAACGAGAGATTAAAGAATAGAGAGATGTGCGCTGAGAGAAAAAGCGAGAAAAGGGTTTTGAGAGAAAAACCGAGCTTGAGAGCCGAGTGATGTGAGAATCACAAATAAGAAAGGGTGGGAATAATACCCGGTGAAACAGGCTCCCTGTGCACGTCTATGTGTCGTGTCTTTTGTTTTGTTTGTCTCGATTCTTGCTTTGAGTCGTTCCGAGCGTGTCTCGACGTGTCTAGGTTGTTTACCTTTTGCTTTCCGTTGTTGAGTCTTTCTCGCTGTGTTCAGTTGTAGGCTCAATACCTGGTCGAAAACTCATATCTCAATTTCAAAAATAAATCGTTTTGTGCTCAGAGTGCTGTGCCATCCTTCACGTTTGTGCAAAACAAGATTCTTTTTTCCATAAAACTGCAGGGTCCACCCCCGATAAGTGTGAACGGTGAAACCAGGACCTATCTGAAGCTATGATAGTTCCAGACTGCAAAGCAAAAGCAAAAGAGCGAAAATCGAAGTATCTGAGTTTGTGTCAACTTCAGAAAATTCCGTGATTGTACTCCGGACGTACCTCTTCAGGGCCTTGTCAATGCTCCGAAATATGAGTGTACCTCTATCTCAGGCGTAAGATCAATCCTGCTTCGAGGTTATACACTCTTCCACTTGCATTGTTATGCACCCACTTCACTTGCATTGTAATGCATTATACGTATCAAGTTTCTTCCTCAGTCATGCACGATATTGTATGCGCGGTTCATTCGAAGAAGCTCCGTTTTAAGGTCATTCGCTTTTGTGTATCAATCACACACACTCACTTTAGTGTGTCAATCACGCTTCAGTTATGCTCTCATTCATATAGTGTATCAATCACACTTCATTTGCCTTAGTGTATCAATCACACTTCACTCGTTTTGTGTATCTATCACGCACATATTCGCTTTTATGTATCTATTGCACTCTCACTCAGTGTATCAATCACACTCTGTTCACTAAGTGCATCTATCACACTTTGTGTTCATTTTCAGTATATCAATCATACTTTGTTCACACTGTGCATCTATCACACTTTGTGTTCACTTTTAGTGTATCAATCATACTCTGTTCACATAGTGCATCTATCACACTTTGTGTTCATTTTCAGTATATCTATCATACTTGTTCACTAAGTGCATCTATCACACTTCGTGTTCACTTTTAGTGTATCAATCACACTCTGTTCACATAGTGCATCTATCACACTTTGTGTTCATTGATTCAGTATATCTATCATACTTGTTCACACTGTGCATCTATCACACTTTGTGTTCACTTTTAGTGTATCAATCACACTCTGCTCACATAGTGCATCTATCACACTTTGTGTTCATTTTCAGTATATCAATCATACCTTGTTCACACTGTGCATCTATCACACTTTGTGGTCGCTTTTAGTGTATCAATCACACTCTGTTCACATAGTGCATCTATCACACTTTGTGTTCATTTTCAGTATATCAATCATACTTTGTTCACACTGTGCATCTATCACACTTTGTGTTCGCTTTTAGTGTATCGATCACACTCTGTTCACATAGTGCATCTATCACACTTTGTGTTCCCTTTTAGTATATCTATCATACTTGCTCACTAAGTGCATCTATCACACTTCGTGTTCGCTTTCAGTATATCTATCATACTTGCTCACTAAGTGCATCTATCACACTTCGTGTTCGCTTTCAGTATATCTATCATACTTTGTTCACTTAGTGCATCTATCACACTTTGTGTTCACCTTTAGTATATCTATCATACCTTATTCACTTAGTGTATCTATCACACTATGCTCACCATACTCGCTTAGTGCATCTATCACACGCTCAACTACTGTATGTATCACATGTTGCTGCATATAGTGTATCTATCGCATGCTCGCTTTGTGTATCAATCACACACGTTCGCTTTGTGTATCAATCACACACTCTCACTTTGTGTATCTATCACACGCTCACACTTTGCTTCATATAGTGTATCCATCACACTAGCTTCACCTTTTATGTATCTATCACACTATGCTCACTTTGTGTATCTATCACACGTTCACTTTGTGTATCCATCACACGCTCCCTTTGTGCATCCACCACACACGGTTGCTTAGTGTATCTATCACATATTTGCTCAGTGTATCCATCACACTTGTTTCGCTTTGTGTATCTATCACACTTTGCTTTGCTTAGTGTATCAATCACACTTTATTTATGTAAGCATGTCCATCACACTCTCTTCACTTTTGTGTATCTATCACGCATGTTTGTCCACTTAGTGTATCTATCACACTTCGTTCACTTTTGTGTATCTAACGCACATGTTCGTGAGAATTGCATAATTCTCTTACATCCTTTCTGCACGAGGTGTAGTTTGGCTCGAGCTTACTTGCTTGCCTAGCATTCGCTTAAAATGTTGCATTTATTTCACATAATTGCTTCATTACAGCTCTCTTTACATGATCATGAGTGATAACCGGCTTCGCGTAGCGTATAAGTCCAACTTTCAAAATCGGCTTCGCGTAGCGTATAAGTCCAACTTTCAAAACCGGCTTCGCGTAGCGTATAAGTCCAACTTTCAAAATCGGCTTCGCGTAGCGTATAAGTCCAACTTTCAAAACCGGCTTCGCGTAGCGTATAAGTCCAACTTTCAAAACCGGCTTCGCGTAGCGTATAAGTCCAATCGTCAAAGTCTTCTTGCATATCGTCTTGCATTTCGCCCCTGCCTTCGGGCGCATATCTTATTTGTCTTGTGTGTTTGTCTGAGTCTTCGGCCTTGTCAAAAATGGGTCGTCTCTGGGCTTTGACATTCACTCCCGTCATTGTTATGACTTTCGAGTTCTGTCAAAGAGGGGCAACTGTAGACACCCCATTTTTGACCGTCCTCAAGACTTGGACGTCACCGTTTGAACACTCAGTGATCATCCATGATTGTGTTCGTTTGGAGTTCCCGGAGGTCTCGGCTCGCGCGCCTTGCCTCAGGATCCCCGAACTCGGCTGTTTAGTGTCTGGTTTTGCACCAAACACTTTTGTTTTGCCTTAGAGGGGCAGGGAATGCCTTGTGAGACATCCCCATACACCACCGGCAGTGGCTGGAGGCCACCGGCTGGTCTTTTTCTTCCATCGGCAATTTTGTTTGCCGGTCGGCACACTGTATTGCCGGTCGGCATCATATGTTGCCGGTCGGCACTGTTTTTTGCCGGAATAGCTTTTTTGGGCAGCCGACCACTGTTCCTCCACTTTTTGGAGATATTTTGTGCCAGCTGTGATAGCTGGCACCAACTCCTTTCCCCTCCATACACGTGTATGGAGGGATTTCCCTCTAGCCAAGCTTGTTGAATAAGCTTTGCAAGAGGGATCCTTATAAGAGGGAGGCTTTCCTCTTGGTTCTAGGTTAGACTCTTAGAAGCAAAAACCAGCCCTTAACAATATAGATACACTCTATCTCTATATCTCCCTCTTCCCCTTCCTTTGTGTGTGTTTCTTGGCCCAAAAGGTGTGTTTTACCTTACTTTTGCACCATTACACACACTATCACACCTTAGTCCGAGATTGAGGGACTTGGGGGATTTGTTTCTTGAGTTTTGGACTGGTTTTGATCCAAAGAAGGAGGTTAGACCATTTGTTCTTCAAGGGTTCTTCAAGGGTGAGCATCTTCCCTTTTATTCCCCAAACTTGCATTGGTTTTCTACCTATTTTGTTTATTGTTTTGGCTCTTGTGTATAACATAAAAAAGGTTCATATTCTCCTGCTCTAACACTTTCATTGAGGTCTCTTTGTGGTTAGATCGCAAACTCACCTTCATAGGCCTTGTTTGGCCTATTTTGGTACCCTTTTGATAAGGTTTTGTTCACTTCAGCATTTTGATCTTTTGATCACCAAAAATCAGTGTATTTTAGTGTCAAAAAAGTTGGTTTGAAGTCTTGCATAGGGGAGGGACACCCCTCTCCCTTTATGGTTTTGTTCACTTGCTTTTTGGGCTCAAAAGGATAGCATGTGTACTTGTTGTTTCTTGGCTTCATTTCAGTACTTTTTTAGGCATCTTAGGTCTTACATAATCTCTGTTTTTGGTCGGATTTGGACCCTCTTGCATGCTTGTGATATTTGCTTTGTATTGCTCCATTTTGCTTAAAAGTACACCCCATGATTAGGCCATGATTTTTGTGTGTGTTGGCTTGGTTCCATGGAGTATTTGGCATTATTTTTCCATGTTTAAAATCTGTTGGTTATCAACTTGGTCATGTTTAGCATGTTTGTTAGAGTTGCTTTGTATTTTGGCTTGGAAGCCTTGAGCATTTTGACCTCTAGCATGCATGGTTGTGTTTACCCTTTTGATTTGGCATCATCTAGGGTCATATTTTAGTCCAAGAATCATGCTTGTATGTGTGCATGCATGGCCTCTTTCATGCCTTGAAGATGTGTCCTCTTATGCCTAAGAATGAGCCTTAGTTTGTTTGCTTCATGGGGGATATCTTAGTTGCCATATTAGGAGCTTCTTGGGGTCCTATCTTGCATGCATAAATTCCCTTTTGGGCTTGTTTTGATCATGCCATGAGTGGTCATGGTAATGGGGGTGAGTTGTCTCCTTTTGTGTCTTAACTTTGGGACCTTGAATTTGCTTTTTAACATGAGTTGATTGCCTACCATTTTAAGCACCTTTGGTCACTGTTTTGAGGAGGAAAAGGGTCTGTCCATTTGCCATTTTTTTAGCCCTCTTGCATGCTTGCTCCATGTTTGTTGCATAGTTGTTCCATTAAACTTTGTGTAGCACATCGATCCCATAGTCAATTTGGTCCATGTTTGCACCATTTTGGTACCTTGCATGCTTAGCATTGTACATTTGTCATGTTGATAGCATAATGTTTGTTGTGCTTTACATCTTGGTGGTATGACACATTTGAGGCTTGTGAGCATTGCATGCATTGCATTTACTTGGTTTGGGGTGTCAAACCAAGTGCGGGAGTCAAGGACCATTCGTACTTCAAGTGACGTAATGTGCCTTGATCCCCGGTCATCGGGACCTTTGACTCCAATTTGATAAGGCCCCGGTTTTCCCGTTATTTGTTGCATGCATTTTCATATCAAATAGCAAATTTGATCCATTGAGTCATCATGCACCTTGGATGGCTCAAAGGTCGAAGGTCGTGCTTCTTTGAGTTCGAAATATGATAAGAAGTAAGACCATGCTTACATGTGCCCAAAAAACTCCATACTATGCACTGCCTATCCTCTGTTTGCTGTCAGATTGTCTGTTGCAGGAAGTTTCTGCCGACCGGCAGAATTTAGTGCCGACCGGCACTATCTGGAGTGCCGATGAACCTGATAAAGTGCCGACAGGAAGTTTGGAGTGCCGGTGGCGATTCTGTCTGGCCGGTGGTACTCTGCAGAATGCAAGGAACTTGCTCCAGCACTTTTGGAATTTTTTTCAGAAAGACAAGGTAGTACAAACAGAAGCGATAAGAGCATAGTACGGGTTTTCCGGGCAGGACGGATTCGAGCATGCATCATCTGCGCGCCCCGAGGCAGAGGCTGTGGCCACCCTCTTTATTCTTTTGCTTCCTTTTTTTAATTAATTAGGAAATTTTGTAATAATTTTATTTATTCTTTATTTTGGGACTGTAATATTAATTCGAGCCCTCTGAGTGAGGGTAAACATGTAATAAGTGTGGGTGAGTGTGTGCATGTCTTCCAATCCCCATTTCTTTCTTCCCTTTTATTTACCAGCTTATGATGGTAGATTAGGGCATTTTGAAATTAGCATACCTTATGATATGCATGCGTGCATTCATGCATCTGTTAACATGCACCGGGCTCGGTACATCATGCTAAACGCATTCGTATTTTCAAATTCCAAAATTAAATACATGAATTAGTTGGTTGCATATCGTATGCCATATCTAGGTTAACCGAGCCTAACTAAAATTGCACCTTGTATGTGTGGCATTAGGCAAAATAACATGAACTAGGACATGCATGTTTGCTAACTAGTTTACTGTTTTGGCACGGAGTACAATGTAAGTATTTTTGCTTTAGCATCCAGCATGCGTGTGAATGTTGCCATAATAGTATGCCTGCCATGCGGCTAAGTGCTTACATGAGATAAACTGCTTGAATGCCTGTGGGTGGAGGTCAAATTGCTTAAATTGGGATAATGCGTTAAAACTGTGAATTTTAAGCCCACTAGATAGTGGCAAAACCACCTTTTCCAAAAGCCCACTTGAGGGTGGCAAAATCTGCATTTTAGCCTACTTGCGAGTAGCAAACCATTTTTTTTTAAACAAACATGAAATGTTTTGTCCCAATTTGAGCAATTTGGTCTATACTTGTTTGCTGTGCGCATAACATAGTAATTCTAGGCTAATAAATGGGATAAGAACACATAGCGTTTTCAAAATTGGATATCACGGTTAGTAGAGGCCGGTCTTCGGACCGGGCGAGCGGGGGTGCTCACGAAGTGACCTTCCCCAATCGTACCCAAGTTCCCGAGCCGAGGCAACTTTGGTGATGACGGACACGTGGCCTTTTGGCACCGAGTCAGGGTTTCCTAAATTTCCCAAAATAAAATATTTAGGTGGCGACTCTGTATCTGGCAAAGCAGTCCATGTTTGGCACTTCTTTCAAAAAATCAGTTTTCCTAAAACGATTTGCCGGATTTGGACTCTTTGGTTCAGATTTAGAACCGTGACACAAATCGAGTCCGAACTGTAGCGCGAGGTCCCACGCGGGCGCTGTTACAGGTGTGGAAGGATATTATTTTCATTGGGGTTTAGAGTAGGAACATTTTCAACTTCTTGTTGGATAACTGCCTAATCAAGGTGGGAGATGGCCGTAGAATTAGATTTTAGCATGATAAGTGATGTGGAGTCACTTCCTTCAAGGATAAGTTCCTTTCTCTATTCATCCTCTCTTCTGCTAAGAATGGTTCTCTTCACCACTTTAATGCTATGAAAACTAGTTCTAGTGATTAGAACTTCTTATATAGAAGAATTTTGTATGCTTGGGAATTGTTTGATAAAGTCAGATTGATTGCTTTATTATCCTCTGCTCCTCTATTAAGTCGAGACAGTGTTGACAGTCTAGTTTGGGCTACTAGTTCGGGTTCTTACTCTGTGTCTTCTTTATATTCTTTAGCACTTCTCTTCTTGGACCTCCTCTTAGCATTAGCAAGTTTATCGGGAGCACCACCTTACCCCCCAAAGTCCACTTCTTTGGTTGGATGGCCTGGAAAAACAGAATTAAAACAGCTGAATTCTTGTACAAACTTGGCATTCTTGGTAATAACTATTCCACCTCTTGCATATTTCGCAAATCAGCTCTTGAATCTGTTCATCATGTGTTGCTTCATTGCACTTTTTCTTGGACTAGTTGGTCATCTGTGCTTCATGAATGGGAACTTCAATGGTGTGTTCCAGAATCTGTGGCAGGTTTACTCACCTGGTGAATGAGGGCGAAATACAAGTGTTTACTCAGAAAATTTTGGAGAGCCATTCCCCTATGTAGCTCGACTTTTTTGCGCCCTCTTTCCGAAGCTCGAAAGAGGCCCTACAATTTGGACTCCCGTGGTTCTGAATCTAATCTCACAAGTGTAATGTGAAATTGATAAACACCAAAGAGTCCAAATCTGATAAATCGTTTGGAAAATTGATTTTTGAATCAAAAATGTCAAAATTGGACTGCTTTGCCAGATACAGAGTTGCTACCTAAATATTTTATTTTGGAAAAATTTAGGAAACCCATGACTCGTGCCGAAGGTCACGTGTCCGTCATCACCAAAGTTGCCTCAGCTTGGGAACTTAGGTACGAGAGGGGAATGCCATGAATTGAGCACCCCTGCTCGCCTAATCAAAGATTGGCCTCTACTAATCATGATATGATTTTTATGTATATTATATGCTCTTGTTCAGGTTATTAGGCTAGCATTTACTATGTGATGTGCACACAAGTATAGACTAGTTTACTCAAATTGGAACAATTCAATTTCATGTTTGTTTTGCGAAAAGTGTTTGATTTTGCCACCTCAAGTGGGCTTAAAGTTTGTGAATTTGCCATTTAACAAAGTGGGCTTAAACATACATTCATTAAATTATTCAAATTCAAGCAACAAACCTTTATCTACAGGCATTCAAGCAGTTTAACAAGTAAGCATTTAGCCTTATGGCAAGCATGCTAGTCATGGCAGTCACTCACACTCATGCAAGTATGCTAAAGCATTAAAACTCACCTAGTACTCCAAGCTAAGAAGATATACGTTAGAAAAATGCATGATTCCTAACTAAACAAAATGTTTAATGCAATACATGCGATATGCAATTACAATAGGCTCAGCTACTAATGTGGCATATGAATCAATTAAATAGCATGCGGTCTAAGCACGTATTTAAAGAAGTATTGAAATGACAATGTAGTTTGAATGATGCGCAGAGCCTCAGTGCATGCAATACAAGATGAATGGATGCAAGCGTAAGGTATGCTAATTGAAACATGTCCCTAATCTAACCATCAAAAGCGGATAAATAAAAGGGAGAAAGACGTGGGGTTGGAAGACATACACATTATTACATTATGCTCTTACGAAGGAGAGTCCGAATGAATTAAGCTAACTAGCTAACTAAGCTAAGCTAATTAAGCTAATTATTACAAAACTTGAATGAATAACTAACTAACTAACTATCTAAGCTAATTAATTAAGAATTTAACTAGGCTAAGTTAATTAAATATTACATCACAAACTAATTAGCTACAACTAGTTAATCTAATTAAATATTATAACACAAACTTATTAGCTGCAACTAATTAATTACAAAAAATAAAAGATTAATTGCTAATTAAACTAATTAACTAGTTAACTAGTCCCGGGAAGTGAGAGAGGCCCATGCATGCTCGGTTTTCACCCGAAGAACATCCACTATCTGCCCTCGAAAGCCTCTATTTGCACAACCCTTGCACTGTTTCTTTCTCCATATCAACTCTGCCATGCTTCACAAGCATACTGCCCGAAATTCACTGGTGGTCAGTAGGCCAAAAGTGGTGGCCGGCTGGTCACCATTGAGGGTTTGCCGTCCAACACTGGTGGTCGGCAGGCCACTAATGACACACCTTTTTTGCTACAATAGAGAGAGCAAACATGACAAAGAGAGGGTATTCTCACAGGTTGTTTGTACTGTGTATCCCTTCTTATCATCAAAACATCTCAAAGGAGTAATACACTTGGTCCTCAAACCATCAATTGAACAATTTCATTGCATGATGGCTAAGGAACCATCATGCTAACATATAGAGTTAACTAGGCTAGCAAACTAGACACAAGGAGAGGAGGCTAACCCTTCAAATTTTGGACTTCAAAACATGATTTTTACTACTGAAAACACTCTGAAATTTAGTTTTCAAAAGCCCAAAAAAAGATAGTTTGAAGGTGGGAAACAAAAGTGGAAAAGCCTTACAAACAAGGAATAAAGAAGGGTGAGATACCCCCGTAACCTTAAATGGCCTAAAACACCAATTTTAGCCCACAAAACCAGAGTTTTTTATGGTCCAAAAACAGCCCAAAAATAGTGGAAAGAGATATAAAAATAAGTATGCAAAACAAGCTTAAAAGGGAAGTAGTATACCTCTTGAAGCAAAGATCAAATTTACGCACTAATTCAAGCCAAAACCAACTTCAAGAGCTCCAAGAAGGCTTCAAGAAACCTCAGCTCAAAGATGATCAACTTTGGTTAAGGAGGTGTAGGCAAAATTGTAGTATGTGTAGGCTAAAATGCACAAATTGGCAAGAGAGAGAGAGAGAGAGAGAGAAATGTAGAGGGAGAGAGAGATTTTTGTTCCAAATTTTTTAACCCTCAAAAATTGGGGAGAAAACCTCATATATATAGAAAAACATGCATTTGGCTGTGATAAATCCATCCATACACGTGTATGAATTTATAGGCAATTGTGGTAAAAACTGGCACAGCTATCACCAGTTGGCAGGCCACTTGGATGGCCGGTAGCCTCAATTGGTGGCCGACAATCTCATTTAGTGGCCGGCAGCCACCAGGGGATGCAGGCTTGAAAGTTTTGGTCCAAAATAGGGAATAGAATAGATGGGGTTTTAATGCTCAAAGACAAGGCATTCCGCCGAGGACTTCGGGCACTAAAACGAGCACAAAGAGTCATAATCATCGAGTGCACAAGCGGTGACATCCAAGTCTTGGGGACTGTAAAAAATGGGATGTCTACAGTTGCCCCTCTTTGACAGAACTCAGAAGTCATGAAATGACATGAGTGAATGTCAAAGCCCGAAGACGACCCATTTTGACATGACCAAAAGACTTGGACAAACAAACAAGACAGAAAATAAATGGTTGTGCTCGCAGGCTGGCTACGTATCCCTTTGCAAGGAATCAAACTAGCGTAGTTCTGGGGCAAAATGCAAACAAGATACATGATGCAAGAACATAAATTATGATCATGCAATGAGGTTGTGCAATGAAACATTTGAATGCAAATGCAATGCAAAGAAAATGCCACATTTAAACAAAACGAAACAAGGTACATCAATTCCAAACATAAAAGGAAGTAAATAAACACGCCACGTATGGGAATCACGAGCCAAACCACATTCATGTAGAAAGGATGTAAGAAAATTATGCAGGCTAAGCTACGCGTTGTGCAGAAAAGGCGAAGGGTGACGTAACCATCGGGCGCACCCGGGGTCTCAACCAATATCCTAACGCGTTGCACGCGCGATGAGGAAATGGTGGTGTGAACACCGGGTGCACCCGAATATTTTTAACCGATTTGCAATCCCAACGCGATGCATGTGAGAGGAGAAAGGGTGGTGTGAACACCGGGTGCACTCGAATGTTTTTAACCGATTTGCAATGCTAACGTGTTGCACATGAGAGGAGGAAGGGTGGTGTGAACACCGGACGCACCCAAATGTTTTTAATCTATTTGAAATCCTAACGCGTTGCACGCGAGAGGAGGAAGGGTGGTGTGAACACCGGGCGCACCCGAATATTTTTAACCGATTTGAAATCCTAACGCGTTGCACGCGAGAGGAGGAAAGGTGATGTGAACACCGGGCGCACTCGAATATTTTTAACCGATTTGAAATCCTAACGCGTTAGGAGGAAGGGTGGTGAGAACACCGGGCGCACCCGAATGTTTTTAACCGATTTGCAATCCTAACGCGTCTCACGCAAGAGGAGGAAATGTCTTGTGAACACCGGGCGCACTCGAATGTTTTTAACCGATTTGAAATCCTAGCGCATTGCACGCGAGAGGAAGAAGGGTGGTGTGAATACCGGACGCACCCGAATTTTTTTAATTGATTTGCAATCCTAACGCATCTCACGCGAGAGGATGAAGGGTGGTGTGAACATCGGGCGTATCTGAATGTTTTTAACCGATTTGTAATCCTAACGCGTTGCATGCGAGAGGAGGAAGAGTGGTGTGAACACCGGGCGCACCCAAATGTTTTTAAACGATTTGCAATCCTAACGCGTTGTACGCGAGAGGAGGAAGGGTGGTGTGAACACCGGGTGCACCCGAATGTTTTTAACCGATTTGCAATCCTAACGTGTTGCACGCGAGAGGAGGAAGGGTGGTGTGAACACCGGGCACACCTGAATGTTTTTAACCGATTGAAAAAAGAATATGACCCGAATGATTTTAATTAGAACTCTTGTGAATGAACCATACATACAATATCGTGCATTTCCTTGAATGAACTGTACATACAATATTGTACATTTCCTCGAATGAACCGTACATACAATATTGTGCATGTGTAAGAAAGAAACTTAACAAGTGCGATACAATAAGGATGCATGTTCTGTGCAAGACAAATAACTGAGATACAATGGCATGTTCCATACGAGAAACAAAAACGGAAGCATATTCTATGCATGATACAAGTGCGGAAGCATATTCTATGCATGCAACAAGAGTGAGAGCATATTCTATGCGTAACTCATAATATGATGCAAGATACGCATGCAATACATATGAAATGCATATCTTACGCAAGGAAGCGAAAACGTGAAATGCATATTCATGCAACAACGTGAAATGCAGGTACACAAGCATAATTTGACAAAAACAAATTCAGTAGTGACTTTCGATTTACCTCTCGGAAGAGTTGCCATATGTTTAAAGGATACACCTCATTCATTGTTGGCAAGTGACGAACATCGCACACCGAAAACACAGTTCTGAGCTTCCGTAGAGACAATTTGAACCCAACAGTGAACAATCCCTTCAATCCTTGGAAACTAAGGACACAAAACAACATTAGGACTCAAAAGGAAGTAGTGGGCCACTTGCCAGCCACAAGAGGAGGCCGCCGGCCACCTGCCGGCCTTCAATGACTGTTGCCGGCCAACCGTGGTAGATTCAGGGCAATTTTGTCCTTTCGCCTTGGGTCCTTAAATATAGGGCTTGGGGTCTCATTTCCTCACTACCCCATGCCTGAAATTGTTCCCTCTCTCTCTAAGTGCTCATTCTCTCTAGATCTGCGCTTTCTACGCGTTTTCTAATACCCCATGCGAAGTTTGTTCACTAAACCCTCTTAGTTTTCTTCGTTTTGAATCGATTGAAATTTGATTTCGGTGCTTTTTCTTGGAGTTTCACCACTTGGGGCTTGTTCCCTTCCAGTTTCTCTCGAGTTTAGTGCATTTTTTCGGGCTTTGACTTTTTCTTCCACTTTCTCTTTCCTAGGGTTTGACTTTTTCTAAGTTTGCCCTTTTCCTTCATTTTTTTTTCATTTTTTGACACTTTTAGATCTTCTTTCCAGATGGCAGATGATCTACTCCATGACGGAGCTCCGTTCGAGATTCCATCCTAGTTATCACCTCCGACAGAGATGGAGGCCAAGCCTGAGCCTGAGATATTACCACTGGGAGTACGCCCTTTTGATTTGGCGACATACCATCCTCGGACACATGTGCTACCACCCAGGGGTATTAGGCACTTCAGAGAGTTCGTGCGATGTGCGCCAAAGGATCTCTTGCTACGGGAGCCAGACTCCTATTTGTCCCATGGCGTCACCAATGTATACACTGTATTCTCATGCTTTCTTTCCTTTACATTGCATTTCTTGCTTTAACTGTATTCCTTACTTTAACTACATGCTTGCATTGCATTTCTTACCTTAATCACACTTTTGCACTGTATTTCTTACCTTAATCACACTTTTGCACTGTATTTCTTACACTGCTCTTTATCTGCCTGTTCTCATATCACTGTATATTATTGTTTTGACGACAGAAAGACTCTTACTCCATTAGGGGCTACGGAGCCACATCCGCAAGGGACTGGTATATGGAGCTCCATGTCGGTGTTCGCTACATTATCGATAAGGCCAACTTCGACTTATTCTACACTTGGTTATCGTGCCATATTGCGAGTCGACCACTTCTTGGTGCATTAGTGGAGTGGTGGTGGGATACCACTAACTCCTTCCACTTCTCCACGACCGGGGAGATGATGAGGACTCCCTACAACTTCGCCATGCTCACAGGAGTAGAAATATGGGGTAATCCAATCCCTTATGCTTGGCTGTACCTGCTAGGAGCACGCCCACCTCTCTTTCGACCGGCGATGGAACAATATAGCTGGTTCATCGAGCACTTCCAAGGGAGAGAGCCAAAGACCCCAGAGGAGATCGAGCATTATGTCTGGAGCTTTTTGATGTTCCTCTTCGGTACCACCTTGTTTACGAACATGTGGAACACCGTAGGGCTGTATCTCCTGAGCGCCCTAGTGGACTTACTTCAGGCCCGACTCTATGATTGGGAAAGAGCTGGCCTCGCCACACTATATGGCTATATGAGCTCGACATTCCGCAGGAGGGGAGACAGGGTCGGAGGCTATTGGAGAGCCTGTGAGGTATACTTTACATCTCTATCTTCCATTTCTGTGCTTTCAGCTTTGCACTTTCTGTACACTGCATACTATATTCTTTACATCTATACACTATGCTCTTTGCATCGCATATTTTGCATTCTCTGTATATGTACTCTCTATACATTGTACTACACATTCTACTTTCTGCATTTGCACTTGTACTTTCTGTACACTATATACACATTCTGTATTCTGCATTCTCTATATCTATACACTGTATACTCACTATTGCCTTTTCCTTGCAGCTTTGATTATATGCATATTTCTTGACCCTCGCTTCGGAGCCAGAGCTGTAGATGCCCCCCGTTGTGCCGTACTCTTATCAGTACGACGACAGATGCTTGTGGAGGACCCGGGAGACCTTCACATTCTTCCGCCGGTACTTCGACACAGTGATTGCGGTGGAGGTAACTCAAAACTCATAGTTATTTTTGCTTTATCAACAACTGACGACAACTAACCATTTGTATATCCCCTGTTTGCAGATCGCTTGGTAGCCTTGGGCGATGATGTTGGCTGGAGTTAGGGACCAGTATGTCTGGGGGGCTTTCCGTTTTTGGTTTCTACTAGAGGGCCTGGTTCGTTGAGCTTGGTTTCTAGGCGAGCGGTTCATGCGCTAGACCATGGGCTCGCCTGAGCCAGTAGTTTCCATGCCTTCTCCAGCATCTATGAGGGCTACAGAGAGCCTCTCTTTTTAGGAGATGGTCCAGTTCACGGAGGGCTTGGATGTTGACTACTTTCACCGGGAGGGGAATTATTTGATATTCATTCAGACACATCTCATGCCTCCCTTGACGGGTGCTCGTATAGGCAGAGCGGCAGGTGTCCCTATGGCAGGCAGGACTCGGGCAGCGAGGGCTAAGACTGGAGGGGCTCCTCCCACTGGGCAGGTCACCGATTTGCTACAGTTTTCGACCGCACTGACATGCTGGCGGCATACTAGGGGATCCTTATGAGGTCCCGATTGAGCCCGCAGCGGCTGGACATGCGCTTGTCGGGGTTCGAGGCCTGACTCAGGTATGGACCATTCTTTACGTTTGCATCCCACATTTCATTTCAGATATGTTCATTGTAGTTATTGATCTCCCAACTATAATTGCAGGCCTCCACAGAGTACACGGGAAAAGCTCTATGATTGGGGAGGAGCTGGCCTTGCCACACTATATGGCTATATGAGCTCGACATCCTGTAGGAAAGGAGACAGGGTCGGAGGCTATTGGAGAGGCTGTGAGGTATACTTTACATCTTTATCTTTCATTTCTGTGCTTTCAGCTTTACACTTTCTGTACACTGCATACTGCACTCTTTACATCTATACACTGCGCTCTCTGTATCACACATTTTATATTTTCTGCATTTGTACTCTCTGTACACTATACTACACATTCTGCTTTCTGCATCTGCACTTGTACTTTTTGTACACTATATACACATTCTGCTTTCTGCGTTCTCTGTATCTATACACTGTATACTCACTGTTGCCTTTTTCTTGCAGCTTTGGGTGTATGTATATTTCTCGACCGTCGCTCCGGAGCCAGAGGTGGAGGTTTCCCCCGTTGTGCCGTACTCTCATCGATACGACGATAGATGCTTGTGGAGGACCCGAGAGACCTTCTCATTCTTCTGCCGATACTTCGACACAGTGACTGCGGCGGAGGTAACTCAAAACTCACAGTTATTTTTGCTTTATCAACAACTGAAGATGACTAACCGTCTATATATCCCCTGTTTGCAGATCGCTTGGCAACCTTAGGTGATGATGCCGTTACCAAGCTCCACCACCACCACTGGCCACAGATGAGGAAAACCTCGGTGACGGAGAGGTGGAACAAGAGCCACTAAAGAAGAAGAGGAGGAGGGCGAGGTTTTCGAATGCGCAGGTTATGGAGATGGTAAAATACGCGATGGTAGAGCTGGGATGGAGCCTTGAGGGATACGATGAGGACGATCCTGGAGAGTTCTGTGAGGCGATCGAAATCACTCCTTAGAGTTTCAAGGTTTGGATGAAGAACGACAAGATCAAGTACTTGGAATTTGAAGAATCCTCGTCGAGTCATGACAATGGTAGATCCATTGTCTGATCTTATTGGAGAACTCATTCGTGGTGGTTTGAAGTTTGAGGTAAATAAATTAATAAGCCTGTTAGGGTTTTCTGTTGTCTTACTTGTGTGCTTTATCATTTTCTAAAATGTTACATACTCCGAAAAATTATTTTAAAAAATGTCCAAAATTTGATCTATATGTTTCAAATTCTGAAATTTTTTTTATACTTTCTTTTTGAGCATGTTACATTTTTTTTCTATATAATTTTCTTTTTAAATTTTTTTATTTTTATTTGTCTAGTTATGTTTTGTGGGTTTGATGTAGTTTGTCTTCATTTTATTATTTTAGAATAGAAGACTCATTAAAGCTTAAGAATTTTGCTTATGAAAATTAATGCTTATTTTCTGTTTTTGCCATTTTATGTGATTTGAAAATTAGAACTCACAACTATAGTAAGTGTTCTTAAAATTAACACAAGAAAATTGAAAAATAGATTTGTATTGATGGTATTTTTAAAATTATGAGTCATATAGTAGTGTTTTAATTTAAAATTAACAATTACTAACAATCAAATTTGTGAGTGATTCTACGTTGGTCCCACTATCTTATATCTAAGAGTGGAAAAAAAAAAACACGGCCAAAAAAGAAAAAAAAAAGGTGGAAATAAAAAGTGACAAGAAATGAGATTACCAATAACATTATTCAAAATATTTTGTATTTTTATTAATCAAAAAATCATTAAATACTTTTCAGATACTATGTGATATTATTTAATACTCTAAACTAATGAAAAATCATAATGAATGGTACTACAATAATCACATTTATTTATTTATTACTTTTTTTTGTCATGTTATGTGACAATAATAAATTAGTCATAAATAAAAAAAAATAGTGCTACTCTAGCATAAAAATTTGATCTATTTTTCAAAGAGAAAAGCTGTGTACAGAAATGGTACACAAAATCAGCCTCTGTTTGGCAAGTTGGTTCATGGGTTTTTTTGGCTATTTTAGCCACAAAAGACAAAATAGGCTATTTTAGCCATAACAAACAAAACATCACATCCAACCTATAATCATTCCACTATTCTCTCACAAAAAAAGTCAAAAAAGTCAAAAAGCCAAAAAACTCTTTCCAAACCAAGCTTTTTAACCTGGGCTAAAATAGCCAAAAAAATCAAAAAGTCAAAAAGTCAACCCACTTCCCAAACGAAGCCTTAGTCACATACGAGACATAAAAGTGGGTCCCACACAGGTGTGACCCACATGTAGCACCCAACCTTTGTGTTTTGTCTACGATTAATTTTGTGTATCATTTTTATATTTGTCGCAAAACTCTTTTTCAAACTCAATAAAGTTGCAGTTTATTAAAAATTTTAAAGCTACGTACTCTTTCTCTTTCGTTTTTAATCATCAACCAATAATTTTTTTTACATATCTCTAGGTCTTAAAAATATATTCAGAAATTGGACTTCTATATCATTTTTTTTATAAATATAACGAGACACAATTAACCAATGTAATTAAGACTTAATTATCTAACAAAGGTAAGTCAACATATTCTGCTATCAAATTCTTTTTGTTAAGTGACTAATTTAAAGGGTTTGTCTTTTCTTAAGTTGTCATTTCATCTTGAGAGAGTGTTTGTGCGTGGTAGGTCCATTTTGAAATCGATTTCAGTGATTCGAACCGTTCATTTTATTGGACTCGTTGAGTAAAATATTTATGTAAAAAAATCAAGATAATTAGATATCGAGAGCTATATATTTGAATCATATTTGTTTAAAAAAAATGAACGACAAATATAATTTCAAGAATAACCATTCATTTTTTATAATACAAAATTAATTCAAACATATAGTTATTAATATCCGATCAATTTAATTTTTTACATGAATATTCTACTTAACAAGTCCATGTTAAGAATAACCATCCATTTATTTATTTATTTGGTTTGAGTTTTCATAAATTATTTCCTCAATTTTTTCATTGAAAAAGTAGAAATTATTTTTGACAAAAATAAATATTAAAAAAATATTTAAAAAACTATTTATACTCTCTAAAAAGATAAAACTATATGAAAATGATATGTATTTTTAATTTTTTTCATCAAATTAATTTTTTTTTTTTTTGAAAATAATTTCTGAAAATCAAACTAAATAGAGAGTTGTTATTTATCACATTTTTTTTTATCATTTAATATCACCGAGTTATATAAAAAAAACTATTTACATAAAACAGTGACAAAAAAAAAATTAGTGATATATAACTGTGTGTGTTGATTTCCGACCACACTGCCAAACATGTACTCAGCTGGAAAACATCGGCAGAATAGATAGCGCCCAAACGACCTGTCACAGAAAGATGAGATTTCGGCGGTGGTTCATCCACCCGGGGGCACTCCGACGATCAAGTCAGTAATAAATATCTCTCAAAGATAGCAAATAGTGCTTAACTCACTTAGTCAGAATACAAAAACATATACCTTAGACCCACGAGGGTGCCCTTCTTTTATAGCCAACACTTACCTGATCCCTGTAGAAGCCTAGCTTCTCTTGGACCCTGGCTTAATGCTTATCCTGAACTCTCCAATAGATAAAGATAAACTCCCTAAGAACTTTATCCTTATCCAGGCTGAGGTCCTCCCCCATTCTAGGACTCTTATATCTTATGCGTTCATCTTGGATTCCAGTATCTCCGCAGACAACCTCGGCTAGCCGAGATTACCTCGGCGCCATGTCCAGGACACGTGGCACCTCGGCTGGCACTTCGGTGCCACCTTGGCCACGTGTTGTTATCCAAAAAATATGTCCCCACAACTGCCCCCTAGGTTCTATTACCTCGGCATCCTGAGGTGATGGAACCTATATCATTAAACCATATAACATGTCAGCTAGGCTTGCTCTATCCTTCATTACCGAGGTCATCATTCTTCGGCTCCATATGACCAAGACTAGTAGTCTGTTTTTATCAATGCCTTAGAACCAGGGACCAAGTTTTTCCAAGTTCTTTAACCGTGATCATTCCCAGAGCCGAGGTCTTTGCTTCATTAAATCAACAACTCCAAGAGTTTTTACACGCGCGTGTGCTGTCACGCACAGTAACCCAACCGTTTTTGCCATGCGTCTCTTCCCTACTGAGTCGTATTTGACACGCACCATCAGGTCACGTTGCTTCTGCGTGCGCCGCCTGACAAACACGTCGCCCTAGGCTCACTAATTGTAATTTTGCCGCCTTTCCGTGTTTTGATCAATATCATTTCTCTTTCTCCGTCTTTTCACTTTTGCACCACCGTTTTCATTGAAGCTCTCTCTCTCTAACTTTCTGTCCCAAATCCTCTATTTCTGTCTTCTCGAAGCTTTCTGCAACTATTCCGTTCACCTCCTCTAGTGAAGCTTTTGCTGCTCTTCTCCACTCACTGCCACCGTTTGACCCCGGCGTACTTCACACCGGCTTCATTTTCTTCGGTGAGTTACTACTTTTTCCCTTTTTTAATCTCATACTTTGTTGCTTTTGTTTACTGCCATGGTGAATGTATTCATATGCTCCAGTCTTTTGCCTGTATTCTAAATTTCATCCTTCGTATGTATTCACATGCTGTTCATACACTTGATGTTATTGATAGCTTACCACTGTTCTTGATTTTCTGTTACCTTCTCGAGTCTGAATCATGCTTTTTGTCCTGTTTTCTTGTTGTATTTTCCAGATTCTTGCCTTTCTCTACTTCTATATAGATTAGGCTTGGGTTTTGTTCTAGAAATCCTATCCTTAGGAAAAATTGAAACGTACTCCTCCTAGATCCTAAAAACCCTTGCCCCAGCTTTTGATTTGAGTTTAAGCCGAGGTCCTTTAACAAACCACTTCCTTTTGAAATCCAACACCCACCCCACTTAGCCGACCTTATGGGTATGTTCAGGTGGAGGGTAGACACCCCAACCAAGCTAGAACACTTCAGGCATGAGTTTTCCATTCCTGCCGATGTCCACCTTAGGTTGGCAGGGGAGGAAGACTCTGTCATGCCTGATGGGGACTCCATGCCTTTCCCAGTAGTAGCCTTTATTGAGTGTGGGCTTAGGTTCCCCCTTGACATCCTCTTCTGTGAAGTCCTTCACTATTACAAATTGAACCCAATGCAGCTTGCCATTAACTCTTTCCAAGTTATCAACGGTATAATTGCCCTAGCTAGCCGAGAAAATGCTAGGGTAACTCTAGCCGACATCTAATACTGCTACACCATGTGTGGTCTGAAGTCAGAAAAGGGCTACATATATTACCTTAAGCCGAGATCCACAGAATACAAATTCGTCGCCGACCTCCCAGACTCCAATAAGGGTGCTGAAGACGATTATTTCATCGTCTCGGGCAACTGGGAGTTCCCTCCAGAGGATGACCTTCACTTCTACCCTTTAAGCCGAACAGTGTTCAGAGAGGGAGATGGTAAGAGCCAAGTGTCACTTTTCTCGTTTTCAAGTCTTTATTACTGTTATTTCTCTTATATGTTCTAATGGTTGTTGTTTACTTTGCAGCCCTTCCTCAACCACCCAAGGACTTTCGCAAGACATTCTACCCCAGCAAGGATTTCAAAAAATTGTTGGGCTTGCTAGTTGACAAACAGAAAGCCCCTCTGCTGCTCAATTACATTCCTACATACAAATCCACTCTGCCCGACGTCCCGAAGAAGAGCAAGTCTCCACCCTCAGCAACAACTCCTTAAGCCGAGTCATCATCAAGGCTAGACCAGGGATCAACCTCTGACCCAACAGAACAACCATCAACCTCTGCTCCACAACTGATTCCACTTTCTCAATGCCAACGCCGACGTTGAGCTCCACTGCTCGCACCAGCAGGTAGAACTCATAGCCAAAGACGCCGAAGTGCCGAGGTGTCCTCTTACAATCCAGCCAATCCTCCCATTGCCCTGCCAGCAATTCACTTCGGCACAGGAGTCACAGTTGCCACAACCTTCGATGAGATGGGGCGCAAGAAGGCTGTTGCCAAAGACCTCTTGGTCGATATCCCCAACGTTGTCACGGTCCAGTCCTCACCTTCCCAGTCTCAACCCAAATCGAAGCCAAAGAGGATGAAGATGGTGACTTAGATCGACTCTGAGGACACCTTGCCGATCTCAAAAATAGCTGAGGCAGAAAAAAGTGCCCCTACCGCCGAAAAGAGGCCCACAGAGGCTACTTGCTCCGAATACACCCAATCAAAGAAGCCGAGGTTGGAATCTGCTACAACCTCGGGGTCCTTGAAATCTGATGCCCCCTGGGCCCCTTCAATCACAATTAAGGACAAGCCAGTCAGAGTCAGCGACAGCGCGACTGACATCGAAGTCGGTGTTGCCTTATTTACTGTCTTGCACCTTCCCTAAGACCTCGAACGCAACGCTGATGTCAGTGAATACGAGAATTTCGCTCTGATGTTGCAGCACTCTGTATAGGTAAGCCCCTAACAATTAGTACTCTCCAATCTTTGTTTTTCCATATTTAGAGAGTTTTATTAACTTTTTTTTTTTTCCATTTCTTCTAGGCGATCCAGCACGCCCACTTTTTCTTGATGTAGGCTTTCGACATTAAGAAGGAGTTGGCCTGTAAGACCAAGGAAGCTGCTGGCTTGCTCAAATTGCTGAACAACACCGAGGCCAAGATGAGAGGGCTGATAGACCAGGCTAAGGCAGCCAAGCAAGCTCAAGACGAGGCCGAAGAAAAGGGAGGGGCTACAAAGGTTGTCGCTAAGGTCCTCAAGGCCGAGAAGAAAGAGACCGAAGCAAAAAGTGTTGAAGCCTAAGCCAAGCTCCTCGCTACCTTGGCCACAAAGGACGTCGAGATCAAAGCGGCGGACGAGAAGGCATACGCCGAGGGGGCAGTCGATGTCCGTGAGGACTACAAGAAGCAAGTGAAAAAGGCATGTAACAAGGGTTACACCCTTGGCTGGATGGCTGCCTTGAAGGAGTTGGCTGTCCCCGAGGACTCAACTCTTCGAGATAATAACCTCATTGTCCTGTCATTTTCCCCACTCCAAGCTAATCCGAGGACGAGGCTGAGTCCGAGGAAGATGCTGAGGCCGATAAGTCTGAGAAGGCTGAAGCTGCTGGGGCCAAGTCCCCAACTCTGAATGAGCAAGTCTTAGACTTGACTCAGGATGAGGGAGATGAGGTCTCAAAAGATGCCTCATCGAGGAAGACAACATCTGTGGCGCCTATCGCCTAGAAAAGCCTCGACTAGACTCTTGAAGAAATCGATACCGAGCTCGCGACTGAGAAGGTTGCTAAGAAAAGTTCCCAGATGTTTTCTGAGCCCCAAACCCATCCAGCCGATGACGCCGAATAGTCTATTTTTGAAGCTTTTCCTAATTTCTTGTACCTTGTGCTTTTTTTCTTTTGAGCAATGTTTAGCTTTTATTTGGCCGATGTGCCTTTTTGTACTCTAAACAAGTAATCTTCAATATCAAATCGAAGTGCCTTTTTATACTTGAACTTCCTTATCTGAATGCATTCTATAATTTCTTCTTTCAAGTGTTTTGTATGCTTGTAAGCTCTACTGCTTCCATATTTAGAATATTTTGCATGTCTTCAGTTTTGCCTTTAGCTATGTAGTCTCCTTAAATTAACATACCACAGACATAACTTCCAATCTTGTTCATCTCGGCCTTGGCTTAACACTTGAAAACATTGTAAAAAATATTTTCACAAGTATTATTTAAAACTTGCCACTTTACTTTTACTTATCAAGACTTCTGTCTTTCATTATCTTCCAAGTCTTGGCAACATGGTAACCTCGAGAAGTATGTAGATACTTCTTTCAACATAACCTTCGCTTAACTTCAACTTGTAAATTTTCCTTAAATTTTCAACAAGTGTTAAACCAACTTTAGCTTGTAAATTCCAACTTCCAAGCATTATTTTCCAGCTCTCTGCCCCCTAATATGAACTTAAGTTCCACTTGGGTTCTCATTAAGCATGTGGCTATGACCTCGTCGTCGAAGTTTATATTAAGCAGAGACTAGCCGAGGTTCTCAACCTTGGTTCCTCTGCTAATCTTACCCAAATGCACTTAGTTTCAATTTGTGTTTGACTCTGCCGATATGGCAAGTCCAGGTTAATTCAATTTAGTTCAACTTTATTATATGCAAGTATAATTCAACTCTGCCATATGATGAGTCTAAGTTATTCATCATGTTTCAATTAGAAACATCGCCAACTTAGTTCAACTCTATTATATGCAAGTATAATTCAACTCTACCATATAATAAGTCCAAGTTATTCGTCATGTTTCAATCAGAAACATCGCCAACTTAGTTCAACTCTATTATATACAAGTATAATTCAACTCTGTCGTATAATAAGTATAAGTTATTCGTCATGTTTCAATCAAAAACATCGCCAACTTAGTTCAACTCTATTATATGCAAGTATAATTCAACTCTGCCATATAATAAGTCAAGTTATTTGTCATGTTTCAATTAGAAACATCGCTAAGGGACTGGTCAATCATTTTACACAGGTTTGAAAAAAAATCGAGCTAAAATTTTATTCTTACTTCGGCTAATAACAAAAAACAAAAAAATCTAATGATATAAAAACTTCAGGTTTTAAGTATTCCAAGGTCTTGGCAACTCTTTGCCTTCACTGTCTTCAAGCCGATATGCCCCATTGCCTAGGACCGAGATGGTTCTATAAGGTCCCTCTCAATTTGGGCCAAGCTTGCCCTCTCTGGGATCCTTCTTGTTGCCGACGACTTTTCTCAGGGCAAGGTCACCAACCTGAAACTCTCGTGGGTTGACCTTTTTATTGTAAGCCCTGGCAAGCTGCTGTTGGTATGCCCCCAGTTGAATTGCTACTTTTTCTCTTCTTTCTTCCAACAGATCCAGATCTCGGGCCAAGAATGCCTCATTGGTCCCATTTTCTACTCCTTGGGTTCTGATCCCTGGGATGCCGATCTCCAATGGAATAACTGCTTCTGTGCCATAAGCCATGGCGAATGGGGACTTCCCAGTTGATTTTCTCGGCGTAGTCCGATATGCCCAGAGTACACTGGGCAACTCATCCACCCATTTACCCTTTGCTGCTTCCAGCCTCTTCTTAATCCCATCCAAGATAGTTTTGTTAGATGCTTCTGCTTGTCCATTGTTTTGAGGGAAGCTTGGAGTGGAATAATAGTTCTTGATTTTGTACTTTGCACAAAAGCTCTTGATTAGTTTACTGTCAAACTGTGTACCATTGTCTGCTATTATCGCCCTTGGTATCCCAAACCTGGTGATGATGTTCTTCTATATGAAGTTTTTTGCATCAATGTCCCGAATCTTTGCAAGGGGTTTAGCTTCTACGCACTTGGTGAAGTAGTCTGTTGCCACTAGCAGGAACTTTCCTCGTCCAGTTGCTTGAGGCAATTGTTCAACAAGATCCATGCCCCATTGGGCAAATGGCCAAGGGCTAGACACTGGGTTCAAATCTATTGCTGGTTGGTGTATTAAAGGTGCAAACCTCTGACACTTCTCACACCTTCTGACATAAGCTTCAACATCTTTCTGCATATAGGGCCACCGGTACCCCTGAGTAATGGCCCTATGAGCAAGTGACCTGCCCCCAGTGTGGCTTCCACATACTCCTTCATGTATTTCATACAGGAAGTCTTCAACTTGTGAAGGATGCACACACCTCAAAAGGGGACTAGTAAAAGATTTTCTGTAGAGATGTCCTTTTGCTATCAGACTGAATCTTGCCGACTTCAGTTTGATCTTGTGTGCTTCTTTATGATCATCTGGCAGTTTTTCATCTCTAAGGAATACTATTGTCACATCCATCCAGCTTGGTCCCATCTCCACACACATCGCCTCATGCTTTGTGTTCAGTGGTTCTACACTTGGACTTGACAAGTAGTCAACCATAATTGTCCTTGCCTCTTTTGGTTTCATTGCACTAGCCTGGTTGGCCAAGGCATCAGTATGGCTGTTGTCATCTCAGCTAACTTGCTGTAGTCGGTAATCTTAGAATAATGCTCTCAGTCTGCCCACCTCCTTTACATAGGCCATCATCCTTTTATCTCGGGCTGCGTATTCGTTTGTTGCTTGGTTGACGATAAGCTGGGAGTCACAGAAGACCATTACCTCGTCAGCTTCCATTGCTGCTGCCAACTTTATTCTTGCAATCAATGCTTCATACATTGCTTCGTTATTTGAGGCCTTAAACCCCAAATGAATGGATTGTTCCAGCATCTGTCCATCCGGCGATACTGGCACTACTCCTACCCCCGCTCCTTGTCAGTTTGAACTTCCATCAACAAACAGGCGGAAGGAGTCACCGACGTAAATACTGCAAGGCCTGAGTTTCTCTTCTTTCCTCTGTTCGGCTATCCCCAGCTGGGTTTCTCTTTGTTCACCTAGACATCGTATACTCCGGCTTAATGGAGCCCGATGTCTGATGGCACTTGATGTGAACTCGGCCACGAAGTCGACCAAAACTTGCCCTTTGATTGTTGTTCTAGGTTTGAATTCCAAGTCATATTGGCCCAACACTACTACCCATTTGGCTATCTTACTCGTCAGATCTCCTTACTGCAACAGGGATTTCAAAGGATGCTCAGTTAACACCATAATCTTGTGGGCCTGAAAGTAATGACTCAGCTTCTTAGAGGCCATTACTAAAGCCAGTGTTAGCTTCTCCAAGGGCAGGTATCTGGTCTCTGCATCTGCTAGGATTTTACTTACGTAGTAAATTGCCCTCAGTTCTCTATTTTCTTCTCTGATTACTACTGCATTCACTGCATGCTCTGAAACTGCCAAGTATAAGAGTAGCTCCTCTCTAGGTACTGGATTTGAGAGAACTAGAGCGGTGGTCAAGTATTTCTTCAAGTCGGCCAAGGCGACTTCGCACTCTTCTGTCCATAAGAAGTTTGTCGTTTTCCTCACTAAACTGAAGAAAGGTTTACATTTGTCAGAGCTTCTGCTTATGAATCTATTTAGGGCTGCAGCCCTTCCAAACAATATTTGCACTTGTTTTGCCGACATTGGGCTCTTTAACTCCAAGATGGCCTTGATTTGATTCGGGCTTGCCTCAATGCCCTTTCTAGTGACCAAGTATCACAGGAACTTCCCTGATCCAACTCAAAACGTGCACTTTGATGTATTGAGTTGGAGCCGAAATGTCCTTAGGATATCAAAGACTGTCTTCAGGTCAGCCAGATGATCCTCAGGTTCCTTGGTCTTCACGACCATGTCATCAATGTATACCTCCACTATTTTGCCTATTAGATGTCTGAACATCTTAGTCACCAATCTCTGGTAAGTTGCTCCTGCATTTTTCAACCCAAAAGGCATCACTCTGTAGCAATATAGCCCTTTTGGGCGGATAAATGCAATCTTCTCCTTATCAGGGGGGTACATGGCTATCTGATGGTACCCGTTGTAAGCGTCCAGGAAACTCATCCTTCCATGCCCTGAAGTGGCATCCTCTAATTGGTCAATTTTGGGGAGTGGGAAACTGTCTTTAGGACAAGCTTTGTTCAGGCTGGTGAAGTCCACACAGACCCTCCACTTTCCATTCTTTTTCTTCACAACAGCCGTGTTTGATAACTATGTTGGGTAGTTTACCTCTCGAATGGCTCTAACCTCCAGAAGTTTATCCACTTCATTTCTACTGCCTCAACATGCATTAACGTAGGCCTCTTTGCTCGCTGGATGACAGGTTTGGCAGACCTGCCCACATTCAGTCTGTGACAAGTGACCTTGGGGTCAATGTCAGGCATCTCGTATGGTGTCCAGGCAAACACCTCAATGCTTGCGCTCAAGAACACCTCTAGTTCCTTTTCTTCTTCCTCAGCTAAGCCTGAGCCGAGGAGGAAGAAACGTTCTTCATCCCCTTGCTGGGCTAAGATCTTCTTCAGGGCTTCCTCACTTTTCTCGGTTGGTTCTTTGCCGATGTCCTCAAGGACCTCCATGTCCTCATCTTCAATCTCTGCTGCTTCTGCTTCTCGTATGTTGCAGGTGGATTTCATTGTTGCCATAGAGCAATTCTTTGCATGCACTTGATCCCCTCTGACCTCCTCAATTTCCTGTTCTGTTGGGAACCGTAACAGCTGGTGCAATGTTGAGGGAACAACCCCCATTGCATGTAGCCATGGCCTTCCCAAGATAACATTGTAAGGGGAGGGGGTGTCAATTATTGTGAACTCAGTTTTTACCTTCTTGGTGCTAGCTTGCACCTACAAACTTATTGCTCCCAGGGGCGGGCCACGTCGGCATTCTGTTAAACCCAACCATTGGACCATTGGATTGTTCCAGATCATCTTGGAGAAGGCCCAACTCTTTGTAACATCTGACATACATGATGTCATAAGAGCTGCCCTAGCCGATCAGAATTTGCTTTACTTGGCACTCTCCAATTTGGAGGGATATTACCATGGCATCGTTGTGTGGATGCTGCACCATCTCTAGGTTGTCTTCTGTAAAGGACACCATTGGTCCCTGGCACTCGTCCGCCCTAGGTTTATCCTGCTGGATCTGGTTGATGGGCCGCTGCACACACCAAAATTAAACCATAAACTACACCAAATTCTTTTAGAATATTGGCAAGTTCAGGTATCGATCCACAGGGACAATTATGAAATTAAACAAATTTAATTGATAAATTCCTAAATTAATTTTGATGAAAAGAATGATTGATCATAACCTAATTTAATAACGAATAAATTGAACTAAATAATTAAATTATCAATTATAACTAAAAATGGATTTATTGAATTGGGGAAAAACTTAGGGCGAAGAGTCCACCATTAGTCACGTAAATAAGGTTTTCAAATTGAAAACAATTATGTTATGATTCGAACGAAATAATGCTTCGTAACTACAAGTTCAAAGCATTTAACAAAAAAATCATCACGTTTAATGTATGAGCACGAACCATCTTAAGTAGTACGAATCGTTCACTCTAAACTAAGGTAGTGATACGACTCGTCTCTCGTAGTATGATTCGTTTCATACCTTGAATGTGAAAGAATAGAAAACTCTTGTATGGAAAACATTCAATAATCACAGAAAGCCGAATATTTGAAGAAATAATGGAAAATATATATATGAAACTTCTAAAACAGCATACAAGTGTTCAAACCTTTACATAATTGAAAATCAAAAAGAAAAACCTATTACATGGCTAGGGTTTCATCAAAACCCTAGAAAAGGAGACTAGCCACTCATGGAGGAGTGGAATGGGGTAGATGGAGAAGAAGCCACCATAGGAGATATGCTTGAAGCTTCAAGTTCCTCCTCTTTTCAAACCGTAGCCTCCCTTTCTTGACAAAACAACTTCAGAACCCTAATCCAGCATTTTTCTTGCCTATTTATACTTTTGGTGTCTTTCCAAACAGGTTTAAAACATCTGGCACATTTTCCTAGAAAAAGTCAACGCATGTGCGGACAAAGTCAACGCACGTGCGAGAAAGTCAACTCTCTCCAAATTCTGTCTTTTTGCCCATTTTATGCTCTGACTATGTACAACCTGATTGACATTCAACACACATACATTATACATTTTGACAAGCAAGTGAAGTTAAGAGATCCTAATTAATGGCCTTAATGATGTACAATTCAGCCTTAATCACATCTCCCAACTTACAACTTGCTAGTCCTCAAGCAAGTGATAAAAAAAATAAAATTAAATAAAATCTAACTATTTCCTCTTTCGTGGGAAAACGGTTGCATTTAGCATATGCAACAAGCCTTTAAACCACAAAGTTACCCCAAGTGAACGAGTAAAGTCTCGTGAGGGTTTCCAGAAATGACACCCACAAACATTTTCATATTCATATACGCCCAACAATTAACCACATTACTCCACCTAGCAATCAACTTATGTGCCACTATAGTGTGATATTAAAACATAATGAGTCATTAACGGCACAGTGGACAAGCATGAAGGAACCTATTGAGTCAAAACCATAATTCAGTTAATACAAAAGTAAAGTCCCTTGTACTTGTGCATGCTAGTAGACAAATCATTAGTACCCTTGGTGTAAAGTGCAATCTCCATATTAGTTAACTGTCCACTATAATAGCCCAGTGTAACTCATAATAACACCCAACATATACAGAAAAACTAACCTGTTGCAGCCAAGATTCTCAAGTTTTTTTTTTTTTTTGTGTGAATGACGGTGCAATGTTCTAATCCATTAAGCTTTCTAATTAACCCATGTAGCAAGTATTGGGCCAATGACTCCCAAACCAGATGGTTTTAGGGCACTAGGTGTAGAGACACCCCTACGGACTTAATAACTCGAGTTGAAAAGGCTACGAATCCGAACAAGTCATTCTCCTTATTTTTTCCTTAACTGTGCAATGTCTAAGTTTCTTAAGCTTTCTAATTAACCCATGTAGCAAGTATTGGGCCAATGACTTCCAAACCAGACGGTTTTAGGGCACTAGGTGTAAAGACACCCCTACGGGCTTAATAACTCGAGTTAAAAAGGTTACGAACCCAAACGAGTCAAGTGTTTTTTTTTTTGTGAAGAGAATCTTGGCTCCTCATTTATTCTTTTCTATAACCTAGCTATTATGATGTACACCAAGGATTATAATAAAGAGGTCACCGCTATGAGAGTGTGTTCATGTGAATTAAGGCATACTTATGACAAGTGTACTAATACCACAAGCACAAACGACTCCCCTAGTGTAAACATCACATGCAAGTATCTACCCAATAAATCCTTTTCATACAAGTCTACTATGCTCCCCAATTAACATATACAAATATCATCACACTACTAGCAACAAGTCACATCAAGTGAAGTAATACAATCAAGTGAAACAGGTATAAGCATGAATGATTGAGCTAAATAGGAATGCACAAAAGAAAATGCAAC
Organism: Camellia sinensis; assembly: GCF_055761805.1. NCBI lineage: Eukaryota > Viridiplantae > Streptophyta > Magnoliopsida > Ericales > Theaceae > Camellia > Camellia sinensis. Next base: position 55,299,457 of record NC_138962.1, read on the forward strand.
CCTCATCCCCCAACTTGAATATGACATTGTCCTCAAAGGAAAAGTAAAGAGAAATGAGAGAAGATTACCAGAGATTGTAGGTGCACATCCAGGTAGGCATATAGTAACACACACACACTCAACTTTTTTTTTTTTTTTTTTTTTTGAGAAGAGGAAATAACTAAAAAGAAATAAAAATAAAAGAGATAAAGTAATATACAATGGGTACTATGGAGAAGTTGGTAGCGGTGGTGGCGGGAAATGTTGGGCAAACAAGGCTTGCATCAAAGATCGCGTCTCAAAGGCTTCATCCTGAACCCGTTGCTGGATGTCGAGCTGGCGGGCGTGGACCTGGTCGAAGGTCGCCTGAGAATAGTCTCAATGTGGTTGAAAATCCATGCGCAACTCCATGAGACGCTGGTGGTGATCATGAAGAGTACTGTGGACCTGATCCAAAGAGCGCTGAAAAAAAAGAATAAGATTTGTAAATAAAAAAAAAATAAGTAAGTAAATTAAAATAATAAGAATAAAAATAATAACAAAACAAAATCTGCATTATTATTATTAATTTTTTTTTTCGTCGTCACGCACGTGCGGGATTTATCCACGCACAGTGTGTGAAGTTCAGATTCACAAATTTCTTGCACGTGCGTGGTCCAGGCCGCACGTGCAGTGATTTTTTTCTCTCGCGCTATTTTTTTATTTTTATTTTTTTATAGGAAACACGACATTCTGCACGTGCGGGGCCCAGGCCGCACATGCGGCTTGGTTGACGCATGGCTCCTTCGTACCTACTTTTAAAGCAGTGTGCAACTTTTGATTGTGGAATTGTGCCGCACGTGCGTGGGTTGTGCTGCACGTGCGGGATTTTTTTTTTTTTGAATTGACTGAATACAACATTTACCAAAAATAACATTTTTTTTATTAATTTTTTATTTTATTTTAGAAAAGGTTAAAGAAAAGAAATTAAAAACCGAGTACAACACAAAGCATGCTAAACCATTTCTACCTTCATTTGACATCCGAAATAAATATAGCACTTTGGAAAATATCGGAATGCCTAACAAGGGTATAATCTTCACGGGAAAAACACGGGTACTACATTTCTCCCTAACTGTGTTTGTAACTTTCCCTATTCTCCAACAGGGTGGCAGACTTGGTTGATTCGGTATCCAGAATCGAGGCGCATAAAGCTACCTCAACCTATGGGGCTGCCATACAGAGTTCAAGCCGGGATAGTTTTGAAGCAATCTCCACACCCCTGGGTATTTAAACCAGACTCTAGTCTCGGAAATTCCAAATCTTTGTGTTCTAGGCTTTGCCATTCGAACTCTAGTTTCCACCGTCTCAGTTGGTCTCCTAGGAACTCACTACAAACACGTTTAGGTGGCTATACCAGATCGTTAGATGCCGTTTGGGCACGGCTAACACCAACGAAATTACACCTTTAGAGGATTTAAAGTCTCCTAGACGCAAATAAAGCACAACAAGAACAAAGAAAAGCAGAATAGAATAGAAGGGAAAGAAAAGAGAACAAGAAATCAATCTATCAATCATAGTAAAAAGGGTCCATCAAAGAAACGGACTCAATCATCTCCCCATTCCCAATCCCCTCTATATATGGCTTTAGTCTTTGGCCATTCACTTTGAAAGTGTGGCCAGTCTTTGGATCTTGCACCTCAACGACGCTATAAATAAATGTCTCAACAACCACAAAGGGACCATCCCATCTTAATCTTAGCTTACTCAAAAAGAGTCTCAATTTTGAATTAAAAAGCCATACTTTTTGGCCGGGTTCAAAGGATTTTCTATTAATGTTCTTGTCATGGAATTCTTTAGTCCGAGCTTTAAAAACTCTCGAACTCTCATATGCGTCATTCCGATTTCCTCCAACTCATTGAGTTGCAATTTCCGGTGGAGCCCAACCGCAGCCATATCGAAGTTAAACTTCTTTATGGCCCACAATGCTCCATGCTCAAGTTCAATCGGGAGATGGCAAGCTTTGCCAAACATTGCCCTATATGGTGACATCCCAATAGGTGTCTTATAAGCAGTGTGGTAGGCCCATAATGCATCAATCAACCGTTGTGACCAATCTTTTCTACCTGGCCTCACCGTTTTCTCTATTATGTGCTTTACCTCCTTATTTGAGACTTCTACTTGGCCACTAGTTTGAGGGTGGTATGGTGTGCCAACTTTATGAGTGATAGAATATTTCTTGACCACCGACTCAAAGAACCGGTTACAAAAATGCGTACCTTGATCACTTATTATGGCTCTAGGAAACCCAAAACGACTAAAGATGTTTTCATGCAAGAATTTGATTACAACTCTGTGATCGTTTGTTCGGGTAGCTATCGCCTCCACCCACTTAGACACATAATCGACTGCCAAGAGAATATACTCAAACCCGAATGATGACGGGAAAGGTCTCATAAAATCAATCCCCCAAACATCAAATATCTCTACCACAAGAATAGGGGACATTGGCATCATGTCACGCCGAGATATCGAACCCATTTGCTGACAGCGCAAACAAGTTCTACAAAATTGATTGGCGTCTTTAAATATTATGGGCCAATAAAACCCGCTCTGTAAAATCTTGGCGGCCGTTTTATGCCCACTAAAATGACCGCCACATGGAAAAGAATGACAAAATGTGAGAATGCTATGCACCTCACTCTTCGGCACACACCGTCGGATCACTTGGTCGGAGCAATATTTAAACAACTCCAGATCCTCCCAAAAATAATACCTGACCTGTGAAAAGAATCGGTCTTTGTCTTGTTTAGACCAATTTTGCTGCATTTTCCCAATGGCCAAGTAATTCACAATATGTGCAAACCACGGGAGGCTCGCTCGTGACAGCTCAAGGAGTTATTCGTCCAGAAACGAATCATGCAAAATAAGAGGGTCACTAGTATACTCAACGAGGATTCAGGAGAGGTGATCCGCCACCACATTCTCAGATCCTTTCTTATCTCGGATCTTTAGGTCAAATTCCTGAAGCAACAAAATCCATCTAATTAACCTAGGTTTGGTCTCTTTCTTTGATAGTAAATACCACAAAGCGGCATGATCAGTGAAGACTATGACCTTAGAACCTAGGAGATAGGACCAGAATTTATCTAAGGCAAAGACCACAGCTAGCAACTCTTTCTCGGTGGTAGTATAGTTCAATTGTGCATCCGAGAGAGTGTGACTAGCATAGTATATAGCAAATGGTGCCTTATTGACCCTTTGGCCCAACACAGCCTCGACAGCATAATCGGAGGCATCACACATGATTTTAAAGGGATCGACCAATCTGGTGATTTCATGATTGGGTTGGTGGTCAGGGCCATTCTCAGTGTTTCAAATGCCGTTAAGCATGCCTCATCAAAGATAAAAGGCGCGCCCTTAACCAGTAAACTACACAAAGGACGTGATATCTTACTAAAGTCTTTGATGAACCTACGGTAAAAACCTGCATGCCCTAAGAAAGACCTAATTTGACGCACGGAATTGGGTGGAGGAAGGCTTGCAAAAAGGTCAACCTTAGCCTTGTCTACCTCTATACCTCGAGGGGACACAATGTGTCCCAACACTATACCCTCACGAACCATAAAATGGCTATTTTTCTAACTTAAAATTAGGTTTGCCTCAATGCATCGTTCCAACACTCTAGTCAAGTTCCTAAGGCATTCCTCAAAAGACGGTCCAAACATCGAAAAATCATCCATAAAAACCTCTAAGAATTTCTCCACCATATCGGAGCAAATGGCCATCATACACCGTTGAAAAGTCGCCGGTGCATTACATAGCCCAAGTGTATGTGAATGTTGTCTTTTCCTGGTCAGCAGGGTACACCGGGACTTGATTATACCCCGAATAGTCATCAAGAAAACAGTAGGAACCCTGCCCCTCTAACCGCTCTAGGATCTGGTCAATGAAAGGTAAGGGAAAATGATCATTCCTAGTCGAGGAATTCAGTCTCTAATAATCAATGCACACTCGCCACCCAGTAGTGGTTCGTGTGGGGACTAACTTTTCTCTCTCATTCTCAACAACAGTGATGCTCGATTTCTTGGGCACCACTTGTGTGGGACTCACCCACTTGCTATCTGAGATGGGGTATATAATATCCGCATCCAACAATTTCAATATCTCATTTTTCACCACCTCTTTCATATTAGGATTTAGTCTCCGTCGTATTTCACGAGAAGGTTTGGTGTCCTCCTCTAGGTGTATATAATGCATGCACACGGAGGGATCTATCCCTTTCAAATCAGCCACTGACCACCCCATAGCACTCCAATGTGCCACGAGAACACTCATTAACTGACTCTCCTGCTCTACAGTCAAGTTAGATGCAATGATGACTGGTAAAGTATCTTGGGGCCCTAAAAATGCATACTTGAGTGTGGCCGAGAGTGGCTTCAACTCAAGTGTAGGTGGTGTGACCAAAGATGGTATGGCAGGTGTAGACACCCCATTTTTGGCCGTCCTTAAGACTTGGATATCACCGTTTGAACACTCGGTGATCATCGATGTTTGTGTTCGTCTTGAGTTCCCGGAGGTCTTGGCCACGCGCCCTGCCTCAGGATCTCTCGACTCGACTGCTTTGTGTTTGGTTTTGCACCAAACACTTGTGTTTTGCCTTTGAGGGGTAGGAAATGGCTTGTTGGCCATTCCCACACATCACCGGCCATGGCTTGAGGCCACCGGCTGGGTTTTGTTGCCATTGGCCAAATATTTGGTCGGTCGGCGCTCTGGATGGCCGGTCGGCCATCTATTTTGGGCAAATAGCATTTTTAGCTGGCCGACCACTGTATATCTGCTTTTGTAGATATTTGTATGCCAGCTGTGCTAGCTGGCATACACTTTGCTTCCTTCCATACACGTGTATGGAGGGATTTCACTCTTGCTTAGCTTGTTTTGGAAGCTTTGCAAGAGTGAATCTCTATAAGAGGGAGCCTCTTCTCCCTCTATTAGGGTTACAACATTTTTCCAGAGGGCTCTGATATTAGGGTTAGGGTTTGCATATCCCCCATCTCTATATCTCTCTCTCTTTTATGTATAAGTGTGTGTTTGGTCTTATTATTGCACATAAACACCAACCATTACACCTTACCTTGGCTACTGAGGTGCTAGGGAGCTGTTCTTGAAGTTCTTGACTGGTTTTGAACTCAAAGAACCAGCTGGAGCATTGTTTGTGAAGGAGGTCTACAAGGGTAACAATCTTACCCCTTTTTCCCCATTTTTGCATAGCTTTTTAACCTATCTTGCAACTATTTTCAGACTTTATATATAACCAATAAAAGTCTTTTTTTTTAGTGCTTTAAATAGTTGTTTAAGGTCACTTTGTTGTTTGAGGTTGTTTGACCCCTCTTAGGCCTTGTTTGGCCCTATTTTTGTGCTATTTTGGTGAGCTCCGGGACCACTTTGTTTGGGCCTCCTCACCACTAAAATCTTGAGGGATTTCAGTGGTGAGGATGGTGCCTTAAGGTCCTAAGAAGGAGAGGGCCACCTCCCCTCCTTGTTGTCATTGAAAAGGGCCATTTTTGCCTCATGTGTGAACATCTTGTTTAAGTGTATGATGGCCATGCCTTAGCGGTTTTTGTGCTTATATTGCCATGTATTACCTTTGTTTTTGCTTGGTTTAGACACACCATGCTTGCCTTGCATACATGTCTTGTAATGCCATATTTTTGCCTTAACATGCTTTAGGTTTTAACCCTTGTTCTAGCATGATTTCGGCCTAGCTTTGTGAAGCTTTTATGCTTGTTTTAGTATGCTAAGGGACTATTTTTGGTCATTTGAGTCATCCATGCTTTGCTTTGTATAGCTACCATGCAAACTCTCTTGTATGCCTTGAGCAGTGACCCTTCTAGCATGCCATCCTTGCATCATTTCAGTAGTTTGGCACTACTTATAGCACCATTTCGTCCTCATGGTATGCTTGTATGCTTGCATTTGATGTCCCTTTAATTCTTTACAAGGTTGTCATCTTATGCTCCGTGTGTGGCCTCTTTTGTATGCTCGCATGTTTAGACCACTTAGATGCCATCTAGGTGTGTCCTTAGCTTTGTTTAGGCTTGGACCTGTTTTAAGTCCTTTTAGCCTTGTGAGGCTTGTTTGACTTACCCATGGTTTAAGCCCTCTTAGGCTTTCCTTGAGTCTTGGACCATTGTTGCATGTTTAGCTTGTCTCGTTTACTTGGTTTGGCACCTTTATAACATGATTTTCAGAGCTTTCTATGCATGCTATGTGTCCATGTTTATCTTCTTTTAAGTGTGCTTAAAAGTTGTCTCTTTGATGCTTAAGTGTTGGTCCATTTACATGCATGCTTGTATGTGCATTTGGCCCCATCCTCGTAGCTTTTGGCCAATGTTTTGGGCTTGTTTGAAGGCTGCCTAAATTAGTTTAAGACCATCCTTTGCATATGTTGCATGCTTGCCTTATACGTTGTTGCATATTTGGCCTTGTTCCATGCTTGTTAACATTACACTTTGCATGCTTGTTAGTTGCATCCTTGCATGTTCATTTGCATGCTCATATTGCATACTAGCTCACGTGCCTAGGTTGCATTGCATTGGCATGCATGCTTTGCCTTTTGAATTGAGTATGATAGAGGTTGAGCGCATTGTTTGTTTATGTGCATTTCATTCTACATTGAAAATGCACAACTTGGTTCCTTGGGCCATCACGCATTGAAATGCACGATTAGTGGTCCGAGAATCGAGTACCATGCCCCTTTGAGTCACAAACATGATATGGGGTGTGTTGGTGCACACATTTGCTTGGAATGCATTGCCATGCCATGTTTTGTCCTCTACTGCTGTCAAAATAGGTCCTGCAGGAAGCTTTGGCTGGTCGACTACACCAAGTGTCGATCGACCATTTATGGATGGCCGATAGCTCCATAGATGGTCGATGACCACCCTGCCATGGCCGGTGACCATTCCCCTTGGCCGGTGGTGTTCCACAATGTCCAGATAGTGTTCCTTGGGAATTGTGCCATTTTTAGAGGAGCAGAGTAGGGAAAATAGAGGCAACTTGTGCATAGTGGCAGATTTCCGAGTGAAACCGAGCGCGCATGCATTGGACCCTCTTCTCGAGGCTGATTCTTACTACTTAATTAGCTTAGTTAATTTGCTTAACTAGTTAATTGTCTGTAATATTTAATTAGCTTGTAGGTTAATTAATTTGTATATTCTTTTGGTCCCTCTGAGCGAGGGCGAATTTGTAATAAGTGTGGGTGCGTGTGTGCATGTCTTCCAATCCTCACTTCTTTCTCCCTTTTACTTACCTGCTTTTGATGGTTAGTATTAAGGCATATTTACTTTAGCATACCTTATGCTATGCATGCGTGCATCATTCACCAATATTGCATGCACCGGGCTCGGCGCGTCATACTAACTGTATAGTATTTCAAATCAAACTTGAATATATGTTATCTGTCGCATCTCACATGCCATTCATAGATTAGTCGAGCCTATTCTAGTGACATTTTGTATGAGATACATTAGCCACCTTAACATGAATTAGGATCATGCATATGATTACTAACTAGTTCACTGTTTTGGCACGGAGTACGATGTAAGTATTTATGCTTTAGCATCTCGCATGAGTGTGAATGTTAACATGACAGCATGCTTACCATGCGGCTATATGCTTACGTGGTATAACTGCATGAATGTCTGTAGGTGAAGGTTGGATTGTTTGAATTGGGATAATTCATCGAAATCTGTATTTTAGTCTACTCGTGAGTAGCAAAATTCAAACTATTTTCTAAACAAACGGAAATGCGATGCTTTGTTCCGACTTAGGCAATTTAGTCTATACTTGTTTTGCTGTGCGCATCACATAGTAATTCTAGGCTAATAACTGGTATAAGAACGCATAATGTTTTCAAAACAAGATATCATGGTTAGTAGAGGTCGATCTTTGGATCGGGCGAGAGGGGGTGCTCATAGCTGACCTTCCCCAATCGTACCCAAGTTCCTGAGCCGAGGCAACTTTGGTGATGACGGACACGTGGCCTTAGGCAAACGAGTCAGGGTTTTCCTAAGTTCCCCAAAAATAAAATATTTAGGTGGCGACTCTGTATCTGGCAAAGCAGTCCATGTTTGGCACTTCTTTTCTAAAAATCTGTTTTCCAAAACGATTTGCCAGATTTGGACTCTTTGGTTCAGATTAAGAACCATGACAATTTGAGTCCGAACTATAGTAATCCCAAATGAACAGAACGGGGGATTTCCCCTGGGACGTTCGGGGACGTCTACAGCAGGCTCTCTCGATAGAGCAGGAAATGACTTAAACCAGGCTTTCCACGGAGGAAAATCCGGTGTAGAAGAAGCATTAAGCAAGACATTCACCTCCTCAACTGACCCATCAATATCAAAATTTTCAAACCCAAAATGAGCTAGACAAGCCTCCAAAGGGTCCTCTACAAGAATGGAGGGCAAAACTTCCTCCACAACCTCATCCACAATATCTACAAATAAGCAGTCCTCTCTCTCATAGGGTTGTTGGGATGCTTGGAAAACATTAAGTTTCACTTGCATGTTACCAAATGAAACTTCCATAACCCTGGTCCAATAATTAATGCATGCATTGGCCGTAGTGAAGAAAGGTCGACCTAAGATTACCGGGATTTGTTTCCTAGAACTGGCTACCGGTTCCATATCTAAAACCAAAATGTTGACAGGAAAATAAAACCTATCGACCTTCACTAGCACATCCTTAATCATGCCATGTGGCACTTTGAGGGACCGGTCAACCAACTGAAGAGTGACAGTAGTGGGCTTCAACTCGCCAAGCCCAAATTCCTCATACACAGAGTACAACAACAAATTGACACTAGTCCCTAAATCTAACAAGGCCCTATCAATGAAATGGTCCCCTATAATGCATGCAATGGATGGGGCACCCGGGTCCTTAAGCTTAGGAGGTGTGTCATTCAACAAGATGGAGTTTACTTGCTCCGTGAGTAGGACCTTTTGGGACACGTGTGTCCTTGAATTACGCTTTTGCGTACAAAGATCCGTCAGAAATTTGGCATAGGAGAGTACTTGCTTAATCGCCTCCAATAGGAGGACGTTGATTTTTACCTGCTTAAAGACCTCCAGCATTGCTTCCATAGATGCCGCCTTCTTATTAAAATGGGACGGTGTATCAAGGCATTGGGGAAAGGGTGCCTTAGGCACATATGGTGCCTTGGGCTCATGTAAAGTGTTAGGGACTAAGTCAACCCTCTTAAGTGTTTCCCCCTCACCTCTGCTCTCATTGGGTGTACCACCCTGGTTACCCTTCTTAGCTCTAGTTGCATCAAACGCAACTGACTGAGGCTCTAACTTGCTCCCACTTCTCAAACTAATCACTGCTTGCACCTGCTCATGGTGCTTTCCATTCCCACCCGAACTCTCTGCCCCGTATTGTCCCTTAGGGTTGGCCACAGTTTGACTTGGTAATTTTCCCTCCTCTCTTCGATTCATGTTGTTAGCCATTTAACCCAATTGGGCCTCTAGCTTGGCAACAGAGTGACCGTGGGAGTGAATTACCAGTGCTAACCCCTTAAGTTTTGAGAGAACTTCCAACACCTAAGTCTCAAAGGCAGAGTTGCCCTGAGGAACAAGCGGGGGTTGTGGTTGCCGGTACGGTTGTGGGGGTCGATAAGGTTGCGGTGGTCAGTAAGATGATTGGTTGGCAAAATTATTGAAATTCTGCCTTAGTGGTGGAGGATTGTAAGAAGTGCCTTGTGAAGGGGGTCTCCATGAAAAATTAGGGTGATTTCTCCATCCCGGATTATATGTGTTGGAGTATGGATCATTACCCGGGTTGGAGAATCCTCGAGCCACATTCACATGCTCTTGGACTAACTCTGGAAATTGTGATGCAGAAGGACACTCACTCAAGTCATGAACAGGGCTCGTACATATAACACATGCCTCGTGAAATTGACGCTGATCTTGCTGGGTAGGGGCGTGTCCCGCAGCTAATAATTGGTCCATTTTGTAAGACAGTGTCTTTATTTGTTGGGCTAACTCTAGATTTTGCCCGACCTCATAAATGCCCCCTCTTTTCGGGGCTCCAACTACTGGTTGTCGGACTTGCTGGGCTGCGGAGGCATGGTGAAGGGAATTATCACTTAGGTTCTCAAACAATTGCCATTCCTCGGCCTCATTTTTGGACATGAATGTCCCACCACAGGATGAGTCCACCGTTTGGCAGTGCGGCTAAGTTAAGCCATAATAAAATGTTTGAACAAGTTGCCAATCAGGCACTTGGTGGTGGGGACACTGTTGGAGAAGGTCTTGAAGTCTTTCCCACGTCTTATGGAATTGCTCGCCATCCATTTGAGCAAAGTTTGTGATGGCTCGCCTAAGTTGGTTGGTTTTACCTATGGGAAAGTACTTCTCCAAGAACCGTTGTTGTAATTGGTCCCAAGTTATGATTGAATTAGCAGGTAAGGAATTCAGCTAGTGTTTGGCTTTATCCTTTAATGTGAATGGAAATAATCGCAACATTAAGGCCTTATTTGTGAAATTCTGGATCCTCACTGTTGAGCAAATTTCCAGAAATTCATTCAAATGTTTGTAAGGATCATCATGTGTTAGTCCATGGAATGATGGAAGCATTTGTATGGTACTGGACTTAATCTCATAATGAGCAACAGTGGTGTTGGGTAATTGGATGCATGACGGTGATGTATATGCAGTAGGTGTGAAATAATCCTTAAGGGTCCGGTTAGGCACATTCAGGACATCTGGATCTGCCATCTCTAATGGCTCAATGTATGAATATGAATACTCAAGCCTAGAAACACGGGCAGAGGCCCTAAGTCTCCAAAGAGTCCTTTCTAGTTCAAGGTCCAAACTCCACAATTCAGGGCGACAAGAACAACGCCTGTGCATACACTACCCACATACACACAAAAAGTTCCGACTCTGTGCACTAAGTTATGAAAGCAAAATACCAAGGGGAGAGATACTCACAGCTATTTAACGAAAACGCTTTACTCGTCTTGCGGGTGCTTGCCGTGTAGACGTTGTCTCCAACCTCTAATTGAGTTTTGTCTTGCTTTTTAGCACTTGGTGCTTTGCTTGCGAGTGTTTGTTTCTATTTACGCACTTTAGTGCTGCGGGTCGTTGGTTGCGCTCCGCTTGCACTTTGGTGATAGCTCCAATTTCAAACGCTCTGCACACTTAACAACACGAAAGCATAAAATCCTAAACTAAAAATCAAAATAAGAATGTAACTTTAAATTAACTAATTTCGCCAGAAGTCCCCAGCAATGGCGCCAAAATTTGATGGGTCGTTGAACACACCAAAATTAAACACTAAACTGTACTAAATTCTTTTAGAATAATGACAAGTTCAGGTATCGATCCATAGGGACAATTGTGAAATTAAACTAATTTAATTGATAAATTCCTAAATTAATTTTGATGAAAAGAATGATTGATCATAACCTAATTTAATAACGAATAAATTAAACTAAATAATTAAATTATCAATTATAACTGAAAATGGATTTACTGAATTGGGGAAAAACCTAGGGCGAAGAGTCCACCACTAGTCACATAAATAGGGTTTTCAAATTGAAAACAATTATGTTATGGTTCGAACGGAATAATGCTTCGTAACTACAAGTTCAAAGCATTTAACAAGAAAATCATCACGTTCAATGTACGAGCATGAATCATCTCAAGTAGTACGAATCGTTCACTCTAAACTAAGGTAGTGATACGACTCGTCTCTCATAGTATGATTCGTCTCATACCTTGAATGTGAAAGAATAGAAAACTCTTGTATGGAAAACATTCAACAATCATAGAAAGCCGAATATTTGAAGAAATAATGGAAAATATATATATGAAACTTCTAAAACACCATACAAGTGTTCAAACCTTTACATAATTGAAAATCAAAAAGAAAAACCTATTACATGGCTAGGGTTTCATCAAAACCCTAGAAAAGGAGACTAGCCACTCATGGAGGAGTGGAATGGGGTAGATGGAGAAGAAGCCACCATGGGAGACATGCTTGAAGCTTCAAGTTCCTCCTCTTTTCAAACCCTAGCCTCCATTTCTTGACAAAACAACTTCAGAACCCTAATCCAGCATTTTTCTTGCCTATTTATACTTTTGGTGTCTTTCCAAACAGGTTTAAAACATCTAGCACGTTTTCCCAGAAAAAGCCAACGCACGTGCAGACAAAGTCAACGCACGTGCGAGAAAGTCAACTCTCTCCAAATTCTATCTTTTTGTCCATTTTATGGTCCGACTGTGTATAACCTGATTGACATTCAACACACATAAAGTATACATTTTGACAAGCAAGTGAAGTTAAGAGATCATAATTAACGGCCTCAATGATGTACAATTAGGCCTTAATCACTGGTACACATGCTGTAAGTGTTTTGCCTTCTGAGTTTCCCCACGTATCTCGTATCTCGTTCTCATTGACCTTCGAGTGAATCACATTGATCACTCGAGGTCTACCTGCCTATGGTTGTGGTGCTGGAGGAGGTGGTGCTGCCAGTGCCTGAGGCCGTCTCGTTTGCTCTTCCTTTGTCCTGGCCTCGTCTGCCAGGTCCCTTAGATGACCCTATTTTACTAGGTCTTCCAGATGTGCTTTTAGGGCTCTATACCCTTGAGTTAGATGCGCATCCTCATTGTGGTAGGCACAACGTTTCCCCAAACTTCTTTCCATAAATTCATCATGAATCTTCTCTAGTGCTATATAATAAAGCTGATTCCGGATTCTTTCCAAGACTTTGTAAATCGGAATCCGGAATACGGTAGTGACTGCCTGTACAGTCCTCAGTCCTGTCTCTTGCTTGTTGTATCCAGTGTTACCTCGGCCTCGCTTCGGCGAGCCATTTTTCTTCTCTTTTTTTGATGCCTTTGTCCCTGGCGTGTCCTCCTCGGCCCTCGCATACTTCTCTATCCTAGCCACTAGTTCCTCCACGCTTTTTGACAATGTCTTTGCCAGTGATTTTCGAAGTAGGCAATCATCGTTTAGGCCGTTCTTGAAAGACACAACCGCCACCTCTTGGTTGCACTTTGGTATTCGGTTGAACACCTTATAATACCTTTTGGCATAGGCCCTGAGGCTTTCATCCTCGCCAATTCTCAGAGCTATCAGGGAGTCCACCCTCAATGGCTGTAGTTTGTTTGTCACAAACCTGGCAACGAACATCTCGGCCAGGCCTTCCCAGCTTTTCACAGTTCATTTCGGCAACTTGTGAAACCAGTCTGATGCGATTTCACCAAAGGAGGAGGGGAACACTTTGCAGAGCAACGGCTCGTTCCCAGTGTACAGTGCCATTGAGTTCAGGTACAAGCCGACGTGAAAGTTAGGGTCAGACTTTCCGTCGTATATCTGGAATCTCGGCATGTGGAATCTTTTCGGGGCTTCAAATTTGTCCAATTCTACTGAGAACAGCATTCTCAGCTTGAACGGAGAGGTTACCTCGGCATCTTGTCGCTTCCTCTGGATGTAATCTCTCAGATCCCCTTTGGTCCATTTAGGAGCTCGGCTATCTACGAATTTTAGCCTCTTTGGCGCGCTACTCCCGGTGTCGTTATGTATCCTCTTGGACCTCCCTCCATTGATCGTGTCGAAACAAAGTTCCTTCCCTTGAACATGCCGATGTTCTTTGGGATCAGCTTCTTTGGTACGATGTGTCCTCCGAGAATCTCTTTTCATTGACTCTCCTCACCCGACCTCCCTTGAAGGCTGGTAAGAGTGTTCCTTGGTCCTGGTGTGCTGGGGAACTGAAGGAACTATTTTCTGTCCTTTTTGGGCATCTTTTTTGGTTGCTAGAATTGGCGTCTCTTGTAACGGAAATGGTGGCTGCATGACATTGTTCTGCATCATAAAATTGACGACCGATTGTAGGTCTGCCAATTTGTTCGCCATTCCCTTCATCTCGTTGTCCCTCTGCAGACATCTATTTTTCCATACCTAGAGGTCGTTCCCGTTATAATACCCACCTCTGTCTGACTTCTTTGGTACGTCGCCCTTCTGGCTGACGTCTTTCTCTCCGGGATTCTGATGCCGAGTTTCTTCGTTGAAGTTATCCTCCTCTACGTTAGGATCGAAGTGTTTACCACTTCCAGTAGGGATGTCGTCCCCAATCTTCTCTTTCTGTTCGTCATGGGCCATCTATTCTCCGCTCTTTCTCACTAATGGTGCCAAATTGTGTGTGTTGATTTCCGACCACACTACCAAACAGGTACTCAGCTAGAGAACACCGGCAGAATAGATTGCGCCCAAACGACCTGTCACAGAAAGATGAGATTACGGCGGTGGTCCGTCCACCCGGGGGCACTCCGACGATCAAGTAAGTAATCAATATCTCTCAAAGATAGCAAATAATGCTTAACTCACTTAGTCAGAATACAAAAAAAACATACCTTAGACCCACGAAGGTGCCTTTCTTTTATAGCCAGCACTTACCTGACCCTGTAGAAGCCTAGCTTCTCTTGGACTCCGTCTTAATGCTTATCCTGGACTCTCCAATAGATAAAGATAAACTCCCTAAGAACTTTATCCTTCTCCAGGTTGAGGTTCTCCTCCATTCTAGGACTCTTGTCCCTTATTCGTTCATCTCGGATTCCGGTATCTCCGTAGACAACCTTGGCTAGTCGAGATTACCTCGGCGCCATGCCCAGGACACATGGCACCTTGGCTGGCACTTCGGTGCCACCTTGGCCACATGTTGTTATCCAAAAAATATGTCCCCACAATAACATTTCTCAATTAATTATGACTGAATAAACTTTCCAGCCATGCTATATAGTGATTCTCTCTTTTAAATTATTTTCACAACTGGCATTTTGAATTCAAATTTATAAATTATTTAACTATTATGTCCTCAGATTTTTTCAAGACGAAAACTCTAAAAACAAACATATTTTCAGTTCAATTTTTTTTTAAAACAGCAAACAAATACATTTTGGGTTCAAAATTTTAACAATTTTAAGATCATTAGACTCGAAGCTTTCACCAAAAATGAAATATATATTTTTCTTTTAAACAAAATTAGTGATCTCTATGCAAGATTCTCATTTTCATTCCATTTATAAAGCGTTAATGGTTTATCCATAATAATGATTACGGATAAAAAAATATTGAAAAAAAATTCAAGCTTAACAATTTTATCTTCAGTTGTTTGTTTATAAAGAAATTAACGGTCATGAATAAAAAGATTCTCAATAAAAAATACGAGCTTAACGATTTGTAATCTTACTTAAATTTATAAAGCGCTAACAGTATTCTATCTTGTCGCTTAACGCAATTAAATCTTACATTAAGATTGAAAAATGAACAAATCTAGTGACATAATAACGTTAGTTGATGTTGTGCGGTGCTAATGGTGTTTTGTTTTGTTGCCTAACTTAAACATGTTTTTCATGCAATGCTAGTTCAATCATATTGTTATGAGAACTCATGCGCATTTGACTAAAATTAAAATTTTCTAATAATAACATCTTAACATCTATTATTTTTCGTGTGCACTAAATATGTAAACGCTTTAGTTTGAGAGAGATAAAGACACAGAAAATGCATTTTCCATGGCAAGGCTTTTGAGAACTCTATATAATTTGCAAAATCATAGTCAATGTTTATTATTATGGTTATTATCCTCTATTTAAAATAATTAATGAAAGTAATTGAAATTAAAAAGATAGGAAGCGAAATCAAATATGAAATGGAATTAATTTTAGGGGATTCGGTCCATAAATTTAAATTTAAATTTTGTTTGGCCAAAGATCTTAGTGCTAAAATACTTTATTCAAAATGCTAAGTTCAAGCAAAACAACCAAAATACCCTTCCTTATATATATATATATATATATATATAATATACAGTGTCCCAAATCCTAAGACCATATTTGTTTGACAGATTAGGTTGGATGAGATTATGAGTACAGTGAGATTGAATGAGGAGATTAGTAATGTGATGGTATTAAGTTAGAAATGTAGGACAAAGTGTGTTTTTTTGTGTGGTAATGTGGTAATATTAATTAATTGGGATTAAACCTATGAAATTCCATAATTACCTTTCTTCCATTATTGTAGTCATCATATAGGCTAAGGGGCAAAATAGTCTTTTACCTATTAATCCCATGTGTTATTAAGCTTTGCTAATCCCCCCATAGTGTAGGATTACTACTCCAAGAGGAATACTAATCCCCCACACATTTCTTAACCAAACATGGTATGAGTAAGACCCACCTCAGTCATACTCCACTCCCCCTCTCCAAATGAATCCAGACCTTCTACCGTCATGTCCTGCAGCCCTCGCTAAAACGACGTCGTTTTGATGAAAGTGATGTCGTTTTGTTTAGTGTTGTTTGTTTTTTTCTCCAAAAATTGATTTTCTCGCTTTTTTCACTTTCATCTTTCTCTATCATCTCATCTGTTTTGTTTATCCCTAACAGAGACAGAAACGAGATATAGAGACGCCAGAGAGAGAGAGAGAGAGGTAGAGAGAAGCGATCTGAGAGAGATGGTGGAGGGACGCGACGACAACGGCGAAGGTGAAGGACATATGAAGGCAGAAGGACGCGACGGCAAAGAACGGAGGATTGCGAAGGGACATGACACGACGACAAGGCGAGATTGCAGCCATGACGATGCCCATTTCATCATTTCAGATTTTTCTTGCGATTATATTCATATATACGTATTTGATGTTATGTCTGTGTTGTCTGTGTTGCGAAATTCCTAATTTTTGTATTCCTAATTTTTGAAATGTCTGTGTTGTTTGTGTTTCTAAAATTGATGATGTATTGTGATTTGTATTTCTGAAATGTTTGTGAATAGAGAAGATTGAACAAAAATGAAATTTTAGCATGTAAAATGAATTCTTGCTGTTATATACATATATATATATATATATATATATTGATGTTGTGTCTGTGTTGTTTGTGTTGTGAAATTCCTAATTTTTGTATTCCTAATTTCTGAAATGTCTGAAATGTCTGCGTTATCTGTGTTTCTGAAATTGATGCTATATTGTGAAATTCCTAATTTTTGTTGTCTATATTCCTGAAATGTCTGTGAACGGATGAGATTGAACAAAAATGAAATTTTGGCATACAAAATGGAATTGAATAAAAATATGGTTTTATTTTCCAAAGAAAGGATATTCCATAACATTACTGTAAGAAGCATATATAAAAAAATTATAGCTTTCTAGACTAAAAATATCCCAAGCCTACTACTTTGATTACATTATTCAATTTTTGTTTATTTTATTTTTTTTGTTATTATTTGTATGCTACTAAATTGCAGGTAATGGAAGAAAATAATGTTGTTGATAAGTGGCCAATTGTGGTTGGAAGCCAAAATTTGGCATGCCATTTTACTTTGAACAAGTTGCATATGACTTTTACAAGAACTATGGCGGAAATGTGGCCTTTAGTATTAGGAAGGCGTATGCACTCAAGAACAACCATATTAAGGAAATAACTTCACGGACTTTTGTATGTCACAAACAGGGAAATCGGGGTATTGACAACCGAGATCCACTAGTAAAATTTCAGAGACAAGAGGTGAGATGTGGTTGTGGTGCCCGATTTAGTATCAAGTTAGATAGAAATTTAGGAAAATATGATGTTTGTGATTTTGTTGAACACTATAATCATGACCTTGTGCCTCAAGAGTGCATTCATATGTTGTCGTCCCAAAGAAAAATATCTACCACCAAAGCAATTGAAGTAGAATTGGCTTCAGAATCTAGAATTCCTCTTAGGTCTACTTATGGGCTATTTGGTAGGGAATTTGGTGGAAGAGCATCACTCGGCTTCCCGAAATTGGACCAAAAAAATTAGTTGAGATCGAAGAGACAAAAAGATTTGGAATATGGAGAAGCGGGCAGTGTCTTGTAGTACTTTCGTAAGAAAACTGTAGAAAATCCATCCTTTTATTATGCAGTCCAATAGATTGTGAAGAGCAAATAAGTAACATATTTTGGGCCGATACTCAAATGATAATGGACTATGCTCAATTTGGTGATGTAGTGACATTCGGCACTACTTACAAATTAAATAACGAGCATAGACCTTTTGGAACATTTGTTGGATTTAATCATCATCGAGAAATAGTTATATTCGGTGAAACATTGATGTATGATGAGACTGCCGAATCATTTGCATGGTTGTTTCAAATTTTTCTAAAGGCAATGTCAAACAAAGCTCTGAAAGCTATTTTCACAGTTCAAGAAGCTGTGATGGCTACAGTCATTCCAATTGCCATGCTTGATACAAACCACTGACTTTGCACATGGCATTTGATGCAAAATGCTATCAAGCATGTAAGTTCTCTTTTCGAAAATGTCAGGGTGAAGCGTGTGTCTTCAAAATTTATGCATGACATTGATAACGAAGAATAACTCAGAATACAATGAGATCAAATGCTTGATAAGTATGATGCGTACAATAATCATTGGTTGGAGCAAGCTTTTGGTGTGATGAAGAAATGGGGATGGCCATATATTATGAATTCTTGGGCAACTAGAATGAGTACTACTCAACTTAGTGAATCCTTCAATTCATTTTTGAAGGATTATCTCATTTGTGATCATAACTTAATGAAAATTTTCAGGCATTTTGAAAGGGTGCTTTATGAGAAGAGGTATACAGAATTAGAAGTCGAGTATAATTTGTTTCGCAAATTGCCGAGTGTTTCAATTCCAACTTTGATGTTTAAGCAAGTGGTAGAGATTTACACCAAAACAATTTTTAAGAAATTCCAAAATGAATATGTGCAGTCCATTGAAGCGTCTATTGTAGGCACTATTAATGATGGTGAGAGTACCATATTCACAATTAGAATGGTAGTAGATGGAAAAAAAAGTTAAGAATATGAGAATGGATAGAGATGGTTCTTTGAGTTGCAGTTGCAAGAAGTTTGAAGTGAAGGGCATATTGTGTCGACATTGTCTGAAGGTGATTAGAGATATATTCAATACAATGGACCTTTCTTCACAATATATACTGGAACGATGGACTAAAAAAACAAGCGCTGAAAGTGTGAAAGATAGACATGGGTATGACATCAAGGATGATATGAAACTACATCAAAATGACCGATATAGGTCATTGATGACTATGTTTAGAGCAATAGCAAGTAGAGCTGCCGAAAGTAAAGAAACTTATTATTTGTCAGTTGCAAAAGCTAAAGAATTGAGTGTAATGGTTGAAGATAAATTAAGTGTGCACATTTGTGGTCAAGTGGAGGTCACTGAATTGAGAAATTCCTCAACTAACACATACCCATATAGTGATGAAGTAGATTGTCCAATCCAAGCTAAGGGACACAAGAAAAGACAAGCAACTAGTAAGGGAAGAAGGAGGATCAAAGGCAGGATAGAAAAATCTATTGCAAAGAATAAAATGATGCAATCTAAGAAGGTAATTACATGAAAAATTGCATATAATTAAATGATATTTTTTATGTGAAAAATTGCATATGAATTATGTGTCATGGTTACGTGTTATGTGCTATGTGATATGTGTTATCAATTTTGTGTTATGTGTTGGAAAAATAATGAATTAAAGAAATTGGTCGTATGCAGGGTGTTGCTTTTTGTACTCCCGAAGGTCAATCTAAGCCTCCTGTCGATATGGGTAATAATTCCATTCAGGTAATATTTAATATTGTGTGCAACCTTGTATTAATCTTATTGGATTGGTTATTCTTGCAACCTAGTCCAGTGATATTTTTTATTTTCTCTGCATCGATTGCATGTAGGGTGGTTCTTTTTATGCTTCCCAAGGTCAATCTCAACCTTCTTCTGCCATGGGTAATCATTCTATTCAGTTAATATTTAATATTGTATGCAACCTTGTATTAATCTTGTTGGATTGGTTTCTTCTTGCAATCTAATCTAGTCTGATGATTTTTTTTTTTTATTTTCTCTACATCGGTTGCATGTAGGATGGTTCTTTTTATGCTTCCTAAGGTCAATCTCAACCTTCTTCTGCCATGGGTAATCATTTTATTCAAGGAATATTAAATATTGTGTGCAACCTTTGACATGCATAAACCTTAGGGAAATTGAACCTCATACGGAAATATTGTTTTACTTTATTAATCTTGTTGGATAACTAAGATTCCCACATATCTTCAATTGGTTTTTCTTGCAATCTAGTCCGGTGAATTTTTTATTTTTTCTGCATTGGTTGTATATAGGGTGTTACTATTTATACTCCCTTAGGTCAATCTCAACCTCCTTTCACCATGGGTAGTAATTATGTTCAGGTAATATTTAATATTGTGTGTTTTTTGTAAATGAAAATGCATTATAATTTTTTTTTTCATTTCATATATTATTTTGTTTACGTTAGTTGTATTTAGGGTCATGCTCGTGGTGTTTATATTTCTCAATCTCGACCTCAATTTGAACCTCAACCTCCCTTTGCCATGGGTCGTACAAGTGTTCATCTTGTTATGTATCCTACATATGATGTGAGTTATAATTACATACATACTTTACATTGAAAGGGTAGTATACATTGTATCAATATGTTAATAAATTTAGCACTATTGCAGGGAAATAACACGCCTCAATCAATGCTTTTAGTTTATCCCACTCAGACATTGTTTCAGGAGTTGCTTCGAGATACTAGTGTTCAACACTTTCCAGTCCAAGTGTCGTAAGCCTCACATAGTCCTGCTGGTAGTCATGCAGATGGACATTCTTGAAAGGCTTGCACTAAACAATGATGTTGTTATCTTTGCATTCTTGGGGTTCTTTTATATATATATATATATATATATGTTTTTGGTCCTTTTTCATGTTATTTTTGCAATGGGAACAATGTTTCGAAAGGAAAATGGGTATATACTAAGTTATGTTTGTTATGGTTGACATTATTATCATGGATTGACATTGCTATTTTGTTGGAATGTGGAGATAAAATAGGCACAAATTATACATAGTCATTTTGATCTATGAAGATGACATTTTTATTGTTGGACAATCTTAAGACAGATTCCTTTTTGGGTATCTTCATTGTATTTAATTTTCTGTGTTTTCAAATTAATATTCTGGTTGGAAAAACAAATAGTGATTTATGCTATTTGACAGATAGTAGTAATATACTGTCTCTTTTCTTTGACAACTACTAGTAGTACGATACTGGTGTCATTAACAATTCAGAATATTATTTGGTATTACAGAAAATTCTTGTGATATTTTATTTTTCTAGTTTTAGTAACAAGGAAAATAAAATTATTTTTTTGTTATAATTATTTTCTGGTTTTAGTAACTAGAAAATTAATTTGTGTTTTAATATTTTCTGATTTTTGTAATCAGAGATTATGGCTACTACAACTGAAACTGCATCTGGCAGTGGTACTCCTATTGTTACACCTACATCGGTCCCTATCCAGAACCATGTTCATGTACCAATCAATCATGGAGAAAAACCGGAAAAATTTAATGGTACCGAGTTTAAGAGATGGCAGCAGAAGATGCTGTTCTATCTTACAACTCTTAATTTGGCACGGTTTCTCCATGAAGAGACTCCAGCACTTAAAGAGGGTGAAAGTGATCGGCAAGTTGTTGCCGCTGTAGATGCTTGGAAACATTCAGATTTCCTGTGCAGAAACTACATCCTAAATGGCCTTGACAATATGCTGTATAATGTATACAGTCCTCTGAAAACAGCAAAAGAATTGTGGGATTCTTTGGAGAAGAAATACAAGACAGAAGATGCCGGCACGAAGAAATTTGTCGTCGGTAAATTTCTGGACTTTGTTATGGTAGACTCCCAAACGGTAATATCTCAAGTTCAAAGTTTTCAAATAATTTTGCATGATATTCATTCAGAAGGTATGTCTCTTAGCGAGTCATTCCAAGTCGCAGCTTTAGTGGAAAAGTTACCACCGGCTTGGAAAGATTTCAAAAATTATTTAAAACATAAACGCAAAGAGATGACTATGGATGAATTGATTGTAAGATTAAGAATTGAAGAAGATAACCGAAAGGCTGAAAAGAGGAATGGGAAAAATCCCATTGAGTCCAAGGCAAATGTGGTTGAACAAGTTCATAAACCACATAACAAAAAGAGGAAGTTTACTGGAGATGGTCCTAAACAAGGCGATAATAGCAAGAAGTTCAAAGGAAAATGCTATAACTGTGGCAAAACTGGACATCGAGCTTCTGACTGCCGCCGCCCTAAGAAGAATCATGGAAGTACAAGTAAGAAAACCACCAATCAGGCCAATGTAACAGAATTGGATTACATCTCTGACGGAGTGAATGACATCAACCTCTCTGCTGTGGTGTCTGAGGCTAACTTGGTTGGAAATCCCAAAGAGTGGTGGGTTGACACTGGAGCAACTCGTCACATATGTGCGGACAAGAAGATGTTCACTACCTACAATGAGGCTGCAAATGGTGAACAACTTTTCATGGGAAATTCTTCTACTTCTGCTGTGGCTGGACAAGGGAAAGTAATCTTGAAGATGACATCAGGGAAAGAACTGACCCTCAACAACGTACTACATGTACCTGACATCCGGAAGAATTTAGTTTCTGGGTCTTTGTTAAGTAAAAATGGTTTTAGGCTTGTATTTGAGTCTGATAAATTTGTATTAACAAAGAGTGGTATGTATGTTGGTAAGGGATATATGAGTGATGGTCTCTTTAAGTTGAATGTAATGACAGTTGTACCGAAAATTGTTATGAATAAGAATAACACATCTTTTGTTTATATTCTTGAGTCAAATTTATGGCATGGTAGATTAGGACATGTGAATTTTGATGCTTTGCGTAGATTAATTGGTTTAGATTATATACCAAAGTTTGAAATTAATCCTAATCATAAATGTGAAATTTGTGTAGAAGCGAAACTAACTAAGGCTCCATTTAAATTGGTTGAAAGAAAAACCGAACCTCTAGAATTAATTCATACTGATGTATGTGATTTAAAATTTATTCAAACTAGAGGAGGCAAAAAGTATTTCATAACATTTATCGATGATTGCACAAGATATTGTTATGTTTATTTACTTAGAAGTAAAGATGAAGCCTTAGAAATGTTTAAACTCTACAAAACAGAAGTTGAAAATCAACTTGGTAAAACCATTAAAATGGTTAGAAGTGATAGGGGTGGTGAATATGATGCACCATTAAATGAATTTTGTGCACAACATGGCATTATTCACCAAACTACAGCCCCTTATTCTCCACAGCAAAATGGAATTGCTGAAAGGAAGAATAGAACCCTAAAAGAAATGATGAATGCCATGTTACTAAGTTCAGGCTTACCACAGAACTTGTGGGGGGAAGCAATATTGTCTGCTAATTATGTTCTTAATAGAATACCCCACAAGAAAACCAAAAGCATTCCTTATGAATTGTGGAAAGGTCGACCACCTTCCTACAAATACTTAAAAGTGTGGGGGTGTTTGGCAAAAGTTGAAGTACCTGTTCCTAAAAAGACTAAGATAGGACCAAAAACAGTAGATTGTGTGTTTATTGGTTATGCTCAGAATAGTAGTGCATATCGGTTTCTGACTTATAAATCAGATATACCTGATATAAATGTGAACACTATTATAGAGTCAAGGAATGCTGTGTTTTTTGAACATGTCTTTCCTTACAAGAAAGGACAGGAATTAAGTTCACAGAAAAGAACTTATGATTGTACACAAAGTCAAGAGACTAATGACAATCAAACACAAGAGACTAGTAATAGTCTCGACCAACAGGATTTAACTAATGATGAACCAAGATGAAGTAAAAGAGCAAGAACATCAAAATCCTTTGGTCCAGATTTTCTGACATACTTGTTAGAAAATGAACCTCAAAGCTTTAAGGCAGCAATGACAGGTCCTGAAGCACCTTTGTGGAAAGAGGCTGTTAATAATGAAATTGAATCCATTATACAAAATCATACTTGGGAATTGGTGGATCTTCCACCAGGTTCTAAACCTCTTGGATATAAATGGATATTCAAGAGAAAAATGAAAGCAGATGGTTCAATTGACAAGTATAAAGCAAGACTTGTTGTTAAAGGTTACAGACAAAAGGAAGGTTTGGATTATTTTGACACATATTCCCCTGTGACAAGAATAACATCCATTCGCATGCTTATTGCTATAGCAGCGTTGTTTAATTTAGAAATACATCAAATGGATGTTAAGACAGCTTTCTTAAACGGTGATCTAAATGAAGAGATCTATATGGAACAACCCGAAGGGTTTGTAGTATCAGGGCAAGAAAAGAAAGTTTGTCGACTTGTAAAATCCCTTTATGGATTAAAACAAGCACCTAAGCAATGGCATGAAAAATTTGATCATGCAATGCTTACTAATGGGTTTAAGATAAACGAATGTGACAAATGCGTCTATGTTAAGAACACTGACCAAGGATATGTCATAGTTTGTCTTTATGTGGATGACATGCTTATCATTGGAAGCAGTCAAAACATGATCAAATCAACTAAGCAGATGCTTAACAAAAGATTTGATATGAAAGATATGGGGGTCGCAGATGTTATATTAGGAATGAAAATTACTAAAACATCTGACGGATATGCATTATCTCAATCTCATTATATTGAGAAAATTCTTGATAAATTTATCAAGGATGATTTGAATTTAGCTAGAACACCTGTAGACATCAGTCTTTATTTATCGAAAAATAAAGGTGATGCAGTGTCTCAGTTAAAATACTCCCAAATCATTGGAAGCCTAATGTACCTAATGAATTGTACTCGTCCTGATATAGCTTATGCTATAAGTAAATTGAGTAGGTACACTAGTAACCCTGGAGAAGACAATTGGAAAGCGATCATTCGAGTTCTTAGATATCTAAGATTTACTCGTGATCAAGGTTTGAACTTTACTCGATATCCAGCAGTACTCGAAGGTTATTGTGATGCCAATTGGATATCGGATACTAAAGATTCAAAATCCACTAGTGGATATGTCTATACTCTAGGAGGCGCTGCTGTTTCTTGGAAGTCCACGAAACAAACGTGCATCGCACGATCCACAATGGAATCCGAGTTCATTGCTTTAGACAAAGCAGGTGAAGAAGCAGAATGGCTTCGTCACTTCTTAGAAGACATTCCAATGTGGCCAAAACCTGTGCCGGCTATTTGCATTCATTGTGATAGTCAATCTGCAATAGGCAGGGCACAGAATCATATGTATAACGGTAAGTCATGACATATTCGTCGTCGACATAATACCGTAAGGCAATTGTTGTCAAACGGAATAATCTCAATAGATTATATAAAATCTAAAGAGAATATTGCGGATCCGTTAACAAAAGGTTTGATAAAAGAGCTAGTGTATAGTTCATCGAAGGGGATGGGATTAAAGCCTATTACATAAGAGTCGTCATAATGGTAACCCTACTTATATGACTGGAGATCCCAAGAACTAAGTTCAAAGGGACAACTAAGTTATGTATGGCTCGCCAAAAATCACTAAGGGATTAAAATTCCTACCCATTCCTATGGTGAGAGTGATATCTGCAACATATGTTGTATGCAGAGGTATAAGGATAAGCTTTGCTTTTAATGATTACTTATATCTTGATTAAGACATAAAATCAAGACGAGTATAAGGAGATACTCACAATAAGAATCACCTATATGAGTGTTGAACTGGGGCCGGTTCTATGAGAATGCAAAGGCTAAATTCTCTAGAAACACTTATGAAAACCAGGCGCGTTCAAGGCCAAAATGAACACAACAGTGAGAACCACGATGTGTTAGAAGATATTTTGTGTGAAATCTATTGTCTTGGCTTACACAAACGGCTGAACAATTCAAGGCATCGCGTCCATTGGTTAGCCAGTAAGTCCGATAGGTTATCACTAGGGAAGGTTCAAAGCCGAAAACTACCTATCCTGATGCAAGATATTTTCGACTTATACTCTTTCGTTAAGTCTGCATATTGTTGCATTTCCGTTGTCATCAAATTCCATTCATGTGGGGGATTGTTGGAAATGGTTAATTTTTCCTCAAGTTTGGTCTATTTTTTAGGTGGGCCCCGAGTGTCGATTTACTCGGGTCAAAGTGGTAACGCGTTCTATGCCGCGTTGTGATTCACGTGGTATATTTGGTTGCTCAAAACCATTACCGAGTGAATTGGAAATTGAAGCCAAAGTGTGCTCCATGGAAATGGAGTTTTGGTGGAAATTCCTTAAGGTTGTAAATTGGCTTGTCCCACATTGATTTGGTGGGAGGTTTTGAAAGGGTTTATAAGGCTTAGGGTGAGATACTTGGGGTGTGCCCCAAGGGGTACCCAAGTGTTTTAGAGGGAGAGGTTATGGGCAAAATGGGCTAGACCCATTGGACCCAAAAATCACCACACACGCGCGCCGCCGCCGCCGTCCGGTCGGTCGGGCGGGCTGGGCTGGGCCTGGGCTTGGGCGCGGGTGCGTGGTGTGTGGTTGGGTTGGGCTTCTAATCTTTTTGGGCCAAAAACATTTGAATTTAATTTTATTTTTTATTAAAATAAAATCCAGAATTCAAATTAAATTAGTTTGGATTTTTTGTTCATCCAAACAGGGCCCTTCCCGGTTTCAAACAGAAATAAACTGTTTTGGAATTAATGCACACCCAAACAGGGCCCTTCCCGTTTTACTATCTGTTTGAATTAATTCAAATCTGTTTGAATTCAAAACCCAACAGGTATGATACCTGTTCAATTCAAAACCAAGAGCTACATACCTGTTTATTTCAAATCCAGGAGCCACCTTCACATCTATAAATAGGACCACCCTCATTTGATGTTTTGCAATCAGAAATTTCGTATTTCACTTCTGTTTTCTATTCTTCATCTTGCTGCATTTTATTTCCGAAAGAAAGAGTGTAAACACTTAGTGTGTTCGTAAGGCAAACAGTTAGTAGTGCTGCTATTGTTTGTGGTAGATCATTTCATCCTGGGAGATAGACGTCCGAATTCTGAAAGCACCGTGGAGAGGACGAATCTGTGTTAAGGACACAGTGTTAAACACTGGACTTGATCAGAAAAACAATTCGAACAAATTAAATCAAGTAAGTTATTTAATTACTTTCAGTGTTGTTTTTATTTGTTTATTTATTCAGATTTTAATTTTGTTTTTGTAACAAAAATAAAATCTGTTTTTATTTATTTATTTTTATTTCGAGTTTGATTTTTGTAATCAAACATATTCTCTCCTTTTCTCTATTTCTTTTATTCTTGTTGTTGTTTTGTACACAACAGAATTAAATCTTTTTAAATACAGTGAAGATTGTCCAACATTTATTTCATTGAACATGTCAAGTGTAGTGAATATAGGAAAGAACATCAGTGTTATAATCTAGTAAAATAGTGTGAATATGATGGGTGCACTTGAGAATATAAGATGAAGATAGGTTGGCTACAGTCACTGATTTGGAATCAAAGCTCAAGTGATTGATTTATTTCTCTTTCATTGAAGTTTAAACAAGTTTATACTTTTTACATGAAAAGATAGGAAAGTGTTTCGTTCAAGAAAATAGTTATATGATTTATATTTTTCTGCTACAATTGAATACACGTATTGGAAAAGAAAATGATTTTTATTCTTTCTCTTTTTATTTCCTATCAATTCAACACGCTGCATAATAGGTTGTCGGTGTTAATATTATGACACTTCAAATGTGGCGAAATTAAAACAATCAAACTCCAAACACAAGATATGCATAACAATCAAACTCCAATTCTTCATACCTTGTCCATGCCACAGGTGGACTACATTACTTGCTCTAAATAGCAACATTCTCACAATATAAACATTACATGCATAAACTATGAGAAACACATTACTTCTACTTCTAACTTGCATATATATTATAACATCTTCATAACCAATACGATACCAATTACAAGCAAGATGAAGAACCAATAAATACGACACCAACTTCGATTTATGTCTGTTTCCAATTTAAGCATCTTCTCACTCTGAAATTGAAGTTGTTCGGTTTGAAATCCAAGTTGTTCGCTTATAAATCATAGTTGTTTGGTGACAGTTGGCATATTTTCCATTTGCACGTCTCCTTCACCTCTACATTGTGAATTTGTAGGCAATCACCATCCAACAAAACCACCACAATCATGACAACAATAAAATAATTTGTTTTTGTTTCTCCTTGTCTTAGAAATTCGAATAGTTGTTTTTTTACGACATTTAGGACAATTTTTGTTGGAATATGTCAATTGATCTGAGGTACTATCGTTAACACTTGAAGTTGACATATGTAAAAATGTAGAGCCAAATTGTAATGAGGTACACAATCTACCCACTCACCCAGTTAAAGTTATGACAAAGCCAACAAAGAAAAGTAAGCACCACAACATAACATGATCAATCATTTATGTTTCAAAAGAAGAAAAAATCTGTCAAGTACTTATCAAAAGGGGCATATGCATTTGCAGACTACAGATTCTCAAAAAAAAAGAAAAAAAAAAGAAAAAAAAAAGGTACAAGTCTCCTCTATCAATTACTTAACCAATTTTCTTACTTCTATGAATTTGCAACAAAATATAAGTCTTATGAGTTACATCATTTGCCACATTTGAAAGAGCTTGGTATAAACCAATCCAAACTGGTATGGTCAAGTTCTTTAGTTAAAAGTGCTTTTCAATAAATCCAAAGTTAAATTTATCCAAATTTTCTTCTAAATTCTAAGTCATTTTTTTTTCCATAATTATTTCCTACATTCAATATAACCATTATTTATCTGATTATTTTGTCAAATTTGCTACATTTTGGTGTGCACTAGTCTACTAGATTGAATGCATATAGAGTGTTTGTCTGGGTAAAAAAGGGACAAAACAGGTCACAAACACACATTTCCAACCTCCAAGTCACAATTTCATGAAAACATAATTGGTTACAATAATATTGTGTCAACTGCATCTTACATTACTTAGATGAAAATCAACACAACTCAATTACTAAAATCAGCCAGCGGTCTGATTCCAAAAATGAAATCTCTCAAATAGTACACACAATTACTCTAGATGATAAAAAATACAATTTCAACAATCCTGTAGTTCAATTCAACATCTATACTATTTTTATAATCTTACCGCAACATGAAAAAAAAAAATCAGCAAGATGAAGAAGAGGAACAGAGCAAATCAGAACTAAAGAATACAAAAAAACAAAAAAGGAACAAAGACAAATTTTAAAGGAACTAACACAAATTTTAAAAGCTCCTACACAAACACAAAAAATATTATATCCCAAAGTTAACAAGTCCTCATGTAGAATTATATAGTTCAATTCTTTTTGCATTCTACAAGCCAGATTTTCTTATATTTACAGCTTCAAAGAGCTATTGGGGCTATTGGGTGGGAGGAGGAGGAAGAGGAAGAGAATACATCAAAAAGAAAACAAATAAATAATACATCCCAAGATTCAAGTTTCTGGCTTCTGCATTTTTCCCATTGATGTATAGATTAGATGTGAAAGTGTATTATATAGATTCTGAATTTATGTAATTCTCAAATAATTGAAACAACCAACAAAAAATATGTGCACAAGCAATTCCTACGAAATTAATGGTACAACATACCAGATCAAGAGAAGTCTTATAGAGTCAAAAAGTTTAAATTTCAGCATCTTAATTAATGTTGCAGATGCATAAACCAAAGATGATCACAAATTGATTAGGCCAATTTTATAAAGTAATTACCATTTTGAAATATTCGAGTGAATAAGTTCAAATTAGAACTGTACGAGCACGAAATAATGTTCTCATATAATCCTGTTGATCAAGTTTGCGCTCCTCCAAACGTCGTCGCTTTATTCCCTGAAAACACAAACGTGAGCTAGCCGGCGGGTGTGTGCTGGATACCTCTCCGATGCCTGAGTCAGCAAAATAGATAAATAGACAAAAGCTCTGTGTATTTCAAAAATCAAAGTTATATTGCCTCTACATAGGTTCTCTTGTGAGCTTTTATAGTTTTTGCCTGGCACAATCCTAGTAGGACTCTTACTCCTTAATGTAGAGTCCTCCTAGGAATCACACTCTTGAAAGCTGGTTTTACCACGGCTGGATAACAGTATGACCGAGCTAACACTTGCCCTTTGACAAACTCAATTCGGTGATTCTATACGCAATGCCTAGCTCGGTCCTTGTCGACATACACCTCGGTTCTAGCTGTTCAAACCGAGCTAACTTCAGCAGTCTCTCACCGGGCTAACCAGGATGAGGTCGATCGCGCGAGGCCCAAACTCCTCAATCCATAGCTCGGTCCGAACTTCACCTGGGCCAAGCTCGCTAGCTCTAAGACCGGGCTATATCAACTCTTACCCCGACCCATTGTGTGGCCTAACTTTACAAAGAA
This sequence comes from Camellia sinensis, assembly GCF_055761805.1. Taxonomy (NCBI): domain Eukaryota; kingdom Viridiplantae; phylum Streptophyta; class Magnoliopsida; order Ericales; family Theaceae; genus Camellia; species Camellia sinensis. Next base: position 55,329,769 of record NC_138962.1, read on the forward strand.
GGCCCTTCCTTAGCTCGGCCCAATTTATTTACAAATTACCCTCTTAATTGCCCTTTAATTCTATCTGCGTAGCATGATTGTGATTACTTGTTACCAACCGAGCTAAAAGTTCAGACCTTCAACCTAGCTAAATCGTCATCGGGGCTGCCCAATTTGCTCAGTCGAAAAACGTCTTTTCAATCACGCTGTACATCTGAATCGCTTACTATCCCCATAGCCACGTGGCTGGCCCTTATTGGTTGAGAAAAGCCGTCAACGTCGTCTTCGTACCTCGCGAATTTTGAATAGTCCCGCATTTTCTTTAGGTTATATACAAAAGAACCCCCATTTTTGAAAAACACTCCTACTGTTCATCTTCTTTCCTTTGCCCTTTGAAAACTTGTGCACTCAAAGCTCCATACTCACACCTTCATCTCCATTGGCTACTGTTCCTTCGCGACTTGTCACTCGTAAGTTTTGCTAACACTTCTTTATGCTGTTCTTTTTCCAATTATTTCCTCATTTTTTGTATTCAATCCCCACATATATGTGTTTATATACGCTAGATATCTACCATAGTACAGAGTAAATGTTATAAACCCCAAACCTTAGGCTTGAGCTCAAGAACACAACGTCTGGATTATGAAAACAAGAACTTTGAATCTAGAATCGCGCTGTAACCGAGCTAAAAACCTATTTAGGCAACTCTAGGCTTTAAACACAACCGAACTAGGGAGCTCCACTCAATAACCGAACGAAAATTTTTACGCCTCGCCTTATGTTATAACCGGTCTAAGAACCTTATTTAACATTTAGCCAAGCTAAAGACTTTTGCTCAAACCGGACTAAGAAAGGGTCTCATCCCACGTAGCCGAACTAGGGTCATATTTATTTTGCCTCTATACTTAGCACGGTCCAACGATTTGGGCTTAACCCTTTTCTTCTTCGCTTTGCAGACTTTGACTAGGTTGGCCAGGCACTCCTTTACACGCTCAACTGAGATATTCAATACCGGACTAGTACTCGAGCTAATTTATACACAACTTAACTTATAAATGGGTAAATACTAGTTCCTAGTAAACTCCCCAGGGGCCATCACCGAATTTCGCAAGGATTATAATATCCCCGACGATGTTCACCGTTCTTTGGCCGAGCTAGACACAATACCCTGGGGAAAAGAGGGCTTCGTCCCTTTCACCGTGATATCCATTGTTGAAGCTGGACTTCGGTTTCCTGTTCAACCACTAATATGTGAATTTCTTAGGCAGACTAGAATATGCCCAACCCAACTCAGTACAAATTCTTACAGAATAATAAATGGCATCGCCGAGCTAAATCGCCGGCTAGGCCTCAATCTCGGTTTAGCCAAGCTATTTCACAAATACTCACTTGGCCAAAATGAAGATGGCTGGGTATATTATTTAAGAATAAGAAGACGCCGAGAGAAAATAATCAAAAACACACCGGACAAAGACGTGAACGATGACGATTTTTTCTGGGTTTCTGGTAATTTTGAAGACCAGGAAGCCCCAATACCGGGATATGGAATTAACTGAAACAAAGGAGTAGCCGGTATGAATACCTCGGCTTCACTTGTCTGATTTTTGCTTTTGTTGCTTTCAACTTTTACACTGTGCTAACCATTTTCGTTCTCCATGTACAGATTTGAACCAACTGAAGTCACAATAGCAATATCCCAACTTAGACGCTCTCCGCGCCGCGCTTTGATATCGCGATCGAGGTTGGGCCGAGCTACTTAACTTTGAACAGACCTACACATATAGCGGAAGGAAGAAGGCCAGGGTGTCAGACTTTCTCCTTAAGCCTTCTCCTAAACCAGATCCCACGCTTCCTCAAATTAGGCTGATCCTACAAACAGCGGAACAAGAGATGGCTAAGAAAAGAGCAGTCAGAGCACTCATCACTGAAACAATTGCACCATCCGTTGGGGATCAAACCGTGGTACCACAAGCTGGCCAAACACGTGAGGCCATGGTAGCGCTTCCAACAACCCAGGCCTAGTCATCTCGGCCCAATAAGCGTGCTCGCACCTTTGCGACCGAGCCACGCCTTGTTGACGAACACGACACCGTGCTCACACAGTCCACACGACTGAGCCCAGAACTAGTGCACTCTGACCGGTCTAGCCCTTTAGAGTGGGCGCCAAAAGTGACCTACAAGAACCGAGCCATAACAAACACGAATTCAGTTGTCGCTGAAAAAGACCACTCGCTCGCCTTTAACCTTGCCAAGAACGTGTGCTTGCCGGCCGACATGGAGCACCATGATCACCTGACCGAGCTGAAGGCCATTCGTTCAGCAACAAAGTCTATGGTGCTGGTAGGTTCTCCTTTTGCCCATTTTTCCCATTCACACAATTGTTTGCACGGTTTTAATAATACTTGTCATCTCTCCTCTTGTAGGCCATGCAGAAGAATCACGTTGCTCATAAGCGTATGTTAGAGCTACGTAAGACAACACGGCTAGTCGTGGCCGAAGCCAATGCTAAGGCGACCGAACTAGAAGAAGCCCAACAAAAAACCACCGAGCTACAGACAGAAATCGCCCGGCTAACCGGGCTGGTCAACTCGGCGGAAGCGAACAAGCAAAAGGCTTTAGTCGAGCTGAAAGATTGCTACTTGCGCGAGCTTGCCAGGCTTAAGAAAAAGAAGGATGTAGAGATCGCCAAGCTGAAGAAGAACACAGATGATGCTGAAGATCGTGGCTACAAGGAAGGGGAGGCCACCTACATCTTGCAATGTGAAGCTGCAAAGGGCATATTCTTCAAATACGGATGGAAGACGGCTTTGTCATAGCTCGGTTATGGCCATGAAGCCGAGGTCTTCCAGAACCCTCCTCTCCACTTCATTCCGAGCTATATGGGGGACTACACCAATGCTATTCAACAAAAATTTCTACAAGTAGGGGAGGAAGAGGAGGCATCTCCAGAGCCCGACGACGCCCCAGCTGCTACCAATGATCCCGTTCTCCAAATTGCCCAGTCAGCTTGGGTGGAGTCATCGGTGCCCATTGTGGTTGATGATGTGGTAGTGACCAACTTACCTGCCAACACCGACCTACCTGCCAACACCGGGCTACCGATTGGTGAAGCTTAGGTTGATTTGGATGCCGATTTGGATGACCTCTTTGCTTGATCATGTACTTTCTTCTTTAGATGCTAACTGTTTGAAAGAAATTTGTAACCGGGCTGAGGCCCCACCTTTTGTAACTTTGTTATGAATCTTGAATGAAGTTTTGTTCTTTTTGCTCGGTTTATTCCTTACCTGCATTTATTTTTCAACTATGATTTGCATAAAGTTTAGCATTTTCTGTTCTGGCCGAGATACTTATCTCGATCTTGGAACCTTGTAATCTGTTTGGTCATACCTGCCAACTCTCTTCATCATAGATCTTTATCTCGGCGGAAGAGAGATAAATGTTGGTTTATCCTGCCAACCTCTTCAGCCTATATTCTAATCTCGATTGAAGAGAGATAAATGTTGGTTTTTCCTGCCAACCTCTTGAGCCTAGATCTTTATCTCGGTTGAAGAGAAATAAATGTTGGTTATTCCTGCCAACCTCTTCAGCCTAGATCCTGATCTCGGCTGAAGAGGGCTCAATGTTGGTTATTCCTGTCAACCTAGAGCTAAGTGTTTGGTTGTTCCTGCCAAACTTCTTCAGACTAGATCCTAAGCTCAGCTGAAGAGAGCTCAAAGTTGGTTATTCCTGCCAACCTAGAACCAAGTGTTTGGTTATTCCTGCCAAACTTCTTCAGCCCAGATCTTGATCTAGGCTGAAGAGGGCTAAATGTTGGTTATTCCTGCCAACCTAGAGCCAAGTGTTTGGTTATTCTTGCCAAACTTCTTCAGCCTAAATCCTGATCTTGGCTGAAGAGAGCTCAAAGTTGGTTATTCCAGCCAACCTAGAGTAAAGTGGTGGTTATTCAAGCCAACTCTGCTTTCACTGCCCCTAGCTAATTAAAACAACTTTTACAGAAGAAAAGAACTATGCTGAAAAGGGAACTACTTGTTTTATTGAAAAAAGAAAAAGAAAAATTACAAGTACTTTAAAGAAAAGCTAAAAATAAAATAGTTTGAGATTGACAGTGTTCCATGGCCTGGGAATGGCCTTGCTGCTTCCATCCTCCAAGTGATATGCCTTTTTTCCTGCTAACCCAACCACTTTGTATGGTCCTTCCCAATTAGGCCCTAACTTGCCATCTCCGGGTACCAAAGTGTTTCCCATTACTTTGTGCAGCACCCAATCTCCAATCTTGAATTGCCTCGAATGTACTGTCTTGTTATATTTTCTGGATAACTCTTGCTGGTATGAGGCGATGTGAACCAGCGCTCTTTCTCTTCTCTCTTCTGCAAGGTCGAGTTCCAAGGCTGTGGCTTCTCCTTTAAGTCTGGGTCAAAATTTTCACTTCTAATAGTGGGGAGGCCTACTTCCAGTGGGATTACTGCCTCCATGCCATAAGCCAGGGAAAAAGGCATTTTTCCAGTTGACCGCCGATGTGTGGTATGGTAAGCCCATAAAACATGAGGAAGCTCCTCAGCCCACTTGCCTTTGGCTTTCTTCAACCTTTTCTTCAATCCATCTAAGACGACTTTGTTTGATGCTTCCGCCTGGCCATTTGCTTGGGGGTATGCTGGTGTAGAATTGTAGAATTCTATTTTGTACTCATCACAAAAGCCTCTAAAAATTTTGCCATCGAACTGAGTGCCGTTGTCAAATATGAGCCTTGGGTATGCTGAATCGAGTAATGATATTCTTCCAGACGAACTTCTTCACATCTTTCTCTTTTATTGATGTGAGTGCTTCTGCTTCCACCCACTTTGTGAAGTAGTCTGTTGCTACAAGAAAGAACTTTGTGTTGCCGGGTGCTATTGAAAGCGGTCCTACTATGTTTAAGCCCCATATTGCAAAGGGCCATGGACTAGTTAATGGTAGAAGCTCTCTGGCTGGTTGGTGTATTTGGTATGTGAACTTCTGACATTTCTTGCACTTCTTGACATACTTCTCTGAATTTGCTTGCATGTAAGGCCACCAATATCCTTGTGAAATTGCTCTCTAGGCCAATGATCTTCCCCCTTGGTGGCTTCTGCATACGCCTTCGTGTATCTCGAACAAGAATGCCTCGACCTTGCTAGGATGGACACATATCAAGTAAGGTCCTGTGAAAGATTTTTTATACAAGGCCATTGATGGGGAGATCCAAAATCGCTGTGACTTTGCTGTTATTTTGTTGGCCTCTTTCTTCTCTTCGGGTAAGATGCCGTTTTTTAAGAATACTATAATGGGATCCATCATGAAGGGCCTAGTTCGACACAACATACCTCAGCTACTTCGGGTTCTTCAATTCTTGGTCTTGGTAGGAAGTCGATCAGTAATGGATGTGGGAAGGATGTATCTGCCATTGAAGCAAAGCTTGCTAGTTTGTCTGCTCTACTGTTTTCTTCTCGACCCATCTATTCTATCCGCACTACTTCGAATTTTATGATCTCATTTCTGACTAATTCTTGGTACTTAGCCATCCTCTCATCTTCCACCTCATAGTCACCTGAAATCTGGTTTACTACCAGCTGGGAGTCACTGTAAACCATTAGCTCGGTGGCCATCATGAAGAGTGCTGATTTTAGGCCTGCTAAAAGTGCTTCATACTCCGCTTCATTATTTGATGTTGGGAAGCCAAGGTTGACTGTTTGTTCCACTATTAGGCCATCTGGTGAGATGAGGACTATGCCAAGTCCTGCACCGTGCCTGTTGGATGCTCCATCCACAAAAAGCTTCCACATCTCTCCAACGAATAGCTTCCAGCAAGTGGAGGGGTCAGATGAAGTCTTGGGGTCATGTGTGTTGTTGATGTTTTCTTCCAAGTTCATGCCTGCTGTTGGGGTTTGCTCTGTACTATCTGACTACCCCAAGTTTTTACTTGTTGAGGAGTCCTCACTGGGAATGGCATGGTTTATTCCTGCTGCACTTTCTGTCCCCATTTTGGTTGTACCAGTCAAGTCAATTGGGCAGAAGTGATAACTTCCTGGTGTGAACACTGCCACAAAGTCTGCCAAAGCTTGGGCTTTTATTGCTGTTCTGGGTTGAAACTTGATATCAAATTGTCCCAATTCCACTGTCCACTTCAAGATTTTCCTAGAAAAATTCATCCTCTCAAACAAAGCTTTTAATGGAAAAGCTATTAGGACGATTATGGTGTGGACGTGGAAGTAATGCGACAGCTTCCTTGAGGCCATCATCAAGGCTAAGGCCAGTTTTTCCACTGGTAGGTACCTGATTTCTGCGCCTAGCAGGGTTTTGCTAACATAAAAGATGGACAGGTGTTAGATTCTTTTCGCTCTGACCAACACTGCGCTAACTGTGTATTGTGAAACTGCTAAGTACAAAAAGAGCTCTTTTCCAGGTATTGGGGTTACTAGCAACGGTGGAGAAGACATGTACTCTTTTAAGCTTTCTAGGGCATGGTCGCATTCTTCATCCCACTCAAACTTGGCCTTTAATGCTTGGAAGAATGGTCGACATCTGTCTGACGACCGACTTATGAACCGGTTTAGTGCAGCAGCTAGGCCAGTGAGATGCTGCACCTCTTTTACTATGTTGGGCCTTTCTAGATCCTGGATTGCTTTGATCTGGGAGGGGCCTGCTTCTATACCTCGGTTGGTCACCAGGAAGCCCAGGAATTTTCCTGATCCTACGCCGAACGCACACTTGGATGCATTTAGGTGCAACTTATTCTTCTTCAGAATCTGGAACATTTCACCAAGGTCCCTGAGATGGTCCTTCTCATCCTTGCTTTTGACCACCATGTCATCTATGTAAGCTTCCATTGTTCTGCCTAACAATGGTTCAAACATCTTGGTGACCATTCGTTGGAATGTTGCCCCTGCATTTTTTAGGCCAAAGGGCATGACCTTGTAACAATACAATCCTCTAGGCGTTGTAAAGGATGTGACCTCCTGATCTGGTTCATACATAGCGATCTGATGGTAACCTCTGTACGCATCAAGGAAGCTAAGTCGATTGTGTCCTGCCGTCAGATCTACTAATTGGTCTATCCGTGGTAGGGAAAAACTGTCCTTTGGGCATGCCTTGTTGACTGTTTTGTAGTCCACGCAGACATGCCATTTTTCGTTCTTCTTTGGCACCACTACAGTATTGGAGATCCACCTGGGATAGTGCACTTCTCTGATAGCTCCTGCCTCCAGCAAGTTTCCCACTTCTTCTGCCACTATCTCGGCATGGTGGAGTGCTGATCTGCGAGTACGCTGTATAATTGGTCTGGCAGTTGGGTGGACGTTCAGTTGGTGACAGATGAAGTTTGGGTTAATGCTAGGCATGTCATACGGCGTCCAGGCAAACATTTCGATGTTAAAGGTTAAGAATTCCATGACCTCTATTCTCTCAGTGCTGGACAAAGATGAGCCAAGCAAAAAGAACTTTTCTAGGTCTTTTTCATCTATCCTTACCTGTACCTAGTCTTCCACTGCCTTCTGTTCAGCTGCCTTGCCAATATCCGTAAATAGTTCATTGCTCTTAGGCTCCTACACCATCTGTACATAACCTTTTGCAGCGCGGCTGCCATTTACTGTGACGAAGCACTATTTGGACATAATTTGGTCTCCAAAGACCTCTTCAATTACTCTGGTTTCATTGGGGAACCACAATACTTGATGGTAGGTTGACGCTACCGATCGCATGGCGTGCAACCATGTCCTCCCCAAGATTATGTTGTAAGTGGAAGGGACTTTCAATACCCAGAATTTCACTTGTTTCGTCATGGTTCCTGCCTTGACTAGGAGGATTATCTTCCCCACTGGCCACTCTGGCATTGAGTTGAATCCAATTAGGGCAGATGTTATAGGTGCCAAGTCTTTGTCCTCCAGTTTCAGTTGTTTGAAGGTTTCGTAATACATTATCTCACATGACCTTCCTTGGTCAATCAAAATCCGCTTGATGTCGAAATTCTTGACACGTAGAGTGACAACCAGTGCATCATTGTAAGGGCAGTATATGCTCGCTAAATCTTTTTTCGAAAAAGATATGACATTTGTGGCCTCTGTTCTCCCCTTTTTGATGGTAGGTTGTGCACTTAATACCTCCCTTAAGTGCTCATCCTTTTTTATCATCCCCCTGAGCTCACATACCCGCCCAGGTTCGAATATTCCATGTATTACGTTAATTACGCCTTGAGGTGGAGCGTTGACCGGCATCCCGTTTGGGTTGTTGTGGTTCTGGGGGGCTGGCTGTGTCCCTCCTTCTATGTACTGGTCCAGGTGCCCAGCTGCCACTAACTCCTCTAAATGCTGCCTCAACAGCGTGCAATTTTCTGGGCGGTGCCCCCTTTTATCATGGAAGGTGCACTGGGACCTCTCGTCATAGTCTTTTTGTACTTCTCTCAACTTAGCTGGACATTGGACGAAAGGTTCATTGCGTATCTCACTAAGAATCCGGTAGATTGGTTTTTGAACACTGTGGTAATGGCAGTGCGAACTCTTAACCTCCTTTTGTCTGAGTCCTCTCTGTTGGCCCGCTTGCCTCGCCCGTTCCTGCTTGGTTGTTCTACCGTGTTGACTTTTGCTGTAGTCTTTTTATCTGGCATTGCTGTTGTGCCAGATTTCGTTTTAGCACGAGCGCTATCCTCTTCCACGCGAATATATTGGTGCACTCTTTCCATTAAGGCCTCCATCGTGAGGGGTGGCGTCATAGTGATTGAGTCCCTCAATTTGTTACCGACTGGCAGGCCCCGTTTGTATTGTGCAATGGCGAGGTTTGTAGGGCAATCCCTAATCTGGTTGAAGGTTTCCCAGTAGCGACTATTGTAGGATCTCAACGTCTCCTTGTCGTCCATGTTAATGGAGAGTAGCTGATCGATCTCCACTAGTGTCTTGGTGTTCGTTCTGAACCTAGTCACGAATGCCCCTGCCAATTGTGCCCAGGAGGCAATGCTGCCTTCTAGTAGCCTTTCGAACCAGGTTAGACCTAGGTCGCCAAGGCTGGACGAAAATAAGATGCACATTAAAGCCTCGTTTCGCCGATATATTGCCATAACCTAGCAGAAGTGGCTCAGGTACATGTAGGGGTCGGACTTCCCCTCATAAGTGGTGAATTTGGGCTGGTGGAAGCCTGAGGGTAGTGGTGCGTTCTCAATTTCCGGAACGAACGGCGAGCTTTGTAACCTTGCTAATACTTTGTCTGCTGGTTTGGAAGCAAGGCGCGACATTAGTATTCCTACCTCAACGCTACCATGCGTCTGAGGGGCTAACCGCTGAAGGGCTGAAACTCTGCGCGGGTCGTGAGCCCTGGTGTCCTCCTTCTATCGGGCCCTTTCTTCAAGCACAGTTCGCAAGTCAGATGATCTAGGCAACTCCGTGCGCCTAGATGATGTCTGGTGCGTGTGCGAGGGCCGATAGGTGTTTCCCTCAGTACACGACCTCTCAGTTCTCGTTCTCTCAGGCCTGGAGTAACGAGTCCTGGAAGTCCGTGATTGAGTGTCGCCTGTTCTAAGACTTCTACTTTCTGCTTGCGATAGTGTGGTATGCTTACCACAATCTTCCGAGTGGCGAGGGGGCGTGTTGCCTTTGTGCCCCTCTGCTGTCGCCACCCCTTTTCCTTTTATCTGGTGCTTCATTGACTCCATGTCTGCCGCCATCCTCCTTATTAACTCGTCCTGCTCTTTCACACGATCCTCCAAAACTTGAGGGTCCATCCTCCGCCTCTGTTTTTCAGGACTTTGAGAGTGACGGGGACTGCCGCCCCGTCTCCCCCTTGCATCCCTCCGGGAGTTCTGCCGTTGGGGTTCTAAATCCGCCATAGGAGGGATAGAAGGCAAACCTTCACGCCTCCCACCCCCTTCTGCGGTTTGCCCATCAATAGCTGATTGCGGCAAGTCTGTATTGTGTGTCATTGCTTCCAACTAGAGAGGAAAGCTTGATCAAGAGGTTTTGTTCTTTGTGGAATTCCCACAGACGGTGCCAATTGTACGAGCACGAAATAATGTTCTCGTATAATCCTGTTGATCAAGTTTGCGCTCCTCCAAACGACGTCGCTTTATTCCCTGAAAACACAAACGTGAGCTAGCCAGCGGGTGTGTGCCGAATACCTTTCCGATACCTGAGTCAGCAAAATAGACAAATAGACAAAAGCTCTGTGTATTCCGAAAATCAAAGTTGTGTTACCTCTACATAGGTTCTATTGTGAGCTTTTATAGTTTTTGCCTGGCATAATTCTAGTAGGACTCTTACTCCTTAATGTAGAGTCCTCATAGGAATCACACTTCTGAAAGATGGTTTTACCACGGCTGGATAACAGTATGACCGAGCTAACACTTGCCCTTTGACATACTCAATTCGGTGATTCTATACGCAATGCCTTGCTCGGTCTTTGTCCACGTACACCTCAGTTCTGGCTGTTCAAACTGAGCTAACTGTAGCAGTCTTATCTCGGGTTAACCAGGATGAGGTCGATCGCGCGAGGCCCAAGCTCCTCAATCCATAGCTCGGTACGAACTTCGCCTGGGCCAAGCTGGTTAGCTCTAAGACTGGGCTATATCAACTCTTACCCCGGTCCATTGTGCGGCCCAACTTTACAAAGAAGGCCCTTCCTTAGCTTGGCCCAATTTATTTACAAATTACACTTTCAGGAACATAATTCCCACTACATAAGGTTCAACATTTAATCAATTATATTTAAAAACAATAACAATGAAAAATAACAGTAATGTGTAACGATAATCATGACAGTACAGATCAAGCAATCACATGATACGGATCAGGACAGTTGTCACGCCCCGTATTTTATCACTCAGATAACATTACCAATATTCATTAATTAAGTCCATTTACAAATAACATTTCATCCGTAGATGAAATGATAAATAATAAAATATACATATTCACTCTCGTTATACAATAATGACATTTACATACAAATAAAAAAAATACCCTGAGGCTTACAATAAAAGAGAGGACATTAATCTTTATAAAAAAATAGCACTCAGCAAAACAACAAATGAAGTAGTACTATCAATCACTACATTATACTTATGAAATGGCAAAACCCATTGTTTGATTTTCAAATCCGAAAAGCATTCCCTGTACACAGGTACAGCCAGGAAGTGAGCAACCACTAGCTCACCAAGTAATCTCATATTAAAACATTAGAAGATATGCGGGTACCAAAATACTCGTACATATACATGAAATTATATCATGTCAAAACCATATGATTTTATTACATAATCTCTTAAATCCAATTTATTTAATTAACCACAACAAGTTAACTTAAATAAATAAACATGTTTCAATAGTAACAGGACATCCTTTTCAGTTCATTCAATTATCTCATTATCAATTGAATCAAAAATTAAACAATTCATCAAATCCATTTTATACAGTCTTATGAGATGAATGCATATGCCATGTCATGCTCAAAAATATTTTTCTTATCTTTTGAAAATCTTACGCATAATGTCAATTTGAAAACACATTTCAATAAAATTCCAAGATGGTAAATACGACTCAGATAATTCCTAAGTGGGTGTCTGCAAGTAGACTATACAAGTACTACCAATATGTCATTTTTACCAGTATTAACTGGAAGGCTCGATACATGTAATCTGTCAGTTTCACCAAAATTAACTGGAAGGCTCAACACCTACCATCTACACCACCTTTCAAGACTTACCACTATATTTATCCCAAAATCATTTCATGAAAACTTGTTTCCTAACATTCCTTTCTCAATGCAAAGTTTTCAAATCAAATTTCAAAGCTCATCATTATCAAATGAATTGATATGCCAATGCAATGATTAATAATACAATACAATATTTCTTCCACTTTCAATACTTCCACACAATATTCTCATTGTAATCAAAATTCTCATTTCTCATTTCACATTTCAATATAATTTCTCAAGATGAAAATAAGTACTTTTATTCCGATTCATCCATGGGCAACAAAATTCTCACACTTAGAATAATGTCAGTCATTTAGTCACTTCAAGACTATATCAACATTTTAATAACAATTTCCAAAACTTCAACAATTCTCATATTCCATGAAAACCATCATTTATATGTAAACAAATAAACAATTTTTCAAACATCATTTATTTTGGCACACAAAATAAATAAAACATCTTCAAAGATTGTCAACATCTTTCTTAAAAACTCTCAATTTTTAGGTTTTCTCACCAAAACCACTCATTTTCATTTATTGAAAGAAAGTCACCAAAAACATCTCTCTTCAATCCTCAAAGTTCAAAACCCTCAATTTTTATTTTAAAAGGAACAAGAAAGTAAACCCACTTTTAAAAAAAAAAAACTCTCATATTCTTGAATCAACAATCAATTTTAAAAACAAATCAAAAGATGATTTCGAAAATCATCTAGATCTTGCAAAAACATATATATATATATATATAACTATATTTCAACATAACTATTTTTCATACCAAACTATTTAAAGAGATAATATTTTTACCAAATTCTCCACTTATAACAATTTCACAACTTTTTCTAAAATTGCTTAACCAACATGATATTTACATCAAAAATTATGAAATATGCCCAAGAGTAACATTTTCAAGGTTATGAGTTTGAAAGTCCACATTTCACATTTTTATTTTCATAAAAATGAACACAACTTAATCATCAACATATCATCTTTTATAAAATATCATGAATATAACACTTTTAGAGTTTTTAATCCCAAAGCAACTCTATAATTCCTACTTAAACATTTACTCCATATTCCTCAACATCAATTTATTTTTCTCAAAAATAAATTTCAAATCAAAGATAAAAAAAAAATTCAATTTTATATTTCTCAAAATAAATCATCTAATCATAATATGATGTAAATACAATCCATACAACTATTAAATTCTATTTTCAGATTTCTTTTACAAAATTAACAACACAAAATGATTTTCCCAAAATCAATCTCAAAATGCCAACATTCTTAACATTTAACCATAATTTTTCTTCCAAAAATTACCAAACAAAAATCTAAATATATATATATATATATATATGCAATACCTCTTATAATGATATATTTTCTCAAAAGAACCCTAACATAGCTTTAATGTAAAAATATGAAGAAAGTCCCTACTTTAAATAATGAAGAAGAGCAGATCTGGAAGGCAAATCTTACCCGATCATGAATCTGAGACTACCACTGCGAAGATCACGACGAGCTCTCCGACTTTCATTTACAAACCTTTTGCAAAATCTCATTCTAAAAACTCACTCTAAGCTCAAAGCTTAAACCAATAATGGAGGCCAAAGAGAGAGAGAGAGAGAGAGAGAGAGAGGAAGAGGGAAAGAGAGCAGGAGCTCTCTGTTCATGAAAGTAAGGAACAATCAAAAGAAAAAAAAAAAAGTAGCTAGCAAACAAGTGGGGCGTGGGAAAGGGCAGCCCCACGTGGGTTGTCATCAACTTTTATAATTATATTATTTAAAATTTGTAATAATATCTTAAAATTTTATAATATAAAATATAAAATGATATAATTTTTCTCATCACAAAATATAACATGTTTGCACACCACAAAATATAATCTTTTGCTCAATATGAAATATACATATTTTCATTCTTTATAAAATATATAATTTTCACCATATGGTACGCACCATAAAATCAACTATCAAATATTTATTATAACCCCTATATAATAAATAATAACAACTCCCTATGTGGTTATTACCAATAACATAATTAAAAAGGACAAAACAATTAAACATGAGTCACTAAACAAACTCAAATTAAATTAAATCTAAATCATGGGTCTCACCCATAAGTTAAACATCACCCAATTATACATCAAAGTAGACCCAACAAACTAACCTTAAGTCATGGCCTAAACACTCAAAACTCAATATCAAATTCTGTTGTACACTAGACCGAACACCGATCAGTCCGCGAATTTTCATAAAATAAATACTCATCAATAAATTTTGAAATTTTTACTTAACATGCTAGACTCGTATGGAAACAACATATAAAAATTGCATAATTTTCTGAGATCGGGAACCATTTTAAAAAAATACAAAACCGAACTATTTTCGCACAAAATTTACACAGCAATCAAATTCGAAAATTTGCTCAATTAAATTATGCACTGACTATTTAAAATTTTTTTTTGGGGATCATTACAACAGTTATTTTTATTTTTAGAGTCATCCTAAAAATTGGTATCAGGGTGCTGCAAAGCATATAACACAATATTGGAATCAGTTTCACTAGGAAACTATATTGTAATCTTTCAAAGGCTTCTAAACTTACAGCCCAAATCATCTTTTTATCATTCACAAGATACATGAGTGATGAAAGAATAGCAAGAAATCATATATACATATATATATATATATATATCAGTAACAAAAAATGATAATGAAGACCAAATATATATGTGACGCCCCAAATTTTGATAATACAATACAACGATACACTGGGGTTTAATTAGCGAATACACGTCATTTTTAAGCACAAATTACAAATAATTATACTAAAAGAAAATATTAATAATAGTTACAGATAAAATTCTCCAAGTCTTTAAATACAGATCGGTTCCTTGATACAAAAAGATTATCCAAAATACAAGAAATATACAATCTAATTTTTAGGGCAGCCATGGTTCCTCAAAGCTTTTAGGGATTCTGTTCTCAGTGTAAAACTCACATTCACCTGGCATAAAACGTCATGAGCTTGGAATGCCTAGTAAACACACACACCCCAACCCTTTTCCTACTCCAAATACAAAAGTAACATAACGGCACGATCATAACATACAACGAAAGCAATAATTAAGTAGAGCTTATAATTAAACTTCAATTCCCATGAATAATAGTCAATTTTAGTTAGTTCTAGGCAACTCCCTGCGGAATGCCGTTCCTACCTAGCCACTAACATTGGCCACAGGAAATTCTGACTCCCCCTTGGTTAATACAATACCAATGCGTCACTTACTGCATAACTACCAGTGCGTCGCTTACTGCATAATTACCAATGATGCCCACGCATCTAAGTTACATACCCCAGTGGTGATATCACGGTTTGCCCCAAGGGAACGGGCTTCCAGGGATACTCTCCCTGTGTGAGACTCTCACTGCCACCCTTATGCCTCTCATGCCATGTAGGGTTTGAAAGCACACTTGCGCAAGACTTCACAAAAATGGAATACATTCCACCATTTC
This sequence comes from Camellia sinensis, assembly GCF_055761805.1. Classification (NCBI taxonomy): domain Eukaryota; kingdom Viridiplantae; phylum Streptophyta; class Magnoliopsida; order Ericales; family Theaceae; genus Camellia; species Camellia sinensis. The sequence goes on from NC_138962.1 coordinate 55,344,962, forward strand.
ATACTCTTGAATCCATCGTTCATTATCTCATAAAATTTAATACAATGATCGCAACTCATTACCATCCTATTTGATTTCCCTTTTATTAAGTGCATTATGTTTTTAGTTATAGCAAAGCATGGTCAGTATAATTATGAATCCAAACTAAACAACAAGTAATTTATTCATGGTAAAGAAAATTCATAATTTATCATAGATTACATATCGAGACTAAAACATTCAAGAAACATAGAATATAAGAGTTGCAAACCAAATAAGAGCATATTAACACAAATTTTTAGATTTTCATATTTGAGCCAGTTTGAAAATAATTATGAAAAAAATACTTTTATTTGCCCTAAGTACCTGGCCTCATGTAACTTTGTAGATAAATAAGTCTAGTTTCAAACTTAATTTACGAAAGTAGGATACGTATTTTAGATTTTAAGATAATTCAGAATTACCAAGATTTGTCCAGATTCGTTGATAGTTACGCAAATCGGTTTTTCTCTCAAACCCCTCACTCTCTTGAGTTCAAACAAATTTTAGTTAAAATATAACACCAAGATTAATATTTTGACATAAAATTGGACTCAAGATTATTTTTCTGAAATTTTGTAAACATAGAGAAAGTTGACTGCTTTTCTGGTTCTGTGAGTAACAAACTTAGAAAAATTGTTTAGGTCATAAAAATACATCTTTAGGTCCTACTAAAATTATTACATTCTCTAGACATACCAAATATTGCACCATAAAAACATATTTTGAGTTTATGGAGTTTTGATAGGAAAATAAATTCTAGAGAGGGAAAAGATTTGCTGCTGGAAATTTAAGAAAGAAAGAGAAGCATACCATTTTTTAATTAATATACATTTATACAAGAGTGTAGGCCTAGACTACAACATATATATAAAAACAACATGTATTAGGAGGGGAAAAACAAGTGGTAAAAGAACTTAAGAGAAGAGGTGATGTATGTTTACTTTTGTTGTACAAGACTCAACACAATTCTTATTTTTCTTTTTCTCTCTTTGTTTTTTTTTTTCCCCAAGATCACTCTCTCTCACTCCTCTAGTGCATGGCTGAAAATGTGTAAAATGAGGGGGAGAAGTGTGCATATATAGAGAAAGGATTGGAAGGTTTCTTAAGGGCCAAGTTCCATAGGTATAATTGGTCAAAGTTGTCCATCAATGCCATCAAGGCCATTTCAATCCTCACATGACTAGCTACTTGGGCTCTAAGAAATATATATATATATATGTGAGATATTTGTATGAGATATTTGTATTTATAAACATAATATAATAGGCACAAGTACATTAATTAATAAAATAACACAATTAATGGATGGAATGAAATAAAATAAAAATATATAGGGACCGAGTCTAAATTTATGAAACCTTGATATATATTATTAATATACTAACATTAGAAAATAGTTAAAATAATAAATTCAGGTCCCGTTAAATTAAAGCACAAACAAAGGCGAGAAACCGAGCAAAAACGGCATTACCGGGAATTAAGATTTTAGAGTGATTAATATATAATGATAGGATCTAATAATTAATAATATGGTTTTAAAGGTGATTATTAATCTACGAGATCGATTAGAGTTTACTCGAATTAATCCGCAATGTTTCTCAATTCTAGGGTTTAAAACGCAATTAAGCGAAAATTCAAGGGTTTTATTGAAAAAAACTCAAGGTTAGGGATTTAATGGTAATTACAAAAATTAGGGTCTCTACAATATATATATATATATATATATTAGTAAGAAAATATCCACAAACAGACCTCTCGTCGTCGCCGCTGCCTCTCTTAGCATCACCACCGTCGCCTCGCTATAGGAATCACATCGGTCAGCTACCTCGCCCTCTCTTTTCGTTGCCTCTCTATGTTCTTCTCTCACCGCCTCCCCTTGCCTCACCGTTGCCTCTTCTCGCCTAGCCTTCGTCACCTCGCTGCGAAAACCAGGTCACTCGCTCCCATAGCCCTCTTTGTTCGTCAACTTGATCTCCGTTTGTCTCCTCTCTGAAGAGCCTCTCTATTCGCCTCTCTAAAGAGGGGTTAGGATTCAAAAGCTCAAATAAGGCTGAAAAGCAAAATAAGAACAAAAAAAAAAGGTCCAAAACGACGTCGTTTTAGACCACCGTAGGAACGACATAGGAAAGGGCGACAGATGATCTGGATTCCTCCTCAAACGTCCAAACAAACATAACCTATCAGTTCTTCACACACACACACTCTCTCTCTATCTATCTATCTCTCTTCCATCTACTTTCTCTCACTCTCTCTCTCTCTCTCTTCTCATTGTTCATCACTGCCCATCAGCAGTTTGACTGACCACCATCGTCTCGCTAGAGAGCTTTCATACCTTCGTTGAGCTTCCCTCATAAACCAGCATGCCTCTCGATAATAATCTCCTCTATGTAGACGCGCCCGCGGAGGGGGGCCTTATGCTACTACAGTTCGGACTCGCGATTTTGTTGTCGCGGTTCTTAATCTGAACCAAAGAGTCCAAATCTGGCAAATCGTTTTGAGAAACAGATTTTTGAAAAAAGTAGTGCCAAACATGGACTGCTTTGCCAGATATAGAGTCGCCACCTAAATATTTTTTAATGGGGAAATTTAGGAAACCCTGACTCGGTGCCGAAGGCCACATGTCCGTCATCACCGGAGTTGTCTCGGCTCGGGAGCTTGGGTACGATCGGGGAAGGTCAGTTATGAGCACCCCCTTTCGCCCGGTTCGAAGACCGGCCTCTACTAACCATGATATCCGATTTTGAAAACATTACGTGTTCTTATTCCATTTATTAGCCTAGAATTACTATGTTATGCGCACAGCAAACAAGTATAGACTAGATTGCCTAATTTGGAAATAAGCATTGCATATCCGTTCGGTTTTGAAAAGTGCTTTGGAATTTGCTACTCGCAAGTAGGCTAAAATACGGATTTCAACGAGTTTTTCCAACTCAAACAATCCAACCTCCACCCACAGGCATTTCAAACAGTTTATCATATAAGCATTTAGCCGCATGGCAAGCATACTGTCATGGCAACATTCACACGCATGCGGGATGCTAAAGCGTAAACACTTACATCGTACTCCGTGCCAAAACAATAAACTAGTTAGCAAACATGCGTGATCCTAGCTCATGTTAAAAATGGCTAATGCAACACATGCAACAATGCAATCTAGACAGGCTCGGCTAACCCTAAACATGGCATGTGAAATGCGATCAACTACCACATATTCAATTTGTGAATTGAAGTACAGATGCAGTTAGCGTGATGTACCGAGCCTAATGTATGTAATACAAATGTATGGATGCACGCATGCATAGCATAAGGTATGCTAATTTTAAAGATGCCCTAATCTACCATCATAAGCAGGTAAATAAAAGGGAAGAAAGAAGTGGGGATTGGAAGACATACACACCACCCACCCACACTTATTACAGATTTGCCCTCACTCGGAGGGACCAAATAAATATTACAAATTAATTAACTACGCAAGCTAATTAAATATTACAAATTGCCTAATCAACTAAGCAAATTTAATTAAACTAAGAAAACAGTAAATCGCCTCGGGAAATGCGCCGCCATGCGTGAGCTGCCTCTGTTTTCCTTCCTTCACTCCTCTGGAGGTTGCCAAAACCTCAGGACTGCTTCCTTGGATGCTGGGAGACATCACCGGCTGCATGGAATTGCCACCGGCAGTGGGATGTGGCCACCGGCACAAAGTGAAGCTGTCGGCAGAGAAACGATTGCCGGTCGGCACTTTACACTGCCGGTCGGCAGAGTGTTCCTGCAGAATCTGCAAATGACAGCAACAGAGGGCAAGGCAAAGCATGGCATGCACAATTCAAGGCATATATGCACCAACCATGTCCCTTATCATGGTAGTGACTCAAAGGGACATGTGCCTCGATTCTCGGACCACCAATCACGCATTTCCATGCATGATGGCCCAAGGAATCAAGTATGCAACTTTCATGTCAAATGAAATGCAAATCAATCAAACAAACTAAGGCCCAATTCCTATCATCAAGTCAATGAACAAGGCATGCATGCAAGATGCAATGCAACCTAGGCATGCAAGCTAAGGATGCAACATGGCATGGCAACAAACTTATGCAAGCATACAAGCAAGCATGGGGCCATGCAAACCAAATAGAGGATGGACTTAAACATGAATTAGGCAGCCCTAAATAGGCCTAAAACAGTGGCCAAAATGCCCAAAAATGGAGGCTTAACACAAATGCACACATACACATGTTATGGTCCAAGCCTCAAGCATTAAGCAAGCAACATTCAAGCACACTCGCAAAGGGATTTCATGGACAATTAGCATGCAACATGAGCTCTAAAATCATGCTAAAACATGGTGCCAAACCAAGCAATAAATCAAGCCAAGCATGCAACAAATGGCCTAAGTGCTCAAAGCAAACCAATGGAGTATTGAACTACACTTAGCAAGACCAAACATGGCATGAACTTATTGACCAAAAACAGAGTTTTAGGACATTAATACAAGGCCTAAGGATCACTTAGATGGCATCCAAATGACTCAAAAAACAAAGGCATGCATAATCACCAAAACATGGAGCATGAGATGACAACCTTACAAGGCATTAAAGGGACAACTAAAGCAAGCATGCAAGCATACTATAAGGTCTAAAATGACATGGTGGATGGTCCCAAATCACCAAATCAATGCAAGAATGGCATGCTACACACTCACACACTTAAGGCCAACAAGCCAAAATGCAAAAGGGGTGTATGATGCATGCCAAAATCAACCCAAACACCCTAGGACAGACCTAGAACATGGCAAAATATGCACAAAAGCTTCACAAATGTAAGCCTAAAACATGCTAGAAACAAAGGCACACAACCTAAGACATGTTAAGGGATCACAAGGCATTACATGGCAACTATGCTAAGCATGCATGGAGTACCAAAACCAATTTAAAATCATGTTATATTATGGAAAGATAAGCATGAAAAACAGTCTACACATGCTCAAACACACACTCAAACATAGGCTCCCTTTAGAGGCCAAAACATGCCCTTTTCAAGGACAACAAGGAGAGGGGGGGCCCTCTCCTTTTGGAGGCTTCAAGGCACCATCTCCACCACTGAAATCCCTCAAGATTTCAGTGGTGAAGAGGCCCAAACACCAAAGTCTCGAAGCTTGCTCAAAATGGCTCAAAATGGGGCCTTTCAAGGCCTAAGAGGGGTCAAACACCCTCAAACCACAAAACACTCTTAATAAACAATCAAGAGGACTAAAAAATAGAACTTTTTTGTATTATACACTAAGCACAAAAACAGTTCTAAGATAGGTAGAAATAAGGTGCAAAAATGGGGAATAAAGGGGTGAGATTCTTACCCTTGAAGACCTCTTCAACAATGATGCTCCAATGGCCCTTCTTGGCTTGAATCCAACACCAAAACACTAAAATCAGTCCCTTAGAACCTCAGTAGCTAGACAAAGGTGAAACACTAGGTGTTTATGTGCAATAGTAAGACACAAAACACCTAGAGCACAAAAGAGAGGGAAAGAGAGATAGGATGTGTATCTAACCCTAACCCTAAAACCAGAGCTTAACAATGGTTGTCTAAGCTCTCCAAAATATCTCAAGTCTCTAACCTTTAGGCCAAGAGAGAAGAACCTCTCTTATAGAGGCTTTTGCCTTGTAAAGCTTACAAGACAAGCTTCATAAGAGGGAGATCCCTCCATACACGTGTATGGGGGGGAGCAAAAAGCAAGACAACTGTCTTAAAATACCTGCAAAAGCAGATACACAGTAGTCGGCCGGCCAAAAATGCCATTTTGGCAAAAAAGAGTGCCGACCGGCACTAAAAAGTGCCGACCAGCAATAAAATATGCCGACCGGCAAACTACAGTGCCGATGGAGGCAAAAACCAGCCGGTGGCCTCTAGCCACTTCCAGTGGTGTGTGGGGATGCCTCACAAGGCATTCCCTGCCCTTCCAAGGCAAAACACAAGTGTTTGGTGCAAAACCAGACACAAAACGGTCAAGTTCGGAGATCCTGAGGCAGGGCGCGTAGCCGAGACCCCCGGGAACTTCAAACGAACACAAACAAGGATGATCGCCGAGTGTTCAAACGGTGACGTCCAAGTCTTGAGGACGGTCAAAAATAGGGTGTCTACACTCTACTGATTTCTATCTTCTTGCCATATTTCCCACTCTTTCTCTTTACTTTACAAATGTAGTATCTAAATGCCATTCTCTTTCAAATCTCAACTTCACTGCTTAAACTCAACAAATCACAATAACTAAACTACATATGTATATACAGGTTTGTGTATATGTATTATAGAAGAAGAGAGAAGATAAGAAAGCGAAGAAGAGCACCGATGTTATCTCTGCCACTTATCTCTCACTCAGTTTCGAAGACCCTAAGTAGAAGAGGAGATGGAGGTCTGGGTGGCGGTGGATTCGCACCATTGTAGATCAATCAGAGAGATCTACACAGATCGACACATAACTCAGATCTGTGTGGCCGTCGACGATCTTACACTCTAGGATAATCTCAGATCTGTTGCTTTTGTTTGATCACTTGTTGAACAATTGCCATTAGATTTCCACAGTTTGCACACATATATGCCATTCTCTGGCCAAGTCTCGCCGGCAAAACTTCTCTTAGATCACACTTCTATAGAAAGAGAAAGTGACGAGAGACAAAGATGGGAGAGAGAATGAGAGAGCTATGGCGGAGAAGTGGTGGTGGATTTAAAAAATGGGAGCTTGAGACTAGAATGTGAACTAGCGCTGATTGGTTTCCACCATCTCTGATCCAGATTTGTAACAGATCAGAGACCAAACCTTGGAAGTTTGTAAAGAGAGAGTCACCTATCTTCTTCGCCTTCAATGGAGATGATTTGTTAATGGTGGCGTTGGTGGTCAGAGACGATGGAGGTAATAGGTATGGCTCGATGATTGTAGCCTCCGTGTGTGTGTGAAGATGGTGGTGGCAATTGGAAGAGAAAAAAAAATGGGGTAGTGGTTGCTTTGAACTTTCTTCTCATTCTCATTGTATTTGTATTGTACATAGTAACACAACACAACACTCACAGAGATAGACTCATCACATCATCTTTTCTTTCTTTTTTTCCAATTTTGTTTCTCTGATTCATTGCATCTAAGGCTTTATGTGTTTGATTTGGTTCGTAAGTATTTGATTTGGTGTTTGTTGTGATTTAGAGATCTAAAAATAGAGATGGAAAGAGAGTTAGTATAAACAATGAAGAGAATAGAGCTATCTATTTTAGTGAATGGACAAATAAAAATAAAAAATTGAACATATATATATATATCTGTGCGTATGCACTGCATTATATTTGAGTGTTGGTGGTGGGAAATTTCAACAATAGGGAGAAAGAACAAGAGAGAAACCCATAGATTTTAAACAGGTAGAAAGAAACCCACAAATTTTGAACAAATAGAGAAAAAATTCAATAGATAGATAAAAATTTAAACAGATAGTTAAAAAAATTAGCAGATAGAAAGTAATTCGAACAGATAGATATAAATTTAAACAAATGATCAAAAAAAGTCAACAAATAAATTAAGGAGTAAATTGGAAACAAAATGTCCTATGAAAATAACAAAATGACTACTCACCAAACTATTTTATAAATGGTAGACCTTTGACTAACAAAAATATCTACTAGATCTAATACCTTATGCCATCTTTAGATTGGATTTATCACAAATTTTCTCTTAATTTTATTGGGGGGAAAAAAATCTAAGGATGTTATCGCCCATTTAATTCTTCTACATCCCATAATAATCAATGTGAATGGTTTGGAAAATATTCAGTGTGTTTTGTTTCAGTTTTTTAAATTTAACTTTTAGAAATTAAGTTTTTTGTTTTTTGTGAATATTTTTAAAATTTTAAGCAATTTTTTTTACTTTTTTAGATACACCTCACTTAAATGTATCTAAGTAGTAAAATATTAGTTAAAAAATATTTTAAAAAATTAACAAATACACAAAACTATGAAAAATGTATTGAATTTTCGTATATTTTGTTGCAGTTTTGGTACTTAGTGAATTTTTTAAAGATTTTTTTCATAAATATTATGCTGTTTAAGTGTAATTATGTTAGGTGTACCTAAAAATTAAAAAAAAAATGCTTAAAATATTAAAAAAAATTCATTGAAAACAAAAAAAAAATGTATATGAAAAATAAAAAAGTAAAATTTTCTGAAAAGTGTTTTTTAAAAATCAAAACTAAAACCAAACAAGCTGATTAATTCTTAAATATTTAGTATTCAAATAACTTTATTATAAGTTAATTTCTACATACAATAGTGTACGGCCTATTTAGGAGGTCAGTGGTCAAAATTAACTAAACACAAATGTTGATTATTTCTCCTTATTATAAGGGTTGTGTTAAATTGTTTATTTCTGTATATTATGAACTTTTTTTTGTAGTGATTATTAATAATTAATTTCTTACCGATTGACAAAAAATAAATTAAGGCGATGGAGAAATTGTTAAAGAATCTCAGTTTTATTTGTATCGATTATTTTACTTCCGATTTCACCTAATATGAGAGTTTTGCTCAACATGTACCTGAGAAGCCATAATGCCTTTTAACAATATTTGATAGTTCTTAAAATATTTTGTAATGCGATTTCGGACATATTAATGCATTCCACTCCACAAATTAAATGTTTTGGTGGTCGGTTGAGGACTCATTATGACAAATTTGTCATGACGTTCATATTGCCATTGCATGTAAACCATTTAATGTGTGTTGCTACTTAATATTATTTTATTTTATTTTTTGATCGGTAAAATAAAAATTTTATTAAATACATGAAATTAAAATTATATAGAAATAAAATGCGCTGAAAGAAATTTAGAGGATGCTAACTCTTCTACTACTACAACTCACATCCTAATAACCAACCTTTGGCCTTACGATTTTTTAAGTAAAGAGAACTGAAAGAAATTATTTAATAATTTTATTTGATTCATATTTATAATAATAATTTTATTTAGATGAATCAATATATATGGATGTGATAATTCAATTAATATTGAAAAATTTGTTTACAAAAAATATTTATTTTGCCCCGTGCATTGCACGAGTCAACTACTAATGTGAAAATAAAATAAAATATCAAATAAGATTAAGTTGTTCTCAAATTGAAATCTTTGATATTAATACACTTTTTTTTTATAATCTTTTTATCTTTTTTACATTACGTTATCTCTCTGTTTTTTTACATATTTTTTCATAAAAACTCAAAAAATATACTTATTTAAATAATTCCAAACAACACCAGATCAATTTTGATAAGTTACTATTCTTAATAGACTTGGGCTCATTTTTTGTGTAATGCCATAATGTAATCTAGCAAAATCTTGGTAATCTCCAATTACGACCCATACATGTAATAACCACTAAATTGCTAAAGAATTTGATGACTAGAAGATTTACTCTAACCACTCAATTGATTGGTCATAACAAAAAATTCCAGTTTGTTGGAAATGATAAAGGTAAAGTTAAAATCTAAAATATCTTCATTGAATAAAATAAGAGATTACAAATCATATTTATACATCAGTACAATGAACAAATGAATTAACCTAACCACACTTCTAACTAACCACTGTTCCAAACTGTCACAAGCTAACTAACCACACTTCTAACTAATCTACAGTTTAAGCTAACTGAATCTGTTACAATCTGTGAAGGAAAATATTGTCTAGAGCTGCAGGACATCACACCTGATGCACCTCTTGGACCTCTACCTTATCATGCCCCCTTAAGCTGAGAGGGGGAAGACTAACATGAAGCTTGGAAGTGAGAAAAGAAAATCGGGCAGTGGACAGAGACTTGGTGAAGATGTCAGCTAATTGATCCAAAGAAGGAACATATTTGAGAAAGAACTGGCGACGGGCAACCTTCTCACGAATGAAATGGCAGTCGACTTCAACGTGTTTAGAGCGGCTATGAAAGACCGGATTAGCAGCCAAGGATAAGGCAGACATGTTGTCACACCAAAGAACAGGTGGAGATGGTTGAGGAATGTGAAAATCAGCAAGAAGCATTTGTAACCAAGTGAGTTCGGCAGCAGTGTGGGCTAAGGACCGATATTCAGCCTCGGTCGAGGAGCGAGATACAGTGGACTGTTTCTTGGAGGACCACGAAATGGGATTAGAACCCAAGAACATACAGCAACCAGAGATGGAACGTTAGTTGGTGGCATCCCCAGCCCAATTGGAGTCAGAGTATGCTGTGAGATGAAAAGAACCAGGAGCAAAGAGAAGACCATGGGAAAGGGAACCTTTAATGTAACGTAAGATACGTTTAACAGCAGAAAATGAGCCACAGTAGGGGCATGCATATGTTGGCAAGCTTGGTTGATAGCATAGGAGATCTCAGGGCGAGTTATAGTAAGATACTGAAGGGCACCCACAAGACTGCGAAAAAGAAAAGGTTGAGAGAATGGAAGAGAATAAGCAGCAGGAAGAGAAGGTTTAGCTGAGGTAGGTGTAGCACAAGGTTTGCAATTAGTCATGCCAGCTTTAAGAAGAAGCTCCGAGGCATACTTCTGCTGGGAGAGAAAGAAACCTTGAGCAGTGGACTGAACGGAAATACCTAAGAAATAGGAAATATCTCCTAATTCCTTCATGGAAAAAGCATTGTGCATTTGAGTTAATAAGGATTTAAGATAGGACTGATCAGACCCAGTAAGAAGTATATCATCGACATATATAAGAAGAAAGGTAATGGAAGAAGAGGTAGAATGAATGAAGAGAGAAGAATCACAACGACTCTGAAAAAATCCTTGAGAGAGAAGAAAAGAGGAGAAAGTAGAGTACTAGGCCCGAGGAGCCTGTTTCAAACCATAACGAGCCTTGTGAAGTTTGCAAACAAGAGTAGGCTGAGAAGGATCCACAAAACGAGGAGGCTGTTCCATGTATACTTCTTCATCCAACTTGCCATGTAAAAAGGCATTAGATATGTCAAGTTGTTTGAGAGGCCAATGATGGTGAAGAGCTAAAGAGATAAAAATGTGAATTGTGGGTTGTTTGGCCACAGGGCTAAAGGTATCATGAAAGTCAATACCATGTGCTGATGAAAACCCTTAGCCACTAGTCTGGCTTTGTTCTGAGCAACGGAGCCATCAGAATTCTTTTTAACTTTGAAGACCCATTTACACCCGATAGCTTGCTTGGAAGGGAGTAGGGAAACAAGAGACCATGTGCCCTGATGTTGAAGAGCGGCATATTCATCAAGTATGGCTTGGAGCCAGACTGGAGAATCAAGAGCAGATTGATAAGAGATGGGCTCAATATCAAGAGAAGGAGAGAAGCCAGCAGAAGAAATAAGAGTAGAAGAGAAACAAGTAGAATGAGATTTGGATCGAGTTTGCATATGATGAGAATTGATGGCAACAGGTGGAGGAAGAGGTAAAACAACATAAATAGAATTAATAGGAATGGATGGATGGGAAGAAGGTGTAGGTGGTGAAGGATCAGAAGGAGACAAGGCAGAGCTAGGCTGTGCAAACTGGGCAGGTGGTGCCAGAGCAGAGGACTAAGGCTGTGAAGAGGACTGTGGCTGTACAGAAGGAGACGCAGGCTGTGAAGAGGACTGTGCCGGGACAGATGTAGACTGTGACTGTGAAGAGGACTGTGGTGGTGTAGATGTAGACTGAGAAAAACTATGCTGAGAAGAGGGTGACCAAAAGAAATCCTGTAAAAGAGGAAGAGAAGAAACAGAAGAAACAAAAGTAGAAGAGGAAAAAGGAAATTCATGTTCATGAAAAGTAACATGTCTAGATAAATGAATGTGACCTGTCTGAGGGTCTAAACATCTATAGCCCTTAACACTGGGATGATATCCTAGAAAAACACAAGGAGTCGACTTAGGAGCCAACTTATGAGAAGCATAAGGTTTAAGCCAGGGGAAGCAAAGACAACCAAAGACTTTGAGTAAAGAGTAATCAGGAGCAGTATGATACAATAACTCAAAAGGAGAGCAATTATTAAGAGAAACACTAGGTAAACGATTGATCAAATATGTGGTAGCAGGTATGGCATCAAACCAATAAAGAAGAGGCATAGAGGACTGATGAAGAAGAGAAATAGCAGTTTCAGTAAGATGTAAGTGCTTCCTCTCAGCCACTCCATTTTGAGAGGAAGTATGTGGACAGGAAAACTGATGGTGAATACCATGAGTGTGAAGATAATGTTGAAGAGGATGATTCTTGTATTCACCACCTCCATCACTACGAAGGATTTTGAGAGGAAAACCAAACTACAAAAGCTTTGAATTCCATAAATTTGGCACACACTTCACTTTTATAAACAAGAGGATAAAGCCAAGTGAATCTAGTAAAATCATCAATGAACAACACATAGTATTTGTAAGGAGAAGCAGATTTATTAAAGGGACCCCATACATCACTGTGAATCAAAGCCAGTGGATTATTTACAGTGGAATTAGACAGTGTAAAAGGTAGCCGATGACATTTGGCTACAGAGCAATGTACACAAGAAAAAGTACTTTTATTGGAAGCTACAGACAGAGGTAATTTGTGCTTAAGCAAATGAAACTTAAGAGTAGAAGGATGGCCTAATCTCTGATGCCAAATGTCAGTGGAAGCAGCAGATGTAACTGAACTACTGTAGGCATATGAGGAAGGAGTGGTTGAATGGAGTTAAGTTGATGAAGATTATTAGTGATATGATCAGAGGCAGCTGAGTCCAAAAACCAGGGAGAACAAGAACCATTGTCCTCAGTTAAAGATGTAACATATGCCTTTGACTGCTGAGACTGATATACGGTTGAGAATGAGACTGATATGGCTTTGATTGCTGTGATGAAGACACTTGTGAAGACTGAAATTGAGGATCTAGCCGATGCCAACAGACAAGAGCTGTGTGATTGGCTTTACCACAGATTTGGAAAACAATGCCAAATTGTTCCTCTTCCTTGAGATCTGCCACGAGAGGATCTTCCTGAATAGAATCGAGTGCCTCTATGTGAACCTCTGGAATCACCACGAGAAGAACCTCTGTTATGATGATAAGAGTTAAATCCTCTAGAAGTATTAGAATCTTTCATAGTTGCATAAGCAACAGTTAGATCAGAATTTTGTTTTAATTTTCCTTCAATGTGAATAGCTTCTGAACAGAGTAGAGCAGAAAGTTCCTCCATAGAAATGGACTCTGCACGAGTTCGAATAGCTACTTTAACTGCATCATATTCAGAAGGCAATCCATTCAATGTAAGAAGAACAATATCCTCATCTTCTACAAATGATGAAGCAATATTCAACTGATCAATAATGCTTTTGATTTTGCTCAAATACACTTCCATTGAGTCGGATTCCTTTGAAATAGAACTTAATTTGTTCTTTAACTGGTAGATATGAGACCTAGAGAGAGAGGTAAAGCGTTTATCAAGAAATTGCCAGACCTGAGCACTGGTGTGAAGATGTAACACAGAAGTGAAAATCGTAGGAGAGAGAGTAGCAGTGATGCAGCTGAGTAGATGCGCATCAATCATCTTCCATCTAACAGCTTATGGATTTGGAATCTCAATTCCTACAGATTGTCGCACTGTGTCAACAGGACACTGCTTTGAGCCATCAACAATGGCGAGTAGATCTGTTGCTCGAAGCAGATTCTGCATTTGATTCTTCCAAATAACAAAATTCGAGCCATCCAGCTTCACTGTTACAAGAGAACTGAGATTCGATAGCAGGAGATTGAGATTTGAAGGAATAGCAGAGGACTCCATAGATGAATCTGGAGAATTGCTCACGAGAGCTTCTTGGTGCTCTGATACCATGATGAAAGGTAAAGTTAAAATCTAAAATATCTTCATTGAATAAAATAAGAGATTACAAATCATATTTATACATCAGTACAGCGAACAAATGAATTAACCTAACCACACTTCTAACTAACCACTGTTCCAAACTATCACAAGCTAACTAACCACACTTCTAACTAATCTACAGTTTAAGCTAACTGAATCTGTTACAATCTGTGAAGGAAAATATTGTCTAGAGCTGCAGGACATTACACTTGATGCACCTCTTGGACCTCTGCCTTATCAGGAAATACCATCTGAACAATATCATATGGTACTTCTCTAGGATACTAAAAAATTTCTCAATTTTTAAAATTATTTGGGTTCAAAATTTAAAATTTTTCAATAATTATGTATTCAATTTTTTTTTTAAAGACACAAAACAAACTATCTAAAAACAAGCACACTTTGGGTTCAAAATTTAAAATTTTCAAAAACTTACGTATTTAATTTTTGTAAAGTCAGCAAACAAATTCTAAAAAACACACATTTTGGGTTCAAATTTTCAAAAAGTTACGTATTCAAAATTTTAAATAGTTATGCATTCAATTTTTTTTTAAGTCAACAAAAAAAAAAACTCTAAAAACAGAGACAGTTTGAATTCAAAATTTAATTTTTTTCAAAACTTATGTATTAAAAAATTACGAAATGATTTATTTACCGAATTGTTGTTGTCCGAAATTGCCCAAATTTGTTGATGCCAATCGTCCGGTTTGACGACCGGCTTCACCCTTGTGTACCGCGGTCGTCACCCTGTCATTCGGGTGACTAGCCGGACGACTAACATCTACAAATTCAGGCAATTCAGGCGAAACCAAATTCGGTGGATGCACCATTACTCAAAAAAATTCAAGACCAAAATTAAAATCACTTTCTAAACCGAGTGATGTGCAAGAAGATGATTGGTTGATAATTAAATGTTCTCTAATTATCAATCAATCATCTTTTTGACATATCATTGAATCTATAAAATTGGTCTAAAAAGTGGACTTATAGATCATTTTTTAAAATTTTAAAGTTAGCAAACAAACTCTAAAATGATGGCATTTTGAATTCAACTTTTTTTTTTTTTTCCTTTCAAAAGTATGTATTCAAATTTTTTCAAGACAAATATATATATATATATATATATATTTTTTGATCGGTAAATATTAGTTGTTAGTTGTTAGATTAACACCTATGGGAGAAAATCTCCCCACCCTTAGCAAGGCACCTAAGTGCTTGTACTCCCTTAATTTAATCCTCCTAAGAGGAATTGAACTCATAATCTCATTGGGACTAAGTTCTAAAGAAGGCATAGTGGCCAACTAGGCTAGACTAGTTGGTTTCAAGACAAATATATATATATATATATATATATATATATCCAATTAAACAAAATTAGTAATTTCTATGCAAGGTTTTGGTTTTGGTTTTATTTTTCAAGTTTTTTTTTTTTCTACATTGATTGCATTTTGTTGTTGGAGCCTTGAAAAGGCCTGGAGTGTGATTCCTAGTTTTTTAGTTGTTTATATTTTTTGTTTTTTGATAAGCACAATTCCCCATTAGTTGCTTCAACCGTTTTTGTCTACCCTGACCTGACTATATTTTGAACATTTTTGTTTTTTTGAACAGTTGTCTACCCTCACTATAAACATCTAACGTCAGGTTTTACCATTTTTTTTCTTACCTAGTTAAAAGTAATATTTATCAATAATAATAAAACATTAAAAAAGAAAAAGGTAGTGGAACACAACAGAATAATCATGGTTTTCTCAATATATTTAGCCTCCGTTTGGGAAGTGGGTTGGCTTTTTGGCTTTTTGGCTTTTTTGGCTATTTTAGCCTGGGCTAAAAAGCTTGGTTTGGGAAGGGCTTTTTGGCTTTTTGGCTTTTTTTTGTGAGAGAAGAGTGTAATGATTATGGGTTGGATGTGATGTTTTGTTTGTTGTGGCTAAAATAGCCTGTTTTGTCTTTTGTGGCTATTTTAGCCCCAACCCACTTGCCAAACACCAAATAAATGTATAGAAAGATAGTTACAGTTTCTTAACGACTCAAATAATAATGAAAGAATAATTGAATTAACCGACAATTTCAAACAAAATGAATGAGTTGAAAAAGGAATTTATTTAGTTAGTTACATTTATCATGTATTTTGGTTATATTATATCCTAGCGATGAAGAAAAATATGAATTTATTGTACGGAA
Organism: Camellia sinensis; assembly: GCF_055761805.1. Classification (NCBI taxonomy): domain Eukaryota; kingdom Viridiplantae; phylum Streptophyta; class Magnoliopsida; order Ericales; family Theaceae; genus Camellia; species Camellia sinensis. Next base: position 55,361,006 of record NC_138962.1, read on the forward strand.
AGATAATTATAGTTTCTTAAAAGCTCAAATAATAAAGAAAAAATAACAAAAATAATCATAAGTTGACTTCAAAAAACTTAAACAGTTCATTTATAACGAGATATTAATAGTTACGGATAAAAAGATGTTGCAAAAAGGTATGAGCTTAACAATTTTTAATCTTAGTTGGCTTAATAAAGCGATAACGGTACTCTATATTGTTGCCTAGCACAATTAATGTCTTAGATGGTAGGATGTTAAGATCAAAAAGAAATAGTGACATTGATAATCCTAGTTAACATTGTATGGTGCTAACGGTATTCTATATTGTCGCCTAGCATAAATTTGTTATATTGCTACGAGGAGTCTTTTGCGTTTAATTAAAATTTAAATTTTATAATAATAACATTTTAACATCTTGTATGTCTTTTAAAGTTTACAACATAATAGTCACTGTGTCCACAAAATATGTAAACGCTTTACTTTGAGAGATAAAGACACTAATTCATAAAATGCATTTTTCATGGTAGGCTCAAGTATTGTATGGCCTATTTTGGCAACTTGGTTAAAAGTTAATTTTTTGACTTTTTAACTTTTTAAGTCACACTATTTTTTACTTTTTCATACACTTCATTATTTTTCATACCTTTTTTTTTAAAAAAAAGGTCAAAAAAAGCCAAAATGCTAACTTTGCATAATAACCTAATATTTAATTTTATTGAAATTTTGTTAAGCGTACCTTCGTCCATGAAATTATGTTACATCCCAAAACCAATCTGATTGTGAGCATTCTGGACAATATTAATTCTTAAATATTTAATATTCAAATAGCTTCACTACAAGCTGATTTTACACGAGGAAACTGCTGTTTTTACTACTTACAAAGAAAAAATTAAGCAGTCCCAAATCGCAAAAAGTATTAGATTTACCCGAGGAAAATTACGCAGTACTATTACGACAATCCATGTGGTATGAAGTAATATTCTAAAGGTTTTGCTTTCTTCCGGTCCGTGATCAAATTGAAGGGTGCTATTGCACTTGTGGAGACTCACTACGAGTCCCATTTTGATAATCTAAATCGTTCAATATGTAGAACTCGTCGAATACTATATACTTGTAAAAAAATAATGTTGATTGAATATCAATAGTTACGTGATCAAATCAGTCTTGTATATAAAAAAAAATAGACGGTGAAAAAATAAATGGTTGACAGAAATCTGATCTGATGAAATAGTTATCGATATTCGGTCGATGTGATTTTTTACAAGCATATAGTATTCGACGAGTTTTACACATTAACTGTTTGGATGATAGAAAGGGGACCTGTGGTGTGCCTCCAAGGACCCAACAACACCCTTCAGTCCCATATTCTAAAATTACTACATAATTTTCGGGGTTTTTAGTTTAAGATTCATAATATTAAGATTTTATAAGATAAATGACATATAATATTTTCATAGTAGTTGGAGTCTCACAATATTTTCACAAATAAATTTAGGTACATAGAAATTTTTCTTCATAGAGAAATTTTAGCTCTTTAAAAAGAAATTTCAGTTTCACAAAGAAATTTTAGAAATTTCACAAAGCATTTTGTCTTTGAGAAATTTACATTTTTTTTTAATAATATTATTGAGGGGCCTTAACTAATAAGAAAAAATATATTGGACCTCTCTTACTACCAAAAGTTAGAGAAATATTTCACTAATTTCTCCATGAATTTTTGTGAGGAACAATTATGTAGTACTCATGGAAGAAATAAATATGAAGCAAGCACGAGTTAAATTGGCTAAAATAGTTAATAAAAACAAAAAATAAAAAACTAAAATAGTTAATACGACAAAATGTCACATTCAAATCATAATCATTTCATTGTTTTCTTTTACAACCATCAATTCAAATAAAAAACATCTCAAACACAATTTTTTAACCAAACTAAAAAAATTAAATAGGCAAAAAGTTGAGCCAAAAAAAAATCCATCCCAAACTAGCACATAATACAAATTAGAGCAATGATGCAGAACTCTAAAAATAAAGTTCTAATATGAGCTCTAGTGATGTGGTAAAGTGAAAAAGAAAATAAAAAAACAAAAACATAAATCAAAATATCACATCACATGGTGGAACTCACCATTAGAGTTCTCTCTCGAGCTCTTCCTTCATAGCCCTCAAACATTTTCCTACAAATTATGATATATAATGCATCCCGCCCCAAAAATTAAAAGGAAAATCACTTTGTTTGGTTTTAAGTTTTTAAATAAAGTTTTCAAATTTTTATTTATCATGTTTTGTTATTTAAAAAAGAAAATTGTATTTTGAAAAAAAAAAATTAGATGCGTCTAAAAATTAAATATTTGGGAAGAAATTTTATTTAAACACCTACGAAACACGTGTATATAACAAGTACTGGTACAATATGAATACATCAATACAACAAAATTTTTAAAGTAAAGGAAGGGCACGGTTGGATATGTTTATAGCAAAATATTTAATTTTAATTTAAATTAATACAAAAATTAATTAAATTGTTGTCAAAACTAAAGTATAAATCAAAATTAAATATCATATATTAAATGACTTACAAATTAAAACTTAATTTTCAAATGTTAAGCATAAAAAAATAAAATAAAAGTCTAATGAAATTAATTTCACCTGAAGAAAATATTGTTTCATCTAAAATTTGTTTGGATATATATTTTGAGATCTAACAAAAAAAAAATTTAAAAATTATTTAAGTAACAAACAAGTATGTAACAAAACCTTACAAACTATCAATACATATCTAAACATAAAGGCATAAGTAAAAACAAAAATAATTTTTTTTTATGTATAATTTGACTCCAAATTAAATGATTAGGTAATCAGTTTGAGCATTCATAATGACAAACTTATCTTCATTTTCCATTGCATGTAAACGAGTTTGGGTGTCAACACCACCAAATTTGGCAGTTTCACAAAACTCATAGAAAGGGAGGGAGAACCAGTCTAGCAAGAGAGTGAGTAGAAACCACCATCTTCTCTCTCTCTCTCTCTCTCTCTCTCTCATGGCAGAGACCAATGACGACGGCAGCGGCACCCCTAGGGTTACGATTACGTACATGGAGTGCAGGCGAAACTACGCCGCCCACACTGCCGGCCTCGCCGTTGATGGGTGCCTTTTGTATGTGAAGATTACTGATCCGACTGTCCAAAATCAGGAATCTTACATCTGCGCCACCTGTGGTTGTCATCGGAGTTTCCACCGCAAGCAGGAGGAACTCAACCACTTCGCCGCCGCAGCACCGCTTTCACCGCTCCCTCCTCCGCGACCACCACGCCGATCACATCGACAGCCACCACAGCCAGTACCGATACAACCACAACCAGATCCACCAAAAAAAGATTGGATGGAGATGGATGATGAATCCAAGCCACTGAAGAAGCGAAAGATGGATGATAAATCGAAGCCACTCAAGAAGCGAAAGGTAATCGGAACATGCAACTCATAAATAAATAAAAAAATTGGAAATATGTCTTTTGATTGAAAAACAAGATCTAATTAGGGTTTGTTTTTTTTTTTTTTTTTTTTCCAACCTGTAATGAATTTTCATATTAGTTGTAACCGGGTGCTTCTAGTTTTAACTTGTTATATTTTAAAGCTGTTCAATCTCTCTCTTTCTCTCTAACTTTTATGGGTAGTTATGGAATCAAGGCTCTTCAAACAATTATGGCTTCTTTATGGGTAACTATGGTATCAAGGCTCTCCAAACAATTATGACTTGTTTAGGAATTGACTGTTTTAATTAGGAATTGACGTCAACTTTAATTGGCAATGAATTCAACAAATTCAAATTTAATGAAAAGTTAAATTAAATTTTGGGATTAGTCACTCGTTTCCAAAAAAAAAAAAAAAAAATTGTGGTTATAAATAAAATAAAATTAGGTACGTAAAAGTTGATGGCATGGCCAAGCGTACAAATCAGTGGCCCTAAACCTCAATTGTAACACCACCTAATAATGTGATTGTTTTTGGAAAAACAATAATTACTCATAAAATTTAGGTTAAGTTTGGCAAGTTGAAAAAAAATCAAAAAGTCAAAAAGTTACTCAAAAAGTTATCACTATTCACCAAAAGTCAAAAATTACGGCTGCACAACTCCCAATCCTAATTTTTCCTTACACACTAATTTATATAATTTTTTAATACACATTTTTCCACAAAAAGTCAAAAAGTTAACCCAAACATCCATATTTTTTTCCTTAATTTTTTAGTCCAAAAAGACAAAAAGTGCACTTATTTAGGACACCTCAAACAACCCCTTAATTATAATTTTATTTAAAAAGTGAAAAGATGGTTTAAATTTAAAATTAAAAAAAATAAAAATTCTAAGCATATACATGGGTGGGACTCATTAAATATTTATTTTATCCCGTGCATTGCACGTGTATTGTACATGTTTTGAACATGTCTATTATTCCTATAAAAGTAAAATAAAATTTCAAATCAAATTATGTTATTTTCAAATTGAATTTTTTTAAGTTTTACACTAATCTAATTATAATATGTTATGATTCTTAATACACTTGAGCTCAATTTGTGTGTAATTAATCATAATCAACCATAACGTAATCCTAATAATCTCCAAGAAATAAATTTTGTAGTTCAACATGGAATTTTAGGATTGTTTTTTTCAAATGATTGCTTAATGATAAATATGACTCTAAACAAATGCCACCTTTGAAATTGGTACAATTTAATATTGTTGTGGGTAAAGAAATGTTGTAATCTTACTAGATTATTAGAACAAATACTTGTAAATTATCCCTTAATATTTATTTTACTCCATCCACATCTTGTTTACCAAGAGAGTGAGAGGGGAAAAGACAGAGAAGTTGTGAAATTGTTCTCATCAATTTCATAGATTGAATTAATAGAATGATAAAGAGATATTAACATTTATGCTCCTAATGATGTATCTTCTAGGGCTACTTTTTGGGACTCTCTTTGTAATTTAAAATCTGAATTTCCTAAACCTCGGTGTTTGGGTGGGGATTTCAACGAGATCAAGAATGTTGAGGAGCGCAAAGGGTGCTCTAGAAGGGATAGAGGAATGCGAGATTTTAATAATTTTATGAGTAAATTGGAAGTGTCTAATTTACCCATGTTAGGTAGGCAATTCACATGGAGTAATTCCCAGGATGGAGCAAGGTGGAGTAGGCTAGACAGATTCATGTTTAATTCAGAGTGGCTGGTAAAGTTTAAGTTCAAACTTTGGGGGTTATCACGAGTCATCTCAGACCACTGTCCAGTGCTTTTATTGATGATGAAATTGATTGGGGACCACGTCCTTTTAAGTTTATCAATGCATGGATTTTGCATCCCTTATTCCTTCCACTTGTCAAGAAAACATGGGTAGAAACAGAGGCTCCTGGGTGGGCTGGTTTTGTTTTGTTGAAAAAATTGAAAATATTAAAGGAGGTCATAAGGAAATAGAATGTTGAAGTTTATGGAAACTTAACTCTGAACATCAAAAAGGCTGAAGAGGAATTACATGTGTTAGATCTTGCAACTAAAACCAGAATTTTGGATGAGTTTGAAATTAATAGAAGAAGGGATGTAAGAGATGAGTTGTGGAAGTTAAGCTAAACAAATGAGTGGTTATGGTTGCAAAAATCTAGACTCACATGGGCATTGAAAGGGGACCATAACACCTAGTTTTTTCATCTTATGGCCTCGAGTAGACAAACTAGAAATCTTCTTAGCTCTGTCTCAATGAATGGTATTGTGCATGAAGATCCTCAAAGGTTGAAATCTGAAGTGTTTATTCACTTTAAGAAGTTGTTCTCTGATGAGTGGAAAATAAGGCCTAAGTTGGGTGGACCCTTTCAACATATTGATAGTGAACAATCATCTACAATTCTGGAAGCTAAATTTTTTGCAACAGAGTTCTGGGCTGCAATTAAAGGTTGTGATGACAATAAAGCTCCTGGCCCGGATGGGTTTAATTTGATGTTCTTTCAGAAGTGCTGGCCAGTTTTCAAGAATGAATTTATGTGCTTCTTTACGGAATTCCATGAGCATGGGATGCTATTTAAAGGGCTGAATAGCTCTTTTGTGGCTCTTATCCCAAAGAAAGATAATCCTACCAGCTTGGTTGACTTTCAACCAATTAGTTTAATTGGTTCAATATACAAAATTTTAGCTAAAGTGCTTGTTGCGAGGCTAAAGTTGGTATTGCCTAAGATAATAGGAGATGTGCAATCAGCTTTTGTTAGGGGGTAGGAATATACAAGATGGGGTGCTTATTGAAAATGAAGTGGTGGACGATCGGAAGAAGAAGAAGAAGAAAAAAAAATGGCTAATTCTAAAGCTTGATTTTGAGAAAGCCTATGACTCTGTGAATTGGGATTTTTTATTCTCTATATTGGGTAATTTTGGGTTTGGCAATAGATGGATTACTTGGATGAAAGCTTGTGTGACTACGGCAAGAACCTCAATCCTAGCAAATGGCTCCCCAACTGCTGAATTTAACCTTGAAAAAGGTCTTAGGCAAGGGGATCCTCTGTCCCCTTTCTTATTCATCACTGTGGTTGAGGGCTTAAACATTTTGCTAGCCAGAGCAAAAGAGTTAGGGCTTTTAAAGGGTGTACCAGTGGGGAATTGTGAAGAAACCATATCACACTTGCAATTTGCTGATGATACAATAGTCTTTTGCAAAGCTGAATGGGTGGAGGTATTGAATGTGAAAAGGATCCTTAGATGCTTTGAGATCATGTCTGCCCTCAAGATAAACTATCATAAAAGTAATATTTGTAGAATAGGAGTTTCGGATGAGATGGTGACTAACTTTGCGTCTAAATTGAATTGTATGAAAATATCATTACCATTCACTTATTTTGGTCTTCCCTTGGGTGCAAATCCTAGAAGGAAGAGTACATAGGCAACTATAATTGAGAAGTGTCAGAGGAGGCTTGCATCTTGGAAAAGAAGATTTCTTTCTTTTGGGGGTAGGCTTACACTCATCAAATCAGTTCTGTCTAGCTTTCCAGTTTATTATATGTCTTTTTTTAAACTACCTGAAGGTGTTGCAAGAGCTATTAATAGAATCCAAGCTTCCTTTCTCTGGGGAAGCTCTGATTTGAAAAGGAATATCCATTTGGTGAAATGGGAAGTGGTAACCAAGAGTAAAAAGCAAGAGGGTCTGGGGGTTAGAAAGGTTAGATATTTAAATGACTTTCTTTTAGCAAAGTGGTGGTGGAGATTTGCAACTGAAACCACAGCCTTATGGTGAAGAACCATCTGTTATAAATATAGAATTTCTGGTGGTGGATGGTTTCCCAGTCAGAACCTTGAGACTAAGTACTTTATGACTTGGTTGGACATCTTGCAGGTTGCTGACTGTAATCACAATCTCAAGGATTTTTATGTAGCTAACTCAGAGGTAATTGTAGGTAATGGTAATAGAGTCAAATTTTGGATTGATGTTTGGGTGGGGACCAGAGCACTTTCAGAAGTTTATCCCAGATTATACAACGTGTCAATTGATAAGCTCAGTTCTTTGAAGGACTGTATTGAACGAAAAGGAAATTCTGATGGATGGAATTTGAGATTCAGAGGACCACTAGTTGCTTAGGAAGAAGAGGAGGTTCAAAGCTTGTATATTTTGTTGAATGCAACCATCCCTGTGTTGAGTAACAATGAGGACTGGCTCAAATGGAATGCATCATCTTCTGGCAAATTTCTGGTGTCTACACTTTACAAGAGAAGTGATTCAACAACTGGTATGGATTCTCACCTTATTGATTTGATTTGGACAAACATCTCTCCCCCTAAAGTTCAATTCTTGGGTTGGTTAGTGTGGAAAGGTAGGATCAAAACTTCTACTTACCTTCAACAGCTTAGTGTGCTTGAAGCCAATGTCAGTAACCTATGTATCTTCTGTAATACTGTTTTGGAAACATTAGATCATGTATTGATGGGTTGCCCTTTAATTTGGAAGGTCTGGTCCCATTTGATGAATTGGTGGGAAATTTATTGGGCTATACCAGGGTCTTTTGTAGGATTATTGGAATGGTGGATTGGTTTTCAGTATAAAAAGTTAGAAGCAAGATTGTGGAAAGCTTTGTTGCTGGCAATGGTATGGTTTATTTGGAGCACAAGAATGACTGTAAGTTCACTAATGCTCAGCCAAAGTTTGGTGAGTTACAGGAACTGATTAAAGTTAGAGTGGCTTTGTGGATTAAAAGCAAAGTTGCAGGAATTTGCTACTCAGTACAGGATTTTGTTTCACATATCCAGCAAATTAGAACCCCATCAAAGGATATTTAAGGTGGTATGTTGCTGCTCTTGCTGAATGCTGCTGATATTTGTTGCTGCTCTGTGGATGTTGTATGTTGCTGCTCTGAGGCTGTGTTGGTCTGCTCTTCTTGTGTAGCTGCTATATGTTGGAGTCTCAGGAAGGAATGGTGGCTGAATAGTGGCTTCTTCAACCTCTTCTAGCTATTGCTGCTGCTGTTGTGATGGTTTTGGTGTTGTTCTGATATACTTAGTTTTGTTTTGTTGCTGCTGATGCATTGGTGATATCCTTTATGTTATGCTGGTCTAAGGGTGATCTATTGGTGAATTTGTTGAGGGTGATTTGTTGGTGAATTTGCTGTAAGTTTTGGTTTGGGTGATCTCTTGGAGGCTAAGATGCTGCTGTCAATAGTTACAAGGGAAGGGGGGGTGTGTTTGCTGGTCCCAATTAAGCTTAGGTTGTTGGTGGCCTTTACTTATGTTGTATTATTGATGTATTGTTGTTGTTGTTGGTGATGAGATGCTGCTAGCACAAATTTGCATTACCAAACCTGATCTCAGACTGAGGATTTGAAGTAGTGGACGCAATCAAAAGTGCATGTTTTGTTATTGATCTGTTCTGCTACTAATGTTAATTTTGTGAACCTGTTTCTGTGCTTTGTTGCTCTGTCCCTTAGTGGAATGATCTGTTAGCTGTGGACTGATAATATGCCGAACTAATGCTCCAACAGAAGAGGGTTATGGATGAATGGTATTCAAGGGGCGTGTTATGTTGATTTTGCTGTTAGGCTGAGCTGCTGAGAGTGTAGTTTTATGGTTGCTTCTGTTTGTTTTGTTCTTGTTTTTGCTCTGCATGTTGGTTACTCACCAACTTAGAGCTTGAAGTTTGTGCTAACAGATGATTTGGTGTGCATCTTGGTGCCAACCTCGTTCGGATCAGAATGTTTCACTGTGATGCTTTTTGCACACTCTTCTTTGTTGATGTACGTTATCATACTCCGTATGTTTTTCCATCAATAAAGTTTCTTTTTTGCTGATAAAAAAAAATTCAATAATGTTATAATAACTATATTTGTCTATTAAAATGTAAAAAATGTTATATAATTTTTTTTGCCCTTTATTTCTTCACTTGTAGATACATATAAGTGGATCCCATTGCATTTATTAATGGGATTTAGGTTATCTAGATTGAACATGCTATTGGGTTTTGTGGATCTCACAAAGGGCCATATTAAAATGATTTGAACTATGCATTTTGTTTAATTATACGTGTAAATCATCAATTAAAAAATCTTATCAGTCTTATCATCTTCACTTGCTAAACAAAATGGCAAAAATAAAATAAAAATAAAGACTGATTAAAATTTTAACATTGACACACACACACATATATTAGTTTTCATTTTTTAATTTGTACAATAAAAAGATATATGTATATCTCAATTTTTAATTTTAAAACAAAAAGTTAAAAGTGCACAGATAATACATATAGCACGGATACTGTACATAGAGTGCATAAATGGCATAAATAATGAACAGATATATTTATTTTTAATTTTTTAATTTAATAGTAGACAAATACAAAATAGAATTGCAATCATTATAGCATTATTAAAATAAATTGACCCAAACATTTGCTTTCTCTTTCCATAAATTCAACCTACAAGATTAAAATAGCCACTCACTTCCACAACTTCTCCTTTCCCCTCTCCCTTCTCTCTTTTATTCTATAAAAAATAATATTTGAGACCCACACATTTATACTTATAAATTCACCCATAATGATGTAACATGAAAGTTGGGCCCACTATTATTAAGGGCCCGTTTGTTTTCAGAGGTAGAATGGAGGGGATTCATATTGAGAGGATTAATAGTGAGGGGATTGATAGTGACGAATTGTTAAATTATTTTTATATAAAATAATAAAACAAATAAAAAAATATAAAAAATTAAACATTAATATTTTTTAAAAAATTCTCAATATATAAAAAATAAAAAAAATTCTAATCCCTTCACTATTTTTTTAATACCATCTCTACCTCCTCCTTACTAATCCCCCTTCCAAGGCCTTTACTAATACCAAGGGATTAGGAGTTCCCTCCCCATCTCTCAAAACAAACACCCCATAAGTGTGTAATATGTCAAAAGTTAATACATATCATGCCACATCATTGTAAATAGTTTTTGAGGGTTTTAAACATGTTCTTTCTATAAATTCAACCTACGAGATTATAACATTCACTTTCACTTCTCCTCTCTCTCTCTCTCTCTCTCTCTCTCTCTCTCTCTCTCTCTCTCTCTGTCTATGGCAAACAACAATGGTTACCATGGTATCCGTTGTGCTACCATTGTTTGCTACCGTGAATGCCAAAGGAACAACGTTGCCGATGGCTACAACCGCTTTCTCAATGCCGCCATGGAGGAGTCTTATTCTCCGGTGACTTTCTACTGTGCTATCTGCAGTTGCCATCGGAGCTTGCACCGTGTCGAGGAAATGCCAGTCTAACTTGACCCCACCGTCGTCGGAGTCCTCCACTCGATGCGCACTTGTAACAACCCTCACTCCATCTTGGTCATGCTCACATGCAATCATATGTTTTCGTCTTATTAAACTTGCATTACGGATCTTGTCTTGTTTTGCTTATGTGTTGTTTGCTTTGCTTTGTTTGTTGCTTGGTGTGTGTAGCCGAGGTTATCCTAAGCCTAGGTCACCTTTGAGCCTCTTATGCCTAGGACCATCTTGGGATCACCTTGACTGACCTTCACCTTCACCCTAGCATATTGGCCGCGATGTCATTATCTAGGCCGAAATGTTATCCCTGCACCTAGCGAACTTGTTCCTGGATTGGTGCGACCTAGACCGAGGTGTGGCACAGCTAGGCCGAGTGTTGTCCTTCCTAGCCGAGATCATTGTTCCCTTACTTGCCAATGCCTTGTCCTTAGCCGAGATCATTACCTGCCGTAGTGCCCATGCCATCTTTCTTGTTGAACACACTTTGTCATAATCTTGTCTTTTCACTCAGTCACCTTTTTAAGTAGAGCCAACCAGTCGTTGCCACGTGTCCGAGCTGAGTGTTAAATCAGCCGGCAGAGAGAGAAATGTATCATTTGTTATATGTCTTTGTTCTTGAGGAGAGAGAAGCTCTAGAAGAGGGAGAAAGAGTTCTTAGAGAGGAAATAGATTTCCAAGCTTGCTCCTTAGAGTTCAAACCGTTTGATTCGTGTTTTGAGGTTAGAATCTTAATCTACTCTATTTGTTCTTATTGTTCATCTAGCTGCATTTCATGATCGAGCAAGATTTGTAAGCCATGCATCGATTTAAAGTTTGGTTCTAGAAAGAGAAAGTGTTATTCATGTGTTCTTGAATAAAAGCCTTGTTTGATCCGAAAGCTTGCATCAAGATTCATGTTTTTGTGTTTGTTTTCATAAAATCTTCGAGTATGGGTACCCAGGTCCATATTTTTGAATTCATAGGATGAAATCTCAGATTTTGTAATGATAAGTTATGATCTTTGCATCCATGTTCTTCATGTCCATGTTCTTCATATTCTTCAAGAAAGGTGTAGACACCCCATTTTTGACCGACCTTAAGACTCAGACGTCACCGATTGGGTGCTTGGTGATGTTGCATATCGTCCTCGTTCAGAGGTTTCAGAGTCTCGGCTGCGAGCCTTGCCTCCTGACTTCCGGACTCTTTCATGCTTTGCCTCGGTTTGCGAACCAGGCTCTGTTTTCTCTATTTTCTCTTTCCGAAGGGAGAGAGAGGTCTCGTAGATCATCTCTCAGTGGCCGTAGGCTACATTTCGTGGTCGTAGGCCATTTTGCCCGTTTGGAGTCCAGTTTTCGATTTTTCGGAGCCGACGGCCGTGTGTCTCGGTTCGGGACCGCTTAACCACCTCCGTTTGCACCGGTTTTTGGCATGCATCTTATTTGCTCCCTTTTGAGAAACACTGTGGCTCGAGAGACCAACTTCGTGGTCGAACACCACTTCCGGTGCCTAACAGTCAGTTTTCGGGGCCTCGGGCTACGCGTTTCGGCCCCCGAACCTTCATTTTGCATCGGTTTGGGCTCATTTTTGGTGGAGACCTTATTTTCACTACTAAGAAGGTCGTAGAAGGGTGGGAGGCCAGTAATTGTTCTGACAACCAGTTTTATTCCTCCATCGTCCTCCGTCGCTCGTTTTTCTTACTTGAAAGCCAATGTTGACCACCCTAAGGCCACTTTTTCCAGCCCTAAACCACATATTTGTATTGTACACACCTGGGAGGCCACCAATATCACATGGTCGGCCAGTAATTGTGTGTGACCCTTTTGAACCCCTCCTAAAAGTGGCCTTTTCTCTCTCCTGGTTCATTCTCTCCAGTTTTTGACCACATGGTTGTGTTGTGCACACATGAGAGGCCCTCTTTTTGGCATGGCCGGCCATTAATCTTCATTGACCCTTTTGACCCTTGGTCGACCGGCCATAGGGAAGGCCGACCGGCCACCTAAACCCTAGGAAACCGGCCGGCCATGATCCTCTCTCCAGGTATTTTACAGAAATGCCCTCTGTTTCCCCCCAGATTTTGTATCCGGGGGGGGCCAACTTTTAGGGAGAAACTTGAATTCCATTCCCCCCCCCCTTTTTTCCCCCCTCTTTTTCCTATATAACAGCACCTCCAGCTGCATTTCAGAGGGTTACAAAATTTGCTTGAAGGCTCTTGCATTGCATCTCTCTCTCTCTACACTCCAACCCTCAAAACCCCTCAAATCCCACACCCCTTTCTACACCACCACATAGCACCACACCACCACCATCCTTTCCAACACTTGGAGCTGGTTTTCCAGAGCTTAGGAGCACCTTTTCTCAAGCCAAGAGCTGCTAAAGCTTGGTCTACAAGGGTGAGTCTTCATTCTCCCTCTTTTATGCTTTATTTTGTTCTATATCTAAGCCATACTTGCTTACATTTTTGGGCTCCGACCCTAACTAAAAATAGCATTATTTTGAGCTCCTTTTCAAGTTTGTTTAAGGACCTCTCCCTGTTTCAGGATTCCTTTTTACACTTGCTTCTTTACCTCTCTTGTATGCCTCTTTCTTGCATAGTATTTTAGGCCTATTTATAAACTGTTTTGAGCTTAGTTATAAACTATAAAGTGGCTTATTTTGAGCCCTTTTTCAAGATTGTTGAAGGGATCTTCACTGTTTGAGGCTTCCTTTTGTCACTTGCCTCTTTATCCCTCTTTTAGCCTTATTTTTGCATGTTTTGTTAGCCCCTTGTGCTTGTATTTTTGGGCTCTGGTCCAAACTGTAAATAGCATTATTTTGACCCTCTCTTTATGTTTGATCAAGGGACCTTTTCTGTTTGAAGCTCCCTTTTTGCTCTTTGTGCTTAAACCTCTTTTTAGGTTTTATTTTGCATAGTATTTTAAGCTTGCTTATGCACTGTTTTGGGTTTGATCATAAACTGTAAAATACCATGTTTTGGGCCCCTCTTCAACTTTGTTGAAGGGCCCTCCTCTGTTTGATGCCAGAAACCATCACTTGTTTCTTCGTCTCCCTTTTGGCCCATTTCTTGCACAATAGTTTAGCCATACTTGTGTTTGTTTTCGTGGCTTGTTGTAAACTATAAAGTACCATTTTTGAGCCCCTCTTCAACTCTGTTGAAGGGATCATGGCCATTTAGGGCCAGAAGCTGCTACTTGCTTCATTATCTCTCTTTTGGGGCCATTTTTGCATGATAACTTAGCCCTATTTGTGTTCACTTTTTGGCCTTGCTTAAAACTGTAAATATGCATGTTTTGGGACTGTTTTGATTCTGTCTTCACACTTCGTGTTCAAATAATGCATGCTTTTCATAGCCATAGGCCATTGCGTGTGCCTAGTTTTGCGTTTCGGGTCTCATTTCATGCATCGGGTACCATGTTTCCATGTTCTGGGGCCGTTTTGCATCATATTTTGCTACTAAAATTTGCATGCTAGTATACCACATTCCATGCCTTACCATGCCTTGTTAGAGTGGCATTTGTGTCTTAGGATCGGTCCTCGGTTTGCGTGCATGTGTGCACGCATTTCGAGTGTCTCATTTTCATCTCATGGCTACTTATGTGAGTGTGGCTGAGGTCCACTCGTGTTGGTGTAAGCCCATATTGCATTGTGTATGCCATTTCATTTCATAGCATTGTGTATACTAGGCCGTAGGTTAGAGCATTGTGTATGCCATGTTACCTCGTGCATCGTGTATGCCATTTCATAGCATTGTGCATGCTAGGTTGTATATTAGTTGCATTCATGCATGTCATGCATATTGCATCGTGTTGGGGATAGGAGTTAGCCCGAGCACGGAAAACGAGGGGCGTTTCGTACTCCGAGTGACGGAACGTGTCTCAATTCCTCGGTCGCCGACACTCCGGATTATCTATGATGGAGTCTAGGTTTTTTTATGTTTATATGTGCATTCATTTCATATTGAGTCGTGCAATTCGACTCCTCGGCCATCATGTATCGAGATGCGTGATTGGTGGCACGAGGATCGAGGACTACACTCCCTGAAGGGTAGTCATGCATACATATGTGAAAATACTTTGCCATGCCCCTTTCTTGCTCTCTGTTACAGCAAATCAAGAATTAGCAGCCTTCCGAAGCTTGGCCCGCATCTCGAGAATAATTGCAAACAGAGGCTAATTGGGGCATCGCAGTGGATTTCCGCACAAGGCAACTCAAGCATGCATCATCCATCATCCGGAGCAGAGTTGAGGCAGTCCCTGGCTTGCATGCCAATTTTTTGCTTTCCTAATTTAATTTGTTAATTAATTAGGGTTTTGTACATATTTGGACTGTAATATTCATTCCGGGCTGTATATTATTTATTCGGATCCTCTGCACGAGGGCAATATTGTAATAAGTGTGCGTGTGTATGATGTATGTCTTCCAACCCCACGTCTTTCTCCCTTTTATTTACCAGCTTATGATGGTTAGATTAGGGCATGTTTCAATTAGCATACAGTATGATAGTATGTTTGCATTCATTCATTTGTTTTGCATGCATCGGGCTCGGCGCATCATACTAACTGCATTGTGTTTTCAATTCCAAGTTGAATACATGTTAGCTGTTGCATTTCATATGCCATGTCTAGAATAGCCGAGCCTGCTTTAGTTGCATTTTTGCATATGTTGCATTAGGCATTTCTGTATAATTAGGATCATGCATGAATTTCTAACTAGCTTCTGTTTTGGCTTGGAGTACTCGGTAAGTTTTATGCTTTAGCATCCTTGCATGCGTATGAGTGACTGCCATGAATAGCATGCTTACCATGAGGCTATGTGCTTTTGTGATATATCTGCCTGAATGCCTGTGGGTGAAGGTTGGGTTATTTGGATTGGAACAATTCATCAAATGTGTGTTTTAAGCTCACTAGATAGTGGCAAAATCATGTTTTCTAAGCCCACCCGAGGGTGGCAAATCCACATCTTAGCCTACTTGCGGGTAGCACCATCAAACCATTTTCAAATAAACAAACATGAAATGTTTTGTTCCAATTCAGACGATCCAGTCTATACTTGTATGCTGTGCGCATCACATAGTAAATCTAGGCTAATAACCGGAATAAGAACACATAATGTTTTCAAAGATAGATATCATGGTTAGTAGAGGCCGATCTTTGATCGGGCGAGCGGGGGTGCTCACGAAGTGACTTTCCCCAATCGTACCCAAGTTCCCGAGCCGAGGCAACTTTGGTGATGACGGACACGTGGCCTTAGGCAAACGAGTCAGGGTTTCCTAAATTTCCCAAAATAAAATATTTAGGTGGCGACTCTGTATCTGGCAAAGCAGTCCATGTTTGGCACTTCTTTCAAAATTTGTTTTCTTAACACGATTTGCCGGATTTGAACTCTTTGGTTCAGATTACGAATCGTGACAATTTGAGAGTCCTGAGCTGTAGTGAGCCCAATATCGAATGGAACGGGAGCTCGTTCCTCCTGGGGCGTTCGGGGACGTCTACAGTTTCTGGCGACTCTGCTGAGGATTTAGAAAACTTGACTCGAACTCATGATATTTGTTTTTGACTACACTTGTGTGTCTCTTTGCATTGCATTTGCATTGGTGCACCTAGGACACCGTGTTTGCCATCTGCTATTCCTGAACAGTTTGCCGGAGGCTTGTCTTGTCAAGACATGACCATAAGGTTGACCGGTTGTGGGCTCTGCCAGTATGGGAACAAAAACCCCAGTTTTACCGGGGCACCCTTTTGACCATTCGACCTAGTGCATATTCGGAATCCATAGTGACCATTCAAAGCTAGGACAGGTTGCTTACCCGATTTAGGTTGTTTGAAACCGTTGCGTGCATAGTGAAACCCTAGCTCCTGACAAAATAAGACAGGGAAACCCTACGCCAACATAGGTGTGTTTTGGCTCTCACTTATTTGTTATGTGCTTTTAGAGTGCGTTTCTATAGGAATGCATGTATCAGTTTGCAAGTCTAGGTATCAGGCCTGTGGGCATCAGTATTTGGGAATCAGTTTTACCTGAGGGTATCAGTTCATCGGCAGAATTTTGGGCAGAATTCAGTAGAGAGCACACTCATTCAACTATGCTCATATCTGTTTAGGTGAAGTTAAGCTGAGATGCTGCATGTTTTCTCTTTTGCTAGGTAGTCTGGGAACCATAGCTTCAGAAGGCTCCGATATCCCCCGAGGTTCATCGAACTTGTGCTGATAGACTTTGTCAGGTCAGAGATCCAGTTCAAGGGCAATCAGTGTTCCTTTGCCAGAGACAGGGTAAAAGGGCCAGTCAGGCACAAATCACCAGTTCAACAGTTACCCGATCAGTGGCCCTTATCCACCCCACCAATGAACAGTCAGGCTGAGGTTTCAGTTTCTACTGCAGGGATAGATACCAATCAGTTAGATGGATCAGCAGAACACATCAGGGATGGAGGCAATGATGCGCCAGATGCAAGAAAGTATGAAACTCATGCAGCAAGATGCTGTCCGCCAAGCTGAATTCGCCAAATAGCAGGCTGCGGTCATGGCCCAACAGGCAGAGCTAATCACCAGTTTGCAACAGCAAAACGGAGCATCTGCTTCGCATCAAGCTCCCCCCCACCAGTAGATCCAACACCCGGGGAGACGCCGAATGTCCAGGAAGGTACGGACATTCCGACAGGGCTGACTCTGCCCCCAATCTTACCCCAGCTGTCTAAAGCACCAATCAACCCACCGGACTCTCCCTTTGAGTTCGAGGTAGACGATACAGCGTTGAAGTTGTGCAAGCTTGAAAAGTTGTTCAAAAAATCCCAGGGGGTAAAGTCCATCCCGGACATCGAGGACGGGTACACCGACGTAGCTGTGACACTGTCGGACAGGTTCAAGATACCTCACATCGACCGTTTTGACGAGTCAGGAGATCCCATGGTCCACCTGAGTTTGTTTTCAAATATTCTGTGCCTGATGGGCTTGACAAGATTACAGAAGCTTTCCCTTTTTGGCAGGACCCTGTCGGGTATTGCGGCCATCTGGTACGCCAAATTGGAGGATTCAGTGAAACAAAGCTGGGAGGAGATGGCTGAGGCCTTCGTCGCACAATATTCATACAATACCCAAATCGAGATTACGACCCGTGATCTTGAGACGATGAGGCAAGAGCCTAAGGAGAGCTTCTCAGAATTCGTGGCCTGCTGGAGGGCCAAGGCCTCAATGATGACCATTAGGCCAACGGATAAGGATCAAATACGGATGGTTGTGCGCAACCTCCAGCCTAAAATAATGCAAAAAATGATCGTGCTCCCCTTCCCTACCTTTTCAGATTTGCATGAGATGGGAGTACAAACCGAGGATGCTATGAAGCAGGGCCTCATTGACCAGGAGAAGAAGCAGCCCATGAGGGCGTTTACCCGTAGTTCGAATGCGACCACCAGCGGTGACGCAGCTGCAAGATCTTCCGAAGTGGGCATGGTCGCCACCACCACACCAAGAGCAGCCACCCCCTTTGTTGGTGCATCCACTTCAAACCCCCGAACTTCAGACTATCTACCCCGAGGCAAGAGGGTTTTCACCCCACTCTATATGTCTTTGTCTAAAGCCCTGGGGGTCCTACTCAAGAAAGGACATCTGAAACCGTTAGAGCAACGGCCTCTATCTGATCCTCTCCCTCCAAAACATGACCTGACTAAGTACTGTGCTTTCCATCAACAAATCGGTCATGACACCGACAGTTGCGTCCGTCTCCGCCATGAGATACAAAATTTGATTGACAACGGGGTCATCCCCACACCAGGTCCTGCAAAGTCTATTGGCACTTGATCAGTGAACTTGTAGGGGATAATGTGATGTGATCGAGGGATGAACCACCTGCGGGCGACGTTCAGTTTATTTCAGATATGGTGTATGGCACGCACTGTTTTGAGCATTTGTGAATGCTGGTTTTTGTACATTCTGACTTAGGTATTGGGTCAGTCTTGTTGCTTTGTTTTTTAGTCTGTCTTTTTGTTTTGAGCCAGTCTCTTTTGTTTTGGGTTTGTCTTGTTGTATCGAGTCAGTCCTGTTGTATAGGAGTCGGGTGATTCCGGGGGGTGTTACCTCGGACGTCACCATTTTGTTTTGTGTTTGTCTTTTTGTTTTGTTTTGAGTCTATTTCTGCCTTAGAGCCAGTAACGCCAGCAGATTCGAATGAATAACAGTGATTTCACGCTCTCGTATTTGCTTCTGCCTTGTGCCAGTTATGCCGGAAGTTCTGAATGAGATGGAAGTATTTGACTAAGAACTCTGCCTTTTCTGTGCCTTGAAGTCATTGTAATAACCTGAGTTTTTCAAAAATTTTTGAACATTGCGATGAAAACAAAGAGGGAGGAATTCCTCGGGATTTGCAAAACTTTGATCAAACTGAGAGAAAAAGAGGCGTGCTAAGCCCTTAATGAATGAAATCATGCTTGTTAATGTGAGTACTGAGAAGGATACTGGCTTGATCCAGATTGGTTCTACATTGTGTTCAGCGCAAGCGTCTACTCGCTTTCTTAAAAGATTTCAAAAAAAAAATGTTTTACGCAGTCCTGCGAAGACCTGTGTGGAATCGCTCTTGAGATTGTGCAGCTTAGGATCGCTCTCAGCCTCGAGACTTGACTCCTCATTTTCAAACCTTGGACTAGAACTCAAAAAGTTCAAAGGTCAACTACAATGTAAGGCCTGTGTGGCCGGATCCAGAGTAGCCTGTGAATTAGCGACAACAAGTCAGATCAAGAAGCTTGCGAAGCTAGATCAGGAGCACCCCTCGAACTAGGGGCAAGAATTTCAAATGTGCTCGAAGAGTCCAAGATGAAGATCGGCAAGAATGCCAAATCCCAGAAGGGAGGAAAGAAGAAGACATTGTTGAAGAACAACTGAGTTCCTACCCGCAACACTAAGGGCAAATTCAACCCCCTATTGGATGGACTCCTGCATCGTCAGCGAACAACAGCCATTTTCCTGGACTGAGATGACTTCAGGATCTCAAAACCATTCGACATGGACTTGTTATACTTTTACCCTTGAGAGGCTCGCTGGTCCGAAAACCTGGAAGGGCGGCCCAGGCAAAAGTTAGAGCAAGAAAAGAAGAAAAAAAACAAAAAAGAGAAAAGAACAAAAGAACAAAAAAGAAAGATGCAAAGAAAAGAACAAAAAAAAAAGAAAATCAAAAAAGAAATGAATAGAAAAAAAAAGAACACAAAAATTGAAAAGAAGAAAAACATAGCTCGCAAGGTTGAAAACCCGCAAAGGGCGGCCCTGGCAAAAGTTAGAGCGCAAAAGGAGAGGTTAAATACCCGAGTGTACCTTAACCCCGAACTACGTGAGGCTTGATTCCCATCTTTGGAATACGTAGGCAACTTCATTCTGAAGTCCAGCCGTAAAACACTTCAAATTCGATTGTGTCCATGCGATGGTTTTGGTCATCTTTGTCTTCTCTGTATCTGAGAGTCTGGTTGTGTTCGTCGCTCTGAGGACTGACTACAATGTGCTCCGGTGCTATCCAAACAAGGGGAAACTTTCCGTTGCCATTCAAAATGCCACAGCGTCATTTCAAACAAGGGGCGACTGTCCGTTGCCATGCAGCTCCCCTCAAGCAAGGGGCAGTTTTCCTTCGAATCTGAGGTTATGCATCTCAGGAGTAGGTTTCATGCTCGTTGAGTAAGTGGCTATTTGCAAAAATAGTTTTTGAAAATTTTTACTGAGGTTGACTAATTTTCTCAAAAATTGTTCCATCTTTTCCAAAAACTGGACCGTTTCTTGGACCCAAAAAAAGAAAAATTTCCAGTGCTCATAGCCTGACTTGCATGATTTTAAATCAGAAAATTGAACAAGCATGTTAATCGAACTCTCATTTTGGTCAAAATTGTCTTAGTAGAAAGCCAAAAACAAAAAATGGTCAAAATGATGAACTAGGGGCACAGTTGAGTCAGGTGTTCTGTCTTTTTCCCATTGCCACAATACTTGCCAAGAAGGGCACTCTACCTGCCAGAAAGGGGCATAATTGAAGTTAACAGCAAAAGGGCAGAAAGATCTCGCATCCTCCAAGCAACGAGGTGTCAAGCCAAGTGCGAAGCATGGACTGGAATGGATCAAGATATTCCACTCCCTCATCTGGACAGATCTAATCACGTCCAAACTACCCAGCAGAGCATCGTCAACCGATGTCAGCTGCAGATTTGCTACACACCCATTTGTAGCACAACCCCTCTGTGGGAGAAACTCACTAGCTGCGTACAAAAGAAGAAGAATCTAGCGGAATGCTAGGGGCAAGAGCCCACAACTTTCTGTTTATCCATCAACCGCCTAGGGGAGGGATTTAAAATGAGAGATTGAAGAATAGAGAGGTGTGCGCTGAGAGAAAAAGTGAGAAAAGGGCTTTTTCAGAAAAACAGAGCTTGAGGGCCGAGTGATGTGAGAATCACAAATGAGAAAGGGTGGGAAATAATACCTGGGGAAACTGGCTCCTCGCGTACGGAGAGGTCTCTCGTCTTTGTAACATGTCTGTGTATCATGTCTCTTGTTTTGTTTGTCTCGATTCTTGCTTTGAGTCGTTCCGAGCGTGTCTCGATGTGTTTAGGTTGTTTTACCTTATTTTTCCTTTGTTGTGTGGTGTTTAGGTTGTGTGCCTTTTATTTCCGTGTTGAGTTGTCTTGTTGTGTTCAGTCGTAGGTTCAATACCTGGTCGAAAACTCATCTCTCAATTTCAAAAATAAAATAGTTTTGTGCTCAAAGTGCTGTGCCATTCTTCACGTTTGTGCAAAACAAGATTCGTTCTTTCATAAAACCGTACGGTTCAACCCAGGTCATGTGAGAACAGTGAAACCAGGACCTATCTGAAGCTATATGGGTTCCAGACTGCAAAGCAAAAGAAAAGAGGGAAAATCGAAGCATCTGAGTGTGTTTCACCTTCAACAAATTCCATGATTGTACTCCGGATGTACCTCCTCAGGCCTTGTCCCTACTCTGAAGCATGAGTGTATCTCGGCCCCAAGCTTAAGCCTATTCCAAGTCAGAATGGCAATTAAAGCAGCAGCAGATGTTATCTCTCTCTGGTATGAAAAGAGTGTGCCCGTTTGAAAAGTAAATCAGAGGTCGCGTTGGAATTTGGTCTCGTTAAGGCTTGTATTCCCTTATTCGGCATTTTGTTTTAAATATGCGTTGTCACGCACGTTCCATTTGCATCGTGATGCATGTCTCAATTGTATTGTTATGCACCCACTTCACTTGCATCGTGATGCATGTCCCAATTGCATTGTTATGCACCCACTTCACTTGCATCGTGATGCATGTCCCAATTGCATTGTTATGCACCCACTTCACTAGCATTGTTATACCTATTCATTGCATTGATTATGCACATCTATCTCGCATTGTTATGCTCATTCATTACATTGTTATGCACCAATTCACTTGCAATTATCATTCATTCTCCTCGCGCGTGCGACGGCTTAGACCTCCTTTGGTTTAGAGCATTTGGAACATGTTCCAATGCCCGTATCTTTTATTCTGAAACACTGGGATACGTCCCTACATTTCTCCTTCCTTCCGAAAAAATGGGATACGTCCCTATGTTTCTCCCTTTATTCTGAAACAACGGGATACGTCCCTATGTTTCTCTCCCTTTCCGAAACACCGGGATACGTCCCTATGTTCTCTCCCTTTCTGAAACACCGAGATACGTCCCTATGTTTCTTCCTCTTCGGTTAAAAGTGTTCGGAATACGTTCCAATACTCACACCATTCTAAAACACCGGGATACGTCCCTATGTTTCTCTCCCTTTCTGAAACACCGGGATACGTCCCTATGTTTCTCCCTCTTCGGTTAAAAGTGTTCGGAATACGTTCCAATACTCACACCATTCTGAACACCAGGATACGTCCCAATGTTTCTCTCCCTGTCTGAAACACCGGGATACGTCCCTATGTTTCTCCCTCTTCGGTTAAAAGTGTTCGGAATACGTTCCAATACTCACACCATTCTGAAACACCGGGATACGTCCCTATGTTTCTCCCTCTTCGGTTAAAAGCGTTCGGAATACGTTCCAATGCTCACACCATTCTGAAACACCGGGATACGTCCCTAGGTTTCTCCCTCTTCGGTTAAAAGTGTTCGGAATACGTTCCAATGCTCACACCATTCTGAAACACCGGGATACGTCCCTATGTTTCTCCCCCTTTCGGTTAAAAGCGTTCGGAATACGTTCCAATGCTCACACCATTCCGAAACACCGAGATACGTCCCTAGGTTTCTCCCTCTTCGGTTAAAAGTGTTCGGAATACGTTCCAATGCTCACACCATTCTGAAACACCGGGATACGTCCCTATGTTTCTCCCTCTTTCGGTTAAAAGCGTTCGAAATACGTTCCAATGCTTATACCATTCTGAAACACTGGGATAAGTTCCTATGTTTCTCTCTTTGTCCCCTTCCTCACACGATTTCAGCGTGTCTGGAATTTATCTTAGGATGCATGGAGCGCGCTCCTGATTAATTTTCTTTATTCTTCCTCCACTCACGAGTCCAACGTGGTTGGAGTATGTCACCATTTTGCATCTATTGTACTCTCTGTTGCATCGCATCTATTATCTATCGCATCACATCTATTACATCCATTGCACCATATCTGTTTTATCGTCCGGTCTAAGGAGACCTTAAATCCTGCATCTTTATTCGCACTGTCTTGTGCACTCCCCGATCTAGGAGACCTTAAATCCTCTAAAGGTGCAATTTATTTGGTGTTTGTCGTGCCCGAACGACTTTCGATGGTGTGGTATAGCCACCTGCCTGTGTTAGTAGTGAGTTCCTAGGAGACCAACAGAGACGGTGGAAACTAGAGTTCGAATGGCTCATGCCTAGAACACAAAGGTTCGGGATTTCCGAGACTAAAGTCTGGTTTAAATACCCAAGGGTATATCCTCGGCTTGAAATCTGTATGGCAGCCCCATAGATTGAGATAGCATGTGTATGCACCTCAATTCTGGATACTCAACCAACCTAGTCTATCACCCTGTTGGAGAATAGGGAAAACTGTGACCATAGTCAAGGAGAAAAGTAGTACCTGTGGTTCAACTAAGGAGAAGCAAAAGATCCCCAGCAACATGAGGTAAGTCATTGCCAATTGCCCCTATAAGGTACCTTTACCTCTCAGCTATTACATTGCATTTTAGCCACTACATTACAGTGCATTGCATGAATCCTCAATTTTCAAACCGGCTTCGCGTAGCGTATAAGTTCAATTATCAAACCGACTTCGCGTAGCGTATAAGTCCAATTTTCAAACCGGCTTCGCGTAGCATATAAGTCCAATTATCAAAATCTTCCTGCATATCATTTTGCATCTTGCCCCCTACCTGCGGGCATGCATGAGGGCACATCTTTGTTATCTTGTCTGTTTGTCTAAGTCATCGGCCTTGTCAAAAATGGGTCGTCTCTGGGCTTTGACATTCACTCCCGTCACTTATGACTTTCGAGTTCTGTCAAAGAGGGGCAACTGTAGACACCCCATTTTGACCGACCTTAAGACTCAGATGTCACCGATTGGGCGCTTGGTGATGTTGTATATCGTGCTTGTTCAGAGGTTTCAGAGTCTCGGCTGCGAGACTTGCCTCCGGACTTCCGGACTCCTTCATGTTTTGCCTCGGTTTGCGAACCAGGCTCTGTTTTCTCTGTTTTCTCTTCCCGAAGGGTGAGAGAGGTCTCGTAGATCATCTCTCAGTGGCCGTAGGCTACGTTTCGTGGTCGTAGGCCATTTTGCTCGTTTGGAGTCCGATTTCCAGTTTTTCGGAGCCGACAGTCGTGTGCCTCGGTTCGGGACCGCTTAACCACCTCCGTTTGCTCCGGTTTTTGGCATGCATCTTATTTGCTCCCTTTTGAGGGACACTGTGGCTCGAGAGACCAACTTTGTGGTCGAACACCACTTCCGGTGCCTAACAGTCAGTTTTCGGGGCCTCGAGCTGCGCGTTTCGGCCCCCGAACCTTCATTTTGTATCGGTTCGGGCTCATTTTTGGTGGAGACCTTATTTTCACTGCTAAGAAGGTCGTAGAAGGGTGGGAGGCCAGTAATTGTTCTGACAACCAGTTTTATTCCTCCATCGCCCTCCGTCGCTCATTTTTCTTACTTGAAAGCCAATGTTGACCACCCTAAGGCCACTTTTTCCAGCCCTAAACCACATATTTGTGTTGTACACACCTGGGAGGCCACCAGTATCACATGGCCAGCCAGTAATTGTGTGTGACCCTTTTGAACCCCTCCTAAAAGTGGCCTTTTCTCTCTCCTGGTTCATTCTCCCCAATTTTTGACCACATGGTTGTGTTGTGCACACATGAGAAGCCCTCTTTTTAGCATGGCCGGCCATTAATCTTCATTGACCCTTTTGACCCTTGGCCGACCGGCCACCTAGACCCTAGGAAACCGGCCGGCCATGATCCTCTCTCCAGGTACTTTACAGAAATGCCCTCTGTTTCCCCCTAGATTTTGTATCCGGGGGGGCCAACTTTTGGGGAGAAACTTGAATTCCATTCCCCCCCCCCTTTTTTCCCCCTCTTTTGCCTATATAACAGCACCTCCAGCTGCATTTCAGAGGGTTACCAAATTTTCTTGAAGGCTCTTGCATTGCATCTCTCTCTCTCTACACTCCAACCCTCAAAACCCCTCAAATCCCACACCCCTTTCTACACCACCACATAGCACCACACCACCACCATCCTTTCCAACACTTGGAGCTGGTTTTCCAGAGCTTAGGAGCACCTTTTCTCAAGCCAAGAGCTGCTGAAGCTTGGTCTACAAGGGTGAGTCTTCATTCTCCCTCTTTTATGCTTTATTTTGTTCTATATCTAAGCCATACTTGCTTACATTTTTGGGCTCCGACCCTAACTAAAAATAGCATTATTTTGAGCTCATTTTCATGTTTGTTTAAGGACCTCTCCCTGTTTAAGGCCTCATTTTTACACTTGCTTCTTTACCTCTCTTGTATGCCTCTTTCTTGCATAGTATTTTAGGCCTATTTATAAACTGTTTTGAGCTTGTTTATAAACTGTAAAGTGACTTATTTTGAGCCCTTATTCAACATTATTGAAGGGCTCTTCACTGTTTAAGGCTTCCTTTTATCACTTGCCTCTTTATCCCTCTTTTGGCCTTATTTTTGCATGTTTTGTTAGCCCCTTGTGCTTGTATTTTTGGGCTCTAGTCCGAACTGTAAATAGTCTTATTTTGACCCCCTCTTCATGTTTGATCAAGGGACCTTTTCTTTTTGAAGCTCCCTTTTTGCTCTTTGTGCTTAAACCTCTTTTTAGGTTTTATTTTGCATAGTATTTTAAGCTCGCTTATGCACTGTTTTGGGTTTGATCATAAACTGTAAAATACCATTTTTTGGGCCCCTATTCAACTTTGTTGAAGGGCCCTCCTCTGTTTGATGCCAGAAACCATCACTTGCTTCTTCGTCTCCCTTTTGGCCCATTTCTTGCACAATAGTTTAGCCATACTTGTGTTTGTTTTCGTGGCTTGTTGTAAACTGTAAAGTACCATGTTTTGAACCCCTATTCAACTCTTTTGAAGGGCTCATGGCCATTTAGGGCCAGCAGCTGCTACTTGCTTCATTATCTCTCTTTTGGGGCCATTTTTGCATGTTAACTTAGCCCTATTTGTGTTCACTTTTTGGCCTTGCTTAAAACTGTAAATGTGCCTGTTTTGGGACTTTCTTGATTCTGTCTTCACACTTCATATTCAAATAATGCATGCTTTGCATAGCCATAGGCCATTGCGTGTGCCTAGTTTTGCGTTTCAGGTCTCATTTCATGCATCGGGTACCATGTTTCCATGTTCTGGGGCCGTTTTGCATCATATTTTGCTACTGAAATTTGCATGCTAGTATACCACATTCCATGCCTTGCCATGCCTTGTTAAAGTGGCATTTGTGCCATAGGATCGGTCCTCGGTTTGCGTGCATGTGTGCACGCATTTCGAGTGTCTCATTTTCATCTCATGGCTACTTATGTGAGTGTGGCTTTGGTCCACTCGCGTTGGCGTAAGCCCATATTGCATTGTGTATGCCATTTCATTTCATAGCATTGTGTATGCTAGGACGTATGTTAGAGCATTGTTTATGCCATGTTACCTCGTGCATCGTGTATGCCATTTCATAACATTGTGCATGCTAGGTTGTATATTAGTTGCATTCATGCATGTCATGCATATTGCATCGTGTTGGGGATAGGAGTTAGCCCGAGCACGGGAAACGAGGGACGTTTCGTACTCCGAGTGATGGAACGTGTCTCAATTCCTCGGTCGCCGACACTCCGGATTATCCATGATGGAGTCTAGGTTTTGTTGTGTTTATAGGTGCATTCATTTCATATTGAGTCGTGCAATTCGACTCCTCGGCCATCATGCATCGAGATGCGTGATTGGTGGCACGAGGATTGAGGACTACACTCCCTGAAGGGTAGTCATGCATACATATGTGAAAATACTTTGCCATGCCCCTTTCTTGCTCTCTGTTACAGCAAATCAAGAATTAGCAGCCTTCCGAAGCTTGGCACGCATCTCAAGAGTAATTACAAACAGAGGCTAATTGGGGCATCGCAGTGGATTTCCGCACAAGGCAACTCAAGCATGCATCATCCATCATCCAGAGCATAGTTGAGGCAGTGCCTGGCTTGCATGCCAATTTATTGCTTTCCTAATTTAGTTTGTTAATTAATTAGGGTTTTGTACATATTTGGACTGTAATATTCATTCCGGACTGTATATTATTTATTCGGACCCTCTGCGCGAGGGCAATGTTGTAGTAAGTGTGTGTGTGTGTGATGTATGTCTTCCAACCCCACGTCTTTCTCCCTTTTATTTACCAGCTTCTGATGGTTAGATTAGGACATGTTTCAATTAGCATACAGTATGATAGCATGTTTGCATTCATTCATCTGTTTTGCATGCACCGGGCTCGGCGCATCATACTAACTGCATTGTGTTTTCAATTCCAAGTTGAATACATGTTAGCTGTAACATTTCATATGCCATGTCTAGAATAGCCGAGCCTGCTATAGTTGCATTTTTGCATGTGTTGCATTAGGCATTTCTGTATAATTAGGATCATGCATGGATTTCTAATTAGCTTTTGTTTTGGCTTGGAGTACTCGGTAAGTTTTATGCTTTAGCATCCTTGCATGCGTGTGAGTGACTGCCATGAATAGCATACTTACCATGAGGCTATGTACTTATGTGATATATCTGCCTGAATGCCTGTGGGTGAAGGTTGGGTTATTTGGATTGGAACAATTCATCAAATGTGTGTTTTAAGCCCACTAGATAGTGGCAAAATCATGTTTTCTAAGCCCACCCGAGGGTGGCAAATCCACATCTTAGCCTACTTGCGGTAGCACCATCAAACCATTTTCAAATAAACAAACATGAAATGTTTTGTTCCAATTCAGACGATCCAGTCTATACTTGTATGCTGTGCGCATCACATAGTAAATCTAGGCTAATAACCGGAATAAGAACACATAATGTTTTCAAAGATAGATATCATGGTTAGTAGAGGCCGATCTTTGATCGGGCGAGCGGGGGTGCTCACGAAGTGACTTTCCCCAATCGTACCCAAGTTCCCGAGCCGAGGCAACTTTGGTGATGACGGACACGTGGCCTTAGGCAAACGAGTCAGGGTTTCCTAAATTTCCCAAAATAAAATATTTAGGTGGCGACTCTGTATCTGGCAAAGCAGTCCATGTTTGGCACTTCTTTCAAAATTTGTTTTCTCAACACGATTTGCCGGATTTGAACTCTTTGGTTCAGATTACGAATCGTGACAATTTGAGAGTCCTGAGCTGTAGTGAGCCCAATATCGAATGGAACGGGAGCTCGTTCCTCCTGGGGCGTTCGGGGACGTCTACAGTTTCTGGCGACTCTGCTGAGGATTTAGAAAACTTGACTCGAACTCATGATATTTGTTTTTGACTACACTTGTGTGTCTCTTTGCATTGCATTTGCATTGGTGCACCTAGGACACCGTGTTTGCCATCTGCTATTCCTGAACAGTTTGCCGGAGGCTTGTCTTGTCAAGACATGACCATAAGGTTGACCGGTTGTGGGCTCTGCCAGTATGGGAACAAAAACCCCAGTTTTACCGGGGCACCCTTTTGACCATTCGACCTAGTGCATATTCGGAATCCATAGTGACCATTCAAAGCTAGGACAGGTTGCTTACCCGATTTAGGTTGTTTGAAACCGTTGCGTGCATAGTGAAACCCTAGCTCCTGACAAAATAAGACAGGGAAACCCTACGCCAACATAGGTGTGTTTTGGCTCTCACTTATTTGTTATGTGCTTTTAGAGTGCGTTTCTATAGGAATGCATGTATCAGTTTGCAAGTCTAGGTATCAGGCCTGCGGGCATCAGTATTTGGGAATCAGTTTTACCTGAGGGTATCAGTTCACCAACAGAATTTTGGGCAGAATTCAATAGAGAGCACACTCATTCAACTATGCTCATATCTGTTCAGGTGAAGTTAGGTTGAGATGCTGCATGTTTTCTCTTTTGCTAGGTAGTCTGGGAACCATAGCTTCAGAAGGCTCCGATATCCCCCAAGGTTCATCGAACTTGTGCTGATAGACTTTGTCAGGTCAGAGATCCAGTTCAAGGGCAATCAGTGTTCCTTTGCCAGAGACGGGGTAAAAGGGCCAGTCAGGCACAAATCACCAGTTCAACAGTTACCCGATCAGTGGCCCTTATCCACCCCACTAGTGAACAGTCAGGCCGAGGTCTCAGTTTTTACTGCAGGGATAGATACCAGTCAATTAGATGGATCAGAAGAACATATCAGGGATGGAGGCAATGATGCGCCAGATGCAAGAAAGTATGAAACTCATGCAGCAAGATGCTGTCCGCCAAGCTGAATTCGCCAAACAGCAGGCTGCGGCCATAGCCCAACAGGCAGAGCTAATCAACAGTTTGCAACAGCAAAACGGAGCATCTACTTCGCATCAAGCTCCCCCCCACCAGTAGATCCAATACCCGGGGAGACGCCGAATGTCCAGGAAGGTACAGATATTCTGACCGGGCCGACGCTGCCCCCAATCTTACCCCAGCTGTCTAAAGCACCAATCAACCCACTAGACTCTCCCTTTGAGTTTGAGGTAGACCATACAGCGTTGAAGTTGAGCAAGCTTGAAAAGTTGTTCAAAAAATCCCAGGGGGTAAAGTCCATCCCGGACATCAAGGACGGGTACACCGACACAGCTGTGACACTGCCGGACAGGTTCAAGATGCCTCACATCGACCGTTTTGACGGGTCAGGAGATCCCATGGTCCACCTGAGTTTATTTTCAGATATTCTGCGCCCAATGGGCTTGACAAGATTACAGAAGCTTTCCCTTTTTGGCAGGACCCTGTCGGGTATTGCGGCCATCTGGTACGACAAATTGGAGGATTCAGTGAAACAAAGCTGGGAGGAGATGGCCGAGGCCTTCGTTGCACAATATTCATACAATACCCAAATCGAGATTACGACCCGTGATCTTGAGACGACGATGCAGGAGCCTAAGGAGAGCTTCTCAGAATTCGTGGCCCGCTGGAGGGCCAAGGCCTCAATGATGACCATTAGGCCAACGGATAAGGATCAAATACGGATGGTTGTGCACAACCTTCAGCCTAAAATAATGCAAAAAATGATCGTGCTCCCCTTCCCTTCCTTTTCAGATTTGCATGAGATGGGAGTACAGATCGAGGATGCTATGAAGCAGGGCCTCATTGACCAGGAGAAGGAGCAGCCCAGGAGGGCGTTTACCCGCAGTTCGAATGCGACCACCAACGGTGACGCAGCTGCAAGATCTTCCGAAGTGGGCATGGTCGCCACCACCACACCAAGAGCAGCCACCCCCTTTGTTGGTGCATCCACTTCAAACCCCCGAACTTCAGACTATCTACCCCGAGGCAAGAGGGTTTTCACCCCACTCTATATGTCTTTGTCTAAAGCCCTGGGGGTCCTACTCAGGAAAGGACATTTGAAACCATTAGAGCAACGGCCTCTATTCGATCCTCTCCCTCCAAAACATGACCTGACTAAGTACTGTGCTTTCCATCAACAAACCGGTCATGACACCGACAGTTGCGTCCGTCTCAGGCAAACGAGTCAGGGTTTCCTAAATTTCCCAAAATAAAATATTTAGGTGGCGACTCTGTATCTGGCAAAGCAGTCCATGTTTGGCACTTCTTTCAAAATCTGTTTTCTCAAAACGATTTGTCGGATTTGGACTCTTTGGTTCAGATTACGAACCGTGACAATTTGAGAGTCCTGAGCTGTAGTGAGCCCAATATCGAACAGAACGGGAGCTCATTCCTCCGGGGGCGTTCGGGGACGTCTACAAATGGGAAACCCACATTTTCCCGACTTCATTTCCTTGAATGTGTAAATCGGGGCCACACCTCGGCAAGGAGGTGTGGAACCTCGACCAAGACCTAGTTGGTGCCCAGCAAGTTTTTCCCGAGATAAGAAATAGTATTTTGTTTCGGTTCGACTTTGTTTTGAAGGAATGCCGAGATCATTTGCATTCATGTAAAGCTTGTTTGAAAGTGCATTCAATAGACACTGCCATGTGTTTGTAGGACTTGGACTCTCACTTGACCCCAACGTTGAAGAACTATGTGAGTGGTATCTTTAATAAAGCTATGTTATAATGTTTTGATAAGCCTTACTTTGCTTTGTTTCGAAAAGTATTTGTTAAGTATGAATGATTATCTCTGTTTTGTGTGCCAAGTATAAGTTTTGTTTTGGATGACATCCTCGGAAAGTCCGTATGTGCTAGGGGACTATAAGCATTTGTAGCACAACCTTTGAAAGTCCGTACGTGCTAGGGGACTATAAGCATTTGTAGCACAACCTTTGAAAGTCCTTACGTGCTAGAGGACTCTAAGCTTTTGTAGCACCTTTGTTAATGTCACCCCTTGAAACTTGAAAGCCTTGAAAGACTTTGATTGATGAAGCTTGAAAGACTTGTTACATGAACTTGTTTTGTCTTTGATTTTGTACAAGATATAATGTGTATCGCTTTGATAAAGATCTCGGATATTGTTCATGCAAACCTTTTATTACTTGTACCATTCACTGAGTATCCAAGCTCACCCTCTATATATATATGTAGGTGATGAGCAGGACGGCGGTGACGCATAGATGTGCTTTGCAACTTGTTTTGGACTCGCATTTTGTAGCATCTTGAAGATCATGCTTCTTAGCTTGTAATTCATTGTGTTTTGTATATGATGGCTTGAGAAGCCTTTTGGTCAAGATATATTCTGTATTTCATTTTATTGTATCCAAGTTGTAAGACCTTGATAAGATGTATGACATTCCATTCGATCTATGCACAACTCTTATGGACTAATTAGATTTACATTTATTGCTTCCGCACATGTTAGCCCCATATGTATACTCTGATTGTGTGTGAATCCTTGTAAGTTGGCCTTTGGTAATCTCGGATTATTGGCCATCATGGCACCATTCTACTAGGGGCGGAATGGGGTCGTGACAACACTGCTTCTGCCGTTGTCGCTGCTCGTCGTTACCAAGCTCCACCACCAGCGGCCACAGATGAGGAAAACCTTGGTGATGGAGAGGTGGAACAAGAGCCGCAGAAAAAGAACAGGAGGAGGTCGAGGTTTTTGGATGTGCAGATTGTGGAGATGGTGAAGTGGAGCCTTGAGGGACACAATAAGGATGATCTTGGAGAATTCTGTGAGGCAATCGAAATCACTCCTCGGAGTTTCAAGGTTTGGATAAAAAACAACAAGAACAAGTACTTGGAATATGAAGAATCCTTATTGAGTGATGACAGTGGCAGATTCGTTGTCTGATCTTGTCGGAGAATTCATCCATGGTGGTTTGAAGTCTGTTAGGGTTTTCTGTTGTCTTGCTTGTGTGTTTTTTCATTTTTTAAAATTTACATATCCATGAAAATTATTTTAAAAAATATTTAGAATTTGACTAAATAATTTTTTAATATTTTTTTCTGAGTACATAATATGTTTTTTTCTTTTTAATTTTTTATGTTTTTATCTAGTTTTCTGTAGACACCCCATTTTTTACCGATCTTAAGACTCAGACGTCACCAACTGAGCGCTCGGTGATGTTGCATATTGTGCTCGTTCTGAGGTTGTGGAGTCTCGGCTGCGAGCCTTGCTTCCGGACTTCGGGGCTCTTTTGTGCTTTGCCTCGGTTTGTGAACCAGGTCCTATTTTCTCTATTTTCTCTTCCTGAAGGGAGGGAGAGGTCTCGTAGACCATCTCTCAGTGGCCGTAGGCTATGTTTCGTGGTCATAGGCCATTTTTCCCGTTTGGAGCCCAATTTCCGATTTTCAGAGCCGTCGGCCGTGTGACTTGGTTCGAGACCGCTTAACTACCTCCGCTTGCTCCGATTTTTGGCACACCCCTTATTTCCTCCATTTAGAGGGACACTGTGGCCCGGGAGACCACCTTCGTGGTCATACCCACTTCCGGTGCCTAATAGCCTGTTTTCGGGGCCTCTGACTGAGCGTTTTGGCCCCCGAACTCTCATTTGGCATCCATCTTGGTCCATTTTTGGTAGGGACCCTATTTTCATTGTTAGAGAGGTGGTAGTATAGTGGGAGGCCACATTTTCTCCTTGGAAACCAGTTTTCTCTTTTTCTCTCTCCTAAAGCCGATTTTTCTGACAGAAAGCTGGTTTTTCTCACTTTTGAGCCACAATTTCTAGCTTTTCATACCACCATTGTGTTGTGCTCATCTGGGAGGCCACCAATATGGGTAGGCCGACCATTAATCCTTCTTGACCCTTTTGAACCTTGCTAAAAAGCAGATTTTCCTCTCTCTTGGGTCACTTTTTCTGGTTTTCCACCATACAGCTATGTTGCACTCATCTGGGAGGTCACCAATCTGGGGTGGCCGACCAGCATTTCACCTTGAACCTTTTGACCCCTGGTCGGCCGACCAAGGGGAGTGGCCGGCCGGCCGGCCACCTTAGCTGGTCGGCCAGCTTTCTGCTTTTTGCTCTTCTCAAGTGTAACATAGCTGTGCCAGCTGTGAAGCATTTGACCCACTATCCGAGACTTTGACCATCGTTTTGATCCTTTTTAGTTGGTTTTGACCACCTTGCTAAGCTTCTTAAAGAATCTTGACTCTTTTGTCAAGCTTCTTGAGGAAGCTTGACCCTTTTGGTCTTGCTTCCTCAAGAAGCTTGACCTCTTTGGTTAAGCTTCTTTGAGAAGCTTTGACCCTCTCTTAAGGCTTCTCCAAGAAGCCTTGGCCTTCTTCCTCTATAAAACCAACACTCCCCCTCCATTTGCAAGGGTTAGAAAGTTTAGCCAAGGCATATACACTCCACCCTCCATAGCCTTCTTCTTCAAAGCTCCAAACCCTAATATTCTTGCACCATTTGCACTACACCTCATAGCCTACCACCTCCACCATCCATTCTAGCACCTTGGAGGTCATTTGCAAAGGTTGAGGGCTCACATTCTTGGTCCAGAAGTTGCTGCATTGCTGTGCTACAAGGGTAAGTCTTTATTTACTTCTTTTTTGCACTATTTTGCTCTATACTTTAGCTCCATTTGCAAGCATTTTCGAGCTTTGGCATGAACTAAAAAGTGTCTTATTTTGAGCTCCTCTTGAACTTTGTTTGAGGACACTTTTGTGTTTGAAGCCATCTACCTCCTTGTATGCTCTATCCCTCTTTGTAGGCTTATTTTGCATCATATCTTAGCCCTACTTGTGAGCATTTTTGAGATTTTCCATAAACTAGAAAAAGTCTTGTTTTGACCTCCTATTTAAGTTTTATTAAGGTCACTTTTCTGTTTGAAGTCATCTTCTTCCTTGCATGCTTCATTTCCTCATGCTTTGAGCCATGCATTTGAGTATTTGCATTGGCCTTGTTTTGGTCTCTTAGCCACTGAAATCCAGTGGATTTTCAGTGGCTTTGATGTGTCTTTGAGCTCCAAAATCATAGAGGGGTGACCCTCTCACCCCTCATTCTCTTTACTAGCTTTGTTGGCCTTCCAAAGGAGCTCCATTTTTCATGTTGTGAAGTCACATTCCAGAACTTATTTTGTGAGTTTTATGGTCTGCATTAGCTCTGTCTAGAGCCCATTTTGCCATATTTTATGTCTATGATGCATGTGTAGAGCAATCCTATTCAAAGCCTTTCAAAGGGACCTTTCATTGCATGCTTCCTAGACCAATTCCAGGGCCCATTTGGTGATTTTTAAGGTTGTCATAACCCATTTCCAGAGGTGGTTTTGACCTTTTATGTGTTCATCATATAGGTGTAGAGTAACCCCTTACATGGCCTTCCAAAGGAGGTCATCATTTTTGCATGCATTGACTGAGTTTCAGTGGTTATTTGGGCATATTTTGGCATGGCATACATCTGTTTTTGGCTGGTTTAATGAGCTTTCATATGCTTCATATAGTTGTAGAACAACTCATGGTTCACTAGCTTTCTTTGTATGCTTTGTGGGCCCTTGATTTTAGCACTTTTTGGCCATGTCATAAACTGATATTGTGCTTATTTTGGACTATCCTAGCTCTGTTTTTGGGTCTTGTGGTTGAATGATGTTAGTTTTGCATGCTTGTAGTTCAAGGTCCATGCTTAGCTTTGAGTTTTGAGATCCATTCCATGCATATACTGAGGTATTTTCATGCCTTGGGATCATTTTTCATCAAATTTCAGAGCTTATAGGAATGTCATGTTGCCATGTTTTCATCTCTTTAAATGCGTTTGAGAGTCAGGCTTGTATGCCTCATTTACCGACCATTGAATGGCTCCATTCCATCGCATTCCGAGCCATCATTTTAGGCCATCTCCCCACTGTTTCAGACCTATCTAGGGTCTTTTTTGGGTTGGTTTTTCCTTTGGTGCATTGCTTTGGGAACCTCTAGTGTAACGCACTTCACTAGTTTCGGTACCCGAGCCCCCTAGCTTGCATTGTGTGCCATATTTGCATGCTTCAGGACCATATTTCATGCTGTTTCAGAGCTGTAATTTATGCTATTCCGTGCCATCTTTCATCCCTTTCCATGCTTTGGTAGAGTGGCATTCGATGCCTTAGGTTCGGTCCTTGGTATTTGTACATGTGTGCGCGCATTTCGGCTGTCTCATTTTCATCTAATGGCCACTGATGTGAGTGTGGCTGAGGTCCACTCATGTTGGTGTAAATCTATCATGCATTGTGTATGCCATTTCAGTTCATAGCATTGCGTATGCTAGGTTGCATGTTAGAGCATTGTGTATGCCATTTCAGTTCATAGCATTGCGTATGCTAGGTTGCATTTTAGAGCATTGTGTATGCCATGTTACATCGAGCATTGTGTATGACATTTCATAGTATTGCGTATGCTAGGTTGTATGTTAGTCGCATTGTGTATGCCATCTCATTTACATCGTGTTTGGGATAGGAGTTAGCCCAAGCATGGGAAACGAGGGACGTTTCATACATCGAGTGACGGAACGTGTCTCAATTCCCGGTCGCCGGCACTCCGGATTACCCATGATGGAGTTTAGGTCTTGTTGTGTTTTTATGTGCATTTATTTCACATCGAGTCGTGCAATTCGACTCCTCGGCCATCATGCATCGAGATGCGTGATTGGTGGCACGAGGATCGAGGACTACACTCCCTAAAGAGTAGTCATGCATACATATGTGAAAATACTTTGCCATGCCCCTTTCTTGCTCTCTGTTGCAGCAAATTAGAAATCAACAGCCTTCTGGAGCTTCGCATAGCATTCCGGGATTAAGTGTAAACAGAGGCGAATCGGGGAACAGAGCTGAGGCGGTCCATAGCTTGCATGCTAATTTATCCGCTTTCCTAGTTAAATGGTTAATTAATTAGGGTTTTGTACTTATCCGGACTGTAATTATTCATTCGGACTGTATTATTTTTTCGAACCCTCTGAGCGAGGGCACAACTGTAATAAGTGTGTGTGCGTGTGATGTATGTCTTCCAACCCCACGTCTTTCTCCCTTTTATTTACCAGCTTATGATGGTTAGATTAGGGCATGTTTCAATTAGCATATTTATGCTTTCATGTTTGCATCATTCATCTGTTTTGCACGCACCGGGCTTGGCGCATCATACTAACTGCATTAGTATCTCAATTCCGAGTTGAATACTTGTTAGCTGTAGCATTTCACATGTCATTTTAGAATAGCCGAGCCTATTGTAGTTGCATTTTTGCATGTGTTGCATTAGGCATTTCTGTATAGTTAGGATCATGCATGGATTTCTAACATAGCTTCTGTTTTGGCTTGGAGTACTCGGTAAGTACTTATGCTTTAGCATCCTTGCATGCGTGTGAGTGACTGCCATGATAGCATGCTTGCCATGAGGCTAACTGCTTATGTGATATAACTGCCTGAATGCCTGTGGGTGAAGGTTGGGTTATTTGGATTGGAACAATTCATCAATTGTGAGTTTTAAGCCTACTTGAGTGGCAAATCATCATGTTTTCTAAGCCCACTTGAAGGTGGCAAATCCACATTTTAGCCTACTTGCGAGTAGCAAACCGTTTTTCGAAACAAACATGAAATGTTTTGTTCCAAGTCAGGTGATCCAGTCTATACTTGTATGCTGTGAGCATCACATAGTAAATCTAGGCTAATAACCGGAATAAGAACGCATAATGTTTTCAAAACTAGATATCATGGTTAGTAGAGGCCGATCTTTGGTCGGGCGAGCGGGGGTGCTCACGAAGTGACCTTTCCCAATCGTACCCAAGTTCCCGAGCCGAGGCAACTTTGGTGATGACGGACACGTGGCCTTAGGCAACGAGTCAGGGTTTCCTAAATTTCCAAAATAAAATATTTAGGTGGCGACTCTGTATCTAGCAAAGCAGTCTATGTTTGGCACTTCTTTCAGAAAATCTATTTTCAAAAACGATTTGCCGGATTTGGACTCTTTGATGATTCATCGGTCTTGCATTGCACTTTGCGAGATTAGATACAAGACCGTGACTTTGAGTCCTGAACTGTAGTGAGCCCAAATGAACAGAACGGGACTCATCCTCCGGGGATGTTCGGGGACGTCTACAGTTTTTGGCGACTCTACTGGGGATTTAGAGAACTTGACTCGAACTCATGATATCTTGTTTTGATTACACTTATGTGTTTCTTTGCATTGCATTGCATTTGCATTGGCGCGCCTAGGACACCGTGTTTACTGTATGCTATTCTTGAACGGTTTGCCGGAGGCTCGCTTTGAGAAGCGTGCCATAAGGCTGACCGGTTGCGGGCTCTGCCACGACGGGAACACAAACCCCGATTTTACCGAGGCACCCTTTTTCTTTGACCATTCGACCTAGTGCATATTCGGAATCCATAGTGACCATTCCAAACTAGGACAGATTGCTTACCCGTTTATAGGTTGTTTGAAACCGCTGCGTGCGTAGTGAAACCCTAGCTCCTGACAAAATAGGATAGGGAAACCTTCCCCCAACATAGGGGTGTTTTGGCTCTCACTTGTTTGTTATGTGCTTTTAGAGTGCGTCTCTATACGAATACATGTATCAGTTTACAAGTTTGGGCATCAGGCCTGTGGGCGCCAGTTCAGTATTTTGGGTATCAGACCTACAGGCACCAGTTCAGTATTTTCGGAATCAGTTATCTGCGGGTATCAGATTCAGCTTCAGGGATAGTGATTTGGGAATAATGATCAATCTTTGAGAACAGTGTATCAATTGCGTGTTAATTATACCCGACTGTGTGTTGCGTTTATTTACGCTGTTATGCTGTCCAATTGTCTGCTCGTTTATTTCCTTATTATTGCTTTATTTATCTTTTTGCTAGGTAGTTTAGCACAATTGCTTTAGACCAAGCAGATATTCCCCAAGCACTCTGGACAAGAGGTCGCTGACTTAATCGATCTGAGGATCTGGTCGACGGACAACCAGTGTTCCACTCTCTACCCTCGGTTATCAAACGGAGGTCGAGAAGACGCAGTGTATCCGAGCAGAGGTTGCTAGAGCAGTGGATTACCCCATCAGTGGACAGTCGGACTGAGATCTCAATTGTTGCTATAGAGATAGACCTGCCAGTAGTTCAGACAGATCAGGGCAGTATGGCGGTACCAATAAGAGTTGAAGAAATGATGCGCCAAATGCAGGAGACCATGAGAGCCATGCAGCAGGACGCTGTTCACCGGGATGAGTTTACCAAACAACAAGCCGAGATCATGGCCTAGCAGGCAGAATTAATTGCCAGGTTGCAACAACAAACTAGGGCATCTGCTTCACACCCAGCTCCTCCCCCACCAGGAATTCCGGCACCCGGAGAGGCACCAAATGCCCAGGGAGATACGGACATCCCGACGGGGCCGACTCCCCCCCCCCCCGATTCTACCATAGTTATCCAAGGCACCTATGCCTATCAATCAACCGGATTCTCCCTTTGAGTTCGAGGTAGACCATACAGCATTGAAATTGAGCAAGCTTGAGAAGTTGTTCAAGAAGTCCCAAGGGGTGAAGTCCATTCCAGACATCGAGGACGGATATACCGATGTGGCTGTGACGCTGCCAGATAGGTTCAAGATGCCACAAATCGACCGCTTTGACGAATCCGGGGATCCCATGGTCCATCTTCGTTTGTTCTCAGATATACTGCGACCGATGGGCCTCACCAGACCACAGAAGCTTTCACTATTCGGCTGGACCTTGTCAGGTGTGGCCGCTATCTGGTATGCAAAATTAGAAGATGATGTTAAGCGGAACTGGGACGAGATGGCCGAGGCTTTCATTGCACAGTACTCCTATAACACTCAGATCAAGATTACAACCCGTGATCTTGAGACAACAAGGCAGGAGCCTAAGGAGAGCTTTTCGGATTTTGTGGCCCGGTGGAGGGCAAAGGCCTCAATGATGACCTTAAGGCCTACAGATAAAGATCAAATCCGGATGATTGTGCGCAACCTCCAGCCAAAATTGATGCAGAAAATGATTGTGCTCCCCTTTCCTACCTTTTCAGATTTGCACGAGATGGGGGTACAAATAGAGGATGCTATGAAACAAGGCCTGATTGAACAAGATAGAGAGCAACCCTGAAGAACCTTCAACCGCAACAACAACACAGGCACCAGCAATGCCGCAAATGCTAGGGCTTCAGAAGTAAGCATGGTCACCACCATTCCCCCTCCAAGACCCATGACAGCTACACCTTTCTCCGGCACGTCCGGAAGCAACACACAAACCACCAAATTCCAACCCAGAGGCCAAAGAACCTTCACGCCTTTATACATGCCCCTGTCCAAGGCTCTAGGGGTATTAATCAGAAAAGGGCACTTAAAGCCCCTGGAGCCGAGGCCATTGCCAAATCCACTCCCTCCCACTCATAACCCAACAAAATACTGCGCATATCACCAATAACATGGTCACGACACTGACCAATGTTTCAGATTGCGTCATGAGATTCAAGATCTCATTGACATGCAGGTGATTGTGCCTCCAGAAAAACCCAATGTCACAACAAACCCTCTCCCACCGCACAACCAAGCTCCACCTCCCAAAAGAATCAACTTTATCCAGACTGGGGTCGTGTCTTACGATCCCAGCATATATATTACCCCAACCCACCTACCCAAGCCGGAGGTGCTCCTTCCTGACTGCACTGACTTGTGCATGTTGGACATCTCCAGAGCCCAACCCGAACCATTGGTGGTGGTTGTCGAAGACAGAACAGGGGAGATTCCAAAGAAGAATGGGATTATCGAGCCAGGATCTGAGGAATCTAAGAGTTTTTTTTATACAGTCCGAGTGACTACATCCTATCAGTGGGCCAGGTTGGGCCGAACTTTGAATTGCCGGTGGGGGTAGAGCTTTGTATGATACAAGGGGATGAATCTGGTCAGAGGATAGATGACCTGGCAGCTATAGAAGAGGACTTTGCTAACCTCCAATTTTTCAATGAACAAGAGCTAGAGGGCATGGTAGTCAACTGGTCAGATTTTGAGGAGTCAGCAGAGGTCACCGGGTGGCTTGATGACCTGCCAGACGTTGTTGACGAAGCTCAGTTGGAACAGGGCCCGGCAGGGGCAAGAATATCAGTGGTGGCCGGAAAGGCCGAAAATCAGAATGAATCACCGGAGAGCGCCGGTGCTAAGAATTTCGCTCAAGACTTGGGCATTGTGAATGCGGGAATTGTTGAATAGCCAGCTGTACTGACGCAGTTGGAACAAGAAAGGTTTGAGGATTCTGAGAGAATCAGGAAAGCTAAGGGCCTTGAGGGGACTGAAAGTGCTATGTGCACGAGGATAGAGAATGCTGCGAGCATGTGGACGGAGAGCACTGCAGGTGTAATTGTACCAGAGCCAGACAGGTATCGATTGGATGCCGACGGGATGTGGTGGGAAGACGATGATTTATGTCTTTTCCACACGGATGAGGATTGGGGGAGTAATCAGCCAGATGATACCTAGTATATCGGCGAAGTCGATCATATGACTAGGAGCGGGCGGTATTTCAAACCCCCGCACCTAGACCAGCCAGAGGCATCTAGAAAAGATAAGAAGGCAGAGAAGCAGAAAAAGAAGCAACTCAAAGAAGAGGCCGTACTGAAGCAGTTGAAAAAGATACAGCCAAACATCTCCATCTAGGGACTGCTTATGGCATCACGAGTGCATCGACAAGCTGTCTTATCGGCCATGGACAAGGCCAAGCTCTCAATAGACACCACGCCCGAGCAGCTGGTGGGCTTAGTTTTTCTGGGAGGAGCTACCCCGATGTTGACCTTTTCTGACAAAGAACTGCCACCTGAGGGTGTGAACCATAACAAGCCACTCTACATCTCTGTGGAGTGCAGAAACAAATGGATACCCGTGGTACTTGTCGACACAGGATCCGCCATCAATGTGTGCCCAGCAAGGACTGCATATACAATCAGTTTGAAGACCGCGGACTTTGTGCCAACAGCCTAGGTGATTCGGGCATAGGACAACATAAGCCGAGAAGTCATGGGAACAGTGAAAATCCAGACCAAGGTCGGGCTGGGACAGCATGAAATAGACTTCCATGTCTTAGAAGTCCCTGCAACTTTCAATATGCTTTTGGGACGGCCGTGGTTGCATCAAATGAAGACAGTTTCTTCTACCTTGCATCAGATGGTGAAATACCCCCATGGAAAGGGAGTAGCCATTATTTTTGGGAATTCATCGATCCATCCACCACCGGAAGTATCTACGCCAGTTTTGGAAATTGAGCACGGTATGAGGATGTGTTCTTATCCGGTTTTACCCTAGCTGAGGCTCGGGTCGTGCAGAAGATCTTAGCTGTTAACGAGGGGGTGTATGTCAGTGCTCAATCAGTATACCTCATGAACAAGTTTCAACACATCCCTGGGATGGTATTGGGAAAGAGCGGCCGGAAGGGCGTCGTAGCATTGGCCGAGGTGCCACACAACCCACATACCTTTGGCTTGGGTTATTTGCCCACCAAAGAGGATTGGATAAGGAAGGGTAAGGAGATGGCAGGAGGAGCCAGAGCGAAGAAGGTGGAGAAGCCTTTTGACTTAATGCACCGGCCCATTCAGGGTACCCTAAACAGACGCTTCGTCCGGGAGGGGGAGGACTTTCCATTTTGTGGCTTCCCAGAGCCGTGGCTGAACGCGGAGAGGAAGCGCGTGCCAGGTTTTGAGATTTTCTTTGACCTACAGTTACCTGGGGATGACGTTGCCGAAGAGCAGACAGACCCATTAGCTGAGGCTGAGCAGAGCAAGAAAGTGGAGTCTGAGGACGCCGAAAGTGAAATGGGGGTAGCGCTGGCGTGTCTACTTTCAGATCCTCCGATCGAACAGAAGTGTTTGGGGGATAACTTCTTGGTATGCGTGATCGGGAATGGAACGACTGCAGGCCTACCAACAAACATTTTGGATGCATCTATCGCACGATCTCTCATTTGGCAGTATGAAGAGGGATTTTTATCAAGCAGCACCGGGTCAGGAAGTGAGCCGGAATCTGATTCCTCCGAATCTGTTGAGTCGGAATCAGGTTCCAGCTCGACTAAGTCTGAGTCTGATATTCCTGGGGTTGATAACCCGGATACCACAGTCCTGTCTAGGTCATCTTTTTCTTTCTCTTTTAAGTCTGTTGTAACCGAAGAATCGGACGATTTGGATGTGCTTAATGAGAATGATATGGCTGTGGTTTCTGAGTACTTTTCTGTGCCCTTGATTTATTGCATTAACTCAGACTTTCAAAATTTTGATGAAAACGACGAGGAAGAAATTCCTCCGGTTTTGCAGCGCTTAATTGAACAAGAGCAGGAAAGATTTGTTAAACCCTTAACGGATGAAATCACTACTATGAACATTGGTACTGAGGAGGACCCGCGACTGGTCCAGATCGGGTCCACATTGTCTTCGGAGGAACGCAAGCGCTTAGTCGCTTTATTAAAAGATTTCAAAGACGTTTTTGCGTGGTCCTACGAAGACATGCCTGGAATCGATCCTGAGATCGTACATCACCAGATCCCTCTTGACCCCGAGGCCAGACCCGTTAAACAAAAACTCAGAAGGATCCGCCCGGACTGGGCCCTCAAGATTAAGGAAGAAGTCACCAAGCAAATTGACGCAGGTTTCCTACTGGTATCCGAATACCCGACTTGGTTGGCCAACATTGTTCCAGTACCGAAGAAGGATGGCAGGATCCGGGTATGCGTGGATTTCAGGGACTTGAACAGAGCCAGTCCGAAGGACGACTTCCCCTTGTTGCATATCGCTGAGTTAGTGGACTTCACAACGGGGCATGCTTTGCTTTCGTTCATGGATGGCTTCTCAGGCCATAATCAGATAGTGATGGCACCTGAAGACCGGGAAAATACTGCATTTACCACCCTGTGGGGGACCTACTGCTACACAGTGATGCCATTTGGGCTAAAGAACGCTGGAGCTACATATCAACGGGCCGCGACCACAATATTGCATGACATGATCCACAAAGAGGTTGAGGTGTATGTGGACGACATGATTGTCAAGTCCAAGGAAGGAGAGGGCCACTATACCGCCTTGCAAAAGTTCTTTCAAAGGATCAAAGAATTCCGGTTGCGGCTGAATCCTCAGAAGTGCACGTTTGGTGTTACAGCAGGGAAAATGCTGGGGTTTCTCATTACACGGAGAGGTATCGAAGTCGACCCTTCCAAAATCAAGGCCATCTTAGAAATGCCACCACCAAGGACTGAAAAGGAGGTGCGAGGCTTTCTGGGTAAAGTGCAATTCATAAGACGGTTTATCTCAAAATTAACCTTGACTTGTGAACCATTTTTTGGTCTCCTAAAGAAAGGAAAGAAATTCCAGTGGGATGGTGTAGACGTCTGCGAACATCCTGGGAGGATGAGTCCCGTTCTGTTCGTATTGGGCTCACTACAGTTCGGACTCTCAAATTGTCACGGTTCTAAATCTGAACCAAAGAGTCCAAATCCGGCAAATCGTTTTGAGAAAACAGATTTTGAAAGAAGTGCCAAACATGGACTGCTTTGCCAGATACAGAGTCGCCATGTAAATGTTTTATTATGGGGAAATTTAGGAAACCCTGACTCGTTTGCCTAAGGCCACGTGTCCGTCATCACCAAAGTTGCCTCGGCTCGGGAACTTGGGTACGATTGGGGAAGGTCACTTTGTGAGCACCCCCGCTCGCCCGATCAAAGATCGGCCTCTACTAACCATGATATCTATTTTTGAAAACATTATGCGTTCTTATTCCAGTTATTAGCCTAGATTTACTATGTGATGCGCACAGCATACAAGTATAGACTGGGTCGCCTGAATTGGAACAAAACATTTCATGTTTGTTTATTTGAAAATGGTTTGATGGTGCTACCCGCAAATAGGCTAAGACGTGGATTTGCCACCCTCGGGTGGGCTTAGAAAAACATGATTTTGCCACTTATCTAGTGGGCTTAAAACACACAGT
Organism: Camellia sinensis; assembly: GCF_055761805.1. NCBI lineage: Eukaryota > Viridiplantae > Streptophyta > Magnoliopsida > Ericales > Theaceae > Camellia > Camellia sinensis. Next base: position 55,405,643 of record NC_138962.1, read on the forward strand.
CAATGCATTTATTCCAATTCAAATAATCCAACCTTCACCCACAGGCATTCAGGCAGTTATATTACATAAGCACATAGTCTCATGGTAAGCATGCTATCATGGCAGTCACTCACACGCATGCAAGGATGCTAAGGCATAAGTACTTACCGAGTACTCCAAGCCAAAATAGAAGCTATGTTAGAAATCCATGCATGATCCTAACTATGCTGAAATGCCTAATGCAACACATGCGAAAATGCAACTATAATAGGCTCGGCTATTCTAAACATGGCATATGATGATGCTACAGCTAACATGTATTCAACTTGGAATTGAAATACAAATGCAGTTAGTATGATGCGCCGAGCCCGGCGCATGCAAGACAGATGAATGAAGGCAAACATGCTATCATACTGTATGCTATTTGAAACATGCCCTAAACTTACCATCATAAGCTGGTAAATAAAAGGGAGAAAGACGTGGGGTTGGAAGACATACATCACACACACGCACACTTATTACAACATTGCCCTCGCGCAGAGGGTCCGAATAAATAATACGGTCCCAAATGAATAAATACTACAGTCCCGAATAAATACAGAATCCTAATTAATTAACAAATTAATCTAGGAAAGCAATAAATTGGCACGTAAATCCATGGACCGCCTCAGCTCTGTTCCAAATGATGAATGATGCATGCTCGGGTTGCCTTGTGCGAAGAATCCCTTGCGATGCCCCGGTTTGCCTCTGTTTGCAATTATTCTTGGGATGCGTGCCAGGCTCTGGAAGGTTGTTGATTTCTGATTTGCTACAACAGAGAGCAACAAAGGGGCATGGCAAAGTATTTTCACATATGTATGCATGATTACTCTTCAGGGAGTGTAATCCTCGATCCTCGTGCCACCGATCACGCATCTCGATGCATGATGGCCGAGAAGTCGAATTGCATGACTCAATATGAAATGAATGCACATATGGACACAACAAGGCCTAGACTCCATCATGGATAATCCGGAGTGTCGGCGACCGGGAATTGAGACACGTTCCGTCACTCGGAGTACGAAACGTCCCTCGTTTCCCGTGCTTGGGCTAACTCCTATCCCAAGCACAATGCAATATGCATGACATGCATGAATGCAATCCTAACATGCAACCTAGCATACGCGATGCTATGAAATGGCACACACAATGCACGATGTAACGAGGCATACACAATGCTCTAACATACAACCTTGCATACGCAATGCTATGAAATGAAATGGCATACACAATGCATAATGGACTTACACTAACATGAGTGGACCTCAGCCACACTCACATTAGTAGCCATTAGGTGAAAATGAGACTCTCAAAATGCGCGCACACATGCACGCAAACCGCGGACCGAACCTAAGGCATAGTATGCAACTCTAACAAGGCATGGCAAGGCATGAAATATGGCATACAAGCATGTAATTTCCAGCACTAAAATGTGATGCAAAATGGTCCCGAAACATGGAAAAATGGCACCCGATGCATGAGATGAACCCCGAAACTCGAAACTAGGCACATAGAATGACTTATAGCTATACAAAGCATGCATTATTTGATCATGAAGTACAAAGAAAGAGCCAAGGCAGTCCCAAAACGTGAACATTTCTAGTTTAAAGCATGGCCAAAAGATGCTAGCATGGTGGACAAAAATAGCATGCAATCTTGACTAGCAAACATGGTTTACATGGCAAGTATATGAAGCAAATGTAATCTCACCAAACCAGCAAAAATCAGTGAATAAATCATGTGAAAATAGGCCTAAATAACCACTGATATGCAACCTTGGTATGCAAAAATAATGAGTTACTTTGGAGGGCCATGCAAGGAGTTATTAAGCACATGCAAGGTAGACATTTAGCATGGCATAAAAAACTATGAAAATCAAATATGGTAGTCCTAAAACTCACCAAATTGACCCTGTAAAGTGACTTCGAAGCATGCAAGGTAGGGTCTCTTTGGAAGGCCAAAAAGGCCACCAAACAAGAGAAGGAGAGAGGGGATCACCCCCCTCTAATCTTAGCTCTCAAAACAGTGTTCTAGCCACTGAAAATCCACTAGATTTCAGTGGCTAGAAGGCCAAACAAAGCATGCAATTGGGGCTTAGGTGTAAGGCTCAAAACAAGGGACAATCAAGCATACAAGGAAGCATGTGACCTCAAATAAAATAATACCCTTAATAAAAAATGAAGATGATGTCAAAATAAGCCTTTTTCTAGTTTATAATAAGTCTCAAAAATGAACATAAATAGGGTTAATCTATCATGCAAAAATGGCCCTAAAAGAGAGTATAGAGACAAGGGACAGCAGCTGTCCCCAAACAGTGAAGAGCCCTTCAACAAAGTTGAAGAGGGGCTCAAAATAAAGCACTTTACAGTTTACATCAAATCTCGAAAATGAACAAAAGTGAGGCTAAATCAGCATGCAAGAAAAAGGCCTAAAAGAGGGATAAAGAGGCAAGTGGTAGCAGCTGATCTCAAACAGAGGAGAGACCTCAACAAAGTTAAAGAGGGGCTCAAAATAAGACATTTCACAGTTTATGACCAAGTCCAAAATAGCTCACAAATAAGCCTAAAATATCATGCAAAAATAGGCCTAAAAGAGAGTTTAAACACAAAGGGGGAGGAGGAGACCTCAAACAGAGAAACACCCTTGATCAAACATGGAGAAGAGCTCGAAATATGACTATTTACAGTTTGGGTCGGAGCCCAAAAATGCAAGCAACAAAGGCTAAGAAAGCATGCAAAATAGAGGGAAAAGAGAGGGAAAAGAGACTTACCCTTGTAGCCTAAGTCTTCAACAACTTTTGGTCCAAGAAATGGTGCTCCTAGCCTCTGGAAATTAGCTTCAAGTTACTGGAATGGAGTGTGGAGGTTGTAGTCCTGGAGGTGGTGTGTAAAGGTCAAGAACAATAGGTGTTTGGAGCTTGAAAATGGAGAGCAATGGAGGAGGGAAGGGTGTATGCTCCAGCTGGTTTTCTAACCCTTAGAAATGGAGGAGAGTGCTGGTTTTAAAGAGGAAGAGAGGCCAAGGAAAGGGGGGAAAAACAAATTCAAATTTTCCCCCCAAAAGGCAGCCCCCCGGATACAAAATCTGGGAGAAAACAAATTGCACAGCTGGAACACACTTGGAGAGAAGATCATGGCCGGCCAGGTTCAAAAGGTTCAGGGGGCCGGCCGGCCACCCCCCATGGCCGGCCGACTAGGGGTCAAAAGGGTCAATCAAAATTGTTGGCCGGCCACCCCAAAAAGGTGGCCTCCCATGTGTGCACAATACAAATATGTGGTCAAAACCCAGAAAATGTGAACCAGGAGAGAGAAAAGCCAACTTTTTAGAGGGGTTCAAAAGGGTCAAGGACAATTACTGGCCGACCTATACATATTGGTGGCCTCCCAGGTGTGTACAACACAAATATGGGGTTTAGGGCTAAAGAAAGTGGCCCGGGGTGGTCAACATTAACTTTTTAGTGAGGAAAACGGGCGACGGAGAGCGATGAAGAAATAAAGCTGGCTTTTCAGAACAATTGCTGGCCTCCCACCCTCCTTCAAGCTTCCTAACAATGAAAATAAGGTCTCCACCAAAAATGAACCCAAACCGATGCAAAACGAAGGTTCAGGGGCCAAAACGCGCAGCTTGGGGCCCCGAAAACTGACTGCTAAGCACCGGAGGTGGCGTTCGGCCACGAAGTTGGTCTCTCGGGCCACAGTGTTCCTCAAAAGGGAGGAAATAAGGTGTATACCAAAAGTCGGAGCAAACGGAGGTGGTTAGGCGGTCCCGAACCGAGGCACACGGCCGACGGCTCCGAAAATCGAAAACTAGGCTCCAAACGGAAAAACTGGCCTACGACCACAAAACGTAGCTTACGGCCACTGAGAGATGGTCTACAAGACCTCTTCCTCCCTTTGGGAAGAGAAGACAGAGAAAACAGGACCTGGTTCGCAAACCAAGGCAAAACACAAAAGAGCCCCGAAGTCCGGAGACAAGGCTTGCAGTCGGGACTCTAAAACTTCTGAACGAGCACAATATGCAATATCACCGAGCGCTCAATCAGTGACGTCTGAGTCTTAAGGTCGGTCAAAAATGGGGTGTCTACAGATGGCCGATGCCAAGCTGCTTTTGAACAGATCAAGGAATATTTACAGAACCCACCCGTGTTGTCACCGCCAGAGCTAGGAGACCGTTGATATTGTACCTTTCAGTAACTGAGACAACAATGGGTTGCATGCTCGCACAGGAATCAGAGGACAAAGTGGAGAGGGCCATCTACTATCTGAGCAAGAAGATGCTAGAGTATGAGACTCGCTACACACCATTGGAGAAGGCTTCCTTAGCTTTGGTATGGGTTACCAGGAAGCTGCGGCACTACCTGTTAGCTCATTCTATAATGTTGGTTTCGAGATTAGATCCCATCAAATATCTCGTCGAGAAACCGGCACTTACGGGTAGGCTAGCTCGTTGGTTGCTGTTGCTTTCCGAATTCGATCTAAAATATGCGACGCGCAAATCAGTCAAGGGAAGAGTAGTAGCAGAGTTCTTGGCCGATCATCCAGTGGAAGGGGGTGAAGCAGTTGAGTACTTATTCCTAGATGAGGCCATTTTGCATATCGACGACGAGTTTTGGACGATGTATTTTGACGGAGCTTCCAACCAGTACGGGTATGGGATAGGAGTGTTGCTGATAGCACCTGACAATTCTCGTATCCCTCTAGCCTTCAAACTCCGGTTCAAAGTCTCGAACAATGAAGCAGAATATGAGGCATGCATTGCTGGTCTAGAAGTAGCCCTGGAACTAGGAGCAAAACGGTTAGACGTCATCGAGGACTCGAATCTTGTTGTGTCTCAAGCAATGGGAGACTGGAAAGACAAAGAAGAAAAGATGATAATGTATCACAAAACCTTGGATTTGTTAATTCCTCAATTTGAGAAGTTAAACTTCGCTCATCTGTTAAGAGAAAACAATAGGTTTGCATATTCACTAGCAACTCTATCTTCCATGATAGACATCCCGTTTGGAGTCCGGATGCGTCCAGTCATTATCGACCAGAAATTTGTGCCGGCTTACGAGTCAATTGCTGCTATAGATGAGGTTCAAGATGAGAACCCCTGGTATTACGATATTTGAAATTTCTTAGAGAAAGAGGCGTATCCACCAGGGGCAAATGCCAAGGATAAAAGGGCAATCAGAAGAATGGTCGTTCAGTTCATCATCTGTGGAGATAAATTGTATAAGAGAGGTCATCTGGGAATGCATAAGCTGTGCGTTGAAACTGAAGAATCAAAACGCCTGATGGAGGCCATCCACGGAGGGAATGCGGTGCGCATATGAACGGGTTAATGCTGGCACGGAAAATCCTCAGACAGGGTTGCTACTGGTCCACCATGGAGGAGGATTGTATCGGTTTTGTTCGGCGATGCCACAAATGTCAGATCCATGCAAACCGCATGAACATCCCGCCGTCGAAGCTGTACAATATGACTTCGCCATGGCCATTTTCAGTTTGGGAAATCGATGTGATCGGGGCTGTTACCCCGAAGGGGTCTAATGGGCATGAGTTCATCTTGGTCGCGATAGATTATTTCACGAAGTGGGTTAAGGCCCAATCTTATGCGGTGTTGAAGGGGTCGCATGTTGCAAAGTTTATCAAAAACAACATCATCTGTCGTTATGGGGTCCCAAACGAGGTCATTTCAGATAATGGTTCCCACTTCAAAAAGGAAGTAATTGATTTGTTGGAGAAATACAATGTGGCTTTTCATAAGTCGTCTACATATCGGCCGCAAACCAATGGAGCGGTCGAGGCCGCCAACAAGAATATCAAACACATATTGCAGAAGATGGTGGAAACCTACCGGGATTGGCCAGACAAGCTGCCGTTTGCTCTGTGGGGGTACCGGACTTCAATTAGAGCTTCTACTGGGGCGACTCCGTATTCATTAGTTTATGGGATGGAGGCCGTTCTACCTATTGAAATTGAGGTTCCGTCTTTGCGAGTGCTGGCTGAGTGTCAGACAGCCGAAACAGATTGGCAACAGAGCAGATTTGAAGAACTCATGCTTTTTGACGAGTGCAGACTGAAAGCACTGTACCATGTTCAAGGCTATCAGCACAGAATTGCCAGGGCTTTTAACAAGAAAGTTAAGTCCAGGTGTAACAAGCCCGCGGGGGACCTCGCTACAGCTCGGACTCGACTTTGTAGTCACGGTTCTAAGTCTGAACCAAAGAGTCCAAATTCGGCAAATCGTTTTAAGAAAACAGATTTTTGAAAGAAGTGCCAAACATGGACTGCTTTGCCAGATACAGAGTCGCCACCTAAATATTTTATTTTGGAAAATTTAGGAAACCCTGACTCGGTGCCAAAAGGCCACGTGTCCGTCATCACCAAAGTTGCCTCGGCTCGGGAACTTAGGTACGATTGGGGAAGGTCACTTCGTGAGCACCCCCGCTCGCCCGGTCATAGACCGGCCTCTACTAACCATGATATCAATTTTTGAAAACATTGTGAGTTCTTATTCCGGTTATTAGCCTAGGTTACTATGTGATGCGCACAGCATATAAGTATAGACTGGATCACCTGAATTGGAACAAAACATTTCATGTTCGCTTTTGAAAATGGTTTGCTACCCGTAGGTAGGTCTGAAACATTTGATGATTTATTCTAATTCAGATAACTCAACCTTCACCCACAGGCATTCAGGCAGTTATATCATATAAGCACATAGCCTCATGGTAAGCATGCTATTCATGGCAGTCACTCACACGCATGCAAGGATGCTAAAGCATAAAACTTACCGGGTACTCCAAGCCAAAACAAAGACTCATTAGAAATCATACAGTCCCAAATGAAAGAATAGTACAGTCCAAATATTACAGTCCGAAAAATATACAAATTCCTACTTAATTAACAAATTAACTAAGAAAGCTGTAAAACTGGCGTGCAGGCCAGGGACTGCCTCGCTTCTGATGGATGATGCATGTCCGGGTTGTCTTGCGCGGAAATCCACCAGGATGCCCCAATTAGCCTCTGTTTAGCAGTTTATTCTTGAAATGCGTGCCAAGTCCCGAAAAATTGCTGATTCCTGATTTTGCTGCAACAGAGAGCAGGAAAGGGGCATAGCAATGTATTTTCACAAATATATGCATACCTCGATCCTCGTGCCACCAATCACGCATATCGAGGCATGATGGCCGAGGAATCGAAATGCACAATTCAATATAGGATGAACGCACATGAAACACAATAAAAACCTAACTCCATCATGGATAATCCGAAATGTCGGTGACTGGGAAATTGAGACACATCCCGTCACTCGGAGTACGGAATGTATCTCGTTTCCCGTGCTTGGACTAACTCCTATCCCGAACACGATGCAATATGCATGACATGCATGAAATGCGACTAAGATACAATCCTAACACGCACTATGCTATGGAAATGAGATGCCTCGAAATGCGTGCACACGGGCACGCAAACCGAGGCAATGACATACGCAATGTAAATGGCATGGAAACATGATATGGACTTATACCAACATGAGTGAGCCTCAGCCACACTCATATAGGATGCCGATGGATGAAAATGAAGTGCCTCGAAATGCGTGCACACGGGCACGCAAACTGAGGCAATAACATATGCAATGCAATGGCATGGAAATGGCATATAGAATGCAACATGGACTTACACTAATATGAGAGAGCCTCAGCCACACTCATATAAGAGGCCGATGGATGAAAATGAAGTGCCTTGAAATGCGTGCACACGAGCACGCAAACCGAGGCGACGATAGAATGCGATGCAATGACATGAAAACATGATATGGGCTTATACCAACATGAGTGAGCCTCAGCCACACTCACATAGGATGCCGGTGGATGAAAATGAAGTGCCTCGAAATGCGTGCACACGGGCACGCAAACCGAGACAATGGCATACGCAATGCAAATGACATGAAAACATGATATGGGCTTATACCAACATAAGTGAGCCTCAGCCACACTCACATAAGAGGTCGATGGATGAAAATGAAGTGCCTCGAAATGCGTGCACACGGGCACGCAAACCGAGGCAATAGCATACGCAATGCAAATGACATGGAAACATGATATGGACTTATACCAACATGAGAGAGCCTCAGCCACACTCACATAGGATGCCGATGGATCAAAATGAAGTGTCTCGAAATGCGTGCACACGGGCACGCAAACCGAGGCAATGACATATGCAATGCAATGGCATGGAAATGGCATATAGAATGCAACATGAACTTACACTAATATGAGAGAGCCTCAGCTACACTCATATAAGAGGCCGATGGATGAAAATGAAGTGCCTCGAAATGCGTGCACACGGGCACGCAAACCGAGGCGATGATAGAATGCGATGCAATGACATGAAAACATGATATGGGCTTATACCAACATGAGTGAGCCTCAGCCACACTCACATAGGATGCCGGTGGATGAAAATGAAGTGCCTCGAAATGCGTGCACACGGGCACGCAAACCGAGGCAATGGCATACGCAATGCAAATGACATGAAAACATGATATGGGCTTATACCAACATGAGTGAGCCTCAGCCACACTCACATAAGAGGCCGATGGATGAAAATGAAGTGCCTCGAAATGCGTGCACACGGGCACGCAAACTGAGGCAATGGCATACGCAATGCAAATGACATGGAAACATGATATGGACTTATACCAACATGAGAGAGCCTCAGCCACACTCACATAGGATGCCAATGGATGAAAATGAAGTGCCTCGAAATGCGTGCACACGGGCACGCAAACCGAGGCGATGACAAAATGCGATGCAATGACATAGAAATGGAAAGCAATCATTCTAATAGAATTTCAGCACTAAAATATGGGGGAAAACAGTCCCGAAATGAGGCGAAATGACACTAAATGCATGGAATTGTCCCGAAATGCGAATTTAGGCACCCAAAATGGCCTATAGCTATGCCAAACATGCACAATATGGACATGTAATGAAAAGACAGAAGCTAGGCAGTCCCAAAAAAGGCACTTTCACAGTTATAAACATGGCCAAACAGCAAGCATAGGTAGGGCAAAAATGGCATGCAAGAATAGGGGCCAAGAGAGGGGTAATGAAGCAAGTGATATAAGCAAAATCCAAACTGAAAAATTTCCTTCTACAACATTGAAGAGGGACCAAAAATATGAATGTTTACAGTATATGGAAAACCTCAAATCAATATACAAACATGCTAAAAAAAAGGGCATAAGATTGAGGCTCAAAAGGTGCTATAACATGAAGTATACAAAATAATCACCAAACAGAAAAAAAATGTTAATGAAACATGAAGTATAGGCCAAAATAAGGCCATCTATAGGCCTGTAAAATGGCCAAAAACAAAAGCATGATAGGCTAACAAAACATGCAAGAATGGGGAATAAAAGAGAGATATAACATGAAGTGGCATATGGAGGTCCCAAACCATGAAAGGCCCTAAATGAAACATGAAGAATGGACCAAAATAAGACTATTTCCAGAACTGTAAAATGGCCAAAAACAAAAGCATGGTAGGCTGCCATAGCATGCAAAAATGGGGGCCAAATAAGGGATATAACTACAAGTGGCACATGGAGGCATCAAATGGTGAGGGACCCTTCAACAATGTTGAAGAAGGGCCCAAAATAAGCACATTCACAGATTATATCATGCTCAAAAACAGATTACTCATGGACCAAAAATAGCATGCAAGATTATGACATATAAGAGGATCAATGAAGCAAGTGCATCATGGAGGACTCAAACAGGGTTGAGTCCTTAATGAAAAGTGAAAATGAGCTCAAAAGAGGGCCACTTTCAGTTAGGGCCGGAGCTTGAAACAAAAATCATATAGGGCTTATAGATGGATCAAGAAAAAGGGTCAAAAGAGGAGAAATGTCACTCACCCTTGAAGACCAAAGCTTTTGTTGCTTCTTGGACCAATTTGCAGCTCCTTTAGCCTTTGAGAAGCTCTCCTTGTTGCTGGAAATGAAGTGGTGATGGTAGAGCTTGGTGGTGATGAAGAACACAAGGTGTAGGACTTAAGGTTTTTTAGGAAAATGAGAAGGATGGAGGGAGACATGGATCTTGAGGCTTGAAGAACAAAATTTCTAACCCCTATATGTGATGCCACCAGTTGGTTATAAGGGCCAAAAAGGGGGTGTAAAGGTGGGGGAAAAGGAGACAAGCTTTCCCCCACAAAATATCCCCCGGATATTGATATTTTCTGGGGGATAAAGCCATACAGCTGTAAAGTGAACAGTGTGAAGATTACGGCCGGCCAGTTATTTTTGCTGCAGGTGGCCGGCCGGCCACACCCCCTAGCCGGCCGGCTAGGGGTCAAAAGGGTCAAGAAGATTTAGTGGCCGGCCACCACATGATGGTGTCCTCCCAAGTGTGTACATCACAAATATGTGGTTGAAAGTTCAAGAAAGTGGGTCCAAGGTGTTCAACATTAGCCCGGAAGGAGGGGTTCAAAAGGGTCAAATGGAATTACTGGCCGGCCACCAACTTTTAGGGTCCTCCCAAGTGTGTACATCACAAATATGTGGTTGAAAGTTCAAGAATGTGGCCCCAAGGTGTTCAACATTAGCCCGGAAGGAGGGGTTCAAAAGGGTCAAATGGAATTACTGGCCGGCCACCAACTTTTAGGGTCCTCCCAAGTGTGTACATCACAAATATGTGGTTGAAAGTTCAAGAATGTGGCCCCAACGTGTTCAACATTTGCCCGGAAGTGTGAAAAACGGGCGCCGGAGGGCGTCGGAGGATGTATAACTGGTTGCTGCAACAATTACTGGCCTCCCACCCTTCAGTGACCTCCCCGGTGATAAAACAGAGGTACCTGCCAAAAATGAACGAGAACCGTTGCAAAACGAATGTTCGGGGGGCCAAAACACGCAGTTCGGGGCCCCGGAAACTGCCCGTTAAACACCGAAAATGGTATTCGACCTCGAAGTGGGTTTCTCAGACCCCAGTGTCCCTCAAAAGGGATTAAATAAGATGCATGCCAAAAATCAGAGCAAACGGAGATGGTTAGGCGGTCCCGAACCAAGGCACACGGCCAACGGTCCCGAAAAACCGGAAACCGGACTCCGAAATGGGCAAAATGGCCTACGGCCGCCAAATGTAGCCCACGGCCATTGAGAGATGGTCTACGGGACTTCTCCCTCCCCTCAGGAAAAGAAACAAAGAAAACCGAGCCTGGTTCGCAAACCGAGGCAAAGTACAAAAGAGGGTTCGGAAGTCCGGAGGCAGGGCTCACGGCCGCAACTCTGAAACTTCTGAACGAGCACATTATGCAACATCACCAAGCGCTCAATCAGTGACGTCTGAGTCTTAAGGTCGGTCAAAATGGGGTGTCTACAGTTGCCCCTCTTTGACAGAACTCGGAAGTCACAAGTGACGGGAGTGAATGTCAAAGCCTAGAGACGACCCATTTTTAACAAGGCCGAAGACTTAGACAAACGTACAAGATAAACAGAAATGTGCCCGCAGGCAGGGGAAAAATGCAAATGATATGCAAAGAGCCGGAGGTAACCCAATGATCATGCAAATGCAGCAAGCTGTAATGAGGCAAATATTCGCAAATAGATGCAACAGTTTTAAGCAAAAATGCAAAGCAACAACTACATTTCATGCAGTTAAGAAATGCGGAGGATTATTCAATCCCTGCCACGTCTCACACGGAGAAGATACAATACCTGCGCGATTCGTCTGGTCGCACCAGCCTCAATTGAACCGTACATACAATATCGTGCCTGCAAAAGAGAGAAATTGCAACAGGAACAATATGCTACCAACATACATTTAATGTGATTCCGAAAGTTCGACACACGCAGTGCCGGTGAGTGAATGCATCGCAATGCAAGAGTGGAACATGCGTGACAACGTATGCTTAAACATAGAGGTATGCCAATATCAAGAAATGTGCATAAAAATGTGAGTATGCTCATGAGAATGCGAATTATGTGCATGATAGTACAAAGCGAGCATAAGTTAACGTGCCCGTTTGTTACGAAACAACGAGCACGGAAATACGTGTTTCGGCGAAGGTACCTCGATCACGGCCTCCGATCCGCTTCCCGGAAAGGCTACAACTCTTTCAAAAAGGATACACTTTGATTTTGATGAATGATGATGAGACACATGTCAGATCTTGAAGCTGAAGTTCCGGCGGAGCAATTTCACGACCGGAAGTGTACTCTTCTTGAATTTTTTCAGGTCCCGGGAACTCCGATCTTCCTCAAAATTTGCAGGGAGCTAGGTGAGCCTGTGAGGGACATGGCCGGCCGTTTATCTTCCCAAGGGGAGGCCACCGGCCACTTTTGCAAAAAGTAATTGGCTGGCCGGCCGGTTTTCCAAAAAGGAAATGGCTGGCCGGCTAGAAAAGGTGGCCGGCCGGCCATATGCCCAAATCCGAGGGCATTTTGGTATTTTCACCTCCTTTTTGATGCTCCTTCAATCCAAGACTTGGGGCCTATATAATGCAGCCGAGATCTCTTCCTTTCTTGCCTCCTACAACACTTTCTTCTCCAGATCTGAGTTCCATACGCGTTTTCCAACGCCCCACGCAAGTTGTTTCCGCAAAAACATTCAGTTTTAAACACTTTGAAGCGATTAAATTTCGGTTTCGGAGCTTCTTTTCTCATTTTCGCCACTTGAGGTAAGTCTGTCTCAATATTTGGAAGATTTTCTCGGGAGTTGACTTTTGTTGACTTTTTCATTTCCCGAGAGTTGACTTTTGTTGACTTTTTCCAATTTTGGCTCATTTTCGCTCATTTTTGCTCCTTTTGCAGATTCTTTGAAAATGGCGGGCAATTCTCCCCACGGCGGAGGCTTTCCAGGTGCCGGAGACGATTTTGATCCCATGACTCTACCCCCGAGGACCCGACCTTTTATTCCCGGGAGGTACAACCCGCCAGCACATGTCCTCCCGCGTGCCGTTTTCCGTCACTTCACTAGCTTTGACGAGCGAGCACCCGGGGATCTGCTTCTCCGAGAGCCAGAGCATCACCTCTCTCATGAGGCCCGAGAGGTTTTTACTTCGTTTTCTGCATTTTTCGTACATTTCGCACCTTTGCCATGCTTGAACACGCAGTTTAGCTTATGACATAGTACTTTGCTTGCGTCCTGAATATGTAGTTTAAACATTCGAATTTCTGAACTCTCGGCTCATTAATTAATTGCGAACACACAGTACACATTAGTTAAGAGGCGAACACACGGCTCAAACACTGATTTGTCGAACACACAGCCCGAATTCGAAAGTGAACACACAGCCCACACTTTAAATTTTCTGAACACGCAGCCCAGATTTAGAATAGTGAACACGCAGCCCACACTGATAGAAAGTTGAACACGCAGCCCAAACTTTAAATTTTCTGAACACGCAGCCCAGGTTAGAATAGTGAACACGCAGCCCACGCTAGTTGAAAGTTGAACACGCAGCCCAAACTTTAAATTTTCTGAACACGCAGCCCAGATTAGATAGTGAACACGCAGCCCACACTGATAGAAAGTTGAACACGCAGCCCAAACTTTAAATTTTCTGAACACGCAGCCCAGATTAGAATAGTGAACACGCAGCCCACACTGATTGAAAGTTGAACACGCAGCCCGAACTTTAAATTTTCTAAACACGCAGCCCAGATTAAATAGTGAACACGCAGCCCACACTGATATAAAGTTGAACACGCAGCCCAAACTTTAAATTTTCTGAACACGCAGCCCAGATTAAATAGTGAACACGCAGCCCACACTGATTGAAAGTTGAACACGCAGCCCAAACTTCAAATTTTCTGAACACGCAGCCCAAATTAGAATAGTGAACACGCAGCCCACACTGATAGAAAGTTGAACACGCAGCCCAAACTTTAAATTTTCTGAACACGCAGCCCAGATTAAATAGTGAACACGCAGCCCACACTGATTGAAAGTTGAACACGCAGCCCAAACTTCAAATTTTCTGAACACGCAGCCCAGGTTAGAATTTGCATGTAGCTTATTTCACTTCATCGGTACACAACCCATTCCATTCCATTGGCACACAGCCCAATTAATTTCATTGGCACGTAGCCCATTTCATTTCGTTATTGACACATGTATTCATTCTGAATGCAGGTTGGTTCCCGCAGCGTACGGGGGTATGGTTCCACCGTCGCGCGGGACTGGTACGCTGAGCTCCCGGAGGGTGTCCGAGATTTGATAGACTTGGCAGGGTTCGGGCCCTTCTGCGTTGGGTTGTCACGTTGTTCCGCCAGGAGGACTCTGATGGCAGCCTTGGTAGAGAGATGGTGGGACACCACCAACTCCTTTCATTTCTCTGCCACTGGAGACATGACCATGACGCCTCTAGACTTCGCTGTGTTGACTGGCTTAGACATAGGAGGTTGGCCCATCCCCTATGATGAGGATATGGACGAGTGGGAGGCCGCTTGGATGTATCTATTGGGGGCTCGCCCGCCTGTTGACAGGGTTTCTGGGAGAGTCCGATACACTTGGTTCTCTTCCCACTTCCGGCGGGCGGAGATGGTGCCCGAGACTCCTGAGGAGACGGAGCAGTACGCCCGTGGTTTCCTTATGTTCCTCTTCGGGACTACCCTGTTCGCCGATAGAGGGAACACAGTCGGGCTATACCTGCTGAGCGCTCTGGTTGACCTATCACAGGTCCATCGATATGACTGGGGTGGCGCCGGCCTGGCTACCCTTTACTTTTATATGAGCGCGACCTCCCGCGGGCGGGGAGATTTACTTGGCGGCTACTGGAAAGCCTGGGAGGTACTTTTCTGTCCCCTTGATTTACATTTCTGCTCTTCATTACTTGTATATTGCACACACAGCGCACTTTTACAGTCTGTATTTTGTTCTCAGCATTTCGTACTTACATTCTGCACTGCTTTTCTCAGCTATGGGTCTATGTATACTTCCCAGCATTAGCCCCAGAGTTGGAGGTGGCAGGGCTTCCCATGACCCCATACTCACTAGTGTTCGAGGGCCCGCACCGGCCGAGACCCCGAGAGACCCTCATTTACTTGCGACAGTACTTTGACACTGTGCGGCATTCGGAGGTACTTCAGAACTTTCAGTTCCTTTCATTTTCATCTTCGATTTGCTCTGTATATTCCCAATTTCTGATTGGTTCATGCATTTATCATCCGCAGATCTCATGGCAGCCTTGGGCGCTCCTGGGTGATGGTCTCCGACTTCAGTATACCGGAGGGTCGGACATCTCCCAGTATAGGGTCCTACTCGAAGGGCCGATTGGCAGGGCATGGTTCCTGGGGGAACGCTTTCTGCGTCAGGTATGGGGGTATCTTTCTCAGGATCCTCCCGCAGTACCCCCAGTCAGTATGCGGACTGCTGACAGGCTCTCTTACTCGGAGGTAGTCGGCGCTATGCTGGGTAGCGATGCTTTACTATATCTTGAGGAGGGGGACTACGCCACTTACCGTCACATATATTTGATGCCTCCATTGACGGGAGCTCGCACCCCGATGACGAGGCCTGCCGGTATGTCATCCTCGGGCCAGGCTCGGGCTCGGGCTGCAGACACCCCTTCTACTAGTAGGGCTGGTACATCTAGAGGTGGGGGTAGACCGGTTCCTCCGATTCCGTCGACTTATCCTCATCCTGGATGGCCAGATATGCCGACTGAGTTGATGGCGTGGCAGTATGGGGCTATCTCTCTGACCCCGATCCCGCTAGAGCCTCCGATGCCCAGTGATCGATACGCCATTGATCCTGACTCACCGCTGGTATGCTCCACTGTTTTTTTCATTCATCATTCAGGTGTTTAGACATTCTTTTGTTCACTGATGATTATGAGCTCATATTTGCAGCCACCGCGAGGGTACATGGAGGAGGTGGTTGGACTGGTGGCCACACTCGAGGGCATGGTCCTGCGTAGGGAGGCACAGTTGTCTGTCGCGGGCATTCAGGTACCTTTCAGTTTTCTGGCATTTATCATACTTCTGATGACATGCTGATTTCTACTGCATCGATAGACTACTTGTGTAGAGCACATCTGACACGCACCCCACTTGGACACTGCATTTACATGCACCCACTTTACGTAGCCTTTGCTTGTATCTGCATCAGATGTATATATTTGGACTGATGTATTTGAATTGAACTTTTTGTTTTCAGATGCCTTCATGGTCCGGTCAGCCGCAGGCCAGGCCACCTGGGCCTCCTTGGGGAGCTGGGCCATCTGGGCCTTTTCAGGGAGTTGGGTCACCTGGGCCTTTTCAGGGGGCGGGGCCATCCCGGCCTTTCCGAGGAGCCGGGCCATCTAGACCTTTTCGAGGAGCTCGATGTCCGCAGACGCAGGACTCACGTTGTAGAGGCGGAGCCTGATGAGGAGGAGGAGGATGTTGAGGAGGAGGAGGAGGCTACCGACCGTCAGTCAGAGACATCTGCTGAGGAGGGGGGCTCCGGTCTTGGTTCGGGGAACAGAGGTGAGGCTGAGGGGGATCCTGAGGATGACAGCTCTGACTCAGATGATGATGATGGCGCAGAGGTTGTCCCGCAGAAGAGGATGAGGAGTGCTTCTTGTTCCCGTTCCCGAGGACATTGATGCTGTTGTTTCCTGCTTTATTTTTCTTTTACTAGTAGTTTGTAGCACTTTGCACATTGTTAGGCAGTTTTATTTTTTTGTAAAACTTGTACCTTTGTTTGTTGTAAAGCATGATGGAATGAAATAGCTTTTGAAAAGGTGTTTGTATTTTAAACTTTTAGCATCGTATCGCATCATTTTATTTCGCACAAAAATGAAATTGAATGGTAATGTGCATTGTGTAATCACCAAGTCAGGTAGTGAACTGACGCAACAAACTAAGCAACTCAACTTACTAAGATATAACAGAACCCTTAGCAAGTTTACAACTCGATAAGCAAATGCAACAACGTTGACAACGCAAATAAACAAGACTTTAAACAAAGATTGTTTAAACAGAGAACAATGGCTCGAAAACACGAAACACGTCCGCTCGACAAACAACTCGATAAGCAAAACAACAACTCGATAATCAAAACTCAGCAATAACTGAGTGTACTTCGGACGATCTGGGCACCGGAACGCATCCGAAACGGAGGGAGATGAAGGCCTTTGACTCCCCCGTTGCATGGAAATGCTTGAAACTTTCCCTCGAAGAGTAAAACAGGGCCAAAGAGATACACTGCAGCATTGCCGGCCACCTTTGGGAGCCGGCCGGCCAATTTTGTGGAGAGAGACAGCTGGCCGGCCATTTTTTGAAAAAGAGAATGACTGGCCAGCCAGAAAAGGTGGCCGGCCGGCCACTCATTCCTGTAGCCACCTGATTTTTGACACGTGCCCCCGTGAATAGTGTTTTTCCCTCTATAAAAGCCTCAACTTCGGGAACATTCATTTCATCTTAGTTTTAGACAAAGATGGAGGCGTTTCTCGCGGAAAATCTCACATCTTGGATCTCTTCTCTAGATGGCTCGGAAAAGCTGAACTTCCGGGGTTTCGGCTTGAATGCACTATTCACGCTGAGCCGTACTCTGTTACAGCTCCCTTTTCTCCATGCCGCGGCAAGGTTCTGGAACCCAGTGACCCACGTTTTTAGCTTTGGCGGCCAAGAGATGTGTCCCACTTTCGAAGATTTTCAGGTTGGAGTCTGAATGCTCTGAAGTGATCTTGCCTCAGCTCCGTTTTGGCCATGCTCAGGCTTTAGGGCGGATGTGTGGGCTCACGGCGCATGACGCCCGATCTCTGATCTGCAGTGGGGAACTGGACATCCTCGGCTTGATCCATCGTTTTTCCGACGCCGGTGACCGCAGCAACCATTATTGGCAGGGTTTTCGGCAACACGCCCTCTGCTTGTGTTTGTTGTCTCACTTTCTGCTTTCCTCGGGCTTCGGCGGGGCTAGCATTCGCCTGATTGAAGTCGCCCAAGGCTTGAGAGAAGGAAAGAGCTGTATTGTCATGACCTTGGCCGAGACGCTGATGGGTTTAGATTCTGTCTATCGCCGGGAGGTGACTAGGTTTGCCGGGAGTCCACTGCTGCTGCAGGTAATGTTTCCCACCCGGCCTCACATATATTTGCTCACATCACTCGACCCTCAGGCTCGGTTTTTCTCACAAAACCCTTGTCTTACTTTTCTCTCATCGTACATCTCTCTGTTCTTTATTCTCTCATTTTCCATCCCTCCCCTAGGTATGGTTAATGGACAAGTTGCAGGTTGTGGACTCTTGCCCGACCTATTCAGCTCGAGGCTACTTCTTTCGACAGCGCCTAGTCAATGCTCTTGACGAAAGGTGGTGGTTTGATTGGATGTGCAATTTGTCCGCAGACGGCATTGCTTGGCGTTGTCCTTGGCTCAACCTCCCGGCAATGAGCTATAGTATGTCCCGGCTGATTGGGATCTAATTGATTGGTCTAACCCACTGCGTATTTTATTTTCCGTTCCAGTTCCTGCGTCAGTTCGGTCATGATCAGACCTGCCCACCGGAGGGGATTGAGTACCCAGTCGCTTTCCCGGTCCGGGGTGCACAGCTTGCCCGATATGCCACAGCATGGAGGACTAGAGAGCTCCTGGCCCCTGCTTCTACTTTCAGTCGCACTTTGTCCGATGAGTGCTTGGATTGGCTCAATGAGGAGGCACAGGTTGGGCCTAGCTTGGCATCAGATGCTCCGTCCAGCTCTGGGAGGGGACGCAGAGATACTTGATTCAACTATGCCCCAAATTTATTGCTTATTTAGCGTTTTCAAGTTTTCTTTATGAATGTACTAAAAAAAGCAACCTCGATTGTAATGCAAGAGCAGGAGAACTCAGTTTTGAAATCAATGAAATTGAAGGTTATGGTATTGAAAATTTTCCGCTTTTGGTCCAAAAATAGTCTTAGTCGTAAAAAGATTGATTTGAACAAAGTCAACTTTTATTAAAACTTTTCAAAACTATTTTCGATGTGGATCAGAACTGGACACGCCGAAGATCTGTCACTGAGATGCACAACCCCAGATCCCTGCAACTGGAAAGTTCCCCCTAGTCTGAAGAACAATGCGGCACTTCAAAGCAACGGAAAGTTGCCCCTTGTCTGAGTAACTTTGCACCGTCGCGGCAACGGAAAGTTGCCCCTAGTTTGAACAGCACTGTACCGGAGATCGCGATAAATGCTGATGGATAAAGATGACTGAGATGATCGAAATGGACAGAGTTGATCGGGGAAAAGTTTATGGCTGAACTTCAAGGTGAAGTTGCCTACGTATCCCAAAGATGGGAATCAAGCCTTACGTAGTTCAGGCCCGGGTTCACTCGAGTATTTTCACTCTCCTTTTGCGCTCTAACTTTTGCCAAGGCCGCCTTTTGCGGGTTTTCAACCTTGCGAGCTCAGTTTTTATATTTTCTAATTTTTTGTGCTCTGACTTTTGCCTAGGTCGCCCTTTCGGGTTTTCGGCCTAGCGAGCCTCTCAAGGATAGTATTTCTTCAACTTGTCCATATTGATCGGTTGTGAGAACTCCAAGCCATCTAGATCCATCAGAACCACAGCTCCACCTGACCAGATAGCTTTGATGATGTAAGGACCAGTCCAATTGGGTTTGAACTTGCCCCTTGGGTCGTGGATGGGAGCTCGGTTGTCTTTGAGCACCAAATCTCCTTCTTTCAGATTCCTGGACTTAACCTTCTTGTTGAAAGCCCGGGCAATTCTGCGTTGATAGCCTTGGATGTGGTACAGTGCTTTCAGTCTTCTTTCATCAAAGAGCATGAGTTCTTCGAATCTGCTTTGCTGCCAATCTGCTTCGGCTATTTGGCACTCAGCCAATACTCGTAACGATGGAACCTCAATCTCGATGGGTAGAACAACCTCCATTCCATAGACCAATGAATATGGAGTTGCTCCAGTAGAAGTTCTGATTGAAGTCCTGTAGCCCCACAGAGCAAATGGCAGCTTGTCTGGCCAATCCCAATAGGTTCCCACCATCTTCTGCAGTATATGCTTGATATTCTTGTTAGCGGCCTCAACCGCTCCGTTGGTCTGCGGCCGGTATGTAGATGACTTATGGAAAGCCACATTGTATTTCTCCAACAAGTCTATCACTTCTT
Organism: Camellia sinensis; assembly: GCF_055761805.1. NCBI lineage: Eukaryota > Viridiplantae > Streptophyta > Magnoliopsida > Ericales > Theaceae > Camellia > Camellia sinensis. The sequence continues at coordinate 55,425,733 of NC_138962.1, forward strand.
TCTTGAAGTGGGAACCATTATCTGAAATTATCTCGTTTGGCACCCCGTAGCGACAGATGATGTTGTTTCTGATGAACTTTGCGACGTGCGACGCCTTCAACACCGCGTATGATTGGGCCTCGACCCACTTTGTGAAATAATCTATCACTACTAGGATAAACTCATGCCTGTTTAACCCCTTCGGGGTAACAGCTCCGATCACATCAATTCCCCAAACCGAAAAAGGCCATGGTGAAGTCATGTTGTACAGCTTTGACGGCGGGATGTTCATGCGGTTTGCATGAATTTGACACTTGTGGCATCGCCGAACAAAACTAATACAATCCTCCTCCATGGTTGACCAGTAGTAGCCCTGTCTGAGGATCTTTCTGGCCAGCATTACCCCATTCATGTGTGCACCGCACTCCCCCCCATGGATGGCTTCCATCAGGCGTTTTGACTCTTCAGCTTCTACACAGAGCTTATGCATTCCCAGATGACCCCTTTTGTACAGCTTTCTCCCGCAGATAATGAACTGAGCAGCCATTCTTCTGATGGCCCTCTTATCCTTGGCATTTGCCCCTAGTGGATACGTCTCCTTTTCCAAGAAGTTCCAGATGTCGTAATACCAGGGGTTGCCGTCTTGAACCTCATTTATGGCGGAAATCGACTCGTATGCTGGCGCAAACTTTTGATCAATAATGACTGGACGCATCCGGACTCCGGACGGGATGTCTATCATAGAAGATAGAGTTGCTAGTGAATCTGCGAACCTGTTGTTCTCTCTTACGAGGTGGGTGAAATTTAGCTTCTCAAATCGAGGAATTAGCAAATCCAAGGTTTGGTGGTAAATTATCATCCTTTCCTCCTTGACTTTCCAATCTCCTTTTGCTTGAGACACAACAATGTTCGAGTCCCCAATGACGTCCAACCGTCTTGCCCCTAGTTCTAGGGCTGCTTCCAGGCCAGCAATACATGCCTCATACTCTGCCTCATTGTTTGAGACTTTGAACTGGAGCTTGAATGCTAAAGGGATAAGGGAATCGTCAGGCGCTATCAGCAACACCCCTATCCCATACCCATACTGGTTTGACGCTCCGTCAAAGTACATCGTCCAAGTTTCATCTTCGACGTGCAGAATGGCTTCATCTGGGAATAGATACTCAACCGCTTTATCCCCCTCAACCGGGTGGTCGGCAAGGAACTCCGCTACCGCTCTCCCTTTTACTGACTTGCGCGTTACATACTTCAAATCAAATTCGGAGAGCAATAGCAGCCAACGAGCTAGCCTACCCGTAAGTGCTGGTTTCTCGAAGAGATATTTGATGGGATCCAAACGCGAAACCAACATTACTGAGTAAGCTAACAGGTAGTGCCGCAGCTTCCTGGTTGCCCATACCAAGGCCAAACAAGCCTTCTCCAGCGGTGTATAGCGGGTCTCGTAATCCAGCATCTTTTTGCTCAGATAGTAGATGGCTCTTTCCACTTTGTCTTCTGACTCCTGCGCGAGCATGCAGCCCATGGTAGTCTCAGTTACCGAAAGGTACAATATCAACGGTCTCCCCGGCTCTGGTGGTGACAACACGGGCGGGTTCTGTAGATACTCTTTAATCTGCTCAAAAGCTGCTTGACATCGGCCGTCCCATTGGAATTTCTTTCCTTTCTTCAGGAGACCAAAAAGTGGTTCACAAGTCAAGGTTGATTTAGAAATAAACCGTCTTATGAATTGCACTTTACCCAGAAAGCCTCGCACCTCCTTTTCAGTCCTTGGTGGTGGCATTTCTAAGATGGCCTTGATTTTGGAAGGGTCGACCTCGATGCCCCTTTGTGTAATCAGAAACCCTAGCATCTTCCCTGCTGTAACACCAAACGTGCATTTCTGGGGATTCAGTCGCAGCCGAAACTCTCTGATCCTTTGAAAGAATTTTTGTAAGGCGGTGTAGTGGCCCTCTCTTTCTTTGGACTTGACAATCATGTCGTCCACATACACCTCGACCTCTTTATGGATCATATCATGCAATATTGTAGTTGCTGCCCGTTGATACGTAGCTCCAGCATTTTTCAACCCGAATGGCATCACTCTATAACAATATGTCCCCCACGGGGTAGTGAACGCAGTCTTCTCCCGGTCTTCGGGTGCCATTACTATCTGATTATAGCCTGAGAAACCATCCATAAACGAAAGCAAGGCGTGTCCCGCCGTGAAATCCACCAATTCATCAATGTGTGGCAAGGGAAAGTCGTCCTTCGGACTGGCCCTGTTCAAATCTCTGAAGTCTACACAGACCCGAATTCTGCCGTCCTTCTTCGGCACCGGAACAATGTTGGCCAACCAAGTTGGGTATTCAGATACCAGCAGGAACCCTGCGTCAATTTGCTTGGTGACCTCTTCCTTAATTTTGAGGGCCCAGTCCGGGCGAATCCTTCTGAGTTTCTGTTTGACAGGGCGGGCCTCAGGATCAAGAGGGATCCGGTGCTGTACAATCTCAGGATCGATTCCAGGCATGTCTTCGTAGGACCACGCGAAAACATCTTTGAAATCTTTTAATAAAGCGAATAAGCGCTCGCGCTCCTCCGAAGACAACGTGGACCCGATCTGGACCAGCCGCGGGTCCTCCTCAGTACCAACATTCACAGTAGTGATTTCATCCATTAAAGGTTTAACAAATCTTTCCTGCTCTTGATCAATTAACCGTTGCAAAACTGGGGGAATTTCTCCCTCGTTGTTTTCATCAAAATTTTGAAAATCTTGATTTAAGCAATAAATCAAAGGCACAGAAAAATACTCAGAAACCACATCCACATCATTCTCATTAAATATTTCCAAGCCGTCAGATTCCTCTGTTACAACAGACTCAAAGGAAAATGAAAATGACGACCTAGACAGGACTGTGGCATCCGGGTTATCACCCCCAGGAATACCGGACTCAGACTCAGTCGAGTTGGAATTTGATTCCGACACACAAGATTCGGTGGAATCAGATTCCGGCTCACTACCTGACCTGGAGCTGCTAGATAAAAAGCCTTCTTCATATTGCCAGATGAGAGAAGGTGCGATAGATGCATCCAAAATCGGCGCTGGAAAGCCCGCAGCTATTTCATCTCCAATCATAGAAACCGAAGAGTTATCCCCCAAGCACTCTTGGCCGATCGGAGGATCTGATAGTAGACACGCCAGTGCTACCCCCATTTCAAGCTCTGTGCTCTCAGGATCCACTGCTCTACACTGCTCAACCTCAGTTGGTGGGTCTGTCTGCGCTTCGGCAACGTCATCCCTAGATAATTGTACGTCGAAGAAGATTTCAAAACCAGGCACGCGCTTCTTCTCCGCGTTCAGCCATGGCTCCGGGAAGCCGCAGAATGGAAAATCTTCCCCCTCTCGGACGAAGCGTCCGTTTAGGGTACCCCAGATGGGCCTATGCATTAACTCAAATGGCTTCCCGGCCTTCTTTGCTCTGGCCCTTCCGGCCATTTCTTTCCCTTTTCTCACCCAGTCCTCTTTGGTGGGCAGATAACCCAGTCCAAAGGCGTGAGGGTTGTGTGGCACTTCGGCCAACACTGAGACGCCCTTCCGGCCGCTTCTCCCCAATCCCATCCCAGGGGTATGTTTTAGCTTGTTCATGAGGTAGATAGATTGAGCACTAACGTACATACCCTCATTCACAGCCATGACATTCTGCACCACTTGAGCCTCGGCCAAAGTGAACCCCGATAAAAACACATCCTCCGTGCCGTGCTCGATCTCCAAGACAGGTGTGGACACTTCCGGCGGCGGATGGATTGATGAATTCCCAAAAACGATCGCTACCCCTTTCCCATGAGGGTACTTTAGCATCTGATGTAGAGTGGAAGAGACTGCTTTGACCTGGTGCAACCACGGTCGCCCCAAAAGTAGGTTAAAGGTTGCGGGAACGTCCAAGATATGAAATTCGATGCTGTGTTGTCCTGGACCAACCTTGGTTTGAATTTTAACAGTCCCCATCACTTCTCTGCTGGTATTGTCGTATGCTCTGATTACTTGGGTAGTTGGGACGAAGTCCACGGGCTTCAACCCGATTGCATATGCCGTTCTGGTCGGGCAGACATTAATCGCAGACCCGGTATCAACAAGTACCACCGGTATCCACTTATCTTTACATTCCACAGAAATATAGAGAGGTTTGTTATGATTTGTGCCCTCAGGCGGTAGTTCCTTGTCCGAAAAGGTTAATGCCGAGGAACCTCCTCCCGGAAAAACCAGCCCAACCAGCTGTTCAGGCGTGGTGTCTATGGAGAGTTTGGACTTGTCCATAGCAGATAGGACAGCTTCTCTATACACTCGTGATGCCATTAGCAGTCCCCAGATGGAGATGTCTGCTTGTATCTTTTTTAATTGTTTCAGCACAGCTTCCTCTTCAATCTGCTTCTCCTTCTGTTTCTCCGCTTCTCTATCCTTCCCGGATGCCTCGGGTTGGTCCAGGTGTGGGGGTTTGAAGTACCGCCCACTTCTTGTCATATGGTCAACCTCATCGAGGTACCAAGTGTCATCCGGTTGATTATTCCCCCAGTCTTCATCCGTGTGGGCAAGACATAAGTCATCGTCTTCCCACCACATTCCATCGGCAGCCAACAGACACCTGTCTGGCTCCGGTTTAGTTGCACTCGCAGTACTCCCTGTCCACATGCTCGCAGCATTCTCTATCTTCGTGCACACAGCACTTTCAGTCCCCTCAGGGCTTTTAGCTTTCCTAATTCTCTCAGCCTCCTCAAACTTTTCTCGTTCCAGCTGCATCAGTACAGCTGTTTGTTCAACAATTCCCGTATCCATAATGCCCAAATCTCGAGCGAAATTCTTAGCACCGGCGCTCTCCGGCGATACAACTTGACTTTCGGCCATTCCGGCCACAACTGATACTTCCGCCCCTGCCGGGCTCTGTTCTGGTTGGGCTTCCCCCACTACATCTGGTTGATCCTCGATCCATCCAGTGGCCTCCGCTGATCCCTCATAATCGTACCAGTTGATTGACGTATCCCCCAGTTCCTGGTCGTCGAAAAATTGCAGGTTGGCAAAGTCCTCCTCTACGGCTGTCAGATCATCTGCCCATAGCCCAGATCCATCCCTCCGGATCATGCATAGCTCTCTTGTCTCTGGCAATTCTATACCTAGCCCAATTCGGCTCGTTGATAGGATATACTTGCTTGGATCATAGGCTCCCCCAGCAAAACTCTGTCCAGTCCCAGATTCAACAATCTCATTCTCTCCCAAAATCTGCCCTGCCCTGTCTTCGACGGTCACCACCATCGGTTCTGGTTGGGTTTTGGAGATGTCCACCATGCACAAGAAATCAGTGCAGTCGGGGAGGAGCACCTCCGGCTTGGGTAGGTGGGTGGGCGTAATATAGATACTAGGATCGTAAGATGCGACCCCAGTCTGGATAAAATTGATTCTATTGGGAGGAGGAGGTTGGTTATGTGGTGGGAGAGGGTTGGTTGTGACATTGGGTTTATCAGGAGGCGCGATCACCTGCTTGTCAATAAGATCCTGGATCTCATGACGCAATCTGTAACAACGGTCGGTGTCGTGACCGTGTTGTTGGTGATACGCACAGTATTTTGCTGGGTCATAAGAGGGGGGGAGTGGATTCGGTAATGGCTTTGGCTCCAGGGGTTTCAAATGATTTTTCCTGATCAATATTCCCAGAACTTTGGTCAGGGGCATATATAGTGGGGTAAAGGTTCTTTGGCCTCGCGGTTGGAATCTGTTGGTTTGTGTGTTGCTTCCGGACGCGCCAGAGAAGGGTGTGGCAGCCATGGGCCTTGGAGGGGGAGGGGGAGTGGTGGTGACCATACTAACTTCTAAGGCTCTCGTATTTGCAGCGCCACTCGGGCCCGCATTGTTGTTGCGGTTGAAAGTCCTCCTCGGTTGTTCTCTGTCGTGGTCAAACAGACCTTGTTTCATTGCATCTTCAATTTGCACCCCCATCTCGTGTAAATCTGCGAAAGTAGGGAAGGGGACTACAATCATTCTCTGCATCAACTTTGGGTGGAGATTGCGCACAATCATCCGGATTTGATCTTTGTCAGTGGGCCTTAAAGTCATCATTGATGCCTTTGCCCTCCATCGGATTACAAAGTCCGAGAAAGTTTCCTTGGGCTCTTGTCTTGTCGTTTCAAGATCACGGGTTGTGATCTCGATCTGAGTGTTGTATGAATATTGCGTGACAAAGGCCTCAGCCATTTCATCCCAATTCCTTTTCACTTCATCTTGTAACTTTGCGTACCAATGGGCGGCCACACCCGACAGGGTTCGACCGAATAGTGAAAGCTTCTGTGGTCGTGTTAGGCCCATTGGTCGCAAGATGTTTGCGAACAGTCGGAGATGGACCATGGGGTCGCCGGACCCGTCAAAGCGGTCGATTTGTGGCATTTTGAACCTATCGGGGAGTGTTACGGCCTCCTCGGTATATCCGTCTTCGATATCCGGCATAGCCTTGACCCCTTGGGATTTCTTGAAGAGCTTCTCAAGTTTGCTCAATTTCAGAGCTGTATGATCAACCTCGAACTCGAAGGGAGAGTCGGGGCGATTGGGTGCATGGACCTTGGACAGTTGTGGTGGAAGCGGGGGCGGAGCTGGCCCCGTTGGAAGACTCGTGTCCTCTTGTAGGTTTTGGACATTCGGCAGGGTATTCTGGGCATTTGGTGGGGCGTTCTGAACAGTAGGTGCCTGCTTAGGTAATGGAGCCCCTGCCGGAGGAGGAATTTGGTGTGAAGCAGATGCAGCATTCTGCTGTTGCAGTCGGGTAATTAGCTCAGCCTGCTGGGTCATAATCTCAGCTTGTTGCTTAGCGAGTTCATCCCGGCGAACGGCATCCTGTTGCATGGCCCGTATGGTTTCTTGCATTTGGCGCATCATCTCCTCAACTCCTGTTGGTGCCGTCATACTGTTTTGATTTGTCTGAACTACTGGCAGATCTGTCTCAATGGGGATCTCAATCCGACTGTCCACTGATGGGGGAAACCACTGTTCTGGTGATCTCTGTTCAGATACACTGCGCTTTTTCTGCTTTCTTCTGGTAACAGGGGGTAGAGAATGGAACACTGGCTGTCCGTCGATTAGATCCTCAGATCGATGGAGTCGACGACCTCGTGCCCAAAGTGCTTGGGGAATGCCTGCTGGGTTGGAAGCAATTGTGCTAGAACTGACCTAGCAAAAGATAAATAAAGCGAAAAGGAAATAAATAAACAGATAAACGGACAGCATAACAGCTTAAGATAAAATGCATGACACACAGCCGGGCATAATCAACACACAGTCAATAAGCTGAATACACACTGTCCTCAAACACTGATTATTATCCCTGTATCACTGTCCCCTAAAACAGAATCTGATATCCGCAGATAGTTGATTCTCAAATACTAGCTGATGCCCGCAGGCCTGATACCCATAATACTGAACTGATGCCCGCAGGCCTGATACTGACAATACTGAACTGATGCCCGCAGGCCTGATACTGTCAATACTGAACTGATGCCCGCAGGCCTGATACCCAAACTCATATACTGATACATGCATTCCTGTAGAGACGCACTCTAAAGCACATAACAGATAAGTGAGAGCCAAAACACCCCTATGTTGGGGTAGGGTTTCCCTGTCCTATTTTGTCAGGAGCTAGGGTTTCACTACGCACACAGCGGTTTTAAACAACCTATAAACGGGTAAGCAACCTGTCCTAATTTAGAATGGTCACTATGGATCCGAATATGCACTAGGTCAAATGGTCAAAGAGGGTGCCCCGGTAAAACTGGGGTTTGTGTTCCCATACTGGCAGAGCCCACAACCGATCAGCCTTATGGTCATGCCTTGACAAGACAAGCCTCCGGCAAACCGTTCAGGAATAGCAGATGGCAAACACGGTGTCCTAGGCGCACCAATGCAAATGCAATGCAAAGAAACACACAAGTGTAGTAAAAAACAGATATCATGAGTTCGAGTCAAGTTCTCTAAATCCCCAGCGGAGTCGCCAGAAACTGTAACAAGCCCGCGGGGGACCTCGCTACAGCTCGGACTCGACTTTGTAGTCACGGTTCTAAGTCTGAACCAAAGAGTCCAAATCCGGCAAATCGTTTTAAGAAAACAGATTTTTGAAAGAAGTGCCAAACATGGACTGCTTTGCCAGATACAGAGTCGCCACCTAAATATTTTATTTTGAAAAATTTAGGAAACCCTGACTCGGTGCCAAAAGGCCACGTGTCCGTCATCACCAAAGTTGCCTCGGCTCGGGAACTTAGGTACGATTGGGGAAGGTCACTTCGTGAGCACCCCCGCTCGCCCGGTCATAGACCGGCCTCTACTAACCATGATATCAATTTTTGAAAACATTGTGAGTTCTTATTCCAGTTATTAGCCTAGGTTACTATGTGATGCGCACAGCATATAAGTATAGACTGGATCGCCTGAATTGGAACAAAACATTTCATGTTCGCTTTTGAAAATGGTTTGCTACCCGCAGGTAGGTCTGAAACATTTGATGATTTATTCCAATTCAGATAACTCAACCTTCACCCACAGGCATTCAGGCAGTTATATCATATAAGCACATAGCCTCATGGTAAGCATGCTATTCATGGCAGTCACTCACACGCATGCAAGGATGCTAAAGCATAAAACTTACCGGGTACTCCAAGCCAAAACAAAGACTCATTAGAAATCATGCATGAATCCTAAGCATACAGAAATGCCTAATGCAACACATGCAAAATGCAACTATAGCAGGCTCGGCTATTCTAAACGTGGCATATGAGATGCTACAACTAACATGTATTCAATTTGGAATTGAAAGTACAATGCAGTTAGTATGGTGCGCCGAGCCCGGTGCATGCAAAACAGATGAATGAATGCAAACATGTTATCATACTGTATGCTAATTAAAACATGCCCTAATCTAACCATCATAAGCAGGTAAAATAAAAGGGAAGGAAGACGTGGGGTTGGAAGACATACAACACACTCACGCACACTTATTACAGTTGTGCCCTCGCGCAGAGGATCCGAATAAATAATACAGTCCCAAATGAAAGAATAGTACAGTCCAAATATTACAGTCCGAAAAATATACAAATTCCTACTTAATTAACAAATTAACTAAGAAAGTTGTAAAACTGGCGTGCAGGCCAGGGACTGCCTCGCTTCTGATGGATGATGCATGTCCGGGTTGTCTTGCGCGGAAATCCACCGGGATGCCCCAATTAGCCTCTGTTTAGCAGTTTATTCTTGAAATGCGTGCCAAGTCCCGAAAAATTGCTGATTCCTGATTTTGCTGCAACAGAGAGCAGGAAAGGGGCATAGCAATGTATTTTCACAGATATATGCATACCTCGATCCTCGTGCCACCAATCACACATATCGAGGCATGATGGCCGAGGAATCGAAATGCACAATTCAATATAGGATGAATGCACATGAAACACAATAAAAACCTAACTCCATCATGGATGATCCGGAATGTCGGTGACTGGGAAATTGAGACACATCCCGTCACTCGGAGTACGGAATGTATCTCGTTTCCTGTGCTCGGACTAACTCCTATCCCGAACACGATGCAATATGCATGACATGCATGAAATGCGACTAAGATACAATCCTAACATGCACTATGCTATGGAAATGAGATGCCTCGAAATGCGTGCACACGGGCACGCAAACCGAGGCAATGACATACGCAATGCAAATGACATGGAAACATGATATGGACTTATACCAATATGAGTGAGTCTCAGCCACACTCATATAGGATGCCGATGGATGAAAATGAAGTGCCTCGAAATGCGTGCACACGGGCATGCAAACCGAGGCAATGACATATGCAATGCAATGGCATGGAAATGGCATATAGAATGCAACATGGACTTACACTAATATGAGAGAGCCTCAGCCACACTCATATAAGAGGCCGATGGATGAAAATGAAGTGCCTCGAAATGCGTGCACACGGACACACAAACCGAGGCGATGATAGAATGCGATGCAATGACATGAAAACATGATATGGGCTTATACCAACATGAGTGAGCCTCAGCCACACTCACATAGGATGCCGGTGGATGAAAATGAAGTGCCTCGAAATGCGTGCACACGGGCACGCAAACCGAGGCAATAGCATACGCAGTGCAAATGACATGAAAACATGATATGGGCTTATACCAACATGAGTGAGCCTCAGCCACACTCACATAAGAGGCCGATGGATGAAAATGAAGTGCCTCGAAATGCGTGCACACGGGCACGCAAACCGAGGCAATGGCATACGCAATGCAAATGACATGGAAACATGATATGGACTTATACCAACATGAGAGAGCCTCAGCCACACTCACATAGGATGCCGATGGATGAAAATGAAGTGCCTCGAAATGCGTGCACACGGGCACGCAAACCGAGGCAATGACATATGCAATGCAATGGCATGGAAATGGCATATAGAATGCAACATGGACTTACACTAATATGAGAGAGCCTCAGCCACACTCATATAAGAGGCCGATGGATGAAAATGAAGTGCCTCGAAATGCGTGCACACGGGCACGCAAACCGAGGCGATGATAGAATGCGATGCAATGACATGAAAACATGATATGGGCTTATACCAACATGAGTGAGCCTCAGCCACACTCACATAGGATGCCGGTGGATGAAAATGAAGTGCCTCGAAATGCGTGCACACGGGCACGCAAACCGAGGCAATGGCATACGCAGTGCAAATGACATAAAAACATGATATGGGCTTATACCAACATGAGTGAGCCTCAGCCACACTCACATAAGAGGCTGATGGATGAAAATGAAGTGCCTCGAAATGCGTGCACACGGGCACGCAGACCGAGGCAATGGCATACGCAATGCAAATGACATGGAAACATGATATGGACTTATACCAACATGAGAGAGCCTCAGCCACACTCACATAGGATGCCGATGGATGAAAATGAAGTGCCTCGAAATGCGTGCACACGGGCACGCAAATCGAGACAATGACATATGCAATGCAATGGCATGGAAATGGCATATAGAATGCAACTTGGACACTAATATGAGAGAGCCTCAGCCACACTCATATAAGAGGCCGATGGATGAAAATGAAGTGACTCGAAATGCGTGCATACGGGCACACAAACCGAGGCGATGATAGAATGCGATGAAATGACTTGAAAACATGATATGGGCTTATACCAAGATGAGTGATCCTCAGCCACACTCACATAGGATGCCGGTGGATGAAAATGAAGTGCCTCGAAATGCGTGCACACGGGCACGCAAATCGAGGCAATGACATACGCAATGCAAATGACATGAAAACATGATATGGGCTTATACCAACATGAGTGAGCCTCAGCCACACTCACATAAGAGGCCGATGGATGAAAATGAAGTGCCTTGAAATGCGTGCACATGGGCACGCAAACCGAGGCAATGGCATACGCAATGCAAATGACATGGAAACATGATATGGACTTATACCAACATGAGAGAGCCTCAGCCACACTCACATAGGATGCCGATGGATGAAAATGAAGTGCCTCGAAATGCGTGCACACGGGCACGCAAACCGAGGCGATGACAAAATGCGATGCAATGACATAGAAATGGAAAGCAATCATTCTAATAGAATTTCAGCACTAAAATATGGTGGAAAACAGTCCCGAAATGAGGCGAAATGACACTAAATGCATGGAATTGTCCCGAAATGCGAATTTAGGCACCCGAAATGGCCTATAGCTATGCCAAACATGCACAATATGGACATGTAATGCAAAGACAGAAGCTAGGCAGTCCCAAAAAAGGCAATTTCACAGTTATAAACATGGCCAAACAGCAAGCATAGGTAGGGCAAAAATGGCATGCAAAAATAGGGGCCAAGAGAGGGGTAATGAAGCAAGTGATATAAGCAAAATCCAAACTGAAAAATTTCCTTCTACAACATTGAAGAGGGACCAAAAATATGAATGTTTACAGTATATGGCAAACCTCAAATCAATATACAAACATGCTTAAAAAAAGGGCATAAGATTGAGGCTCAAAAGGTGCTATAACATGAAGTATACAAAATAATCACCAAACAGAAAAAAAATGTTAATGAAACATGAAGTATAGGCCAAAATAAGGCCATCTCTAGGCCTGTAAAATGGCCAAAAACAAAAGCATGATAGGCTAACAAAACATGCAAGAATGGGGAATAAAAGAGAGATATAACATGAAGTGGCATATGGAGGTCCCAAACCATGAAAGGCCCTAAATGAAACATGAAGAATGGACCAAAATAAGACTATTTCTAGAACTGTAAAATGGCCAAAAACAAAAGCATGGTAGGCTGCCATAGCATGCAAAAATGGGGGCCAAATAAGGGATATAACTACAAGTGGAACATGGAGGCATCAAATGGTGAGGGGCCCTTCAACAATGTTGAAGAAGGGCCCAAAATAAGCACATTCACAGATTAGATCATGCTCAAAAACAGATTACTCATGAACCAAAAATAGCATGCAAGATTATGACATATAAGAGGATCAATGAAGCAAGTGCATCATGGAGGACTCAAACAGGGTTGAGTCCTTAATGAAAAGTGAAAATGAGCTCAAAAGAGGGCCACTTTCAGTTAGGGCCGGAGCTTGAAACAAAAAGCATATAAGGCTTATAGATGGATCAAGAAAAAGGGTCAAAAGAGGAGAAATGTCACTCACCCTTGAAGACCAAAGCTTTTGTTGCTTCTTGGACCAATTTGCAGCTCCTTTAGCCTTTGAGAAGCTCTCCTTGTTGCTGGAAATGAAGTGGTGATGGTAGAGCTTGGTGGTGATGAAGAACACAAGGTGTAGGACTTAAGGTTTTTTAGGGAAATGAGAAGGATGGAGGGAGATATGGATCTTGAGGCTTGAAGAACAAAATTTCTAACCCCTATATGTGATGCCACCAGCTGGTTATAAGGGCCAAAAAGGGGGTGTAAAGGTGGGGGAAAAGGAGACAAGCTTTCCCCCACAAAATATCCCCCGGATATTGATATTTTCTGGGGGATAAAGCCATACAGCTGTAAAGTGAACAGTGTGAAGATTACGGCCGGCCAGTTATTTTTGCTGCAGGTGGCCGGCCGGCCACACCCCCTAGCCGGCCGGCTAGGGGTCAAAAGGGTCAAGAAGATTTAGTGGCCGGCCACCACATGATGGTGTCCTCCCAAGTGTGTACATCACAAATATGTGGTTGAAAGTTCAAGAAAGTGGGTCCAAGGTGTTCAACATTAGCCCGGAAGGAGGGGTTCAAAAGGGTCAAATGGAATTACTGGCCGGCCACCAACTTTTAGGGTCCTCCCAAGTGTGTACATCACAAATATGTGGTTGAAAGTTCAAGAATGTGGCCCTAAGGTGTTCAACATTAGCCCGGAAGGAGGGGTTCAAAAGGGTCAAATGGAATTACTGGCCGGCCACCAACTTTTAGGGTCCTCCCAAGTGTGTACATCACAAATATGTGGTTGAAAGTTCAAGAATGTGGCCCCAAGGTGTTCAACATTAGCCTGGAAGTGTGAAAAACGGGCGCCGGAGGGCGTCGGAGGATGTATAACTGGTTGCTGCAACAATTACTGGCCTCCCACCCTTCAGTGACCTCCCCGGTGATAAAACAGAGGTATCTGCCAAAAATGAACGAGAACCGTTGCAAAACGAATGTTCGGGGGCCAAAACACGCAGTTCGGGGCCCTAGAAACTGCCCGTTAAACACCGAAAATGGTATTCGACCTCGAAGTGGGTTTCTCAGACCCCAGTGTCCCTCAAAAGGGATTAAATAAGATGCATGCCAAAAATCAGAGCAAACGGAGATGGTTAGGCGGTCCCGAACCAAGGCACATGGCCAACGGTCCCGAAAAACCAGAAACCGGACTCCGAAATGGGCAAAATGGCCTACAGCTGCCAAATGTAGCCCACGGCCATTGAGAGATGGTCTACGGGACTTCTCCCTCCCCTCAGGAAAAGAAATAAAGAAAACCGAGCCTGGTTCGCAAACCGAGGCAAAATACAAAAGAGGGTTCGGAAGTCCGGAGGCAGGGCTCACGGCCGCAACTCTGAAACTTCTGAACGAGCACATTATGCAACATCACTAAGCGCTCAATCAGTGACGTCTGAGTCTTAAGGTCGGTCAAAAATGGGGTGTCTACACCAGGAATCTAAAAGAAGGAGATTTGGTGCTCAAGGACCACGACTCTAGGGCAAGTTCAGACCCAATTGGACTGGCCCCTACATCATTAAGTCTATTTGGTCAGGTAGAGCTGTGGTTCTGATGGACCTAGATGGCCTAGAGTCCTCCCAATCGATCAACATGGACAAGTTGAAGAAATATTACCCCTGAGAGGCTCGCTAGGCCGAAAACCCGAAAGGGCGACCTAGGCAGAAGTTAGAGCACAGAAAATTTTAAAATATAAAAACTGAGCTCGCAAGGTTGAAAACCCACAAAGGGCAGCCTTGGCAAAAGTTAGACCGTAAAAGGAGAGTGAAAATACTCGAGTGAACCTAAGCTTGAACTACGTAAGGCTTGATTCCCATCTTTGGGATACGTAGGCAACTTCATCCTGAAGTTCAGCCAGAAACTTTTCCCTGATCAATTTTGTCCATTTGATCATCTCGGCCATCTTTGTCTATTCAGCATTCAAGAGTTCGGTTATGATCTCCGGTGCAGTGCTCTTCAGACTTGGGCAACTTTCCATTGCTGCGCAGTGCTGCGGTACTATTCAGACTAGGGGCAACTTTCCAATTGCCGGGATTCGGGTTTGTGCATCTCAGTGACAAATTTCAGGCGTGTCCAGTTCTGATCCATATCCAAAATGGTTTTGAAAAGTTTCAATAAAAGTTGACTTTGTTCAAGATTAATCTTTTTACAACTTAGACCATTTTTGGACCAAAGCGGAAAATTTTCAGTACCCACAACCTTCAATTTCATTGATTTCAATACAGAGTTCTCCTGCTCTTGCATATAAATTGAAGTTGCTTTCTTATTACAATCATAAAGAAAACTTGAAAGTACTAATAAAACAATAAATCCAGGGCATAGCTAAGTCAGGTGTTCCTGCGCCCCCTCCCAGAGCTGGTCGAAGCCTCTGATTCCAAAGTGGGCCCTTCCTGTGCCTCTTCATTGAGCCAATCCAAGCACTCACCAAACAAAGTGCAACTGAAAGTGGGAGCGGGGGCCAGGAGTTCTCGCGTCCTCCATATTGTGGCATACCGGGCAAGCTGTGCGCCTCGAACTGGGAATGCAGCAGGATACTCTATCCCCTCTGGCGGGCAAGTTTGATCATGTCCGAATTGGCGCTGGAACCGGAACGAAAAATAGAAAACACAGTGTGTTATGCCAATCAATTGAATCCCAGGTTGACGGGTCATGTTGTAACTCATCGCCGGCAGATTGAGCCAAGGGCAGCGCCAAGCAATGCGGTTTGCAGACAAAATACACATCCAGGTGTACCACCACCCCTCATCAAGAGCATCGACCAGGCGTTGTCAGAAAAAGTAGCCACGAGCTGAGTATGCGGGGTAAGACTCCACAATCTATAACTTGTCCATCAACCACACCTGGGGAGGGATTGAAAAATGAGAGAATAAAGAATAGAGAGATGTACGATGAGAGAAAAGTAAGAAAAGGGCTTTGCGAGAAAAACTGAGCTTGAGGGCCGAGTGATGTGAGCAATACAAATGTGAGATTGGGAGGGAAACATTACCTGCAATAGTAGTGGACTCCCCGCAAGCCTAGCCATCTCCCGGCGGTGAAAAGCGTCTAAGCCCATCAATGTCTCAGCCAATGTCATAGCAATGCAACTCTTGCCCTCCTTCAAACCTTGGGCAACCTCGATCAACCGGACACTGGATCCTCCGGAACCTGAGGCAAGTAAGAAATGAGTTAGCAAGCATAGGCAAAGCGCATGTTGCCGATAGCCCTGCCAATAATGGTCGCCACGGTCACCAGCATTAGAAAACCGGCACACCAAGCTTGGGATGTCTAGCTCCCCATCATGAATCAATGATCGAGCATCATGCAAAGTGAGGCCGCACATTTGTCCTAAGGCTTGGATGTAGCCGAATCGGAGTTGAGGCAAGATTTCCTCGTTGCGCTCAGACTCCATCAAAACTTGGAAATCCTCGAAAGTATGACACATCTCTTGCCTGCTAAAGCTAAAGATGTGTGTTACCAGATTCCAAAACCTTGCCGCGGCACAGAGAAAAGGAAGATACAGCGGAGTACGGCCTAGCGTGAATAGTGCGTTCAAGCCGAAGCCCCGGAAGTTCAACTTTTTCGAGCCATCTAGAGAAGCAATCCAAGTTATGAAATTTTGGGTGAGGAACGCCTCCATTTTGATGCAAAACTAAGATGCAATGAGAGAGCCACGAGGTTGGAACTTTTAAAGAGGATAAGGCACTGTTCGGGGGACACGTGTCGAAAATTTGGTGGCTGCGAAGCTAGGTGGTCTGCCGGCCACCTTTTCTGGCAGGCCGACCACCCCTCTCCCCTCCAATGCAAAAAACTGGTCGGCCAGCTCCTTTAGGTGGTCGGCCATAAAGAGGAAGATGGCTTTGGTCTTGTTCTAGCTTCTAGAAGAAAGTTCCTAGCATTTCCATGCATTGGGGGTGTTGAAGGTGCGAGTTTTCCTCTGTTTCGGATGCGTTCCGTCACCCAGATCGCCCGAAATGCATTTGTTTATCGAGTTGTGGTTAAATCCTGCTTATCGAGTTGTTATTTTGCTTATTGAATTGTTGTTTTGTTTATTGAGTTGTTTAGTTTATCGAGGTATTAAGTTTTGTCAAGTTGACGAGTTGTGCATATCGAGTTGTTACTCTTTGTTTAATCAACATTGTTGTGTCTTCCTTATCAAGTTGTAAACTTGCTAAGGTTCTTTTCTTCCTTAGTAAGTTAAGTTGCTTTGTTTGTTGCGTCGGTTCACTATCTGACTTGGCAATTTTCAAATGCACAATTCCATTCAATCTCATTTTGTGCAAAATGATGCGATGCGATGCGATGCAAGAACATAAAATGCAACACTTTTTGAAAAAAGTTGTTTCATTCCATCATGCTTCCTTTGTTACAACATTTTACAACAAGGGTACAAGTTTTACAAAAATAAAACTACCTAATAAATGTACAATGTGCTACAACTACTAGTAAAAAAGGCAAATAAAGCAGGGAACAGCTACATCAATGCTATCAAGCACAGGAGTAAGAGGCCTTCTTCGTCCTCTTCTGCGGAACAGCCTCAGCACCATCATCGTCATCTGAGTCAGAGCTGTCATCCTTGGGATCCTCCTCGGCCTCATCTCCACTACCGGAACCGGAACCACCCTCTCTGTCAGTAGATGTCTCTGACTGGGGATGCGCAGGCTCCTCCTCCTCGCTTGACCCCTCCTCTATGACATGCGCTCTGCGTCTGGCTCGCCTGCGAGACAACTCACCTCTACCAGCTCCTCGGGAAGGCCCAGATGGCCCGACCTGTGGTCCGATATGTAGCGGAGGCATCTGAAAAGAAAGAATGCAATACATCAGCCAAAGTATGTGTATCAGATGCAGATGCAAGAAAACTACATGAAGTGGGTGCAGGGAGATACAGTGCATGAATGTGGTGAGTGTCAGATGTGCTCTACACATACAATTAATCAATGCAGTAAGATGTTCAAGTTCAACATGTCATCAGAAGTATGATAAATGCGAGAAAATTAAAGAGTACCTGAAAACCAAGGATGGACAGTTGCACCTCTCTCCACAAGACCATGCTCTCGAGCGAGGCCACCAATCCGAGCATCCCATCCATGTACTCTCTGGGTGGCTGCAAATACAAGCTCAGATCATTAGTGGCTGAATGAATGCCTAAGTATCAAGGTGATAAATGAAAAGCAGTGGAGCATACCGGTGGTGAATCAGGGCCACTGACGTATCGGTGATCAGGCATAGGAGGCTCTATCGGAATCGGGTAGGAGGTCCCGTATCGCCATCCCGTCAACTCAGTTGGGATATCTGGCCATCCAGCGTGATGATAAGTCGGAGGAATCAGAGGGACCAGTCCAGCCCCACCTCTCGATGTACCGGCTCTACTAGTGGAAGGAGCACCTGCAGCCTGAGCTCGACTCGAAGATGGTATGTCAGCGGACCTCCTCATGGGGGTACGAATGCCTGTCAACGGGGGCATCAAGTATGTGTGACGGTAGGACGCGTACTCCCCCTCCTCCAAATGTAGCAATACATCAGTACCCAGCATGGCACTAGTAACCTCCTAAGGAGTGAGCCTCCCGGTATTCCGCATGTCGACCGGAGGTACTAAGGGGATATCTTGATGAGGGTAGCCCATCGTCTGGCGCATGAAGCGTTCCCCCAGGAACTAGGCCCTACCAACCGGCCCCTCAAACAGGATCCTGTACCGAGAGGCGGCCCATTCTCCGGCAAGCTGAAATCGGAGGTCCTCACCTAAAGGCACCCAGGGCTGCCAGATGATCTGCAGATAACCAATGCATAAGCCGATCAGAAATCGTAGATGTGCAAAATAAATCAAAGATGAAAACATGGAGGATAAAGAGTTCTGAATTACCTCTGTCGGCCGTATTGTGTTGAAAAACTACCGTAGGTAGGGGAGAGTCTCCCGGGCTCACGGCCGGTACTGGCCCTCGAAAACGAGCGAGTAGGGGGTCATGAGGGGCACCTCCACCTCAAGCTCTGGGGCTAGCGTCGGGAAGTACGCAAAAACCCATAACTGTGGAAAACAGGGCAAAAGCCATCAGAATACAGAATACTGAGTGCAAAATCCGAATACCGAATGCTGAATGCAGAATGTGAGTACAAAATGTAAAGTGCGCCGTGCGTGCAATGTACAGATAATGAAAAACAGAAATGTAAATCAAGAAGGAAGAAGGTACCTCCCAGGCTCTCCAGTTGCCGCCAACTATGTTCCCCCGTCCGCGGGAGGTCGCGCTCATGTAGCAGTAGAGGGTAGCCAAGCCGGCGCCACCCCAGTCATACTGACTGACCTGCGAGAGGTCTACCAAGGCACTCAGCAAATATAGCCCAATGGTGTTCCCCCTATCGGTGAACAGAGTGGTCCCGAAGAGGAACATCAGAAATCCTCGGGTGTACTGTGCTATCTACTCGGGAGTCTCGGGCTCCCTCTGTCTAAAATATGAAGAAAACCAGGTGTACCGGACTCGGCCCGAGGATCGGTCGACCGGTGGGCGAGCTCCCAATACATAAATCCAGGCGGCCTCCCACTCGCCCATGTCCTTATCATAAGGGATCGCCCAGCCTCCCACGTCGAGGCCTGTCAATACAGCAAAGTCGAATGGGGTCATAGTCATGTCCCCGACAGCTGAGAAATGAAAGGAATTGGTGGTGTCCCACCACCTCTCCACAAGGGCGCCCATCAACGTCCTGCTGGTGGGACAGCGAGATATCCCAGTACAGAAGGGCCCGAACCCTGCCTAATCGACCCAATCACGGACGGCCTCTAGGAGCTCTGCATACCACTCCCTCGTAGCAATGGAGCCATATCCCCGTGTAACACGGGAGGACACCTGCATTCACAATGAACACATGTATTCAGTTTCAGAATGAAATGAATAAGCTGCGTGCAAATGAAATGTATGAGCTATGTGCAAATGAGATCAAATACAATGCTGTGGACTGCGTGTTCAGTATGAGCTGTGCGTTCAGAATCGAAGTGTGTACTGCGTGCTCACAATCAAAATGGGTTGCGTGTTCAGAAATTCAAAAGTTTGGGCTGAGTATTCAACTTTCAACAAATATGGGCTGCGTGTTCAGAAATTCAAAGTTTGGGCTGCGTGTTCAACTTTCAACAAATGTGTACTGCGTGTTCACAAACAAAGTTTGGGTTGAGTGTTCAACTTTCAACAAATATGGGCTGCGTGTTCAGAAATTCCAAGTTTGGGCTGTGTGTTCAACTTTCAACAAATGTGTGCTGCGTGTTCACAAACAAAGTTTGGGCTGAGTGTTCAACTTTCAACAAATATGGGCGGCGTGTTCACAAACAAAGTTTGGGCTGCGTGTTCAACTCTCAACAAGTGTGTGCTACGTGTTCACAATCAAGATATGGGCTGCGTGTTCAACTTTTAACAAATGTGTGCTGCGTGTTCACAATCAAATATGGGTTGAGTGTTCAGGATTGAAATGTGTGCTGCGTGTTCACAAACAAATATGAGCTATGTGTTCAGATTCAGAGATAGTGTGTGCTGCGTGTTCACCATCAAATATGAGATGCGTGTTCAGAAATTCAAGTGATTGAGCTGTGTGTTCAAGATGCAAACAGAGTACTGTGTTATAAACTAAGCATTCAGAGCAAGCTATGTACTAGAATGAGCAGAAGTATGGCATGCGAATGTGTTCAGAGTGAGCAAATAAGCATGCTTAGCATAAAATACACGAAAAATGCAGAATTAAGGCAGGAAATGTAAAAAAAATGAACTACATACCTCCCGTGCCTGATAGGAGAGATGGGACTCCAGCTCCCGCAATAGCAAATCCACGGGGGCTCGATCGTTGAAGTCCGTAAAATGATAGAAAATTGCCCACGGGAGGATGTGCGTCGAGGGGTCGTACCTCTCGGGAATAAAGGGGAAAATTCTCGGCAGTAGAGACATGATATCTGGATCGCCTCTGGCACCTGGAGAACCTCCGTCATGGGGAAAATGACCCGCCATCTCAAGAAATCTGCAAAAAGGAGCAAAAATGAGCAAAATGAGCCAAAATTGAAAAAAGTCAACAAAAGTCAACTCTCGGGAAATGAAAAAGTCAACAAAAGTCAACTCCCGAAAAAATCTTCCAAATGTTGAGACAAACTTACCTCAAGTGGTGAAAATGAGAAAAGAAGCTTCGAAATCAAAATTTAATCGGTTCAAAGTGAAGAGAACTGAAAGTTTTTATGAAACAACTTTGCGTGGGGCGTTGGAAAACGCGTATAGAGCGCAGATCTGAGAGGGAAAATGCTCTAGGAAGGAGGAGAAGGTGATTTTGGATCTGAAGTTGTGAGGAATCAAGCTTTGGCCGAATGTATTTAAAGAAATGAGGGTGAAAGTACCAAACTGCCCCGGATTTGGGCTAGGTGGTCGGCTGGCTACCTCTTCTGGTAAGCCGACCACCCCCTGCACTCAAACCTAGTCGGTGACCTCCAATGAACTCCAAACCTGGTCGGTGGTGTTCCCAAGATAATCTCCAAGGTCTCTGCAAATTTTGGTAGTGATCGGAGTCCCCGGCACCCGGGAAAGTACAAGAAAAGTGCACTTTTCGTCGCGAAATCCCTCCGCGGGAACTTCAACTCCAACTTTCGATGCGTGTTTCATTGTCACTCGTCAAGAGCAAAATGTATCCTTTTTGAGCACATTGTGACCCTTCCAGGAGGTAAACCGGAGGTCGCGATTGAGTCACACTCGTCAAAACTTGCATTTCTTTGCTCGTTGTTTCGTGTCAAACATGTATTCGAATTTGCACTTATCCTGCATTGTTATGCACGTCACTTGCATTCTCATGCATACCACTTGCATTGTTGTGCACGTTTCATGGGTATTGTCATACCCTTATGCTTAACTTGCGTTGACACGCGCGTGTCTCTCGCATTGCGACGCCCTTTCCCATCGGCACCCTGTTTGTCTACGTTCGATATAGCGTTGAACATGTGTTGCTAACTATGTTGAGCTTGTCAAGTTTCTCTCTTTTGCAGGCACGATATTGTATGTACGGTTCATTTGAAGCTGGTGTAACCAGACGAATCGCGCAGGTATTGTATCTTCTCCGTGTGAGACATGGCGAGAATTGAATAATTCTCTGCATTCTTAAACTACATGAAATGTAGTTGTTGCTTTGCATTCTTGCTTAAAACTGTTGCGTGTGCGCTTCATTACAGCTTGCTGCTTTGCATGATCATGAGTTACGTCCGGCTTTGTGCATATCATTTTGCATCTTGCCCCCTGCCTGCGGGCATGCCTGCAGGCATATCTTTGTTATCTTGCCTGTTTGTCTAAGTTTTCGGCCTTGTCAAAAATAGGTCGTCTCTAGGCTTTGGCATTCACTCCCGTCAATTACGACTTTCGAGTTCTGTCAAAGAGGGCAACTGTAGACACCCCATTTTTGACCGACCTTAAGACTCAGACGTCACCAACTGAGCGCTCGGTGATGTTGCATATTGTGCTCGTTCTGAGGTTGTGGAGTCTCGGCTGCGAGCCTTGCCCCCGGACTTTGGGGCTCTTTTGTGCTTTGCCTCGGTTTACGAACCAGGTCCTGTTTTCTCTTCCCGAAGGGAGGGAGAGGTCTCGTAGACCATCTCTTAGTGGCTGTAGGCTACGTTTCGTGGTCATAGGCCATTTTTCCCGTTTGGAGCCCAGTTTCCGGTCTTCGGAGCCGTCGGCCGTGTGCCTCGGTTCGGGACCGCTTAACTACCTCCGTTTGCTCCGATTTTTGGCACACCCCTTATTTCCTCCCTTCAGAGGGACACTGTGCCCCGGGAAACCACCTTCATGGTCATACGCCATTTCCGGTGCCTAACAGCCTGTTTTCGGGGACTCGGACTGCGCGTTTTGGCCCCCAAACCCTCGTTTGGCATCCGTCTTGGTCCATTTTTGGTAGGGATCCTATTTTCATTGTTAGGGAGGTGGTAATATGGTGGGTGGCCACCTTTTCCCCTTGGAAACTAGTTTTCTCTTTTTCTCTCTCCTAAAGCCGATTTTTCTGACAGAAAGCTGGTTTTTCTCACTTTTGAGCCATAATTTCTGGCTTTTCATACCACCATTGTGTTGTGCTCATCTGGGAGGCCACCAATATGGGTAAGCCGACCATTAATTCTTCTTGACCCTTTTGAACCTTGCTAAAAAGCTGGTTTTCCTCTCTTCTGGGTCACTTTTTTTGGTTTTCCACCGTACAGTTGTGTTGCACTCATCTGAGAGGCCACCAATCTGGGGTGGCCGACCAGCATTTCACCTTGAACCTTTTGACCCCTGGTCTGCCGACCAGGGGGAGTGGCCGGCCGGCCACCT
This sequence comes from Camellia sinensis, assembly GCF_055761805.1. Lineage (NCBI taxonomy): Eukaryota > Viridiplantae > Streptophyta > Magnoliopsida > Ericales > Theaceae > Camellia > Camellia sinensis. The sequence goes on from NC_138962.1 coordinate 55,448,731, forward strand.
TAGCTGGTCGGCCAGCTTTCTGCTTTTTGCTCTTCTCAAGTGCAACACAGCTGTGCCAGCTGTGAAGCATTTGACCCACTGTCCGAGACTTTGACCATCTTTTTGATCCTTTTTAGTTGGTTTTGACCCCCTTGCTTAGCTTCTTAAAGAAGCTTGACTCTTTTGTCAAGCTTCTTGAGGAAGCTTGACCCTTTTGGTCAAGCTTCCTCAAGAAGCTTGACCTTTTTGGTCAAGCTTCTTTGAGAAGCTTTGACCCGCTCCTAAGGCTTCTCCAAGAAGCCTTGGCCTTCTTCCTCTATAAAACCAACACTCCCCTTCCATTTGCAAGGGTTAGAAAGTTAGCCAAGGCATATACACTCCACCCTCCATAGCCTTCTTCTTCAAAGCTCCAAACCCTAATATTCTTGCACCATTTGCACTACACCTCATAGCCTACCACCTCCACCATCCATTCTAGCACCTTGGAGGTCATTTGTAGAGGTTGAGAGCTCAAATTCTTGGTCCAGAAGTTGCTGCATTGTTGTGCTACAAGGGTAAGTCTTCATTTACCCCTTTTTTGCACTATTGTGCTCTATACTTTAGCTCCATTTTCAAGCATTTTCGAGCTTTGGAATGAACTGAAAAGTGTCTTATTTTGAGCCCCTCTTGAACTTTGTTTAAGGATAATTTTCTGTTTGAAGCCATCTACCTCGTTGTATGCTCTATCCCTCTTTGTAGGCTTATTTTGCATCATATCTTAGCCCTACTTGTGAGCATTTTTGAGATTTTCCATAAACTAGAAAAAGGCTTGTTTTGACCTCCTCTTTAAGTTTTATTGAGGTCACTTTTCGGTTTGTAGTCATCTTCTTCCTGGCATGCTTCATTTCCTCATGCTTTGAGCCATGCATTTGAGCATTTGCATTGGCCTTGTTTTGGTCTCTTAGCCACTAAAATCCAGTGGATTTTCAGTGGCTTTGATGTGTCTTTGAGCTCCAAAATCATAGAGGGGTGACCTTCTCACCCCTCATTCTCTTTACTAGCTTTGTTGGCCTTCCAAAGGAGCTCCATTTTTCATGTTGTGAAGTCACATTCCAGGACTTATTTTGTGAGTTTTATGGTCTGCATTAGCTCTGTCCGGAGCCCATTTTTCCATATTTTATGTCTATGATGGATGTGTAGAGCAAACCTATTCAAGGACTTTCAAAGGGACCTTTCATTGCATGTTTCCTAGACCAATTCCAGGGCCCATTTGGTGAGTTTTAAGGTTTTCATAACCCATTTCCAGAGGTGGTTTTCACCTTTTATGTGTCCATAATATAGGTGTAGAGTAACCCCTTGCATGGCCTTCCAAAGGAGCTCATCATTTTTGCATGCATTGACTGAGTTTCAGTGGTTATTTGGGCATATTTTGGCATGGCATATGTCTGTTTTTGGCTGGTTTGATGAGCTTTCAAATGCTTCATATAGTTGTAGAACAACTCATGGTTCACTAGCTTTCTTTGCATTCTTTGTGGGCCCTTGATTTTAGCACTTTTTGGCCATGTCATAAACTGATATTGTGCTTATTTTGGACTGCCCTAGCTCTTTTTTTGGGTCTTGTGGTTGAATGATGTTAGTTTTGCATGCTTGTAGTTCAAGGTCCATGCTTAGCTTTGAGTTTTGAGATCCATTCCATGCATATACTGAGGTATTTTCATGCCTTGGGATCATTTTTCATCAAATTTCAGAGCTTATAGGAATGTCATGTTGCCATGTTTTCATCTCTTTAAATGCGTTTGAGAGTCAGGCTTGTATGCCTCATTTATCGACCATTGAATGAGCTCTATTCCATCGCATTCCGAGCCATCATTTTAGGCCATCTCCCCACTGTTTTAGACCTATCTAGGGTCTTTCTTGGGTTGGTTTTTCCTTTGGTGCATTGCTTTGGGAACCTCTAGTGTAACACACTTCACTAGTTTCGGTACCCGGGCCCCCTAGCTTGCATTGTGTGCCATATTTGCATGCTTCGGGACCATATTTCATGCTGTTTCAGAGCTGTAATTTATGCTATTCCATGCCATCTTTCATCCCTTTCCATGCTTTGGTAGAGTGGCATTCGATGCCTTAGGTTTGGTCCTTGGTATTTGTACATGTGTGCGCGCATTTCGGCTGTCTCATTTTCATCTAATGGCCACTGATGTGAGTGTGGCTGAGGTCCACTCATGTTGGTGTAAATCCATCATGCATTGTGTATGTCATTTCAGTTCATAGCATTGCGTATGCTAGGTTGCATGTTAGAGCATTGTGTATGCCATTTCAGTTCATAGCATTGCGTATGCTAGGTTGCATGTTAGAGCATTGTGTATGCTATGTTACATCGAGCATTGTGTATGCCATTTCATAGTATTGCGTATGCTAGGTTGTATGTTAGTCGCATTGTGTATGACATCTCATTTGCATCGTGTTTGGGATAGGAGTTAGCCCAGGCACGGGAAACGAGAGACGTTTCATACTCCGAGTGACGGAACGTGTCTCAATTCCCGGTCGTCGACGCTCCGGATTACCCATGATAGAGTTTAGGTCTTGTTGTGTTTTCATGTGCATTCATTTCACATCAAGTCGTGCAATTTGACTCTTCGGCCATCATGTATCGAGATGCGTGATTGGTGGCACGAGGATCGAGGACTACACTCCCTAAAGAGTAGTCATGCATACATATGTGAAAATACTTTGCCATGCCCCTTTCTTGCTCTCTGTTGCAGCAAATCAGAAATCAACAGCCTTCTGGAGCTTCGCACAGCACTCCGGGATTAAGTGTAAATAGAGGCGAATCGGGGCATCGCAATGGATTTTCGCGCAAGGCAACTCGAACATGCATCATTCATCATTCAAAACAGAGCTGAGGCGGTCCATAGCTTGCATGCTAATTTATCCGCTTTGCTAGTTAAATGGTTAATTAATTAGGGTTTTGTACTTCTTCGGACTGTAATTATTCATTCGGACTGTGTTATTTATTCAGACCCTCCAAGCGAGGGCACAACTGTAATAAGTGTGTGTGCGTGTGATGTATGTCTTCCAACCCCACGTCTTTCTCCCTTTTATTTACCAGCTTATGATGGTTAGATTAGGTCATGTTTCAATTAGCATACTTATGCTTGCATGTTTGCATCATTCATCTGTTTTGCATGCACCGGGCTCGGCGCATCATACTAACTGCATTTGTATCTCAATTCCGAGTTGAATACTTGTTAGCTGTAGCATTTCACATGTCATTTTAGAATAGCCGAGCCTATTGTAGTTGCATTTTTGCATGTGTTGCATTAGGCATTTCTGTATAGTTAGGATCATGCATGGATTTCTAACATAGCTTCTGTTTTGGCTTGGAGTACTCGGTAAGTACTTATGCTTTAGCATCCTTGCATGCGTGTGAGTGACTGCCATGATAGCATGCTTGCCATGAGGCTAACTGCTTATGTGATATAACTGCCTGAATGCCTGTGGGTGAAGGTTGGGTTATTTGGATTGGAACAATTCATCAATTGTGAGTTTTAAGCCCACTTGAGAGTGGCAAATCATCATGTTTTCTAAGCCCACCTGAGGGTGGCAAATCCACATTTTAGCCTACTTGCGAGTAGCAAACCGTTTTTCGAAACAAACATGAAATGTTTTGCTCCAATTCAGGCGATCCAGTCTATACTTGTATGCTGTGAGCATCACATAGTAAATCTAAGCTAATAACCGGAATAAGAACGCATAATGTTTTCAAAACTAGATATCATGGTTAGTAGAGGCCGATCTTTGATCGGGCGAGTGGGGGTGCTCACGAAGTGACCTTCCCCAATCGTACCCAAGTTCCCGAACCGAGGCAACTTTGGTGATGACGGACACGTGGCCTTAAGCAACGAGTCAGGGTTTCCTAAATTTCCCAAAATAAAATATTTAGGTGGCGACTCTGTATCTGGCAAAGCAGTTCATGTTTGGCACTTCTTTCAAAAAGTCTGTTTTCAAAAATGATTTGCCGGATTTGGACTCTTTGATGATTCATCGGTCTTGCATTGCACTCTGCGAGATTAAATACAGGACCGTGACTTTGAGTCTTGAACTGTAGTGAGCCCAAATGAACAGAACGGGACTCATCCTCCCGGGACGTTCGGGGACGTCTACATTTTCTTTTGTGGGTTTTTTGGGTATATCTGTTAAAGGTCTTGTTGGTAACTTTTGATGAAACAAACTTGTTGATTTGCTGCAGTTGTGAATGTAATGTGTTAAGTTCTCGCTCTTTCTCTCATGAATTATTAGCGACTAGGTGTATTTAATGCTCAATCTCATAATCTTCGTCTGTTAAGCAAGAAAAAGTAAGAGAGGAGATAAGAATAGAAGAGATCAAAGAAAAAAGAAGACAAGAATACAAAAGATTTAAAAGTTCACACATAATGCAAAATTAATGTACAACTAATGGACCAAAAGCACAAATAGTGCACATATAATGCACACATATATTAACCTCTATTTTTTAATTTAATAATGATCAGGTATTTGTATTTATTTCCATTTTTAATTTAAAAGTATTTTTTCCCTATTTTTTAATTTAAAAATTGACACATAAATTTATATTAAAAATATTTATAAATAAAATTCATTTATATAGTATTTTTCAAAGTACAAACAAAGAACAAATTACCACTAAAAAAAGTTGATATTGACCAAACTATGAATTAGTACAATGTATATTTTGATTTCATTTTTCAAATTCAATCTCTAAATTAAACTCTAGAGGTAATAAAAAAAAATTGAATTAAAAATGTTTATGTACAGTATTTTTTAGGGAGGGAATTAATATCTAACTCAATGAATGTGATATGAAATAAACTACAGTAGTGTTAGAAACAAAAATAAAATCCGCATAATAAATTAGATTTGTGAAATAAAGAATAGGTCCCACATGGTTTCAATATGGCATGCATCCAAAAGTGTTGGAAATTCATGAAGAAAGATTTTGTCCAATTCCTAAAGGAGTTTCATTTGAACGGTAAACTGGTTAAAGGCATCAATAATTCTTTATAGCCCTGATTCCTAAAAAAGATAACCCATCTGATTTAACAGATTACAGACCCATTAGTCTTATCAATTCAACTTACAAGGTGTTGGCAAAAGTACTTGCACGAAGGATCAGGATGGTACTTCCTGAGATCATTGGTGAGGTTCAATCTGCCTTTTTAGAGGGCAGATATATTCTGGATGTAGTCTTAATAGTTAATGAGGTGGTGGATGGTTGGAGGAAATCTAAGAAGAAAGGTATAATTCTGAAACTTGACTTTCAAAAAGCCTTTGGCTCAGTCAATTGGGAATTTCTATTGTCTATGATGTCTAATTTTGGTTTTGGTGAGAAGTGGTTGAAGTGGATTAAAACTTGTATCTCATCAACAAGATTATCTGTGTTGGTAAATGGATCACCTACAGAGGAGTTTTCACCTGAGAAAGGGCTTAGGCAAGGGGATCGTCTTTCGCCATTTCTCTTTTCAATTGTAGCAGAAGGTTTAAACTTCTTGTTGTCAAGGGCAAAAGATAAGGGTCTGATTAAAGGAGCTTCGGTTGGCAGACATGAGGTTAGTATTTCTCACATCTAATTTGCCGACGATACAATAATTCTTTGTGAGGCTGACGAAGAGGAGATTCTGTCAATAAAAAGGATATTAAGATGTTTTGAAATACTGTCAGGTTTAATATTAATTTCCATAAGAGTGTTGTCAGTGGGATTGGTGTAAAAGATGAGATTGTTCAGTATTATGCCTCATTAGTCAACTGTGGTTGGCAAAAACTTCCGTTAAAATATTTGGGGATACCTTTGGGGGCCAATCCGAGGAGGAAGAAGACATGGCAGCCTATTGTGGATAAGATGAAGATGAAACTATCATCATGGAAAAGGAAGTTATTATCTTTTGTTGGTAGAATGACACTCATCAAGTTTGCCTATCTATTATTTATTTATTTTCAAAATGCCAAAGGGAGTGGTAAAGAGTATTGAGAGGTTGCAAGCTGCTTTTCTATGGGGGGATTCTGAGTTGAAATAGAAAGGTTCATCTAGTGAAATGGATGGAAGTTACCAAGTCTAAAAAGCAAGGAGGGCTGGGTTTAGGGAGAATTAAAGATTTGAATGAGAGCTTGTTATTAAAACAATGGTGGCGATATGGTTCTGAGAATGGTTCTATATGGAAAAGTGTTGTGTGTAGTAAATATGGTCATGAAGGTGGTGGTTGGAGTCCATGTTTGGTAATCTCTAGTTCAATGTCCATAATTTGGCAAGATATTTTATCCTTTGTGCTAGAAAATTCTGAATTGTATTCATTTTTTTTTAATAATTTAAAAATTGTGGTAGGAAATGGAGAGAGGATTCTTTTTTGGTGGGATACATGGTTTATGAATGCAAAGTTGAAGGACGTCTTTCCTAGGCTTTTCAGTTTATCTGAGACTAAAGATGGGACATTAAAGCTTTTGGCCTAAACCAGAGAAGCAGAAGGGGAGTGGAATTTCTCATTCAAAAGACCTTTAAGAGCTTGGGAAGAGGAGGAGGTCAGAAGACTTATTGAGGTGTTGAATGACGCTCCCAATTGAAGGATCAATATAGATGATCAGGTTAGGTGGACTACTGATATATCTGGATCTTTCTCAGTTTCATCTGCTAGGAGAAGGTGTGAGCTTAATCATGGTCCATCTATCAGTATTACCAAACTGCTGTGGGGAAATGATGCTCCTCCAAAAGTTAAGTTTTTGGTTGGTTAACTTGGAAAGGAAGAGTGAAAATAACAGAATACCTTCAGAGAATAGGAGTTATGGATTCTAATGTTAACAATCTTTGTCCATTTTGTAGGAATGAAGTGGAATCTATTAATCACATTCTTCTTGACTACCATTTGGTATGGAAGCTGTGGTCTGAAATTCTGGATTGGTAGAATTTGTCTTGGGCTATACCTGGGTCTATTGGAGGCCTCTTGGAGTGGTGGGATGGTTTGAAGTTTAAAAGATTTGAAAGGAGGTTATGGAAGTCTATTCCTTTTACTTTCATGTGGTCCATGTGGAAGATCAGAAATGAGTGTCTGTTCCAAGGAGTTCATCCAGATTTCAAGGGACTTTGGGAGATTATTAAAATTAGAATTGCTTCATAGCTAAAATATAACACAGTGGGGCTGTCGTTTTCTGTCAATGGTGTGGTCTTCAATTTGCAGCAATTGAGATTTGGTTCGAGCCAGCTGAGAAGTTGCTGAGGGATGGGCTGATTGATTGTTTAGGTGCTTTAGTTGCTTGTTTTAGTGGGTGATCTGATTGTTCTATGGGTGCTCTGTTTGGTCTTTTGGTTGCAGAGGAGTTTACATTTTGTTGGTTTCTCACCAACATTTTGTTTCGAGCTTGCATTTGATTGGGTGTCCCTCTTGGTGCCAACCTAGTTGGGATTAGGATGAGGTGCTTGATTATTGTTGCTCATTGTCTTCTCTTTATTGATGTTTGCTCATATGTAATGTATGCTTGTTTTTATCAATAAAGGTTTTTCTTTGCTGATAAAAAAAAAAAAAAGAATAGGTCCCACATGTAGGAACATATATGTATGACAAAAAATGATTTACATTCTAGCCTATTATGTGTGCATCTAAACTTATTCAATGGACTAATCACTAATGCATGGCTAACTAATGAAGCATTCAATTCTTGTCTTCTTCATTATATAAACAAATAAATAAATAAGTGTTGAGTTGATCAACTATTAGGCTATACTAATGACCTGCACTAATTTTCAATTATTTACTCGAGGAGGTGCAGTTCTCATTGTTAATTGTCAAGGTAGAAGTTCATAAAAAATTAATTTAAAAAAAAATAGCCAGAAAATAAACAAATTACCACTAAAAAATTGATGATCCAACTATGATTACACACAATGGGTGGGGTTTTTGATGCAATTTATACGGTTTATAATTTTTCATTTATTTTAAAAATATGTGTTAAAGTATTTGGTACAGTTTCTGAACCACTTATGAGACACTATTGGTTAGGATAAATTATATTTTGTTCCCCTTAAGTTTCATGATTTTCTCAATTTGGCCCTTAAATGATTTTTTTTTTTTTCTACTTTAAAAATTATCGTGACCTTCAACTATTGGTTATTTATCATATAACCGTAGCTCCAATTTTTCTATAAAATTCACTTTTTTTCTTTTAGTAGAAATTCTAAGGGATATTTTGGATATAATTGCATGTGTGTAATTAAATAAATTTGAAAAAAAGAAGGCAAACCTAGGTTAATGAAGAAGGCAAATTTAGCCAAACGGTAATTATGATCATGGATCTTGGATCACGACCTCAAAATGATGGATTAGCCCAACTATCAAGGCCTTTGACCATTGGTAAAAGATCAGACAGCTTGGTTCAAACAATCAGATAGGCCCAAGATTAGAGGCCCCAAGACAAAGTTGGGTGATGACGGCCATTTGGGCCAAGCGAATTGTCGAACAAGAAGCTCATTAAGGTAGATAAGCCTGCCCACTCAACACTTAGCCACGTTTCGCCCTACGTTATCAATTAGACTAAGTGCATAGATTAGTTTTTGTCAATTTATTTTAGTCCAATTTTTAAGTGAGCATTACCAATTTGACTAAATTAAAATAATATGAAAAAATTTAAAGATAAAATTGATAACTATAACGAAATTTGACACAAAAAATAAATTACAGGAATTACGATTGTAATTTGTTCAATATACAATTTTTAGAAAACTTTTTTTAAAAAGGAGTATTTATTGATAAGACAACACTAAATAAATGGCACATTTGAAGTTGATACAGTTTAGTATGTTTATTGATAAGGGATTGACGTAATCTTATTAGATTATTAGAATAAGAGATTGCTGTAAGAGTTTGTTTTAATCTTGTTGTACTGTAATCTTACAGTAAAAAAATTGTAAGATTATTATAATAAAGAATTGTTGTAATCGTACTATATTATGATAATTAAGAATTATTGGAATCTTTCAATAAAAAAATGTTGTAATATTTCTGTAATCTTGTTGTAATAAAGAATTACTGTAATCTTGTTTTGATAAGAGTTTGTTGTAATCTTTTGTAATAAGGGATTGTTGCAATCCTGCTGTAATAAAATTGTTGTAACCCTGCTGTAATATTGTAATAAGGAATTACTGTAATCTTCCTAGATTATTAGAATAAGGAATTATTGTAATTTGTTCTAATCTTACTAAATTATTAAAATAAAAGATTATTGTAATCTTACTTGTATCTTAACCCCTATTTACAAATAATTAAATGATGTCATTTAATTAGACATTCATGATTTTACCTAAAATAAAGTAACTCAAGAAAATGGTAGAATGCCCTCATGGCATTGACTAATCAAATATTAAAAATGTTGAAAATCTCAAAAAATTCTACCAAACTTTTTACTAAATGTTTTACATGGGTATGAGATCCACATAAGACTTATATGATGTGGGTCTCGCACCCATGTGAGACATTTAGTAAAAATTTTGGTAGAACTTTTTTTATCTCTACCATTATTCATAAAATATTGTTTTAATCTTACTAAATTATCAAAATAAAAGATTATTGTACTTTTACTTGCATTTTATCCTTTAATTACAAATAATTAAATTATGTCATTTAATTAGACATTCATGATTTGACCTAAAATAAGGTATCTCAAGAAAATGAATAATGCTATATGTACTAATTAGTGCACACACTAGTATACCAATAGATGATGTGGCATAATTTTAGAGGTTGTGAGTATTTGTAATTTGTATAATAAATATGGTCATTAATAATATCATAAGACTAATTAGTACACTAGTGTGTACACTTGGTGTATGTAGCACCACCACAAGAAAATGGTAGAATGTCCTCTTGGTATTGGCTAGGAAAATATTTGAAGATAAAGACAATGTTAAAATATAATATTTTTGTCAAAATATACTAAAATTATTCTTACTAATAAGTGTTTTGGGGGCTTAAGAAGAAGAAAAAAAAAAAAAAATAGAAGAACATGACAATTTTTTATTTATTTATTTATCAATTTTGACATTTTTTATTTATTTCCAAAATACTTTTCATCTAATATCAATGCATAATAGTACACGAAAATTCTGGTTAATATACTTAATTGAGTGCATTAAATGTATTAATGGCTTGATATTTAAGAGCATCCACACCAGGATCACCAAAATAACAAAAAAATCAAAATATAGAGGCATTGTTCATCAATTTCTCCCTCCATCAGTCTTAGCAAATTTTTTCTAAATTAACATTTTCTTAGATTTGCTACAGTACTTCAACAACTTTGTTGAGGCATTGTTCATTCATTATATGATTTTTTATTATATTTTCTGCAGGAAAACTGAGCCAAAAATGTCGAAAATTAGTCTAACCGGTCGACCCGTCGGTCGACCGGTCAATAGTAAATTTTATTTTTATTTTTTTTTGTTGCATTTTTTAAGATTTGTTTGGGTAGCACCTCATCAATTTAATAAAAAAGAAAGAATAACAAATACAAAAACAAATTAATATTTTAATAAGATTGAGTTAGAATAGAGATTTTAATATAGTGAATACTAAAAAGGTGACTAATTAAAATAGAAAAAGTGAATTTTGGGTTAAATTAACTTAAAAATTTGAAGAACTTGATGCGGATGCTCTAAAAGCATTTATTATGGAGCACTTAATGACAAAAACCATTAAATGTATTTATGATTTGAGCTAACTTTCTCTAAATTTTATTTATTTTTTATTTTTTATTTTTTCACGAAAGCATTATCTACAATTTAATATTTTTTACCCATCTTTGCCTTGAGTTAAAATGTCCTAAAATTATCATCTAATTCTTTGGGTTAATTGGCTAAAAATTCCATTTGACGAGTGGTGTGGGACGAAGGTCTCAATCACTATGAATAGACTTTTATTTATTTATTGATTGAAGTGTAATTTTTAGATGGAGGTTATCAATCGAATTAAATTAAAATAATATGAAAATTTCAAAGGTGAAATTGATGTAATTAAAATTATAAGAATTAAATTTATGCAAGAATCAAACTATATATATAAGGATTACTAATGTAATTTGTCTAATGTAAAATTTTTAAGAAGATTTTTTTTTTTAAAGGATTACTTAATGATAAAGATGACACTAAATAAATGGCACAATTAAAGTTGGTACAATTTAATGTTGTGGTAAATAAGGGGTGGTTGTAATCTTAGATTTGATAAAAGAAAGGTGCATTAGCATTAGATAATTAAAAGAATAATGCTATATGTATTAATTAAACTACCAACTAGTGTACTAATAGGTAATGTGTCATAATTTTAGAGGTTTTGGATATTTTTAATTTGTCCAATAGGTGAAGTCAGTAATAATGATATAACATTAGTTGGTACACTAGTATGTACATTAATTGGTGTATGTAGCACCACCGTAATTAAAATAAAGGATTGTTGTAATCTTTATGTAATAAGAAATTGTTGTAATCTTGTCTTTACAGTTTATTTTGAATTTGACTTTAATTCTTTTAATTTTGCACATGATATTTTTTTCATTAAAAAATGTAATGGTAAGTGACAGAGGGACACATTGCAACAAAATTAAAAGTGTAAGATTTAAATTGTTCAAATTGAAACTGAAAGAACCAAAGTGAAATTTCACTCAAATTACAAGAACCAATAGCATAATTTACCCTTACCCTATATTTGGATTATATATTTGAATAGAAATTTAAAAAATAAAATAAAAAAGGTAAATGTTCATAAAATATAATTATATTTTCCCTAGATTATACCCCATCTTTTTAAGAGGTGGTTTGGAATGTTCTAAATTAGTGTATTTTTTGACTTTTTATGAAATATGTGTTGGGTATGGATTGTGTTTGAAGTGATGTAGTAGATGTGACTTAAATAAGATGATGTGACTTAAATAGGATAGTGACTTTTTGACTTTTTTAACAATTTTAGGCCTCGTTTGGGAATCCACCCTTTTAGCCAAAAAGTTACTAAATTAGCCAAAAAGCCAACAACCAATACCAAAAAGTCAAAGATTCTATTTTCTCTCTACTTTTTGCACATTTTTTCGTAAAAAGCCAAAAAGTCATCCCAAACATACTAGTTTTTTTTAGCTCATATTTTAGCCAAATAACTAAAAAGTTACTAAATTAACCTATTCCCAAACGAAGCCTTAGGCCCTGTTTGGAGACTTACCTTTTTAGCCAAAAAGCCAAAAAATTACCCTTTTAGCTAAAAAGTCAACAACTCATACCAAAAAGTCAAAGATTTTCTTTTCTCTCTACTTTTTGCACATCTTTTCGTAATTAGACAAAAAGTCATCCCAAACATATAAATTTTTTTTTACCTACTTTTTTAGCCAAATAACTAAAAAATTACTAAATTAACCTATTTCCAAACAAGACCTTAATATATGTCAAACAGTGTCTAAATCTCTACTCAAGTTCATAATCTAAACATACACCTACCAGAGTGTATGTTGACCTCATTCATACGGATAAGAGTAGGTGCTACCAAGCATTTGTTATGGAGGATTCAACGGCAAAAATTATTAAATACATTAATTTTTGAAGAAATTGCAATTAAGTGGAGTCTTCTCAAAATAATTACAAATTAATAGAATATTTTATCAATTTTAACAATTAAAATCATAAGTTGTTTTTTTTTTTTTGTTTTTTTTTTTTATGAATTTGTAATTATTTTAAGAAGACCCCACTGATTTGCAATTTTCCCTTAATTTTTTGACTTAATTTCTTTAAAAACATTTATTATGTAGTGTTGAGTGAAAAAAAAATAATAATAAAACTATTAAATTCATTAATGGTTTGATTTTAATTTTTATTCATACATAAAATTGATATAAAAAATTTTACAAGAATAATGTGATAATGTCATATTTGTAAATAAACTCATCTATATGAATATTTTATTTTAAAATTGTATGAGAGGGTTTAAGAACGTCATTGGAAAATTCGAAGATCTTGGAAGAAAAATTTGAATTCTTTAGAAGATGATGAGGGGCTTAGATTCTTCAATAGTCTCAACTAAAAGTACAAAAGTAAAGAGATGATGAAGATAAGAGATTGGGTGAAGAAGAAGACAAAGTAGTTAGAGAGAGAATTATGGCAAGGCTCTCCCATGGATCTCCCACTTTCACTCTCAAGATTGATAATGGAGAAGGGAAATTAGTTCTTTCCCAAGAGTTATCTCTCAAAAATTCATCCCTTGTAAAGCTATAGGTGGGCGCTATTTATAGGCACCTCATGATGTAGGACGGAGCCCATGTGCAAGGCACATGGAGAATATTCTCTCTAACCACCTTGTCCGAGGAGGTGACCTCTCCGAGGATGAGGAAAACTCCGGAGAGGAGATCAAACTCCAAAGGTCATAGGTAGTTCAAGAGAACGCCCTGCTACAAATATTGCCGAGTCTCAGAGACCCCCTAGATCGTGCCACCTCGACCCGAGTATAGGCTAGTTTAACCAAAGAGTGAATTTATCTCCACTCACCATCCTCGGGATCGAGTCCTTTGTTCGGACTCCATTATGCCCATGTATCTGGTGCGTAGATCTCGGAAAGCTCCAAGTCCGCAAGTGTTCTAGGACTCATTAATGGAGCAACTTCTAGATTGCGTCTGAATCCATTCGAAGCGAAGTGTTTTGGATCTCTAGGTTCGTGGATCCGAACCCTTTCAAGTCCGGGCTCGAGTAAGTCTCTATGTTCGTGGATCTGAACCTTTTCGAGGCTTAGAGCGATTTGGCTCGTTTGATGGCGATAAATCTGGGCCCACTGATTTGGACTTGCGATAAATTCGGACCCACCAACCTTGGACTATTGGGCCTAATTAATTTAGTGGACTCAAATTAGCTCCTCTAACAAAAATAAAAGATTTACATTGAATCACATTATTATATATAAATTTTTGTATGTATATCATCACTCTTTGCTAAAAAGTTTCAAATGATTATCTATAATTTAATGCTCCCCCCTCCTCCCTCCCTTCCCCCCCCAATCTTTGTATTTTAGCTAAAATATCTTAAAATGATCATTTAATATTGATAAATGCTAAAGATCCTAAATATTTTACCAAATGTTCTACCAAATATCTCACATGGGTGTGAGACCCATACCATGTGGGTCCCATGTAAGTCTCACACCCATATGAGATATTTGGTAGAACATTTGATAAAATACTTAGAATCCTTAGCATTACTCTTTAATATTTTGCAAAATATTTGGTGGCTTGAATTTTTGTGGCTCGAATAGCTCGAATATGTCAAAACGACGTTGTTTTACATCTAAAACGACGTTATTTTGGGTGTTTCGAGCCATTTGAGTTATGCTTGTTTGAACCACCTAACATTATCGTTATATTTTATAGAGTAATGTTATATATAATTTCATTTGTTATCTCGTTTTCTCACTTCTAAATACAAAACAATGGGACCCATGTTTGTAAATGAATATGGGACCACTCACTTATATCTTAAAATGAAATAACTGATACAAGAAATAAGATTATATGTAATATTTTTTTTATTTTATAATATTTTATTAATGGCGCAGTTGGATCAGGGTAGAATTTTCATCCGAAGCCTAGCCTAAAACATAAACTGGCTCAAAATCTCAGTCAACTCAACGTTATGGGCTAAACTATTTATCTAAAGCCCTATAAATATTATGCTTTTTTTTTTCTTTTTTTTTATTCAAAAAAAAAATTATGCTAAAGGGAGTTTAGTCCATGCCCTAAAAATATTATTCTGAAATGAATTTTGCCCAACTCGTAAAAATATTAAGTTGGAATGTACGGACTGCCAGGCCGAGGGCAAGTAAGTTTGAGTTAATAAATAATAGTTTTAGGTTTTAACCCTATAACTTACATGTTGAAAAACAAAATAGTTAGGCTTAAAGTTTAAAATTAGTAAGCTCAAATGTTTTTGGAAGAATGTTTACCAGATCTCCTTTCCAATCTTGAAATGAAGAAGATTGAGCCCCATTGCATGTACCACCATTTCAAGTATAAGACAAATCACAAGCTTGGTTTCAACTTTCAAGTCATTCATCAAAGTCTTTCACACAAAATTTTCATACCTTTTAGTCTCCAATTTCTCAAAAGCCTCTAAATGAACCAATTAAATTTTTCTTGCACTCATTATGCGCAAACCCTTGTACCTTACAAAAAACCTCTTGTACCTTAAAAAAAATAATTAAAAAAAAAGGTGTGGAGAGAAATTAAACCACTGTATTTAAGTTCCATTTGATCTCACTTGCTTAATTCTAATAGTCCATATCACCATTACTCCAGGAAAAGTCGCTTAAAAAAATAAACGAGCAACCTACTGCACAAGGGTTCTGCAGCAGAAAAGCTTGGGACCCCACTGGGGAGACCCAGCACCAAGGTTCTAAATATCGGCCGGTTCTAAATATTCCGGTTCGTACCAGAATATTAGAGTGGCGAGTCGGATACTCACCGGTATACCGGTGAGAATGAATTTTGCGTCCATAGCGGCCGATTCCCGCTACGTATCGGCTTAAATCCGATACGTGAGCGATATATTTCCGATACAGTCCGGTACGGAGCAAAAAGTAATCGACCAAAGCAAAGCAAAGCACCTGCAAAAGTGGAGCAAAGCACCTGCAAAAAGTCATGCTCTGTTTATATATAGAGAAGTCATGCTCTGTTTATATATAGAGCAAAACACCAGCAAAATTTCCGATACAGTTCGGTTTATATATATATATATATATATATTTTGCCTCTGTTTGTATAAAGTCATGCTCTGTTTTTTTTCCTTTGGCTGAATAGGTCATGTTTTGCTTGTTAAGTTGTGCTCGGTTTATACATATATATATATATATATATATATTTTGCCTCTGTTTGTTCTGTTTCTGTGGTTTTATTTCTGTTAAGTTATGTTCTGTTTCTGTTAAGTTGTGTGGTTTTATTTATATTATGGTATGGTATGGTTGGTATGAGAATGAAATATATTTTAATATATATTTATGATTCTTCAAATATTTATATATATATATATATATTTATATTTATATATTTATGATTCTTCAATATATATATATATATATATTGTATTAGTACCTTAACTTTATCGGTATAGAACTCTGGAGCAATTGTTTTTAAATGCACAATAGATAAGTTCAGAAGCTCAATATATTTTAAATGCACATAATTTTTTATATACATTATTATTATTATTTTTTTCTTAGCAATGTACCTGTAGAGTATGTTTTATATTTATTTTACTTCTTCATTTCTTTAAGTTGATTTATTAGACTCAATATTCATGGACCTATTAAAACCAATAAATTAAGTGGTAGGTAGCAGTGTATAATTAGGCCCATGTATCGAATCTACTTGACTAATTTTCACTACAATTTTCAAAACTTTTGTCTGTCAACAGCTTGATTGTTCAATTTTTTTTTAAAGAGGTTTAATATTTTAGATTTTTTATTTTTAATTTTAAGTAGCAATGGCAGCAACAACACTAATTATGATTAATGCACTTTCAATAACTACTACCAGGAATATCAATATGGAGAAATACGCCAACCAATTCATACTGATGATCAAAGTGATGTGAGATATGGAGATTCTTCTGTACCACCACATAATTCTTTTTATTACTAAGTTTTAGAGTTGTTGATTTGTAGTAGATTGTTTATATACGATTATGACTGAAGCGAATGATTTATTTTCACGTCCCTCTTTCTCTTATTAATTTGTTTTGCATGTGGAAGTATTTCATTGTTGAAAATAAGTAAAAAAATATTTTCACATCAATTTTATATTAAAAGTTTAACATATATGCCAAATAAAAGCTTGAGACTAAAATAAATACATATCATTTAGTTGAAAATGAGTCAAAAGTGCCTCTACATATCAAAATTTTGATTAAAATGTGATAAATTAAGATTAAAAGAGTCAAAAAAAATGCGTAAAATTGAGTTTTAGAGGGATTGCTAATGATTTTTAAAATTTTACAGCCGCGACGCCCGATACCCGATACATACCGGTCGATACTACCGATACCGATACTCTGCGATCGATACCATTACGTTACCCGATACCGCGATTTAGAACTATGCCTAGCACCCCTAGTGGGTGCTGATTGGCCAATTTTTTTTTTTTCTTCAATCACTAACCCACGTGTGTATGAGAGTAGTGGGAGTGGGTTTGACTAGGGGTCTGGGTTTGGGAAGGACAGGAGCTGTGCTTGAGACCCCTAATCTCCAAGCACTCCCACCACCCCCACACAGCTGGTCATTGGATTGGATCCAAAAAAAAAAAAACAAAAACTCAGACCAATCACACCCTACTGGGCCCTCGGGGTCACTCTCGGTGGGGTCTGAGCCATTTACCTACTCAGTCTCTTCATCATCATCCTCAGTATTTTCAGCATACCTCCAACCATCCTCAACATTATCTCGGTCCTTTTCTGTTTCTTCATTATCTTCTTCTTCTTCTTCTTCTTCATATACCTCTTCTTTAACCGGCCACGCTTTTTTCACTATATTCAAATTAGCAGGAGACGCAGTTGAGCCCTTGCGTGCAACTTTCGAAGAAGGTAGGTTCAAATTCGGCTTGGGCTTGCTCTGTTTCTGCATCTTGCTGCTGTTTTCGCATTTTCCGGCGAAGGAATCTTGGTCGCTGCCTTCGTCCATATCATTGTCAATTGCGGATTGTGTGTTCTGTGTGTTCTCATCAGACAAATGACCCGGATGCTCTCTCCTCAAATAAAGGTTCAGCTTGAATTCGTGGATGTACGCCTTATCACACCTTTCGTATGGACAACAGTAAGGGCGGTTTGATGATGCAGACCCATAACCACTGGTAGAGGGCTTCGATGTTTTGGATACTTTCTCTGGAGGTTGTTGTACTTGGGCATACTTTTGTTGGAAAAAATAGTGTTTTATGTGACTTATTTTGGGTCATCTTTAAAGCCAAAATGAAGTGGGCCCCAAACGTCTTTTGGGGTGGGTCCGAAGAAGTGACGTATTCCTTACCGCGTGGCAAGTCACACGGTGAAGATGGAACGTCAAAACTATTGATGAGAGAATGGGAAGTTGACGTCGTTTTCGGGTTTAACATTAATTTTTTTTAGATAAAAATTCTTTTGAATTTTTTCAATAAAAATTATTGTGGGAATTTAATTTAATTTTAAATTCAAATTTTGGGTTCCTAAGTGGTTTCCTAAAGTTTACAATTGTGGAAATTTAATTTAATTCTAAAATTCAAATTTTGGGTTCCAAAGTAGTTTTCTAAAGTTTGTACCTCTTCCTTTATTTATTAAACTATTTCAATAGTTTAATATATTGTAGACGCGCCCTTGGGCCTCACTACAGTTCGGACTCAAATTCACGGTCCTGTATCTAATCTCGCAGAGTGCAATGCAAGACCGATGAATCATCAAAGAGTCCAAATCCGGCAAATCATTTTTGAAAACAGATTTTTTGCAAGAAGTGCCAAATATGGACTGCTTTGCCAGATACGGAGTCGCCACCTAAATATTTATTTTGGGAGAATTTAGGAAACCCTGACTCGTTGCCTAAAGCCACGTGTCTGTCATCACCAAAGTTGCCTCGGCTCAGGAACTTGGGTACGATTGGAGAAGGTCACTTCGTAAGCACCCCCGCTTGCCCGATCAAAGATCGGCCTCTACTAATCATGATATCTAGTTTTGAAAATATTATGCGTTCTTATTCCGATTATTAGCCTAGATTTACTATGTGATGCGCATAGCATACAAGTATAGACTGGATCGCCTGAATTGGAACAAAACATCTCATGTTTGTTTATTTGAAAATGGTTTGATGGTGCTACTCGTAAGTAGGCTAAGACGTGGATTTGCCACCCTCGGGTGGGCTTAGAAAAAAATGATTTTGCCACTCTCAAGTGGGCTTAAAACTCGCATTTAATGAATTGTTCCAATCTAAATAACCCAAACTTCACCCACAGGCATTCAGGCAATTATATCACATAAGCAATTAGCCTCATGATAAGCATGCTATCATGACAGTCACTCACACACATGCAAGGATGCTAAAGCATAAACACTTACCGAGTACTCCAAGCCAAAACAGAAGCTATGTTAGAAATCCATGCATGATCCTAACTATACAGAAATGCCTAATGCAACACATGCAAAAATGCAACTACAATAGGCTCTGCTATTCTAAACATGGCATATAATGATGCTATAGCTAACACGTATTCAATTTGAAATTGAAATACAAATGCAGTTAGTATGATGCGCCGAGTCCGGTGCATGAAATACAGATGAATGAATGCAAACATGCGAGCATAAGTACGCTAATTGAAACATGCCCTAATCTAACCATCATAAGCTGGTAAATAAAAGGGAGAAAGACGTGGGGTTGGAAGACATACATCACACACATGCACACTTATTACAACATTGCCCTCGCTCGGAAGGTCCGAATAAATAATATACAGTCCGAAAGTAATACAGTCCGAATGAATAACGAATTACAATTAATTATTACACAACAACTAACTAATTAACCAATTAGCTAAGTAAGCAAATAAATTAAATGAATGTGATTGCCTCGGCTCTGTTTTGGATGATAATGGATGCATGCATGCTCGATGCACTTTGTCGGTAAATTCCATCGCGATGCCTCGTCTCGCCTTTGTTTGCAGCTGGTTTCAGAAACTTACACAAAGCTCTAGAAGGCTGAAATTCCACCTTGGGAAAGCCACCGACCAGGTATTGGCTTGGAAAACCCTTGCCGACCACCCCTTATGGTGGAAACCAAAAAAGGTGGTTGGCCTACCAGGAAACCTGGTCGGCCGACCACTTTCTGCCCCTGGACTCTGGTTTTTCTGCAACAAAGGCAAGAAGGAGAGAAAGCAAGGTATTTTCAACATATGTGTGCGCGACCACTCCTCCCCGTCCTTGCACAAGCTCTGGGGAGTGTGGCCCTCGGTCCTCGGGCCATCAACCGCGCATCTCAATGCATGATGGCGGAGGAGTCGAATTGCACGTTTTAATGTGACATGAATGCACAAATACACACTTAAGGCCTAAACTCCATCATGGGAAATCCAGAATGTTGGCGACGGAGAATCGAGGCACGTTTCGTCACTTGGAGTACGAAACGTCTCTTGTTTCCCGTGGTTGGACTAAACCCTACTCCAAGCACAATGCAACAAGCAATGCATGGTACGTGCAAATGCGACTAGCATGTAATCCTAAGTGTAATGCAACCAAGTGATGCAAGCATGCAAGGGATAAAATGCAAACATGCACCTAGCATATACACTACATGGCATGCGCAATGCTCGTGAACTAAGGCATACTCAATGCGACTATCAACCTAGCATTCACAATGCGAGGAATGACATATCATGGCATGCACAATGCTCCTAACAACCTAGCATACGCAATGCAAAGGCTAAACATGCAACAACATGAACTATATGGCATGCTCAATGCATGATGGACTTATACCAATGTGAGTGGACCTCAGCCACACTCACATCAGTGGCCATGCGATGAAAATGAGAGAATCGAAATGCATGCACACATGCACGAATGCCAAGGACCGAACCTAAGGCATGAAATACCGCTCTACCAAAGCATGGCAAGGGATGAAAGATGGCATACAAACACGCAATTTACAGCTCTGAAATATGATGCTCAATGGTCCCGAATCATGCAAACATGGCACACAATGCAAACTAGGGGGCCCGGGTACCGAAACTAGTGAAGTGTGTTACACTAGAGGTACCCAAAGCAATGCACCAAAGGCAAAACCAACCCCAAACAGACCCTTGGCAGGTCTGAAACAGTGGAAAATTGGCCTAAGATGATGGCTCGACAAAAATGAAAATGAAGCTCATTCAATGGTCGGTAAACAAGACATTCAAGCCCGGCTCTCAAGCACACTTAAAGAGATGAAAACATGGCAATATGGCATTCACATAGGCTCTGAAATGTGATGTAAAATGGCCTCAAAACATGAACACACCTCAGCACATACATGCAATGGACTTCAAATCTCAAAGTTAAGCATGGGTATTGAACTACAAGCTTGCAAAACAAACACCATTCAATCATGAGACCCAAAAACAGAGCTAGGAAAGTCCAAAATAAGCACAATATCAGCTTATAACATGGCCAAAAAATCAAGGGCCCACAAAGCATGCAAAGAAAGCTAGTGAACCATGAGTTGTTCTACAACTATATGAAGCATATGAAAGCTCATTAAACTAGCCAAAAACAGATGCCATGCCAAAATATGCCCAAATAATCACTAAAACTCAGTCAGTGCATGCAAAATGATGAGCTCCTTTGGAAGGCCATGCAAGGGGTTACTCTACACCTATATGATGGACACATAAAAGGGAAAAAAAACCTCTGGAAATGAGTTATGAAAGCCCTAAAATCCACCAAAAAGAGCCTGAAATTGGTCTAGGAAGCATGCAATGAAAGGTCCCATTGAAAGGCCTTGAGTGAGATTGTTTTACACGTACATCATAGACATAAAATATGGCAAAATGGGCTCAGACAAAGCTAATGCAGACCATAAAACTCACAAAATAAGTCCTGGAACATGACTTCACAACATGCAAAATGGAGCTCCTTTGGAAGGCCAACAAAGCTAGTAAAGACAATGAGGGGTGAGAGGGTCACCCCTCTATGATTTTGGAGCTCAAAGACACATCAAAGCCACTGAAAATCCACTGGACTTCAGTGGCTAAGAGGCCAAAACAAGGCCAATGCAAATGCTCAAATGTATGGCTCAAAGCATGAGGAAATGAAGCATGCAAGGAAGAAGATGACCCCAAATAGAAAAGAGTCCTTAAACAAACATGTTCAAAAGATCAAAAAAAGACTTTTTCTAGTTTATGGAAAATCTCAAAAATGCTCACAAGTAGGGATAAGATATGATGCAAAATAAGCCTACAAAGAGGGATAGAGCATACAAGGAGGTATATGGTCTCAAACAGAAAAGTGTCCTCAATTAAACTCCAAGAGGAGCTCAAAAGAAGACACTTTTCAGTTTATGACAAAGCCCAAAAATGCTTGCAAATAAGTCTAATCAATGGAGCAAAATAAGGCAAGAAAATGGGAAATGGAGGCTTACCCTTGTAGCACAGCAAAGCAGCAGCTTCTGGACCAAGTTGGTGAACCTTCAACCCTTGCAAATCAGTCTCAAAGTGTTGGAATGGATGGTGGAGGTGGTAGGCTATGAGGTGTAGTGCAAATGCTGCAAGAAAATTAGGGTTTGGAGCTTGGAATAGTGAGTTATGGAGGGTAGAGTGTATATGCCTTCAACAAATTTGTTGAACCCTTCAAATGGAAGAGGAGGGCCTCAAAGCTTCTATTGGAAGCTTCAAATATCCTCCATACACGTGTATAGAGGATGGTCCAAATGCCTCGCAGCTGGCACAGTTGTGATGCATTCAGAGAGAGCAAAAAGCAAGAAGCAGGCTGACCAGTTAAGGTGGCCGGCCAGCCACTCCCCCTGGTCAGCCGACCAGGGGTCAAAAGGGTCGATGAGAAATGCTGGCCGGCCACCCCAGAAAGGTGGCCTCCCAGGTGAGTGCAACACAGCTGTATGGTGGAAAACCAGAAAATGTGACCCAAGAGAGAGGAAAACCAGCTTTTTAGCAAGGTTCAAAAGGGTCAAGAAAAAATACTGGTTGGCCTACCCATATTGGTGGCCTCCCAGATGAGCACAACACAATGGTGGTATGAAAAGCCAGAAATTGTGGCTCAAAAGTGAGAAAAACCAGCTTTTTGTCAGAAAAATCAGCTTTAGGAGAGAGAAAAAGAGAAAACTCGTTTCCAAGGGGAAAAGGTGGCCTCCCACCATACTACCACCTCCCTAACAATGAAAATAGGGTCTCTACCAAAAATGGACCAAGACGGATGCAAAACGAAGGTTCAGGGGCCAAAACGCGCAGTTCGGGGCCCCGAAAACAGGCTGTTAGGCACCAGAAGTGGCGTATGACCACGAAGGTGGTCTCCCAGGCCACAGTGTCCCTCTAAAGGGATAAAATAAGGGGTGTGCCAAAAACCAGAGCAAACGAAAGTAGTTAAGCGGTCCCGGATCGTGGCACACGGCCAACGGCTCCGAAAACCGGAAACTAGGCTCCAAATAGGAAAAATGGCCTACGACCACGAAACGTAGCCTACGGCCATTGAGAGATGGTCTACGAGACCTCTCCCTCCCTTCGGGAAGAGAAAATAGAGAAAACAGAGAAAACAGGACTCAGTTCGCAAACCGAGACAAAGCATAAAAGAGCCTCGAAGTCTGGAGGCAAGGCTTGCAACCGAGACTCCGCAACCTCAAAACTAGCACAATATGCAACATCACCGAGTGCTCAATTGGTGATGTCTGAGTCTTAAGGTCGGTCAAAAATGGGGTGTCTACAGTTGCCCCTCTTTGACAGAACTCGAAAGTCGTAATTGACGAGAGTGAATGTCAAAGCCCAGAGACGACCCATTTTTGACAAAGTTGAAGACTTAGACAAACAGGCAAGACAACGAAGATGTGCCCGCAGGCATGCCCGCAGGCAGGGGGCAAGATGCAAAATGATATGCACAAAGCCGGACATAACTCGTGATCATGCAAAGCAGCAAGCTGTAATGAAGCGCACAAGCAACAGTTTTAAGCAAGAATGCAAAGCAACAACTACATTTCATGCAGTTTAAGGATGCGGAGAATTATTCAATTCTCGCCACGTCTCACACGGAGAAGATACAATACCTGCGCGATTTGTCTGGTTACACCAGCTTCAAATGAACCGTACATACAATATCATGCCTGCAAAAGAGAGAAACTTAACAAGCACAACATAGTTAGCAACACATGTTCAACGCTATATTGAACGTAGACAAACAGGGTGCCGATGGGAGAGTGCATCGCAATGCGAGAGGCACGCGCGTGTCAATGCAAGCTAAGCGTGAGGGTATGACAATATCCATGAAACGTGCACAACAATGCAAGTGGTATGCATGAGAATGTAAGTGACGTGCATAACAACGCAGGATAAGTGAAAACTCGAATGCATGTTTGACACGAAATAACGAGCAGAGAAATGCAAGTTTTGACAAGTGCGACTCAATCGCGACCTCCGGTTTACCTCCCGGAAGGGTCACAACGTGCTCAAAAGGATACATTTTGCTCTTGATGAGTGACGATGAAACACGCATTGAAAGTTGGAGTTGAAGTTCCCGCGGAGGGATTTCGCCACAAAAAGTGCACTTTTCTTGTACTTTCTCGGGTGTCGGGGACCCCGATCACCACCAAAATTTGCAGAGACCTTGGAGACCACCTTAGGAAGACCACTGACCAGGTTTGGAGGCTATTGGAGGCCACCGACCAGGTTTGAGTGTAGGGGGTGGCCGGCCTACCAGAAAAAGTGGCCGGCCGACCACCTAGCCCAAATCCGGGGCAATTTTGACTTTTCACACTCATTTCTTTAAATATACAAAGCCAAACACTTTTTGCTCACAACTTCATATCCGAAAACACCTCCTCCTCCTTCCTAGACCATTCTCTTTCTCAGATCTGCGCTCTATACGCGTTTTCCAATGCCCCATGCCAAGTTGTTTCGCGAAAACTTTCAGTTCTCTTCACTTTGAACCAATTAAATTTTGATTTCGGAGCTTCTCTTCTCATTTTCACCACTTGAGGTAAGTTTGTGTCAACATTTGGAAGATTTTCTCGGGAGTTGACTTTTGTTGACTTTTTCATTTCCCGCGAGTTGACTTTTGTTGACTTTTTCCAATTTTGGCTCATTTTTGCAGATATCTTGAAATGGCGGGTCATTTTCCCCATGACGGAGGTTCTCTAGGTGCCGGAGGCGATCCAGATGTCATGTCTTTGCCGCCGAGGATTCTCCCCTTGATTCTCGAGAGGTACGACCCCTCGACGCACATCCTCCCGCGGGCAGTTTTCTATCATTTTACGGACTTCGACGATCGAGCCCCCGTGGATTTGCTATTGCGGGAGCCGGAGTCCCATCTCTCCTATCTGGCACGGGAGGTATGTACTTCACCTTTTTACATTTCCTGTCGTAATTCTGCATTTTCCATGCATTTTATGCTACGCATGCTTATTTGCTCGCTCTGAACACATTCGCATGCCATACTTCTGCTCATTCTAGTACACAGCTTGTTCTGAATGCTTAGTCTATAACACAGTACTCTGTTTGCATCTTGAACACATAGCTCAATCACTTGAATTTCTGAACATGCAGCTCACATTTGATGGTGAACACGCAGCACACACTATCTCTGAAATCTGAACACACAGCTCATATTTGTTTGTGAACACGCAGCACACATTTCAATTCTGAACACGCAGCCCATATCTTGATTATGAACACACAGCACATACTATTTCTGAAATCTGAACACACAGCCCAAACTTTGTTTGTGAACACGCAACACACATTTGTTGAAAGTTGAACACGCAGCCCAAACTTCGAATTTCTGAACACGCAGCTCATATTTGATAAAAGTTGAACACGCAGCCCAAACTTTGAATTTCTGAACACGCAGCTCATATTTGATGGTGAACACGCAGCACACACTATTTCTGAAATCTGAACACACAGCCCAAATTTGTTGAGAGTTGAACACGCAGCCCAAACTTTGAATTTTTGAACACGCAGCCCAAACTTTGTATTTCTGAACACGCAGCTCATATGTGATGGTGAACACGCAGCACACACTATTTCTGAAATCTGAACACACAGCCCATACTGAACACGCAGTTCACAGCATTGTATTTGATTTGATTTGCACATAACTCATACATTTCATTTGCATGCAGCTTATTCATTTCATTCTGAAACTGAAGACATGTGTTCATTGTGAATGTAGGTGTCCTCCCGTGTTACACGAGGATACGGCTCCATTGCTGCGAGGGAGTGGTAAGCAGAGCTCCTAGAGGCCGTCCGTGATTGGGTCGATCAGGCAGGGTTCGGGCCTTTCTGTACTGGGATATCTCACTATCTCGCCAGCAGGACGTTGATGGGCGCCCTTGGGGAGAGGTGGTGGGACACCACCAATTCGTTTCATTTCTCAGCTGCCGGGGACATGACTATGACCCCATTCGACTTTGCTGTATTGACAGGCCTCGACGTGGGAGGCTGGACGATCCCTTATGATGAGGACATGGGCGAGTGGGAGGCAACCTGGATTTATCTATTGGGAGCTCGCCCACTGGTCGACCGATCCTAGGGTCGAGCCCGGTACACCTGGTTTTCTTCATATTTCAGACAGAGGGAGCCCGAAACTCCCGAGGAGATAGCACAGTACACCCAAGGGTTTTTGATGTTCCTCTTCGGGACCACTCTGTTCGCCGATAGAGGGAACACCGTTGGGCTATATTTGCTGAGTGCCCTGGTAGACCTCTCGCAGGTCAGTTAGTATGACTGTGGTGGCGCTAGCTTGGCTACCCTCTATAGCTACATGAGCGCCACCTCCCGCGGACGGGAGGACATAGTTGGCGGCTACTGGAGAGCCTGGGAGGTACCTTTTTCCCTCTTGACTTACATTTCTGCTTTTCATTATCTGTACATTGCACGCACGGCACACTTTACATTCTGTACTCACATTCTACATTCAGCATTCTGTATTCAGATTCTGCACTCAGCATTCTGTATTCTGATGGCTTTTGCCCTGTTTTCCACAGTTATGGGGTTTTGCGTACTTCCCGACGCTAGCCTAGAGCTCGAGATAGAGGCGCCCCTCATGACCCCCTACTCGCTCGTTTTCGAGGCCTAGTATCGGCTGCTGGCCCAGGAGACTCTCCCCTACCTACGGCAGTTTTTCGACACAGTACGGCCGACAGAGGTAATTCAGAACTTTCCGTCCTCCATGTTTTCATCTTTGATTTATTTTGCACATCTACAATTTCTGATCGGCTTATGCATTGGTTATCTGCAAATCACCTGGCAGCCCTGGGTGCCTTTAGGCGGGGACCCCCGATTTCAGCTTGTCGGAGGATGGGCCACCTCTCGGCATAGGATCCTGTTTGAGGGGCCGGTTGGTAGGGCCTGGTTCCTGGGGAAACGCTTCATGTGCCAGACGATGGGCTACCCTCATCAGGACGTCCCCTCAGTACCTCCGGTCGACATGCGGACTACCGGGAGGCTCACTCCCCAGGAGGTTACTAGTGCCATGCTGGGTACTGATATGTTGCTACATTTGGAGGAGGGGGAGTACACGACCTACTGTCACACATACTTGATGCCCCCGTTGACAGGCGTTCGTACCCCTACGAGGAGGTCCGCTGACATACCATCTTCGAGTCGAGCTCGGGCTGCAGGTGCTCCTTCCACTAGCAGAGCTGGTACGTCGAGAGGTGGGGCTGGGCTGGTCCCCTCGATTTCTCTGACTTATCATCAAGCTGGATGGCCAGATATCCCTACTGAGTTGACGGGATGGTGATACGGGACTTCCTACCCAATTCCGATAGAGCCTCCTATGCCTGATCACCGATACGTCAATGACCCTGACTCACCACCGGTATGCTCCACTACTTTTCATTTATCACCCAGATACTTAGTCATTCATTCAGTCACTGATGATCTGAGCTTGTATTTGCAGCCACCCAGAGAGTATATGGACGGGATGCTCGGATTGGTGGCCTCGCTCGAGGGCATGGTCTTGCGGAGAGAGGCGCAGCTGTCCATCCTTGGTTTTCAGGTACTCTTTAATTTTCTCGCATTTATCATACTTCTGATGACATGTTGAACTTGTACATCTTACTGCATTGATTAATTGTATGTGTAGAGCACATCTGACACTCACCACATTCATGCACTGTATTTGCTTGCACCCACTTCATGTGGTTTTCTTGCATCTGCATCTGATATACATACTTTGGCTGATGTATTGCATTCTTTCTTTTCAGATGCCTCTGCTACATACCGGACCACAGGCCGGGCCATCTGGGCTTCCCGAGGAGCTAGAAGAGGGGAGTCGTCTCGCAGACGAGCCGGACGCAGAGCGCATGTCATAGAGGAGGGGTCCAGCGAGGAGAAGGAGCCTGCGCATCCCCAGTCAGAGACATCTGCTGACAGAGAGGGTAGTTCCGGTTCCGGCAGTGGAGATGAGGCCGAGGAGGATCCCAAGGATTACAGCTCTGACTTAGACGACGATGATGGTGCTGAGGCTGTTCCGCAGAAGAGGACAAAGAGAGCCTCTTACTCCTGTGCTTAATAGCATTGATGCAACTATTCCTTGCTTTATTTGCCTTTTTTACTAGTAGTTGTAGCACATTGTACATTTATTAGGTAGTTTTATTTTCTGTAAAACTTGTACCCTTGTTGTAAAATGTTGTAACAAAGGAAGCATGATGGAATGAAACAGCTTTTGTTCAAAAAGTGTTACATTTTATGTTCTTGCATCGCATCGCATCATTTTGCACAAAATGAGATTGAATGGAATTGTGCACTTGAAAATTGCCAAGTCAGGTAGTGAACCGACGCAACAAACAAAGTAACTTAAACTTACTAAGAAAGAACAGAACCTTAACAAGTTTACAACTCGATAACAGAAACACAACAATGTTGATTAAACAAAGAGTAACAACTCAATATACAAGACTCAACGGCTCAACAAAACTTAATAACTTGATAAGCTAAACAACTCGATAAACAAAACAACAACTCAATAAGCAAAATAACAACTCGATAAGCAGGGTTTAACAACAACTCAATAAACAAATGCATTTCGGACGATCTGGATGATAGAACGCATCCGAAACAGAGGAAAACTCGCACCTTCGACACTCCCAATGCATGGAAATGCTAGGAACTTTCTTCTAGAAGCTAGAACAAGACCAAAGCCACCTTCCTCTCTATGGCCGACCACCTAGGGGAGCTGGCCGACCAGCTTTTTGCATTGGAGGGAAGAGGGGTGGTCGGCTTACCAGAACAGGTGGCCAGTCGACCACCTAGCTTGGCAGCCACCAATTTTTCGACACGTGTCTCCCGAACAGTGCATTATCCTCTTTAAAAGCTCCAGCCTCGTGGCTCTCTCATTTCATCTTAGTTTTGCATCAAAATGGAGGCGTTCTTCACCCAAAATCTCACAGTTTGGATCGCTTCTCTAGACGGCTTGGAAAAGTTAAACTTTCGAGGCTTCGGCTTGAACGCACTATTCACGCTGGGCCGTACTCCGCTGCATCTTCCTTTCCTGTATGCCGCGGCGAGGTTTTGGAATCTGGTAACACACGTCTTTAGCTTTAGTGAGCAAGAGATGTGTCCTACTTTCGACAATTTCCAAGTTTTGATGGAGTCCGAGCGCAACGAGGAAATCTTGCCTCAATTCCGATTCGGCCACGTCCAAGCCTTAGAACAAATGTGTGGCCTCACTTTGCATGATGCTCGATCATTGATTCATGACGGGGAGTTGGACATCCCGAGCTTGGTTTGCCGGTTTTCTGATGCTGGTGACCGCGACGACCATCATTGGCAGGGCTATCGGCAACACGCGCTTTGCCTATGCTTGCTATCTCATTTCTTACTTGCCTCAGGTTCCGGAGGATCCGGTGTCCGGTTGCTCGAGGTTACCCAAGGTTTGAAGGAGGGCAAGAGCTGCATCGCTATGACATTGGCTGAGACATTGATGGGCTTAGACGCTTTTCACCGCCGAGAGACGGCTAGGCTTGTGGGGAGCCTACTACTATTACAGGTAATGTTTTCCATCCAATCTCACACATGTATTGCTCACGTCACTTGGCTCTCAGACTCGGTTTTTCTCACAAAACCCTTTTCTTTCTTTTCTCTCATTGTACATCTCTCTATTCTTTATTCTCTCATTTTTTAATCCCTCCCCAGGTGTGGTTGATGGACAAATTACAGATTGTGGAGTCTTGCCCCACATACTAAGCCCGCGGCTACTTTTTTCGACAACGCCTGGTCGATGCCCTTGATGAGGGGTGGTAATATAGCTGGATGTGCAATTTGTCTGCAAACCGCATCGCTTGGCGCTGTCCTTGGCTTAATCTGCTGGCGATGAGTTACAGTATGACCCGTCAACCTGGGATTCAATTGATTGGCATGACACACTGTGTCTTCTATTTTCCGTTCCGATTCCAGTGCCAATTCGGACATGATCAGACTTGCCTGCCAGAGGGAATAGAGTATCCTGCTGCATTCCCGGTTCGAGGCGCACAGCTTGCCCGGTATGCCACAGCATGGAGGACTAGAGAGCTCTTGGCCCCTGCTTCCACTTTCAATTGCACTTTGTCTGATGAGTGCTTGGATTGGCTCAATGAAGAGGCACAGGAAGGGCCTACTTTGGCATCAGAGGCTTCGACCCGCTCTGGGAGGGGGCGCAGGAACACCTGACTTAGCTATGCCCCGGATTTATTGCTTTATTCGTACTTTCAAGTTTTCTTTATAATTGTAATAAAAAGCAACTTCAATTTGTATGCAAGAGGAGGAGAACTCTGTATTGAAATCAATGAAATTGAAGGTTGTGGGTACTGAAAATTTTCCGCTTTGGTCCAAAAATGGTCTAAGTTGTAAAAAGATTAATTTTGAACAAAGTCAACTTTTATTAAAACTTTTCAAAACCATTTTCGATATGGATCAGAACTGGGCATGCCTGAAATCTGTCACTGAGATGCACAACCTCAGATCCCAGCAACTAGAAAGTTGCCCCTAGTCTGAATAGTACCGCAGCACTGCGCAGCAACGGAAAGTTGCCCCTAGTCTGAGGAGCAATGCACCGGAGATCATAACCAAACTCCTGAATGTTGAATAGACAAAGATGGTCGAGATGATCAAATGGACAAAGTTGATCGGGAAAAAAGTTTATGGCTGAACTTCAGGATGAAGTTGCCTAAGTATCCCAAAGATGGGAATCAAGCCTTACGTAGTTCCGGCTTAGGTCCACTCGAGTATTTTCACTCTCTTTTTATGCTCTAACTTTTGCCAAGGCCGCCCTTTGCGGGTTTTCAACCTTGCGAGCTCAGTTTTTATAATTTCAAATTTTTTGTGCTCTGGTTTTTGCCTAGGTCGCCCTTTCGGGTTTTCGGCCTAGCGAGCCTCTCAGGGGTAATATTTCTTCAACTTGTCCATGTTGATCGATTGTGAGAACTCTAGGCCATCTAGGTCCATTAGAACCATAACTCTACCCGACCAGATAGACTTAATGATGTAGGGACCAGTTCAATTGGGTCTGAACTTGCCCCTAGGGTCATGGATGGGAGCTCGGTTGTCCTTGAGCACCAAATCTCCTTCTTTTAGATTCCTGGACTTAACTTTCTTATTAAAAGCCTTGGCAATTCTGCGTTGATAACCTTGAACATGGTACAGTACTTTCAGTCTGCGCTCGTCAAAAAGCATGAGTTCTTCAAATCTGCTCTGTTGCCAATCTGCTTCGGCTATCTGACACTCAGCCAGCACTCGTAGAGACGGAACCTCAATTTCAATAGGTAGAACGGCCTCCATCCCATAAACTAATGAATACGGAGTCGCCCCAGTAGAAGTTCTAATTGAAGTCTGGTACCCCCACAGAGCAAACGGCAGCTTGTCTGGCCAATCCCGGTAGGTTTCCACCATCTTCTGTAATATGTATTTGATATTCTTGTTGGCGGCCTCGACCGCTCCATTGGTTTGCAGCCGATATGTAGACGATTTATGAAAAGCCTCGTTGTATTTCTCCAACTAGTCAATCACTTCCTTCTTGAAGTGGGAACCATTATCTGAAATGACCTCGTTTGGGACCCCATAATGACAGATGATATTGTTTCTGATGAATTTTACAACACGTGATGCTTTCAACACCGCATAGGATTGGGCCTCAACCCACTTCGTGAAATAATCTATCGTGACCAGGATGAACTCATGTCCATTAGACCCCTTCGGGGTAACAGCCCCGATCACATCAATTCCCCAAACTGAAAATGGCCATGGCGAAGTCATATTGTACAACTTTGACGGTGAGATGTTCATGCGGTTTGCATGGATCTGACATTTGTGACATCGCCGAACAAAGCCGATACAATCCTCCTCCATGGTGGACCAGTAGTAACCCTGTCTGAGGATTTTTCGTGCCAGTATTACCCCGTTCATATGCGCACTGCATTCCCCTCCATGGATGGCCTCCATCAGGCGTTTTGATTCTTCAGTTTCAACGCACAGCTTATGCATTCCCAGATGACCTCTCTTATACAATTTACCTCCACAGATGATGAACTGAACGGCCATTCTTCTGATTGCCCTTTTATCCTTGGCATTTACCCCTGGTGGATATGCTTCCTTCTCCAAGAAATTCTAAATATCGTAATACCAGGGGTTCTCATCCTGAACCTCATCTATAGCAGCAATTGACTCGTAAGCCGGCACAAATTTCTAGTCGATAATGACTGGACGCATCCGGACTCCAAACGGGATGTCAATTATGGAAGAGAGAGTTGCTAGTGAATCTGCAAACCTGTTGTTTTCTCTTAGTAGATGAGTGAAGTTTAGCTTCTCAAACCGAGGAATCAGCAGATCCAAGGTTTGGTGATACATTATCATCTTTTCTTCTTTGACTTTCCAGTCTCTTTTTGCTTGAGACACAACAAGATTCGAGTCCCCGATGACGTCCAACCGTTTTGCCCCTAGTTCCAGAGCTGTCTCTAGACCGGCAATGCATGCCTCATATTCTGCTTCATTGTTCGAGACTTTGAACCGGAGTTTGAAGGCTAGAGGGATACAGGAATTGTCGGGTGCTATCAGCAACACTCCTATCCCATACCCATACTGGTTGGACGCTCCATCAAAATACATCATCCAAAACTCGTCGTCGATATGCAAAATGGCTTCGTCTGGAATAAATACTCAACCGCTTCATCTCCTTCCACTGGATGATCGGCTAAGAACTTTGCTACTGCTCTTCCCTTGACTGACTTGCGCGTCACATATTTCAGATCGAATTCGGAAAGCAACAGCAACCAACGAGCTAGCCTACCCGTAAGTGTCGGTT
The DNA here is from genome assembly GCF_055761805.1 of Camellia sinensis. Classification (NCBI taxonomy): domain Eukaryota; kingdom Viridiplantae; phylum Streptophyta; class Magnoliopsida; order Ericales; family Theaceae; genus Camellia; species Camellia sinensis. The sequence goes on from NC_138962.1 coordinate 55,481,720, forward strand.
TCTCGAAGAGATATTTGATGGGATCTAATCTCAAAACCAACATTACAGAGTGAGCTAACAGGTAGTGCCGCAGCTTCCTTGTAACCCATACCAAGGCTAAGCAAGCCTTCTCCAATGGTGTGTAGCGGGTCTCATACTCTAGCATCTTCTTGCTCAGATAGTAGATGGCCCTCTCCACTTTGTCCTCTGATTCCTGCATGAGCATGCAGCCCATTGTGGTCTCAGTTACTGAAAGGTACAATATCAACGGTCTCCCCGGCTTTGGCGGTGACAACACGGGTGAGTTCTGTAAATATTCCTTGATCTGTTCAAAAGCAGCTTGGCATCGGCCGTCCCACTGGAATTTCTTTCCTTTCTTCAGGAGACCAAAAAGTGGTTCACAAGTCAAGGTTAATTTTGAGATAAACCGTCTTATGAATTGCACTTTACCCAGAAAGCCTCGCACCTCCTTTTTAGTCCTTGGTGGTGGCATTTCTAAGATGGCCTTGATTTTGGAAGGGTCGACTTCGATACCTCTCTGTGTAATGAGGAACCCTAGCATTTTCCCTGCTGTGACACCGAACGTACACTTCTGAGGATTCAACCGCAACCGGAATTCTCTGATCCTTTGAAAGAACTTTTGCAAGGCGGTGTAGTGGCCCTCCCTTTCTTTGGACTTGAAAATCATGTCGTCTACATACACCTTAACCTCTTTGTAGATCATGTCGTGCAATATTGTGGTCGCGGCCCGTTGATGTGTAGCTCCAGCGTTCTTCAGCCCAAATGGCATTACCCTGTAGCAATAAGTCCCCCACGGGGTGGTGAATGCAGTCTTTTCTCGGTCTTCAGGTGCCATCACTATCTGGTTGTAGCCCGAAAAGCCATCCATGAACGAAAGCAAAGCATGTCCCACCGTGAAGTCCACTAACTCATCGATATGTGGCAAGGGGAAGTCGTCCTTCGGACTAGCTCTATTTAAGTCCCTGAAATCCACGCATACTCGGATCCTACCATCCTTCTTCGGCACCGGAACGATGTTGGCCAACCATGTTGGGTATTCGAATACCAGCAGGAAACCTGCGTCAAGCTTGGTGACCTCTTCCTTAATCTTGAGAGCCCAGTCTGGGCGGATCCTTCTGAGTTTTTGTTTAACGGGTCGGGCCTCGGGGTCAAGAGGGATCCGGTGCTGTACGATCTCAGGATCGATTCCAGGCATGTCTTCGTAGGACCACGCGAAAACGTCTTTGAAATCTTTTAATAAAGCGACTAAGCGCTCGCGCTCCTCCGAAGACAACGTGGACCCGATCTGGACCAGCCGCGGGTCCTCCTCAGTACCAACATTCACAGTAGTGATTTCATCCATTAAGGGTTTAACAAATCTTTCCTGCTCTTGTTCAATTAAGCGTTGCAAAACCGGAGGAATTTCCTCCTCGTCGTTTTCATCAAAATTTTGAAAGTCTGAGTTAATGCAATAAATCAAGGGCACAGAAAAGTACTCAGAAACCATAGCCACATCATTCTCATTAAGCACGTCCAAATCGTCCGATTCTTCGGTTACAACAGACTCAAAAGAAAAAGAAAAAGACGACCTGGATAGGACTGTGGTATTCGGGTTATCATCCCTAGGAATACCGGACTCAGAATCAGTTGAGCTAGAACCTGATTCTGACTCAACAGACTCGGTGGAATCAGATTCCGGCTCACTACCTGACCCGGTGCTGCTTGACAAAAATCCCTCTTCATACTGCCAGATGAGAGAGGGTGCGATAGATGCATCCAAAATGTTTGCTGGTAGGCCCGCAGCCATTCCATTCCCGATCACGTATACCGAGAAGTTATCCCCCAAGTACTTCTATTCGATCGGAGGATTTGAAAGTAGACACGCCAGCGCTACCCCCATTTCACTTTCGGCGTCCTCAGACTCCATTTTCTTGCTCTGCTCAACCTCAACGAATGGGTGTATCTGCTCTTCGGCAACGTCATCCCCAGGTAACTGCAGGTCAAAGAAAATCTCAAAACCTGACATGCGCTTCCTCTCCGTGTTCAGCCACGGCTTTGGGAAGCCACAAAACGGAAAGTCCTCCCCCTCCCAGATGAAGCGTCCATTTAGGGTACCTTGAATAGGCCGGTGCATTAAGTCAAAAGGCTTCCCCGCCTTCTTTCCTCTGGCTCTCCCAGCCATCTCCTTACCCTTCCTTATCCAATCCTCTTTGGTGGGCAGATAACCCAAGCCAAAGGTATGTGGGTTATATGGCACCTCGGCCAATGCTGCGACGCCCTTCCGGCCGCTCTTTCCCAATCCCATCCCGGGGATGTGTTGAAGCTTGTTCATGAGGTATACTGATTGAGCACTGATATACACCCCCTCATTAACAGTTAAGATGTTCTGCATGACCCGGGCCTCAGCTAGGGTAAAACCGGATAAGAAATACTTCCGGCGGTGGATGGATCGATGAATTCTCAAAAACAATGCCTACTACCTTTCCATGGGGGTATTTCACTATTTGATGAAGGTAGAAGAAACTGCCTTCACTTGATGCAGCCACGGCCGCCCCAAGAGTAGATTGAAAGTGGCGGGAACCTCTAGAATGTGAAAGTCAATTTCATGCTGCCCCGGCCCAACCTTGGTCTGAATTTTCGCTGTCCCTATGACTTCTCTGCTTGTGTTGTCGTATGCCCGAATCACCTGGGCTGTTGGCACAAAGTCCATGGTCTTCAAACCGATTACATAGGCAGTCCTTGCTGGACGCACATTGATGGCAGACTCTGTGTCGACAAGCACCACGGGTATCCATTTATTTCTGCACTCCACGGAGATGTAGAGTGGCTTGTTATGGTTCGCACCCTTAGGTGGTAGTTCTTTGTCAGAAAAGGTCAACATCGGGGTAGCTCCTCTGGGAAAAACTAAGCCCACCAACTGTTCGGGCGTGGTGTCTATTGAAAGCTTGGCCTTGTCCATGGCCGATAAGACAGCTTGTCGATGCACTCGCGATGCCATAAGCAGTCCCCAGATGAAGATGTCTGCCTGTATCTTTTTCAACTGCTCCAGTACGACCTCTTCTTCGAGTTGCTTTTCTTTCTACTTCTCTGCCTCCTTATCTTTCCCAGATGCCTCTGGCTAGTCTAGGTGCGGGGGCTTGAAATACCGTCCGCTCCTGGTCATATGATCGCCTTCGCCGATATACCAGGTATCATCTGGCTGATTGCTTCCCCAATCCTCATCCGTGTGGGCAAGACATAAATCATCGTCCTCCCACCATATTCTGTCAGCAACCAACAGACACCTGTCTGGCTCCGGTTCAATTGCACCCGCAGTACTCTCTGTCCACATGCTCGCAGCATTCTCTATCTTCGTGCACATAACACTCTCAGTCCCCTCAGGGCCCTTAGCTTTCCTAATTCTCTCGGCATCCTTAAACCTTTCTTGTTCCAACTGCGTCAGTACAGCTGGTTGTTCAACAATTCTCGCATTCATAATGCCCAAGTCTTGAGCGGAATTCTTAGCACCAGCGCTCTCCGGCGATTCATTCTGATTTCTGGCCCTTCCGGCCACCACTGATATTCTTGCCCCTGTCGGGCCCTGTTCCAAATGAGCTTCGTCAACAACGTTTGGCAGGTCATCAAGCCACCCGGTGACCTCTGCTGACTCCTCAAAATCTGACCAATTGACTACCATGCCCTCTAGCTCTTGTTCATTGAAAAATTAAAGGTTAGCAAAGTCCTCTTCCACAGCTGCCAGGTCATCTATCCTCTGACCAGATTCATCCCCTTGTATCATGTAAAGCTCTGCCCCCGCAAGCAATTCAAAGTTCGGCCCAACTTGGCCCACTGATAGGATGTAGTCGCTCGAACTGTATAAAAAACTCTCAGATTCCTCAGATCCTGGCTCGACAATCCCATTTTCTCCTGGAATCTCCCCCGTTCTGTCTTCGACAGCCACCACCAATGGTTCGGGTTAGGCTTTGAAGATGTCCAACATGCACAAGTCAGTGCAGTCAGGAAGGAGCACCTCCGGCTTGGGTAGGTGGGTTGGGGTAATATACATGCTGGGATCGTAAGACACGACCCCAGTCTGGATAAAGTTGATTCTTTTGGGAGGTGGAGCTTGGTTGTGCGGTGGGAGAGGGTTTGTTGTGACATTGGGTTTTTCTGGAGGTACAATCACCTGCTTATCAATGAGGTCTTGAATCTCATGACGCAATCTGAAACATTGGTCAGTGTCGTGACCATGTTGTTGGTGATATGCGCAATATTTTATTGGGTTATGAGGAGGAGGGAGTGGATTGGCAATGGCCTCGGCTCCAGGGGCTTTAAGTGCCCTTTCCTGATTAATACCCTTAGAGCCTTGGACAAGGGCATGTATAAAGGCGTGAAGGTTCTTTGGCCTCTGGGTTGGAATTTGGTGGTTTGTGTGTTGCTTCCGGATGCGTCGGAGAAAGGTACAGCTGTCGTGGGTCTTAGAGGGGGAATGGTGGTGACCATGCTTACCTCTGAAGCTCTAGCATTTGCGGCATTGCCGGTGCTTGTGTTGTTGTTGCGGTTGAAGGTTCTTCGAGGTTGCTCTCTATCTCGGTCAATCAGACCTTGTTTCATAGCATCCTCTATTTGTACCCCCATCTCGTGCAAATCTTAAAAGGTAAGAAAGGGGAGCACAATCATTTTCTGCATCAGTTTTGGCTGGAGATTGCGCACAATCATCCGGATTTGATCTTTATCTGCAGGCCTTAAGGTCATCATTGAGGCCTTCGCCCTCCAACGGGCCACAAAATCCAAAAAGCTCCCCTTAGGCTCCTGCCTTGTTGTCTCAAGATCACGGGTTGTAATCTCGATCTGAGTGTTATAGGAGTACTGTGCAATGAAAGCCTCGGCCATCTCGTCCCAGTTCCGCTTAACATCATCTTCTAATTTTGCATACCAGATAGCGGCCACACCTGACAAGGTCCGGCCAAATAGTGAAAGCTTCTGTGGTCTGGTGAGGCCCATCGGTCGCAGTATATTTGAGAACAACCGAAGATGGACCATGGGATCCCCGGATCCGTCAAAGCGGTCGATTTGTGGCATTTTGAACCTATATGGCAGCGTCACAGCCACATCGGTATATCCATCCTCGATGTCTGGAATGGACTTCACCCCTTGGGATTTCTTAAACAACTTCTCGAGCTTGCTCAATTTCAATGCTGTATGGTCTACCTCGAACTCAAAGGGACAGTCCGGTTGATTGATAGGCATAGGTGCCTGGGATAACTGTGGTAGAATCGGGGGCGGAGCCGGCCTCGTTGGGATGTCCGTATCTCCCTGGACATTTGGTGCCTCGCCGGGTGCTGGAACTCCTGGTGGGGGAGGAGCTGGGTGTGAAGCAGATGCCTCGGTTTGTTGTTGCAACCTGGAAATTAACTCTGCCTGTTAGGCCATGATCTCGGCTTGTTGTTTGGCCCGGCGAACAGCGTCCTGTTTCATGGCTCTCATGGTCTCCTACATCTGGCACATCATTTCTTCAACTCCTATCGGTACCGCCATACTGCCCTGATCTGTCTGAACTACTGGCAGGTCTATTTCTATAGCAATAATTGAGATCTCAGTCCGACTGTCCACTGATGGGGTAATCCACTGCTCTGGCAACCTCTGCTCGGATACACTGCGCTTTTCGACCTCCGTCTGATAACCAGGGGTTGGGAATGATACACTGGTTGTCCGTCGACCAAATCCTTAGATCGATGGAGTCGGCGACCTCTTGTCCAGAGTGTTTGGGGAATATCTGCTTGGTTTGAAGCAATTGTGCTAAACTACCCCTAACAAAAAGATAAATAAAGCAATAATAAGGAAATAAACGAGCAGACAAACGGACAACATAATGGCGTAAATAAACACAACACACAATCGGGTATAATTAACACGCAATTGATACACTGTTCTCAAAGACTGATCATTATTCCCAAATCACTGTCCCCCGAAGCTGAATCTGATACCTGTAGATAACTGATTCCGAAAATACTAAACTGGTACCCGCATGCCTGATACCCAAAATACTGAACTGGCGCCCGCAGACCTGATGCCCAAACTTGTAAACTGATGCATGCATTCGTATAGAGACACACTCTAAAAGCACATAACAAACAAGTGAGAGCCAAAACACCCCTATGTTGGGGTAGGGTTTCCATGCCCTATTTTGTCAGGAGCTAGGGTTTCACTATGCACGCAGCGGTTTCAAACAACCTATAAATGGATAAGCAACCTGTCCTAGTTTGGAATGGTCACTATGGATTCTGAATATGCACTAGGTCGAATGGTCAAAAAGGGTGCCCCGGTAAAATTGGGGTTTGTGTTCCCGTCGTGGCAGAGTCTGCAACCGGTCAGCCTTGTGGCACGCTTCTCGAAGCGAGCCTCCGACAAACCGTTCAGGAATAGCATACGGCAAACACGGCGTCCTTGGCGCACCAATGCAAATGCAATGCAAAGAAACACATAAGTGTAGTCAAAACCAGATATCATGAGTTCGAGTCAAGTTCTCTAAATCCCCAGCAGAGTCGCCAGAAACTGTAGACACGCCCTTGGGCCTCACTACAGTTCGGACTCAATTTCACGGTCCTGTATCTAATCTCACAGAGTGCAATGCAAGACCGATGAATCATCAAAGAGTCCAAATCCAGCAAATCGTTTTTGAAAACAGATTTTTTGAAAGAAGTGCCAAATATGGACTGCTTTGCTAGATACAGAGTCGCCACCTAAATATTTATTTTGGGGGAATTTAGGAAACCCTGACTCGTTGCCTAAGGCCACGTGTCCGTCATCACCAAAGTTGTCTCGGCTCGGGAACTTGGGTACGATTGGGGAAGGTCACTTCGTGAGCACCCCCGCTCGCCCGATCAAAGATCGGCCTCTACTAACCATGATATCTAGTTTTGAAAACATTATGGGTTCTTATTCCGGTTATTAGCCTAGATTTACTATGTGATGCGCACAGCATACAAGTATAGACTGGATCGCCTGAATTGGAACAAAACATCTCATGTTTGTTTATTTGAAAATGGTTTGATGGTGCTACTCATAAGTAGGCTAAGACGTGGATTTGCCACCCTCGGGTGGGCTTAGAAAAAAATGATTTTGCCACTCTCAAGTGGGCTTAAAACTCGCATTTAATGAATTGTTCCAATCTAAATAACCCAACCTTCACCCATAGGCATTCAGGCAATTATATCACATAAGCTGTCACGACCCCAAACCGCCCCTAGTAGTTTGGTGCCGTGATGGCCAGTAATCCGAGATTACTGAAGGCCAACTTACAAAATTCACACACAATCAGAGTATAAATATATGGGGCTAACATGTGCGGAAACAATACATACAAATCTAATTAGTCCATAAGAGCAGTGCATAAGTCAAATGGAATGGCATACATCTTTACATAGTTTTACAACTTGAATACAATTAAAATAAAGTACAAAAATATATATTACATTTTAACAAAAGGGCTTCACAAGCCGACATGAACAAAATACATAAGCTTCAAGATTGCCGACATCCTCACTGCCGACATAACATGCATACGAAACACACATCTCGGCATAGCCGACTTCTTGCTTGTTACCTACATATATACATAGTGAGGGTGAGCTTGGATACTCAGTGAATGGTACAAGTAATAAAGGGGTTAAATGAATGATACCCGAGGTCTTTTCAAACAATACATAGTATATCTTTGTCAAAACCATACATAACATAGCTTGGCTTGACTTGAAATAAAACATTAATTGAACCTTGGTTTTCTCAAAGATTACTTACTTACTTAACATACGTCAATCTTAAAACATAGGGTGATGACATTCCGGCAAAACAAAAGCATAACCTCGGCATCGAGCACACCCGTTCATAGTCCGTCGGTGGCCGATATCATAACAAGGGTGCTACTTAGGCTTAACGTCCCCTAGCACGAAAGGACGGTGCTACCTAGGCTTAAAGTCCCCTAGCACGGAAGGACTATGCTATATAGGCTTAAAGTCCCCTAGCACGGAAGGACTTGTGCCACAAATGCTTAAAGTCCCCTGGCATGTACGGACTATGTTACCTAGGCTTAACATCCCCTAACACAAAAGGACGGTGTGACTTAGGCTTAACGTCCCCTAACACGAAAGGACGGTGTTACGTAGGCTTAACGTCCCCTAACACGAAAGGACGGTTCCAAGAATGTCATCCAAAACAAAGCTTATACTTGATACATAAAATAGGGATATCATTCATACTTAACAAATACTTTCAAAACAAAGCAAAAAAAAGCCTTTATCAAAACGTGTAACATAGCTTTATTAAAAATACCACTCACATAGTTCTTGGGACGTCGGGGTCAAGGCAAAGGTCCAAGTCCTACAAACACATGGCAAAGTCTATTGAATACACTTCTCAAAACAAGTCTTACGTGCATGCAAATGATCTTGGGAAAACATGCTGGAAGTCAAAACACTGTTTTACATGTCAGGAAGACATGTTGGGTACCAACTAGGTCTTTGCCGAGGTCCCACACCTCCTGGCCGAGGTGTGGTTACCTAGGCTTCGGCGTGCGGCTGCATGCCGAGGTGCGCACAAGACAAACTAAAGGTGTAAGTGATCATGCAAGATAGGCCAAGGTGAGATACGATGCTTGGCCTAAATGTGAGGTCTAGGTAAGAGTGATCTCGGCGACTACACTTAGGGAAGTGAGGTCTGGAGATCTGGGTTTCCACCCGTGAAGAACACGAAGAACATGAACATGAAGATCATGAAGGATATGAATGCTAAAATCATAACTTCTTTGTTACAAAATCTGGGATTTCATGCTATGAGTTCGAAAACATGGACTTGGGTACCCATACTTGAAAATCATATGAAAACAAACACAAAAACATGGATCTTGGCATGAGGTTTCGGATCAAAACATGACTTTTCTTGAAGAACACATGAATACTATTTTCTCTTTCTAAAACCGAACTTCAAAGCAATGCATGGCTTACAAATCATATTCAATCATACAATGCAATAACATGAACATAAAGAACAACATGAGCAGATCAAGAATCTAACCTTAGAACACGGATCTAACGGTTCGATCTCTAGGGATCAAGCTTGGAAATTTACTCTCCCTCTAGAACTTCTCTTCCTCACCTAGAGCTTTTCTCTCCTCTTCAAAACAAAGATATAGCAAATGATAGTTTTCTCCCTCTGCCAGCTGACTTAATACTCAGCTCGGACACGTGGCAACGGCTGGTTGGCTTTCCTCAAAAAGGTGATAGATTGACAAGACAAGACTATGACAAAGTGTATCTAACAAGCTACCCGGTAAGGCACTCCGGCATGCAATGACATCAGCTAAGGACAAAGCTTCGGCAATTAAGGTGACAATGACCTCGGCTAGGAAGGACAACACTTGACTAAGCTGTGCCACACCTTGGCCTAGATGTGCCACACCTCGGTTTAGGTCATACCACTCCAGGACAAGGTCACTTAGGTGCAAAGGTAACATCTCGGCCTTGGTGATGAACACCTCGGCCTAGATAATGATATCTCGGCCAATATGTCAGGGCGAAGGTGGAGGTCAAACAAAGGGGTTCCAAGATAAATTCTAGACTGAAGATGACCTCGGCTTGGAATGATCTAAGCTTAACATGACCTAGGCTTGGCATGACTTAGGCTTGACATAACTTAGGCTTGAGACACCAAGGAAGGAACAAAGCATGCACACAACACTTAGGCAAATCATATAAACACAAAACAAGGCATGGACCTTACTTAGGCAAAACAAGTCATAAACATACAAGTGCAAGCTTAACGAGTCATAATCATACAAATGCTCATAAACATGACTAAGACATAAATGTGGTTTGTTACATAAGCAATTAGCCTCATGGTAAGCATGCTATCATGGCAGTCACTCATACACATGCAAGGATGCTAAAGCATAAACACTTACCGAGTACTCGAAGCCAAAACAGAAGCTATGTTAGAAATCCATGCATGATCCTAACTATATAAAAATGCCTAATGCAACACATGCAAAAATGCAACTACAATACGCTCGGCTATTCTAAACATAGTATATGATGATGCTACAGCTAACACGTATTCAATTTGAAATTGAAATACAAATTCAGTTTGTATGATGCGCCGAGCCCGATGCATGCAATACAGATGAATGAATGCAAACATGCAAGCGTAAGTATGCTAATTGAAACATGCCCTAATCTAACCATCATAAGCTGGTAAATAAAAATGAGAAAGACGTGGGGTTGGAAGACATACATCACACACACGCACACTTATTACAACATTGCCCTCGCTCGGAGGGTCCGAATAAATAATATACAGTCCGAAAGTAATACAGTCCGAATGAATAACGAAGTACAATTAATTATTACACAACCACTAACTAATTAACAAATTAGCTAAGTAAGCAAATAAATTAAATGAATGTGACTACCTCAGCTCTGTTTTGGATGATAATGGATGCATGCATGCTCGATGCGCTTTGTCGGTAAATTCCATCGCGATGCCTCGTCTCGCCTTTGTTTGCAGCTGATTTCAGAACCTTACACAAAGCTCCAGAAGGCTGAAATTCCACCTTGGGAAAGCCACCGACCAGGTATTGGCTTGGAAAACCCTTGCCGACCACCCCTTATGGTGGAAACCAAAAAAGGTGGCTGGCCTACCAGGAAACCTGGTCGGCCAACCACTTTCTGCCCCTGGACTCTGGTTTTTTTGCAACAAAGGCAAAAAGGAGAGAAAGCAAGGTATTTTCAACATATGTGTGCGCGACCACTCCTCCCCGTCCTTGCACAAGCTCTGGGGAGTGTGGCCCTCGGTCCTCGGGCCATCAACCATGCATCTCAATGCATGATGGCCGAGGAGTCGAATTGCACGTTTTAATGTGACATGAATGCACAAATACACACTTAAGGCCTAAACTCCATCATGGGAAATCCGAAATGTTGGCAACCGAGAATCGAGGCACGTTTCGTCACTTGGAGTACGAAACGTCCCTCGTTTCCTGTGCTTGGACTAAACCCTACTCCAAGCACAATGCAACAAGCAATGCATGGTACGTGCAAATGCGACTAGCATGCAATCCTAAGTGTAATGCAACCAAATGATGCAAGCATGCAAGGGATAAAATGCAAACATGCACCTAGCATATATAATGCTAACACTACATGGCATGCGCAATGCTCATGAACTAAGGCATACTCAATACGACTATCAACCTAGCATACACAATGCGAGGAATGACATATCATGGCATGCACAATGCTTCTAATAACCTAGCATACGCAATGCAAAGGCTAAACATGCAACAACATGAACTACATGGCATGCTCGATGCATATAGACTTATACCAATGTGAGTGGACCTCAGCCACACTCAGATCAGTGGCCATGTGATGAAAATGAGAGAATCGAAATGCATGCACACATGCACGAATGCCAAGGACCGAACCTAAGACATGAAATACCACTCTACCAAAGCATGGCAAGGGATGAAAGATGGCATACAAACACGCAATTTACAGCTCTGAAATATGATGCTCAATGGTCCCGAATCATGCAAACATGGCACACAATGCAAGCTAGGGGCCCCGGGTACCGAAACTAGTGAAGTGCGTTACACTAGAGGTACCCAAAGCAATGCACCAAAGGCAAAACCAACCCCAAATAGACCCTAGGCAGGTTTGAACCAATGGAAAATTGGCCTAAAATGATGGCTCAACAAGCATGAAAATGAAGCTCATTCAATGGTCGGTAAACAAGGCATTCAAGCCCGACTATCAAGCACACTTAAAGAGATGAAAACATGGCAATATGGCATTCATATAGGCTCTGAAATGTGATGTAAAATGGCCTCAAAACATGAACACACCTCAGCACATGCATGCAATGGACCTCAAATCTCAAAGTTAAGCATGGGTATTGAACTACAAGCATGCAAAACAAACACCATTCAATCATGAGACCCAAAAACAGAGCTAGGGAAGTCCAAAATAAGCACAATATCAGTTTATGACATGGCCAAAAAGTGCTAAAATCAAGGGCCCACAAAGCATGCAAAGAAAGCTAGTGAACCATGAGTTGTTCTACAACTATATGAAGCACATGAAAGCTCATTAAACCAGCCAAAAATAGATGTATGCCATGCCAAAATATGCCCAAATAACCAATGAAACTCAGTCAATGCATGCAAAAATGATGAGCTCCTTTGGAAGGCCATGCAAGGGGTTACTTTACACCTATATAATGGACACATAAAAGGGCAAAAACACCTCTGGAAATGAGTTATGAAAGCCCTAAAACCCACCGAAAAGAGCCTGAAATTGGTCTAGGAAATATGCAATGAAAGGTCCCTTTGAAAGGCCTTGAGTGGGATCGTTCTACACATGCATCATAGACATAAAATACGGAAAAATGGGCTCGGATAGAGCTAATGCAGAACATAAAACTCACAAAATAAGTCCTGGAAAGTGACTTCACAACATGCAAAATGGAGCTCTTTTGGAAGGCCAACAAAGCTAGTAAAGAGAATGAGGGGTGAGAGGGTCACCCCTCTATGATTTTGGAGCTCAAAGACACATCAAAGCCACTAAAAATCCACTAGACTTCAGTGGCTAAGAGGCCAAAACAAGGCCAATGCAAATGCTCAAATGTATGGCTGAAAGCATGAGAAAATGAAGCATGCAAGGAAGAAGATGACCCCAAACAGAAAAGAGTCCTTAAACAAACATGTTTAGAAGATCAAAACAAGACTTTTTCTAGTTTATGGAAAATCTCGAAAATGCTCACAAGTAGGGATAAGATATGATGCAAAATAAGCCTACAAAGAGGGATAGAGCATACAAGGAGGTAGATGGTCTCAAAAAGAAAAGTGTCCTTAATCAAACTCCAAGAGGAGCTCAAAAGAAGACACTTTTTAGTTTATGACAAAGCCCAGAAATGCTTGCAAATAAGTCTAATCAATGGAGCAAAATAAGGCAAGAAAAGGGGAAATGGAGGCTTACCCTTGTAGCACAGCAAAGCAGCAGCTTCTGGACCAAGTTGGTGAACCTTCAACCCTTGCAAATCAGTCCCAAAGTGCTGGAATGAATGGTGGAGGTGGTAGGCTATGAGGTGTAGTGCAAATGGTGCAAGAAAATTAGGGTTTGGAGCTTGGAATAGTGAGTTATGGAGGGTGGAGTGTATATGCCTTAAAGAAATTTGTTGAACCCTTCAAATGGAAGAAGAGGGCCTCTCTTATAGAGAAGAGACGCCAAAGATTCTCTTGGAAGCTTCAAATATCCTCCATACACGTGTATAGAGGATGGTCGAAATGCCTCCCAGCTGGCACAGCTATGATGCATTCAGAGAGAGCAAAAAACAAGAAGCAGGCCGACCAGTTAAGGTGGTCGGCTAGCCACTCCCCCTGGTCGGTCGACCAGGTGTCAAAAGGGTCAATGAGAAATGCTAGCCGGCCACCCCAGAAAGGTGGCCTCCCAGGTGAGTACAACACAGCTGCATGGTGGAAAACCAGAAAATGTGACCCAAGAGAGAGGAAAACCAGCTTTTTAGCAAGGTTCAAAAGGGTCAAGAAGAAATACTGGTCGGCCTACCCATATTGGTGGCCTCCCAGATGAGCACAACACAATGGTGGTATGAAAAGCCAGAAATTGTGGCTCAAGAGTGAGAAAAACCAGCTTTCTGTCAGAAAAATCGGCTTTAGGAGAGAGAAAAAGAGAAAACTGGTTTCCAAGGGGAAAAGGTGTCCTCCCACCATACTACCACCTCCTTAACAATGAAAATAGGGTCCCTACCAAAAATGGACCAAGACGGATGCAAAACGAAGGTTCGGGGGCCAAAACGCACAGTTTGGGGCCCCGAAAACAGGCTGTTAGGCACTGGAAATGGTGTATGACCACGAAGGTGGTCTCCCAGGCCACAGTGTCCCTCTAAAGGGAGAAAATAAGGGGTGTGCCAAAAATCGGAGCAAACGGAAGTAGTTAAGCGGTCCCAAACCGAGGCACACAGCCGACTGCTCCGAAAACCGAAAACTGGGCTCCAAACGGGAAAAATGGCCTACGACCACGAAACGTAGTGTAGACACCCCATTTTTGACCGACCTTAAGACTTAGACATCACCAGTTGGGCGCTCGGTGATGTTGCATATTGTGCTCGTTCTGAGGTTTCAGAGTCTCGGCTGCGAGCCTTGCCTTCGGACTTCGGGGCTCTTTTGTGCCTTGTCTCGGTTTGCAAACCAGGTCTTGTTTTCTCCGTTTTCTCTTCCTGAAGGGAGGGAGAGGTCTCGTAGACCATATCTCAGTGGCCGTAGGCTGCGTTTCGTGGTCGTAGGCCATTTTTCCCGTTTGGAGTCTAGTTTTTGATTTTCGGAGCCGTCGGCCGTGTGCCTCAGTTCGGGACCGCTTAACTACCTCCGATTGCTCCGATTTTTGGCACACATCTTATTTCCTCCCTTTAGAGGGACACTGTGGCCCTGCAGACCATCTTCGTGGTCATACGCCACTTCCGGTGCCTAACAGCCTGTTTTCGGGGCCCCAAACCGGGCGTTTTTGCCCTCGAACCTTCGTTTTGCATCTGTTTTGGTCCTGTTTTTTGGTAGAGACCTTATTTTCATTGTTAGAGAGGTGGTAGGATGGTGGCCGGCCACCTATTCCCCTGAAAAGCCAGTTTTCTCATTTTCTCTCTCCAAAAGCCGATTTTTCTGACAGAAAGCTGGCTTTTCTCACTTTTGAGCCACATTTTCTGGCTTTTCATACCACCATTGTGTTGTGCTCATCTGGGAGGCCACCAATATGGATAGGCCGGCCAGAAATTCATCTTGACCCTTTTGAACCTTGCTTAAAAGCTAGCTTTTCTCTCTCCTAGGTCACTTTTTCTGGTTTTTCTCCACACAGCTGTATTTTACTCATCTGGGAGGCCACCTTTTTGGGTAGGCCGACCAGCAATTTTTGTTGATCCTTTTGACCCCTGGCCGGCCGACCAGGGGGGTGGCCGGCTAGCCACTTGAACTGGCCGGCCTGCTTCTTGCTTTTTGCCCTCTCTAAATACTTTACAGCTGTGCCAACTGGGGGGCATTTGGTGCATCCTCCATACACGTGTATGGAGGATCTTTGAGGCTTCCAAGAGAAGCTTTGGCCTCTCTTCTCTATAAGAGAGGCCCTCCTCTTCATATCTAAGGGTTGAAAAAAATTGACTAAGGCATATCACCTCCCTCCTCCATTGTCACTACTCAAAGCTCCAAAACCCTAACTTTCTTGGTCCATTTGCACTACAACCCTTAGCACCACACCCCCATCATCCATTCCAGCACCTTGGAAGTCATTTTCGGAGGTTGAAAGCTCACCAAATTGGTCCAAAAGCTGCTGGAGGTCGGCTCTTCAAGGGTAAGTGTCCATTTCCCTTAAACTTGCATTTTTTTGCATGATTGGTTAGCCTTATTTGCAAGCATTTTTGGGCTTTAACCCAAAATGTAAAGTGTCTTATTTTGATCCCCTCTTCAACTTTATTTAAGGGCACTTTGCTGTTTGAGGTCATTTACTTCCCCTTATCCTCTATCTCTCTTTTAGGGCTATTTTTGCATCCTATTTTAGTCTTACTTGTGAGCATTTTCGAGATTTTCTATAAACTGGAAAAAGTCTTGTTTTGACATCCTCTTCAAGTTTTGTTAAGGTCCCATTTCTGTTTGGGGTCATTTTCCCTCTATGCATGCTTCATCTCTTCGTGATTAAGGCTATGCATTAGAGCACTTGCATTGGCCATGGTTTGGCCTCTTAGCCACTGAAATCCAGTGGATTTTTAGTGGCTTTGATGCATTTTTTAGGGCTAAAATTTGAGGGGGGGTGACCCCTTCTCTCCTTGTCTTGTTTGGTGGTCTTTTGGGCCTTCCAAAGGGGCTTTATTTTGCATGCATTGAAGTCGCTTTTTGGGCCCAATTTTGTGGATTTTAGGGTCTGCCTTAGGTGTTTCCGGGGCCCTTTTGATCATATTTTATGTCTATAGTGCATGTGTAGAACAATTCCATTCAAGGGCTTTTGAGGGGGCCTTTCATCGTATGCTTCCTTGACTGATTTCAGGGCCAATTTTGTGAGTTTTAGGGCTGTCATAACTCATTTCCAGAGTTGGTTTGGTCATGCTAAGTGTCTATCTTATATGTGCTTAACAACCCCTTGAATGGCCTTCCAAAGAAGCCCCTCATTTTTGCATGCATTGGCTGTATTTCAGTGATTATTTGGGCATATTTTGGCATGTTTTATTCACTATTTTTGGCTGGTTTGATGAGTTCTCATTTGCTTCACATACATGCCATGTAACCCATACTTACTAGCCAATGTTGCATGCTATTTTAGTCCATCATATTAGCATCTTTTGGCCATGCTTTAAACTAGAAATGTGCATGTTTTGGGACTGCCTTGGCTCTGTCTTTTGACTTCATGATCAAATAATGCTTGCTTTGTATACTTGTGGTTCAATGCATGTGCCTAGTATTGAGTTTCGGAGCTTATTCCAAGCATCGGGTGCCATATTTCCATGTTTCGAGATCATTTAGCATCATATTTTAGTGCTGGAAATTACATGTTCGTAGGCCATCTTTCATTCGTTGCCATGCTTTGGTAGAGTGGCATTTGATGCCTTAGGTTCGGTCCTCGGTATGTGTGCATGTGTGCACGCATTTCGGTTGTCTCATTTTCATCTTATGGCCACTGATGTGAATGTGGCTGAGGTCCACTCATGTTGGTGTAAGTCCATTATGCATTGTGTATGCCATTTCATAGCATTGCGTATGCTATGTTGTATGTTAGAGCATTGTGTATGTCATGTTGCATCGAGCATCGTGTATGCCATTTCATAGCATTGCGTATGCTAGGTTGTATGTTAGTCGTATTGTGTATGCCATCTCATTTGCGTTGTGTTTGGGATAGGAGTTAGCCCAAGCACGGGAAATGAGAGACGTTTCATACTTCGAGTGACGGAACGTGTCTCAATTCGCCGACACTCCGGATTACCCATGATGGAGTTTAGGTCTTGTTGTGTTTTCATGTGCATTCATTTCATATTGAGTCGTGCAATTCGACTCCTCGGCCATCATGCATCGAGATGCGTGATTGGTAGCACGAGGATCGAGGACTACACTCCCTGAAGAGTAGTCATGCATACATATGTGAAATACTTTGCCATGCCCCTTTCTTGCTCTATGTCGCAGCAAATCAGAAATCAGCAACTTTCTAAAGCCTTGCATAGCATTCCGGCATTAATTGCAAATAGAGGCGAATCGGGGCATCGCAATGGATTTCCGCGCCAGGCAACTCAAGCACGCATCTCCCATCATTCGGAACAGAGCTGAGGCAGTCCATAGGCTTGCATGCTAATTTACTCGCTTTCCTAGATTAATTTGTTAATTAATTAGGGTTTTGTAATATTTAATTATTCATTGCGGACTGTACTATTTATTCGGACTGTATTATTCTTTCGGACTGTATTATTCTTTCGGACCCTTCGAGCGAGGGCACAATTGTAATAAGTGTGCGTGAGTGTGATGTATGTCTTCCAACCCCACGTCTTTCTCCCTTTTATTTACCAGCTTATGATGGTTAGATTAGGGCATGTTTCAATTAGCATACAGTATGATAGCATGTTTGCATTCATTCATCTGTCTAGCATGCACCGGGCTCGGCGCATCATATTAACTGCATTTGTATTTCAATTCTGAGTTGAACACTTGTTAGTTGTAGCATTTCATATGCCATCTTTAGAATAGCCGAGCCTATCTTAGTTGCATTTTGTATGTGTTACATTAGGCATTTCTGTATAGTTAGGATCATGCATGGATTTCTAACATAGCTTTTGTTTTGGCTTGGAGTACTCGGTAAGTGTTTATGCTTCAGCATCTTTGCATGTGTGTGAGTGACTACCATGATAGCATACTTACCATGAGGCTATGTGCTTATATGATATAACTGCCTGAATGCTTGTGGGTGAAGGTTGGGTTATTTGAATTGGAACAATTCATCAATTGCGAGTTTTAAGCCCACTTGAGAGTGGCAAATCATCATGTTTTCTAAGCCCACCTGAGGGTGGCAAATCCACATTTTAGCCTGCTTGCGAGTAGCACCATCAAACCATTTTCAAATAAACAAACATGAAATGTTTTGTTCCAATTCAGGCGACCCAGTCTATACTTGTATGCTGTGCGCATCACATAGTAAATCTAGGCTAATAACCGGAATAAGAACGCATAATGTTTTCAAAACTAGATATCATGGTTAGTAGAGGCCGATCTTTGATCGGGCGAGAGGGGGTGCTCATGAAGTGACCTTCCCCAATCGTACCCAAGTTCCCGAGCCGAGGCAACTTTGGTGATGACGGACACGTGGCCTTAGGCAACGAGTCAGGGTTTCCTAAATTTTCCAAAATAAAATATTTAGGTGGCGACTCTGTATCTGGCAAAGTAGTCCATGTTTGGCACTTCTTTCAAAAAATCTATTTTCAAAAACGATTTACCGAATTTGGACTCTTTGATGATTTCATCGGTCTTGCATTGCACTCTGCGAGATTAGATACAGGACCGTGACATTGAGTCCTGAACTGTAGTGAGCCCAATGAACAAAACCGTGGGGGGGGGGGAGATTTCCGCTCGGGACATTCGGGGACGTCTACACGTAGCTTACGGCCACTGAGGGATGGTCTATGAGACCTCTCCCTCCCTTCGGGAAGAGAAAATAGAGAAAACAGAACCCGGTTCGCAAATCGAGGCAAAGCACAAAAGAGCCTCGAAGTCTAGAGGCAAGACTCGCAGCCGAGACTCCGCAATCTCAGAACGAGCACAATATGCAACATCACCGAATGCTCAATTGGTGACGTCTGAGTCTTAAGGTCGGTCAAAAATGGGGTGTCTACATGTATATATATATATTTAAATAGTTTTATATATATATATATATATATTTTAAATAGTTTAAATAAATAATGTACCAATAACATTTTTAAACTTTGACCAACGGTAGCTTTTCCAAAAGTTTGAATAAAAGACCAACAGTTGCTTTTCCAAAAGTTTGAATAAAAAGTGTTCATTGGCATACAGGCAGAATCTATTTATAACAGGTTGCACCTGTTCGGACCTCTATATTTGTCTATAAATACAAATCCATTTCAAGCAGTCCAGTGTGGTTCCGAAAATCAGTCTGCAGATTGTCTAAATTGCTGTCCAATTTTTCTCTAGTGCATTTATTCTTCATATTTAGTTTTAGAATAAATTAAAGAGAGTATAGATCACAGGTTTGGTTCGCCGAACAAATTATTTGGAGTGCTACTACAATTTGTGAAGATCATTGTATCCTGGAAGATAAACGCCACTCAACCGTAAGCACCGTAGCAGGGCGAATCTGTCTTAAGGAAAGAGTGTCACACACTCGACTTGGTCTTTGAATTTTTAATTTAGTTTGATAAATAAATCCGGTATGTTATTTATTCATTTTGTTTGAATTTATTTCAAGTTATTTTATTTACACAGAAGATTGTTCCAACAATCTTAAGACAGATTCGAATTATTCTGTTTACAGAATTTTTCGTTTGTGTCCCTTTTTTCATTCTTCATAAATAATTTCGGAAGCAAATTATTTTCTGTGGATTTACAAAATAATATTCTGGTTGGAAAAACAAATAGTGATTATATGCTATTTGACAGATAGTAGTAATATATTGTCTCTTTTCTTTGACAACAACTAGTAGTATGATACTGGTGTCATTAATAATTCAGAATATATTTTTGTGGAATTTTTTTAGAAATTAATTTTGGGTTTTAGAAATTATTTTCTGAGTTTTCATTACTTAAAATTCTGTTTTAGTATTTTAATTATTGAAGTGCTACAGAAATTAATTTTCTGTGTGGAATTAATTTGGTTAAATAAAATTTTATTTTATTTCCAAATTAATTGGAAAATAAAAGTTACATTCTTGTTTCTTTTATTTTTACAGAATTTAATTCTTTGCATTTGGTTTAATTTTCTGTGTAGTGTAAATTCTAATTATAATTTTGTTTTATAAATTAAAATTGATGGCTACTGAAACAAATGCCCAAACAAGTACTACTGTGGTGGCTGCAATTGCACCAACCCCCTCTCCTATGATGACAGTACCAATAAATCATGGAGAGAAGCCAGAGAAGTTCTCAGGAACTGACTTTAAAAGATGGCAACAGAAAATGTTGTTCTATCTTACAACTCTGAACCTGACTCCTTTTCTCCGTGAAGAGGCTCCTATCCTGAAAGAGGATGAAATCGACTGGCAAGTGGTTGCAGCGGTTGATGCTTGGAAACATGTCAATTTCCTTTGGCGGAATAACGTCTTGAACGGACTTGACAACACATTATACAACGTCTACAGTCCAATCAAGATAGCAAAATAACTTTGGGAATCGTTGAAGAAAAAGTAAAAAACGGAAGATGCCGGCTCAAAGAAATTTGTGGTTGGCAGATTCTTGGATTTTGTAATGGTTGATTCAAAAACTGTGATCAGCCAAGCTCAAGATTTCCAACTCATTTTGCATGACATTCATGCAGAAGGCTTGGCTCTCAGTGAATCCTTTCAAGTTGCAGCCTTAATTGAAAAATTACCAAAGGGCTGGAAGGAATTCAAGAACTACCTCAAACACAAGCACAAAGAAATTTCTATGGACAAATTAATTGTGCGTTTGAGAATTGAGGAGGACAACCGCAATTCGGAAAAGCGGGCTGGTAAGCATCCTATGGAGTCTAAGGCAAATGTGGTGGAACATGTTTCAAAAACCAAGAAACGAAAGTCTTCTGGAGAAAGTTCATCACAAGGCTCTAAAGAGGGGGATAAAAAAAAGTACAAGTTTAATGGCAAATGTTACATCTGTGACAAAGAGGGACATCGGGCCAAAGATTGCCGTAGCAAAGGCAAAAGCAAAAGAAGAACAAGCAAGAAGCCTGCTCAAGCCCATATGACCGAAGTGGATAATATTTCCAATGGTGTAAATGATATCAATCTTTCTGCAGTTGTTTTCGAGGCAATTCTTGTCAGAAATCCTAAAGAATGGTGGGTGGACACTGGTGCTACTCGCCATATTTGTGCCGACAAAAAGATGTTCACATCTTATTCTTCAGTGGACAATAGTGAACAAGTTTTTATGGGCAACTCCTCAACTTCCAAAGTTGAAGGACAAGGAAAGATTGTACTCAAGATGACATCTGGAAAGGAGCTCACTCTCAACAATGTGCTGCATGTACCGGACAATCGCAAGAATCTTGTTTCCGGATCTTTGTTGAGTAAAAATGAGTTTAGGCTAGTTTTTGAAAGTAACAAGTTTGTACTTACCAAAAACGGGATGTATGTAGGAAAAGGTTACATGTCTGATGGCCTTTTCAAATTAAATGTAATGACCGTTGTACCCTCAGTTATTAATAATACTACATCTTCTTCTTACTTGCTTGAGTCTTCAAATTTATGACATGGTAGACTAGGACATGTTAATTATGGATCTTTGCGTAGATTAATTAATATGGAATGTTACCTAAATTTAACATTGATTCAAATCATAAGTGTGAAATTTGCGTTGAGGCAAAATTATCTAAAACTCCTTTTCATTCAATTGAAAGAAGTAAGGAATCACTTGAATTAATTCATAATGACATTTGTGATTTTAAATCAATTCAAACTAGAGGTGGGAAAAAGTATTTTATCACTTTTATAGATGACTATACTAGATATAGTTATGTTTATTTAATTCGAACCAAGGATGAAACTTTGAAAACTTTCATTCAATATAAGAATGAAGTTGAAAATCAACATGGTAAGAAAATCAAGAAACTTAGAAGTGATAGAGGTGGTGAATATGAATCACCTTTTGGTGAATTTTGTAAAGAACATGAAATAATTCATCAAACCACCGCTCCTTACTCACCTCATCAAAATGGAATTGTTGAAAGGAAAAATAGGACTTTAAAAGAAATGATGAATGCCATGTTAATTAGTTTTGGATTACCTCAGAACTTATGAGGGGAAGCAATACTTTCTGCTAATTATATACTTAATAAAGTATCCCGAAAGAAAGTGAATCAAACACCTTATGAATTGTGGCATGGAAGAGTACCATCCTACAAATACTTAAAAGTGTGGGGGTGTTTGGCTAAAGTGGCTATTCCTAGTCCTAAAAAGACTAAGATAGGTCCTAAGACCATTGATTGCATTTTCATTGGTTATGCTAAGAATAGTAGTGCATATCGGTTTTTGATTTATAAATCAGAACAAACCGAAATGCATGTAAATACTATTATTGAGTCTCGGAATGCATCATTCTTTGAACATGTATTTCCAAATAAGACTGGACAAGAGACTAGTAATAATAAATGATCTCATGATGCTATTACTAGTCAGGATCAAGAACATGATCAAGAACAAGAGTTAGATCAAAATGAGAAAGAGGAACCTAGGCGTAGTAAACGTGCTAGAACATCAAAATCTTTTGGTCCAGATTTTCTAACATATTTGTTAGAAAATGAGCCTTTAACTTTTAAAGAGGCTATGTCCAGTCCTGAAGCTCCTTTATGGAAAGAAGCTGTCAACAGTGAAGTTGAATCCATCTTGCAAAATCACACTTGGGAATTAGTGAACTTGCCACCTGGTTGTAAACCTCTTAGGTACAACTAGATTTTCAAAAGAAAAATGAAAGCAGATGGATCAATTGACAAATACAAGGCAAGACTTGTGGTCAAAGGTTTTAGACAGAAAGAAAGTCTAGATTACTTTGACACATACTCACCGATTACTAGAATAACATCCATTAGAATGCTAATTGCCATTGCATCTCTATACAATCTAGAAATTCATCAAAATGGATGTGAAAACCGCTTTCTTAAATGGTGAGTTAAATGAAGAAATTTACATGGAACAACCAGAAGGGTTTTCTGTTCCAAGAAAAGAAAAGAAAGTGTGTAAATTGGTTAAATCATTATATGGTTTAAAAGAAGCGCCAAAGCAATGGCATGAGAAATTTGACAAGGCAATGATGTCAAATGGATTTAAAATTAATGAGTGTGACAAATGTGTTTATATTAAAAATACTGACAAAGGTTATGTCATTGTATGTATTTATGTAGATGATATGCTCATCATAGGTAGTAATAATGATATGATTAAAACTACTAAGAAAATGTTGAATAAACATTTTGACATGAAGGACATGGGCATTGCTGATGTAATACTTGGTATGAAAATTACCAAAATATCAGAAGGATATGCTTTGTTACAATCTCATTACATTGAGAAAATACTTGACAAATTCAGCAAAGATGATGATCATCTTGCTAGAACTCCTGTAGATGTTAATTTGTATCTTTCTAAGAATGTACCGAAAAGTATTTCTCAATTAGAGTATGCCCAAATTATTGGAAGCTTAATGTACTTGATGAACTGCACTCACCCAGATATAACTTTTGCAGTAAGTAAATTAAGTAGATATACAAGTAATCCGGGAGTAGAACACTGGAAATCAATTATAAGGGTTCTTAGATATCTCCGATTTACTCGTAACATTATTTTTAATTATACTAGATATCCAGCAGTACTTGAAGGATACTGTGATGCAAATTAGATATCGGATACAAGAGACTCAAAGTCCACTAGTGGGTATGTCTTTACTCTTGGTGGAGCGGCTGTATCTTGGAAATCTTCCAAACAAACTTGCATTGCTAGGTCTACTATGGAATTAGAATTCATAGCTTTAGACAAAGCAGGGGAAGAGGCAGAATGGCTTCGCCACTTCCTTCAAGATATTCCAATATGGCCAAAACTGGTGCCTGCTATATGTATACATTGTGATACTCAATCAGCAATTGGTAGAGCACAGAGTCATATGTACAACGGTAAGTCTCGACACATTCGTCGTCGACATAATACTGTAAGACAACTACTCTCTAATGGAATTATGTCCATAGAATATGTTAAGTCTAAAGACAACATAGCGGATCCACTAACCAAAGGGTTAGCAAGAGAGTTAGTTGAGAATTCATCGAGGGGAATGAGACTTAAGCCTATTAAATAAGAGTTACCACAATGG
Organism: Camellia sinensis; assembly: GCF_055761805.1. NCBI lineage: Eukaryota > Viridiplantae > Streptophyta > Magnoliopsida > Ericales > Theaceae > Camellia > Camellia sinensis. The sequence continues at coordinate 55,505,775 of NC_138962.1, forward strand.
CAACCCAACCTAGTTGACTGGAGATCCCAAGATCTAGGTTCAAAGGGACAACCGAGTTGTGATTGACTCAGAAGGATCACTAGGGAGTCTAACTCCTACCCATTTCTTTGATGAAATAGTGATGTCTGCAGCGTTTAAGGTTAAGTAAAATTTTAATGATTCTTATATCTAGGTAAACCTAGTGGAGTATGGCAGGATACTCTTCATAAGAATCACCTATGTGAGTGTGAACTGGGCCGGTTCTATAAGATTTGTGAAGGGCTACAAGTCTTTAGAGCACTCATGAAAGACCAGGTTGTTCAGGGCCAAAATGAACACAATAGTGAGAACTAAACTGTGTCTGGGGATGTACTGTGTGAATTCTATTGTCTTGGTTTACACAAACGGCTGAACAGTTCAAGACATCATGTTCACTGGTTAGCTAGTAAATCCGATAATGTCCCACAAGGAAAGGTTCAAAGCCAAAAGCTACCTATCATTTGCAGAATATTTCCAATTTTTGTACTCTCTGTAATTAGATCATGTTGTTGCATTTTCTCTCCGTCAAATTCCATTAATGTGGGGGATTGTTGGAAAAAATGGTGTTTTATGTGACTTATTTTGGGCCATCTTTAAGGCCAAAATGAAGTGGGCCCCAAATGTCTTTTGGGATGGGTCCGAAGAGATAACGTGTTCCTTGCTGCGTGGCAAGTCACATGGTGAAGACGGAACGTCAAACCATTTATGAGTGAATGGGAAGTTGACGTCGTTTTCGGGTTTAACATTAATTTTTTTTGGATAAAAATTCTTTTGAATTTTTTCAATAAAAATTATTATGGGAATTTAATTTAATTCTAAATTCAAATTTTGGATTCCTAAGTGGTTTCCTAAAGTTTGCAATTGTGGGAATTTAATTTAATTCTAAAATTCAAATTTTGGGTTCCTAAGTAGTTTCCTAAAGTTTGTACCTCTTCATTTATTTATTAAACTATTTCAATAGTTTAATATATATATATATATATTTTCAAATAGTTTAAATAAATAATGTACCAATAGCATTTTTAAACTTTGACCAACGGTTGCTTTTTCAAAAGTTTGAATAAAAGACCAATGGTTTCTTTTCCAAAAGTTTGAATAAAAAGTGTTCATTGGCATACAGGCAGAATCTATTTATAACAGGTTGCACCTGTTCGGACCTCTATATTTGTCTATAAATACAAATCCATTTCAAGCAGTCCAGTATGGTTCCGAAAATCAATCTGCAGATTGTCTAAATTGCTGTCCAATTTTTCTCTAGTGCATTTATTCTTCATATTTGGTTTTAGAATAAATTAAAGAGAGTATAGATCACAGGTTTGGTTCGCCGAACAAATTGTTTGGAGTGCTACTACAATTTGTGAAGATCATTGTATCCTGGGAGATAGACGCCACTCAATCGTAAGCACCGTAGCGGGGCGAATCTGTCTTAAGGAAAGAGTGTCACACACTCGACTTGGTCTTTGAATTTTTAATTCAGTTCGATAAATAAATCCGGTATGTTATTTATTCATTTTGTTTGAATTTATTTCAATTTATTTTATTTACACAGAAGATTATTCCAACAACTTTGTCACATCCACATTGTTATTCTGTGAAAAATTGTTTAATGAAATTGAATATCAAATCCCAATTTCATATGGTCAAGAAAATAGTAAGTTATAAGCATGCTCTGATTGACATCCAGATACAAAACTAATATAGAAGTCTGCAAATTGAAATAAATAAATACATCATTATAAAATTAAATAAAAGAAAAACACCGATGGGTTTGTTGGTCTATGTTTTTCTCTTTCTTTTTTTCTTTAAGTTATGTTCTTTCCAAATCCTACCAAAATTCATGATCCAAACACAACTTTATTGGTCTTGTGCTTAGTAACCTTAGATGTGCTATACAGTTATCAAGTGTTGGATGTCTTACAAAATTTATTTCAGAATCAGCAAGATAAATATTTGTTTCAAATGCTATGGACACGAAAACGTAATTTTTGCACAACTGAAACATCCACTTGACTCATCCATGTATAGAAATCTGTTCAAAACATCCAGCATTCACAAGAAATTGATTACACAGGTTAAATATCCAAGACTTAACACTAGTTTTCACATCAATCTAACAGAGCAAGTGCTGGCTTGTTGCCTTGTTTGTTGAACAACATACATATGTGCATTATTGATTTTATTTAAGTTGCTAATATTAAAAAATGGGGGATAAAAACGCCTAGGAAATTTATCATCTCATAGCTACAGTGGAGAACTTCATAACGATTTTTTTTAGAAAAAAAGGGAAAACTACAGTAAACCCCTTTCAACTATGACTTGCTTTTGAGTTACCTCCCTAATGTGTAAAACTCAACACTTAAAAATTGTAAATGCCGTTAATAAAAAATGTTTGTTTACTTTTTAACCCTTCATTATAACTTACCATTTTCTTCCTCAACTGCCCAATCTCTTCCCTCATCAAGGCTCCGATCATATTACTATAGGAGATGGTAATTCTATTCCTATTCAACATACTGGTAAAGGTCTTCTTGGCATTCCTCATCATCTCTTTAAGCTTAACAATGTGCTTCATGCAGATTCTTTATCATCTAATCTTCTCTCAGTTTGAAAATTGGCTCAAGATAATAATTGCATTATCAACTTTGATGATACTCATTTTGTTATTTAGGACAAGTTTACGAAGAGAATTCTTCACAAAGGCTCTAATCTTCATGGCTTGTACCATTTCTTTTCCACTACTACCTCACGTGCTTTAACTCTCATTTCTGTAGCAACACACACTAGTTTTACATCTCAAGGCCATTCTAGTTCTTCTTCTATTGCTAGTATTGTATGACATAATCGGTTAGGCCATCCTAGTAGCTTGAAATTCAAGCATCTTAGGCGCCATTTACGTCTTAAAAATTCTGCTTCTGTTTCTCTTCAAGAATGTGTTGATTGTTGCGTTGCTAAGAGTCATAGATTACCTTTTTCATTGTCTAATTCCACTGTCAATAAACCTCTTGCTTTAATACATAGTGATGTTTGGGGCCCCTTTTCTTCCACTTTTCGTTACAAATATTTTGTTCTCTTTGTGGATGATTTAGTAGATTCACATGGCTGTATCCGTTAGCTTACAAGAGTGAAGTGTATGATAAGTTTTTTACATTCAAAGCTTATGTAGAAAAACAATTTTCTACCTCTCTTCAGATCCTTAGAACTGTGTCTCAAGGTATTGTTCATCAATACTCATGTCCCTATACACTATCTCAGAATGGTCTGGCTGAAAGGAAGCACAGACACCTCACTGAAGTTGCAATTACTTTACTCCATCACTCTTTTGTTCCCCTCCATTACTGGTTTGATGCCATTGCTTGTGCCACTTATCTTATAAATAGACTGCCCTCTTCTAAATTGACATACAAAACTGTTTTTGAAACTCTCTTTCAAAGCGTCCTAAATTTTTCTATTCTTAAGGTGTTTGGTTGTTAGTGTTTCCCTTGGCTTAAACCTTACATTTCTACCAAACTGTAGCCTAAATCTATTGAGTGTGTTTTCTTAGGCTATCATTCTTTTGCTAAGGGTTATAGGTGTCTTGATCCCAAAACTGGCACCATTTATCTTTCCAGACATGTGTTGTTCAATGAACAAGTATTTCCTTTTGCTCACTTGTCTTCTTTTTCTTCTTCTTCCTCATCGTAGTTGCCTTGTCTTCAGTTCCTTTTTCTGGGCTTCTCCATCTCATTCTCTATCTTTTTCTTCATTTCAATCTCCTTTTTCCCCTCTCAGCAATCCTCTTGATGCCTCTTTTAGTCTCTCTTCATCTCAATCTTCTCTCCCTTTAATCATTTCTCCACATCAGCCTTCTATTCCTATTAACTCTATTTCTATTCCATTACTCATTCATGCTCTTTCTAGTTCCATTCCCTCTGTTCTTTCTATCTCTAATTGCCATCCTATGGTTACTAGATCTGAAATGCCTTGTCCACTGTTAAGACTGTTGTCTCTCCTTCATATTCTGATATTGAGCCTTCCTCTCATAAGGAAGCATTGCTTACACCTCTTTGGAATCAAGCTATGCTAGAGGAGTTTCAAGCTTTGCAAAACCAAAAGACTTGGTCTTTGGTTTCCCTTCCTCCTGGCAAGACTGCCATAGGTTGTAAGTGGGTGTTCAAAATAAAAAGAAATTCAGATGGGACAATTGCTAGGCATAAAGCCAGATTGGTAGCCAAAGGATATCTCCAACAAGAGGGGATTAATTTTCAGGAAACCTTTAGCCCTGTTGCTAAATTACCAACAATTCAAATTCTTTTATGTCTTGCTTTTCATCACAATTGGCCTATGAAACAATTAGACATATCTAATGCTTTTCTTCATGGGATCTTAGAAGAGGAGGTTTACATGAACCACTAGGGTTTGAAATTTCTACTAATTCCCAATCTGTTTGCAAGCTCCATAAGGCTTTGTATGGCCTTAAACAAGCACTAAAGGCATGGCACTCCACCTTCTCCTCTTTTCTGCTGTCTCAAGGGTTCAAGAACAACAAATGTGATTCCTCTCTTTTTATTAAAAAGACTGGTTCTGTTGTTCTTGCCTTACTAGTCTATGTTGATGATATATCGGTCACTGGTAATGATGATAAACATATTCAAGCTCTTGTTAGTCAAATGCATCAAGCCTTTTCTATGAAAGAGCTTGGTCCTATTTCATATTTTTTTGGCATCTCAATTGAGACCTCTAGTTCCACCACTGTTCTATCTAAAAAGAAGTATGCTCAGGACATCCTCACTAAAGCTGGTATGTTGGATTGCAAGGCTTGCTCCTCTCCTATCTCTGTCAAGCCTGGTCTGCCTTCTAATTCAGATATGCCCTTTGACAATCCATCTGTCTATAGAAGCATAGTTGGAGCATTACAATATTTGACCATTACCAGGCCTGACCTCTCATTTGTAGTGAATCAATTGTGTCAACGTATGCATAATCCCACTGTTGGTCACTATGTCGGTGTCAAAAGATTACTAAGGTTCATTAAAGGCACCCTCTCTCATGGTCTTACCTGTATACCCAGCTCATTTGATCTTCATGCCTACTCAGATTCCAATTGGGCTGGAGATTCAGTTGACAGAAAATCTACCTCAGGGTATTGTGTATTTCTAGGTTCCAATCTCATTTCTTGGTTAGCTAAAAAGCAAGCCACCATACCTAGATCTTCTACTAAAGCAGAGTATATATCTTTAGCTCATACAACTACAGAGCTTGCTTGGATTGGTATGTTGCTTTAGGTTTTTTGCATTGTCCCTCATACTGTTCCTCTTCTCTGGTGTGACAATGTTTTTGCCATAGCTCTGGCCTCTAATCTAGTTTTCCATTCCAAATCCAAACATATTAAAGTAGATTTCCATTATGTTAGAGAGCAAGTGCTTGCTAAAAAGCTTGTGTTGCAATATATTCCAACCATTGATCAGTTGGCAGACATCTTCACTAAGCCTTTAATTGTCTCCAGATTTTCCTATCTTAAAGACAAGCTCATGCCAGTTTCTCTCTTCATTAGCTTGCAAGGGAATGTTGAGGATAATATCTCAGCTAGCTTAGGCTGCAGATGCAGCTCCAACCGCTTTGCTGAGTCATCAACTCAGATATTTTAGATAGATATTTGTAGAATTAGTTAGGAGTTAGTTGTGGTGTTTGTTAGATTGTTAAATTCCTTGTATATAAGTATGAGTGATGCATGCTTGAACATTTCAATTGAGAATGAAATAGAATGTGATTACACACTTCTTTAAATACGATAAGGACAATCTTGAAAAGTTCTGTGAGGCGATCGAAATCACTCCTCGGGGTTTCAAGGTTTGGATGAAGAACAACAAGAACAAGTACTTGGAATCTGAAGAATTCCCGTTGAGTGATGACAATGGCGGATCCATTGTCTAATCTCGTCGGAGAATTCATCCATGGCTTGTGCTAAATAAATTAATGAGCCTATTAGGGTTTTCTATTGTCTTGCTTGTGTGCTTTTTCATTTTTTGAAATGTTATATACTCAGAAAAATTATTTTAAAAAATGTTCAGAATTTGATCTATATGTTTCAAATTCTGAATTTTTTTTGATACTTTTTTTTGAGCACGCTGCATTTTTTTTTTCTATTCAATTTTCTTTTTAAATTTTTGATGTTTTTTTTCTAGTTATCTTTTCTGGGTTTGATGTAGTATGTCTTCATTTTATTATTTCTGAATAAAAGACTTATTAAAGTGACTTATGTTTTCAAGAATTTTACTTATGAAATTAATGCTTATTTTGTGTTTTTGCCATTTTATGTTATTTGAAAATCAAAAATGCTAGAGGTTCCAAAAATTCTACCAAAAGTTTTACCAAATATCTCACATGGGTGTGGGACCCACATGGGACCCACATTGTGTGAGTCCCACACCCATGTGAGATATTTGGTAAAACTTTTGGTAGAATATTTGGGGTCTCTAGCATTACTCTTTGAAAATTAAGACTTTTTCGGGAATTGACTGTTTTTCTTAGTGATTGACGTTAACTTTAATTTGCAATGAATTCAACAAATTAGGATTTGGAGTTTTTTTTTTTTTCATCAAAACTATAAAAAATTAAATTAAAATTTGAGATTGTTGACTCTCCCCCTCCCTCCCAAAAAAAATTGTGATTAAAAATAAAATAAAACTAGGGGCGTAAAAGTTAATGGGATTGCCACGCGTACGAATCAGTGGTCCTAAACAACAATTGTAACGCCAACTAGCAATGTGGTTGTTTTTTGAAAAACAATAATTGCTCATAAAATTCCATTATGATCTTATTTAAAAAGTGGAAGAAATGGTTTAAATTTAAAATTAAAAAAATTCTAATAGTATACATGGGTGGACTCATTAAATATTTATTTTATCTCATATATTGCACGTATATTGTACATGCTTTGAACAGGTCTACTACTACTATTAAAATGAAATAAAATTTTAAATCAAATTGTGTTATTTTCAAATTGATTTTTTTAAAAAATTTTACACTAATCTAATTATGATATGTTATGATTCTTAATATACTCGAGCTCAATTTGTGTGTTATTAATCATAATCAACCATGATGTAATCAGATTTACCCAAAAAAAAAAACCATGATGTAATCCTAATAATTTCTGAGAAATAAATTTTATAGCTCAACATAAAATGTTAGGATTATTTTTTTCAAATGGGTACTTAATGATAAATATGACACTATACAAAAGACACCTTTGAAATTGGTACAATTTAATATTTTTGTGAATAAAGAATTGTCGTAATCTTACTAGATTATTAGAATAAGGGATTGTTGTAATCTTACTTGTAAATTATCCCTTAATATTTATTTTACCCTTGTTGTAATCTTACTTGTAAATTATCCCTTAATATTTATTTTACCCCATCCACACCTTGTTTACCAAGAAAGTGAGAGAGGGAAAGAAAGAGAAGTTGTGAAAGTGATTGTTCTCATAGATTGAATTTATAGAATGATAAAGAGATATGATTAGTTAAATTTTTTCAATAATGTTATAATGATTATATTTTTATATTAAAATACAAAAATATTATATATAATTTATAAGTGGTCTCATTGCATTTATTAATGGGATTTGGATTATCTCCTGCCTGGATTGGATGTGCTATTGGGTTTCGTGAGTCTCACCAAGGCCATAATTCAATGATCTAGACTACTCATTTTTTGTTCAATTACGTGTGTAAATTATCAATAAAAAAATCTTGTCAATTTTATCAACTTCACCTGCTAAGCAAAAAGGTGAAAAATAAAATAAAAATAAAAGTTATGACAGGTTAAATGTTTAGCGTTGGTATATAAATTAGTTTTCATATTTTTTATTTGTAAAATAAATAGATATATGTGTATATCAATTTTTAATTTAAAAAAATTAAAAGTACACAAATAATACTTATAGCACAGATACTGCACATAGAGTTCACAGATGGCATAATAGACAAATATAAAATAAAAATACAATCATTATGGCATTATTAAAATAAATTAACCCAAACATTTTCTCCTTCTCACTCTATAAATTTCATTTTCAACCTACAAGTTTAAAACAACCACTCACTTTCACAACTTCTCCTTTCCCCTCTCCCTCTTCTCTCTTTTATTCTATAAAAAGTAATATTAGAGACTCACACATTTATACCTATGAATTCACCCATAATAATGTACCATGAGAGTTGGGCTCACCATTATTAAGTGTGTAACAAATCAAAATAACACATATCCTACCACATCACTATGAATAGTTTTTTAGGGTCTCAAACATGTTCTTTCTATAAATTCAACCTACGAGATTAAAACATTCACTTTCACTTCTCCAGAGTTTGTATACAACAATAGCTATCAGTCAAGCATTGGAATGGCTCCTTATGAAGCTTTATATGGTAGGAAGTGCCAATCTTCGATTTGTTGGGCTGAGGTAGGTTATAGACCATTATTGGAACCAGAACTTGTGCAAGAAACAACTGAAAAGGTGAAATTGATACAACACCATCTGAAAACTACACAGAGCCGTCAAAAGAGTTATGCGGATGTTCGGAGAAGAGACTGAGAATATGAAATCAGTGACCATGTATTTATAAAGGTGACTCCAATGAAAGGTCAGACATGATTTGGGGTGAAAGGAAAGTTGGCACCAAGATACATCGGTCCGTATGATATTTTAGAGAAAATCAACTCAGTAAAATACAAAGTGGCTTTACCTTCGGTCATGGAGAATATGCACAATGTTTTTCGCATCTCAATGCTTCGGGATTATTTGCGAGACCCATTACATATTATTAAGCCGACGTACGTACTTTTGAAGGAAGACTATACGTATGAAGAATGGCCAATCCAAATTGTCAACCGACGAATCAAAAGATTGAGAAACAAGGAAATTTCGTTAGTGAAAGTTGATTAGCAGAATCATGGAGGAACCTATGCTACATGGGAAATGGAAGAAGATGTGATGAAGAGATATCCGGATTTATTCCCCCTGGACCCAATGTTCTTTCAAAATGAAGGTAATTTGAGTTTGGAGGACCAAACTCTTTAAGGGGGGAAGACTGTAACAATCCCGACCCATGATTAACGTATAATCCATATAATCCATTATTAAGAATGCATAATAAGTATCTAAGAAGAAATCATGTAATCAATTATGTGTAATGTGTGTGGTTTACATTGTATTTGTCCATGGTCAAAATATCTGTTTGTATTTTCGTTTTGTTCTGCGAATTGAGGGCCTTATCGGCATCCGATCACGAAATTGACTTGGTATATGTGTTATTTAAAATTTTTAGAACATTATGATAGGTTCAATTAAAATTCGATTCGGAACGATTAAGTTAGAATAATTAATATCCATTTGATTAACTTTAACTACTCACCATTAACCAAGCCTATATAAGGCTCCTATGTGTGCCACCACTCATCTCTTTTTCCTTAATCACATCTTTGAGCGTACTAAAGCAAACAAAATGTGAGAGAGAGTGAGAGACCTAAAGAAGAGAGTGAATTCAAGGAGGAATAAGATAAATGTGTTAGAGAGCTAGAATGATTAAAGGTTTGGCTTGTAGGAGCTCAAGAATTGGTGGTTAGAGCTCAATTGGAGGCCTTAGGTGAGTAATTGGCTCCTCTTCTTTGTATGTAGTCATTAATGAAGAGAACCTAAGGAGATTTTGCGAACAAGTATAAGAATTGAACTAGAAATGAAGAGACTTGAGTCATATCATGTATGCATGCACATTTTCTTTCATTTTGAGCTTAATTGTTAAGAATTCTCACACGTATGTCCTAATTCTACCTTAGTTTTGAGAGTTTACCATGTTTTCCATCATTTGACTTCATTTGATTATGGTTTGGAAGCTTTGAATTCAATCCATTGCATATATGTTATACTTTCAAAGATTTGAGTTTCGTTTTGCACAATTGGCATGTTTTTGGGCTTTGATTTTGCGAAAAGGTTTTGAATTTATGATGTTTGACAAGTTTACACAAGTTTCCTTAAGTTTTTGGCCCAAAAGAACTTGATTTGTGGCTTTGAAGTTGAGTTTTGAGCTTGGGAGCAAATCTGGAAATTCCAGAATTCTGTTCCTCCGCTCGAGCGACCCCTTTTGATTTTGCACTTCCGCTAGAGCGACCAAAAGTTGGCTCGAGCGTAAAATGCACGCTCCCAATAATTTATCATTTTTGCAGATCACTCGAGCGACAAGAGTTACGCTCGAGCAAAGACATCAGTCTTATGCTCGAGCGGTTGTCAACCGAAAAAATCACACAACCAGTACTTTTGCAGAGTTTACAGACCACTTGAGTGACCACTCATATTTTTGACCGTATACTCGAGCGAAGAAAGTTGCGCTCGAGTGAGACCCCTGTTTTTAGCAAATTTGACTAAGTGTTTTCAAGAGCATTATGGCATCTTTCTTGCATCCTAGGCAGTCATAGGCCATAATTAAGACATAGTATTGAGATGAAAGGCTAGAAACACACTAAGAACGAAATTGAATAAGTTATGCACGATTCGAGTGTGTGTTTCATTATATATATCTGTTATGTTTGAGTGGGTCTTGCGTTGTAAACCATTTGATTAGTCTGCTCTGTCTGTCTGCATCCAGAGCCACCTATGAGTAGTAACTTAGTAGAGTTATGTTAAACTTTATTTAGTTTTTGTATGATGAAAAAGGATCTATTTTCTGAAATGATATGTTCTGTATAGTGAATGATTGTCCAATTTCTAACAATTTATTCTTGGAATCTTTAGCATTATGTGATATTTGTTAGCTGTTACCCGGTATCGGAGGTTCCACTATGGAACTTAATATGTCTGTAATCTATTACCCATACCGGAGGCTCCATCATGGAGCTCAGCATATCTGTTATCTATTACCCAGATCCGAAGGTTCCTTTATGGAACTGGTTATACATAACCACTATCTATTCTGTATCTGTCTGTATCTGTTCTGTTAACGCTAATGGATGTGCCACGTATAATTAAGCATGAACTCTGATTTCTATATATGAGTCGAACAAGAATATAAAATATGAATTTGTTTCCGATCTGAATTCTGAACTCTGACTTCTGAATCTATTATAGGACATCATTCATTTAACCCTTTACTTTGTTATTATTCACTGGGCTTCTGCTCACTGTATTATTTTATGTATGTAGGTGATCAAGCATGTGGCCAGGCTCAGTGATGATCGCTTGGAACTCCGTTTTTGTCGACCTCCCTTTGTGCCTCCCGAGGAGGTTTCGAATTGAGTAAAGTCGTGTGGTCATGTTTTGTGAACGTATAAGACTTGTTTTCTTTTGGTATATGTGTAATTTTTTCTGTTTATCTGTACATTGGGCTATGTCCCCTTTTGACTTTATCTATGTAAATGGGTGTCGTGAGACTACCATATTCATGACGTCACGTGTATGTATATAAGTTTTGAATTTTTTTGTCTCATGTATCTCTACATAGCTCATTGGACGTTGTATTTTGTATATTTGTTTCCGCAGTCCCTCTGTTATTATGATTTTTAGGTCAGAGGCCTTCGGTAATCCCTGGATTACTGGCCGATTACGATGCTAAACCTAGAGGGGCAGGTTTGGATGGTAACAATTTGAGACCAATGCGTTGAAGTTTTAGAATCGACTTTGTGTGCCAGATTGTTTGGATTTGAGAAAACGAGTTATGGTTGAAGCTTATAATTCAAAATTTGCTATGCATTGGGGTAATACAAAAGTGTACAAAGATTTGAAGCAAAACTTCTAGTGGCCTGGAATGAAGAAAAGTAATGCTGACTATGTGGCTAGAGGCTTGCATTGCTAGCAAGTTAAAGCCGAACATCAATGACCCGCTGGATTACTATAACAGGTTCCAATACTGGAATAGAAATTGGAGCACATCATAATGGAATTCATTGTTGGACTGTCTCGCTCCTCCCCAAGGTATGGATTCTATTTGGGTCATAGTTGACCGTTTAACTAAGTCTGCCCATATTCTGCCTGTTAAAACTTTTTACAACGCGGATAAGTTAGCTAACATTTATGTGAATGAGATTGTGAGATTGCATGGTGTGCTAGTATCCATTGTATCTAACAGAGATTCTAAGTTTACGTCAAGATTCTGGCAGATTTTGCAACAGGCTTTGGGGGCTGAACTCAGACTGAGTAGTTCTTATCACCCATAAATAGACATCCAAACTGAACGAACCAATCAAACTTTGGAAGAGATGTTACGAATGTGTGTATTAGATTTCCAGGGGAATTGGGAAACTTACCTCGCTCTAGCCGAATTTATATACAACAACAACTATCATTCAAGTCTTGGAATGGCTCCTTATGAAGCTCTATATGGTCAGAAGTGCCAATCTCCAATTTGCTGGGCTGAGGTATGTGATAGACCATTGTTGGGACCGGAACTTGTGCAAGAAACGACTGAAAATGTGAAACTGATTCAACAAAGATTGAAAACTGCACAAAGTCGGCAAAAGAGTTATGCAGATATCCAAAGGCGAGATAGAGAATATGAGATCAGAGATCATATGTTCATCAAAGTGACTCCAATGAAAGGCCAGACGCAGCTTAGAGTGAAAGGCAAATTAGCACCAAGATATGTTGGGCCATATGAGATCCTTGAGAAAATCAACCAGGTGACGTATCGGGTAGCTTTACCACCGGTCATGGAACATATGCATAATGTTTTTCACGTATCAATGCTTCAGGATTGTTTGAGAGATCCTTTCCATGTGATTAAACCAACCCAAGTGCTATTGAAAGATGACTACACGTACGAGGAACGACCAATTCAAATCGTCAATCGAAGAATTAAGAGATTGAGGAACAAAGAAACACTGTTGGTAAAAGTTGATTGGCAAAACCATGGAGGGACCTATGCAACTTGGGAGACAGAAGAAGATATGATGAGGAGATACCCTGATTTGTTTCCTTTGGACTCGATGTTCTTTTAAAATGAAGGTAATTTGAGTTTGGAGGACCAAACTCTTTAAGGGGGGAAGACTGTAACAATCCTGACCTATGATCAACTGCTAAACCACGATTAAAGATGTCTAATGAGTAATTAAAATGAAAGATCTGTTCATGTTTCTGCTATGTTCTGCGAATTGAGGGCCTCGTTGGCGTTCGATCAAGAAATTGACTTGATTTATGTGTTATTTGGGATTTTTAGAATTTTATGGTAGGTTTAATTAAAATTCGATTCAGAACGAATTAATTAGAATTAATTAATGCCTATCAGGCTTAATTAAGTCTCATTAACCAAGCCTGTATAAGGCTCATTTGACTCTAGACTCTCAAAATTTCACCTGCACTCATCTTTTTGACATTAAAAATGTGGAGAGAGAGAGAGAGAGAGAGAGAGAGAGGAGATTGAACTCACTTTAGGAGAATTACTAGAGAACTTGGAGGTTTTGGCTTCGAACTTCAAACAATTAACTATTTAAAGCATAGTTAATCATCTAAGGTAAGAATTCAACCTTGTAACTTTGGAATTGAGTCACTTAGTACATGAATCCAAAGAATTGAGTTGTGTAATACTAGAATTAAGCTTAGAGAGATGAATATTGGAGTGCATCATGTATGCATCATATATCATGGCATTTTGAGGAAGTTTTCAAAGAATTCTCCCCTGCATGTTATCATTTTACCTTAGTGTTGAGAATTCATTTTGTTTTATACCAATTGATCATGTTTTGGAAGCTTTGGAGCCAAACCATTTCATATATGTTATGTTTTCAACATTTCAATTTTGAGTTTGAGCAATTCACATGCTTTTGAGGCCTTGATTTTGCGAAATTGCTTTTAATTCATGAAGTTTTATGAGTTTATATACATTTTCCCAACTTTGGGAAATGTGTAAACTTCTAGAAGCATGCATTTTATGCTCAAGCGAACTTTAGGTCGCTCGAGTGGAGTTGCAAAAACACAAAGTGGTCGCTCGAGCGTAAAATTCGTAGCTCGAGTGGAGGAGCAGAATTATGGAATTTGCAAATTTGCTTCCCAAGTTTAAAACGCATCTTTAACCTTCCAAAACACATCCTCCACTCGAGCTACGAATCTTACGCTCGAGTGACCACTCTGTGTTTTTACACCTCCACTCGAATGACCTAAAGTTCGCTTAAGCGTAAAATGCATGCTTCTAGAAGTTTACACATTTTATAGACCACTCGAGCGACAATAGTTGCACTCGAGCGAAGACGTCAGTCTCATGCTCCAAGCGACCGTCAAGCGGAGAAATTACACAACCAGTATTGTCACACCTCAAATTTTAATTACTCAAAAACATTACCAAGAGCCTAAAATTTAGGTCCATTTTTTTTTTATTAAAAATATTTATTACCCTTGAGTAATAGAAACATAATAGTACATGTTCTATCCCTCATGATGAGTACAACAATAATAATAATACATTCCCACTTCCATTGTGGAGCTACAAATTAATAAATATAAACATCAATGTACAATGAGATTACACACAAGAGATACATGAACTTCCTAATCCTTCAACCAAACAATCCGAAACCTCTTCCTGTAAAAAAAAATGAAACACCAAGGGGTGAGCACAATTGCTCAGTAGGAATCTCACAATTCTAAAACAATAACCATCCTATAGATAGAAGTGATCATGCATGCAGGGTGATACCATATAGTAGATGACGTTTTGTAATTTCAAAATATCATACGTAGAGTATCTTTTTCTCAAGCTTTATTTGAACATTTAAGGAAAACCTTCAACCATCAAAACAATCCCTTTTCATTAGAAAACCATAAATCCTTTTTGAGAACAGCATGTTTAAGGAATCACATAATTTTATATTTATTAACCCATTCCAAAATATTTCTTATTAAATTCTCATCTTAACATTCCTCTTTTTATTCCCATTCTTTTCTTTTACTAGTTACATTTATTAAAACTCCATAACCTCAAATTCATGTTCCCTTAGTACCCAAAACAACCCTCATACACTCCATTCCCACATGTCCATCCTTTATTGCTATTATTCTTTAACGTAGAAATCCAAGAACAATTACATCACATCCACATTTGCATTATCAACCATAGCTCAACACATCACACATACAATAAACCTTTTTAATTCAATTTCTCAATTGATCACTAAGCAAAATTCTTAATCTTTCCCTATAGATACAAACAACCCGGTGAGTTCTTTATCACCAATCCCTTATCCAAGTACCACTTCATTATCCATTCTTTTTAAATAATTTCTATATACATTCCCATTCCATACCAATTTACACATCAAATGGTAATTTCACAATTTCATCACAATTCACATATATCATCACTGAACTCAACACATTTCACAATACATTCCACTTTTTGCCGGCTTGATACGGCGGGTTAGCGGGCACCCAATTCATAGCACATTCCACCTTTTGCCGGCTATTATACGACGGGAAGTGAACTCCCAAAATCATTTTTTCAAAAACCATATCTTTTTCCGGAGACCATTTTCAACCTTTTAAAAACCATCCCCACATTTGCCGGCTATTCTACGGCACGACATGGGCACCCAAAACATTTTCGAAAACCATCCGTTTTTCCACTTTTGCCGGCTACAATACGGCAGGACTGTGTGGACATCCAAAAATCATTTTTTCACTTTCGCCGATTACAATACGGCAGGACTATGTGGACACCCAAAAACACTTTTCCCACATTCGTTCAGCGATAAGCCTAGACAGGGCAATTGAGCACCTTGAATTCAAACCACCCCCACATTTACCGGCTATTATACGGACGATCGTGGGCACCGAAAAACCATTTTTCAATTTTTTTTTTAAAAACAATTCCCCACATTTGCCGGCTATGATACAGACCCAACACAACTCAACCCAAACTCCACACACCCAACACAACTCAACCCAAACTCAACACAACACAACTCAAACTTAACACAACCCAACACAACACAACTCAAACTCAACACAACCCAACACAACATAATTCCACAAAACTCACCATGATTCAACACAATTCAACATAGTCAACTCACTTTAACATAATCAACACAATTCAACATAATTCAAGGTGAACTCTTAAACTTTTATTTCATCATTTCACCCCAAGGCTCATGTCATCCATATCATTAATAAATCATTTCCCCCAATCTTCATTTCACATTATAGCATGATTTACAATGTCCATAATAAGGGTTCATTCGCTAATTTTTAACATGATTTTCAAACAGTTCCAAAATTCAATTAAGCTTGCATATATATAACTCAATACCTCAATTTCATGATTCTACTTTCAATTTAGGCAAAATCATTAATTATCATCATGAATCAACTTAGGGTTTTTAAGAGAAATTAAAGCTTTTCACAAAACACATTTTATTCCAACCCTTCTATTACTTTTACACCCAAACTCATGACCCAAGATAATAACCCAACAAATAAACCCAACTCTCTTTAAACCCAAACCCCCAATCTAATGATTCATCACAATATGCATAAAAATGTAAACTTCTGTATATATATAAAGAAAACACCATAAATCTATCCATAAACGAGGGTATTGAAAGAGAACTAGAAACCCCTACTTCTTGAAGCCAAGAGATGACAACCCAAACATCAATGGCGACGAAACCACGAACTCTTCGGACTGAAAGGATGCCCTTGACGAGATCTACACTTTTTCTCAGAGGACCATGGTGAGACAATCACTCTAGGTGAGTAGATCTAGAGATCTTAGTGCCAAAAGCTTGAGTTTAGAGAGAGAGAAGAGAACTCACGATTTGAGAGAGAGGAGAGGGAAGAAAAAGTCAAATGAAACATGTTTGGAGCCTATTTATAGTAGTAGAGAAATAGCCCTAAGGTCAATAAAATAATAGGCCCAAAACCCCCCCCCCCAACGGTAGGGCCCAAAACCAGCCCAAAAATCTGAAAAAAAACACACAGGGGTCGACCCTTTGAGCAGGGGGGTTGACCCTTTATGTAGAAAAGGCAATCTGGTACAAGCAAGGGGGTCGACCCTTAGTCAGGAGGGGGTCGACCCTATTTTCCAACAACCAATATACACAGATTCTGCAATATAAGAGGGTCGACCCTCCCCAAACTGGTGTCTACTCTATTTTCCAGCGACACCTCCAGAAACTTCACCAACAGGTAATGGTCGACCCTTGGGAAGGCTGGAGTCGACCCCAAGGCAAAATTTCTAAGTCTCTAAGGAACATTTTGACAAGAACAAATGCAAATAAACAAACCCAACGAGTTTAAATCGGATCATACTCCTCCAAAACCAGCATTCAACAACTCCGAAGACTCCCAAAAATAAAAATAAGGGGATTAAATACACTCTCCAGTGGATTAAAGGATGCGGATGTTACAAGTACTTTTGCAGAGTTTACAAACTGCTCGATTGAAAGAAGTTACGCTCGAGTGACCACTCAAATGTTTGAACATCCGCTCGAGCGAAGGAAGTTGCGCTCGAGTGAGACCCCTATTTTTAGCATAACTGACTAAGTATTTTCAAAACATTTTGGCATCCTCATTGCATCATAGGCATTCTTAAGCCACGATTAAGACACAATAATGAGGATAAGACTTAGAAACACACGGAGAATGAAATGAAATAAAGTAATTACGATCTGAGCGTGTGTTTTAGTATGTGTATCTGTTATGTTTGTGTAGGTCACACGACGTGAGCTGTTGATCCATTGGTTGTTATCAAGTTATCTGTGCAACTATCTGTGAGTAATAACTTAGTAAAGCTATGTTTGATATGAAATACTTTCTGAACATTATGATATGATATGAACTATTTCTAAATGATACAAAAGGCTGTTTTGTGATTCCATGAATAATGATCCATATCTTTGAAATGTATTTGTGGTATCCTTAGCAGAGGCCCTCGTCCAGGGGACATAATACTGTAGCTTATGGTCATGAGGCCCTCGCCCAGGGAAAAGAATACCATGGCGCAGGCCTAGGCCCAGGCCCAGGAGAAACAATACCGTAGCCCATGTATGAGATATGTTACCCGGTACCGGAGGTTCCATTATGGAACTTGATATGCTTGACCAAAGTGATATATTAATGCTAATGGATGTGCCACACATGATTTGAATATGAATATGAACATGACTCTATTTTTTATACGACCATGCTTATCTCTCTGATTGATATGATACGAAACTGGACATCATTCATTAAAATCTTTACTTTGTTATTATTCGCTGAGCTTTCGCTCACTATTTATATTATATATGTAGGTGACCAGACGCGTGACTAGGCTCAAAGTTGATGACCTAGAATCTCTATTTCGTCGGCCAACCATTGTGCCTCTCAAGAAGGTTTTATCGAGTTTTGTAAACCAAGACATAAGCTTAAGACTTTTGTGGTTTTATGACCAGTTCTTTTGTTCTATTTTGTGCAATGACGAGGTTGGATAGATGAATATGATGTCATATATGTGTGTACATATATATACAAGGTTTTAAATCATCTGTCCCATGTATGTCTGCACAGCTCTATGGATTATGTATGTTTTTATAATTGCTTTTGCAGTCCCTTATTATGTGACAATCTGTTTAGAGGCCTTTGGTAATCCAAGGATTATTGGCCGGTTACGACGCTAAACCTATAGAGGCGAGTTTGGGTCATGACATAAAGACACTAACACAGAAAACGCATTTTCCACGGCAAGGCTTTTGAGAACTCCATATAATTTGCAAAATCACAGTCAATGTTCATTATTATTGTCACGACCTAAACCCACCCCTGTAGGTTTAGGGTTGTAACAGGCTAGTAATCCGTGATTAACAAAGGCCTACTTAACAATAATAAGGATAATACAACATGGGGGGGTTGGCGGAAGCCAATCAATAATAAGATAATGTCCAATGAGCTGTGAGGACCTGAATGGAAATAAACTTTCGTATACATAGTCATATCCATAACCACTTGTGCTCATAAACACACACACACACACACACACACACATAGAGACACACACACACACACACATATATATAAGACAAAATACAAGTTAAGGAATTAATCCCATTATCAAACACATTATTAACAAAGTCTTAAAAAATTCTCTTTACTTAGCAAAATCAAAAGGGTGATTTTGAACCACCCAAAAAGCCTTGACACATGTTGGTTCGGAACCTCACAATGAGGCACAATAGCTGGCTTCACAAAACAAGGGTTCGGGTCGACGCCACTAGCTTTAGCCCGGTGCTTGATCACCTATATATATATATAATAAATTGTGAGCTAAAACCCAGTGAATAACAGATGTGTAAAGCGGTTAAGAATGATGTTCTTACAGTCTTTGAAACAATTGATTATCAATAGAACATTTTCAATCAATATCTTTTTGTCAATCAATCGTTCAATCGTTCAATTCAATCAATCATATTCAGATAGGTCATACGTAGTACATCCAACAGCAACAATACAATAGGTCTTAAAGACCGAATAATCAATTGATGGCCATCAAACAATAGACAATAGTTCCAAGAATGGGAACTGACAGAGATCTCTGTAACAATAGCGATAACAATATCAATAACAATAGCAATATGCTATGATGCCACGAATACAGTTCAGAAAATAGGATCATCATTCAATCGATAAAAAGTATCATTTCAGAAAATAATATAATGTATCAATCAGAAAATAACTACGATTGAACATATCTTTACAATAGTGTAACTAACAATGAGCTCCACGATATACGTGCTTAGATGCACTAAAATTGCGGCATCCAACCTAAACAAACAATTCAAGCATAAACACTCAATACACAGTTCAATCAATCAATTGGTTGCCTACTTATTCGATTCCTATTCATTTTTACTAATTCAGTTCTAATTTTTTATTTATTCAATCTAATTCACCCATGAGATGCAAATGATCAGGAAAACTCTTTAAAACCATGCAATTGGAAGCCCAGAAGGTGGAAAAGAGAAGCAGAAAATAGGATGGTTCTGTCAAACAAGGCCGCACGTGTGGGGGTTCCAACCGCACGTGCGATGACCACCACTGCACCTACTCCTGTAGGTGCTTTTATTTCGGTATGCAACCCAAGTTTGCCCTATTTTTCGCACGTGTGAGTGTAGACACCCCATTTTTGACCAACCTTAAGACTCAGACGTCACCGATTGAGCGCTCGGTGATATTCCATATTATGCTCGTTCTGAGGTTTCAGAGTCTCGGCTGCGAGCCTTGCCTCCAGACTTCCGGACTCTTTTGTACTTTGTCTCGGTTTGCGAACCAGGTCCCGTTTCCTCCGTTTTCTTTTCCCGAAGGGAAGGAGAGGTCTCGTAGACCATCTCTCAGTGGCTGTAGGCTACGTTTCGTGGTCGTAGGCCATTTTTTCCGTTTAGAGCCCGGTTTCTGATTTTTCGGAGCCGTCGGCCGTGTGCCTCGGTTCGAGACCGCTTAACCACCTCTGTTTGCTCTGGTTTTCGGCACACACCTTGTTTCCTCCCTTTTGAGGGACACTATTGCCCAGGAGAGCAACTTCGTGGTCGAACGCCACCTCCGATGCCTAATAGTCAGTTTTCGGGGCCCCGGGCCGCGCGTTTTGGCCCCCGAACCTCCGTTCATCCGTCTTAGCCTTTTTTTGGCAGGGGCCCTATTTTCATGGTTAGGAAGGTGGTGGCATGGTGGGAGGCCACCTTTTCCCCCTGAAAAACCAGTTTTCTTTTTTTTCTCTCTCCTCCAGCCGATTTTTCTTGCAGAAAGCTGGTTTTTCTTACTTTTGAGCCACATTTTCTGATTTTTCACCATTGGGTTGTGTTCTACTCATCTGGGAGGCCACCTTTCTGGGTAGGCTGACCAGCAATTTTGCTTAAACCTTTTGACCCTTGGTCGGCCGACCAGGAGAGGTGGTCGGCCGACCACCCTGACCCTTTTGAACTGGTCGGCCAGTTTTGTCTCTCTGAGTGTGTTCCAGCTGTGCCAGCTGTTTTACACTTGACCCACTATCCGAGGGTTTTGTCCTTGTTTTGGCCCCTTTTAAGTTGGTTTTCACCCCTTTGCTTGGCTTAAAAGAGGAATTGACCCCTTTGGTCAAGCTTCCTTTAGAAGCTTTGAGCCTCTCTCTTGGCTTCTCCAAGAAGCCATGGCCTCCTCCCTCTATATAATCAACCCTTCACCTCCATTTTCAAGGGTTAGAAGCTTTTGGCTGGAAATATACATACAACCCTCTATCTCTATACTTCAAGCCGCAAAGCACTCATATTCTTGGCCATTTTACCCTACACCTCTTAGCCTACCACCTCCCACATTCATTCCCGCACCTTAGAGGTCATGTACAGAGGTTGAAAGCTCACCAACTTGGTGTAGAAGCTGCTGGAGGTCGGCTCTACAAGGATAAGTCTTCATTTCCCATTTTCTAGCCTTATTTTGCTTCATTACTTAGCCCTATTTGCAAGCATTTCTGGGCCTCAGCCTAAACTGTAAAATGTCTTATTTTGAGCTCTTCTTCAACTTTGTTTAAGGGAACTTTGCTGTTTGAGGTCATCTACTTCCCCTTACCCTCTATCTCTCTTTTAGGGCTTTTTTTGCATCATATTTTAGCCTCACTTGTGAATATTTTCGAGATTTGTCATAAACTGAAAAAGATCTTGTTTTAATCTTCTCTTCAAGTTTGGTTAAGGTCCCTTTTATATTTGGGGTCATCTTCCCCCTATGCATGCTTCATCTCTTCATGATTAGGGCTATGCATTAGAGCACTTGCATTGGCCATGGTTTGGCCTCTTAGCCACTGAAATCCAGTGGATTTTCAGTGGCTTAGATGCATTTTTGAGAGCCAAAATCAGAGGGGAGTGACCCCCTCTGTCCTTGTCTTGTTTTGTGGTCTTGTTGGCCTTCCAAAGGGACCCCTTTTTGCATGCTTTGAAGCATGTTCCAGGCCTCATTCTGAGGGTTTTGAGGTCTGCCTTAGCTCTGTCCAAGGCCCTTTTGGCCATATTTTATGTCCCTCATGCATGTGTGGAACAACCCCCCTCAAGGCCTTTCAAGAGGACCTTTCATTGTATGCTTTATTGATCAATTTAGGCCCTTTTTGGTGAGTTTTAGGGCTATCATATTTGATTTCCAGAGTTGGTTTTGCTATGCTAAGCGTCCATCATATATGTGTTGAGTAACCCCTTACATGCCCTTTCAAAGGAGCTCATCATTTTCGTACATGTTGGCTGCATTTCAGTGGTTATTTGGGCATATTTTGTCATATTTTATTCACTCTTTTTGGCTGGTTTGATGAGTTCTCATACGCTTCATATACATGCCATGTAAACCATGCTTGCTAGCCAAATTTGCATGAACTAGAAATGTGCATGTTTTGGGACTGCCTTGGCTCTGTCTTTGTACTTCATGGCCAAATAATGCTTGCTTTACATAGTTATAATTCAATACATGTGCCTAGTTTTGAGTTTCGGGGCTTATTTCATGCATCAGGTGCCATATTTCCATGTTTCGGGACCATTTAGCATCATGTTTCAGTGCTGGAAATTACATGTTTGTATGCCATCTTTTATCCCTTGCCATACTTTGGTAGAGTGGCATTTTATGCCTTAGGTTCGGTCCTCAGTATGCATGCACGTGTGCACGCATTTCGATTGTCTCTTTTCCATCTCATGGCCACTGATGTGAGTATGGCTGAGGTCCATTCATGTTGGTGTAAGTCCATCGTGCATTGTGTATGTCATTTCGGTCCATAGCATTGCGTATGCTAGATTGCATGTTAGAGCATCGTGTATGTCATGTCACATTGAGCATTGTGTATGTTATTTCATAGCATTGCATATGCTAGGTTGTATGTTAATCGCATTGTGTATGCCATCTCATTTGCATCGTGTTTGGGATAGGAGTTAGCCCAAGCACGGGAAACGAGGTACGTTTCGTACTCCTGGTGACGGAACGTGTCTCAATTCCCTGTCGCCGACACTCCGGATTACCCATGATGGAGTTTAGGTCTTGTTGTGTTTTCATGTGCATTCATTTCATATTGAGTCGTGCAATTCGACTCCTCGGCCATCATGCATCGATATGCGTGATTGGTGCCACGAGGATCGAGGACTACACTCCCTGAAGAATAGTCATGCATACATATGTGAAAATACTTTGCCATGCCCCTTTGTTGCTCTCTGTTGCAGTAAATCAGAAATCAGCGGCCTTCTGGAGCGTTGCGCAATACTCCCAGAACAATTGCAAACAGAGGCAAACTGCATCGTAATGGATTTTTGCGCAAGGCAACTCAAGCATGCATTATTCATCATTTGGAACAGAGCTGAGGCGGTCCATGGATTTGCGTGCCAATTTACCTGCTTTCCTAGATTAATTTGTTAATTAATTAGGATTTTGTATTTATTCGGGCTGTACTATTTATTCTGACTGTATATTATTTATTCGGACCCTCCGAGCGAGGGCACAACTGTAATAAGTGTGTGTGCGTGTGATGTATGTCTTCCAACCCCATGTCTTTCTCCCTTTTATTTTCCAGCTTATGATGGTTAGATTAGGGCATGTTTCAATTAACATACAGCATGATAGCATGTTTGCATTCATTCATCTGTTATGCATGCACCGGGCTCGGCGCATCATACTAACTGCATTTGTATTTCAATTCCGAGTTGAATACTTGTTAGTTGTAGCATTTCACATGCCATCTTTAGAATAGCCGAGCCTATCTTAGTTGCATTTTGCATGTGTTACATTAGGCATTTCTGTATAGTTAGGACCATGCATGGATTTCTAATTAGCTTCTGTTTTGGCTTGGAGTACTCGGTAAGTGGTTATGCTTTAGCATTCTTGTACGCGTGTGAGTGACTGCCATGATAGCATGCTTTACCATGAGGCTATTTGCTTATATGATATAACTGCCCGAATGCCTGTGGGTGAAGGTTGGGTTATTTGAATTGGAATAATACATTGATTGTGAGTTTTAAGCCCACTAGATAGTGGCAAAACCATCTTTTCTAAGCCCACTCGAGGGTGGAAAAATCTGCATTTCAAGCCCACTTGCGAGTAGCAAAATCGCTTTCAAAAACCAAAATGAAATGTTTTGTTCCACTTCAGGCGATCCAATCTATACTTGTATGCTGTGCGCATCACATAGTAAATCTAGGCTAATAACCGGAATAAGAATGCATAATGTTTTCAAAACTAGATATCATGGTTAGTAGAGGCTGATCTTTGATCGGGCGAGTGGGGGTGCTCACGAAGTGACCTTCCCCAATCGTACCCAAGTTCCCGAGCCGAGGCAACTTTGGTGATGACGGACACGTGGCCTTAAAAAATCTGTTTTCCAAAACGATTTGCCAGATTTGGACTCTTTGATGAGTCATCGGTCTTGCATTGCACTCTGCGAGATTAGATACAGGACTGTGACACAAATTGAGTCTGAACTGTAGTGAGGCCCGAGGGCGCATCTACAGTTTCTAGCGACTCTGCTGGGGACTTAGAGAACTTGACTCGAACTCATGATATCTTGTTTTGACTTCACTTATGTGTTTCTTTGCATTGCATTTGCATTGGTACGCCTAGGACACCGTGTTTGCCATCTGCTATTCTTGAGCGGTTTGCCAGAGGCTGCGGGCCATAAGGCTTACCGGTTACAGGCTCTGCCAGTATGGGAACACAAACCCCGGTTTTATCGGAGCACCCTTTTGACCATTCGACCTAGTGCATATTCGGATCCATAGTGACCATTCCAAGCTAGGACAGGTTGCTTACCCGATAGGTTGTTTGAAACCGCTACGTGCATAGTGAAACCCTAGCTCTTGACAAAATAGGACAGGGAAACCCTACCCCAACATAGGGGTGTTTTGGCTCTCACTTATCTGTTATGTTCTTTTAGAGTGCGTCTCTACAGGGAATACATGTATCAGTTTGCGAGTTTGGGCATCAGGCTTGCGGGTAACAACTCAATGTTTGAGAATCAGTTATCTGCGGGTATCAGATTCAGTTTTCAGGGACAGAGATCCGGGGACAATAAATCAGTGTTTGAGGATAGCATGTACTCAGCTTATCGACCGTGTGTTGTTATGCCCAACTGTGTGTTGTGTGTTTATTTTAAGTCGTTATGTTGTCCGTTTGTCTGGTTATTTATTTTCTTATTGCTGTATTTATCTTTTTGCTAGGGGCAGTTTTAGCACAATTGCTTCAGACCAAGCAGATATTCCCCAAGCACCCTGGACAAGAGGTCGCCGACTCAATCGATCTGAGGATCTGGTTGACGGACAGCCAGTGTTTCATTCTCTACCCCCAGTTATCAAACGGAGGCCGAGAAAGCGCGGTGTGTCTGAGCAGAGGTTACCAGAGCAGTGGTCTACCCTAGCAGTGAACAGTCGAACCGAGGTCTCAGTTTCTGCCATAGAGATAAACATACCAGTCAGTCAGCAGGATCAGCAGAACATGGCCGGAATGAAAGAAATGATGCGCCAGCTCCAAGAGAGTATGAAGCAAATGTAGGAGGATGCTCTCCGTCAAGCGGAATTTGCCAAACAACAGGCTGCAGTCATGGCCCAGCAGGCCGAGCTCATCACTAGACTGCAACAGCAGAACGGAGCGTCAGCCTCACATCAAGCTCCTCCCCCACCAAGAGTCCCGCAACCTGAGCAGACACCAACTGTCCAGAATATCCAGCCAAATGCCTAGAACATCTTGCCAAATGTCCAGACCATCCAGGAGGACACAGACATTCCAATGGGGCCAGCTCTGCCCCCGCTTCTACCTCAATTATCTAAGGCACATACGCCTATCAATCATCCGGACTCTCCCTTCGAGTTCGAAGTAAACCCCACAGCACTAAAATTGAGCAAGCTTGAGAAGTTGTTCAAGAAATTCCAAGGGGTAAAGGCTATCCCGGATATCGAGGACGGATATACCGACATGGCTGTGACGCTGCCGTATAGGTTTAAAATGTCGCAAATTGATCGCTTCGACGGATCTGGGGACCCCATGGTGCATCTCCAGCTATTCTCAGATATACTACAGCCAATGGGCCTCACCAGACGACAAAAGCTTTCACTATTCGGCCGGACTCTGTCGGGTGTGGCCACTATCTGGTATGTGAAGTTAGAGGATGATGTCAAGCGGAGTTGGGATGAAATGGCCGAGGCCTTTGTCGCGCAATACTCTTACAATACCCAAATTGAGATTACGACCCGCGATCTCGAAACAATAAGGCAGGAGCCTATGGAGAGCTTCTCGGATTTTGTAACTCGGTAGAGGGCGAAGGCTTCAATGATGATCCTGAGGCCTACCGACAAAGATCAAATCAGGATGATTGTGCGCAATCTCCAACCAAAACTGATGCAAAAAATGATTATGCTCCCCTTCTCCACTTTTTCAGATCTACATGAAATGGGGGTACAAATCGAAGATGCAATGAAACAGGGTCTGATTGACCAAGATAGAGAGCAGCCCAAGAGAACTTTTAACCGCAACAACAATGCAGGCCCAAGTGGCGCTGCAACTGCAAGAGCTTCGGAGGTGAGCATGGTCACCACCATTCCCCCTCCCTTTCCAAGACCCATGGCAGCCACACTTTTCTCCGGTGCATCCGGAAGTAATACACAGACCACCAAATACCAACCCAGAGGCCAAAGAACCTTCTCCCCATTGTATATGCCCCTGTCCAAGGCTCTAGGGGTATCAATCAGGAAAGGGCATCTAAAACCCCTGGAGCCGAGGCCATTACCAAACCCATTCCCCCCCTCTCACAACCCAGCCAAATACTGCGCATATCATCAACAACATGGTTATGACACTGACCAATGTTTCCGACTGCGTCATGAGATTCAAGATCTCATTGACAAACAGGTGATCCTATCTCCAGAAAAACCCAACGTCACAACTAACCCGCTCCCTACATACAACCAAGCTCCACCTCCCAAAAGAGTCAACTTTATCCAGACTAGGGTCTTGCCTTATGATCCTAGCATCTATATCACTCCTTCCCACCTACCTAAGCCGGAGGTGCTCCTTCCTGACTGGACTGACTCTTTGTGCATGTTGGACATCTCCAGAACCCAACCCGAGCCAATGGTGGTGACTAGCAAAGACAGAACAGAGGAGATTTTAGAGGAGGATGGAATTGTTTAATCAGGGTTTGAGTAGTCTGGGAGTGTCGCTGGGGAAGCCTACGATCTGAGTGATTACATTCTGCCAGTAGGCCAGTTTGAGCCTAATATTGAATTGCCAGAGAGGGCAGAGCTTTATGTGATCCGAGGGGATGGATTTGAGCAGGGGACAGATGGTTTGACGGCTGTGGAAGAGGACTTGGCCAACCTCCAATTTTTCAACGACCAAGATCTAGGAGATGAGGCAGTCAACTGGTTTGATTATGAGGAATCGGCAGAGGCTACTGGGTGGCTTGTTGACCTACCAGACGTTGTCGAAGAATCTCATTTGGAATAGGGCCTGGTAGGGGCGAGAATATCAATTGTGGCCGGAAGGGCCGGAAAGCAGAATGTATTGCCGGAGAGCGTCGGTACTAAAACTTTCGCTCAAGATTTGGGCATTGTGAATGCAGGGAAAGCTGAACAACAAACTACACCGACACAGGTGGAACAAGAAAGGTTTTGGGATTTTGAGAGAATCAGGAAAGCTAAAGGCCATGAGGGGACCGAAAGTATTGTGGGCACAAGGATAGAAGATGCTGCGAGCATGTGGGCTGAAGGTACTGCGAGTACAATCATACCGGAGCTGGACAGGTGTCCGTCGGCTGCCGAAGGAATGTGGTGGGAGGACGATGATTTATGTCTTGCCCACACGGATGAGGATTGGGGAAGCAATCAGCCAGACGATACCTGGTATATCAGTGAGGTCGATCATATGACGAGAAGCAGGCGGTATTTCAAGCCCCTGCACCTGGACCAGCCAAAGGCATCTGGGAAGGATAAGGAAGCTGAGAGACAGAAAGAGAAACAAATCGAAGAAGAGGCTGTACTGAAGTAGTTAAAGAAGATACAAGCAGATATCTCCATCTGGGGACTGCTTATGGCATCACGAGTACACAGACAGGCTGTCTTATCGGCCATGAACAAGGCCAAGCTCTCTATAGACACCACGCCCGAACAGCTGGTGGGCTTAGTTTTTCCGGGAGGAGCTACCCCGATGTTGACTTTCTCTGACAAAGAGCTACCACCTGAGGGTGCGAACCATAACAAGCCACTCTACATCTCCATGGAATGTAGAAACAAATGGATACCCATGGTGCTTGTAGACACAAGGTCTGCCATCAACGTCTGCCCGGCAAGGATAGCGTATGTCATCGGTTTAAAGAACGCGGACTTTGTGCCGACAGCCCAGGTGATTCGGGCATATGACAACACAAGCCGAGAAGTCATGGGAACAGTAAAAATTCAAACCAAGGTTGGGCCAAGACAACATGAGATAGACTTCCACGTCTTAGAAGTTCCGGCAACTTTCAATATGCTCTTGGGGCGGCCGTGGCTGCACCAGGTGAAAGCAGTGTCATCCACCTTGCATCAGATGGTGAAATACCCCCATGGGAAGGGAGTAGCCATCGTTTTTGGGAATTCATCGATCCATCCACCGCCGGAGGTGTCTACGCCAGTCCTGGAAATTGAGCACGGCATGGAGGATGTGTTTATGTCGGGTTTTACCTTAGCTGAGGCTCGGGTTGTGCAGAACATCATGGCTGTTAATGAGGGAATGTACGTCAGTGCTCAATCTGTATACCTTATGAACAAGCTTCAACACATCCCCGGGATGGGATTGGGAAAGAGCGGCCGGAAGGGCGCCGCAGCATTGGCCGAAGTGCCACACAACCCCCATACCTTTGGCTTGGGTTATTTGCCCACTAAAGAGGATTGGATAAGGAAGGGAAAAGAAATGGCTGGGAAAGCCAGAGCAAAGCAGGCTGGGAAGCCTTTTGAGTTGATACATAGGCCCATTCAGGGTACCCTAAATGGACGCTTCGTCCGGGAGGGAGAGGACTTTCCATTTTGTGGCTTCCCAGAGCCATGGCTGAACGCGGAGAGGAAGCGTGTGCCTAGTTTCGAGGTCTTCTTTGATCTGCAGTTATCCGAGGAAGACGTCGCCGAAGAGCAGACGGACCCATTGGCTGAGGTTGAGCAGAGTAAGAAAGTGCAGTCTAAGGACGCTGAAAATGAAATGGGGGTAGTGCTGGCGTGTCTACTTTCAGATCCTCCGATCGAACAGAAGTGCTTGGGGGATAACTTCTCGGTATGCATGATCGGGAATGGAACGACTGCGGGCCTACCAGCAACTATTTTGGATGCATCTATCGCACCCTCTCTTATTTGGCAGTATGAAGAGGGATTTTTGTCCAACAGCATCGGATTAGGTAGTGAGCCGGAATTTGATTCCATCGAATCTTGAGTCGGAATCAGGTTCCAGCTCGACTGAGTCTGAGTCTGGTAATCCTAGGGATGATAACCCGGATGCCACAGCCTTGTCCAGGTCGTCTTTTTCTTTCTCTTTTGAGTCTGTTGTAACCGAAGAATCGGACGATTTGGATGTGCTTAATGAGAATCAAGTAGCTGTGGTTTCTGAGTACTTTTCTGTGCCCTTGATTTATTGCATTAATTCAGACTTTCAAAATTTTGATGAAAACGACGAGGAAGAAATTCCTCCGGTTTTGCAATGCTTAATTGAACAAGAGCAAGAAAGATTTGTTAAACCTTTAGTTGACGAAATCACTACTATGAATATTGGTACTGAGGAGGACCCGCGGCTGGTCCAGATCGGGTCCACGTTGTCTTCGGAGGAACGCGAGCGCTTAGTCGCTTTATTAAAAGATTTCAAAGATGTTTTCACGTGGTCCTACGAAGACATGCCTGGAATCGATCCTGAGATTGTACAGCATCGGATCCCTCTTGACCCCGAGGCCCGACCCGTTAAACAAAACTCAGAAGGATCTGCCCAGACTGGGCTCCCAAGATTAAGAAAGAGGTCACCAAGCAAATTGACGTAGGTTTCCTGTTGGTATCCGAATACCCAACTTGGTTGGCCAACATCGTTCCGGTGCCGAAGAAGGATGGTAAGATCCGAGTATGCATGGATTTCAGGGACTTGAACAAAGCTAGTCCGAAGGACGACTTCCCCTTGCCGTATATCGATGAGTTGGTGGACTTCACAGTGGGGCATGCTTTGCTTTCGTTCATGGATGGCTTTTCGGGCTACAACCAGATAGTGATAGCACCTGAAGACCGAGAAAAGACTGCATTCACCACCCCGTGGGGGACATACTGCTACAGAGTGATGCCATTTGGGTTGAAAAATGATGGAGCTACATATCAACGGGCCGCGACCACAATATTGCATGACATGATCCACAAAGACTTTGAGGTGTACGTGGACAACATGATTGTCAAGTCCAAAGAAAGAGAGGGCCACTACACCGCCTTGCAAAAGTTTTTTCATAGGATCAGGGAATTTCGGTTGCGGCTGAATCCTCAGAAGTGTACGTTTGGTGTTACAGCGGGAAAAATGCTGGGGTTTCTAATTACACAAAGAGGTATCGAAGTCGACCCTTCCAAAATCAAGGCCATCTTAGAAATGCCACCACCAAGGACTAAAAAGGAGGTGCGTGGCTTTCTGGGTAAAGTGCAATTCATAAGACGGTTTATCTCAAAATTAACCTTGACTTGTGAACCACTTTTTGGTCTCCTGAAGAAAGGCAAGAAATTCTAATGGGACGGCCGATGCCAAGCTGCTTTTGAACAAATCAAGGAATACTTACAGAACCCGCCCGTGTTGTCACCACCAGAGCCGGGGAAACCGTTGATATTGTACCTTTCAGTGACTGAGACCACAATGGGCTGTATGCTCACGCAAGAATCAGAGGACAAAGTGGAGAGAGCCATCTACTATCTGAGCAAGAAGATGCTAGAGTATGAGACTCGTTACACACCGTTGGAAAAGGCTTGCTTAGCTTTGGTATGGGCTACCAGGAAGCTGCGACACTACCTGTTAGCTCACTCCGTAATGTTGGTTTCACGACTCGATCCCATCAAATATCTTTTCGAGAAACCAGCATTTACGGGTAGGCTAGCTCGTTGGTTGCTGTTGCTTTCCGAATTTGATCTAAAATATGTGACACGTAAGTCAGTCAAGGGAAGAGCAGTAGCGGAATTCTTAGCCGATCATCCAGTAGAAGGGGGTGAAGTAGTTGAGTACTTATTCCCAGATGAAGCCATTTTGCACATCGAAGATGAAACTTGGACGATGTACTTTGACGGAGCGTCAAATCAATACAGGTATGGGATAGGGGTGTTACTAATAGCACCCGACAATTCCCGTATCCCTCTAGCCTTCAAACTCCGATTCAAAGTCTCGAATAACGAAGCAGAATATAAGGCATGGATTGTCGGTCTAGAAGCAGCCCTGGAACTAGGGGCAAGATGGTTGGACGTCATCGGGGAGTCGAACCTTGTTGTGTGTCAAGCAAAAGGAGACTGGAAAGTCGAAGAAGAAAAGAGGATGATGTATCACCAGACCTTGGACTTGTTGATTCCTCGGTTTGAGAAGTTGAACTTTGCTCATCTACTAAGAGAGAACAACTTTAGCAACTCTATCTTCCATGATAGACATCCCGTTCGGAGTCCAGATGCGTCCAGTCATTATTGACCAGAAATTTGCGCCAGCCTACGAGTCGATTGCTGCTATAAATGAGGTTCAGGACGAAAACCCCTGGTATTACGATATTTGGAATTTCTTGGAGAAGGAAGCGTATCCGCCAGGGGTAAATGCCAAGGATAAAAGGGCAATCAGAAGAATGGCCGTTCAGTTCATCATCTGCGGAGGTAAATTGTATAAGAGAGGTCATTTGGGAATGCACAAGCTGTGCGTTGAAGCTGAAGAATTGGAGCGCCTGATAGAGGCCATCCATGGAGGGAAATGCGGTTCGCATATGAACGGAGTAATGCTAGCGCGGAAGATCCTCAGACAGGGTTACTACTGGTCCACCATGGAGGAGGATTGTATTGGCTTTGTTCGGCGATGCCACAAGTGTCAAATTCATGCAAATCGCATAAACATCCCGCCGTCGAAGCTGTACAATATGACTTTGCCATGGCCATTTTCAGTTTGGGGAATCGACGTGATCGGAGCTGTTACTCCAAAAGGGTCGAATGGGCATGAGTTCATCCTGGTTGCGATAGATTATTTCACGAAGTGGGTTGAGGCCCAGTCTTATGCGGTGTTGAAGGCGTCGAACGTTGCAAAGTTCATCAGGAACAACATCATCTGCCACTACGGGGTCCCGAACGAGGTCATTTTAGATAATGGTTCCCACTTCAAGAAGGAAGTGATTGACTTGTTGGAAAAATACAACGTGGTTTTTCATAAGTCATCCACATACCAGCCGCAAACCAATGGAGCGGTTGAGGCTGCCAACAAGAATATCAAACACATACTGCAGAAAATGATAGAAACCTACCGAGATTGGCCAGATAAGCTGCCGTTTGCTTTGTGGGGCTACTGGACTTCAATTAGAACTTCTACTGGGGCGACTCCGTATTCGTTGGTTTATGGGATGGAGGCCGTTCTACTTATCGAGATTGAGGTTCCGTCATTACGAGTATTGGCTGAGTGTCAAATAGTCGAAGCAGATTGGCAGCAGAGCAGGTTTGAGGAACTCATGCTCTATGATGAGAGAAGACTAAAAGCACTGTGCCATGTTCAAGGTTATCAGCGCAGAATTGCCAGGGCTTTCAACAAGAAAGTTAAGTCCAGGAATCTAAAGGAAGGAGATTCGGTGCTCAAGGACAACCGAGCTCCTATTTACGACCCTAGGGGCAAGTTCAAACCCAATTGGACTGGTCCCTACATCATCAAAGCTATCTGGTCAGGTGGAGCTGTGGTTCTAATGGATCTAGATGGCCTAAAGTTCTTCCAACCGATCAACATGGACAAATTGAAGAAATATTACCCCTAAAAGGCTCGCTAGGCCGAAAACCCGAAAGGGCGACCTAGGCAAAAGTTAGAGTATTGAAAAATTGGAAAATATAAAAACTAAGCTCGCAAGGTTGAAAACCCGCAAAGGGCGGCCTTGGCAAAAGTTAGAGCGTAAAAGGAGAGTGAAAATACTCGAGTGAACTTAAGCCTGAGCTACGTAAGGCTTGATTCCCATCTTTGGGATACGTAAGCAACTTCATCCTGAAGTTCAGCCATAAACTTTTCCCCTATCAACTTTGTCCATTTGATCATCAAGGTCATCTCTGTCTATTCAGCATTCAAGAGCTTTAATCATAATCTCCGGTGCAGTGCTATTCAGACTAGGGGCAACTTTCCGTTGCTGTGCAGTGCCGCGGTACTCTTCAGACTAGGGGCAACTTTCCAGTTGCAGGGATCCGGGGTTGTGCATCTCAGTGACAGATCTCAGGCATGTCCAGTTCTGATCTATATCGAAAACGATTTTGAAAAGTTTTAATAAAAGTTGACTTTGTTCAAATTAATCTTTTTACAACTTAGACCATTTTTGGACCAAAGCGGAAAATTTCAGTACCCACAACCTTCAATTTCATTGATTTCAATACAGAGTTCTCCTGCTCTTGCATACAAATTGAAGTTGCTTTTTATTACATTCATAATGAAAACTTGAAAGTACTAATAAAGTAATAAATCCGGGGCATAGTCAAGTCAGGTGTTCCCGCGCCCCCTCCCAGAGCTGATCAAAGCGGTCGATGCCAAGCTGGGCCCAATCTGTGCCTCATCATTGAGCCAATCCGAGCACTCATCAGACAAAGTGCAACTGAAAGTGGGAGCGGGGGCCAGGAGTTCTCTAGTCCTCCGTGCTGTAGCATACCGGGCAAGCTGTGTGCCTCGAACTGGGAATGCGGTAGGATACTCTATCCCCTCTGGCAGGCAAGTCTGATCATGACCGATCTGGCACTGGAACCGGAACGAAAAGTAGAACACACAGTGAGTCAGACCAATTAACTGGATCCCAATCTGTCGGGACATGCTATAGCTCATTGCCGGGAGATTGAGCCAAGGACAGCGCCAAGCAATGCGATCCACAGACAAATTGCACATCTAGTCGAACCACCATCCCTCATCAAGGGCATCGACTAGTCGTTGTCGGAAGAAGTAGCCGCGAGCTGAGTAGGCTGGGCAAGAGTCTACAACCTATAATTTATCCATCAACCATACTTGGGGAGGGATGAAAAATGAGAGAATAAAGAATAGAGAGATGTACGATGAGAGAAAAGTGAGAAAAGGGTTTTGTGAGAAAAACCAAGCCTGAGGGCCGAGTGATGTGAGCAATATATATGTGAGAAAGGGTGGGAAACATTACCTGCAGCAGTAGTGGACTCCCCGCAAATCTGGCCGTCTCTCGATGATAGAAAGCATCCAAGCCCATCAGCGTCTCGGCCAATGTCATGACAATGCAGCTCTTTCCTTCCTTCAAGCCTTGAGCAACTTCAATCAGACGAATGCTAGATCCGCTAAAGCCCAGGGCAAGCAAAAAGTGAGATAGCATGCACAAGCAAAGGGCGTGTTGCCGAAAACCTTGCCAATGATGGTCGCCACGGTTACCGGCATTAGAAAAGCGATGAATCAAGCCAAGGATATCCAGTTCCCCGTTGCAGATCAGAAACCGAGCATCATGCATGGTGAGCCCACACATCTGTCCTAAAGCTTGGGCGTGACCGAAGCGAAACTGGGACAAAATCTCTTCATGGCATTCAGATTCCATCAAAACTTGAAAATCTTCGAAGGTCGGACACATCTCTTGCCCGCCGAAGCTAAAGACATGTGTTACCGGGTTCCAAAACCTCGCCGCAGCATGGAGCAAAAGGCTCAGCGTGAATAGTGCATTCAAGCCGAAGCCCCAGAAGTTCAACTTTTCCGAGTCATCTAAAGTAGCAATCCAAGCTGCGAGATTTTCGACGAGAAACGCCTCCATTTTGGTGCAAAACTGAGGTGAAATGAATGAGCCACGGAGCTAGGACTTTTAAAAAGGATAAGGCATTGTTCGGGGGACACGTGACGAAAAACTGATGGTTGCTGAGCTAGGTGGTCGGCCGACCACCTTTTCTAGTAGGCCGACCACCCCCTTGGTCTCCAAATGAAAAAGCTGGTCGGCCAGCTCCCAAAGGTGGTCGGCCATGGAGGAAAAGACCCCTTTGGTCTTTTCCTAGCTTCTAGAAGTGAGTTCCTAGCATTTCCATGCATCAGGAATGTTAAAGGTGCGAGTTTCCCTTTGTTTCGGATGCGTTCCGTCACCCAGATCGTCCGAAATGCATTTTGTTTATCAAAGTTTTTGTTAAGTTTTGATTATCGAGTTGTTGTTTCGCTTATCGAGTTGTTGTTTCGTTTGTCGAGTTGTCAAGTTTATCGAGTTGTTAAGTTTTGTCGAGCTGTTGAGTTTTGTATATTGAGTTGTTACTCTCTGTTTAATCAACGTTGTTGTGTCTTGTTTATCAAGTTGTAAACTTGCTAAGGTTTTGTTGTTTCTTAGTAAGTTAAGTTGTTTAGTTTGTTGTGTCGATTCACTACCTAACTTGGCAAATTTTCGATGCTCAATTTTCATTCAAATCTCATTTTCATTTTTTTTTTCTTTCTTGTACAAAATGATGTGATGCGATGCTAAGAACATAAAATACAACACTTTTTCAAAAGCTGTTTCATTCCATCATGCTTCCTTTGCTACAACATTTTACAACAAGGGTACAAGTTTTACAGAAAATAAAACTGCCTAACAATGTACAATGTGCTACAACTACTAGTAAAAA
Organism: Camellia sinensis; assembly: GCF_055761805.1. NCBI lineage: Eukaryota > Viridiplantae > Streptophyta > Magnoliopsida > Ericales > Theaceae > Camellia > Camellia sinensis. Next base: position 55,541,523 of record NC_138962.1, read on the forward strand.
GGTAAATAAAGCAGGGAACAGCTGCAACAATGCTCTTAAGAGCAGGAATAAGAGGCCCTCTTTGTCCTCTTATGCAGAACAGTCTCTGCACCACCAGCACCATCTGAGTCAGAGCTGTCATCCTTGGGATCCTCCTCGGCCTCACCTCCACTCCCGGGACCGGAACCGTAGCCACCCTCTCTGTCAGCAAATGTCTCTGACTAGGGATATGCAGCGTCCTCCTCCTCCTCGTCCTCGCTGGACTCCTCCTCTATGACATGCGCTATGTGTCCACCTCGTCTGCAAGACGACTCCCCTCTCCCAGATCCTCGAGAAGGCCTAGATGGCCTGGCTCTCCGAGAAGACCTAGATGGCCCGGCCTGTGGCTGAGCATATACCGGAGGCATCTAAAAATGAAGAGTACAATTTGAATACATCAGATCAAATGTGTATATCAGATGCAGATACAAGAAAGCTACATGAAGTGGGTGCATGCAGATACAGTACGTAAATGTGGAGTATGCCAGATGTGCTCTACACAGGCAGCCTATCAATGCAGTGAAATGTTCAAGATTAGCGTGTCATCAGAAGTATGATAAATGCGAGAAAACTAAAGAGTACCTGGACACCGAGGATGGACAGCTACGCCTCTCTCGGCAACACCATGCCCTCAAGTGAGGCTACCAATCCGAGCATCTCATCCATGTACTCCCTGGGTGGCTGCAGATACAAGCTCAAGTCATCAATGAATAAATAAATGCCAATGGATCTGTGTGATAAATGGAAAACAGTGGAACATACCGGTGGTGAGCCAGGGTCATTGACGTATCGGTGATCAGGCATAGGAGGCTTTATCGGAATTGGGTAGGAAGTCCCGTATCGCCATCCCGTTAACTCAATAGGGATATCTAGCCATCCAGCGTGATGATAAGTCAGAGGAATCGAGGGGACCAGCCCAGCCCCACCTCTCAACGTACCGGCTCTGCTAGTGGAAGGAGCACCTGCAGCCCGAGCTCGACTCGAAGATGGTATGTCAGTGGACCTCCTCGTAGGAGTACAGACACCTGTCAATGGAGGCATCAAGTATGTGTGACGGTAGGTCGCATACTCCCACTCCTCCAAGTGCAGCAATACATCGGTGCCCAGCAAGGCACTAGCAACCTCCTGAGGAGTGAGCCTCTCGGTAGTCCGCATATCGTTTGGAGGTGCTGAGGGGACATCCTGATAAGGGCAGCCCATCATCTGGCGCATGAAGCGCTCCCCTAGAAACTTCATGCACTCCCCCAGAAACCAGGCCCTACCGGTTGGCCCCTCGAAGAGGATCCTGTATCGAGAGGCGGCCCACGCTCCAGCAAACTGAAACACCCAAAGGCAACCAGGGCTGCCATGTGATCTGTGGATAACCAATGCATAAGCCAGTTAGAAATTGTAAATGTGTAAGATGAATCAAAGATGAAAACATGGAGAACTGAGAGTTCTGGATTACCTCTGTCGACCGTACCATGTCGAAATACTGCCGTAGGTAGGGGAGAGTCTCCCGAGGTCTCGGCCGGTACTGGCCCTCAAACACGAGCGAGTAGGGGATCACGAGGGGGACCTCCACCTCAAGCTCCGGGGCTAGTGTGGAAAAGTATGCAAAAACCTATAGCTGTGGAAAACAGGGCAATAGCCATCAAAATACGGAATGGTGAGTGCAGAATGTGAATACAGAATATACAGGGAATGCAGAATACCGAGAGCAGAGTGCAAAGTACAGAATATAAAGTGTACCGTGTGTGTGATATACAAATAAAGAAAAGCAGAATCAAGAGGGCAGAAAGTACCTCCCAGGCTCTCCAATAGCCACCAACTATATTCCCCCGTCCGCGGGAGGTCGCGCTCATATAGCAATAGAGGGTAGCCAAGCCGGCGCCACCCTAGTCATATCGGCTGACCTGTGATAGGTCCACCAGAGCGCTCAGCAGATAGAGTCCGACAGTGTTCGCCCTATCAGAAAACAGAGTAGTCCCGAAGAGGAACATCAAAAATCTACCAGTATACTGTGCTACCTCCACGGGAGTCTCGAGCACCCTCTCCCTGAACTGTGTGGAAAACCAGGTATACCGGACTTAGCCTGAGGATCTGTCGACTGGCAGGCGAGCTCTTAATAGATAAATCCAAGCGGCCTCCCACTCACCTATAGCCTCATCATATGGGATCGGCCAGCCTCCCATGTTGAGGCCTGTCAGAATCGCAAAATCAAATGGGGTCATAGTCATGTCCCTGACAGTAGAGAAATGGAAGGGGTTGGTGGTGTCCCACCATCTCTCTACAAGCGCACCCATCAACGTCCTACTGGCAGGATAATGGGATATCCCTGTACAGAAAGGTCCAAACCCCGCCTGGTCAACCCACTCGCGGACAGCCTCCGGGAGCTCTGCGTACCACTCCCTCGCAACGATGGAGCCATACCCTCGTGTGATACGAGAAGACACCTGCATTCATAATAAACACATGTATTCAGTTTCAGAATGAAATGAATAAGCTGCGTGCAAATGACATGTATAAGCTGTGTGCAAACCAAATTAGATACAATGCTGTAAGCTGCGTACAATTGAAGTATACGAGCTGTGTGTTCAGAATAGAAGTGTTTGAGCTGTGTGTTCAGATTTCAAGATCAGTGGGCTATGTGTTCACCTCAAAGTTTGAGCCGTGTGTTCAACATCAAGTATTTGGGCTGCGTGCTCAGATTTCAAAATCAGTGGGCTGTGTGTTCACCTCAAAGTTTGAGCCGTGTGTTCAACACCAAGTATTTGGGCTGTGTGTTCAGATTTCAAAATCAGTGGGCCGTGTGTTCATCTCAAAGTTCGAGCTGTGTGTTCAGAATAAAAGTGTTTGAGCTATGTGTTCAGATTTCAAGATCAGTGGGCAGTGTGTTCACCTCAAAGTTTGAGCCGTGTGTTCAACATCAAGTATTTGCGCTGTGTGTTCAGATTTCAAGATCAGTGGGCTGTGTGTTCACCTCAAAGTTTGAACCGTGTGTTCAACATCAAGTACTTGAGCTGTGTGTTCAGATTTCAAAAGCATTGAGCTGTGTGTTCTACTCTCAACAAGTGTGTACTGCGTGTTCACCTTCAATTTGGGCTGAGTGTTCGGAAATTCAGAGTTTGGGCTATGTGTTCTACTCTCAACAAGTGTGTGTTGTGCGTTCACAATCAATTTATGGGCTGTGTGTTCAGAAATTCAAGTGATTAAGCTGTGTGTTCAAAATGCAAACAGAATGCTGTGTCATAGGCTAAAGTGTTCAGAACAAGCTATGTGCTAAAATGAGCAGATAAGCATGGCAAAAGCGTGGAATGCACGAAAAATGCAGACTACATTACACATGGCAGAAAGTGTAAAACTGAAATACATACCTCCTGTGCCTGATGGGAGAGGTGGGACTCCGGCTCCCGCAATAAAAGATCCACCGGTGCTCGATCATCGAAATCAGTAAAATGATAGAAAACTGCCTGAGAGAGGACATGTGTCGGAGGGTCGTACCTCTCAAGAATAAATGGTCGAACCCTCGGAGGCAGAGCCATAATATCTGGATCATCTCCGGTGCCTGGAGGACCTCTACCCTGAGGAAAGTGACCGGCCATTTCGAAAAATCTGTAAAAAGGAGCAAAAATGAGCAAAACGAGCCAACATTGGAAAAAGTCAACAAAAGTCAACTCTCGAGAAATGAAAAAGTCAACAAAAGTCAACTCCTGAGAAAATCTTCCAAATATTGAGACAAACTCACCTCAAGTGGCGAAAATGAAGAAAGAAGCACCGAAATCAAAATCTAATTGGTTCAAAGTGAAGAAAATCGGAAGGTTTTGTGAAACAACTTTGCGTGGGGCGTTGGAGAATGCGTATGGAGCGCAGATCTGAGAGGGAAAATGCTCTAGGAAGGTAGAGGGACTGATTTCGGAATTAGAGTTGTGAGGAAAAGGTGTTTGGCCGAGTAGATTTAAAGAAATGAGAGCAAAAAGACCAAACTGCCCCGGATTTGGGCTAGGTGGTCGGCCGACCACCTTTTCTGGTAGGCCGACCACCTCTCTCCCTCAAACCTGGTCGGTGGCCTCCCCCTGGGACCAAACCTAGTCGGTGGTGTTCCCAAGGTGGTCTCCAATGTCTCTGCAAATTTTGGTGATGATTGGAGTCCCCGGGACTCAAGAAAGTACAAGGAAAGTGCACTTTTCGTCGCGAAATCCCTCCGCGGGAACTTCAACTCCAACTTTCGATGCGTGTCTCATCGTTACCTGTCAAAAAGCGAGGTGTATCCTTTTTTGAATATGTTGCGACCCCTCCGGGAGGTAAACCAGAGGTCGCGATTAAGTCGCCCTCGTCAAGAACTGGCATTTCTTTGCTCATTGTTTTGTGACAAACATGCATTCGGGTCTGCACTTATCCTGCATTGTTATGCACGTCACTTTCATTCTCATGCACACCACTCACACTGTTGTGCACATTTCACATGTATTGTCATACCCTCATGCTTGACTTGCGTTGTCACGTGTGTTCCTTCTCGCACGGTGATGCACTCACCCATCGGCACCACGTTTGTTTGCATTCGATATAGCGTTGAACGTATGTTGCTAACTATGTTATGCTTGTTAAGTTTCCCTCTCTTACAGGCACGATATTGTATGTACGGTTCATTTGAGGCTGGTGCGACCAGACAAGCTGCACAGGTATTGTATCTTCTCCGTGCGAGACGTGACGAGAATTGAATAATTCTCCGCATTCTTAACTGCATGAAATGTAGTTGTTGCTTTGCATTCTTGCTTAAAACTGTTGCATCTATTGTGAATATGTGCTTCGTTACAGCTCGCTGCATTTGCGTGATCATGAGGTACCTTCGGCTTCTTGCTTTGTCAGTTGCATTTTGCCCCCTGCCTGCGAGCACGTCTCTGTTTATCTCGCCTGTTGTCTAAGTCTTTGGCCTTGTAAAAAATGGGTCGTCTCTGGGCTTTGACACTCACTCCCGTCACTTCTTGACTTCTGAGTTCTGTCAAAGAGGAGCAACTGTAGACACCTCATTTTTGACCGACCTTAAGACTCAGACGTCGCCGATTGAGCGCTCGGTGATATTGCATATTGTGCTCGTTCTGAGGTTTCAGAGTCTCGACTGCGAGCCTTGCCTCCGGACTTTCAGACTTTTTTGTACTTTGCCTCGGTTTGCGAACAAGGTCCCGTTTCCTCCGTTTTCTCTTTCCGAAGGGAGGGAGAGGTCTCATAAACCATCTCTCAGTGGCCATAGGCTACGTTTCGTGGTCGTAGGCCATTTTTCCCGTTTAGAGTCCGATTTCTGGTTTTTCGGAGCCGTCGGTCGTGTGCCTCAGTTCGGGACCGCTTAACCACCTTCGTTTGCTCTGGTTTTTGGCACACACCTTGTTTCCTCCCTTTTGAGGGACACTGTGGCTCGAGAGACCAACTTCGTGGTCGAACACCACCTTCGGTGCCTAATAGTCAGTTTTCGGGGCCCCAGGCCGCGCGTTTTGGCCCCCGAACCTCCGTTTTGCATCCGTCTTGGCCTTTTTTTGGCAGGGGCCCTATTTTCATGGCTAGGAAGGTGGTGGTATGGTGGGAGGCCACCTTTTCCCCTGAAAAACCAGTTTTCTCCTTTTTCTCTCTCCTCCAGTCGATTTTTCTTACAGAAAGCTGGTTTTTCTTACTTTTGAGCCACATTTTCTGGTTTTTCACCACTGGGCTGTGTTCTACTCATCTGGGAGGCCACCTTTCTGGGTAGGCCTACCAGTAATTTTTCTTGAACCTTTTGACCCTTGGTCGGCCGACCAGGGGAGGTGGTCGGCCGACCAGGGGAGGTGGTCGGCCGACCACCCGGACCCTTTTGAACTAGTCAACTAGTTCTGTCTCTCTGAGTGTGTTCCAGCTGTGCTAGCTGTTTTACACTTGACCCACTGTTCGAGGGTTTTGTCCTTGTTTTGGCCCCTTTTTAAGTTGGTTTTCACCCCTTTGCTTGGCTTAAAAGAGGAATTGGCCCCTTTGGTCAAGTTTCCTTTAGAAGCTTTGAGCCTCTCTCTTGGCTTCTCCAAGAAGCCATGGCCTCCTCCCTCTATATAATCAACCCTTCACCTCCATTTTCAAGGGTTACAACCTTTTGGCTAGAAATATACATACAACCCTCTATCTCTATACTTCAAGCCTCAAAACACTCATATTTTACCCTACACCTCTTAGCCTACCACCTCCCTCATTCATTCTAGCACCTTGGAGGTCATTTACAGAGGTTGAAAGCTCATCAACTTGGTCCAGAAGCTGCTAGAGGTCGGCTCTACAAGGATAAGTCTTCATTTCCCATTTTCTAGCCTTATTTTGCTTCATTACTTAGCCCTATTTGCAAGCATTTCTAGGCCTCGACCTAAACTATAAAGTGTCTTATTTTGAGCTCATCTTCAACTTTGTTAAAGGGAACTTTGCTGTTTGAGGTCATCTACTTCCCCTTACCCTCTATCTCTCTTTTAGGGCTTTTTTTGCATCATATTTTAGCCTCACTTGTGAACATTTTCGAGATTTGTCATAAACTGAAAAAGATCTTGTTTTAATCTCCTCTTCAAGTTTGGTTAAGGTCCTTTTTCTGTTTGGGGTCATCTTCCCCCTATGCATGCTTCATCTCTTCATGATTAGGGCTATGCATTAGAGCACTTGCATTGGCCATGGTTTGGCCTCTTAACCACTGAAATCCAGTGGATTTTCAGTGGCTTAGATGCATTTTTGAGAGCCAAAATTAGAGGGGAGTGACCCCCTCTCTCCTTGTCTAGTTTGGTGGTCTTGTTGGCCTTCCAAAGGGACCCCTTTTTGCATGCTTTGAAGTCATGTTCCAGGCCTCATTCTGAGGGTTTTAAGGTCTTCCTTAGCTCTTTCCAAGGCCCTTTTGGCCATATTTTATGTCTCTCATGCATGTGTGGAACACCCCCTCTCAAGGCCTTTTAAGAGGACCTTTCATTGTATGCTTTATTGATCAATTTTAGGCCCTTTTTGGTGAGTTTTAGGGCTGTCATATTTGATTTCCAGAGTTGATTTTGCTATGCTAAGCGTCCATCATATATGTGTTGATTAACCCCTTGCATGCCCTTTCACAGGAGCTCATCATTTTCACACATGTTGGCTGCATTTCAGTGGTTATTTGGACATATTTTGTCATGTTTTATTCACTCTTTTTGGCTAGTTTGATGAGTTCTCATACGCTTCATATACATGCCATGTAAACCATGCTTGCTAGCCAAATTTGCATGCTATTTTAGTCCATCATGTTAGTACTTTTTGGCCATGCTTTAAACTAGAAATGTGCATGTTTTGGGACTGTCTTGGCTCTGTCTTTGTACTTCATGGCCAAATAATGCTTGCTTTGCATAGTTATAATTCAATACATGTGCCTAGCTTTGAGTTTCGGGGCTTGTTTCATGCATCGGGTGCCATATTTTCATGTTTCGGGACCATTTAGCATCATGTTTCAGTGCTGGAAATTACATGTTTGTATGCCATCTTTCATCCCTTGCCATACTTTGGTAGAGTGGCATTTTATGCCTTAGGTTCGGTCCTCGGTATGCGTGCACGTGTGCATGCATTTCGGTTGTCTCTTTTCCATCTGATGGCCACTGATGTGAGTGTGGCTGAGATTCATTCATGTTGGTGTAAGTCCATCGTGCATTGTGTATGTCATTTCGGTCCATAGCATTGCGTATGCTAGATTGCATGTTAGAGCATCGTGTATGCCATGTGTAGACACCCCATTTTTGACCAACCTTAAAACTCAGACGTCACCAGTTGAGCGCTCGGTGATATTGCATATCGTGCTCGTTCAGAAGTTTCAGAGTCTCGACTGCGAGCCTTGCCTCCGAACTTTCAGACTCTTTCGTGCCTTGCCTCGGTTTGCGAACCAGGCTCTGTTTTTCTCTGTTTTCTCTTCTTGAAGGGAGGGAGAGGTCTCGTAGATCATCTCTCAGTGGCCGTAGGCTACGTTTCGTGGTCGTAGGCCATTTTTCCCATTTGGAGCCCGATTTCCGGTTTTTCGGAGCTGACGGCCGTGTGCCTCGATTCGGGACCGCCTAACCACCTCCATTTGCTCCGATTTTTGGCACACACCTTATTACCTCCCTTTTGAGGAACACTGTGGCCCGAGATACCAACTTCGTGGTCGAATGCCACCTCCGGTGCTTAACAGCCCATTTTCGGGGCCCCAGCGTTTCAGTCCCCGAACCCCCGTTTTGCATCCGTTTTAGTTCATTTTTGGTGGAGACCTTATTTTTATTGTTAGGAAGCTTGTAGGAGGGTGGGAGGCCAGCAATGGCTCTGAAAGGCCAGCTTTATTTCTTCATCGCTCTCCGTCGCCCGTTTTCCTCACTAAAAAGCTAATGTTGACCACCACGGGGCCACTTTCTTTAGCCCTAAACCCCATATTTGTGTTGTACACACCTGGGAGGCCACCAATGTGTATAGGCCGGCCAGTAATTGTCCTTGACCCTTTTGAACCCCTCTAAAAAGTTGACTTTTCTCTCTCCTGGTTCACATTTTCTGTGTTTTAACCACATAGTTGTGTTGTGCACACATGAGAGGCCACCCTTTTGGGTTGGCCGGCCAACAATTTGCATTGACCCTTTTGACCCCTGGCCGGCTGGCCACCTGAACCTTTTGAACCTGGCCGGCCATGATCCTCTCTTCGAGTGTATTCCAGCTGTACCCTCTGTTTCCCCCCAAATTTTGTATCCGGGGGCCTGCCTTTTGGGATGGAAACTTGAACTGGTTTTTCCCCCCCTTTTCCTCCACTTCTCCCTCTATAGAACCAGACCCCCCAGCTCCATTTTTGGGGGTTACAAATTCTTCTTTAGAGCCTTGCTTACATCTCTCCCTCTCCCTCTCTTCCAAGCCTCAAAACCCTAAAAGCCTTGCACCATTTACACACCAACCCATAGCTCCACACATCCACACTCCATTCCAGCCTTTTGAAGCTGATTTCCAGAGGCTAGGAGCTCCTCTTCTTGGTCCAAAGGCTGTTGGCTCATTGCTCTTCAAGGGTCAATCTATTTGAGGTCAGCTGCTACCACTTGCCTCTTTATCCCTCTTTTATGGCTATTTCTTGCATGATATGTTAGCCCTGTTTGTAAGAATTTATGGGCTTCAAGACAAACTGTAAAGTGCTTCATTTTGATCCCCTCTTCAAATTTGTTGAAGGGATCTTCACTGTTTGGGGCCAGCTTCTGTCCCTTGTCTCTATTCTCTCTTTTAGAGCCATTTTTGCATGATAGATTAGACCTATTTATGTTCATTTTTGAGACTTGTTATAAACTGAAAAATATCTTGTTTTAATCTCATATTCAAGTTTGTTTAAGGTTCAATTTTTGTTTGAGGTCATATGCTTCCTTCTATGCTTGATTGTCTCCTATTTTGAGCCTTACACCTAAGCCCTTGTTGCATGCTTTGTTTGGAATTCTAGCCACTGAAATCCAGTGGATTTTCAGTGGCTAAGACACTGTTTTGAGCTTCCAAATCAGAGAGGGGTGACCCCCTCTCACATTGACTTGTTTGGTAGTCATTTTAGCCTTCCAAAGAGACCCTATCTTGCATGCTTTGGAGTCACTTTCCAGGGTCAATTTGGTGAGTTTTGGGACTACCATATTTGATTTTCATAGTTTTTTATGCCATGCCAAATGTCTATCTTGCATGTGCTTAATGACTCCTTGCATGGCCCTCTAAAGTAACTCATCATTTTTGCATGCCATGGCTGCATATAAGTGGTTATTTAGGCCTATTTTCACATGTTTTATTCACTAATTTTTGCTGGTTTGGTGAGATTCCACGTGCATCCTATACTTTCCATGTAAACCATGTTTGCTAGTCAAAATTGCATGCTATTTTAGTCCATCTTGCTAGCATCTTTTGGCCATGCTTTGAACTGAAAATGTCCATGTTTTGGGATTGCCTTGGCTCTGTCTTCATGCTTCATGGTCAAATAATGCATGCTTTGTATAGCTATAAGTCATTGCATGTGCCTAGTCTTGAGTTTCAGGGCTCATTCCATGCATCGGGTGCCATTTTTCCATGTTTCGGGGCTGTTTAGCATCATGTTTCATTGCTGAAATTCACATGCTTGTATGCCATCTTGCATCCTTTGCCATGCCTTGTTAAAGTTACATGTTATGCCTTAGGTTCGGTCCTTCGTCTGCGTGCATGCGTACACGCATTTCGAGAATCTCATTTTCACCTAATGGCTACTGATGTGAGTGTGACTGAGGTCCACTCATGTTAGTGTAAGTCCATTATGCATTGCGTATGCCATTTCATTTCATAGCATTGTGTATGCTAGGTTGTATGTTAGAACATTGTGTATACCTCGTTACATCGTGCATTGTGTATGCCATTTCATAGCATCGCGTATGCTAGGTTGCATATTAGGATTGCATTCATGCATGTCATGCGTATTGCATTGTGTTTGGGATAGGAGTTAGCCCAAGCACGGGAAACGAGGAACGTTTCGTACTCCGAGTGACGGAACGTGTCTCAATTCCCGGTCGCCGGCACTCCGGATTATCCATGATGGAGTCTAGGCCTTGTTGTGTCCATATGTGCATTCATTTCATATTGAGTCATGCAATTCGATTTATCGCCCATCATGCATCGAGATGCGTGATTGGTGGCACGAGGATCGAGGACTACCTCCCTAATGAGTAGTCATGCATACATATGTGAAAATACTTTGCCATGCCCCTTTGTTGCTCTCTGTTGCAACAAATCAGAAATCAGCAACCTTCCGGAGCCTGGCACGCATCCCAAGAATAATTGCAAATAGAGGCAAACTAGGGCATCGCAAGGGATTCTCCGCACAAGGCAACCCGAGCATGCATCATTCATCATTTGGAACAGAGCTGAGGCGGTCCATGGATTTGCGTGCCAATTTACCGCTTTCCTAGATTAATTTGTTAATTAATTAGGATTCTGTATTTATTCGGGACTGTATTATTTATTCATTTGGGACTGTATTATTTATTCGGACCCTCCGAGTGAGGGCACAATGTTGTAATAAGTGTGCGTGTGTGTGATGTATGTCTTCCAACCCCACGTCTTTCTCCCTTTTATTTATCAGCTTATGATGGTTAGATTAGGGCATGTTTCAATTAGCATACAGTATGATAGCATGTTTGCATTCATTCATCTGTCTTGCATGCACTGGGCTCGGCGCATCATACTAACTGCATTTGTATCTCAATTCCAAGTTGAATACATGTTAGTTGTAGCATTTCACATGCCATCTTTAGAATAGCCGAGCCTATCTTAGTTGCATTTTGCGTGTGTTGCATTAGGCATTTCCGTATAGTTAGGATCATGCATTGATTTCTAACATAGTTTTTGTTTTGGCTTGGAGTACTCGGTAAGTGTTTATGCTTTAGCATCCTTGCATGTGTGTGAGTGACTGCCATGATAGCATGCTTACCATGAGGCTATATACTTATGTGATATAACTGCCTGAATGCTTGTAGGTGAAGGTTGCGTTATTTGAATTGGAACAATTCGTTGACTGTGAGTTTTAAGCCCACTATATAGTGGCAAAATCATGTTTTCTAAGCCCACCCGAGGGTGGCAAATCCACGTCTTAGCCTACTCGCGAGTTGCACCATCAAACCACTTTCAAAAATAAACATGAAATATTTTGTTCCAATTCAGACGATCCATTCTATACTTGTATGCTGTGCGCATCACATAGTAAACCAGAATAAGAACGCATAAAGTTTTCAAAACTAGATATCATAGTTAGTAAAGGCCGATCTTTGATCGGGCGAGCGGGGGTGCTCACGAAGTGACCTTCTCCAATCGTGCCCAAGTTCCCGAGCCGAGGCAACTTTGGTGATGACGGACACGTGGCCTTAGGCAACGAGTCAGGGTTTCCTAAATTTTCCAAAAATAAAATATTTAGGTGGCGACTCTGTATCTGACAAAACAGTCCATGTTTGGCACTTCTTTCAAAAAATCTGTTTTCTCAAAACGATTTGCCGGATTTGGACTCTTTGGTTCAGATTAAGAACCGTGACAATTTGAGAGTCCAAACATGTAGTGAGCCCAAATGAACAGAACGGGGCTCATCCTCCTGGGGCGTTCGGGGACGTCTACAGTTTCTAGCGACTTTGCTGGGGAGCTTAGAGAACTTGACTCGAACTCATGATATCTTGTTTTGACTACACTTATGTGTTTCTTTGCATTGCATTTGCATTGGTGCGCCTAGGACACTGTGTTTGCCATCTACTATTCCTGAACGGTCTACCGGAGGCTTGTCTTGTCAAGGCATGACCATAAGGCTGACTGGTTATGGGCTCTGCCAGTATGGGAACACAAACCCCGGTTTTACCGGGGCACCCTTTTCGACCATTCGACCTAGTGCATATTTGGATCCATAGTGAGCATTCCAAACTAGGATAGGTTGCTTACCCGATATAGGTTGTTTGAAACCACTGCGTGCGTAGTGAAACCCTAACTCCTGACAAAATAGGACAGGGAAACCCTCCCCCAACATAGGGGTGTTTTGGCTCTCAATTATCTGTTATGTGCTGTCAGAGTGTGTCTCTACAGGGGATGCATGTATCAGTTTGCAAGCTTGAGTATCAGGCCTGCAGGCATCAGTATCTGGGAATCAGTTTTACCTGAGGGTATCAGTTCACCGGCAGAATTTTGGGCAAAATTCAGTAGAGAGCACACTCATTCAACTATGCTCATATCTGTTCAGGTGAAATCAGGCTGAGATGCTGCATGTTTTTCTCTTTTGCTAGGTAGTCTTGGAACCATAGCTTCAGAAGGCTCCAATATCCCCCGAGGTTCATCGGACTTGTGCTGATAGACTTTGTCAGGTCAGAGATTCAGTTCAAGGGCAAATCAGTGTTCCTCCGCCAGAGGCAGGGTAAAAGGGGCCAGTTAGGCACAGATCACCGGTTCAGCAGTTACCAGATCAGTGGCCCTTATCCACCCCACCAGTGAATAGTCAGGCTAAGGTCTCAGTTTTTATCAGTTTTTAGCCACCCCACCAGTCAGTCAACCGGAACAGCAGAACATGGCAGGGATGGAGGAAATGATGCATCAACTCCAAGAAAGTATGAAACTCATGCAGCAAGATGCTGCCCGCCAGACGGAATTTGCCAAATAGCAGGCTACAATCATGGCCCAGCAGGCTGAGCTAATCACCAGGCTGCAACAGCAAAACGGAACATCTGCTTCGCATCAGGCTCCTCCCCCACCAGGAGCTCCAGCACCTAGGGAGACACCAAATGTCCAGGAAGATACGGACATTCCGACAGGACTGGCTCCGCCCCCAATCCTACCCCAATTACCCAAAACGCCCACCAACCTGCCGGATTCTCCCTTTAAGTCCGAGGTGGACCCCACAGCATTAAAGGTGAGCAAGCTTGAAAAACTGTTCAAGAAATCTCAGGGCGTCAAGTCCATCCTGGACATTGAGGATGGATATACCGATGCGGTCGTGACGCTGCCAGACCGCTTTAAAATGCCACATATCGACCGCTTTGACGGATCTGGGGATCCCCTAGTGCATCTCCGGTTGTTCTCAGACATACTACGACCGATGGGCCTCACCAGACCACAGAAGCTTTCATTGTTCGGCCGGACCCTGTCAGGTGTGGCTGCTATCTGGTATGCAAAATTAGAAGACGATGTCAAACGAAACTGGGATGAGATGGCCGAGGCCTTCGTTGCGCAGTACTCCTATAACATGCAAATCGAGGTCATAACCCGTGATCTTGAGACAACAAGGGAAGAGCCTAAGGAGAGTTTTTTTGATTTCGTAGCCCGCTGGAGGGCCAAGGCCTCAATGATGACCCTTAGGCCCACTGACAAAGATCAAATTCAGATGATTGTGCGCAATCTCCAGTCCAAGCTTATGCAGAAAATGATTGTTCTCCCCTTCCCCATCTTTTCAGACCTACATGAGATAGGAGTACAGATCGAGGACGCTATGAAACAGGGCCTCATTGACCAGGAGAATGAGCAGCCTAGGAGGGCGTTTTCCCGCGGTTCGAATGCGACCACCAGTGGTGATGCAGCTGCGAGATCTTTTGAAGTGGGTATGGTCACCACCACCGCATCAAAAATAGTTACCCCATTCATTGGTGCGTCCGGAAGTAGCTCACAAAGAACCAAATACCCACCTCGAGTCAAGAGGGTTTTCACTCCACTTCATATGCCTTTGTCAAAGGCTCTAGAGGTCTTATTCCGGAAAGGACATCTGAAACCGTTGGAACAACGGCCCCTACCCGATCTTATCCCTGCAAAGCATGACCAGACTAAATACTGTGCCTACCATCAACAAACTGGTCATGACACCGACAGTTGCTTTCGTCTGCGCCATGATGTACAAGATCTGTTTGACAATGGGGTCATTGCCGCACCAGGTCCTGCAAAGTCTATCGGCACTTGATTAGTGAACTTGTGGGGGATAATGTGATGTGATCAAGGGATGAACCACCTGCGGATAGCACTCGATTTACTCCAGATATGGCGTATGGCACGCACTGTTTTGAGCATTTGGCGAATGTTACATTCTGACTTGGGTATTGAGCCAGTCTTGTTGTTTTGTTTTGAGTCTGTCCTTTTGTTTTGAGTCAGTCTTTTCATACTGAGTCAGTTGAGGTCTGTCTTGTCGTATCGAGTCAGTCCTGTTGTATAGGAGTCGGGTGATCCCGGGGGCGTTACCTCGGACATCACTGTTTTGTTTCGAGTTTGTCTTTTTTCTTTCTTTGAGTATGTTTCTACCAAGGAGCCAGTTGTGCCAACAGATCTCAATGAAATAGCAGTGATATTCACACTCTTGTATTTGCTTCGGTCGTGCGCCAGTTGTGCCAGAAAATTTGAATCGAACGACAGTACTTTTCACCTACTTTTCTGTGCCTTGAATTCATTGCATTGACCTAAGTTTTTTAAAACTTTTTGAACACTACGGTGAAAACAAAGAGGAAGGAATTCCTCGGGATTTGAAAAAAAAAATTTATCAATTGAGAGAAAGAGAGGCATGCTAAGCCTTTAATGATCGAGATCATGCTTGTTAATGTGCGTACTGAGAAGGATCCTGGCTTGATCCAGATTGGTCCCACACTGTCTTCAGCGCGAGCGACTAGTCGTTTTCTTAAAAGATTTCAAAAAAATGTTTTGCGCGATCCTGCAAAGACTTGTGTGGGATTGCTCTTGAGATTGTGCAGCCTAGGATCGCTCTCAGCCTCAAGACTCGACCCCTCATTGTCAAACCTTGGACTTAAGTTCAAAAATGTTCAATGGTCAACTACAACGTGAGGCTTGTGTGGCCAGATTCAAAGCAGCCCTTGAACAAGAGGCAAGAAAGTCAGATCAAGAAGATCAGATGTCATCAAAAGAAGCTTGCAAAGCTAGATCAGAAGCACCCTTCGAACTAGGGGCAAAGGATTTCAAATGTGCTCGAGGAGCCGAAGATAGATCATTCCACAAATCAAAGAAGGTCGGCAAGAATGCCAAATCCCAGAAGGGAGCGAAGAAGACATTGTTGAAGGACAATCGAGTTCCTATCTACAACACTAGGGGCAAATTCACCCTCCATTGGATGGACTTCTACATCGTCAGCGAACAACAACATTCTCCTAGATTCAGATGACTTCAGGATCTCAAAACCATTTGACATGGACAAAGCTATACCTTTACCCTTGAGAGGCTCGCTAGGCCGAAAACCCGGAAGGGCGACCCAGGCAAAAGTTAGAGCAAGAAAAAGAACAAAAAGAACAAAAAAGAAGAAAAAAAGAAAAATGCAAAGAATGAAGAAAAGAAAAGAAGAAAAATGAAGAAAATTAAAAGAAAAGATGAAAAAAAGAAAAAAGAAAAGAAGAATTGAGCTCGCAAGGTTAAAAACCCGCAAAGGGCGGCCTTGGCAAAAGTTAGAGCGTAAAAGGAGAGGTTAAATATACGAGTGTACCTTAACCTCGAACTACGTAAGGCTTGATTCCCGTCTTCGGGATACGTAGGCAACTTCATTCTGAAGTCCAGTCGTAAAACACTTCAAATCCGACTGTGTCCATGTGATGGTTCTGGTCATCTTTGTCTTCTCTGTATCCGAGAATTCGGTTGTGATCATCACCCTGAGGGTTGATTGCAATGCGCTGCAGTGCCATTCAGACAAGGGGCAACTTTTCGTTGCCATACCACGCGCTGTGCATTATTCAAACAAGGGGCAACTTTCCGTTGCCATTCAATGCCCCGTGGCACCGTTCAAACAAGGGGCAACTTTCCGTTGCCATGCAGCTCCCTTCAAGTAAGGGGCAATTTTCCTTCGAATCTGAGGTTGTGCATCTCGAGAGCGGTTTCTATGCTCGTTGAGCAGTGGCCGTTTGCAAAAACAGTTTTTGAGAATTTTTACTAAGGTTAACTGAGTTTCTCTCGAAAACTATTCCATTTTTCCAAAACTGGACCCTTTTCTTGGACCCAAAAAAGGAAAATTTTCAGTGCTCATAACCTAACTTGCATGATTTCAAATCAGAAAATCGAACAAGTATGGTAATCTAACTCTCATGTCGGTCAAAATTGTTTTAGTCAAAAACCAAAACAAAAAAATTGGTCAAAATGATGAACTAGGGGCACAGTTGAGTCAGGCTTCCTGTCTTTTCCCCGTTGCCAATGCCTTTGCCAGAAAGGGCACCATACTTGCCAAGAAGGGCACTCTCCCTGCCAGAAAGGGCACAACTGAAGCTGACCACAGAAGGGCTGAAAGCTCTCATATCCTCCAAGCAGCGAGGTATCAAGCCAAGTGTGAAGCACGAACTGGAATGGATCAAGATATCCCACTCCCTCATCTGGACAGATCTAACCACGTCCAAACTTCCCGGCAGAGCATCGACAGCCGATGTCAGCTGCAAATTCGTTACACGCTTAGTTGTAGAGCAACCCCTCTGTGGGAGGAACTCACTAGCTGGGCGCAGAAAAACAAGAATCTAACTGAGTGCTAGGGGCAAGAGCCCACAACTTTTTGTTTATCCATCAACCACCCTGGGGAGGGATAGAAATGAGAGAATAAAGAATAGAGAGATGTACGATGAGAGAAAAGTGATAAAAGGGTTTTGTGAGAAAAATCGACGTTGAAGGCCGAGTGATGTAAGAATCACAAATGAGAAAGGGTGGGAAACAATACCCAGAGAAACAGGCTCCCTATGCGCGTCTGAGTGTCGTGTTGTTTTGGTTTACCTCGATTCTTGTCTTGAGTCATTTTTTTTTAGTGTCTGTATTTGTGTTTAGGTTGTTTACCTTTTGTTTTCCGTTGTTGAGTCGTAGTGCGCTGTGTTCAGTCGTAGGCTCAACACCCGATCGAGAACTCATTTATCAATTTCAAAATAAAATCGTTTTGTGCTCCGAGTGCCGTGCCGTTCTCCATATCTGTGCAAAACAAGATTCGTTCTTTCATAAAACCATAGGGTTCAACCCAGGTCATGTCAGAACAGTAAAACCAGGGCTTATCTGAAGCTACATGGGTTCCAGACTACAAAGCAAAGAAAAGAGGAAATGTCGGGTATCTGAGTTTGTTTCAACTTCGGTAAGTTCGGAGACTACATTCCGTGTGTACCTCTTCAAGTCTTGCCAATGCTCCGAAGTATGAGTGTGCCTCTACCTCAAGCTCAAGATCAAGTCTGCTTCAAGCCAAAATGGCAATCAGAAGTGCTCTCCTCGAGTACCGTTTCATGCCAGGGACATCTTGGCTGTGTTTGCAATGAGTTCCTAGGAGACCAACTGCGACAGTGGAAACTAGAGTTTGAATGGCTGATGCCTAGAGCGTAAAGGTTCGGGATTTCTGGGACTAAAGTCTGGTTTAAATACCCAGGGGCGTGTCCCCGTCTTGAAATCTGTATGGAAGCCCCATAGGTCGAGATAGCGTGTATGCACCTCAATTCTGGATACTGAACCAACCTAGTCTGTCACCCCGTTGGAGAATAGGGAAAGTTGTGAATATGATCAGGAAAAAAGGCAACGCCCAAAGTGTTCTACATGAAGAACCCTTGTCAGTATTTCAGAGCCTTTGTACTGTAAGTTGAAGGTAAGTGTTCGAAGAGCACAGGGGAGATCCCCGTCAGAGTAGAGCGGTTCATCGCCACTCACCCCATGAGGTGCTTTCTAAAGCGCCGCTACGCTTGTTTATTGCGTTCCTTAAACATCATGCATTGTATTGCATTGTACCTATCAAGTTTCTTTCTCATTCATGCACGATATTGTATGTACGGTTCATTCAAAGAAGTTCCGTTTGAGATCCTTTATTTAGTGTATCAATCACACTTCATTCAGTTAGTGTATCAATCACACTTCATTTCTTTAGTGTATCAATCACACCTCATTGACCCTTAGTGTATCTATCACACTTTCTTCGTTCGCTTAGTGTACCAATCACACTTCATTTATTTAGTGTATCAATCACACTCTCTTCACTTAGTGTATCAATCACACTTCTTTCACTTTGTGTATCTATCACATACATTCTCGTTTTGTGTATCAATCACACTTCATTTCATTTATTTAGTGTATCAATCACACTTCATTCACTTTTGTGTATCTATCACACACATTCTCATTTTGTGTATCTACCATGCACATATTCACTTTAGTGTATCTATCACATACATTCTCGTTTAGTGTATCAATCACACTTCATTCATTTAGTGTATCAATCACACTTCATTCATTTAGTATATCAATCATACTCTGTACACATAGTGCATCTATCACACTTTGTGTTCATTTTCAGTATATCTATCATACTCTGTTCACTAAGTGCATCAATTACACTTCATTCATTTAGTATATCAATCATACTCAGTTCACATAGTGCATCTATTACACTTTGTGTTCACATTTAGTATATCAATCATACTTTGTTCACAGAGTGCATCTATCACATTTTGTGTTCATTTTCAGTATATCAATCATACTCTGTTCACTAAGTGCATCTATCACACTTCGTGTTCACATTTAGTATATCAATCATACTCTGTTCACATAGTGCATCTATCACACTTTGTGTTCATTTTCAGTATATCAATCATACTCTGTTCACTAAGTGCATCTATCACACTTCGTGTTCACATTTAGTATATCAATCATACTCTGTTCACATAGTGCATCTATCACACTTTGTGTTCACCTTTAGTGTATCCATCACACTTTGTTCACTAAGTGCATCTATCACACTTTGTGTTCACCTTTTGTGTATCCATCACACTTGTTCACTAAGTGCATCTATCACACTTTGTGTTCGCTTTTTAGTGTATCAACCACACTCTGTTCACTTAGTGCATCTATCACACTTTGTGTTCGCTTTTAGTGTATTCATCACACCTGTTCACATAGTGCATCTATCACACTTTGTGTTCTCTTTTAGTGTATCTATCATACTCTGTTCACTTAGTGCATCTATCACACTTTGCGTTCACTTTTTGTATATCCATCATGCTTTGCTTCACATAGTGCATCTATCACACTTTGTATTCACTTTGTGTATCTATCACATTTTGCTTCACTTAGTGTATCAATCACACTTTATTCATATAGTGTATCCATCACACTCTCTTCACTTTTGTGTATCTATCACACATGCTCGCTAAGATTGCATCATAACTGCATGAAATGTAGTTTGATTTGCCTTCCCGCTTAAAACTGTCGCATTTATTGTGAATATTTGCTTCGTTACAGCTTTATTTACATGATCCTTACTGCATGAAATGTAGTTAGATTTGTATATGCTTGCTGCTTTGCATAATCATGAGTTACGTCCGGCTTTGTGCATATCATGTTGCATTTTGCCCCTGCTTGCGGGCACGCCTACGGGCACATCTCTGTTTATCTTGTCTATTTGTCTAAGTCTTCGGCCTTGTCAAAAATGGGTCGTCTCTGGGCTTTGACATTCACTTCCGTCACTTATGACTTCCGAGTTCTGTCAAAGAGAGGCAACTGTAGACACCCCATTTTTGACCGACCTTAAGACTCAGACGTCACCAGTTGAGCCCTCGGTGATATTGCATATCATGCTCATTCAGAAGTTTCAGAGTCTCGGCTGCGAGCCTTGCCTCCGGACTTCCGGACTCTTTCGTGTCTTGCCTCGGTTTGCGAACCAGGCTCTGTTTTCTCTGTTTTCTCTTCTTGAAGGGAGGGAGAGGTCTCGTAGATCATCTTTCAGTGGCCGTAGGCTACGTTTCGTGGTCGTAGGCCATTTTTCCCATTTGGAACCCGGTTTCCGATTTTTCAGAGCCGACGGCTGTGTGCCTCGGTTCGGGACCACCTAACCACCTCCGTTTGCTCCGATTTTTGGCACACACCTTATTTCCTCCCTTTTGAGGAACACTGTGGCCCGAGAGACCAATTTCATGGTTGAATGCCACCTTCGATGCTTAACAGCCCATTTTCGGGGCCCCGGGCCGCGAGTTTCGGTCCCCGAACCCCCGTTTTGCATCCGTTTTAGTTCATTTTTGGTGGAGACCTTATTTTTATTGTTAGGAAGCTTGTAGGAGAGTGGAAGGCCAGCAATTTTTCTGAAAAGCCAGCTTTATTTCTTCATCGCTCTCCGTCGCCCGTTTTCCTCACTAAAAAGCTAATGTTGACCACCCCGGGGCCACTTTCTTTGGCCCTAAACCCCATATTTGTGTTGTACACACCTAGGAGGCCACCAATGTGTATAGGCCGGCTAGTAATTGTCCTTGACCCTTTTGAACCCCTCTAAAAAGTTGGCTTTTCTCTCTCCTGGTTCACATTTTCTGGGTTTTAACCATATAGTTGTGTTGTGCACACATGGGAGGCCACCCTTTTGGGGTGGCCGGCCAGCAATTTGCATTGACCCTTTTGACCCCTGGCTGGCCGACCATGGGGGGTGGCCGACCGGCCACCTGAACCTTTTGAACCTGGCCGGCCATGATCCTCTCTTCGAGTGTATTCCAGCTGTACCCTTTGTTTCCTTCCAGATTTTGTATCCGGGGGGCTGCCTTTTCGGGGGGAAACTTGAATTGGTTTTTCCCTCCCTTTTCCTCCACTCCTCCCTCTATAAAACCAGATCCCCCAGCTCTATTTTTGGGGGTTACAAATTCTTGTTTAGAGCCTTGCTTACATCTCTCCCTCTCCCTCTCTTCCAAGCCTCAAAACCCTAAAAGCCTTGCACCATTTACACACCAACCCATAGCTCCACACATCCACACTCCATTCTAGCCTTTTGAAGCTGATTTCCAGAGGCTAGGAGCTCCTCTTCTTGGTCCAAAGGCTGCTGGTTCATTGCTCTTCAAGGGTAAGCACACTTTTCCCCTAAACTAGTCTTTTCTTGCTTCATTTATAAGCCTTACTTTCAAGCATTTTTGGGCTCCAACCCAAACTGTAAATAGTCATATTTTGAGCTCCTTTTCATGTTTGATCAAGGACCTCTTGTTGTTTGAGGTCTCCTACTGCCACTTGCCTCTTTACCTCTCTTTTAGGCCTATTTTTGCATGATATTTTAGGCTTATTTGTGAGCTGTTTAGGACTTGGTCATACACTGTGAAATATCTTGTTTTGAGCCCCTCTTCCACTTTATTGAAGAGCTCTCCTCTGTTTTAGGTCAGCTGCTACCACTTGCCTCTTTATCCCTCTTTTATGGCTATTTCTTGCATGATATGTTAGCCCTGTTTGTAAGAATTTATGGGCTTCAAGACAAACTGTAAAGTGCTTCATTTTGATCCCCTCTTCAAATTTGTTGAAGGGATCTTCACTGTTTGGGGCCAGCTTCTGTCCCTTGTCTCTATTCTCTCTTTTAGGGTCATTTTTGCATGATAGATTAGACCTATTTATGTTCATTTTTGAGACTTGTTATAAACTGAAAAATATCTTGTTTTAATCTCATATTCAAGTTTTTTTAAGGTTCAATTTTTGTTTCAGGTCATATGCTTCCTTCTATGCTTGATTGTCTCATATTTTGAGCCTTACACCTAAGCCCTTGTTGCATGCTTTGTTTGGCATTCTAGCCACTGAAATCCAGTGGATTTTCAGTGGCTAAGACACTGTTTTGAGCTTCCAAATCAGAGAGGGGTGACCCCCTCTCACATTGACTTGTTTGGTAGTCATTTTAGCCTTCCAAAGAGACCCTATCTTGCATGCTTTGGAGTCACTTTCCAGGGTCAATTTGGTGAGTTTTGGGACTACCATATTTGATTTTCATAGTTTTTTATGCCATGCCAAATGTCTATCTTGCATGTGCTTAATGACTCCTTGCATGGCCCTCTAAAGTAACTCATCATTTTTGCATGCCATGGCTGCATATAAGTGGTTATTTAGGCCTATTTTCACATGTTTTATTCACTAATTTTTGCTGGTTTGGTGAGATTCCACGTGCATCCTATACTTTCCATGTAAACCATGTTTGCTAGTCAAAATTGCATGCTATTTTAGTCCATCTTGCTAGCATCTTTTGGCCATGCTTTGAACTGAAAATGTCCATGTTTTGGGACTGCCTTGGCTCTGTCTTCATGTTTCATGGTCAAATAATGCATGCTTTGTATAGCTATAAGTCATTGCATGTGCCTAGTCTTGAGTTTCGGGGCTCATTCCATGCATCGGGTGCCATTTTTCCATGTTTCGGGGCTGTTTAGCATCATGTTTCATTGCTGAAATTCACATTCTTGTATGCCATCTTGCATCCCTTGCCATGCCTTGTTAAAGTTACATGTTATGCCATAGGTTCGATCCTCGATTTGCGTGCATGCGTACACGCATTTCGAGAGTCTCATTTTCACCTAATGGCTACTGATGTGAGTATGGCTAAGGTCCACTCATGTTAGTGTAAGTCCATTATGCATTGTGTATGCCATTTCATTTCATAGCATTGTGTATGCTAGGTTGTATATTAGAGCATTGTGTATGCCTCGTTACATCGTGTATTGTGTATGCCATTTCATAGCATCGCGTATGCTAGGTTGCATATTAGGATTGCATTCATGCATGTCATGCGTATTGCATTGTGTTTGGGATAGGAGTTAGCCCAAGCACGGGAAACGAGGAACGTTTCGTACTCCGAGTGACGGAACGTGTCTCAATTCCTGGTCACCGACACTCCGGATTATCCATGATGGAGTCTAGGCCTTGTTGTGTCCATATGTGCATTCATTTCATATTGAGTCATGCAATTCGATTTATCGCCCATCATGCATCGAGATGCGTGATTGGTGGCACGAGGATCGAGGACTACACTCCCTAAAGAGTAATCATGCATACATATGTGAAAATACTTTGCCATGGCCCTTTGTTGCTCTCTGTTGCAGCAAATTATAAATCAGCAACCTTTCGGAGCCTGGCACGCATCCCAAGAATAATTACAAACAGAGGCAAACCGAGGCAAACCGAGGCATCGCAAGGGATTCTCCGCACAAGGCAACCCGAGCATGCATCATTCATCATTTGGAACAGAGCTGGGGCGGTCCATGGATTTGTGTGCCAATTTACTGCTTTCCTAGATTAATTTGTTAATTAATTAGGATTCTGTATTTATTCATTTGGGACCGTATTATTTATTCAGACCCTCCGAGTGAGGGCACAATGTTGTAATAAGTGTGCGTGTGTGTGATGTATGTCTTCCAACCCCACGTCTTTCTCCCTTTTATTTATCAGCTTATGATGGTTAGATTAGGGCATGTTTCAATTAGCATACAGTATGATAGCATGTTTGCATTCATTCATCTGTCTTGCATGCACCGGGCTCGGCGCATCATACTAACTGCATTTGTATCTCAATTCCAAGTTGAATACATGTTAGTTGTAGCATTTCACATGCCATCTTTAGAATAGCCGAGCCTATCTTAGTTGCATTTTGCATGTGTTGCATTAGGCATTTCTGTATAGTTAGGATCATGCATGGATTTCTAACATAGTTTTTGTTTTGGCTTGGAGTACTCGGTAAGTGTTTATGCTTTAGCATCCTTGCATGTGTGTGAGTGACTGCCATGATAGCATGCTTACCATGAGGCTATATGCTTATGTGATATAACTGCCTGAATGCCTGTGGGTGAAGGTTGCGTTATTTGAATTGGAACAATTCGTTGACTGTGAGTTTTAAGCCCACTAGATAGTGGCAAAATCATGTTTTCTAAGCCCACCCGAGGGTGGCAAATCCACGTCTTAGCCTACTCGCGGGTAGCACCATCAAACCACTTTCAAAAATAAACATGAAATGTTTTGTTCCAATTCAGACGATCTAGTCTATACTTGTATGTTGTGCGCATCACATAGTAAATCTAGGCTAATAACCGGAATAAGAATGCATAAAGTTTTTAAAACTAGATATCATGGTTAGTAAAGGCCGATCTTTGATCGGGCGAGCGGGGGTCCTCACGAAGTGACCTTCCCCAATCGTACCCAAGTTCCCGAGCCGAGGCAACTTTGGTGATGACGGACACGTGGCCTTAGGTAACGAGTCAGGGTTTCCTAAATTTCCCAAAAATAAAATATTTAGGTGGCGACTCTGTATTTGGCAAAGCAGTCCATGTTTGGCACTTCTTTTAAAAAATCTGTTTTCTCAAAACGATTTGCGAAATTTGGACTCTTTGGTTCAGATTAAGAACCGTGACAATTTGAGAGTCCGAACATGTAGTGAGCCCAAATGAACAGAACGGGACTCATACTCCCGAGGCGTTCGGGGACGTCTACACCATGTCACATCGAGCATTGTGTATGCCATTTCATAGCATTGCGTATGCTAGGTTGTATGTTAATCGCATTGTGTATGCCATCTCATTTGCATCGTGTTTGGGATAGGAGTTAGCCCAAGCATGGGAAACGAGGTACATTTCGTACTCCTAGCGACGGAACGTGTCTCAATTCCCTGTCGCCGACACTCCGGATTACCCATAATGGAGTTTAGGTCTTGTTGTGTTTTCATGTGCATTCATTTCATATTGAGTCGTGCAATTCGACTCCTCGGCCATCATGCATCGATATACGTGATTGGTGGCACGAGGATCGAGGACTACACTCCTTGAAGAATAGTCATGCATACATATGTGAAAATACTTTGCCATGCCCCTTTGTTGCTCTCTGTTGCAGTAAATCAGAAATCAGCGGCCTTCTAGAGCGTTGTGCAATATTCCAAGAACAATTGCAAACAGAGACAAACTGGGGCATCGTAATGGATTTCTGCGCAAGGCAACTCAAGCATACATCATTCACATTTGGAACAGAGCTGAGGCGGTCCATGGATTTACGTGCTAATTTACCTACTTTCCTAGATTAATTTGTTAATTAATTAGGATTTTGTATTTATTTGGATTGTACTATTTATTCGGATTGTATATTATTTATTCGGACCCTCCGAGCGAGGGCACAACTGTAATAAGTGTGTGTGCGCGTGTGATGTATGTCTTCCAACCCCACGTCTTTCTCCCTTTTATTTACCAGCTTCTGATGGTTAGATTAGGGCATGTTTCAATTAACATACAGCATGATAGCATGTTTGCATTCATTCATCTGTTTTGCATCCATCGGGCTCGGCGCATCATGCCAACTGCATTTGTATTTCAATTCCGAGTTGAATACTTGTTAGTTGTAGCATTTCACATGCCATCTTTAGAATAGCCGGGCCTATCTTAGTTGCATTTTGCATGTGTTGCATTAGGCATTTCTGTATAGTTAGGACCATGCATAGATTTCTAATTAGCTTCTGTTTTGGCTTGGAGTACTCGGTAAGTGGTTATGCTTTAGCATTCTTGCACGCGTGTGAGTGACTACCATAGCATGATTTACCATGAGGCTATTTGCTTATATGATATAACTGCCCAAATGCCTGTGGGTGAAGGTTGGGCTATTTGAATTGGAATAATGCATTGACTGTGAGTTTTAAGCCCACTAGATAGTGGCAAAACCATCTTTTCTAAGTCCACCCGAGGGTGGCAAAATCTGCATTTCAAGCCTACTTGCGAGTAGCAAAACCGTTTTCAAAAACCAAAATGAAATGTTTTGTTCCAATTTAGGCGATCCAGTCTATACTTGTATGCTGTGCGCATCACATAGTAAATCTAGACTAATAACTGGAATAAGAACGCATAATGTTTTCAAAACTAGATATCATGGTTAGTAGAGGCTGATCTTTGATCGGGTGAGCGGGGGTGCTCACAAAGTGACCTTCCCTAATCGTACCCAAGTTCCCAAGCTGAGGCAACTTTGGTGATGACGGACACGTGGCCTTAGGCAACAAGTCAGAGTTTCCTAAATTCTCCCAAAATAAATATTTAGGTAGCGACTCTGTATCTGGCAAAGCAGTCCATGTTTGGCACTTCTTTCTAAAAAATCTGTTTTCCAAAACGATTTGCCGGATTTGGACTCTTTGATGAGTCGTCGGTCTTGCATTGCACTCTGCGAGATTAGATACAGAACCGTGACATTAATTATGTCCGAACTGTAGTGAGGCCAGAGGGCGCGTCTACAGTGAGCCTCTAAGCCGCATGTGCAGTGCTGGGTTTGTTTGAGCCCGAAAACTGCTCTGTTTGGGCAGTGCATTACTTTGCAAATTCAAGCTCATTTTCATGCAATTCACTCCCAAAAATTCATAGAATATGCTTGACTTTGAACCTTGATCATAAAACCCAAATCAAAACTTGGAAACAGTGACCAAATTGCCAAAAAGAAATCTAACCTTCACCTTGGTATATATATGTATAAAATATGCAAGTGTGATCTCTTAAACTCAGGCTTCTATGGAAATCCCTCTTCATTGAAGAAACATGCAAGAGTTTAAATGAATGAAACCAAATGTCCATGAATTATGCCATGCATGTAACTGTATGAAGTTAATTCTCCATAATTCCCTCTTTATGTGATCAAATGAATTCGTAATATCAATTTACACCACTAACCTCATAATTATTCATGATCTATAGTTAAAACTACTCCAAGTCTAAAGGATTATAAGGAAAACATTTCAATTTCATGAAATTCGGTGGAAAATTCTTACCTTAATTGTTTAATTTGTGAAGATTGACCCTTAGCTTCGATATCCTTCTTCTACCCCTTTCTTTTCTTCCTTGATGAATTCTCCTCTAGCACACTCTCTCTTATTCTCAGAATTGGTCTCATCCCCCCCTCTCTATGTGTTTAAGAATCAAGGCCCACGGAAGTCCACTAATTCTATCTTCTATATTCTTTGATGAGTAAAATTCATTAGACTTCAATTAATTAGACTAAATAAATTAATTAAAATCAATTTGACTCAAATTAATCTCATCATCTTATAATCTTAATTACACTAAATTAAATTATACTAATGTGAATCAAGTTCTAATTCCTATCCACTTGTTTAATTCTAACTTGTTAAAATTAACGAATCAAACAGGTTTAATATTCATCCTAACCTATCTATCCACAAGAACACAATTCAAATAATCACATGGCATAACAATAACACTTCATAACATATAATCACATAATTAACAATAAGCACATAATCAATTTAATTAATTTTCTTAATTAAGGAGGTGGTTGTCACAATTACGGTTGTTATCCTCTGTTTAAAATAATTAATGAAAGTAATTGAAGTTAAAAAGATAGGAAGCAAAGTCAAATATGAAATGTAATTAATTTTAGGGGAGTCGATCCATAAATCTAAATTTTAATTTGTTTGGCCAAAGATCTTGGCACCTGGAATCTCTGTTTTGTCGGCCAATCATTGTGCCTCCCAAGAAGGTTCTAGAAAGAGTTCAGTGGTCGAGTTTTGTAAACTAAGACATAAGCTTAAGACTTTTGTGGTTTTGTGACCAGTTCTTTTGTTTGATTTTGTGTAATGACGAGGTTGGATGGATGAATATGATGTCATATATGTGTATATATATATACAAGGTTTTAAATCATCTGTCCCATGTATGTCTGCACAACTCTATGAATTATGTATGTTTCTATAATTACTTTTACAAACCCTTATTACATGACAATCTGTTTAGAGGCCTTTGGTAATCCAAAGATTACTGGCCGATTACAACGCTAAACTTATAGGGACGGGTTTAGGTCGTGACATAAAAACATTAATACAGAAAACGCATTTTCCATGTCAAGGCTTTTGAGAACTCTATATAATTTGCAAAATCATAGTCAATGTTCATTATTATGGTTGTTATCCTCTATTTAAAATAATTAACGAAAGTAATTAAAGTTAAACAGATTGGAAGTGAAATCGAATATGAAATATAATTAATTTTAAGGGACTCGACCCATAAATCTAAATTTTAATTTGTTTGGCCAAAGATCTTCTCGCCTGAAATATTTTGTCCAAAAGAACAAGTTCGAACAAAATGACCAAAATACCATTCCTTATATATATATATATCATATACACTGTCTCAAATCCTACTCACTCTCTCTCTCTCCCCTCTACTTTCTCTCACTCTTTCTTTTCTCATTGTTAATCACCGCCTATCAGCGGCTCGACTCACCATCGTTGTCTCACCAGAGCTTTCATACCTTCGTTGAGCTCCCATTGTAAACTAGTATGCCTCCAGATAACGATCTCCTCTACCGATCTCTCTCTTCTTGCCATCTTTTCCACTCTTTCTCTTTACTTTCTCTCTCTACAGATGCAGTATCAAAATGCCATTCTCTTTCAAATCTCAACTTTGATGGAAAAAATGGTTTTATGGTGACTTTAATGTGAAATTAATGTAGGTGCCAACTATTGGTTGAGATAGGATTAAATGGGTTTAGATTCTTTGTAACAAAATCTTTACACCACAAAAAGAATGACCAAAAATCATTAAGAATTGAATAAGAAATTGTCTCACAAAGTTAGCCTTACGAATAAGGTATTGGGAATTGTGTATAACTATCAATCCCACATTGATTGTAGAAGAAAGCTTTGATGGATATTTAAACCTCAAGATTTGGATATGGGTATGAGTCTTTTGGGGCATCCAAATTTTTCAAAAGAAGAAAGTTATGAATGCTTCAAGGATGGGCTTGGGCCAAAACTATGGTCCAAGTTGGTTACGCAAAAATTGCCATACATGCGTGCTCCACCCGCCTGGATCGGGCTCGGGCTTGGGCTTGGGCTTGGGTTTGGGCTTGAGGCTTTAGAATTGAGGCTTGCTGGAATGGGTTAGGTTTGGGCTGGGTCAAGTTTGTTTGGTGGCTGCAGACATATACACATGTATATATAGAGTGTGTAACTTACACACTTACTCTCCATCGTTATGTATTACTCTATTAGTTTTGCAAGAGTAATGGGTGCATTTGCTGCCAGCCTTCATGGCTAGGAGACTCCTCCTCTCTCCCGTGTTGTGTATAAAAGGAGGCCATCTTCCTTGGTTTCAACACATAACTTTTTACTTCCATATTATACAGTCAGTCTGCCATATATTTTTCTTCCTGTGTAAGAAAGTACTGTTGTTGTCAGTTCGCCAGAGCTAAATGGAAGGTGCTTGTGTATTAGCGGGTCTATATTGTCGTATCTTGGGAGACAGACATCGATACACCTCCAACACCCACGGTGAGGCGGCGAATTTGTTTGAAGGAGATTGTGGTACCACACAGGCTTCGGTTTGCTATTTTTTCTTCGTTTTATCTTGTTATGTATTTTTGTTCGATCCAATTATAATTTCTAACATGTTTTCTTATTCTGTATTGTAATTTATTAAAAATGAATCTATTTGTTTATTTTATTTCACACAATTTGTACAACAAGCTTCGCTGCTTAAACTCAACAAATCCCAATAACAACACTACATATGTATATACAGGTTTGTGTACATATGTTGTAGAGGAAGAGAAAAGATAAGAAAGCGAAAAAAAACGCCGATGTTATCTCTACCGCTTATCTCTCTCTCAATTCCTAAGACCCTAGGTAGAAGAGGAAATGGAGGTGGTGGTGGTAGTGGATTTGCTACCGTTGTAGATCGATCTGCGAGATCTACACAGATCAACACATAACTCAGATCTGTGTGGCCGCCAACGATCTTAGACTCTGTGATAATCTCAGGTATGTTGCTTTTGTTTGATCACTTCTTGAGCAATTGCCATTAGATTTCCACAGTTTGCATACATATATCCCATTCTCTGGCCAAATCTTGCTAGCAAAACTTCTCTTACAACACACTTGTATAGAGAGAGAAAGTGAGGAAAGACAAAGAGAGAAAGAAGAAGGAGAAAGCTACGGCGGCAAAGTGGTGGTGGATTTAAAGAATGGGAGCTTGAGACTAGAATGTGGGCAAGTGCTGATCAGTTTCCACCATCTCTCATCTAGCTTTGTAACAGATCAGAAACCAAACCTTAGAAGTTTGTATATATATATATATATATAGAGAGAGAGAGAGAGAGAGAGTCACCGATTTTCTTCACTTTCGATGGAGGTGATTCGTTAATGGTGGCGTTGGTGGTCAGAGACGATGGAGGTAATGGATGTGGCTCGATGATGGTAGTCTTTGTGTTTGTATGTGTGTTTGTGTGTGTGTGTGTGTGTGTATGTAAAGATGGTAGTGGCAGTGAGGAGAAAAAAAATGGAGTGGAGGTTGCTCTGAAGGAATGCCTATAAGATGTTTGAGGAAATGCCACTTAAGTGTGTGAGGTTCTACATTGCCTTTATTCTACTTTCACAGCTTTCTTCTCATTCTCAGTGTATTTGTATTGTACATAATAACACAACTCAACACTCACAGAGATAGACTCATCACATCATCTTTTCTTTTCTTTTCAATTTAGATTTCTCCAATTCATTGCATCTGAGGCTTTATATGTGTTTGATTTGGTTTGTATGTATTTGATTTCGTGTTTGTTGTGATTTAGAGATTTAAAAATAGAGATGGAGAGTGTTAGTGAAGAAGATAAACGCCCCGTTTGGTAGAGCTCTGGAAAAGTAATTATAACTTATAACCTAACAGCTTATACCTTATAACTGTGAATATAAACTGATTTTTGACTTATAAATTAAGTTTCTCCTCCCTCACTCAAAGAATAAGTTGATTTTTGACTTATAAAAAGTTATAAGCTGTATTGTTAAGCTGAACCAAACACATCAAAATAACTTAAATTAAGCTAAAAGTTGAAATAAGTTGAAAATAAGCCCTATCAAACAGGGCCAAAGAGAAGAGAGCCATCAATTTTAGTAACGCTGTATTTGGTTGGGAGATTTGAAGAGGGAAATGGAAAAGGTATGTGAAACTAGGTGAACTATAAGTATGTTTTATTTACATTTTACCTACCTTTTCTATTTCTCGTTCCAAATCTTTCCTCAAATCCCTCAATCAAAAACAGTATGAATGAACAAATAAATCAATTTTAGATATATATATATATATATATGTGTATATGCTAACATTATATTTGAGTGTTAGTGGAAGGAAATTTCAACAAATATGGACAAAGAACAAGAGAGAAACCCACAGATTTTAATTAGATAGAGAGGAATTCACAAATTTTAAACAAATAGGGAAAAAATTAAACATATAGTTAAAAAATTTAACAAATAGAAAGTAATTCGAACATATAGATATAAACTTCAACATATAATCAAAAAAAGTCAATAAATAAATTAAGGGTTAAATTGAAAACAAAATATTCTCTCAAAATAATAAAAGGATTTCTCATTAAATTATTTCGTAAAGGGTAGACATTTTACCAACAAAAAAATATTTATTAGATCTAATGCCTTATACCTTTCTTAGATTAAATTTATCACAAATTTTCTCTTAATTTTATTGAAGAAAAAAAAATATATGGATGTTATCCTCTATTTAATTCTTCTACATCCGATAATAATCAATGTGAATGGTTTGGAAAATATTAATTCTTAAATATTTAGTATTCAAATAACTTTATTATAAGTTAATTTCTACATACAATAGCGTGCATTCCTATTTAGGAGGTCAGCGGTCAAACTTAACCAAAGACAAATGTTGATTGTTTCTCCTTATTATGAGCGTTGTATTAAGTTGTTTATTTCTATATATTATGCATTATTTTTTATAGTGATTATTTATAATTAATTTCTGATTAATTGGCAAAAAATAAATAAATTAAGGCGACCAAAAAATTGTTAAAGAATCCCAATTTTATTTGTAGTGATTATTTTACTTCATCGATTTCACCTAATATGAGAGTTTTGCTGAACATGTACCTGGGGAGCCATAATGCTTTTTTAATAAAATTTGATAGTTCTTAAAATATTTTGTAATGCCATTTAGGATATATAATGCATTCCACTCCACAAACTATGTTTAGGCTGTTATGTTTAGGCTGTCGGTTGAGGACTCATTATGACAAATTTGTCATGATGTTCATATTGCCATTGCATGTAAACCATTTAAGGTGTGTTGCTACCTAATATAAGGTGTGATAATTCAATTAATATTGAAAAATTGTTTACAAAAAAATATTTATTTTGTCTACTACTAATGTGAAAATAAAATAAAATATGAAATCAGATTATGTTGTTCTCAAATTGAATTTTGTAAGTTTTACCCCGTGTATTGCATGAGTCAACTTTTTGACACATTGCTAAATCTATAAAATTGGTGCAAAAAATAGGCTTATATATCATTTTTCAAAATTTTAATGTTAGCAAACAAACTCCAAAATAATGGCATTTTGAATTCAAAATTAATTTTTTTTTTTTTTCAAAAAGTATGCATTCAAGTTTTTTCAAGACAAATATATATATATATATCTCCAATTAAACAAAATTAGTAATTTCCATGCAAGGTTTTGGTTTTGGTTTTATTTTTCAAGTTTTTGTTTTTTGTTTTTTGTTTTTTTTTCTACATTGATTGCATTTTGTTGTTGGAGACCTGAAAAGGCCACGGAGTGTGATTCCCAGTTTTTAAGGTAGCGTTTAGTAACATCTAAGTTTTTTTTTTTTTTTTTTATATTTATAAAAATTTTATAAATTGAATTTTGTTTATTTTTATAAAAATATAAACTAAAAAATATATTTGTTAATGTCTAAAATATTTATATTTATTTTTTATTATTTAAGACAAAATCAGAAGAAAGTAGAAAGCAGACCTAGATTTATATTTTACTTATATTTTTTTGTTAAGGCCTCAAGTCTTTCGTCACCCCCTCTCTCTCCCCTCTCTCTCTCTCTCTCTCTCTCTCTCTCTCTCTAAAATGGAGATCTTGGACGAAGAAAGCAGACCTAGATTTCTATCTTCATCTCCTTCTCTCTCTCCTCATCTTTTTTCTCATTCTCTTCTTCCCCCAATCAGAGCCCCTCAAATCCATCCTCTTTTGGTTCGCCCTCTCTAACCTACTTGACCCTCTCGTCCCCTCCTCCGTCACCGACGGTGACATTCACGTCGATCTCGAAAAACTCCTCGATCCATCCCTTCTCGAAACCGACCACCTAGATCCGACAACGACAAAGACAAAGAGTTGTTCGACATCGATCATGACCCTCCAGCATCGATCCTCCTTCTCCAGCCTTGATCTGGCATCGATACTTCTCCTCCAGCCTTGATCCGACGTTGATCCTGCTCCTCCAGCCTCGATCGTGGATTCTTTGAACAACAAAGTGAAGGAAGAAGATGAGTAGAGTTAGAGATAACGTATATATTACCATTGTAGTTGGGAAATTGAAAAATGCTCCTCCACAAATTCGAACCATGGTCTATGTTACTGTAGCTCTGCATTTACTGTAGCTCCGCGTGTCTGGGTTTTCGTTTTCTATTTAAAAACCAACGTAAACTCATTTTTTGAGTTTATAATTTTTCCTCAAATTTACAAACTAAGACAATTATTTATAAATCAAAAAAAAATTATCAAATAAGTTTTTATGATAGTTTTTTAAATTTTTATAAATATAACAGAAAACTGAAAACAAAAACGTTACCAAACAGCTCCTTAATTTTTATGGTTTTTTTTTATTTTTTTTATTTTTTTATTTTGATAAGCGCAATTCCCCATTAGTTGCTTCAACCGTTTTTGTCTACTCTGACCTGACTATACTTTTGAACTTTTTTTGTTTTTTTTTTTGAACAGTTGTCTACCCTCACTATAAACATCTAACATCAGGTTTTACCATTTTTTTCTTAGAGCATCTCCAACGGTGTACCAAATGTTTCACCAAATCTGAGTCAAAAATGGGTCATTTCCTTAATTTGATACTTCGCGCTCCAACGGTTCAACATCAAATCCGTTTCATCAAATTTGCGTTGGGCAACCGGTTGGTTGACCGGCCGGTCGACCGGCCGGTCAACCGGTAACGGCAAATTTTTTTTTTTTTTATTTTTTTTTTACCGGTTTGAACCTTTTTTTTTTGAACTTTTTGAACTTTTGGTGGTCGACCGGGTGGTCAACCGGCCGGTCGACCGGGTGGTCGACCACCTAGGCAAAATTTTTTTTTTTTTTTTTTTTTTTTTGACTGGTTTCAACCTTTTTGTGAACTGTTTGAACTTTCTCCGGGGCGACCGGTTGGTTAACCGGTTGGTCAACCGGATGGTCGACCCGTTCGTCTCATCCCAACGGTTAGGAACAGTGATTTGGTGAAATACTTCGCCTGCACTCAGTTTGGTACCATTTTTGCTGAATTCTGGATTTGATATCGATTTGGTGAAAACGTTGGAGCTTAAAAAAGTGGCTTTTTCACCAAATTTTAAATTTGATGCCAGGTTTGGTTCACCGTTGGAGATGGTCTTACCTAGTTAAAAGTAATATTTTATCAATAATAATAAAACATTACAAAAGAAAAAGAGAGAGGAACACAACAGAGTAATCATGGTTTTCTCAATATATTTAATTAAAATTTATTTTTGCAAATATTCAACTCTAGTTTTGCTTCCAATTAAACCCTCAACCCCACTCATTAGATAAAATACGAATTTTTTTGTATGAAAAGATAATTATAATTTCTTAACGACTCAAATACTAATGAAAGAATAACTGAATTAACGGACAATCTCAAACAAAATGAATGAGTTGAAAAAGGAATATATTTAGTTTGTTACATTTATCATGTATTTTGGTTATATTGTGCCTGTTTGGTAGAACTTAATTTCAGTTTATTTCAAGGCCTGGTTTGGCATAACCTATATAATCCATCTTTTTATCTTTTTTTCATCACATCACCTCTCTACTTTTCTGCACATCTTTTCGTAAAAAGACAAAAAGTACACTTTTTAAGACACCCCAAACCAACCCTAACCAACCCTTAATTTAAGTCATTCTGATCTGTTTGGTGGAACTTAAAGCAGCAAATTATAACTTAAAAAAAGTCATTTTAAGCCAATTTCCTCAAGTTGCTCCGGAGGTGCTTCTGATTTCTGCTTAAGCGCGCATCTGTTTGGGGGGCATGAAATGACTTAAATGCCCCTCCAAAACTTCAACAATTACGGTTATATAAATAAAAAAATCTCATTTTTGTCTCTTCTCTCTCTCTGTCTGGCGATTTCCGCCCATTTCGGGCGATTTCCGGCGAACCCAGAGATCTCTCTCCCTTGCTCTCTCTCTCTCTCTACTACAGCCATGGCACCAAACCTAGGGTTTGTCGTCATCGAGTTCGGAGGGTGGATCGCGATCGCCAGATTGCGGCAGATCGCGATTTTCGGCGAACTCTCTCTCTCTCTCTCTGCACATCCATGGCACCAAACCTAGGGTTTTTTGTCGTCGGGTTCGGAAGGTGGATCGCAATCACCAGATCGCGGCAGATCGCGATTTCCGGCGAACATGAACCAGAGATCGTGGCAGATCGCGTGCAACGTCGTCGATCGGCTCTCTCTCTCTCTCTCGTGCCGATGAGAACTCTCCGATCAGATTTCAGTATTTTTTAATAAAAGAATAATAATAATAATTAAGCCATTATTATTAATAATTTTAGTATTAATTATTAACATTGATTTTAAAAATTAATAATTGTAGTATTTTTAGTATTAATTTCATTATTTTTATATTAATTAATACTAATTAATAATTTTATTATTAATTAAATTTCAGTATTTTTATATTAGTTAATACTAATTAATAATTTTATTATTAATTGATTACAAAAAGTCATTAATTGAAATAATATTGAACAAAATAAATTGAAATAAAAAAAATAAATTAAACAAAATAATAATAAAAATAATTTATTAATATTGAAATAAATTTTGCAATTTATAGCCATTAAATAAATTACACAATTTAATTGTAATGAAAAAGAATAATAAATTAAAAAAATAACAATTGTTATATTATTAATTGTAATAAATTTTTTTAATAAAAACAGAATCAAAAAATTTAATAACAATTGTTGATTATTGTATATTTTTGTAATGAATTAATTATTAATTGACACAAATTAATAACAATTGTTGATTATTAATATTAATTGATACTAATAAAAATTAATTATTAATATTAATTGATACTAATTAATAATTTTAGTATTAATTCAGACTAATTAAGCCATTAGTTGATACTAATTAATAATTTTAGTATTAATTGATACTGATTAAGCAATTGATTGATACTAATTAATTTATAATGACAAAAAATTATTACAATAACACTTCCATTACATTTTTATCCAGTGTATCAATTTTTATATTAGTTGATACTAATTAATACTAATTATATTAATTTTTATTAATTAAATAATTTTTTTAAATTAAAATTTTTAAAAAAAAGACAAATTTATCATTTTTATATCATATAAGGGCAAAAAGGTCAATTATACAGAAAAAACTATTTTACAGCTTATTTACCAAACACTATTCTGCTACTTAAATCTATAATCCCACAGTTACACTAAACAGGCTACCAGCTTATGTTCACAGGTGTAAGTTATAATCTGTTAAACTATAATCTATAATCACTTTTCTACAGTTCTACCAAACGGGGCCATTAAGTCCTGGTGATGAAAACAAATATAAGTTTATTGTACGAAAAGATAATTATAGTTTCTTAAAGGCTCAAATAGTAATGAAAAAATAACAAAAATAACTATAAGTTGTCTTCAAAAAACTTAAACAGCTCATTTATAATAAGATATTAATGGTTACGGATAAACGGATGTTGCAAAAAGGTATGAGCTTAACGGCTTTTAATCTTAGTCAACTTAATAAAGCGCTAACGGTACTCTATATTGTCACCTAGCGCAATTAATGTCTTAGATGGTCGGATGTTAAGATCAAAAAGGAATAAATCTAGTGACATTGATAAATTTTAGTTAACATTTTATTGTTAAGCAACCTCAGTTGCGGACTTCAACTTCAATACTGACTTCAACTTCAATACTGCCGAAGCAGCTGCACCAGCATGACCAAACCAACTCCACCTCATCTGAAGTCAGTTAGATTAGTCAGCACTAGTTAGTATTAACTATAGCAGTTGTAAAGTTGTTAGAACTATAGTTAATTGTAACTATAGTTAGGTAGAGTATATTAGTTTATAAATACTGTACATGATCTACATAGATGTGTAATTTGATTGAAATGGTTTATGAATAAACAAATCTGTTTTGACTCTTCTTCATTTCTTGAATCTTTTTTATGGTATCAGAGCCCTAGCTCCAACGAGTATTGCTCTTTCCTCTTCAAAGCTCCTTAAAGCTTCTTTCATATGGCAGATTCATCTAGTTCTGCATCTCCATCAATTCCTTCCAATCTCGCACTCCTTATATCAAATCTTAGTTCCTTTGTCACAGTAAAGTTAGATTCAACTAACTACATCGTCTGGAAAAATCATTTGCAAAATATATTGCGAGCAACCAAATTGATCGGATTTGTCGATGGATCCAAGGATTGTCCATCATCTACTCTCAGCGATGCAAGCAACAAAGAAGTTTCTAATCCTGAGTATCTTCAATGGATGAATATCGATGCTCATCTTCTTAGCTGCATAACCGCTACTCTGTCTCCTGCAATTTTTTCCTCTGTTTTTCATTACAAGACTAGCTATGAGGTATGGACTGTTCTTCAATCTCAGTTCACTTCTCTTTCTAGATCTCATGTTCATCAACTCAAGAACAAGATGAATCATCTCACTAAGAAAGGATTAAGCATGGATGCATATCTAACTGAGTTCAAAACCATAGCTGATCAGCTAGCTGTAGCATGTGCACCTGTTGATGATGAAGATATAGTTCTATTAATCTTGAATGGATTGCCGCTTGAGTATAATGCTTTTAAAACTTCCATCCGCACCAAATCTGATTCCATGTCTCTTGCAACTCTGAGTTCTTTACTTTGTTCTGAGGAGATTCATATTGAAGCTGCAAGCAAAAGTTCTCAAGCATCTGAAATTCCTTTTGCCTATGCTGCAACTACCAAATCCTTTTCTAATAGAGGTGGTTCTAATGGTTCTACTAGAGGCTACAGAGGTAATCACTCTAACCGAGGTGGAAGTCGCTATTTCAGAGGTTCCAGCTCCCGTCGAGGAGGAAAAAATTTTCAGTCTCCACATCCATTGTTTTAGCAGTCTCAGTCCAGTGCATCTTTTCAGAATTCTCCACCACAATCATATAATCTTCAGCATCATCCTGGTTCTCCAGTTGTTTGTCAGATCTGTGGTAAATACAATCATACAGCCTTAGAGTGTTGGCATCGCATGGATCATAGTTTTCACACAACCTCTGGTACACCTAAAGCAGCATATGTGGCTTCTGCTTCTCCTTCTCAATTTCAGTCCTCCTCTACTCCTCCTACTTGGTATGTTGATTCTGCTGCAACTAGCCATATTACCAATAACTTGAATCAGCTTTCTGATTATCAGCCTTATCAAGGCACTGATCAAGTCACAATAGGCGACGG
This sequence comes from Camellia sinensis, assembly GCF_055761805.1. NCBI lineage: Eukaryota > Viridiplantae > Streptophyta > Magnoliopsida > Ericales > Theaceae > Camellia > Camellia sinensis. The sequence goes on from NC_138962.1 coordinate 55,580,228, forward strand.
TTCTTCTCTTCCTATACATCACATTGGTAATGGTTTGCTTCCAACTCCTTCTTTTCCACTTAAACTCCAAAAAGTTCTTCATGTTCCTCATATTTCTTCTAATCTGTTATCTGTTCATAGACTAGCATCTGATAATAACTGTTCTGTTATCTTTGATGCTGATAAGTTTGTTGTTCAGGACAAGGATACCAAGAGCATTCTGTATAAAGGCCTTAATTCTCAGGGTCTTTATCATGCTCCTCAATCAGTTTCCATGTTCTCTTCATCTTCTCTACAGGCTTGTTTCACGAGTACCAATTCTCCCACTGCTGCTTCTTCAACTGCTGTTTCTGCTCCAAATTGACATCTCAGACTTGGACATCCTTCATCCACCAAGCTTCATCACATCATTAACACTTTTCATTTGCCTTCTCACACTTCCTTTGGTTTATGTCCTCATTGTTGTGTCTCTAAGACACATAGGCTTCCTTTTAGTTTGTCCAATTCAACTGTTAATAAACCTTTAGCTCTCATTCATTCAGATGTTTGGGGCCCATTTTCTGCCTTTGTATCAGGCTACAAGTATTATGTTGTTTTCATTGATGATTTCAGCAAATTTACTTGGTTGTTTCCGCTTCATTACAAGAGTGAAGTATTTTATAAATTTCTTGAATTCAAAGCTTTAGTTGAAACTCAATTTTCTATATCTCTTAAAATTCTTCGCAGTGACAATGGTGGTGGATACTTATCTATTGAATTTCAAAATTTTCTTAAACAAAAAGGTATTCTACATCATCTTACTTGTCCTCACACTACTTCTCAAAATGGAGTGGCTGAGCGAAAACACAGACATCTAATTGAAACAACTATTGCTCTAATGCATCATGCCTCTTTGCCTTTAAATCTTTGGTTTGAGGCACTAGCTACAGCTGTCTTGCTTATTAATAGATTACCTACTGCTAAGCTTCACAATCTTACTCCTTTTGAAATGCTGTTTAATAAACCTCCCGATTATTCTTTTCTAAGAATTTTTGGTTGCAGGTGTTATCCTTGGTTACGGCCCTACACTAACCACAAGCTTCAATCTAAGTCCATTCCATGTGTTTTCATTGGTTATCATCCGTCAGTGAAAGGGTATCGCTGTCTTGATCCCTCTACAGGTCATATCTATCTTTCTAGGCATGTTGTGTTTGATGAAACTTGTTTTCCTTTTTCATCTTGTTCTTCTTTTTCACCAGTTCCATCAGTTACTCAATTACATTCCTTTTTCTGGCCCTCCACTTGTTCTTCTGTTTCTTCTTCTTTCAGCTCTCCTTCTTCTGTTTCTCCTTCCTCTTCAGCACCTCCAATTGTTCCTCTTCCTGTTTCTAGTTCTGCTAATCAACCTATTTCTTCTACTGATCTTCCTCTGTCTATTCCTAGTTCTACAGTTCCTTCCTCCTCTCATCCTATTCCTATATCTTCAATTTCTATTGATTTACCTCTCTTTGCTCCAGTTTCTACTCATATTTCTCCTCATCTCAGCTCCAACACTCATTCTATGGTCACTCGATCCAAATCTACTTATCTTTCTCCTACTGCTCAGTTAGCTCATGTTCCCCCTGAACCTTCTTCCTATAAGGAAGCCTCTCAATCTTCAGATTGAACTTAGGCTATGCATGAAGAATTTCATGCTCTTCAACTTCAACACACTTGGTCCTTAGTTGACCTTCCTCCTAACAAGAATGTCATTGGGTGTAAGTAGGTTTATCGATTGAAAAAGAACTCTGATGGTTCCATTGCTCGTTATAAAGCCCGGTTAGTGGCTAAAGGTTATCTCCAGGAGCAAGGTATTGACTATCAAGAAACCTTTAGTCCTATTGCAAAGCAGCCCACTATTCGCATTTTATTGTGTCTTGCTCTTCATTTTGGTTGGTCTATCAAACAATTAGATGTATCTAATGCTTTCTTGCATGGTGTCCTTCATGAGAAGGTTTATATGACTCAACCCTCAAGTTTTATTGATTCTTCTCATCCTTATAAGGTGTGTAAACTGCATAAAGCCTTGTATGAGCTTAAGCAAGCTCCTCGGGCATGGTTTTCTACATTCTCCACTTTTCTCTTGTCCCAAGGTTTCATTGCTAGTCATTGTAACTCTTCTTTGTTTATTAAGAAGACTACATCTGCCATCACCATTCTACTTATATATGTTGATGATATTTTGCTAACTGGGAGTGATGTTTCTTATATTACCTCGTTGCTTGCTCAAATGCATAAAGTTTTTTCCATGAAAGAGTTGGGTTTTTCTGAATTATTTCTTGGGCATCTCTGTTCACACTTCTGCTGCTGGTTTCTTTTGCACCAATCTAAGTATGCCACTGAGATATTAGCCAAAGCTGGGATGTCCCACTGCAAGCCCTATGCCTCTCCTATGGCTACTAAATCCTCCAGCTTCCCCAACTCTGATCTTCCTTTTGCTCAGCCTGCTTTGTATTGCAGTATTGTTGGGGCTCTTCAATATCTGACCATTACTCGCCCCGACATTGCTTTTGCTGTCAACTCTGCCTGTCAACATATGCACGCTCCTTTGGTTAGTCATTTTCATGCTATCAAACGCTTATTGCGTTATTTGAAGGGAACTCTTGATAAGGGACTTCAGTTTCAGCCAGGCCCTCTTGTTCTCATTGCCTATTCGGATTCCGACTGGGCTGGGAACGCCATTGACCGCAGGTCCACTACTGGATTTTGTATTTTTCTGGGTCCCAACTTGGTTTCTTGGTCTGCGAAGAAACAACCTACTGTTTCTCGCTCCTCTACTGAAGCTGAATATCGCGCTCTTGCTCAGACTTCGGCCGAGCTTAGCTGGCTTGGCATGCTTCTTCAAGATCTTCACATTCCTCTTACCCCACCTACTCTATGGTGTGACAATCTCTCTGCCATTGCCCTGTCTAGTAATCCGGTTTTTCATGCTCGGTCTAAACATATTGAAGTGGACTGTCATTTTGTCCGTGAGCGTGTTTCTTCCAAACAGTTGCTTATCAAACATCTTGCTACTGCTGACCAGATTGCTGATATCCTCACCAAACCCCTTTCAGTTTCTCGGTTTAACTTTCTTCAACACAAGCTTCTGGCTCATTCTTCTCCTGTCAGCTTGACGGGGAATGTTAAGCAACCTCAGTTGCAGACTTAAACTACAATACTACCGAAGCAGCTGCACCAGCATGACCAAACCAACTCCACCTCATCTGAAGTCAGTTAGATTAGTCAGCACTAGTTAGTATTAACTATAGCAGTTGTAAAGTTGTTAGAACTATAGTTAATTGTAACTATAGTTAGGTAGAGTATATTGTTTATAAATATTGTACATGATCTAGATAGATGTGTAATTTGATTGAAATGGTTTATGAATAAACAAATCTGTTTTGACTCTTCTTCATTTCTTGAATCTTCTTTATTTATGGTGTCAACGGTATTCTATATTATCGCCCAGCATAAACTTGTTATATTGCTAGGAGGAGTCTTACGCATTTGATGAAAATTTAAATTTTATAATAATAACATTTTAAGATCTTGTATATCTTTTAAAATTTCCAACATAATAATCACCATGTGCACAAAATATGTAAACGTTTCACTTTGAGAGATAGGGACACTAATTCATAAAATGCGTTTTCCATGGAAGGCTTAAGTAGTCTATTTTGACAACTGGGTTAAGTTAACCTTTTGAATTTTTGAGTCACATTACTTATTTATTTTTTTATACATTTTTTTAAAAAAAAAGTCAAAAAAAAAAAAAAAAAAAGTCAAAAAACTAACTTTGCATAATAACCTAATATTTAATTTTATTGAGATTTTGTTAAGGGTATTTCCTCCATGAAATTATGTTACATCCCAAAATAACCAGTCCGATTGTGAGCATTCTGGACAATATTAAGGCCTGATTTTGGGTGTTTTTAAAAAGTCAAAAAGTTAACAAAAAAAAAAAAAAAGTTATTACTATTCACAAATTAAAAAAATTAAAAATTAATATACATAATATTTTAATTAAACAAACTTTACATAATTTTCGGGACTGAATTGACCCTTTAGTACCGTGAGAGGGAAAAAAAAAAAGAATTACATATATAAAATTACTAAGTTGGACGGAAATGTTGGGCCCATAGGGGCCACCACGGGTCCCATTTTGATAATCCGAACCGTTCAATATGTAGAACTCGTCCAAAACTATATGCTTGTAAAACATCACGTTGATCAGAAATCGCTAACTACATGATCAAATCAGTTTTGTATAAAAAATAGATGACGTTATAGTTAACAGTTGATAAGAAAAACTAACACGATCAGATAGCTATCGATATTCAATTAACTTTATTTTTTACAAATATATAGTATTTGACGAGTTCTACATATTGACGGTTCCGATTAGCAAAACATGACCAATGGTAGGCCCCCACGGACTGAGCAACACCGTCCAATTCAGACTGGAAAAGTAGACAATCATTTCCCATCTCATATTCAACGGAATCCACTAACTTTTTCTGTACACTTATTTATATAATTTTTAATACATATTTTTTTCGTAAAAAGTCAAAAAGTTAACCCAAATATCTATCTTTTTTTCTCAAATTTTTAGTTTAAAAAGACAAAAAGTACACTTATTTAGAACATTCCAAACAACTCATAATTCTTAAATATTTAATATTCAAATAGCTTCATTACAAGCTGATTTTACACAAGAGGAAACCGCTATTTTTACTACTTACTAACAAAAATTAAGCAGTCCCAAATCCCAAAAAGTATTAAATTTACTCGAGAAAAATTACATAGTACTATTACGACAATACATGTGGTATGAAGTAATATTCTAAAATTACTAAATAATTTTTGAAGTTTTTAGTTTAAGATTTATAATATTAAGATTTTATAAAATAAATGACATATAATATTTTCATAGTACTTGAGATCTCTCAATATTTTCACAGATAAATTTAGGCATAGAGAAATTTTTCTTCACAAAGAAATTTCAGTTTCACAAAAAAATTTCAGAAATTTCACAGAGCGTTTTGTCATTGAGAAATTTAAAATTTTTCTAATAATATCATTGAGTGATCTTAACTAATAGGAAAAAATATATTGAACCTCTTCTACTATCAAAAGTTAGATAGAGATGTTTCACTAATTTCGCCACAATTTTTTGCGAGGAAAAATTATGTAGTACTCACGCGAGAAATAAATATGAAGCAAATTGTGAGGAAAAATTATGTAGTACTCATGCGAGAAATAAATATGAAGCAAGCACATGGGTGCTATACATAGACCTTGTTTGGGGTGAGCTAAATTGTCTAAAATAGTTAATAAAGAGACACAAAAAATAAAATAAAATAAAAAATTAAAATAATTAATAAGATAAAATGTCACATCCAAATTATAATCATTTTATTTTTTCTTTCACAACTATCAATTCAAATAAAAAATATCTCAAACACAATTTTTTAACCAGACTAAAATAATTAAGTAGGCAAAAAGCCAAACTAAAAAAAATCCATCCCAAAGTAGCACATAATGCAAACTATGACATATAATGCATCCCACCCCCAAAATTAAAAGGAAAATCACTTTGTTTGGTTTTAAGTTTTTAAATAAAGTTTTTGAATTTTTATTTATCATGTTTTGTTATTTAAAAAAAAATTGTATTTTGAAAAAAAAAATTAGATGCATCTAAAAATTAAATATTTGTGAAGAAATTTAATATTTTAAATAAATTCAAAAATACATTAAATTTTGTATTTTCTTATATCTAAACAACTATGAAACACGTGTATAGATAACAAGTACTGATATGATACAGGTACATCAATGCAGCAAAATTTTTAAAAGTAAAGAACGGCACTGTTTGATACGTTTATAACAAAATATTTGATTTTAATTTTAATTAATACAAAATTAATTAAATTTTTTAGTTTGTTAATATCCAACTTACAATTCACATTTAATGTCAAAATTAAAGTATAAATCAAAATTAAATATCATATATTAAATAACTTACAAATTAAAACTTAATTTTCAAATGTTAAGCATAAAAAAATAAATAAACAAATAAAAAGTCTAATGAAATTAATTTAACCTCTATAGAAGAAGATATTATTTCACCCAAGATTTGTTTGAATATATACTAGATACATTTGAGATCTAAAAAAAAAAAAAAATCAAAAAATATTTAAGTACTTGTCTCATATACAAATATATAACAATACCTTACAAAATATCAGTACATGACAATTAATTAGTACATAACGACATATTTATCGAAATATCGTAATTCATAATAAAACAGTAAGGCATAAGTAAAAATAAAAATAATTTTTTTTATGTATAATTTAACTCCAAATTAAATGATTGGGCAATTCAGTTAGAGCATTCATAATGACAAACTTATTTTCATTTTCCATTGCATGTAAACAAGTTTGGGTTTCAACACCACCTAATTTGGCAGTTTCACAAAACACATAGAAAGGGAGGGAGAACCAGTCTAGCAAGAGAGTGAGTAGAAACCACCACCTTACCTCTCTCTCTCTCCCTCATGGCACACAACAATGACGACGGCAGCAGCAGCCCTAGGGTAACGATTAGGTACATGGAGTGCAGGCGAAACTATACCGCTGGCCTCGCCGTTGATGGGCGCCTTTTGTATGTGAAGATTACTGATCCGACAGTCCAAAATCAGGAATCTTACATCTGCGCCACCTGTGGTTGTCATCGGAGTTTCTACTGCAAGCAGGAGGAACTCAACCACTTCACCGCCGCAGCTCCGCTTTCACTGCTCCCTCCTCAGCGGCCACCACACCGATCACACCGACAGCCACCACAGCCAGTGCCGATACAACCATAACCAGATCCACCAAAAAACGATTGGATGCAGATAGATGATGAATCCAAGCCACTAAAGAAGCGAAAAATGGATGATAAATCAAAGCCACTCAAGAAGCGAAAGGTAATCGGAACATGCAGCTCATAAATAAATTTAAAAAAATTGGGAACATGTCTTTTGATTGAAAAACAAGATCGAATTAGGGTTTTTTTCTCTTTTTTTCTTTTTGTTCAACCTGTAATGAATTTTCATAGCAGTTGTAACTGGGTGCTTCTAGTTTTAACTTGTTATATGTTAAAGCTGTTTAATCTCTCTCTCTCTCTCTCTCTCTCTCTCTCTCTCTCTCTCTCTCTCTCTCTAGCTTTGATAGATAACCATGGAATCAAGGCTCTCCAAACAATTAAGACTTGTTTGGGAATTGACTATTTTAATTAGTGATTAATGTCAACTTTAACTAGATAGGAACCAGTTGTTTGAAGTCCCAACTTCCTGGATTATACTACTTATCAATGAAAAGAGACATATCCTTGCATATGCAGTGGTCTAGGACCAGAAATCAGAACAACTGGGCATTCAATTTCAAAAGACCCTTATTGGCATGGGAGGAAGATGAACTACAGAGATTTCGTGATGCTCTAGGTGAGGGCCCTGAATTGAGATTGGATTCTAATGATAGTATTTTATGGAAAGCTGATCTTGTAGATATTTTTAGTGTTAAAGACACTGCTAACTGGTGTGAATCATCTAATGGTCCTGCTCTACAAATTCCTGACTTGATCTGGCACAATCTCCCTTTCCACCTAAAGCCCAATTTCTCTCTTGGTTAGTCTGGAAAGGAAGGTTAAAGACCTCATATTATTTACATAGAATTGGTATCCCAAGTAATGAAGTCAGTAATGAGTGTGTGTTTTGTCATGCAGATATTGAATCACTCAATCATGTTCTATTGATCTGCCTCTTTGCCTGAAAAATATGGTCTACCATAATCAAGTGGTGAGGGTTGCAATGGGCCTCTCCTAGCTCCGTGGACATACTTATGCACTAGAAAATAGGGTGGACTTATAGAAAAAGAAAGAAACAACTATGGAGATCAGTTTTGATTGCTGGTTTGTGGTCCCTTTGGAAATGCAAGAATGATTGTTTGTTCAATGATTTGCAACCCTTTTGTGATGATCTCTGTGAGTTAATTAAAACTAGAGTGGCCCTTTGGATGAAAGCACATTCATTTGGGCAAAGGTATAAGGTGGATGAGTTTGTCTATAATATTCAACAAGTGAGAAGATGCTTATAGTTCCTCTGCTGAGTCTGTGTGTTGGGCCTATGTGGGGGAAACAGTGGAGGTGATTTGCTGTTATGATTTGTTTGCTTGTTCAATGATTTGCTGCTGTCTATTAAACTAATTTGCTGCTTTGATTTGCTTGCTGTGATATGTTGTGTCCTGTTTTGCACTGGTCTGCTGTGTTCTGTTTATTGTTGTGCTCTGTTTTGCTGCTGTGTAGCAGGGATGCTGTGTAGCAGAGTATTACATTGAATTAAGGTGAACTAGCAGGCTGGGGATGAATGGCTGAACTGAGGTTGCTCTGCTGCTATTTTCCTTGTTATGCTCTTCTGATGTTTCATTAATCTGGCTTGATGAGTTTGCTCTGCTGCTGCTGGTCTTGCTCTGTGATATGTTCTGTTGTTGGTCCTGTGTTTGTGGTATGCTCTGCTGATCCACTGTGGACTACTGGTATGCTCTATTGAACTGATATGGTTTGTTGATGTGTTGGTTTGCTATGCTCAGCTGTGGACTGTTTTGTTAAGGTGTTTTGTTCTGTCTCTTTGGTTGGTTGCTCACTAACTCAGGCAGTGCTAGCAAATGATAGGATAATCTTTTTGGTGCCAACCTAGTTGGAATGATTTAGCTTATAATGATACTTTTGTACCTTCCTCTCTTTATTTATGTATCTTGTATGTATCTTGTACTTTGCTCTTTCATCAATAAAGTTCTTTTTTTTTGTCGATCAAAAAAAAAAAAAAAAAACTTTAACTTGTACCTTCCTCTTTTTATTTATGTATCTTGTATGTATCTTGTACTTTGCTCTTTCATCAATAAAGTTCTTTTTTTTTGTCGATCAAAAAAAAAAAAAAAAAACTTTAACTTGCAATGAATTCAACAAATTCAGATTTAATAAAAAAATTAAATTAAATTTTGAATGGCCCTAGAAAAAAAATTTGTGGTTAAAAATAAAATAAAATAAGGGACGTAAAAGTTAATGGAATGGCCACGCATACAAATCAGTGGCCCTAAACCTCAATTGTAACACCAACTAGCAATGTGGTTGTTTTTGGAAAAACAATAATTACTCATAAAATTTAATTATAATTTTATTTAAAAAGGGAAAAGATGGTTTAAATTTAAAATAAAAAATTCTAAGCATATACGTGGGTGGGACTCATCAAATATTTATTTTATCCCGTGCATTGCACCTGTATTGTATATGTTTTGAACAAGTCAATTACTACTATAAAAATAAAATAAAATTTCAAATCAAATTATGTTATTTTCAAATTGAATTTTTTTTAAAGTTTTACACCAATAATCTAATTATAATATGTTATGATTCTTAATACGCTTGAGCTCAATTTGTGTGTAATTAATCATAATCAAGCATGATGTAATCCTAATAATCTCCAAGAAATAAATTTTGTAGTTCAGCATAGAATTTTAGGATTGTTTTTTTTCAAATGAATACTTAATGATAAATATGACTCTAAACAAATGACACCTTTGAAATTGGTACAATTTAATATTGTTGTGGATAAAAAGTTGTTGTAATCTTACTAGATTATTAGAACAAATACTTGTAAATTATCCTTTAATATTTATTTTACCCCATCGACACCTTGTTTACCAAGAGAGTGAGAGGGGAAAAGACAGAAAAGTTGTGAAATTGTTCTCATCAATTTCATAGATTGGATTTATAGAATGATAAAGAGATATGGTTAGTCAAAATTTTCAAAAATGTTATAATGACTATATTTGTATATTAAAACGTAAAAAATGTTATATAATTTTTTCTCTGTTATTTTTTCACGTTTAGATACATACAAGTGGGTTCCATTGCATTTATTAATGGGATTTGGGTTATCTCTTGTATGGATTGAACTTGCTATTAGGTTTTGTGGATCTCACAAAGGGCCATATTTAAATGATTTGGACTATGTATTTTATTCAATTATACGTGTAAATCATCAATTAAAAAAATCTTATCAGTCTTATCATCTTCACTTGCTAAACAAAATGGCAAAAATAAAGACAAATTAAAATTTTAATATTGATATATATATATACTAGCGGTAACTCGTGCGATGCACGGAAAAATAAACTATATATATTTTGTGTGATAAATAAATCATCTTAATCTTAAATTATATCTTAATAGCGACAAGTCATAATATTAAGCCATCTAGGTAAATGTTAACAATAATTAACTCACAAAATTTTACAATAAAATTTGAAATGCGTAAGAAATTATTAATTATAAAAATTATTGAGAATAATAGTATCACAATCACTTTTTTTTTTTTTTTGATCAGCAAAGAAAAATTTCATTAACAGCATGAAATTAGAGGTACAGGCAGATGACATGCATCGAGAGAGATTCGGAAAGTACAAAATACCCCTACTACTGCTACTCGCATCTATACAACCAACCCCTTGGCCTCACGATTTTTTTTTTTTTTAAACAAAAAAGTTAAGAAGAACTTAACTATAAAACAAAATACAAGACTCCCCACAACATCAACCCACACAACCCGAACCCAAACTAAACAAAACAGCCCAACTAAACAAAACAACACCCAATGTTGTTGCACTCCCATGCTGCTGAACAGCCAAGATCCATGCACGCCACCCAATGCCCACACCTCTGCTGACTCACCATCATCAGCCCCTACCTCTACTGACTCACCATCATCAGCCCCTTCTTCCACTCTGCTGTTGCCCCTTACGGACTCACCTACCACCTTGCTCCTGCCGCCATCATCATCCTCCACAATGGTCCGTCTTTACACTGGTACACCAACCTCCTAACCTATGAAACCATCTTTTAACTCCATGCTAGCAACCTTTTTTAACTCACACTGCCAGTCGAGCCACCCATACCCAGAGCAGAACCCAAAGCCACTGCAGATCCAAACCCCAATATCTTCTTCTTTCTCACACCCACGGCAGCTCCCCTGCTAGCCAACTTGCTGCTACCAACCATGCCACCCATCTGAACACCTACTGAGCATTCAATGCATTGAAACGCACCCAACGCCGAGACCCACTTCCACGCCAATACCCGCTGCCAACTCCACTTCTCCGCCCCTATGGTCGAACACACCCAACGCCAAACACGAACACACCCACTGCCAACTCCAGATCCATGGTCGGACACCTTTGTTCCGAACCAAACTCCGAACACACCCACTAGATACAACTGGATGAAGTACACCCCCCAAACATCCACTCGAAAAGGAGCGCTCGAATTGAATCTTAGATCTGGATCGAAGATTTGGATCTAGATCTGGACTCTTAGATCTTAGATCTGGATCGAAGCATCACCATAGATTCGAACCAACATTCATCCCTCAAACTCCCACTCGCACAGGAGCGCCCAAATGAAACTCCTAACCAGATTAGAACGACCTCTATTCCGGTCCAAAATCGACCACCATCTACTCTGTTCTGACCCCTATACCAAGCACCCCTAGTGAAAACAAAACATACAACTCCAAAGGGAGCTGGACCAGCAGCATCGAAACACATCTAAGTGGGAAAACATTGTGGGAATCAAGTTATTATATGGAAAAAACAACACACAAACAGAAGAGGAAGCTGGACCAGCCGACCGCCATAGCCAAAGGCGGCTATCGGCAAGCCAAAAGTGAGGCCCGGGGGTGGAGGTTTTTAGAGAGAGAGAGAGAGAGGTTTTAGAGAATACCACATCCAAATTCTAGTTCCTTTTTTGAGGTGTATCACAATCACTTGATAACATAAATAACTTGTATCAAACTAAACAAAACATTAAAAGAGAGAAATTCTATAAGCTCAGAAAAGTTATCATAAATTTACTTGGACTTTTAAATCAGCGGTGTATATTATTATTGTGGGATCAAATTATGAATGAATATCAACTTTTAATTATAATTTATAAGTAGTTTTTAAAAAAATTTAATCTAAGTTTGTTGCATTGCTTATAAAAAGAACTTCTCAAACAAATCATTAATTGATTATATTAGCAACTCTCTATCTTTGATTTCCTCTATCAATGACACACTCACATCATATCAAAGTATAAATCATTCTCCATAGTTTGAATAATACTTGCATAGTTCCTACGTCATTTTAAAAAAATTAATCAAGATAAGAATGTCATAGTATTATAAAAATTATATAAGAGAATAGTTTTAATCCATTTTAGTGATAAAAAAATGATAAAAAATTATTTGAATTGTACTTGAAAAAATATAACAAATGATAACTTTAATCATTATATACCCAAAAAAAAATTATATCAGTTACTCAACGAAAAAATAGTCAAATACAAATAGAGTCATGAACATTGAATGAAATCATATGGACTTTAAATTGATAGTATAATCTAGAAAATCAACTAATAATAACATAGAGATATTGACAAATATGTAGTACTTCCCTATCATCTTTGTATTATATTCATTAATTTCATATATTATATGAAAGTTTTATTCGTCTCGATCCTTTAATAAAATAAGGATCAAGAAAACAAATTTGATAAGAAATTGATTCTAAACTTAATTATTGAAAAAACAAAAATTTCAAATAGAGAATTTAGAGATAGGATTGGAGAAATACTATAACGAATGACAGCCTTATAAAATTTTTTTTTAAAAAAACATAACAATGATTTAATGCAAATTATTTTTAATAACTAATAGAAAGAATCTCAAATTATTACCTTTTATAAATATAGTGAAGAAAATTAATTTTGTGAGATTTTTGTGCTACCTTCTCCCATGTAGCCTTTATTATTTGTTTATTAATACTATTCTCATTCAGAGCGATAATTTTTTTTTTAATAATCTTTATCATTTGGTAGATGATAACGAATAATAAAAATTATCAAGAGAAGGTTAAAAATTTAATAGGAGATAAAAAGTTATAGATAAGAGCAATTCATAAGATAAAAAATTTAAAATAAAAAAAGATAATATGTGATAGGAGAAAAAAAATGAGTAAATCAATATAAAGATTTAAATATATATGTTTTTGATAGATATATAGATTAACAAATCATATCTTTATCTAAATTTTATTATTTTAATTTTTTGAAAATTAGTTATTTAATCTTTATCTTTATCTGTAGGCTATGAAATTAATCTTTATAAATTATTTATCAATTTTTATATGTTTATTTATCTATAAGTCATGAAATTATTTTTTTAAATAATTTTTAAACTTTTTATCTTTATCTATAGGTCATGAAATAAATTTTCATAAATTATTTATGAATTTTATATGTTTATCTATAATGAAATTAATTAAAGTACAAAATGAGGGGGAAAAAAAAGAGAGTAATTTTGTTTTTTTTTTTATAAAAAAAATCAATTATTTAATCTTTATCTTTATTTGTAGGCCATGAAATTAATTTTAATAAGTTATTTATCAAATTTAATTTGTTTATTTATGGGAAGAAATTTTAAATTATCTATAAGTTATGAAATTAATTTTTTTAAATTAAATGTTTATTTTTTATCTTTATCTGTAGATTATAAAATTAATTTTCAGTTTTTATATGTTTATCTATATGGAGGAATTTTGAAATTCAAATCTTTATCCACAAGTAATGAAATTAATTTTAATTTTAATTAATCAAACAAATAAAAAATGAAGAAAAATAGAAAACATGAAAGGCAATCAAAGAAGGTTGCCACATAGGAAAGAGAGTGTTTTAAAATTATGAGAATTTAGGGATAAATATTTGGAGGCTTTTGATAAAACAACTACATTTGGTTATATATATAGTATAGATATATTAGTTTTCATTTTTTAATTTGTAAAATCAAAAGATATATGCATATCTTAATTTTTGATTTTAAAACAAAAAGTTAAGGTGGGTGAACGTGGTGCGAGGAAATTGTGATGTGGAATCCTAATGTTCATAGTGGTGGTGAACGTGAAGTGTGGGTCTGCTGTTTTGGGATCCCATGGAGTTTATGGAATAAAACAACTTTAAATAGAATTGGGAAGGTGTGTGGGGAGGTTATTTGTATTAAAGGTGATATATGCAATCCAGAATTGTTTGAATATGCAAGGATTCAAATTTTAACAAAGTGTATGGAGCCTATTAATAAAGTAATCAATCTGGAGTGCAAAGGGTATTCCCAAACTGTGAGAGTGTGGGAACATTTATCTGGGGTACCACAGATATTGGCTGGGAGGAGTGAGAGCTCTATGAAACACGGAGGGGTAGGAGTCTGCAGTTCAAATAATAGTGAGAAGGTGGGTGTAGAAGTTATGGCGACTGATGTGGCTGTAGAAGATGATGATCGGGATGGTGAGTCAGCTAGGGAGCTGGACCAATCGAAGGAGGTGTGTATTGGGGTTGGGCCAGAAAGAGTGAGATGTAGCAATGAGGTGCAAATGGGGTCACCAAGGCAGTCTGAAACTGTAGTACTAGAGTCTACTGGCAGTGAGTTCGAGGGTATAGCAGATAACATTATGGAAGTAGTTGGGAACATAGGCAACGACTGTGAGTTGGTAAGTCAGAAAAGTAAGAAGCAGGTTGTCATGAAAGGTGCTGTTAAAAGCTTGAGTGGATCTAGTTTGCTCAAATTGAGGGTTCATCTAGAGGTGGTGCTGGGTCGGAGTAATGGGGTGGGCCTATGTAATGGGCCTGTGGATGTGAGGGCAGGGGGGGGGGGGGGGAGACGCAAACCCAAGGCTCCAAGGCTGGTTTTCAAAGAGGGCTTCAGGTTGAAAAGAGCCCTTTAATAATATGTTCTGACTTATCTGAATCACAGTGCAACGAATTGAGCTTAAGGAAAAAACTCCAGAAGAATAGTGGGAGGAAGAGAGTAGTTACGAAATCCAATGGGAAGAAAATCAGAGAGATGAAGCAGGGATATCTTAAGCTTCCAAAAAGCCATAATCATAGAGGAGCCTCTTCTAGTAAATTGGGACCGAAAGGTGCAATATGAAGAGCAGCAGCTGCGGCAGCATCAGGTGCAGTTCAACAGCTAGTGGAGTAGCTAGAAGCAGATCGTTGCTTAAAGAGGCTCAGGGAACTATTCAGATGGGAAAGTTGTTGGGTATAAACTATAAAGGTAAAGAAGAGGAAGTGTTGACCAAAATCTTGGACCTTAAGGCAAAGGATAGAGCAAGGAGGGAAGGGGATGTAGTTCCTGCGGATTAATAAGATCTTGGGGGGTCAGAGTTCAGTGCAAATGGTTATGATGACGCTACTAACATGGAATGTCAGAGGTTTGGGGAGAAAGGGAAAAAGAAGTAAAATTAAGAGGTTGTTGAAGGATAGAGGTATTGATATAGCTCTCTTTCAAGAGACAAAGAAGGCCTCCATGTTCGAAAAGGAGATCAAAGAGATTTGGGCTAGGGATAGAATGGAATATATGACTGTGGATGCTGAGGGCTCTGCTGGTGGCCTATTATGCATTTGGGATCCAGGTGTTTTTTAGATGTCAAGTTGCCGTTGTAATAGAAGGTTTGTTCTTCTCTCTGGGTCTTTATTCTTTTCTTTTGATAGTGTCTCGATCAATGTGTATACACCAAATGAAGTGGGCCAAAGAGGTAAACTGTGGGAGTGTCTTCTAAAGTTAAAGGAGGAGTATTCTAAGCCCTGGTATATAGGGGGGACTTTAATGAAATTAGAAAGATTGGTGAGAGGAAAGGCTGCTCTAGGAGGGATAAGGGGATGAAGGAGTTGAATGATTTTGTTGATAGAAGTGAGTTGAATGATTTGCCTTTATTAGGCCGAAGGTTTACAAGGTGTAATGCTAGGGAAGGAGAGAAATGGAGTAGAATTGATAGGGTTTTGGTGGATCCAAAATGGGTGGAATCATTTAATTTGAAATTGTGGGGACTTCCTAGAGTCATGTCTGATCATAGTCCTTTACTGCTAATGGAAGATGAGAGAGATTGGGGCCCTAGGCCCTTTAGGTTTGTTAATGCTTGGATGTTACACCCAAAATTCTTACCTTTTGTGGAAAAGTGGTGGAGGGAGCATCAGGTGGAGGGGTGGGCTGGGTTTAGGTTATTCCAGAAACTGAAAGAGTTGTAGCACTCAAAAAGTGGAATAGTAAAGTGTTCAATAATGTTAATATTAAGTTGAAGAAGGTAGAGGATGAGCTTCATATGATTTATTTGTTAGCAGAGGAAAGAGAGCTTGAAGAGGCAGAAAAAAGTAGAAGAAGAGACGCTAGAGTTGAGGCTGGATATTTAACAAGAATGGTGGAAAGGTTGTGGTTCCAAAAATCAAGGCTTAACTGGAATTTTTATGGTGATAAAAACACAAGATATTTTCATGTGTTAGTGAAATATAGGCAGGGGAGAAATGAAATAAATACTGTAACTGTTGGTGATGTGGTGGTTGATGATCTATGTAGAGTTAAGCTTGAGGCCCTAGCTTATTTTCAGAAGCAGTACTCTGAGGATTGACAGCATAGGTCTGTATTGGTAGGTCCATTTAAGTTAGTGAGGGATAGTCCTTGTTTGGATATGTTGGAGGCAGATTTTACTGAGGCAGAGGTATGGGTTGCTGTCAAGGGTTGTGATGGGAATAGGGCTCCAGGTCCAGATGGTTTTAACTTGGCTTGTGTTCAGAAACTGTGGAAGGTAATGAAGTCTGATGTGCTGAATTTTGTGTTCGATTTCCATAAGAATTATAAGCTGGTCAAAGGAATCAATAGCTCTTTCATCACTTTGGTACCTAAAAAGGAGAATCCAGTGGGGTTGGCGAATTATAGACCTATCAGTTTGGTTGGGTCGATGTATAAAATTCTGTTTAAGGTTCTTTCCTCAAGGCTGGAGGCAGTGATTCCTCAGATCGTAAGTGAAAACCAATCAGCTTTTATTGGAGGGAGGAATATTCTGGATGGTGTTGTGGTGGCCAATGAGGTTGTTGACAGTTGGAAGAAATCTAGAAAGATATGAGTGATTATTAAGTTAGATTTTCAGAAAGCTTATGACTCATTGAATTGGGATTTCTTACTCTCCATGTTGGTTAATTTTGGGTTTGGGGGAAAATGGGTGGAGTGGATTAAGGTATGTATTACCTCAGCTAGGCTATCGGTGCTTGTTAATGGATCTCCTACTGAGGAGTTCAGTCCACAGAGAGGACTGAGACAAGGGGATTCCTTGTCCCCATTTTTGTTTATCATAGCTGCAGAGTGCTTAAGCATTTTGTTCAATAGAGCTTTGGATCTGGGGCTGATAAAGGGGGTTAAGATTGGCTCTGATGGGTTAGTCCTTACTCATCTTCAATTTGCAGATGATTCTTTATTATTGTGTGAAGTTGATGTAATGGAGATAAAGAATGTAAAGAAGATTCTGAGGTGCTTTGAGTTGATAAGATAAATTACCATAAAAGTGTAATTAGTGGTGTGGGTATTCTAGAAGAGGAAATGTCTGAGTATGCATCAGTGCTGAATTGTGAAATTAAATGTTTGCCGTTCAAATACCTCGGTTTACCGCTGGGGGCTAACCCAAGGAGGAAAGCAACTTGGCGGCCTATACTAGATAAATTCAGAAGCAAACTAGTTGGTTAGAAAAGGAAACTGCTGTTATTTGCTGGGAGACTAGTTTTAATCAAATCTGTCCTGTCCTCGCTGCCTATATATTATATGTCATTGTTTAAGTTTCCACAGGGGATTGCTAGAGAATTGGACAAGCTTCAAGCTTGCTTTCTGTGGGGGGGATTTGAATTGAAGAGGAGGGTTCATCTAGTAAAATGGAAGGAAGTAGTGAAGCCTGTAGACCAAGGGGGCTTGGGGGTTAGGAGAGTGAAGGAAGTGAATAGTTGCCTTATGTTGAAATGGTAGTGGAGGTTTGGTGTGGAAAATAAAGCTTTGTGGAGGAGAGTTTTGAGTAGTAAATATAGGATTGAGGAGGGGAGTTGGAGCCCTCAAGTAATCTCTAATGTGAGATGTTCTAAAATGTGGAAGGATATATTATTACAATCTGAATAGAGTGGCAGTCTAGTGGTTATTTTTCTGGACAATTGTAAGGTGAAAGTGGGTAATGGTCATAGAATCAAGTTTTGGAAGGATAAGTGGTGTGAAAACTCGAGCCTTAAAGATGCATTTCCACTGTTGTATAGGGTGGTAGTTGATAAGAGAGTGACTTTATCTGATATGATGATCAGGAAGGAGGAAGTCGGTGAATGGTCATTTCAGTTTAGAAGGGCACTGTTTGACTGGGAAAGAGTGGAATTAATCAGGTTGGTGAGTCAGATTGAGGCAGGTCCTAATCTTAGGTGTTACTCAGAAGATACTCTTGTCTGGAAAGCCTCGGAATCTGGAAGATATTCAGTTCAATCTATGTATAAGCTATTGGTTGAGGGATCTAGCAATAGATGCACAGTTAGCAAAAAGGATTTAGGTTAAACATGTCCCACCTAGAGTTCAATTTTTTGGATGGCTTGCTTGGAAAGGAAAACTAAAGACGGCTGAGTTTCTGCACAGGATTGGTGTTCTGTCTGTTGGTGCATCTGTAGAATGTTGTCTATGTAAATCTGGAGCTAAGTCTCTTATACATGTCCTTCTATTTTGTCCAGTGGCTTAGAGAGTGTGGTATGAAATGATTAGATGGTGGAAGATTCAAGGAGCACTGCCAGCCTCAGTGGAGGACATACTTGAATGGTGGGCAGGGGTGGGTCTTAATAAAAAGGAAAGGTTGATGTGTAATGCCCTTCCTCTTATAGTGATGTGGTCTCTATCGAAACATTGGAATGAATGTTTATTTCAGGAGGTTGTCCCAAGTGTGGATGGAATTACGGATCTGATTAAGTTAAAAATGGCTGTGTGGTTTAAGGAAGTATTTGAGGAACACTTGTTCTCTGTTCATGATTTCATATTTAATCTACAGCGTATCAGATTTAGTTTGGGAGGTGGTGCCAGAGGGTGAAGTATATGATGAGGCCTATTTTTTCCTACCAGTCATTCTGCAGAATGCTTTCGGTTGGCATGCTAGGCTACAGAGTTTTGTCTCAATTTGTGCAGGGTAGTCTCTGCTGTGTGTGAGGAAGTTCTGCCTCCATGTTTTGGTGTTGGTTGGATTTGATGGAAATTGATGTGTGTTCTACTTACTCGATAGGAATTCAGTTATTTTAACCATTGCTACTTATTGATCTGTAGAAAATTCCTCTGCTGTTTAGGTGGCTCTCAAAGTGTTTTGTTGCTAGTCTTGCTGATTCAGCTATCTGAAGTTTTTGTGGTGCTAAGGTTTGGAGATGAAGGTTTGTTTGCTACAATTTTGATGGTCAGCTGCAATTTAAATGGTCAGCTTGCAGGTTTAGTTTGGTTTTGTTTCAGATTTGGGTGCTGAATGGTGGGCAATCTGCTGGGGTGTGCAATCGGCCTTTTTTGGTGTATGCTGCTAGATTACTCTCATGCTGTGTATTCTGTTTCTGTTTCTTTGGTTTTCCTCTATGTTGGATTCTCTCCAACTGGAGCTCCGAGCTTAATGTAGCTTCGAGCTCCTCTTTATTGATGTACTCTTTTTTATGATTTCATCAATAAAGATTTCTTCTTGTTGATCAAAAAAAAAAAAAAAAAAAAAAACAAAAAGTTAAAAGTGCACATATAATACATATAGCACAAAAACTGCACATAGAGTGCACAAATGGCATAACTAATGAATAGATAGATATATTTATTCTTAATTTTTTAATTTAATAGTAGACAAATATAAAATAGAATTGCAATCATTATAGCATTATTAAAATAAATTGACCCAAACATTTGCTTTCTCATTCTGTAAATTCAACCTACAAGATTAAAATAGCCACTCACTTCCACAACTTCTCCTTTCCCCTCTCCCTTCTCTCTCTTATTCTATAAAAAATAATATTTGAGACCCACACGTTTATACTTATAAATTCACCCATAATGATGTGACATAAAAGTTAGACCCACTATTATTAAGTGTGTAAGAAATTAAAAGTTAACATATATCCTGGCACATCATTATGAATAATTTTTGAGGATTACGAACATGTTCCTTCTATAAATTCAATCGATGAGATTATAACATTCACTTTCACTTCTCCTTTCTCCTTCCCTCTCTCTCTCTATGGCAAACAACAATGGCCACTGTGGTATCCATTGTGCTACCATTGTTCGCTACCGTGAATGCCAAGGGAACAATGCTGCCAACGTCAGCAATCGCTTTCTCAATGCCGCCGTGGAGGAGTCTCATCCTCCGGTGACTTTTTACTGTGCTGCTTACGGCTGCCATCGAAGCTTGCACTGTGTCGAGGAAGTGCTGGTCCAACTTGACCTCGCCGTTATCGGAGTCCTTCACTCGATGTACGTTGCTTCTATCGTTGCTGCCACTCGTCGTCACCAAGCTCTAACACCACCACCACCACCAGCAGCGGCCATAGATGAGGAAAACCTCAATAATAGAAAAGTGGAACAAGAGCCGCCGAAAAAGAAAAGGAGGAGGGTGAGGTTTTCGGATGTGCAGATTATGGAGATGGTGAAGTACGCGACGGTGGAGCTGGAGTGGAGCCTTGGGGGACATAATGAGGATTATCTTAGAGAATTTTGTGAGGTGATCAAAATCACTCCTTGGAGTTTCAAGGTTTGGATGAAAAACAACAAGAACAAGTACTTGGAATTTGAAGAATCCTCAACAAATGATCACAATGACGGATCTGTTGTCTGATCTCGTCGGAGAATTCATCCACGGTGGTTTGAAGTTTAAGCTAAATAAATTAAAGAGTCTGTTAGGGTTTTCTACTGTCTTGCTTGTGTGTTTTTTCATTTTTTGAAATGTTATGTATCCAGAAAAGTTATTTAGAATTTGACTAAATAATTTTTTTAATACTTTTTTGCTAAGTACGTTATATGTTTTTTTCTTTTTAATTTTTTATGTTTTTATCTAGGTCTCTTTTGTAGGTTTTCTGGGTATATCTGTTAAAGGTCTTGGTAACTTTTGATGAAACAAACTTGTTGATTTGCTGCAGTTGTGAATGTAATGTGTTAAGTCTGTTTGGTCTCTCTCACTCTTTCTCTCACGAATTATTAGTGATTGTATTTAATGCTCAACTTATGATCTTCATCTAAAGAGAAGAGGTCAAAGAAAAAAGAAGACAAGAATACAAAAGATTTAAAAGTTCACTCATAATACACAATTAATGTACAATTACTAATGGACCAATAGCACAAATAGTGCACATATAATGCACACATATATCAGCCTCTATTTTTTAATTTAATAATGAACAGGTATTTGTATTTATTCCCATTTTTAATTTAAAAGTAATTTTTTCCTATTTTTTAATTTAAAAATTGACACATAAATTTATATGAAAAATATTTATAAATAAAATTCATTTATATAGTATTTCTCAGAGTACAAACAAATAACAAATTACCACTAAAAAAAGTTGATATTGGCCAAACTGTGAATTGGTACAATGTACATTTTGCTTTCGTTTTTCAAATTCAATCTCTAAATTGAACTCTAGAGGTAATAAAAAAACTTGAATTAAAAATGTTTATGTACAATTTTTTTTTTTTGGGGGGAGGGGGGATGTACAATTTTTTTTTTTTTTTGGGGGGGGGGGAGGGGGGAATTAATATCTAACTCAATGAGTGTGATATGAAATAAACTACAGTAGTATTAGAAACACAAATAAAATTCGCATAATAAATTAGATTTGTGAAATAAAGAATAGGTCCCACATGTAGGAGCATATATGTATGACAAAATATGATTTACATTCTGGACTATAATGTGTGCATCTAAACTTACACCAAATCTGGAAGCTTTGTGTGATTTAGTGAAGGTTAGAGTTGCTATGTGGTTCAAAGCATCGAAACTCCAGGTTGATTTCTCCATAAATGATTTGGTCTTTAATCTGCCTTAGGTGAAATATTGTATCAGGAATGGAGGGTGTAGGTTTTAGTTCTAGTCTGGTGCATTTTGGCCTCATAAATGTGTTGGGTTATTGTCTGGAGTTCAAAATAGAAGTTCACTGAATTTTACTGAGTTTGTAGAATGAGAAGGATCAAGCTATTGAGGTTGTGTTATGAGAAGGATCTAATAATGGGAAGGATCATCAGTGTATTTGTGTATTTGTTTGTAGCTAATCTGACTTGATATTGGCTGCAAAAGTATAGGCTGAATTGCTGTAATATGGAGTGCAAAACTGCTGTGGTAACTTGCTAAAGGTTGCAAAAGTACAGGCTGAACTGCTATAATGTGGAATGCTGAATTTGCTGTGCTGATATAATAGTGGGCTGTTAATTTGGGTCGATGGTGTTGTGTTGTGTTTGTTGGAAATCTGTCTTGTTGAGCTGTTAAATTGATTTGCTAGGCTTAGGTGTGGATGTTAAGTTTGGGATGATGTGTGATGCTATGTTGCTGAACTGCTGGTGGTCTGTTGTTACATTGGTTGGATCTGTTGGTCTAATGGTGGTCTGCTGGTGGGCTCTGGGCTGCTAAGCTAAGGTTTGCTAGTATGCTATGGTTGAATATGCTGTGTAATTCTGGGCTGTTGACAAGGGTTCAAGTATGCATTTTGTATTGATTTTGGCTTAGGTTCATGTATGCAAAGTATGCCTTCCTTCTGCTGTGTCTGCTGTGCTTGTTCTGTTTAGTTTTTCTGTTCTGTTTTTGGTTCACTTTGTCTGTGTTCTGTTCTACTGAGTTGTTTTCTTTTCGGGTTTGGTTCCTCACCAAACTCCTTCCCTTTTTTGATGTAATCTCATACCTTGTATGGTTTTCCACCAATAAAGGTTCCTTCTTTTTGCTGATTAAAAAAAAAATGCATTGCTAAGCATTCAATTCTTATCTTCTTCATTATAAATAAACAAATAAATAAATAAGCGTTGAGTTGATCCAACTATTAGGCTATACTAATGACCTGCACTAATTTTCAAATGTTTACTAGAGGAGGTGCAGTTCTCATTGTTAATTGTCAAGGTAAAAAGTTCATAAAAAATTAATTTTAAAAAAAAGCTAGAAAATAAACAAATTACCACTAAAAAATTGATGATCTGACTATGGTTACACACAATGGGTGGGGTTTCTGATGCAATTTATAAGGTTTATAATTTTTTATTTTATTTTAAAAATATGTGTTAAAGTATTTGGTACAATTTCTGAACAACTTTTTGATAAGAAAAATGATACTTTATTGATGAAGAAAGCAATACATGCAAAAACTTACATCAGCAAAGAGGGAAGTGCAAAAAGTATCAATGCTAACCTTAACAATCCCAACTAGGTTGACACCGCTAAGGAAGCACAATTATTTGCAAGCACTTGACACAAGATTGGTGAGAAACCAATCAAAAGGCGCCAAAAGAAAAAGAAGAACAAAAAAAAACACATTCACAAAACCAACCAATATAGCCTCAACATAGCTGCACATATGCCTCATAACCTCATAATAGCTACATAGTCCAGACCAATCAAACAGACCAGACCAATCCACTGAATAGCAGCATTCAGACCTTACACCAGACCTTAGACATCAGACCATACAGTATTAGACCTTACACCAAAACTTTTAGCAGCACTTTGACACATTCCTTTACCACAAAACAGCACACTAGCAACAACAAAAATAGTAGTAGCCAATTAGCAAAACATAACAAACCAGAAGCTTTGCTGCCATGAACTCCATTCAAACCAACAACCAATTCAAACAAAAAACAAACCAATAACCAACCATTCAAAAAAATAGAAAGCTAGTTGGTGAGACCAAACACAACACCTAAGCATAGACTAATGAACCATTAAAAATCTCATATGGGCAAGCAGAGTATTGGCAGCAGAGTGATAACAGTAGAGTAAAAGACTAGTGACCCTCTACACCTAACCAAGCATCTGTTGCATGCCACCAGACTTGAGCCAAATCATTTAACCTCCATTTCTGATGCGAAACTTCACCTAGATTCACTCCAATCCTCACAGCAGTAGCCAGAAGAGGTTGGAGAACCCACCATTCAGACCAGTGCAAAACTAATCACAGCAAAACCAATGCCAAAGCAGCTCCAAATCATTGAGACTCCAACAGTAGCATCATACATCAGTAGTATACAACAGCATAAGAACAGTTATGCCTCACTCCCTTATGTTGTCTTGAAATAAACAAACACAGACAACAGGACATACTACAAAGAGACAGATACTACAAAGAGACAGTTTTTGAACAACTTATGAGGCACAAATTGCTTAGGATAAATTATATTTTGTTCCCCTTTGGCTTCATGATTTTCTCAATTTGGCCCTTCAATGAAGTTTTTTTTTTCCTACTTTAAAACTTATCGTGACCTTCAAATACTAGTATGTATCATACAACCATAATTCCAATTTTTCTATAAAATTCACATTTTTCTTTAAGTAGAATTTCAATTCTCTGGGATATTTTGGTTATAATTGCATGTGTATAATTAAATAAATTTGGAAAAAAATAGAAGGAAAACCTAGTAGGTTAATGAAGAAGGCAAATTTAGCCAAACAGTAATTATGATCATGGATCTTGGATCACAACTTCAAAATGATGGATTAGCCCAACTACCAAGGCGATCAGACAGCTTGGTTCAAACCACCAGACAGGCCCAAGGTTAGAGGCCTTAGAGCGAAGTTAGGTGATGACGGCCATTTGGGCCAAGCGAATTGTCGAACAAGAAGCTCATTAAGGTAGATAAGCTTGCCCACTCAACACTTAGCCATGTATTGCCGTATGTTATCAATTAGACTAAGTGAATAGATTAGTTTTTGTCCACTTATTTTAGTCCAATTTTTAAGTGGGCATTATCAATTGGACTAAACTAAAATAATATGAAAAATTTTAAAGATAAAATTGATGCAATCATAACTATAACAACTAATTTGACAAAAAATAAATTACAGGATTACGATTGTAATTTGTTCAATACACAATTTTTAGAAAACCTTTTTAAAAAGGAGTACTTATTGATAAGACGACACTAAATAAATGGCACATTTGAAGTTCATACCGTTTAATATGGTTGTTGATAAGGGATAGATGTAATTTTATTAGATCATTAGAATAAGAGATTGTTGTAAGAGTTTGTTTTAATCTTGTTGTACTGTAATCTTACTAGATTATTATAATAAAGAATTGTTGTAATCTTACTATATTATTGTACGAGCACAAAATAATCTTCTCGTATAATTCTGTTGATCAAATTTGCACTTCTCCAAATGTTGTCGCTTTATTACCTAAAAACACAAATGTGAGCTAGCCGGCGGGGGTGTGCCAGACCCCGGAAACCTCTCCGATACATAAGTCAGCGAATAGACAATAGACATAAAAGCTCTGTGTAATTGAGAGTAAGAATTGCAATACCTGTGCATAGGTCCTATCATGAGCTTTTATAGAATCCGCCTGGCACAATCCTAGCAGGACTCTAACTCTCCTTAGTAGAGTCCTTCTAGGAACCACTTTCCCGAGGATAAAGCCTATCTTGAGAACACCCTTCTCACTGCCAACCATTTGTGATGGCTCAAACGCCTTACCTCGGCTGGTAATACGATCAACCGAGCTAACACGGTCCTGCCCTACACTGGATAGAACCAAGATGGCATTCGACAAAGCTAAAACCCAGTTAGACACTTTGCATTGGTTATACCTCGGTTCGATTCTTGATTACATCTAGTCCACCTGCTCCACGCCCTGGCTCAATGTCTGTGCGGCTCAAGACCGAGCTACTCAAGCACTTATCTCGGGCCACAGCGTGGCCTTACAAACAGAGGAGACTCTACCTAGCTTGGTCCAATTTACACATAAATTACCCTCTCAATTGCCGCATTAATTCTATCTGCCAAGCATGATTAGGATCATTGTCCTCTGGATGTGCTAAGTTACTCACACTAACCAAGCTAGGACTTGCTCGGCTACCAAAATCTTCTCCGGTCATACAGCTCGTCTTCTCACATTTCTGACGTCACACGATAACTAGGACACATGGCACGCAGCGATTGCTCCCACTCTTTGTGACAGTCGTCACACATTGCCCGAAAATTCGAAAAGCCTTGCCTTTTTGCCTATATTATGTATATAGCTCATAAACACGAATAGTCCTTACTGTTCATCTTCTTCACTGTGGGATCTCATATTCAAAGCTTGAAATCCTAACTTCCTACATTCAAGTCTTGGTCTACGCTTCACCAGTTCTCATTCTCCATTGTTGTTGCTGCTCGTTCTTCAAATTGGATTTTGATTCTGCACCAAAAATCGTAAGTTCTTCATGCCATCGTTATTCTGGTACTAACATGTTTTCATTCATGCTTGAAAATAATATTTTAACACCAAAAATGCATGCCATATGCACTTAAAATCGAACTAGTAACCTATTTTCTTCAAAACGTCACATTCACACTTGGGAACACATTGATTGGACTTTAAACCAGCCAATAACAGTGTTTTTTGATTCAAAATCGTATTACGATCGAACTAAGAACCTGTTTGCAACCTTTAGGCTTACTTTTGACCGTACTAGGACTCCCGTGCCAAACAAACCGAGTTACAAGCCTACCCATTCTCTTAAGCCGGACTGAAGTTACCCCGGCTTAGGACCGGTATATAACTTTGAATGGAGCTAAAAAGTTCTATTTGTTCCATGGCCAAAATAAGCATAGTCTGTGTCCCTGTACTGCTAAGCTAGGCTTGATTAGTGTTTTTAATTAGCCTGGTTTACCACTTAGGCATAACACCTTTTTATTTAGGTTGGCCAGACACACCTTGCACTTTGTCCCTGAGCAACTTTTGCTCAATCGAGCCAACCAAAGTACATACCAACGCCGTGCTAGGCCATCGTGCTCACTATATTTAACATAGTAAACCCAACACAATGGGCAAATACCAATTTTTGGTGAACTCCCTGGAGCCATAGCCGAATTCCGAAGAGATTATCACATTCCAAATGTCCACATTTCCTTAGCCGAGCTAGACACTACACCATGGGGCAAGCCAGGCTTTGTTCCTTTCACCGTGGTGTCCATCATAGAGGGGGGACTCGAATCCCAGTCCAACCACTAATCTGCGAGTTCCTTAGACAAACCAGACTATGCCCCACCCAACTATCCACTAATACCTATAAGATTATCAACGGTATGGCCAAGCTAAATCATCGCCTCGAATTGGCCGAGCTTTTCCACCAATACTCACTTGGCCAAAATGATGACGGTTAGGTCTATTACCTCAGAATAAAAAAGGGTCAAGAGAAAATCATTAAGCGTACACTAGATAAGGACCTAAACGAAAATGATTTTCTCTGGGTGTTAGGAAATTTGACGACCAGGAATCCCAGATACCGGGCTATAATATTAATTGGAACAAAGAATAGCTGGTGCAGTTTAGCTCAGTTTAATTTTCCTTTGCTGTATTAACTGTCGCGTTAATCCTTACGATTTTGTCTCTTTTACAGATTTGAACCAACTTAAATCAAATTACGCTTACGCCAATCAAGCCGCGCTACAGTATTGATGTTGAGATTAGGCCAAACTACTTAACGTTCAGCCAACCTACCGATACAGTGGTAGGAGGAAGACTGAAGTAACCGACTTCCTCTTGGAGTCCTCTCTAAAGCTAGACCCCACTCTTCCCTAAATCAATCTAATCCCCCTCATCGAGGAACAAGAGATCGCCAAGAGGAGAGCAGTCTGAGCTTTGATCACCAAATAGGCATCCACCTCAAGCGCCGAGGTCCAAACCGAATAACCTTCCACCCACTAGAATATAAAGACCATTGTTGCCCTTCTTTCTACCTGGGTTGCCTCATCCCGACCGAGCAAGAAGCCATGCACCTCGACGTCCTAGCCGCAGTGGTTGGTAGATGAAAAAGAGGTTGAGCTACCTGAGACTAAGCTGCCAGTGACCCAGCCTCCTCAAGGGAGCCATCACTCTGGCCATGCTAGTTCCTCTTCTCTTCCGGTGTGGGCTCCGGCGGTGACCTACAAAGGTCGTGATGTGACCACAACTGACTCAGTTGCTATCAAAAAAGATTGTCTACTAGCCTTTGGTCTATCCAAAAGCCTGTGCTTTCCAGCCGACATGGAAAACCACGACCACCTGACCGAGTTGAAGGCAATTCTGTCGACTACCAAGTTGATAGTCTTGGTAAAGTCTGAATTTTCAATATAACTGTTATTTCTCACAATTTTTTGGTGCGGTTGAACTAACCATTTCAAATGCCCTGTGCAGGCCATACAGAAAAATCACGTTACTCACCAACATGTTATTGAATTGTGCAAAATGGATAAGGCAGCGGTCGGCGAGGTAAAAGCCAAAGACGCCGAACTAAAAACACTGAAGGCTTCCATGGCCGAGCTGATGGCCAAAAGGAGAAGCTAGCTGAGTAGGTCAATGTAGCTGAGCCAAAGAAGCAAAAAGCCCTAGCTAAAAAGAAGGACTGTTATTTGCGGGAACTGGCTAAGTTAGAGAAAAAAAAAAAGGCGCCGAGATTAAAGAGCTGCAGAAAAAAAGAGAGGACGCGGAGGACCGGGGTTTCAAGAAGGGTGAAGAAACCTATGTCCAACAACGTGAAGCTACTAAAGACATATTCTTTAAGTACGACTGGAAGGCTATGGCTGAAAGGCTCGGTCAGGTGCACGACTCTGAAGTGTTCTTGAATCCTCCATCCCATTTCATATCGAGCTATATGACGGACTATGCAAATGCCGTCTAGCAGAAGTTCCTTCAGGTGGAAAAGGAGGAGGAAGAGGTCCCAAATCCAGTGGATGCTCCTCATGTTAGTACTGACCTCAGTTACCAGGCCCTACCGCTAGCTCAGGTGGATCTGCCCAGCAAAACTGTGCCAACTCTAATTGATAAAGCGGTTGCAACCCATCTGATATAAGAAGGTGAAACTGGGGCCAGCTGCCAAGTGGTGAAGTCCATGTCGACCTGGATGTAGAGCTGGATGATATTTTTGCCTAACCATGGTGGAACTTTGTCGTTTTTCTACTTTTATTGTTGCGTTTTCTCTTTTTCCTTATTTCTGCTATGTAACCGGGCTATATGCCCCACATTTTGTAATCTTTTACTTTAATGAAAAACTCCATTTTGCTCGGTTACTATGTTTCTTTTTCATAGTTTAGCCAAACTGATTGACTCAGTTCTACCTTACCTTGCCAACCTTTATTGGCCAAGATACTTATCTTGGTTAAGGAATCCAGAAAGCTACGTTGGGCAAACCTGCCAACCTTCTTTAGCCTAGATCCTTATCTCGACTAAAGAGTGTAAAAAGTTATGTTGGTCAAACCTACCAACCTTCTTTAGCTTAGATCTTTATCTCGGCTAAAGAATACAAAAAGTTATGTTAGTCAAACCTGCCAACCTTCTTTAGCCTAGATCCTTATCTCCGCTAAAGAATGCAAAAAGTTGTATTGATCAACCCTGCCAACCTACATTGCCCCCTGATCGGGCAATGAGTAGTAACAATTTTGACAAATAGCGGAATACAAGTACTGAAAGAAAGTATACTAAAAATATGTCTACTTTGTTTTATTGAATATCAAAAAAGAAAAATCACAAGTTTTTGAAAGAGCTAAAAATAAAATACTTTGAGATTTTCGGTGTTCCATGGCCTTAGAATAACTCGGTCGTCCATGTCTTCTAGGTGGTATGCATTCTTCTTGCCAGACCAATCACTCTATACGGCCCCTCCCAGTTGGGTCCTAATTTACCATCTCCAGGTACCAGTGTGTTTTTCATTACTTGCATAACACCCAATCTCCAATCTTGAATTGCCTGGGATAGACCACTTTGTTGTATTTTTTGGATATGTCCTGTCGATACGATGCGATGTTGTAGACACCCCATTTTTGACCGGCCTTCAGACTTAGACATCATCATTTGTGCACTCGATGATTGTGCATGTTTGTGCTCGTTTTGAGTGCCCGAAGTTCTTGGCAGAGTGCCGTGCCTTTAGGCCTCTAAACCCTTCTTGTTTTGTGCTTGCTTTTAGACCAAACCTTGGTGCCTCTTGCCTAGAGGAAGGAAGGGCCCTGTCGGCCACTTTTGGCACTTGTCGGCCACTTGTCCTCCTTGTCGGCCACTTGTCCTCCTTGTCGGCCACTTGAAGTGGTCGGTTGGCTAGGGGAGGTGGCCGGTCGGCCACCTAAAGTGGCCGACGACCATTTTTCTCCTTTTCCAGATATTTTCTTTGCCAACTGTGCTAGCTGTTGATCACTGGAACCCTCCTCCATACATGTATGGAGGGATGAATACAAGCCTTAGGGTTGTATTTCTATATAAGGGGAGGTCCCTCCCCCATTTGAGGGGTTACAAAATTTTGTGAGCAAAATTTTTGCCTCTCTCTCTAGAATCATCCCTTTCTCCCTCTATATATTGTGCTTGGAAGTGAGAATTTCCTACACTTTTGTTCTAAGACCCTTAGCCAAACACCTTCACCCTGGAGCTGAGGTTCTTTGAGGCTTAGTTTGAGGTCTTAAGATTGGTTTTGGCTCAGAAATTGTGCTGTTTGTTGCTGTGCTTCAAGGGTATTAAGCTTGCTTCTTTAAAGCTTTGCTTTAGTTGCTTGTTTGGCCACCTTTGCATGCTAGTTTTAGGCTGGTTTTAACTTCTAAAAAACTTTGTTTTTATGGTTAAAATAGTGGTTTGAAGTTTGTTTTGGAGTTAGGGGTGGTCCACCCTTTTTTGTAGTTTGTTTGCTAAATGTTGTGCCATGTTTCAGAGCTTTCAAAACAAAATTTTTTTGGCCTTTTAACCACTGAATTCCACGGAAATTTCAATGGCAAAAACTTGGTTTTGAGGTCCAAAATAGGAGAGGGTGGCCTCCCCTCCTTGTGTCTTGTTTGCAAGTGTTGATGGCCTAACATGTGAGCATGTTTTTCTACCCTTTTTTAGCTTAATTCAGGCATGTGTTAGCTACTGATTTAACATGATTTAGCTCTGCTTTGAGTTTCTTTGATCATATGAGCCATGTTTTGTATAGCTATAGTGTAAAGGGCTTCACTAGCTTTGTGTTTCAAGGTCTCTAACATGCTTTGCTTGAGTTGATTGCATGCTATAGCATTGTTTTATGTGTGTTTTCAGTGTGTATATCACTGTCACACTCTCATATATATCACTCCTTCATTGCTTTTGAGAGTTGTGCTTTGAGCCTTGTTTGTGAGCCAACAAGTGGGCATGCTTTTCTTGCCATTTATGTTTCCATCTCAGCATGTTTTAGCCACTGATTTAGCATGTTTAAGCTCTGTCCAAAGCTGGTTTGGTCATTTAAGCTTGGTATTGCATGCCTCTAGTGTAGTGCTCTTCACTAGCTTTAATGTTCTTGGCTTTTACCATGTTGTGCACGTGTTGCTTGCATGTTTTAGCATTATTTCTCATGCCATTTCAGCACTAAAAAAGTCTGCAACCTCCCTCGTTTCTTCATTTTTCTATTTGTTTTGAGGGTTGGTTGACCTTATGCTTGTGTTTAAGCTTGAGATAGAGCTTGTGCTCAATGGCTTTAACTCTCTTTTGAGGGTTCCTCCTAGCCAAAGGCATGATCTCTTTCATGTCTTAAACCATCCTTTGGTTGATCCCTCTCTCATTAGAGGACTTTCACATTGGACTTAACCAACTAAAGAATGGCTTGGTAATGCTAAAATGTGTAAACAAAATTGAATCAAGTAAAACATGACTAAGATAAGCATGTTGTTTGTATTGCATGTGTCTGGATCGAACGTTAATCCAAACACAAGAAATGTGGGACGTTTCATACTCAAAATGATGGAATGTATCACATTTCTTGGTCGTCATCATTTTTGATCACGCATGAAAGGGTGATGGCCATTTGAGTCATATGTGCGCATTTATTAAGCTTGTACAAGCTTGGTTCTTTGGCCATCATGCATTGAAAATGCTTGATTGGTGGCTTGAGAGCCAAGTGCCACACTCCTTTGAGCTTGAGAAATGATAAGAAAGGTGGCGGTACACACATTCCCTGAAAAAGGCATTGCTGTGCCTTTGTTGTTCTCTGTTGCAGCCAAAACAGAAGCTTGGAAAAATGGGTGGCCGACCGGCCACTTGCAGTAGCCGACTGGCCACTTACACTAGCTGATCGGCTAGGTGAGGTAGTCGACCGGCCACCTACAGTAGCCGACCAGCCACCAGTTCAAAGGTTGTCCAATGTGTTCATATGTTGGAGCAGAGGCAATCTGGAAGTTTGTATAGTGTTCTGTGATCAAAGTTAGTTCAAACAGCGGAACCGGTGGCAAGGTGATGAATTTTCAGGAGGATGCAACCGAGCATGCATGCCCCCCTCGCTCGCGAGGCCATTTTATTATGTAGACGTCCCTGAACATCCCGGGAGGGAAATCCCGTTTCGTTCGTATGGGCTCACTACAATTCAGGACTCAAATTGTCACGGTTCTAAATCTGAACCAAAGAGTCCAAATCCGGCAAATCGTTTTGAGAAAACAGATTTTTAGAAAGAAGTGCCAAACATGGACTGCTTTGCCAGATATAGAGTCGCCACCTAAATATTTTTTATGGGGGAATTTAGGAAACCCTGACTCGTTTGCCTAAGGCCACGTGTCCGTCATCACCAAAGTTGCCTCGGCTCAGAAACTTGGATACGATTGGGGAAGGTCAGCTATGAGCACCCACGCTCGCCCGATCCGAAGATCGGCCTCTACTAACCATGATATCTAGTTTTCAAAACGTTATGTGTTCTTATTCCGGTTATTAGCCTAGAATTACTATGTGATGTGCATAGCAGAACAAATATAGACTGGATCGCCTAAATTAGAACAAAACATCGCTTATCCGTTTGTTTTGAAAATGGATTGAAATTTGCTACTCGTAAGTAGGCTAGAACACGGGTTTCGACGAATTATTCCAACTCAAGCAACCCAACCTTCACCCACAGGCATTCAGGCAGCTATAACACATAAGCACATAGCCTCATGGTAAGCATGCTATCATGGCAACACTTACACTCATGCAAAGATGCTAAAACATAAATGCTTACCGAGTACTCCAAGCCAAAACAGAAAATAGTTAATAATCATACGCACGTATTCAACTTGGAATTGAGATACAATGCAGTTAGTATGATGCGCCGAGCCCGGTGCATGCAAGACAAATGTATGGATGCACACATGCATAGCATAAGGTATGCTAATTTAAATATGTCCTAATACTAACCATTGAAAGTGGGTAAGTAAAAGGGAGAAAGAAGTGGAGGTTGGAAGACATACACACACTCACACACATTTATTACACAATTGCCCTCGCTCAGAGGGTCCGAAAGAATAATACAAATTAAACAAATAATTAACTACTCTAGCTAATTAAATATTACAAAGCTTCTAATTAATTAACAAATTAAATACAGAAGGAAAGTGGCCGCAGCCCTGCCTCAGAATGATGGGATGATGCATGCTTGGTTCGCCTCGCTTCGCTTGGAAACCCGGTACCATGCCATTGTTGCCTCTGTTTACACTGCCTTGCTCTTCTGAAATTTATGAAAGTGTCTAGAATCCTTCTGAATCACTCCCTGAGTGTTGTGGAATATCACCGGCCACAATTAAAATCCATCGTCCATGGGAATAGGCTTATCGACCAAACATTAAACCACCCGCTAGACACCGATGGTCGTTCGGCACCAAAAGTGGTCGGCCGGCCATTTCTTCCTGCAGAGCCCTGTTTTGACAGCAGCAGAGGACAGATAGTGCATGGTATGGAATTTTCAAAGCAATGTGTGCATGGCCACTCTCCCTATCATGCTATGGGCTCAAGGGAGTTTGGTATTTGACCCTCAGACCACCAATCGCACATTTTAATGCGTGATGGTCTAAGAAGTCAAGTATGCATTTCAATGTGAATGAATGCAACAAAACACATGAGTGCTACACGCCCTATCATGTTGAGATCAAGGATGTCAGCGACCGAGGATTGAGGCGCGTTACATCACTTTGAGTACGAACGTCCCTCATTCCTCATGCTTGGTTTGACACCCCAAACCAAGCAAAATGTAATGCAAGTATGCAATGTGACTCAAGTATGCAACATGTCTCAAGCATGCAATATGAGGCTAAGGTAACAAACATGCCAAGTGCAATGTGCCAAACATGCAAGATACAGTGCAATGCAACCTGTCATGTAAGCTAGGATATGGAATGCAACTAGCTAAACAACATGCAAATGTGCAAAGAAGAGACAATGCAAGCATGAAACCAAAGTAATGCAACATGTCAAAACATGCAGTGGTGGACTTAAATCGCAAAGGGCAGACCTCAGCGTTGCCATAAACAGTGGCCAAAGATGATGCAAATGATGGACAAATACTCATACAAACATGCATACCAATGGGCCTAAAGCTAAGGCACAAAAGGTAACTTTCAAGAACACTCAAAAGTTGATAAACATGGACATTAGACCAACATGTTAAACTCTGAAAATGCACAGAGGATGATGCCAAATCAACCATGTTATGCAAGTAAGGCATGCAATAATGACCAAAACTTGAAGGCAACAAAGGGGTCCAAACCATAGCTATGTCAACCAAACCCCAAAGGACCAAAATGGCTTAAAATAGTCCTAAGGCACTCCAAAACAAGACTAAAGTATGCATAGAACATGATCAAAACATGCCAAGAAATGGGTCCAAAACAAAGGGCATTCAAAGCCACGAAAGGGAGCATTGCTCTACACCCACCCCAACCAAACATGGCATGGATTATGTGGTGAAAAAAAGAGTTATAATATGCCAAAATAACTCCCAAAACCCACTTAGATGACTTCTAAATGATTTGAACAAAGAAGCATACACCAAGGCCCAAACATGGAACATAAGTCCACAACTCTTCAAGGCATTGAAAGGGTAAAAAATGCAAGCATGTAAAGCACAAAACATGGACTGAAATGACATAATAAGTGATTCCAAATCACTGAAATAGCCTAGGTAATGCAAGCTAATGACTCACACACTCAAGGCTCACAAGCCAAAATGCAAAGAGGCTATACCAAACATGAAAAACATGATCAAATCAGCACCCAACAGACCTTAAGCATGATGAAATATGACCAAAAGTTTCATAAAGTCAAGCTAGAACATGCAAGCATGGAGGTCTAAAGGCAAGATGCATTTCTAAGCAAAATGGAGGAATACAAGGCAAGTATATTATGCATGCAAGGGGTCAATCAACCAACATAGAATAGAGATAAAACATGCTAAATAAACTCCAAATAACCTCTGAAATAAGACCAAACAAAACTAAGCATGCATGCTACCATTATGAGCCAAAAACATGAACAAATGAGACACAAAGGGAGAGGGGTGTCCCTCCTCTATGCAAGACTTCAAAACCTCTTCTTCACCACTGACAATCCTCTAGATTTCAGTGGTGAGAAGGCCAATGCACAAAAGTATTCAAAGCTCAACCAAAGAAGGCACAAAAGGGGCCAAACAAGGCCTAAGAGGAGGAGGTCGACCCCAAACACAAAAGAGACCTTAATGAAACATCTTAAGCATGAAAAATCAGTGTTTTTATTAGTTATACACAAAGCTCAAAACAGCATGCAAAGTAGGTTAAAAGCTAGTGCAAGATTGGAGAATATAAAGTAATAGTGTTTACTCTTGAAGAATACTTCAAGAACAGCAAGTCCAGCCCCCTTTTTCTGATCAAAACCAACTCAAAACTCCAAGAACAAACTCTCAACACCTCTAAAACCGAAGTATGGTGTAATACTAGGTGTCTTAGTGCAAATTAAGAACAAACCACCCTTTTAGGCCCTTTAACACACACAAATGAAGAGAGCGAGGGAGATATAGAGAGAGAGTGGTGTATATACGCTATATAACTTTGATTTGCTGAACCTCCTCAAAGGAGAAGAGAGGTCTCCTTTTATAGAGGAAGACAAAGGCCTAAGCTTCTTAAAGAAGCTAAGGCAAAAGGGTCAAGGAGGTCAAGCTTCTAAGAAAAGCTAAGGCAAAGGGTCTGAGCTTCTTGAGGAAGCTAAGGAAAAGGGTCAAGCTTCCCCAAGAAGCTTGAGCAAAGGGTGCAAGCTTCTCCAAGAAGCTTGAGCAAAAAAAGGTGCAAATGGTGCAACTCCTCCATACACGTGTATGGAGGGCAAGTCCGTGCATTCCAGCTGGCACAGCTGGCATGCACAACGCTTGAAAAAGGCAAAAAGGAGGTACCGGCCAAAAAAAGAGACAACAGGCCAAATAAATGGTCGGCCGACCACACAAAAAGCCGATACACCTAAGAGAATACCGACCGGCCAAACATTTGGTCAGTAGAAAAAAGACAAGGCCGGTGGCATCATGCCACGCCCGGTGGGTTTCAGGGATGGCTAACAAGCCTCTTTCCACCCTCAGAAGCACAAAACACAAGTCCTTGGTGCAAAACCAAGCACAGAACAGGCAAGTTAAGAGATCCTGAGGCAAGGCGCGCGGCCGAAGCCTCCGGGAACTCAAAACGAATACGAACATGGATGATCACCGAGCATTCAAACGGTGATGTCCAAGTCTTGAGGACGGTCAAAAATGGGGTGTCTACATATTGCTTTTATTAGCTAGTTGTAGCATTACATGTGTTGTAATTAATTACTCAATTCATTTTGTAATATTTTAGCTAGCTTAGGATAGTTAGTTAATTTATTTCAATTGTGTTGTAATTAATTAGCTAGAATAGTTAATTAATTAGTTGATTTGTAATAATTAGCTTAGTTTATTCATTCGAACCCTCATTCGCGAGGGCGAAATGTTGTAATAAGTGTGCGTGCGTGCGTGCGTGCGTGTGTGCATGTCTTCCAACCCCATTTCTTTCTCCCTTTTATTTAACCGCTTTCGATGGTTAGTTTAGGGTCATTTTCAATTAGCATACCTTATGCTTGCATATGTGCATCATTCATTTGTCTTACATGCACCGAGGCTTGGCGCATCATTTAAACTACGTTGCAAATTTCAATACCTATTTGAATACGTGTTTCAAAACATGTTATCAAATTGTTGCATTCGTATGCCATCTTAGATAGTTGAGCCTATTAATTGCATATTGCATGTGTTGCATTAGGCATTTTGTATAGTTAGGAGTCATGCATATTTCTAACTAGCTTTTGTTTTGGCTTGAAGTACACTGTAAATTTTACGCTTTAGTATACTTGCATGAGTGTGAGTGTTGCCATGTTTAGTATTTTTGACATGAGGCTATGTGCTTATTTGATTAACTGCACAAATGCTTGTGGATGAAGGCTTTATTACTTGAATTGGAACAATTCATCAAATGTGAGTTTTAAGCCCACTTTGCGAAGTGGCAAAATCATGTTTCAAACCCATCATGTTTGATGGCAAATCTACGTTTTCGCCCACTTGAGGGTGGCACTTTCAAACCATTTTTGAAAAACAAACCTAAGTTGTTTTGTTCCAATTCTTGCAATTTTAGTCTATACTTGTATGTTGTGCTCATCACATAGTCAGTTAGCTAATAACCGGAATAAGAACACATGTGTTTATAAAACAACATGTCATGCTTAATAGAGGCAGATCTTCGATCGGGCAAGCGGGGGTGTTCATTTCAGGACCTTCTCCTTTTGTACCCAAGTTTCTGAACTGAGGCAACTTTGGTGATGACGGACACGTGACCTTTGGCATGAGTTAGGGTTTCCTAAATTTTCCAAAACAAAATATTTAGGTGGCGACTCTGTAATTTGGCAAAGTAGTCCAGTTTTGCATTATTTGATTTAAAAATCTGATTTTCCAAAATGATTTGCCGGATTGGACTCTTTCGTGTTTATCAGTCTCACATTGCACTTTGTGAGATTAGATTCATAACCGTGACAGGAGTCCGAACTGTAGGACCAATTCGCGCCTCTCCGAAAGGGGGACGGGTGAAGAAAGTCGAGTCTACAATTTCTGGTGACTCTGCTGGGGATTTAGAGAACTTGACTCGAACTCATGATATATTGTTTTATCTACATTTATGTGTTTCTTTGCATTTGCATTTGCATTTGCATTTGCATTGGTATGCCTAAGTCATACTGTTTGCCATCTTCTATTCTGATTGGTTTGCCGAAGGCTTGCTTAAAAAAACGTGCCATATGGCTGACTGGTTGCGGGCTCTGCCATGATGGGGACACAAACCTCGGATCTAGATCACCACTATATTGTTTGATCCTCCTTTCACTTCTTGGTGTTAGAAGCGAGAGGTATATTAGGTGGTCTTGTTGAGGCACCCTTTTTGACCAATTGACCTAGTTGCATATCGAAAGCCTTAGAGACTATTCACTATTCCAAACTAGGACAGGTTGCTCACCCGATTGTAGGATTGTTTGAAGCTGCATGCATGCGTAGTAAAACCCTTAGTTCTTGACAAAATTTGGACAGGGAAACCCTACCCCACCATAGTGGTGTTTTGGCTCTCACTTGCTTGATATGTGCTGTTAGGGTATGTCTCTACAGGAATATATGTATCAGTTGCAAGTTTGGGTATCGGTTTGAGGGTATCAGTTTGAGTGCAGAAATTTGGGGGCAAAAATCAGTGTTTGAGTACAAATTGTCCAGCTTATGATTTCAACTGTGTGTTGTCCTTATCTAAGTCGAGGTGTTGTCCGTTTGCTGATTGTTGTTTATTTTTTTGCTTTATTTTTCTTTTTGCAAGGTAGTGTTTCACAATTTCTTTGGACGAGGAAAATACCCCCCGAGCACTCTGGACCAGAGTTAGAAGGATTCACCGATCTTAGGATCTTATTGGAGGACAACCAGCGCTTGCTTCATTACCCCCCATTACAAGACGGAGGGCAGTCAGGCATAGATTACCGGTACAGCAGTCGCCAGTTCAGCGATCGCTATCTACCTCACCTGTGCGTAGTTGGGATCAGTTTTCTGTTTCTACCTCAGAAAGAAAGTATATACCTGTTCAGTCAGATCAGCACCCCTCAGACAGTATGGAGGGAATGATACGTCAACTCCAACAGACCATAGAGGCCATGTAGCGAGATGCTGCTTGCCAAGCGAAAGTTATCGCTTGCCAAACAGAGGTTGTAGCCCAGCAGGCTGAACTCATTGCTAAGCTTCAACAACAATAACAACCACAACAAGCAGGAGCTTCTGCTTTGCACCCACCCTCATCTAGGGTTCCAACACCTAGGGATACAGCTAATGTCTAGGAGAATACAAACATTCCAACACGGCCAGTCCCGCCTCAGACCTCTAAAGCACCGGCCTACCCAACAGATATACCGTTCGAGTTTGAGGTCGATGCTACTGCTTTGAAAGTAAGTAAGCTTGAAAAGATGTTCAAACGAGCCCAAGGAGTCAACTCGATCCCAGATATAGAGGATGGCTACACAAATTTAGCAGTGACATTTTCGGATAGATTTAAAATGCCTCACGTAGACCGCTTCGACGGCTCGAGCGATCCTATGGTTCACTTGAGGTTGTTTTCAGATATTCTACGGTCGATGGGCCTAACTAGGCTGCAAAAGCTACCCCTTTTTGGTCAGACCCTGTCGGGTATTGTGGCCATTTGGTATGCTAAACTAGAGGATTCTGTGAAAAGGAGTTGGGAAGAGATGGCTGAGGCCTTTGTCGCCTAATATTCTTACAATACTCAAATCGAGGTCGCAACTCGTGATCTCGAGGCCACTCGACAAGAACCAAAGGAGGGCTTTTCTGACTTTATCACTCGGTGGAGGGCCAAAGCCTCCATGATGACCACCAGGCCAACTGATAAGGACCAGATAAGAATGGTCATGCAGAATCTACAACCGAAGTTGATGCAGAGGATGATTGTCTTACCCCTCCCCACCTTTGCTGACTTGCATGAGATAGGGGTACAGATAGAAGATACTATGAAATAGGGTCTAATTGACCATGAGAATGAGCAGCCCAAGAGGGCGTTTACACGTAGTTCGAATGCAGCTACGAGTAGCAATGCAGCTACGAGGACCTCTGACGTTGGCATGGTCACCACCACGCCAAAAATAGCCACACCCTTTACCAGCACATCTGGAGCCACCATACAACCTGCAAAGTACCCACCCCGGGGCCAGAGGGTTTTTACCTCACTTTACATGTCTCTATCCAAAGCCTTGGGAGTCTTGATTAGAAAAGGGCATCTAAAGCCCTTGGAACCACACCTATTGCTAAATCCCCTTCCCCCTACACATAACCTAGCCAAGTATTGCGCCTTCCACCAGCAGCATGGTCATGACACTGACCTCTGCTTTAGACTCCGTAATGAGATTCAGGATCTCATTAACAACAAGGTGATAGCACCTCCTGAGAAGCCAAACATCACTACAAACCCTCTCTTACCATATAACTAACCCCCTCTTCCACCCAAGAAAGTAAATTTGATCCAAACAATGGCCGTCCCATACGACCCCAGCATATACATTACTCCCTCCCACCTGCCAAAGCTAGCGCTGTTCATCCCAGAAAGCACAAACTTGTGCATGATGAGCACGTCCATACCCCAACCCGAACCCATGGTGGTGGCTGTGGTAGAAGGCACGCTTGAGTGCTCCGAGAGCTTAACTGAGGAAGCATACAACCCCTGCCGCTACATCGTGCCAACTAGCAAGGCCAAGCCGATGGTGGAATTACCGATGGGGTGGAGGTAAATGTAGTTCGGGAGGATGGGCCGAGCCAGGGGATGAATGTTCTAGTTAAGCTTGAGAAGGATATCAGTAACCTGCAGTTCTTTGACGAACAGGATCTGGGAGATATACAGGTCGGTTGGTTTGATGCGAACAGAGCAACAGATAATACAAGGTGGCTTAGTGACGAGCCGGATGTTAATGAGGGGTCTCAGCCAAAACAAGGACAGTCAGAAACAGGAACGTCTGTAACGGCCGAAATGGTCAACAATGAGAGGAATCTGTCAGAAAACACCGGTATTGAGAATTTTGCTCGAGAATTGGGCAGCTTGTGTACAACTGACACAGAACAGGAGGCCACGCTGAAGCGGTTCGAATAGAAGAGAATTGAGAATGATCAGAGGGCTAGAAAAGCCAAGGGTCCTACGGGGACAGAATGTGTTGTGAACATAGGAATAATTACATTGGAACTGGACAGTTGTTTGTCGGTTGCCGAGGGAATATGGTAGGAAGACGATGATTTGCGTCTTGCCCATATTGATGAGGACTGGGGACAGAATCAACCAGACAATACTTGGTATACTGAAGAAGTAGACCACATGACTCAGAGTGGCCGGTACTTTAAGCCCCCACACTTGGACCAGCTGGAAGCGTCAGGAAAAGACAAGGAAGCAGAGAAACAGAAAGATAAACTACTAGAGGAGGAAGCTATACTGAAGTAGCTGAAGACAATTCAAGAAGACATCTCCGTCTAGGGACTACTCATGGCCTCACGGGTTCATAGACAAGCCGTCCTATCAGCAATGGACAAGGCCCAGCTTTCTCCCGAGCAGTTAGTGGGATTGGTATTCCTGGGTGGCACTTCATCGACCTTGACATTCACAAATAAAGAATTACCACTTGAGGGCTCTAAGCATAACAAGCCGTTATACATCTCTGTGGAGTGTAAGGAGAAATGGATACCAGTTGTCTTGGTTGATATGGGATCTGTGATTAATATGTGTCCGTCACGTACGGCTTATGCCATCGGTTTGAAACTGGCAGATTTCGCACCAACAGCCCAGGTGATTCGGGCTTATGACAATACTAGTCGGGAAGTGATGGGCACAGTATGAATTAGAACTGAGGTTGGCCCGGCGCAACAGGACATTAAGTTTCATGTCTTGGATGTTCCAGCTACCTTTAACTTGCTCCTTGGACGGCTGTGGCTGCACCACGTGAGAGCTGTCTCTTCCATTTTACATCAGATGCTGAAGTATCCCTATGGGAAGGGGGTAACAATTGTTTTTGGGAACTCTTCCATACATCCGCTGCTGGAGGTTACTACACCAGTCTTGGAAATTATGCATGGCGAGGAGGATGTCTTTTTGTCGGGATTCATCTTGGTTGAGGCTTGGGTAGTGCAGGATATGCTGGCTGTTGATGAGGGGCTGTATGTCAGTGCGCAATTCATTTACCTCATGAATAAGCTTCAACATGTGCTCGGAATGGGATTGGAAAGGAGTGGTCGGAAGGGCGTCGTTGCATTGGCCGAAGTGCCGCACAACCCTTATACCTTTGGTTTAGGTTACACACCTACCAAAGAGGATTGGACAATGAAGGGAAAGGAAATGGATAGAAGAGCCAAGGCCAAACAAGCGGGGAAGCACTATGAGCTAGTGCATAGACCTATTCAAGGAACCCTGAACAGTCGCTTTGTCCGGAAGAGGGAAGATTCCCGTTTTGTGGCTTTCCGGAGCCATGGTCGAATTTTGAGAAGCGGTGTTTGCCCGGCTTCGAGATCTTTTTTGACTTACAGTTGTAAGGGGATGAAGTTGCAGAAGAGCAGATTGACCGACTAGCTGAGGCTAAACAATGCGAAGAGGATGAGTCTGATGGCACAGAACTTGAGATAGGAGTAGCGCTAGCTTGTCTCCTCTCAGATCCTCAGATCACACTAGAGTGCTTGGGGGGTGATTTCTCTGTTTCCATGATTGGAGATCAAATGACTGTGGACCCTTCTTCTGGCATTCTTGACGCATCTATCGCACTCTCTCTCGTTTGGCAGTACGAGAAAGGCTTTTTGTCAAGCAGTTCTGGGTCAAGTAGCGAACCAGAATCTGATTC
The DNA here is from genome assembly GCF_055761805.1 of Camellia sinensis. Classification (NCBI taxonomy): domain Eukaryota; kingdom Viridiplantae; phylum Streptophyta; class Magnoliopsida; order Ericales; family Theaceae; genus Camellia; species Camellia sinensis. Next base: position 55,622,945 of record NC_138962.1, read on the forward strand.
TATAGAGTCTGTGGAGTCAGAATCAGATTCTAGTTCTTCTGAGTCGGAGTCCGGTATTCCTGGGGTTGATAACCCGGATGCCGTTGTTTAGTCTAGGTCATTTTTTTCATTTTCTTTTGAGTCGGTTGTAACCGAAGAAACAGACGAACTGAAAGTTGTTAATGAGAATGGTACCGTGGTTTCTAAGTACTTTTTTGTGCCGCTCATTTATTGCATTAATCAGGATTTTCAAAACTTTGATGAAAACGATGAGGAAGAAATTCTTTCAATTTTGAAACATTTGATTGATCGAGAGCATGAGAGGTTTGTAAAACCTTTGGTTGATGAAATCACTTTAATTAATGTTGGTACTGAGAAAGATCTGCGTCTGGTCCAGATCGGGTCTACGTTGTCTTCGGAGGAACGCGAGCACTTAGTCGCTTTATTAAAATATTTTACAGATGTTTTCGCGTGGTCCTACGAAGACATGCCTGGAATCGATCCTAAGATTGTACAGCACCGGATCCCTTTTGACCACGAGGCCCGACCCGTCAAGCAGAAGCTTCAAAGAATCTGTCTGGATTGGGCTCTGAAAATCAAGGAAGATGTCACCAAGCAGATTGATGCAGGGTTCCTGTTAGTATCTGAGTATCGTACTTGGTTGGCCAACATAGTTCCGGTGCCAAAGAAAGATGGCAGAATTCGGGTATGTGTGGACTTCAGAGATTTGAACAAAGCTAGTCCAAAGGACAACTTTCCACTGCCGCATATCGATGAATTAGTGGACTTCACCGCCGGGCATGCGCTGCTTTCATTTATGGATGGGTTTTCCGGGTATAACCAGATCTTGATGGCACCCGAGGATAGGGAGAAGATTGCCTTCACCACCCCGTGGGGAACTTACTATTATAGGGTGATGCCATTCGGTTTGAAAAATGCTGGGGCTACTTATCAGCGGGCTGCAACTACGATCCTGCATGATATGATCCACAAGGAGGTTGAGGTGTACGTGGACGACATGATTGTCAAGTCCAAGGAAAGAGAGGGCCACTACACTGCCTTGAAGAAATTTTTCCAACGGATCAGAGAATATCGGTTGCGACTAAATGCTCAAAAATGTACTTTTGGTGTTACAGCAGAGAAAATGCTGGGATTTTTGATTACACAAAGGGGCATCGAAATCGATCATTCCAAAATCAAGGTCATCCTAGAAATGCCACCGCTAAGGACTGAAAAGGATGTGTGAGGCTTTCTGGGCAAAGTGCAATTCATAAGATGGTTTATTTCAAAATTAACCTTAACTTGTGAACCACTATTTAGTTTCCTGAAGAAAGGAAAGAAGTTCCAGTGGGACGACCAATGCCAAGTTACTTTCGAGCAGATCAAACAGTATCTATAGAACCCACCCGTGTTGCTACCACCAGAGCCGGGGAAACCGCTGATTTTGTATCTATCAGTAACTGACATGACAATGGGCTGCATGCTTACGCTGGAATCTGAGGATAAGGTGGAGAAGGCCATCTATTACCTGAGCAAGAAAATGCTAGAATATGAGACCTGTTACACTCCGTTTGAGAAGGCTTGTTTGGCTTTGGTATGGGCTACCAAGAAGTTAAGGCACTGCCTGGTAGCTCACTCCGTAATTCTATTTTCAAGATTAGATCCCATTAAATATCTCTTCAAGAAACCAGCGCTTACGAGTAGGCTAGCCCGTTGGTTGCTTTTTCTCTCCGAATTTGATTTGAAGTATATGACTCGCAAGTCTGTGAAAGGGAGAGCAATAGCAGAGTTTCTAGTCGATCACCCAATAAAGGGAGACGAAGCAGTAGAATATATGTTCCCTGATGAGGCCATTCTGCAGGTTGAAGAAGAGATCTGGACTATGTACTTTGACGGAGCATCTAATCAGTACGGGTATGGGAAAGGGGTGTTGCTGATAGCGCTCGACAATTTTCACATACCTTTAGCTTTCAAACTCCGGTTCATGGTATCAAACAATGAAGCAGAGTACGAGGCATGTATCGCTGGCTTGGAAACTGCCCTAGAACTAAGGGCAAAGCGGTTGGACGTCATTGGGGACTCGAACCTGGTTGTGTCTCGAGCAAAAGGAGACTGGAAGGTTAAGGAAGAAAGGATGAAAATCTATCACCAAACCCTGGATGTTCTGATTCCTAGGTTTGAGAAGCTAACCTTCACGCATTTGTTAAGAGAGAGCAACAAGTTCGTTGATGCTTTATCAACTGTATCTTTCATGATTGACATCCCTTTGGGTGTTCGGATGCATCCAATTATCATTGAACAGAGGTATGTGCTGGCCTATGAGCTGATCGCCGCCATAGATGAAGTGCAAGATCAGAACTCCTGGTATCATAACATTTGGAACTTCTTAGAAAATGAGGATTATCCACCAGGGGCATATGCCAAAGATCAAAGGGCAATACGACCAATGGCTGCTCAATTTATCGTCTACGGGGGTAAATTGTAAAAGCGGGGCCATCTGGGAATGCATAAACCGTGTGTTGATGCTAAAGAGTCAAAGCGCCTAATGGAGGCGATCCAAGAAGGAGAGTGCGGAGCGCACATGAGCAGAGTGATGCTAGCTTGGAAGATTCTCAAACAGGGTTACTGTCACGACCCAAACCCGCCCCTATGGGTTTAGCACCGTAACTAGCCAGTAATCCGTGATTGCCAAAGGCCTGCTTAACAGTAAAGACAATAATACAGAGTAAGGGGCTGGCGGAAGCCAAAACAGTAAATAAAAGGTGCCCAATGAGCTGTGACATTCTGAATGCAAAAAGACTTTCCTGAACATATTCACATTCAAAACCAAAATAGTATATACATACATCCTATACAGACATTCAGGTTAGGGACCAAGTCCCTACCATAACAGTACAGTGCAAGTCTCAACATTTATTATAGAACAGAGGCAAAAGGGGAAATCTAAAACACCCCAAACCAGCCTTGGCTTTGACGCACTCGGAACCTTGAAGTGAGGCACAATGGTTGGCTTTGACAAAACGGGAGCTTAGCCTAACGCTCTTAGCATCGGTCCGGTGCCTAGACACCTACATAAATATATATAAACAGTGAGCTAAAACCCAGTGAATAACAGTTATGTAAAGAGGTTAAGAATGAATGTCCTTTCAGTAATTAAACAGTCATATCAGTCATTTAGAAACCATAACAGTCATATGTGGTACATCCCATAGCAAAATAGTACAGTAGGTCTTAACAGACCGAACAGTCAGTTGATGGCCATCATAACAGTAACAGTAGTGGTTCCAAACTTGGGAACCGACAGAGATCTCTGTGACAGTAGCAGTAACAGTACAGTAACAGTAAGTTGCTAAGGATGCCATGAATACAATTTACAAATAGGACAAACATTCGTTCATTAAACAATAACGTTTCAGTAAACAGAACAGTTGATCATTCATAAAATATTCATAATTGAACATATCTTTACAACATTGTTACTCACAGAGCACTGGGCTATAAGCAGCTAATGAGCGTCCTCGAATGCCAACGCTACACAGTTACAGAACGAACACACACTAAGTTACACACTTGCGAATCAACAACTTAGTCCCTATCTTGACTCGGTGTGGTTTTACATCAATATCCTCATTAAGATGCCTTAAACATGGCCTAGGAATGCCTAGGATGGAAAGAGGATGCAAAGATGCAATTAAAACACTTTTCAAAATTTTCAGAAAACAAGGGTCTCGCTCGAGAGTGGCTTTCTATGCTCGAGCGAGCTTGTCAAAACAATGGGGTCGCTCGAGCGTGGACTTCCTCGCTCGAGCGGTCTGTAAAAATGTAAAAAGTGCTGGATGTTGAAAATCTCTGCTCGATGCTCGCTCGAGCGTGAGACACATCCTTCGCTCGAGCGTAGGTCTCGTCGCTCGAGCGTGCGTCTGCGCGCACCAAAAACCTGAGAGCTTGCAATTCACGCTCGAGCTAACATTTTGTTGCTCGAGCGGACCTCTGAATACACAGGGGCTCGCTCGAGCGTGGAATCCTTCGCTCGAGCGTGGAAGCCAAAATCGGGAATTTCCAGATTTGCCTCCCAAGCTCAAACCAAGCATTCAACACCACAAAACTCAACCTTTTGGGCCAATTTTCTGGAAAACACTTAGAAACCAACAATATAACATGTTTTGAAGATCAATTTGTAAAATCAAAGCCCAAGGGTGAGTCAATTGAACATCAATTTCAAATAAACTTCAAGAACAAGATGTACGACTAACATGCATGTATTCAATTGAATTCAAAGCTTTAAATACATGGTCAAATAAATCAATCCTTCCAAAAACATGATGAATTCATGAACTACAACTAGAAAATGGACATGCATATGGAAATTCATGAAGAACAACCTCAAAATTCAAGAATACGTACATGCATGCATGGATTAAGCCTCAATTCATCACTTTAAACCATAATTTGACTCTAACCTCCAATAATCCCATGAACCATGCAAGAACAACTCAAATGTACAAATGAGAGGATAAAATCTCTACCTTAGGTCTTGAATTCAAGGTACACAAGCTCAAATATGCAATCTCTCTTCAAGTCTTCTAATTTTCCAAGCCAATTCTAGGTGAACTCAACTTTTCTTCCAACTCTCTAGCTCTCTCTCACGTTTGGTCTAGGAAGTGGCTGAAGAAATGTTATGTCAAATGTGTATGAAGTGAAGAGGAGTTAGCCTAGAATCACCCACTCATTGGCATAAATACAAATAACTCAAGTTGATATATTTTAACTTTATTTAATCTAATTTAATCATACCAAATCACATTTCAATTAAATCTACCATAAAATCACATAGATTCTAATTATCACAAAATACCAGTCAATTTTAGATTCGGCCGCCGATAAGGCCTTCAATTTACAGTTCGAACTTAAAACATGAACAGATCAATCAATTGATAAACAGATAGAAATGCAACCAAACAACATACTCATGCAATCTATTTAGGATTTCATCCTAATCCGTTACTTATCATATTCAGTCACAGTTTAGCAGTAATCAGAGGTGAGGGTTGTCACAGTCTTCCCCCCTTAAAAGAGTTTAGCTCTCCAAACTCGGATTACCTTAATTTTTGGAAGAACACTGGGTCTAGGGGGAACAGTTCAGGATATCTCTTCAACATATCATCTTCTCTTTCCCAAGTGGCATACACGCCACCATGGTTTTGCCAGTCCACTTTCACTAACGGAATTTTTTTATTCCTCAACTTCTTGATTCGTCGATTTACAACCCGAATAGGCCGTTCTTCATAAGTGTAGTCATCACTTAGCACTACACGGGCAGGCTCAATCACATGGAAGGGATCCCAAAGATAATCCCTCAACATTGAAATATGGAAGACATTATGCATATGCTCCATTTTAGGAGGAAGCACTACTTAATACGCCACCGGATTAATTTTCACAATGATTTCATACGGTCCGACATATCTTGGCGCTAGCTTGCCCTTGACTCCAAAACGAGTCTGCCCTTTCATTGGTGTCACTTTAACAAAAACATGATCACCTACTTCATACTCCCTGTCTCGTCTTCGGACATCCGCATAACTTTTCTGTCGGCTTTGTGCGGTTTTCAATCTCTGTTGAATCAGTTTCACTTTTTCAGTAGTCTCATGTACAATTTCTGGCCCAAGTAAAGGCCCATCTCCAACTTCTGCCCAGCAAATAGGAGATCGGCATTTTTGGCCATACAAAGCCTCGAAAGGCACCATACCAATGCTCGAGTGAAAACTGTTGTTGTAGGTAAACTCAGCTAAAGGTAAATGGCTTTCCCAATTTCCTTGAAAATCAAGAACACACATCCGAAGTAAATCTTCTAGAGTCTGAATGGTTCTTTTTGACTGACCATCTGTCCGAGGATGATATGCACTACTCAGTCTCAGTTCAGTACCCAATGTAGTTTGTAGACTTTGCCAAAATCTTGATGTAAACTTCGAGTCCCTGTCAGAAACAATAGATACATGCACTCCATGCAATCTAACAATCTCATCAATATAAATTGTAGCCAATTTGTCCGTATTATAGATTGTTTTGACAGGTAAGAAGTGAGCAGATTTAGTCAATCTATCAACAATAACCCAAATTGAGTCCATACCTTTACTGGAGCGAGGTAAACCAACAATGAAGTCCATAGTGATATGTTCCTATTTCCACTCCGGTATTGGTAAGGGCTACAGTAAGCCTGCGGGTCGTTGATGTTTAGCTTTAACTTGTTGACAATGAAGACATTTCGATACAAAGTCAGCAATCTCTTTCTTCATTCTCGGCCACCAGAAATTCAGTTTCAAGTCTTGGTACATTTTCGTATTTCGTGGGTGGATAGACAGTTTCGAATTGTGGCCTTCTTGCAGAATTCGTCTTTTCAGTTTAGAATCATTCGGTACACATAACCTTTCCTGGAATTTCAACACATTGTTCTCAAATTTAAAGTTCGGCCTCGGTTTGGACTCCCGTTCATCAATAACCTTTTTCAAAAAGTCATCATGTTGCTGTTTCTCTTCAATCTCCTCAATCAGTGCCGATTGAGCAGAAATAGCGGCTAAATTTTTTAGGGTCACATAGCAATTCTTTCTACCCGGTGAGTAAACAAGCTAAATTTCCAATTGATTTCCGACTCAGTGCATTGGCAACGGGGTTAGCTTTCCCAGATGGTACAAAATTTACAAGTCATAATCTTTTATTAGTTCTAACCATCTCCGCTGCCTCATGTTCAATTCTTTCTGTGTGAAGAAGTATTTCAAACTCTTGTGGTCTGTGTATACCTCACATGTTGCCCCATAAAGATAGTGATGCCAAATTTTCAATACAAACACTACTGTAGCAAGTTCCAAGTCGTGGGTCGGACAATTTTTCTCATGCGGTCTCAGTTGTCGGGAAACATATGCAATAACTTTACCATTCTGCATTAAGACACATCCCAAACCCTTATAAGAAGCATCACCAAATATGGTAAATCCATTTGTACCTGAGGGTAGGGTAAGAATCGGTGCAGTCACAAATCGAGTCTTTAACTCTTGAAAAGCTGATTCTCTCTGGTTAGTCCAGTCAAATGATATCCCTTTTTGAGTCAACCGAGTCAATGGTAGGGCAATTTTGGAGAAGTCCTTCACAAATCTTCTGTAGTATCCAACTAAGCCTAAGAAACTTCGGACTTCAGTAATATTAGATGGTCTGGACCAATTCACTACTGTTTCAATCTTCTGTGGGTCAACTGAAATGCCATCCTTACTGATCACATGTCCCAAAAACATTGCATTGTCTAGCCAAAATTCACACTTCGTTAGTTTTGCATACAGTTTCTGTTCTCTTAAGGTCTGTAAGGCAATGTTCAAATGATGTTCTTGTTCTTCCGTGCTTTTGGAATAAATCAAAATGTCATCTATGAACACAACTACAAATTCATCGAGGAACGGTTTAAAAATTATGTTCATAAGGTCCATAAATGCGGCAGGTGCATTAGTAACTCCGAAAGGCACAACAAGAAATTCGTAATGTCTATACCTCGTTCGAAAGGCAGTCTTTTCAATGTCCTCTTGTTTGACTTTCAACTGGTGGTATCCAGATCTAAGGTCAATTTTAGAGAAAACCTGGGCACCCTGTAACTGGTCAAACAAATCATCAATACGAGGTAATGGATATTTATTTTTCACTGTTACCTTGTTCAGTTCACGGTAGTCAATGCAAAGTCTCAGTGAGCCGTCTTTCTTTTTCACAAACAAAACTGGTGTGCCCCACAGTGAAGTACTGGGCCTGATAAACTTCTTATCTAACAGTTCTTGCAGCTGAATTTTCAATTCTTTCAGTTCGGTAGGTGCCATTCTGTACGGAGCTTTGGAAACTGGCTGTGTACCCGGAATCACATCAATAGTGAACTCAATGTCCCTGTCAATCAAATCCCCGAACAAATCATCTGGAAAAACATCTGGGAATTCTCTGACTATAGGAATACTGTCAACATTACCTTTAGCATCAGTAGGTACAGTCAATATATAACATAGATACCCTTTACACCCCTTTCTAATTAGTTTAAATGCTTTCATGGATGAAATCAGGTATAGGAGGGTACTACTCCAACTCCGTTAGATACAAATTCAGGCAATCCAGGTGGACAAAAAACAACTTGTTTTGTTACACAGTCTATGGTAGCATGATACTTTGTTAACCAGTCCATTCCCAATATCACATCGAAATGATCAATATTCAAAGGCAGTAAATCAATATACAAATGCACATCCCCAACAATAATTTCACATGCAGGGTACATATAAGCACAAGTCATGGATCCCCCAATAGGTGAAGATACAGCTAACCAATAATTCATGGGTTCCAGTGGTCTATCTAGTTTTCGCGAAAAAGCATGCGAGACATATGAGTGTATAGACCCCGAATCAATCAGAACATAAGCATTTTGAGCACAGATTGAGAGTATACCTGACACAACGGTCTCGGTATTCTGCACATCTGTCGGTACAAGTGCGAACACTCAGCCTTGCCTTAGAGGCTCCTTTCTGGTAGCTTTGGGGTTGGGTTTCGGTGGAACAGTTGATGCTGCGGTGCTAGCTGCAGCTTTACTATTGCCTTGAGATATGGAAGGGCAATCTTTAACCATGTGACCTACCTTGCCACACCTGTAACAAGCACCAGAAATTTTATAACAAACCCCTTTATGTCTTTTCCCACATTCGGAGCAGGGTGGTATGGAACCACTTCCCTAGCTAGCACTGGTCGTTGACCCTGCATTTTGCTTCTTATTCGATGAGTTATTTCAGCCTTTCTTAAACTTAAAACCCCGTCTCTTACCACGTCATTCAGTTGCTGGTGTTTCAGTCTGTTTCAATGCTTCGATATTTGACTCGGCCATTATTGCTCGGTCAAGAACATCTACATATTTTAGTAATTTCAGCACATTGGTTCTATCAAGTATCTCTACATTAAGGCCGCCTTTGAACTTCCTGGCCTTTTTATAATCAGTGTCCACCATGTGTGGTCCATATCTGGCGAGTTCGGTAAAATTTGATTCATACTCTGCTACTGACATGGTACCCTGCTTTAATTGTTCAAATTCAATTACTTTACGATCCCTGACACACTGAGGAAAATATTTCTCAAAGAAGGCTCCCTTAAACTGAGCCCAAGTCATAACATTGTCAGTGTCACGGACAAGCATCCACCACCGTCTAGCATCTTCTTGTAAAGTGAAGGTAGCCAGTAACACTTTGTGTGCCTCAGAACATGGAAACACTTCAAATAACTTCTCTGTTTCTAGCACCCATGCTTCGGCCTTTAGTGGTTTAAGGCCTCCTTGAAAGGATGGTGGTTTGATTTTGCTGAACTTCTGCGTCAGAGCAATTATATCCTCATTAAGATTCTGTTCGGGTTGTACTGGAGGAGGTGGGGGTTGTTGGTTCTGTTGTAGCCTCAAGGCCTCAGTCAACAGTTTAACTATTCTTTCTAATCTTGCCATTTTGGTATTAGATAATTCTGTTTCATCGGCATTCCTTGCATTGTCCATTTCACTATATGCAATACAGTAATAATAAACATATGAATTGCTTACTTAAACACATTAGCACATATATTCATGTCATGGCCACACACACTTTTTCAATGCTCATGCAATGCCCTAATCCCTTTTTTAGGACATCCTATAGCTCATTTGGACACATGTGTGCAGTATAACTCGTGATTTAATATCGCTCTGATACCACTTTGATCGACCCAAACCCGCCCTTATGGGTTTAGCACCGTAACTGGCCAGTAATCCGTGATTACCAAAGGCTTGCTTAATAGTAAAGACAGTAATACAGAGTAAGGGGCTGGCAGAAGCCAAAACAGTAAATAAAAGGTGCCCAATGAGCTGTGACATTCTGAATGCAAAAAGACTTTTCTGAACATATTCACATTCAAAACCAAAACAGTATATACATACATCCTATACAGACATTTAGGTTAGGGACCAAGTCCCTATCATAACAGTACAGTGCAAGTCTCAACATTTATTACAGAACAGAGGCAAAAGGGGAAATCTAAAACACTCCAAACCAGCCTTGGCTTTGACGCACTCGGAACCTCGAAGTGAGGCACAATGGTTGGCTTTGACAAAAGGGGAGCTTAGCCTGACGCTCCTAGCATCGGTCTGATGCCTGGACACCTACATATATATATAAACAGTGAGCTAAAGCCCAATGAATAACAGTTATGTAAAGAGGTTAAGAATGAATGTCCTTTCAGTAATTAAACAGTCATATCAGTCGTTTAGAAACCATAGCAGTCATATGTGGTACATCCCATAGCAAAACAGTACAGTAGGTCTTAATAGATCGAGCAGTCAGTTGATGGCCATCATAACAGTAACAGTAGTGGTTCCAAATTTGGGAACCGACAGAGATCTCTGTGACAATAGCAGTAACAGTAAGTTGCTAAGGATGCCATGAATACAATTTACAAATAGGACAAACATTCGTTCATTAAACAATAACGTTTCAGTAAATAGAACAGTTGATCATTCATGAAATATTCATAATTGAACATATCTTTACAACATTGTTACTCACAGAGCACTGGGCTATAAGCAGCTAATGAGCGTCCTCGGATGCCAACCCTACACAGTTACAGAACAAACACACTATAAGTTACACACTTGCGAATCAACAACTTAGTCCCTATCTTGACTCGGTGTGATTCTACATCAATATCCTCATTAAGATGCCTTAAACATGGCATAGGAATGCCTAGGATAGAAATAGGATGCAAAGATGCACTTTAAAACACTTTTCAAAATTTTCAGAAAACAGGGGTCTCACTCGAGCGTGGCTTTCTACGCTCGAGCGAGCTTGTCAAAACAGTGGGGTCGCTCGAGCGTGGACTTCCTCGCTCGAGCGGTCTGTAAAAATGTAAAAAGTGCTGGCTGTTGAAAATCTCCGCTCGACGCTCGCTCGAGCATGAGACATATCCTTCGCTCGAGCGTGCGTCTGCGCGCACCAAAAACCTGAGAGCTTGCAATTCACGCTCAAGCCAACATTTTGTCGCTCGAGCGGACCTCTGAATACACAAGGGCTCGCTCGAGCGTGGAATCCTTCGCTCGAGCATGGAAACCAAAATCTGGAATTTCCAGATTTGCCTCCCAAGCTCAAACCAAGCATTCAACACCTCAAAACTCAACCTTTTGGGCCAATTTTCTGGAAAACACTTAAAAACCAACAATATAACATGTTTTGAAGATCAATTTGTAAAATCAAAGCCCAAGGGTGAGCCAATTGAACATCAATTTCAAATAAACTTCAAGAACAAGATGTACATCTAACATGCATGTATTCAGTTGAATTCAAAGGTTCAAATACATGGTCAAATAAATTAATCCTTCAAAAAACATGATGAATTCATGAACTACAACTAGAAAATGGACATGCATGTGGAAATTCATGAAGAACAACCTCAAAATTCAAGAATATGTACATGCATGCATGGATTAAGCCTCAATTCAACACTTTAAACCATAATTTGACTCTAACCTCCAATAATCCCATGAACCATGCAAGAACAACTCAAATGTACAAATGAGAGGATGAAATCTCTACCTTAGGTCTTGAATTCAAGGTACACAAGCTCAAATATGCAATCTCTCTTCAAGTCTTCTAATTTTCCAAGCCAATTCTAGGTGAACTCAACTTTTCTTCCAACTCTCTAGCTCTCTCTCACGTTTGGCCTAGGAAGTGGCTGAAGAAATGTTATGTCAAATGTGTATGAAGTGAAAGAGGAGTTAACCTAGAATCACCCACTCAATGGAATAAATGCAAATAACTCAAGTTGATGTATTTTAACTTTATTTAATCTAATTTAATCATACCAAATCACATTTCAATTAAATCTACCATAAAATCACATAGATTCTAATTATCACAAAATACCAGTCAATTTCAGTTTCGGCCGCCGATAAGGCCTTCAATTTACAGTTCGAACTTAAAACATGAACAGATCAATCAATTGATAAACATATAGAAATACAACCAAACAACATACTCATGCAATCGGTTTAGGTTTTCATCCTAATCTGTTACTTATCATATTCAGTCATAGTTTAGCAGTAATCAGAGGTGAGGGTTGTCACAGTTACTATTGGTCAACCATGGAGGAGGATTGTATTGGTTTTGTTTGGCGATGCCACAAATGCCAGATCCATGCAAATCGCATGAATATCCCGTCGTTAAAGCTGTACAACATGACTTCACCATGGCCATTTTTAGTTTGGGGGATTGATGTTATTGGGGCAGTTACTCCAAAGGGGTCGAACAGGCATGAGTATATCCTGGTGGTGATAGACTACTTTACAAAATGGGTTAAGGCCTAATCCTACGTTGTGCTGAAAGCGTCACACATGGAAAAGTTCATTAGGAATAACATCATCTGTCGCTATGGGGTCCCAAATGAGATCATTTCAGACAATGGTTCCCACTTCAAAAAGGAGGTGATCGACATGTTAGAGAAATACAATGTGGCTTTTCATAAGTTATGCACAAATTGGTCGCAAACCAACGGAGCTGCTGAGGCCAGCAACAAGAACATCAAGCACATTCTACAGAAGATGGTGGAAACCTACAGAAACTGACCAGATAAGCTGCCATTTGCTCTTTGGGGTTACAGAGCATCAATTCGAACTTCTATTGGGGCAACTCCGTATTCCTTGGTTTATGGGATGGAGGCTGTTCTGCCGATTGAAGTTGAGGTTCCGTGGTTGCGGGTTATGGCTGAGTGTCAGATAGCGTAAGCAGATTGGCAGCAGAGCAGGTTCGAGGAACTTATGTTGTTCGACGAGAGAATGCTGAAAGCACTGTATCACGTCCAAGGTTATCAACGAAGAATTGCCAGGGCTTTTAACAAGAAAGCTAAGTCCAGGAATCTGAAAGAAGGGGATTTGGTGCTCAAAGACAACCGAGCTCCCATCCATGACCCTAGGGGCAAGTTCAGACCAAATTGGATTGGTCCTTACATCATCAAGTCTATTTGGTCCGGTGGAGCTGTCGTTCTTATGGACCTAGATGGCCTTAAATTCTCCCAGCCAATCAACATGGACAAGTTGAAGAAATACTACCCCTAAGAGGCTTGCTAGGCCGAAAACCCGAAAGGGTGACCTAGGCAAAAGTTAGAGCACAGAAAATTCAAAATAAGAAAAACTGAGCTCGCAAGGTTGAAAACCCAGAAATGGCGGCCTTGGCAAAAGTTAGAGCGTAAAAAGAGAGCGTTAAAACCCGAGTGAACCGGAACTAGAACTACGTAAGGCTTGATTCCCATCTTTCGGATACGTAGGCAACTTCATTATGAAGTCCAGCCATAAAATACTTCCAAATCAACTGTGTCCATGTGATTATGTTGGTCATCTTTGTCTTCTCTGCATCCAATAGTTCGATTGTCATCTCTAGTGCAGTGCTATTTAAACAAGGGGCAACTTTCCAGTTATTGGATTTGGGGTTGTACGTCTCAAGGATAGGTTCCAGGTGTGTTCAGTTGTGATCCATATCGAAAATGGTTTTGAAAAGTTTTAATAAAAGTTGATTTTGTTCAAATTAATCTTTTTACAACTTAGACCATTTTGGACCAAACGGAAAATTTTCAGTACCCACAACCTTCAATTTCATTAATTTCAATACAGAGTTCTCCAACTCTTGATACAAATTGAAGTTGCTTTTTTATTACATTCGAAAAGAAAACTTGAAAGTATAGATTAAAGTAATAAACTTGGGGCATAGTTAGGTGATTTTGCGCCCCCTTCCAAAGCTCGTGGAAGCTTTAGATGCTAAAGAAGACCCAGTTTGTGCCTCACCTTCAAGCCAAGCTATGCATTCGCCAGAAAGCGCACAACTGAAAGTGGGAGTAGGGACCAGAAGTTCTCTTGTCCTTCATGTAGTAGAATACCAAGCTAGCTGTGTGCCTCGGATTGGAAATGAAGCTGGGTATTCTATCCCCTTTTCTGGGCAAGTCTAGTCATCTCTGAACTGACACCTGAATTGAAAAGGAAAGTAGAAGACACAATCTCCCAAGCCAACCAATTGAATGCCAGGCTGCTGGGACATGCTGTAGCTCATCGCAGGCAGATCAAACTAGGGGTAACGCTAGGCAATGTCAACAGCAGATCTGTTGCACATCCAGTGGCACCACCATCGCTTGTTTGGGAAATCAACCAACCGTTGACGAAAGAAATAGCCGCGTGCTAAGTATGCAAGGCAAGCGCCCACTACTTTCAACCTATCCATCAGCTATACCTAGAGAGGGATAAAAAATAAGAGAGATTAAATAATAGAGAGGTGTACGTGGAGAGAAAAGTGAGAAAAGGGTTATGAAAGAAAAACAGAGCCTGAGGGCCAAGTGATGTGAGAAATACATGTAAGAAGGGTGGAAAACATTACCTGCAACAGTAGTGGACTCCCTGCAAACTTGGTTGTTTCCCGGTGATGGAAAGCATCCAAGCCCATCAAAGTCTCGACCAGTGTCAGGCCAATGCAGCTTTTGCCCTCTTTCGAGCCTTGGACAACTTCAATCAAACGAATACTAGACCCTCTGAAGCCAGGGGCAAGCAAAAAATGGGCCAACATACACAAGCAGAGAGCATGTTGTCGAAAGCTTTGCCAAAGACGGTCACCGCAGTCGCCGGCATCAGAAAATCGATAAATGAGATTGGGGATATCCAACTCCTCGTTGTGAAACAAAGATCGAGCATCATGCGAAGTAAGCCCGCACATCCGTTCTAAAGCTTGAATGTGGCCAAAATGAGATTGGGGCAAGATTTCCTTGTCACGCCGAGACTCGATCAAAGCTTGGAACTCTTCAATTGTGGGGCATATCTCTTGTCCCCCGAAGCAAAAAATGTGCGTAACCGAATTCCAACATCTAGCCGCGGCATGGAGGAATGGAAAACACAGTGGAGTACGGCTCAGTGGGAATATTATGTTTAGCCCGAAACCCTAAAAATTCAGCTTTTCCAAGCCATCCAGATTCGCAATCCAATCGAAGAGTTTTTCGGTGAAAAATGGTTTCATTGGAAGTAAAAACAAAGCTGGAATGAAAAAACTACGAATCTGGAGCTTTTGTAAAAGATAAGCCACTGAGTGGGAGACAGGTGGCAGCAATTTGGAGGTTCTCTGCATCACTGGCCGGTCGGCCAGTTGAGGTAGCCGACCGACCACCTTTTGTGGCCGATAATCACCACTAAGTGGCCGACAGCCTCTGTTTGTCTCCAGAAGAATGTCTTTGGCCTTCCTATGTGTTGAGGATGCTGAAAACCTGTGTTTTGTTCTGCTTCAGATGCGTTCTGCTGCTTTGTTTTACTAGTTTTGTTGAGTCTCTCTCAATTTTGTTGCAATTTGCTTATCGAGTTGTTGCAATTTGCTTATCGAGTTGTATTTATTTCATTTATCGAGTTGTTGTTGTTTGGCTTATCGAGTTGTTCTTTAAATTGTCTTATTTTGTTTGTTATATTTTAGTTGGTTCACTACCTGACTAAGCAATTGTCAAGACAATAAACAAATATTCAATTTTCATCAATCCCGTTTTTGCATAAAATGATGTGATGCGATGCTCAGAATATAAAATGCAACACTTTTTAAGCAAAAAGCTATTTTCATTCCAATCATGGTTTCTTTTTACAAAGAGTACAAGTTTTAAAGAAAATAAAACTACCTAAGGTTGTACAATGTGCTAACACTATTAGCAAAAAAGATAAACAAAGCAAAAACAAAAAGAAGAAAAGTATCTGAATCGATGCCACCCATCTCAAGATCGAGAGGCTCTCTTCGTCCTCTTCCTCAGCTATGTGGACTCAGACCTATAATTGTCGACGCCACTGTCTGACTCTGAGCTGGAACCTGAGTCAGAGCTACCTTCGCTCCCATCCCCGGAGCCCTCCTTAGCATCATCACCACCCTCAGAACCCGAGTCGGTGTCATCGCCTCCACCCTCGGATGACTCTGACTGAGGACTCGCTGACTCCTCGTCCTCACTAGTCTCATCATTGTCATCGTGCATGACAGGCTCTCAATGTCTCCCTCAGCCGTGTATCGAAATCTCTCTCCCTGCTGCTGGAGAAGGCTCTGACGATCCGGGCTGTAGAGGTGTGACCTGAAAAGGCAGTTTGAATATATCAACCATAGTATATGTATCAGATGCAAGTATGGTGTGCAGAGTGAGTACATGTAGAAATCAAGTATAGTATGTGAATGCAATGTGTTAGATGTGATCTATACATGCAGTGTATCAGTGCAATGGGGAAATGTTCAGTGGAGATGTTAGTTTTAGTATATCAACAGAAATATGATAACCAAAATGCAAGAAAAACTGAAAAATTACCTAAATGCCTTGGGAGTTCAGCATCATCTCTCTCCGCAAGATCACGCCCTCAAATGAGGCCATCACCTCGAGTAACCCCTCAACATATTCTATGGAGGGCTGCAAATGCAAGTTGGAATCATGAGCGCATAAATGAATAAAAATCTGAGTGAACATGAAACGATTGAAAGCTGTAATGTATACCAGTGGTGAGTCGGGAGTCCTGGCATATCGGTGATCGGGTAACGGGGGCTCAAATGGAATCTGATAAGGCACTTCGGAGTACCGCCAACCTGTCAGCTCGGTCGGAAGATCAGGCCATCCAATGTTCTGTCTAGTAGGAGGCATCTCTCTAGCTCCACCCATCGGTGTCTGAGCCTTGCTCGTCGAAGGAGAATCTGTTGCCCGAGCTCTGTTCATCGGAGGAACATCTGCTACTCAGGCCCTGCTCGATGAAGCAATATCAGCTGCCCTCCCCGTGTGACCACGAACACCTGTCAGATGAGGCATCAGGTATGTCTGGAGATAAGTCGTGTAGTCCCCATCTTTGATGAACAGATCTGCATCTGCGCCCCGCATGATGTCAATAATCTTCTAAGGGGAGAGACTCTCTGTGGCTCGCATAGAAGGCTGGGGTGGTAAGGGAACTAACTGTAGTGGCAGGCCTAGTGTTTGGCATATGAAGCGCTCTCCAAGAAAGCACGCTTGGCCCATAGGCCCCTCGAGCACAAGTTGATATCGGGAGGCGCCCCGGGCTCCAGCAAAACAAAATCTGGTCCTCTCTAGCATTATCGCCCATAGCTGCCATGTGACCTGTCGATAGCAAAGTGCACAGACTGATGAATTACTATTAGATCTAAAAAAAGAATTAAAGCTGAAAGTAGGGAAAACTATGAGTTTTGAATTACCTCTACCGTCCTTGCTGTGTCGAAGTACTGACGAAGGTAGGGGAGGGTCTCTCGGGCCCTCGGCTGGCACTGACCGTCATATCGACGCGAATATGGTACCTTGAGAGGTGTCCCAACCTTTGGCTCAGGAACAAGCGTCGGGAAATAGACGTAGACCCATAGCTGTGAAAAGAAAGACAGTGGCAATGAGAATACAGAATACAGAAAATGCAGAAAGCAAAGTACAGTACAATGTATAAAAAGTACAAGTACAAATGCAGAGATTAAGCTATGCAGTGTGCGGTGTGTGTAGTGTATAGAAAGTGCAAAGCAGAAAGCACGACAGAAAATGTAAACTGAAAAGTAAAGCATACTTCCCAGGCTCTCCAATAGCCACCTACTCTGTTTCTGCTCCTGTGGGAGGTCAAGCTCATATAGCAATATCAAGTGGCGAGGCCGGTGCCGCCTCTATCATAATGACGGACCTAGGATAGGTCCACTAAAATACGTAGAAGGTATAGCCCAACTGTGTTCTCCCTGTCGGCAAACAATGTAGTGCCGAAGAGGAACATTAAGAAACATCAGGCGTACTGCTCTGTAACCTTAATTGTCGCGGGCTCAGCCCCTCTGAAGTGGTTTGAGAACCGGGTATATCGGACCAAACCTCCTCGGAAGATAGGCGGGTGTGTTCCCAGTAAATAGGTCTAAGCAGCCTCCCACTCACCCATGTCGGAATCATATGGGATCTGCTGGCCTCCTACCTCAAGGCCCGTCAACATAGCGAAATCATATGGGGTTATCCTCATGTCCCTAGTGGTAAAGAAATGGAAGGAGTTGGTGGTGTTCTACCATCTCTCTACCAATGCGCCTAAGAGGGTCCTGCTCGCCATGAGACGCTAGAGCCCCATGCAAAATAAGCCGAACCTCGCCTCATCAATAATCTGCCAGACGCCATCGGGGAGATCCATATACCACTCCCTCGCTGCGATCGACCCATATCCGTGAGTGAAATGAGAGTCTACCTGTGTGGATGAGCAGAAATATAGTGTGCGAATGTGTTCAGAATGGGCAGAAATACAGTTTATACATATGTTCAAAATGGGTAGATGAAATATAGTGCAAAAGTGCGAGCCATGCGATAAATGCAAAGTGCATCGCAGAAAATATAAGAGTGCAGCATGTACCTCAGAGGCGTCGTGGGACAGATAACACTCTGGCTCTCATAGTAGAAGATCTGCAGGTGCGCGCCGTGCAAATCCAATAAAGTGGCAGACTGTGCTAGGTGGTAGTACATGTGCCTCGGGATGGTACATTGCTGGGTTGATTGGCCGGACTCTGGGCGGTAATGGTATGTGCTTGGGCTCCTCCTCCATCCTCGGAGAACCCCCATCATGTGGAGCATCATCTGCCATCTGAAAAGAAGGTGAAAAGTAGGCAAAAATGAGCAAAATGGGTGAAAAGTGTCAAAAGTCAACAAAAGTCAACTCTTGGGCAGAGAAAAAGTCAAAGAAAGTCAAAGCCTGGGAAAATGTGCCAAACTCAAGATACACTTGAGGGAAACAAACCTCAAATGGTGAAAGTGGAGAAAAAAGCTCCGAAAACAAATTTTGATCGGTTCAAAACGAAGAAAACCGAAAGGTTTTAGCGAATCAACTTCACGTGGGGCGTTGGAAAACACGTGTAAAGTACAGCTCTGAGAGGAAAAAGTGTTTAGAAAGCAAGGAGAGGTGATTCCGGCACTGTGGGTGTGAGGAAATGTGCTATGGGAATGTGCATTTAAAGTTCTTCATGTAAAAGGACCGAACTGCCCCAGATTTCCCTGAACTGGCCGGCCAGCCAGTTTTTGTGGTCGACCGGCTACTTGAGTGGCCGTTGATCTTCTTTGATGGCCAGTGGGTGGCCGGTGGACCTCCAATGTTCTCCTTGGATGTTTTTCTGTTGCTTTGTGCCCTCCTCCCTCAAGAAAATGCAAGGATAGTGCACTTTCAAGCATAAATGGTCTTTGCAGAAGCCCCGGACCGTGTCTTCGGGGTGTGATACTCCACACGAATGAATTGTATCCTTTTTTTAGGTTTTTGTCACTTTTCCGAGAGGTAAATCAAAGGTTGTCATTTGATCCACTGCTGTATTGAATAGGCATTGTTTTTATGATTGCATTGAATATGCATCACTTGCAGGTTTGCATAGAATATGCATATCGCATTGTATTGCATTGAATATGCTCTTCACGTTGCATAGAATATGCATCTCGATGTTTGCATATAACATGCATTTCTCACACTTGCATAGAATATGCATTTCTCACATTCGTATAGAACGTGCATTTGGTATTTACCATAAAGCATGCTGTTGATTTTGCATAGAAAATGCATTTATATCACATTGTACCTGTTAAGTTTCTTTCTCGCGCAGGCACGATATTGTATGTACGGTTCATTCAAAAGAATTCTGGGTAAGATCATTCTTGTCCTTTGAGCACCTTGTTTTGGTTAGAAACACTCGGGTACGCCCGGTGTTTACACCACTCATTGTTTTGGTTAGAAACACTAGGGTACGCCTGGTGTTTACACCACTCCTTGCGTCGGTTAGAAACATTCGGGTACGCCCGGTGTTTACACTGACACCTTGCTGCTTAGAAGCATTGGGTTGTGTGCCTGATGTTTATACCGCCTCTTTGGTTAGAAGCGTTTGGGACGATTGTCTAACACTTATACCGCCCCTTTGGTTAGAATCGTTTGGGATGAGTGTCCAACGCTTATACCGCCTCCTTAGTTAGAAGCGTTTGGGTTGTGTACCCGACGTTTATACCTTGCGTCTGTTAGAAACATTCGGGTATGCCGGGTGTTTACACCGACACCCCTCATTTTTGGTTAGAAGTGTTTGGGACGTATGTCCGACGCATATACCACCTCGTTGGTTAGAAGCATTTGGACCGTGTGCCCGACGCTTATACTTCCCATCTGGTTAGAAGCATTTGAAATGTTTTTCGATGCTTATACCTCTCTATTTTGGTTAGAAGCGTTTGGACCGTGTGCCCGACGCTTATACTTCCCATCTGGTTAGAAGCGTTTGAAATGTTTTTCGATGCTTATACCTCTCTGTTTTGGTTAGAAGTGTTTGAACCGTGTGCCCGTCACTTATACTTCCCTTCTAGTTAGAAGCGTTTGAAATGTTTTTCGATGCGTATACCTCTCTGTTTTGGTTAGAAACATTGGAACGTGCTCCGATGTTTATACCACCCTCCGGTGTTTGCACCACTCACATTTCCCTCTCATGCATGGCACGTTAGGATGCTTGGGTTAAATGCATTTGGACGAATTCCGATGCTTATACCGCTTTTTGCTTTGATTGCATAACAGTTGGATGTGTTTCACTTGTTATCACTGCTTCTTTGCTCGCGTGTGCCATGCGTTGGGATCTTGTTTACCGCCTCGGGTGTGCCTGACGGTCATTGTTCTTTGCCTTTTCTGCGTGTGGCATAGTTAAGATTGCATAATTTTCTTACATCCTTTCTGCATGAAATGTGGTTTGGTTCATGTTTACTTGCTTATGTATGAGTTTGCTGTAGCATTTCTTTGCATAACGTTTGGATCTAGATGTTTCATTACAGCTTGCATTACATGATCATAAGTTATGTTCTGCATTGTGCATATCGTTTGCATTTTGCCCCAGAATTACGTTGGTTTGATTCCTTACAAAGGGATATGTAGGCAGCCTGCGGGCGTAATCGTTCTTTGTTTTGATTGCTTGTTTGTCTGAGTCTTCGGCCTTGTCAAATATGGGTCGTCTCTGGGCTTTGACATTCACTCCCATCATTTCATGACTTTCGAGTTCTGTCAAAGAGGGGCAACTGTAGACGCCCCATTTTGACCGACCTTAAGACTCAGACGTCATCGTTTGTGCACTAGATGATTGTGCATGTTTGTGCTCGTTTTGAGTGCCCGAAGTTCTCGGCGGAGCGCCGTGTCTTTGGGCCTCTAAACCCTTCTTGTTTTGTGCTTGCTTTTAGACCAAACCTTGGTGTCTCTTGCCTGGAGGGAGGAAGGGCCCTCTCGGCCACTTGTGGCACTTGTCAGCCACTTGAAGTGGTCGGTCGGCTAAGGGAGGTGGCCAGCTGGCCACCTAAAGTGGTCGACGGCCATTTTTCTCATTTTTCAGATATTTTTTTTGCCAGTTGTTCCAGCTGTTGATCACTGGAGCCCTCCTCCATGCACGTGTATGAAGGGATGAATACAAGCCTTAGGCTTGTATTTCTATATAAGGGGAGGTCCCTCCCCATTCGAGGGGTTACAAAATTTTGTGAGCAAAATTTCTGCATCTCTCTATAGAAGCCTCTCTCTCTCTCTCTCTCTATATTGTGCTTGAAAGTGAGAATTTCCTACACTTTTGTTCTAAGACCCTTAGCCAAACACCTTCACCTTGGAGCTGAGGTTCTTTGAGGCTTGGTTTGAGGTCTTAAACTTGGTTTGGGCTCAGAAATTATGCTGTTTGTTGCTGTGCTTCAAGGGTATTAAGCTTGCCTCTTTAAAGCTTTGCTTTAGTTGCTTGTTTGGCCACCTTTGCATGCTAGTTTTAGGCTGGTTATAACTTCTAAAAAACTCTATTTTTATGGTTAAAATAGTGGTTTGAAGTTTGTTTTGGAGTTAGGGGTGGTCCACCCTCTTTTGTAGTTTGTTTGCTAAGTGTTGTGCCATGTTTCAAAGCTTTCAAAACAACCTTTTTTTGGCCTTTTAACCACTGAATTCCAGGGGAATTTCAGTAGCAAAAACTTGGTTTTGAGGTCCAAAATAGGAGGGGGTGGCCTCCCCTCCTTGTGTCTTGTTTCAAGTGTTGATGGCCTAACATGTGAGCATGTTTTTCTACCCTTTTGTAGCTTAATTCAGGCATGTGTTAGCTATTGATTTAAGATGATTTAGCTCTGTTTTGAGTTACTTTGATCATATAAGCCATGTTTTGTACATCTATAGTGTAAAGGGCTTCACTAGCTTTGTGTTTCAAGGTCTCTAACATGCTTTGCTTGAATTGATTGCATGCTATAGCATTGTTTTACGTATGTTTTCAGTGTGTATATCACTGTCACACTCTCACATATAGCAATCTTTCATTGCTTTTGAGAGTTGTGCTTTAAGCTTTGTTTGTGAGCCAACAAGTGAGCATGCTTTTCTTGCCATTTATGTTTCCATCTCAGCATGTTTTAACCACTGATTTATCATGTTTAAGCTCTGTCCAAAGCTGGTTTGGTCATTTAAGCTTGGTATTGCATGCCTCTAGTGTAGTGCTCTTCACTAGCTTTAATGCTCTTGGCTTTACCGTGTTGTGCACGTGTTGCTTTAATGTTTTAGCATTATTTCTCATGCCATTTTAGCACTAAAAAAATCTACAACCTCCCTCATTTCTTCATTTTTCTATTTGTTTTGACGGTTGGTTGACCTTATGCATGTGTTTAAGCTTGAGATAGAGCTTGTGCTCAATGGCTTTAACTTTCTTTTGAGGGTTCCTCCTAGCCAAAGGCATGATCTCTCTCATGTCTTAAACCATCCTTTGGTTGACCCCTCTGTCATTAGAGGACTTTCACATCGGACTTAACCAACTAAAGAATGGCTGGGTAATGCTAAAATGTGTAAACAAAATTGAGTCAAGTAAAACATGACTAAGATAAGCATGTTACTTGCATTGCATGTGCTTGGATCGAACGTTAATCCAAACACAAGAAATGTGGGACGTTTCATACTCAAAGTGATGGAATGTATCACATTTCTTGGTCACTATCATCCTTGATCACGCATGATAGGGTGATGGCCATTTGAGTCATATGTGTGCATTTATTAAGCTTGTACAAGCTTGGTTCTTTGGCCATCATGCACTGAAAATGCTTGATTGGTGGCTTGAGAGCCAAGTGCCACAGTCCTTTGAGCTTGAGAAATGATAAGGAGGGTGGTAGTACACACATTCCCTGAAAAATGCATTGCTTTGCTTCTGTTGTTCTCTGTTGCAGCCAAAACAGAAGCCTGGAAAAATGGGTGGCCGACCGGCCACTTGCACTAGCCGACCGGCCAGGTGAGGTAGCCGACCGGCCACCTGCAGTAGCCGACTGGCCACCAGTTCAAAGGTTGTCCAATGTGTTCATGTGTTGGAGCAGAGGCAATCTGGAAGTTTGTATAGTGTTCTGTGATCAAAGTAAGTGCAAACAGAGGAACTGGTGGCAAGGCGATGAATTTTAGGGAGGACGCAACCGAGAATGCATGCCTCGCTCACCCGCGAGGCCATTTTATTGTTTTTATTAGCTAATTGTAGCATTACTTGTGTTGTAATTAATTACTCAATTCATTTTGTAAAATTTTAGCTAGCTTAGGATAGTTAGTTAATTTATTTCAATTGTGTTGTAATTAATTAGCTAGAATAGTTAATTAATTAGTTGATTTGTAATAACTAGCTTAGCTTCGATTAGCTTAGTTTATTCGTTCGAACCCTCCTTCACGAGGGCATAATGTTGTAATAAGTGTGCGTACGTGTGTGCATCTCTTCCAACCCCATTTCTTTCTCCCTTTTATTTAATCGCTTTCGATGGTTAGCTTTGGGTCATTTTCAATTAGCATACCTCATGCTTGCATGCGCGCATCATTCATTTGTCTTACATGCACCGAGGCTAGGAGCATCATTCAAACTACATTGCAAATTTCAATACCTATTTGAATACGTGTTTCAAAACATGTTATCAAATTGTTACATTCATATGCCATCTTAGATAATCGAGCCTATTAATTGCATATTGCATGTGTTGCATTAGGCATTTTGTATAGTAAGGAGTCATGCATATTTCTAACTAGCTTTTGTTTTGACTTGAAGTACACTGTAAGTTTTACGCTTTAGCATACTTGCATGTGTGTGAGTGTTGCCATGTTAAGTATGCTTGCCATGAGGCTATGTGCTTATTTGATTAACTACACGAATGCCTGTGGATGAAGGCTTTATTACTTGAATTGGAACAATTCATCAAATGTGAGTTTTAAGCCTACTTTGCGAAGTGGCAAAATGATGTTTCAAGCCCATCATGTTTGATGGCAAATCTGCGTTTTAGCCCACTTGAGGGTGGCACTTTCAAACCATTTTCGAAAAACAAACATGAGTTGTTTTGTTCCAATTCTTGCAATTTTAGTCTATACTTATATGCTGTGCACATCATATAGTAAGTTAGCTAATAACAGGAATAAGAACATATCTGTTTATAAAAAAACATATCATGCTTAGTAGAGGCCGATTTTTGATCAGGCGAGCGGGGTTGCTCATTTCAGGACCTTCCCCTCTTGTATCCAAGTTCCTGAGCCGAGGCAACTTTGGTGATGAAAGACACGTGGCCTTTGGCACGAGTCGGGATTTCCTAAATTTTCCAAAATAAAATATTTAGGTGGTGACTCTGTAATATGGAAAAGCAGTCCAGTTTGGCATTATTTGATTTAAAAATCTAATTTTCCAAAATGATTTGCCGGATTGGACTCTTTGGTGTTTATCAGTCTCACATTGCACTTTGTGAGATTAGATTCAGAACCGTGACAGGAGTCCGAACTGTAGGACCAATTTGCGCCTCTCCGAAAGGGAGGCGCGCGAAGAAAGTCGAGTCCACAGATGTATAGTATGGCCCTTTCTCTTCTTTTGTCAGTAAGATCTAGCTCCAAGGCTATGGATTCTACATTCATATTAGGATCAAAATTTTCACTTCTAATAGTGGAGAGGCCAATTTCTAAAGAGATGGCCTCCATGCCATAAGCCAGGGAAAAAGGCGTGTCGCCGGTCGACCGCCTAGGTGTAGTTCGGTATGCCTATAAGACGTAAGGAAGTTCTTAAACCCATTTTCCTTTTGCTTTTTCAATTCTTTTTTTAAACCATCTAAGACTACTTTGTTGGAGGCTTTAGCCTGGCCGTTGGCTTAAGAGTAGGCCAGCATAGAGTTGTAGAATTCGATCTTGTACTCTTCTCAAAAGCCCCTGAAGATTCATCTATCAAATTGAGTGCCGTTGTCCGATATCAAGGCATTGGGAATTCCAAATCGGTTATGATGTTCTGCCGGACAAATTTCTTGACATCTTTCTCTTTGATTGAAGCAAGTGCCTCTGCTTCCACCCACTTGGTGAAGTAGTCTGTTGCCACAATAAAAAAATTTCTTTTGCCCGATGCGGTTGGGAGTGGTCCCACATTGCAAAAGGCCAAGGGCTAGTCAAAGGTAAGAGTTCTCTAGCGGGTTGATGGATTTAATGTGAGAATTTCTGACATTTCTTGTATTTCTTAACATATTTCTCTACGTCTACTTTCATGTACGGCCACCAATATCCCTGTGAAATAGCTCGGTAGGCCAAAGATCTCCCTCCTTGGTGACTTCCACAAATGCCTTCATGGATTTCAAACAGGAATGCTTCGACCTTGCTAGCATGGACACACTTTAAATACGATCCTATGAAGGATTTTTTGTACAATGTGAGCAATGGGAAGAACCAAAATCGCTGCGACTTTGCCCTAATTTTGTTGGCTTCCTTCTTCTCCTCTAGAAAAATACCATCTTTTAAGAACACCGCAATAGGGTCCATCCAGGAAGGGCCTAGTTCGGCGCAGAATACCTCAGCTACTTCGGATTCCTCAATGCTTGGTCTCAGCAGGAAGTCCACCAGGAATGGGTGTGGGATGGATGTATCCACCATCGACGTGAAACTGGCCAGTTCATCTGCCTTGCAATTTTCTTCTCTGCAAATTTGCTCTATTCTTACAACTTCAAATTTCATGATCTCATTTTTGACCAACTCTTGATACTTGGCCATTCAATCGTCTTTTGCTTCATAATCGCCCGATATGTGGTTGACTAGCAGTTGGGAGTCACTGTACACCATCAACTCGGTGGCTTTCATGTGGAATGCTAACTTCAAACCGATCAACAATGCTTCGTACTCAGCCTTGTTATTGGATGCTAGAAATCCAAGGTTGATTGCCTATTCAATGGTCAAACCATCTAGCAAGATGAGAACTATGCCTAGTCCTACACCGTGCCTGTTGGATGCTCTATTTATGAAGAGCTTCCATATCTCACCTCCGAACAGCTTCCAGCAAGTAGAAGGATCTAATGACGCCTTAGGATTAGGAACGTTGATGCTGTCTTCTTTTAAGTTGTTGTCCACCATTAGGATTTGATCCTTACTGACTGACTATCTTAGGACTTTATTTTGAGGTGAGTCCTTACTTGTAGTAGTGCGGTTTTCTCCATCTTTCCTTTTTGCAAGGCTGAATGGTTTACTATGTAATTGAGCAACGTGCTACGAGGGCTGTGCTAGCCCTGCGGCAATTTTCCCCCTTTGCTCGGTTGCCTCAGTTAAGTCGATTGGGCAAACATTATGACTGCTTGAAGCAAACTTGACCACGATGTTTGCCAAAGCTTGGGTCTTTATTGCGGTTGTTGGTTGAAACTTAATGTCTAACTGTTCTAATTCCACTATCCTATACCAGCTTCTTTGTCTCTTCAAGATGATGCTAACGGCATTAGAATCATCTCTATCCGCTGCCATACGCACCTCCACGCGCTGCCAAAAGCTCAGATACCCGTTGTGCCATTTTTTACCGGCCTCCACGTGCCTTTACTCCTGTCTCATGCTATCTTGCACCGTGACCTCATCTACTAATGTGAGCCGCGTGTTCTGACATCATCACTGGCATCAGTCCTAGTTGACCGTGCACTGCTACTGCGCTCTTGGTATTGTGCACCGCGCGCACCTCTGCTAACGTGCGCCGTGCGTTTCTGACGCCAGTCACCCTTGCTGTGCGTCAGCCCTAGTTTTGGCTCCTCTACTTGGTCAAACAACTTTGACCAGCCAATTTGCCGTCTTTCTGGTTATGTTTTTGGCCTATTCAGATCATATCCCACCTGTTTTCGGCCTCCTGAATCCGCTGGTGTGTTCTGTTTTGGCAAATTTAGCCTCTACAAAGCACCTTCTTTTTTTTTTGCCCTGTTTGAGCATTATAGATCGTACCAAGCACATCCACTCTGTCTCTGTTATCCTTGATGGGTCAAATTATGTTAGTTGGGCCCAACCTCTCTCTAGCTTCATCAAAGGAAACCAACTTTGTCGGATTATTACTGGTGCTCTTCCGAAACCTAACCAGAAGAAGGATGAAACTGACTCTGCATTCGATAACTGTCTTGACAAATAGGAAAGTAAGAATTATCAAATTATTACATGGTTCCGGGCTACCTCAGTTCCCTCAATTCATCTCCAGTTTGGTCGGTTCCAAGATGATGCTTAAATTGCTTCTCCTGCCAAAGCAATTTGGGATTTCTTGAGAGACCATTATCAAACCACTGGCCATGCTCATCAATATCAACTGTTGCAAACTCTTCATCACATGCGCCAGGCACTTGGTCAATCTATCAATGAATTCTTATCCCAGATGTCGTCAGTTTGGGACCAGCTAGCTTTTTTTGAGCCTACATGGGCATATTCTGAGGATGCACAATTACTTATCGGAATCATCAGCAACTATTACAATTCCTTATGGCTCTTCATAGCACTTTTGAGCCCGTGTGTGCTTCATTGCTCCATCGTTTTTCCTTGCCCACTTCAGAGTAAGCCATGACTGAAGTATTATCAGAGGAGACTCATTTTGGGACTCTCAAATCTCATAATATGGATTTGGTTCTTGCTAAGCCATCATCACAGAGTTCCTCATCTTCACAGCCCGCTAGTTCATGCCAGTATTATCAGAACCATGGCCTGCCAGCCACTCATTCTTTTATTCAGTGCCAAGTTCGCGAATGCTTTACTTGCCACTAGACTGCTCGCAGTTATCTCCAATGCAATTGTCCTTGAGCCCACTCCAATACTTCATCAAGAAAAGGGTCTTCTCGGTCTGGGTATCAGTCCAAATCTGCCCAAAGTACTCACTCTGCTGCTATTGCCTCTAAGGGTTCTTCTACTCACCACTTCACTAATTCCACAACTGCTTCCTTCTCTATGGATGATGTTGAGTCCATCATCCAACAAGTGCTTACTAAATCTGGTACTCCTCCCTCGACTGCTCTTTTAGTGATTTTAGGTAATTCTCCATGGTATTTTGATTCTACATGCTGTAATCATATGACTTCTGACTCCACTATGTTTTCTTCTATATCATCATCATCTTCTGTCCCCATCATACACACTGTTGATGGTTCTCATACGACTGTTCGTCACATTGGTCAAATTTCTACTTCCACCGTGTCTCTTTCTAAGGCTCATCACAATCCTGCTCTTCAATTGAACCTTATCTTTGTTGGTCAGTTATGTGAACTTGGTCTAACCATTACCTTTTCTGCTAATGGTTGTTTGATGTAGGACCCTCAGACAAAACAGATCCTTGGGATAGGCCATAAGCATGGACATCTGTTCGAGCTTACCCATCTTCGCATTCCTCACAAATCATCTATTGTTGCTCTCCACACATCATCTCTTGCTGCTCCCATTGCTTCCTCTACTGCATTTACTTCTGCCATGTCTTCTTTTCACCTTTGACATTATCGCTTAGGACATGTCTCTTTTAGTTGTTTGAAAACTTTAGTCTCTAGTGGTCAATTAGGTCATGTCCGTCTTGAAGATGTCGATTGTTTATCTTGTCAAATTGCTGAACAACCTACTTTATCTTTTAATAATAGTACTTCTATGTCTAATGTTCCTTTTGATCTTGTGCATTTAGATATTTGGGGACCTTTCCCACATCGACCATGGGGGGGTCAAGATATTTTGTGATTTTTGTTGATGATTTTTCTCATTATACTTGGTTTTTTTTTTTCTCAAAAATTGATATGAAATTAAAATGATTTATTATGATTTCCCTGCCATGGTCCGCACTCAGTTTTCTCATACTATTAAAATCTTTCATTCTGGTAATGCTAAATAGTACTTGGATTATGAATTTCTTTCTTTTCTTTGGGCTAATGGTACACTCTATCATCACTCTTGTGCGGGCACATCCCAACGAAATGGACGAGCCGAAAGAAAGCACCGTCATATTCTCGACACTACACTGGCTCTTATCATCTCATCTTTTTTGTCCTGAACAGTTTTGGGGAGAAGCTACCCTTACTGCCATTTACACCATAAATCATGTACCTACACCTATCATAGTTAATACTTCCCCTTACGAGCACTTATATGGTTCTCTTCCTGACCACACCACTTTTAAAGTTTTGGTTCTGCTTGCTTTGTTCTACTTCAGTCTCATGAACACACTAAATTAGAACCTCGCTCTCGTCTTTGCTATTTTCTGGGGTATGGTATAGAACATAAAGGATATCATTGTTGGGATCCTATCTCTAAATGACTTCGTATTTCCCGTCATGTGGTCTTCTAGAATACAAAATGTTCTGATATCTTTGTAAGTTTCAACTACCACAGTCCACCCGCTCACCGATCTTTACTGATCTCTCTATAGACTTGTTTTCTAATGACTTTGATGCAGATTCTGACTCCATGATTCCACAGTTGCCTATGCCAATTGTCCATCTTGAGGATCATGTATTTGCTAAAGGCCATACACCTTCTATTATTGAGGTTCCTCCTCTACCAGAGCATCATTCTACATGGGTAAGGCAACCTTATGTTCTTCTATGTGATTACATTATTGGTTCCACTGCCCTTTCCTCTCATAAACCTACTTCCTATCAAGAAGCTTGTTCTAACCCTCTTTGGCAACAAGCTATGACTGATGAACTGCAGCCTTTCGATAAAACTCAAACCTGGGATGTGGTTGATCTTCCTTATGGCAAGAGTACTATTAGTTGCAAATGGGTTTACAAGCTCAAAACTCATTCTGACGGTTCCATTGAGCGTTACAAAGCTCGCCTTGTCGCCCGAGGGTTTACTCAAAAGTATGGCAGTGACTATGAAGAAACATTTGCTCTTGTTGCTCGTCTTACTTCTGTTCGCAGCTTACTTGCAGTGGTTGTTGCTCGCCACTGGAGTCTTTATCAGATGGATGTCAAGAATGCATTCCTCAATGGTGATCTGATTGAGGAAGTTTATATGCAACCTCTTCCTGGTTCTTCTGTTCCATTAACCAAAGTCTACAAACTTCATCGTGCTTTGTATGGTTTGAAACAAGCTCCACGTGCCTGGTTTGCCAAGTTCAGCTCTACCATTCGTGACTTTGGCTTTTCCTCTAGTGCCCATGATTCTGCTTGTTCATACGTAAGACGGAGCATGGTACTATTCTCCTTCTCCTTTAGGTGGATGATACGATTATCACTGGAGATGACCCTACGAGTATTTCATGTCTCCAACAGTTTCTTTGTTACCACTTTGAGATGAAAGATTTGGGTTTTCTTAGCTACTTTCTTAGCTTGGAAATTTCTCAAGATTTATCTGGTTACTTTCTTGTCTAGGCCAAGGATACTTCTAATCTCTTGACTCGTGCTAGCCTTACAAATTGTAAGACTGCCACTACTCCCGTTGATCCTCAGACTTGTCTTATGCCTCTTGAAGGTTCCCTATTGTCTGATGCCACTTTATATCGTCAGCTAATTGGTAGTCTTGTCTATCTCACAGTTACTCATCCAGATATTGCTTATGTTGTTCACATTATCAATCAATTCATGGCTGTTTCCTGTTCTCCACACTATAATGCTCTGATTCGCATTTTACGCTATCTCAAAGACACTCTGTTTCATGGTTTTTACTACTCTGCACCGTCTTCTTTACACCTCCATGCCTTTTCTGATGCAGATTGAGCAGGGGATCCTACTGACCGTCATTCTACTACTGGGTTTTGCTTCTTCTTGGGCAACTCTCTCATTGCTTGGCGTAGCATGAAGCAAACTCTTGTTGCTCGTTCTAGTACCGAGGTTGGGTATCATGCTCTTGCTGACACTACTCAGGAGCTTGTGTGGCTTCGTTGGCTTTTTTCTGATATGGGAATTTGTCATTTTGCTGCCACCAATCTTTATTGTGACAACCACAATGCTATTTAGATTGCACATAATGATGTCTTCTATGATCGCATCAAGAAAATTGAGATAGATTTTCACTTCATACGCCAGCATATTACTAGGGGCATTGTTCGTCTTTTCTTTGTTACCTCTGCTGATCAGACCGTCAACCTTTTTATCAAAGCTCATCTTCCAGGACGCTTCTCTGATCTCCTCTCCAAGCTCAAGTTGATATATGCTTTACCACCTTGAGCTTGAGGAGGGGTGTTAGTTGTTATCTATTATACTTAGGATTCTTGTATTCTTGTACACCTAGGTTTCTTGTATACCTAGGTTTCTTGGCCTATATATATAGGCTTCTCCTGTTGTATTGATTCATTGATTATATATAAAATACATATTATTTTCTCTCTCTACTATTATAACATTCTTCTTTATTTTTTCACTTGTAGATACATGTAAGTGGGTCACATTGCATTTATTAATGAGATTTGGGTTATCTCTGGTTTGGATTGGATTTGTTATTGGGTTTCATGAGTCTCACAAAGGCCATAATTCAATAATCTGAACTATTCATTTTTTGTTCAATTATGTGTGCAAATCATCAATAATTTTTTTTTTTTTTATCTATTTTATCATCCTCACTTGCTAAGCAAAAAGGGAAAAAATAAAATAAAAATAAAATTTTTGATAGATTAAAAATTTCGCATTGATATATAAATTAGTTTTCACATTTTTAATTTGTAAAATAAATAGATATATGTGTATATCAATTTTTAATTGTAAAAAAATTAAAAGTACACAGATAATACATATAGCACAAATATTGCACATAAAGTGCATAGATGGCATAAAGAATGAACAAATATATTTGTTCTGATTTTTTAATTTAATAATAGACAAATATAAAATAAAAATACAATCATTTTTTTTTCTTAATTTAATAATAGCATTTTTTTTTGGGATCAGTAAAGAAAAATTTCATTAAAAATATAAAATTAAAGGTATAAGAAGATGACATGTATTGAGAGAGATTCGAAAAAGTATAAATTATTCCTACTATTGCTACTTGCATCCATCTACTAACCCTTCGGCCTCACAATTTTTTAGAACAAGAAAAAAAACAAAACAAAAAAGATAACCAGAAACAAAAATAAATAAATTAATTGATTAATTAACCGAAACATTTGCTCTTTCTTATTCTATAAATTTCAACCTAGAAGATTTAAACAACCACTCACTTTCCCCTCTCTCTTCTCTCTCTTTTATTATATAAAAGAAAATATTAGAGATCCACACATTTATACCTATAAATTCACCTATAATGATGTGCCACGAGAGTTGGACCCACCATTATTAAGTGTGTAACAAATCAAAAGTTGACAGACATCTGACCACATCATTGTGAACAGTTTTTGAGGGTCTTAAACATGTTCTTTCTATAAATTCAACCTACAAGATTAGAACATTCACTTTCACTTCTCATTTTTCCCTTCCTCTCTCTCTCTCTCTCTCTATGGCAAACAACAATGGCCGTCGTGGTATCCGTTGTGCTATCATTGTTCACCACCGTGAATGCAAAGGAGCAACACTACTGATGGCTGCAACTATTTTCTCAACACTGGCATGGAGGAGCCTCATCCTCTAGTGACTTTCTATTGTACTGCCTGCGGTCACCATGAAAGCTTGCACCGCGTTGACGAAGTGCCGATCCAACTAGACCCTATCGTCGTCCAAGTCCTCCATTGGATGTGCGTTGTTTCTGCCGTTGCCAAGCTCCACCACCACTACCACCGGCCGCAGATGAGGAAAACCTCGGTGACAGAGAGATAGAACAAGAGCCACTAGAAAAGAAAAGGAGGAGGGCGAGGTCTTCAGATGTGCAAATTATGGAGATAGTGAAATACGCGACAGTGGAGCGGGGGTACAACCTTGAGGGATACGATGAGGATGATCTTGAAGAGTTTTATGAGGTGATCAAAATCACTCCTTGGAGTTTCAAGGTTTGGATGAAGAAAAACAAGATCAAGTACTTGGAATCTAAAGAATCCACGTCCAGTGATGACAATGACAGATCCATTGTCTAATCTCATTGGAGAATTCATTCATGGTGGTTTGAAGTTTGAGCGAAATAAATTAATAAGTCTATTAAGGTTTTTTTGTTGTCTTGCTTATGTGCCTTTTTATTTTCGAAAATGTTATATACTCAGAAAAATTATTTTAAAAAGTATTCAGAATTTGATCTATACGTTTTTAAATTTTGAATTTTTTTAATATAGTTTTTTTTTTTGAGCATGTGACATGTAGCGATCCCGGTTTCGATCCTTCTTTCATGTTTTGTCACTTCGACAGGGCCAGTCGAGGGTCGAGCTACCCGGTCAGCTTGCGGGGGCCTAGGGGGCAGCGCCCCTTGGCGGGTCCTAGGGCAGTGCCCTGGTAGAGTTGAGGGGCAACGCCCCCAAAACAAAAATGCAAAATGCATTCGAAGTTGCTTGTGCACTTGAGCGGCCGTTTATACGCTCGAGCGGAGAATGCTTGGTTTCAGAAGTTTGACCTGTCTGCAAAAGTACTGGGTCAGTGTATTTGACGCTCGAGCGGGGCATTCCATGCTCGAGCGGACTACGTTATATCAGTTCGTGAATATGATATTTCATATCACTTTTTTAGTCCTCTCTCTCTCTAAAACTCTCCAGAATTCCAGATCGGGAGCTCTCTCTCTAGAAGTCATCTTCTCTCTTTGATTTCTCCAACTCCATTAGGATTTAAACCTAAGTTCTTCACCAAAGTTGGTTATCATCTCGAGGGCTTCGTTGTGTGCGGTGAAGATCGAGTTTCGACACTGTTGATTTTGGGGGTTTTATCTCATTTCTTCTTCAAAACTTGAGGTAAGGATTTTCTTAGAGTTATATATATGTTTTTGCAAGATCTAGATGATTTTTGAAATCATCCTTTGATTAGCTTTGAGAAATTGATTGTTGATTTAAAAAAGATGAGTGATTTTGAAAGAGGGTTTAATTTTTTTTTCTTTTAAAATAGAAATTGAAGATTTTGAACCATATTGATTGAAGAAAGATGATTTTGGGGAGATTCTTCTAAATATTTTGGAGATGAATGGTTTTGGTGAGAAAACCTAGAAATTGGGTATTTTCTTTGAAAGATGTTGAAAATCCTTGGAAGATTTTGTCCTATTTATTTTGCATACCAAAATAAATGGATATTTTGAAAATTGTTTATTTATATATAAATGACGAATTTTGTGAAAAAAAAATGAGAAATGTTGTTTATTTTGGAAATTGTTATCAAAATGTTGATTTAGTCTTGAATTGACTAAATTGTTGAGATTGCTTGAAATGTGGGAATTACATTATTCTCTTGAATGAATTGGATATAAAAGTATATATATATATATATATGTATTCATCTTGTGGAATTGTGTTGAAAAGAGGATTGGGAATTTTGATCATAATGTTATATTGTGTGAAACAATTGAATATGGAAGTAATGTTGTATTGCATTATTAAGCATACATTGGCATTTCAATTCATTGGACTATGTTAAGCTTTGGAAATTGTTGGGAAATGGGTTTTCATGAAATGGTTTTGGGGTAAATACGGTGATAAGTCTTGATAGGTGGTGTAGATGAAATTGTTTAAGTTGGCCTGGGTGTCCTTGGTGAAAGACCAGAAAGTCGCATGGATAGGTGTCGAGCCTTCCGGTTAACACCGGTAAAAATGACAATTGGTAGTACTCGTATAGTCTACTTGCAGACATCGACCTAGGGATTACCAAAGTTGTTTTTACCGCCCCCTTTAATTAAATTGATAAATTTTGAACAGTTGAAGTTGCATAACATTATTGAGCATGATGGTTTTCAAAAGATGAAGATGTGTTTTATTTTTAAAGAGGCATGGCATGGCACGTGCATTCATCTCTTGAGACTTGTATAAAATGTATATACTTTGTTAAGGATTTTCTACTGGGCTTTATGCTCACCCTACTGAATTTTTGTGCAGGAAAAGACGTGGTGAATTTGCCTAATTGAGGGCGTGAAAATGTGTGTGTTGAGAGCACTAAAGTTCTCATTTGCTGTGATCCTATTTGTAAGCCAAGGGCTATGTATATGTGGGTTTGAATAACCATTTTGTGTACCGGGCTTAAGCCTTAGAAGATTGTAAACCCTTGGGGGTGCTTATTTGGTTATTTTCTTCTTGTTGAACCAATTTAATATCACATGAGGAACTATTATTATTATGTAATGCAAGTATGGGAAGTTATATTTGGTTTTCCTTTAAGAGAGCCATGATTGTTGCATTATCATTTGGGCTAGAAATTTGGGGTGTTACACCTTGGTATAAGAGCTACCGAGTTTGAATACTTGGAGCTCATGGGAAGTGGTTGTTTAACCACAATGGGTTCATCTAGCATGCTTAGGAAGTGTTATGCATTTTGCGAGTATGTGATAACATGCTTATGTGACTAAATGGGTATGAGATTGGACTTTTGGGATGTTGTTTGCGCCTGTTAAATTCCTTGAGGTCTTATTAGAAGAGTACTTGATCAATACTCATTCTACTAAGAATTCTTGGTTTTTCGTGGGACAAATTTCATCATGAAAGAATGATCCGTATGTATTTACATGACTAAGTGCTTATGTGTATTGAAATTGAATTGTGTATATAGCAGAGAAATATATGAAATTGTTGTAGTCGAACGTATGAGTCAAGTTGCGAGCACATATGATTTAATGTGCTAAATTATTTATCTTGTGTCCTTTATTAGGATGTCAAGAAGGGGTCAAGTCCGTGGTGGTAGAGGCGGGAGGCATGGTAGGGCTCACCGAGGTGTGCATGAGGTACTGGTCCATAGGGTTCCGGTGCAAGAAGAAGGGTTCAGACAAGCTAATATGGCCGAGCAAGTGGGCCAAGAGAATATGGCCGAGCAAGTGGGGCAAGCGGGTCAAACCACGACGGGGGCCCTAGCCCGAGAAATGACGGGGGCTTTGAGGGTGTCTATGAACTTGTTGAGGGCAGAGAATCAAGCCTGAGAGAACACCGTGGAATCAAGGACAAGTTTCCTTACTAGAGAGTTTTTACGGGCCAAACCAGATGAATTTCATGGTGGCCCCAAGCCCAAGAAAGTGGATGAGTGGCTCAAACAAACTGCGAAGACGTTCAAGATGCTTCATATAGATGATAGCGAGTTGAGGGTGACTCTAGCGAGTTACTACCTTAAAGGGGATGCGGGTCAGTGGTAGAAGTATGCCAAGAGTAGGGTGGAGCCATCATGGAAAGCCTTTGTGGTTACTTTCCAAGATAAGTATTTACCTCCCGCTGCTAGGGAGAGATTGAGGCAACAGTTCAAAGACCTCAAACAACTCGACATGACCGTGGTCGAGTTCTAGGCAATCTTCTCTAGTTTATCTAGGTTTGCAGCAGAGTTGGTGGCAACGGAAGAGTGCCGTTACATTGACTTCGAGAAAAAGTTGAAAACCAAAATTTTCTTTAAGATTGTTGGGAACATGATTCGAAACTATGACCGTCTTGTAGAGCCACCGGCATACGTTGAGATTTCCATACAAGCCGAGGAGGAGAGGCTTCGGAGTTCAAGGCTTAGGGGCCAAGAGTCTTAAGAAGACTATAGGCAGAATAAGAAGAGCATGTGTACTTTTTCATTCCAGCCACAACCACAGCAGTCAAAATTCATTTTTTTCTTTGCTTAGTACGGTTCTGGGAAAAAGTACATCTAGTGGTTTCACGTGTTTCAAGTGTGGCCAGCCGGGCCACAAAGCCTTTTCGTGCCCACAAAAGAGTAGAGGACGGTTGATGTTGCCACCACCACCACCTAACCGATCTCAGAGTCAACCACAGTCTCAGAATGGAGGCCATGGGTTTAATTGTTATCAGTGTGGTCAGCCGGGGCATATGAAGAGAACTTGCCCTCAGTTAGGAGGCGTATCTAGTGCATCAGGTTCGAAACAGACTCAGAGCCACCAGCAGGCTCATTCAGCTCAGGCTTCACGAGCTAATTAGGGAGCCACTTCGGCTCAGTCGGTATAACAGGCCTATGCTCCGAGAGAGGGGCAACTTAATCAGGGGCCACAGAGACGCGTGTATGCTGTTACCGTGCTAGAGCGGTTGCCAGAATCCTTAGTTGTGAGAGGTATTTTTGTTGTGTGTAATTCTTTGGCTAAGGTATTGATAGACACGGGTGCGTCTCATTCATTTGATTTAGACCGGGGTTGTTGTGATTGTGAAATAGAAGTTACCGGGCGTCGACTTCCGTTTGCTTTTGTGTTGCTAGATATGTCGAGTTTTGATGTCATTTTAAGCATGGACTGGTTGTGTTCTTTTCAAGCTGTGATTGATTGTTACCGTCAGAGAGTTATAGTGTGCACTTTGAGTGGTGATCATTTCTATTTTCGGGGGAACCGAGTTGATAGAGCCTTGTCGCCAGTTGTTGACCCTCATAGTAAGAGCAAGCTTAGTGGCCTTCTTGCAACTCTCTTGGATAGTGAGAGTGACAGGGCTCGTGTTGAGTTACCAAGGGTAGTTTGTGAATACCCAAATGTCTTTCTAGAAGATCTTACTAGTTTACCACCTCACCGGGAGATCGAGTTCTCCATTGAATTAGTGCCTGGCACGGCACCGATTTCCATGTCACCGTATAGATTTGCACCCGCCGAATTGCATGAGTTGAAGATTCAACTCTAAGAACTTTTAGACAAGAGCTTTATTCGCCCTAGTACATCGCCTTGGGGAGCGCCGGCTCTCTTTGCGAAGAAGAATGATGGGTCATTGCGATTGTGTATTGATTACTGCAAGTTGAATAGAGTTACAGTTAAGAACAAGTATCCTCTACCCAAAATAGATGATTTGTTTGACCAACTTAGAGGGTCTCGTTGCTTCTCAAAAATAGATTTGAGGTCAGGGTACCATCAGTTGAGAGTCCGGGAGGAAGACATTCAGAAAACGGCCTTTCGTACGCATTATGGCCACTATGAATTCCTTGAAATGCCTTTTGGGTTAACCAATGCGCCTGCTTCCTTTATGGATTTGATGAACATAATATTTTGGGAATACTTGGACCGTTTTGTGGTTGTCTTTGTGGACGACATCTTAATTTATTCAACCTCCGAGGAAGAATGTGAGGCTCACTTATGGGTAGTGATTGAATTACTTGAGAAATACCATTTGTATGCCAAGTTTGAGAAATGTGAGTTTTGGTTAACTGAGGTAAAATTTTTGGGGCACGTAGTTTCAAGAGAGGGAGTAACAGTAGACTCCTCAAAGATAGATGCCGTACAAGGTTGGGAACAACCCAAGAATATTTTTGAGATCCGGAGTTTCTTGGGGTTAGCGGAGTATTATCGACGTTTTGTTAGGGACTTCTCTAGACTAGCTGCACCTTTGACTAGGTTGACTAGAAAGGGTATCAAATTTGTGTGAAGTGAGGCTTGTGAAAAGTTATTCCAAGAACTTAAGACTAGATTGACCACCGCACTGGTCTTGACAATTCCGGAAAGGGGTTTGAATTACAATGTCTAGTGTGATACGTCCAGGGATGGACTTGGTTGTGTCTTGATGCAAGAGGAAAAAGTTGTGGCCTACGGTTCACGACAATTGAAAACTCATGAGAAAAATTACCCCACCCATGATCTAGAATCAGCAGCGGTGATTTTTGCTTTGAAAATTTGGAGGCATTACTTGTACGGTGAGAAGTTTGAAGTCTTCTCCAATCATAAGAGTCTAAAGTATTTGTTTTCTCAAAAAGACTTGAATTTACAAAAACGGAGGTGGATGGAATTTATGGAGGATTATGAATTTGAGTTACACTATCATCCAGGGAAGGCCAATGTGGTGGCCATTCAGGAATGGGATATGCTAGATGTTATTGGCAAGTTTGATTTGCACTTGGGTGAGTCCAGAGAGAGTGCTACCTTGTTTACTTTGAATGCTCAACCTACCTTGGTTAGTAAGGTCATAGAGGCACAATGAGGAGACCATGATGTGGAATCAATCCGTGTTAAGATTTCTAATAGGAAGGAAGAGAAAGGTATGAACGTTCACTCGGATCTGAGTGTACATTACCTAGACCATTTGTTTGTACCAGAATCTTGTATAGAGGAAGTACTTCAGGAGTTCCATCACTCATGCCTTGCGGTACACCCCGGAGGCACTAAAATGTATCATGATCTTAGTCGTCAGTTTTGGTGGAGGGGTATGAAACGGGATGTCGCTTTATTTGTGTTGAAGTGCCTTACTTGTCAACAAGTGAAGGCCGAACACCAAAGACCAGCGGGTTTGTTACAACCCTTACCAATAGCCGAGTGGAAATGGGAGCGTGTTACCATGGATTTTGTAGTTGGGCTTCCTAGAACACAACGAGGCAATGACACTGTTTGGGTGATTGTTGATAGGTTGACTAAGTCTACCCATTTCATTCTAATGTACACTAGCGACTCAGTTGAACGCATGGCAAAGTTGTACATTAGAGAGATAGTTCGACTTCATGAAGTCCTTGTGACTATTGTGTCAGATAGGGATCCTCGTTTTACTGCCTGATTATGGCAAAGCCTTCAAAAGGCGTTGGGAACTAAATTGACTCTTAGCATCGCTTATCATTGTAGGCGCGCCCTTGGGCTTCATGCTACAGTTCGTACTCAATGTCACGGTTCTTAATCTGATCTCACAATGTGCGATGTGAGATTGATAAATCACCAAAGAGTCCAAATCCGGCAAATCGTTTTGGAAAACTGATTTTTGTAAAGAAGTGCCAAACATGGACTACTTTGCCAGATACAGAGTCACCATTTAAATATTTTATTTTTTTGGAGAAATTTAGGAAACCCTGACTCGTGCCTAAGGCCACGTGTCCGTCATCACCAAAGTTACATCGGCTTGGGAACTTGGGCACGAGAGGGGAAGGTCACCTATGAGCACCCCAATTTTGCTTGATCAAAGATCGGCCTGTACTAAGCATGATATCTTGTTTTTGAAAACACATGCGTTCTTATTCTGGTTAATTAGCTAAAATTACTACGTGATGCGCACAGCAAACAAGTATAGACTAGATCGCCTAATTTGGAACAAAGCATAGCATATTCGTTTGTTTGGAAAATGGTTTGAAGTTTGCTACTCGCAAGTGGGCTAAAATGCAGATTTTAATGAATTGTTCCAATTTAAGTAATCCGACCTTCACCCACAGGCATTCAGGCAGTTATATCACATAAGTAATTAGCCTCATGGCAAGCATGCTATAATGGAAAAACTCACACTCATGCAATATGCTAAAGCGTAAACACTTACAGTGTACTCCGAGCCAAAACAGAGAACTAGTTACAAATCAATGCATGATCCTAGTTCATGTCAAAATGGCTAGTGCACCGCATGC
The DNA here is from genome assembly GCF_055761805.1 of Camellia sinensis. Lineage (NCBI taxonomy): Eukaryota > Viridiplantae > Streptophyta > Magnoliopsida > Ericales > Theaceae > Camellia > Camellia sinensis. Next base: position 55,663,487 of record NC_138962.1, read on the forward strand.
AAAATGCAACTAGAAATAGGCTCGGCTATTCTAAGATGCATATGAGATGCGACAATTCGATACATGTATTCAAGTAGGAATTGAAATACAATGCAGTTAGTATGATGCGCCGAGCCTGGTGCATGCAATATAGATGAATGATGCAAACATGCATAACATAAGGATGCTAATTGAAATATACCCTAAAACTAACCATCGTAAGCGGTTAATTAAAAGGGAGAAAGACGTGGGGTTGGAAAACATGCATCACATACACGCACGCTTATTACAAAATTCGCCCTCTCGACGGAGGGTCCGAAAGAATAATACAAATTAACTAATTAACTAACTGACAAGCTAATTAATTATTACACAACACTTAACTAATTAAACGAATCAATTAAGCTATGAAAACAATAAAATAGCCTCGGGAAGAGGGATGCATGCATGTTTGGTCAGCTTCGCTTGGAAATCCATCGCCATGCCACATGTTGCCTCTGTTTGCACTTCTTTGCACCTCTGAAAATTGCACAAGTCTCAAGGATGCTTCTGAACCAGTCCCTGACTGTTGTGGGAGGTCATCGGCCAAAATATAGGATCATCAGCTATGATAAAAAGGTCATCGACCAAAAGTATGGCTCTCGGCCAGATGTTTGTAGTCGACCGGCATTGAAGATAGCCGACCGGCCATATCTTCCGGCAGAATGTTGTTTTGCTGCAGCACAGGACAAACAGAGCATGGCAATGCATTTTCAAGACAATGTATGCACAACCACTATCCCTATCATGTCATGAGCTCAAGGGAGTATGGTTCTCGATCCTCACGCCATCAATCACGCATTTCCATGCATGATGGCCCAAGGTGCCAAGTGTGCAATTTATATCAAATGAAATGCACACAACACATAAGGGGCCCCAACCTCTATCATGCTTGATCAAGAGGCAAGGGATGCATGCATAATGCTATGCAACCTAAGCATGCGAGCAAGCTAATGCAACATGAACATGCAAGCAAGCAATGTGCAATAGGCATACAATCTAAACAAATAAACATGCAAGGCATGTAACAACAATGCCAATGACAAACATGCAACAACATGTGAGGCAAACATGTGACAACATGTAAAGGGACAAGTATATTTAAACCAATGTAATACATACATGATGAACTTAACAAAGTAACATAATCATGCAAACGTTACAATGTAATAGGCATGCAACAACAATACCAATGATAAGCATGTAACAACATGCAATGGGACTAGAATGCAAACATGCAAAGCAACTTAACAAAAGGCATGCCAAATATAATATAACTCAAGCATGCAACAACATGCAATAGGCCAAGTATGCAACAACGTGCAAGGCAAGCATGCAACAACATGCGAAAATGGACTTAAACCAACATGGACAGCCCTCAAACATGCCCAAATCAGTGGCCAAAATGCTAAGAAATGAGGGACAAAAGCATATACAAACATGCATACTAATTGGCCTATCACCTAGGCATGAAGACACAACTCTTAAGCACACTTAAAAGAGTGAAAAGTATGCAAGTGTGACAACACTACATGCTCTGAAATGATGTTAGAAATGATGCCAAATCACACATATAATCATAATCATAGCATGCATAAGGCTTAAAGCCTATGACTAGCAAAGGGACTTGAACCAAAGCTACACAAAACAAAGAGCATATGGCAAGTATAACCAAAAAAAGTCCTAAATCATGTCAAAATGAGCCTAAAACATGCAATGGCCGAGGCCAAAACATGCTAGAAAGGTGGGGCTCAAAACAAAAAGCATGCAATGCTACAAAAGGGGTGTTACACTACACCTATCAAAACCGAACATGGTATGATTTAAGCAACCAAAATCAGAGTTATGGCATGTTAGAACAAGACCAAAAACACATTGAAATGGCATCCTAGTGGCCTAAACATGGAGGCATACACAATGGCCCATTCATGAGGCATAAGACATCAAGTCATTAAAACATTAAAGGAGTGATAAGTGCAAGTGTACAAGAATACTATATGGACTGAAATAATATAACAAGTGATGCCAAATCACTGAAATGACCCAAGTAAAGCATGCTAGTGACTTGAACACTCAAAGTTGACAAGCTAGATTACATGGTAGCTATACAAAACAATGCAAGCATGACCAAGACAAGGAAAAATAGAGCTCTAGCATAGTAAGACAAGGCTAAAAGCTTCATGGAGTTGAGCCAAAATCATGCTAAAATGACATGTTACAACATGATGCATGTTGAGGCAAACAAGAGGATTGCAAGACAAGTATATGAAGCATATAAGAGGCCATCAAACCAACTTGAAACAGAGGTATATTATGGCAAAACAAAGCCTAATACACACTGAAATGAAGTTAAAACTTGCCAAGCATACAAGCCACCAACATAAGCCATTTATGCAAGCATTCAAGACAACAAGGAGAGGGTCATCCCCTCTCCTATTTAAGACCTCAAAACCACCTTTCCACCACTACAAATCCTCTGGATTTTAGTGGTAGAAAAGTCATGCAAAGCTAAGCACAAAGGCCAAAAGGGATGGCCTAAAACAAGGCCTAACAAGGCCTTGGAGAGGGTAAACAACCCCAAACCAAGAAGAGGCCTTAAACAAAGGTCTAAAGCAAGTAAAAAAAGAACTTTTATCAGTTAATAGCTAAGCTTAAAACAATAAGGAAGAAGGGCTAAAAGCTTAAGCAAGAATGGGGCATTAAAAGCAAGTTTGCTCACTCTTGAAGAACACCTCCAAGAACACAACACCAGCAGGTTTCTCTGATTAAAATCCCCTCAAGAACCCTAACACCAACTACTTAGGACCTCAGCAACCAAGGATGGTGTTCTACTAGGTGCTCTAGTGCAAAAGTATGAACAAAACAACTTTTAAGGCACAAACACACACACAAACATGTGAAGAGAGGGAGATATAGAGATAGATAGATACAACTGTCTAACCCTAAATTTTCAGAACCTTTGAGAAGGGAGGAGGAGCTCCCTTCTTATAGAAGTCCAAATTCTAAGCTTCCTAAGCAAGCTAAGGCAAGGGACAAATCCCTCCATGCACGTGTATGGGGGGGGTGAATTGTGGATGCTAGCTGGCATAAAATATCTGCATAAAGCAGATGAACAGGGTTCGCCCACGAAAAATGGCTGATCGACCAACATAAGGGCCGGTCGACCAAAAATAGTGCCGATCGGCCAACACTTTTGGCCGATGGCAAGAAAACAAGGCCGATGGCTTCATGCCTTGGCTAGTGGGTTTAGGGGATGGCAAACAAGCCACCCTCTTCCCTCAGAAGCAAAAACACAAGTGCTTGGTCCACAACCAAGCACAAAACAGACAAGTTAAGAGATCTTGAGGCAAGGCGCGTGGCCGAGACCTCCGGGAACTCAAAACGAACACGAGCATGGATAATCATCGAGTGTTCAAATGATGACGTCCAAGTCTTGAGGACGGTCAAAAATGGGGTGTCGACAGTTGCCCCTCTTTGACAGAACTCGAAAGTCATAAAAATGACGGGAGTAAATGTCAAAACCCAGAGACAACCCATTTTTGACAAGGCCGAAGACTTAGATAAGCATACAAGACAACAAAGATATGTGCCCGAAGGCAGGGGCAAAATGCAAATGACATCCACGATGTCGAACATAACTTATGATCATACAAAGGGAGCTGTAACGAAGCATAACATGCAACAGTTTTAAGAAGGTGAACACAAATCTAACTACATTACATGTAGAAAGGATGTAAAAGAATTATACAATTCTCGCTACGTCTCACACAGAGAATGTACAATACCTGTCCGGTTCGTCTGGTCCCGTCGGCCTCAAATGAACCGTACATACAATATCGTGCCTACAAAAGAAAGAAATTTAATAGGTACAATATCATTAGGAACATGCATAGCAATGCAAGTGAGAAGTGCGTGACAACGCAAGTGGAGGGGTGCATGACAATGCAACCTAAGTGTGACGCATAACAATGCGGAAGGGATGCAAGACAATGCAACCTAAGTGTGACGCATAACAATGCGGAAAGGGGATGCAAGACAATGCAACCTAAGTGTGATGCATAATAACACGAAAAGGGGATGCAAGACAATGCAACCTAAGTGTGACGCATAACAATGTGGTGAAAACAAGCATAACAATGCAAGTGAAGTGTTCATGACAATGTGATGCACTAACAAATGCAGGTAAGGTGCGCAAGATAGCGCGATGTAATGCACAAAACAGTGCGATGCGCAAGATAGTGCGAGTGAAATGCAATGCACTAATAGGTGCATATGATGTGCGCAAAATAGCGCGATGCAATGCACAAAATAATGCGATGCGCAAGATAGCACGAGTGAAATGCAATGCACTAACAGGTGCATGTGATGTGCGCAAAATAGCGCGATGTAATGCACAAAACAGTGCGATGTGCAAGATAGCGTGAGTGAAATGCAATGCACTAACAGGCGCATATGATGTGCACAAAATAGCGCAAATGATGCAAAATGAAATGTAATGCACTAACAGGTGCATATGGGGTGCGCAAGATAGCGCGATGCACAAAATAGCGCGAATGAAATGCAATGCACTAACAGGTGCATATGATGTGCGCAAGATAGCGTGATGCGCAAAATAGCGCGAATGTAATGCAATGCACTGACAGGTGCATATGATATGCGCAAAATAACGCAAATGATGCAATGCACTAACAGGTACATATGATGTGCGCAAGATGGCGCGATGCGCAAAATAGCGCGAAATGAAATGCAATGCACTAACAGGTGGATATGATGTGCGCAAGATAGCGCGATGTGCAAAATAGCGCAAATGCAATATAATGCACTGACAGGTGCATATGATGTGCGCAAGATAGTGCGATGTGCAAAATAGCGCAAAATTAAATGCAATGCATTGACAGGTGCATATGATGTGTGCAAAATAGCGTGATGTGCAAAATAGCGCGAATGATGCAAAATACAATGCAATGCCTAATGAAAATAAGGTGCACAAAATAGTGCGATGAAATGATAGAGTAGATGCTAAGGGTGACAAACTCCAACCATGCTGGAATCATGAGAGGAGGAAAAACAAATCCCAAACATGCCGAAAACGTGTGAGGAATGGAGACACTCAAACCACGCTAAAACCGTGAGAGGAGGTCCAAAAACAACCCGTCCAAGCTCGCGTATACAACGCAACCTGAGATAAAACTAGCCCAGGCCCGTGCGTCAGGCGTCCTGAGATAAATTCCTAACACGCTGAAATTGCGTAAGGAACGGGACATTCAAACCACGCTGAAATCATGAGAGGAGATCCAAAAACAACCCGCCCAGGCGTGTACCAAACACAACCTAAGATAAAACCCGCCCAGGCCCGCGCGTCACGCATCCTAAGATAAATTCCAAACACGCTGAAATCGCGTAAGGAACGGGACACTCAAACCACGCCGAAATCGTGAGAGGAGGTCCAAAAACAACCCGCCCAGGCGTGTACCAAACACAACTTGAGATAAAACCTGCCCAGGCCCACGCGTCACACGTCCTAAGATAAATTCCAAACATGCTGAAATCGCGTAAGGAACGGAACACTCAAACCACGCTGAAATCATGAGAGGAGATCCAAAAACAACCCGCCCAGGCGTGTACCATACACAACCTGAGATAAAACCTGCCCAGGCCTGCGCGTCATGCGTCCTGAGATAAATTCTAAATACGCTAAAATCGTATAAGGAATGGGACATCTCTTAGTGTATCACAGACGAGAGAAAGAAGGGAGTGGTACAAACACTGGAACGTGTTCCAAGTGCTTTTAACCAAAGAAGAAGAAACACAGGGACATATCCGAGTGTTTCGAAATGGTATGAGTATTGGAACGTATTCCAAATGCTCTAAACCAGAAAATGAGAAATATAGGGACATATCCCCGTGTTCTGGAAAAAAGGAGAAACATAGGGACATATCCCCGCTATTTCGAAAAAAGAAGGAAAGAGAAACATAGGGACATATCCTCGTGTTTCAGAAAGAAAGAAAGTGCAAAACAATGCACAACTCTCAGCGTATCACACGCGAGAGAGGAAATGGGCAATTTCTCAACATACCACATGCAAGAGAAGAAAGGTAAACCTTTCAGCGTATCACACGCGAGAGACGAAAGGGAAAACCTCTCAGCGTATCAAACGCAAGAGAGGAAAAGACTGTGCAAGAAAGCACGGTCATCCAAACACGTATCAAATGCAAGAGGAGAAAGGTAGGTCCAAACGCATGCTTAAATGTGAGAGGAGAAAGGTAATAGTCAAAACTGAACTGGAACTTCTCTAAATGAACAGTACATACAATACTGTGCATAAACGAGAAAGAAACAAGATAGGTAAAACGATGCCATACAATGCATGACGTTAAAGGAATGTAAGAAACAGACTAGGCGGCGCTTTAGAAAGTGAGTGGCGGTGAACCGCTCTACTTCGATGGGGATCCTCCCTATGTTCCCCGAACACCAACCCTCAACTCACAGTTCAAAGGTTCTGAATTGCTGGCAAGGAGAAACATCTGCTGGGGAAACCACGGATGTCGCTTTTTCTCTTGATCATACTCACAACTTTCCCTATTCTTCAACGGGGTGATAGACTACGTTGGATTAGTATCCAGAATCGAGATGCATACCTGCTACCTCGACCTATGGGGCTTCCATACATATTTCAAGCTGGGGATACACCCTGGGTATTTAAACCAGACTTTAGTCTCGGAAATTCCAAACCTTTGTGTTCTTGGCTATAACCATTTGAACACTAGTTTCCACCATCGCAATTGATTTCCTAGGAACTCATTGCAAACACAGCCAAGATACCCACTGGAAGAGACTGGTACTCCGTGAGAGCACTTCTGATCACCATTCTGGCATGAAAATAGTCGGCACAGTATTCTATTCACTTTGAACAAACAACTCATATAGCACACTGCTTATTCTGAACACACAGCCCATAACACAGTACTCTGTTTATTCTGCACAGGGCTCATACAACACACTGTTAATTCTGAACACACGGCTTATAACACAGTGCTTGGTTTATTCGGCACACAGCTCATACAATGCACTACTCACTCTAAACACATGGCTCATAAAATAGTACTTGATTTACTCTGTACACGGCTCATTTTGAATAAACAGTTCAATCCAAACATACAGGATGCAAAGACAGAACTTGCAAAAGTTGAAACACCCTCAGATACTCCAAATTTTCCTTCTTTTCTTTTGCTTCGTAGTCCGGAACCCATATAGCTTCAGATAGGTCCTGGTTCTACTGTTCTCACATGACTTGGGTCGAACCCTGCAGTTTTATGAAAGAACAAATCCTGTTTTGCACAAATGTAGAGAATGGCACAGCACTCTGAGCACAAAACAAATCTTTTTTTGAAATTAAGAAATGAGTCCTCGACCGGGTATTGAGCCTACGACTGAACATAAAGAAAAAGACTCAACAACGGAAAATAAAGGTAAACAACCTAAACACATCGAGAATCACTCGAAACAACTCAAAGCAAGAATTGAGACAAACAAAACAACAGACACGACACTCAGATGTGTTACAAAGATGAGAGACCTCTCTGTTCCTGAGGAGCCAGTTTCTCCGGGTATTGTTTCCCACCCTTTCTTATTTGTGATTCTCACATCACTCGACCCTCAGGCTCTGTTTTTTTTTTTTTTTTTTTTGAAAAAGCCCTTTTCCTCACTTTTTCTCTCCACGCATGTCTCTCTATTCTTTAATCTCTCATTTTTTTATCCCTTCCTTGGGTGGTTGATGGATAAACAAGAAGTTGCGGGCTCTTGCCCCTAGCATTCTGCTAGATTCTTCTTCTTCTGCTCACAACAGTGAATTCTTCCCACAGAGGGGTCACGCTACAACTGGGTGTGTAGCCAATCTGTAGCTAACATCGGTTGACGATGCTCTGCTGGGGAGTTTGGACGTGATCAAATGTGTCCAGACGAGGGATTGGAATATCTTGATCCAATCCGGTTCATGCTTCGCTCTTGGCTGGATACCTCGTTGCTTGGAGGATGTTGAGAGCTTTCAGCCCTTTGTTGTTAGCTTCAGTTTTGCCCTTTCTAGCGAATACGGTGCCCTTTCCGGCAAGTAGAGTGCCTTTCTGGCAAGTATGTTAACAATGGAGAAAAGACAGAACACCTGACTCAACTGTGCCCCTAGTTCATCATTTTGACCATCTTTTTTTTGTTTTGGCTTTCTACGAAAACAATTTTGATCAATATGGGAGTTAGATTAACGTACTTGTTCAACTTTCTGATTTGAAATCATGCAAGTTAGTTTGTGAGCACTGAAAATTTTCCTTTTTTGGGTCCAATAAATGGTCCAGTTTTGGAAAATAAGGGGCAATTTTCCATTGTTATGAATCCTGAAGTCATTTGAATCCAGGAGAATGGCTGGTTTTGTCCATATCAAATGGTTTTGAAAGTGTAGCTTTGTCCATATCAAATGGTTTTGAAATCCTGAAGTCATTTGAATCCAGGAGAATGGCTGTTGTTCGCTGACGATGTAGGAGTCCATCCAATGGGGGGTTGAATTTGATCCTAGTGTTGTGGATAGGAACTCGGTCGTTCTTCAACATTACTTTCTTCTTTCCTCCTTTCTTGGATTCGGCATTCTTGCTGGTCTTCATTAGTTTGCAGAATGATCCATCTTTGGCTCTTCGAGCACGTTTGACATTTTTGCCCCTAGTTCCAGGGGTGCTTCTGATCTAGCTTTACAAGCTTCTTTTGATGACGTCTAACCTTCTTGATCTTACTTTCTTGCCCTTAGTTCGAGGACTGCTTCAAATCTGGCCACACAGGCCTCACATGGTGGTTGACCGTTGGAGGTTTTGAATTTGAGTTCAAGGTTTGAAAGCAAAAAGATTGAGTCTCGAGGCTGAGAGTGATCCTAAGCTGCACAATCTCAAGAGCGATTCCATACAAGTCTTCGCAGGACCGCACAAAATATTTTTTGAAATCTTTTAAGAAAGCAACAAATTGCTCGCGCTAAAGACAGTGTAGGACCAATGTGGATCAAGCCAGGATCCTTCTCAGTACTCACATTAACAAACATAATTCCATTAATTAAGGGCTTAGTGTGCCTCTCTTTCTCTCAATTGATCAAATTTTATAAATCCCGAGGAATTCTTTCCTCTTTGTTTTCACCACAGTGTTCAAAAAATTTTGAAAAACTTAGGTCAATGCAATGATTTGAAGGCACAGAAGAGCAGGTGAAATGCACTGCTATTTCATTCAAGTTTGCTGGCACAACAGGCTCAAAGCAGAAACAAGCACAAAAACATGAAAACCACAGCTGTTTCATTTAGATCTTCTGGTGTAACTGGCTCCATAGCAGAAACAAACTCAAAAGAAAGCGAAAAGACAAACACAAAACAAAATAGTGATATCCGAGGTAACGCCCCCGGAATCACTCGACTCCTATGCAACAGGACTGACTCGATACAACAAGACAGACCTAACTGACATAGTACAAAAAGATTGACTATATACAAGATAAAAAAACTGACTGAATACCCAAGTCAGAAAGTACAAAAACTAGCATTCGTAAATGCTCAAAATAGTACGTGCCATACACCACATCTGAAGTAAACTAAGTGCCGCCCGCAGGTGGTTCATCCCCTGATCACATCACATTATCTTCCAGGTTCACTGATCCAGTGACAATAGACTTTGCTGAGCTTGGTGGGAGGACGACCCCGTTGTCAAACAAGTCCTGTACTTCATGGCGAAGACGGAAGCAATTGTCAGTGCTATGACCAGTTTGTTGATGGTACGCACAGTACTGAGTAGCGTCATGACTTGATGGAAGATGACTAGGGAGAGGCTGCGGCTCGAAGGGTTTGAGATGCCCTTTTTCGGCAAGGATTTGAAGAGCCTTGGACAAAGGCATGTTGTAACACGTCCGCGAGGGACCCCGCTACAGTTCGGACTCGATTTGTGTCACGGTTTTTAATCTTGAACCAAAGAGTCCAAATCTGGCAAATCGTTTTGAGAAACAGATTTTTTTGAAAAGAAGTGCCAAACATGGACTGCTTTGCCAGATACAGAGTCGCCACCTAAATATTTTTTATGGGGGAATTTAGGAAACCCTAACTCGGTGCCGAAGGCCACATGTCCATCATCACCGGAGTTGTCTCGGCTCGGGAGCTAGGGTACGATTGGGGAAGGTCAGCTATGAGCACCCCCTCTCGCCCGATCCGAAGATCGGCCTCTACTAACCATGATATCCGTTTTTGAAAACATTATGTGTTCTTAAACCAATTATTAGCCTAGAATTACTATGTTATGCGCACAGCAAACAAGTATAGACTAGATTGCCTAATTTGGAAATAAGCATTGCATATCCGTTTGTTTTGGAAAATGTTTTGGGGTTTGCTACTCGCAAGTAGGCTAAAATATGGATTTCAACGAGTTTTTCCAACTCAAACAATCCAACCTTCACCCACAGGCATTCAAACAGTTTATCACATAAGCATCTAGCCACATGGTAAGTATGCTATCATGTTAACATTCACACGCATGCGAGATGCTAAAGCATAAAATACTTACATCGTACTCCAAGCCAAAACAATAAACTGGTTAGCAAACATGCGTGATCCTAGTTCATGTTAAATTGACTAATGCATCGCATACAAAATGTTACTAGAATGGGCTCGGCTAATCCAAGGATGGCATGTGAAATGCAGTCAGTCAATGCATGTATTCAATTCGGAATTTGAAGTACGAATGCAGTTAGCATGATGTACCGAGCCCGGTGCATGCAGGACAAATGAATGAATGCACGCATGCATTGCATGAGGTATGCTGATTTAAACGTGCCCTAATACTAACCATCAAAGCAGGTAAATAAAAGGGAAGAAAGAAGTGGGGATTGGAAGACATACACACCACTCACCCACACTTATTACAGATTTACCCTCGCCCGGAGGGACCAAATAAATAATACAAATTAATTAACTACGCAAGCTAATTAAATATTACAAATTGCCTAATCAGTTAACAAACTAATTTAAACTAGGAAAAGCAGTAAACCGCCTCGGGAGGAGAGCCAGATGCAGCGCATGCTCGGGTCCTGCTCGGAAGTGCACGGCCATGCATAGTCTGCCTCTGTTTTCCCTGCTCTGCCTCTCTGAAGACTGCCAAAGCCTCAAGGATGCTTCTCTGGATACTGGGAATCACCACCGGCTGAGTAGAATTACCACCGGCAGTGAATTGTGGTCACCGGCACAAAATGAATCCATCGGCTGGTGATTTACTGCCGGTCGGCAAAGAACGTCTGCAGAACCTACAACTCACAGCAGCAGAGGACAGAACTTGCATGGCAATACAATTCAAGCAATGTATGCACCAATCATGTCCCCTATCATGTTTGTGACTCAAAAGGGCATGTGTCTCGATTCTCGGACCGCCAATCACGCATTTCTATGCGTGATGGCCCAAAGAATCAAGTGTGCAATTTTTATGTCAAATGAAATGCAAACCAAACAAACGAACCAAGGCCCAATTCCTATCACCATGTCATGGAACAAGGCATGCATGCAAGATGCAATGCAACCTAGGCATGCAAGCTACGGATGCAACATGGCATGGCAAGACACTTATGTAAGCATACAAGCAAACATGAGGCAATGCAAACTGATGAAAAGGTGGACTTAGACATGATTTAGGCAACTCTAAATAGGCCTAAAACAGTGGCCAAAAACCAAGGAATTGGGATCAAACATGCATACACACATGCAAGTAAGTTGGACCAACACTTAGGCATTAAATAAGCAACTCTAAGGCACACTTGAAAAGGGATATCATGGACAATTAGCATGCAACATAAGCTCTGAAAATCATGTTAAAACATGGTGCCAAATCAAGCAACAAGGCAAGCTAAACATGCAACAATGGTCCAAGCATTCAAGGCTCACCAAAGAGGCAATGGACTACACTTAGTACAACCACACATGGCAGGACTTAGGCGACCAAAAACAGAGTTTTAACACATGAAACTAAGCCCAAAAGACCAACTAGATAACATCTAGATGGTTTGAATTTAAAGGCATGCATAAATGCTAAAATATAGAGCATGCAAGGCAAGCTTCCAAAGCTTCAAAGAGGCATCCAAGGCAAACATATGAGCATGTCAAAAGGACTGAAATAACATGTAGGGTGGTTCCAAACCACCGAAATGATGCAAGCAACACATACTACACATTTACATACTTGAAGCATACAAGCTCAAATACAAAGGAGCTATACTACGCATGCCAAGACCAACCCAAACAACTATGGACAGACCTAAAACATGGCAAAATGAGCACAAAACCTTCACAAGGCTAAACCTAAAACATGCTAGAGCAAAGGCTAACAACCTAAGGCATATTAAGGCAATAACAAGGCATTACATGGTAGGTATGCTAAGTATGCATGGTGTACCAAAACCAACACACAACAAGGTTATATCATGACATAATAAGCATGGAAAACAGCCAAGACATGATCAATACACACTCTAACATGGTGCTCCCTCAATAGGCCAAAAAGAGTCCCTTTCAAGGACAACAAGGAGAGGGGGTGGCCCTCCCCTTTTGGAGACTTCAAGGCACCACCTCCGCCACTGAAATCCCTCAAGATTCCAGTGGTGAAGAGGCCCAAACACCAAATTCTCGAAACTTGCACAAAAATAGCACAAAAATGAGCCTTACAAGGCTTAGGAGGGGTCAAACAAACCCAAACCACAAAACACTCTTAATAAACAATCAAGAGGGCTAAAAAACAGAACTTTTTTGTCTTATACAATAAGCACAAAAATAGCTCTAAGATAGGTAGAAAAGCGATGCAAAAATGGGGAATAAAAGGGAAGTTTCTCACCCTTGTAGATCACCTTCACAAATGATGCTCCAACAGCCCTCCTTGGCTTGAATCCAGCTCCAAAACACCAAAACCAGCCCCTTAGAACCTCAGTAGCTACGTGAAGGTGAAACACTATGTGTTTGTGTGCAATAGTAAGACACAAACACAATTAAACACACACAAAGGTAAAAAGAGAGAGGTATACAGATAGAATGTGTATGGATTCTAACCCTAGAACTCAAAACCCTAATATGGCTGTCTAAACTCTCTAAAGTGTCTAACCTTAAGCAAGGGAGAGAAGGGCTCCTCTTATAGAGCTTCTTGTGTTGTAAAGCTTACAAGACAAGCTTCTAAAGAGGGAGATCCCTCCATACACGTGTATGGAGGGGAGCCAAATGCAAGACATCTGTAATAAAATATCTGCAAAAGCAGATGAACAGTAGTCGGCTGCTCAAAAATGCCATTTTGGCAAAAGGGAGTGCCGACCGGCAATATACATTGCCGATGGCAGCAAAAACCAGCCGGTGGTGTGTGGGGATGCCTCACAAGGCATTCCCTGCCCCTCTAAGGCAAAACACAAGTGTTTGGTGCAAAACCAGACACTAAACAGTCGAGTTCGGAGATCCTGAGGCAAGGCGCGTAGCCGAGACCTCCGGGAACTCCAAACGAACACAAACAAGGGTAATCACCAAGTGTTCCAATGGTGACGTCCAAGTCTTGAGGACGGTCAAAAATGGGGTGTCTACACATGTAGAGGGCATGGAAGACCCTGCGACCTCGGGGTAGATACTTCGAGGTTTGTGGACTTTTGCTGGATGCACTAGCAAAGGGGTCAGCAGACGCTGATTTGGTTTTCTGATCTTTCCCGGATACAGAATTAGGGTTGAAAGGAACGGCTCTGGCATGACGGTCTTTCTCCCGATTTTTCCCTTGGCTTGAACTGCCCTCGTTCTGAGTGGCGAAAGTGTCATCCATAGTTTTTGAAGCAATTGCGAGCATTTGCTGTTTGTTCAACCCTCCTGCCCCAAATTACTGCCCCAAAGCTAAATCTGATACCCGCAGATATAACTGATTCTCAAAATACTGATGCCCGCAGGCCTGATACTCAGACTTGCAAACTGATACGTGCATTACCTCTAGAGACACACCCTAAAAGCACATAGCAAGTACATGCGAGTGAAAAACACCCCTATGTTGGGGTAGGGTTTCCCTGTCCTATTTTGTCAGGAGCCAGGGTTTCACTATGCACACAGCGGTTTCAAACAACCTACAATCGGGTAAGGAACCTATCCTAGCTTGGAATAGTCACTATGAATTCCGAATATGCATTAGGTCGAATGGTCAAAAGGGGTGCCTCGGTGAAAATCGAGGTTTGTATTCCCGTCGTGGTAGAGCTCGCAACTGGTCAGCCTTATGGTACGCTTCTCGAAGCGAGCCTCCGGCAAACTATTCAGGAATAGCATACGGCAAACACGGTGTCCTAGGCGCACCAATGCACATGCAATGCAAAGAAACACAGAAGCGTAATAAAAACAAGACATCATGAGTTCGAGTCAAGTCCTCTAATTCCCCAGCAGAGTCGTCTTATCATTTTAGGCGCGCCCTTGGGCTTCAAGCTACAGTTCAGACTCAATGTCACGGTTCTTAATCTGATCTCACAATGTGCGATGTAAGATTGATAAATCACCAAAGAGTCCAAATCCGGCAAATCGTTTTGAAAAATTGATTTGTGTATAGAAGTGCCAAACATGGACTGTTTTTCCAGATACAGAGTCGCCACCTAAATATTTTATTTTTTTGGAGAAATTTAGGAAACCCTAACTCGTGCCTAAGGCCACGTGTCCGTCATCACCAAAGTTGCCTCGGCTCGGGAACTTGGGCACGAGAGAGGAAGGTCACCTATGAGCACCCCTACTCGCCCGATCAAAGATCGGCCTGTACTAAGCATGGTATCTTGTTTTTGAAAACACATGCGTTCTTATTCCGGTTAATTAGCTAAAATTATTACGTGATGTGCACAATAAACAAGTATACACTAGATCGCCTAATTTGGAACAAAGCATCGCATATTCGTTTGTTTGGAAAATGGTTTGAAATTTGCTACTCGCAAGTAGGCTAAAATACGGATTTTAATGAATTGTTCCAATTTAAGTAATCCAACCTTCACCCACAGGCATTAAGGCAGTTATGTCACATCAGCAATTAGCCTCATAGCAAGCATGCTATCATGGAAAAACTCACACTCATGCAAGATGCTAAAGCGTAAACACTTACAGTGTATTCCGAGCCAAAATAGAGAACTAGTTACAAATCAATGCATGATCCTAGTTCATGTTAAAATGGCTAGTGCACCGCATGCAAAATGCAACTAGAAATAGGCTCGGCTATTCTAAGATGGCATATGAGATGCGACAATTCGCTATATGTATTCAAGTAGGAATTGAAATACAATGCAGTTAGTATGATGCGCCGAGTCTGGTGCATGTAATACAAATGAATGATACAAACATGCATAGCATAAGGATGCTAATTGAAATATGTCCTAAAACTAACCATCGTAAGCGGTTAAGTAAAAAGGAGAAAGACGTGGGGTTGGAAAACATGCATCACACACACGCACGCTTATTACAAAATTCGCCCTCTGGATGGAGGGTCCGAAAGAATAATACAAATTAACTAATTAACTAACTGACAAGCTAATTAATTATTACATAACACTTAACTAATTAAACGAATCAATTAAGCTATGAAAACAATAAAACAGCCTCGGGAAGAGGGATGCATGCATGTTCGGTCAGCTTCGCTTGGAAATCCATCGCCATGCCACATATTGCCTCTGTTTGCACTTCTTTGCACCTCTGAAAACAGCACAAGTCTCAAGGATGCTTCTGAACCAGTCCCTGAGTGTTGTAGGAGGTCATCGGCCAAAATATAGGATTATCAGCTAAGATAAAAAGGTCATCGACCAAAAGTATGGCTCTCGGCCAGATGTTTGTAGTCGACCGGCATTGAAGATGGCCGACCGGTCATATCTTCCGGCAGAATGCTGTTTTGCTGCAGCACTGGACAAACAGAGCATGGCAATGCATTTTCAAGACAATGTATGCACAACCACCCTCCCTATCATGTCATGAGCTCAAGGAAGTATGGTTCTCGACCCTCGGGCCACCAATCGCGCATTTCCATGCATGATGGCCAAAGGTGCCAAGTGTGCAATTTATATCAAATGAAATGCACACAACACATAAGGGGCCCTAACCTCTATCGTGCTTGATCAAGAGGCAAGGGGTGCATGCATAATGCTATGCAACCTAAGCATGCGAGCAAGCTAATGCAACATGAACATGCAAGCAAGCAATGTGCAATAGGCATACAACCTAAACAAATAAACATGCAAGGCATGTAACAACAATGCCAATGACAAACATGCAACAACATGTGAGGCAAACATGTGACAACATGTAAAGGGACAAGTATATTTAGACCAATGTAATACATACATGATGAACTTAACAAAGCAACATAATCATGCAAGTGTTACAATGTAATAGGCATGTAATAACAATACCAATGATAAGCATGCAACAACATGCAATGGGACTAGAATGCAAACATGCAAAGCAACTTAACAAAAGGCATGCCAAATACAATATAAATCAAGCATGTAATAACATGCAATAGGCCAAGTATGCCACACCGTGCAAGGCAAGCATGCAACAACATACGAAAATGGACTTAAACCAACATGGACAGCTCTCTAACATGCCCAAATCAGCAGCCAAAATACTAAGAAATGAGGGACAAAAGCATATACAAACATGCATACTAATTGGCCTATCACCTAGGCGTGAAGACACAACTCTTAAGCACACTTAAAAGAGTGAAAAGTATGCAAGTGTGACAACACTACATGCTCTGAAATGATGTTAGAAATGATGCCAAATCACACATATAATCATAATCATAGCATGCATAAGGCTTAAAGCCTATGACTAGCAAAGGGACTTGAACCAAAGCTACACAAAACAAAGAGCATATGGCAAGTATAACCAAAAAAAGTCCTAAATCATGTCAAAATGAGCCTAAAACACACAATGGCCGAGGCCAAAACATGCTAGAAAGGTGGGGCTCAAAACAAAAAGCATGCAATGCTACAAAAGGGGTGTTACACTACACCTATCAAAACCGAACATGGTATGATTTAAGCAACCAAAATCAGAGTTATGGCATGTTAGAACAAGACCAAAAACACATTGAAATGGCATCCTAGTGGCCTAAACATGGAAGCATACACAATGGCCCATTCATGAGGCATAAGACATCAAGTCATTAAAACATTAAAGGAGTGATAAGTGCAAGTGTACAAGAATACTATATGGACTGAAATAATATAACAAGTGATGCCAAATCACTGAAATGACCCAAGTAAAGCATGCTAGTGACTTGAACACTCAAAGCTGACAAGCTAGATTACATGGTAGCTATACAAAACAATGCAAGCATGACCAAGACAAGGCAAAATAGAGCTCTAGCATGGTAAGACAAGGCTAAAAGGTTCATGGAGTTGAGCCAAAATCATGCTAAAATGACATGTTACAACATGATGCATGTTGAGGCAAACAAGTGGATTGCAAGATAAGTATATGAAGCATATAAGAGGCCATCAAACCAACTTGAAATAGAGGTATATTATGGAAAAAAAAAAAAGCCTAATACACACTAAAATGAAGCTAAAACAAGCCAAGCATACAAGCCACCAACATAAGCCATTTATGCAAGCATTCAAGACAACACAGAGAGGGGATGACCCTCTCCTATTTAAGACCTCAAAACCACCTTTCCACCACTGAAAATCCTCTAGAGTTCAGTGGTAGAAAGGTCATGCAAAGCTAAGCACAAAGGACAAAAGGGATGGCCTAAAACAAGGCCTAACAAGGCCTTGGAGGGGGTAAACAACCCCAAACCAAGAAGAGACCTTAAACAAAGGTCTAAAGCAAGTAAAAACAGAACTTTTGTCAGTTAATTGCTAAGGGGATTTAGTCAAAGCCTCTCTCTCTTCCACAGTCTCTAACGGTGTCTCTCAGTCTCTGTTCTCTACTCTACTCCTTGACTGGTATTTTCCTAATAAAAATTTCTAGTGATAGTTTTCTTTAATTTTTTTTTCTTGAATTTTTTTTTTTTTCAGAAACGAACTTCCTTTCATCTTATCTTACATATTGGGGGGAAGAAAGCTAGAGCTTAACCAAATCCCTCATCCCAAAGTAGTCGCAATTTTAAAAATTTCGAAGTACAAGAATTGTAAATCATAAAAATTTCAAAGTATGGGATTCTTAAAATAGAATTCAATGAATGTGACTATTTTAGAAGAAATAAATAAAGTTGATGGAAGGAATAGATATTATGGTGAGTTCCGATTCTGTTAGCTTCGATTTTATGTTGCTTTTGACATATTCTTCGCGTCAATTTAAGTCAATGTTTCTTGGATTGTGTTCTGCTTGCATTGGACTTTTCATAATCAAATTCAGCAATCACTGAACTTTTAATGTATTTATTCAGTTCTGAGCTTGGAATCATTACGTGAAATTTGGAAAATAACTGAAATTGGAATTTACAATTCACATATTCAATTATTTATTGAATTCATTCAAAAATTCAAGTAGTTAGCATTACTAGTGCAATTTTTAAATTTTAATTTCATATAAAATAAAAAAACTTGAACTTAAATGGTGTATTCTGCTTCTTGAAGTGCTCCCCTAATAGCCTTGGAGCCTGTGATTACTAGGATTAATAATGTAGGGATTAATTGTTAGGAAAAATAGATGATTTTTCACAAATAAATCAATCAATGGAAATAAAAATTAATGCAAAAAAAATTAAATCAATAGTGACACAAGAATTTTTATGTGTTCCCTTAATGTGAGGTATGTCTACGGGATCGAAATCCGATTCCACTATCAATTAAAAAATTTCCAAACGATTACAAATGAGACATGAATAGTCTTACAAACTACTCTTAGGTGAATTCTAAATACTCATAAATAAATAAGAGGAAAGACCTTAACAAATAGATAAAAAAAAATTTTTAAACAGAATTGTAAAAGACCCAAAATAATAATCCAAATCAACTTCAAATAAGAAATAGCTGTAGCAACAAACCAAGCACAATTTCTACTACACCACCAAGCCAAACCCACCGAATCAAAACAGCAGCACTATGCTTGTCCACAATGATGATAACCCCACCGAAGATGATCACTTAGCGCGCGCACACACAAACAAAACAGCCGCTGCCTTCACTTGGGAAAAAACAAAAGCAATATTTTTTGGGCTTTTTATCAAAACCCTAGTTGTTACCAAACATATTATTAAATATCCATTGGTCCAAAAAATTAGATATAATATATAAAAATATATTATAACTAACACCAAACCAAATTAAATATTTTAATAAACTAATTGGGTCCCATACTCCAATAAAGAGGTATATCTTAACAATTCTCCCTCTGCCGACTTAGGTGGAGACATCAACCATACCAAAGTTCAACACTTTAAATTTTTGTACCTCGACAAAGTCTTAGTCAACATATTCGAAATATTATCATCGTGTAAACTTTTTCGAGTTATAACAATTTTGAATTTAACACATTACGAATCCAATAGTGTCTCACATTAATGTGTTTTAATCTCGAATGAAAAGTGAAATTTTTACTCAAATGAATAGCACTTTGACTATCACAATAAAGCACATACCTTTCTTGCTTTAAACCCAACTCTTGTAAAAATTTCTTCAACCATAATTCTTCTTTGCAAGCTTCTATAATGGCAATAAATTCAGTTTCGGTAGTTGAGAGAGCAACACATTTTTGTAATTTAGATGTCATGCCACAGCTCCCCTTGCAAATGTTATCAAATTCCCCGAAGTAGATTTCCTAGAATCAATATCACCGGCCATGTCGGAATCCGTAAACCCATCAGGCATCGGCTAACTATTCCCAAAACACAAACACACCTTCGAAGTCCCTCGAAGATATCTTAGAATCCACTTCACCGCTGCCCAATGTTCTTTACCCGGATTAGAGAGAAACCGACTCATCACACTAATGGCGTGAGCAATATCCGACCTTGTACAAACCATGGCATACATCAAAGAACCAACTGCTGAAGCATAAGGAATTTTTTACATCTCTTCCTTGTCTCTATCATTTTTATGACATTGATTTGAACTAAGCTTGAAGTGACCTACAAGTGGACAACCAACTAGCTTTGCTTTATCCATGTTGAACCTCTCAAGAACTTTTTCAATGTAGTTTTCTTGAGAAAACCAAATCAGGACCTTTTTGCGATCACAAACAATTTTCATACCAAATATTTGCTTTGCTGGTCCCAAATCTTTCATAGCAAAAGACTTGCTCAACTCCAATTTCAACCTGTTAATCATAGTATAATCTTGACCCACAATTAACATGTCATCAATATAAAGCAAAAGAGTAATAAATTTGCCATCTGGAAAAAAATTTCACAAATACACAATGGTCCGAACTGGTTTTAGAGAAACCATTATTCATCATGAAAGAGTTAAATTTTTTTTACCATTTTCACGGTACTTGCTTGAGGCCATACAAACTTTTCTTCAATTTGCAAACAAATTTCTCTTTTCCTTTTTTCATAAAACCCTCCGGTTGCTCCATGTAAATTTCTTCTTCAAGATCACCATTGTATGAGCACGAAATAATCTTCTCGTATAATCCTATTGATCAAGTTTGCATTTCCTCCAAACTTCGTCGCTTTACTCCCTGAAAACACAAACATGAGCTAGCCGGCGGGTGTGTGCCGGATACCTCTCCGATGCCTAAGTCAGCAAAATAGACAAATAGACAAAAGCTCTGTGTATTTGAGAATCAAAGTTGTGATACCTGTACATAGGTCTTTTTACGAGTTTTTGTAGATTTTGTGTGGCACAATCCTAGTAGGATTCCAACTCTTCCTATGAGAGTCCTCCTAGGAATCACACACCCTACTCACTACCCACCAAGTGAGATGGTTTTGCACAATCCTAGTAGGACTCTATTTCTCTTAACAGAGTTCTCCTAGGAGTCTCATCACTGCAAGCCAGGTGAAATGACTACCATGGTTGAACAACAATATGACCGAGCTAACACTAGCCCTTTGACATACTCAATCCGGTGCTTTCAAATGCAACGCCTAGCTTTGTCCTTGTACCTCGATTTTAGCTGTTTAAATCGAGCTAACTGTAGCAATCTCTGACCGAGCTAACAAGGGTGAGGTCCGACTTTGCAAAGCCCAAACGCCCCGGCCCATAGCTCGGCTCGAACTTCATCTGGTCCTAGCTCGTTTAACTTTAAGACCGAGCTACACCAGCTATTACCTCGACCCAATGTGCGGCCCATCTTCTAAAGAAGGCCCTTTCTTAGCTCGGCTCAATTTATTTATAAATTACCCTCTCAATTGCCCCTTAATCTTATCTGCATTGCATGATGTGGGATTATTCTTCTCTAGCCGAGCTAAAACGTCCAAATTGACCGAACGAGAGTAAGTAAAACCACCGAGCTCGTTCTTGACCAGGTTACCGATTTGCCTCGGCTTCAAAAACGTCTTGTTAGTTACTCCATACGTCGTTTCACGTCTCAAGCACGTCTGAAGTGTTACCTATTCCCCTGGACACATGTCACACTCCCACTGGTCAGGTACAACTGCCATAGCCGTCTTCGTATTTTGAAACTTTTGAACAGTCCCGCCTTTTCTTGTGCTTTACACAAAAACCCTTTTCTTCCATCACACCACTGTTCATCTTCTCTCTTTGCCTTCTGAGTACTCGCAACCATAGCATCTGTAAAGCTTGTGTTCCAGCTGATACTGTCTTGATCCTCGTCTATTCATTTCGAAGCTGTAAGTAACTCAAATCTTTTCTCTTTCTTTGTTTTTCTCTGTGAATATGTATAGTATAGAGATATATGCGCATGTTTTTCAAAACACACTAGCATAGTTTTCACATCAATGAAAAAGAACCACTTGGTTCCAAACACCATATGATAGATCATCCACTGGATTCACAAACAATCTGAAAGTCGATGCTTTTGATCTAAAACAATACTACGGCCGTGATAGGGACTCGTTTGCCATAGATACATATTAGACCGAACTAGAAGCCTTACCCACGGACCGAGCTAAGACTTGGAGCTAGATTTGTGATAAGTGCACCCTTGACCAAACTAGAAAACTCTAGCCGACAGCCGAGCAAAAAAATCATGCTCAACCTTTAGATCCTTAATGCTCAATAATCAGGCTAAAAACTCACACAACGACCGAGCTAAGGGTTGCAAGCCATCTAGCCGATCTAGAGTTTTATATTTGTTTATCCTTCTTTCTTTAGCCCAATTCAGTTACCTGGGCATAACCCTTTTTATCTCTCCTTTGCAGACTTTGACTAGGTTGGCTAGGCACACTTTTGCACGCTCAACTAAGATATTCAATGTCATCTCACCCCCGAGATAAGATACCACACTAACTTATACATAATTTAAGTTAAATGGGTAAATACCATTTTTTAGTAGACTCTCCAAGGGCTATCACCGAATTTCGCAAGGACTACAACATTCCTGACGATGTCCACCTGTCACGAGCCGAACTAGATATCACGCCCTGGGAAAAGTCGGGCTTTGTACCTTTTACTGTAATATCCATTGTAGAAGCCGATCTTCGATTTCCCGTTCAGCCACTCCTCTGTGAATTCCTCAGGCAGACAAGGTTCTGTCCTACTCAACTCTCCACAAACTCATATAGGATAATAAACGGCATCGCCGAGCTAAACCGCCGGCTTGGCCTTAACCTCAGTTTCGCTGAGCTATTTCATCAATACTCACTTGGCCAGAATGAAGATGGTTGGGTGTATTATTTAAGAATAAGAAGACGTCGAGAGAAAATAATTAAAAACACACCGGACAAAGACGTAAATGACGATGACTTTTTCTAGATTTCTGGCAATTTTGAAGACCAAGAAGCCCAGATACCGGGCTATGGTATTAACTGGAATAAAGGAATAGCCGGTATGAACACCTCGGCTTAATTTGTCTATTTTTTGCTTTTGTTTACAACTTTCACGTCGCGCTAATCATTGCCTTTCTCCATATGCAGATTTGGACCACCTAAAGTCACAATACCGGTACCCTAATCTAGACGCTCTTCGCGCCGTGCTTCAGTACTGCGATCGAGGTTGGGCCGAGCTACTCAATTTCGAACCAACCTATCGATATAGTAGAAGGAGGAAGGTCAGGGTAACTGACTTTCTCCTAGAACCATCACCAGAATCGGACCCAAACTTGCCACAGATTAACCTCATACCCTTAACCGAAGAACAAGAAATGACCAAGCGCCGAGCTGTAAGGGCACTGATCACCAGAACAACGAGTAAAGCCGACGAGGCCCAGACCGAGACAACACAAGCCGGCTAAATAAACGAGGTTGTGGTGGCCCTCTCAATAGCCCGAACCTCGTCATCCCAGCCAAGCAAGCGTGCTCGCACTTCCTCAATCGAGCCGCAACACCTTGTTGACGAAGATGAAACCGTGCTCCCTCAAATCACCCTGCCAAGCCCAAAACCCGTGTGTTCTGACCAGGCTAGCTCTTCAGAGTGGGCACCAAAACTAACATACAAGAACCGAGCCATAGCGAACACAGAATCAGTAGTGGCAGATAAAGACCACACACTTGCATTCAACCTTGCAAAAAGTGTGTCTGCCACCCGATATGGAACACCACGACCACCTTACGGAGCTCAAGGCCATCCGCTCGGCCACTAAATCGATGGTGCTGGTAAGTGCCTTTTTGCTTTCCAATTTTGTGCATCTGTTTGCTCGGTTTTACTCAAAATTTCTGTCTCTCCATTTGCAGGCCATGTAGAAGCATCACGTTTCTCATAAGCGCGTGCTAGAGCTGCGTAAGACAGCACGGCTGGCTGTTGCAGACGCCAATACCAAAACGGCCGAACTGAACGAGGCTAAGCAAAAGATGGCCGACCTTGAATCTAAAATAGCTCGGCTCACCGAGCTAGTCAACTCGGCTGAAGCAAATAAGCAAAAGGATTTGGCTGAGCAGAAAGACAAATATCTGCACGAGCTGGCCAAGCTCGAGAAAAAGAAGGGTGCAGAGATCGCCGAGCTGCAGAAGAATATGGAAGATGCAGAAGACCGTGGCTACAAGGAAGGAGAAGCCACCTACATTCTGCAGTGCGAAGCTTCAAAGGATATATTTTTCAAATGCGGATGGAAGGCGGTTGCTACAAAGCTCGGTTATGGTGTTGAAACTGAGGTCTTCCAGAATCCTCCTCCCTACTTCATTTCGAGCTATATAGCAGACTACGCCGATGTTATCCAAGAAAAATTGCTTCAAGTGGGGGAAGAGGAAGAGGCATCCCCACAGCCAGACAACGCCCTAGCAGCTACTAATGATCACGGTCTCCAAACTACTCAGTCAGCTTGGGTGGATCCACCGGTGCCCATTACAGTTGAAGATGTGGCTGTGACCGACCTTCCTGCTGGAACTGGGCTACTGAGTGGTGAAGCTTGGGTTGACTTGGATGCAGATCTGGATGATCTTTTTGCCTGATCTTGCATTTTTTTCTTAAACTTTTTGAAAGAATTTGTAACCGGGCTAAAGCCCCACCTATTGTACTGTAGTTCTAATCTTGAATGAAATCTGCTACTTTTCCATTCTTTTTGCCCAGTTCATTCCTTGTGTTTGTGTAACAACCCATATTCATGTCTTAGTCATGTTCATGTGCATTTACATAACTTTGTCTTATTAAGTTTGCATTCATGAATCTTGTCTTGTTTTGCTTAAGTGTTGCTTGCATTCTTTGTTCCTTCCCTGCTATGTTAAGCCTAGGTCATGTTAAGCCTAGGTCATGCCAAGCCTAGGTCATGCCAAGCCTAGGTCATGTCAAGCCTAGGTCACACCTTTGAACCTCTTACCCCTAGGACCATCTTGGAACCACTTTGGTTGACCTCTACCATCACCTAGGCATATTGGCCAAGATGTCATCATCTAGGCCGAGATGTTATCACATAGGCGCCCTAGATCCTTGATCCTTGCACCTAGTGATCTTGTTCCGGGACTAGAATGACCTAGACCGAGGTGTGGCACATCTAGGCCGAGGTGTGGCACAGCTTGGCCAAGTGTTATCCTTCCTAGTCGAGATCATTGAGACCTTACTTGCTAAAGCCTATGTCCTTAGCCGAGATCATTACCTGCCGGAGTGCCCATGTCATCTAGCTTGTTGTATACACTTTGCCTTACACATGTCTTGCCTTTCTATCACCTTTTGAGGAGAACCAACCCGGTAGTGCCACGTGTCCCAGTAGAGAGTTAAATCAGCCGATAGAGAGAGAAAACCTATCATTTCTATATCTTTGTTCTAGGTAGAGAGAGAAACTCTAGGAAGAGGAAGATGAGTTCTAGAGAGAGGAGTAGATTTCCAAGCTTGATCCCTAGAGATTGAACCGATAGATCCGTGTTTTAAGGTTAGATTCGTGATCTACTCTTGTTATTCTTTATGTTAATCTAATCGCATTGCATGATCTAGCATGTTTCATGAACCATGCATTGCTTTGAAGTTCGGTTTTAGAAAGAGAAAGTGATATTCATGTGTTCTTGAGGAAAAGCCATGTTTTGATCTGAAAGTTTGTATCAAGATCCATGTTTTCGTGTTTGTTTTCAAATGATCTTCAAGTATGGGTACCAAGGTCCATGTTTTCGACCTCATAGCATGAAACCTCAGATTTTGTAATAACAAGTTATGATTTTAACATTCATGTTCTTCATGTTCTTCATGTCCTTCAAGGAGGAAACCCAGATTTCCAGGCTCCATTTCCCTAGGTGTGATCACCGAGACCACTCTTGCCTAGATCACACACCTAGGCCAAGCATCGTATCTCACCTTGGCCTACCTTGCATGATCACTTGCCCGTTAGTTTGTCTTGCATGCACACCTAGGCTAACCACTGCACACCTAGGCCGACCATGGTACACCCTTGCTGGCACCTTGTAACACCTCGGCAGGCAGCTGCACACTGAAGCCTAGGTAACCACACCTCAACCAAGAGGTGTGGGACCTCAGCCAAGACCTCCTGAGTTCACCCAATTACGTCATTTTATCCTAGATCATCTCTGTGCATCCATTCCAGGACCTGGTTGGTACCCAGCATGTTTTCCCTAGAAGATTCTAGCATGTTTTCCCTAGAAGAATCCAGCATGTTTTCCCTAGATCATATGCATTCATGTAAAGCTTATTTTAAGAATGCATTTCATATCCATCTTTGTGCATCTCTTATTGTCTTCTTGAAGTGCATTTAGTAGACTTTGCCATATATTTGTAGGTCTTGAATCCCTGCTTTAACCCCGACGTCCGAAGAACTATGTGAGTGGTATTTTTAATAAAGTTATATTATAAAGTTTTGATAAAGCTTTGCTTCGTTTTGTAAAATTATTTGATCAAGCATGAATGATTATCCCTATTTTGTGTATCAAGTATTAGCCTTGTTTTGGATGACATTCTTGGAAAGTCCGTACGTGCTAGGGGACTCTAAACTTTTGTAGCACAAGTCCTCCCATGCTAGGGGACTTTGAGCCCATGTAGCATCACGTTTGAGAGATATTGGTCATCGACGGTCTATGAACGGATGGCCCCACCGACGGTCTGGTGTACGGGTGGATTTGTCTAACAACCGATTCCGGGTCAATTATTCCCTTGTTTTGTCTTGTTTTGCCACCGACGGTCTATGAACGGGTGGGTTTGTTTTGTCAGGAATGTCATCACCCCATGTATTATGTAGATGTTATTAAACATCCCAATAAGATTTGAAAGGCCAAGATTTGATTGATGAACTTGATTCATTCCATGTTTTGAACAAGCTATGATATATGTATTGGTTTGACAAGGACCTCGGGAATCATTCATTTAACCCCTTTATTACTTATACCATTCACTGAGTATCCAAGCTCACCCTCTCCTTATATATATGTAGGTAACAAGCATGAAGGCGGTGACGCCGAGATGTGTTATTTGCAAGATGATGTTTGATCCATGTTATGTCGGCAATCTTGAAGATTATACTTCTTAGTTGTATTTCATGTATTTTGTATATGTTGGCTTGAGAAGCCTTTTAGTCAAGATGTAATATGTATTTTATTTTGCTTATAATCAAGTTGTAAAGCTATGTACAGATGTATGCCATTTTATTTGACTTATGCACAGCTCTTATGGACTAATTAAATTTGTATATATTGCTTTTGCACATGTTAGCCCTATATGTAATACTCTGATTGTGTGTGAATTTTGAAAGTTGGCCTTCGGTAATCTCGAATTACTGGCCATCACGGCACCATTCTACTAGGGACGGAATGGGGTCGTGACAGAATGGTATCAGAGCATGAGTTCCTTATACTTATAGTACGTTATTTACACACTTCGAGTCCTAAAGAGCATAGGATTTCCCTTAGAATGATATTAGAATTGCATCATATTGTTTGCTACTTGACAAGATGTGCATCATCTCGGCATGATCACTTATTACTTGCATGCATGTTTACTTGCTCATTTTGTTTAAGAGTCGCATTTTGCATACCTCTAGCATCCTGAGAAGGGGTAGACCTCCAGTTGGCCGAGATCATTCCAAGGATAGAATACACAGATTAGAAAGATTGGTCGAAGGATTGGTCCATGAGTTGAGATAACCTAGGCCACAAGACACAGGTACCACTTCCACTCAGGCCGAGCAGACAGATGGCCGACATGCAGTTCCACCTTCACCCCCTCCAGTACCACAAGTGCAGCCGCAACCAGCTTTGTATGGAGACGACACCTTGACCTTGATCAAAGAATTCAAGAAGTTGAAACCGCCAAAGTTCCATGGAGGTATAGAGCCGATGAAAGTAGAAGCATGGGTTCTTGAGATGGAGAAGTTGTTTGAGGTTTTTCCCAGCACTGACGCCCAGAAGGTGTCATTGGCAACATTCACATTGGAAGACAATGCTCGTAGGTGGTGGATGATTGTAGACACCCCATTTTTGACCGAACTTAAGACTTAGACGTCACCAGTTGAGTGCTCGATGATGTTGCATGTTGTGCTCGTTCTGAGGCTGCGGAGTCTCGACTGCGAGCCCTGCCTTCGGACTTCGGGGCTCTTTTTATGCCTCGCCTCGATTTGTGAACCGGGTCCTGTTTTCTCCGTTTTCTCTTCTCGAAGGGAGGGAGAGGTCTCGTAGACCATCTCTCAGTGGCCGTAGGCTACGTTTCGTGGTTGTAGGCCATTTTTCCCGTTTGGAGCCCGGTTTTCGATTTTCAGAGCCGTCGGCCGTGTGCCTCGGTTCGGGACCGCTTAACTACCTCCGTTTGCTCCGGTTTTTAGCACACATCTTATTTCCTCCCTTTAGAGGAACATTGTGCCCCAGGAGACCACCTTCGTGGTCATACGCCACTTCTGGTACCTAACAGCCTGTTTTTAGGGCCCCGAACCGCGCGTTTTGGCCCCCGAACCTTTGTTTTGTATCTGTTTTGGTCCATTTTTGGTAAGGACCCTATTTTCATTGCTAGGGAGGTGGTAGGATGGTGGCCAGCCACCTCTTCCCCTGAAAAGCCAATTTCCTCTTTTTCTCTCTCCAAAAGTCGATTTTTTCTGACAAAAAGCTGGTTTTTCCCACTTTTGAGCCACTTTTTCTGGCTTTTCATACCACCATTGTGATCTACTCATCTGGGAGGCCACGAATATGGGTAGGCCGGCCAAAAATTCACCTTGACCCTTTTGAACCTTGCTTAAAAGCTAGCTTTTCTCTCTCTTGGGTCACATTTTCTGGTTTTTCTCCACAGGGCTGTGTTCTACTCATCTGGGAGGCCACCTTTCTGGGTAGGCCGACCAGCAATTGTTCTTGAACCTTTTGACCCCTGGTCGGCCGACCAGGGGGAGTGGCCGGCCGGCCACTTGAACTAGCCAGCCTGCTTATTGCTTTTGCCCTTTCTGAGTGTAATCCATCTGTGCCTGTTGGAGACCATTTGGTGCATCCTCCATACACGTGTATGGAGGATCTTTGAAGCTTCCAAGAGAAGCTTTGGCCTCTCCTCTCTATAAGAGAGGCCCTCCTCTTCATCTCAGCTGGTTAGACATTTTTGCTTAAGGCTCATCACCTCCCTCCTCCATTGTTACTACTCAAAGCTCCAAAACCCTAACTTTCTTGGTCCATTTACACTACAACCCCTAGCAACACACCTCCATCATCCATTCCAGCACCTTGGAAGCCATTTGCAGAGGTTGAAAGCTCACCAACTTGGTCGAAAAGCTGCTGGAGGTCAGCTCTTCAAGGGTAAGTTCTCATTTCCCCCATTTTTGCATTATTTTTCCCTATACCTTAGCTCCATTTGCAAGCATTTTAAAGCCTTGGTGTAAACTGAAAATAGTCTTATTTTGAGGTCCTCTTCATGTTTTTTTAAGAACACTTTTCTGTTTGAGGCCTCCTACACCCTTGCATGCTTTACCCCTCTTTGTAGGCCTATTGTGCATCATATCTTGGTCCTACTTGTGAGCACTTTTGAGATTTTATATAAACTTTAAAGTGACTTATTTTGAGCCCTTCTTCAAATTTGTTTAAGGGCACTTTACTGTTTGAGGTCATTTACTTCCTTGTTTGTTCAATCTCTCTTTTAGGGCTATTTTTGCATCATACTTTAGCCTTAATTGTGAACATTTTCGAGATTTTTTATGAACTGGAAGAAGTCTTGTTTTGAGCTCCTCTTCAAGTTTTGCTAAGGTCCTATTTTTGTTTGGGGTCATCTTCCCCCTATGCATGCTTCATCTCTTCATGATTAAGGCTATGCATTAGAGCACTTGCATTGGCCATGGTTTGGCCTCTTAGCTACTAAAATCTAGTGGATTTTCAGTGGCTTGGATACATTTTTGAGGGCCAAAATTAGAGGGGGGTGACCCCCTCTCTCCTTGTCTTGTTCGGGGATCTTTTGGGCCTTCCAAAGGGGCTCTATTTTGCATGCATCGAAGTCTCTTTTTCAGCCCAATTTTGTTAGTTTTGGGGTCTGCCTTAGGTCCGTCTAGGGCCCTTTTGGCCATTTTTTATACCTACAATGCATGTGTAGAACATTTCCATTCAAGGCCTTTTGAGGGGGCCTTTCTTTGCATGTTTCCTAGACTAATTTCAGGGCCTATTTTGTGAGTTTTAGGGCTGTCATAACTCATTTCCAGAGTTGGTTTTGTCATGCTAAGTGTCTATCTTATATGTGCTCAACAACCCCTTGAATGGCCTTCCAAAGAAGCCCCTCATTTTTTACATGCATTGGCTGCATTTCAGTGATTATTTGGGCATATTTTGGCATATTTTATTCACTGTTTTTGGTTGGTTTGATGAGTTCTCATTTTCTTCATATACATGCCATGTAAACCATGCTTGCTAGCCAATATTGCATGCTATTTTAGTCCATCATGTTAGAATCTTTTGGCCATGCTCTAAACTAGAAATGTGCATGTTTTGGGACTGCCTTGGCTCTATCTTTAGACTTCATGATCAAATAATGCTTGCTTTGTATACTTGTGGTTCAATGCATGTGCCTAGTATTGAGTTTTGGGGCTTATTCCATGCATCGGGTGCCATATTTTCATGTTTCGGGACTGTTTAGCATCATGTTTCAGTACTGAAATTTACATGTTTGAATGCCATGCTTCATCCTTGCCATGTTTTGGTAGAGTGGCATTCAATGCCTTAGGTTTGGTCCTCGGTTTGCGTGCATGTGTGCACGCATTTCGGTTGTCTCTTTTCTAGCATATGGCCACTGATGTGAGTGTGGCTGAGGTCCACTCATATTGGTGTAAGTCCATTATGCATTGTGTATGCCTTTTCAATTCATAGCATTGCGTATGCTAGGTTGCGTGTTAGTGCATTGTGTATGCCATGTTACATCGAGCATTGTGTATGCCATCTCATAGCATTGCGTATGCTAGGTTGTATGCTAGTCGCATTATGTATGCCATTTCATTTGCATTGTGTTTGGGATAGGAGTTGGCCCAACCACGGGAAATGAGGGACGTTTCGTACTCCGAGTGACGGAACGTGTCTCAATTCCCTGTCACCGATACTCCGGATTACCCATGATGGAGTTTAGGCCTTATTGTGTTTTCATGTGCATTCATTTCATATTGAGTCGTGCAATTCGGCTCCTCGGCCATCATGCATCGATATGCGTGATTGGTGGCACGATGATCGAGGACTACACTCCCTGAAGAGTAGTCATGCATACATATGTGAAATACTTTGCCATGCCCCTTTGTTGCTCTCTGTTGCAGTAAATCAGAAATCAGCGGCCTTCTGGAGCATTGCGCAATATTCCGGCATTAATTGCAAACAGAGGCAAATCGGGGCACCGTAATGAATTTTCGCGCCAGGCAACTCGAGCATGCATCATTCATCATTTAGAATAGAGCTGAGGCGGTCCATGGATTTGCGTGCCAATTTATCTACTTTTCTAGATTAATTTGTTAATTAATTAGGATTTTGTATTTATTCAGACTGTACTATTCATTCGGATTGTATTATTCTTTCGGACCCTCCGAGTGAGGGCACAATTGTAATAAGTGTGCATATGTGTGATGTATGTTTTCCAACCCCACGTCTTTCTCCCTTTTATTTACCAGCTTATGATGGTTAGATTAGGGCATGTTTCAATTAGCATATAGTATGATAGCATGTTTGCATCATTCATCTGTATTGCATGCACCAGGCTCGGCGCATCATACTAACTGCATTTGTATTTCAAATTCCAAATTGAATATATGCTAGCTGTAGCATCATCATATGCCATGTTTAGAATAGCCGAGCCTATCTTAGTTGCATTTTGCATGTGTTGCATTAGGTATTTCAGCATAGTTAGGATCATGCATTAATTTCTAACATAGCTTTTGTTTTGGCTTTGGCTTGGAGTACTAAGTAAGCTTTTATGCTTTAGCATCCTTGTATGTGTGTGAGTGACTGCCATGATAGCATACTTACCATGAGGCTATGTGCTTATATGATATACCTGCCTGAATGCCTGTGGGTGAAGGTTGGGTTATCCGAATTGGAACAATTCATTAAATGCGAGTTTTAAGCCCACTAGATAGTGGCAAATCATCTTGTTTTCTAAGCCCACCTGAGGGTGGCAAATCCACATTTTAACCTACTTGCAAGTAGCAAACCGTTTTTTAAAACAAACATGAGATGTTTCGTTCCAATTCAGGCGACCCAGTCTATACTTGTATGCTGTGTGCATCACATAGTAAATCTAGGCTAATAACCGGAATAAGAACGCATAATGTTTTCAAAACTCGATATCATGGTTAGTAGAGGCCGATTTTTGATCGGGCGAGCGGGGGTGCTCACGAAGTGACCTTCCTTAATCGTACCCAAGTTCCCGAGCCGAGGCAACTTTGGTGTTGACGGACACGTGGCCTTAGGCAACGAGTCAGGGTTTCCTAAATTTTCCAAAAATAAAATATTTAGGTGGTGACTCTGTATCTGGCAAAGCAGTCCATGTTTGGCACTTCTTTCAAAAAAATCCGTTTTAAAAAAATGATTTGCCGGATTTGGACTCTTTGATGATTCATCGGTCTTGCATTGCACTCTGCGACATTAGATACAGGACCGTGACATTGAGTCCTGAACTGTAGTGACCCCAAATGTACAACACGGGATTTCCCTCCCGGGACGTTTGGGGACGTCTACAATGATGATCCGAGAAGGTCATCCAGACTTGACTTGGGCCAGATTTTTGGAGTTATTTTATGACAAACACTTTCCCCTCAGTGTCCGAGATTGCAAGACCACAGAATTCCAGATGTTGTCACAGGGTAGGAAAACAGTGGCTGAATATGATCGTGCTTTCACCGAGTTGGCAAGGTATGCACCTCACATGGTCAACGATGAATATAGGAAGGCTAGAAAGTTTGAAAGTGGGCTTCGTGGATCAATTCAAGACCGGGTTAATTTGCTTAACATGCCAACGTATGCTGGAGTGTTAGATAAAGCCATCCTTGCAGAAGCCAACTTGAACAGAAGTCAGAGTTTGGGGGAGAATCAAAAAAAGAGGCAGACCTATGACAATCGCCAAGACCAGCATGACGCCGAGAAGAAGACAAATATGGATAGTTCCAATAACACGAATCAGGAAGGTGGCGCCAGGCTGACATGTACAAGTTGCGGAAGGCGACATTTTGGAGTTTGTCATCGGACATTTGGAGCATGTTTTGAATGCGGTGAGATGGGTCATCGTATTAAGGATTGTCCTAAGGTAAAGGCTAGAGATGATAAGAAGAGATGAGAATCTAATATTCGGAATTGTTTTGGGGACAAGGTAAGTTAAGTTTGGGGACCAAACTTCTTTAAGGGGGGAAGGATGTAACAACCCATATTCATGTCTTAGTCATGTTCATGTGCATTTACATAACTTTGTCTTGTTAAGTTTGCATTCATGAATCTTGTCTTGTTTTGCTTAAGTGTTACTTGCATGCTTTGTTCCTTCCCTGGTATGTTAAGCCTAGGTCATGCCAAGCCTAGGTCATGTCATGCCAAGCCTAGGTCAAGTCAAGCCTAGGTCACACCTTTGAACCTTTTACCCCTAGGACCATCTTGGAACCACTTTGGTAGACCTCCACCATCACCTAGGCATATTGGCTGAGATGTCATCATGTAGGCCGAGGTGTGCATCACCTAGGCCGAGATGTTATCATCTAGGCGCCCTAGATCCTTGATCCTTGCACCGAGTGATCTTGTTCTGGGACTGGAATGACCTAGACCGAGGTGTGGCACATCTAAGCCGAGGTGTGGCACAGCTTGGCCAAGTGTTATCCTTCCTAGCAGAGATCATTGAGACCTTACTTGCTGAAGCCTATGTCCTTAGCCGAGATCATTACCTGCAGGAGTGCCCATGTCATCTAGCTTGTTGTATACACTTTGCCTTACACATGTCTTGCCTTTCTATCACCTTTTGAGGAGAACCAACCCGGTAGTGCCACATGTCCCAGTAGAGAGTTAAATCAACCGATAGAGAGAGAAAACCTATCACTTCTATATCTCTGTTCTAGGTAGAGAGAGAAGCTCTAGGAAGAGGAAGAGGAGTTCTAGAGAGAGGAGTAGATTTCCAAGCTTAATCCCTAGAGATCGAACCGGTAGATCTGTGTTTTAAGGTTAGATTCGTGATCTACTCTTGTTATTCTTTATGTTGATCTAATCACATTGCATGATCTAGCATGTTTCATGAACCATGCATTGCTTTGAAGTTCGGTTTTAGAAAAAGAAAGTGATATTCATGTGTTCTTGAGGAAAAGCCATGTTTTGATCCGAAAGTTTGTATCAAGATCCATGTTTTCGTGTTTGTTTTCATATGATCGTCAAGTATGGGTACCAAGGTCCATGTTTTCGAACTCATAGCATGAAACCTCAGATTTTGTTATAACAAGTTATGATTTTAACATTCATGTTCTTCATGTCCTTAAAGGAGGAAACCCAGATTTCCAGGCTCCATTTCCCTAAGTGTGATCACCGAGACCACTCTTGCCTAGATCACACACCTAGGCCAAGCATCATATCTCACCTTGGCCTACCTTGCATGATCACTTGCACGTTAGTTTATCTTGCATGCACACCTAAGATAACCGCTGCACACCTAGGCCGACCATGGTACACCCTTGCCGGCACCTTGTAACACCTCGGCAGGCAGCTGCACACTGAAGCCTAGGTTACCACACCTCGGCCAAGAGGTGTGGGACCTCGGCCAAGACCTCCTGAGTTCACCCAGCTAGGTCATTTTAGCCTAAATCATCTCTGTGCATCCATTCCAGGACCTGGTTGGTACCCATCATGTTTTCCCTAGAAGAATCCAGCATGTTTTCCCTAGATCATATGCATTCATGTAAAGCTTGTTTTAAGAATGCATTTCATATCCATCTTTGAGCATCTCTTCTTGTCTTCTTGAAGTGCATTTAGTAGACTTCGCCATATATTTGTAGGTCTTGGATCCTTGTTTTAACCCCGACGTCCGAAGAACTATGTGAGTGGTTTTTTTAATAAAGTTATGTTATAAAGTTTTGATAAAGCTTTTCTTCGTTTTGTAAAATTATTTGATCAAGCATGAATGATTATCCCTATTTTGTGTATCAAGTATTAGCCTTGTTTTGGATGACATTCTTGGAAAGTCCGTACGTGCTAGGGGACTCTTTAAGCCCATGTAGCATCATGTTTGAGAGATATTGGTCATCGACGGTCTATGAACGGATGGCCCCACTGATGGTCTGATGTATGGGTGGATTTGTCTAAACGATTCCGGGTCGATTATTCCCTTGTTTTGTCTTGTTTTGCCACCGACGGTCTATGAACGGGTGGGTTTGTTTTGTCAGAAATGTCATCACCCCATGTATTATGTAGATGTTATTAAACATCCCAAGAAGATTTGAAAGGCCAAGATTTGATTGATGAACTTGATTCATCCCATGTTTTGAACAAGCTATGATATATGTATTGTTTTGACAAGGACCTCGGGAATCATTCATTTAACCCCTTTATTACTTATACCATTCACTGAGTATCCAAGCTCACCCTCTCCTTATATATATGTAGGTAACAAGCATGAAGGCGGTGACACCGAGATGTGTTATTTGCAAGATGATGTTTGATCCATGTTATGTCGGCAATCTTGAAGATTATGCTTCTTAGTTGTATTTCATGTATTTTGTATATGTCGGCTTGAGAAGCCTTTTAGTCAAGATGTAATATGTATTTTATTTTGCTTATAATCAACTTGTAAAGCTATGTACAGATGTATGCCATTTCATTTGACTTATGCACAGCTCTTATGGACTAATTAGATTTGTATATATTACTTCCGCACATGTTAGCCCCATATGTAATACTCTGATTGTGTGTGAATTTTGAAAGTTGGCCTTCGGCAATCTCGGATTACTGGCCATCACGACACCATTCTACTATGGGCGGAATGGGGTCGTGACAGTTTGTCTTAACTTTAATTGGTATGTTTGGAACTTTTTTAGCCGAGATAACCATCTCGGTTTATTAGCTTTTTAATCTGTTTATCTTCAACCTTCTCCAGCCTAGATCATTATCTCGGCTGGGGAGACATAAATGCTGGTTATTCCTACCAACCTTTTCAGCCTAGATCCTTATCGCGGCTGAAGAGAGCTAAATGTTGGGTATTCCTGCCAACCTCTTCAGCCTAAATCCTTATCTCGACTGAAGAGAGATAAATGTTGGTTATTCCTGCCAACCTCTTTAGCCTAGATCCTCATCTCGGCTGAAGAGTGATAAATATTGGTTATTCCTACCAACTTCTTCAGCCTAGATCCTTATCTCGGCTGAAGAGTGATAAATATTGGTCATTCCTGCCAACTTCTTCAGCCTAGATCCTTATCTCGACTGAAGAGAGATAAATGTTGGTTATTCCTGCCAACCTCTTCAGCCAGATCCTTATCTTGGCTAAAGAGAGATAAATGTTGGTTATTCCTGCCAACCTCTTTAGCCAGATCCTTATCTCGACTGAAGAGAGCTAAAAGTTTGGCTAATCCAGCCAATCTTCTTCAGCTCAGATCCTTATCTCGACAGAAGAGAGCTAAATGTTTGGCTAATCTAGCCAATCTTCTTCGGCCAGATCCTTATCTCGGCTAAAGAGAGTTAAAAGTTTTGGCTAATCCAACCAATCTTCTTCAGCCAGATCCTTATCTCAGCTGAAGAAAGCTAAAAGTTTTGGCTAATCCAGCCAATCTTCTTCAGCCAGATCCTTATCTCGATTGAAGAGAGCTAAAATTTTTGGCTAATCCAGCCAATCTTCTCCAGCCAGACCCTGATCTCAGCTGAAGAGAAATAAAAGTTGGTTATTCCTGCCAATCTTCTTCAGCCTAGATCATGATTTTGGCTGAAGAGAGCTCAATGTTGGTTTTTCTGGCCAACATTCTTCAGCCTAGATCCTTATCTCGGTTGAAGAGAGCTAACTTGTTTGGTTATTCCTGCCAAACTTTTTGATTGCCCCTTGCTGGCAATGACTGAGAACAACTTTTACAGTAGAAAGACTTATGCTGGAAAAATAAATTACTTGTTTTATTTGAAAAAGGGAAAAAAATTACAAATATTCTAAGAGAAAGCTAAAAATAAAATAACTTGAGATTGGCAGTGTTCTATGGCCTGGGAATAGCCTTGATGTCTCTATCTTCCAAGTGATATGCCCCTTTGCCTGCTAAACCAACCACTTTGTATGGCCCTTCCCAGTTAGGTCCCAACTTGCCATCTTCGGGTACCAAAGTGTTGCCCATTACTTTGCGTAATACCCAATCCCAATCTTGAACTGTCTCGGATGCACCGTTTTGTTATATTTTCTGGATAACTCCTGCTGGTACGAAGTAATGTGAACTAGAGATCCTTCTCTTCTCTCTTCTGCAAGGTCGAGTTCCAAGGCTATGGCTTCTCTATTCAAGGCTGGGTCAAAATTTTCATTTCTAATAGTGGGGAGGCCTACTTCTAGTGGGATTACTGCCTCCATGCCATATGCCAAAGAAAAAGGCATTTCACCAGTTGACCGCCGAGGTGTGGTGCGATAAGCCCATAAAACATGAGGAAGCTCCTCAGCCCACTTGCCTTTGGCTCTCTCTAACCTTTTCTTCAAACCATCTAAGACGACTTTATTTTATGCTTATGCCTGGCCATTCACCTGAGGGTATGCTAGTGTACAGTTGTAGAATTCTATCTTGTATTCCTCGCAAAAGCCCCTGAAGATTTTGCCATCAAACTGAGTGTCGTTGTCGGATATTAGGGCCTTGGGTATGCCGAACCTCGTTATGATTTTCTGCTAGAAAAACTTCTTCACATCTTTCTCCTTTATTGATGCGAGTGCTTCTGCCTCCACCCACTTTGTGAAGTAGTCTGTTGCTGCAAGAAAGAACTTTTTGTTGCCGGGTGATGTTGGAAATGGTCCCACTATGTCCAGGCCCCACATGGCGAAAGGCCATGGGCTAATTAATGGTAGAAGCTCTCTGGCTGGTTGGTGTATCTGATGTGCGAACTTTTGACATTTCTCGCACCTTTTGGCATACTTCTCAGAATTTGCCTACATGTATGGCCACCAATATCCTTGTGAGATTGCTCTGTAAGCCAATGATTTTCCCCCTTGGTGGCTTCCGCATACGCCTTTATGTGTCTTGAACAAAAATGCCTCGACCTTGCTAGGATGGACACATTTCAAGTAAGGTCTTGTGAAGGATTCTTTGTATAACGCCAATGATGGAGAGAGCCAAAATCGCTGTGACTTTGCTCTTATTTTGTTGGCCTCTTTCTTTTCTTCAGGTAAGATGCCGTCTTTTAAGAATACTATAATGGGATCCATCCATGAAGGGCCTAGTTCGGCACAACATACCTCAGCTACTTCGGGTTCTTCAATGCTTGGTCTGGGTAGGAAGTCGATCAGTAATGGATGTGGGATAGATGTATCTGCTATTGAGGCAAAACCTGCTAGTTCGTCTGCTCTACTGTTTTCTTCTCAGCCGATTTGCTCGATCCGTACTACTTCAAACTTCATGACCTCCTTTCTAACTAACTTTTGGTACTTAGCCATCCTCTCATCTTTCGCCTCATAGTCGTCTGAAATCTGGTTTACTACTAGCTGGGAGTCACTGTATACCATTAGCTCGATGGCCTTCATGAAAAGTGCTGATTTTAGGCCTGCTAAAAGTGCTTCATATTCCGCCTCATTGTTTGATCCTGGGAAGCCCAGGTTGACTGCTTGTTCCACTATTAGGCCATCTGGTGAGATGAGGACTATGCTAAGTCCTGCACCGTGCCTATTGGATACTCCATCCACGAAGAGCTTCCACATCTTTTCGACGAATAGTTTCCAGCAAGTAGAGGGGTCAGATGATGTCTTGGGGTCATGTGTGTTGCTGATGTTTTTTTCCAAGTCCACGCCTGCTGTTGGGGTTTGCTCTTCATTATCTGACTGCCCCAAGTTTTTACTTGTTGATGAGTCCTTGCTAGGAATAGCATGGTTTGCCCCTTGCTTCCTGTCTTCAATTCTGTATGGCTTGGAATGTAGGTGGGCATCATGTTTTGGGGGCTGCGCAATTCCTGCGGTACTTTTCATCCCCATTTCGGTTGTATCGGTCAAGTCAACTGGGTAGATGTGATGGCTTCCTGGTGTGAATTCAGCCACAAAGTCTGCCAAAGCTTGGGCTTTTATTACGGTTCTAAGTTGAAACTTGATACCGAATTGTCCCAATTCCACCGCCCACTTCAAGATTCGTCTAGAAAAGTCTGCCCTCTCAAATAAAGCTTTTAAGGGAAAGGCTGTTAGGACGATTATGGTGTGGATGTGGAAGTAATGTGATAACTTCCTTGAGGCCATCATCAAAGCTAAGGCTAGTTTTTCCAATGGTAGGTACCTAGTTTCTGCGCCCAGCAAGGTTTTGTTAGCATAAAAGATGGGCAGGTGTTGGATTTCTTCCGCTCTGACCAACACTGCGCTAACTACGTGCTGTGAAACTGCTAAGTACAAAAAGAGCTCTTCTCCATGCACTGGGGTTACTAACAACAGTGGAGAAGACATGTACTCTTTCAAGCTTTCTAAGGCCCGGTCGCATTTCTTCATCCCACTCAAACTTGGCCTTTAAGGCTTGGAAGATTGGCCGACATCTATCCGACGACCGACTTATGAACTGGTTGAGTGCAGCTGCGAGGCCAGTGAGATGCTGCACCTCTTTAACTATGTTGGGCCTCTTAAGATCTTGGATTGCTTTGATCTAAGAGGGGTTTGCTTCTATACCTCGGTTGGTCACCAGAAAGCCTAGGAATTTGCCTGATCCTTCGTCGAATGCACACTTGGATGCATTTAGACGCAACTTGTTCTTCTTCGGAATCTGGAACATTTCACCTAGGTCTCTGAGATGGTCCTTCTCATCCTTGCTCTTGACCACCATGTCATCTATGTAAGCCTCCATTGTTCTGCCTAACAATGATTCAAACATTTTGGTGACCATCCGTTGGAATGTTGCCCCTGCGTTCTTTAGGCCAAAGGGCATGACCTTGTAACAATACAACCCTCTGGCCATGTTTGGTTTCACAAGACTAATAGTGATTTATTAATAATCCAATCAAATTAGTGTGGTATTCACAATCCCACCCCTACCCCATTACTAATAATCCTACAAATTTGTTGGATTAATTATCCATTGGATTGATAATCCTAAAACAAAATGTCAAAACAAACATAGGATAATTGGGCCCACGGATTAATAATCCCAATCCCATACTCTAATCCTTCTAATCAAACATGACATCTAGGTGTTGTAAATGATATGACCTCCTGGTCTGGTTCGCACATAGCGATCTGATGGTAACCTCTATACGCATCAAGGAAGCTAAGTCAATTGTGTTCTGTCGTCAGGTCTACTAGTTGGTCTATCTATGGAAGGAAAAAACTGTCCTTTGGGCATGCCTTGTTGACTGTTTTGTAGTCCACACAAACACGCCATTTTCTGTTCTTCTTTGGCACTACAATAGTATTGGAGATCCACCTGGGATAGTGCACTTCTCTGATGGCTCCTGCCTCCAGTAAGTTTTCCACTTCCTCCGCCACTATCTCTGTGTGGTGGAGTGCCGATCTGGGAGTGCGTTGTATAATTGGTCTGGCAGTTGGGTGGACATTGAGTTGGTGACAAATGAAGTTTGGGTCAATGCCAGGCAGGTCGTATGGTGTCTAGGCAAACACTTCGATGTTAGAGGTTAAGAATTCCATGACCTCTATTCTCTCAGTGCTAGACAACAACGAGCTGAGCAAAAAGAACTTTTCTGGGTTCTTTTCATCTATCCTTACCTCTACAAAGTCTTCCACTGCCTTCTATTCGGCTGCCTTGCCAATATCTGTAAACAGTTCATTGCTCTCTGGCTCTTCCACCGTCTGCACAAACCCTTTTGCAGCACGGCATCCATTTACTGTGACGAAACATTGCTTCGACATGATTTGGTCTCCTAAGACTTCCTCAATCACGCCGGTTTCGTTGGGGAATCGTAATGCCTAATGGTAGGTTGATGCCACTGAGCGCATGGGCCCAAGATTATGTTGTAAGTGGAAGGGACTTTCAATACCCACAATTTCACCTGTTTTGTCATGGTTCCTGCCTTGACTATGAGGATTATCTTGTCGACTAGCCACTCTGGCATCGAGTTGAATCCGATAAGGGGGGATGTCGCAGGTGCCAAGTCTTTGTCCTCCAATTTCAATTGTTTGGAGGTCTCGTAGTACATTATCTCACATGAGCTTCCTTGGTCAATCAGAATCCGCTTGATGTCGAAATTTTTGACACGTAGAGTCACCACCAGTGCGTCATTGTGAGGGCAATGTAGCCTTGCTAGATCCTTGTCTGAGAAGGATATGACATTCGTAGCCTCTGTTCTGCCCTTATTGATGGTAGGTTGTGCACTTAATACCTCCCTCAAGTGTTCAGCCTTTTTGATTATCTCCTTGAGTTCACATACTCGCTCAGGTTCGATGATCCCATGTATGACGTTAATCACGCCTTGGGGTGGACCGTCGTCTAGCATCCCGTTCAGTTTGTTGTGGTCCTGGGGGGCTGGTTGTGTCCCTCTTTCTATGTACTGGTCCAAGTGCCCAGCTGCCACTAACTCCTCTAGATGTTGCCTCAATGGCGTGCAATTTTCAGTGCAGTGCCCCTTTTCATCATAGAAGGTGCACCGGGATCTCTCGTCATAACCTTTTTGTACTTCTCCCAACTTAGCTGGCCACCGGATGAAAGGTTCATTACGTATCTCACTCAGAATCCGGTAGATAGGTTTATTGAATACTATGGTAATTGCAGTGCGGACTCTTAAGTTCCTTTTTTCTAGGTCCTCTCTGTTGGCTCGCCTGCCGCGCCCATTCCTGTTTGGCTGTTCTACCGTGTTGACTTTCGCCGTAGTCTTTTTATTTGGCATCATTGTTGTGCCAAATTTTGCTTCAGCACAGGTGCCATCTTCCTTTACTCGAATGTGTTGATGCACTCTATCCATTAGGGCCTCCATCGTGAGGGGTGGCATCATTGTTATTGAGTCCCTTAATTTGTTTCCGACTGGTAAACCCCGTTTATATTGTGCAACAGCAAGATTGGTAGGGCAATCCCCAATCTGGTTGAAGGTCTCCCAATAGCGACTGTTGTCAGACCTCAATGTTTTTTTTTCGCCCATGTCAATGGAGAGTGGCTGGTTGATCTCCACTGGTGTTTTGGTGTTCGTTCTGAATCTAGTCACGAACGTCTTTGCCAATTGTGCCCATGAGGCGATGTTGTCTTCTGGTAGCCTTTCGAACCAAGTTAAACCAAGGTCGCCAAGGCTGGATGGGAACAGGATACACATTAGGGCCTCGTTTCGCTGGTATACTGCCATAACCTGGCGAAAGTGGCTTAAGTGCATGTAGGGATCCGTTGTCCCCTCATAAGAAGTGAATTTGGGCTGGTGAAAGCCAAAAGGTAGTGGTGCGTTCTCTATTGCCGAAACGAACGGCGAGCTCTGCAGCCTTGGTAATACCTTATCTGCTAGTTCGTAAGCAAGGCGTGGCATTGGCATCCCTACGTCGACACTCCCATGTGTCCTACGGACCAATCGCTGTAGTGCTGAAACTTTGCGTGGGTCGCGAGCCCTAGTGTCCTCTTTCCATCGGGCCCTTTCCTCGAGTACTGTCCATAAGTCCGCTGATCTGGGCAACTCCGAGTGCCTGGATGTCGTCTGGTGCGTGTGTGAGGGGCGATAGTTGTTTCCCTCTGTGTATGACCTTTCAATCCTCGTTCTCTCAAACCTGGAGTGCCGAGTCCTGGAAATCCTTGATGTATCACTTGTTTTGAGGCTCTTACTTTCTGCTTGCAATGGTGTGGTGTGTCTGTCACGACCTTCTAAGTGGCGAGGGGGCGTGTTGCCTTTACGCCTCTCTCCTGTCGCAACCCTTTTCCCTTTTATCTGGTGCTTCATTGTTTCCATATCTGCCGTCATCTTCCTAATTAATTCATCTTGCTCGCTCACGCAATCCTTCAAAACTTGAGGATCCAGCCTCCGCCTCTGTCTTTCAGGACTTTGAGAGCGGCGGGGGCTCGTGCCCCGTCTCTCCTTCGCATCCCTCTGGGAGTTCCATCACTGAGGTTCTAAATCCGCCATGGGTAGGATGGAAGGTAAACCTTCGCGCCTCCCACCCTTCTCTGGGGTTTGCCCATCAACAGCAGATTGCGGTAAGTCTTCATCGTGCGCCATTGGTTTCAACTAGAGAGGAGAACTTGATCAAGAGGTTTTGTTCTTTGTCTACTTCCCACAGACGGCGCCAATTGTACGAG
The DNA here is from genome assembly GCF_055761805.1 of Camellia sinensis. Lineage (NCBI taxonomy): Eukaryota > Viridiplantae > Streptophyta > Magnoliopsida > Ericales > Theaceae > Camellia > Camellia sinensis. Next base: position 55,706,777 of record NC_138962.1, read on the forward strand.
CACGCAATAATCTTCTCGTATAATCTTGTTGATCAAGTTTGCGCTTCCTCCAAACATCGTTGCTTTACTCCTTGAAAACACAAAAGTGAGCTAGTCGGCAGGTGTGTGCCGGATACCTCTCCGATGCCTAAGTCAGTGAAATAGACAAATAGACAAAAGTTCTATGTATTCGAGAATCAAAGTTGTGATACCTGTACATAGGTCTTTTTACGAGTTTTTGTAGATTCTGTGTGGCACAATCCTAGTAGAATTCCAACTCTCCCTATGAGAGTCCTCCTAGGAATCACACACCCTACTCATTACCAACCAATTGAGATGGTTTTGCACAATCCTAGTAGGACTCTATTTCTCTTAACAGAGTCCTCCAAGGAGTCTCATCACTGTAAGCCAAGTGAAATGACTACCACGGTTGAACAACAGTAGCCCTTTGACATACTCAATCCGGTGCTTTCAAATGCAACGCCTAGCTTGGTCCTTGTACCTCGGTTTTAGCTGTTTAAACCGAGCTAACTGTAGCACTCTCTGACCGAGCTAACAAGGGTGAGGTCCAACTTTGCGAAGCCCAAACACCCTAGCCCATAGCTCGGCTCGAACTTCACCTGGTCCTAGCTCGTTTAACTCTAAGACCGAGCTACACCAACTATTACCCCAGCCCAACGTGCAGCCCATCTTTTAAAGAAAGCCCTTCCTTAGCTCGGCTCAACCATGAAGAAATGTAGTATTCACATCAAGTTGTTCAACTTCAAGGTTCATACTTGCAACCATGCCAAGTACAACCCAAATAGAAGATTCTTCACAACTGGTAAGAAAATCTCATCAGAGTCAATCACTATGTTTGTTTCCAGTTTTTTGAAAACACTTTTCAGAAGATTCTACTTTCTTGTTTTCCGTATTTTTTAATTTTTACTGAATTTTTAAAATATTTTAAGTAATTTTTTTAATTTTTAGACACACTTAACATAAATAGACTTAAAAATTATAATTTTCGTGAAAAAATCTTTAAAAAATTCACTAAATACCAAAAATATATATATATATATATATATTCAATATATTTTTTATATTTTTGTATATTTATTTATTTTTTAAAAATATTTTTCACAAATATTTTACTTTTTGGATACATCTAAGTAAGGTGCATCTAAAAAAGTAAAAAAAAAATGCTTAACATTTTAAAAATATTCACTAAAAACAAAAAAACACGAAAAATAAAAAAACTCAATTTTTAGAAAACTGAATTTAGAAAATTGAAACCAAATATACTGAATACCTTTCTTTTGCCCAAAGCCTTTCACAACAAGACGTGCCTTGTACCTCATATTCTTGCCATCATTCTTCTATTTGAAAATCCACTTATTTTTTAGAATTTTCCTCCCTTTAGGCAATTTCACCAAATCGTAAGTGTGATTTTCAAATAAGGAATTCATTTCTTCTTCCATGACCTTTTTCCAATCACCTTTCTTTGCATGCTCAATTGCTTCTTGGTAGCTCTCGGGCTCCCCTTGATCGGAAATCAATACAAATTTATTGGGAAGATACTTTCTTGAAGGTTGCCGGTCCCTTGTAGATTTCCTTAGTTCAAGTTGTGGTGGTGGTTCTTGAGTTGGATGTTCTTCCTCAATTTCTGACTCAACTTCATTTGGACTAGCATCATCATCTAAATCTTCAGGAGGTGGTTGCACTTCTCCCCCATTTTCATCATCGACCGAAGATGAAGGAGATAGATCCATGTCAATAAGATCACTAGTTTTTTGCTCCGGTTGATCATCTTTGCCAAAGTTTTCAATTGTTTGGTCTTCAAGAAACACAACATCACGACTTCGAATAACTTTCTTGTCGACCGAATCCCACAATCTATAACCAAATTCATCACATCCATGGCCAAGAAAAATGTATTGTCTTGACTTGCTATCAAGTTTGGACCTCTCATCCTTTGGAATGTGAATAAAGGCTCGGCAACCAAACACTCTCAAGTGCTTATAAGACACATCTTTTTCGGTTCAAATTCTTTCCGGAACATCACTTTTCAAAGGATAGGAAGGAGACAAATTGATTACGTCAACTGCTATCCTCATTGCCTCACCTAAAAAAGATCTTGGCAATTTAGCATGTGAAAGTAGACACCTTGTTCTTTCTACAATGCGTTCATCCTCTCGACAATGCCATTTTGTTGAGGAGTCTTCTTAACTGTCTTTTGGTGCCAAAAACCTTGGTTGCAACAATACTCATCAAATGGCCCAATGTATTCACCACCATTGTCTATTCAGATGAACTTCAATTTCTGCCCTGTTTCTCTTTCCACCATGGCTTCAAAATGCTTAAACACATCTAGAACTTGATCTTTACTTTTTAGTGCAAAAGCCCAAACTTTCCTTGAATAATCATCAATGAAAGTAACAAATAAAGTGCACCACTATGTGTTCTTACTTTTAAAGGACCACAAACATCCAAATGAATCAATTCCAAAACATTTTCTTTTCTAGAAGCAACATTTTTATGAAACGAAACTCTATGTTGTTTACCCGCCAAATAATGAACACAAGTTTTAAAATGTGTACATTTCAAACCAGGTAAAAGCTCTTTCTTGAACAAAACTTGCAGTCCCTTTTCACTCATGTGCCCAAGCCACTTGTGCCACAATTTGGTAGAAGTATCATCTTCAAGTGCATTGACAACACTTTTACAAATTTTTCCTTACATCAAATAAAGTGTACGAGTCTTTTTGCACTTAGCCACCACCAAGAACCCTTTGTGAGCTTTCATATTCCATCACCAAATTTGTTGTTGTAGCCTTCATCATCTAGCTTCCCGGTAGAGATCAAATTGAGGTGAATGTCGGGAACATGCCTCACATCTTTAAGCAACAACTTGCAGCCCAAATTTGTTTCCAAGAAAACATCACCTATGCCAATAATCTTGGACAAACCTTCAGTACCCATTCGAACACAACCATAATCTCCTTTGGTGTACGTAATGAAGAAATCAACTCGAGAAGTCACATGAAAAGAATCACCGGAATCAATCACCCAATTGCTCTCCTGGCCGTCAAAATTGACACAATCATCTTCACAAACAACCATGAGATCATCGATAGTAACTGTCGTCGTGTCTTCTTACTTCTTATCCACATTTTTGTCACGCCTTTTCTCCTTGTTCTTGAGGTTTCGCATTCCTGCTTCATGTGCCCTTTCTCATGGCAATAATGGCACTCAATGTCTTTCTTTGAAAAAAAATCATCTCTTGATTTGTCATGGCTTTGATCACGACCATGAGGAGTCTTACTCTTCCCCCTTGTTTTGCTTCGGCTTCTCATAACAAATGCCTTCGAATGAGAAGAACCCACTGATTTTCTTCTAGTTTCTTCATTCAACAAGTTACTAGTGACTTGGCTTATTGTGAAAATTCCATCGGGCCCCAAATTACTAACCGTCACAACCAAAGTCTCCCAACTTTCAAACAAAGAACTAAGTAACATCAAAGCTTGCAACTCATCATCAAAAACAATTTTCATATAAGCAAGTTGGTTAAAAATACTCTTTATTTCATTCAAATTGAAAGTTCTGGAGTGGGGTTGTCATCTTTATATTTTAAATTAACCAACTTTCGAAACAAAAAAGCTTTATTTGTGGCTGATTTTCTATCATAAAGATATTCTAATTTTTTCCATAAATTATGTGCCGAAGTTTCAGTAGCAATATGATGAAACACATTGTTATCAATCCATTGACGGATAACACCAACGGCTTTTCGATTAAGTCTCTTCTATCATCATCTTTCATACTCTCGGGTTTGCTACTATCACCCTCAATAGGCCCATACAAATCTTTACAAAATAATAGGTCCTCCATTTTAGTTTTTAAAGTTACCCAATTACTTCCATGGAATTTAAACATATGACCCACATTCTCCTCCATTGATTTACACAAATAAACAAACCAAAATAAACTGTAAGCTCTGATACCAGTTGTTAGGAAAAATAGTTGATTTTCCACGAGTAAATCAATCAGTGGAAATAAAAACTAATGTGGAAAAATTAAATCAATAGCGACATAAGAATTTTACGTGGTTCCCTTAATGTGAGGTACGTACACGGGATCGAAATCTGATTCCACTATCGACCAAAAAGTTTCCAAACGATTACGAATGAGACACGAATGGTCTCATAAACCACCCTTAGGTGAATTCCAAATAATCACAAATAAATAAGAAGAAAGACCTCACCAAATAGATGAACAAAAGTTTTTGAAACAGAGTTGTAAAAGACCCAAAATAATAACCCAAATCAATTCGAATCAGAAACAGTAGTAACAACAAACCAAGTACAATTTCTACTACACCACCAAGCCAAACCCACCAAATCAAAATAGCAGCACTACGCTTGTCCACAATGATGATCACCACACCGAAGATGATCACCCAACACACACACACACACAACAGGCGCTGCCTTTACTTGGGAAAAAACAAAAACAAATACTTTTTGAACATTTTATCAAAACTCTAGTTGTTACCAAACATATTATTAAATATCCATTGGACCTCCAAAAAATTAGATATAATATATAAAAATATATTATAACCAACACCAAACTAAATTAAATATTTTAATAAACTAAATGGGTCCCATACTCCAATAAGGAGGTATACCCTAGCACTAACAATTCATGAGACTAGTGTAGGATTAGTTATCCAGTTAGATTAGTGAGGTACATAATTCTCTCTTGTCCATGTTTGTTTCTCAATAGATATGGAAATATATAATCTCAATTATATGTATGTTTTATGTTATTAGTTGTAGGATTAAAAAATCCATCAATTTTATTGGATAAAATGGCCACAAAAATCTAATTTGAATAATAAAATTGGAAACCACACAATGGAATGCGAGTGCCATGAATTAATAATCCTAATCTTGTGCTATAATCCACTAATCAAACAAGGTCTTGATGTCGTATTTAGTAACTTTGAATTAAGTTGTAGAATTTGAAAATCTTCATGTATTAGTGTTAGTCTGTTAGACAATTTAGTAGCTTACCTCCTCTTGAGAATTGTTTTGGTTGATGATGTTTGTTAGAATTATGGTGAAAGTGAAATATTGTATTAAGATTGATATAACTATTACAAGTGGTACCCTAGTTATAGGGTTGTATAGACTGATCAATGAAGAAACGTAGAGTGCTAATCATTTAATAACTTAAGCAAGGAAAGAGGTAAATATAGGAGTAGAATACCTTGGAAAGATTCTCTAACAATGTAATGCATTTGACAAGTACCTGATGATTGCCTCTTTCATGAAGAACATGTGATGCCTTGAATGCGCTGAAGATCAAATTAGCTAATACTAATAATTTTCTGCAAAATTGGGATGCTACACTTGTCAATCCCTGCACTTGGTTTAACGTAACATGCAACAATGAGAACAGCATTTCAAGAGTGTAAGTTGCTAACATCTGCGACAATTCTTATGGTATAAGTTGCTATTTGAAACTATTGTTGCTTTCATACTACCATTTTCAGTGGTGTGATAGATGATGAATTTTGCTTCTATTTGTGTACACCCAGTGATCTTATAAATGCAAACTTGTCTGGTCAACTGGTTCCACAACTTGGACTGCTACCGAATTTGCAGTACTTGTAAGTCGTACTTCAGCACTACTTTAGCTCATACTAATTTATCACTTGTTTCATAAACTTTAGTCTTATTCTTATATCTACCTTTTGAGAATATGAGGATTTACTTTAAAGATGATACCTGTGTATTAAAGTTTCAATAACATGAACTTTGGTAACTCTTTGAAAGTCTTAATAGTTGATTGTGCAATGTAAGCTTCTTATTACTGATTGCATAAGCTAATAAACTGTCACCCCCCAAGCTCCGTTACAACGCCGCACACTCAATTAAGTGAGCATGCAAGGCTAAGAGTCCAACACATAACCAACACTATAAAATACTCAAATTAAATCCTTAATTATCATAATGCTAATATCCATAAAAATAGATAATTCTTATCATATGAAATTGTTCACCAAGTCCACTAATATAATCCACTAACAAAATAATAATCCAAGTACTTAAATCATAGTCCTACTCTTGGCACTCCCACAAGTAAAAACCTTGCGCAGCTCTACTCCTCAAAATGTGGAAAAAAAAAATAATAAAATAAGGGTAAGGTAGATAGCCTAGTAAATAACCAACCATCACTGCTAGCTGAATCAAGTATACAAAAAAAAAAAAATAGTCACTAACAAATAAATATAATTTTTTTTACAATTCAATAAATGAACAATTATTTGTAAGATCGTTTCGTAGCTAAAAATAAACAATGTACAATACATTTTACTTGAAAAGCCAACAAGATAATTCAAAGTAAATTCGTTGTTCAAATCGATGGTTCAATATTCAGATGGTTCAATGATGCGATTCACAAAACCCAAGTCTTGGTGACTACGGTCACTTAGTCTGTGACAAGGCCCAGAACCACACATAGGCCGGTGGTAAAGCCCCAAAAGAAACTAGCTCTGTGCCAATAAATAACCCCCATTGGCTAGGGTCTAAATCGTAGTCAGACTATAGTGATGTTCAAAATTCAAACAATACACAACTTTTACATAAAATATTTGATATTTTCAAAATAAACCTTTGGTACAATTTTCAGACTAGTTTCACAAAATATTCAAATAATTTTCATAATAATATTTAATGTTGTTTTATAATTGACCCATATTTTATTTAAAGAGAACATGAAGGTTATAAATAAATATTTATAATTTTAAATGATTCAATAGGAATAAAAATGAACCAACAGGGATAGAAGGTTACTTACCTCAAACACTTAAAAAAAAATATTTCCCAAGCTAATCTAAAATTACCAAGATCCACCTCAATCTCACAAACCTAATAAAATATTACACAACATAAACAATTATTAGTGATCACCATAATGCATCCATCATTCTTTTATTTATGATAGAAAAAGCTAATCCTATAGTCTATCAGTAATTCCCAAACCTCAGCATTGAAACAGAGCCACTAGGGCTTGAACAATTTTTTCAAAACTTACATTATTCTATTGTTGTTTATAAACATACATAATTTTTAATTACTACCAGTCAAACTTGCATCCCAAAATTACACCACCATTAACCTTAACTTATCACATATCAATACTAAAATATAAACCATCCAAACGGAATGCAAAAAAATACACTCTAAAGTCGGGCAAACCGACACCCCCAACATAGACTATATCAATATATTTATATAATCATATATGCCCAAAAAAATCATCTAATGATATATTGACACTAAATTCATAGATAGGAATACAATAAAATAAATCTTACTTAAGTGATGAATAAAGCAAAACCACCACTCTATGAATCCTCCCTCTTCTCTCTTTTTTATTATTATTTTTTTTTTTGTTTTCTTCTACTTTTCAAACCCTTGAGCAACAGCCTCCAAACCTTCCACAACACTTTCACGAGGCTCTGTTTTCTTTTCTCTTTTTTTTCTTTTGTTTTTCTTCTTTACATAAAGGGTTATTAACCTAATTTCTTAGAATTATTAAATTACCCGTACAAATTAATTTAACTACTACTTTATCCAAAAATAATTCTACATATAACTTGGGTTTTACATAAACGTAACAAGTTTTGGGTCATAAACTTCTTCCCTCTCTATAGTTGTTAACAAAAATATAATTCAATTTTATTTTTGGCGATATTCTGATGTGGAGAAATAATAATGTGCATTGACAAAAATTAACTCTGCTTTGGTGGAACTCAATTACTTTCTATATGTCGTAGTTTTTGAATCCTCCGTTGAATCTTTCATTGTGCTGTATTTAACACACTTGAGACCTTAGTTTCATTCCCTCGATTTGGCTATCTGGATATCATCATTTTATGTATAAAGACAACCTTGAAAACATGCTATTCCACACATACATGCACATGATAATGGAGAATACATGATATACATGATATTGTTCAGCTTTTTTGGTTAAAAAGGAACAAATGACTAAAGGGGCATATTCTTGTGCTTTGAATGATTTGGGATACCTCTGATTGGGGCATTCTTAGGTGAGTTCATGTTTAGTGTTTTATTGGTTGCCGTTGTAACCCCCTGCAAAAATAAATAAATAAATAAATCAGTCTATTGCAATGCTAGCTTTTGGAGTTGTTAGTTATTATCTATTCCTATTATACTTACGACTCTTATATTCTTGTACACCTAGGTTTCTTGTACACCTAGGTTTCTTGGCCTATATATATAGGCTTCTCCTATTGTAATTGATAGATTGAATATATAAAATACATAATATTTTCCCCTCTCTCTACTAATCTAACATGGTATCAGAGCCTAGGATTTTCTTCTAGCCTCCTCTTCGTCTTCATTACCTTCTCTAGCTGATTGATTCATTCTCACGCTGGTTTTTGTGTATCTCGTCCTTTCCTGTTTCAATGATTGGCCTATACGATCATCTTTGTCTCTTCAAGACGAAGCCAACGCCATCCGAATCATCTCCACGCGCCGCCAAACCCGCCGCCAGTCTTCTACACACATTTACGCGCCTCTACTCCAATCATGAGCTATCTTGCGCCGCGGCCTCGCCTGCTAACGTGAGCCGCGTGTTATGATGTCATCGCTGACGTTAGCCCTAGTTAACTGTGCGCTGTTGCTGCTTCTTGCTAATGTGAGCCGCATGTTCTAACATCATCGCTGACGTCAGCCTTGGTTGACTGTGCGCCGCTGCTATTTCTTGCTATCATGCGCCGCGCGCACCTTTGCTAACGTGCGCCATGCGTTTCTAACGTCAGCCCTCCTTGCTGTGACGTCAGCCCTAGTGTTGGTACTCCTTTTTTGGTCAAACAACTTTGACTAGCCACTTTACTACCTTTCTGGTTGTGTTTTTGGCCTCGTTCAGACCATATCCTACCTATTTTTAGCCTCCTAAATCCGTTGGTGTGTTCTATTTTGGCAAAATCGGCCTCTAAAAGCACCATCTTCTTTTTTTTACACTGTTTGAGCATTATGGATCGTACCGAGCATATCCACTCTGTTTCTGTTATCCTTGATGGGTCAAATTATTTTAGTTGGGCCCAAGCTCTCTCTAGCTTCATCAAAAGGAAATGCCTTTGGCGCATTATTACTGGTGCTCTTCTCAAACCTAACCAAAAAGCGGATGAGACTGACTCTGCATTCGATGACCATCTTGACGAATGGGAAAGTAAGAATTATCAAATTATCACCTGGTTCTGAGCTACCTTAGTTCCCTTTATTCATCTCCAGTTTGGCCGGTTCCAAGATGATGCTCAAATTACTTCCTTTGCCAAAGCAATTTGGGATTTCTTGAGGGGCCGTTATCAGACCACTAGCCATGCTCATCAATATCAACTATTACAGACTCTTCATCACATACGCCAGGCACCTGATCAGTCTATCAACGAATTCTTATCCCAGATGTCGTTTGTTTGGAACCAGCTAGCTCTTTCTGAGCCTACATAGGCATATTCTGAGGATGCATAGCTGTTTATTACTTATTAGAATCATCAGTGCTATTACAGTTCCTTATGGCTCTTTATAACACTTTTGAGCATGTACGTGCTTCATTGCTCCATCGTTTGCCCTTGCCCACTTTAGAGCAAGCCATTACTGAACTATTATAAGAGGAGACTCGATTTGGGACTCTCAAATCTTAGCACATGGATTCCCTTTTTACTACGCTAGGCGATAAGAGAAGTGCCCAAGAAGAAGCAGAACCCAGTAGTGGAACGACGGTCAGTAGGATCCCCTGCCCAATCTGCATCAGAAAAGGCATGAAGTTGTTGAGAAGACTATGCGGAGTAGTGAAGACAATGAAACAAAGTGCCTTTGAGATAGCGCAAAATGCGAATCAGAGCATCGTAGTATGGAGAACTAGGGGCAACCATGAAATGATTGATAATGTGAACAGCATAAGCAATATCTGGAGGAGTAACCTTGAGATAAACAAGACTGTCAACTAGCTGATGATATTTGGTGGCATCAGACAATAAGGAACCTTCAAGAGGTGTAAGACGAGTCTGAGGATCAATAGGAGTAGTGGCAGCCTTGCAATTGGTAAGGCCAGGATGAGCCAAGAGATTAGAAGTATACTTGGTCTGGGTAAAAAAGTAACCAGATGAATCTTGAGAGATTTCCAAGCCAAGGAAGTAGCTAAGCAAACCCAAATCTTTCATCTAAAACTGGCGACAGAGAAGTTGTTGGAGACTAGAAATACCTGCGGGGTCATCTTCAATGACAATCATATCATCCACATAGAGGAGAAGGAGAATAGTACCACGCTCCGTCTTACAAATAAACAAGGTAAAATCATGGGCACTGGAAGAAAAGCCAAAGTCACAAATGGTAGAGCTGAACTTGGCAAACTAAGCACGTGGAGCTTGTTTCAAACCATACAAAGCACGACGAAGTTTGTAGACTTTGTTTCATGGAATAGAAGAACCACGAGAGGTTGTATATAAACTTCCTCAGTGAGATCACCATTGAGGAATGCATTCTTGACATCCATCTGATAAAGACTCTAGTGGCGAGCAGCAACCACTGCAAGTAAGCTGTGAACGGAAGTAAGACGAGCAACATGAGCAAATGTTTCTTCATAGTCAATGCCATACTCTTGAGTAAACCCTCGGGCGACAAGGTGAGCTTTGTAACGCTCAATGGAACCGTCAGAATGAGTTTTAAGCTTGTAAACCCATTTGCAACTAACAATATTCTTGCCAAGAGGAAGATCAATCACATCCCAGGTATGAGTTTTATTGAAAGCCTGCAGTTCATTAGTCATGGCTTGTTGCCAAAGAGGATTAGAATAAGCTTCTTGATAGGAAGTAGGTTAATGAGAGGAAAAGGCAGTGGAACCAACAATATAATCACGGAGAAGAACAGAAGGTTGCCTTACCCGTGCGGAATGATGCTATGGTAGAGGAGAAACCTCAATAGAAGAAGGTGTAGGACCATCAGCAGACATAGGATCCTCAGGATGGACAATAGGCGTAGGCGGTTGTGAAAGCATGAGTCAGAATTTGCATCAAAGTCATCAGAAAACAAGTCTATAGAGAGATCAGTAAAGATCGGTGAGTGGGTGGACTGTGGTAAGTGAAAATTGGAGAGATTTGAGAACATTTTGTGTTCCCAGAAGACCACATGATGGGAAATACAAAGTCGCTTGGAGATAGGATCCTAACAACGATACCCTTTATGTTCATGTTTTTGGCACAATCTTCTCTATAGCTTCATGCCTTTTCTAATGCAGTTTGGGCGGGGGATCCTACTGACCGTCATTCCACTACTGGGTTATGCTTCTTCTTGGGCACCTCTCTTATCGCCTGGCGTAGTAAGAAACAAATTCTTGTTGCTCGTTCTAGTACCAAGGCTGAGTATCGTGCTCTTGCTGACACTACTCAGGAGCGTGTGTGGCTTTGTTGGCTTCATTCTGATTTGGGAGTTTCCCATTCTTCTGCCACCAATCTTTATTGTGACAACCAGAGTGCTATTCAGATTGCACATAATGATGTTTTCCATGATCGCACCAAGCATATTGAGATAGATTGCCACTTCATACGCCAGCATGTTACTTGGCGCACTGTTTGTCTTCTCTTTGTTACCTCTGCTAAGCAGACCGCCGACCTCTTCGCCAAAGCTCATCATCCAGGATGCTTCTATGATCTTCTCGCCAAGCTCAAGTTACTATCTACCTTACCACCTTGAGCTTGAGGGGGGGTGTTAGTTGTTATCTAGTCCTATTATACTTAGGACTCTTGTATTCTTGTATACCTAGGTTTCCTATACACCTAGGTTTCTTGGCCTATATATACAAGCTTCTCCTATTGTAATTGATAGATTGAATATATAAAATACATAATATTTTTCTCTCTCTCTACTATTCTAACAGGAGTCATGTACAACTTCATTTGCAAAAGAGCTAAATATGTTTTGACTTCCCTTTAAAGCATTTGTCTTGACTTCTTGGTTAATATTTTGTACTGATTGTGATCATGTGCATCTTTTACTTTGATGAAATAACTAACCTGTAGAAAGAAACTCCAGTTTCCTAGCAGCTTATTGTGTTAGGTTATCTTTTAAAAATAAGTGGTTCGTAGTTGGTGGCTTGAGCCCTTTTCTGTTCCCCTTGTATTCATTATCTTGATATTGCTGCACAATTTTTCTCCCATTAATAACATGATCATCTTTTGTTTGTCCCTTTGGTTTGCGTATTATTAACATGTTTCTTGATAGGGAACTTTATAGCAACAACATAAGTGGAAGAATTCCTATTGAGCTTGGCAATTTGACAAGTTTGGTGAGCTTGGATCTTTTCTTGAACAATTTGAGTGGTATCATCCCTGACACATTGGGCAGGCTTCAGAAATTACGTTTCATGTATGAATTACATATCCTCCATCTTTTTTACTTCTGTTATTAAATTTATTGTGCATCTATTCAGGCTTACTTTTATTGTATTTCAGTTTACTTATTACAAGGTTTTCTCAAAATTGGGTTGCTTATGCGTTGATATATGGGAATATGGATATAGTGGCTTTGTTTTAGTTTTTGAGTGATTTCTTAAAGAATATACTCTCATGATTTCTCTTTCTTTTTTATTTTTATTTTTTTATGTATATTTAGAAAAATGCATGAAAACAAATTATTCAAGTTATTCAGTCCAAGATATTGCATGTTTGATTGAAATCAACCCCAAAGATGGAAATCCCATTATTGTCAAGATGTCTAGATTAATATACAGTAGGGCCTATAAAGACTAGGTATTTTGGTGATAAATGCATTGATTTTTACTTTTTCTTAGTAAAATTATTAAAATGCATACAGATCAATGATTAAGAAATAGCATCTTCTTGATAATGGCAAACAGTGCCGAAGGGCTATTTGTTTTAATCATATGTTACTTTATTATTGCATCTACTAGTTGTTTGTACATTGCAGATCAACTTTCATCCGAAATTGGATTATATTGCACAGAGGGCTCTGATTGATCACATATTGCATGTATTTTGTGCATCTACTAGCGTTGATCAGCCATGTCCCTAGGAATTTTATTGATATACCATTTTGATTGTTTGGAATGTACTGATGCTTGGTCCTTGTATTTATTTGCGAGGATAGACGGCTTAACAACAACACTTTGTCTAGAACTATTCCTATGTCATTGACTACTATCAGTTCACTTCAATTCCTGTGAGTACCAAGTTGATGTGTTCTTTATTTTGCTTTTTTGGTGAATAATGAAGGTTTTTCTTTTTTTGTTTCTTTTTTTGATTAGCTTTATTTGGCATAAACTAACTACAAGAATCTGATATGGCTTCTTTCCATTTGGTATACAGTGATCTTTCAAACAATCACTTAACAGGAGTTGTCCCAATTAATAGCTCCTTTCAACTTTTTACTTTCGACAGGTTTGTTGCTGGTAACATCATTTTCCATACTAGTGGAGTCGGGTGACTCATCTAGACATATGCTGACCGCTATTCTTTCATTTTTCGATTTTCAAAATAATAATGTAACAATTCCTCAAATCTTTAATTATAAACTTCATTCCATGCTGCCTGTTCAGACCATGTCGCAGGTGACTTGGCTGGTTTTTTAATTTGTCTTTCTAACTTAATGTACATTATTGCTTTTGAAAGCAACTATACCAAAATAAAATTGTATGTCAGGTCAATTCCTTAACCAGTATGTATAGGTTCTAGTTTCCCCACATATTTATTATGATGCACAACCAATACTTATTTTCCTAGGGAAACCTCCATGCTTTGATCTTTTTCATTTGTCTGAGTATCGTTCAATTTTCAGCTTTCTTTAGATTAGCAATTTATTATATGTTGCTAAAGTTAGAATCTAATTTTTCCACTAGACTCTGCGCCTGGATTGTCCAAACCATGGCATTATTTTATTCAATTGAATTGTCTTCTTATCAAAAATTTTAGTTGTGAAGGGAATGCAGTGAACTTACTAATTTCTGATTGCAAATCTTATTCCAATAGGTAGCAGTGCCACTGCAGCCATTGCTGGAGGAGTTGTTGCTGGTGCTGCCCTGTTGTTTTTCACATTTGCTTGGTAGGGCTGGCCCTGAGCTGAGGTGAGGCGACTAAGGCTGTTGCCTCGGGTTCCCAATTTTGAACAAAATTTAGGGCCCCCAACTAGGGGAATGTATCATGTCGTGTTATTTCATAATTATTTCAATATTACCTTAATTCATTTATTTTCATGTTGTCGTATGGTGTTATTTTGATTCGTATCCGATTGATATTTAATGTGAAAACTTTCACTTTTAGTTAAAAGTAACTTAACAAATGTATGTCGAGATTAAAATTTTTCTCACAAGTTGAATTTTATAAAATTTATTTCTACTAAATGAAATTATTCATATAATGTTTGATTTTAATTCAATTGCATTTTTCTAATTAAAAAAATCGTATCTTATTACTATATATTTTTTACTGGATTGACTCTAAAATAGGTAACAAAAAAATACATATCTTAAATGCAAAAAATATATTAGCCTTAATTATTATTTTACATACTTTTATATTCAGTTAGATAGAGTTATATAAAAGATTAAAAATATGTCATGATGTCCTTTAGTGAACATTAAAATATATAACTAATAATTCATGTTATTGAGTCGTCTCATACTTGAATTCATGTTAAAAAATAGTCAACTCTAACCTGCAAATTTTATATATTGTTTGAGTTGTGTCGAAAATTCTCATCCTTACCCCCAATTAATTTTAGTTATTATAACATTGGTAAGCTAAAAAATAAAAATTTGATTCAATTAATTGAGGTTCAACTATTTTATATATATATATATATATGTTATCTAAATTTTGTTAAATTGTAATGCAATAGAAATAAATTTTTATCCTTTTTGTTTTATCCAAACAATTTTATTTTTTTTTTTTGATAATGATATATGAAGGATCCAATTTTAAAAATTCGCCTTAGACCCCTAATAACTCATGGCTCGCCCTGTTGCTTGGTGGCGGCGAAGGAAACCAAAGGATAGCTTCTTTGATGTACCTGGTTAGTGGATAGGGGCAGAGATAGAGAGTAGTCGGGGGGTCACGTGCCCTCTCGGGTTTTGGGCTTCTTTTTTTTGTTTTATTTTTTATACCAAATATAAGGATAATATTTTTTAAAAAATTATAAAAATATTATTTAGAGTGAAATGTCAATGACATTTTTAAATTATGAGAACAATAATGGTTGTTTTGATTGGAAATTAAAAGATTACGATAAGTCATATTATTATCTATGAAAAATTTATAATTTTTTTAATGTAATGGTGATGTCTATTATTATTTACATGCAAGCATAATTAATCTTATTATGAAGATATATAATTTATTGGATTGTTAGTTACATTTGACATGTGAGGTTCACCTTTCATGTGTATCTTTATTATTGGTTGATGATATCACATATCAATGATGACATGGTATTACCATTATATTGATTTTTTACTCAAATTTTATATAAAAAAATTACTTTATCATTATATAATTTATTTTAAGACTTATATTCATAACTTTTTTTGTATTGTCCATGATGCATTAGTTACAAATAACATCATTTTTTTTTTATCTTTCTCAAAGTCAATCGTAAAAATTTATGTGAGATATTTTTTAAAAAAATTTCAATATTATATTTAATAAGTGCCCTCTCTGATTTAATTTTCTAGCTCTGTCATTGTTAGTGGACCAAGTTGAAAATGCCTTAAATTGATTTTTATTTATATATATATATATATATATATTGAACAAGGCTTAAAATGATTGTTACGGTGTTTTATAATGCATTTCCCCTTTCTCTTTGCAACTGAAGAGGGTCTAGAAGTTCATCTAGGACAGCTCAAGAGGTTTTCTCTGCATGAACTACAAGTTGTAACTGATAGTTTTAGCAACATAAATATTCTAGGAAGGGGTGGGTTTGGTAAGGTATACAAAGGGCGTGTTGAAGATTGGCTCAGATCTTCTTTGTCAACAATGGCTGCTATTTGAAGATAAATAAAGAAGCTAGAGATTCAGCCGAGCTACTCATGGTAGGGTGGCTGATCTTGTTGGTGGTTGCCTTTAATGTTGTCGATGGCTTGGCTCTCTTTTTGCATCTATAAATGGGTAGTGAATGGGAGGAGTTTTGAGTGGTGAAAGAAGAGAGTGTGAGAATTACAGAGTGTAAGCAACAAGAGTGAGTGTGAACAAGAGTTGAGTGAGAGTAGTGTCTCCTTCTCCTCTAATGTTGTAATTTTATATTTCTCTCCATATAGTGAAATTCGTTGCCCATGGATGTAGGCGATTTGCCAAACCATGTAAATCTTTATGTGTTCTTGCTTGTGTGCTTTGTGTGTGATTGTTTTCTATCTTCTAGGCATAACAAATTGGTATCAGAGCATTGTTGTGCCAAAACAGAGCATCTGTAACTCTGTTTTTTGTAAACTGAAAAATTTGAAGTTGTCGAAATCAACTTCTGAATATACCAAGAGGTCCGTCTCGACGAGAGGAGTCCAAACCCAAAAAGAACATCCCAAACGGACGTCGGGGTGATCCACACGCGCCAATCAAAGTTCTACGTGTAAAGTCAACTCTGTATCAGGTGACCCACGCGCAGCGAGAGGAAGAAGACGACCATTTGCCTTCAAAACTTATACTTCAAATATTTATTTCGAGGAAATCCAATACCAAGACGAGTCGTGTCCAGGTTGTCAAGGCTTAATTCTTTACTTGCTTTGCTAGAGTCCAAATCCTTGTAGCAACAACTTGCAAATTATTTTTGCAAGACTGCCATGTCATCTCCACATCAGTGCCATGTGTCAACTCAGTCACTGCCATGTCTGAACCACGTGGCTGCCACGTGTCGAGCCACGTAATTGACCACGACAGTGCTACATCAGCGTATCTGCCACGTCATCAATCCCAGGCAGCTGAAAGTTTTAAAATTGCAGGGAGACCCTTGAAATTTTGCTAAATTTCATATCAGCCCCTTATCTTGATATAATTACAATTTAGCCCCAGGAACTTCAATAAATTGTTGTAAGGCCCTTGGATTTGGAGAAATTTCATTGAGGTCCCTGGAAAGGTGGAGAAAGTTCTTTCCTAGCTAAATCAACCATTCTAGACGCAAACCACGGATTCCGTTTTTTGAGATTCGGACTCAAATCTTTAGTGAACTTTTTGGGAGTTTAGAAGTTGTCGTTTTTCAGGCATTTCAAGCATCCGCTATTGTTGTAGTGGAGATTTTTTGAAAAGTCTCAATCGCAGAATCTACAGAAAGGAGATTAGCTGAGTCTACAAGCAACCCCGCACCTACAAGCAGCTCTGGGTGTTGGACCCCTGTGTACCACACTAAATTCGAAGTAGAAAAGTTTGATGGAAGCAGCAACTTCAGCATGTGGAGCTACAAAGTTAAATATATGCTTGTCCAGATGAACCTGCACTTCACTTTGGGAGACAAACTAGATGACTTGGATGAGATAGAATGAGAGAAAGCGAATCTCCTGGCTTGTAGTTCCATCCGACTTTGTCTTTCAAAAGAGAAGAAGTACGCCTTCACAGAATATGATATTGCGAAGGAGCTTTGAAAGGCGCTGGAAGACAAGTTCATGACAAAGAGTATTGAGAACCGACTCTACTTTCGTTTCAACTACAAGAAAGGTATTTCGATGAACGAACACCTGAACAATTTTAAAAAAATTCTTGCCGATTTGAAAAACCTGGATGTTCAAATCGATGATGAAGATAAAGCACTATTATTTTTAAATTCCTTGCCTGACACATATGACCATCTCACCACCACTTTACTGTATGGTAAAGAAAAGATCAAGTATGTTGATGTTTCAAATGCCTTGGTAAATAATGAGTTCAAAAGGAAAGATAAGTCTGCAAATAGGGATTCAACATCAGAGGCATTGATAGTCAGAGGTAGGACGAATAACAGAAGATATATAGGGCGAGGAAAGTCTCGCTCAAAATCCAGAGGGAGATCATCAGACAGAAGACGTCTTGTAAAAGACGAGTGTGTTGTTTGTCACCAAAAGGGGCATTGGCCAAAAGATTGTCCCAATAAAGACAAGAAAGATGAAAAGGTGAACGTTGCACGAGATGAAGATCATGGTGAACGATTAGCCTTCACAATTTCATCACTTGGCCATTCTAATGAATGGATTCTAGATTCCGGATGTTCCTACCACATGTGTCCTAACAAGTAGTGGTTCTCGAGCTTACGAGAGTTCAATGGAGGAGTTGTGCTGATGGGCAACGACTAAGCTTGCCGAGCAAAGGGGATTAGAACAATTCGGTTGAAAATGCATGATAAAATAGTCAGAATTCTTGAAGATGTTTGGTATGTACCAGATTTGACAAAGAATCTCATCTCAGTGGGAGTTTTAAACTCCAAAGGTTATAGAGTAACTGTGGAAAGTGGAGTCCTCAAAGTTGTACGAGGAGCATTGTTGCAATGAAGGGTATTTGTAGACACCCCATTTTTGACCGACCTTGAGACTCAGACGTCACCGATTGAGCGCTTGGTGATGTTGTATAATGTGCTCGTTCAGAAGATTCAGAGTCGCGGCCGTGAGCCCTGCCTCTGGACTTCCGAACCCTTTTCTGTGCCTTGTCTCGGTTTGCGAATCAGACTCGGTTTTCTCTGTTTCTTTTCCTGAGGGGAGGGAGAGGTCCCGTAGACCATCTCTCAATGTCCGTAGGCCACATTTGGTGGCCGTAGGCCATTTTGCCCATTTCGGAGTCCGGTTCCTGGTTTTCGGGACCGTTGGCCGTGTGCCTCGGTTTGGGACCGCTTAACCATCTCCTTTTGCTCCGGTTTTTGGCATACGTCTTATTTAATCCCTTTTGAGGGACACTAGGGTCTGAGAAACCCACTTCGTGGCCGAACGCCACTTTCGGTGCTTGACAGCCCATTTTCGGGACCTCGAACTGCGTGTTTTGGTCCCCGAGCTTTTGTTTTGCAACGGTTTTCGTTCATTTTTGGCAGGTACCTCTGTTTTATCACTGGAGAGGTCACTGAAGGGTGGGAGGCCAGCAATTGTTGCAGCAACCAGTTATCTCTCCTTCGGAGCCTCCCGGCGCCCGTTTTTCCAACTTCCGGGCTAATGTTGAATACCTTGGAGTTAATGTTGCCAACTTTCAACCACATATCTGTGATCTACACACATGGGAGGCCCCTAAAAGTTGGTGGCCGGCCATTAAGGTTACCTGACCCTTTTGACCCCTTTCTTCCGGGCTAATGTTGAACCCCTTGGGCCCACATTCTTGAACTTTCAACCACATATCTGTGATCTACACCTGAGAGGCCCCTAAAAGTTCATGGCCGGCCAGTAATTCAACTTGACCCTTTTGACCCCCTCTTTCCGAGCCAATGTTGAACCCCTTGGACCCACTTTCTCGGACTTTTAACTACATGGTTGTGTTGTACACACATAGGAGTACCTCACTAGTTGCTGGCCGGCCAGAAAATATGATTGAACCTTTTGACCCCTAGCCGGCCGGCTAGGGGGTGTGGCCGGCCGGCCACCTGCAACAAAAGTGATAGGCCGGCCGTGTTCCTTGCACTGTGCACTTTACAGCTGTGGGGCAATATCCCCCAGACAAGATATTTATCCGGGGGATATTTTGTGGGGGAATTTTGCTCTCCTTTTCCCCCACCTTTACACCCCCTTTTGAACCCTTATAACCAGCTGGTGGCTTCACTTACAAGGGTTAGAAAAACTCTCCTTCAAGCATCCATACAAAACTCCATCTCCATAGCTCTCAATTCTTTGAAAAACCCTAACTCCCTAACCATCATTCCTTCTACACCACCAAGCTCTACCACCACCACCTCATTTCCAGCAACAAGCAAGGTTTCTCAAAGGCCAAAGAAGCTGCAAATTCATCCAAGAAGCAACAAAAGTTTGAGTCTTCAAGGGTAAGTAATACTTTTACCCTTTTGACCCTTTTTCTTGATGTATTTGTAAGCCCCACTTACTTTTTGTTTCAAGCTCCGGCCCTAACTGAAAAGGGCCCTATTTTGAGCTCATCTTCACTTTTCATTGAGGGCTCAACCCTATTTGAGCCCTCCATAATACACTTGCTTCATTGATCCTCTTGTATGTCATGATTTTGCATGCTATTTTTGGCCCATGAGCAATCTGTTTTTGAGCATGTTGTAAACTGACATTAGGCTTATTTTGATCCCCTCTTCAACATTGGAGAAGGGCTCAACATTTTTTGGTGTTTCCATGTGTCACTTATAGTTATATCCCCTATTTGGCCCCATTTTTGCATAAATTGGCAGCCCTCTTTGCTTCTGTTTTTGGACCTTGGTCCGAACTGAAAGTGGCCTTATTTTGGCCTATACTTCATGTTTCATTAACACTTTTTTTCTGTTTGGTGATTATTTTGTATACTTCATGTTATAGTACCTTTTGAGCCTTGTCTTGCATCACATTTTTGGCATATTTGTATACTGATTTGAGGTCTTCCATATACTGTAAATATTCATATTTTTAGTTCCTCTTCAGTGTTGTAGAAGGAAATTTTTCAGTTTGGGTTTTTCTTATACCACTTGCTTCATTACCCCTCTTTTGGCCCCTATTCTTGCATGCCATTTTTGCCATACCTATGCTTCCTGTTTGGCCATGTTTATAACTGTGAAAGTGCATCTTTTGGGACTGTCTAGCTTCTGTCTTTGCATTACATGTCCATATTGTGCATGTTTAGCATAGCTACAGGCCATTTCCGGTGCCTAAATTCGCATTTCAGGACATTTCCTTGCATTTCATGTCATTTCGCTTCATTTCGGGACTGTTTTCCCCCATATTTTAATGCTGAAATTCCACTAGCATGCTTGCATATCATTTTTGCCATGTTTCATCACATTTTGCCATCGCCTCGGTTTGCGTGCCCGTGTGCAAGCATTTCGAGGCACTTCATTTTTATCCGCAGGCATCCTATGTGAGTGTGGCTGAGGCTCACTCATGTTGGTATAAGCCCATTTGTCATTTTCTTGTCATTTCATCACATTTTGCCATCGCCTCGGTTTGCGTGCCCGTGTGCACGCATTTCGAGGCACTTCATTTTTATCCGCCGGCATCCTATGTGAGTGTGGCTGAGGCTCACTCATGTTGGTATAAGCCCATTTGTCCATTCCATGTCATTTCATCACATTTTGCCATCGCCTCGGTTTGCGTGCCCGTGTGCACGCATTTCGAGGCACTTCATTTTTATCCGCCGGCATCCTATGTGAGTGTGGCTGAGGCTCACTCATGTTGGTATAAGCCCATTTGTCCATTCCATGTCATTTCATTGCATTCCTCCATCGCCTCGGTTTGCGTGCCCGTGTGCACGCATTTCGAGGCACTTCATTTTTACCCGCCAACATCCTATGTGAGTGTGGCTGAGGCTCACTCATGTTGGTATAAGCCCTTTTGTCATTTCCTTGTCATTTTCATAACATTCCGTCATCGCCTCGGTTTGCGTGCCCGTGTGCACGCATTTCGAGGCATCTCATTTTCACACATATCATCTCCTAGGTTTGCGTGCCCGCGTGCACGTATTTCGAGACACATATCATCGCCTCGGTTTGCGTGCCCGCGTGCACGTATTTCGAGACACATATCATTGCCTCGGTTTGCGTGCCCGCGTGCACGTATTTTGAGACACATATCATCGCCTCGGTTTGCGTACCCGCGTGCACGTATTTCGAGACACATATCATCGCCTCGATTTGCGTGCCCACGTGTATGTATTTCGAGACACATATCATCGCCTCGATTTGCGTGCCCGCGTGTACGTATTTCGAGACACATATCATGGCCTCGGTCTGCGTGCCCGCATGTACGTATTTCGAGACACATATCATCGCCTCGGTTTGCGTGCCCACGTGCACTTATTTCGAGACACACATCATCGCCTCGGTTTACGTGCCCGTGTGCACGCATTTCGAGGCATCTCATTTTCATATCATTTGCATTATTTCTGCCATTTTCTCGGTTTGCGCGCCCGTGTGCACGTATTTCGAGGCATCTCATTTCTATAACATTGTGTATGTTAGGATTGTATCTTAGCTGCATTTCATGCATGTCATTGCTTCATGTCCGGAATAGGAGTTAGCCTGGGCACGGGAAACGAGGTACATTTCGTACTCCGAGTGACGGAATGTGTCTCAATTCCCCAGTCACCGACACTCCGGATTATCCATGATGGAGTTTGGTTTTAGCTGTAGTTTCATGTGCATTCATCCTATATTGAGTTGTGCATTTCGACTCCTCGGCCATCATGCCTCGGTATGCGTGATTGGTGGCACGAGGATCGAGACATGCATATATTTGTGCAAATACATTGCTATGCCCCTTTCCTGCTCTCTGTTGCAGCAAAACCAGGAATCAGCAACCTTTTGGGGCTTGGCACGCATTTCAAGAACAGGTGTAAACAGAGGCTAATTGGGGCATTCCGGTGGATTTCCGCGCAAGACAATCCGGACATGCATCATCCATCAGAAGCAAGGCAGTCCCTGGCTTGCACGCCAGTTTTATTTGCTTTCTTAGTTAATTCTTTAATTAATTAGAATTTTATAATATTTCGGACTGTAATATTCTTTTATTCGGGACTGTAATATTTGGACTGTATATTTATTCGGACCCTCTCTGCGAGGGCACAACTGTAATAAGTGTGGGTGAGTGTGATGTATGTCTTCCAACCCCACGTCTTTCTCCCTTTTATTTATCCGCTTATGATGGTTAGATTAGGGCATGTTTAAATTAGCATACAGTATGACGGCATGTTTTGCATTCATTCATTTGTATTGCATGC
This sequence comes from Camellia sinensis, assembly GCF_055761805.1. Lineage (NCBI taxonomy): Eukaryota > Viridiplantae > Streptophyta > Magnoliopsida > Ericales > Theaceae > Camellia > Camellia sinensis. The sequence goes on from NC_138962.1 coordinate 55,729,640, forward strand.
ACCAGGCTCGGCGCACCATACTAACTGCATCGTACTTTCAATTCCAAGTTGAATACATGGTAGTTGTAGCATTTCATATACCATCTTAGAATAGCCGAGCCTGCTATAGTTGCATTTTGCATGTGTTGCATTAGACATTTCTGTATACTTAGGATTCATGCATGATTTCTAATAAGTGTCTATTTTGGCTTGGAGTACTCGGTAAGTTTTTATGCTTTAGCATCCTTGCATGCGTGTGAGTACTGCCACGAATAGCATGTTTACCATGAGGCTATGTGCTTATCTGATATAACTGCCTGAATGCCTGTGGGTGAAGGTTGGGTTATCTGAATTGGAATAAATCATCAATTGTTTCAAGCCTACCTGCGGGTAGCAAACCATTTTAAAAAAAAAACAAGCATGAAATGTTTTGTTCCAATTCGGGTGACCCGGTCTATACTTGTATGCTGTGCGCATCACATAGTAACCTAGGCTAATAAACCGGAATAAGAACTCACAATGTTTTCAAAACTAGATATCATGGTTAGTAGAGGCCGGTCTATGACCGGGCGAGCGGGGGTGCTCACGAAGTGACCTTCCCCAATCGTACCCAAGTTCCCGAGCCGAGGCAACTTTGGTGATGACGGACACGTGGCCTTTTGGCACCGAGTCAGGGTTTCCTAAATTTCCCAAAATAAAATATTTAGGTGGCGACTCTGTATCTGGCAAAGCAGTCCATGTTTGGCACTACTTTTTCAAAAAATCAGTTTCTCAAAACGATTTGCCGGATTTGGACTCTTTGGTTCAGATTAGGAACCGTGACATTTCAAGAGTCCGAGCTGTAGTGACCCCAAATGAACAGAACGGGAGCTAACCCTCCCGGGGCGTTCGGGGGACGTCTACAGTTTCTGGCGACTCCGCTGGGGATTTAGAGAACTTGACTCGAACTCATGATATCTGTTTTTGACTACACATGTGCGTTTCTTTGCATTGCATTTGCATTGGTGCGCCTAGGACACCGTGTTTGCCATCTGCTATTCCTGAACGGTTTGCCGGAGGCTTGTCTTGTCAAGGCATGACCATAAGGCTGACTGGTTGTGGGCTCTGCCAGCATGGGAACACAAACCCCGGTTTTACCGGGGCACCCTCTTTGACCATTCGACCTAGTGCATATTCGGATCCATAGTGACCATTCCAAATTAGGACAGGTTGCTTACCCGTTTATAGGTTGTTTGAAACCGCTGTGTGTGTAATGAAACCCTAGCTCCTGACACAATAGGACAGGAAAACCCTACCCCAACATAGGGGTGTTTTGGCTCTCACTTATCTGTTATGTGCTTTAGAGTGCGTCTCTACAGGAATGCATGTATCAGTATATGAGTTTGGGCATCAAGCCTGCGGGCTTCAACTCAGTATTGTCAGTATCAGGCCTGCGGGCATCAGTTCAATATATGAGTTTGAGTATCAAGCCTGCGGGCATCAGTTCAGTACCGTCAGCATCAGGCCTGCGGGCATCAGTTCAGTATTATGGGTATCAGGCCTGCGGGCATCAGCCAGTATTTGAGGATTAGTTATCTGCGGATATCAGATTCTGTTTTAGGGAACAATGATACAGGGATAATAATCAGTGTTAGAGGACAGTGTGTATTCAGCTTATTGACTGTGTGTTGATTATGCCCGACTGTGTGTCTTGCATTTTATTTTAAGCTGTTGTGCTGTCCGTTTATCTGTTTATTTATTTCCTTTTCGCTTTATTTATCTTTTGCTAGGTCAGTTTTAGCACAATTGCTTCCAACCCAGCAGGCATTCCCCAAGCACCTTGGACACGAGGTCGTCGACTCCATCGATCTGAGGATCTAATCGACGGACAGCCAGTGTTCCATTCTCTACCCCCTGTTACCAAAAGGAAGTCGAAAAGGCGCAGTGTGTCAGAACAGAGGTTGTCAGAGCAGTGGGTTACTTCATCAGAGGACTATAGAACTGAGGTCTCAATTACTGCTGTAGAAATAGACATACCAGTTAGACAGATGGATCAACAGAATACATCAGGGATGGAGGCTCTAATGCGCCAGATGCAGGAGAGCATGAGACAGATGCATGATGATGCCACCCGTCAAACGGAGTTTTCCAAACAGCAGGCCGCGATCATGGCCCAACAGGCCGAACTAATCACCAAATTGCAACAGCAGAATACAGCATCTGCTTCACATCAAATCCCTCCTCCGGCAGGAGCCCCAATACCTGAGCAGGCACCTGTTGTTCAGAACGCTCCTCCGAACACCCAGAATACTGTACCGACTGTCCAAAATTTACAAGAGGACACGAGTCTTCCAACGGGGCCAGCTCCACCCCCGCTTCCACCACAACTGTCCAAGGTCCATACATCCAATCACCCGGACTCTCCATTCGAGGTCGAGGTTGATCATACAGCTCTGAAATTGAGCAAACTGGAGAAGCTCTTCAAGAAATCCCAAGGGGTCAAGGCTATGCCGGATATCGGAGATGGATATACCGAGGAGGCCGTAACACTCCCCGATAGGTTCAAAATGCCACAAATCGACCGTTTTGATGGGACCGGCGACCCCATGGTCCATATCCGATTGTTTGCAGATGTCTTGCGGCCAATGGGCCTAACACGACCACAGAAGCTCTCACTATTCGGCCGAACCCTGTCGGGTGTGGCCTCCCATTGGTACGCAAGATTACAAGATGAAGTGAAGAAGAATTGGGATGAAATGGCTGAGGCCTTTGTCACACAATATTCATACAACACTCAGATCGAGATCACAACCCGCGATCTTGAAACGACAAGGCAAGAACCCAAGGAATCTTTCTCGGACTTTGTGATCCGATGGAGGGCAAAGGCATCAACAATGACTTTAAGGTCCACAGACAAAGATCAAATCCGGATGATTGTGCGCAATCTCCACCCAAAACTGATGCTGAGGATGATTGTAGTTCCCTTCCCTACTTTCGCAGATTTACATGATATGGGGGTGCAAATCGAAGACGCAATGAAACAAGGTCTGTTTGACCACGACAGGGAACAACCGAGGAGGACCTTTAACCGTAACAACAATGCGGGCCCGAGTGGCGCTGCAAATACGAGAGCCTCGGAAGTTGGTATGGTCACCACCACTCCCCCTCCCCCTCCAAGGCCCATGACTGCCACACCCTTCTCCGGCGCGTCCGGAAGCAACACACAAGCCAACAGATTCCAACCACGAGGCCAAAGAACCTTTACCCCACTATATATGCCTCTGACCAAAGTTCTGGGAATACTGATCAGAAAGAATCATTTAAAACCCCTGGAACCAAAGCCATTGCCAAATCCACTCCCCCCCTCTTACGACCCATCAAAATACTGTGCATACCACCAACAACACGGTCATGACACCGACCGTTGTTACAGATTGCATCATGAGATCCAAGATCTTATTGACAAACAAGTGATCGCACCTCCTGATAAACCCAATGTCACCACCAACCCTCTCCCACCACATAACCAAGCTCCTCCTCCAAAAAAGAATTAACTTTATCCAGACTGGGGTCGCATCTTACGATCCTAGCATCTATATTACACCCACCCACCTACCCAAGCCGGAGGTGTTCCTCCCCGATTGCACTGATTTCTTGTGCATGGTGGACATCTCCAAAACCCAACCAGAACCGGTGGTGGTGACCGTCGAAGGCGGAGCAGGGCAGATTTTGGGAGGAAATGAGATTGTTGAATCTGAAACTGGACAGAATTTTGTCGGGGGAGCCTATGATCCAAGCAAGTACATCCTATCAACGAGCCGAATTGGGCTAAGTGTAGAATTGCCAGAGACAGGAGAACTATGCATGATCCGGGGGGATAGATCTGGGCTATGGGCAGATGAGCTGACAGCCGTAGAGGAGGACTTTGCTAACTTGCAATTTCTTGAGGACCAGGAACTGGGGGATGCGTCGATTAACTGGTATGATTATGAGGGATCAGAGGAGGCCACTGGATGGCTCGAAGATCAACCAGATGCAGTGGGGGAAGCCCAACCAGAACAGAGCCCGGCAGGGGCAGAAATATCGGTTGTGGCCGGAACGGCCGAAAGTCAAGTTGTATCACCGGAGAGCGCCGGTGTTAAGAATTCCGCTCAAGACATGGGCATTATAGATATGGGAACTGTTGAACAAACAGCTGTACTGACGCAGCTGGAACAAGAAAAGTTTGAGGCTACCGAGAGAGCCAGAAAAGCTAAAGGCCCTGAGGGGACCGAAAGTGCTGTGTGCACGAAGACAGACAATGCTGCGAGCATATGGACAGAGAGCACTGAGAGTGCGAGTGGACCGGAGCCAGACAGGTGTCTGTTGGCTGCCAGCAGGATGTGGTGGGAAGATGACGACTTGTGTCTTGCCCACACCGATGAAGACTGGAGAAGTGGCCAGCCGGATGATACTTGGTACCTCGATGAGGTTGACCACATGACGAGAAGTGGGCGGTATTTCAAACCCCCACACCTGGACCAACCCGAGGCATCCGGGAAGGATAGAGAAGCGGAGAAACAGAAGGAGAAGCAGATTGAAGATGAGGCTGTGCTGAAACAGTTAAAGAAAATACAAGCAGACATCTCCATCTGGGGACTGCTAATGGCATCACGAGTACACAGAGAAGCTGTCCTATCTGCTATGGACAAGTCCAAACTCTCCATAGACACTACGCCTGAACAGCTGGTTGGGCTGGTTTTTCCGGGAGGAGGTTCCCCGGCATTAACCTTTTCGGACAAGGAGCTACCGCCTGAGGGCACAAGTCATAACAAACCTCTCTATATTTCTGTGGAATGTAGAGATAAGTGGATACCGGTGGTACTTGTTGATACCGGGTCTGCGATTAATGTCTGCCCGACCAGAACGGCATATGCGATTGGGTTAAAACCCGCGGACTTCGTCCCAACTACCCAAGTGATCAGAGCATACGACAATACCAGCAGAGAAGTGATGGGGACTGTTAAAATTCAAACCAAGGTTGGTCCAAGGCAATACAGCATCGAATTTCATATCTTGGACGTTCCCGCAACCTTTAACCTACTTTTGGGGCGACCGTGGTTGCACCAGGTCAAAGCAGTCTCTTCCACTCTACATCAGATGCTAAAGTACCCCCACGGGAAAGGGGTAGCGATCGTTTTTGGGAATTCATCAATCCATCCGCCGCCAGAAGTGTCTACACCTGTCTTGGAGATTAAGCACGGCACGGAGGATGTGTTTTTGTCGGGGTTCACTTTGGCCGAGGCTCAAGTGGTGCAGAATGTCATGGCTGTGAATGAGGGCATGTATGTTAGTGCTCAATCTATATACCTCATGAACAAGCTAAAACATACCCCTGGGATGGGATTAGGGAGAAGCGGCCGGAAGGGCGTCTCAGTGTTGGCCGAAGTGCCACACAACCCTCACGCCTTTGGACTGGGTTATCTGCCCACCAAAAAGGATTGGGTGAGGAAAGGAAAAGAAATGGCCGGAAGGGCCAGAGCAAAGAAGGCCGGGAAGCCATTTGAGTTAATGCACAGGCCCATCTGGGGTACCCTAAATGGACGTTTCGTCCGGGAGGGGGAAGATTTTCCATTCTGCGGCTTCCCGGAGCCATGGCTAAACGCGGCGGGGACGCGCGTGCCTGGTTTTGAAATCTTCTTCGACATACAATTATCTGGGGATGACGTTGCCGAAGCGCAGACAGACCCACCAACTGAGGTTGAGCAATGTGAAGCAGTGGATCCTGAGAGCACAGAGCTTGAAATGGGGGTAGCACTGGCGAGTCTACTATCAGATCCTCCGATCGGCCAAGAGTGCTTGGGGGATAACTCTTCGGTTTCTGTGATTGGAGATGAAATAGCTGCGGGCTTTCCAGCGCTGATCTTGGATGCATCTATCGCACCTTCTCTCATCTGGCAATATGAAGAAGGCTTTTTATCTAGCAGTTCCGGGTCAGGTAGTGAGCCGGAATCTGATTCTACCGAATCTTGTGCGTCGGAATTAGATTCCAGCTCGACTGAGTCTGAGTCTGGTATTCCTGGGGGTGATAACCCGGATGCCACAGTCCTGTCTAGGTCGTCTTTTTCATTTTCTTTTGAGTCTGTTGTAACAGACGAATCTGACGGCTTGGAAGTATTTAATGAGAATGATGTGGATGTGGTTTCCGAGTATTTTTCTGTGCCTTTGATTTATTGCTTAAATCAGGATTTTCAAAATTTTGATGAAAACAGCGAGGAAGAAATTCCCCCAGTTTTGCAACGATTAATTAATCAAGAGCAGGAAAGATTTGTTAAACCTTTAATGGATGAAATCACTACTGTGAATGTTGGTACTGAGAAGGACCCGCGGCTGGTCCAGATCGGGTCCACGTTGTCTTCAGAGGAGCGCGAGCGCTTGGTCGCTTTATTAAAAGATTTCAAAGATGTTTTCGCGTGGTCCTATGAAGACATGCCTGGAATCGATCCTGAGATTGTACAGCACCGGATCCCTCTTGATCTCGAGGCCCGCCCTGTCAAACAGAAACTCAGAAGGATTTGCCCGGACTGGGCCCTCAAAATTAAGGAAGAGGTCACCAAGCAAATTGACGCAGGGTTCCTACTGGTATCTGAATATCCAACTTGGTTGGCCAACATTGTTCCGGTGCCAAAGAAGGACGGCAGAATTCGGGTCTGTGTAGACTTCAGAGATTTGAACAGGGCCAGTCCGAAGGACGACTTCCCCTTGCCGCACATCGATGAATTGGTGGATTTCACGGCAGGACACGCCTTGCTTTCATTTATGGATGGTTTCTCAGGCTATAATCAGATAGTAATGGCACCCGAAGACCGGGAGAAGACTGCGTTCACTACCCTGTGGGGTACATATTGTTATAGAGTGATGCCATTCGGGTTGAAAAATGCTGGAGCTACGTATCAACGGGCAGCGACTACAATATTGCATGATATGATCCATAAGGAGGTCGAGGTGTATGTGGACGACATGATTGTCAAGTCCAAAAATAGAGAGGGCCACTACACCGCCTTACAAAAATTCTTTCAAAGGATCAAAGAGTTTCGGCTGCAACTGAATCCCCAGAAATGCACGTTTGGTGTTACAGCAAGGAAGATGCTAGGGTTTCTGATCACACAAAGGGGCATCGAGGTCGACCCTTCCAAAATCAAGGCCATCTTAGAAATGCCACCACCAAGGACTAAAAAGGAGGTGCGAGGCTTTCTGGGTAAAGTGCAATTCATAAGACGGTTTATTTCTAAATTAACCTTGACTTGTGAACCACTTTTTGGTCTCCTGAAGAAAGGAAAGAAATTCCAGTGGGATGGCCGATGTCAAGCAGCTTTTGAGCAGATCAAAGAGTATCTACAGAACCCACCCGTGTTGTCGCCACCAGAGCCGGGGAGACCGTTGATACTGTACCTTTCGGTAACTGAGACTACCATGGGCTGCATGCTCGCGCAGGAGTCAGAAGACAAAGTGGAAAGAGCCATCTACTATCTAAGCAAAAAGATGCTGGATTACGAGATCCGCTATACACCACTGGAGAAGGCTTGTTTGGCCTTGGTATGGGCAGCCAGGAAGCTGCGGCACTACCTGTTAGCCCACTCTGTAATGTTGGTTTCGCGTTTGGATCCCATCAAATATCTTTTCAAAAAACCAGCACTTACGGGTAGGCTAGCTCGCTGGCTGCTGTTGCTCTCCGAATTTGATTTGAAGTATGTAACGCGCAAGTCAGTAAAGGGGAGAGCGGTAGCGGAGTTCCTTGCCGACCACCCGGTTTAGGGGGATGAAGCGGTTGAGTATCTATTCCCAGATGAAGCTATTCTGCACGTCGAAGATGAAACTTGGACAATGTACTTTGACGGAGCGTCAAACCAGTATGGGTATGGGATAGGGGTGTTGCTGATAGCGCCTGATGATTCCCGTATCCCTTTAGCATTCAAGCTCCAGTTCAAAGTTTCTAACAATGAAGCAGAGTATGAGGCATGTATTGCTGGCCTGGAAGCAGCCCTAGAACTAGGGGCAAGACGAGTGGACGTCATTGGGGACTCGAACCTTGTTGTGTCTCAAGCAAAAGGAGATTGGAAAGTCAAGGAGGAAAGGATGATAATCTACCACCAAACCTTGGATTTGCTAATTCCTCGGTTTGAGAAGCTAAATTTCACCCACCTCGTAAGAGAGAACAACAGGTTTGCAGATTCACTAGCAACTCTATCTTCTATGATAGACATTCCGTCCGGAGTCCGGATGCGTCCAGTCATTATTGATCAGAAGTTCGTGCCAGCATACGAGTCAATTTCCGCCATAGATGAGGTTCAAGACGGCAACCCCTGGTATTACGACATCTGGAACTTCTTGGAAAAATAGACATATCCACTAGGGGCAAATGCCAAGGATAAGAGGGCTGTCAGAAGAATGGCTGCTCAGTTTATCATCTACGGGGGAAAGCTGTACAAAAGGGGTCATCTGGGAATGCATAAGCTCTGTGTCGAAGCTGAAGAGTCAAAACGCCTGATGGAAGCCATCCATGGGGGGGAGTGCGGTGCACACATGAATGGAGTAATGCTGGCCAGAAAGATCCTCAGACAGGGCTACTACTGGTCAACCATGGAGGAGGATTGTATTATCTTTGTTCGGCGATGCCACAAGTGTCAAATCCATGCAAATCGCATGAACATCCCGCCGTCAAAACTGTACAACATGACTTCGCCGTGGCCTTTTTCAGTCTGGGGAATTGATGTGATCGGAGCTGTTACCCCGAAGGGGTCAAACGGGCATGAGTTTATCCTAGTAGCGATAGATTATTTCACAAAGTGGGTCGAGGCCCAATCATACGCGGTGTTGAAGGCGTCGCACGTCGCAAAGTTCATCAGAAACAACATCATCTGTCGCTACGGGGTGCCAAACGAGATAATTTCAGATAATGGTTCCCATTTCAAGAAAGAAGTGGTAGACTTGTTGGAGAAATACAATGTGGCTTTCCATAAGTCATCTATATACCGGCCGCAGACCAACGGAGCGGTTGAGGCCGCCAACAAGAATATCAAGCATATACTGCAGAAGATGGTGGAAACCTATCGGGATTGGCCAGACAAGCTGCCGTTTGCTCTGTGGGGCTATAGGACTTCAATCAGAACTTCTACTGAAGCAACTCCATATTCATTGGTCTATGGAATGGAGGCTGTTCTACCCATCGAGATTGAGGTTCCGTCGTTACGAGTGTTGGCTGAATGCCAGATAGCCGAAGCAGATTGGCAGCAAAGCAGATTCGAAGAACTCATGCTCTTTGATGAAAGAAGACTGAAAGCACTGTACCACATCCAAGGCTATCAACGAAGAATTTCCCGGGCTTTCAACAAGAAGGTTAAGTCCCGAAATCTGAAAGAAGGAGATTTGGTGCTCAAAGACAACCGAGCTCCCATCCACGACCCAAGGGGCAAGTTCAAACCTAATTGGACTGGTCCTTACATTATCAAAGCTATCTAGTCAGGTGGGGCTGTGGTTCTGATGGATCTAGATGGCTTGGAGTTCTCACAACCGATCAATATGGACAAGTTGAAGAAATACTATCCTTGAGAGGCTCGCTAGGCCGAAAACCCGAAAGGGCGACCTAGGCAAAATTCAGAGCACAAAAAATTAGAAAATATAAAAACTGAGCTCGCAAGGTTGAAAACCCGCAAAGGGCGGCCTTGGCAAAAGTTAGAGCGCAAAAGGAGAGTGAAAATACTCGAGTGAACCTGAGCCTGAACTACGTAAGGCTTGATTCCCATCTTTGGGATACGTAGGCAACTTCATCTTGAAGTTCAGCCATAAACTTTTCCCCGATCAACTTTGTCCATCTTGATCATCTCAGTCATTTTTATCCATCAGCATTTATCGTGATCTCCGGTACAGTGCTGTTCAAACTAGGGGCAACTTTCCGTTGCCGCGACGGTGCAAAGTTACTCAGACAAGGGGCAACTTTCCGTTGCTGTGGAGTGCCGCATTGTTCTTCAGACTAGGGGCAACTTTCCAGTTGCAGGGATCTGGGGTTGTGCATTTCAGTGACAGATCTCCGGCGTGTCCAGTTCTGATCCACATCGAAAATAGTTTTGAAAAGTTTTAATGAAAGTTGACTTTGTTCAAATTAATCTTTTTACGACTAAGACCATTTTTGGACCAAAAACGGAAAATTTTCAGTACCGCAACTTTCAAATTTCATTGATTTCAAAACTGAGTTCTCCTGCTCTTGCATTACAATCGAGGTTGCTTTTTAGTACATTCATAAAGAAAACTTGAAAATACTAATAAAGCAATAAATTTGGGGCATAGTTGAATCAAGTATCTCTGCGTCCCCTCCCAGAGCTAGACGAAGCATCTGACGCCAAGCTGGGCCCAACTTGTGCCTCCTCATTGAGCCAATCCACGCACTCATCGGACAAAGTGCAACTGAAAGTGGAAGCAGGGGCCAGGAGCTCTCTAGTCCTCCATGCCGTGGCATATCGGGCAAGCTGTGCACCCCGGATCGGGAAAGCGGCTGGATACTCAATCCCCTCCGGTGGGCAGGTCTGATCATGGCCAAACTGACGCAGGAACCGGAATGGAAAATAGAATACGCAGTGGGTTAGACCAATCAATTGGATCCCAATCAGCCGAGACATACTATAGCTCATTGCCGGGAGGTTGAGCCAAGGACAACGCCAAGCAATGCCGTCTGCGGACAAATTGCACATCCAATCGAACCACCACCTTTCGTCAAGAGCATTGACAAGGCGCTGCCGAAAGAAGTAGCCTCGAGCTGAATAAGCCGGGCAAGAGTCCACAACCTGCAACTTGTCCATTAACCATACCTAGGGGAGGGATGGAAAATGAGAGAATAAAGAACAGAGAGATGTACGATGAGAGAAAAGTAAGACAAGGGTTTTGTGAGAAAAACCGAGCCTGAGGGTCGAGTGATGTGAGCAAATATATATGTGAGGTCGGGTGGGAAACATTACCTGCAGCAGCAGTGGACTCCCAGCAAACCTAGTCGCCTCCCGGCGATAGACAGAATCTAAGCCCATCAGTGTCTCGGCCAAGGTCATGGCAATACAGCTCTTTCCTTCTCTCAAACCTTGGGCGACTTCAATCAGGCGAATGCTAGCCCCGCCAAAGCCCGAGGAAAGCAGAAAGTGAGACAACAAACATAAGCAGAGGGCGTGTTGCCGGAAACCCTGCCAATAATGGTTGCTGCGGTCACCGGCATCGGAAAAATGATGGATCAAGCCGAGAATGTCCAGTTCCCCACTGCAGATCAGAGATCGAGCGTCATGCGCCGTGAGCCCACACATCCGCCCTAAAGCCTGAGCGTGACCAAAACGGAGCTGGGGCAAGATCACTTCAGAGCATTCAGACTCCATCAAAACCTGAAAATCTTCGAAAGTGGGACATACCTCTTGGCCGCCGAAGCTAAAAACGTGCGTCACTGGAATCCAGAACCTTGCCGCGGCATGGAGAAAAGGAAGCTGTAGCGGAGTACGGCTCAGCGTGAATAGTGCATTCAAGTCGAAACCCCGGAAATTTAGCTTTTCCGAGCCATCTAGAGAAGAGATCCAAGATGTGATATTTTCTGCGAGAAATGCCTCCATCTTTGGCTAAAACTAAGATGAAATGAATGTTCCCGAAGTTGAGGCTTTTATAGAAGGAAAAACACTATTCACGGGGACACGTGTCAAAAATCTGGTGGCTGCAGGACTGAATGGCCGGCCAGCCACTTTTTCTGGCTGGCCAGCCATTTACTTTTTCAGAAATGGCCGGCCAGCTGTCTCTCTCCACCAAAAATGGCCGGCCGGCTCCCAGGGATGGTTGGCAATGCTGCAGTGTATCTCCTTGGCCCTGTTTTATCCTTCGAGGGAGAGTTCCAAGCATTTCCATGCAACGGGAAAGTCAAAGGCCTTCATCTCCCTCCGTTTCGGATGCGTTCCGGTGCCCAGATTGTCAGAAGTACACTCTGTTGTTATTGAGTTTTGTTTATCGAGTTGTTGTTTTGCTTATCGAGTTGTTTGTCGAGCGGACGTGTTTTGTGTTTTTGAGTCATTGCTCTCTGTTTAAGCAATTTTTGTTAAAGTCTTGTTTATTTGCGTTGTTGCATTTTGTTTATCGAGTTGTAAACTTGCTAAAGATTCTGTTATATCTTAGTAAGTTGAGTTGCTTAGTTTGTTGCGTCGGTTCACTACCTAACTTGGTGATTACACAATGCACATTACCATTCAATTCCATCTTTGTGCAAAATAAATTGATGCGATACGATGCTAAAGTTTAAAATACAAACATCTTTTCAAAAGCTATGTCATTTCATCATGCTTTACAACAAACAAAGGTACAAGTTTTACAAAAAATAAAACTGCCTAACAATGTGCAAAGTGCTACAAACTACTAGCAAAAAAGAAAAATAAAGCAGGAAATAGCAACATCAAAATCCTCGGGAGCGGGAACGAGAAGTACTCCTCATCCTCTTCTGCGGGATAATCTCCGCACCATCATCTGAGTCGGAGCTGTCATCCTCAAGATTCCCCTCAGCCTCGCCTCTATTCCCCGAGCCAAAACCGGAGCCTCCCTCCTCAGCAGATGTCTCTGACTGACGGTCGGTAGCCTCCTCCTCCTCCTCATCAGGCTCCACCTCCACAACGTGAGCCCTGCGTCTGCGGACAGGCCCTCCTCGAGCTCCTCGAAAAGGCCTAGAAGGCCCGGCTCCTCAGGAAGGCCGAGATGGCCCCGCCCCCTGAAAAGGCCCAGATGGCCCAGCTCCCCAAGGAGGCCCGGGTGGCCTGGTCTGCGGCTGGCCGGACCATGAAGGCATCTGAAAACAAAAAGTTCAATTCAAATACGTCAGTCCAAATATATACATCAGATGCAGATACAAGCAAAGGATACGTAAAGTGGGTGCATGTTAATACGGTGTACAAGTGGGGTGTGTGTCAGATGTGCTCTACACAAGTAGTCTATCAATGCAGTAGAAATCAGCATGTCATCAGAAGTATGATAAATGCCAGAAAACTGAAGGGTACCTGGATGCCCGCGACAGACAACTGTGCCTCCCTACGCAGGACCATGCCCTCGAGTGTGGCCACCAGTCCAACCACCTCCTCCATGTACCCCCGCGATGGCTGCAAAAATGAGCTCATAATCATCAGTGAACAGAAGAGTGTCTAAACATCTGAATGATGAATGAAAGAAGTGGAGCATACCGGCGGTGAGTCCGGATCAATGGCGTATCGATCACTGGGCATCGGAGGCTCTAGTGGAATCGGAGTTGGAAAGCTAGCCCCGTACTGCCACGCCATCAACTCAGTAGGCATATCTGGCCATCCGGGATGAGGATGAACCGACGGAGCCGGAGGAACTGGTCTACTCCCACCTCTAGATGTACCGGCCCTGCTAGTAGAAGGGGCGTCTGCAGCCCGAGCCCGAGCCTGGCCTGAGGATGACATACCGGCAGGCCTCATCATCGGGATACGAGCTTCTGTCAATGGAGGCATCAAATATATGTGACGGTAAGTGGCGTAGTCCCCCTCCTCAATGTATAGTAAAGCATCAGTACCCAGCATGGCGCCGACTACCTCCGAGTAAGAGAGTCTGTCAGCGGTCCGCATACTGGCTGGGGGTACTGCGGGAATATCCTGAGAAAGATACCCCCATACCTGGCGCAGAAAGCGCTCCCCCAGGAACCATGCCCTGCCAACCGGCCCTTCAAGCAGGACCCTATACTGGGAGATGTCCGATGCTCCGGTATACTGAAGTCGGAGGCCGTCACCCAGGGACACCCAGGGCTGCCATGTAATCTGCGGATAATGAATGCATAAACCAATCAGAAATCAGAATCTACAGAGCAAATCAAAGATGAAAATGAAAAGAACTAAAAGTTCCGAAGTACCTCTGAATGTCGCACAGTGTCGAAGTACTGTCGCAGGCGAAGGAGGGTCTCTCGAGGCCTCGGCCGGTGCGGGCCCTCGAATATCAATGAATAAGGGGTCACTGGAATCCCTACCACCTCCAGCTCTGGGGCTAATGATGGGAAGTATACATAGACCCATAGCTGAGAAAAGCAATGCAGAATGTAAGTACGAAATGCTGAGAGCAAAATACAGACTGTAAAAGTGCGCTGTGTGTGTGCAATGTACAAGTAATGAGAAGCAGAAATGTAAATCAAGGGGACAGAAAGTACCTCCCAGGCTCTCCAGTAGCCGCCAAGCAAATCGCCCCGCCCGCGGGAGGTCGCGCTCATATAAAAATAAAGGGTAGCCAGGCCGGCGCCACCCCAGTCATAACGATGGACCTGTGATAGGTCGACTAGAGCGCTCAGCAAATAAAGCCCAACGGTGTTCCCTCTGTCGGCGAACAGGGTAGTCCCGAAGAGGAACATCAGGAAACCACGGGCGTACTGCTCCGTCTCCTCGGGAGTCTCGGGCACCATCTCTGCCCGCCGGAAGTGGGAAGAGAACCAAGTGTATCGGACTCTCCCTGAAACCCTATCAACAGGCGGGCGAGCCCCCAACAGATACATCCAAGCGGCCTCCCACTCACCCATATCCTCATCGTAGGGGATGGACCAACCTCCGACGTCAAGGCCGGTCAATACAGTGAAGTCAAAAGGGGTCATGGTCATATCCCTGGTAGCAGAGAAATGAAAGGAATTGGTGGTGTCCCACCATCTCTCTACCAAGGCTGCCATCAGCGTCCTCCTGGCAGGACAACGTGACAACCCGACGCAGAAGGGTCCGAATCCTGCCAAATCTACCAAATCTCGGACACCCTCCGGGAGCTCGGCATACCAATCCCGCGCCATGGTAGAACCGTACCCCCGCACACTACGGGAACAAACCTGCATTCAGAATGAATACATGTGTCAAATAATGAGATGAAATGGGCTGTGTGCCAATGAAATGAATGGGCTGTGTGCCAATGAGATGAAATGGGCTGTGTGCCAATGAGATTGAACTGGGCTGTGTGCCAATGAGATGAAATGGGCTGTGTCCCGATGAAGTGAAATAAGCTACATGCAAATTCTAATCTGGGCTGCGTGTTCAGAAAATTTGAAATTTGGGCTGCGTGTTCAACTTTCAGTTAAATTGTGGGCTGCGTGTTCACTATCTACCTGGGCTGCGTGTTCAGAAAATTTGAAATTTGGGCTGCGTGTTCAACTTTCAGTTAACTTGTGGGCTGCGTGTTCACTATCTACCTGGGCTGCGTGTTCAGAAAATTTGAAATTTGGGCTGCGTGTTCAACTTTCAGTTAAATTGTGGGCTGCGTGTTCACTATCTACCTGGGCTGCGTGTTCAGAAAATTTGAAATTTGGGCTGCGTGTTCAACTTTCAGTTAACTTGTGGGCTGCGTGTTCACTATCTACCTGGGCTGCGTGTTCAGAAAATTTGAAATTTGGGCTGCGTGTTCAACTTTCAGTTAAATTGTGGGCTGCGCGTTCACTATTTACCTGGGCTGCGTGTTCAGAAAATTTGAAATTTGGGCTGCGTGTTCAACTTTCAGTTAAATTGTGGGCTGCGTGTTCACTATTTACCTGGACTGCGTGTTCAGAAAATTTGAAATTTGGGCTGCGTGTTCAACTTTCAGTTAACTTGTGGGCTGCGTGTTCACTATCTACCTGGGCTGCGTGTTCAGAAAATTTGAAATTTGTGCTGCGTGTTCAACTTTCAGTTAACTTGTGGGCTGCGTGTTCACTATCTACCTGGGCTGCGTGTTCAGAAAATTTGAAATTTGGGCTACGTGTTCAACTTTCAGTTAACTTGTGGGCTGCGTGTTCACTATCTAATCTGGGCTGCGTGTTCAGAAAATTTAAAGTTTGGGCTGCGTGTTCAGAAAATTTAAAGTGTGGGCTGTGTGTTCACTTTCGAATTCGGGCTGTGTGTTCGACAAATCAGTGTTTGAGCCGTGTTTTCTAATGTGGGCTGTGTGTTCGCAATTAATTGGTGAGCCAAGTGTTTAGAAATTCAAGTGTTGAAACTACATGTTCAAGATGTAAGCAAAGTACTATATCATAAGCTAAACTGCATATTCAAGCATGGCAAGGGTGCGAAATGTAAAATACAGAAGATGAGGTTAATACCTCTCCGGCCTCGTGAGAGAGATGCTGCTCCGGCTCTCTGAGAAGCAGATCCCCGGGTGCTCGCTCGTCAAAACTGGTGAAGTGACGAAAGACAGCACGAGGGAGGACGTGTGCTGGCGGACGATACCTCCCAGGAATGAAAGGTCGGGTCCTCGGGGGTAGAGTCATAGGATCGAAATCATCGCCGGCACCTGGAAAACCTCCACCGTGAGGAGAATTACCCGCCATTTTTCAGAAAATCTGCAAAAGGGAGCAAAATGAGCAAAATTGGAAAAAGTCAACAAAAGTCAACTCCCGAGAAAATCTTCCAAATATTAAGATAAACTTACCTCAAGTGGTGAAAATGCAAAAAGAAGCTCCGAAGCCGGAATTTAATCGCTCCAAAGTGCTTAAAACTGAATGTTTTTGCAAAAACAATTTGCGCGGGGTGTTGGAAAACGCGCGTGAAACTCAGATCTGGAGAGGAAAGTGTTGAAGGAGGCAAGAAATGAAGGGACCTCGGCTGCCTTTTATAAGCCTCAAGCCTTGGTTGAAAAAGCATGCAAAAAGGAGGGAAAAAGACCAAAATAGCCCCGGATTAAAGCACATGGCCGGCCGGCCCCTGTTTCTAGCCGGCCAGCTATCTGCTTTTTGCAGAAATGGCCGGCCAGCCATTAACTTTATTGGAAACCGGTTGGCCACCCCCCCTTGGGAAGATAAATGGCCGGCCATGTTCCCCACATGCTCACCTAGCTCTCTGCAAATTTTGAGGAAGATCGGAGTTCCCGGGACCTGAAAAAGTTTAAGAAAAGTACACTTTCGGTCGCGAAATTGCTCCGTCGGGACTTCGGCTTCAAGTTCTGACATATGTCTCATCATCACTCATCAAAATCAAAGTGTATCCTTTTTAAATGAGTTATAACCTTTCAGGGAAGTGGATCGGAGGCCGTGATCGAGTTACCTTCGTCGAAACATGCGTTTCCGTACTCGTTGTTTCATGACAAACGGGCACCCTGATTCATGCTCGTTTTGTACTATCACGCACATTATCTTGCATTCTCATGAGCATACTTGCCTTGTCATGTACATTTCTTGATATTGGCATACCTCTGTGTTTGAGCATATGTTGTCACGCATGTTCTGTTCTTGCATTGTGATGCATACACTCACCGGCGCTGCGTGTGTCGAACTTTCGGAATCACGTTAAATACATGTTGGTAGTATATTGTACTTGTTGCAATTTCTCTCTTTTGCAGGCACGATATTGTATGTACGGTTCAATTGAAGCTGGTGCGACCAGACGAATCGCGTAGGTATCGTATCTTCTCCGTGTGAGACGTGGCGGGGATTGAATAATCCTCCGCATTCTTAACTGCATGAAATGTAGTTATTGCTTTGCATTCTTGCTTAAAACTGTTGCATCTATTTGCGAATACTTGCTCCATTACAGCTTGCTGCATTCGCATAATCATGAGTGATAACCGGCTTCGCGTAGCGTATAAGTCCAACTTTCAAAACCGGCTTCGCGCAGCGTATAAGTCCAATCTTCAAAATCTTCTTGCATTTTCATTTGCATTTTGCCCCCTGCCTGCGGGCATGCCTACGGGCGCATCTCTGTCTATTCCGTATGTTTGTCTAAGTCTTCGGCCTTGTCAAAAATGGGTCGTCTCTGGGCTTTGACATTCACTCCCGTCACTTGTGACTTCCGAGTTCTGTCAAAGAGGAGCAACTGTAGACACCCCATTTTTGACCGACCTTGAGACTCAGACGTCACCGATTGAGCGCTTGGTGATGTTGTATAATGTGCTCGTTCAGAAGATTCAGAGTCGCGGCCGTGAGCCCTGCCTCCGGACTTCCGAACCCTTTTCTGTGCCTTGTCTCGGTTTGCGAATCAGACTCGATTTTCTTTGTTTCTTTTCCTGAGGGGAGGGAGAGGTCCCGTAGACCATCTCTCAATGTCCGTAGGCTACATTTGGTGGCCGTAGGCCATTTTGCCCATTTCGGAGTCCGGTTCCCGATTTTCGGGACCGTTGGCCGTGTGCCTCGGTTCGGGACCGCTTAACCATCTCCTTTTGCTCTGGTTTTTTGCATACGTCTTATTTAATCCCTTTTGAGGGACACTGGGGTCTAAGAAACCCACTTCGTGGCCGAACGCCACTTTCGGTGCTTGATAGCCCATTTTCGGGACCTCGAACTGCGTGTTTTGGTCCCCGAGCTTTCGTTTTGCAACGGTTTTCGTTCATTTTTGGCAGGTACCTCTGTTTTATCACTGGAGAGGTCACTGAAGGGTGGGAGGCCAGCAATTGTTGCAGCAACCAGTTATCTCTCCTTCGGAGCCTCCCGGCGCCCGTTTTTCCAACTTCCGGGCTAATGTTGAATACCTTGGAGTTAATGTTGCCAACTTTCAACCACATATCTGTGATCTACACACATGGGAGGCCCCTAAAAGTTGGTGGCCTGCCATTAAGGTTACCTGACCCTTTTGACCCCTTTCTTCCGGGCTAATGTTGAACCCCATGGGCCCACATTCTTGAACTTTCAACCACATATCTGTGATCTACACACCTGAGAGGCCCCTAAAAGTTAATGGCCGGCCAGTAATTCAACTTGACCCTTTTGACCCCCTCTTTCCGAGCCAATGTTGAACCCCTTGGACCCACTTTCTCGGACTTTTAACTACATGGTTGTGTTGTACACACATAGGAGTACCTCACCAGTTGCTGGCCGGCCAGAAAATATGATTGAACCTTTTGACCCCTAGCCGGCCGGCTAGGGGGTGTGGCCGGCCGGCCACCTGCAACAAAAGTGATAGGCTGGCCGTATTCCTTGCACTGTGCACTTTACAGCTGTGGGGCAATATCCCCCAGGCCACCTGCAACAAAAGTGATAGGCCGGCCGTATTCCTTGCACTGTGCACTTTACAGCTGTGGGGCAATATCCCCCAGACAAGATATTTATCCGGGGGATATTTTGTGGGGGAATTTTGCTCTCCTTTTCCCCCACCTTTACACCCCCTTTTGAACCCTTATAACCAGTTGGTGGCTTCACTTACAAGGGTTAGAAAAACTCTCCTTCAAGCATCCATACAAAACTCCATCTCCATAGCTCTCAATTCTTTGAAAAACCCTAACTCCCTAACCATCATTCCTTCTACACCACCAAACTCTACCACCACCACCTCATTTCCAGCAACAAGGAAGGTTTCTCAAAGGCCAAAGAAGCTGCAAATTCATCCAAGAAGCAACAAAAGTTTGAGTCTTCAAGGGTAAGTAATACTTTTACCCTTTTGACCCTTTTTCTTGATGTATTTGTAAGCCCCACTTCCTTTTTGTTTCAAGCTCCGGCCCTAACTTAAAAGGGCCCTATTTTGAGCTCATCTTCACTTTTCATTGAGGGCTCAACCCTGTTTGAGCCCTCCATAATACACTTACTTCATTGATCCTCTTGTATGTCATGATTTTGCATGCTATTTTTGGCCCATGAGAAATCTGTTTTTGAGCATGTTGTAAACTGACATTAGGCTTATTTTGAGCCCCTCTTCAACATTGGAGAAGGGCTCAACATTGTTTGGTGTTTCCATGTGTCACTTATAGTTATATCCCCTATTTGGCCCCATTTTTGCATAAATTGGCAGCCCTCTTTGCTTCTGTTTTTGGACCTTGGTCCGAACTGAAAGTGGCCTTATTTTGGCCTATAATTCATGTTTCATTAACACTTTTTTTCTGTTTGGTGATTATTTTGTATACTTCATGTTATAGCACCTTTTGAGCCTTGTCTTGCATCACATTTTTGGCATATTTTTATACTGATTTGAGGTCTGCCATATACTGTAAATATTCATATTTTTAGTCCCTCTTCAGTGTTGTAGAAGGAAATTTTTCAGTTTGGGTTTTGCTTATACCACTTGCTTCATTACCCCTCTTTTGGCCCCTATTCTTGCATGCCATTTTTGCCATACCTATGCTTCCTGTTTGGCCATGTTTATAACTGTGAAAGTCCATATTTTGGGACTGTCTAGCTTCTGTCTTTGCATTACATGTCCATATTGTGCATGTTTAGCATAGCTACAGGCCATTTCGGGTGCCTAAATTCGCATTTCGGGACATTTCCTTGCATTTCATGTCATTTCGCTTCATTTCGGGACTGTTTTCCCCCACATTTTAATGCTGAAATTCCATTAGCATGCTTGCATATCATTTTTGCCATGTTTCATCACATTTTGCCATCGCCTCGGTTTGCGTGCCCGTGTGCACGCATTTCGAGGCACTTCATTTTTATCCGCAGGCATCCTATGTGAGTGTGGCTGAGGCTCACTCATGTTGGTATAAGCCCATTTGTCATTTCCTTATCATTTCATCACATTTTGCCATCGCCTCGGTTTGCGTGCCCGTGTGCACGCATTTCGAGGCACTTCATTTTTATCCGCCGGCATCCTATGTGAGTGTGGCTGAGGCTCACTCATGTTGGTATATGCCCATTTGTCCATTCCATGTCATTTCATTGCATTCTGCCATCGCCTCGGTTTGCGTGCCCGTGTGCACGCATTTCGAGGCACTTCATTTTTACCCGCCGACATCCTATGTGAGTGTGGCTGAGGCTCACTAATGTTGGTATAAGCCCTTTTGTCATTTCCTTGTCATTTTCATAGCATTCCGTCATCGCCTCGGTTTGCGTGCCCGTGTGCACGTATTTCGAGGCATCTCATTTTCACACATATCATCGCCTCGATTTGAGTGCCCCGCGTGCACATATTTCGAGACACATATCATCGCCTCAGTTTTTGTGCCCGCGTGCACGTATTTCGAGACACATATCATCGCCTCGGTTTACGTGCCCGCGTGCACGTATTTCGAGACACATATCATCGCCTCGGTTTGCGTACCCGCGTGCACGTATTTCGAGACACATATCATCGCCTCGATTTGCGTGCCCACGTGTACGTATTTCGAGACACATATCATCGCCTCGGTCTGCGTGTCCGCATGCACGTATTTCGAGACACATATCATCGCCTCGGTTTGCGTGCCCACGTGCACGTATTTCGAGACACACATCATCGCCTCGGTTTACGTGCCCGTGTGCACGCATTTCGAGGCATCTCATTTTCATATCATTTGCATTATTTCTGCCATTTTCTCGGTTTGCGCGCCCGTGTGCACATATTTCGAGGCATCTCATTTCTATAACATTGTGTATGTTAGGATTGTATCTTAGCTGCATTTCATGCATGTCATTGCTTCATGTCCGGAATAGGAGTTAGCCCGGGCACGGGAAACGAGGTACATTTCGTACTCCGAGTGACGGAATGTGTCTCAATTCCCCAATCACCGACACTCCGGATTATCCATGATGGAGTTTGGTTTTAGCTGTAGTTTCATGTGCATTCATCCTATATTGAGTTGTGCATTTCGACTCCTCGGCCATCATGCCTCGGTATGCGTGATTGATGGCACGAGGATCGAGACATGCATATATTTGTGCAAATACATTGCTATGCCCCTTTCCTGCTCTCTGTTGCAGCAAAACCAGGAATCAGCAACCTTTTGGGGCTTGGCACGCATTTCAAGAACAGGTGTAAACAGAGGCTAATTGGGGCATTCCGGTGGATTTCCGCGCAAGACAATCCGGACATGCATCATCCATCAGAAGCAAGGCAGTCCCTGGCTTGCACGCCAGTTTTATTTGCTTTCTTAGTTAATTCTTTAATTAATTAGAATTTTGTAATATTTCGGACTGTAATATTCTTTTATTCGGGACTGTAATATTTGGACTGTATATTTATTCGGACCCTCTCTGCGAGGGCACAACTGTAATAAGTGTGGGTGAGTGTGATGTATGTCTTCCAACCCCACGTCTTTCTCCCTTTTATTTATCCGCTTATGATGGTTAGATTAGGGCATGTTTAAATTAGCATACAGTATGACGGCATGTTTTGCATTCATTCATCTGTATTGCATGCACCAGGCTCGGCGCACCATACTAACTGCATCGTACTTTCAATTCCAAGTTGAATACATGGTAGTTGTAGCATTTCATATACCATCTTAGAATAGCCGAGCCTGCTATAGTTGCATTTTGCATGTGTTGCATTAGACATTTCTGTATACTTAGGATTCATGCATGATTTCTAATAAGTGTCTATTTTGGCTTGGAGTACTCGGTAAGTTTTTATGCTTTAGCATCCTTGCATGCGTGTGAGTACTGCCACGAATAGCATGTTTACCATGAGGCTATGTGCTTATCTGATATAACTGCCTGAATGCCTGTGGGTGAAGGTTGGATTATCTGAATTGGAATAAATCATCAATTGTTTCAAGCCTACCTGCGGGTAGCAAACCATTTTAAAAAAAAAACAAGCATGAAATGTTTTGTTCCAATTCGGGTGACCCGGTCTATACTTGTATGCTGTGCGCATCACATAGTAACCTAGGCTAATAAACCGGAATAAGAACTCACAATGTTTTCAAAACTAGATATCATGGTTAGTAGAGGCCGGTCTATGACCGGGCGAGCGGGGGTGCTCACGAAGTGACCTTCCCCAATCGTACCCAAGTTCCCGAGCCGAGGCAACTTTGGTGATGACGGACACGTGGCCTTTTGGCACCGAGTCAGGGTTTCCTAAATTTCCCAAAATAAAATATTTAGGTGGCGACTCTGTATCTGGCAAAGCAGTCCATGTTTGGCACTACTTTTTCCAAAAATCAGTTTCTCAAAACGATTTGCCGGATTTGGACTCTTTGGTTCAGATTAGGAACCGTGACATTTCAAGAGTCCGAGCTGTAGTGACCCCAAATGAACAGAATGGGAGCTAACCCTCCCGGGGCGTTCGGGGGACGTCTACAGTATTCAAAAGGGAAATTTATATTTCCTAGATGGCTTTACAGTCATATAGAGAGTGGTTGTCTCCACCAGCTCAAAAGATGATGCATCAGACACTTCCAGACTTTGGCACACGTGCCTAGGGCATGTCGGTGAGAAGGCTTTACAAGGGTTGGTAAAGCAAGGCCTATTGAAAGGTGCTAAGATAGGGAAGCTTGAGTTCTGCGAGCATTGCATACTGGGCAAGCAAACAAAAATCAAGTTTGGTACTACCATTCATCGTACCAAAGGGATTCTGGACTACATTCACACAGATGCTTGGGGACCTTCCAAGAATGCTTCTTTCGGAGGTAAACACTACTTTGTGTCGTTCATTGATGATTTCTTAAGAAGAGTATGAGTTTACACAATGAAGCATAAAGATGATATTAGACATCTTTCTTACGTGAAAGAAAATGACTGAGACCCAGACAGGCAGGAAGATCAAGAAGCTCAGATCTAATAATGGTGGCAAATACACATTAGATCCTTTCTTTGAGGTTTGCCAGAATAAATGGATAGTAAGACATTTCACAGTTAGTGGAACGCCACAGCAAAATGGAGTTGTAGAATGCATGAACCACACTTTGGTGGAGAAAGTTCGGTGTATATTGTCACATTCAGGATTAAGCAATTTTGGGGCGAGGCATTGAACTATGCTCGTCATCTTGTCAACAGACTATCTGCTGCAGAACTAGATGGCAAGACTCTCATCAAGGTATGGTCAGGAGTGCCAGCTACTAATTATGATCAGCTACGTATCTTTGGATTTCCAGCCTATTTTTATGTTACAAAATCTAAGTTAGATCCTAGAGCCAAGAAAGTTGTCTTCTTGGGCTTTAGTGACAGTGTTAGAGGATACAGACTCCGGTGCCCTGAATCAAAGAAAGTTGTCACTAAAAGAGATGTTACCTTTGATGAGTCTAAAATGCTGAAGCGGCAAAATCCTCAAGAGAATGAGGAAGCATTGAAGAAGTCAGTACAAGTGGAGTTTGAGACTCCAGCAAAGACTATTCAACTAGTCAACCATCTTAAAGAAGTCTCAGTTGATAGCTCTGAAGAAGATCTTGAAGAGAGTTCAGATGAGAATGAAGATCCAGAGGCCCCACAACAGTCAAAACCCATTGCAATCAGAAAAGGAAAAAGGGTTACTAAGTAACCCAGTTTGATGACCGATATGGTGGCCTATGCACTTCTAATCATTGAAGACAATGTTCCTTGCACTTTCAAAGAAGTCGTGCAGAATGTAGAAAGTGTCAAACGGAAAAAGTCTATGGATGAAGAGATCGGGTCACTCCATAAGAACCAGACTTGGTAGTTAATGCAACTTCCAAAGGGCAAGAAAAAAATTAGGTGTAAGTGGGTTTACACCAAGAAGGAAGGCATCCCAAGCAAAGACAACATCAGATTCAAAGCTAGATTGGTAGCTAAAGGCTATGCCCAGAAGGAATGAATAGATTACAATGAGGTATTCTCACCTGTTGTGATGCACACGTCTATTCGTATCTTGCTAGCTTTGGTTGCACAGTTTGATCTCGAGCTCGCCCAACTCGATGTCAAAACTGCCTTCTTACATGAAGATCTTGAAGAAGAGATATACATGTCCCAGCCAAATGATTTCAAAGTTACTAGAAAAGAGAATTGCGCCTGTAAGCTGAACAAATCATTGTACATGTTAAAGCAATCCCCGAGATAGTGGTACAAGCAATTTGATCGGTTCATGACGTAAAAGAAATACACAAGAAGCCATTATGATCATTATGTATATTTTTGTAAGCTTTCCGATGGTTCCTTTATCTATTTGCTCTTATATGTAGATGATATGCTGATTGTATCTAAGAGCAAGTTAGAGATTGACAAACTCAAGGCACAGTTGGCAGGAGAGTTCGAAATGAAGGATCTTGGCGAAGCAAAGAAAATTCTTGGCATGGAGATCAAAAGAGACAGGAAGAAGGGCATGGTTTATCTGACGCAAACCCAGTATTTGAAAAAGATGTTAGACAAATTTGGCATAAATGGGAAAACAAAAGCTGTGAATACACCATTGGCCCCTCATTTCAAGTTTAGTGCTTCGATGTCTCCACACATAGAAAAAGAACGGAAGCATATGGCATAGGTTCTAAATGCAAACGCAGTTGGTGCATTAATGTATGCTATGGTTTGTACAAGGCCAGACATCTCACATGCTGTGAGTATAGTAAGCAGATACATGCATGATCCAGGAAAAGGTCATTGGCATGTAGTGAAGTGGATCTTAAGGTACTTACATGGCACAATTAATATGGGTTTGAAGTTCGAGAGAGATCATAGACTCGGACAGAAACAGGTTGGATATGTGCACTCAGATTATGCTGGTGACTTGGACAAACGCCGGTCAATAACAGGGTATTTATTTACACTTGCTAAAGGGCCGGTGAGTTGGAGGTCAACGCTTCAGTCAACGGTGGCTTTTTCTACTACAGAGGCAGAGTATATGGCAATGACAGAAGCCTTTAAGGAAACTATTTGGCTATATGGGTTGATTGAGAACTTGGGTATTGTTCAAAAGCGCGTTGAGGTGTGCTGCGACAGTTAGAGTGCCATTTGTTTGGCAAGGAACTAGGTTCATCATTCCTGCACCAAGCACATTGATGTTCGTTTCCATTTCATCCGAGAAATTGTGAATGAAGGGGATATTCTGCTTCAAAAGGTTAGTACTGTAGATAATCCGGCCGATATGCTCACAAAAGTGGTTTCTGGGATCAAGGTCCAACACTGTTTGGACTCGGTCAACATCTCTCGGAACTGACCACTTTCAGGGTGCATGGTAGTGTTGATCGATCATTATGTTGGATAGAGAATCCTCGCCAAGGTGGAGATTTGTTGAAGATTGGCTCAGATCTTCTTTGCCAACAATGGCTGTTGTTTGAAGACAAATGAAGAAGCTAGAGATTCAGCCAAGTTACTCATGGTAGGGTGGCTGATCTTGTCGGTGGCTGCCTTTAATGTTGTCGGTGGCTTGGCTCTCCCATTGTATCCATAAATGGATAGTGAATGGAAGGAGTTTTGGGTGGTGAAAGAAGAGAGTGTGAGAATTACAGAGTGTAAGCAACAAAATAGAGTGTGAGCAAGAGTACTGTGTCTCCTTCGCCTCCATTGTTGTAATTTTGTATTTCTCTCCATATACTCAAATCTGCTGCCTGTGGATGTAGGCGATTTGCCGAACCACGTAAATCTTTGTATGTCCTTGCTTGTGTGCTTGTGTGTGATTGTTTTCTGTCTTCTAGGCACAACAGGACGATTGGCCAATGGCTCTCTAGTGGCAGTAAAAAGACTAAAAGAGGAACGCAATCAAGGTGGGAAGCTGCAGTTCCAAACAAAAGTGGAAATGATCAGCATGGTTGTCCATCAAAATTTACTACATTTGTGTGGCTTTTGCATGACACTGATAGAACGATTGCTTGTTTATCTCTTTATGTCTAATGGAAATTTTGCCTCATGTTTAAGAGGTACCACTTCGATGCATCTTCATATGCTTCCTTTTTTTAATTGTTTGTCAAGTATTATATTCATTAGAACTTTTAGTATATTTGATACAATATGCTTTATTTCTATTCCAAATCCCAATTTGATACCAAGAGAAAAGGTTTGTTTAGTATGATTTTTCAAAAACGGTTTTGTGACATCCTATTTTGTTTCAATTTTATGAATTTTAATTTTCTGAATATTGAGATTTTTATTTTTTTTTATTTTCTTGTTTTTAGTCAATTTTTTTAATATTTAATTTAATTTAATTTTTTTACTTTTTAGATGCACCTAACCTAAATGTATCTAAAAAGTAAAATATTTGTAAAATAATATTTAAAAAAATTTGATAAATAAACAAGAATGTGGAAATGTACTGAATTTTCATAATTTTTTTTTTGTATTTTTGGTATTTAGTGATTTTTTTTTTAAAATTCACAAATATTATACTTTTAAACTACAAAATTTGCTTAAAATATTAAAAAAATATGAAGAGTAAAAAACTCAATTTTCAGAAAATAGGAAAAAAATTTCATAGTTTAGTTTTTTTAAATACTTTTTTTGATGCATCTAAAAAGTTTTAAAATAAAATAAAAGAAAAAGACTAAAATATGAAGAGGAAAAAACACTAAAGGCAAAAGAAAATTGGGAGGGGGGTAATCACATTTTCATATTTTTCTTTGTCTTTACTGAATTGTTTTTATTTTTATTTTGATTTTTTCAGATTTCTTCACATATACTTTACTTTTAGGTGTTGATGGTTAAAAAATTATAGTTGACCCAAAGTTTTTGAGCAAATGTTAAAAAATTTTAAAATCAATATTCCCAACCTTACTTAATCTCTACAATGTTTGCATGATCTCATTGTTTCATTGTTGTAGAGCGACCGGATTCAGAACCCTCACTTGATTGGCCCAAAAGGAAACGAATTGCATTGGGATCCGCAAGAGGCCTTGCATATTTGCACGATCATTGCGACCTAAAGATAATTCACCGTGATGTCAAAGCTGCAAATATATTGTTGGATAAGGAATTCGAAGCAGTTGTTGGAGACTTTGGTGTAGCGAAACTGTAACAACCCTCACTATATCTCAGTCATGTTCACGTGCATTTGCATGATCTTGTCTTGATTAAATTTGCACTGCTAGACCTTGATTTGTTTTGTCTAAGTGTCTCTTGCATGTTTTGTTCCTTGCTTGGTGTGTGTTTAGCCGAGGTCATCTTAAGCCCAGATCACACCTTTGAACCTCTTACACCTAGGACCATCTTGGAACCCCTTTGGTTGACCTCCACCTTCACTTCGACATCTAGGCCAAGATGTCATCATCTAGACATCCAACATCCTTGATCCCTGCACCTTGTGATCTTGTTCCTGGACTGGTATGGCCTAGACCGAGGTGTGGCACATCTAGGCCGAGGTGCGGCACAGCTAGGCCCAGTGTTATCCTTCCTAGCCGAGATCATTGAAACCCACTTGCCGAAGCCTATGTCTTGATCCGAGGTCATTGCCTTGTCAGAGTGTGCTTGTCACCTTGCTTGTTATACACATTTTGTCATACTCTTGTCTTGTCATTCTGTCACCTTTTTTAGGAGAACCAAACAGTCGTTGCCACATATCCCAGCAGAGGGTTAAGTCAGCCGGCAGTAGAGAAAACATATCATTTGTTATATCCTTGTCCTAGAAGAGAGAGAAGCTTTGGAAAGGGAGGAAGAAGAGCTCTTAGAGTGAGAATAGATTTCCAGGCTTGATTTTCACACCTTGAACCGTTAGATCCGTGTTTTGAGGTTAGATTCTTGATCCACTCTTGTTATTCTTTATGTTCATATGATCGTATTGCATGATCTAGCAGGACTCATGAGCCATGCATTGATTTAAAGCTTGTTTTGGAAAGAGAAAATGATGTTCTTGTGTTCTTGAGTTAAAACCATGTTTTGATCCGAAAGTTTATAACTAGTTCCATGTTTTGTGTTTGTTTTCAAGAATATTTTCAAGTACGGGTACCCAGGTCCATACTTTTGAACTCATATCATGAAATCTCAGATTTTGAATAAAGAAGTTATGATTTTAGCATTCATGCCCTTCAAGTTCTTCAAAAAGAAACCCAGAACTTCTAGACTCCATTTCCCTGAATGTGGTCAACGGGACCATACCTCGACCAAGAGATGTGGGACCTCGGCCAAGACCTGGTTGATACCCAGTATGTTTTCCCGAGATAAGAAACAGTGTTTTAACTCTTAGCACATGTTTTGCTTTGTCTTGACTTAGTTTTGAAAGAAATGCTGAGATCATTTACACTCATGCAAAGCTTTTTTTAGGAATGCATTTCATATCCATCTTTGAGCATCGCTCCTTGTCTTCTAGAAATGCATTCAATGGGATTTATTATGTACTTGTAGGCCTTTGATCCTTGCTTGTAATCCCCACACTCGAAGAGCTATGTGAGTGGTATTTTTAATAAAGCTATGTTCTAACGTTTGATAAAAGCTTTGCTTGTTTCGTTTTGGAAAAGTATTTGTTCAAGCATGAATGGTTATCCCTAATTTTTGTATCAAGTATTATGTTCGTTTTGATGACATTCTTGGAAAGTCCTTAGTGCTAGGGGACTATAATGCAACTAGCGCGTTTGTCTTGGAAAGTCTTTAGTGCTAGGGGACTATAATGTAACTAGCACCCTTGTTTGAGATATCTCCCTTGTCTTGCCACCGACGGTTTACCGCGGGGGTTTGTCTGGAATGTCATCCTTTGTATTATGTAGATGCTAGTAAGCATCCCTTGAAGATTTGAAAGATTTGATTGATGACCTTGATTCATCCCATGTTTTGTTACATGCTATGATATGTATTGTTTTGATAAAGATCTTGGATATCATTCATTCAAACCTTTATTACTAATATCATTCACTGAATATCCAAGCTCACCCTCTCCTTATATATATGTAGGTGACGAGCAAGAAGGCGGTGACACCTAGATGATTATTTGCAAGATGTTTTGGATTCTTATTTTTTAACATCTTGAAGATTATGCTTCTTGGCTTGGTAGTTTATTTCTTTTGTATATGTCGGCTTAAGAAGCCTTTTGATCAAGATGTATTATGTACTTATTTTAATTGTATTCAAGTTGTAAGACCATGTCAAGATGTTTGTCATTTCATTTAATCTATGCGCAGCTCTTATGGACTAATTAGATTTAAATTTATTGCTTCCGCACATGTAAGCCCCATATGTATACTCTGATTGTGCGTGACCTTGCAAGCTGGCCTTTGGTAATCTCGGATTATTGGCCATCATGGCACCATTCTACTAGGGGCAGAATGGTGTCGTGACAGATTGGTATCAGAGCACCGGTTCCTTATAGTACGTTATTCACACACTTTGAGTCCTGAAGAGCATAGGATCTCCCTTAGAATGATCTTAGGATTGTATCATATTGTTTGCTACTTGACAAGATGTGCATCATCTCTGCATGATTGTTTGTTACTTGCATACATATCTATTTGTTCATTTTGTTTTAAAGTCATATTTTACATACTCTTAGCATCTTGAGAAGGCAGTGATGCCTAGATGATTATTTGCAAGATGTTTTGAATTCTTATTTTGTAACATCTTGAAGATTATGCTTCTTGGCTTCGTAATTTATTTCTTTAGTATATGTCGGCTTGACAAGCCTTTTGATCAAGATATATTATGTACTTATTTTAATTGTATTCAAGTTGTAAGACCATGTCAAGATGTATGTCATTTCATTTAATCTATACACAGCTCTTATGGACTAATTAGATTTAAATTTATTGCTTCCGCATATATAAGCCCCATATGTATACTCTAATTGTATGTGACCTTGCAAGCTGGCCTTTGGTAATCTCAGATTACTGGCCATCATGGCACCATTCTACTAGGGGCGGAATGGGGTCGTGACAGATTGGTATCAGAGTCGATGAAAGCCAAAGCGTGGCTTTTGAAAATGGAGAAGTTGTTTTAGATTTTTCCCAGCACCGATGCTCAGAAGGTGTCATTGGCAACATTCACATTGGATGACGACGCTCGTAGGTGGTGGATGATGATCCGAGAAAGTAATCCAGGCTTGACATGGGCCAGATTTTTGGAGTTATTCTACAACAAGCATTTTCCCCTCAGCGTTCGAGATCACAAGACCATAGAGTTTCAGATGTTAACACAGGGCAACAAAACAGTGGCCGAATACGATCGCCCTTTCATCGAATTAGCAAGGTATGCACCTCACATGGTCAATGACGAATACAGGAGGGCTAAGAAGTTCGAGAGTGGTCTTCAGGGACCAATACAAGATCGAGTTAATATGCTCAACATGCTGACTTATGTCGGAGTGTTGGATAAAACCATCTTGGCGGAAGCCAACTTGAATAGATATTAGAGTGCAGGAGAGAGTCAGAGAAAGAGGCAGAACTATGAAAACCGCCGAGCATCGTTTGATGCCAAGAAGAGAGTAAATGTTGGCAATTCAAGCAACTCAAATCGAGGAAGTAATACTAGGCCGACATGTGCAAGTTGCGGGAAGCCACATTCTGGAGTTTGTCGTTGGGAGTTTGGGGCTTGTTTTGAATGTGGTGAGATGGGTCATCGCGTTAAAGACTGTCCCAAAACTAAGTCTAATGATGGTAAGAACAATAGGAGTACTTCGGGTGCTGCACAAAAAAAGCAACGTCGGCAAGGCACAGACGAGGCAGGGCAGAGTCTTTGCATTAATGCCAGGAGACACCCAGAGTGCCGAGATAGTAGTGTCAGGTACCATTCCAATTTGCTCTCAGGATGCATATATATTGATTGATTCGGGTTCTACACATTCATTTGTGTCTACTAAGTTTGCCGAGAAGTTGAATCGGGAACTAGAACCCCTTGGTTATGCGTTATCCACATCTACTCCATCTAGGAGAACCATGACTGTCGCGTCCATTTATAAAGCATGTGTAGTTGTAAGTGAGAATGTTGAATTACTGGTTGATTTGATGTCGTTGAACATGACCCATTTTGAAGTCATATTGGCAATGGATTGGGTAGTAGTTAATCGTGCATCCATTAATTGTGTTTCCAAAAGTGTCACCTTGAAACCCCCAAACCAAGCCGAGGTTACGTTTCAGGGTAAAGGAGTAGTACCCCCACCTTACTTGATTCCGTCTATGAAAGCTTATAAGTTAATCCAAAAAGGGTGTCGAGGTTACTTGTGTAGTGTACTAAGTAATCCTAATGGAAACGTCAAAATGGCCGATATCTCAATTGTTAATGAATTCCCCGACGTCTTTCCAAATGATTTGCCTGGCCACTTAGTCGATAAAGAAGTAGACTTTATTGTTGACGTTATGTCGGGAACCCAGCCTATCTCCAAAACACCCTCTAAAATGGCCCCAGCCGAGCTCAAGGAGTTGAAGCTGCAATTACAAGAGTTGTTGGATAAGGGCTTTATTAGGCCGAGCACTTCACCTTGGGGAGCACCAGTTCTATTTGTAAAGAAAAAAGATGATACACTTCGTCTTTGTATTGATTATCGAGAACTGAACAAGGTAACCATTAAGAATAAGTACCCATTGCCGAGGATCAATGATTTGCTTGATCAACTACAAGGAGCATGAGTCTTTTATAAAATTGATCTTAGGTTGGACTACCATCAGCTCAAGGTTAAAGCCGAGGATGTGAGAAGACTGCTTTTCGGACAAGATATGGCCACTACGAATTTTTGGTAATGCCTTTTGGAGTGACTAATGCTCCTGTAGCATTCGTGGATTTGATGAATAGAGTCTTTAAGCCATACCTAGATGAGTTCGTGGTTGTTTTCATCGAGAATATATTGATCTATTCCAAGAGTGGAGTCGAGCATGAGAAGCATCTGAGACTTGCCTTACAGATTTTGAGAGAAAGAAAGTTGTACGCCAAGCTTAGCAAGTGTGAGTTTTGGCTTTCCAGCATTTCATTTTTGGGACATGTGATTAATGAAGAAGGTATTTCGGTTGATCCTAGCATAATCGAAGCCATTGTGAATTGGCCGACACCAAATAATGTGTCCGAGGTTTGTAGTTTCCTGGGTTTGGCAGGTTATTATAGAAAGTTTGTGAAGGACTTCTCGAAGATTGCAGTACCATTGACGCAATTGACTCAAAAGGGAGTGGCATATGAATGGACCAAGGTAGAGAATCAGCCTTCCAAGAACTAAAGACGAGGTTAGTTACAACACCAGTTCTTGTACTACCATCAAGTAATGAGGAATTTCAGATTTATAGTGATACTTCACATAAGGGTTTGGGTTGCGTATTAATGCAAGGGGGTAAGGTTATAGCATATGCATCTCGCCAGTTGAAGCCCCATGAAAATAATTATCCTACCCATGATTTAGAACTAGCAACCGTAGTGTTTGCCTTGAAAATTTGGCGCCATTACTTGTATGGAGCTTCTTGCCAAGTTTTCACAGATCACAAGAGCCTAAAGTACTTGTTCACTCAGAAGGAATTGATTATGAGGCAGAGAAGATGGCTTGAGTTATTGAAAGACTATGATATGCAGATTCAGTACCATCCGGGTAAAGCAAACTCAGTGGCCGACGCGTTGAGCAAGAAGTTAGTTAGGAATTTGGCATGTTTGGCAATGATTTCAGTGAAGCCGACTATTATGGAGGAAGTAAAGACAAGATAGAGAGAGGATGAATTCTTCAAGAAGGTAATTGATGAGTTTGTCACCAAGCCGAGGTCGGGATACACCATTGAGAATCAGGTACTTAAGTTTGAAGGGAGATTGTGCATGGCCGACGTCCCGGAGTTAAAAAGGAGAATTTTGCAGGAATCCCATGGTTCCAGATTTTCCGTTCATCCAGGAAATACCAATATGTACCAAGATATGAAGCAAACTTTTTGGTGGCCAAATATGAAAAGAGAAATAGCCGAGTTTGTATCTCAGTGTCTATATTGTCAACAAGTGAAAGCAGAGCATCAGAGACCAGCAGGACTTCTTCAACCTTTGTCAATTCCTGAGTGGAAATGGGAACACATCTCCATGGATTTTGTGATTGGTTTGCAGAGGACACAAAAAGGTATGGATTCAATTTGGGTTATAGTTGATAGATTAACTAAGTCAGCACACTTCTTGCTTGTTAAGACTACCTTTAATGCCAATCAACTTGCTTTGTTGTATATGAATGAGATTGTTAGACTTCATGGAGTGTTGATGTCCATTGTGTCAGACCGAGATACGAAGTTTGTTTCTAGATTTTGGCAGAGTCTATAAAGAGCTTTGGGAGTCGAGTTTAGGTTTAGCACAGCTTTTCATCCCCAAACCGATGGGCAAATAGAGAGAACAACTCAGACACTTGAAGATATGCTTAGGCTATTTGTATTGGACTTCAAGGGAAGTTAGGAAGTGCATTTGTCATTAGTGGAATTTGCCTACAACAACAGTTATCAAGCTAGCATTGGCATGGCGCCGTATGAAGGTTTGTATGGAAGAAAGTGCAGATCGCCGATATGTTGGACCGAGATAGGAGACAAAGCTTTGATTGGTCCCGAACTGGTTCAAGTGACAACTAAGAAGATTAAACTTATCCAGCAAAGAATTAGGACTGCTCAGAGTTGACAGAAGAGTTACGCCGACTAGAGGAGAAGAGAGTTAGAATTTGAAGTTGGGGATCATGTATTCCTGAAGATTTCGCCGACGAAAGGAGTTACAAGATTTGGGAAGAAAGGTAAATTGGCACCTCATTATATTAGACCATTTGAAATTCTTGAGAAAGTTAACCCCGTCGCTTACAGACTTGCTTTGCCGCCAGAACTAAGTCAAGTCCACAATGTGTTTCATATTTCAATGTTGAGGACGTATATTCGAGATTCATTGCATGTGATTGATCATTTCGGAATTGTGATTAATAAAGATTTGGGTTATGAAGAGAAGCCAATACGGATTCTTGATAGACAAGTGAAACAGTTGAAGAACAAGTTGATACCGATAGTGAAGGTTGAATGAAAAGAGCATTATGGCAAGGATACTACATGGGAAATGGAAGGAGAGATGAGAATCCGACATCCGGAGTTGTTTGTGGGACAAGGTAACTCAAGTTTGGGGACCAAACTTCTTTAAAGGGGGTAGGATGTAACAACCCTCACTATATCTTAGTCATGCTCACGTGCATTTGCATGATCTTGTCTTGATTAAATTTGCACTTGCAGACCTTGATTTGTTTTGTCTAAGTGTCGCTTGCATGCTTTGTTCCTTGCTTGGTGTGTGTTTAGCCGATGTCATCTTAAGCCTAGATCACACCTTTGAACCTCTTACACATAGGACCATCTTGGAACCCCTTTGGTTGACCTCCACCCTCACTTCAGCATCTAGGCCGAGATGTTATCATCTAGGCATCCAACATCCTTGATCCTTACACCTAGTGATCTTGTTCCTGGACTGGTATGACCTAGACTGAGGTGTGGCACATCTAGGCTGAGGTGTGGCACAACTAGGCTAAGTGTTATCCTTCCTAGCCGAGATCATTGAAACCCACTTGCCGAAGCCTATGTCTTGATCCGAGGTCATTGCCTTGTCATAGTGCCCTTGTCACCTTGCTTGTTATACACACTTTGTCTTACTCTTGTCTTGTCATTCTGTCACCTTTTTTAGGAGAGCCAACCAGCCGTTGCCACGTGTCCCAACAGAGGGTTAAGTCAACCGGCAGTAGAGAAAACATATCATTTGTTATATCCTTGCCCTAGAAGAGAGAGAAGCTCTATGAAGGAAGGAAGAAGAGCTCTTAGAGTGAGAATAGATTTCCAAGCTTGATCTTCACACCTTGAACCGTTAGATCTGTGTTTTGAGGTTAGATTCTTGATCCACTCTTGTTATTCTTTATGTTCATATGATCGCATTGCATGATCTAGCAAGACTCATAAGCCATGCATTGATTTAAAGCTTGTTTAGGAAAGAGAAAATGATGTTCTTGTGTTCTTAAGTTAAAACCATGTTTTGATCCGAAAGTTTATAACCAGTTCCATGTTTTGTGTTTGTTTTCAAGAAGATTTTCAAGTACAGGTACCCAGGTCCATACTTTTGAACTCATATCATGAAATCTCAGATTTTGAATAAAGAAGTTATGATTTTAGCATTCATGCCCTTCAAGTTCTTCAAAAAGAAACCCAGAACTTCTAGACTCCATTTCCCTGAATGTGGTCAACGGGACCATACCTCGACCAAGAGATGTGGGACCTCGGCCAAGACCTGGTTGATACCCAGTATGTTTTCCCGAGATAAGAAACAGTGTTTTAACTCTTAGCACATGTTTTGCTTTGTCTTGACTTAGTTTTGAAAGAAATGCTGAGATCATTTACACTCATTCAAAGCTTTTTTTAGGAATGCATTTCATATCCATCTTTGAGCATCGCTCCTTGTCTTCTAGAAATGCATTCAATGGGATTTATTATGTACTTGTAGGCCTTTGATCCTTGCTTGTAATCCCCACACCCGAAGAGCTATGTGAGTGGTATTTTTAATAAAACTATGTTTTAACGTTTGATAAAAGCTTTGCTTGTTTCGTTTTGGAAAAGTGTTTGTTCAAGCATGAATGGTTATCCCTAATTTTTGTATCAAGTATTATGTTCGTTTTGATGACATTCTTGGAAAGTCCTTAGTGCTAGGGGACTATAATGCAACTAGCGCGTTTGTCTTGGAAAGTCTTTAGTGCTAGGGGACTATAATGTAACTAGCACCCTTGTTTGAGATATCTCCCTTGTCTTGCCACCGACGGTTTACCGCGGGGGTTTGTCCGGAATGTCATCCCTTGTATTATGTAGATGCTAGTAAGCATCCCTTGAAGATTTGAAAGATTTGATTGATGACCTTGATTCATCCCATGTTTTGTTACATGCTATGATATGTATTGTTTTGATAAAGATCTTGGATATCATTCATTCAAACCTTTATTACTAATATCATTCACTGAATATCCAAGCTCACCCTCTCCTTATATATATGTAGGTGACGAGCAAGAAGGCGGTGACACCTAGATGATTATTTGCAAGATGTTTTGGATTCTTATTTTGTAACATCTTGAAGATTATGCTTCTTGGCTTGGTAGTTTATTTCTTTTGTATATGTCGGCTTGAGAAGCCTTTTGATCAAGATGCATTGTGTACTTATTTTAATTGTATTTAAGTTGTAAGACCATGTCAAGATGTATGTCATTTCATTTAATCTATGCACAGCTCTTATGAACTAATTAGATGTAAATTTATTGCTTCCGCACATGTAAGCCCCATATGTATACTCTGATTGTGTGTGACCTTGCAAGCTGGCCTTTGGTATTCTCGGATTACTGGCCATCATGGCACCATTCTACTAGCGGCGGAATGGGGTCGTGACAGAAACTTATGGATTACAAGGATACACATGTTACCACTGCTGTGCGTGGTACAATTGGGCATATTGCTCCCGAGTAGCTCTCAATTGGAAAGTCTTTAGAGAAAACTAATGTTTTTGGGTATGGAGTCATGCTTTTGGAGCTCATCATTGGACAAAGGGCTTTTGATCTTGCTCGACTTGCCAATGACGACGACGTTATGTTGCTAGATTGGGTAAGCATTTATTTCCCTCATACGATCTGTTTTCATTAGGTAACTAGGGTACTTGAATTGGCTGTTTTCATAACATTCTTTGAGTTCATCTTAAAAGCCCTTCTGTAAAAAATCTGCTTCCAATTTGCTGTCTATAAGGTTTGTCAAAAGTACATGAATGGAATTGTTATTTTGTTGCTTATATAATTCAAAATGAATCAAGTAATGTTCATGATGGTATTCAAAAAAAAAAAAATGTCTCGCTGAATGCATTTTAATGTAAAGTCTACTCAACAGTTACATTGAAGAAATTTGTCGTCATCGTGATTTACTAATTTTTATAGTATCACAATCTTAAATGACCATCATGTTTACAAATGCTAGGAAACTTAGAATTTAGTCATCTTTTATTTCATAGTATTGAACCTTGAAAAGAAAAATACACCATAATACTATATGAGGCTCAGTCTTTACCTTGAACACCATAAATTCTATATTGAAATTTTAGGATTGAAGTTTTCACACATTTTAATTTGGACAAAGAAAAGGAAATTTTGAATAAAAATTGAAAATCATAAGCCACCTTTGTCTCTCTGTTTCATTCTTATTATCAGTTTTCAAATGTCCAATTTTGTGACCTTTCTTTTACTATTATGGCTATTTCTCTGATTTGGAAAGTAGTTGATAGATGGTGCTCTTCTTTATTAATGAGATCATTTCATAACCTGTCATATGACATATGTGATTCAAAATACTCAAAAAATTTAGGTGAAAGGACTTCTGAAAGACAGGAAAGTGGAAACACTAGTCGATGCAGATATACAGGGAAACTGTGTCGAAGATGAGGTGGAGCAACTTATCCAGGTGGCTCTGTTCTTCACGTTGAGCTCCCCAATGGAACGTCCCAAGATATCAGAAGTTGTTAGAATGCTTGAAAGCGATGGGTTGGCGGAGAGGTGAGAAGAGTGGCAAAAGGAGGAGATGTTCCGGCAAGAGTTCGTCAATATCCACCACCAAAATAACGATTGGATCATTGCCTAAGTTAACAACCTTCCCGACTCCACTCCCATCCTCCGTCCAAAAGAATTGTCAAGTCCTAGATGATCTTTTAAATGGATTTTGTTTTCCACATACAGAGAAGTCTCTTGGAGTCCCACTCTTTATTCAAATGTGATATAGACCATCTGTGTATATGATTTCTCCTCTTTATCTCCTCTTTATCTTTATATGACGATGATTATGAATTTTTAGGTATGAGCAAAAATATGACTGGAAAGGCTATGTAATGTGTCGAATTAGTATATATTTTATACCCCAATAAATACATTTTGTTTTGAGTTTGAAAGCAAATTATAACACTTGAGCATTTGTGATTACTGATTATAGATTATAGCTTTGTTAAGCATTTGGGATCTCCGAATATAGCTTGTAAGATTGAAAGCAAAGGGATATCTCTAAAATTTGATGTACTTCTTCAAGTGTGGGACACATCTCATGTTTGTTGAATCTAAGAATACAAATGAGATTAAAAACGCTCTGCCGAGGCTCCACGGAATCCACCAATGAAACAATTTTTGAAGAAGAGAGGGGTCAATACCAAGAAAAAAAAGATTTGAAAAAAAAATAGATACACACTTAAAAGACGTAGCCATTGTTGCAAAAAGGGCATTTCATCTCTCTCCCCTCTCTCTTTCTTTTTGACAAAATAATACACTTCATCCACCTGGTGTCTAAATTTTTTAACAGTATAACTGATACGAGATTCTCTATACCCAAATTCTTTTAAGCACATTTGCTATGATAGAATGGGTTGAAATAAAATGTTCATTTTAATTTTGTATTTTTTCTCTCTTGTTTTGGTATGCCTTATTTAAATAGAATAATTTAAATGACTATTTTAACAAAATGTGATAGTACCTATTTCTTCCACCAACTCATTTATTTTTTTTGAACAGTCACATTCAAAAAATAAATATATTTTTTTTATCTTTTTATTTTTTTGAGACATATCAATCAACATTTCCGCTTTATTTTTTTACAAATCTTTTTATAAAAAATTAAAAAATTCACTTATTTACAACACCCCCAAACCACCGTTTAAATTTGGCAAGACAAGGGCTACGGTTAAGCTCCAGCTTTCTTCCCCCCAATATGTAAGATCAGATGCAAGGAAGTTCGTTCCTTGAATTCAAGAAATAAAAATAAAGAAAACAACTAGTACAATTTTTTACTAGGAAAATACCAGTCAAGGAGTAGAGTAGAGAACAGAGATTGAGAAAGACACGGTGAGAGATTGTGAAAGAGAGAGGCTTTGACTAAAACCCCTCCATAAACGGCTCTCTCTCTACACCCCTTCCCCACGGACCGTTGACTTCAATTTCTCTCTCTCTCTCTCTCTCTCTCCGGCATTCTCTCAGAATTTTCCCTTGAAAGTGTAAGAAAATTTCCTTAACTACCTTCAGCGTCAAAGTCAGCTCCAAACAGTTACCCTCCGGTGAGCTCCGGCGACGACTTCCCCTTCCGATTCCCTTTCAATCGAGCGATAGGTGCCAATGTTTGGCTACCAAGGGATTTACTAGGAATATACAGGTTGTTAGCTGAAGCAATTGTTGTGGCAATGGATCGAGTGGTCTCGGCGATCTCATCCTTGGCTTTTCTTTGCCTATTTCTGGTTTTTTCTTGGTTATTTCAGGCCTCTGGTAATGCCGAAGGTGTGTTCCGATTCTGTTAGCTTCGATTTTATGTTGTTTGTGACATTTTCTTCGCTTCAATTTAAGTCAATGTTTCGCAGTGAATTTTGCATAATCAAATTCAGCGATCGCTGAACTTTTAATGGATTTATTCAGTTCTGAGCTTGGAATCATTACGTGAAATTCGGAAAATAACTGAAATTGGAATTTACAGTTCATTTATTCAACTATTTATTGAATTTATTCAAAAATTCAAGTACTTAGCCTTACTAGTGCAATTTTTAAATTTTAATTTCACATAAAAATTTAAAAAAATAAAAAAAACCTTGAACTTAGATGGTGTATTCTGCTTCTTGAAGTGCTCCCCAAATAGCCTTGGAGCCTGTTCGATTAGTATGATTAATAGTGAGGGGATTAACAATTACTGAGATTAGTGTGGGATTAGTTATCCAATTGGATTAGTGAGGTATATAGGCCCCGTTTGGTGTAGCTGTTAAACCAGTTTATAAATTATAGCTTAACAGATTATAAATTATGACTTTAATCAGAAGTTGTTAATCTGTTTGGTGTAGCTGTTGGATTATAGATTTAAGTTGCTGAGTAGTGTTTGTTAAATAAGTTGTGAAATAGTTTTTTCAATTAATTTTTATTTTTTATTTGTCTACATTTCTCATAAAAAAAAATAATAATAATCTATAGTCCATTTGAGTCTTTTTCTATTTTTTAAAAAATAAAAAATAAAAAAATTTAAGAGTATAACCATAAATTAACATGTCCACAGCAAAAGCTGATAATCAGAAGCAAGGGCTCAGAATCAGCTTTTTTGAGTTAAAATAAGTTGTTAGAATCAGAAGCTATTTGAAATAAGTTTAACCAAATAGTCCAAAATAACTTTTTCAAAGCTAAAAGTCATAAGTTGGCTCTGAAAAACTAAAACAAACACCCCCATAATTCCCTCTTGTCTATGTTTGTTGCGCAATAGATATAGAAATATATAATCTCAATTACATGTATGTTTTATGTTATTAGTTGTAGGATTAAAAAATCCGTCAATTTTATTGGATAGAATGGCCACTGAAATCTAATTTGAATAATAAAATTGGAAACCACACAATGGAATGCAAGTGCCACGAATTAATAATCCTAATCTTATGCTATAATCCGCTAATCAAACAAGGTCTTGATGTCGTATTTAGTAACTTTGAATTAAGTTGTAGAATTTGAAAATCTTCATGTTTTGGTATGAGTGTTAGTCTATTAAGACAATTTAGTAGCTTACCTCCTCTTGGGATTTGTTTTGGTTGATGATGTTTGTTAGAATTATGGTGAAAGTGAAATATTGTATTGAGATTGATATAACTATTTCAACTGGTAGCCTAGTTATAGGGTTGCATAGACTGATCAATGAAGAAACCTAGAGTGCTAATCATTTAATAACTTAAGTAAGGAAATAGGTAAATATAGGAATAGAATATCTTGGAAATATTCTCTAACAATATTAATGCATTTGACAAGTACCTAATGATTGCCTCTTTCATGAAGAACAGGCGATGCCTTGATTGCGCTGAAGACCAACTTAGCTGATCCTAATAATGTTCTGCAAAATTGGAATTCAACACTTGTCAATCCCTGCACTTGGTTTAACGTAACGTGCAATAGTGAGAACAGCGTTACAAGAGTGTAAGTTGCTAACATCTGTGACAATTCTTGTGATATAACTTGCTATTTGAAACTATTGTTGCTTTCGTACTACCATTTTCAGTGGTGTGATTGATGATGAATTTTGCTTCCATTTGTGTACACCCAGTGATCTTGGAAATGCAAACTTGTCTGGTCAACTGGTTCCACAACTTGGACTGCTTCTGAATTTGCAGTACTTGTAAGTTGTACTTCAGTACTACTTTAGCTCATACTAATTTATCACTTGTTTCATAGACTTTAGTCTTATTCTTATAAATACCTTTTGAGAATCTGAGGATTTACTTTAAAGATGATATCTGTGTATTAAAGTTTCAATAACCTGAACTTTGGTAACTCTTTGAAAGTCTCAATAGTTGATTGTTTAAGCTTCTTATTACTGGTTGCATAAGCTAATAAACGTAACAAGTTTGGGTCATAAACTTCTTCCCTCTCTATAGTTGTTAACTAAAATATAATTTAGTTTTATTTTTGGCCATATTCTGATGTTGAGAAATAATAATGTGCATTGAGAAAAATCAACTTTGCTTTGGTGGAACTCAATTACTTTATATGTCGTAATTTTTGAATCCTCTGTTGAATCTTTCATTGTGTTGTATTCAACACACCTGCGACCTTAGTTTCATTCCCTCGATTTGGCTATCTGGATATTATCATTTTATGTATAAAGACAACCTTGAAAACATGCTCTTCCACACATACATGCACACGATAATGGAGAATACATGATATTGTTCAGCTTTTCTGGTTAAAAAGGAACAAATGACTAAAGGGGCATATTCTTGTGCTTTGAATGATTTGGGATACCTCTGATTGGGGCATTCCTAGATAAGTTCATGTTTAGTGTTTTGATTTATTGGCTGTCGTTGCAACCCCCTACAAAAATAAATAAATAAATAAATAAATAAATCAGTCTATTGCAATGCTAGCTTTTGAAGTCATGTACAACTTCATCTACAAAAGAGCTAAATATGTTTTGACTTCCCTTTAAAGCATTTTTCTTGACTTCTTGGTTAATATTTTGTACTGATTGTGATCATGTGCATCTTTTACTTTGATGAAACAACTAACCTCTAGAAAGGAACTATAGTTTCCTAGCAGCTTATTTTAGTCAAGTTATCTTTTAAAAATGGGTGGTTCGTAGTTGGTGGCTTGAGCCCTTTTCTGTTCCCCTTGTATTCATTATCTTGATATTGCTACACAATTTTTCTCCCATTAATAACATGATCATCTTTTGTTTGTCCCCTTGGTTTGCGTATTATTAACATGTTTCTTGACAGGGAACTTTATAGCAACAACATAAGTGGAAGAATTCCTATTGAGCTTGGCAATTTGACAAGTTTGGTAAGCTTGGATCTGTACTTGAACAATTTGAGTGGTATCATCCCGGACACATTGGGCAGGCTTCAGAAATTACGTTTCCTGTATGAATTACATATCCTTCATCTTTTTTACTTGTGTTATTAAATTTATTGTGCATTTGTTTAGGTTTACTTTTATTGTATTTCAGTTTTCTTATCACAAGGTTTTCTCGAAAGTGGGTTGCTTATGCTTTGATATATGGGAATACGGATACAGTGGCTTTGTTTTAGTTTTTTAGTGATTTCTTAGGTGCCGTTTGGTAACACTTATGTTTTCATTTTATATTTACAAAAATTTTAAAAACTCAAATAAAAACTTGTTTGGTAAATTTTTGATTTATAAATCAGTGGTCTCAGTTTATAAATTTGGCCAAAAAATGTAAACTCAAAAAATGTGTTTCCGTTTTGAGTTTTCAGTTTTTTTTTTACCACTCAACACTAGCTACCACCTGCCACCATTTTCCACCACTGCCTTCCGCCACCACCCACCCCCCACCACCACCTGCCACCACCCCCCTCACCACCACCACCACCCACTATCCACCAGCCACCCACCCACCCGCCACCACCACCCACCTGCCACCCACTCGTCGCCACCACCGACCCCCTGCTACCCCCCCACCACCACCACCCACCTACCACCCACTCGCCGCCACCACCCACCCCCCCCCGCCGCCGCCGCCACCACCACCACCACCACCACACACCACCCACCAGCCACCCACCCAT
This sequence comes from Camellia sinensis, assembly GCF_055761805.1. Taxonomy (NCBI): domain Eukaryota; kingdom Viridiplantae; phylum Streptophyta; class Magnoliopsida; order Ericales; family Theaceae; genus Camellia; species Camellia sinensis. Next base: position 55,773,054 of record NC_138962.1, read on the forward strand.
CCGCCACCACCACACACTACCCACCCGCCACCGCCACCGCCACCGCCACCGCCACCACCACCACCACCACCATCGCCCACCACCCGCCCACCCACCCGTCACCACCATCCACCTGCCACCACCACCCACCACTCGCCACCACCACCACCACCACCACCACCCGCCACCGCCACCACCCGTCACCACCACCCACCACCACCCGCCATCCACCACCCACCTGCCACCACCATCCACCCACCCGTTACCACTTTCCACCACCGTCTTCTGCCGCCGCCACCACCCACCCACCCGCCACGTGTCACCACTTTCCACCACCGTCTTCTGCCACCATCACCCACCACCTGCCATCATTTTCCACCACCGTTTTCTGCCACCACCACCTGCCATCATTTTCCACTACCGTTTTTCGCCGCCACCACTCGTCACCACCTACCACCACCCACCACCACTTGTCATTTCTCACTCTTTTTTATATTTTTAAATTTTTTTAAACATTTTGTCTAAACCAAACGCGTTTGTAGTTTATGTTTTTCTAAAAATAAACAAAAATCAGTTTATAAAATTTTTGTAAATATAAACTGAAAACGTAAACGTTACCAAATAGGCCCGTAAAGAATATACTCTCATGATTTTTTTGTCTTTTTTATTTTTTTATTTTTTTATGTATATTTAGAAAAATGCATGAAAACAAATTATTCAAGTTATTCAGTCCAAGATATTGCATGTTTGATTGAAATCAACCCCAAAGATGGAAATCCCATTGTTGTCAAGATGTCTAGATTAATATCCAGTAGGGCCTATAAAGACTAAGTATTTTGGTGATAAATGCATTGATTTTTACATTTTCTTAGTAAAATTATTAAAATGCATACTAATCAATGATTAAGAAATAGCATCCTCTTGATATTGGAAAACAGTGCCGAAGGGCTATTTGTTTTAATCATATGTTACTTTATTATGTGCATCTACTAGTTGTTTGTTCATTGCAGATCAACTTTCATCCGAAAGTGGATCATATTGCAGAGAGAGCTCTGATTGATCACATATTGCATGTATTATGTGCATCTACTAGCGTTGATCAGCCATGTCCCTAGGAATTTTATTGATATACCATCTTGATTGTTTGCAATGTACTGATGCCTGGTCCTTGTATTTATTTGCAAGGATAGACGGCTTAACAACAACACTTTGTCTGGAACTATTCCTATGTCATTGACTACTATCAGTTCACTTCAATCCCTGTGAGTACCAAGTTGACATGTTCTTTATTTTTCCTTTTTGGTGAATAATAAAGGTTTTTCTTTTTTTGATTAGCTGTAATTGGCATAAACTAACTGCAAGAATATGATATGGCTTCTTGCCACTTGGTATACAGTGATCTTTCAAACAATCACTTAACAGGAGTTGTCCCAGTTAATGGCTCCTTTCAACTTTTTACTTCCAGCAGGTTTGTTGCTGGTAACATCATTTTCCATACTAGTGGAGTCAGGTGACTCATCTAAACATATGCTGACCACTATTCTTTCATTTTGCAGTTTTCAAAATAATAATTTTACATTTCCTCCAACTCCACCGCCACCCCCATCTACTGCTTCAGGTTTGTTTCGTTTTCTCCTAGGTTGTTGCTGATATTGGGTTTTGTTCTGTTTGTCCAACACTTTCAATTCCTCAATTCTTTAATTATAAACTTCGTTCCATGCTACCTGTTCAGACCTTGTCACAGATGACTTGGCTGGATTTGTAATTTGTCTTTCTAACTTCATGCACATTACTGCTTTTGAAAGCAACTATACAAAAATAAGTTGCACGTCAGGTCAATTCCTCAACCAGTATGTATAGGTTTTAGGTTCTCTATATATTTATGATCTAGGAAGCATGGATACGGGATACGGCGATAATGGGAATACGACGATACACCAAAATCTGAAAAAGTAAGATACGGATACGACGGGGATACGTTCGTAAACAAAAATGATTTTTTATAATTTTAATAATGTAATATGGTTGAAAATAAAACCTAAAGCAAATTAATAAATAAAGAGAGGGATTTCTATTAAGTTAAGTGTCTTCAAACATTCCTAAAATATTCAAAACTAAAAGAAAATGCAAATGCAAATTAAGCATCATACTTACATGCCAACATCAAAAAAAGAATGAGAGCAGAGAAACATGAGAGTGTGAGATAGACAATAAGAATATATCAATTTGACAAATTCTATTACTTGAACTCTCACTATATTCCTTTTATCAAAGAACTAAATAAGGTATTAGAAATAATATGTGATTTCGAGTATCAGATACTTCAAAATTAAGTATTCGATACTCCAAAATTAATAAAAAATTAATTAAGAAGTATTCGATATGTATCCGCAAGCATCCAAGAAGCATCGGTATCTGATAAGTATCCGATACGGATATGTCTTCCTTTTTGAAGTATCCATGCTTCATAGTTTATGATGCACAGCCAATATTTATTTTCCTAGGGAAACCTCCATGCTTTGATCTTTTTTATTTGTCCGAGAATCGTTCAAGTTTCAGCTTTCTTTAGATTAGCGATTTATGATATGTTGCTGAAGTTAGAATCTAATTTTTCCACTAGACTCTGCACTAGGATTGTCCGAACCATGGCATTATTTTATTTCATTGAATTGTCTTCCTATCAAAATTTTCAGTTGTGAAGGGAATGTACAATAAGAGTGAACATGCTAATTTCTGATTGCAAATCTTATTCCAATAGGTAGCAGTGCCACTGGAGCCATTGCTAGAGGAGTTGTTGGTGGTGCTGCCCTGTTGTTTCTCACACTTGCTTGGCAGGGCTGGCCCTGAGGTGAGGCGACTAAGGTGGTTGGCTTGGGTCCCCAATTTTGAACAAAATTTAAGACCCCCAGCTAGGGGAGTGTATCATGTGGTGTTATTTCAGAATTACTTCAATATTTGCTCAATTCATTTATTTTCATGTTGTCATATGGTGTTATTTTGATTCGTGTCCGATAGATGTTTAATGTGAAAACTTACACTTTTAGTTAAAAATAACTTTGCAAGTGTATGGAGAGATTAAAATTTTTCCCATAAGTTGAATTTTATAAAATTTATTTGTACTAAATGAAATTATTCATAGAATGTTTGATTTTAATTCAATTGCATTTTTCTAATTAAAAAAATTGTACCTTATTACTATATATTTTTTTACTAGATTGACTCTAGAATAGATAACAAAAAAATACATATCTTAAATGAAAAAAAATTAGCCTTCATTATTATTTTACATGCTTTTTTATTCAGTTAGATGGAGTTAAATAAAAGATTCATGGCATCACTTACTGGATATTAAAATATATAACTAATAATTCATGTTATTAAGTCGTGTAACGCCCTCAAAATAATAACATTAAACCCATCAATATAGACATACATTTATATACAAAAGATCCACATTCTTCAATTCATCAGAGTACTTCATTACAAAAGTATTACATGTTAACAACAAAAGCAAATGTCCTACGGGCTTACAACTTTCCAAGTTAATACTTGGTTACAAAAGAGAGTACTAACTCAATTACATATTAAGCTTTTGGCTTGAATTTACATGTAATACATCAAAAAGAAATAAGACAACAAAAGTGTGTCCGCCTCTAGCCTCCCAAGCTATGTCCTTGGAGGTGGCATGCTACCTGTACCTGAAAATGATGTTCCCATATAGGGTGAGCCACAGCCCAACAGACATATACTAAACCAACTATGAACAATGACTAAAAGATTAGCAATTGATAGATGGCCAACACTGATACATCCACATATATTACATCACAATTTCATAACATACGAGTCTATGTCACTTTTCATTCTCCATCTTTATTTAATAGATAAGCATATTACACATCAACAAATAAGCATATTAGCTGTATCCACACTTCACTAGACAAGCATATGAGCTGTATCTACACTTCTCAAAGATAAGCCTATGAGCTGTATCTTCACTTCTCTAGACAAGCATATGAGCTGTATCTACGGAGTTCATCCCCCATCTCCTCCCAACACTATCCGGTTTAGAGGTACATCCCCCATCTTCCCCTAAACCGCGGAGTACATCCCCCATCTCCTCCTCTACACACAATGCATATAAACACAAAGGTTCTATACATAATCAATCAATACATAAAATTAATGTATTCTATCCGCCGTCATACTCTATGACGCATTCAATCGATTAGTTTTAATTTGCCTAATCATCATGCATTGTCTATAACAATCAAGACTATCCTCCACCGATAGCCCAAAGCAGTTATTTCTAAACAGAAAATAAATGCACAAAATGGATGTTAAATCAACATTTCAATTAGGTGAGCGATAAACGATCCAACTACACCCTCTAATCCCTTCTCTTTCCAATTTCCAACAATTAATTGTACAAATTAATCAATCAATGTAATTAGGGCATTTTCCATAATTAACATTTCAACCCTTCACGGTTTCATTTTCATCAATGTTTCAACATTTACTTCATTCATTTATGCCAAACATGCATTTAGGTTTTATAAAATTAAAACCCTAACTTTTGTAAAATTACACAAAGGCCCAAACTCTCTCAAAATTACCCAACAACCCCCAACATATCGAAATGCCAAAATTTAAAGACAAAACTCATAAAGAGGAGTAGGATATCCCTACCTCAAAAGATGACTCCCAACCAAGAAGGTGAAGAAGACGAAAATGCTCCAACCCACGAATTTCTCAGATCAAAAGATGGCCCTCGACGATCAACAACTTTTTTGTAAAGGCCAAAGGTGAGGAAATCACTCCTACTAGATCAATACCTAGAGAGAAGTCAAGGTTTTAGAGAGAGGAGCTCTCAAAAATGGGTTTTAGAAAAAGTAGGAGAGAGAAAGGAAAGTAAAAAGTGATTTAAAATCACCCAGCGGATAACTCATATACGCATGACCTACTCGAGTGGAGAACACAACGCTCGAGCGCCAAGAACAAAAATCTGGACACGCTCGAGCGCAATAAGGCCCGCTCGAGCGCCAAGACACAAGAGTAAAGCACTTCCGCTCGAGCGCGAAAACCAGTCCGCTCGAGCGTAGATTTCCCCCTCCCAGAACTTACACCCAGAAAGTACTACCCGCTCGAGCGCCAACAAACCCGCTCGAGCGTAAACAAACCCGCTCGAGCGTAAAAATCACATCTGCAGAAGTTTTGTAGGAACACGAAATACTGGAGGTGTGCAATCCCCGCTCGAGCGCAAGAAGACCCGCTCGAGCGGATTGCCTAAAAACTGGACAACAAGGAATTGAAATCAAGGCCTAACCAACCTGTAACAACCCTACTCAAAACATCCTAAAACTCAATCAAGTGGAATTAAAGGACGACAACAAGATAGATACCACTACCAACTTCACGGAACTGAGTTCGGAATACAACAGAATAGTAAAGGGACAACTGGGATCGCTATAACCTCCACCCCTTAAAGAATTTCGTCCTCGAAATTAAACACAAGTTTTTCAAAAACAAGTTTTCTCCATTCTCAACAATATTACAACATAATATTAAACAACCCGACCCATTACCGGTCAATCCCATCTCTTTTCAAGAGGCATTTCACATTATACATAACAACCTGCATTATCAACATGCATTCCTTGAAATCTACCCATTTCAACCTGTTTCTCACAATTTCTTAACACATGCAATGTTAAAACAATTTCCATTAACCCAAAACATTCACAATGTTTTACAACTTAAGGCATATACAATGCTCTTAAAGTTCAACAATATTACAGAATTTCATTACAAGATTACACATCAACAAACAAGTCCGGCTAATTCTCACGGACATCCGCCTCACGTTCCCAAGTGGCTTCCTCCACTCCGTGATGCTTCCACAAAACCTTTACTTAGGGGATGGTCTTGCCTCGCAGGACTTGATCCCGTCTATCTAAGACCCGAACCGGTCTCTCCTCATACGAGGCATCTTTATCTACCTCCAAGTCGGTCTAATCCAACACATGGGACGGATCCGACTCATACTTCCGAAGCATACTCACATGAAACACGTCATGCACTCCGGACAACTGCGGCGGTAAAGCTAAACGATAAGCAACCTCGCCTACCCTCTCAAGGATTTCAAAGGGACCAATAAACCGAGGGGATAACTTCCCACTCTTCCCGAACCTCATCAAACCTCGCCTAGGTGATATTTTTAAGAAAACATGATCACCTATCTCAAACGCCAAAGGCCTCCTCCTACAGTCGGCATAACTCTTTTGGCGACTCTGGGCTGTAACAAGCCTCTTACGGATAAGCTCAACTTTCTTCGTCGTCTCCCTAACCAACTCCAGACCCAACAAAGGTGCATCACCCACCTCGGCCCAACACACTGGAGACCTACACGGTCGACCATAAAAGGCCTCAAACGGTGCCATACCGATACTAGGCTGAAAGCTGTTGTTGTAGGCAAACTCTACCAATGGCAAGTGCCTCTCCCACGTCCCACTGAAGTCTAGGACACAACCTCGAAGCATATCTTCAAGGATCTGAATAGTACACTCGGACTGCCCGTCAGTCTGAGGATGATAGGCCGTACTAAAGGTCAACTTAGTGCCCAAGGCACTCTGCAAACTCTGCCACAACCTAGCAGTAAAACGAGGATCTCTATCTGAGACGATCGTCACCGGGACCCCGTGTAATCTCACTATGTCCCGAATATACAAGTCGGCGAGATGATCCACCGAATCTCTCACGCGCATAGGAATGAAGTGCGCCAACTTAGTCAACCGGTCTACAACCACCCAAATGGCATCACTACCCCGCTGAGTCCTCGGAAGACCCACAACGAAGTCCATAGTGACATGCTCCCACTTCTACTCGGCAATAGGCAAGGGTTGCAACAAACCCGCTGGTCTCTGATGCTCGGCCTTCACTTCCTGGCAAGTAAGGCACTTAGACATGAAAACAGCCACATCTCTCTTCATACCCCGCCACCAAAACTGGCAGCCCAAATCCCGATACATCTTAGTGCCTCCTGGATGCACCGCAAGGTGTGAATGGTGGAACTCTCGAAGTACTTCCTCTCGGCAAGACTCCGGCACAACAAACGGTCACGGTATCTCACACTCTGGTCAGGATACACCGTCAAACCCTTCTCAACTTTCCCACTGGAGATCTTCTCTCGGAAGGACTCTACCTCAAGGTCACCTCTTTGTGCCTCTTACACTCTAGTCACAAGTGTAGGCTGCGCAACAACAGAAAACAAGGTCGCAGTCTCAACAGATTCGCCCAGAAGCAAATCAAACTCACCAAGCGCACCCAACATCTCCCATTCCCGGATGGCTATACAAGCTACATCACTAATGGATTTCCTACTAAGGGCATCGGCCACAACATTGGCCTTTCCCGGGTGATAGTGCAACTCAAAATCATAGTCCTTCATGAACTCCATCCATTTCCTCTGCCTCAAATTCAAGTCTCTCTGTGTAAACAGATACTTCAAACTCTTGTGGTCCGAGAACGCCTCGAACCTCTCACCATAAAGGTAGTGCCTCCAAATTTTCAAGGCAAAGATCACTGCTGCTAACTCTAGGTCATGTGTAGGGTAATTCTTCTCGTGAATTTTCAACTGACGTGAGCCGTAAGCTACCACTTTCCCCTCTTGCATCAATACACAACCCAAACCCTCTCGTGAGGCATCACAATAGACTGCATAACCCAACCCTCTCTCCGGAATAATCAAGACCGAAGTAGTGGTCAATCTAACCTTCAACTCTTGGAACGACCTTTCGCAAGTCTCATTCCACACAAACTTGACCCCTTTCCGCGTCAATCTAGTCAACGACGAAGCTAGCCTGGAGAAATCTTTCACAAACCGACGGTAATACCCAGCTAATCCCAGAAAACTGCAGATCTCAAACACACTCTTAGGCTGTGCCCAATCTTGCACTGCCTCTACCTTAGATGTATCAACAGACACCCCTTCCCCGGATACCACATGGCCTAAGAATTTGGCTTCCCTTAGCCAGAACTCACACTTCCCAAACTTGGCATACAGCCTATGGGCTCTAAGTAACTCAAGCACCACTCGCAAGTGTTCCTCGTGCTCCTCCTCTGAAGGCGAATAGATAAGAATGTCGTCCACGAAAATGACCACAAATCGGTCTAAGAATTCTCAGAAAATCCAGTTCATCAGATCCATAAAGACTGCCAGTGCATTGGTAAGCCCGAATGGCATCACCAAAAACTCATAATGGCCATACCGCGTACGGAATGCCGTCTTAGGAATATCCTCCTCCCTGACCCTCAACTGGTGGTAACCCGATCTCAAGTCTATCTTAGAGAAACAACGGGAGCAATTCAACTGGTCAAACAGATCATCTATACGGGGCATAGGGTACTTATTCTTGACCATAGCTCGGTTCAACTTCCGGTAATCTATACACAATCTCAAGGCACCATCTTTCTTTTTAGCAAAGAGGGCCGGTGCTCCCCACAGCGAAACACTAGGGCGAACAAAACCCTTATCTAGCAATTCTTGGAGCTGAATCTTCAACTCACTCAACTCGGCTGGGGCAAAACGATAAGGTGCCATAGAAATCGGCGCTGTGCCAGGCACTAAATCAATAGAGAACTCTATCTCTCGGTGAGGTGGCAAACTAACGAGATCCTCGGGAAAAATATCCGAATACTCACAAACCACTCTCGGCCATAGAATCTGGGTCTCATCACACTCACTAATGATAAAGCTAGCAAGTAGACCACTAAGCTCTCCCCGCCCTCGCGGATCATACACCGGTGGCAACACACTACTAACCCGATCCCCCAAGAAATGGAAACACTCCCCGCTCAAGGTACATACGGTGACCCTCTAGCGGTAACAATCAATAACAGCTCGGTATGACGATAGCCAGTCCATACCCAAAATAACATCAAAACCCTTCATAGGCATGACAACGAAAGGAAAATGAAGCCTTTGGTCGGCGACCTCTATATCAGAACCCCTAACACCTTGTTTCAAGATCAACTCACCACCAACAGGCGATACTACACATATAAGAGATGCCAATAGTGCTAACTCCAACTCCAACACAGATGAAAATGCAGCAGATACAAAAGAATGAGACGCACCCGTATCAATCAACACACTAGCAACCGAGTTGCAAAACAGAAAAGTATCTCTCACTACTGATGGAGCTGGTACTAGATCCTGCATGGTAACAGCATACACGCGCCCTGTAGGCCCCTGATCCAGCTGCTCACCTGTAGGAGCAAAAGACTGCTGCATGAACTGGGATGACGAAGCTCCCGGGTTGGCCCTCGAGGCCTGCGCAGACTGAGCTGGCTGAAAACTCTGCGTCTGCCTAGAACCAGACGCTCCCGAAGTGGCACTCAACTGCGGGCAAAACCTCTTCAGGTGCCCGGGCTGACCACACTGATAGCAAGACAAGGACTGGCCCCTGCCCTGACTCTGGCCCTAAGGTCTAGCTGATGAAGAAGCAGCTCGCTGACCCCCTCCCTTCTACGGGCAAACCGAAACCTTGTGACCTAGCTGGCCACACTTGTAACAGGTGAAATCCCCCTGACTACCTCTCCCGGAGCCTGCAATCGGCATTGGAAAGGTCGACTTAGCCAAACCACCCTGAGACTGCTGAGGGTTAGGACCCCTCTGTCTCCTGCCGTCACCTTGACCATCTTGGCTCCTCTTGGAGCCTCTCTGCCCCTCATCCTCCTCCTGCATCATGAGCTCCATATGAGCTGCAGCATCCACCAATCGTCTATACTCTCAGATGAAAGATCCACCAACTCTCATCTTGCGGCCTCGCCTCAACTTCCGCTCAAACTCAAAGCAACGGCGTTCCTCGGACGCCACCAGTTCAGGTGCAAACCTGGACAGACTAGTAAAAGTAGCCTCAAACTCAGCCACTGACAAGCCCTGCTATTTAAGCTGGCAAAACTGCTCCCTCAGCTTCTCCCTTGCAACTGAAGATAAAAACTTCTCCTGGAAGGTATTTACAAACACCTCCCATGCACCACCAACACTGCCCTTCTCGTACTTCCGCCATTGACCCGCATCTCCCTTCAGTTGGAAGGATGCCAAGGTCACCTTTAAAGCCCCGTCCTCGATGCCAAGCATCTCGAACGTCTTCTCCATTTGTTCCAACCACTCGTCAGCCTTAAGTGGCTCTTTCGGATCCCCAACAAACTCGTCCGGGTTAGACCGGAAGAATTCCCTCTTCAAGAAAGAAGGCCCTGCCTCAACAACTTGATTATCAGCTCTGAGAATACCCAAGGCCCCCGCTATCTCTCGGGCCAAGGCGCCCATAGCCTGCTGACCCGCTGGCTCGGCCACGTTGGCCTGGCCAACTCCCTCTTACACTGCCAGAACGTCATCCGGTAAAGGCATCTCCTGCCTACCACGCCTGCCACGCCTACCGCGTCCTCGTCTTGACATCCTAATAAAGGTAACCAAGACTATTAGCACATTCACAAATGTGCCGAAGCTATAACACTCGCGTCCTAATGCATGGACAACTGTAATTCATTCCACGTAAGCACATAAACACATAAGCACTTACGAATTTCATTTCTGGATAATGATAGTCCCGAGGCGTTACTAGAGTTCCGGTTAGAAACAGCATTGATCAAGTGCCTTTCCAACAAGACTCACAGAAACCCAACGATCCAATCAACATCCTAGAAACTAAATCCCATACGCACATAGTCACATAAGCATGTTATCAATTAAGCACATAGCATATGACACTACATCTAAGTCTCTATCAAGCGGGACAAACCCATTGTGATCCTAATCACTTCCTACGTACCCAAAGTATTCGAACCCGGTACGCTCTGATACCAAGTTGTAACGCCCTCAAAATAATAACATTAAAACCATCAATATAGACATACATTTATATACAAAAGATCCACATTCTTCAATTCATCAGAGTACTTCATTACAAAAGTATTACATATTAACAACAAAAGCAAATGCCCTACGGGCTTACAGCTTTTCAAGTTAACACTTGGTTACAAAAGAGAGTACTAACTCAATTACATATTAAGCCCTTGGCTTGAATTTACATGTAATACATCAAAAAGAAATAAGACAACAAAAGTGTGTCCGCCTCTAGCCTCCCAAGCTATGTCCTTGGAGGTGGCATGCTACCTGTACCTGAAAATGATGTTCTCATATAGGGTGAGCCACAGCCCAACAGAGATATACTAAACCAACTATGAACAATGACTAAAAGATTATCAATTGATAGATGGCCAACACTGATACATCCACATATATTATAGCGACCCCGGTCTTTTCCCATTCGGTTGTTGTATCCGAACTTATGTTCCGTAGACCCCGTTGTTATATAATTGTTGTTGTTGTCCTTTAATTTCTTATTTTTGAGTTATAGGATATGTTGGGCAGGTTTGAAACAGGTTGGTTGTGTTTGGAAACCAAAGGTTGATGTCCATTTAATTCCAACTAGTGTCTATTAAATTTTCATGATGGTTCATTCAATTCCAATTAGTGATCCATTCATTCCATTAGTGGGATTTTATGACAAACTTGTCCATTCATATTTCTAACTAGTGTCCATTTAATGCTAGTTAGTGTTCATTTAATTTCAATTAGTGTTCATTTAATTTTAACTTGTCTTTTCATTTTCCAATTAATGGGCTTTAATAACAACCTTTCAATATCACTTTTTCATCTCCCTTTTGATTTCAAAACCCTAGAACCATCTTCTCTCTCTCCCTACACACCTTCTCTCTAGGTTTTCATCTCCCTCTAGTGTAAATCTATACTAACTCCTTTGTAAGAAAGGTAGAGTGGGTTGAGGGCTTCATTTTAATCTGAAAGTTTGGCAATTTGGAGCACTTTGGTTTTTGGCCTTCATCTTCTCCATTCGGGTTATTTACTTCGAGGTAGGGATTTCCTACTCCATATTATAGGTTTTGTCCTAAGTTTTGGTATTTTGATATGTTGGGGGTTGTTTGGTAATTTTGGGAAAAACTCTAATTGTTGTAATAAATTAATTTGTATAATTAATTTAGGGAAAATTGGGGAATTTAGTTGAGTTCATGAAATTGAGGAATTTATTAATTAAATGGTGTAGTTGATTTGTTTAATCACTCACCTATGAAAATGTTGGAATTATATTAGTTGATTCATTTATTTCCTATTTAGAAATAACTGTTTTGGGCTATCGGTGGAGGATAGTCGTGATTGTTGTAGATATTGCATGTGGATTAGGAAAAACTGAAACTAATCACATTGGTTAAGTCGCTGATTTTGACTGTTGAATTAATACAGAAAATACGTGTATTGATTGTGTGTTGTATATGCCAAGTGTTTACTACATTGTATATGCATTTTGTTTGGGAGGAGATAGGGGATGTACTCCATGGTTTAGGGGAGATAGGGGATGGACCTCTAAACCGGATTTTGTTTGGGAGGAGATAGGGGATGGACTCCATTAGCACCACTATAAGTGTGCTTATTGATTTATGGAAGTGTTTTTGCATGTTGTTGATACAGCACTAAAATGTGTATCAATCGGGAAGTATGGAAGTGTTTTGGTATGAGCCTTAGTCTCATTTGTTTTGTTGATATTGGAAGAAATGTTAAGGTGATATTTAGTTCACTGTTATAGTTTGGCCAGGTTCTGAGCCATATTGATATAAATGGAAAGTTGAACAAATAATGGAAAATGCAACGTGTCATCGACATTAATGTCATGAAACTGTATGTTGGGAAAGTGAATAGTTGTGTTAACCATCTATTGAATACTATTGCTTTATTCAATGCTTATATTTGGTTTAGTATGTTTCTACTGGGCTGTGGCTCACCCTATACGGGAACATCATTTTCAGGTTCAGGTGATATGCTACCTCCAAGGACTTAGCTTGGAAGGAGTTGGAGTTGAAGACTCTGTTTAGTTTAGTTGTTATTTATTTTATTTGATATTACATGTAAACAATCAAGCCAAGGGCTTAATTTGTAGTTGAGTTAGTACTCACATTTTGTGTCCAAGTGTTGGCTTGGAAAGATGTAAGCCCGTAGGGCATTTACTTTTGATGTTACATGTAATGCTTTTCAATAAGAATACTCTGATGAATGGTATAATGGTTGGTTTTCTTTTATTAATGCATGTCAATGTTATATATTATGGGTTTATTTTGAGCGCGTTACAACTTGGTATCAGAGCGTACCGGGTTCGAATACTTTGGGTACGTGGGAAGTGATTAGTATCACAATGGGTTCGTCTCGCTTGATAGAGACTTAGATGTACTGTTATGTGCTTATATGATAACATGTTTATGTGACTATCTGGGTATGGGATGTAGTTTCTAGGATATTGGTTGGACCCTTGAGTTTCTGATAGTCTTGTTGGAAAGGCACTTGATCAATGCTGCTTCTAACCGGAACTATAGTGACGCCTTAGAACTGTCATTATCCAGGAATGAAATTCGTAGGTGCTTATGTGATTATGTGCTTACGTGGAATGAATTATTGTTGTCCAGCATTAGGACGCGAGTGTTATAGCTTCGGCACATTTATTAATGTGCTAACGTCTTTGTTATTTTTTTTTAGGATGTCAGGACGAGGACGAGGACGTGGTAGGCGTGGTAGGCAGGAGGTGCCTATACCGGAGGAGGTTCCGGAGCAGCAGAAGGGTGTTGGCCAGGCCAATGTGGCTGAGCCAGTAGGCCAGCAGGCTATGGGCGCTTTGGCCCGAGAGATAGTAGGGGCATTCAGGGAGTCAGTTGGCATTCTTAGGGCTGAGAATCAAGCCTAGGTTGTTGTTGCGGATGCAGGACCTTCTTTTCTGAAGAGGGAGTTCTTCCGGTCTAACCCGGACAAATTTGTGGGTGATCCCAAAGAGCCACTTAAGGCAGATGAATGGCTCGAACAGACAACAAAGACGTTTGAGATGCTTGGCATCGAAGACGAGGGGTTGAAAGTGACCTTGGCATCGTTCCAACTGAAGGGGGATGCGGGTTAGTGGTGAAAGTTCACAAAGGGTCGTATAGGAGGTACGTGGGAGGCTTTTGTAAATGCTTTCCAGGAGAGGTTTTTATCTCCAGCTGTCAGGGAAAAGCTGAGAGACCAGTTCTGTCAACTTAAGCAGTCGAGTTCTTCAGTGGCCGAGTTTGAGGCTGCATTTACTAGTTTATCCAGGTTTGCACCTGAGTTGGTGGCGTCTGAGGAACGCTGTTGTATTGAGTTTGAGAAGAAGTTGAGGCGTGGCCTCAAGCTGAGAGTTGGAGGAACTATAATTCGGGATTATGGGCGTATGGTTGATGCTGCAGCCCATATGGAGATCATGATGCAGGAGGAGGAGGAAGGGCAGAAAGGCTCCAAGAGGAGTCAGGATGGCCAGAGTGATGGCAGGAGACAGAGAGGTTTCACTCCTCAACAGTCTCAGAGTAGCTTTTCTAGATCAACTTTTCCAGTGCCAAGTGCAGGTTCGGGGAGAGGCAGTCAGGGAGACATTACCTGTTTCAAGTGTGGTCAGTTGGGCCACAAGTCTCCGGTTTGCCCGCAGAGGGGAGGAGTACAGAGAGTAGCATCTTCTTCGGCTCGATCTCAGAGCCAGAGTCAGGGTAGAGGCTAGCCACTCTCGTGTTATCAGTGTGGTCAGCCAGGGCACATGAAGAGGTATTGCCCGCAGTTGAGTGGCACATCTGGTGCATCTAGTTTGAGGCAGACTCAGAGTCATCAGCCAGCTCAGTCGGTTCAGGCCTCGAGGGCCAATCAGGGGGCTTCATCTTCCCAGTCTGTGCAGCAGTCTTATGCTCCTAGGGGTGAACAGGTTGATCAGAGACCATCTGGGCGCGTGTACGCTGTTACCGCGCAGGATCTTGTACCGGCGCCATCGGTTGTGAAAGGTACCTTCGTGTTTTGCAATTCGGTTGCTAGTGTTTTGATTGATACGGGTGCATCTCATTCCTTTGTGTCTGCTAGATTTGCATCTTTTTTGGAGTTAGAGTTAGCATAGTTAGCATCTCCTATTTGTGTAGTGTCACCTCTTGCGGGTGAAATGATCTTGAAACAAGGTGTTAGAGGTTGTGATATAGAGGTCGCCGATCATAGACTTCCGTTTCCTTTTGTAGTTATGCCCATGAAGGGCTTTGATGTTATTTTGGGTATGGACTGGTTATCGTCATACCGGGCAGTTATCGATTGCTACCGCCAGAGGGTCACACTATGTACCTTGAGCGGGGAGTGTTTTCATTTTCTGGGGGACCGGATTGGTAGTGTTTTGTCATCGGGTTATGATCCGCGAGGGCGGGGTGAGCTTAGTGGTCTACTTGCCAGCTTTGAGAGTGGTGAGTGTGATGAGACCCAGATAGTGTTGCCAAGGGTGGTTTGTGAGTACTCGGACGTCTTTCCCGAGGATCTTGTTAGTTTGCCACCGCATCGAGAGATTGAGTTCTCTATTGATCTAGTGCCCGGCACGGCGCCGATTTCTATGGCACCTTATCGTTTTGCCCTAGCCGAGTTAGTTGAGTTGAAGATTCAGCTTCAGGAGTTACTAGATAAGGGCTATATATGTCCTAGTGTTTCACCGTGGAGAGCACCAGCCCTCTTTGCTAAAAAGAAAGGTGGTGCTTTGAGACTCTGTATAGATTATCAGAAGTTTAATTGGGCTACGGTTAAGAATAAGTACCCTATGCCTCGTATAGATGATCTATTCGATCAGTTGAAGGGTTCTCGTTGTTTCTCTAAGATAGACTTAAGATCGGGTTACCACCGGTTGAGAGTCAGGGAGGAGGACATTCCGAAGACGGCATTCCGTACGCGGTATGGCCATTATGAGTTCCTGGTGATGCCTTTTGGGCTCACCAATGCACCGGCAGTCTTTATGGACTTGATGAACCGAATCTTCCGGGAATTCTTGGATTGTTTTGTGGTCGTTTTCGTAGACGACATTCTCATTTATTCACCTTCAGAGGAGGAGCACGAGGAACACTTGAGAGTGGTGCTTTAGTTACTTAGAGCCCATAAGCTTTATGCTAAGTTTGGGAAGTGTGAGTTCTGGCTAGAAGAGGTGAAGTTCTTAGGCCATGTGGTTTCTGGGGAAGGGGTGTCTGTTGATACATCCAAGACGGAGGTAGTGCAAGATTGGGCACAACCTAAGAGTGTGTTTGAGATCTACAATTTTCTGGGATTAGCTGGGTATTATCGTCGGTTTGTGAAGGATTTCTCCAGGTTAGCTTTCCCTTTGACTAGATTGACTCGGAAGGGAGTCAAATTTGTATGGAGTGAGACTTGTGAAACGTCGTTCCAGGAGTTGAAAGTTAGACTGACCACCGCTCCAGTCTTGATTATTCCGGAGAGAGGGTTGGGTTATGCAGTCTATTGTGACGCCTCACGAGAGGGTCTGGGTTGTGTGTTGATGCAAGAGGGGAAAGTGGATGCCTATGGCTCACGTTAGTTGAAAATACACGAGAAGAATTACCCTACGCATGATCTAGAGTTAGCAGTTGTGATCTTTGCCTTGAAGATTTGGAGGCATTATCTTTACGGTGAGAGGTTTGAGGTATTCTCGGATCATAAGAGTCTGAAATATCTATTTACACAGAAAGACTTGAAGTTGAGGCAGAAGAGGTGGATGGAGTTCATTTAGGATTATGACTTCGAATTGCATTATCATCCGGGGAAGGCCAATGTAGTAGCCGATGCCCTTAGCAGGAAATCTGTTGGTGACATAGCTAGTATAGCCATCCGAGAGTGGAAGATGTTAGGTGCACTTGGGGAGTTTGATTTGCTTCTGAGCGAATCCGTTGAGGCTGCGGCCTTGTTTTCTGTTGTTGCGCAGCCTACACTTGTGACTCGAGTGTTAGAGGCTCAGAGAGGTGACCTTGAGGTAGAATCTCTCCGAGAGAATATTTCCAGTGGGAAGGTTGAGAAGGGTTTGATGGTGTATCCTGACCTGAGTGTGAGATACCGAGACCGTCTGTTTGTGCTGGAGTCTTGCCGAGAGGAGGTACTCCGAGAGTTCCATCATTCACGCCTTGCGGTGCATCCGGGAGGTACTAAGATGTATCAGGATTTGGGTCGCCAGTTTTGGTGGCAGGGTATGAAAAAAGATGTGGCAGCTTTCGTGTCTAAGTGCCTTACTTGTCAGCAAGTGAAAGCCGAGCATCAGAGGCCAGCGGGTTTGTTGCAACCCTTGCCTATTGCCGAGTGGAAGTGGGAACATGTCACTATGGACTTCGTTGTAGGCCTTCCGAGGACTCAGCGGGGTAGTGATGCTATTTGGGTGGTTGTAAACCGGTTGACTAAGTCGGCGCACTTCATTCCTATGCGCGTGAAAGATTCGGTAGATCATCTTGCCGACTTATATATTCGGGACATAGTGAGGTTGCACGGGGTCCCAGTGACGATCGTCTCAGATAGAGATCCTCGTTTCACTGCCAGGTTGTGGCAGAGTTTGCAGAGTGCCTTAGGCACTAAGTTGACTTTTAGTATGGCTTATCATCCTCAAACTGACGGGCAGTCTGAGCGTACTATTCAGATCCTTGAGGATATGCTTCGGGGTTGTGTTCTTGACTTTAGTGGGTCATGGGAGAGGCACTTGCCTTTGGTGGAGTTTGCCTACAACAATAGTTTCCAGTCTAGTATCGGTATGGCACTGTTTGAGGCCTTGTACGGCCGACCGTGTAGGTCTCCAGTTTGTTGGGCTGAGGTGGGTGATACACCTTTGTTGGGTCCAGAGTTGGTGAGGGAAACGACAGAGAAAGTTGAGCTTATCCGTAGGAGGCTTGTTACAGCCCAGAGTCGTCAGAAATCTTATGCCGACCGTAGGAGGAGACCTTTGGTGTTTGAAGTAGGTGATCATGTCTTTCTGAAAATATCACCTAGGCGGGGATTGAAGAGGTTTGGGAAGAGCGGGAAGTTATCCCCTCGGTTTATTGGCCTTTTCGAGATCCTTGAGAGGATTGGTGAGGCTGCTTATCGTTTAGCTTTGCCACCGCAATTATCCGGAATTCATGACGTGTTTCATGTAAGTATGCTTCGAAAGTATGAGCCGGATCCATCACATGTGTTGGATTGGACCGATTTAGTGGTTGACGAGAATGTCTCATATGAGGAGAGACCAGTTCGGGTCTTGGATAGGCGGGATCAAGTTTTGCGAGGCAAGACCATTCCCTTAGTGAAGGTTCTGTGGAAACATCACGGAGTGGAGGAAGCCACTTGGGAACATGAGTTGGAAGTCCGCCAGAAATATCCGGACATGTTTGTCGATATGTAATCTTGTATTTAGATTTCGTAATATTGTTGAACTTAAGAGCTTTATATATGTCTTAAGTTGGAAAATATTGAAAATGTTTTGGTTTAATGGAAATATTTTGAAACTTGCCTCATAATGGAAGTTTAGTGTAACATTGAATATGTTGAATATATTGTGGAATTGGAGTTATATCATGAAATTGAATATGATATGGAAATGGGAATCATGTATATTGAAAACTGTTGAAATTGAAAGGAAATTGCATATTGATAGTGCAGGTTGATATATATATATATATATATTGTGAGATGCCTCTTGATAAGAGATGAAATGACCGGTATTGGGTCAAGTTATTTATTATTGTAATATAATATTGTTGGAAATTGAGAAAAACCTGTTTTTGAAAACTTATGCATAATTTCGGGGACGAAATTCTTTAAGGGGGAGATGTTATAGCGACCCCGGTCTTTTCCCATTCGGTTGTTGTATCCGGACTTATGTTCCGTAGATCCTGTTGTTATATAATTGTTGTTGTTGTCCTTTAATTTCTTATTTTTGAGTTATAGGATATGTTAGGCAGGTTTGAAACAGGTTGGTTGTGTTTGGAAACCAAGGGTTGATGTCCATTTAATTCCAACTAGTGTCTATTAAATTTTCATGATGGTTCATTCAATTCCAGTTAGTGATCCATTCATATTCCATTAGTGGGATTTTATGACAAACTTGTCCATTCATATTTCTAACTAGTGTTCATTTAATGCTAGTTAGTGTTCATTTAATTTCAATTAGTGTTCATTTAATTTTAACTTGTCTTTTCATTTTCCAATTAATGGGCTTTAATAACAACCTTTCAATATCACTTTTTCATCCCCCTTTTGATTTCAAAACCCTAGAACCATCTTCTCTCTCTCCCTACACACCTTCTCTCTAGTTTTTCATCTCCCTCTAGTGTAAATCTATACTAACTCCTTTGTAAGAAAGGTAGAGTGGGTTAAGGGCTTCATTTTAATCTGAAAGTTTGACGATTTGGAGCACTTTGGTTTTTGGCCTTCATCTTCTCCATTTGGGTTATTTACTTCGAGGTAGGGATTTCCTACTCCATATTATAGGTTTTGTCCTAAGTTTTGGTATTTTGATATGTTGGGGGTTGTTTGGTAATTTTGGGAAAAACTCTAATTGTTGTAATAAATTAATTTGTATAATTAATTTAGGGAAAATTGGGGAATTTAGTTGAGTTCATGAAATTGAGGAATTTATTAATTAAATGGTGTAGTTGATTTGTTTAATCACTCACCTATGAAAATGTTGGAATT
Source organism: Camellia sinensis (assembly GCF_055761805.1). Taxonomy (NCBI): domain Eukaryota; kingdom Viridiplantae; phylum Streptophyta; class Magnoliopsida; order Ericales; family Theaceae; genus Camellia; species Camellia sinensis. The sequence continues at coordinate 55,792,597 of NC_138962.1, forward strand.
ATATTAGTTGATTCATTTATTTCCTATTTAGAAATAACTGTTTTGGGCTATCGGTGGAGGATAGTCGTGATTGTTGTAGACATTGCATGTGGATTAGGAAAAACTGAAACTAATCACATTGGTTAAGTCGTTGATTTTGACTGTTGAATTAATACAGAAAATATGTGTATTGATTGTGTGTTGTATATGCCAAGTGTTTACTACATTGTATATGCATTTTGTTTGGGAGGAGATAGGGGATGTACTCCACGGTTTAGGGGAAGATAGGGGATGGACCTCTAAACCGGATTTTGTTTGGGAGGAGATAGGGGATGGACTCCATTAGCACCACTATAAGTGTGCTTATTGATTTATAGAAGTGTTTTTGCATGTTGTTGATACATCACTAAAATGTGTATCAATCGGGAAGTATGGAAGTGTTTTGGTATGAGCCTTAGTCTAATTTGTTTTGTTGATATTGGAAGAAATGTTAATGTGATATTTAGTTCACTGTTATAGTTTGGCCAGGTTCTGAGCCATATTGATATAAATGGAAAGTTGAACAAATAATGGAAAATGAAACGTGTCATCGACATTAATGTCATGAAACTGTATGTTGGGAAAGTGAATAGTTGTGTTAACCATCTATTGAATACTATTGCTTTATTCAATGCTTATATTTGGTTTAGTATGTTTCTACTGGGCTGTGGCTCACCCTATACGGGAACATCATTTTCAGGTTCAGGTGATATGCTACCTCCAAGGACTTAGCTTGGAAGGAGTTGGAGTTGAAGACTCTGTTTAGTTTAGTTGTTATTTATTTTATTTGATATTACATGTAAACAATCAAGCCAAGGGCTTAATTTGTAGTTGAGTTAGTACTCACATTTTGTGTCCAAGTGTTGGCTTGGAAAGATGTAAGCCCGTTGGGCATTTACTTTTGATGTTACATGTAATGTTTTTCAATAAGAATACTCTGATGAATGGTATAATGGTTGGTTTTCTTTTATTAATGCATGTCAATGTTATATATTATGGGTTTATTTTGAGGGCGTTACATATATCACATCACAATTTCATAACATACGAGTCTATGTCACTTTTCATTCTCCATCTTTATTTAATAGATAAGCATATTACACATCAACAGATAAGCATATTAGCTGTATCCACACTTCACTAGACAAGCATATGAGCTGTATCTACACTTCTCGAAGATAAGCCTATGAACTGTATCTTCACTTCTCTAGACAAGCATATGAGCTGTATCTACGGAGTTCATCCCCCATCTCCTCCCAACACTATCCGGTTTAGAGGTACATCCCCCATCTTCCCTTAAACCGCGGAGTACATCCCCCATCCCCTCCTCTACACACAATGCATATAAACACAAAGGTTCTATACACAATCAATCAATACATAAAATTAATGTATTCTATCCGTCGTCATACTCTATGACGCATTCAATCGATTAGTTTTAATTTGCCTAATCATCATGCATTGTCTACAACAATCAAGACTATCCGCCACCGATAGCCCAGAGCAGTTATTTCTAAACAAAAAATAAATGCACAAAATGGATATTAAATCAACATTTCAATTAGGTGAGCGATAAACGATCCAACTACACCCTCTAATCCCTTCCCTTTCCAATTTCCAACAATTAATTGTACAAATTAATCAATCAATATAATTAGGGCATTTTCCATAATTAACATTTCAACCCTTCACGGTTTCATTTTCATCAATGTTTCAACATTTACTTCATTCATTCATGCCAAACATGCATTTAGGTTTTATATAATTAAAACCCTAACTTTTGTAAAATTACACAAAGGCCCAAACTCTCTCAAAATTACCCAACAACCCCCAACATATCGAAATGCCAAAATTTAAAGACAAAACTCATAAAGAGGAGTAGGATATCCCTACCTCAAAAGATGACTCCCAACCAAGAAGGTGAAGAAGATGAAAATGCTCAAACCCACGAATTTCTCAAATCAAAAGATAGCCCTCGACGATCAACAACTTTTTTGTAAAGGTCAAAGGTGAGGAAATCACTCCTACTAGATCAATACCTACAGAGAAGTCAAGGTTTTAGAGAGAGGAGCCCTCAAAAATGGGTTTTAGAAAAAGTAGGAGAGAGAAAGGAAAGTAAAAAGTGATTTAAAATCACCCAGCGGATAACTCATATACGCATGACCCGCTCGAGCAGAGAACACAACGCTCGAGCGCCAAGAACAAAAATCTGGACACGCCCGAGCGCAATAAGGCCCGCTCGACCGCCAAGACACAAGAATAAAGCACTTCCGCTTGAGCGCGAAAACCAGTCCGCTCGAGCGTAGATTTCCCCCTCCCAGAACTTATACCCAGAAAGTACTACCCGCTCGAGCGCCAACAAACCTGCTCGAGCGTAAACAAACCCGCTCGAGCGTAAAAATCACATCTGCAGAAGTTTTGCAGGAACACGAAATACTGGAGGTGTGCAATCCCTGCTCGAGCGCAAGAAGACCCACTCGAGCGGATTGCCTAAAAACTGGACAACAAGGAATTAAAACCAAGGCCTAACCAACCTGTAACAACCCTGCTCAAAACATCCTAAAACTCAATCAAGTGGAATTAAAGGACGACAACAAGATAGATACCACTACCAACTTCACGGAACCGAGTCCGGAATACAACAGAACAGTAAAGGGACAACCGGGATCGCTATAAGTCGTGTTATACTTGAATTCATATTGAAAAATAGTCAACCCTAACTTGCTAATTTTATACGTTGCTTGAGTTATGTCGAAAATTCTCATCCTTACCCCTAATTAATTTTAGTTATTATAGCATTGGTAAGTTAAAAAATAAAGATTCGATTCAACTAATTGAAGTTTAACTATTATATATATATATATATATATCTATATTTGTTATCTAAATTTTGTTAAATTATAGTGCAATAGAAATAAATTTTTATCCTTTTTGTTTTATCCAAACAAATATATTTTTTTTTTTGGTAATGATATATGAAGGGCCCAATTTAAAAAATTCACCTTAGGCCCCTAATAACTCAGGCCAACCCTCTTGCCTGGTGGCCGCGAAGGAAACTAGAGAATAGATTCTTTGATGTACCTGGTTAGTGGACCAAGTTGAAAATGCCTTAAATTGATTTTTATTTATATTTTTTATGAACAAGGCTTAAATTGATTGTTACGGTGTTGTATAATGCATTTCCCCTTTCTCTTTGCAGCTGAAGAGGATCCAAAAGTTCATCTAGGATAGCTCAAAAGGTTTTCTCTGCATGAACTACAAGTTGCAACTAATAGTTTTAGCAAAATAAATATTCTAGGAAGAGGTGGGTTTGGTAAGGTATACAAAGGACGATTGGCCAATGGCTCTCTAGTGGCAGTAAAAAGACTAAAAGAGGAACGCACTCAGGGTGGGGAGCTGCAGTTTCAAACAGAAATGGAAATGATCAGCATGGCCGTCCATCGAAATTTACTGCGTTTGCGTGGCTTTTGCACGACACCGACAGAATGATTTCTTGTTTATCCCTTTATGTCTAATGGAAGTGTTGCCTCATGCTTAATGGTAATAGGCATTTTACCTATCTAAACATTACTATAAAGTATACATTTTATTTTGCCTATCAACTGTTTCATGTTTCTGCTCCAACCATGCTCTTTATTTTAGCTATTCATCCAAATACTATTAATTTTATAAAATGCCACATCAGCAATAAAAATGGAGGGAAATAACCCTAATGATTAAATCCATTTTGCCTAGCCTTGAAAGCTAGCTACATGTAGCTAGTGAATGTGAGTTGAGCTAAAATGCCTAATTACATGCCTAGTGCATTGGAGTTGAAAAAATTGAGTCATACTAGGCATTTTACCTAACAAGCATTATATGGCTAGTGCATTGGAAATGCTCACTACTTGCTTGCATCTTCATATGCTTCCCTTTTTTAATCACTTGTCAAGTATTATATTCATTAGAACTTTTAGTAGATTTGATACAATATGCTTTATTTCTATTCCAATTCCCAATTTGATACCAAGAGAAAAGGTTTGTTTAGTTTGATTTTTCAAAAATGGTTTTGACACCCTATTTGGTTTCAATTTTCTGAATTTAATTTTCTGAAAATTGAGATTTTTATTTTTTGCATTTTTTTTTTGTTTTTAGGGAATTTTTTTAATATTTTATTTTATTTATTTTACTTTTTAGATGCACCTAATGTAGATGTACCTAAAAAGTAAAATATTTGTAAAATAATATTTTTAAAAAAATCAATAAACACATAAGAATACAAAAATGTACTGAATTTTTTTTTTTTTGGTATTTAATGAATTTTTTAAAGATTTTTTTTTAGAAATATTAAACTTTTTAATTGTATTTACATTAAGTGTATCTAAAAAGTACAAAATTTGCTTAAAATATTAAAAAAAATCACTAAAAACAAAAAGTGCGAAAAATAAAAAGCGCAATTTTTAGAAAATGGAAGAAAATTTTCATATTTTAGTTTTTTTTAAATACTTTTTTGATGCATCTGAAAAGTTTAAAAATAAAAGAAAAGAGGGAGACTAAAATAAGAAGCGGAAAAAACACTAGAGGCAAAAGAAAACTGGGAATTAAAAATAAAGTTTAATTTTCATATTTTTTTTTGTCTTTAGTGAATTGTTTTTATTTTTATTTTTATTTTTTTAGATTTCTTCACATATACTTTACTTTTAGGTGCTGACAGTTAAAAAATTATAGTTAATCCAAAGTTTTTGAGCAAATGTTGAAAAATTTTAAAATCAATATTTCCAACCCTGCTTAATCTCTACAATGTTTGCATGATCTCATTTTTTCATTGTTGTAGGGGATTTTTGGTGAAAAGCCCCTTCCATGGGGCCTATTTTGTGTGAAGCCCGCGGATGAAAACAATGGCCCCAAAAGCCCCTCAATTAAAAAAAATAGCATGAATTGACTGAAATGCCCATCCATATAAGTGGGGAAATATGAAACAATTGCACCGTTTCTCTCCCCTCCCTCTGTTTCATCGATTGCAAACCCTCCTCTCCTCTGAATATCATCATTCGAAAACCCTAGCAACGATTGAAACCCTTCTCTGAGTCTCATTACTCTCGCTCTCTGGAGCTACTTCGTTACAGTTTTGTCGATTGAAACCCTAGCAACGTTACAGGTTCATTGCTTGCGCTCGAATTGAACTCGACATTACGCTTTTCTGTCTCTCTTAAACCCTTCTCTAAGTCTCATTACTCTCACTTTCTGGAGCTACTTCGTTACAGTTTCGTCAATTGAAACCCTAGCAACCTTACAGGTTCGTCGCCTGCGCTCGAATCAAACTCGGCATTACGCTTTACTCTTTCTCTTGGACACACATTTTACAGGTGATTTTTTCCTCTTTTTGCTAGTTTTTCGATATTATGAAGTCTTTCTGGGTTTGTTTTCATTTTGGGAGTGGTGTATGAGATTACGTTGGGTGAGTAGAATTTGAGATTTTTGGTTGCACTAAGGATCATTTGTTTTAAAATTTTTATCACTATCTTAAAATACTTTAAATTACTAAATCATGTGAGAATGTTAAGGTTTAAAAATTTTGAAAACTAATTTAGGTATTTCGGATTACAGAGTAAAATTTTACTTTAACTCTAGCCTTTGCTCATTACGCATTGATTTCCGTAGTGTTTTGGTCCTGCAATTTCAATGCTTTGAAATTGACTTGCTTCATGAATTTTTCAAAGTAAAATTTTACTTCCAACCAAAGTAAAATTTTGCTTATTACAGAGAAAAATTTTACTTTAACTCTAGCCTTTGCTCATTACGCTTTGATTTCTGTAGTGTTTTGGTCCTGCCATTTCAATACTTTCAAATTCACTTGCTTATAATGAGAGTAAAATTTTACTTTAACTCTAGCCTTTGCTCATTACGCTTTGATTTCTGTAGTGTTTTGGTCCTGCAATTTCAATGCTTTGAAATTGACTTGCTTCATGAATTTTTCAGAGTAAAATTTTACTTCCAACCAGAGTAAAATTTTACTTATAATGAGAGTACAATTTTACTTATTACAGAGTAAAATTTTACTTTAACTCTAGCCTTTGCTCATTACGCTTTGATTTCTGTAGTGTTTTGGTCCTGCAATTTCAATGCTTTGAAATTGACTTGCTTCATGAATTTTTCAGAGTAAGATTTTACTTCCAACCAGAGTAAAATTTTACTTATAATGAGAGTACAATTTTACTTATTACAGAGTAAAATTTTACTTTAACTCTAGCCTTTGCTCATTACGCTTTGATTTCTGTAGTGTTTTGGTCCTGCCATTTCAATGCTTTCAAATTCACTTGTTTATAATGAGAGTAGAATTTTACTTATTACAGAGTAAAATTTTACTTTAACTCTAGCGTTTGCTCATTACGCTTTGATTTTTGTAGTTTTTTGGTCCTGCAATTTCAATGCTTTCAAATTCACTTGCTTCATGAATTTTTCAGAGTAAAATTTTACTTCCAATTAGAGTAAAATTTTACTTCCAATCAGAGTAAAATTTTACTTTCAATAAAAGTAAAGTTTTACTGGCAAACAGAGTATAATTTTACTATCTCATTACAATGCTTGTGCATTTTGTTTAGTGCTTATTTGTTTTGTCACATTGTTGTTTAAAGTAAAATGTTACACTGTTGATATAGGGAAACTTTTTAGTGTTTTAAAATGGTTGTTACAAGAAGAAAATGTGGTGATGATGATGATGATGATTTTGAAGTTCCACTAACGGTTATACAAAAGAAAAATGTCCCTAAAAAAAAGAGCAAAAGTAGTAAAGAAAGTTCTTCGAAGTTGAATATTGTACATGGAGTACAGGAGAGGGAGAACTATATGAAACAATATAGGTCAAATATTGTTTCATTGATAAACTTAATGCGAGACACAAGGTTCACTAAAAGACACATTACTGCCCTTGAGAGAACACCTTTTGGGATGTTGTTTAAATGTTTTTGGAAGAATGATGATGTGGTGTTAAAGAAGTTCAAGAAAGTTGATGATAATGTCATGGATGTGATCAAATCTTATAACTTTCATGCAAAGGGATTTAAGCTTGGGGGGAAAACATGTGACATAGGGGACAGTGACGTTAATTTGATTTTTGGGATAAAATCGGGAACGAAAAAAGTAGATGTGTCATATGGGAAGAAACAAGAATCACCTTTTGTGCAGAGAAGGTTTCGTAATATGTCAAGAATATCTGTAAAGAGTTTGCAAGAGGCATTAGGAGATGCATTGGAAGTCACAGCGAGAGTTGATGTTGAGGATGTTGCACGAATAATGTGTCTATTTGTTGTGGCGACTTTGCTATTACCAACAACTGGTCTAACAGTTGGATGGGCTTTTGTTGCCCTTGCAGAAGATTTGGAAATGATGAATTCATATGCATGGTCGACTGCAATTGCATCCACGTTGACTACTTCAATCCATTCTTCATTTGGAAGTCCTGAAAATGTCACTGGATGTGTACTTCTTCTTTTGGTAAGTAAATTGAACTACTTGAAATATTATGCAATCTATCTTTAGAGAATTAACTAATTTTGATTTTTTATTTTATAGTACTGGTTATGTGAGCATACTACCCTCATTCAACCTCAAGGAAAAAATTTGTGTCCAAGGCTCCTTCGATGAGACTAATCAACGTTGAGAAAAAAGCTAATGAAGAGGTCATTGCAAACACTAAAGCCCGAAGAGGTATCATCTTTCCAAACTCAGCCTTACTGGTTCACTTTGCTTAAAATTATACTTACATAATAAAATCTTACTCTTGAACAGAGTAAAGTTTACTTACAGTCAGAGTAAAATTTTACTTTGAAACATAGTAAAATTTTACTTACTCTTGAACAGAGTAAAAGTTTACTTACAATCAAAGTAAACTTTTACTTTGAAACAGAGTAAAATTTTACTTACTCTTGAACAGAGTAAAAGTATACTTTAAATCAGAGTAAAAGTTTACTTACAATCAGAATAAAATTTTACTTACTCTTGAACAGAGTAAAAGTTTATTTTAAATCAGAGTAAAAGTTTACTTTAAATCAGAGTAAACTTTTACTTTAAATCAGAGTAAACTTTTACTTACAGTCAGAGTAAAATTTTACTTACTCTTGAACAGAGTAAAAGTTTATTTTAAATTAGAGTAAAAGTTTACTTTAAATCAGAGTAAACTTTTACTTACAGTCAGAGTAAAATTTTACTTACTCTTGAATAGAGTAAAAGTTTACTTTAAATCAGAGTAAAATTTTACTTACAGTTAGAGTAAAATTTTACTTACTCTTGAACAGAGTAAAAGTTTACTTTAAATCAGAGTAAAAGTTTACTTTAAATCAGAGTAAACTTTTACTTACTGTCAGAGTAAACCTTTACTTACTCTTGAACAGAGTAAAAGTTTACTTTAAATCAGAGTAAAAGTTTACTTACAATCAGAATAAACTTTTACTCCAGTGGTTAAAGTTTGCTTAATTGTTGGCTTCTTTTCTTTTTTTATTTTTCCAATGCAGGTAAATCACAATGAACTGAAGCCCATTTCCAGAGAAGAAATGGAACTCATTTGCAATGATGATGAAGAAGATGCATTGGACATAGAGGAAAATTTGGAGACTGAAGAAGATGCATTGCACATGGAGGAAAATTTGGAGACTGAAGAAGATGAAGATCATATAGCTGAAGCTTTAGGAGATGATCAACCTTTGAAGCACTTCATTGATCTTCAAAAGGAAAACAAGAGGCTGAAAAGTGAGAATATGGCGGTGGTTGAAGAACTGAAGAAAACGAGGGAAACAATGCAAAAAATAAAAGAGGATCAAGAGGCAAAAACAAAAGAAATGATGGAAAAGATGAGCAACACAGAGAAAGAAATGGAGAAACTGAGAAAAGAGATTGAAGTACTCGAATCTGAAAATAAACAGTTGGTTGAACATATTGAAGAAAATGCAGTTCATGCAGTGACCCAACGTTGTGTTTCTAAAGAAATGCCACATGCTAAAGAAGTAGAACAAGAGCATAACTTTGGGATTCAAACTACATTGAAAGAAACACCAATAGTCTTAGAGCCATTGCAAACATCCATGGTCAAGAAAATCAAAATCAAGGCGAGGAAGAAAAAAGAGATGTCTAATTTTGAATGTGAGCCAAGAGAGGCAAAGAAAAAAAAAGACCACAAAACAAGCAATTGAAGTGACATCAAAAGAAGTGATTTGTGTTGACAACTTGCCTCTAAGCCAACCAAAGCCAGCTGAAAGGGTTTTGTTTCCAGATAAGGCTGCAATATGCAAATTGCTTGATGAGAATGATAAGTGTCTACTGAACAAGACTTACAATTTGGAAACCACAGAGTAAGACCATTTTAATTTTATCAAACAACAGATTTTTACTGTTATCAAACTGCAACGTGTTAATCAACATTTTTTTTTACCTTATGACTAATGCGATCATATGGTCCGGCACAGGAAATGGAGTATATGTTACATTGCATGATGTGGATACAATTCTGAGAGATGGTGATACTACAAATAATGTAAGTGGCCATACAAGTTTCAATGACTAGTGTTCACTTCAATAACTAAAAATAGTTCATTTTATTAACATATATTTAATTGATTTTTGTTTTTGTAGGTCATTGGCAGCTTCGTAGAAATGCTTGAGATTGAGCAACAAGCAAAGAAGCTAGAAAAGAATAAATCATTCTTTTTCTCAAGCCTTTGTTAGGTAAGCCATCAATTTGTATTTAGTTTGAATTGATAAATTTTTACTGTGGTTTTAGTGTAACATTGTACTGTATTTTGGAGTTAATTTTTACTATTTGGTTTGCCAAAGATTGACAACTCATACAGTGTGTCACCAGCACAACTTGAGACATGACACTCTTATATGATTAAATGCAGTCTTTAGTGAAATGGGATTATGGGGAGCTGAGAAATCATTTAATTGATAAAGTCCTTGAACAAGATTTGAGTGGATATAGAAACCTTCATTTTTGCATGAATTCCAATGGGAACAAAAAGGAAGAAAAACCCTACCACTGGACACTTCTTGTATTTGACACTGAACTTGATGAGTGGAAACATTACAATTCTTTAAGGCCAAGAGACAACAGAGAAGATCCTTACCTTAAGGATGCAAAAAAGATTGTAAGTGCTTTGCATCATATTAATTTTTTGTTATGTTTTATTCTTGAATTTAATCGTGACCAAACAATTATACAATGATGTTAGATAACATATGTGGGTAGCAAGTTGGCCAACAAAACGAAGAAAGGTAAAAGAAAGTTTGCAAACTTGGTTTCGGTGAAAGATAGCCCACAACAACGCCCAACATCGTAAGTATTTCACGCTACTATTACATGTTTGAATTGGCAGTTTTCAAATTTGACTAAATCTAACAAGATATTGATTTTTATTAACAGTGTTGATTGTGGAATTATTGCTATGTTACATCATGCGGCAAATCATAAGAGATGAGCCTATTGCAAATTCTATGGAAGATGATGAAATTAACAATTTTCGAGCGTCAATAATGCATCAATTTTTGAATGATTATCCAAAAGCATGGACTGAGGAACACTTCAACCTCCAAAAAAAAACGAACAAGAGCTAAGACCTCAAGGATGACAATGTGGACAAGTTCTGGGGAACTACTGTGAATGATGTATGTAATTTCGATTTTTGTAAATGAAAGAACGGTGAAAAAGTAATTGTAAGTGAAAGAATACTAAAAGAGTATTAGATAGTACATGCTATGTCTATTGTTCTAGTAAATTTTACTGTGGTTTGGTGATTAATACATTCTTATAGTAGGATATTGTTTTGAGTGGGAATGAATGTTGTTATGGATAGAATACAATGATACAGGTAGAGGCTTAAGTTTTTTTTGACTGAATGTTACTATGAATGTTGGAATGAATGTTGCTATGAATTTTGTTTTGACTGGGAATGTAAGTGGAATGAATATTGCTATGGATGTTGTTTTGACTGGAAATGAATGTTGATGATATATGTAGTTGTGTTGTTAGATTTTTTTTTTTGCACAAAGATTGCATGATGATCATCAGGGGAGTTTGTGTGTTGTGGTAAATTTTGGTGAAAGTTGGAAATGTTTTTCTAAGGGGACTAACATATTTTCTGAAATAAAATAAAATTTTACTCTGAAATGAAGTAAAATTTTACTCTGCATAAAAGTAAAATTTTACTTTATATTCTGAAAGATGAGTAAATTGTTACACTCTGAATCTAAAAGTAAAATTTTACTCTGCATAAAAGTAAAATTTTACTCTGAAATAAGAGTAAAATGTTACCCGAAGAATCTAAAAGTAAAATTTTACTCTACATTAAAGTAAAATTTTACTTTGAAATAATAATAAAATGTTACACTTTGAATCTAAGAACAAAATGTTACAGCATGAATAAGTAAAATTGTACTCTGTATAAATGTAAAATTTTACTCTGTACAAAAGTAAAGTTTGGACTCTAAATCTAAAAGTAAAATGTTACTCTGCACTAAAGTAAAATTTTACTCTGAAAATTTTAATCTAAAAGTTACATTTTACTCTAAACATAGTAAAATTTTACTGTGAAACCACAAGCTCATCACACCCATAGACAACCATTCAACCACAAACAAATCAGAAACTAGAACAGACAACCATTCAAGAACATAGTAAAAATGTCTTTTATTGCAATGTCTCCTTACAAATCTAGTCTAAAAGACTATACTATTATTGCTATAGACTACTTATTGCAGAAGAACTGCATTATTTTCATACTTCTATTACAAAATCAATAATGTCTTTCACGACAATGCCTCCTTGAAAGTCTTCCTATTTTGACCGTACTTCTCGCATCTACCACACTGTACTCGTCTTATCTTCTCACCCCTAGATGGGATCCTATTCTTCCTTGGCCTACCAGGTGGCTTCTTGCAAATTGGAGGAAGGACAACAAAATCATTCATAGCTACAAGAGGTTTCTCAACAGTGGGTATTGGATAAATGGACTCAGCATAGCAATCTTTGAACTTGCTAGTGTAATAAAATGGTTCCACATGTGCATACAAATCACCTCCGCTCTTTTGGATAGCGGTCGCCGCGTGAACACAAAGAAATCCATTCAATTGCCATTGGTAACATGAGCAAGTTCTATTCAAGAGGTCAATGCTAACCGATGGCCGAGATTGAACCTCAAAAACATGATCACTTGACCGACTAACCAACCAAGTTCTTCCACTTTTAAGAGCATTTACTAATGTTGAATCCATCTCCGGAAAAAGAGAAGTATTCCATTTCTTAGCTTGTTCTCTCCTTCTCGACATCAAATCCATGATCTTCAACCTAATTGAATCAATCATCTTTGTAGTGGGCAAATGGCGAGCTTGACGGATCCATGAATTGAAAGACTCTGCCACATTCGAGTGCATTTCATTGTATTTTTGTCCTTTAAAATATGCATTAGTCCACTTGTCATAGGGCAAATTGGATAGAAACCCACAAACGATCCCTTTTCCCTCATCTTGTAATTCTTTCAAGCACTAATTAAAACATCCGACTGTCAGAGCGTCAGCACATGAAGAAAACAAAAAAACTATTCTACTCCTGAAAGTATTGCTGAAACTTGGACCAGGGAACATATCCCTCAAATTGGCCTTCAAGTGTTGGAGACAAAAATAGTGGTATGCAGTAGGTAAAACCTTGGGTAAAGCCTCTAAAAGTCCATCTTTCCGATTAGATATGAAGGTAATTGGTCTTTCATTCAACAATATATTCGACAAATGCGTAAAAAACCATTCCCAACTGTCTGTAGTCTCCGTATCGACAATTGCCATTGCAAGAGGGAAAAAACCTGAAAAATAACATTTTACAATTAGTAAGTATATTAAACGAAAAGGACAAATATAGTAGATTTTTACTCTGAATAACAGTAACATGTTAATCTGAGAATAAGTAACTTGTTACTTTTGAATAAACTATAGTAATATCTACCTTGATCCCCATCCTTCGTTGTAGTTGTTAACAAGGTGCCCTTATATTTCCCCTTCAGAAAAGTTCCATCAATAAACAATAGAGGACGACAATGCCTAAACCCTTGAATAGAAGCATTAAATGCAACAAAAAACCTCTTGAACTGTCCACATTGATGGTTATAGTTAAGACGCAAATAGCGACTAGGATTTGTGCTCATCACAATATCCATATACCATCGAATCTCATCATAAGACATAGAGAAATCTCCAAAAGTAGTAGTCCTAGCTTTCTCAACTCCCAACCAAGTGTAATTGTATGTAATGGTGAGCCCGTATTGATCTGTAAATTGGCGCACAACATCAATTTGACGAGTTTGGGGATTCCCACGAACTTCATTAACAATCAAACTTGCAACCAAATTTGAACTCATCCTTGAGTTTTTAGAAGTACGAGCTGCAGCTCCACAAGTATGCTCATCATGTAGAGTCCTAATGTAGAAAAAATTATTAGCACTTTCTAGAGATGCATGTACTCGCCATAAACAAGCTTTCGACTCCTGCATTGAACACACAGCAATGACCCGACACTTCTCATTCTTCACATACACAAACTCAAATCCTATCTCAATGGCATATCTACATAATGCAGTTCGGAAATCCTTTGCACCTCCAATAAATCTTTGACCTACATGAGTAATTCCATTCACCCATCCACAAGACAACAAAGTCCTTTCTTCATGTTGACAAAACATAGGGAGTAAATCAATTTCATCATCAGTAATGTTGGATCCAGTAGCGTCCCCTGATTCTCCAACTCTATGTTTTTCATTTGAAATGCCCATTTCAGTAATAGTCACATCAACCCGGTCAACACCAAGGGGATAAACAGGCGACAACATATTCTGAAAATCAAAATCATCATCAATCATGCATTGCGAATGTCCAGGCAAACAGTACGATAACAGTATGCAACCACTATTGTCAAACTTCTTCAATTTACAACTTAAGAAATTAGTTAAATCCTTCAACGTGCAATTTGACACAACCTTGAACACAATGGTACGATCACCATACTTGCAAACAACATAAGAGGTGGAACCATTTTACAAATCTGCAATCAATTAACAGTAAAATTTTACTGTCACTATCAAAGTATAATTTTACTATCACTATCAAAGTAAAATTTTACTATCACTACAATTCGTGTTTAGCTTGAATTGATAAAATTTTACTATGGTTTAGTGTAACATTGTACTATATTTTAGAGTTAATTTTTACTATTTAGTTTGCCAAAGATTGACAACTCATACAGTGTGTTACCAACACAACTAGAAACATGAATCTAAAAGTAAAATTTTACTCTGCATAAAAGTAAAATTTTACTCTGATATAGGAGTAAAATGTTACAAAAGAAATCTAAAAGTAAAATTTTACTCTGAAAATTTTACTCTAAATCTAAGAGTAAAATGTTATGCCCTGAATTTAAAAGTAAAATTTTACTCTGTATAAAAGTAAAATTTTATTCTGAAAAACGAGTAAAATGTTAGACTCTGAATATACAAGTAAAATGTTACTCCGCACAAAAGTAAAATTTTTGCAGACAATGAACTTGTTTGGTGCAACTTTTTTGCTAGTTAAAAATTGATAACTAAAACGCATAAGCTAAAAGAACATATCTCCCCTATATTCTCAATAATCAAAATTTTACTGTCATTCTAACACCAGAGTAAAATTTTACTCTCATTATAAACAGAGCAATAGAATCAGAATAAAATTTCACTCTCATTCTCTGAAACAAAAGATAGAGCAATCGAACCAGAGTAAAATTTTACTCTCATTCTCTGAAACAAAAGACACAGAAATAGAACTAGAGTAAAATTTTACTCTGATTCTGTCAGACGAAATCAAATCAAACACAACAAAAATAAATCAAAAACAAAAAAAAAAAAAACAAACAAAAACAAAAAAAAATTAATTAACAAATCAACATACCTAATTGAGAAGAAAAACCTCTATAACTCGATCAACAATCACAAATCTCAATGAAACTCTCGTTTAATTGAGAGTGTTGATCATCGGCCACCAAGTGAGAGATGTTCAGCTACGAGATCGTCTATTGTTGAACAAGTGAGAGATGTTCGGCTGCGAGATCTTCAGATTTGGAGATCGTCTTCATCGATTTTGTGAAGTATGATCGATTTGGAGATCGTCTTCATCGGCTGCGAGATCTTTAGCTCAAATTTCAAAATTTTCAAACGTATGATACTATACATATAAGGGCAATATTGTGATAAAAAAAAATAGAAATTATAAAACGCCTTTATTATGGTAGGCATTTCCTACTGAGGGGCTTTTTGAAAGAAAATTGATTGGGTTATCCTTTACCCTAGTAAAAAGGCCCAAAAAGGAGGTTTCACCAAAAATTCCTTGTTGTAGAGCAACTTGATTCACAACCTCCACTTGATTGGCCCAAAAGGAAGTGAATTGCATTGGGATCCGCAAGAGGCCTTGCATATTTGCACGACCATTGCGACCCAAAGATAATTCATTTTGATGTCAAAGCTGCAAATATATTGTTGAATGAGGAATATGAAGTAGCTGTTGGAGACTTTGGGTTAGCGAAACTTATGGATTACAAGGATACAAATATTACCACTGCTGTATGTGGTAGAATTGGGCATATTGCTCCCGAGTACCTCTCCACTGGAAAGTCTTCAGAGAAAACTAATGTTTTTGGGTATGGAATCATGCTTCTGGAGCTCATCACTGGACAAAGGGCTTTTGATCTTGCTTGACTTGCCAATGACGACGACGTTATGTTGCTTGATTGGGTAAGCATTTATTTCTCTCATATGATCTGTTTTCATTACGTATCTAGGGTACTTGAGTTGGCTATTTTCATACCATTCTTTGAGTTCATCTTAAAAGCCCTTCTGTAAAAAATCTGCTTTTAATTTGCTGGCTATAAGGTTTGTCAGAAGCACATGAATGGAATTATTATTATGTTGCTTATATAATTCAAAATGAGTCGAGTAATGTTCATGATGGTATTCAAAAAAAAATAATGTCTCGCTCAATGCATTTAAACTAAAGTCCACTCAACAATTACATTGAAGAAATTTGTCATTATCGTGATTTGCTAATTTTTACAGTATCACAATCTTAAATGACCATCATGTTTTCAAATGCTAGGAAACTTAGAATTTAGTCATCTTTTAATTTATAGTATTGAACCTTGAAACGAAAAATACACCATAATACTATATGAGGCTCAGTCTTTACCTTGGACACCATAAATTCTATATTGAAATTTTAGGATTGAAGTTTTCAAACATTTCAATTTGGACAAAGAAAAGGAAATTTTGAATCAAAATTGAAAATCATAAGCCACCTTTGTCTGTCCGTTTCATTTTTATTATCAGTTTTCAAATGTTCGATTTTGTGATATTTTCTATTACTATTATGCCACTTTCTCTAATTTGGAAAGTAGTTGATAGACAGTGCTCTTCCTTATTAATGAGATCATTTCATAACCTATCATATGACATTTGTGATTCAAAATACCCAAACAATTCAAGTGAAAGGACTTCTGAAAGACAAGAAGGTGGAAACACTAGTCGATGCAGATATGCAGGGAAACTATGTTGAAGATGAGGAGGAGCAACTTATCCAGGTGGCTCTGCTCTGCACGCTGAGCTCCCCAATGGAACGTCCCAAGATGTCGGAAGTTGTCAGAATGCTCGAAGGTGATGGGTTGGTAGAGAGGTAGGAAGAGTGGCAGAAGGAAGAGATGTTTCGGCAAGAGTTCGTCAATATCCACCACCAAAATAACGATTGGATCATTGCCCAAGTCAACAACCTTCCCGACGCCACTCCCAACCTCCCTCCAGAAGAATTGTCCGGTCCCAAATGATCTTTTAAATGGATTTTGTTTTCGGCATATAGAGAAGTCTCTTGGAGTCCCACTCTTTATTCAAATGTGATATATACGATCTGTGTATATGATTTCTCCTCTTTAGTTTTTTTTTTAGCTCGGTTTATATGACGATGATTATGAATTTTTAGGTATAAGAAAAAACATGATTGGAAAGGCTATGTTATGTGTCCAATTAGTATATATTTTATACACCAATAAATACATTTTTTTTTTAGTCTGAAAGCAAATTATAACACTTGAGCATTTGTGATTACTGATTATAACTTTGTTAAGCATTTGGGATCTCTGAATATAGCTTGGAAGATTGAAAGCAAAGGGACATCTCTAAAATTCGATGTACTTCTTCAAGTGTGGGACACATCTCATGTTTGCCGAATCTAAGAATATGAATGAGATAAAAAAATGCTCTGCCGAGGCTTAACCGAATTTACCAATGGAACGATTTTTGAAGAAGAGCGGTCAATACCAAAAAAAAAAAAAATTAAAAAATTGAATATCCACATAGAAGATGTAAACACTGTTTGTTACAGCTTTTGGGGGGTAATTATTGCTTATTTTGATTTGGGAGTCTGTGTCAGACTGTTCGGTGCAGCTTCTACCTATAGCTTATTAGACAGAAGTAGCTTAAATAAATTGAAAAAAGCTGATTATTTGAAAGCTGGGGTAGGAGTGCTTTTAGTTTCTGCTTTCTGATTATCAGCTTTTAACTTAAAAAAAGCTCCACCAAACAAGGCCGTAGCCATTGTTGCAAAAAGGGCATTTCATCTCTCCCTCCCCTCTCTCTCATGTTGACGAAATAACACACTTCATCCATCTTATGCCTACATTTTTTAACAGTATAGTTGACATGGGGTTCTCTATACCTAAATTCTTTTGAGCACATTTGTTATGATAGAATAGGTTGAAATGAAATGCTCATTTTAACTTTGCATTTTCTTTCTCTTGTTTTGGTATATCTTATTTAAGTGAAAATAATTTAAATGACTATTCTAACAAAATGTGATAATGCCTAATCCTTACACCAACTCATTTATTTCTTCTGAAACAGTCGCATTCATTGACATCTCTGGGACAAGGCTTTAGTTAAGCTCTAACTTTCTTCCCCCCAATAGAATGTAAGGAAGTTCGTTTCTGAAATGTTTTTTTTTAAAAAAAAAATTCAAGAAATAAAAATAAAACTATTACTAGAAATTTTTAATAGGAAAATACCAATCAAGGAGTAGCGTAGAGAACGAAGATTGAGAGAGACATTGCTTTAGTTTAGTTTGTTTAGACACTGCTTTAGTATGTTTAGTTTGATTTTTCAAAAACGGTTTTGTGACACCCTATTTGGTTTCAATTATCTGAATTTTAATTTTTTGAAAATTAAGGTTTTTATTTTTCGTATTTTTTTTTATTTTTAGTGAATTTTTTAATAATTAATTAATTAATTTTTTAGATGCACCTAATCTAGATGTACTTAAAAAGTAAAATATTTGTAAAACCAAATCAAACCAAACCATACCAAACCAAGCTTTAAGTCTCATTAAATGGGGTCGACTACATGAATCTTTTTTTTCCACTCGACTCTATCCATGGCTATTTCGTTAGTCAAATTAAGGAGATTCTTATATCTATTTACTTAACTAGTCCACATCAATCTAGGTCTACCCTTTCCCCTAACACAACCATCTGCCGTCATTGTATCGCATTTTTTCACTACTACCTCTGTTGGTCTCCATTGTATATGACCAAACCGTCTCAATCTATTCTCTCTCAACTTATCTTCTATCGGTACTACTCCAACCCATTCTCGAATATATTCATTTCTAACTCTGTTTTTTCTAATCTTGCCACACATCCATCTTAGCATCCTCATCTCAGCAATACTCATCTTCTCTACATGTTGTTTCTTATTTGCCTAACATTTCATTCCATACAACATCGCTGGTCTAATAGCTGTTCTATAGAACTTCTCTTTTAGTCTAATAGGTACTCCTTTATCGCACAGTACTCTCCACTTAAGTCACCCCGCCTTAATTCTGTAGACCACAGTCGCACCAATCTCCCCAATCATTGTGATAATTGATGCTAAATACCGAAAATGTTCACTCTTACGTAGTTCTTTGTCCTCAATCTTCACTTCTCCTCTGCTTCATTGTGACTATTACTAAAATTACACTCCATATACTCTGTCTTAGTTCTGCTTATCCTAAATCCTTTAGATTCAAGTGTTTTTCTCCAAAATCTCTAACTTAGTATTAACTCCTTCTCTAGTCTCATCCACTAACACGATATCATCTGCAAAAAACACATACAATGGAATATCCTCTTGAATATTGCACGTCAACTCATCTATAACTAAAGCAAAAATATAAGGACTTAAGGTTGATCCTTGATGTAACCATACATAAATTGGAAATTCACTCGTCTCTCCCTAATCACATTAATGTAACCTTTTGCCACCACTTTCTTCTCTAACACCCACCAGATTATATCCCGGGATACTCTATCATATGCTTTCTCAAGATTGATAAAAATCATATAATTATCTTCTTCTTTTTTTCTTTTTTTTTTCTTTCTCTCTGTATATTTTTCTATTACTCTCCTCAAAAGATAGATTGCTTCCATTGTTGACCTACCAAGCATAAACCCAAATTGATTCTCTGACACCTCTGTTATATCTTGCAATTGACGTTCCATTACTCTCTCCCACACTTTCATTGTGTGACACATTAACTTGATTCCTCTGTAGTTGTTACGATTTTGGACATCTCCTTTATTCTTATATATTGGCACTAAAATATTCTTTCTCCACTCCTCTGGCAATTTTCTTGTCAACAAAATCTTGCTAAATAACCTAGTCAACCAAACAATCCTCTTCTTACCCAAACATTTCTACGCTTTAATCGGTATATCATTGGGTCCTAAAGCTTTATTCAATTTCATCTTCTTAAGTGCAAACTTCACTTCGAAGTCCCTAATCCTACGATAGAACCTGTAGTCCTGGTTTTCCTTATTACTGCCTAATTCTTCCCCTTTTAACATACCTCAATGTTCCTCATTTACCAACTTCTCAAAATAGTTCTTCCACCTCTTCTTAATTTCTTCATCCTTCACCAACACCTTAAAGTCCTCACCATTGATGCACTTAATCTGATTAAAATATCCTGTTTTCCTCTCTCTTATCTTAGCAAGTTTGTATATCCTCTTCTCTCCATCCTTACTATCTAATCTAGTGTATAGGTCAGCATAAGTTTTCAACTTAGTCTCTCTCACTACCTTTTTGACCTCTTTATTGGCCAATCTATAGCGCTTAAGGTTTTCCTTAGTTCTATCATTCTGCCACTTTTTAAAGCTCTCTCTCTCTCTCTCTCTTTTTTTTTTTATTTTTTTTTATCTTTATTACCATTTGGACCTCCTCCCTCCACCATCAAGTTTTCCTAAAGTTGGGTCCCTTTCCTTTCGACTCTCCAAGAACTTCCCTTGAGATTCTCCTTATGCAATTGGCCATCGAGTTTCACATAGTGTTAGTATCATCTTCCAAGTCCCAAGTACCTTATTTATCCATTCTATTATTAAATATGTCTAGTTTATCCCCTTTTAGGTCACACTATCTAGTCCTGCGATGCCCACTATTTTTTCGAGTTTTGGTATTGCCCTTTAAAGCATAAATCTAGTACCAAAATCCTATGTTGAGACGTCAAGCTCTCTCTAGGAATCACCTTACAGCCGCCCCATTTTAGACGGTCCTATTTTCTTTCTAGAAAGTAATCTATTTGGCTCTTAATTGATTAACTCTTAAAGGTTATCAAATGCTCTTATCTCTTCTTATACATAGTATTGACCACCACTAGATCAGAAGCCAATACAAAATCTAAAATATTCTCTCCAGCCTTATTTCTATGACCAAAACCATACCCACCATGTACCCTCTCATACCCTAGTTTATCTACTCCTACATGGCCATTGAAATCACCACCTATAACTAGGTTCTCTTTTACGGGTATCTCCTGTAATACCTCATCCATTTGGTTCCAAAAAACTCTCTTAGTTTGATCATCTAATCCTATTTGGAGGGCATATGCACTAATAACGTTTACTATATTATCTCCAATAACTAGTTTAACTAACATAATCCTATCATATTTTCTGATGACCGCAACTACATTTTCTACAAGACTCTTGACAACTATTATTCCTAACCATTCCTGTGTCTATCATTGCCACTATAATATAGCTTAAAACTAGTATCCTCTATTTCCCGAGCTTTTTCACCAATCCACTTTGTTTCTTGTACGCAAGCTATACTAACTCGTCTCCTAATCATGACATCTACCAATTCTATAGTTTTACCGATTAAGGTTTCTATATTCCATGTGGCTACCCTAAACCTATACTAACTCGTCTCCTAATCATGATATCTACCAATTCTATAGTCTTACTAGTTAAAGTTTTTATATTCCATACGGCTACCCTAAACCTAAAATCTTGGACTAGCTTCTTTATCCGCGCTCGTCCAGAAAAACGCAGAAACCTTTGTCCATTTTTCACCCCACCCAGGTGTCAATGCGGCGCCCTTTGCTCACTTTTCAAAACACCCGAAGGCAGGTGCAACGTGTCACTTAAGGGGAACGACCTAGTATTTAATCGATTCAAAGTATTAGGCTTCATGTCATAAAGGATCCAAGTGACTTTTTTACGTGTTGACTGTCGGCTACCTTAACACACAACCCTCTGCCATTACTTGAGCTTGAGACCAGCGAAGTTGCTTAACATCATTTTAAAAAATCAACAAATACAAAAACATTCTCAAATTTTCATTTTTTTTGGTATTTTTGGTATTTAGTGAAAATTTTAAAGTTTTTTTTATACAAATATTATACTTTTTAATTGTATTTTCATTAAGTGTATCTAAAAAGTACAAAATTAGCTTAAACTATTTAAAAAAATTCACTAAATACAAAAAATACGAAAAATAAAAAAACTCAATTTTTAAAAAATGGTAGAAAATTTTATTTTAAGGGTTAGTTACACTGTAAAACATAACTAGCTGTCCTTGATAAATGCACTGTAAAATAAATATCTTAAGGGTTTGTTATGTTATTTTATTTTTTTAATAGAAGTGAGCATATTTTAGTTTTTTTTTTTAAATACTTTTTTGATGCATCTAAAAAGTTTAAAAATAAAATAAAATAAAAAGACAAAAATATGAAGATGAAAAAACACTAAAGGTAAAATAAACTGGGAGGAGGAGGGGGGAATCACATTTTCATATTTTTTTTTGTCTTTAGTGAATTGTTTTTATTTTTATTTTTTTCAGATTTCTTCACATATACTGTACTTTTAAGTGCTGACAGTTAAAAAATTGTAGTTGACCCAAAGTTTTTGAGCAAATGTTGAAAAATTTTAAAATCAATATTCCCAACCTTGCTTAATCTCAACAATGTGTCCATGATCTCATTGCTTCATTGTTGTAGAGTGATCTGATTCATAACCCCCACTTGATTAGACCAAAAGGAAGCGAATTGCATTGGGATCCGCAAGAGGCCTTGTATATTTGCACGATCATTGCAACCCAAAGATAATTCACCGTGATGTCAAAGCAGCAAATATATTGTTGGATGAGGAATTCGAAGCAGTTGTTGGAGACTTTGGGTTAGCGAAACTTATGGATTACAAGGATACACATGTTACCACAGCTGTACGTGGTATAATTGGGCATATTGCTCCTGTGTACCTCTCCACTGGAAAGTCGTTAGAGAAAACTGATGTTTTTGGGTATGGAGTCATGCTTCTGGAGCTCATCATTGGATATAGGGCTTTTGATCTTGCTCGACTTGCCAGTGACGACGACGTTATGTTGCTTGATTGGTAAGCATTTATTTTCCTTATACGATCTGTTTTCATTACGTAACTAGGGTACTTGAGTTGGCTATTCTCATACCATTCTTTGAGTTCATCTTAAAAGCCCTTCTGTAAAAAATCTGCTTCCAATTTGCTAGCTATAAGGTTTGTCAGAAGCACATAAACAGAATTGTTATTCTGGTGCTTATATAATTCAAAATGAGTCGAGTAATGTTCATGATGGTATTCAAATAAAATAAAATAAATAAATGTCTCGCTCAATGCATTTTAAAGTAAAGTCCACTCAACAGTTACATTGAAAAAATTTGTCATTATTGTGATTTGCTAATTTTTACAGTATCACAATCTTAAATGACCATCATGTTTTCAAATGCTAGGAAAATGAGAATTTATTCATCTTTTAATTTATAGTATTGAACCTTGAAAAGAAAAATACACCATAATACTATATGAGGCTCAGTCTTTACCTTGGACACCACAAATTCTATATTGAAATTTTAGGATTGAAGTTTTCACACATTTCAATTTGGACAAAGAAAAGGAAATTTTGAATCAAAATTGAAAATCATAAGCCACCTTTATCTCTCCGTTTCATTATTATTATTAGTTTTCAAATGTCCGATTTTGTGATCTTTTCTATTACTATTATGCCGCTTTCTCTAACTTGGAAAGTAGTTGGTAGACGGTGCTCTTCCTTATTAATGAGATCATTTCATAACCTGCATCTGTGATTCAAAATACCCAAAAAATGTAGGTGAAAGGAATTCTAAAAGACAGGAAGGTGGAAACATTAGTTGATACAGATATACAAGGAAACTATGTTGAAGATGAGGTGGAGCAACTTATCCAGATGGCTTTGCATTGCATGCCGAGCTCCCTAATGGAACGTCGCAAGATGTTGGAAGTTGTCAGAATGCTTGAAGGCGATGGGTTGGCGGAAAGGTAGGAAGAGTGGTAGAAGGAGGAGATGTTCCGACAAGATTTTGTCAATATCCACCACCAAAATAACGATTGAATCATTGCCCAAGTCAACAACCTTCCTGACTCCACTCCAACCTCCCTCCAGAAGAATTGTTCTGTCCTAGATGATCTTTTAAATGGATTTTGTTTTCGGCATACAGAGAAGTCTCTTGGAGTCGTACTCTTTATTCAAATGTGAGATATACCATTTGTGTATACAATTTTTTCTCTTTAGCTTTATATATATATATATATATATAACTCAATTTATATGAGGATGATTATGAATTTTTAAGTATAAGCAAAAATATGGTTGGAGAGGCTATGTAATGCGTCCAATTAGTATATATTTTATACACCAATAAATACATTTTGTTTTTAGTCTGAAAGCAAATTATAACACTTGAGCATTTGTGATTACTAATTATAGCTTTGTTAAGCGTTTGGGATCTCTGAATAAAGCTTGGAAGATTGAAAACAAAGGGATATCTCTAAAATTCGATATACTTCTTCAAATGTGGGACACATCTCATGTTTGCTGAATCTAAGAATACGAATGAGATAAAAAAATCGCTTTGCAACGGAATCTACCTATGGAACGATCTTTGAAGAAAAGAGGGGTCAATACCCAGAAAATAGATTTTTAAAAAAATGGATATGCACATAAAAGATGTAGCCATTGTTGCAAAAAGGACATTTCATATCTCTCTCTCTCTCATGTTGACGAAATAACACACTTCATCTACCTTGTGTCTAAATTTTTTAACAATATAGTTGATACATGGTTCTCTATACCCAAATTGTTTTGAGCACGTTTGCTATGATAGAATGGGCTGAAATGAAACGCTCATTTTGAATTTGCATTTTCATTTTTTTTATTATTTTGGTACGCTTTATTTAAGTGAAAATAATTTAAATGACTATTCTATCAAAATGTGATAATGCCTATTCTTTTTACTAACTCATTTATTTCTTCTGAAACAGTCACATTCATTGAATTATATTTTAAGAATTCCATACTTTCAAATTTTTATGATTTACAATTCTTGTACTTTGAAATTTTTAAAAGAAAAATGATTCAGACCTCTAAAAAAAGACCACTAATGGAGCTCTAATTTGTCTTTTTCTTTCCCTTCTTTTGTCTTTTACTTCATTATTTTTATTTTTATTTTTTATTGCTTGACAGCTCACTAGAGCTGTACGGCTGCACCTCTAATCAGAGGTCTACAGCAGCGTTGTTTTTAAAATTGTGACTTTTTGGGACAACGGCTTTGGTTAAGCTCTGGCTTTCTTCCCCCCAGTATGTAGGACGTTTCTGAAATTTTAAAAAAAAAATTCAAGAAATAAAAATAAAGAAAACTATTACTACAAACTTTTACTAGGAAAATACCAGTCAAGAGAAGAGAAGAGTAGAGAACAGAGATTGAGAGAGACAGTGCGTGAGGGAATGTGAAAGAGAGAGAGAGAGGCTTTGACTAAAACCCCGCCACAATCGACTCTCTCTCTCTAACCCCCTTCCTTACGGACCATTATATTCTTTCCCTATCTCTCTCTCCGGCATTCTCTCAGAATTTTCCCGGGTAAGTGAAAGAAAATTTCCTTATCTACCTTCAGCGTCAAAGTCAGCTCCAACCAGTTCCCCTCCGGTGAGCTCCGGCGACGACTTCCCCTTCCGATTCCCGTTTTCAATCAACCAATAGGTGCCACTGTTTGGCTACCAAGGGGTTTAGATTTCCTGCAACCAAAAGTTTGATTTTGAGTGTTTTTGAGTTTTTTTTTTTTTAATTACTAGTTCCAAGTGTTGATGAGGAATATATAGGTTTATAGCTGAAGCAATTGTTGTGTCAATGGATCGAGTGGTCTTGGCGATCTCATCCTCGGCTTTTCTTTGCCTATTTCTGGTTTTTCCTCGGTTATTTCAGGCCTCTGGTAATGCCGAAGGTGAGTTCCGATTCTGTTAGCTTCGATTTTATGTTGATTTTGACGTTTTCTTTGCGTCAATTTGAGTCAATGTTTCTTGGATTGTGTTCTGCTTGCATTGAACTTTGCATAATCAAATTCAGCAATCACTGAACTTTTAATGGATTTATTCAGTTCTGAGCTTGGAATCATTACGTGAAATTCGGAAAAGAACTGAAATTGGAATTTACAGTTCATTTATTCAATTATTTATTGAATTCAATCAAAAATTCAAGTACTTAGCATTACTAGTGCAAGTTTTAAATTTTAATTTCATATAAAAATAAAATAAAATAAAATAAACTTGAACTTAAATGGTGTGTTCTGCTTTTTGAAGTGCTCCCCTAATAGCCTGGAGCACGGTTGATTAGTTGGATTAATAGTGAGGGGGATTAATAATTTATGAGATTAGTGTAGGATTAGTTATCCAGTTGGATTAGTGAGGGACATAATTCCCTCTAGTCCATGTTTGTTTCGCAATAGATATGGAAATATATAATCTCAATTACATGTATATTTTATGTTATTAGTTGTAGGATTAAAAAATGGGTCAATTTTATTGGATAGAATGGCACTGGAACCTAATTGGAATAATGAAATTGGAAACCACACAATGAAATGTGAGTGCCATGAATTAATAATCCTAATCTTATGCTATAATCCGCTAATCAAACAAAGCCTTGATGTCGTATATAGTAACTTTGAATTAAGTTGTAGAATTTGAAAATCTTCAGGCTATGGTATGAGTGTTAATCTTTTAGACAATTTAGTAGCTTACCTCCTCTTGGGATTTGTTTTGGTTGATGATGTTTGTTAGAATTATGGTGAAAGTGAAATATTGTATTAAGATTGATATAACTATTACAAGTGGTAGCTTGTTTGTAGGGTTGCATAGACTGATCAACGAAGAAACCCAGAGTGCTAATCATTTAATAATTTAAGCAAGGAAATAGGTAAATATAGGAATAGAATATCTTGGAAATATTCTCTAACAATGTTAATGCATTTGACAAGTACCTGATGATTGCCTCTTTCATGAAGCACATGCGATGCCTTGAATGCGCTGAAGATCGACTTAACTGATCCTAATAATGTTCTACAAAGTTGGGATGCTACACTTGTCAATCCCTGCACTTGGCATCACGTAATGTGCAACAGTGAGAACAGTGTTACAAGAGTGTAAGTTGCTAACATTTGTGACAATTATTGTGATGTAAATTACTATTTCAAACTGTTGTTGCTTTCATACTTCCATTTTTAGGTGTGTGATTGATGATGAATTTTGCTTCCATTTGTATACACCCAGTGGTCTTGGAAATGCAAACTTGTCTGGTCAACTGGTTCCACAAGTTGGACTGCTTCTGAATTTGCAGTACTTGTGAATCGTGCTTCAGTACTACTTTAGCTCATACTAATTTATCACTTGTTTCATAACCTTTATTCTTATTATATATCTACCTTTTGAGAATATGAGGATTTACTTTAAAGATGATATCTTTGTATTAAAGTTTCAATAACGTGAACTTTGGTGACTCCTTGAAAGTCTTAATAGTTGATTGTATAATGTAAGCTTCTTATTACTTATTGCATAAGCTAATAAACGTAACAAGTTCTAGATCATAAATTTCTTTCCTCTTTTAGTTGTTAACAAAAATATAATTCATTTTTATTTTTGGCCATATTCTGATGTTGAGAAATAATAATGTGCATTGACAAAAATTAACTTTGCTTTGGCGGAACTTAGTTACTTTCTATATGTCGTAGTTTTGAATCCTCTGTTGAATCTTTCATTGTGCTGTATTCAAGACACTTGAGACCCTAGTTTCATTCCCTCGATTTAACTATCTGAATATCATCATTTTATGTATAAAGATTGAAGAATCTAAAAATCCCCTAGATGTTGATTTGTGATTATGTATCAATTTTAAGCAGCATATAACAATCCCAATCAAACAATCAAGACAAATTGACACAACTATTTTACGTGAAAAAACCACAATTGGACACCTTCAATTGTGATAAAAAACCACAGGCAAAAGCCACAAAATAATCCACTAAAAAGACATAAAGGAATTACACAGGTATACTCTCAATTACCTAGCGAATCCATGCCCGAATTGAACCAACCCCTATATGCCTCTTTGTGACAACTCTTACCTCTGATTAGCGTTAAATTGTGATTAAGCCTGATAAAGTAGTTGATTAGGATGAAATCCTAAATTGTTTGTATGAGTGTGTGTTTAGAATGCATTTCTATCTGTTTGTCATTGAATGATCTGTTCATATTTTAATTTCGAATTGCGAATTGAAAGCCCTATTAGCAACTGATTCAGAAATTGATTAGTATAATAGCTAATTAGGATTTATGTGATTTTATGGTAGGTTTAACTAAAATTCAATTTGGAATGATTAAGCTAGCATTGTTAATGTTATATTATTTGAGCCTAGATTATTTACATTATTGCCATTGAGTGGGCCACATTTAGAGTCATTATTTGGGGCTTAATTCTTATACTTGATGCATCATCTTTTCATCCATCTTCCAGACCAAAAATCGTGAGAGAGAGGGAGATAGGAGAAAATTGATTTCATCAAGATATTAGCTTGAAATTTAGAAGGAATTGAAAAGAACTTGCAAAATTGGGCTTCCATACTTAGAATTCAAGACTTAAGGTAGGGGATTATTTCTCTTAATTGTGAATTTAAGTAGTTTCTTGCATGGTTCATGGAAATGTTGGAGACTAGAGTCAAATTATAGCCTCAAGAGTTGAATTGAGAAGCAATGTGTGCATGCATGTCCATATCATTGAGTTTTGAGATCATTTACATGAGAATTTTCACATGCATGTCCATATTTTGGTTGTAATCCATGAATTTACCATGTTTGAGTTCAAGCTTGCATTTGATCATGCTTTGGAGCATTGGAACTCATGAGAACTCATGCATGTTATGTTCTTGCATTGTTCTTCAAGTTTACATTACAAATTGTGTTCAATTGTCATACTTTTGGGTTTTGATTTTGTAAAATGATCTTTAAAACATATTGTATTATGGGTTTCTAAGTGTTTTCTAGAAAATTAGCCCAGAAAAATTGAATTTGAAGCTTTAGAGGTTGAGTTTTGTGCTTGAGGATCAATCTGGAAATTCCAAATTTTTTATCCACGTTTGAGTGAAGGAATTCACGCTCGAGCGTACACTATGAGTACATGCACTTCCGCTCAAGCGTCGAGGGTCACGCTCGAGCGTGAAATGCAATATGCCCAGAAGTTCATGTGTTTTGCAGTCTGCTCGAGCGAGATGATCTGCGCTCGAGCGAGGGTCTGAGTCTCACGCTCGATCGTGGGTCAAGCATCCATCGAGCGTGAAAAACGTGCAACTAGTACTTTTTCATGAGTTTGCAGTCCGCTCGAGCGAGGGAAGTCACGCTCGAGTGGAGCCTCTTTGTCTGCACGTCCGCTCGAGCGTGGAAAGCCACGCTTGAGCGAGAGCAAATTTTGAAAAAGTGTTTTAAAGTACATTTTTGCATCATCATCCCATCCTAGGCATTCCTAGGCCATGTTTAAAGCATCTTAATGAGGATAATGTTTTAGAACCACACTAAGTCAAGTTAAGGGGCTAAGTTATTAATCCCAAGTGTTTAACTTAGTGTGTGTTCGTTCTGAAACTGTGTAGGGTTGGCATCCGAGGACGCTGATTAGCCTGTCTATAGCCCAGTAATCTGTGAGTAACAATATCGTAAAGATATGTTCAATTCTAATTATTTTCTGGACGATTGACTGTACTGTTTTCTGAAGTAACGTTGTTTACTGAATGAATGTTTGTCTTATTTGTGAACCGTACTCGTGGCATCCATAGTAACTTATTGTTACTGCTACTGTATTGTTACTGTTACTGCTACTATTATAGAGATCTCTGTTAGTTCCTATCCTTGGAACTACTGTTACTGTATTGATGGCCATCAACTGACTGCTCGGTCTATTAAGACCTACTGTACTGTTTTGCTATTGGATGTACCACATATGATTGTTATGACCTCTAATTGACTGATATGGCATGAAATATGAGCCACTGATCGAATAACTGACTTACTGATCCAAATGATTGTTTCAATTACTGAAAGGACATTCATTCTTAACCCCTTTACGCATTCGTTATTCACTGTGCTTTAGCTCACTGTTTATATTTATATGTAGGTGTCCAGGCACCGGATCGGAGCTAGGAGCGTCAGATAAGCTCACGTTTTGTCAACCCAACCATTGTGCCTCACTTCGAGGTTCCGAGTCCGTTCAAGTCAAGGCTGTTTTTGGGGTGTTTCAGATTCACCCTCTTGTCTCTGTTTTGCATCGACTATTTTAGACCTGACTGTACAGTTATGGTGAAGGGATTTGGTCCCTAACCTGGATGTTATGTGTATATGACGTATGTATATATGTTCTGATTTTGAATGTGGCTTGTTCATAAAAGTCTTTTTCCATTCAGATTTTCATAGCTCATTAGACATCTTTTGTTTACTGTTTGGCTTCCACCAGCCCCTTGCTCTGTATTACTATCATTACTGTTCAGCAGGCCTTTTGGTAATCACGGATTACTGGCCGGTTACGATACTAATCCCTTAGGGGCAGGTTTGGGTCGTGACAGAGTGGTATCAGAGCACGAGTTATACCGCACACACGTGTCCAAATGAGCTATAAGAGATCCTAGAAATGTAACTAGGGCATTGCATGAGCATGAGAAAGTGTGTGTGGCCATGATATGAATATATGTGTTAATGTGCTAATGTGCTTAAGTAAGCAATTTTCTATGTTTATTATTACCGTATTGCATATAGTGAAATGGAGAATGCAAGAAATGCCAATGAATCTGAATCATCTGAGGCAAGAATGGCAAGGTTAGAAAAAACGGTTGAACTGTTGACTGAGGCCCTAAGACAACAACAGAATTAACAGCCCCCACCTCCTCTAGTATAGCCAGAACCGAATATCAATGATGATATAATTGCTTTGACACATAAGTTTAACAAAATGAAGCCACCCTCATTCCAAGGAGGCCTTGAACCATTAAAGGCCGAAGCATGGGTTTTAGAAATTGAAAAGTTGTTTGAAGTGTTTTCGTGTTCTGAACCACACAAAGTGTTACTGGCCACGTTTGCCTTACAAGAAGAGGCTAGACGGTGGTGGATGCTCATTCGTGACACAAACAATGCTATGACCTGGGCTCAGTTTAAAGAAACCTTTTTCGAGAAATATTTTCCTCAGTGTGTCCAAGACCGTAAAGTGACTGAGTTTGAACAATTGAAGCAAGGTACCATGTCAGTAGCAGAATATGAATCTAAGTTCACCGAACTTGCCCGATATGCACCACACATGGTGGATACTGATTATAAAAAGGCCAGGAAGTTTGAAGGCGGGCTTAATGTCGAGATACTTGATCGAATTAATGTTTTGGAACTACTCAAATATGTGGATGTCCTTGACCGAGCAATTATGGTCGAGGCAAATGTCACTGCATTGCAACAGACTAAGTCACCGGTGATCGAATGGCGGGGTGAGAGGTGGGGCTTCAATTTCAAAAAGGGCTGAAATAATCTATTGAATAAAAAGCAAAACACAGGGTCAACAAGCAGCTCTAGTCAAGGAAACAGTTCCATACCACCCTGCTCCGAATGTGGCAAAAGACATAAGGGGGTTTGCTACAAAATTTTTGGTGCTTGTTATAGGTGTGGTAAGGTAGGCCACATGGTCAAAGATTGCCCTTCCACGTCTCAAGGCAATAGTAAGGCTGCCGCTAGTGCCGCAGCATTTGATCATGCTTTAGAGCATTGGAACTCATGAGAACTCATGCATGTTATGTTCTTGCATTGTTCTTCAAGTTACCATTACAAATTGTGTTCAATTGTCATACTTTTGCGTTTTGAATTTGTAAAATGATCTTTAAAACATGTTGTATTATGGGTTTCTAAGTGTCTTCTAGAAAATTAGCCCAGAAAAATCGAATTTGAAGCTTTAGAGGTTGAGTTTTGTGTTTGAGGATCAATTTGGAAATTCCAGATCTTTGATCCGCGCTCGAGCAGAGGAATTCACGCTCGAGCATACACTCTGAGTACATGCACTTCCGCTCGAGCGTCGAGGGTCATGCTCGAGCGTGAAATGCATATGCCCAGAAGTTCATGTGTTTTGCAGTCCGCACGAACAAGGTGATCTGCGCTCGAGCGATGGTCTGAGTCTCACGCTCAATCGTGGGTCAAGCGTCCATCGAGCGTGAAAAATGTGCAACCAGTACTTTTTCATGAGTTTGCAGTCCGCTCGAGGCAGGAAAGTCACGCTCGAGTGGAGCCTCTTTGTCTGCATGTTCGCTCGAGCGGGGAAAGCCACGCTCGAGCGAGACCCTTGTTTTCAGCAAATTTTGAAAAAGTGTTTTAAAGTACATTTTTGCATCCTCATCCCATCCTAGGCATTCCTAGGCCATGTTTAAGGCATCTTAATGAGGATAATGTTTTAGAACCACACCAAGTCAAGTTAAAGGGCTAAGTTATTAATCCGAAGTGTGTAACTTATTGTGTGTTCGTTCTGCAACTGTGTAGGGTTGGCATCCGAGGACGCTGATTAGCCTATCTATAGTCCAGTAATCTGTGAGTAACAATGCCGTAAAGATATGTTCAATTCTAATTATTTTCTGGACGATAGACTGTACTGTTTTCTGAAGTAACGTTGTTTACTGAATGAATGTTTGTCCTATTTGTGAACTATACTCGTGGCATCCATAGCAACTTATTGTTACTACTACTGTACTGTTACTGCTACTGTTACAGAGATCTCTTTCAGTTCCTATCCTTGAAACTGCTGTTACTGTATTGATGGCCATCAACTGACTGCTCGATCTATTATGACCTACTGTACTATTTTGCTATTGGATGTACCACATATGATTGTTATGATCTCTAATTGACTGGTATGGCATGAAATATGAGCCATTGATCGAATAACTGACTTACTGATGCAAATGACTGTTTCAATTACTGAAAGAACATTCATTCTTAACCGTTTTACGCATTCGTTATTCACTGGACTTTAGCTCACTGTTTATATTTATATGTAGGTGTCTAGGCACCGGATCGGAACTAGGAGCGTCAGATAAGCTCACGTTTTGTCAAGCTAACCATTGTGCCTCACTTCGAGGTTCCGAGTCCGTTCAAGTCAAGGCTGTTTTTGGGGTGTTTCAGATTCACCCTCTTGTCTCTGTTTTGCATCGACTGTTTTAGACTTGATTGTGCAGTTATGGTGAAGGGATTTGGTCCCTAACTTGGATGTTATGTGTATATGATGTATGTATATATGTTCTGGTTTTGAATTTGGCTTGTTCATAAAAGTCTTTTTCCATTCAGATTTTCATAGCTCATTGGACATCTTTTGTTTACTGTTTGGCTTCTGCCAGCCCCTTACTCTGTATTACTGTCATTATTGTTAAGCAGGCCTTTGGTAATCACGGATTACTGACCGGTTACGATGCTAATCTTTTAGGGGCGGGTTTGAGTTGTGACAGAGTGGTATCAGAGCACGAGTTATACCGCACACACGTGTCCAAATGAGCTATGAGAGGTCCTAGAAAAGTAACTAGGGCATTGCATGAGCATGAGAAAGTGTGTGTGGCCATGATATGAATATATGCGTTAATGTGCTAATGTGCTTAAGTAAGCAATTTCCTATGTTTATCATTACCGTATTGCATATAGTGAAATGGAGAATGCAAGAAATGCCAATGAATCTGAATCATCTGAGGCAAGAATGGCAAGGTTAGAAAGAACGGTTGAACTGTTGACTGAAGCCCTAAGACAACAACAGAACCAACAGCCCCCACCTCCTCCAGTACAGCCAGAACCGAATATCAATGATGATATAATTGCTTTGACACAGAAGTTCAACAAAATGAAGCCACCCTCATTCCAAAGAGGCCTTGAACCATTAAAGGCCGATGCATGGGTTTTAGAAACCGAAAAGTTGTTTGAAGTGTTTTCGTGTTCTGAAGCACACAAAGTGTTACTGGCTTTTGCCTTACAAGAAGAGGCTAGACGGTGGTGGATGCTCATTCGTGATACAAACAATGCTATGACCTGGGCTTAGTTTAAAGAAGCCTTTTTCGAGAAATATTTTCCCTAGTGTGTCCGAGACAGTAAAGTGACTAAGTTTGAACAATTGAAGCAAGGTACCATGTCAGTAGCAGAATATGAATCTAAGTTCACCGAACTTGCCCGATATGCACCACACATGGTGGATACTGATTATAAAAAGGCCAGGAAGTTTGAAGGCGGGCTTAATGTCGAGATACTTGATCGAATTAATGTTTTGGAACTACTCAAATATGTGGATGTCCTTGACCGAGCAATTATGGCCGAGGCAAATGTCACTGCATTGCAACAGACTAAGTCACCGGTGACCGAATGGCGGGGTAAGAGGCGGGGCTTCAATTTCAAAAAAGGCCGAAACAATCTATTGAATAAAAAGCAAAACACAGGGTCAACAAGCAGCTCTAGTCAGGGAAACAGTTCCATACCACCCTGCTCCGAATGTGGCAAAAGACATAAGGGGGTTTGCTATAAAATTTCTGGTTCTTGTTACAGGTGTGTCAAGGTATGCCACATGGTCAAAGATTGCCCTTCCACGTCCCAAGGCAATAGTAAAGCTGCACCTAGATTTGGAGCAACAAACGAATTTATAGAATCTAAAATCGCGAGGTCTGCTCGAGCGTGGGAATTGACACTCGAGCGGGGACTCTATATGACGTGTTCCAAACCAGGATGTACGCTCGAGTGGGGAAATGGATGCTCGAGCATAGAAACACGGATCACAGTATATTTGCAGACTCACCAAACTTTTGGAACTCAGCATTCTTCGCTCGAGCGGGGGAATGTCCGCTTGAGCGGATAGGCAACTTTGAATGCATTTTTGCATTTTGCTTGAAAGAAGTGGCAATCTTAAAAGAATTAACATCATAAAACTTCTCTGCAAGGCACAATTCGAGTTGGATTCGCATCTAAAAACTCATAGCCTCACTCAAATAAAAAGTGCGAAAACAAATACAACTTAAAGGAGTTTTGTCAAACGGGGTTGCTAAGAATAAAAACCTAACAAAGACAACCTTGAAAACATGCTCTTCCTGGAGAATACATGATATTGTACAGCTTTTTTGGTTAAAAAGGAACAAATGACTAAAGGGGCATAGTCTTGTGCTTTGAATGATTTGAGATACCTCTGATCGGGCATTCCCAGATGAGTTCATGTTTAGTGTTTTGTTTTATTGGCTGCCGTTGTAACCCCCTGCAAAAATAAATAAATAAATAAATAAATTAGTCTATTGCAATGCTAGCTTTTGGAGTCATGTACAACTTCATCTGTAAAAAGAGCTCAATATGTTTTGACTTCCTTTTAAAGCATTTGTCTTGACTTGTTGGTTAATATTTTGTACTGATTGTGATCATGTGCGTCTTTTACTTTGATGAAACAACTAACCTCTAGAAAGAAATTCCAGTTTCCTAGCAGCCTATTGTGTTAGGTAATCTTTCAAAAATGGGTGGTTCATAGTTGGTTGCTTGAGCCCTTTTTTGTTCCCCTTGTATTCATTATCTTGATATTGCCGCACAATTTTTCTCCCATTAATAACATGATCATCTTTCGTTTGTTGCTTTGGTTTGCATATT
Organism: Camellia sinensis; assembly: GCF_055761805.1. Classification (NCBI taxonomy): domain Eukaryota; kingdom Viridiplantae; phylum Streptophyta; class Magnoliopsida; order Ericales; family Theaceae; genus Camellia; species Camellia sinensis. The sequence goes on from NC_138962.1 coordinate 55,827,951, forward strand.
ATTAACATTTTTCTCGATAGGGAGCTTTATAGCAACAACATAAGTGGAAGAATTCCTATTGAGCTTGGTAATTTGACAAGTTTGGTGAGCTTGGATCTTTACTTGAACAATTTGAGTGGTATCATCCCGGACACATTGGGCAGGCTTCAGAAATTACGTTACCTGTATGAATTACATGCCCTTCATCTTTTTTACTTCTGTTATTAAATTTATTGTGCATCTGTTTAAGTTTACTTTTATTGTATTTCAGTTTTCTTATTACAAGGTTTAGTGATTTCTTATGGGAATATGGATACAGTGGCGTTGTTTTAGTTTTTTAGTGATTTCTGAAAGAATATACTCTCATGATTTCTCTGTCTTTTTTATTTTTTATTTTTTATTTTTTATTTTTATGTATATTTAGAAAAATGCATGAAAACAAATTATTAAAGTTATTCAGTCCAGGATAGTGCATGTTTGATTGAAATCAACCCCAAAGATGGAAATCCCATTGTTGTCAAGATATCTAGATTAATATACAGTTGGGCCTATAAAGACTAGGTATTTTGGTGATAAATGCATTGATTTTTACTTTTTCTTATTAAAATTATTAAAATGCATACTGATCAATGATTAAGAAATAGCATCCTCTGGATAATGGCAAACAATGCCGAAAGGCTATTTGTTTTAATCATATGTTACTTTATTATGTGCATCTACTAGTTGTTTGTACATTGCAGATCAACTTTCATCCGAAATTGGATTATATTGCACAGAGGGCTCTGATTGATCACATATTGCATGTATGATGTGCATCTACTAGCGTTGATCAGCCATGTCCCTAGGAATTTTATTGTATACCATTTTGATTGTTTGGAATGTACTGATGCCTGGTCCTTGTATTTATTTGCAAGGATAGATGGCTTAACAACAACACTTTGTCTGGAACTATTCCTATGTCATTGACTACTAGAAATTCACTTCAAGTCCTGTGAGTATCAAGTTGACGTGTTCTTTATTTTGAGTGCTGCTATTAACACCTCGTAAATTATTTTGGATCCCTTAATTTTTAACTTTTTTTTTCATTACAATAATAACATCAAATAAAATTACTAAAAAAGACATCATTAGTTTTGGGACATCTCATCTCACAATTAAACCTACACACCCACTACATCATGAATTAGGGTTTATAAGAGCACCCACCTCTATCACCACTCATCCATCTGCCCCAAATCCCACTTTCAAAACCTACTCACCCTCAAAACCTTGAAAATCCTTTGGCGGCAATATTTCGGCGGTAACAGTGGCAACCATGTGACTACCTACACTTCTTCGGCAATGGCAATGTTCCGGCGGTAACAGTGGCAACCCTTTGGCAGAATATAAGCCAAAACATTACTTATTTGTTCGGGGATGGCGTTCCTAAACAAATAAGTAATGTTTGGGAATGCAGGTCCGAATATGAAAATTTCTTAACACATTGAATGGTCAAAATTATTAACGCTTGCAGAAGTTTTCACTTTTTCAAGTTCGGGAATACAGGCTTGAATATTACTTGTTTGTTCGGAAAGGCATTCCCGAACAAATAAGTAATGTTTGGGAATGTAGCTCAGAACATTGAAATTTCTTAACACATTGAATAGTCAAAATTGTTAACGCTTGCAGAAGTTTTCATTTTTTCAAGTTCGGGAATACATGCCTGAACATTACTTATTTGTTCAAGAAGCATTCCCGAAAAAATAAGTAATGTTTAGGAATGTTGGTCTGAACATGAAAATTTCTTAACACATTGAATGGTCAAAATTTTTAACAATTGCAAAAGTTATCGGAAGAACCCAAAATCCATTATCAGGTTCAAAAGTTATTCCTTCATCGCGTAACTTTGAGAATATTGTTGTGTAGTTTTCTGCTGAACTCACAATTTTATAATATCTACCAACCAAACCAATTACTATAAAAAAAATAAAAATAATAAAATATTTGCAAGAGAAGAAATTATTATGAGAAAACTAAGAAATTATGTATATATATACAAAGAGAGAGAGAGAGAGAGAGCATACCAACTGTGACAATGGTGAATATAGTAGCAGAGACAGTAATCACATCGGCTCGTCTTCTTCTTGGTGGGTTTTGTTAGGGTATTTTTGAAGAGGAGTTTTTTTAGGGTGTGGGAGGTGTGCATTCAATAGGTGAAATGTTTTCACAAGGATAATTTTGGTATTATTAGGGGGGGAAAGAAATTTTGAGGGTTTCAAAATGAGTGTTGTATTAGCACCCCATAAATTATTTTGGACCCCTCAATTTTTAACCTTTTTTTTATTACAATAATAACTTCAAATAAAATTACTAAAAAAAGCATTATTAATTTTGGGACACTCTATCGTACAATTAAACCTACACACCCACCACATCATGAATTAGAGATTATGAGAGCACCCACCTCAATCACCACCCATCCATCTTTTCCAAATCCCACCTTCAAAACCTACTCACCCTTAAAACCTTGAAAACTTTTTGGTAGCAATATTCCGGTGGTAACAATGGCAACCATTTGACTACCTACACTTTACCGACAATGACAATGAGTGGAAGTTTTGTTGGTAATCACAACTCCATAAAACGAGAGGAGTACAACAATAAAACCTTAGAGGAGATTCATAGCTATGATGTTTTTCTTAAATGGCAAAAATTATAAAATATGTTCGTCATTTTTTTGGAACAAAACTCCCGAACATATGATCAAAATTTAGGAACACATGCCCAAACATTGTTTATTTGTTCGGGAATCAGTAACCAAACATTTATTATTTGTTTGGGAATGCAAGTCCGAACATGAAAATTTCTTAACACATTAAACGGTCAAAATTGTTAACGCTTGCAGAAGCTTTCATTTTTTCAAGTTCGGGAATACAGGCCCGAACATTACTTATTTGTTCAGGATTCCCAAACAAATAAGTAATGTTCGGGAATACAGGTCCGAACATGAAAATTTCTTAACACATTGAACGGTCAAAATTTTTAACACTTGCAGAAGTTATTGGAAGTAGGCCAAATCCATTATCAGGTGCAAAAGTTATTCCTTCATCGCGTAACTTTGATAATATTACTGCTTAGTTCTCTGCTGAACTCACAATTTTATAATATCTACCAACAAAACCAACCAAACCAATTATTATAATTTTTTTTCCGACAAGAGAAGAAATTATTACGAGAAAACTAATAAATTATGTATGTATATATATGTATATATATATATATAGAGAGAGAGAGAGAGAGAGAGCACACCAACTGTGACAATGGTGGATGAGGCAACAGAGACAGTACAGTAATCACATTGGCTCTTCTCCTTCTTAGTGGGTTTTCTTGAGGTTTTTTGGAAGAGGGGTTTTTTTGGGGTGTGGGGTTGTGGGGGAGGGGAGGGGTGTGCATTCAATGGGTGGAATATTTTCACAAGGATAATTTTAGTATTATTTGGGAGAAGAAATTTTGAGGGTTTCAAAATTTATAAGTGAGGGCCAAAGAAATGAGGGGTCTAAAAAAATTTATGGGGTGCTACTAGCACCACTCTTTCAAAATTTATAAGTGGGGCCCAAAGAAATGGGGGTCCAAAATAATTCATGGGGTGCTAATATCACCACTCTTTATTTTTCCATTTTGGTGAATAATAAAGGTTTTTTTTTTTGTTTCTTTTTTTGATTAGCTTTAATTGGCATAAACTAACTACGAAAATATAATATGGCTTCTTGCCATTTGGTATACAGTGATTTTTCAAACAATCACTTAACATGAGTTGTCCCAGTTAATGGCTCCTTTCAACTTTTTACTTCCAGCAAGTTTGTTGATGGTAACATCATTTTTCATACTAGTGGAGTCGGGTGACTCATTTGGACATATGCTGACCACTATTCTTTCATTTTTCAGTTTCTAAATAATAATAATTTAACAATTCGTGCAACTCCACCACCTCCATTTTTGCCGCTACCCCCATCTGCTGCTTCAGGTTTGTTGCTTCAGGTTTGTTTCGTTTTATCCTAGGTTGTTGCTGATATTGGGTTCTGTTCTGTTTGTCCAACACTTTCAACTCCTCAATTCTTTAATTATAAACTTCATTCCATGCTTCCTGTTCAGACCTTGTCACAGATGACTTGACTGGATTTGTAATTTGTCTTTCTTACTTCATGCACATTATTGCTTTTGAAAGAAACTATACGAAAATAAATTGTATGTCAGGTCAATTCCTCAACCAGTATCTATAGGTTTTAGTTTCCCCACATATTAAATTATGATGCACAACCAATACTTATTTTCTAGGGAAACCTCCATGCTTTGATCTTTTTTATTTGTCCGTGTATCGTTCAATTTTTAGCTTTCTTTAGATTAGCGACTTATGATATGCTGGTAAAGTTAGAATCTAAATCTTTTCACTAGACTCTGCACCTAGATTGTCCAAACCATGGCATTATTTTATTCCATTGAATTGTCTTCCTATCAAAATTTTCAGTTTTGAAGGGAGTGGACAATAAGAGTGAACTTACTAATCGTGCCACTAGAGCCATTACTGGAGGAGTTGTTGCTGGTGCTACCCTGTTGTTTCTCGCACTTGCTTGGTGGTGGTGAAGGAAACTAGAGGACAGCTTCTTTGATGTACCTGGTTAGTGGACCAAGTTGAAAATGCCTTAAATTGATTTTTATTTATATTTTTTTATGAACAAGGCTTAAATTGATGGTGTTGTATAATGCATTTCACATTTCTCTTCAGTTGAAGAGGGTCCAGAAGTTCATCTAGGACAGCTCAAGAGGTTTTCTCTACGTGAACTACAAGTTGCAACTGATAATTTTAGCAGCATAAATATTCTAGAAAGAGGTGGGTTTGGTAAGGAATACAAAGGACGATTGGCAGATGGCTCTCTAGTGGCAGTAAAAAGACTAAAAGAGGAATGCACTCAGGGTGGGGAGCTGCAGTTCCAAACAGAAGTGAAAATGGTCAGCATGGCCGTCCTTCGAAATTTACTGCCTTTGTGTGGCTTTTGCATGACACTGACAAAACGATTGCTTATTTATCCCTTTATGTCTAATGGAAGTGTTGCCTCATGTTTAAGAGGTACTACTTGCATGCATCTTCATATGCTTCCCTTTTTTAATTGGTCGTCAAGTATTATATTCATTAGAAGTTTTAGTAGATTTGATACAATATGCTTTATTTCTATTCCAATTCCTAATTTGATACCAAGAGAAAAGGTTTGTTTAATTTGATTTTTCAAAAACGGTTTTGTGACACCCTATTTGGCTTCAATTTTTTGAATTTTAATTTTCTGATAATTGAGATTTTTATTTTTCGTTTTTTTTTTTTTGTTTTTAGTGAATTTTTTTAATATTTAATTTAAATTTAAAAAAAAATTTTTTTTTTTTAGATGCACGTAACCTAGATGTACCTAAAAAGTAAAATATTAGTAAAATCAAATCAAACCATACCAAACCAAGTCTTAAGTTTCATCAAATGGGGTCGGTTGCATGAATCTTTCTTCTCTACTCGACTCTATCCAAGACTATTTCGTTGGTCAAATTAAGGAGATTCATATATCTAGTTACTACACTAGTCCACGTGAATACTATCTACCGTCACTGTATCGCATCTCTTCACTATTATCTTTGTTACCCAAAAAGCAACCTAATAGGGGGTGAATTAGGTTTCTACAAATTAAAATTAATCACTGTGTTTGGTTTGAGTTTTCTGGATTAAGTTTTTTAAAAATTGAGTTTTTTGATTTTCGTGTTTTTTAGTTTTTAGTTAATATTTTTAAAATTTTAAACATTTTTTTACTTTTTTAGATGTACCTTACTTAGATGTGTCTAAAAAGTAAAAAAATTGTGAAAAAATATTTTAAAAAATTAAGAAATACATAAAAATACAAAAAATATACTAAATTCTTGTATTTTTTTTTTTGTATTTTTGATATTTAGTGAATTTTTAAAAGATTTTTTTTACAATTTTTTTTACTTTTTAGGTGTATTTACGTTAGGTGTGTCTAAAAAGTAAAAAAAAAATTGCATAAAATATTTTAAAAATTCAGTAAAAACAAAAAAACACGGAAAATAAGAGTGTAGAATTTTCTGAAAACTGTTTTTAAAAAATGGGAACCAAGCAAAGTGAATAATACCCCAATAAAATTAACTACTAGTACAACAAATTATTAACAAGCACAATGATGAACTTAGCAGTAAATGATCAAGCAAATAACAATGAAGTATAACTAACATATAGGGTAAATCAAATAATTAACACATGAATATTAGATAGCTATAGCAGTAGTAGGAAAGTCAAGAGATTAGGGAAAAGGAGACAAACAAATTTATAGTGGTTCGACTTCAACCGAGCCTACATCCACTCCTCAAGCTTCACTTGAGATTTTTCACTATCTTCTAGTTTCACAGGGGTGCCAGCAACCTCTTTACAAATGGAGCAATCCTCTACGGATTTTACACAAACTAACTTCACAAGCCTAAACCCTTGCAAATCTTAGGTGTTTCGCAATCACTCTCAAGATTTCAAGAACATAGTGTTTGTAACACTTTTACAAGATGAAATGGTATTTTTGCTTTCAAAGAAAGCTTACAATAAATATCTCTCAAAGATAGATATATAAAATGAAGCTTTGATTTTTCTGTAAATCTCACACAGGAAAGATGAGCTTAATGCTATAAGACTCAGTATATAATTTCTGAGAGAGGATGTAAACAAAAATTGAAAAACACTTCTCAGAGAAATTTTCAAAGAATAAATGTGAGTGATTATAGATCAAAGAATATTTTCTGATTTTTTTTTGTAATTTGTTTATATTAGAGGCTTTGGTATATATATTGAAACTTATACCCGTTTATAGCCATTGTAATTCATTTGAATATATAGCCGTTTATAGCCGTTGCATTCATTTGAATTTATAGCCGTTTATTGCCATTGTATTCCATCATTACTAATTTGAATATCTTCCACTCCATCATTACAAATTTGAATATTTTTCACTTGAACCTTTTGAACCCTTTGGTCTGCTGCTGTGCTGGGCTGTTTGAACCTTTGTTTTGGACTGTTTGAACTCCTGATTTGATCAAATTTTAAATACATTCTAACAACATTTAGGATAAAGGTTTAGGTGAGAAATAATGGGACAAAATAAATTTTGATTCTATTTTTCTCTTTCAAATAAATTAAAATATAATTAAATAAATCATCAAAATAAATTTTGGATTTTATTTTTCTCTTTCAAATAAATTAAAACATAATTAAATAAATCATTAAAATAAATAAGTCTAACAATCTCTCCCTTTTTGATGATGGCACACAATGATGTTTTGATTTGATTTGGGAGTAAGAAAAGCTCCTCATCAAGTCATACTCCCTGCATTCATTTCTAAATACATAGGTTAGCACATGTGTAATAAATAAGTTTTAATTAGAGACATGATATGAGACTAAGATATCAAACTATAAATACATAACATCAAATTAGTTTGAAAATATTTGTTTGAAAATAATACCATAATACATAACATCATAACATCACAAGTTTTCTCCCCCTGTGACATTGTCAAAATTATCAAAAGGAAATCATGGGTCAAAATTTGGAGGAGGAGGAGGAAAATGATAGGGATAAAATGCATCTATATAATTCAAAACATATATATACATATATGCATACACATACAACTCTCTCGCGTCTCTCTTTTTCTTTCGATAAACGCGTTTGACACGCGGCCTCACTTTTGTGTCATTAGCCGACAAAAGAAGGCCTCGATTTGTACTCACCTCGGCTCCTTCTCCTTCCTTTTCCTTGTCTTCTTCTCTTTTGCCTTCTTCTTAATCACACACTCTTCCATTTCTTCTTCACCATTCTCTTCTATCTCGTCTTCACCGCTCTCTTTTGTTTCTTCTTCCTCATCGAGAGACAAAAAAAAAGAAACTGAACAGAGGAGGCCAAACCTTAGTCTGTTCTCTTTTATTTCACTGCAACTCATTTCTTTTACACCTCTCACCTCTAAACCATGGCTTCTTCATCCCGTTCCCTCACTCTATTTTCGGACCTAAACGATCCCATAACCTCTACTGGACCGAGTGCCCCTACTCTTACTCTTCCTATCATTCCTCTGCCCAACCTTCCTATGATGTCGATTGAGCAAATCATGGTAGCTCAATCAGACATTGAAGCCAATGATTTCACACTAACGTCCTGTATGGAAACGGTGACTGCAGTCACAAAATTGGCTCACCGATTGCAGAACATGACGAGTGAGCTCCATCAGGTCAACGCCCAACTCTCTTTACTCCAGCTCATGTACAAGGATGCGCGACCAGAAATAGGCGCATTGAAGGCCGAAAATAAAGAGCTTAAATGGTAGGCCACCTCCATGGCTTGATTTGGAGCAAAGGCGTTCTTGGCCTTTGATAGTCAGCGGGGAGTTGTCGCTCTCGACGAAAGCACGGGGGCAGGGGCGTCAAGGGCCGCCCAAGGTGATAAAAAGAAGAAGAAAACGATGGAAGAGGTGAGTAAGTAAGATCAGCGTATGGCCGAAAAAAAAATGAAGGGCTTTTTTTTTATGTTTATTTTGATCGGCATGTGGCCGTAAAAAAAATGAAGGGTATTTTTTTTTTTTGGTTTTTTTTATGTAAATATTTGTATTTTGATTTGTTGTTGTGTTTATGTTTAAGTACTAAAAAATGAAATTAAAAAGCAGAGAAAAAAATAAGGAAGGAATTTGCTAAGTGTATGCAAGGTGAGTTTGAGATGAGCATGATGGGAGAGCTAAATTATTTCCTTGAGCTTCAAATCAAACAATGTAAGGAATGAATTTTTATCAACCAAGCTAAGTACATAAAAGAACTACTCAAAAAGTTTGGTATGTATGACTCAAAAATAGCTGGAACACCTATGAGCACATCCATTAAGTTAGACAAGAATGAAAAAGGTAAGCCCATTGATCAAACAAAATATCGAGATATGATTGTAAACGTCCTCGAATGCCCCGGGAGGATGAGTCCCGTTCTGTTCGTCTTTAGGCTCACTACAGTTCGGACTCTAATTGTCACGGTTCTTAATCTGAACCAAAGAATCCAAATCCGGCAAATCGTTTTGAAAAATAGATTTTGTAAAGAAGTGCCAAACATGGACTGCTTTGCCAGATACAGAGTCGCCACCTAAATATTTTATTTTGGGTGAATTTAGGAAACCCTGACTCGTTTGCCTAAGGTGTAACGCCCCCAAAATAATAACATTAAACCAACATTTTTGACATGCATTGATACAAAAGAAATCGACCATTTCTATTCATCAGAGTAAGTCTTACAACTGTATTACATGTTAACAACAAAAGCAAATGCCCTAAGGGCTTACAGCTTTCCAAGTTAACACTTGGTTACAAAAGAGAGTACTAACTCAATTACAGATTAAGCCCTTGGCTTGAATTTACATGTAATACATCAAAAGAAATAAGACAACAAAAGTGTGTCCGCCTCTAGCCTTCCAAGCTATGTCCTTGGAGGTGGCATGCTACCTGTACCTGAAAATAATGTCTCCATATAGGGTGAGCCACAGCCCAGCAGAGATATACTAAACCAACTATGAACAATGACTAAAAGATTAGCAGTTGATAGATGGCCAACACTGATACATCCACATATATCACATCACAATTTCATAGCATATGAGTCTATGTCACTTTTCATTTTCCATCTTTATTTAATAGATAAACATATTAGCTTTACCAATTCATCAACAGATAAGCATATTACACATCAACAGATAAGCATATTAGCTGTATCCACACTTCACTAGACAAGCATATGAGCTTTATCTACACTTCTCAAAGATAAGCCTATGAGCTGTATCTTCACTTCTCTAGACAAGCATATGAGCTGTATCTACGGAGTTCATCCCCCATCTCCTCCCGACACTATCCAGTTTAGAGGTACATCCCCCATCTTCCCCTAAACCGTGGAGTACATCCCCCATCTCCTCCTCTACACACAATGCATATAAACACAAAGGTTCTATACACAATCAATCAATACATAAAATTAATGTATTCAATCCACCGTCATACTCTATGACACATTCAATCGATTAGTTTTAGTTTGCCTAATCATCATGCATTGTCTACAACAATCAAGACTATCCTCCACCGATAGCCCAAAGCAGTTATTTCTAAACAGAAAATAAATGCACAAAATGGATATTTAAATCAACATTTCAATTAGGTGAGCGATAAATGATCCAACTACACCCTTTTAATCCCTTCCCTTTCCAATTTCCAACAATTAATTGTACAAATTAATCAATCAATGTAATTAGGGCATTTTCCATAATTAACATTTCAACCCTACACGGTTTCATTTTCATCAATGTTTCAACATTTACTTCATTCATCCATGCCAAACATGCATTTAGGTTTTATATAATCAAAACCCTACCTTTTATAAAATTACTCAAAGGCCCAAACTCTCTCCAAATTATCCCAACAACCCCCAACATATCGAAATGCCAAAATTTAAAGACAAAACTCATAAAGAGGAGTAGGATATCCCTACCTCAAGAGGTGACTCCCAACCAAGAAGGTGAAGAAGACGAAATTGCTCCAACCCACGAATTTCTCGAATCAAAAGATAGCCCTCGACGATCAACAACTCTTTTGTAAAGACCAAAGGTGAGGAAGACACCCTAGCTAGATCAAAATCTAGAGAGAAGGCAAGGTTTTAGAGAGAGAGGCTCTCAAATGGCCTTTTCAGAAAAGAGAGAGAAAGGAGGAGAAAAAGTGATTTAAAACTGCCTCACAGCCAACTGATATACAACATTCCCGCTCGAGCGCGAAAACCAGTCCGCTCGAGCGTAGATTTCCCCTTCCCAGGACTTACACCCAGAAAGTACTACCCGCTCGAGCGCCAACAAACCCGCTCGAGCGCTACCGCCCGAGCGTAAACAAACCCGCTCGAGCGTAAAAATCACATTTGCAGAAGTTTTGCAGGAACACGAAATACTGGAGGTGTGCAATCCCCGCTCGAGCGCAATAGGACCCGCTCGAGCAGATCGCCTAAAAACTGGACAACAAGGAATTGAAATCAAGGCCTAACCAACCTGTAACAACTCTGCTCAAAATATCCTAAAACTCAATCAAGTGGAATTAAAGGATGACAACAAGATAGATACCACTACCAACTTCACGGAACCGAGTCCGGAATACAACAGAACAGTAAAGGGACAACCGGGATCGCTATATAAGGCCACGTGTCCGTCATCACCAGAGTTGCCTCGGCTCGGGAACTTGGGTACGATTGGGAAAGGTCAGCTATGAGCACCCCCTCTCGCCCGATCCGAAGATCGGCCTCTACTAATCATGATATCTTGTTTTGAAAACATTATGCGTTCTTATTCCGATTATTAGCCTAGATTTACTATGTGGTGCGCACAACATACAAGTATAGACTGAATCACCTGAGTTAGAACAAAACATTTCATGTTTGCTTTTTGAAAGCAATTTGCTACTCGTAAGTAGGCTAAAATGCAGGTTTTGCCACCCTCGAATGGGCTTTAGAAAAGATGATTTTTGCCACTATCAAGTGGGCTTAAAACTCACGGTTTTAATGCATTATTCCAATTCAGGTAATTCAACCTCCATCCACAGGCATTCAAGCAGTTATATCACATAAGCAAATAGCCTCATGGTAATCATGCTGTCATGGCAACGTTCACACGCGTGCAAGGATGCTAAAGCGTAAAAGCTTACTGAGTACTCCAAGCCAAAACAAAAGCTATGTTAGAAATCCATGCATGATCCTAACTATAAGGAAATGCCTAATGCAACACATGTAGGAATGCGAATACAATAGGCTCGGCTATTCTAAGATGGCGTATGATGATGCTACAACTAACACGTATTCAATTTGGAATTAAAATACAATGCAATTAGTATGATGCGCCGAGCCTGGTGCATGCAAGACAAATGTATGGATGCACACATGCATAGCATAAGGTATGCTAATTTAAATATGACCTAATACCAACTATTGAAAGCAGGTAAGTAAAAGGGAGAAAGAAGTGGGGGTTGGAAGACATGAACACACTCACCCACACTTATTACAAATTTGCCCTCGCCCGGAGGGACCAAAAGAATAATACAATCCAAATAATGAATCAACTATCCTTGCTAATTAATTATTACAGACCCTCTAATTAATTAACAAATTAAACACAAAAATGATTTAAATGTGAAGCTAAAGAGACTGCCACAACTCTGCCTCGGAATGAGCGAATGATGCATGCTTGACTCGCCCCACTCGGAAACTCGCTGCCATAGCACTGTTGTCTCTGTTTACACTGCCCTGCTCCTTTGAAAATTTGCACAAGTCCGAAGGAGGCTTCCCTGAACACTGGGGAGCATCACCGACCAAGTGGGGACACCACCAGCTGAAGGGAATAGTCATCGACCATTGGTTGAGCCACTGGCTAATTGTATTTGGTCGGTCGGCACCCCAAGTAGCCGGCCGGCTATTTCTTCCTGCAGAATCCTGCAGTTGACAATAGCAGAGGGCAAGCAGTGTATGGCATGGAATTTTCAAGCAAATATGAGCATGACCACACTCCCCATCATGCAATGGACTCAAGGGAGCATGACCCTCGACCCTCGGGCCATCAATTATGCATTTTGATGCATGATGGCCTAAGAGGCCAAGTTTGCCATTTAATGTAAAATGCATGCAACAAAATAGATGAATGCCAACACCTTATCATATTGAGATCAAGGGCGTCGGCGACCGAGGATTGAGACGTGTTACGTCACTTGGAGTACGAACACCCTCAATCCTCACACCCCAAACCAAGCAATGCAATGCATGTATACAAACATGGCTCAAGAATGCAACATGAGGCTAAGATGCAAAACATGCCAAATGCAACGCAATATATTATGCAAGCATGCAATATGCTAATCATGCAAGAGGCAATACAATGCAATTTAGCATGCGATGCAAACATAGTACAATGCAAGCATGCAACGAGAGGCAATAAATCAAACATACAACTATGTACAAGAATGGACTTAGACTGAAATGGGAGGCCTCAGACACACCCTACAACAGTGGCCAAAAGAGTCAAAAATGGCACAACTTACGCATGCAAGCATGCACACACCAAGGCCTATCATCTAAGCTTGAAAGGGGACAACTCTAAGCATACTTAAAGGTAATATGCTTGGACATTAAAAACTCATGTTAAACTCTGAAAAGCATGCAAAAGATGGCTGTAGACACCCCATTTTTTACCGTCCTAAAGACTTGGACGTCACCGTTTGAACACCCGGTGATCATCCATGTTTGTGTTCGTTTGGAGTTCCCGGAGGTCTCGACTACGTGCCTTGCCTCAAGATCTCCGAACTTGACTGTTTAGTGTCTGGTTTTGCACCAAACACTTGTGTTTTGCCTTGGAGGGGCAGGGAATGCCTTTTGAGGCATCCCCAAACATCACCGGCCATGGCCAGAGGCTGCCGGCTGGTGTTTTGATGCCATCGGCAATGTATATTGCCGGTCGGCATTCTTTGTTGCCGGTCGGCACTCTATTTTGACAAAATGGCATTTTTGAGCAGCCGATTACTGTTCATCTGCTTTTGCAGATATTTTAAGATAGTTGTATGTCATTTTGTTCCCCACCATACACGTGTATGGAGGGATGGACTCCTTGTTAGCTTACCTTGTAAGCTTTACAAGATTGGCTCCTCTATAAGAGGAGCCCTCCTCTCTTGGCTCTAGGTTAGACATTTTAGAGAGAAAGGTTGTGTGAGAGCTTTGGTTTTAGGTCTAGGGTTTGATATATATTCTATCTCTATACCTCTCTCTCATTTAGCCTTTGTGTGTGTTTAAGTGTGTTTGTGTCTTACTATTGCCCACAAACACATAGTGTTACACCTTCCCTTGGCTACTGAGGTTCTAAGAGGGTGTTCTTGAGGTTCTTGAGCTGTCTTGAGCTCAAAGAAGCTGCTGGAGCTTCATCTTTGAAGAAAGTCAACAAGGGTAAGAAACTAGTCCCATTTTACCCCATTTTTGCATTCTATTTTTACCTATCTTGGAACTATTTTTTGGCTTTGCATATAATACAAAAAAGTTCTGTTTTTAGGCCCTCTAAATAGTTTATTCAGGGTGTTTTGTTGTTTGAGGTTTTTTGACCCCTCCTAAGCCTTGTAAGGCTCCATTTTGTGCTATTTTGTGTAAGCTCCGAGACCTTGGTGTTTGGGCCTCCTCACCACTGAAATCTTGAGGGATTTCAGAGGTGGGGATGGTGCCTTGAGGTCCCAAGAAGGAGAGGGCCACCCCCTCTCCTTGTTGTCCTTGAAAAGGACCATTTTTGGCCTCTTGAGGGAGCACCTAGCTAAGCTTCATGTTGACCATGCTTTGGCTGTTTTTTTGTGCTTATTATGTCATAATATGCCTCTTTTTTTTGTTGGTTTTGGTACACCAAGCATGCTTAGCATACCTACCTTGTAATGCCACTTTGTTGCCTTAACATGCCTTAGGTTGTAAACCATTATTCTAGCATGTTTTAGGCTTAGCCTTGTGAATCTTTCATGCTTATTTTGCCATGTTTAAGGTCTGTCCATAGTTGGTTGGGTCGACTTTGGCATGCTTAGTATAGCTCCTTTGCATTCCGGCTTGTTGGCCTTAAGTGTGCGAGTGTGTAGCATGCATTACTTGCTTTGTTTTAATGATTTGGCACCGTTTAATAGCATCATTTCAGTCCCCTTAGCATACTTGTATGCTTGCCTTGGATGCCTCTTTGAAGCTTTGAAGCTTGTGTAGCATGATCCATGTTTTGGCATTTGTGCATGCCTTTGGATTTAGGTCAATTGGATGCCATCTAAATGATCTTTAGGCCTTGTCTTAATATGCTAAAATTCTGTTTTTAGTCATTTAATTCATGCCATGTGTGGTTGCACTAAGTGTAGTTCAATGCTTCTTCGGTGGGCCTTAGGAATTGGACTATATTTGCATACATGTGTGCGTGTGTTTTGGGCCTCATTTCCTTGGCTGTGGCCACTGTTTTGGGCCTAATTAGAGCTGCCCAAATCATGTTTAAATCCATCATTTGCTTGCATGCATGCTTACCTTGTATGTTGTTTGTATGCTTGCATGCACATCTTGCATTCCCATGTTGCATCCTTAGCTTGCATGCCTAGGCTGCATTGCATCTAGCATGCATGTCTTGTTCCTTGATCTAGTGATAGGAATTGGGCTTTGGTTTGTTGGTTTGCATTGCATTTGACATCAAAATGTGCACACTTGGTCCCTTGGGCCATCACGCATGGAAATGCGCGATTGGTGGTCCGAGAACCAAGGAGCATGTCCCTTTGAGTCACTAACATGATAAGGGACATGATTGGTGCATATATGGATTGAATTGCATTGCCATGCAAAGTTCTGTCTTCTGCTGCTGTCAAACAGGTCCTGTAGGCATTCTCTACCGATCGACTTCATGGAGTGCCGACCGGCAATCAACCGGCAGCCGATGGATCCATTATGTGCCGATGACCACCAGACCACTGCCGGTGACCATTCTACTCAGCCGGTGATGTCTCCCAATGTCCAGAGATGCAACTCTGAGGCTTTGACAGTCTTCAGAGGAGCAGAGCAGGGAAAATAGAGGCAGATTGCGCATGGCAGTGAATTCCCGAGCAAGACCGAGCATGCATTGCATCGAGCTCTCTTCCCGAGGCGGTTTACTGTTTTTCCTAGCTTAGTTAGTTTGTTAACTAATTAGGTAATTTGTAATAATTAATTAGATAGGATAGTTAATTCATTATTCGAACTGTATTATTTTTTCGGTCCCTCCGAGCGAGGGTAAACTTGTAATAAGTGTGGGTGAGTGTGTGCATGTCTTCCAACCCCCACTTCTTTCTCCCTTTTACTTACCTACTTTGATGGTTAGTAATAGGACATGCTTAATTTAGCATACCTTATGCTATGCATGCATGCATCATTCATCAGTATTGCATGCACCGGGCTCGGCGCATCATACTAACTGCATTAGTATTTCAAATCTAACTTGAATACATGCTACTTGTGCATTTTCACATGCCATGTTTAGGATTAGCCGAGCCTATTCTAATTGCATCCTGTATGTGTTGCATTAGACATTTAAAAATGGACTTGGATCATGCATTGTTTACTAACGAGTTTATTGTTTTGGCATGGAGTACGATGTAAGTATTTTCATGCTTTAGCATATCGCATGCGTGTGAATGCTACCATAACAGCATGCTTACCATGTGGCTAAATGCTTATGTGATAAACTGTTTGAATGCCTGTGGGTGAAGGTTGGATTGTCTGAGTTGGAAAAACTCGTTGAAATCCGTATTTTAGCCTACTTGCGAGTAGCAAAAACCAAAGTGTTTTTTAAGATAAACGGATATGCAATGCTTATTTCCAAATTAGGCAATCTAGTATATACTTGTTTGCTGTACGCATAACATAGTAATTCTAGGCTAATAACTGGTTTAAGAACACATAACATTTTCAAAAACGGATATCACGGTTAGTAGAGGCCGATCTTCGGATCGGGCGAGAGGGGGTGCTCATAGCTGACCTTCCCCAATCGTACCCAAGCTCCCGAGCCAAGGCAACTTTGGTGATGACAGACACGTGGCCTTCAGCACCGAGTCAGGGTTTCCTAAATTTCCCCATTTTAAAATATTTAGGTGGCGACTCTGTATCTGGCAAAGCAGTCCATGTTTGGAACTTCTTTTCAAAAAATCTATTTCTCAAAACGATTTGTCGAATTTGGACTCTTTGGTTCAAGATTAAGAACCGTGACACAAATCGAGTCTGAACTGTAGTAGCGAAGGCTCCCCCTCGCGGGCGCGTCTATAGTTTCTAGCAACTCTGCTGGGGACTTAGAGGGCTTGACTCGAACTCGTGATATCCTATTTTGATTCCGTTTATGTGTCTCTTTGCATTGCATGTGCATTGGTGCGCCTAAGAACACAGTGTTTGCCATCTGCCATTCCTGAACGGTTTGCCAGAGGCTTGTCTTGTCAAGGCATGACCATAAGGCTGACCGGTTATGGGCTCTGACAATATGGGAACACAAACCCCGGTTTTACCGGGGCACCCTTTTCGACCATTCGACCTAGTGCATATTCGGATCCATAGTGACCATTCCAAGTTAGGACAGGCTGCTTACCCGATGTTAGGTTGTTTGAAAACTGCTGCGTGCATAGTGAAACCCTAGCTCCTGACAAAATAGGACAGGGAAACCTTACCCTAACATAGAGGTGTTTTGGCTCTCTTTACTTGCTATGTGCTTTTAGAATGTATTTCTACATGGAACGTACATATCAATTTGTAAGTTTGAATATCAGACCTGATGGCATCAGTGTCAGTTTATGAGAATCAGTTATCTGCGGGTATCAGGTTCAGTTTTGGGGACAGTGATTTCTGGGGAACAGTGATCAGCAGTAGAGTATAGTTGTTCAGCTACACCCGTGTTTGATCCATTTGGGCTGAAATGCTGTTTGATGTCTCTTTCAGTTCGGACAGCTGGTACAGAATACCTAGTGCTCCCCCTTGCTGAGGCAGGACTTATGATGACGCAGAATTCAGATGAGATCATGGTTATGACAGCTGCATTAGAGCAAGGGATCACTCTGCAAGGTGAGACCAATATAGATATGCCACATCCACCCAGGTCGCCTATCGCGCACCCGGTCTGGGCCCCCCAGCTATACCAGGCTCGCGAGCCTACTTCACCTCCAGCCGCACCATATGCCGGGAGTTTTGTACCTCAAGAGCCCCCGCTGTTGGGGCGAATTGTGATTGAACTTAGCCAACCGGAGATGGCCGCTAGCTATGGTAATGACATATCAACATCAACCCAAACCCTCGATCAGGCTGAGGCCAGAGGAAAAGACAAAGTGAAGGCAGATGTCGATCCTAGTGAACAACTGCTGTGGGCAGTCGAGGCTTTGAAAGCCACAAGGATGAACAAGCAACAGATATCTGCAATTGTGGCAAAACTTGTGGAGGATGCTTTCCCCACTCCACCTGAGGGGAGTTCAAGTCAGTCGGAAAATCGGGATAGGCCCCGTCATGCCAGAACAGTTTCTCCTGTTCCCGCCCCTGCACCCGGGAAAGACCAAAAAGCCAAAGCAGTGCCTACCGACCCTTTTGCTTGTGCGGCTAGTAAGAACATTCAAACTTCAAAATACCTGCCCCGAGGGCGTAGGACCTTTCATGCTCTCTACATGCCTCTATCTAAGGCACTTCAGATCCTTGCTGAGCGGGGGGCCTCTCCCGAAGAATCTCCCTGCTACGCATGATGCTGCTCAATACTGCGCGTACCACCAGTAGACAGGCCATGCTACCGACAATTGTTTCCGCCTCCGTCATGAGGTGCAAGATTTGATCGACAACGAGGTTATCCTCCCGCCCACCTCAGCCAAGTCCGTTACGACCCAGTTATTGGATTTTGAGGACACAGATACTGCAAGTATGTAATTAGAAAGTGAACCACCTGCGGGCGGCATTCGGTATATTTTGGATGTGACGTCTGGCACGCATTTTCGAGCATCGGTGAAACCGAGTTTTGTAAATTCTGGCTTGGGTATCGAGTCAGTCTTTTGTTTTGAGTCTGTCTCTTTGTCTTGAGTCAGTCTTTTTGCTTAAGGGTCTGTCTTGTTGTATCGAGTCAGTCCCCTTTTGTATAGAATACCAAGTGATTCCAGGGTTGTTGCCTCGAACACCATTTTGTCTTGTAATTATCCGTTTTTGTTTTTGAGTCTGTTTCTGCCGAGGGGCCAGTTATACCAACAAATCTGAATGAAACAGCTGTGGCTATCTCATTTTCATGCTTGCTTTCAGCATAAGTTAGTTGTGCTAGAGGATTTGAATGGGCTAACAGTACATCTCGCATGCTCTCCTGCACGCCGAACTCATTGCATTGATCTACGTTTTTCAAAAACCTCTTTTGAACACTGCGGTGATAAAAACGAAGATGAGGGAATTCCTCGGGTTTTACAAAACTTTGATCAAATTGAGAAAGGAGAGGCATGCTAAGCCTTTTTATGAATGAAATCATGCTTGTCAGCGTGAGTACTGAGAAGGATCCTGGCTTGATCCAGATTGGTCCCACACTATCTTCGGCGCAAGCGATTTGTCGCTTTCTTAAAAACTTTCTAAAACAAATGTTTTATGCGGCCCTATGAAGACCTGTGTGGGATCACTCTTGAGATTGCGCAGCCTAGGATCGCTCTCAGCCTCAAGATTCAACCCGTCTGTTTCGAGCCTTGAACCTGTTCAGAAAGTTCAACGGTCAAACGTCATGCAAGGTCTGTATGGCCAGATCAGAAGCAGCCCTTGAACAAGAGGCACCAAAGCCGAATCAAAAGATCAGATCTCACCAGAAGAAGCTCGTAGAGCAACCATGATGGATTCTTCTGCAAATCATTGCAACAGCCGTTCTCCTAGACATAGAGAGGCTTCAACTTCAAAAACCGTTTGGCATGGACTTGTTACACTTTTACCCTTTGAGAGGCTCGCTGGGCCGAAAACTCGGAAGGGCGACCCAGGCAAAAGTTAGAGCAAGAGAAAAATACAAAAAAAAAACCAAAAATCAAAAAAATACAAAAAAGAAAAAAGAAAAGAAAAGAAAAGAAAAATACGAAAAAGAAAAAAAAATTCAAAAAAAAGAGAAAGAAAAGCTCGCAAGGTCGAAAACCCGCATCGGGCACCTTGGCAAAAATTAGAGCCTGAAAAGTGAAGGTTAAAATACCCGAGTGTACCTTACACCGGAACTACGTGAGGCTTGATTCCCATGTTTGGGATACGTAGGCAACTTCATCCTGAAGTCCAGCCCCCAACGCTTTCATAGCGTCTCAGTCCATACAATGGTTTCGATTTCATCCTGATGTCCTTTCGCCAACACCTTCCAAGGTGACTGTGTCCATATATTTGTTATAACCGTCTTCTATCTCTGTGTCCAAGAGTTCGACCACCACCAATGAAGACTGTTTGCGGACTGCTGCGACACCATCCAAACAAGGGGCAACTTTCCGTTGCCACGAGTCGTCGCAAGCCGCCATTCAAACCAGGGGCAACTTTCCGTTGCCGTGCAGCGTCCTTCAAAGCCAGGGGCAATTTTCCATTGCCTCCGATCCGAGGTTGCGCATCTCAAAGAGTAAGTTCCATGCTCGTCGAGCATTGATTGTTTGTAAAATAGTTTTTGAAAATTTTTACTAGGGTTGACTATTTTCTCGAAAACTGTTCCATTTTTCAAAACTGGACCATTTTCTTGGACCCAAAGAGGAAAATTTTCAGTGCTCATAGCCTGACTTGCATGGTTTTCAAATCAAAAATCAAACAAGTATGTTAATCCGACTCTTATCTTGGTCAAAACTATTTTAGTAGAAAACCAAAACGAAAAAATGGTCAAAATGATGAACTAGGGGCGCAGTAGAGTCAGGCGTTCTGTCCTTCCCCCGTCGCCAACATACTTGACAGGAGGGGACTCTACCCACCAGAAGAAATAGCTGTGAGCTAACGGCATTGGGCATTAACCCGCAACTTCCTATTCATTTATTGATCACCTCGGGGAGGGACGAAAAATGAGAGAATAAAGAATAGAGAGGCGTAAGTCGAGAGAAAAAGCGAGCCGAAGGGTTTTGAGAGAAAAACCGAGCTTGAGTGCCAGAGTGATGTGAGAATCACAAGTGAGAAAAGGGTGGGAAACAATACCCAGAGCAACTGGCTCCTCGTGATCTGAGGTCCCCTGTCTCCGTTAACGCGTCTGTATGTCGTGTCTTTTGTTTTTGTTTGCCTCAATCTTTGTTTTGAGTCTTTTCCGAGTGTTACTCAATGTGCTTAGGTCGTGTACCCTTTTGTTTGAGTTCTTCCGGCTGTGTTCAGTGGTAGGCTCGATACCCCTGGTTTGAAAATCCGTTTTATTTCGAAAATCATTTATGCCCAGAGTGCTGTGCCATTCTCTACATCTGTGCGAAGTAAAAGAAGAAAAAATTGGGGCATCTGAGTGTGCTTCAACTTCAACTGGTCCCGTCTTTGTAGTCCGCCTTGTCAGATTGGGCTGTTTGTTCAGGATTTGTTGTGTGCAAAATGAATCAAATGCTGTGCCAAGTGTTGGGCTACGGGCTGTATGCAGATTAACCCCCAGTAGAGTAAGGGCTGTGTGTCCAAAATCAGGTAGTGGGTTGCTCGGGTTATTTTGCTGTTGATTGTATAGTTATTTGATTATTACAGTGCAAGTGTTCAATTTTCAGACAACCAATCAATTTCATTTACATTGAGGTGTAATATGGTATGATGCAATGCAAAGCATGAAATGTAAAGATATACGGATGTAAACACTTTTTCAGATAAAAAGCCTGTTTCATTTCATCATCTTTTCAAATACACAAGTTTTGGAAACAAAAATCTGTCGGCGACAGTACAAAGTATCCTAACTACCAACAAAAAGGAAAAGTACAAGAAAGAAGAAAAACAACAAAAATCTGTATCCGTATCAAGCGGCTCCGAGGGCTATCAGTCTGTCCTAGTCCTCTTCCTGGACGAAGGTCCAGAAGCATCATCAGCATCGTCATCAGAGCCCGAGCTAGAACAGCCTCCGGTCTCCTCCTCCGATGACTCCGCCTCCGACTCTCCCTCTGCCTCGGACCCGTCATCGTCATCATCATCATCATCATCATCATCGGGGGTCGACGCCTGAGAACTACTCCCTACATGAGTATGCCCTCCCCTGGTACGGGGACGTGCAGTGTCTCCACGCCCTCCTCGAGCAAGAATAGAGGGCCCAGCTGAAGCACCGCCCACCGAGGGAATCTGGAAGGGAGGCTGAAAAGCATAAAAAGGGCAAATACATCAGAATAATGTGAGCAGTTCATCAGTGCAGAATGCAGTGTACAGTGTGAGAATGCCGTGAGCAGTGTATCAGTGCAGAATGCAGTGTATGGGTACAGTATGAGAATGCCGTGAGCAGTGTATCAGTGCAGAGTGCAGTGTATGGGTACAGTGTGGGAATACCGTGAGCAGTGTATCAATGCAGAATGCAGTATACAGTGTGTGAATGTTATCATTGCAGAGTACAGTGTATAAATGCAGTGCATGCAGTGTATCAGATACTGTGAGACCAGTGTATCAGGTGTTGTGTCGTGCATCAGATTACGTGAATCAGCTTATGAGTGGTTTGATACCGTCATTAGAAGGGCATACCAGAATGCTATAGAGGGCCAGGAGGTCAAAGGTCTGCTGTAGCATCCCCATGATGGAGGCATTCAACTCTATGGACTGCCGGGTGTACTCGGAGGACGCCTGCAAGAGTATAAGATACATCAGTATTTTGTGGAATATCAAATAAACTGAAACGAAATGCAGATGCAAGATGCAAAATGAAGTAATACATACCGGAGGCAAGTCGGGAATACCGGCTAACTCATGACCAGCTGGGGGAGGAGCAAAGGGGATCTGGTAGGTCGCCCCATCCTACCAGCTTATGAGTGGTTTGATACCGTCATCAGAAGGGCATACCGGAATGCTATAGAGGGCCAGGAGGTCAAAGGTCCGCTGTAGCATCCCCATCATGGAGGCATTCAACTCCATGGACTGCCGGGTGTACTCGGAGGACGCCTGCAAGAGTATAAGATACATCAGTATTCTGTGGAATATCAAATAAATTGAAACGAAATGCAGATGCAAGATGAAAAATGAAGTAATACATACCGGAGGCAAGTTGGGAATACCGGCTAACTCATGACCAGCCGGGGGAGGAGCAAAGGGGATCTGGTAGGTCGCCCCATCCTGCCCTCTATATGACAGTACAGTGGGCAAGGCGGGCCAGCCAATCCCCCGTCCTCCTTGAGCTCCGCTCCTGCCATGCACTCGAGCCCTCCTCGATGTGCCCGCTCCAGCCCCAGCTCCCGCTCCAGCTACCGGCGCCGCTGGCCTCTCCCCCTCAGCTCGGCGACCACCGCTCAAGGGTCACATAATATAGGTCCGGACGTACTCTGCGTAGTCGCCCTCGCTTCTGTGATGCTCCTCACTCCAGCTGACGGTGAAGTCCCTCATCTGCTCAAGAGAGAACCTCTCCGTATGCCTCATGTGCGTAGGAGGCGGACCCGGCACTATCTGCTCCGGTAAACCTAGGGTCTGACGCAAGAAGCGCTCGCCCAGGTACCAAGCCCGACAGACCGGGCCCTCCAGCAGGATCCGACAACGGGCAGTCTCCTCTGCGCCCTCATAGTGATCCCTCACCACGGCCGGCAACGAAGCCTAGGGCTGCCAGGTGATCTGAAAATAAAATGCAGTTTATTATCTACCGTTATTGAAAACATGCGGTGCGAAGCAAAGCCAAAAAATAAACTCTAAAGTTGAACATACCTCTGCGGCGGTGATGGTGTCGAAGTATCGGCGGAAGAAAATAAGAGACTCCCGTGGTCTCCGTACGCATCGCACATCGAAGCGATGAGAGAAAGGGACGCCAAGTGGGATCTCCTCATCGGGTACTGGGGCAAGCCTAGGAAAGTAGGCATACACCCACAACTGCAAAACAGATATCAGTATGACTATCAGATAAGGCAGAATACAGAATAAAGAAGAAATAGCAGAACCGTGTGTTGTGCAGTGTATTGTGCGGAGTGTATAATGTGTGCAGTATACAGTCAGTGTAAAGCAGAGTATATGTGTGCCGGGTGTGCAGTGTACAGTCAGTGTGGGGCAGTGTGCAGTATATATGCAGTGTACAGAATACAGAAAGCAGAAGACAGGAATGTAAAATAGGAAGAAGACGTACCTCCCACGCTCGCCAGTAGCCACCAAGGAGCTGTCTGCTGAGGCGGGAAGAAGAGCTCATATAATCGTACAAAGTGGCCAGAGCGGCGCCACCCCAATCATAATGGCGGATCTGCCTGACGTCCACCAGCGCGCTCAACAGGCATAAGGGCACGGTGTTCGCCCGATCGGTGAAGAGAGTCGTCCCGAAGAGGAACATGATGAAGCCCCGCGCATACTGGTCCACCTCCTCTGGGGACATCTGCGCCTCCTCTGCCAAGGCCGGCTGGACCCGAAAGTGGCTCTCAAACCACGAATACCTGACGAACCCCGCTCGACCGAGGAGAGGCTACGTACCAAGCAGGTATAGCTAGGCAGCGTCCCACTCATCCATGTCCGTGTCAAAGGGGATCGGATCACCCCCTACCCTATTGCCAGTAAGCATCGAGAAGTCGTAAGGGGTCATCGTCATATCCCCTGCGACGGAGAAGTGGAAGGAGTTGGTGGTATCCCACCACCTCTTCGCTAGAGCAGCAAGCAAGGGCCTGCAGGTAGTCAATCGAGAGAGCCCCCTGTAGAAGATGCCAAAGCCGGCCTCGTCGATGATGTCACGAACCGCATCTGGCAGCTTGAGGTACCAGTCCCGAGCACCGGTATTCCCATACCCACGGATGGTATGGGAATCCCCCTGTAATCAAAAACAACAATTGCAAGGCAATATTCAAAACGCAGTTCTAAAAAGCATGTAGGTATACAGCATGTGTGCATGTTTTCGGATTCAAGCGAATACCGGGTGCCGGTGTGCTTACAGTGAACTACAGTGTGTGATGTGTCAGCATGTTTGGGTGGTTCAGGGCAGATGTAGCATGCGTGCAAGTTTTAACAGATTCAAACAAATATCGGGTGCCGGTGCTTACAGTGAACTACAGCGTGTGATGTGTCAGCGTGTTTGGGTAGTTCAGTACAGTATAGCATGCGTGCATATTTTCAGACTCAAGCCGATACCAGGTACCAGTGTGTATGTAGTGAAATACAGTGTGCGCTGTGTGTTTGGGTGATTCGAAGCCAATGCAGTGTGTGTGCATGTGTCAGTCTCAAACAGATATCAGTTGCACGTATGTTTACAATCAACTACGGTATACAGCATATCAGAATTAAGCAGTTAAAGAGCATAACCAGCTACGGCAGTTTTGCATCCTATATTGCAGAAAGTAAAGCAGAGAAGGAAAGTTACCTCGGAAGCGCCGAAGGACAGATGGAAGGTAGGCTCACGTAGTAGTAGCTCGCGTGGCATGTGCCTCTCGAAACTCCGGAACTGGCGTAGTCCGTCGGGGAGCATCTCGTGAACTGCAGGCCTGTAGGTCTCCGGATCGAACGGCCGGATACGGAGTGGTAAGGGCTCAGCCTCAGGGTCCATCTCGAGCTCTGGAGGAGCCCCGCCCTGTGGAAGATCGTCAGCCATCTTGAAGAGAACGTGAAAATGGCCAGAAGACGAAAAATCGGGCAAAAAGGCGAAAAGTCAACAAAAAGTCAAACCCCGAGAGGGTCGGAAAAGGCTAGAAAAGTCGGAGTACAGAAAAGGTACGGATATTGAGAAAAACTCGAGGGAAACAAGCCCCGAGTGGCGAAAATCAAGAAAGAAACACTGAAATGAAGTTTCGTTCGGTTGAAAATGTTTGATACGTGAAGGAGATCGCGAATTGAACGACGAAATGGGAGCTAGAATGCAAGAAAATGAGAGAATCAAGGGAGGAAAACACTCTAGAGAGAGAGGGGGAGGATTTTCGACCAAGGAGGAGTGAGGAAAATAGGGTTAGAAACCCTATTTTAAAAGACCCGTGCCGAAATGACAGTACTGCCCCGATACAGGAATTCTTTGCCGGTCGGCCACACTCTTTGCCAGTCGGCAAAATATTGTGCCGATGGAATTGTATGATGGCCGATGGACGGCCGGTGATGTATTTTGATGGCCGGTGGACATCCGGTGGTCTCCTACAGTGATTTTGGAGCCTCCTACACCCTTGTTTGAGTTATTTGTGGGGTTCAGGGCCTTCATTGCTCAAAACAGTGCAAAACAGTGCATTTCCGACACTCAACCAGCCTCCGTTGTGACCTTGGGTCGTGTCTTCTGTGCGTAGCACTCGAATTCGTGCAAGGTGTATCCTTTTCGTATCCTTTTGGCTTTTACAAAAACTCAAAAGTTGCCCCATGCGTATCGCATATCAATCGCACTGTCTTGTGCGCTCGCGTTGTCTAAAACGCATCGCGCGGTTTTGCGCATCTCATTGCATTTTGCATACATTCAATCAATTCATTACTTGCGTAGACCGCATATTTGTTCAATTTCATTACTTGCGTAGACCACATGTTTTGCTTGCGTAGACCGCATGATTGTTCAATTTCATTACTTGCGTAGACCGCATGTTTTGCTTGCGTAGACCGCATTCTCTTGTTCAATTTCATTACTTGCGTAGACCGCATGTTTTGCTTGCGTAGACCGCATATTTGTTCAATTTCCATTACTTGCGTAGATCGCATGTTTTATTTGCGTAGACCGCATTCTCTTGTTCAAATTCATTACTTGCGTAGACCGCATATTTTGTTTGCGTAGACCGCATTCTATTTGTTCAATTTCCATTACTTGCGTAGACCGCATGTTTTGTTTGCGTAGACCGCATATTTGTTCAAATTCATTACTTGCATAGACCGCATGTTTTGTTTACGTAGACCGCATTCTATTTGTTCAATTTCCATTACTTGCGTAGACCGCATGTTTTATTTGCGTAGACCGCATTCTCTTGTTCAATTCCATTACTTGCGTAGACCGCATGTTTTGCTTGCATAGACCGCATATTTGTTCAAAATTCATTACTTGTGTAGACCACATGTTTTGTTTGCGTAGACCGCATATTTGTTCAAAGTCATTACTTGCGTAGGCCGCATGTTTTGCTTGCGTAGACCGCATGTTTGTTCAAAATTTATTACTTGCGTAGACCGCATGTTTTGTTTGCGTAGACCGCATGTTTGTTCAAAATTTCATTACTTGCATAGACCGCATATTTGTAATCAATTCCATGACTTGCGTAGACCGCATGCTTATGTTCAATTTCATGGCTTGCGTAGACCGCATGCTTATGATCAATTTTGTTGCCTGCGTACACTGCGTGCTCCACTTACATCACTGTGACTTCACGGCATTGTTATGCTTCCCACTTGCTCTGCGTTGTCACGCATTTTCAAATACATTGATATGCATCGTACCTGTTAAGTTTGTTTTCTTTTCAGGCACGATATTGTATGTACGGTTCATTTAAGGTTGGTGCAACCAGACGAGCCGCACAGGTATTACACGGTCTAGGAGACCCTAAATCCTCTGAAGGTGCAAGTCCTTCGGTGCTTGTCGTGCCCGAACGACTTTTTGATAAGTTGCATTATACATGCATATCTTAAGCAGCGTGTTGTCGCGCATTCCATGCAACATGCATTTTATACATCATTTGCATTTTAAAAACAAAAAAACAAACACACATGCATTGTCACGCATCATCATAAATAGTTGCATTGTCATGTATCATTAGAACATAGTGCATACTGCATTGTCATGCATGTTTGTAAATATCCATTCCATTGCATATTTGTAGATATTGCATTGTAGTTTGCATGCATTGATTGCATCACCTTCCATCTATGGCTTGCGCCTTTCCATGATTGAGCTTGGTCTGGTATGTGCCCTTACTTTTCATGTTAAAACACAGTTCTGCATGTGTACGCGCCTATTCCACGCTGGTATGTTGGTTTGAGGGTTGCGGCACCTTTTCTGTGTAAGACATGGCTCGTATGCGTACATGTCTTTCCTAGGCAAGATTTAGTTTGGCCCGCGTGCCATATCCATTGTATCCATTTCTATTGCATTATAGCTTGCATGCATTCACTGCATCACTGCCATCTATGGCTTGCGCCTTTCCATGATTGAGCTTGGTCTGGTATGTGCCCATACTTCTCGTGTCGAAGCATAGTTCAGTGGACCGTTCTATGTTAGACATGGCTCGTATGCGTACATGCCTTTCCTAGGCAAAATTTAGTTTGGCCCGCGTGCCATATCCATTGTATCCATTTCTATTGCATTATAGCTTGCATGCATTCACTGCATCACTGCCATCTATGGCTTGCACCTTTCCATGATTGAGCTTGGTCTGGTATGTGCCCATACTTCTCGTGTCGAAGCATAGTTCAGTGGACCGTTCTATGTTAGACCTGGCTTGTATGCGTACATGTCTTTCCTAGGCAAGATTTGGTTTGGCCCACAGGCCATATCCATTGTATCCATTCCATTGCATATTTGTAGATATTGCATTGTAATTTGCATGCATTCATTGCATCGCCCCCCCCCCCGCATCTATGGCTTGCGCCTTTCCATGTTGAGCTTGGTCTGGTATATGCCCATACTTCTCACGTCAAAACATAGTTCAGTGGACCGTTCTATGTTAGACGCGGCTTGTACGTGTACATGCCTTTCCTAGGCAAGATTTGGTTTGGCCCGCGTGCCATATCCGCATTGCATTGTAGATCGCATGCATTCATTGCATCACCCTCCGTCTGTGGCTTGCGCCTTTCCATGATTGAGCTTGGTCTGGTATGTGCCCATACTTCTCGTGTCGAAACATAGTTCAGTAGACCGTTCTATGTTAGACATGGCTTGTATGCGTACATGCCTTGCCTAGGCAAGATTTGGTTTGGCCCGCGTACCATGTCCATTGCCATCTCCCCAGCATATCCATATATATATTACAATTTTTGCATCCGGCATTAGGATCGTAGTCCTTTCCCCAGCGGGCCGTTTCCCCACTTATGTCATTCCTCCCCCAATACTTGTTCTTGCGTCCGTCTACATTACTCATAGTTCAGTGGACCGTTCTATGGTAGACGGGCTTGTTACCTCCATCAATCTATTTGACATAGGTATGGTTTCGAACTGCTCATGATTGGACCATGATTCAATTGCTTTGCATATAGTTTGCATTGTTTAAATTATATTGCATCTTTATTTGCATTGTTTGCACATTGTTTTGTATATATTGCATATCATTTTGCATCCATTTGTGCATTGTCATGCATGTTGCTAACGATATCGTACCTGTTAAGTTTGTTTTCTTTACAGGCACGATATTGTATGTACGGTTCATTTGAGGCTGGTGCAACCAGACGAGCCGCACAGGTATTGTATCCTCCGAGTGAGAAGTATCAAGAATTACATAATTCTCTTACATCCTTTCTGCATTATAGTGTAGTTTGGTGTATGCTAGCTTAAAACTGTCGCATGTATGCTTCGTTACAGCTTTCTTTGCATGATCATAAGTTATGCTCGGCTTCGTGCATTGTCTTGCATTTTGCCCCTGCGTTCGGGCACATACCTTGTTTGTCTTGCATGTTTGTCTAAGTCTTCGGCCTTGTCAAAAATGGGTCATCTCTGAGCTTTGACATTCATTCCCGTCATTGTTATGTCTTTTGAGTTCTGTCAAAGAGGGGCAACTGTAGACACCCCATTTTTGACCGTCCTCAAGAATTGGACGTCACCGTTTGAACACCCGGTGATCATCCATGTTTGTGTTCGTTTGGAGTTCCCGGAGGTCTTGGCTACGCGCCTTGCCTCAGGATCTCCGAACTTGACTATTTAGTGTCTGGTTTTGCACCAAACACTTGTGTTTTGCCTTGGAGGGGCAGGGAATGCCTTTTGAGGCATCCCCAAACATCACCGGCCATGGCCAGAGGCCACCGACTGGTGTTTTGATGCCATCGGCAATGTATATTGCCGGTCGGCATTCTTTGTTGCCGGTCGGCACTCCATTTTGACAAAATGACATTTTTGAGCAGCCGATTACTGTTCATCTACTTTTGCAGATATTTTAAGACAGCTGTATGTCATTTTGTTCCCCTCCATACACGTGTATGGAGGGATGGACTCCTTGTTAGCTTACCTTGTAAGCTTTACAAGATTGGCTCCTCTATAAGAGGAGCCCTCCTCTCTTGGCTCTAGGTTAGACATTTTAGAGAGAAAAGTTGTGTGAGAGCTCTGGTTTTAGGTCTAGGGTTTGATATATATTCTATCTCTATACCTCTCTCTCATTTAGCCTTTGTGTGTGTTTAAGTGTGTTTGTGTCTTACTATTGCACACAAACACATAGTGTTACACCTTCCCTTGGCTGCTGAGGTTCTAAGAGGGTGTTCTTGAGGTTCTTGAGCTGTCTTGAGCTCAAAGAAGCTGCTGGAGCTTCATCTTTGAAGAAAGTCAACAAGGGTAAGAAACTAGTCCCATTTTACCCCATTTTTGCATTCTATTTTTACCTATCTTGGAACTGTTTTTTGGCTTTGCATATAATACAAAAAAGTTCTTTTTTTAGGCCCTCTAAATAGTTTATTTAGGGTGTTTTGTTGTTTGAGGTTGTTTGACCCCTCCTAAGCCTTGTAAGGCTCCATTTTGTGCTATTTTGTGTAAGCTCCGAGACCTTGGTGTTTGGGCCTCCTCACCACTGAAATCTTGAGGGATTTTAGAGGTGGGGATGGTGCCTTGAGGTCCCAAGAAGGAGAGGGCCACCCCCTCTCCTTGTTGTCCTTGAAAAGGACCATTTTTGGCCTCTTGAGGGAGCACCTAGCTAAGCTTCATATTGACTATGCTTTGGCTATTTTTTTGTACTTATTATATCATAATATGCCTCTGTTTTTTGTTGGTTTTGGTATACCATGCATGCTTAGCATACCTACCTTGTAATGCCACTTTGTTGCCTTAACATACCTTAGGTTGTAAACCAATATTCTAGCATGTTTTAGGCTTAGCCTTGTGAATCTTTCATGCTTATTTTGCCATGTTTAAGGTCTGTCCATAGTTGGTTGGGTCGAATTTGGCATGTTTAGTATAGCCCCTTTGCATTCCGGCTTGTTGGCCTTAAGTGTGCGAGTGTGTAGCATGCATTACTTGCTTTGTTTTAATGATTTGGCACCGTTTAATAGCATCATTTCAGTCCCCTTAGCATGCTTGTATGCTTGCCTTGGATGCCTCTTTGAAGCTTTGAAGCTTGTGTAGCATGATCCATGTTTTGGCATTTGTGCATGCCTTTGGATTTAGGTCAATTGGATGCCATCTAAGTGATCTTTAGGCCTTGTCTTAACATGCTAAAATTCTATTTTCAGTCATTTAATTCAGCCATGTGTGGTTGCACTAAGTGTAGTTCAATGCTTCTTCGGTGGGCCTTAGGAATTGGACCATATTTGCATACATGTGTGCGTGTGTTTTGGGCCTCATTTCCTTGGCTTTGGCCACTGTTTTGGGCCTAATTAGAGCTGCCCAAATCATGTTTAAATCCATCATTTGCTTGCTTGCATGCTTGCCTTGTATGTTGTCTGTATGCTTGCATGCACATCTTGCATTCCCATGTTGCATCCTTAGCTTACATGCCTAGGTTGCATTTCATCTAGCATGCATGTCTTGTTCCTTGATCTAGTGATAGGAATTGGGCTTTGGTTTGTTGGTTTGCATTGCATTTGACATCAAAATGTACACACTTGGTCCCTTGGGCCATCACGCATGGAAATGCGCGATTGGTGGTCCGAGAACCAAGGAGCATGTCCCTTTGAGTCACTAACATGATAAGGGACATGATTGGTGCATA
Source organism: Camellia sinensis (assembly GCF_055761805.1). Classification (NCBI taxonomy): domain Eukaryota; kingdom Viridiplantae; phylum Streptophyta; class Magnoliopsida; order Ericales; family Theaceae; genus Camellia; species Camellia sinensis. The sequence continues at coordinate 55,859,397 of NC_138962.1, forward strand.
TATGGCTTGAATTGCATTGCCATGCAAAATTCTGTCCTCTGCTGCTGTCAAACAGGTTCTGCAAGCATTCTCTGCCAATCGACTTCATGGAGTGCCGACCGGCAATCAACCGGCAGTCGATGGATCCATTATGTGCCGATGACCACCAGACCACTGCCGGTGACCATTCTACTCAGCCGGTGATGTCTCCCAATGTCCAGAGAAGCAACTCTGAGACTTTGACAGTCTTCAGAGGAGCAGAGTAGGGAAAACAGAGGCAGATTGCGCATGGCAGTGAATTCCCGAGCAAGACCGAGCATGCATTGCATCGAGCTCTCTTCCCGAGGCGGTTTACTGTTTTTCCTAGCTTAGTTAGTTTGTTAACTAATTAGGTAATTTGTAATAATTAATTAGCTAGGATAGTTAATTCATTATTCGAACTGTATTATTTTTTCGGTCCCTTCGAGCGAGGGTAAACTTGTAATAAGTGTGGGTGAGTGTGTGCATGTCTTCCAACCCCCACTTCTTTCTCCCTTTTACTTCTGCTTTGATGGTTAGTAATAGGACATGTTTAATTTAGCATATGCTATGCATGCGTGCATCATTCATCAGTATTGCATGCACCGGGCTCGGCGCATCATGCTAACTGCATTAGTATTTCGAATCTAACTTGAATACATGCTACTTGTGCATTTTCACATGCCATGTTTAGGATTAGCCGAGCCTATTCTAACTGCATCCTGTATGTGTTGCATTAGACATTTAAAAATGGACTTGGATCATGCATTGTTTACTAATGAGTTTATTGTTTTGGCATGGAGTACGATGTAAGTATTTTCATGCTTTAGCATATCGCATGCGTGTGAATGCTACCATAACAGCATGCTTACCATGTGACTAGATGCTTATGTGATAAACTGTTTGAATGCCTGTGGGTGAAGGTTGGATTGTCTGAGTTGGAAAAACTCATTGAAATTCGTATTTTAGCCTACTTGCGAGTAGCAAAAACCAAAGTGTTTTTTAAGACAAACGGATATGCAATTCTTATTTCCAAATTAGGCAATCTAGTCTATACTTGTTTGCTGTGCGCATAACATAGTAATTCTAGGCTAATAACTGGTTTAAGAACACATAACGTTTTCAAAAACGGATATCACGGTTAGTAGAGGCCGATCTTCGGATCGGGCGAGAGGGGGTGCTCATAGCTGACCTTCCCCAATCGTACCTAAGCTCCCGAGCCAAGGCAACTTTAGTGATGACGGACACGTGGCTTTCGGCACCGAGTCAGGGTTTCCTAAATTTCCCCATTTTAAAATATTTAGGTGGCGACTCTGTATCTGGCAAAGCAGTCCATGTTTGGCACTTCTTTTCAAAAAATTTGTTTCTCAAAACGATTTGCCGGATTTGGACTCTTTGGTTCAAGATTAAGAACCGTGACACAAATTGAGTCCGAACTGTAGTAGCGAAGGCCCCCCCTCGCGGGCGTGTCTACAATGACACTAAGACATGCTAGGGAATGGATGCAAAATAGAAGGTATTCAAGGCTACAAAAGAGAGCATTGCTCAACACCTACCCCAAGCAAACATGGCATGAACTAAGCAACCCAAAACAGAGTTTTTATACGTCAAAATATGCCCCAAAACCCACTGATATGGCAGCCCCCAAAACTTAAATACATAAGCATGCACAATGCTCATTTCAAGGCACCAAAGGACACCTCTTCAAGGCATGAAAAGGGTGATAGATGCAAGCATAGGAACATGGATTAGGGACTGAAATGGCATGTGAAATGATTCCAAATCATTGAAACAACCCAACTAAAACATGCTCATGACTCACACCCTCAAGGCTCACAAGTCAAAATACAAAGGGGCTATACCAAACATGGTAAATATGATCAAATAAGCTTCCAACAGACCTTAAGCATGGTAAGACATGGCTAAGAACTTCACAAAGTTAGGCCAAAACATGAGAGCATAGTAGGTTAAATGCATGATGCACTTCTAGGCATAACAGGGGAATACAAAGCAAGTATATTATGCATGCAAGGGACCTTCAATCCAACCAAAAATAGAGGCATAATATGACCTAATAACACCCAAAAACCTCTGGAATGAAGCCAAGAACAACTAATCATACATGCTACCCTTATGGGCCAAAAATGCAAACAAAAGAGAGACCGAGGGAGAGGGGTGTCCCTCCCCTATGCAATACTTCAAAACCCCTTCTTCACCACTAAAAATCCACTGGATTTCAGTGGTGAGAAGGCCAATACACAAAAGTCCCCAAAACTTATCAAAGAGAGCACAAAAAGGGCCAAACAAGGCCTAAGAGGGGGAGATCGACCCCAAACAACAAAATGACCTTAATGAAGTATCTTAAGCATGCAAATACAAGACTTTTTTCAGTTATACACGAAGCTCAAATCAGTATGCAAAGCAGGTCAAAAGCTAGTGCAAGATTGGAGATTCTAAAGCAAAAGTGTTACCCTTGAAGAACACCTCAAGAATAGCAAGTCCAACCACCTTCTTCTAATCAAAACTAGCTCCAAACCTCAAGAATAAACCCTCAACACCTCCCAAAGTCGAAGTATGGTGTAATGGTGTGTGTTTTAGTACAAAAGTAAGAACAAATCACCCTTTTAGGCCCTCAAACACACACAAATGAAGAGAGAGAGGGAGATATAGAAAGAGAAGATGTATGTATCAGAATATATATGTTCTAGGTCTAATTTTTGCTCAACCACATCAAAGGAGAAGAGGGGTCTCTTATATAGACAATGCAAAGACTAAGCTTCCAAGGGAAGCTATTCAAAAAGGGTCAAGGCTTCCAAGGGAAGCTAAGCTAAGGTGCAAGCTTCTTGAGGAAGCTATGACAAAGGGTCAAGCTTCCTCAAGAAGCTTGAGCAAAGGGTGCAATCTTCTCTAGGAAGCTTGGACCAAAAAGGTGCAAAGGTTTAAAACAACCACACCCGTGCATGGAGGGCAGGGTCTGTGCATTCCAGCTAGCACAACTGGCACGCATTATGCCAAAAAAAGGCAAAAATGTGGTATCGGCCAGAAAAGGAGTCCATCGGCCAAACAGATGGTCGGTCGACCACACCAAATGCCGACCGGCCGATGGTATATTTCATCAATGGCCGGTAGCAAGAATACACAGCCGGTGGGCTCAAGCTAGGGCTGGTGGGTGTCAGGGGTAGCTAACAAGCTACTCTCTACCCTCAGAAGCAAAAACACAAGTGTTTGGTGCAAAATCAAAGAAAAAACAGTCGAGTCGAGAGATTCTGAGGCAAGGCGCGTAGCCGAGACCTCCGGGAACTCAAAACGAGCATGAACATGGGTGATCACCGAGTGTTCAAGCGGTGACGTCCAAGTCTTGAGGACGGTCAAAAATGAGGTGTCTACAATGATCGGCTCACTTCTTTATTTAACTGCAAGTAGACCCGATATTATGTTTAGTGTTTGTATGTGTGCTAGATATTAATCAAATCTTAAGGAATCACATCTCAGTGCTATTAATAATAATAATAATAATAATAATGAGAGACCAAATTATTAATGAGTATATGAGAAGCATTTGAGCATGACCTAATTCTCAATTTCTTAGCAAAAACATACCAATTTCAAAACTATAATAGACATAATAGTGCATAGATCAAACAAGGTTGCCAAGCAAGAGCATAAATATGGAGCTAAAGTTCAAATCACTCTTCCTTGAGAAAAACGATCTTCCTCATACATTATCAACAACTAATCAACTCAAAGGTCATGTTGTAAGAATTAACATACCAAAAGCATAGAGATATCAAAATAATTAGAGATATAAAACAATCAAGTCTCTTTTTCTCCCCCCGATGACATTTTCAACAAAATCAAGCACAAGGAGGGAGTATGGTATAACATATAGGATGAAAAAATGTAAGTCTCATTATAGCACAAATAATCATCCATATCAAAGTAGCTCTATGATACCAAAAAAATGATAGCACATAATGATCATACAATAGAAGCTCATACCATTTGACAATAATGGGCAAAAAAAATAGTAACATGTGAAGGTGTAAGCCCATAAGTTTGATATCAAAAACAGAATAGAAACTGAGGGGATTTTAAAAAATAATCAAGTTTAAATTTTTTCCCTTGTTTCATTTGGCAAAATCAATAGGAGATATGATAAATGAAAGCACATAACTGAAATATTCTCCTCGATAATATCAAACAGGATGCCAAATATTATCAATAAGGATGCCAAAATGATACCATCATGCAATCTACCAAGGATACCAATATGCAATCTAGAAGATTTAACAATTATAGCTCAAGCATTATGTAGAATACCAAATGTTACTCATAATAGGTTAAACTCAATATAATCTCATGGAGCTAATGCCATTCCAAAAAAAAAAAATGAAGCATGTTCAAGGTATAGCAATCCATATGCCAAGAAAAATCATGAATTTCAATATGTACCACACATTTAAGCATATGCATGATTTTTATGTAAGAGTATCATCAAAGAGTATACATTACAAATCATATGAAGCATAATCAATCTTTTTCATATCAAAGTAATAACAGTATTAGCTCAAAGGCTATAAAATAGAATTTTTACCTCAAAAGCTTAAGAGACTATATGAGACATACCTTAGGTTCAAGAGATGGAAGCTTTTCAATCTTCAATTTTCTTTCATGAGGAGTTCATCTCAAAAGATTTTAACAAGTATGTTAGCAAAATGATTTCTCCCCCTAAGTTAGTGCTACCCTTTTCTATTTTGTGTAAATATAGCATTCATAGAACAATCACTATTACTCAATAAAAATACAGCACAAAGCATTTCTTATCACAAACTCAAAAAGTGAAAAATAATTCAATGATCAAACAAGAGTTTGGAATGCTATTTTTCAGAATTTTCAAGTTGTATTACATAGCATAATATACATAAGAAAATAATGTTATGCTCTTTTTTAAAAAAATGATGCAATAATTTCATTTAATCACATAACATTATCAAGAGGCATTTTCATCAATGCAATCCACATACTCAAGTGTGATAAAACATTTTACTCAATATGGAACAAAACATGAATGCTTTAAACAATTAATTCAACAATTTATCAATCAAAAGCATTTCATGGGATGTATGCCAATATAATCCATATTCAAAAGATATTCAACAAGATAGATGCAATGTCTCTACAAATATATGATACTTTTTTTCATTTAGACATTGTTGATGGATCATAATCAACGAATTTCGTAACTCATTCAAATATTCCAATGTAAAGCATATAAGCATGAAAATTTCATATTAAACATATTCTTGAGATCATAAATGTACAATTCAAAATATAGATAGTACACATCTCAAAAACATGCTATGACATCAAAATTGATTCTATAAAGATATGACTCAAAAAGGAATTAACATATTAGTATGAAGTCATATATAAGATGTGAAAAGTATGCTCACAAAACATATTTATCACTTCTTATCTCTTTTTTATAGTAATGGGTGACATGATATACAATGTTAATGAATACATGAATCATTCATATTCTAATAGGCATTCATCAAAATAATATAATTCTCATTTTTGAGTTCAATGAATGTTTGAAAGAAACTAGCAGAACATGACTTAGCAAACTTAGTACAATTAGGTTATATGGAAGCAATGATTAGACACAACCTATTGTACACAAATCACACCTTAAAGAATATAGAACTTTAAGCTTAAAGGTGTGTTAGGAGTTATACCTTCATTTACCTTTTTGAAATCTTCACCCATATATTACCTCTATTGTTTATCTTGGTGATTTTCATTTCATCATTCTTCTTCTTGTAGGAGCTGATTTTGCTCTTTAGATTGAACACTCTTGTTGTGCATTTTCTCTCGAAGTCCTTGGTGTTCTTTGAGATTCCACCTTCAAAATATCTTGATTTCTTTCTTGGTACCCATAGTTTATTGGGTCCATGGGGATTAGTCTCAAGAACATTTAATCTCGTAAAAGGTTTAGGAGGATCAAAACCAATGCCTACTTTGTTAAAAGCACATCTTTTATTTCCAAGAAGCTTGTTGAGGTTTTCTTTTCCTTTTACAAAATTTTCAAGAGTTTTGTTTAAATCCTCAACATTGTTTTTCAAAATATTTTCCTCATTGGCAATAGACATAAATTCATTTTTCAAAGTAGCATTTTCCATTTTAAAACACCCACATCATTTGAAAGAGAAGTAACTAATTTCTTTAATTTAGAATTCTTTTTTTTTTTGGGTAAGTAAATTTAATTTTTGGGTAAGTAATTTAGAATTCTTAACACAAACATTTCTAAATATGTCATGTAATTCATTGAAAGCACTTTCAAGTTCTACATAATTAGAAATTACCTCATCTTGAATGGATTGTTCTTCTCTAAGTGCCATGAGACACAGGTTGGCTACTTCATCATTTTCTCCTCAAATGGCTTCTTTTTTGTTGCCATCCATCATTGAAAGTTCATGAGTCATGAGTGAGCCTAGGAGTTTTTCAATGCCTAATTTTGTTAGGTCTTTTGCTTCTTGGATAGCTGTAACCTTAGCTTCCCATTTATTTAGCAAAGACCTAAGTATTTTTCTTACAAGCTCACCATTAGTATAAGATTTACCAAGAGATTTTAGAGCATTAATAATATTGGTAAATTTATAAAACATCTCAGAAATAGATTCAAATGATTTCATAGTAAAGAGTTTATAATCATGAATAAGCATGTCAATCCGAGACTCTTTCATTTGGCTAGTTCCTTCATAGGTGATTTCAAGTTTATCCCAAATCTCTTTACCAGTAATACACCCATAAATTCTATTGTACTCATTTGCATCTAGTCCACACACAAGAATAAGCTTGGCTTTAGCATTAGCTTGAAGGAGATTATAATCACGCTCATCAAATTCATCCTCAAGTTTAGGCACACTGATATGGTCTACCACCTTGGTAGGGATTTTAGGACCTTTAGTGATAATTAGCCACAAAGCATAATTGGTAGCTTGAAGATACAAAAGTCATTTTTTCTTTCCAATGAATGTAATTACTACCATCAAAGAGAGGTGGCCTATTGCTAGCTTGTCCTACAGTAAAGTAAGTAGAATACATGGTTGCTATGGATAAAAAACTCAAGATTGTTAAATCTAAACAAGTGCCCCAGGCTCTGATACCTATTGTTACCCAAAAAGAAACCTAAGAGGGGGGTGGATTACGTTTCTACAAATTAAAATTAATAATACCCCAATAAAATTAATTAGTAGTACAACAAATTATTAACAAGCACAATGATGAACTTCGTAGTAAATGATCAAGCAAAATAACAATGAAGTATAACTAACATACAGGGTAAATCAAATGATTAACACATGAATATTAGATAGCTATAGCAGTAGTAGGAAAGTAAAGAGATTAGGAAAGAGGAGACAAACAGATTTATAGTAGTTTGACTTCAACCAAGCCTACATCCACTCCTCAAGCTTCACTTGAGATTTTCCACTATCTTCTAGCTTCACAGGGGTGCTAGCAACCTCTTTACAAATGGAGCAATCCTCCACGGATTTTACACAGACTGACTTCACAAGCCCAAACCCTTACAAATCTTAGCTGATTCATAATCACTCTCAAAATTTCAAGAACACAGTGTTTGCAACACTTTTACAAGATGAAATGGTATTTTTGCTTTCAAAGAAAGCTTATAATAAATATCTCTCAAAGATAGATATATAAAATGAAGCTTTGATTTTTCTGTAAATCTCACACAAGAAAGATGAGCTTAATGCTATAAGACTAAGTGCATAATTTCTGAGAGAGGATGTAAACAAAAATTGAAGAACACTTCTTAGAGAATTTTTCAGAGAATAGATGTCTGTGATTATAGATTAAACAATATTTTTTGATTTTTTATGTAACTTATTTATATTAGAGGCTTAGGTATATATATGAAACTTATATCCATTTATAGTCATTGTAATTTATTTGAATATATAGTCGTTTATAGCCATTGTATTCATTTGAATTTATAGTCGTTTATAGCCATTATATTCCATCATTACTAATTTGAATATCTTCCACTTGAACCTTTTGAACCTTTTGGCCTGCTGTTGTGTTGGGCTGTTGGAACCTTTGTTTTGGGCGGTTTGAACTCTTGATTTAATCAAATATTAAATACATTCTAACAACATTTAGGATAAAGGTTTAGGTGAGAAACAATGGGACAAAATAAATTTTGATTCTATTTTTCTCTTTCAAATATCAAAATAAATTTTGATTTTCTTTTTCTTTTTCAAATAAATTAAAATATAATTAAATAAATCATCAAAATAAATTTTGGATTCTATTTTTTTCTTTCAAATTAATTAAAATATAATTAAATAAATCATCAAAATAAATTTTGGATTCTATTTTTCTTTTTCAAATAAATTAAAACATAATTAAACAAATCATCAAAATAAATAAATCTAACAGTCTTTATTGGTCTCCGTTGTATATTACCACACCATTTCAATCTATTCTCTCTCAACTTATCTTCTGTCGGTACTACTTGTAGACGCACCTAAACGTCCCGGGAAAATCCCGTTTTGTTCATTGGGCTCACTACAGTTCGGAATCAATGTCACAGTTCTTAATCTGATCTTGTAAAGTGCAATGCGAGATTGATAAATCACCAAAGAGTCCAAATCTGGCATATCGTTTTCAAAAACTAATTTTTAGAAAAAAGTGCCAAACATGGACTGCTTTGCCAGATACAGAGTCGCCACCTAAATATTTTATTTTTGAGAAATTTAGGAAACCCTGACTCGTGCCTAAGGCCATGTGTCCATCATCACCAAAGTTGCCTCGGCTCGGGAACTTGGGTACGAGAGGGGAAGGTCTTGCAATGAGCACCCCCGCTCGCCCGATCAAAGATCGGCCTTTACTAAGATGATATCTTGTTTTTGAAAACACATGTGCTCTTATTCCGGATATTGACCTAGAATTACTATGTGATGCACAGAACATATAAGTATAGACTGGATCGTCTAAGTTAGAACAAAACATCTCATGTTTATTTTTTAAAGCGGTTTGATACTCGCAAGTAGGCTAAAATGTGGATTTTTCCACCCTCAAGTGGGCTTAGAAAACATGGTGATTTGTCACTTTCAAGTGGGCTTAAAACTCGCAATCAATGAATTGTTCCAATTCAAGTGATCCAACCTTCACCCACAGGCATTCAAGAAATTGTATTACATAAGCAGTTAGCCTCATGGTAAACATGCTATCATGGCAGTCACTCACACACATGAAAGGATGCTAAACCATAAACACTTACCGAGTACTCCGAGCCAAAACAAAAGCTATGTTAGAAATGAATGCATGATCCTAGCTATGTCAAGAATGCCTAATGCAACACATACAAAATGTAACTAAGATAGGCTCGGCTATTCTAAAATGTCATGTGAAATGCAATTTGATACATGTATTCAAATAGGAATTGAAATACAATGCAGTTAGTATGACGCACCGAGCCCGGTGCATGCAAGACAGATGAATGCCTGCAAACATGCGAGCATAAGGATGCTAATTGAAACATAGAAGAGATGCATCACACACACGCACACTTATTTACAACAGTTGTGCCCTCTCGACGGAGGGTCCGAATGAATAATACAGAACCAACTAGCTAATCTAAGCTAATCTAATTAAACTAGTTATTACACAACATAATGAATAACAAGCTACAGCTAATTATTACACAACTCTAACTAATTAACAAATTAAATAAGTTAGCAATTAAATAAGCATATAAACTATATGATGTAGGCTGCCTCAACTCTACTTTGGATGACAAATGATGCATGCCTGCTCGAGTCGCCTTGTTCGGAAATCCCTCGAGACGCCCCGATTTGCCTCTGTTTGCAATTGATCTCAGAAACTTGCACCAAGCTCCAGAGATATGAAACTCCACCTTGGGAATCTGTAGGGATGCTGCCGACTAGATATTGGCCTTGGAGACCACCTGCTAACCACTTTTTGTGGTGAAAACTAGAAAAAGTGGTCGGCCAGCCACTTTATCTGGTCGGCCGACCAGTTTTTGCTGCTGGTTTCTAGTTTTCTGCAACAGAGGGCAAGAAAGGGGCATGGCAAAGTATTTGCAACACATGTATGCACGACCACCCTCCCTATCATTACATAAGCTCAAGGGAGTGTAGGTCTCGACCCTCGGGCCACCAATCACGCATCTCGATGCGTGATGGTCGAGGGGCCGAATTGCGCAACTCAATATGGAATGAATGCACATACAAACACCTAAAGCCTAGAACTCCGTCATGTATAGTCAAGAGTGTTGGCGACCGGGAATCGAGGTACGTTTCATCATTTCGAGTATGAAACGTGCCTCGTTTCCTGTGTTTGGACTAACGCCTATTCCAAACACAATGCATCAAACATGGCATGCACAATGCGACTCAATCACGCAACTTAATGCAATACAACTTAGACATGCAATTAGCATACACAATGCTATGAATTCCATGGCATACACAATGCACACGGCAACTAACATACACAATGCAATGAATATGGCATGCACAAATGCAATGTCTAATCATGCAACCACATGGCATACTCAATACTATGGACTGCATGGCATACTCAATGCACAATGGACTCACGGCAACAAAACACACACAAATATGCATAATGAATGGCTCAAGCCTAAGGCACAAAATAAAACTTTCCAAGAGCATTGAAAAGATGAAACATGGAGTGCAATGGCATGTGTACCGGCACTGAAATGGCATACAAAATGACTTCGAATCATGCAAACAACTCACGCAATGCATGTTGAAAGGCTCAAGTATCGAAAGCTAGTGAAGCATATTACACTAGAGGCATGCAAGGCGATGCTCAAATGACCAAACCAACCCCAAACAGACCCTATGCAAGCCAAAACAGTAGCAAAATGAGTTGGGATGATGGCTTTGAAAGGCACAAAAAATGGGGCTCATGCAATGGCTCACAAATAGGGCATAAAAGCATAACTCTAAAGAGCACCTAAGAGTGGAAAATATGGAAGTACAACAGCCCTACATGCTCTGAAATAACATTCCCAATGATGCCAAAACATGCAAATATCTCAAGTTAAGCATGCAAGAGACCTCAAAACTCAAAACTAGTCAAGGCTATTACACTATAAGCATGCATGGCAAGCATCATTCGACCAAGGAGCCTAAAAAAAGAGCTAAGGCAGCCCAAAATATGAACAAAACTATGTTGGAGCATAGCCAAAATGTGCTAGAATAAAGAGCCAAAACATCATGCAAACAAAGCTAATCAACAAGATTTATTCTACAAGTATATGAGCCACTCAAGAGACAACCAAAACAGCTTTAGACAGAGTTATGACATGCCAAATGATGGTCAAAAACCTACTGAAATGGAGTCAATACATGCTAGCAAGACATGCTACTTTGATGGGCCACAAATGGGATTACACTACACATACTAGATGCATGCACAAGGTGACCAAACCAGCCATGGACAGACTTAAGGCAGGTCCTAAAAGTCACAAAAAAAGTGCCTGAACCAAGCCTCAAAAGTAAAAGGGTACATGCTCCTTTGATAGGGCAAAAATGCAAGCAAACAAAACCAAAAGAGAGGGGGTCACCCCCCTCTGGTTTTAGGCCTCAAAACCACATGCCTACCACTGAAAATCCACTAGATTTCAGTGGCTAGAAGGCCAAGCAAGGACTAGCTCAAAGGCCCTAAGGCATGGCACAAAACAAGGCAAAACAAGGCACAAAAGGGGGTAGAACACCCCCAACACCCAAGGAGCCTCAAACAAACATGTTAAGTACTCAAAAATAAAGCTTTTTGTAGTTTAAAGTTAAGCCAAGAGAAGCATGAAAATATGGCTAAGAGAGTGATCAAAATAGAGCTAAAAAGGGAAAAAAGAAGGTTACCCTTGAAGCACTGCAACAACAGCAATTCCTCCAGCCTAAAACCAACTCTTATGACCCCAAAACCACCTCCAATGATCTCAGCTCAAATGTGGTGGTGTGTGGCTAGGAGCTGTAGTGCAAAAGTGAAGGAATAACACTCTTTAAGGCACCAAATATCGAGATATAGAGGGAGATACACACTGTGCCTTAGGCCAAAATTCACAACCTCTCCCATGGAGAGATCCCTCTCTCTTATAGAAAAACACAAGTTAAAGCTTCTTGAAGAAGCTAAAACTTGGATGCAATCCCTCCATATACGTGTATGGAGGATACAGCATGTGCCCTCCAGCTGGCACAGCTGGCATCTACGCAGTTTGCTAAAACAGGGGAAAAGCTGCCGACCAGAAAAGGTGGTCGGCCTGCAACTTTTAGTGGTCGACCGACCACCCAAAGTGGTCTCCCAGGTAAAAAAGTGGTCGGCAGGGGGAATTGGTGGTCTCCACACTGAAAGCAAGCCAATGGTGAGGTGGGAAACCAGAAAATGTGGCCCAAAGACCAAGAAAACCAGTTTTTTGACCAGAAAATCGGCTAGCGGGGAGAAAAGTGGTCTCCTTACCACTTCCCAAACATGGAAAGTAAGGTTTGTACCCAAGACAAACCAAAACGGATGCAAGACGAGGGTTCAGGAGGCAAGACACGCGGCTGGGAGCCCCGAAAACCAGCTGTCGAGCATCAAAAGTGGCGTACGACCACAAAAGTGGTCTCCTGGACCACAGCGTCCCTCTAGACAGAGGAAACGAGGTGTGTTCCAAAAACTGTGCCAAATGGAGAATGTTAAGCGGTCCCAAGACAAGGCGCGTGGCCGAAGGCTCCAAAAACTAAAAACTAGTCTCCAAACCGGAAAAGTGGTCTATGACCACAAAAGAGTGGTCTACAAGACCTCCCCCTCTCTCAGGCAAGGAAAACCAGACTTGGTCCGTAAATCGAGTCAAAGCACAAAGAGTTCAGAGGCCCGGAGGCAAGGCTCTCAGCCAAAACTCCGAAAACTCGAAACAAGCACAACATGCACTGTCACCAAGCGCTCAATCGGTGACGTTTGAGTCTTAAGGTCGGTCAAAAATGGGGTGTCTACACTACTCCAGCCCATTCTCGAATATACTCATTCTTAACTTTGTCTTTTCTAGTCTTGCCACACATTCACCGTAGCATTCTCATCTCAGCAACACTCATCTTCTCTACTTGTTGTTTCTTAGTTGCTCAATATTCCATTCCATACAACATCGCTGGTCTAATAGCCGTTCTGTAGAACTTCTCTTTTAGTCTAATGCGTACTCATTTATCGCACAGTACTCTAGACGCATTCCTTCACTTAAGCCACCCCACGTTAATTCTGTGGACCACAACCGCACCAATCTCCTTAGTCGTTGTGATAATTGATCATAAATACCGAAAATGTTCACTCTGAGGTAGTTCTTGGTCCTCAATCTTCACTTCTCCTCTGCTCTCATTGTGACTGTTACTAAAATTACACTCCATATACTCTGTCTTAGTTCTGCTTATCCTAAATCCTTTAGATTCAAGTGTTTTTCTCCAAATCTCTAACTTAGTGTTAACTCCTTCTCTAGTCTCATCCACTAACACGATATCATTTGTAAAAACCATATACCATGGCACATCATCCTGAATATTGCACGTCAACTCATCCATAACTAAAGCAAAAAGATAAGGACTTAAAGTTGATCCTTGGTATAACCCTACAAAAATTGAAAATTCACTCGTCTCTCTAGCAGGTGATCCAATAGTGGTCACAACACTTTCATATATATCTCTAATCACATTAATGTAACCTTTTGTCACCCATTTCTTCTCTAACACCCACCAGATTATATCCCAAGGCACTCTATCATATATTTTCTCAAGATCGATAAAAACCATATGAATGTCTCTATTTTTTTTCTTTATATTTTTCTATTACTCTCCTCAAAAGATAGATTGCTTCCATTGTTGACCTACCGAGCATAAATCCAAATTGATTCTCTGACACCTCTGTTATATCTCGCAATCGATGTTCCATCATTCTCTCACACACTTTCATTGTGTGACACATTAACTTGATTCCTTTGTAGTTGTTACGATTCTGGACATCTCCTTTATTCTTAAATAGTGGCACAATCCCCTTCTTACCCAAACATTTCCACACTTCAATAGGCATATCATCAGGTCCTAAAGCCTTATTCAATTTCATTTTCTTATGTACAAACTCCACTTCAAAATCCCTAATCCTACGATAGAACCTATAGTCCTGGTTTTCCTTATTACTGCCTACTTCTTCCCCTTTTGACCTACCTCCATGTTCCTCATTTAACAACTTCTCAAAATAGTTCTTCCACCTCTCCTTAATTTCTTCATCATTCACCAACACCTTAGAGTCCTCACCCATGATGCACTTAACCTGATTAAAATCTCTTGTTTCTCTCTCTCTTATCTTAGCACCCATGATGCACCTTAGAGTCTCTCTCTCTTGTTAGGTAATTAAGAGTACACTTGTGTAATTCCTTCATGTCTTCTTAGTAGATTGTTTTCTGGCTTTTGCCCGTACTTTTTTTTTATCACAATTGGAGGCGTTCCAATTGTGGTTTTTCCACATAAAATTGTTGTGTCAATTTGTCTTGATTGTTTGATTGAGATTCTTATTTACTGCTTAAAATTGATACATAATCACAAATCAATATCTAGGGGATTACTAGATTTTTCACATTCTATTCTTAAATGTGTCTAGTTTATCCCCTTTTAGGTCCCACTATCTAGTTCTGCAATGCCCACTATCTTTCGAAGTTTGGTATTGCCCTTCAAAGCATAAATCTAGTAGCAAAATCCTCTGTTGAAACATCAAGCTTTCTCCAAGAATCACCTTATAGTCACCGCATTTTAGGCGGTCCCCTTTTTTTTACTAAAAAGTAATCTATTTGGCTCTTAATTGATCCACTCTTGAAGGTTATCAAATGCTCTTATCTCTTCTTATACATAGTATTGGCCACCACTAGGTCAGAAGCCAACGCAAAATCGAAAATACTCTCTCCAGCCTCATTGCTATCACCAAAACCATACCCACCATGCACCGTCTCATACCCTAGTTTATCTATTCTTATATGGTCATTGAAATCACCACCTATAACTAGATTCTCTTCTATGGGTATCTCCTATAATACCTCATCTATTTGGTCCCAAAAAACTCTGTAGTCTGATCATCTAATCCTACTTGGGGGGCATATGCATTAATAACGTTCACTATATTATCTCCAATAACTAGTTTAACTAACATAATCCTATCACATTTCCTAATGACCGCAACTACATTTTCTACAAGACTTTTGGCAACTATTATTCTTAACCCATTCTTGTGCCTATCCTTGCCATTATAATATAGCTTAAAACTGGTATTCTCTATTTTTCGAGCTTTTTCACCCGTCCGCTTTGTTTCTTGTACGCAAGCTATACTAACTCGTCTCCTAATCATGACATCTACCAATTTTATAGTCTTACCAGTTAAAGTTCTTATATCCCATGTGGCTACCCTAAACCTAAAATCTTGGACTAGCTTCTTTATCTGCGCTCGTCCAGAAAAATGAGGAAACCTTTGTCCATTTTTCACCGCACCCAGGTGTCAATGTGGCGCCCTTTGCTCACTTTTTGAAACACCCGAAGGCAGACGCAACGTGTCACTTAAGGGGAACAACCTAGTATTGCTTCAGAGTATTAGGCTTCATGTCATAAAGGATCCGAGCGGCTGTTTTACGTGTTGACTGTCGGCTACCTTAACACACAACCCTCCTCCTTTACTCAAGCTTGAGACCGGCGGCATTGCTTAACAACATTTAAAAAAATCAATAAATACAAAAGAATACAAAAATGTACCGAATTTTCAAAAAAAAAATTTGTATTTTTTGTATTTTTGGCATTTAGTGAATTTTTAAAAAAATTTTAGTACAAATATTATAATTTTTAATTGTATTTACATTAAGTGTATCTAAAAAGTACAAAATTTGCTTAAAATATTAAAAAAATTCACTAAAAACAAAAAATACGAAAAATAAAAAAAAAAAAAAACTCAATTTTTATAGAATGGTAGTAAATTTTCATATTTTAGTTTTTTTTTAAAATACTTTTTTGATGCTTATAAAAAGTTTTAAAATAAAATAAAATAAAAAGACTAAAATATGAAGAGAAAAAAACGCTGAAGACAAAAGAAACTGGGAAGGGGGGGGAGGAAATCACATTTTCATATATATATTTTTTTTGTCTTTGGTGAATTGTTTTTATTTTTATTTTTATTTTTTCAGATTTCTTCACATATACTGTATTTTTAGGTGCTAACAGTTAAAAAATTGTAGTTGACCCAAAGTTTTTGAGCAAATGTTGAAGATTTTAAAAATCAATATTCCCAACCCTACTTAATCTCTACAATGTTTCCATGATCTCATTGCTTCATTGTTGTAGAGCGACTTGATTCACAACCCCCACTTGATTGGCCCAAAATGAAGCGAATTGCATTGGGATCCGCAAGAGGCCTTGCATATTTGCACGATCATTTCAATCCAAAGATAATTCACCGTGATGTCAAAGCTGCAAATATATTGTTGGATGAGGAATTCGAAGCAATTGTTGGACACTTAGGGTTAGCGAAACTTATGGATTACAACGATACACATGTTACCACTGCTATATGTGGTACAATTGGGCATATTGCTCCTAAGTACCTCTCCATTGGAAAGTCTTCAGAGAAAATTGATATTTTTGGGTATGGAGTTATGCTTTTGGAGCTCATAATTGGACAGAGGGCTTTTGATCTTGCTCGACTTGCCAATGACGATGATGTTATGTTGTTTGATTGGGTAAGCATTTATTTCTCTCATACGATCTTTTTTTAATTACGTAACTAGGGTACTTGAGTTGACCGTTTTCGTACCATTCTTTGAGCTCATCTTAAAAGCCCTTTTTTAAAAAATCTGCTTTCAATTGGCTAGCTATAAGGTTTGTCAGAAGCACAAGAATGGAATTGTTATTCTGTTGTTTATATAAATCAAAATGAGTCGAGTAATGTTCATGATGGTATTAAAAAAAAAATGTCTTACTCAATGCATTTTAAAGTAAAGTCCACTCAACAGTTACATTGAAGAAATTTGTCATCATCGTGATTTGTTGATTTTACAGTATCACAATCTTAAATGACCATCATGTTTTCAAATGCTAGGAAACTTAGAATTTTGTCATCTTTTATTCCATAGTGTTGAACCTTGAAAAGAAAAATACACCATAATACTATTTGAGGCTCAGTCTTTACCTTGGACACCCCAAACTCTATATTGAAATTTAGGATTGAAGTTTTCACACATTTCAATTTGGACAAAGAAAAGGAAATTTTGAATCAAAATTGAAAATCATAAGCCACCTTTGTCTCTCTATTTCATTTTTATTATCAGTTTTCAAATGTCCGATTTTCTGATATTTTCTTGTACTATTATGCCGCTTTCTCTAATTTGGAAAGTAGTTGATAGATGGTGCTCTTCCTTATTAATGAGATCATTTCATAACCTACATCTGTGATTCAAAATACCCAAAAAATTAAGGTAAAAGGACTTCTGAAAGACGGGAAGATGGAAACACTAGTCGATGCTGATATACAGGGAAACTATGTCGAAGATGAGGTGGAGCAACTTATCCAGGTGGCTCTGCTTTGCACGTTGAGCTCCCCAATGGAACATCCCAAGATGTCGGAAGTTGTTAGAATGCTCGAAGGTGATGGGTTGGCGAAGAGGTGGGAAGAGTGGCAGAAGGAGGAGATGTTTCGGCAAGAGTTCGTCAATATCCACCACCAAAATAACGATTGCATCATTGCCCAAGTCAACAACCTTCCTGACTCCAGTCCCAACCTCCCTCCAGAAGAATTGTCCGGTCCAAGATGATCTTTTAAATGGATTTTGTTTTCAGCATACAGAGAAGTCTCTTGGAGTCCCACTCTTTATTCAAATGTGATATATACCATATGTGTATATGATTTCTCCTCTTTAGCTTTTTTTTTTTTTTTTTTAGCTTGGTTTATGTGACGATGATTATGAATTTTTAGGTATAAGCAAAAACATGGCTGGAAAGGCTATGTAATGTGTCCAATTAGTATATATTTTATACACCAATAAATACATTTTGTATTTAGTCTGAAAGCAAATTATTACACTTGAGCATCTGTGATTACTGATTATTACTTTGTTAAGCATTTGGGATCTCTGAATATAACTTGGAAGATTGAAAGCAAAGGGACATCTCTAAAATTCGATGCACTTCTTCAAGTGTCAAACACATCTCATGTTTGCCGAATCTAAGAAAATGAATGAGATCAAAAATGCTTTGCCGAGGCTCAACAGAATCTACCAATGGAATGATCTTTGAAGAAGAGAGGGGTCAATATACTTAGAAAAAAGATTTTTAAAAAAATGGATATGCACGTAGATGCAGCCATTGTTGCAAAAATGACATTTCATCTCTCTCCCTCTCTCATGTTGACGAAATAGCACACTTCATCCACCTTGTGTCTAAATTTTTTAATAGTATAACTGACACGAGATTCTCTATATCCAAATTTTTTTTAGCACATTTGCTATGATGGAATGGGCTAAAATAAACATTTATTTTAACTTTGCATTTTTTCTCTTTTATTTTGATATGCCTTTTTTAAATAAAAATAATTTAAATGATTATTCTAGCAAAATATGATAATACCCATTTCTTCCACCAACTAATTTATTTCTTCTAAAACAGTCACATTCATAAAATTATATTTTAAAAATCTCATACTTTGAAATTTTTACGACCTATTTTGAAATTTTTACATGATTTGATTCCCCCCCCCCCCAACACACACACACACACACACAAATGTAAGATAAGATGTAAAGAAATTCGTTTCTTAATTTTTTTTTTTTAAATTTCAAGAAATAAAAATAAAGAAAACTACTACCACAAATTTTTACTAGGAAAATAGCAGTCAAGGAGTAGAGTAGAGTAGAGAACAGAGATTGAGAGACACTGTGAGAGTGTGAAAGAGAGACAGGCTTTGACTAAATCCCCTCCACAAATGACTCTCCCTCTGCCCCCCTTCCTTACGGACCGTTGATTTCAATCAATCTCTCTCTCTCTCTCTCTCTCTCTCTCTCTCTCTCTCCGGCATTCTCTCAGAATTTTCCCTGGAAAGTGAAAGAAAATTTCTTTAACTGCGTTCAGCGTCAAAGTTGAAAGTTTGCGGAAAAATAATTTATTTTAAAAACACTTTTTCAAAGAAACACCACCTGATTACACAATCTAAAATACCTTCTCCAAGTGAATTGTTGGTAATACCTCACCAAGCGATCCAAGTGTCTCGCCTCCAAAGTGATTCACCTTGCACCCTCTTTGATTTATTTTTGTGTATATATTTTCTACTGACCTTAAAAATTCTGATGGCCAATTTTTGTATCAAATACATCTGATATATATACACAACACATAATAGAGTTTGCATGTAGGTGGGATCCTTAGGGATCTCTATCTTTTAGTTGTGAGGATAAAATAAAAGATGTATCTTTTATTTTAAATATACAGGATACAACTTATCCAATTTTTCATTAATTATCTTTTAAACAGATAATATAGAACTTCCACTAATTGCAATAATGTCCATCAACACATTACAATTAAACCCCTAAAAGTAGAGAATTACAAGTGAGGCCCTTTCTTACAATTAATCACAAATTTCCTTCCACCAAACTATATTCCACATGAGCTATTAGGTATGGACAAATTTATCACTATCAAAAGCCCTAACTCATGTAACCGAATTCTAAATTTTTCCTTCTTCTAATTGGACCCTAAAAGCATTTTTCAAAAATAGTATTTTTACAATTATATATGTATAAAATATTTTTACGAAACAGTAACCGGCCGGTTTTCTTTTGGTCCAATGTTAATAGGAAAAATTGCTTGAATATACTTTCTCACTTGAGAATGGTGGATTCCATGTTAAGCACCTATATAAATTAATTACCACTCACATAACCCAACATGTCCGTGTTTAGCCTTTAATTCGGCGTCACCGATCGACAATGTCAAAGTTAAATGAATAGATAATTAATTTATACAAGCCTCTCAGGTCAAAGGAAAATAAGCGTATTGTAATAGAACTACCTTTTAAACTGATAGTGATCATTCCATAGGTGTTCTTAAAACCGATACTGTTCAGTGTATGTACTTATTGCATAACACCCACCTATTTGCTTAAGGTCACTACCTCAATGATGGAGTTAATCATTCTATCATATAGCAGCAAAACAGGTGTAGGCCATAGTAGTGCGACGCCCAATCAACACCCATAGCCTAGAACATTAATTAGGTCTACAAGGCACCGAAAAATCATAACTCCCAGCTTTTGGTTCATTAACCATTAGCATGTTTTTCTATAATGTTACCCAAGGGACCTTATGTTCACATCATATGTAACATTAAATATAACATTACCCATAATAACATACAAAATGCAAAATATAAAACGCCAAGCAATTTATATAATCAATTAATAAAGTCAATACATTGGTTTTTGAAGGCACAAATGCTAACATTCAGCTCCAAACAGTTCCCTTCCGGCGACGACTTCCCCTTCCAATTCCCGTGTTCGATCAACCGATAGGTGCCAATGTTTGGCTACCAAGGGATTTAGATTTCCTTCAACCAATATTTGATTTTGAGTGTTTTTGAGTTTTTTTATTTTTTAATTACTAGTTCTAAGAGTTGATGAGGAATTATAGGTTTTTAGTTGAAGCAATTGTTATGGCAATGGATCGAGCGGTCTCGGCGATCACATCCTCAACTTTTCTTTGCCTATTTCTGGTTTTTTCTCGGTTATTTCAGGCCTCTGGTAATGCCGAAGGCGAGTTCTGATTCTGTTAGC
This sequence comes from Camellia sinensis, assembly GCF_055761805.1. Classification (NCBI taxonomy): domain Eukaryota; kingdom Viridiplantae; phylum Streptophyta; class Magnoliopsida; order Ericales; family Theaceae; genus Camellia; species Camellia sinensis. Next base: position 55,880,286 of record NC_138962.1, read on the forward strand.
TTCGATTTTATATTGTTTTTGACATATTCTTCTCGTCAATTTAAGTCAATGTTTGTTGGATTGTGTTCTTCTTGCATTGAACTTTGCATAATCAAATTCAGCAATCACTGAACTTTTAATGTATTTATTCAGTTCTGAGCTTGGAATCATTACGTGAAATTCAGAAAATAACTGAAATTGGAATTCACAGTTCACATATTCAATTATTTATTGAATTCATTCAAAACTTCAAGTACTTAGCCTTACTAGTGCAATTGTTAAAATTTAATTTCATATAAAATTTTTTAAAAAAAACTTGAACTTAAATGGTGTATTCCGCTTCTTGAAGTGCTCCCCTAATAGCCTTGGAGCCTGTTTGATTAGTAGATTAATAGTGAGGAGATTAACTGTTAGGAAAAATAGATGATTTTTCACATGTAAATCAATCAATGGAAATAAAAATTAATCCAAAAAAATTAAATCCACAGCGACACAAGAATTTTTACGTGGTTCCCTCAATGTGAGGTACGTTCACGGGATCGAAATTCGATTCTATTGTCAACCAAAAAGTTTCCAAACGATTACAAACAAGACATGAATGGTCTCACAAACCTCCCTTAAGTGAATTCTAAATAACCATAAATAGATAAGAAGAAAGATCTCAACAAATAGATGAACAAAAGTGTTCGAAATAGAGTTGTAGAAGACCCAAAATAATGACTCAAATAAACTTCGAATCAGAAACAACAGTAGCAACGAACCAAGCACAATTTCTACTACACCACCAAGCCAAACCCACCTAATCAAAACAGTAGCACTATGCTTGCCCACAACGATGATAACCCCATTGAAGATGATCACCCAGTGGGCACATACACACAAAAAAAAAAAGCTATGTTACATGGACTCTTTGGGATTTCGAACGTACCCGTGTCGACACGACACGACACGGGTATGGGTGCAAGATACGGCCGGGATACGACTCCTTAGAAACGGATATGGAAAAAGAATCGAAAGAGGAGAGAGCAAGGAGAGAACCTGGCCTTCGACTTCAATCTGACTTGGTTGCAGAGCAACGATTGATCTGTGAAGTTGATCGATCTGTGAAGCTTGATCTGCAAAGTCGATCTGCGAAATCGATCTATTGTGCTCCTTCATCTTCCCCTTTGATCTCGATCTCAATCGTCTCTTCGTCACACACTCTCTCTCTCTTTTCTTTTTTGATCAGTCTCTCTCTGACTCTTCTTTTTAATATAATTTGAATTATATATAATATAAACTATATTAATATGATATTATTCATATTATATAATATTATTTATTCAAAAAAATATTGTATAATATAATATATCATAAATAACATAACTTTTATGTCTAAAATTAAAATAATTTATTTTATCATATATAATATAATTTATTTTATGTCTAAAATAATGTTTATAATTTTTATTTTTTATTTATTTGTTATTTGTTTTAATAAAATTTGTTATTCCTTGAACTGTTTAAAATCATCTTCATATAATAAATATATTTAAAAATAACTATTTAACGTATTCCCGTATCCGTATCCTAATTTGGATCCATATCCACGTATCCTTAATTTTTAATTTTAAAGTGTCCGACCCTTAGATACACACCCGTACCGGATACCCGCACCCGAGTCCGTGTAACATAGCAAAACAGCCGCTGCCTTCACTTGGGAAAAAAAATAAAAGCAATACTTTTTGGGCTTTTTATCAAAACCCTACTTGTTACCAAACATATTATTAAATATCCGTTGGTCCTCAAAAAATTAGATATAATATAGAAAAATATATTATAACTAACACCAAATCAAATTAAATATGTTAATAAACTAATTAGGTCCCATACTCCAATAAGAAGGTATATCGCAACAATTCTCCCCTACCGACTTAGGTGGAGACATCAACCATACCCATTAAAGTTCAACACTTTAAAATGTTTGTCTCTCGACAAAGTCTTAGTCAACATATCCGAAATATTATCATCTGTGTGAACCTTTTCGAGTTGTAACAATTTCGAATCTTACACATCACGAATCCAGTGGTATCTCACATCAATGTGTTTTGATCTCGAATGAAAAGTGAAATTTTTACTCAAATTAATAGCACTTTGAATATCACAATAAAGCACACACCTTTCTTGCTTCAAACCCAACTCTTGCAAAAATTTCTTCAACCATAACTCTTCTTTGCAAGTTTCTGTAATGGCAATAAATTCAGTTTCAGTAGTTGAGAGAGCAATACATTTTTATAACTTAGATTGTCATGCCACAACTCCCCTTGCAAATGTCATCAAATACCCTGAAGTAGATTTCTAGAATCAACATCACCGACCATGTTGGAATCCGTAAACCCATCAAGCATCGGCTTACTATTCCCAAAACACAAACACACCTTCGAAGTCCCTCGAAGATATCTTAGAATCCACTTCACTACTGCCCAATGTTTTTTACCCGGATTAGAGAGAAACCGACTCACCACACCAACGGCATGAGCAATATCCGGCCTTGTACAAACCATGGCATACATCAAAGAACCAACCGCTGAAGCATAAGGAATTTTCTGCATCTCTTCCTTGTCTTTGTGACTTGTAGGACATTGATTTGAACTAAGCTTGAAGTGACTCGCAAGTGGACAACGAACTGGCTTTGCTTTATCCATGTTGAACCTCTCAAGAATTTTTTTTAATGTAGTTTTTTTGAGACAACCAAATTAGCTCCTTTTTGCGATCACAAACAATTTTTATACCAAGTATTTGCTTTGCCGGTCCCAAATCTTTCATAGCAAAAGACTTGCTCAACTCGAATTTCAACCTGTTAATCATAATATAATCTTGACACACAATTAACATGTCATCAACAAAAAGCAAAAGAATAATAAATTTGCCATCCGAAAAAATTTAACAAACACACAATGGTCCGAACTGGTTTTAGAAAAACCATTATTCATCATGAAAAAGTTAAATTTTTTGTACCATTTTCGCGGTGCTTGCTTGAGGCCATACAAACTTTTCTTCAATTTGCAAACAAATTTATCTTTTCCTTTTTCCACAAAATCCTCCGGTTGCTCCATGTAAATTTCTTCTTCAAGATCACCATGAAGAAATGTAGTATTCACATCAAGTTGTTCAACTTCAAGGTTCATACTTGCAGCCATTCTAAGTACAACCCGAATAGAAGACTTCTTCACAACCGGCGAGAAAATCTCATCAAAGTCAATCACTATGTTTGTTTTTGATTTTTTGAAAACACTTTTCAGAAAATTCTACTTTCTTGTTTTCCATATTATTTTGTTTTTTAATGAATTTTTAACATATTTTAAGTAATTTTTTTAATTATTAGACACACTTAACATAAATATACTTAAAAAGTATAATTTTCATGAAATGTTTTTTAAAAAATTCACTAAATACCAAAAATAAAAAAAAAACAAAAATTCAGTATATTTTTTGTATTTTTGTGTATTTATTAATTTTTTAAAATATGTTTCACAAATATTTTAGAGGTGCATCTAAAAAAATAAAAAAAAAATGCTTAACATTTTAAAAATATTCACTAAAAACAAAAAAACACGAAAAACAAAAAAAACTCAGTTTTCAGAAAACTAAATTTAGAAAATTGAAACCAAATACACTCAATACCTTTCTTTTGCCCAAAGCCTTTCACAACAAGACGTGCATTGTACCTCAGATTCTTGCCATCATTCTTCTATTTGAAAACCCACTTATTTTTCAGAATTTTCCTCCCCTTAGACAATTTCACCAAATCGTAAGTGTGATTTTCAAGTAATGAATTCGTTTCTTCTTCCATGGCCTTTTTCCAATCACCTTTCTTTGCATGCTCAATTGCTTCTTGGTAGCTCTTGGGCTCCCCTTGATCAGAAATCAATACAAATTCATTGGGAGGATACTTTCTTGAAGGTTGCCGATCCCTTGTAGATTTCCTCAGTTCAAGTTGTGGTGGCGGTTCTTGAGTTGGATGCTCTTCCTCAATTTCTGGCTCAACTTCATTTGGACTAGCATCATCATCTAAATCTTCAAGAGGTGGTTGCACATCTCCCCCATTTTCATCATCGACCAAAGATGAAAGAGATAGATCCATGTTAATAAGATCACTAGTTTTTGGCTCCGGTTGATCACCTTTGCCAAAGTCTTCAATTGTTTGGTCTTCAAGAAACACAACATCACGGCTTCAAATAACTTTCTTGTCGACTGAATCCCACAATCTATAACCAAATTCATCACGCCCATAGCCAAGAAAAATGTATTGTCTTGACTTGCTATCAAGTTTGGACCTTTCATCCTTTGGAATGTGAACAAAGGTTCGGCAACCAAACACTCTCAAGTGCTTATAAGACACATCTTTTCCGATTCAAACTTTTTCCGGAACATCACTTTTTAGAGGATAGGAATGAGACAAATTGATTACGTCAACCGTTGTCCTCATTGCTTCATCCTAAAAGGATCTTGGCAATTTAGCATGTAAAAGTAGACACCTTATTCTTTCCACAATGGTGCGATTCATCCTCTCGGCAATGCTATTTTGTTGAGGAGTCTTCTTAATCGTCTTTTGGTGTCGAATACCTGGCTGCAACAATACTCATCAAATGGCCTAATGTATTCACCACTATTGTCTGTTTGGATGCACTTCAATTTTTGCCCTGTTTCTCTTTCAACCATGGCCTGAAAATGCTTAAACACATCTAGAACTTGATCTTTAGTTTTTAGTGCAAAAGCCCAAACCTTCCTTGAATAATCATCAATGAAAGTAACAAATAAAGTGCATCACTATGTGTTCTAACTTTTAAAGGACTACAAACATCCGAATGAATCAACTCCAAAACATTTTCTTTTCTAAAAGCAACATTTTTATAAAAAGAAACTCTATGTTGTTTACCTGCCAAACAATGAACAAAAGTTTTAAAATGTGTACTTTTCATACTGAGTAGAAGCTCTTTCTTGACCAAAACTTGCAGTCCCTTTTCACTCATGTGCCCAAGCCGCTTGTGCCATAATTCGGTAGAAGTATCATCTTCAAGTGCATTGACAATACCTTTACAAATTTTTCCTTGCATCGAATAAAGTGTACGAGTTTTCTTGTACTTAGCCACCACCAAAGAACCCTTTGTGAGCTTTCATATTCCATCACCAAATTTGTTGTTGTAGCCTTCATCATTTAGCTTTCCGGTAGAGATCAAATTGAGGCGAATGTCGGGAACATGCCTCATATCTTTAAGCAACAACTTGCAGCCTAAATTTGTTTGCAAGTAAACATCACCCATGCCAATAATCTTGGACAAACCTTCATTACCCATTCGAACACAACCATAATCTCCTTTGGTGTAGGTAGTGAAGAAATCAACTCGAGAAGTAACATGAACAGAAGCACCGGAATCAATGACCCAATTGCTCTCCTGGCCATTATAATTGACACAATCATCTTCACAAACAACCATGAGATCATCGGTAGTAACCGCCATCGTGTCTTCTTGCTTCTTATCTACACTTTTGTCACACTTTTTCTCCTTATTCTTGAGCTTTCGGCATTCCCGCTTCATGTGCCCTTTCTCATGGCAATAATGGCACTCAATGTATTTCTTTGAAAAAAAATCATCTCTTGATTTGTCACGGCTTTGATCACGACCATAAGGAGTCTTACTCTTCCCCCTTGTTTTGCTTCGGCCTCTCATAACAAATGCGTCCGAATGAGAATAATCCACTGATTTTCTTCTAGTTTCTTTATTCAACAAGTTACTAGTGACTTGGCTTATTGTGACAACTTCATCAGGCGCCGAATTACTAACCATCACAACCAAAGTTTCCCAAAGCCTTCAATTCATCATCAAAAACAATTTTCATGGAAGTAAGTTGGTTAACAATACTCTTTATTTCATTCAAATTGAATGTTCCAGAATGAGGCTGCCATCTTTATATTTTAAATTAACCAATTTTCGAAATAGAAAAGCTTTATTTGTGGCTGATTTTCTATTATAAAGACATTCTAATTTTTTCCATAAATCATGTGCCGAAATTTCAATAGCAATATGATGAAACACATTGTCATCAATCCATTGACGGATAACACCAACAACTTTTTGATTAAGCCTCTTCCAATAATCATCTTTCATACCCTCAGGTTTGCCACTATCACCCTCAATAGGCCCATACAAATCTTTATAAAATAATAGATCCTTCATTTTAGTTTTTCAAGTTATCAAATTACTTCCATTGAAGCTAGACATACGAGCCACATTCTCCTCCATTGATTTACACAAATAAATAAACCCAAATAAACTGTAAGTTTTGACACCAGTTGTTAGGAAAAATAGATGATTTCTCACAAGTAAATCAATCAATGGAAATAAAAACTAATGCGGAAAAATTAAATCAACAATGACACAAGAATTTTTACGTGGCTCCCTCAATGTGAGGTACGTCTACGGGATCGAAATCCGATTTCACTATCAACCAAAAAGTTTTCAAACGATTACAAACAAGACACGAATGGTCTCACAAACCACCCTTTGGTGAATTCCAAATAATCAAAAATAAATAAGAGGAAAAATCTCACCAAATAGATGAACAAAAGTCTTCGAAACAGAATTGTAGAAGACCCAAAATAATAACCTAAATCAATTTCGAATCAGAAACAGCAGTAGCAATGAACCAAGTACAATTTCTACTACACCACCAAGCCAAACCCACCAAATCAAAACAGCAGCACTACGCTTGTCCACAATGATGATAACCCCACCGAAGATGATGACCCAGCACACAGACACACAAAACAGCCGCTGCCTTCACTTGGGGAAAAACAAAAACAATACTTTTTGGGCTTTTTATCAAAATCCCAGTTGTTACCAAACATATTATGAAATATCCATTGGACCTCAAAAAAATTGGATATGATATATAAAAATATATTATGACCAACACCAAACCAAATTAAATATGTTAATAAACTAATTGGGCCCCATACTTCAACAAGGAGGTATACCCCAGCATTAACAATTCATGAGACTAGTGTAGGATTAGTTGTCCAGTTGGATTACTGAGGTACATAATTCCCTCTTGTCCATGTTTGTTTCGCAATAGATATGGAAATATATAATCTCAATTATATGTATGTTTTATGTTATTAGTTGTAGGATTAAAAAATTGGTCAATTTTATTGGATAGAATGGCCACTAGAATCTAATTTGAATGATAAAATTGGAAACCACATAATGGAATGCGAGTGCCATGAATTAATAATCCTAATCTTGTGCTATAATCTGCTAATCAAACAAGGCCTTGATGTCGTATTTAGTAACTTTGAATTAAGTTATAGAATTTGAAAATCTTCATGTTATGGTATTAGTGTTACTCTGTTAGACAATTTAGTAGCTTACCTCCTCTTGGGAATTGTTTTGGTTGATGATGTTTGTTAGAATTATGGTGAAAGTGAAATATTGTATTGAGATTGATATAACTATTACAAGTGGTACCCTAGTTTTAGCTTTGCATAGATTGATCAACGAAGAAACCTAGAGTGCTAATCATTTAATAACTTAAGCAAGGAAAGAGGTAAATATAGGAATAGAATATCTTGGAAATATTCTCTAACAATGTTAATGCATTTGACAAGTACCTGATGATTGCCTCTTTCATGAAGAACAGACGATGCCTTGAATGCGCTGAAGACCAACTTAACTGATCCTAATAATGTTCTGTAAAGTTGGAATGCTACATTTGTCAATCCCTGCACTTGGTTTCACGTAACGTGCAACAGTGAGAACAGCGTTACAAGAGTGTAAGTTGCTAACATATATGACAATTCTTGTGATATAACTTGTTATTTGAAACTATTATTGCTTTCATACTACCATTTTCAGTGGTGTGATTGATGATGAATTTTACTTCCATTTGTGTACACCTAGTGATCTTGGAATTGCAAACTTGTCTGGTCAACTGATTCCAGAACTTAGACTGCTTCGGAATTTACAGTACTTGTAAGTCATACTTCAGTACTACTTTTGCTCATACTAATTTATCACTTGTTTCATAAACTTTAGTCTTATTCTTATATCTACCTTTTGGGAATATGAGGATTTACTAGGGTAACATGAACTTTGGTAACGCTTTGAAAGGCTGTGTATTAAAGTTTCAATAGCATGAACTTTGGTAACTCTTTGAAAGTCTTAATAGTTGATTGTATAATGTAAGCTTCTTATTGGTGATTGCATAAGCTAATAAACATAACAAGTTTTGGGTCATAAACTTCTTTCCTCTCTATAGTTGTGAACAAAAATATAATTCAGTTTTATTTTTGGCTATATTCTGATGTTGAGAAATAATAATGTGCATTGACAAAAATTAACTTTGCTTTGGTGGAACTCAATTACTTTCTATATGTTGTAGTTTTTGAATCCTCTGTTGAATCTTTCATTGTGATGTATTCAACACACTTGAGACCTTAGTTTCATTCCCTCGATTTGGCTATCTAGATATCATCATTTTATGTATAAAGACAACCTTGAAAACATGCTCTTCCACACATACATGCACACGATAATGGAGAATACATGATATTGTTCAGCTTTTTTGGTTAAAAAGGAACAATTGACTAAAGGGGCATATTCTTGTGCTTTGAATGATTTGGGATACCTCTGATTGGTGCATTCCCAGGTGAGTTCGTGTTTAGTGTTTTGTTTTAATGGCTTCCATTGTAACCCCCCGCAAAAAATAAATAATTAAATGAATAAATAAATCAATCTATTGCAATGCTAGCTTTTGGAGTCATGTACAACTTCATCTGCAAAAGAGCTAAATATGTTTGACTTCCCTTTAAAGCATTTGTCTTGACTTCTTGGTTAATATTTTGTACTGATTGTGATCATGTGCATCTTTTACTTTGATGAAACAACTAACCTCTAGAAAGAAACTCCAATTTCCTAGCAGCTTATTGTGTTAGGTTGTCTTTTAAAAATGGGTGGTTCATAGTTGGTGGCTTGAGCCCTTTTTTTGTTCCCCTTGTATTCATTATCTTGATATTGCTGCACAATTTTTCTCCCATTAATAACATGATCGTCTTTTGTTTGTCCCTTTGGTTTGCATATTATTAACATGTGTCTTGACAGGGAACTTTTTAGCAACAACATGAGAGGACAAATTCCTATTGAGCTTGGAAATTTGACAAGTTTGGTGAGCTTGGATCTTTACTCGAACAATTTGAGTAGTATCATCCCTGATACATTGGGCAGGCTTCAGAAATTACATTTCCTGTATGAATGACATATCCTTCATCTTTTTTACTTATGTTATTAAATTTATTGTGCATCTGTTTAAGTTTACTTTTATTGTATTTCAATTTTCTTATTACAAGGTTTTCTCAAAAGTGGCTTGCTTATGCATTGATATATGGGAATATGGATACAGTGGCTTTGTTTTAGTTTTTTAGTGATTTCTTAAAGAATATACTCTCATGATTTCTCTGTGTTTTTTAAATTTTTTTTAATGTATATTTAGAAAAATGCATGAAAACAAATTATTCGAGTTATTCAGTCCAAGATATTGCATGCTTGATTGAATTCAACCCCAAAGATGGAAATCCCATTGTTCTCAAGATGTCTAGATTAATATACAGTAGGGCCTATAAAGACTATGTATTTTGGTGATAAATGCATTGATTTTTACTTTTTCTTAGTAAAATGATTAAAATGAATACTGATGAATGATTAAGAAATTGCATCCTCTTGATAATGGCAAACAGTGCCGAATGGCTATTTGTTTTAATCATATGTTACTTTATTATGTGCATCTACTAGTTGTTTGTACATTGCAGATCAACTTTCATCCGTAATTGGATTATATTGCATAGAGGGCTCTGATTGATCACATATTGCATGTATTATGTGCATCTACTAGCATTGATTAGCCATGTCCCTAGGAATTTTATTGATATACCATTTTGATTGTTTAGAATGTACTGATGCCTAGTCCTTGTATTTATTTGCAAGGATAGATGGCTTTACAACAACACTATGTCTGGAACTATTCCTATGTCATTGACTACTATCAACTCATTTCAAGTCCTGTGAGTACCAAGTTGGCGTGTTCTTTATTTTTCCTTTTTGGTGAATAATAAAGGTTTTTCTTTTTTTGTTTCTTTTTTTGATTAGCTTTAATTGGCATAAACTAACTACAAGAATATGATATGGCTTCTTGCCATTTGGTATGCAGTGATCTTTCAAACAATCACTTAACAGGAGTTGTCCCAGTTAATGGCTCCTTTCAACTTTTTACTTCCCTCAGGTTTGTTGCTAGTAACATCATTTTCCATACTAGTGGAGTCGAGTGACTCATCTAGACATATGCTGACCACTATTCTTTCATTTTTCAGTTTTTAAAATAATAATTTAAAAATTCCTCCAACTCCTTTACCGCTTTCATTTTCGCTGTCACCCCCATCTACTGCGTTAGGTTTGTTTCGTTTTATCCTAGGTTATTGCTGATATTGGGTTTTGTTCTATTTGTCCAACACTTTCAATTCCTCAATTCTTTAATTACAAACTTCATTCCATGCTGCCTGTTCAGACCTTGTCACAGATTACTTGGCTGGATTTGTAATTTGTCTTTCTTACTTCATGCACATTATTGCTTTTGAAAGCAACTATACGAATGTCAATTCCTCAACCACTATGTATAGTTTTTAGTTTCCCACATATTTATGATCTAGGTGTAAGTTTTTTTGAAGAGAATTAACTCGTATATTCAATGTGTAAAATACAAAGAGTACAACCGATATATAGTAATCCTAAACCTAATCTAAAATAGGAAATAACCCTACACAATCAATCTAATATGTACACAATTAATCTAAAAGATACAATCAACCTAAAATATATATTTCCATAATCTGAATATTCTCACACCCCCGCTCAAACTCAAGGTGTTTGAGCAGAAAACACTGAGAGTTTGCCAAGAAGAAACTGAAAGCGAGTAGTGATGTGAGTCTTGGTAAAGAAATCAGCAAGTTGCAATGCCGAAGAGATGAAAGGAAGCGAGATGGAGCCAGACTGCAGATGTTGACGGATAAAAGGACAATTAATCTCAATGTTCTTCGTTCTCTTATGAAAGATAGTGTTATGAGCAATCTGAATAGCACTGTGGTTGTCACAATAAAGGGATGTTGGAGAATATTGAGGGACACCCAAATAGTCAAGAGACAACGAAGCCAAATAATCTCAGCAGTGGCATGAGCCATAGCATGGTACTCAGTCTTGGCAGTGGAACGTGCAACAATAGTCTATTTCTTGCTTTTCCAAGAAATCAACGAATCACCAAGAAACATGCAGAAGCTAGAAATGGACTTGCGATCAGTGACATCACTAGCTCACTAGCCCAATCTGAATCAACATAAGCCACCAAGTCTAAAGAGAAAATAGAAGCCAACAGTAAACCTTGAAAGATAGTGCCCCGGAGATAGCGAAGAATCCGAATCAAAGTAGCCCAATGTGTAGAGCGAGGAGCAGAAACAAATTGGTTAATCACATGAACAGCATAGGCAAGATCAGGACGAGTAACCGTCAGATAGACCAAGCAACCCACAAGCTCTCGATATAAAGTAGGATCATCTAATGAGACACCATCAGTAGAGTTGGGTTTCACATTAAGCTCAATAAGTGTATCAGAAATCTTAGTATCAGTAAGACCAGCACGCTGAATGACCTTATTAGCATACTTAGCTTAGGATAGAAAATAGCTCTTTGAAGAATAAGCAACCTCAATACCAAGAAAACACTGCAAATGACCGAGATCCTTCATTTCAAAGGTGCGGAAGAGATGCTACTTGACCTCAGAGATAGCAGAAGAGTCAGAACTACTAATGATCATGTCATCCACATAGAGTAAGAGAGCAACAAAGCCAATCGAGGTATGTCTCATAAACAAAGCAGAGTCAGAGGCAGAAGGGTGAACCCAAGCTCGGTAACAGTAGTGTGAAAGTGATCATACCAAGCACGAGGAGATTGCTTCAAACCATAGAGAGCACGTCGAAGTCGGCCAACCTGCCCAAATGAATGAGGAAGGCCAAGAGGTGGATGCTTGTAAACCTCCTCAGTGAGATGACCATTAAGAAAAACATTCTTAACATCCATCTGATAGAGAGACCAATGTCAAACAACAACAATAGAAATCAAGGTACGGACAATAGTCATTTTGGTAATAGGGGCAAAGGTCTCCTCGTAATCAATACCATACTTCTACGAGAAACCTTTGGCAACCAAACGAGCTTTGTATCACTCAAGAGAACCATCAGAATAAGTCTTGACTTTATAGACCCATTTACAACCAACTACATCCCTGCCAACATGCAAGGGAATCGACGTCCAAGTGTTAGTCTTTTGCAAGACAAACAACTCATCCTTCATAGCTCGTATCCAATTAAGATCCTGACAAGTCTTCTTGTAAGACTGAGGTTTCGTAAAAGAATGAATAGTAGGCAAAAAGGTATGATAGGAAATAGAAAAACATGTATTAGACCAACCCAACTTGTTTAGACGACGATGCTCTCGAGTAGGAAATCGGTGAGGAGCAGGATCAGAGTTTTCAGAAAGCAAAATGAGGAGCAACCAGAGTGGAGACAATTGGTGAAGGAGGAGCCTTGTGACAAGAATAGACTAACAACGGAAGAGGAGAAGTGGCCAGAAGTGAAGTAAGAATAGGCTCAGGGGAGTCAGTGGAAAGATACTCAACAAAAGGGATGGAATGTGGAGAAGATAAAACATGCTCAGGAGGAACAGTGGAGATGTACTCAGTAGATGGTACCTCAAAAGGAAATGGATCGATGTGAACCAAATCCTCTTTAGAAACTGGAGCAGTGACGGGAGGAAGCTGAAAGTAAGGCAGACGTTCGAGAAAAGAAACATGACGGGAGACATAAAGACGACGGGCAACAGGGTCGTAACACCGATAGCCTTTCTAAGTAAGACTATAACCCAAAAAGACACATAGGACAGATCGGGCACTAAGTTTGGTTCGATCTTTACGTGGAAAAAGGACAAACCAAGCAGACTCAAACACACGAAGGAAGGAGTAATTGGAAAGTTGAGAGAACAGAGCCTCGTAAGGAGATCGACCAGAAATAAGGGGAGTAGGCATACGGTTGAGAAGAAAAGCAGTAGTAAGAACTGTTTCTCCCCAAAATGGAGCTGGGACTGAGATAGAAAGAAGAAGAGACCTGGCTGTCTCAAGGAGATGACGGTGTTTATGCTCGGCTCGACCATTTTGGGCAGGTATATCAGTACAGAAAGTTTGGTGAATGGTACCCAAATTGGCCAAATACTCACAGAACTCATTTTTAAAATATTCCCCACCCAAGTCAGACCATAACACTTTAATTGTAGACCCAAACTAAGTAGTGATCATAGACTCAAAGGTACGGTATATCTGAAAGAAGTCGGACTTATGAGTCATAAGATAAACCCAAGTGTAACGGGTGCAGTCATCAATAAATGACATATAGTATGCAAAACCCCCTTTGGTGAGAACAGGAGAAGGGCCCCAAACTTCAGTATGAACTAAAGAAAATGGTATATCAGATATGGAAGTACTTTTACAAAAAGGTAAGATGGTCATTTTGTCAAAGCTTATACCCCCCGACACTCAGTAAGTTCACTAAGAGAAATTTTACCCACTATACCAGACTGAGCTAAAGACCGTAAACGGTCAGCAGACAAATGCCCTAATCTAGAATGCTACGAGTAGAAAGGACTAGATAGAGAATCTAACTGAAAAGAGAAAAAGACAGTCGAAGAGGGTGCCATAGACAGATGTAGGCTCTCCACAACATAGAGGTCTCTAACTTTATGACCAGTCCTAATCTGCTGCTTGGACATCCGATCCTGCACAGAACAGATAGAAGAAGAGAAGACAATATCAAAATTGGAGGAATCAAGCTGACTGATAGATAATAAATTGATAGATAACTGAGGAACATAAAGGACAGATAGAATAGAGACAATAGACATAGCAGATGGTAAGACGGACTCAACAGATATAATAGATATATTTGACCCATTAGCAGCATTAACAGTAATAGAAGAGGAAGGGGGAGTACAATTTTTAAGTAAGAAGAGATGGGGAGTCATATGATGAGAAGCACCAGAGTCAAAAATCCAGACAGACAAAGAGATACCTAAAGAAGTCCTAAGCAAACCTGAATGAAGAGAGAATACAATGGAGGTAAACAAAGAGAGCTGGAGGTAGACAGTGTATTTTGAAGTTGATTAATTTGAGCTCTCAAAGAAGCCTAGTCAGGATTAGGAGCTGGAGCAGATGCAGTAGAACCGACAGAAGCCTGAAAATTACATAGAGAAGAAGGGCAAAACTGGGTTCGAGATTGCTGAGAAGATGAGCCAGACAAACATCCCTCCTTGAGACAGTGATACTTTCAATGGCCCCTCTGATGGCAGAAGGCGCACTCATCCGAAGCCAGAGACATCTAATAACCAGAAAATTAAGCAAAATAGCCAAACCAAAAGTTCAAGTCTAATAATCAAAAAATTGAGGGGTCAAACTATAATAACCCAAAAATTATTATCACAAGTGAATTGTCGTGGGCTAGACCACAGAAGCAGAGAACCAGAAAAGACAAAAGAGCAATCAGCGAAGACAAATCAGAGAACAATCAGAGAGCTTTACAATGCGAACCAAAAGGGTTAGTCACTCAGATGACTAGCCGCGTAGCAGAAGGCGAGTCACGAGAGAACCAGTCCAAGTGTAATAATTAATGAAATTTTGGGGTCAAAGTGTATATACCAACGAATCAATTATATGTATCAATACCAGGACTGATTGCGAACCAGAGAAGCTTCAAAAGACTAGGACGGAGTCGCGATGGCTGGAGACAATGGCTGAAGACGATCGCGAGGTGAGTCGCGATGGCTTAAGATGACGGCTGAAGATGATCACGACCTAAATCAGAAGCACAACGATGGAGTTTGCGAACCAGAGGGACTGAGTTCACGAACTAGAAGTACCAGGACTGAGTCGCGACAAAGCAGGGGGCTGAAGTTGATCGCGAGTTGCTGATGATGACTGAAGATGATTGTGACCCAAAACGAGACTGAGAAGCTTGGGTTTTGTACACAAAGACAGAGACAGTGGAGGCTAGGTTTTCGAACCAAGCTTTGATACCATGTAAGTTTTTTGAAGAGAATTAACTCGTATAATGTGTAAAATACAAAGAGTACAACTAATATATATAGCAATCTTAAACCTAATCTAAAATAGGAAATAGCCCTATACAATCAATCTAATATGCACATAATCAATCTAAAAGATACAATCAACCTAAAATATATATTTCCATAATCTGAATATTCTCACACTGGGAAGCACAGATACGGGATACGGCGATACACCAAAGTCTTAAAAAGTAAGATACGGATACGGCGGGGATACGTTCCTAATTTTTTTTAATTTTATAATTTTAATAATGTAATATGCATGAAAATAAAACCTAAAGAAAATTAATAAATAAAGAGAATGATTTCTATTAAGTTAAGAGTCTTCAAATATTAATAAAATATCCAAAACTAAAAGCAAAAGCAAATGCAAATTAAACACCATCCTTACATGCCAACACCAAAAAAAGAATGAGAGCAGAGAAATGTGAGAGAGTGAGAGAGGCAATAAGAATATATCAATTTGACAAATTCTATTACGTTAACTCTCACTATATTTGTCATGACCCGAGCCCGCCCCTATGGGTTAAGGCCATAACCAGCCAGTAATCAAAGGATTACCTACGGCCTCAGACCATATAAGACATAACTCACTAGAGTAAATGGGCCAAACGGAAGCAAATTTAAAAGTTTGTCCATAGAGCTGTGCTTATATGCACATCATAACATTTCACATAAGTATTCATTAATAACTCACATCAAAAGGGAAGTTAACATATAAACTATACATACAGGATCATTCTAGTCTAAGTCAGTCAAACCCAAAGTTTATACACAAAAGTAGTTCGATGTTTTCGCCAACGTAACAAAACTATAACAAAATAACAAAAGAGGCGAAGACCAGTCTCGTGCGTGAGGCATTGGGCAGACTCTTCAAAACCTTGACTGTTTCTCACATATTTCACCGAGGCTGGGTTTGGACATCCCTTGGCGTACCTACATATACATGAATGAGCGTGAGTGAAAGCCCAGTGAATAATATCAAATAAAGAAAGTACACGAATGAGATTCATATATATCAAACGGCCTTAGGCCCATTTAGTATTCTACTTTGTGTATTATTCAGTACATTAGGCGATTCAAGCCCATTCATATCTAACGGCCTCTGTCCCATTCATTGGCTCATTCATTCATATCCAAC
Source organism: Camellia sinensis (assembly GCF_055761805.1). NCBI lineage: Eukaryota > Viridiplantae > Streptophyta > Magnoliopsida > Ericales > Theaceae > Camellia > Camellia sinensis. The sequence goes on from NC_138962.1 coordinate 55,896,654, forward strand.
GGCCTCTGGCCCATTCATTGGCCCATTCATTTATATCCAACGGCCTTTGGCCCATTCATTCATGTCAGACTATCATTCGAGTCAGACTATCATTCGTGTCAAATGGCCTTGGGCCCATTTAATCTTTTATTCATAGAACGCGGCCTTAGGCCCAACCATATAGCATAGCAAACATTCGTCCACGATTCAAATTAACAAGCTTATAAGACTTATAGGGAAATAAGTGATTGGACAAATAACATACTTCAAAATATCTTTATTAAGATATTACTCATAGTGTTCTGCCGGTGGGTTCACCCTTGAGCTCGACCCTACACATTACATAACACACATGGGTCATAAACGATTCAATATGTTCTTAATTCATACATCCCTCTTAGGCTTCTTTCTTATCCTTTTTAATTCGTTCATAATGCTCAATGCATGCCTAGGAGTACTTAGAAGTGAAAAAGAACGGAAAATGAAATACAAAACACTTTTATAAAATTTCTGAAACAGGGGTCCCCGCTCGAGCGGACCCTTTAGGTCTGCAAAAGTACTGGTTGCCTCATTTTTACGCTCGAGCGTGGATTCAGACGCTCAAGCTGAAAGTCATTCTACATAGCTCCCCGCTCGAGCGTGAACTTACCCGCTTGAGCGAACATCCATGTCTGCAAAAGTTTTGAGAGCTCGTATTTCCCGCTCGAGCGGCGTTTTCCCCGCTCGAGCGGACATGCCAAATTCTGAAAAATTCAGAATTGTTTTTGAGCCTCAAACTTGCATCCAAATCAACATATCTTGCATATTATGACTCAAAATTCAGATATACATTTACTAACATGATCCAACACCAAATTCATTACAATATGAAGCTCAATTTCATGAATTAATCACATGCATGTCCCAAATTACACCAACTTATTTCCAACATAACAATTTCATGGATTCAAAACTCATGCTCTCATGAATTGTACATGAATGTGAGATATAGCTCTCATTCTCAATTTAAATGATGAAGAGATGATCAAAAGCATGAACTTCAATCAAAGATTCAACATGGATCATGTCTTTCAAGCTCAAAAATACAAATTCATGGCAATTTCCTACAAGCATGTGTATATTGACTTCCAATTTATCAAAACCAACTCATTTTCATCATAATCAATTCAATTCATGTTCTTGATCACCATTTAATCTTGAATTCACAAAATCACAAGTGCAAACCCATTAATTTACTCACCTAGGAGCCTTAATCTTCACAAATTCTAGTTAAATCTTGAATGTATCTTCAAGATCCTCAAGCCTCTTGATTAACCTTCAATTTGAGGTCTCCCTTTCTCTCTCTCTAAGCAGGCCTCACTCTCTCCCTAAGGTATAAAATCTGATTTGAGCCTCTAAACAACGAAATGAGAGTGTAGTTGGCCCTTATAAGCTCCTTCTCAAACACATTTCTTTAATATTAAATAACTGAGCCCCATTTCATTAATTTAATCTATTTAATTTGGTCCAAATCAATTTTCAATCAAATTTCACCTTAGGCTCTAAAAATTACGCCAATCACATTGGCATAGTCAATTTTGATTCCTGTGGCCGATAGGGCCTTCAATTTAAATTCCAAGGCAGAAAGTCAAACAGATTTTCCTACGGTGAATAGATAGAAATTCAAAACCACATATATTCATATAAATAGCACTCAAGATCATATCAAACACATAATCACAATCACAATTAAGACTAATTAGCGTAATATGGAGCAGGGACATCCCAATATTCCTCTTATCAAATAACTAAACAAGGTATTAGAAATAATATGCGACTTTGAGCATTCGATACTTCAAAATTAAGTATCCGATATTCCAAAATTAATAAAAAAAATTAATTAAGAAGTATTCGATACGTATCCACAAGTATCCAAGGAGTATCGGTATCTAATAAGTATCCGATATAGATATGTCTCCCTTTTTGAAGTATCCGTGCTTCATAGTTTATGATGCACAACCAATACTTATTTTCCTAGGGAAACCTCTATGCTTTGATCTTTTTTATTTGTCTGAGTATCGTTCAATTTTCAGCTTTCTTTTGATTAGCGACTTGTGATATGTTGGTAAAGTTCGAATCTAATTTTTCCACTAGACTTTGCACCTGGATTTTCCAAACAATGGCATTATTTTATTCCATTGAATTGTCTTCCTATCAAAATTTTCAGTTGTGAAGGGAATGCACAATAAGAGTGAACTTATTGCTGATTGCAAATCTTATTCCAATAGGTAGCAGTGCCACTGGAGTCATTACTGGAGAAGTTGTTGCTGGTGTTACCCTGTTGTTTCTCATACTTGCTTGGTGGCAGCGAAGGAAACCAGAGGATAGCTTCGTTGATGTACCTGGTTAGGGGACCAAGTTGAAAATGCCTTAAATTGATTTTTATTTATATTTTTTTTGAACAAGGCTTAAATTGGTTGTTACGGTTTTGTATAATGCATTTCCCCTTTCTCTTTGCAGCTGAAGAGGGTCCAGAAGTTCATCTAGGACAGCTTAAAAGGTTTTCTCTGCGTGAACTACAAGTTGCAACTGATAATTTTAGCAACATAAATATTTTAGGAAAAGGTAGGTTTGGTAAGGAATATAAAGGACGATTAGTCGATGGCTCTCCAGTGGCAGTAAAAATACTAAAAGAAGAACACACTCAAGGTGGAGAGCTGCAGTTCCAAACAGAAATGGAAATGGTTAGCATGGCTGTCCAACGAAATTTACTGCGTTTGCGTGGCTTTTGCATGACACCGACAGAACGATTGCTTGTTTATCCCTTTATGTCTAATGGAAGTGTTGCCTCATGTTTAAGAGGTACTACTTGCATGTATCTTCATATGCTTCCCTTTTTTAATTGTTTGTCAAGTATTATATTCATTAGAAGTTTTAGTAGATTTGATACAATATGCTTTATTTATATTCCAATTCCCAATTTGATACCAAGAGAAAAGGTTTGTTTGGTTTGATTTTTCAAAAACGGTTTTGTGACATCCTGTTTGGTTTCAATTTTCTGAATTTTAATTTTATGAAAATTGAGATTTTTATTTTTCGTATATTTTTTTTTAGTGAATTTTTTTAATATTTAATTTAACTAATTTTTTTTTTAAAAAAAAAAACTTTTTAGATGCACCTAACTTAGATGTACCTAAAAAGTAAAATATTTGTAAAACCAAACCAAGCCTTAATTCTCATCAAATGGGATAGACTGCATGAATCTTTTTTCTCAACTAGACTCTATCCAAGGCCATGTCATTAGTCAAATTAAGGAGATTCATATCTCTATTTACTACACTAGTCCACATCAATCTAGGTCTACTCTTTCCCCTGACACTAGCATTTACCGTCACTGTATCGCATCTCTCTACTACTTCCTCTGTTGGTCTCCATTGTATATGACCAAACCATCTCAATCTATTCTATCTCAACTTATCTTCTATCCGTACTACTCTAACCAATTTTCAAATATATTCATTTCTAACTCTTTCTTTTCTAGTTTTGCCACACATTCACCTTAGCATGTTCATCTCAGCAATACTCATCTTCTCTACGCGTCATTTCTTAGTTGTCCAATATTTTGTCCCATGCAACATCACTGGTCTAATAGCCGTTCTATAGAACTTTCCTTTTAGTCTAATGGGTACTCGTTTATTGCACAGTACTCTAGACGTATTCCTCTACTTAAGATACCCCGCCTTAATTTTGTGGACCACAACCATACTAATTTCCCCAGCCGTTGTGATAATTGATCCTAAATATCGAAAATATTCACTTTTAGGTAGTTCTTGGTCCTCAATCTTCACTTCTTCTATGCTCCCATTATGACTGTTACTAAATTACACTCCATATACTCTGTCTTAGTTCTGCTTATCATAAATCCTTTAGATTCAAGTGTTTTTCCCCAAATCTCTACCTTAGTGTTAACTCTTGCTCTAGTATCATCTATTAATACGATATCATCTGCAAAAAGTATATACCATGGCATATCATCTTGAATATTGCGCGTCAACTCATCCATAACTAAAGCAAAAAGATAAAGACTTAAGGTTGATCCTTGGTGTAACTCTATAGAAATTAGAAATTCACTCGTCTCTCCAGTAAGTGATCTAATAGTGGTCACAACACCTTTATACATATCCCAAATCACATTAATGTAATCTTTTGCCACCCCTTTCTTCTCTAACACCCACCAGATTATATTCTGAGGCACTCTATCATATGCTTTCTCAATATCGATAAAAATCATATGAATGTCTTTTTTTTTTCTTTCTATATTTTTCTATTACTCTCCTCAAAAGATAGATTGCTTCCATTATTGACCTACCAGGCATAAACCCAAATTGATTCTTTGACACCTTTGATATATCTCGCAATCGACGTTCCATCACTCTCTCCTACACTTTTATTTTGTGACACATTAACTTGATTTCTCTATAGTTACAATTATGGACATCTCCTTTATTCTTATATATTGGCACTAAAATACTCTTCCTCCACTCCTCTGGCATTTTTTTTGTCAACAAAATCTTACTAAATAATCTAGTCAACCAAACAATCTCATTCTTACCCAAACATTTTCACGCTTCAATAGGTATATCATCGGGTCCTAAAGTATTATTCAATTTCATCTTTTTAAATACAACTTTACTTCCAAGTCCCTAATCCTACAATCGAATCTATAGTCCTAGTTTTCCTTATTACTGCCTATTTCTTCCATTTTTGACCTACTTCAATGTTCCTCATTTAACAACTTCTCAAAATAGTTCTTTCACCTCTCCTTAATAACTTCATCCTTCACCAACACCTTAGAATCTTCACCCTTGATGCACTTAACCTAATTAAAATCTCTTGTTTCCCTCTCTCCTATCTTAGCAAGTTTGTATATCCTCTTCTCTCCATCTTTACCATCTAATCTAGTGTATAGGTCATCATAAGCCTTCAACTTAGTCTCCCTCACTACCTTTTGACCTCCTTATTGGCCAATCTATAGTGCTTAAGGTTTTCCTTAGTTCTATCATTTTGTCACTGTTTAAAGTTCTTTTTTTTCATCTTTATTACCATTTGGACTTCCTCCCTTTACCACCAAGTTTCCCTAAAGTTGAGTTCCTTTCCTTTCGACTCTCCAAGAACTTTCATTGAGATTCTCCTCATACAATTGGCCATCGAGTTCCGCATAGTGTTAGCGTCATTTTCCAAGTCCTAAGTACTTTCTTTATCCATTCTATTATTAAACGTGTCTATTTGTCCTTTTTTAGGTCCCACCATCTAGTCTTGCGACGCCCACTATCTTTCCAAGTTTGGTGTTGCCGTTTAAAGCATAACTCTAGTAGCAAAATCCTATATTGAGACGTCAAGCTCTCTTTAGGAATCACCTTACAGTTGTCGCATTTTAGACGGTCCTCTTTTCTTACTAGAAAGTAATCTATTTGGCTCCTAATTGATCCACTCTTGAAGGTTATCAAATGCTCCTATCCCTTCATGTAGATAGTATTGGCCACCACTAGGTTAGAAGCCAATGCAAAATCTAAAATACTCTCTTCAGCCTCATTTCTATCACCAAAACCATACCCACCATGCTCCCTCTCATACCCTAGTTTATCTACTCCTACATGGCCATTGAAATCACCACCTATAACTAGGTTCTTTTCTACAAGTATCTCCTGTAATACCTCATCTATTTGCTCCCAAAAAACGCTCTTAGTATGATCATTTAATCCTACTTGGGGGGCATATGCACTAATAACGTTCACTATATTCTCTCCAATAGCTAGTTTAACTAACATAATCCTATTACCTTTCTTAATGACTACAACCACATTTTTTACAAGACTCTTGACAACTATTATTCCTAACACATTTCTGTGTCTATCCTTGCCACTATAGTATAGTTTAAAACCAGTATCCTCTATTTCCCGAGCTTTCTCACCCATCCACTTTGTTTCTTGTACGTAAGTTATACTAACTCGTCTCCTAATCATGGCATCTACCAACTCTATAGTCTTACCAGTTAAAGTTCCTATATTCCATGTGGTTACCCTAAACCTATAATCTTGGACTACCTTCTTTATGTGCGCTCGTCTAGAAAAATGTGAAAACCTTTGTTCATTTTTCACCGCACCAAAGTGTCGATGTGGTGCCCTTGCTCACTTGTCGAAACACCCGGAGGTAGGCACAATGCGTCACTTAAGTGGAACAACCTAGTATTTAATCGATTTAGAAAATTAGGCTTCATGTCATAAAGGATCCGAGAGACTTTTTTATGTGTTGGTTGTCGGCTACCTAACACATAACCAACCTCCTTTACTCGGGCTTGGGACCGGAGGAGTTGCTTAACAACATTTTAAAAAATCAACAAATACACAAGAATAAAAAAATGTACTGAATTTTTATTTTTATTTTTTTGTATTTTTGACATTTAGTGAATTTTTTAATTTTTTTTTACAAATATTATACTTTTTAATTGTATTTGCATTAAGTGTATCTAAAAAGTATAAAATTTGCTTAAAATATTAAAAAAATTCACTAAAAACAAAAAATATGAAAAATAAAAAACTCAGTTTTAAAAAAATGGTAGAAAATTTTCATATTTTAGTTTTCTTTAAAATACTTTTTTGATGCATCTAAAAAGTTTAAAAATAAAATAAAATAAAAAGACTAAAATATGAAAAGGAAAAAAACACTAACGGCAAAAGAAACTAGAAGGATGAGGGAGGGGATCACATTTTCATATTTTTTTTGTCTTTATTGAATTGTTTTTATTTTGATTTTGATTTTTTTAGATTTCTTCACATATACTGTACTTTTAGGTGCTGACAATTAAAAAATTGTAGTTGACGCAAAGTTTTTGAGCAAATGTTGAAAATTTTTGAAATCAATATTCCCAACCCTGCACAAGCTCTACAATGTTTCCATGATCTCATTGCTTCATTGTTGTAGGGCAACCAGATTCACAACCCCCACTTGATTGGCCCAAAAGGAAACGAATTGCATTGGGATCCGCAAGAGGCCTTGCATATTTGCACGATCATTGCAACCCAAAGATAATTCACCGTGATGTCAAAGCTGCAAATATATTGTTGGATGAGAAATTCGAAGCAGTTGTTGGAGACTTCGGGTTAGCAAAACTTATGGATTACAAGGATACACATGTTACCACTGCTGTACGTGGTACAATTGGGCATATTGCTCCCGAGTACCTCTCCACTGGAAAGTCTTCAGAGAAAACAAATGTTTTTGGGTATGGAGTCATGCTTCTAGAGCTTATCACTGGACAGAGGAATTTTGATCTTGCTCGACGTGCCAATGACGACGACATTATGTTGCTTGTTTGGGTAAGCATTTATTTCCCTCATACGATCTGTTTTCATTACATAACTAGGGTACTTGAGTTGGCTGTTTTCATACCATTCTTTGAGTTCATCATAAAATCCCTTCTGTAAAAAATCTGCTTCCAATTTGCTGGCTATAAGGTTTGTTAGAAGCACATAAATGAAATTGTTATTCTATTGCTTATATAATTCAAAATGAGTCGAGTAATGTTCATGATAAAAGGGCGTACCCAGTGCACGAAGCTCCCGTTTAAGCGAGGTCTGGAATAATGTTCATGATGGTATTCAAAAAAAAAAAAAAGTCTTGCTCAATGCATTTTGAAGTAAAGTCCACTCAATAGTTACATTGAAGAAATTTGTCATCATCGTGATTTGCTGATTTTTACAGTATCACAATCTTAAATGACCATCATGTTTTCAAATGCTAGGAAACTTAGAATTTAGTCATCTTTTATTTCATAGTATTGAACCTTGAAAAGAAAAATACACCATAATACTATATGACGCTCAGTCTTTACCTTGGACACCATAAATTCTATATTGAAATTTTAGGATTGAAGTTTTCACACGTTTCAATTTAGACAAAGAAAAGGAAATTTTGAATCAAAATTGAAAATCATAAGCCACCCTTGTCTCTCTATTTCATTTTTATTATCAGTTTTCAAATGTCCAATTTTGTGATATTTTCTTTTATTATTATGTCGTTTTCTCTAATTTGGAAAGTAGTTGATAGACGGTGTTCTTCATTATTGATGAGATCATTTCATAACCTGTCAGATGACATATGTGATTTAAAATACCCAAAAAATTCAGGTGAAAGGACTTCTGAAAGACAGGAAGCTAGAAACACTAGTCGATGCAAATATGAAGGGAAACTATGTCAAAGATGAGGTGGAACAACTTATCCAAGTGGCTCTGCTCTGCACACTGAGCTCTCCAATGGAACGTCCCAAGATGTCGGAAGTTGTCAGAATGCTTGAAGGCGATGGATTGGCAGAGAGGTGGGAAGAGTGGCAGAAAGAGGAGATGTTCTGGCAAGAGTTCGTCAATATCCACCACCAAAATAACGATTGGACCATTGCCCAAGTCAACAACCTTCCCGACTCCACTCACAACCATCGTCCAGAAGAATTGTCCGGTCCCAGATGATCTTTTAAATGGATTTTGTTTTCGGCATACAGAGAAGTCTCTTGGAGTCCTACTCTTTATTCAAATGTGATATATACCATCTGTGTATATGATTTCTCCTCTTTAGCTTTTTTTTTATTTATTTTTAGCTCGGTTTATATGACGATGATTATGAATTTTTAGGTATAAGCAAAAACATGACTGGAAAGGCTATGTAATGTGTCCAATTAGTATATATTTTATACACCAATAAATACATTTTTTTTTTTAGTTTGAAAGCAAATTGTAACACTTGAGCATTTGTGATTACTTATTATAGCTTTGTTAAATGTTTGCGATCTCTGAATATATTTGGAAGATTGAAAGCAAAGGGACATCTCTAAAATTCGATGTACTTTTCAAGTGTGGGACACATTTCATGTTTGCCGAATCTAAGAATATGAATGAGATAAAAAAATGCTCTGTTGAGGCTCAACAGAATCTACGAATGGAACGATCTTTGAAGAGGAGAGGGGTCAATACCCAGAAAAAAGATTTTTAAAAAAAAAGGATATGCACATAGATGTAGCCATTGTTGCAAAAATGGCATTTCATCTGTCTCCCCTCCCTCTCTCTCTCTTTCTCTCTCTCTCTCTCTCATGTTGACGAAATAGCACACTTTTTCCATTTGTGTCTAAACTTTTTAACAATATAACTGACACGGGATTCTCTACACCCAACTTCTTTTAAGCACATTTGCTACGATAGAATGGGCTGAATGAAATTACTCATCTTAACTTTGCATTTTTTCTCTCTTGTTATGGTACGCCTTATTTAAATGGAAATAATTTAAATGACTATTTTAACAAAATGTGATAATACCTATTCCTTCCACAAACTCATTTATTTCTTTTGAAATAGTCGCATTCAAAATTCCTAATTTAACAAAATGTGACTTTTTCTTTTACTATTATGCCGCTTTCTCTAATTTGAAAAGTAGTTGATAGATGGTGCTTTTCCATATTAATGATATCATTTCTTAACCTGTCATTTGACATCTATGATTCAAAATACTCAAAAAATTCAGGTGAAAGGACTTTTGAAAGACAGAAAGGTAGAAACACTAGTCAATGCAGATATGCAAGGAAACTATGCCGAAGATGGGATAAAGCAACTGATCTAGATGGCTTTGCTTTGCACGCTGAGCTCCCCAATGGAGCGTCCCAAGATGTCAGAAGTTGTCAAAATGCTCGAAGGGGATGGGTTGGTAGAGAAGTGGGAAGAGTGGCAGAAGGAGGTGATGTTTCGGCAAGAGTTGGTCAATATCCACTCCACTCCCAACCTCTCTCTAGAAGAATTGTCTAGTCTTAGATGATTTTTTAAATGAATTTTGTTTTCAGCATACAGAGAAGTCTCTTCGAGTCCTACTCTTTATTCAAATGTGATATATACTATTTATGTATATGATTTCTCCTCTTTAGACTTTTTTTTTTTTAGCTCCGTTTATATGACAATGATTATGAATTTTTAGGTATAAGCAAAAACATGGCTGGAAAGGCTATGTAATGCGTCCAATTAGTATATATTTTATACACCACTAAATACATTTTTTTTTAGTCTAAAAGCAAATTATAACACTTAGCATTTGTGATTACTAATTATAGCTTTGTTAAGCATTTGGGATCTCTGAATATAGCTTGGAAGATTGAAAGCAAAGGAATATCTCTAAAATTCGATGTACTTCTTCAAGCATGGGACACATTTCATGTTTGCCGCATATAAGAATTCGAATGAGATCGAAAAGGCTCTGCCGAGGCTCAACGAAATCTACTAATGGAATGATTTTTGAAAAAGAGAGGGGTCAATACCCAGAAAAAGATTTTTTAAAAAATGGATATCCATATAGAAGATGTAGTCATTGTTGCAAAAAGGGCATTTCATCTCTCTCTCTCTCTCTCTCTCTCTCACATATGTTGACGAAATAACAAACTTCATCCACCTTGTGGCTAAATTTGTCAAATTATTGAGTACATTTGTTATGATAGAATAGGCTGAAATGAAGTACTCATTTTAATTTTGGATTATCTCTCTCTTGTTTTGGTATGCCTTATTTAAGTGAAAATAATTTAAATGACTATTCTAACAAAATGTAAAACAATAAGGAAAAACAGCTAAAAGCCTAAGCAAGAATGGGGCATTAAAAGCAAGTTTGCTCACCCTTGAAGAACACCTCCAAGAACACAACACCAACAGGTTTCTCTTATCAAAATCACCTTAAGAACCCTAACACCAACTACTTAGGACCTCAGCAACCAAGGATGGTGTTCTACTAGGTGCTCTAGTGCAAAAGTATGAACAAAACAACCTTTAAGGCACAAACACACACACAAACATGTGAAGAGAGAGAGAGATATAGAGATAGATAGATACAACTCTCTAACCCTAAATTTTCAGAACCTCTGCGAAGGGAGGAGGAGCTCCTTTCTTATAGAAGTCCAAATTCTAAGCTTCCAAAGCAAGCTAAGGCAAGGGACAAATCCCTCCATATACGTGTATGGGGGGGTGAATTGTGGATGCCAATTGTGCCAGCTAGCATAAAATATTTGCATAAAGCAGATGAATAGGGTTCGGCCACCAAAAATGGCCGATCAACCAACATAAGGGCCGGTCGACCAAAAATAGTGCCGATCGGCCAACACTTTTGGCCGATGGTAGGAAAACAAAGCCGATGGCTTCAAGCCTTGGCCGATGGGTTTAGGGGATGGCAAACAAGCCACCCTCTTCCCTCAAAAGCAAAAACACAAGTGCTTGGTCCACAACCAAGCACAAAATAGACAAGTTGAGAGATCTTGAGGCAAGGCGCGCGGCCGAGACCTCCGGGAACTCAAAATGAACACGAGCATGGATAATCATTGAGTGTTCAAACGATGACGTCCAAGTCTTGAGGACGGTCAAAAATGGGGTGTCTACAATCATCCTTAAACCGATGGACAGTCAAAACGTACGATTCAGATTTTGGAGGACATGCATAGAGCTTGTGTCCCTGATTTTAAGGGGCCTTGGGAAAGGCACTTATCATTGATTGAGTTTGCTTACAACAATAGTTACCAAGCTAGTATTGGGATGGCACCATTTGAGGCCTTATATGGCAGATCTTATAGATCACCGGTTTGTTGGGCCGAAGTGGATGATGCACCGTTACTGGGTTCAGAAATTGTTAAAGAGACAACCGAGAAAGTTGTTCTCATTCGGAAGAGGTTAGCTACGGCCCAAAGCCGACAAAAGAGTTATGCCGATAAGAGGAGACGACCTTTATCTTTTGAAGTTGGTGACCATGTGTTTCTAAAAATCTCACCAAGGCAGGGTTTGATGAGATTTGGTAAGAGTGGTAAATTATCCCAAGGTTCATTGGGCCTTTTGAAATCTCAGAGCGAATTGGGAAAGTGACATACCGGTTAGCTTTACCGCCACAACTTTCGAGAGTTCACAACGTATTTTATGTATCTATGCTTAGGAAGTATGAACCCGACCCTTCTCATGTTCTTGACTGGGTTAACTTAGAGGTAGATGAGGATGCCTCTTACGATGAACGACCGGTTCAAATATTAGATACCCAGGAGCAAATGCTACGGGGCAAAACTATACCGTTGGTAAAGGTGTCGTGGAGACACCATGGCGTTGAAGAAGCGACGCGGGAATGGAAGGCGGAAGTCTGCTCCAAATATCTAGATTTATTTGAAAATGCTTAAGTTACTTTTCTTTGTAATATTCCCTAGTGTTGAGGGAAAACGTATTTAAAGTTGTTAACCACATGTTGATATGTGCGTTGTTGTTTTAAGCAAAAGGTTGTTTAGAGTTGCCATTACTTTTTGAAAAATTTCATGTTTATGCATATTTGGGAGGTCGTTGTTAATGAGATAACCATGGTGGAAATGGTGGAATTTGGTTGAAAGTTAGTATTGTGATTTGAAAATAAAATAGTGTGGCTTTGATCGCTAGAAACCCCTTTGTGTGGGTAGTTTGATTTGAAATTTTTGGGACAAAATTCTTTAAGGAAGGAAGGTTGTAGCGATCCCGATTTCGATCCTTTTTTCATGTTTTGTCACTTCAATTGGGCCAGTCGGGGGTCGAGCTGCCCAGTCAGCTCACGGGGGTCTAGGGGGCAGCGCCCCTTGGCGGGTCTTAGGGCAGCGCCTTGGCAGGGTTGAGGGGCAGTGCCCCCAAAACAAAAATCCAAACTGCATTTAAAGTTACTTGTCCGCTCGAGCGGCCGTTTATGCGCTCGAGCGGAGAATGCCTGGTTTCAAAAGTTTGACCTGTTTGCAAAAGTACTAGGTTAGTGTATTTGATGCTCGAGCGGGGCATTCCACGCTTGAGCGGACCATGTTATATCAGTTCGTGAATTTGATATTTCATATCACTTTTTCAGTCCTCTCTCTCTCTAAAACTCTCCAGAATTCTAGATCGGGAGCTTCTCTCTCTAGAAGTCATCTTCTCTCTTTGATTTCTCCAAATCCATTGGGATTTAGACTTAAGTTCTTCACCAAAGTTGGTTATCATCTCGAGGGCTTCGTTGTGTACGGTGAAGATTGAGTTTCGACACTGTTAATTTTGGGGGTTTTATCTCATTTCTTCTTCAAAACTTGAGGTAGGGATTTTCTTAGAGTTATATATATGTTTCTGCAAGATCTAGATGATTTTCGAAATCATCATTTGATTAGCTTTGAGAAATTGATTGTTGATTTAAAGAAGATGAGTGATTTTGAAAGAGGGTTTAATTTCTTTTCCTTTTAAAATAGAAATTGAAGATTTTGAACCATATTTATTGAAAAAAGATGATTTTGGGGAGATTCTTCTACATATTTTGGAGATGAATAGTTTTGGTGAGAAAACCTAGAAATTAGGTCTTTTCTTTGAAAGATGTTGAAAATCCTCGGAATATATTGTCATATTTATTTTGCGTACCAAAATAAATGGATGTTTTGAAAATTGTTTATTTATATATAAATGACAAATTTTGTGAAAAAAATGAAAAATGTTGTTTATTTTGGAAATTGTTGTCAAAATGTTGATTTAGTCTTAAATTGACTAAATTGTTGAGATTGCTCGAAATGTGGGAATTATGTTATTCTCTCGAATGAATTGGATATAAAAGTGTATATATATATTCATCTTGTGGAATTGTGTTGAAAAGATGATTGAGAATTTTAATCACAATGTTGTATTGTGTGGAACAATTGAATATGGAAGTAATGTTACATTGCATTATTGAGCATACATTGGCATTTCAATTCATTGGACTATGTTAAGCTTTGGAAATTTGCATTAAGAAAAGAATGTTAGGAAATGGGTTTTCATGAAATGGTTTTGGGGTAAATACGGCAGTAAGTCTTGATAGATGGTGTAGATGAAATTGTTTAAGTTGGCCTAAGTGTCCTTGGTGAAAGACCAAAAAGTCGTGCGAATAGGTGTCGAGCCTTCCGGTTAATACCGGTAAAAATGACAATTGGTAGTACTCGTATAGTCTACTTGCGACACCGACCTAGAGATTACCAGAGTTGTATTTACAGCCCCCTTTAATTAAATTGATAAATTTTGAACAGTTAAAGTTGCGTAACATCATTGAGTATGATGGTTTTCAAAAGATGAAGATGTGTTTTATTTTCAAAAAGGCATGGCATGACATGTGCATTCATCTCTTGAGACTTGTATAAAATGTGTATATTTTGTTAAGGATTTTTTACTGGGCTTTATGCTCACCCTACCGAATTTTTGTGCAGGAAAAGACGTGGCGAATCTGCCTAATTGAGGACGTGGAAATGTGTGTGTTGAGAGCACTAAAGTTCTCATTTGTTGTGATCCTATTTGTAAGCCAAGGGCTATGTATGTGTGGGTTTGAATAACCATTTTGTGTACCGGGCTTAAGTCTTGGAAGATTGTAAACCCTTGGGGGTGCTTATTTGGTTATTTACTTGTTGTTGAATCAATGTAATATCGTATGAGGAACTATTATTATTATGTAACGCAAGTATGGGAAGTTATATTTGGTTTTCCTTTAAGAGAGTCATGATTGTTGCATTATCATTTGGGTTAGAAATTTGGGGCGTTACATGACATTTGTTTTATGTTCAATTTTCTTTTTAAAATTTTCATTTTTTTTCTAGTTATCTTTTGCGGCTTTGATGTAGTATGTCTTCATTTTATTATTTCATAATAAAAAAGTGACTTATGTTTTTAAGAATTTTGCTTATGAAAATTAATGTTTAGTTTCTGTTTTTGCCATTTTATTTTATTTGAAAATTAGAACTCACAACTATGGTAAGTGTTTTTAAAATTAACACAAGAAAATTGTAAAATAGATATTGTATTAATGATATTTTTAAAAATTATGAGTCATATGGTAGTGTTTTAATTTAAAATTAACAATTACAAACAATCGAATAAGTGAATTATATCTAAGAGTGAGAAAAAAAAAAGGTGGAAATTAAAAAGTGACAAGAAATGAGAGTACCGATAACATTATTCAAAATATTTTGTATTTTCATTAGTTTGTATAACATTTTCCTTTCTAATCGAAAAATTATTAAACACTTTTCAAATACTATGTGATATTATTTATATAATACTCTAAACTAGTGAAAAATCATAATGAATGATACTACAATAATCACATTTATTTATTTATCACGTATTGTTTATCACGTTATGTGACAATAATAAATTAGTCATAAATAAAAAATAGTGCTCCTCTAGTATAAAAATTTGATCTATTTTTCAAAGAGAAAAGCTAAGTGTTTGTTTGAGTTAACCTAAAAAAGTAAATTTTTGTTGCCTACATACACTTATTTAGATCATATCAATCAATATCTATCAACATCTCTTCTCTACTTTTCTAATTACTTTCTCTATTTTTGTACACATTTTTTTAATAAAAAATCAAAAAATACACTTATTTAAAACATTTCAAACCATCCAAGTGCACAAAATTAATCACATATAAGACATAAAAGTGGGTCCCACACAGTTGTGACCCATATGTAGCACTCACCTTTTGTGTTTTGTCTATAATTAATTTTGTGCACCATTCTATATTTGTTGCAAAACTCTTTTTCAAACTCAATAAAGTTGCAGCTTATTAAATATTTTAAAGCTACTCTTTCTCTTTCTTTTTTGATCATCAACCAATAATTTCTTTTACATATCTTTGGGTCTTAAAAATATATTTAGAAATTGGACTTTTATATCATTTTTTATAAATATAACGAGACACAATTAACCAATGTAATTAAAACTTTTATCTAACAAAAGTAAGTTAATATATTCCGCTATTAAATTTTTTTTGTTAAGTGACTGATTTAAAGGTTTTGGCTTTTTTCAAGTTGTCATTTCAACTTGAGAGAGCACTCGCGCTTGGTAACAATGGCGGAGTCAAAAAATTAAATCAAGAGGAGCACTTATTAATTACAGCTTTATTTTATTTTATTTTTTTCATAACCAACAATAAGAAGATAATAATAATTTTTGAATTAATATTGTTAGACTTATTTATTTTGATGATTTATTTAATTATGGTTTAATTTATTTGAAAGAGAAAAATAGAATCAAAATTTATTTTGTCCCATTATTTTTCACCTAAACCTTTATCCTAAATGTTGTTAGAATGTATTTAATATTTGATTAAATCGGAAGTTCAAACAGCACAAAACAGAGGTTCAAACAGCTCAGCACAGTAGCAGTTCAAAAGGTTCAAAAAATTCAAGTGGAAGATATTCAAATTTGTAATGATGGAGGGAAATATATTCAAATTAGTAATGATGGAATTACAACGGCTATAAACGGCTATAAATTCAAATGAATAGTTCAAAAGATTCAAGTGGAAGATATTCAAATTTGTAATGATGGAAGGAAAGATATTCAAATTAGTAATGATGGAGTTACAACGGCTATAAATTCAAATAAATGGTTCAAAAGATTCAAAAGATTCAAATGGAAGATATTCAAATTAGTAATGATAGAGTACAGCGGCTATAAATTCAAATGAATAGGTCAAAAGGTTCAAAAGGTTCAAGTGAAAGATATTCAAATTAGTAATGATGACTACAACGGCTATAAACGACTATAATTTTCATTATATATACCAAAGCCTCTAATGTAAAACAAGTTACAAAAAAATCTGAAAATATTCTTTGATCTATAATCATTCACATCTATTCTCTTAAAAATTCTCTGAGAAGTATTCTTCAATTTTTGTTTACATCCTCTCTCAGAAATTATACACTGAGCCTTATGGCTTTAAGCCCATCTTTCTTGTGTGAGGTTTACAGAAAAACCAAAGCTTCATTTTTATATCTATCTTTGAGAGATAATTCTTGTAGCTTTCTGTGAAAGCAAAAACACCTTCTTTTCAACCTTGTAAGAGTGTAGTACACTCAGTGTTCTTGACTTAGAAAGTCTGTGTAAAATCCATGGAGGATTGCTCCATTTGTAAAGAGGTTGCTAGCACCCCCGTAAAGCTAGAGCATAGTGGAAAATCTCAAGTGAAACTTGAGGAGTGGACGTAGGCCGAGTTGAAACCGAACTGTAACACCCTCAAAATAAACCCATAATAGCCATAACATTAACATGCATTTATAAAAGAAAACGAATCATTTGAGTTAGTCATCAGAGTATTCTTATTGACAGACATTACTTGTAACATCCTGCAACATCAAAATAAATGCCCTAAGGGCTTACATCTTTCCAAGCTAACACTTGGACACAAAAAGGATGAGTACTAACTCATTTACAAGTTAAGCCCTAGGCTTGAATGTTTACATGAAATCCCAAAAATAACAAAAATAAAACATATAACTAAAGACAAGTCTTCAAAATCCCAAACATCAAATCCTTCCAGGCTAAGTCCGTGGAGGTAGCTTATCACCTGAACCTGAAAATGATGTTCCCATAAAGGGTGAGCCACAGCCCAGTAGAAAAATACTAAACCAAATATAAGCATTGAATAAAGCTATAGCATTCAATAGATGGTTAATCAAGATAATCAATTTTATTATTAAACAGTCTCATGACACTAATGTCTAAGACACATTTCACTTTCCATTATTATCAACATGGCTCAGAACCTGGCCAAACTTACAACAGTGAATTATATATCATAATCACATTACTTCCAATATCAACAAAACAAATGAGACTCATGCTCATATCAAAACACTTCATACTTCCCATTTGATACACATTTTAGTGCTGTATCAATAATCATGTAAAAACACTTCAATATAATAAGCACACATAAAAATGGTGCTAATGGAGTCCATCCCCTATCTCCTCCCAAACAAAAATCCGGTTTAGAGGTCCATCCCCTATCTTCCCCTAAACCGTGGAGTACATCCCCTATCTCCTCCCACACAAAATGCAAATGCAATGCTCAACCAATACACGTATTTTCAGTATCAATTCAATAGTCAAAATTAATGACTTAACCAATGTGATTAGTTTCAGTTATTCCTAATCCACATGCAATGTCTACAACAATCACAACTATCCTCCACCGATAGCCCAAAACAGTTATTTCTAGACTGGAAATAAATATATCAACAATTTAATAGGTGAGTGATTTAAATCATCCAACTACACCATTTAATCTATGAATTCATCAATTTCATGAATTTAACCAAATTCCCCAATTCGCTTAAATTAATTTTACAAATTAATTAATTAATACAACTAGGGTTTTTCCCAAAATTATCTAAGTGACCTCAACATCTTAAAATACCAAAACTTAGAACAAAGCTTATAGAATAGAGTAGGAAATCCCTACCTTGAAGATCACAACTAAAATAGAGAAGATGGAGATGATGACCCAAAATCCAAAGTGCTCCAAATCCTCTCTTTTTCAGATTAAAAGAAAGATCTCGTGAAGCTCTACCTTTCTTCCAAAGGAACTAGGGTAGAAGACCACAAGGAATAGATCAAATCTTAGAGAGAAGGTGAGAGTAGAGAGAGAAACTCTCAAATGGCGGTTTTTAAAGGTTAAGAAAGAAAAGGTAGGTCAAAAAGTGATCCAAAAAGTGAAATCACGGACTGATATAATCGACTCTACGCTCGAGCGTAGAAAGCCCCGCTCGAGCGTAAGACACAGAATCATGCTCGAGCGTGAAGAAAGCCGCTCGAGCGTCGATTGCACCCTTCCAGAAGTTTTGCAGGCGCTGGCACCCGCTCGAGCGTCAAACTCCCCGCTCGAGCGGAGGAGCAAAAACAAGGGATCACGCTCGAGCGTAAAAACTACCGTTCGAGCTGAAGAACTGCAGAGCAAAATACTGGGAGATGAAAAATCACGCTCGAGCGTCAAAATTCCTGCTCGAGCGGAGAAGCAACAACGAAGGGACCGCTCGAGCGTTAAAACTTACGCTCGAGCGTGAAGACCAAAATCTGGGCATCACCTATTGGCATCTAAAATCAACCAACCTGTAACAGACCCGCCCAACACAACCTATAATTCAAATACTAAAAGATTAAAGGACAACAACAACCAATAAGTAATGACAAGATCCACGGAACCTAAGTCCGGATACAATAATTTAAAGAGAAAAGACCGAGGTCGCTATAACCTCCCCTCCTTAAAAGAATTTCGTCCCCGAAATTAAGCACAAAGTTTCGAAAACAAGTTTTTCTCAAATTCCAACAATATGATAACTCACTAATAAACAACTTGACCCAACACCGGCCATTCCATCTCTTAACAAAGAGGCATGCCACAATATGCAAAACAATCATATATTTCAACCTGCATTAACACTATGCAATTTTCTTTCAATTTCAACAATTTTCAATATATTCAATATATACAATGTTCCATTAAACTTCCATTTCGAGGCAAGTTCCAAAATATTTCCATTAACCAAAACATTCTAAATGTTGTACAGCTTAAGACATATATAAAAAGCTTTAAAGTTCGACAATATTACAAATCAATAAACATGTCCGGATATTTCTCGCGGACTTCCAACTCACGTTCCCATGTGGCTTCCTCCACCCCGTGATGTTTCCACAAAACTTTCACCAAAGGAATGGTCTTGCCTCGCAAGACTTGATCCCGCTTATCCAAGACCCTAACCGGTCTCTCTTCATACGAGACATCCTCATCAACTACTAAATCGGTCCAATCCAATACATGTGATGGATCCGGCTCATACTTCCGAAGCATACTCACATGAAACACGTCATGTACTCCGGACAACTGCGGCGGCAAAGCTAAACGATAAGCAGTCTCGCAAATCCTCTCAAGGATCTCAAAAGGACCAATGAATCGAGGGGACAACTTCCCGCTCTTCCCAAACCTCATCAATCCCCGTCTTGGTGATATCTTCAAAAAGACGTGATCACTCACCTCAAACACCAAAGGTCTTCTCCTACGGTCGGCGTAAGATTTCTGACGACTCTGGGCTGTAACAAGCCTCTTACGGATAAGCTCAACCTTCTCCGTTGTTTCCCTCACTAACTCCGGACCCAACAGAGGTGCATCACCCACCTCGGCCCAACAAACAGGAGACCTACACGGTCGGCCGTATAAGGCCTCAAACGGTGCCATACCGATACTAGATTGGAAGCTGTTGTTGTAGGCAAACTCCACTAATGGCAAGTGCCTCTCCCATGACCCGCTAAAGTCAAGAACACAACCCCGAAGCATATCTTCAAGGATCTGAATAGTACGCTCGGACTGCCCATCAGTCTGAGGATGATAAGCTGTGCTAAAGGTCAACTTAGTACCTAAGGCGCTCTGCAAGCTCTGCCATAATCTGGCAGTAAAACGAGGATCTCTATCCGAGACGATCGTCACTGGAACCCCGTGCAATCTCACTATGTCCCGAATATACAAGTCGGCAAGATGATCTACCGTATCTCTCACGCGCATAGGAATAAAATGCGCCGACTTAGTTAACCGGTCTACAACCACCCAAATAGCATCACTACCCCGCTGAGTCCTCGGAAGACCCACAACGAAGTCCATAGTGACGTGTTCCCACTTCCACTCAGCAATAGGCAAGGGTTGCAACAAACCCGCTGGCCTCTGATGTTCAGCCTTCACTTGCTGACAAGTAAGGCACTTAGATACGAAAGCTGCCACATCCCTCTTCATACCCCGCCACCAGAACTGGCGACCCAAATCCCGATACATCTTAGTGCCTCCCGGATGCACCGCAAGGCGTGAATGATCAAAATCTCGGAGTACCTCTTCTCGACAAGACTCCGGCACAAACGGACGGTCTCGGTATCTCACACTCAGATCGGGATACACCGTCAAACCCTTCTCAACCTTCCCACCGGAAATCTTCTCACGGAGAGATTCTACCTCAAGGTCACTTCTCTGAGCCTCTAACACTCGAGTCACAAGTGTAGGCTGTGCAACAATAGAAAACAAGGCCGCAGCCTCAACGGACTCGCCCAGAAGTAAAGCAAACTCTCCAAGTGCACTCAACATCTTCCATTCTCGGATGGCTATACTAGCTATGACACCAACAGGTTTTCTGCTAAGGGCATCGGCCACCACATTGGCCTTTCCCGGATGATAATGCAATTCAAAATCATAATCCTCTATGAACTCCATCCACCTCCTCTGCCTCAAGTTCAAGTCTTTCTGTGTAAACAAATATTTCAGACTCTTATGATCCGAGAATACCTCAAATCTCTCACCATAAAGATAATGCCTCCAAATCTTCAAGGCAAATATCACAGCTGCTAACTCTAGATCATGCGTAGGGTAATTCTGCTCGTGAATTTTCAACTGACGTGAACCATAGGCAACTACTTTCCCTTCTTGCATTAATACACAACCCAGACCCTCTCGTGAGGCGTCACAATAGACTGCATAACCCAACCCTCTCTCTGGAATAATCAATACTGGAGCGGTAGTCAGTCTAACTTTCAACTCCTGAAACGACTTTTCACAAGTCTCACTCCATACAAATTTAACTCCCTTCCGAGTCAGTCTAGTCAACGGTGATGCTAACCTGGAGAAGTCTTTCACAAACCGACGGTAATACCCAGCTAACCCCAGGAAACTGCGGATCTCAAACACACTCTTAGGCTGTGCCCAATCTTGCACTACCTCTACCTTGGATGTATCAACAGACACTCCTTCACCGGATACCACATGGCCTAAGAATTTGACTTCTCTCAGCCAGAACTCACACTTCCCAAACTTGGCATACAGCCTATGGGCTCTAAGTAACTCAAGCACCACCCTCAAGTGTGCCTCGTGCTCCTCCTCAGAAGGCGAATAGATAAGGATGTCGTCCACAAAAACGACTACAAACTGATCCAAGAATTCCCGGAAGATCCGGTTCATCAAGTCCATAAAGACTGCCGGTGCATTGGTGAGCCCGAATGGCATTACCAAAAACTCATAATGGCCATACCGCGTACGGAATGCCGTCTTCGGAATATCCTCTTCCCTGACCCTCAACTGGTGGTAACCCGATCTCAAGTCTATCTTTGAGAAACAACGGGAACCCTTCAACTGGTCAAACAGGTCATCGATACGAGGCATAGGGTACTTATTCTTAACCGTAGCCCGATTCAATTTCCGATAATCTATGCAAAGTCTCAAAGCACCACCTTTCTTTTTAACAAAGAGGGCCGGTGCTCCCCACGGCGAAACACTAGGGCGTATAAAACCCTTGTCTAGTAACTCCTGGAGTTGGATCTTCAACTCAACCAACTCGGCTGGGGCAAAACGATAAGGTGCCATGGAAATCGGTGCCGTGTCGGGCACTAGGTCAATAGAGAACTCAATCTCCCGATGCGGTGGCAAACCTACAAGATCTTCGGGAAAGACATCCGAGTACTCACAAACCACCATTGGCAACACAATCTGAGTCTCATTATCCTCACTAATCAAAAGGTTAGCAAGTAGCCCACTAAGCTCACTCCTTCCTCGCCGAACATACCCCGGTGGCAACACATCACCAACCCGGTCCCCCAGAAAATGAAAATACTCTCCGCTCACGGTACAACAAGTGACCCTCTGGCGGTAGCAATCAATAACTGCCTGGTATGACGATAACCAGTCCATACCCAAAATAACATCGAAACCTCTCATAGGCATAACTACAAAGGAAAATGGGATTCTATGGTAATCAACCTCTATATCACAACCCCTAACACCGTGTTTCAAAATCAATTCACCCCCCAAGAGGCGACACTACACAAATAGGAGATGCCAACTGTGCTAACTCCAACTCCAAAACAGATGCAAATGCAGCTGACACAAAGGAATGAGATGCACCCGTATCAATCAAAACATTAGCAACCGAGTTGCAAAACAAGAAAGTACCTCTCACAACAGATGGAGCCGGTACAAGATCCTGCGCGATAACAGCATACACGCGCCCAGATGACCTCTGATCAACCTGCTCACCCCTAGGAGCATAAGATTGCTGCACCGACTGAGACGATGAAGCCCCCTGATTAGCCCTCGAGGCCTGGCCCGACTGAGCTGGCTGCTGACCCTGAATCTGCCTCAAACCAGATGCACCAGGTGTGCCACCCAACTGGGGGCAATACCTCTTCATATGCCCTGGCTGACCACACTGATAACACGAGAGTGGCTAACCTCTACCCTGACTCTGGCTCTGAGATCGAGCCGAAGAAGATGCTGCTCTCTGAACTCCTCCCCTCTGAGGACAAACTGGAGACTTGTGGCCCAACTGGCCACACTTGTAACAGGTAATGTCTCCCTGACTGCCTTTCCCCGAACTAGCACTCGGTACAGGAAAAGTCGATCTCGAAAAGCTACCATGAGACTGCTGGGGATTAAAACCCTTCTGTCTCCTACCATCACTCTGACTATCCTGACTCCTCTTGGGGCCCTTCTGCCCTTCCTCCTCCTCTTGCATCATGATCTCCATATGGGCTGCAGCATCAACCATACGCCCATAATCCCGAATCATAGTTCCCCCAACTCTCAGCTTGAGGCCACGCCTCAACTTCTTCTCAAACTCAATACAGCGGTGTTCCTCAGACGCCACTAACTCAGGTGCAAACCTGGACAAGCTAGTAAATGCAGCCTCAAACTCGGCCACAGAAGAACTCGACTGCTTAAGCTGACAAAACTGGTCTCGCAGCTTCTCCCTAACTGCCGGAGATAAAAACTTCTCCTGGAAAGCATTCACAAAAGCCTCCCACGTACCTCCTATACGCCCCTTAGTAAACTTCCACCACTGACCCGCATCCCCCTTCAACTGGAAAGATGCCAAGGTCACTTTCAACCCCTCGTCTTCGATGCCCAGCATCTCAAACGTCTTCGTTGTCTGTTCGAGCCATTCATCTGCCTTAAGCGGCTCTTTAGGATCACCCACAAATTCATCCGGATTAGACCGGAAGAACTCCCTCTTCAGAAAGGAAGGTCCTGCATCCGCAATAACAGCTTGAGCTTGATTCTCAGCTCTGAGAATGCCTACTGACTCCCTGAATGCCCCCGCTATCTCTCGAGCTAAAGCGCCCAAAGCCTGCTGGCCTACTGGCTCGGCCACATTGGCCTGGCCAATTCCCTCCTGAACTATCGGAATCTCCTCTGGCACAGGCACCTCCTGCCTACCCGGCCTACCACGCCTACCGCGTCCTCGTCCTCGTCCTGACATCCTAATAAAGGAAACAAAGACATTAGCACATTAATAAATGTGCCGAAGCTAAACACTCGCGTCCTAATACAATGGACAACAATAATTCATTCCACGTAAGCACATAATCACATAAGCACCTACGAATTTCATTCCCGGATAATGATAGTCCCAATGCGTTACTATAGTTCCGGTTGGAAGCAGCAGTGATCAAGTGCCTTTCCAACAAGACTACTAGAACTCAAGGGTCCAATCAACATCCTAGAAACTACATTCCATACCCACATAATCACATAAACATGTTATCACATAAGCATGTAACGTTACACTAAGTCTCTATCAAACGAGACGAACCCATTGTGATACTAATCACTTCCCACGTACCCAAAGTATTCAAACCCGGTACGCCCTGATACCAAGTTGTAACACCCTCAAAATAAACCCATAATAGCCATAACATTAACATGCATTTATAAAAGAAAACGAATCATTTGAGTTAGTCATCAGAGTATTCTTATTGACAGACATTACTTGTAACATCCTGCAACATCAAAATAAATGCCCTAAGGGCTTACATCTTTCCAAGCTAACACTTGGACACAAAAAGGATGAGTACTAACTCATTTACAAGTTAAGCCCTAGGCTTGAATGTTTACATGAAATCCCAAAAATAACAAAAATAAAACATATAACTAAAGACAAGTCTTCAAAATCCCAAACATCAAATCCTTCCAGGCTAAGTCCGTGGAGGTAGCTTATCACCTGAACCTGAAAATGATGTTCCCATAAAGGGTGAGCCACAGCCCAGTAGAAAAATACTAAACCAAATATAAGCATTGAATAAAGCTATAGCATTCAATAGATGGTTAATCAAGATAATCAATTTTATTATTAAACAGTCTCATGACACTAATGTCTAAGACACATTTCACTTTCCATTATTATCAACATGGCTCAGAACCTGGCCAAACTTACAACAGTGAATTATATATCATAATCACATTACTTCCAATATCAACAAAACAAATGAGACTCATGCTCATATCAAAACACTTCATACTTCCCATTTGATACACATTTTAGTGCTGTATCAATAATCATGTAAAAACACTTCAATATAATAAGCACACATAAAAATGGTGCTAATGGAGTCCATCCCCTATCTCCTCCCAAACAAAAATCCGGTTTAGAGGTCCATCCCCTATCTTCCCCTAAACCGTGGAGTACATCCCCTATCTCCTCCCACACAAAATGCAAATGCAATGCTCAACCAATACACGTATTTTCAGTATTAATTCAATAGTCAAAATTAATGACTTAACCAATGTGATTAGTTTCAGTTATTCCTAATCCACATGCAATGTCTACAACAATCACAACTATCCTCCACCGATAGCCCAAAACAGTTATTTCTAGACTGGAAATAAATATATCAACAATTTAATAGGTGAGTGATTTAAATCATCCAACTACACCATTTAATCTATGAATTCATCAATTTCATGAATTTAACCAAATTCCCCAATTCGCTTAAATTAATTTTACAAATTAATTAATTAATACAACTAGGGTTTTTCCCAAAATTATCTAAGTGACCTCAACATCTTAAAATACCAAAACTTAGAACAAAGCTTATAGAATAGAGTAGGAAATCCCTACCTTGAAGATCACAACTAAAATAGAGAAGATGGAGATGATGACCCAAAATCCAAAGTGCTCCAAATCCTCTCTTTTTCAGATTAAAAGAAAGATCTCGTGAAGCTCTACCTTTCTTCCAAAGGAACTAGGGTAGAAGACCACAAGGAATAGATCAAATCTTAGAGAGAAGGTGAGAGTAGAGAGAGAAACTCTCAAATGGCGGTTTTTAAAGGTTAAGAAAGAAAAGGTAGGTCAAAAAGTGATCCAAAAAGTGAAATCACGGACTGATATAATCGACTCTACGCTCGAGCGTAGAAAGCCCCGCTCGAGCGTAAGACACAGAATCATGCTCGAGCGTGAAGAAAGCCGCTCGAGCGTCGATTGCACCCTTCCAGAAGTTTTGCAGGCGCTGGCACCCGCTCGAGCGTCAAACTCCCCGCTCGAGCGGAGGAGCAAAAACAAGGGATCACGCTCGAGCGTAAAAACTACCGTTCGAGCTGAAGAACTGCAGAGCAAAATACTGGGAGATGAAAAATCACGCTCGAGCGTCAAAATTCCTGCTCGAGCGGAGAAGCAACAATGAAGGGACCGCTCGAGCGTTAAAACTTACGCTCGAGCGTGAAGACCAAAATCTGGGCATCACCTATTGGCATCTAAAATCAACCAACCTGTAACAGACCCGCCCAACACAACCTATAATTCAAATACTAAAAGATTAAAGGACAACAACAACCAATAAGTAATGACAGGATCCACGGAACCTAAGTCCGGATACAATAATTTAAAGAGAAAAGACCGAGGTCGCTGTACGAACCACTATAAATTTGTTTGTCTCTCTTTCCCTTATCTCTTTATTTTATTTAAATTGTTGTAACTATATTTCACATTTTCACTGTGCTAAAATCATTAACTGACATAGTTGTTAGAACACTTGTTTTAATTATTTTTATTTCATTAACTATATTTATCTATTGTGCTAGTCATAATTTTTATTAGGATATTATTAATTTTTAATTGTAAAAACCTAATTCACCCCCCTCCTCTTATGTTGTCTTTTGGGTAACAAATATTAAGTACAAAAAATTAAATAAATCATTACAAAAGTATTTCACATAAAATTTTACAATTAACTTCAAGTAAAATCGAAACGAAAGTATTGCATATAACTAGTATATCATGGACAAATGTAAAAAAATCATATATCTAAGTCATAAAATAAATTATATAATAGTGAGATAAATCAAAGTTTTACAAAATTTGAGTAAAAATTTCATATAATAGTAATATCACGTTATTATTGACATATGATATCACCAACCAATAGTAAAGCAACATATGAAGGGTGAACTCCACATGCAAATATAACTAACACTCTAATAATTTTTACATATATATAGTGAGATTAATTATATTTGCATATTAATAATGATGGATATTACCTTTATATTGAGATTTTTTCACAAAATTTTCATTCATAAAAATATAATTTGTTGTAGTCACTTCATTTTTAATAAAACAATCACTATTGTTTTCATAAATTTAAAAATACCCTTGATATTTAATTCTAAATATTATTTTTATTTATATACATATGTATAAAAAAAATTTGAAAAATCCAGGGGGACACGTGATCCCCCCAGTCCCCATGTGGCTCCGCCACTGCTTGGTAAGCCCATTTTGAAATCGATTTCAATGATTCAAACCGTTCACTTTTTTGGACTCGTTTAGTAGAATATCTATGCAAAAAAAATCAAGATAATTTGATATCGAGAGCTATATATTTGAATCATATTTGTACAAAAAAAATGACAAATATAATTTCAAGAATAACCATACATTTTTTGTAATACAAAATTAATTCAAACATATAGTTATTAATATCCGATCAATTTAATTTTTTACATGAATATTCTACTTAACAAGTCTATTTTAAGAATAACCATCCATTTATTTATTTATTTGGCTTGAGTTTTCATAAATTGTTTCATTACAAAAAAATTGACTTTTTGCGACATACTCTTAATGTCGTCGCAAAAACTTTTTGTGATGGCAAAATGACTTTTTGCGACGGCAAGAGGGGGTTGCAAATGGAGGGGTTGCAAAAGAGTTTTTGCGACGGCATGTGCAGTCGCTAATAATGTTTGAAATTTCTTAACTTTTTGCGACGGCACTATTTTACCGTCGCTAAAAATGTTATTTGAGATGGCAAAAAATACTGTCGCTAATTGTCTTTTTTTTTGCAACGGCAAAAACACTGTTTTTGCGACGGTGTGGTCCCATCGCAAAAAGTATTAAAAATATGAAAATTTTTATTTTTTTGCGACAGTGTAATGCCGTTGCAAAAAGTATGAAAAAAATAATAAAATTTCTATTTTTTGCAACAGTTTAGTGTCGTCGCAAAAAGTAAAACCTGTAACAAAATCAATAAAAATAATAAAATTTTCAGTTTTTTACGACAGTGTAGTGCCGTCACAAAAAAAGAAAAAAAAATCCTCTGATAAAATTATTAAAAATGTTAAAATTTCTCCATAATAATATAAAAATTCCTGTATAAAAATAACAATTTCTTCATAATAAAATATTCTTCCATTCATAATTACACATCAACAAAATTATCCGACAACATAATGTTCCATAATTATCCTCCGATAAAATTTAAAAATATAAAAGAAATGAAAAAAATAAACACAATATAAATGAATATAAATTACTTTTTTCTTTATTTATAAAATCACGATTCAAACAAAGCAAGAGTTCACAAAGGTAACCAATGATCACTATTTAACCCAGTTTTAATAAAAATCTCAGAATGGGGAATTATCCTTGGATTTACATGCAGTCTCCACCTCACCATCTCCATATGCTGCAAAATTATCCTCAAAATCTCCATTTGGAGATAATTCACCCTCCTTTCTTTCAATTTTGAAGTGCCCAATCACCTCATTTGAAGATAAAACTGGCCTTGTACAACCACCCTGTAGCATCAAAGATGATCAAAGATCTTACATTAATAAACAATAAATCAATATTAAAGATCAAGACCATCAATATCCCAATCACAATATTGTCATTCATAAGCAATCCAGCTTGTATTAATAGGCCAAGAGAGTGTCCTACTGTCAGGACTTGATGGAAACTTGTGAATTAATAACATTTCAACAATCTTAAGTTATAAAGTCAGTGTTTCGGTGAAAGAAATATCTAACTTTCTAGCTTAATACCTATTCAGTTGAAACTAGAAAGATCAAGGCAATATCATGTGATTAATGAGTGATCATAAAAGATATGTGTGTGTGTGTGTGTGTGTGTAGAATTAGTTGCAGAGTTAGAAACTACTCAATTGGTGTGTAAACAAAAAGTGATGGGGAAGGGAAGTTTAGGGATTCAAATATTTTCTAGGCTTTAGGCCAGACGGTCATTCACCAATATTTTTTTTTTAATAAGAAAAATTCAGCCTAGAGACTGTAAACTTGATTTCACAATCTCCCTCTTTTTTCAGTGTTAAAATTACATTAATATATATATATATATATACCAAATGACAAATAGCGAAACTTAACCTACACCAACCCTCGGAAATCCTTAAATATAATCCGATGCCAGTTCCTGAAAATTTAAGCCTTAGTTATTTTGTCTGTAACTCCTACCTTGATATCTACCAACTGCATTTGTTTGCCCAATTTGATGTAATTAAGTAC
This sequence comes from Camellia sinensis, assembly GCF_055761805.1. NCBI lineage: Eukaryota > Viridiplantae > Streptophyta > Magnoliopsida > Ericales > Theaceae > Camellia > Camellia sinensis. The sequence continues at coordinate 55,926,045 of NC_138962.1, forward strand.
TTCATTGAAATAGGTAGGAAAGAAAGACATCAAAGTAAAAAACAAGTAGCCAAAACCAATAGCGCTCGACCGATTAGAGTTACCCTACTCAATAACCAAAGAATGCCAATTTCATGAAATAATTGCTAGAAACTATACTCATCCATACCTCCAATAAAGGTAAAATTTCATCAATTGGACCCATTTCAACCACACCCTCAACAGTAGCATTGCCATGTCTCGTAGGAGTAGCACCAAGCCCTAGCAATAAAAAGTGCATCTCAGCATCCTAGCCATCAATGTGAGAAAAATAAAACCAAAAGACTAACTGGAAGTAGTCCTGAAGACCATCTTCCTTCATCCCATTACCACCAGTTACCAACCCAGCTTGACAGGAACTTAATTGCTCAGGTGAATTACTTTCATCTCCATTTTTGGAAGGATTTGAATCCTTGGTAGTAATGACAGTTGCACCACCAACTGGATTGCCATTACTTTCTCCAACACTAGCTGCACCACTTTGAGAAATTTGATTTTTAGCCTTTATAACATCTTCTGCATCCTCTGCCCCCTGAGGCCGACAAGGAACCCCAATAATCGGTTCCAGGAAGGTTGTCCAAATCTTCATAACTTTATCCAGCTGTTCACTTGAACAAATTTCACCACAAGAATATTTGATGAGCTGGTAAAGGTCATCATGGATGTCTGAATCAGGATATTCAAATTCCATATGTGGAATAATCGGTTGCTTTGATGGCATGTGTGAGATTACCAAGATTTGTTTAACACAAGATCTGTTTCTTAACCTGCATATCTTCATTAGGTATTCTTGTTCACACTTCCAATTGCATATTAATTAGATTTGCACTTGTCATTTAGCAGTCCTAACCCAAATGCTTTTTTCCTTTAACAGCTATATATGTAATGGGTAAATATGCCAGCTATGAATTCAAAAGAATGAAGGCGATAATATGTTAATCATTTCTGGTAAATATGTTCCTTATCTTAGACCATAATTTATGTTATTTATTGGTCCCCACATACCCAATCTTCATTTTTAGCAATCTTTCTTCTTGGATGATACAAGTATTACAGATGCAAAGCTGCCATGGAGACCAACTGTTTGATGTTTGCATATATGAGTGCTAAAGAGTTCTTAAAGAATAGAACATTACATAAAGAATAGAACGTTCCAATGCACAAGAGATTAAAGAATAGAACGTTATTGGAACAAAGCAAACTAGTATTACAAACATAATTCTATAAGGAAGTTCCAGTACGAACGAATTCTTTAAACATTTTTTAAGCTAGTTTTGATTCAACTAGATCATTCTTGATCCTGAGGGGGAGAAAAACATTTCAGAGGAGTACCCTTACATACCAGCAAAGGTACACATTCAGGTCAACTATCAAAACTTGCCAGCAGATAATGAAGCATAAACTTTGCCATATCCTAAAGCAGTGGTTTGACACTGGTAAACCAAAATCCCAACCAGGCAATGGGATACACGTGAAGGATCACCCCCAAATATGTAATTCCTAAATCCAGGAAATGGATAGAGGGCTGCATTTCTATGTCTACCCCCCTGATTTCGATGCATTCTATCATTTTAATCCTAATAAGTTGTTGTAATAGTGAGGGGATGAAATTGTGATCATTCATTGTGTCTTGCTACTAAATTGGTCAGGATGATACTTATCTACATATTGATACTTACAAGCTAATTCTTTCCTTGCCAACATCACTTCCATTACAGTAAGGGTAAAGCATTTTACTCTTCATTTTTTTTCTTTTTTTTTTTGGGGGGGGGGGGTGTATAAACAACCATGATTTCGGCGGAGCTGAAGAAAAAATACAGTGCCACAACATCTTGAAGCAAATATAGTTGATTCTCACCTTTCCTTTCTTTGGAGCATCTGAATCTGTTGGAACCACCTCTTCCGTAAGCAAAGGAGTTTCCACTGGAGTGCTATCCTTGGCAGTGTACTTGATGGGAAGATTTCTGTCCTCAATGTCGAAGGTACCTTCAGGAAGGGGCTCAAGCATCTGATAAACATAGGTGTATAAAACAATTGCACCAACCTAAATAAATAGATAAAAAAATTTATTACATGTTACTCATTTTCTTTGCACAAACTATATGAGAAATACAAAATGCACAGACAAAATTCTTAAAAATATGTAGACACCTAACAAGCCAACAAGAATTCAGATTTAGGAAACCCTATGAACATAGATTTTAAAAAGATACAATTAACCTATATGCAGATTCATAGGTACAATTCCAAAATGCTAAATAGTAAAAGCAAATGATAAATAGGGCATTTGTAACTCTACAGAAACACCTTTTTTTCTTTTTATTTTTTATATTTTTTAATCTTTCCAATTTGTAGTGACATAAAAAATAAGTAAACCAGACTTCCACTTATGGGACATATATAACCTAATGATGGAATAAGTCAAAAATGTTCCTGCATAAAAAATGCATTCATGCAATTAACAATCTAAATCATATACGTGAATAACAAAGGAGTGATTCTTCTTTCCTCCCCTTGTTTCCCATGTCCAAGACCAAACTGTTAGTTTTATCCTCAATCAATTCTACCATTTTTTTTCTCATGAACAAGTGGGGACTATAAAATGTTTAACATACTCTGATTTAGATGGCATCCAAAATTGGCAAGAAAGTGCGAAGAGAATAGATGTTATAAAATGTGAAGTTCCTTGTCAATATATTATTTGACAGTTATTGTGATATTTTCTGTCTAATTTTGATAGTTATTGTGATATTTTCTGTCTAATTTTCAACAAAATTACCTTTGGAGTAAAGAAAAAATAAACTTTAAGATTGAAAAAATGACCAAACATAAAGGGCAAAGTGTAACAATGTTTAGATTGATGAAATTAAAAAAACTTAGGTTTAATTCGCTACCAACCCTATAAAAATTTAATTATTTTTTGCAATTTTCCCTAAAATTTAACAATAGGCTTTAATCGAACCCTGAGTTTTTTTTTGGTTTTTTTTTTTTTCTTGGGATCAACTGTTTTACAGACCAACACTAAATTAATTTAATTTAAGAGCCAAAAAATAAGGGAAATTAAGGGAAAAAACAATGGGGTTTGATTTGAATAAAAGCAAATGAATGAGAGACCTGTTTGGCAACCGATTGTTGTTGCTCAAGAGAAGGAACTTCACAGCCAGCGGACTTCAAAGGCAACATAGGAGCAACCAAGTAGTCCAACAATGCCTGTACCACATCCTCTGCTGAACCAATCTCCGATTGTGATGATGATGACTTTGAATCCATGACCTCTGAAGCTTTTTCAACCATCAAATCGACCCTATTAAACAATCCAATCAAAATCACAAAGAAGATTAGGGTTTATGACAATAGTAGTAGTGAAGTAAAAAATCAAAAGAATCGAGAAAGGGCTAGTCAGTGTTACCGATCAAACAAAGCATGACCCTCGTGGACTCCGTAGAGAGAGACAGAGAGAGCGAGTTGGGACAGTCGTCTTCTACTTGAGGGGTCTGTGGCAGACAGTTTGGGATACGGAAAGTGTTCTGCTAAGTGGACCAAGTGGCGTACACTTACAATGAACCTCAATGCTCCAGGTTGTCAAAAGTTTTGTTCATAGAAGTTCCTTGTCATAAAATGTGAGAAGCTGCTTCACATGATTAGAGAGAGAGAGAGAGAGAGAGAGAGAGAGAGAGCATACGCTGAGTGAGAAAGTCGTCGCTGGTCCAGCCCTCGCTGTCATCGTCCTCGCACCACCGCTAGCCTGCTCGCTGTTCGTCGCTCGTCCAGAGGGGGAAAAAGTTCGCCGTTTGTCATTTGGGGATTTCGAACATTTAGGGATTTCAAACATTTAGGGCTTTCGACCCAAATGCGAGCGCCAAGATGAAAGGGATAAGAGCAGCAAATTTTTTTTACTTTTTGCGATCGTACATTTTATACCGTCGCAAATGATAAATTATTATAGCTAAACCGACGCCGTTTCAATAAGCTTTTTTGGCAACGGACATTTTGCCGTCGCAGATGGACCACTATTTGCGACAGCCAACTCATGCCGTCTCAACAAAATTTTTATTTGCGACGGCAACAAACGCCGTCGCTAATACTTCTGTTTATCCGTGTAGTTTTATTACCGACGGTAAAACGCTGTCGCTAAAGAGCTTATTTGCGACGGTTAAAAATGTCGTCGCAAAAAACCATTTTTTGTGACGGGAAGCGCGCCGTCGCAAAAACTCCTGTGTTTTATGCTCCCTTTTCTTGTAGTGTTTCCTCAATTTTTTTTTTAAAAAAATAAAAACTATTTCTGACAGAAATAAATATTAAAAAAATATTTTAAAAACTATTCATACTCTCTAAAACGATAAAACTCTATGAAAATTATATGTATTTTTAATTTTTTTTCATCAAATTAAATTTTTTTATTTTTTTGAAAATAATTTCTGAAAATCAAACTAAACAGAGAGTTGTTATTTATCATCTTTTTTATCATTTAATATCACCAGGTTATATAAAAAAATATTATTTACATAAAAGAGTGACAAAAAAAATAGTGATATATAACATTCACTACAGGAAATCATGGATTTAGCGACGTTTAATTAACGGCATTTTTTTAAACGTCACCTTTTCTGATAATTAACGATGTTTTGTAAACGTCGCCTTTTGTGTTAATTAAAACGGTCCCATTTCTGAATAGAGGTCGTTTGAAAGCGCCTCCAAATCCTTATTTCCAAACCCACTCCCTGTCTCTCTTCAAACCCCTATTTCCAAACCCTACACAAAGTCGATCTATTCTCACAACTCCAAGGTGACTCTCTCTCTCTCTCCCTCTCTCTCTCTAAACCCTAATTTCAGTCTCAGAGGATCGAATCAATACGAAGTTCTCTCGCTCGATTCCTCTTCAGCATGGTGATTCCTCTTAGTGATTCATCTCAGAGCGATTATGACTTTGATTTTGAAGTTCTCTCTCTCTTCATTGTGAGCACCACCTTCTACAATCTTAGAAAAATCGATCGAATCCTTCAAAACCTTCTTCAGCTCGGTGATTCCAGTTGTGGTGTTCGTCTTTGTGGATTTGGAACTCTTCATCTTCTTCGATCAGTGAGATCAGAGGTTAGTTGAGCTCAAATTTTAGGAATATTTGAAACTTGTTTCTTTCTTAGATGTTTCTTTTGTGCTCTGTTTTGAATAGTTGTTTGTGAATCTCTCTTTGCTCATCTTCTTCCCATTGGTTTGTGAAGATTTAGTGGGTATATAATTAATGTTTCTTCTGTGCTCTATTTGTGAATAGTTGTTTGTTATTTTGCTTAAATTGTGTGGATTTCGTACCAAAGTGTTGTTTTGTGGATGCAATGATAGACTAGTTAGACTTGTAGTGATATTCATTAATAATGAAATTTGTAAATATAAATATAGTTTTTTACTCATTGATAGACTATTGAGCTGCTTCCAAGTGGTGAGAATGAGAGAAATTAATAACCTACTTTGCTTTTAGTCTCATTCTTCTTTTGCTGGTTAGTTCTTAGTCAAGAGAAAATAATAATAATAATAATAATAATAATAATAATAATAATAATGAAGATAGTATATATAGTCCAGCTGGCCAAGGAATAATAAGGGTTACCAGTCTACTGGTTACCAAATGCCAAATAACTTAATTTAATTTGGGTTCTCGCCTACATACACAGAGAATGCTTATATACAAAGAATTCATCATGGTTTAGTAGTTGTCTGCAACATATGTGTGTGGTCTAATTATCAGTTTTCATGGTGTGCTAAATATTGAAAATGCTTAGTTTTGATGCTTTTAATTTTAGTGCATATACAACCAAAACAGAAAAATTAATTAGTTGATTGTCTTATTTGGATGCTCTAGGATCTTGATTAACTCAATATGACTCTTTTTTGTTTTTTTTGTTTTTGTTTTTGTTTTTGGACTTTGTTGTCTTATTTGGATACTCTACTAAGGATCTTAAAGCTTGTCCAATTTTATCACGGAAGTTGAGAAATTTCCCTATTTTCAGTTGCAGAACAGCATATGAACTTCACTTGTCAGATTATCAGATATATTGATTTTTTTATTTTTTTATTTTTTGTGCATATGAACTTCACTTGTCAGTTTTTGGTTACTAACATAATGAGTACATACTTACAACTCTGGCTTCCACATTATTATTGTTATTTTATTATTATTATTATTATTTTGTACTGTATTACATAATTTGCTTTCCCTGGGGTGAGAGAGTATTGACCTCTTTTCGAAACTCATCAGCTTTATCGTGGCTCAGACAATTCTCTCTCAAGATTTTCTGGGACCTTTTAACAATACATTGATCATTTTCACGGAAACCAATGTTTGCCATCTCCTTTGATAATTTTATGCTTTGAGTTTAGCTTCACCACTGTGAATGGTTTTAAATGTTACTAGCGTTTGTTGCCTTTGGGAGTTATATCTAAGGCTTTGCAAACATTAAGAAGATTGCCTTTGGTTATATAGGGCCTAGTTCATTCTATCTTGTCCTTGAAATCATCTTACTATAATGAATAAAGTAAATTCAGCCAGTAATGTACTGGGTAATGGTCCAATTCTTTGCATTACAACTTGAACGATTTCTCGTAACATTACCCATTGTTAGTGCATTGGCATGAAGGTAAGAGTGATTTTGATTATATTTTGAGAAAGAAATACCTATGTATATTTGTTGGCTATACATTTTGTACTAAACCAGTGACAATTCGACACATGACAAAGTGAGGGTAATTTGGAGAGACCAGGTAGGTCTTCGATCTTGATCATACACGTGGCAATTAATATTGGTTGTTATAAGATCTGAGTAGTAGCGGATCAACAAAGAGACGTACAGTGACGTGGCTTCAACGGTTGCTCACATTCAAATTCGAATATAAGAGGGAAGCCTAACTGCAAGTAAAGGCATAGTGGAGCTACTTATAAGGTAGCATGATCAGCAGTTACGAAGGAGCAGTTCGACGGTTTGAAGTACAATTCGATGGTTATCTTCGGAAAGTATAAATAGCAGGAAGGATCTCAGAGAAAAAGGCGGGGATCAAAAGAATTACTTTACATATTCCAGTGTTATTTCCTGTCCTTTATGTTTTTGTATTTTAAGTTCCTGCGCTGCACTTCATTTGTAGGAGTAGTTTTCGAAGTATATCGCCGCTGTAATTCTCTACGGAACTAGGATCATTGTAAGTTTTTTCATACTAATGAAATGCTTCAGTTTATTTAACTGTTCTTATGCTCAAGTTCTTTGAAGTCAAATTCCTAGTAAGCCACCAGTAAAAGTCCTCTTTAGTGAGGCCGAAAGAACCATAACACAATCGTCTGAATAATTGTTTGGCAATTATAATTCTGTAAGGACTGATTGATCCTTGCTGGCACGCTCATAATTACAAAAGTAACTTTCGAAAGCCAAAAAGCCAACATATATTTTTGGCACGCCCAATGGGACCTTTTAAAAAATGGCTAGACATAGGAGACAAGGAGAAAATGAACGTTTAGAAGAAGGCATGGAAGGAGAAGTGGAGACATCCAATCCAGAGGATAATGTGATAACACATCCTGTGGAGACTCCTATCCTATCGGAACCCATGGTCGAACAGACCAATACTTCAGAGCAAATACCATTTGTTCGTAATAATGGACGAGACCAAGGAATTGGACCATCCAGTGTCCCATCTACTCAGCCAGTCAATCCGTGGGGCGGCTTGGTAGATGCCATGGGACAGCAATTAATAAACACAATGGAAAGGTGGGCAGTATCCTTTTTGGATCGAATGAATAACCACCAACCAATGAATGTAAGACACATAGAGGAGGTGAATGTCCCTCAGCAAAGATTGGCTAGAGACAAATAGCCTATGCAAGCTAATGGACATTCTAATGGTCAAACCAGTAATCAGATTCATGAAAGATTACCACCTCAGTCTTGGTACGAACCCATTTCAAGGCCTGTAGCAGGCCAGAATGCCTCAATGTTCAACAGTGAAGCCATGCAAATTGGTGGATCTGGCCCGGTACAAGAAAATGGCATAAGAATAATTCCAAATCCCACATTCGAAGCCATACCTGGCACCAGGGGGGACAATAATCCCTTATTCGAATTTATACCTGGGGGGTTGGAAGGTTTTCCTACAAGTGGAAGGGATACAATACCTGTTCCAGCACCTTTCGTGGGTCCTTTCGCAGGACAGGCTCAAAGAGGTTACCTACACCCCCAACAGCACCCTCTACCACAGGGACAGCCAGTCCCAAATGTACCACCTTATGGACCAAGAGGACCACAAGCACAAGGTTGTCCACCAAATCATGTGTTTGTTCCCCCAATGGTGGTTCAACAGGCGCAAAATATGGTCCCTAGGGACCAGATCACTGAGATAGTTAGGGAGTTGTGTGGACCAATGGCTCGGGGGGTCCAAACCCCTGTGTATAGAAAACCATACCTAGAATGGGTCGATAGGGTACATGAATATCCAAGAGGTTTCAGGATACCAGATTTTGTCCTCTTTCATGGGAACGGAAACCAATCTACAGTAGAACATATTGCTAGGTTTGCCGCTCAATGTGGTGAATTTACCAATCATGACTATATAAAGTTGAGACTATTCCCAAATTCTCTAACCGGAGGAGCATTTGTATGGTATATTAACCTTCCACCTGGCTCCATCCAGACTTGGCAGCAAATGGAAGAGGCATTTCATGCCCAGTTCTTCCAATCAGAGCCAGAAGTTTCCATGGCAGACTTGGCCAGATTGAGTCAAAGGCCTGAAGAGAAGGCTACTCAGTTTATTTCCAGATTTAAGAGGGCTTGAAATAAATGTAGAGTAATCTTGCCAGAAACTGAATTTGTAAGATTGGCCCAAAATGGCCTAGAGTTCAGGCTTTGAAAGAAGTTTGATTCAACAGAGTTTAGAGATTTAGTGGAACTGACTTATAAAGTATCTAGATATGAAGCATTACTAGAAGAGGAACAGGATCGAAATAATGCATCATATAGGACATACTACAAAGATCCTAATTATGAGATTGATGCAGCAGAGATTGTGGGAAAAGAGCCTATGATCTGTGAAGCATTAATCCATAAAGATACAACAATTGACCAGCAGTTTAAAAAGAAAGATCTCCACAGGAAATATTCTTTCGATTTAACTAAGGCAGATGACATTTTTGATCATTTGCTTGCGGCCAACTTCCTTAAGTTACCAAAAGGTGTTAAAATTCCATCTCTTGATGAACTTAAAGGGAAAATATATTGCAAATGGCATAATTCTTGGTCTCACTCGACTAAAAACTGTGTTGTTTTTCGAGACAGGATCCAAGAACAAATTCGGAAAGGGAGTTTGAAGTTCCCAGCCAAAGCTGAAAAAGCCATGGGGATCGATAACAATCCATTTCCAGAAATTGGAGAGGTGGCAGCCAATGTCATTATGTCAGACTTTTAGAACTTGTCTCTGAAAGAATTGGAGGAAGTCAATGTACAGATGCATGTGGCCAACCAGACAGCAACTAAAAAAGACCTTAGAAGTCCACCAGCCATGGGACGAGATTTCCCACATCAGAGGGAAGACTCTGATGAAGAAGCACTGGATGATGACTCCCTAGACGCAGCCGTAATGCAACGAATGTGTCCCAGGTGCAGACTGAGTTATAAGTGGTTGAAGGGCCTTCCAGTCGATGGGAAGCAGTATTACAGGGATGTGCAGAGGCGTCCCAAACCAACCAATGCTTATAACAAAAGGCCGTATCCGGCTAATGTTAGGCAGCAGCCATTAGTGGTTGAACCTGCAGTTGGTAGAATGTATGCTAAAGGCAAGAGGCCCTTCTATGAGTCCAGATCTCCTAACTATTACAGGTTGGAGAGTAGTCATTCTGAAAGGAGGCTGGAGAAGAGTTCAGGTTTTGGTATCAAAGCCAGGAATTGGCCCTTTGGGCCAGCTTCACGAAGGACAGAAAATGATCACCATCACCGAGAACCTGAATCAGGCTTAAAGCTTGGAGACAGGGCCAAACAATTGTCTTCACAGCCAGCCTCGAAGGTGACCTCGAAAGAAGAAAGAGGCGGTTCAACGTCTGGGTCAGTAAGTTCGTGGGTACCTGGAGTCCCAGATTGGTTTGTGATGCAAAACAAACCTAGGGAAATGCCTTCCCAAAGGAATTTTGGAAATCAAAGTAGGATGGTTAAGCCTCCTTTGGTGGCCCCCAATAACTGGGTATTGCTGAAACACCCAAGAACGAGGGAACCAGATATGGTCCCCGTTATTTCCAGATCACAAAGGAGAAAAATTCAGCGTAGGTACACCCAATACCAGAGAGACCTGAAAGAAAGTGGAGAGAGTTCTTCGATGATCCAGATAGGAGAAAAGAAGAATTGAAAGTCAGACCATAATTAAAAACTAGTTATACAAAACGAGGTAGACTGCAGCAAAGAACAGTTGGCCAAGGTTCATTCTGAACTAAAGGCGAGAGAGAAGGAAAGTCTAGCAGGGATGGAGAAAGCTCTGATGGAGAATGGTAGCGAAACGGAAGAAGATAGTGGCGCAAGCCAGAAGAAAGAAATGGTGGAAGAAGAAACATTCGAAGCCTTCATGGCTGAGCAAACATTTCTGGTTGGAAAGCCAGCTGAGGAAAATCATTCAAAGGGACCCTTTAGCAATGAAATACCAGAGTGCATCATGCAGGATGTTTCTGAAGAAATTAACCAAGGTGACCAAGAGGGGAAACAGGTACAGCCAGCCATCCAGTTTGGCTCGTTTCCCCCGGTATCAGTGAACATGGTACACATACTACCACAGGAATTCCAAGCTGGAGATAAGAATCAAGAGGGGCAGGAAGCTAATCCAATTCCGATCTCTAGTGAAGATTCACAGCGAGTATGGTGCAAGATAATTTCGAAATGGTTACCCCAATGGAAGCTGAATATGAGAGCGAGGAAGTGGTAAGCATTAACCTCTCATATCCATTCGAATATCCCTCGAATTCCATGACGCAGCATGTTAAGCCTTTGTACATTAAGGCCTTCTTCGATGGGGTTCAGTTAAACCGAGTCTTAATGGAGCGGCGGTGAACTTATTACCGAAGTCCTCCTTGAAGAAATTAGGAAAGAGGAATCCCAGGTTGATCCCAACCAGTACAACCATTGCTGGTTTTGCCGGAGACAAGCAGATGGCCCAGGGGATTCTACCCATCAACCTGAGTGTGGGAACCAAGGTCTGCATGACGGCATTTTTCGTCATCGATAGCAATGCGAAGTACAATGCTTTACTAGGTAGAGATTGGATCCACACTAATAAATGTGTGCCTTCCTCTTTGCATCAAAAAATGATAATAGCTCTAGGCAATGGGAAGACGGAGGAAATTAATGCAGATCCTCAACCTTTCGTAGCCTGTGCTGATTTCGCAGAAGCCAAGTTGTATATTGACGGCGTGGCACCGCTCAGTATACTGATGGAATTCGATGATTCAGCCGAAGAAACGGCTGATAAGGAAGTAGCACACCTGAAGCATTTAGTCTAGGAGAGTGCTGGTGAAGAGCTAGAGGTTAAAGATGACAATGATGCCTGGTTATAGGCAGCAAGATGAAGCACCAGAAGCCAGGTCTTTGGCTTTAATCAAATTTTCAATATTGGATATAAAGTCAATAGTCCAGAAAATTCGAGAGCAGGAGGAAGAAGTCATGATGATTGGCTACAAGCGGGAGCAGCAACAAGCCAGAGTTTTAACTCTTGATAAATACTGTGCATTGGACATAGAAACAAAAGTCCAAGAAATACAGGAAGAAGAATCCTTTTGGACAGATTTTGTCCATGAGGATGAGAATAAAGAGGAGGAATCAAAGAGCCTGGAAGCAGAACACAGCAAGAAGATTCCTGTGAAGTCAGAGAAGATCAAAGAAGGGGTTCCAGTAGGTACTCAGATACAAGACCCCTTAGAAGAAATAAATTTGGGGGAAGATTCTGTACAACAACCCATTTATATAAGTGCTTGGTTGAGTTCTCCCGATAAGAACCAGTTGTTGGTTATTCTGAGAAGATATAAAGATTGTTTTGCATGGTCATACAATGAACTACCAGGATTGGATAGGTCATTAGTGGAACATAGGCTTCCCATGAAGCCTAACTTCAAGCCATACAAACAAAAACCAAGAAGAATGGGTTCAGAGGTGATCCAGAAAGTCAAGGAAGAAATTCTTAGACTACTCAAGGCAGGCTTTATCAGAACAGCCAGGTATGTTGAGTGGCTATCTAATATTGTACCTGTAGTCAAGAAAAATGGCAAAATGAGAGTATGCATTGATTTTAGGAACTTAAATCTGGCAACTCCAAAAGATGAATATCCTATGCCTATAGTAGATTTGTTGGTAGATAGCTCAGCAGGACATCACATTTTATCAATGATGGATGGACACTCAGGCTATAATCAAATCTGCATTGCGGAGGAAGATGTTCACAAGACAGCATTTAGGTGCCCTGGGAATATTGGGACCTTCGAATGGGTTAAAATGCCGTTTGGCCTGAAGAATGCTGGGGCCACATATCAGAGGGCTATGAATACTATCTTTCATGACCTTATTGGTGGGTATTTGGAATGTTATATTGATGACATTGTGGTTAAATCCCAATCCATGGAGGAACATTTGTTTCACTTAGAGGCAGCCTTTGAAAGAATGAGAAGGTTCAAATTGAAGCTTAATCCTCTAAAGTGTGCTTTTGGCGTATCATCTGGAAACTTCTTGGGCTATGTAGTACACAAGAAAGGAATACAGATCGACCAGAATAAAGCCAAAGCCATCATTGAAGCCAGACCTCCATCAAGTAAGAAAGAATTACAAAAGTTCCTTGGTCAGGTTAATTTTCTTCGAAGATTCATTTCTAACACTGCAGGGAAAACTAAAATTTTTTCTTCTTTATTAAGGCTGAAAGATGAAGAGGAATTTGTGTGGACAACGGAGCATCAAAGTGCTTTCGATGGAATCAAAGCCTACTTGGCCAACCCTCCGGTACTGATGCCACCAAATGGCATTAAGCCTTTGAAGTTGTACATAGCCGCAACAGAAGATTCATTGGGAGCTTTTTTGGCCCAAGACAATGAGGAAGGCAAGGAGCAAGCTGTTTATTACCTTAGTAGGTTTTTAAATTCTTGCGAATGTAAATATTCAGCTGTAGAAAAGCTTTGCCTTGCATTGTATTTTGATGTAATGAAATTAAGATATTACCTTTTGCCTACAACTGTCTTGGTAATTGCAACCACAGATTTGGTTAAATACATGTTATCTAGACCTATGTTAAGGGGAAGAATTGGCAAATGGGTATTAGCCCTGTCAGAATTTCACTTAGAATATGTGCCCCAAAGGGCAGTGAAAGGACAAGTTTTAGCCAATTTTTTGGCAGACCATCCTTCTCAAACAGAGAATCAAGAAATAATGGAACTCAGTATGGCTAGTGTCGAGCCATGGCAAATGTGGTTCGATGGATCGAAAGCCAATGGCCTAATTGGAATTGGTATAGTAATCAAGTCACCACAAGGAATTAAAACCACACATGGTTTCAGAATAGATGAAACGGCTTGTTCTAATAATCAAGCTGAATATGAAGCTTTGATAGTAGGATTAGAAATTCTTATTGGATTACAAGTACATGCAGTTGACATATTTGGAGATTCCCAATTGGTCGTTAACCAAGTAAAAGGGATTTTCAAGTGTCAAAGTATAAGTATGCTGCCATATTATGTCGTCGCATTACATTTGCTCTCTCAATTTGAAATAGTAAATGTAACTTATGTCCCGAGATTCTTGAATAATAGAGCTAACGATGTGGCGCAGAAAGCTTCGAATTTCAAGAGTAAAGATGGTACCCATTGGGATGTAAGCCAAACGACATACCAAAAACCTATACCTCCTTTAAGTAAGCGGAACATGGTCCTGGAAATCAACTATAATGATCTGCAGGAACAGGATTGGAGACATCCAATAATACAATACTTGGCTGGCCCATCCTCGAAAGCCAGCAGAAGAGTTAAATTGCAATCTGTGCAATATATCATATACAACAATGATCTCTACAAAAGAGGGGGAGATGGCCTATTGTTAGAATGTTTAGGGCCAAAAGAAGCATTATTAGCTATGGCTGAAGTTCACGAAGGTATCTGTGGTGCACATCAGCCTGGTGTAAAAATGAGATGGCTGCTTCGAAGACATTCCTATTATTGGCCGACTATTCTTAAAGATTGCATAGAATATGCAAAGGGCTGCCAGGCATGTCAAAAGCATGATACAATAAGGCATGTGCCCATAACTGATCTACATGCAGTAGTAAAGCCTTGGCCATTTAGAGGATGGGCCATGGATATGATGGGGAAAATACACCCTCCCTCTTCGAAGCATCATTGTTTTATTTTGGTGGCTACTGATTAATTCACCAAATGGGTCGAAGCCAAACTATATAAAGCTGTAGATCAGACGGAGGTTATTGGGTTCATTAAAGATTTGATCCATAGATTTGGCATCCCACAAACGATAACGGTCGATAATGGGACTGTTTTTTATGGGAAAATGGTGAAGTCTTTTGTGGCTCTGAGTTCGGGATCAGCCTTGTGAATTCCACTCCATACTACGCACAAGCCAATGGTCAAGCTGAGTCATCTAACAAGTCCTTAAAAAAGGGAATACAAAAGGTTGTGGAAGATAATCCGAGAGATTGGCAAAACTTATTGTTAGATGTATTGTGGGCTTATAGAACTTCCCCAAAGTCAAGCACAGGAGTCACTCCTTAAGGGTAAGATGCCAAGACCAGTTGAATCCTGAGTAGTACTATCAAAGTATGTGCTTGGAATTAGAAGATATAGATGAAGCTAGAATTTTGGCATTAAATAGCATTCTCTTTCAGAAGAAGAAAGCAGCCAAAAATTATAACAAGAAAGTCAAACACAATGACTTTGATGAAGGTGATTTGGTGTGGAAGACAATACTCCCAATAGGGATTAGAAGCCATAGATTTGGCAAATGGTCACCTAACTGGGAAGGACCATATCAAATTCATAGAGTTTTGCCTTTTGGGGCATACCATTTGAAAGATCTGAGTGGTTATGTGCATCCCAAAAAGATTAATGGCAGATATTTAAAACCTTATTTTCCAACTATTTGGGAAACACAGGGAATAAAATAAACAGTGAGTACAAGAACATAAAGTAGTAAACAAGGAAATGCTTTATAAAGAGTCAAGTAAATTGTGCCACAAGTTGGCCCAAAAATCATTACAATGTTTTAGCTGTTTTTGTTCAACAGATTTCCTATTGGGAAACGATGTAAATAGTTGAATAGCTGCAGTCATATCTTTCTTTTGATCAGCCAGTCCTTGATTGGTGATTTGCAGTTTGAGGTCAGTTCGGAGTAAGGCTTGATTCACTGCAGAAAGCTCCTCTTCGAGTTGAGCTTTCCTCTCCAGCAATTGAGTTCGGAAGTGAGAGGCAGAGGAGTGTTGTTCCTTAAGCGTTGATACTTCAGTATGCACTTGAGAAACAAAACTTTGATCTCTGACCAATTTCTCATCTGCGGCCTTGGCAGCATGACAAATGCTGATGTAAAAATCAATGGTAGCTGCTGCCTGGGATAGGTGGTTAGAGACATCCATACCAGACTGCTCAGCAAGTTTGCAGCATTGAAGAAACCCGTTTTTTATTATAGGCCTTTGTAGAGCCTCGAAGGGAATCTTCGAAAAAGAAATTAGCAGGTCTAGACAGGTGTCCAAGTCTATCGAAGGCACAGAAGGTTGGCTGCTGGAGGAAGGAGAGCTCTCAAAAATTTCCAGTAAAGAATCAGCTAAAACTAATGGCTCAGTCTCCTCATCGAATGTCGGAGAAGTAGAAGCAATGTCAAAAAGACTAGCTAATCTTGCTTCAAAAATATCAATCTCATCAATAGACATGAGGGGAGCAGAAAGAGTTGCCTTGGGAGACACAGAGGATTGCATAGCAATAAGAGAAATGGGTGGAGCATCTTTGATGGTCTCCATGGTCCTGGTCACCAATGAATCAAGAGAAGGAGGGCTGGAGCTAGGTAAAGATGGTAAGTCACGAATTGGAGAGCTGTCAGCACTCATCAAAGACAATGTAGCATTTGGAGTCTCCTTGGAAGGGGAAAGAGGAGCAAGACTCAGTAAAGAAGTAGATTGGGGAAAGTCAAGAGTCAAGTAAGAAAGATAGGGAGCCAAACCAAGAGGAAAAGGTGCAGGAATGCTTGGCCTCAGGAAAAGTGTAGAAAATCTAGACCCCAAAAATGGAAGTATGGTCTGAGTAGTCCCTACATCCTGCGTCTGATCTGCCTCGAATGAAACTGAGAGAGGTTCCATCAAAAAGATGAGCTCAGAAGTTGCTGCTGCATGAGGAAGAAATGTAAGGCAATGTCAAACCTTGATACCAAAGGCTAACAGAGGAAAAATCACAAAAGCATAAAATTACCTGCTCCAGAAGTATCAGCGATAATGGGGGAACTGCGAAGGATGTAATCTCTGGCAGTCTGTTGTCTTCTTACAGTTTCCCTTTGTAGTATGTCAGCAGCAGCAGGTTCATCTCTCAGAAACTGTTGCTGCCGTCTCTTCTCAGCTCTTTCAAAGACAATCATGGCTTTAGGATGTTCTTGCTCTATTGTCTTGACGGCTGCTTTATGGATGGTATTTTCGACTGAGATAGGAGCGGAAGCAGACACCTTTTTTCTCTTCTCTATGGCTTTGGCGATTGTCTCAGAGTCAGAGTCTTCGACCATATCGGAAGGAGAAACAGTCATCTTTCTTTTCCTTTTCCTCTGTATTGGCAGGGTCTGCTTTTTCTCAATTTCTTTCTCAACTTTTCCCTCAAGATCTTCAAGCTATAATCTAGATTCCAGAGAAATGAATTCATCTTCTGACTCTCTGGCAGTTACCGAGTCGGATGAAAAGACGATCGCCTTCTTCTTTCTTTTTAAAAATAACTCTTCCTCTTCATCTGATTCTTTCTTTTCTTCCCCTTGAATATTGGATGTTCCCTTCTCGAGTTCAAAGAGGCTCCTTTTCTTTTGTGATTGGCCACCTCCACAAAAGAAGAATTAAAGATAAGGCAAAATGAATTATGAAAGACAAAAGGAGAAGAGACAAGGGTATACCTTTCTTCGAGGCAGCCCGAGTGACTCTGGGAGGAATTGAAGCAGCAGGAGCAGCATGTGCCAATTCTGAAATAGTGGAAGAAGTGACCTCCCTGGTTTCTTTGGGCTTGGTCACATCTAACACTGTTAGTAGGCTTAAAGGTGGAATGGCCAAATATATCTCCATGTTAGTCACCCACCAATTTTGGTACCTCTTCAACACGGTACCTTGAGGAATGAAAGGGATGTACTCAAAGTTGGCCAAGTCATCTACAAATTTCAAAGTTGCCTCTTCTAGCCTGGATTTCCGGACTTTCAAGTCCCTTCTGGTGAGGCTGAGATTTGTGTTGCTACAGAGGGGTATTGGGACCCCTTGTGAAAGGCCAAATTGTCTAGCAAACTGAGCTGGACAGTAAGGTTCAGCAATACATTTGTATGCCTTCGGGTTTAAAGTCCCAATAAATAGCTCTCTGGGAATCAGAATGGAAGCCCATATATCTTTGTGAGCAAGCGAAGTACAAGACTGGTCACTCAGAAAATTCCTCACCCAAGATGGACCAATGGAAGGTTCGAAGGGACGAAAGCGATGAGTAGGAAGGGAGACTGGAAGCTGGTGAAAGAAAGAGAAGTAAAAGGCAAAGGTAGAAGGGTAAAGTGAAGCATTGGCCATCCTTATGCCATGAGTAAGAGGGTTTGGCTCAGAAAATTTAAGGCATTTGGATTGTAATTCAGTAAAATAGGCGAAAAGCCAAAACTGAAGGATCCAGAATGGCCCCCCTTGATTAGCATCTAAGGGTTTCTCACAAAAAAGGGAGCAGACTCTATATACGTGCCCTAGAACATGTGGGGCTAAGGCCACCTTTTTTTGTAAGACAAAGGCTTTGGCAAGAGGGGCAAATTCAGGCATAATTCTCTGAGAGGAAGTGCAAAAAAGGAATTTACAAAGCCAATACAATAAGAAAGAAAAAAATTCTCTATCAGTCACAGGGCCCTGTCTTTTATTCTCAGCCCTAGCGAAATCACTATAAGATGAGTTAAGGGAAGGGAGAGAGAAAGGGACTGCTAAATCAGGATAATCTGGTCCAAAAGGAGTGCCAATAGGAGATAGTCCTAGTAAATGGCAAATATCAAGAACAGTAGGGGCCATCATCCCACATCTAAATTGGAAAAAGTTAAAGACAGGATTCCAAAAACATAGAGCAGCGGGAACAAGGAAAGGGTCTTCTGAAATAGTTACCCTAGACAGTCTGAGAGCATTGAGAAGACAGAGTTCTTGAAGGTCCAGGGTCCTAGCAGGAATAACCCGATCATACCACTCTTGCCACTCTGGTCTCACCGTGGGCCAGCATCGGTGGGGGCGATTTACCCTCCAGTTCCTCCAATCAAGACCACCTTCATAGAGAAGACATTGGTTTTCCAGTCGGGGATACAGGGCTGGGAGTTCAGTGAGGACCTCTTTGAATATGGGCCCGAGCACATAGTCTGACTGTACATGGCGATGAGGGACAAAGATGCGTCCATCAATAGCGCTCTTCTCCCCAGCTTTGTACTTTTCGCATTCCGCATCAATAATCCTCTTTAGGGCCACAGATGGGCTCATACGCTCTACGACTGATACTAAAGGAGAAGCCATTGACGATATGCTTTTCTTCGGGAAAGGAAGTAGAGAGAAGCTGACGATCGGTAATAAGAGGGGTTTGTGCGATTAGAAGAGCAGGTGATTTCAGAACACAAAACGAAAGGGTTTTTAAAGCCCTCGTATTTGAAAATACATCACATGAGCTGTTAAGTATTAAAAGTACGAGTACAAAAGCTTCCTTCAACATTGGTGCTTTTGGAGGGAAAACAAAGCCCGGTTGTTAAGGTTAGCTTCGAAGTAAGATATTTTGCTTCGAAGCCGAGTCAAACGGCTTCAAAAACAGAGAAGCCAGCTTTGAAGTAGGTTTCCCTACCCAAAAAATAAAAATACTCGAGTATTTATTTTAAAAGGGCTTAAAGACCTGTTTTTAGAGTTTTTCACAAAGATAATGTCTTTCGAAGCAAAACTTGAATTTCTTTAACAAAGGTAATGTCCTTCGAAGCAAAACTTGAGTTTCTTGAAGGATGGGATTTGGTGTTCGAAACATCAAAAGCAATAATGGCAATGACTAGATGTTGACTATGGTCAAAACAGGTTTTGAATGTAGGATTGCTAGATTCGAAGCACTGTTTCCAATTGAAAATCAGCCAAAACTCTATTCCACAAATTGGAAAGGTTACAATTGGCTCATTTAGTGTTTTGTTTAAAACAATTAAGTCCAGATTCAAAGGATGAAATTGTTCGAAGTTCGAAGCTCTGAGTTGACTTTTAAAACACAAGTAAAAATACAAGTAAAGACAGGGTTAAACAAAGACAAATTTTGTTTATATTAAGATCAGAGCGATTACATCAGCTGACCCTATCTCGGTATAAACTCGAGCTCATAAAAATAAGGAATGGAATAAATAACAAGATCATGAAATTTAGTCCAACAATGATCAATGAACTTTTGTTCTTTCCTTATTCTATCTTCTAAATTTTCTAGCATTGGCTGCATAAGTTGATGTGCTCTCACTTCATAGTAGAGCTCTTCAGCCTTTATTTCGAAGGCCACCTCTCTTAACCCTTGTTCCAATTCATCAATGTCTAAGTCATCCCAATACGCAGAATCTTTATTCTTGAAATCATTTAATTCTTCAATAAAGTTCTCTGCTTCGTACTGAGCATGAATTCGAAGGGACGAAAGCTGGTCTAAAGATTGTGTAGTAGCCATGGAATTGCGATGCCAGTGAAGAAGCAATGGAAGTTGGTCCAGAAACATATGAAGTTCTGCCTGAGCAAGGGGATTAAGGACATGGCCCCTAGTCATGATGTCACAAGCCCATCGAAGGTTCTTGAGAGGGACTTCGTCCTCGAGAACATTAAAGGGCAAATGAGAGAAGGCTGCAAGCAGAAGTTGAGCCTGTTTTCGCTCAGCTGGGGTAAGAGAAGGCAGAGGTTTATAGGGTGGAAAGACATTCTCCGTGGATAGGGCAATCTTCAATTTTTCTGCCCAGGAAAGAATTGGTAGGGGAGAATCAATTTCGGGAGACGTAGAAGAAGGTGAGGACTCTTCTGTTTTCGAGGATGATACGGGAGCAGAAGGAACAAAGGCATTAATATAATCAAGCTAGTCAGAAGAACAGATCTTCGCCTTCTGGGCTAAGAATGATGGGTTATACCCTTGTGCTTCTTCTGGGCGAGGAGCAGAGTGCACTATCTTTGTAGGCATGGAAGATGTATACCATGCTACAAGAAGATTCTCCTCCAGACTACGCCGATGGTCAATGGGTACATAAGGATAAACAACTGAACTTCGAACATAGGAAGGAAACTCTAAAGGATCAGTGAACTCAACAAAATGGTGGTTGATTCGCTCCTTTAAATCATAAGTCTCAGGTACTGACCAGCTTGTCCAGTCAGAACCTCCAGAAGAGGAAGAAGTTGCAGCTTTATCCCATACAGAAATTTGCGAAGAAAAGTTTCTCAAATCCATGTTTGCAATTTTACGAATCAGAGGTTTGAGAGCAGATTGTTCGAACTGTAAAGGTAGGTCAGAGGGGAAAATTCTTATGCCTTTGTCTGTAGCCTTCTGAATCGAAGGATTAAGAGCAATGTGTTCGTAATCCAAAGGTCGGTAATTTGCAAAGGCGTCCACGACCTGAATATAGAAAGGTGGGTAAAGGTGGCTAATAAATGCATGCTTTCGACGAGGAATGGCATTGACATATGACTCTTCGTATGCTTCATCATTGGAGGAAAGAATTAATTTGTCCATGAAATGTATCAGTCTGTTCAAATAATAAGACAGTGAGAGTACTTAAAGGATCAAGACGAGAGTATTAATGCAGATGGTGTGAGACAGTTGCATTTCTGGGGAGATGCAAAACCCATGCACGTTCTAAGACGTGGGAAAAGGGACTCTGATCCACTAATATCACCAAGTCTTGGGTATATTAGTGCGGGGGGTAATGTTGGCTATACATTTTGTACTAAACCAGTGACAATTCGACACGTGACAAAGTGAGGGTAATTTGGAGTGACCAGGTAGGTCTTCGATCCTGATCATACACGTGGCAATTAACATTGGTTGTTATAAGATCTGAGTAGTAGCGGATCAACAAAGAGACGTACAGTGACGTGGCTTCAACGGTTGCTCACATTCAAATTCGAATATAAGAGGGAAGCCTAACTGCAAGTAAAGGCGTAGTGGAGCTACTTATAAGGTAGCGTGATCAGCAGTTACGGAGGAGCAGTTCGACGGTTTGAAGTACAATTCGATGGTTATCTTCGGAAAGTATAAATAGCAGGAAGGATCTCAGAGAAAAAGGCGGGGATCAAAAGAATTACTTTACATATTCCAGTGTTATTTCCTGTCCTTTATGTTTTTGTATTTTAAGTTCCTGCGCTGCACTTCATTTGTAGGAGTAGTTTTCGAAGTATATTGCCGCTGTAATTCTCTACGGAACTAGGATCATTGTAAGTTTTTTCATACTAATGAAATGCTTCAGTTTATTTAACTGTTCTTATGCTCAAGTTCTTTGAAGTCAAATTACTAGTAAGCCACCAGTAAAAGTCCTCTTTAGTGAGGCCGAAAGAACCATAACACAATCGTCTGAATAATTGTTTGGCAATTATAATTCTGTAAGGACTGATTGATCCTTGTTGGCACGCTCATAATTACAAAAGTAACCTTCGAAAGCCAAAAAGCCAACAATATTGTAAAGTATGGGGTGACTTTGTTGTTCATGTTACATTTAGATCATTGGATGTTTTTCATGTTGTCCTTGAAAAAAGTACAGAGTTTTTATGAACAACAAAGCCATGTAAAAAATCTGAATCCATTATGTCTTCATTCCCTCTAGGCATATTGTTGAGATGATATTGTTGAGATGATATTGTAGTGACTACCCATTCTACTTCTTTTTGACTTTTGATCATCTTTCTAGACACAACCCTATCTAATTTTGTAGTGACTCCCATTCTACTTCTTTTTGTTGAAAGTTTGGACATAAATTGATATGGTGTGCTATCATTTTCGCAGGAGTTGCCTGTTGCTTTTGTTACATTCAGAAACTGGTGGGGTGCTACTCTAGCTGCCCAATCTCAACAGCACTCAAATCCACTTATATGGATCACTAAAATGGCTCCAGAACCAAGGGATGTACTATGGAGAAATTTTTCAATCCCATATAGGCATTTGCCACTGTATAAAATTGGAGTTTTTGTTGCAACATCACTTCTTACACTATTTTTTGCCATCCCAGTGACTGTAGTTCAAGGAATAGCAAAATATGAAAGATTAAAGGCATGGTTTCCTCCAGCCATGGCTGTACATTTGATGTAAGAGTACTATTCTTTAATGTATTTTTCTGTCATAACATTTATCACAAATCAATGCTACAGAATAAACAGCTTATTCATGCATATAAAGTGGTGGCTAATTACTTGCTTACATTTATTTTCCTGCTTAGATTCTGACACTATTCTTATCGGTCTAGTACAATTGATTCGTACAGGTCTTTATGTTGATCATTTTTTTTACTGAGATGATATCTGTCCTACAGACCCTGCTTAGGACCTGTCATTATAGGGTATCTTCCAAGTGCCATCCTTAGTGGATTTATATATGTCATTTTGTTTGCCATGCTTGAAATGGCTAAACTGGAAGGTTATGTATCGAGGAGTAAAAAGGAGATAAAAGCTTGCAACATGGTCTTCTATTTTCTGTTGGGAAATGTATTCTTCTTAACCTTGTTATCAGGGTCTTTACTTGATCAAATTAGACAATCTATTACTCATCCTAGGGATTTTCCTAGCCATCTTGCAAGTGCTGTCTCGGCCCAAGTAAGTGTACTGATCCTTATTGATTCACTGGATATATTATGTAACTGTATATTCCCTTTTTTTATTTTTTTTCTTCATGTTTTGTATAATATTCTGTTTTAGGGTTTGGCTAATGTGATATGAGAAGGGTGAGAGCAATGTGGAAAGCATATGAAACTGTGAAGATGTATATTTCCATATTTTTATTCTATCTATTCTTAGATTTGGGTTGTTTTCTATCTAAGGTTGTATTATGCAACATTGTAAGATTAAGGGAGCATGATGCAATTGTTTTCTTTATCTTTAAACTTACAGAATCAATTATGTCCTTGCATTAACTCTACTATTTACTGGATTTAACTGTTCAATAATTTTTGACACTTCAATGAAATAATGTTGTTCTTTGATAATTTTATCACTCATAAAGATGATCCAAGCAGTGGCTTATTAATCCCATTGCTTTTTGTTTTTTTCTTTCAAGCAGACTTCTTTATGACATACATCTTGACAAATGGGCTGGCAGGATTTTCCCTGGAGACATATTGATTCATATATCACTCATAAGGGTATCTTGACAAGCATAGATCAGACATATTGAAAATTGTCAAGGATGGTATTGAGTATGCTTTTGTTGATGCTCCAAAGCAGCTATCTTTTTTGGATGGGGCTGTGGTCCATTTCATTTCCAAACTTCCTACACCTGATATCCTTGAAATGTAAGAGTGAATCTTTTTGATTTTTTCTCCTATAAGTTCTCTAACATATACGTTTGGAAGGCAAATGCTAATGCTCCATCACTGTTGCAATAGTTTGAAGGATGTCCAAAAACAAACAGAGAACATGAATACAGAGGTAGATCCTAGTGGATTGCGCCCCTATCACACGTTCGTAGACAGTTTAAAAGAAAAGTATGCAAAAAATGAACCTTTCCAAGGTATCATTGGTCTTCCAATTGTTTCTTTAAAAAAATTTCTTTCCATTGTACTTGTAGGTGAATGGAAAAGCACTTATGCTTGATGAAATTATAAACTATGTGCAGTCACTGCAACGAGGTAAATTAGGACTTGTTCTATTCCATGGGGTTTCATTTTGATTGAATAATTGAGTTCTATGACTTAATGGGTATTGTGTATTCATGTTGTATTTTGTAGTTTTTGTCAATGAAGTTAGCTTCTGTGAATCCAAGGTTGGAATTTAACATGGATAGTCTCTTGTCAAAAGATGTGAGTATAGAAACTTGTTGTAAAATCAATTTCTTTTATCTATTGTGATGTTTTTTTTCTAAACTTGGTTGTAAATTCCAGGTATTTCAGCCTAATGGCTCTTTCCCTCATCAAACATACCCATTAGATTCCTCTGCTTCTGCTTTCTTTGGACAACAAACCCAGGAATTTCCACCAGTACATACTAATCTTTCCAATGGGGACCATACAAGTACCACATTATGCCAAAACAACGGCATGCAATTACCTCCGGTTGATGAATTCGGCCAAGGTCTTCCACAGGTATTCAAATGTTGGCCCATTCCTGAAGAATTTGGTGTTGTCTTTGTTTTCTCCGTTTTCATTTTTCGTGCTTCAGTAAGGAAAACAACAAAAAGTTGTAAATACCCAAAAATAAAATTAAATAAAATAAAAATCTGGAAAGAGTTTTTCATCATCTAATTCTGCTTTTCTCAACTTGAAATCCTCAGTTTCCAACATTGTGTGAAGATGATCTGCAAAACATTGTTCCAATGAGGTTTGGTCAAGAACCCAAACCACAATACAGGATTTCAATCATCCCACATGAAAATTGAACTGTGGTCACCATTGATTTGTCCTCAACTCAAGGCCCAGAGGCTGCGGTATATTAATGGATTTTTTTTACGAGAAATATTAAAAAAAATCTTGATGCTTCAATTATTTACCTAAAATATAATAGAATCACAAGTTGCTTCATTCACCAACTAAATTTGATTTGTTGGGATGAAGAACTGTGTTGAATCAAGAAGGGTTGAGTTTTGTTAAATCTATTTTCTATAACAGCTTTAGATATGTTACATATGATCTCTATAATTGAAATTTGTTTGATCTGTTTTTGCAGGAATAGTATGTATCCTGAGCAGTTGACTCATCTCAGTTGTGAACTATAACTCTTTATGAGTTCAAGAAGAGCATACAGTCTGTAATGTTTTTGTAGTGGAAGTGGGTAGAACCATAGACAGACCTGTAGACACCTTAAAGATGGGTTTTGAGCCGCTGGTTAGGTATTGTCAGCCAGTGGCAAACAGACACTTTGGTTGTTTCCATCTCCAATTTGGTTCTTATGGGCCTGTGCTTATATCGAATATGGCTGACTACGAAAAATTTATCGCTATTTTTCAGTTTTTTTATAGGTATTTTTTAGTTCACTAACATAAAATTAGCACAATTTAAAAATTAAAAAAAAAGAAAAAAAAAAGAAAGGGCTATCACGGTGTTTCTAAAAACGTCGCTAAATAGCATACCAATGGTTGGAGTTTTGGAAAAAGAGATACGGCGGCGTTTTAAAAATGTCGCTAAATAGCATGGTGACGTCATGTTACCGTTAGAAGAACTTTTAGCGACGTTTTTATAAAACGCCGCCTATAGTAATATAGCGACGTTTCTAAAGCGCCATAGAGTTATAGTGACGGCCGCATCTTCGACGTTTGGTACTAAACGTCGCAAAAGGATTTAACGGCGTTTTTGAGACCTATAGCGGTGTTTTTTAAACGCCTCTAAAACTCCAATTTCCAGCAGTGATTTCTCTATTAATTATGATTGAATAAACTTTCTAGTGATGCTATATAGTGATTCTCTCTTTTAAATTTATTTTCACAACTGGCATTTTGAATTCAAATTTATAAATTATTTAACTATTATGTCCTCAGATTTTTTCAAGACAAAAACTCTAAAAACAAACATATTTTCAGTTCAATTTTTTTTCAAAACGGCAAACAAATATATTTTGGGTTCAAAATTTTAAAAATTTTAAGACCAACAGGGTCGAAGCTTTCACCAAAAATGAAATATATATTTTTCATTTAAACAAAATTAGTGACCTCTATGCAAGATTTTCATTTTCATCCCATTTATAAAGCGTTAATGGTTTATCCATAAAAATGATTACGGATAAAAAAATATTGAAAAAAAAATTCAAACTTAACAATTTTATCTTAAGTTAATGGTCATGGATAAAAAGATTCTTTATAAAAAATACAAGCTTAACATTTATAATCTTAATTGACTTTATAAAGCACTAACGGTACTCTACCTTGTTGCTTAACGCAATTAAATCCTAGATTAAGAAAGAAAAATGAACGAATCTAGTGACATAATAACATTAGCTAATGTTGTGCGGTGCTAATGGTGTTTTGTTTTGTTGCCTAGCTTAAACATGTTTTTCACGCAAGGCTAGTTCAATCATATTGTTATGAGAACTCATGCGCATTTGACTAAAATTAAAATTTTCTAAAATAACATTTTTACAGCTATTATTTCTCGTGTGCACTAAATATGTAAACGCTTTAGTTTGAGAAAGATAAAGACACTAATACAGAAAATGCATTTTCCATGGCAAGGCTTTTGAGAACTCTATATAATTTGCAAAATCATAGTCAATTTTTATTATTAGGGTTGTTATCCTCAATTTAAAATAATTAATGAAAGTAACTAAAATTAAACAGATAGGAAGCGAAATCAAATATGAAATGTAATTAATGTTAGGGGATTTGGTCCATAAATCTAAATTCTAATCTTGTTTAGCTAAAGATCTTAGCGCTGAAATACTTTATTCAAAATGACAAGTTCAAGCAAAATGATCAAAATACCCTTCTTTATATATATATATATATATATACCATATACACTATCCTAAATCCTAAGGCCATGTTTGTTTGGCAAATTAGGTTGAATGAGATTATGAGTGCAGTGGGATTGAATGAGGAGATTAGTAATGTGGTGGTTGTAATGATCCAAATTTTTTTTTTTTAAATAGTCAGTGTATAGTTTAATTGAACAAATTTTTGAATTTAATTATTGTGTAAATTCTGTGTGAAAATAGTTCGATTTTCTATTTTTTTTTTTTTAAAGGAAGGGAATATATTTTGATGATGGTTTTTGTGGTGGAAGATAGGGTGATGATGTTTTTGTTTTTGTGCGGTGGAATACAAATATAAAGGTAACATGCATGGTCAGCAGAGTGGTGGAGGATATTTCTTTACAAGAGAGAGAAGTGAGTGCTAGAGTGGGGTTCAAGCATAAGAGAGAAAAACATATTTATATAAACGCACAGAAGGCACTTGGGGAGAGGGACAGCATTGCTTGGAGGAAAAAAAACAACAATGATTCATCCCACTAATTTGGGAGCACTAATTGACCACTAATGAGGTGGAAATTCCAAAAAAAAAAAACAAAAAAAAAATACAAGAGCAAAACATCCCATCATGTGAAACCCACACCACTTTAGAGCTATTAATGCTCCTCTTTTTAGTGGTCTTACTCATTTTCCCAAAAAAAATATATATATATCAATACATACGGGTTCTCTCTCTCCCGTGGAGAAAATGAGACACACACGACGCATCTCTCTCTCTCTCTCTCTCTCTCTAAACCTCTGAACATTTTGAGGGTTTGAGCTTTGATTTTGCATTATCAACTCACTTATATCTTTACAATATCTGAAGATCTTCGCCGATTCTTCATCATTTCCTCAAATTTTCACTTTTTCTCATTGATATTGTCGTTGGCGATTGATCAATCATCAACACTACAGGCTGTTTCGCAAATTATGGTCCCCTCCATTAGGGTTGGCAGATAAGTCGTGGGTCCTTGTTAAAGTTTGATTTATTTTTATTTTTTATTTTTTTTTGGGGGGGGGGGGGAAAGGTTAGCTTTTTGATCTCACTAATCTTTATCCTGTTGGGTCTGGTGAAGCTCATTCACGCAACCCCTTAGACGATGTGTCGCAAAAAACTCTGGTGTCTCCTTCCCTCCAGTCAATAAAATTGTTGCCCGCGGACCTCAGATTTATGGGTTCACCAACCCCTCGTCCTTCTGAGAGCTTTGATGCTGTGAATCCAAGCAACAGTAATATGATCCCCAAAGCCATTCCTGAAAACGGTGATATAGTGCGTGAGGTTGTTAAGGGCAGCGAGGAAGTTAATAACGACATGGTTCCAGATAATGATGAATTACCTTATAGTAGATTTAATGTAACTGTTGAGGCCAGGCCATCTGTGGGAGATGAGGATCTGGATTTGGGCAACAGTGACAGATAGTGCTTTTGGTGCTTATACACCATGTGGCAATGACTCTGTTGTGGTTTGTATATCTCATTTGGTTCTTCTGGGCCTGTGCTTCTACCGAATTTGGCTAATTAGAAATTATCTTAAAGTCCAGAGGTACCAACTCGGATCAAAATACTACATTTATGTGTTGGGTCTCTTGGCTGGTTATTGTACTGCTGAACCTTTGTTTAGACTGATTATAGGCATTTCATTGTTTAATTTGGAAGGGAAGACAGGTCTTGCTCCCTTCGAGATGGTTTCATTGATCATTGTGGCTCTTGTTTGGGGCTCCTTGTTGCTTATGCTTGGAATAGAAACTAGAATCTACATCAGAGAGTTCCGATGGTATGTTCGGTTTGGAGCCGCATATATGTGTTGGTGGGGGATGCTGTGATACTCAATTTCATTCTTTCAGCGACAGATTTCTACGCAGGATCTGTGCTGCATATGTACCTCATCACACTTTTCATTCAGGTTCTGTTTGAAGTGTTTCTTTTTGTTTACATTCCTCAATTGGATCCTTACTGGGGGTACGTCCCAATACGAAATGACCCTCTTATCAACACTGAGTATGAAGCACTTCTTGGAAAAAAGCATGTTTGTCCAGAGAGGGATGCCAGCATATTTTCCAGTTTTAGACCCAGGTTTTTGCGACCAAAATGAAGAGCTTGGCGAGAACAACATTTTGACCGGTGGAGATCGAAATTCAACAAAATCGAAAATTTAGATTTTTGCTTGTTCCCTCTTCTAGCTTGAGATAGGGATTTTTCCTACACTTCTTTATGCACTTTTACTTGATTATAGGAAGCTTAGAGTTGTATATAATTTAATTAGAATTTTTGAAAATTTTGTGATTTATTTGCTTAAAAGAGAAATTTTGAGAAAAATAAAAAGTTGCTGCCCAAATTGTGAAAGTGTAAACCTGGAATATGTTTGTAAGGTTATGAAAAAGTTATTTTTTAAATTTGAACAAAAACAGACTTCGATTCAATTGGTTTTGAAATTTTTACCGGTTTGTGACCAAAAGAGCATTTTTAAAGAAAACAAAGGAATTACGTTTAACTTTTGAGATTTTCGATCAAAATAGAATGTCATAATTGAATAATGCTTAGAGAATGAGTTTAGAAAGAAAATGATGTTTTTTTGGGCATTAACGGTATTATTTTGTTTAATGTATCTGTTGGAATAAAACCGACACGGTTAGAAATGGACCTTGAGAGGTTACCGGATGTGATTGTGATATAAAAACTAGTGTAGTTGTTCATATTTGATGAGATGTGGAATAGATTGTATTTATTGGAAATTTTTTAGAATTTAATTGTTTAAATATCTGTTTAAAAATATCTGTTTTGGGCTATCGGTGGAGGATGGCCATGATTGTTGTAGAAATGCATGAGACTTAGGTAAATTGAACCACATTCCTCATTTGTTGTATTGGACATTGCATTACATTCATTTCATTGGAAATGTATCTATTTTTTAGAAATGTTTGGAAATGTATGTGTGTGCGAAAAGATGAATACTTGGTGAATCTGGGCAGGGGCTGTGGAACCCTGCGGTTAGGTGTCGAGCCTTCCAGTTTACTGGTGAAAATGGCCGTGGTAGTGCATTAGAGCCTACTTGTAAACACTCACCTAGAGATTCACAGAGCCTGTATTCATGTAACAAATATGGTTTAAAATGGAAATGGTTTTATAACTGTTGTTGCATCTTAGCATTGCATGCTTTATAAAAAGTGAGATAAATTATTTTATCATGAGCATGGCATGAGCATACTCCTCTTTAGTCTTGTCATGGTTCATATGTTATGTAGTATATCTCTACGAGCTGTGGCTCACCCTATAAGGAAAACCATTTCAGGTACATGTGCTATGCCTCCGTCAAGGCATTAACTTAGGAGGACTCAAAGCGGAGGCTTCATTTTTTTTTTATTGTTATTTGTTGAATGTAAGCCCAGGGCTGTATTTACGTTGAGTTGAAACTCCATTTTGTATAACCAAGAATGTTCTTGGATAAATTTGTAAGCCTGAAGGGCACTTATTATCTGTTTGGCTTCCATTTCATACTTGTTGTAAAATGTATGCTTGGGATTGGAACTGAGGCATTGAAATATGAATAACATGTATTTGGCATTTGGGATTTAATGGAAATGGATGTATGGAATAATTAGCTATATATATGTGTTTATCTATCAGATGGATTTTGCTGCATAAATAGATATACCCTGCCGAAATTTTTGGGGCGTTACAGTGGTATTAAGTTAGAAATGTAAGATAAAGTGTGTTTATTTTGTGTAGTAATGTGATAATATTAATTAATTGGAATTAAACCTATGAAATTCTATAATTACCCTTCTTCTATTATTGTAGTCATCACAGAGGCTAAGGAGCAAAACAGTCTTTTATCCCTTAATCCCTTGGGATTGCATTTCAATCCATGTGTTTTCAAACTTTGCTAATCTCCTTATAGTGTAGGATTACTACTCCAAGAGGAATACTAATCCCCCACACATTTTTTAACCAAACATGGTATGAGTAGGACCCACATCAGTCATACTCCAATCCCCTTCCCCAAACATCCAAACAAACATAACCTAACAATTTCTCTCTCTCTCTCTTCTCACTGTTCGTCACCGCCCCATCAGCGGTTTGACTCACCACCATCGTCTTGCCAGAGAGCTTCTACACCTTCGTTGAGCTCCCATCGTAAACCAGCATGCCTTCCGATGACAATCTCCTCTATAGATCTCCCTCTTTTTACCATCTTCCCTACTATTTCTCTTTCCTTTCTCTCTCTCTACAGATGCAGTGTCTGAATGCCATTCTCTTTCAAATCTCAACTTCACTACTTAAACTCAACAAATCACAATAACAACACTACATATGTATATACAGGTTTGTGTATATGTGTTATAGAAGAAAAGAGAAGATAAGAAAGCGAAGAAGAGTGCCGATGTTATCTCCGCTGCTTATCTCTCTCTCAGTTCCGAAGACCCTAGGTAGAAAAGGAGATGGAGGTGGTGGTGCTAGTGCTGGTGGATTCGCCGCCATTGCAGATCGATCCTAGAGATCTACACAGATCGACACATACCTCAGATATGTGTGGCTGCCGACGATCTTAGACTCCGGGGTAATCTCAAATCTGTTGCTTTTGTTTGATCACTTGTTGAGCAATTGCCATTAGATTTCCACAGTTTGCACACGTATATGCCATTCTCTGGCCAAATCTCGCCAGCAAAACTTCTCTTACATCACACTTGTATATAGGGCGTTTGCGATTCGGTTTTGAACGGTTCGGTTTATGGTTTAGACCCGCTGCATATGTGTGGTTTAGGGAAAATTAAACCTACAATCGCTAGTAGTGCAGGTTGCGGTTTTACGGATAAAGTTCACAAATGTATGGGCGGTTTGGGGCAGTTTGCGGATTGGATTTTTTTTCTTTAAAAACTTATTTTTGGGTCTTTTTTTCCTGTTTTATAAATATTTATTTTGTGCCATTTTCTCCTTGTTTTTTAAAATGCTCAATATTAATAATTAATGAATTAAAACTTATAAAATTAAAATCACAACAAAATCAATTCTTAACACAAGCAAATCATTCAAAATCCTAAACCTTTAAATAAAATCATAAACTAACACAAGCACATCTTTCAAAATCTTAAACTAAATCATCAAAATCATTCACTATCCAACAATACAATTAAAGTAAAATTATTCAAAATCCTAAACTTACCTAAAAAATCAATAGTCCAAATTTAAAAAAAAAAAAAAACAAAGTCTAAGTATGGACGGATTCTTATGGGTGTGAGTAAAGCCCACAACTCGCAATAATGTCATATTCTAAACCGCATTCACTCGTATTGTGTGTGACAACCCTCACCTCTGATTAGCGTTAATTCATGATTACGCATGATAAGTAATTAATTAAGGTGAAACCCCAAATTGATTGTGTGAGTGTGTTGTTTAATTGCATTTCTATCTATTTGTTACAGAATGATCTGTTCATGTTTTAATTTCGAATTGCGAATTGAAAGCCTTATCGGCGACCGATTCAGAAATTGATTTGTGTTATATGCTAATTAGGATTTATATGATTTTATGGTAGGTTTAATTAAAATTCGATTTGGAATGATTAAACTAGAATAAATAATGTTAAATTACTTTAGCTTAAGTTTATTACACATTTGCCATTGGTGGGCCTTTACAAGGCCATTTGTTTGATTTCTTTTTTGTTGACACCATTCTCCATCTACCTCCTTGCCCAAAACGTGAGAGAGAGGGAGAATAGGGGAAAATTTAATTCAACAAGCGTATTGCTTGAATTTGAGAGGAAATTGAAGGAGTTTTGGAGATTAGTTCATCTAGCTCAAGATTTTAGTATCCTAAGCCCAATTAAACATCTAAGGTAAGGAAACCAAGTCCCTAGTCTGGAATTTAAGTTGAATCACCTATGATTTCAAGTGAATTGAATTATGAGATATGAGATTTAAGCTTAAGAAACATTAATTCATGCATGCATGTCTATATCATGGAGTTTGAAGTTATTTTGCATGAAGTTCTTCCATGCATGTTCATATTATAGTTGTAATCTAAGAATTCATCATGTTTTTGGAAAGAATGTCTCATTTGATCATATGTTAGAAGCTATGAATTCAAATAAACACATGCATGGCATAATTACATCATGTTCTTTTATTTGAAGTTGAATTGGTGTTCAATTGTCATACTTTTGGGCTTTGATTTTATGAAATGATCTTTAAAACATGTTGTATTATGAGTTTCTAAGTGTTTTCCAGAAATTTGGCCCAAATGATGAGTTTTGGCATGTTTTGATTCATGGTTTGAAGCTTGGGAGCAAATCTAGAAAACCCAGAATTTGGCTTCCTCACTCGAGCGAAGGATTCCACACTCGAGCGACCACCTTTGTTTTCAGAATTTTGCTCGAGCGACGGAATGCTGGCTCGAGCGTAAATTGTAAGCTCTCAAGTTTTTGCGTGTGCAAACGCACGCTCGAGCGACGAGACCTACGCTCGAGCGAAGAACTGTGTCTCACGCTCGAGCGAGCATCGAGCGGAGAATTTCAGCAACTAGTACTTTTCACATTTTTGCAGATCGCTCAAGTAAGGGAGTCTACGCTCGAGCGACCTCTCTCATTTGGTAAGTTCGCTCGAGCGAAGGAGCGAGACCCCAATTTTCAACAAGTTTTGGAAAAAGTTTTTAAGTACATTTTTGCATCCTCGTTTCATCCTAGGCATTCCTAGGCCATGTTTAAGGCATCATAATGAGGATAATGTTATAGAACCCTACCAAGTCAAGTTAGGGGCTAAGTTATTAATCCCGAGTGTGTAATTTAGTGTGTGTTCGTTCTGAAACTGTGTAGGGTTGGCACCCGAGGACGCTGATTAGCCTGCCTATAGCCCAGTAATTTGTGAGTAACAATGTTGTAAAGCTATGTTTAATAACAATTATTTTCTGAACAATTGACTGTACTATTTTCTAAAATGACATTGTTTACTGAATGAATGTTTGTCCTATTTTATGAACTGTACCCGTGGCATCCATAGCAATTGACTGTTACTGCAACTGCTACTGTTACTGTTACTGTTACTGCTACTGTTATAGAGATCTCTGTCAGTTCCAATGATTAGAACTACTACTGTTTACTGTTTTGATTGCCATCAACTGACTGTTCGGTCTATTAAGACCTACTGTACTGTTCTGTTATTGGATGTACCACGTATGACTGCTATGGTTTCTAAACGACTGTTATGACATGAACTATGAGTCACTGATTGAATAACTAATCTACAGATGCAATTGACTGTTTTAATTACTGAAAGGATATTCATTCTTAACCCCTTTACGCATTTGTTATTCACTGGGCTTTAGCTCACAGTTTATATATGTATGTAGATGGCCAGGCACCGGACCAAAGCTAGAAGCGTCGAGTTAAGCTCATGTTTTGTCCAGCCAACTGTAGACACCCCATTTGTGACCATCCTCAAGACTTGGACGTCATCGTTTGAACACTCAGTGATCATCCTTGTTCGTGTTCGTCTTGAGTTCCCGGAGGTCTCGGCTACGCGCCCTGCCTCAGGATCTCTCGACTCGACTGTTTTGTGTCTGGTTTTGCACCAAACACTTGGTGTTTTGCTTCTGAGAGTGGGAAGTAGCTTGTAGGCTATCCCCACACCTCACCGGCCATGGCTTGAGGCCACCGGCCTTGTTTCCTTGCCACCGGCCATTGGTCATGACCGGTCGGCACTCTTGATGGTCGGTCGGCATTGTGTTTGGTCGGCCGGCCACTGTTTCTAATCAATCGACCACTTTTCCTGGCCGAGACCTTTTCTTGAGAGAGCTTGACCCTTTTGAACCTTTTTTTAGCTTCTTGAGGAAGCTTGAACCTTTTTAGCTTCTCCAAGAAGCTTGATCCTTTTGAACCTTTTTTTTAGCTTCTTGAGGAAGCTTGAAACTTTTTAGCTTCTCCAAGAAGCTTGACCCTTTTTTTAGCTTCTCCAAGAAGCTTGACCCTTTTGAACCTTTTTTTTTTAGCTTCTTAAGGAAGCTTGAACCTTTTTAGCTTCTCTAGGAAGCTTGACCCTTTTTTAGCTTCTCCAAGAAGCTTGACCCTTTTTTTAGCTTCTCCAAGAAGCTTGAACCCTTCTAAGCTTCCAAGAGAAGCTTGGCCCTTTTGTGTAGCTTCTCCAAGAAGCTTGGCCTTCTTGGCCCTTTTGCTCCAAGCTTCTAAGAGAAGCTTGGCCTTTTTGGTCAAAGCTTCTAAGAGAAGCTTTGCCTCATTGGTTTCTCTATATAAGGAGAGCCTTTCCTTCCATTAGAGAGATTAGAAAATCTGATATATAAGATATATATATCACTCTCTCTATATATCCCCCTCTCTCTCTACATTTGGGTGGGTTAGAGGGTCCAAAAGGGTCTAGTTCTTAGCCATTTGAACTACACCTCCTAGCACAACACTTCCATCATCACTTGGAGGTTCTTAGGTCTTGTTTTCAGAGGTTGAGGGTTGCATTTTTGGGTCTAGAGGCTGCTGTCCCCTTTTGGCTACAAAGGTAACCCATTTTCCCTCTTTATTCCCCGTTTTTGC
The DNA here is from genome assembly GCF_055761805.1 of Camellia sinensis. Taxonomy (NCBI): domain Eukaryota; kingdom Viridiplantae; phylum Streptophyta; class Magnoliopsida; order Ericales; family Theaceae; genus Camellia; species Camellia sinensis. The sequence continues at coordinate 55,961,446 of NC_138962.1, forward strand.
ACACCATTTTAGCCTGTCTTGCTTGCTGATTTGAGCTTTGTGTATAACATAAAAAAGTTCTATTTTTTGTGTTTAAGATACTTCATTAAAGACACTTTTATGTTTGGGGTCGTTTACCCCCTCTTAGGCCTTGTTTGGCCCCATTTTGTGCTATTTTTGGTGAACTTTGGGACCACCTTGTTTGGGCCTCCTCACCACTGAAATCTTGAGGGATTTCAGTGGTGAGGATGGTGGTTTAAGGTCCTAAGAAGGAGAGGGTCATCCCCTCTCCTTGTTGTCTTCAAAAAGTGCCATTTTAGCCTCATGTGTGAGCACCTTTTTTAAGTTCATGTTGGCCATGTCTTAAGTGTTATTTGTGCTTATTTTGCCATGATATAGCACTATTTTTAATTGGTTTAGACACACCATTCTTGCTTTGCATACTTGTCTTGTAATGCCATGAAATTGCCTTAACATGTATCTAGCATTTAGACCACTATGCTTACTTGTTTTGGCTTAGCTTTGTGAAGCTTTTGTGCATGTTTTAGTGTGCTTGAGATCTGTTTTGGGTCATTCGGGTCATCCATGCTTTGCTTTGTATAGCTACCATGTAATCCCCCTTGGCTTGCCTTGAGTTTTAGACCATTGTTGCATGCTTGGCTTGTCTTGTTTACTTGGTTTTGCACCTTCTATAACATGATTTCAGAGCTTTCTATGCATGCCATGTATCCATGTTTATTCTCTTTTAAGTGTGCTTAAAAGTTGCTCTTTGGTGCCTAAGTGTTGAACCTTGTGTGCATGCATGCTTGTATGTGTTTTGGCCCTCATTTCCATGGCATTTGGCCACTGATTTGGACCTAGTAGAGAGCTGTCCAAAAATTTTAAGACCATCCCTTTGGCATGTTGTTGCATGCTATACATGTTTGTATGTTTAGGCACTTAGTCTATTAACATGTTGCATGTTTAAGGGTCATCGCATTTGGCATGCTTCTTGTGTTAAGTTGCTTTGCACATTTACATGTGTTATGCCTTTCATGATGTGGCATGCGTGTCATTAACATTGATGTTATATGCCTTGCATGCTTACTTGTTTAGTTCATGGCCCATTGCACATGGTTTTGTTGTTTGCATGATCATGTTGCACACTTAGCTCACATGCCTAGGTTGCATTACATTGGCATGCATACTTTGCCTCTTGAATTGAGTATGATAGAGGTTGAGTTCATTGTTTGTTTATGTGCATTTCATTCCACGTTGAAATTGCACACTTTGGCTTCTTGGGCCATTATGCATTGAAATGCGTGATTGGTGGTCCGAGGGTCGAGCACCATACTCCCTTGAGTCTTAAACATGATATGGAGTGTGGTGGTGCACACATTTGTTTGAAATGCATTGCCATGCCATGTTTTGTCCTCTGTTGCTGTCAAACCAGTTTTTGCAGGAAGATTTGGCCGGCCGGCAGTGTTGAGTGCCGACCGGTAAAGAGTGTTTGGCCGAGAGTATAACATTTAGCCGATGACCATTTTAAATGGCCGGTGATGATCCCACTCAGCCGGTGGTGTTCCAAAACACTCAGAGAAGCAACCTTGGGAGTTGTGCAATTTTCAGAGGAGCAGAGCAGGGAAAACAAAGGCAAACTTGTGCATGGCGTTGGATTTCCGAGCAAAGCCGAGCATGCATGCATTCATTCCTCTTCCCGAGGCCTTTTACTGCTTTCCATAGCTTAGTTAATTTATTAATTAATTAAGGGCTTGTAATATTTAATTAGCTTGTAGGTTAATTAAATTGTATATTCTTTTGGTCCCTCCGGGCGAGGGCGAATTTGTAATAAGTGTAGGTGCGTGTGTGTATGTCTTCCAACCCCACGTCTTTCTTCCCTTTTATTTACCTGCTTTCAATGGTTAGTATTAGGGCATATCTAAATTAGCATACCTTATGCTATGCATGCGTGCATCCATACATCTGTCTTACATGCATCGGGCTCGGCACATCATGCTAACTGCACTTGTATTTCAAATCCAAGTTGAGTACTTGTTAGTTGCAGCATTTCACATGCCATTCTTTAGGATAGCCGAGCCTATTATAGTTGCATTTTGCATGTGCTGCATTAGCCATCTTAACATGAACTAGGATCATGCATATGATTACTAACTAGTTTCTGTTTTGGCTTGGAGTACTCTGTAAGTTCTTTTGCTTTAGCATCCTCGCATGCGTGTGAGTGTTGCCATGACAGCATGATTACCATGAGGCTAGCTGCTTATGTGATATAACTGCTTGAATGCCTGTGGATGGAGGTCGAATTGCTTAAATTGGGATAACGCATTAAAACTGTGAATTTTAAGCCCACTAAATAGTGGCAAAACCATCTTTTCTAAAAAACCCACTCGAGGGTGGCACAACCTGCATTTTAGCCTACTTGCGAGTAGCAAACCATTTTCAAAACAAGCATGAGATGTTTTGTTCCAATTTAGGCGATTTGGTCTATACTTGTTTGCTGTGCGCATAACATAGTAATTCTAGGCTAATAACCGGAATAAGAACACATAACATTTTCAAAAACGGATATCATGGTTAGTAGAGGCCGATCTTCGGATCGGGCGAGAGGGGGTGCTCATAGCTGACCTTCCCCAATCGTACCCAAGCTCCCGAGCCGAGGCAACTTTGGTGATGACGGACACGTGGCCTTTGGCACCGAGTCAGGGTTTCCTAAATTCTCCCATTTTAAAATATTTAGGTGGCGACTCTATATCTGGCAAAGCAGTCCATGTTTGGCACTTCTTTCAAAAAAAATCTGTTTTCTCAAAACGATTTGCCAGATTTGGACTCTTTGGTTCAGATTAAGAACCGTGACACAAATCGAGTCCGAACTGTAGCGAAGGCCCCTCGCGGGACGCGTCTACAGTTTCTGGCGACTCCGCTGGGGATTTAGAGAGCTTGACTCGAACTCGTGATATCCTGTTTTGATTTCACTTATGTGTCTCTTTGCATTGCATGTGCATTGGTGCGCCTAGGACACCGTGTTTGCCATCTGCCATTCCTGAACGGTTTGCCGGAGGCTTGTCTTGTCAAGGCATGACCATAAGGCTGACCGGTTATGGGCTCTGACAGTATGGGAACACAAACCCCGGTTTTACCGGGGCACCCTTTTCGACTATTCGACCTAGTACATATCGAAATCCATAGTGACCATTACAGGCTAGGACAGGTTGCTTACCCGATGTTAGGTTGTTTGAAAACCGCTGCGTGCGTAGTGAAACCCTAGCTCCTGACAAAATAGGACAGGGAAACCCTACCCCAACATAGGGGTGTTTTGGCTCTCATTTGCTTGCTATGTGCTTTTTTGGAGTTGGCCTCTACAGGAATGCATATATCAGTTTGCAAGTCTGGGTATCAGGCCTGCGGGCATCAGTGTTTTGAGAATCAGTTATATCTGCAAGTATCAGATTCAGATTTGGTGTAGCGATTTTTGGGAACAGTGATCAGTAGTAGAATACAGTTATTCAGTTATGCCCATGCCCGTTCTGATGAAATTGGGCTGAGATGCTGCCTGTTTTCTCTTTTGCTAGGTAGTCCTGGAACCATAGCTTCAGAAGGCTCCAATATCTCCCGAGGTTCATTGGACTTGTACTGATAGACTTTGTCAGGTCATAGACTCAGTTCAAGGGTAATCAGGGCCAGAAAAGGCTAGTCAGGCACAGACCACCAGTACAACAGCTACCAGATCAGTGATCTTTGAGCAGTCGGGCTGAGATTTCCGAGCCTATTGCCGACACAGATATACCGGTTGCTCAGTTAGATTAGAACAGTGTGTCGAGTCTGGAAGAGATGGTGCGCCAACTCCAGGATAGTATGAAAGCCATGCAGCAAGACGCTGTCCATCAAGCAGAATTCGCCAAGCAACAGGCTGTGGTTATAGCCCAATAGGCAGAGACAATTGCCAGATTGGAGCAGCAAACTGGAGTATCTACTTCGCACCAGGCTCCTCCCCCACCAAGAGTTCCCATACTCGGGGAGGCAACCCACGTCCAGGATGATACGGACATTCCAGTCGGGCCAGCTCCGCCCTCGGTTCTACCCCAGCTATCCAAGACACCCATCAACCTACCGGACTCCCCTTTTGAGTTAGAGACGGATCCAACGGCGCTGAAGATGAGCAAGCTTGAAAGGTTGTTCAAGAAGGCTCAAGGCATGAAATCCGTCCCGGACATCGAGGATGGGTATACCAATGCAGCTGTGACGCTGCCAGACAGATTCAAGATGCCAAATATCGACCGTTTCGATGGGTCCGGGGATCCTATGGTGCACTTGCGGCTATTTTCAGACATTCTAAGGCCGATGGGCCTTACCAGATTACAAAAGCTATCATTGTTTGGCCGGACCCTGTCTGGGATAGCCGCAACCTGGTATGCGAAATTGGAGAACCCTGTGAAACAGAATTGGGATGAGATGGCTGGGGCCTTCAGTGATCAATACTCCTACAACACACAGATTGAGGTCACAACTCGTGATCTTGAAGTCACCCGCCAAGAGCCAAAGGAGGGTTTTTCAGAGTTTGTGGCGAGGTGGAGAGAAAAGGCCTCGATGATGGCTACAAGGCCTTCCGACAAAGACCAGATAAGGATGGTTGTGCGCAACCTCCAACCCAAACTAATGCAGAAAATGATCGTACTCCCCTTCCCTACCTTTTCGGATCTGCATGAGATGGGGGTACAGATCAAGGATGCTATGAAGCAAGGCCTTATTGATCAGGAGAAGGAGCAGCCCAGGAGGGCGTTTACCCGCAATTCGAATGCGACCACCAGCGGTGACGCAGCTGCAAGATCTTCTGAAGTGGGCATGGTCGCCGCCACCACACCAAGAACAGCCACCCCTTTTGTTGGTGCATCCAATCCAAACTCCCGAACTTTGGACTATCTACCCCGAGGCAAGAGGGTTTTCGCCCCACTTTTTATGCCTTTGTCTAAAGCCCTGGGGGTCCTACTCAGGAAAGGACATCTGAAACCGTTGGAACAACGGCCTCTACCTGATCCTCTCCCTCCAAAGCATGACTTGACTAAGTACTGTGCTTTTCATCAACAGACCGGTCATGACACCGACAGTTGCGTCCGTCTCCGCCACGAGATACAAAATTTGATTGACAACGGGGTCATCCCCGCACCAGGTCCTGCAAAGTCTATCGGCACTTGATCAGTGAACTTGTAGGGGATAGTGTGATGTGATCGAGGGATGAACCACCTGCGGCGGCACTCAGTTTACTCCGGATGTGGCGTATGGCACGCACTGTTTTGAGCATTTGTGAATACTGGGTTTTGTACGTTCTGGCTTGGGTATTGAGTCAGTTCTGTTGTTTTGAGTCTGTCTCTTTGTTTTGAGTCAGTCTTTTCATATCGAGTCAGTCCTGTTGAGTCTGTCTCGTTGTATTGCGTCAGTCGGGCCTGTCTTGTTGTATCGAGTCAATCCTGTTTTGTTAAGAGTCGGGTGATTCCGGGGGTGTTACCTCGGACATCACTATCTTGTTTTGTGTTTGTCTTTTTACTTTCTTTTGAGTCTGTTTCTGCCTTGGAGCCAGTTATGCCAATAGATTTGAATGGAACAGCAGTGATTTTCACACTCTTATGTTTGCTTCTGTCGTGTGCCAGTTGTGCCAGAAATTTGAATAGAATGACAGTGCTCTTCGCCTGCCTTTTCTGTGCCTTTGAAGTCATTGTAATGACCTAAGTTTTTCAAAACTTTTTTCGAAACATTGTGATAAAAACGAAGAGGAAGGAATTCCTCGGGTTTTGCAAAATTTGATCAATTGAGAGAAAGAGAGGCATGCTAAGCCCTTAATGATTGAGATCATGCTTGTTAATATGAGTACTGAGAAGGATCCTGGCTTGATCCAGATTGGTCCCGCACTGTCTTCAGCACGAGCAACTAGTCTCCCTCTTAAAGAATTTAAAAAAAAATGTTTTGCGCAATCCTGCGAAGACCTGTGTGGAATCGCTCTTGAGATTGTGCAGCCTAGGATCGCTCTCAGCCTCGAGACTCGACCCCTCATTTTCAAACCTTGAACTTGGATTCAGAAAGTTCAACGATCAACCACAATGTGAAGCCTGTGTGGCCTGATTTGAAGCAGCCCATGAATTAGGGGCAGGGAAGTCAGATCAAGGGGATCAGATGTCGCCAAAAGAAGCTTACAAAGCTAGATCGGAAGTACCCCTGGAACTAGAGGCAAAAATGCCAGATGTGCTCGAAGAGCCGAAGATCGGTCGTCCTGCAAATCAATGAAGACTGGAAAGAATGCCAAACCCCAGAAGAGAAGAAAGAAGAAAGTATTGCTGAAGAACTACTGAGTTCCCATCCACAACACTAGGGGCAAATCCGGCCCCCATGGGATGGACTCCTGCATTGTCAGCGAACAACAGTCACTCTCCTGGATTCAGACGGATTCGAGATCTCAAAACCATTTGACATGGACAAAGCTACACTTTTACCCTTGAGAGGCTCGCTGGGTCGAAAACCCGGAAGGGCGATCCAGGCAAAAGTTAGAACAAGAAAAAAAAGGAAAAGAACAAAAAAAGAAGAAGAAGAAAAATGCAAAGAACAAAAAAGAAATGAAGAAAAGATGAAAAAAAAAGAAAAGAAAAAAAAAAGAAAGAAAAGAAAAGATGAAAAAAAAATGAAAAGAATTGAAAAGAAAAGAAAAACAGAGCTCGCAAGGTCGAAAACCCGCAACGGGCGCCTTGGCAAAAGTTAGAGCCTAAAAAGGAGAGGTTAATACCCGAGTGTACCTTAACCCCGAACTACGTAAGGCTTGATTCTCATCTTTGGGATACGTAGGCAACTTCATTCCGAAGTCTGGCCGTAAAACACTTCAAAATCAACTGTGTCCATGTAATGGTTTTGATCATCTTTGCCTTCTCTGTATCCGAGAGTTCGGTTGTCATCGTTACTCTGAGGACTGATTGTAATGCGCTGCGATGCTATCCAAACAAGGGGCAACTTTCCGTTGCCATACAGTGTGTCGCGGTGCCATTCAAACAAGGGGCAACTTTCCATTGCCGTGCAGCTCTTTTCAAGCAAGGGGCAATTTTCCTTCGGATCTGAAGTTGTGCATCTCAAGAGTAGGTTCCGTGCTTGTTGAGCATTGGCCGTTTGCAAAAATAGTTTTTGAGAATTTTTACTGAGGTTGACTATTCTCTCGAAAATTATTCCATCTTTTCCAAAATTGGACCATTTCTTGGACCCAAAAAGGGAAAATTTTCAGTGCTCATAACCTAACTTGCATGATTTTCAAATCAAAAATTGAACAAGTATGTTAATCTGACTCTCATATTGGTCAAAATTGTTTCAGTAGAAAGCAAAAACAAAAAATGGTCAAAATAATGAACTAGGGGCACAGTTGAGCCAGGCTTCCTGTCTTTCTCCCGTTGTCAATGCATTTGCCAGAAAGGGCACTTTACTTGCCAGAAAGGGCACAATTGAAGTCAACAACAAAGGGCTGAAAGCTCTCACATCCTCCAAGCAACGAGGCATCAAGCCAAGTGCAAAGCACAAACCGGAATGGGACAAGATATCCCATTCCCTCCTCTGGGTAGATCTAATCACGTCCAAACTCCCCAGCAGAGCATCGTCAACCGATGTCAGCTGCAGATTTGCTACACACCCAATTGTAGCGCAGCCCCTCTGTGGAAGAAATTCACTGTTGTGAACAAGAATCAAAAGCTGGTAGAATACCAGGGGCAAGGGCCCACGACTTCCTGTTTATCTATCAACCACCCAGGGGGGGATTGAAAAAAACGAGAGATTGAAGAATAGAGAGATGTGCGATGAGAGAAAAAGTAAGAAATGGGCTTTTTTAGAAAAATAGAGCTCGAGGGCCGAGTGATGTGAGGATCACAAATGAGGAAGGGTGGGAAACAATACCCGGTGAAACAGGCTCCCTGTGCACATCTGTGTGTCGTGTCTTTTGTTTTGTTTGTCTCGATTCTTGCTTTGAGTCATTCCGAGCGTGTCTCGATGTGTTTAGGTTGTTTACCTTTTGTTTTCTGTTGTTGAGTCGTAATGCGCTGTGTTCAGTCATAGGTTCAATACCCGGTTAAGAACTCATTTTTTAACTTCAAAAATAAAATCGCTTTGTGCTTAGAGTGCTATGCCATTCTTCACGTTTGTACAAAACAAGATTCGTTCTTTCATAAAACTGCAGGGTTCAACCCAGGTCGTACAAGAACAGTAAAACAAGGACCTATTTGAAGCTATATGGGTTCCAGACTACAAAGCAAAAGAAAAGAGGGAAAACTGAAGCATCTGAGTGTGTTTCACCTTCTTCAAACTCCGTGATTGTGCTCCAGATGTACCTCTTCAGGCCTTGTCGGTGCTCCGAAGAATGAGTGTGCCTCTACTCCAAGCTTAAGCCTGCTTCAAGTCAGAATGGTAATTAAAGCAGCAACAAATGTTATCTCTCGCCAATGTAAATAGGGTGTCCCTTTTTCGAGCAGAGTTGTGTTGCCAAGTCACCCGAAAGGTAAATCGGAGGCACCAGAGTACGTGTTTGATGCCCTTCCATTGCATAGAATGTGAACTTTCATATACACTTCGGTTGCATGCGTGCCGCGCATCGTTATATTTCTGCATAGAATATGCTTTCAATGTTGCATAGAAAATGCCCCCATACTTGCATAGAAATTGCATTTTATCGCACTGTCTTGTGCACCTGCATTGCATTGTTTTGCGCGCTCCATTGTTTGGAAACACTGGGATACGTCCTTTTGTTTCTTATACCTTTCTGAAACATCGGGATACATCCCTACGTTTCCGTTTCTCTCTCTTTCCGAAACACTAGGATACGTCCCTATGTTTCTCCCTTCTTTCGAAACACCGGGATACGTCCCTACGTTTCTTTTCTCTTCTTTCTGAAACACCGGGATACGTCCCTATGTTTCTCCTACCTTTCCGAAGCACCAGGATGCGTCCCTATGTTTCTTCTTCTATTCTGAAACAACGGGATACGTCCCTATGTTTCTTCTTTCTCTCCGAAACATTGGGATACGTCCCTATGCTTCTCTTTCCATTCCGAAACACCGGGATACGTCCCTATGTTTCTCATTCCTTCCGAAACTCCGGGATACGTCCCTATGTTTCTCCTCCTCTCCAGAACACCGGGATACGTCCCTATGTTTCTTCTCCTTTGTCGAAACACCGGGATACGTCCCTATGTTTCTCCTCCTTGTTCCTAACCTTTGGGATACGTTCCTAATCCTTGGGATACGTCCCTAATCTTTGGGATACGTCCCTAACCTTTGGGATACGTCCCTAATCCTTGGGATACGTCCCTAATCTTTGGGATACGTCCCTAATCTTTGGGATACGTCCCTAACCTTTGGGATACGTCCCTAATCCTTGGGATACGTCCCTAATCTTTGGGATACGTCCCTAATTCTTGGGATACGTCCCTAACCTTTGGGATACGTCCCTAACCTTTGGGATACGTCCCTTTGTTTCTCCCTCTTCGGTTAAAAGCGTTCGGAATACGTTCCAATGCTCACACCATTTCAAAACACCGGGATACGTCCCTATGTTTCTTTCTTTTCGAAATACCGGGATACGTCCCTATGTTTCTCCTTCCTTCCGAAACACCGGGATACGTCCCTATGTTTCTATACCTTTCCGAAACACCGGGATACGTCCCTACGTTCCTCTCTTCTTTTTGAAACACCGGGATACGTCCCTATGTTTCTCTCTCCTTCTGAAACTCCGGGATACGTCCCTATGTTTCTCTTTTTCCGAAACACCGGGATACGTCCCTATGTTTTTCTTTCCTTCCGAAACTCCGAGATATGTCCCTATGTTTCTTTTTCTTTTTTTTTTGAAACGCCGGGATATGTCCCTATGTTTCTCATTCCTTTCCGAAACTCCGGGATACGTCCCTATGTTTCTTTCTCTTTTTCCGAAACGCCGGGATACGTCCCTATGTTTCTCATTCCTTTCCGAAACTCCGGGATACGTCCCTATGTTTCTTTCTCCTTTCCGAAACACCGGGATACGTCCCTATGTTTCTTCTCCTTTGTCAAAACACCGGGATACGTCCCTATGTTTCTTTTCCTTGTTCGTAACACTAGGATACGTCCCTAATCCTTGGGATACGTCCCTAATCTTTGGGATACGTCCCTAGTCTTTGAGATACGTCCCTAACCTTTGGGATACGTCCCTAATCCTTGGGATACGTCCCTAATCTTTGGGATACGTCCCTAATCCTTGGGATACGTCCCTAACCTTTGGGATACATCCCTAATCCTTTGGGATACGTCCCTAATCCTTGGGATACGTCCCTAATCCCCGGGATACGTCCCTATGTTTCTCCCTCTTCGGTTAAAAGCGTTCGGAATACGTTCCAATGCTTACACCATTCCGAAACACCGGGATATGTCCCTATGTTTCTCCCTCTTTGGTTAAGAGCATTTGGAATACGTTCTGGTGCTTGAACCACTCTGGAACACTGGGATACGTCCCTATGCTTTTCTTTCTTTCCGAAACTCCGGGATATGTCCCTATGTTTCTCATTCCTTCCGAAACTCCGGGATACGTCCCTATGTTTCTCTTTCGTTCCGAAACTTCAGGATACGTCCCTATGTTTCTCTTTCCTTCCGAAACACCGGGATACGTCCCTATGTTTCTCCTTCGTTTCGAAACACCAAGATATGTCCCTATGTTTCTCCCCCTTTGGTTGAGAGCATCTGGAATACGTTCCAATGCTTATACATTTCCGAAACACCGGGATACGTCCCTATGTTTCTTGCATGATCATTAGTTATGCTCGGCTTGGTGCATTGTCTTGCATTTTGCCCCTGCCCTCGGGCGCATATCTTTGTTTGTAGCTTGTATGCTTTTGTCTAAGTCTTCGGCCTTGTCAAAAATGGGTCGTCTCTGGGCTTTGACACTCACTACCGTCATTTTTATGACTTTCGAGTTCTGTCAAAGAGGGGCAACTGTAGACACCCCATTTTTTACCGTCCTCAAGACTTGGACGTCATCGTTTAAACACTCGGTGATCATCCTTGTTCGTGTTCGTCTTGAGTTCCCGGAGGTCTCGGCTACGCGCCCTGCCTCAGGATCTCTCGACTCGACTGTTTTGTGTCTGGTTTTGCACCAAACACTTGTTGTTTTGCTTCTGAGGGTGGGAAGTAGCTTGTAGGCTATCCCCACACCTCACCGGCCATGGCTTGAGGCCACCGGCCTTGTTTCCTTGCCACCGACCATTGGTGATGGTCGGTCGGCACTCTTGATGGTCGGTCGACATTGTGTTTGGTCGGCCGGCCACTGTTTCTGATCAATCGACCACTTTTCCTGGCCGAGACCTTTTCTTGAGGGAGCTTGACCCTTTTGAACCTTTTTTTAGCTTCTTGAGTAAGCTTGAACCTTTTTAGCTTCTTCAAGAAGCTTGACCCTTTTGAACCTTTTTTTTTAGCTTCATGAGGAAGCTTGAACCTTTTTAGCTTCTCCAAGAAGCTTGACCCTTTTTTTTAGCTTCTCCAAGAAGCTTGACCCTTTTGAACCTTTTTTTTTTTTAGCTTCTTGAGGAAGCTTGAACTTTTTTAGCTTCTCCAGGAAGCTTGACCCTTTTTTAGTTTCTCCAAGAAGCTTGACCCTTTTTTTAGCTTCTCTAAGAAGCTTGAACCCTTCTAAGCTTCCAAGAGAAGCTTGGCCCTTTTGTGTAGCTTCTCCAAGAAGCTTTGCCCTTTTGTCTAGCTTCTCCAAGAAGCTTGGCCTTCTTGGCCCTTTTGCTCCAAGCTTCTAAGAGAAGCTTGGCCTTTTTGGTCAAAGCTTCTAAGAGAAGCTTTGCCTCATTGGTTTCTCTATATAAGGAGAGCCTCTCCTTCCATTAGAGAGGTTAGAAAATCTGATATATAAGATATATATATCACTCTCTCTATATATCCCCCTCTCTCTCTACATTTCGGTGGGTTAGAGGGTCCAAAAGGGTCTAGTTCTTAGCCATTTGAACTACACCTCCTAGCACAACACTTCCATCATCACTTGGAGGTTCTTGGGTCTTGTTTTCAGAGGTTGAGGGTTGCATTTTTGGGTCTAGAGGCTGCTGTCCCCTTTTGGCTACAAAGGTAACCCATTTTCCCTCTTTATTCTCCATTTTTGCACACCATTTTAGCCTGTCTTGCTTGCTGATTTGAGCTTTGTGTATAACATAAAAAAGTTCTGTTTTTTTGTGTTTAAGATACTTCATTAAGGACACTTTTGTGTTTGGGGTCGTTTACCCCCTCTTAGGCCTTGTTTGGCCCCATTTTGTGCTATTTTTGGTGAACTTCGGGACCACCTTGTTTGGGCCTCCTCACCACTGAAATCTTGAGGGATTTCAGTGATGAGGATGGTGGTTTAAGGTCCTAAGAAGGAGAGGGCCATCCCCTCTCCTTGTTGTCTTCAAAAAGTGCCATTTTAGCCTCATGTGTGAGCACCTTTTTTAAGTTCATGTTGGCCATGTCTTAAGTGTTATTTGTGCTTATTTTGCCATGATATAGCACTGTTTTTAATTGGTTTAGACACACCATTCTTGCTTTGCATACTTGTCTTGTAATGCCATGAAATTGCCTTAACATGTATCTAGCATTTAGACCACTATGCTTACTTGTTTTGGCTTAGCTTTGTGAAGCTTTTGTGCATGTTTTAGTGTGCTTGAGATCTGTTTTGGGTCATTCGGGTCATCCATGCTTTGCTTTGTATAGCTACCATGTAATCCCCCTTGGCTTGCCTTGAGTTTTAGACCATTGTTGCATGCTTGGCTTGTCTTGTTTACTTGGTTTTGCACCTTCTATAACATGATTTCAGAGCTTTCTATGCATTCCATGTATCCATGTTTATTCTCTTTTAAGTGTGCTTAACAGTTGCTCTTTGGTGCCTAAGTGTTGAACCTTGTGTGCATCCATGCTTGTATGTGTTTTGGCCCTCATTTCCATGGCATTTGGCCACTGATTTGGACCTAGTAGAGAGCTGTCCAAATTAGTTTAAGACCATCCCTTTGGCATGTTGTTGCATGCTATACATGTTTGTATGTTTAGGCACTTAGTCTATTAACATGTTGCATGTTTAAGGGTCATCGCATTTGGCATGCTTCTTGTGTTAAGTTGCTTTGCACATTTACATGTGTTATGCCTTTCATGATGTGGCATGCGTGTCATTAACATTGATGTTATATGCCTTGCATGCTTACTTGTTTAGTTCATGGCCCATTGCACATGGTTTTGTTGTTTGCATGATCATGTTGCACACTTAGCTCACATGCCTAGGTTGCATTACATTGGCATGCATACTTTGCCTCTTGAATTGAGTATGATAGAGGTTGAGTTCATTGTTTGTTTATGTGCATTTCATTCCACGTTGAAATTGCACACTTTGGCTTCTTGGGCCATCATGCATTGAAATGCGTGATTGGTGGTCCGAGGGTCGAGCACCATACTCCCTTGAGTCTTAAACATGATATGGAGTGTGGTGGTGCACACATTTGCTTGAAATGCATTGCCATGCCATGTTTTGTCCTCTGTTGCTGTCAAACCAGTTTTTGCAGGAAGATTTGGCCGGCCGGCAGTGTTGAGTGCCGACCGGTAAAGAGTGTTTGGCCGAGAGTATAACATTTAGCCGATGACCATTTTAAATGGCCGGTGATGATCCCACTCAGCCGGTGGTGTTCCAAAACACTCAGAGAAGCAACCTTGGGAGTTGTGCAATTTTCAGAGGAGCAGAGCAGGGAAAACAGAGGCAAACTTGTGCATGGCGTTGGATTTCCGAGCAAAGCCGAGCATGCATGCATTCATTCCTCTTCCCGAGGCCTTTTACTGCTTTCCATAGCTTAGTTAATTTATTAATTAATTAAGGGCTTGTAATATTTAATTAGCTTGTAGGTTAATTAAATTGTATATTCTTTTGGTCCCTCCGGGCGAGGGCGAATTTGTAATAAGTGTGGGTGCGTGTGTGTATGTCTTCCAACCCCACGTCTTTCTTCCCTTTTATTTACCTGCTTTCAATGGTTAGTATTAGGGCATATCTAAATTAGCATACCTTATGCTATGCATGCGTGCATCCATACATCTGTCTTACATGCATCGGGCTCGGCACATCATGCTAACTGCACTTGTATTTCAAATCCAAGTTGAGTACTTGTTAGTTGCAGCATTTCACATGCCATTCTTTAGGATAGCCGAGCCTATTATAGTTGCATTTTGCATGTGCTGCATTAGCCATCTTAACATGAACTAGGATCATGCATATGATTACTAACTAGTTTCTGTTTTGGCTTGGAGTACTCTGTACGTTCTTTTGCTTTAGCATCCTCGCATGCGTGTGAGTGTTGCCATGACAGCATGATTACCATGAGGCTAGCTGCTTATGTGATATAACTGCTTGAATGCCTGTGGATGGAGGTCGAATTGCTTAAATTGGGATAACGCATTAAAACTGTGAATTTTAAGCCCACCAAATAGTGGCAAAACCATCTTTTCTAAAAAACCCACTCGAGGGTGGCACAACCTGCATTTTAGCCTACTTGCGAGTAGCAAACCATTTTCAAAACAAGCATGAGATGTTTTGTTCCAATTTAGGCGATTTGGTCTATACTTGTTTGCTGTGCGCATAACATAGTAATTCTAGGCTAATAACCGGAATAAGAACACATAACATTTTCAAAAACGGATATCATGGTTAGTAGAGGCCGATCTTCGGATCGGGCGAGAGGGGGTGCTCATAGCTGACCTTTCCCAATCGTACCCAAGCTCCCGAGCCGAGGCAACTTTGGTGATGACGGACACGTGGCCTTTGGCACCGAGTCAGGGTTTCCTAAATTCTCCCATTTTAAAATATTTAGGTGGCGACTCTGTATCTGGCAAAGCAGTCCATGTTTGGCACTTCTTTCAAAAAAAATCTGTTTTCTCAAAACGATTTGCCAGATTTGGACTCTTTGGTTCAGATTAAGAACTGTGACACAAATCGAGTCCGAACTGTAGCGAAGGCCCCTCGCGGGACGCGTCTACACCAACCGTTGTGCCTCACTTTGAGGTTCCGAGTCTGCTCGAGCCAAGGCTGCTTTTGGGGTGTTTCAGATTCACCCTTTTGTCTCTATTACGTATCGAATGTTTAAGACTTGGTTATACAGTTATGGTGAAGGGATTGGATCCCTAACCTGCATATTATGTGTATCTGATATGTATATATTTATATATGGTTATGAATGTGGATTAGTCCATAAAATTTTTTCTCATTCAGGTTTTCACAACTTATTGGACACCTTGTTATTACTGTTGGGCTTCTGCCAGCCCCTTTTATATTGTATTACTGTTTTTACTGTCATTCAGGCCTTCGGTAATCACAAATTACTGGCCGGTTATGATGCTAAACAGTTAGGGACGGGTTTGGGTCGTGACATTATGTCTACGAAACCACCTATTTGTATGCAGATCGATTCAGATTAGACAGGTTGTGCAGTTCGGATAACCCTATACCTAACCTTACTTGTATAGAGAGAGAAAGTAATGAGAGACAGAGAGATAAAGGAGAAGGAGAAAGCTACGGCGGCGAAGTGGTGATGGATTTAAAGAATGGGAGCCTGAGACTAGAATGTGGACTAGCACTGATCGGTTTCCACCATCTCTGATCCAGATTTGTAACAGATCAGAGACCAAACCTTAGAAGTTTGTAAAGAGAGAGAGTCATCGATCTTCTTCACCTTCAATGGAGGTGATTCGTTAATGGTAGCATTGGTGGTCAGAGATGATGGAAGTAGTAGTTGTGGCTCGATAATGGTAACCTCTGTGTATGTGTGTGTGTGTGTGTGTGTGCGTGTGTGTGTGTGTGCGTGTGTGGCAGTTGAAGGAGAAAAAAATAGAGTAAAGATTGCTTTGAGCTTTCTTCTCCTTCTCATTCTCATTGTATTTGTATTGTACACAGTAACACAACACTCACAAAGATATACTTGTCACGTCATCTTTTTTTTTCTTTTCAATTTTGATTTCTCCAATTCATTGCATCTGAGGCTTTATATGTGTTTGATTTGGTTTGTACGTGCTTGATTTGGTGTTTGTTGTGATTTAGAGATCTAAAAATAGAGTGGAGAGAGAGTTAGTGGAGATGATGAAGAGAATAGAGCCATCTATTTTAGTGAATGGACAGATAAAAATAAAAAATTGAACAGATATATATATATATATATATATGTGTGTGTATGTGTGTGTGTGTGTGTGTGTGTGTATTTACTGCATTATATTTGAGTGTTGGTGGTGGAAAATTTCAACAGATAGGGAGAAAGAACAAGAGAAAAACCATAGATTTCAAACAAATAAAGAGAAACCCCCAAATTTTGAACAGATAGGGGAAAAATTGAACAAATAGGGGAAAAAAATTCAATAGATAGATAAAAATTTAAACAGATAGTTAAAAAAATTAGCAAATAGAAAGTAATTCAAACAAATAGATATAAATTTAAACAGATAGTCAAAAAAAAGTCAACAAATAAATTAAGGGGTAAATTAGAAACAAAATGTCCTCACAATATAATAAAATGACTTTTCACCAAACTATTTCATAAATGGTAGACCTTTCACTGACAAAAAAATCCACTGAATCTAATGCCACTACAACATATAAGACTTTTGGCGACCAATTATTTTGGTCCCTAAAACTATTATTTTGGTCTCTAAATGGTTTTTGTGACAAAATTAATTTCATCACTAAAAAAGTCACTAAAAATGCGTCTAGAAACGTCTTTAGCGACGAATTTTTGAAAATGTCGTTGAAAATGACAATTAGCGACCAATTTTATGTTGTCACAAAATGTTTTATTTTACAAGACTAAACATTTGGTCGCTAATACTTCGTCATAAAATGTCTCAATTTGATTGCAAAAGACAAAATAATGACATTTTTAACGACAATGATATTTGGTCGCTAAAAGACATATAACTTTCTTTACAACACATTTTTGTCTCGAAAAATCAAAGTTGAGAATTTTGTAATCATTTAATCTCATATCTAAAAATGCACAAAATTAAATGTCATCCAATCATATTAAAAAAATTGGTATCCACACATCAAAGGCACTCTATTCCCAAACCATAGTGAGTATATAGAAAGTAAAATTTTATAAAAATTAAAACTGAAAGTTTCTAAATTCAAATCAAAGTAGTAACAATTCAAATGAAGAATAACAACAGTTTCTTCAAAGAGAATCTCTAAAAAAACATTTTTGCAACATCAGTATCAGGCTTTATATCAGACAGCCTTGGCACAAGAGGCTTCAAACTATACTTAGGTATGACACCCTTTGGACATCCTTGCAACCCAAAATTCAAAAAGAAGAATCAAATAATAAGAATCAACACAACATGACCTCATTAATCAATAGTCATTCATAATCAAATAAGTTACAAATAATGAAACAACATGTTATCTCAGTGTACTTAGAGTAGTAGTGAGCTATAAATAAGAATCAACACAACAAGAAAGTGAGTCACCTAGAATCAACACAATAAAGTTATCATAATCCAAGCACAATATCATAATCAAATGTTCTAGATAACAAACACACTAAAGTTATAAATATGACAGATCTATCTAAAGCAAAAGGTACTTACTATGATAGTAAATCAAAAGTAAAACCTCCCCGACTAATCTGTTGCAGCACCACATCAATCTTGGCATTGACCTCCACGCTATTAGACTCCAAGTTGTGCACTCTTGCATTCAGTTCCTCATTGATTCTCCGTTGCTCTTCAAGCTCCCTTCTAGTTTCCTCATTTTCTATCTCAAGAGCAGCACGAGTACGTCGACCAGATGCTATTATACTAGGCTTAGGACCACGTTCTAAACCACTTATGTAGCCAGACTTACGCCCAAACAACTCAATGGAAAGTTCTCCATCAGATAATGGGCCAGATCCATCTTCTATAGCTTCTTTTTCCCACTCTTTAAGTTTTTTCTACAATTGTTCATGAAATTAAATATAATCATTTTATATATACATTGTAATAGAGAAACTAAAGACATTGATTTTCCTAAGTACTTATTCTAGAGAGAACATAATAACTGGTAGAGAAAGCACCATAAATATCAACTAGTGAGGTTTTGGATCAAAAAAATATTAATGGCTCTCTTATATCAATATTGCATGGTATAATTACTGTAGTCACAAACAACCCTTTCAGAGTTGATATTTTGTTAACTTATCTCTCTATATAGCAGGTCTACAATAGCAGAAAAGTATCTTCTTTAGATTGGATTTATCACAAATTTTCTCTTAATTTTATTAGGGGGAAAAAAAATCTAATGATGTTGTCCTCTATTTAACTCTTCTACATCTCATAATAATCAATGTGAATGATTTGGGAAATATTCAATGTGTTTGATTTTAGTTTTCTGAATTCTGTTTTTAGAAATTAAGGGTGTGTTTGGTTTAGTTTTGAGAGATAAATTTTCAAAAAAAAAAAATTGGGAAGAGATTTTAGAATTTTTTTTTGTTTGTTTGATTGTATATTTTGAAAATAGTTTTGAAGTATAGGAGTTTAGAATAATTTGATATTTTGTTGTAATTGAGAAGAGGTGTGTGAGAAAAAAAGTGATTGAAAATGAGAGAGAAAAGAGAAAAACTGATTGATTGATGTGTAGGAGAGAGAAAGTGATTTTAGAAAAAAATTTCCAAAATCATTAAACCAAACAAAATTTTAAAAAAATTTCTCCAAAATTACTCTCTCTAAAAAAAACCAAACAAGGCCTAAGTTTTTTGTTTTTTGTATTTATTTTTTTAGTGAATATTTTTAAAATTTTAAGCAATTTTTTTACTTTTTTAAATGCATCTTACTTAGATGTATCTAAATAGTAAAATATTAGTAAAAAAATATTTTAAAAAAATTAATAAATACACAAAAATATAAAAATATATATATAATGAATTTTCATATTTTTTGTTCTATTTTTGGTATTTAGTGAATTTTTTACACAAATGCTATATTGTTTAAGTGTATTTATGTTAGGTGTACCTAAAAATTTAAAAAAAAAATTGCTTAAAATATTAAAAAAAATTCATTGAAAACAAAAAAAAATACAAAAAATAATAAAGTAAAATTTTTTGAAAAATATTTTCTGGAAACTAAAACTAAACAAGCTGATTAATTCTTAAATATTTAGTATTCAAATAACTTTATTATAAGTTAATTTCTACATACAATAGTGTACATTCCTGTTTAGGAGGTAAGCGGTCAAAATTAACCAAAGACAAATATTGATTATTTCTCCTTATTATGAGAGTTGCATTATGGTGTTTATTTCTGTATATTATGGACTATTTTTTTATAATGATTATTTATAATTAATTTCTTACCGATTGACCAAAAAATAAATAAATTAAGACGGCCGAAAAATTGTTAAAGAATCCCAATTTTTTTTGTAGTGATTATTTTACTTCATCAATTTCACCGAATATGAGTATTTTGCTCAACATGTACCTGGGGAGCCGTAATGCTTTTTTAATAAAATTTGATAGTTCTTAAAATATTTCGTAATACCATTTAGGACATTATGCCTCCGTTTGGAAAGTGGGTTGTCTTTTTGATTTTTTAGCTTTTTAGTTATTTTAGCCTGGGTTATTTTAGTCTGGTTTGGGAAGAATTTTTTGACTTTTTGACTTTTTTGACTTTTTTTGTGAGAAATGATTGTAATGATTATGGGTTGGATTTGATATTTTATTTTTTATGACTAAAATAGCCTATTTTATTTTTTGTGACTATTTTAATTTGACTTTTTTCTTCCCAAACGGAGCTTATAGTGCATTCCACTCCACAAATTAAATGTTTAGGCTGTCGGTTGAGGACTCGTTATGACAAATTTGCCATGATGTTCATATTGCTATTGCATGTAAACCGTTTAAGATGTGTTGCTACCTAATATAAATTTATTTTATTTTTTGATCGATAAAATAAAAATTTTATTAAATATATGAAATTAAAATTATATAGAAATAAAATGTATTGAAAGAAATTTGAATGGTGCTAACTCCTCTACTACTGCAACTCGCAACGTAATAACCAATCCCATGGCTTTATGATTTTTTTAAGTAAAGAGAACTGAAAAAAAATAATTTAATAATTTTATTTGATTCATATTTATAATAATAATTTTATTTAGATGAATCAATATATATGGATGTGATAATTCAATTAATATTGAAAAAAATTTGTTTACAAAAAATATTTATTTTATCCCGTGCATTACACGAGTCAACTACTAATGTGAAAATAAAATAAAATATCAAATCAGATTATGTTGTTCTCAAATTGAATTTTGTAAGTTTCACACTAATTGTTTGGCATCTTTGATATTAGTATATTTTTTTATCTTTTTATTTTTTTTAAGTCACAGTACCTTTCTATTTTTTTACACATCTTTTTTATAAAAAATTAAAAATACACTTATTTAAATCATTCAAAACAACAGTTGATCAATTTTGATAAGTTACTATTCTTAATAGACTTGGGCTCAATCTCTTGTGTAATGCCATAACGTAATCTTGCAAAATCTTGGTAATCTCCAACTACGACCCATACATGTAATAACCACTAAATTGCTAAAGAATTCGATGACTAGAAGATTTACTCTAACCACTCAATTGTCTGGTCATAACAAAAAATTCCAGTTAGTTGGAAATATCATCTAAACAATGTCACATGATACTCCTCTGAATATCCAAAAATTTCTCAAATTTTAAAATTAGTTGGGTTTAAAAATTAAAAAAATCTCAATAATTATGTATTCAGTTTTTTTAAAGACACTAAACCAGCTATCTAATAACAAACACAATTTGGGTTCAAAATTTTTAAATTTTTCAAAAACTTACGTATTTAAATTTTTTTTCAAGTCAGCAAACAAATTCTAAAAAACACATTTGGGTTCAAGTTTTCAAAAAGTTACGTATTCAAATTTTTAAATAATTATCTATTCAAATTTTTTTAAGTCAACAAAAAAACTCTAAAAACAGAGACATTTTGAATTAAGTCAACAAAAAAATTCTAAAAACAGAGACATTTTGAATTCAAAATTTATTTTTTTTTCACAACTTATGTATTAAAAAATTGTGAAATGATTTATCCACCGAATTGTTGTCACCCAAAATCGCCTGAATTTGTTAATGCCGGTTACCCGGCCTGACGACCGGCTTCACCCTCATCTACCGCAATCGTCGCCTTGTCATCCAGGTGACCGGCCGGACAACTGATATCTACAAATTCAAACAATTCGGGTGAAACCAAATTCGGTCGATGTAACATTGCCCTGAAAAATTCAAGACCAAAATTAGAATCCCTTTCTAGACTCAGTGATATGCAAGAAAATGATTGGTTGATAATTACATATTTTTTAATTATCAACTAATCATCTTTTGACATATCACTGGGCCTATAAAATTGGTCTAAAAAATGGACTTATATATCATTTTTCAAAATTTTAAAGTTAGCAAACAAACTCTAAAATAATGGCATTTTGAATTCAATTTTTTTTTTTTTTTTCAAAAAGTATGTATTCAATTTTTTTCAAGACAAATATATATATATATATATATATATATATCCAATTAAACAAAATTAGTAATTTCTATGCAAGGTTTTGGTTTTGGTTTTATTTTTCAAGTTTTGTTTTTTTCTACATTGATTGCATTTTGTTGTTGGAGACTTGAAAAGGCCACGGAGTGTGATTCCCAGATTTTTTTTTTTTTTTTTATGTTTTTTTGTTTTTTGATAAGCACAATTCCCCATTAGTTGCTTCAACCGTTTTGTCTACCCTGACCTGACTATATTTTTGAACATTTTTGTTTTTTTGAACAGTTGTCTACCCTCATTATAAACATCTAACATCAGGTTTTACCATTTTTTTCTTACCTAGTTAAAAGCAATATTTTATCAATAATAATAAAACATTACAAAAGAAAAAGGGAGAGGAACACAGCAGAATAATCATGGTTTTCTCAATATATTTAATTAAAATTTATGTTTACAAATATTTAACTTAAGTTTTACTTCCAATTAAACCCTTAATCCAACTCATTAGACAAAATACGAACTTTGTTGTATGGAAAGATAATTACAATTTCTTAATGACTCAAATAATAATGAAAAAATAACTAAATACGAACTTTGTTGTATGGAAAGATAATTACAATTTCTTAACGGCTCAAATAATAATGAAAAAATAACTGAATTAACGGACAATCTGAAACAAAATGAATGAGTTGAAAAAGGAATATAGTTAGTTAGTTACATTTATCATGTATTTTGGTTATATTATGTCGTGGCGATGAAGACAAATATAAATTTATTGTACGGAAAGATAATTATAGTTTCTTAAAGGCTCAAATATAATGAAAAAAATAACCATAAATTGACTTCAAAAAACTTAAACAGTTCATTTATAATGAGATATTAATGATTCCGGATAAAAGGATGTTGCAAAAAGGTATGAGCTTAACGGCTTTTAATCTTAGTTGACTTAATAAAGTGTTAACGGTATTCTATATTGTCGCCTAGCACAATTAGGGTGTGTTTGATTGGACGGACTGGAAAAGGGGGGATTAGAATCCATCGGACTTGAGTCCTGGGACTGTGAATCCCCCGGACTATTTGGTCGGATTGGATATGTATCCTGTGTTTGTTTTTTCATGGGATTAGATGTCTGGATAGGACTATTTTCAGTGAATCCAACGTTTGGTTGGACGGACTGGATAGGATAAATGAACAAAAGACTATTTTACCCTTTTCAATTGTTTACTAAGTAATAGTAATATTAAACATATCTTTAATATTTTAATTATTTTTAATTAAATAAATTCGTTTTTTTAAAATTAAATAAATAAATAAATAAAATATCAATAAAATTTGTTTTAAATCATTACTGTATAACAAATCATTATTTTTTTTACATGCAAAACTTTACTGTGTTTGTTTATTTACACAATTAAACATTAAACATACTAATGGTTAAATTTTGTTTAAAGATATTTAAACATACTAATATTGATAAAAAAATTTGACTGGTACAGATTATTTTTATTTTTAAATTAAACATACTAATGGTTAAATGTTTAAATTTTTATTTAAACAATTAACATTGAAATTATTTTGATGTACAGATTATGTTTAAACAATTAACAATTAACAATTAAATAAATGTTGATGTACAGATTATGTTTAAACAATTAACAAATGTTGATGTAATTAACAATCAACAAATGTAGATGTAATCAAATGTTGACGTATTAAAACATAATTTAATAGATGTTAAATAAATATACATGTTGATGTACAGATGTTGAAATAATTTAATAAACATGTTGATGTACAAATGTTTAAATGTTTAAATAAAACATAATTTAAATAAATGAAATTATTTATTGTTGAAATTAAACATTTAATTGTTTAAATAAAACATCTATTAAAACATCTATTAAATTTAAATAATGAAATTAAATAAAACATAAACAAAATTTTAAAATAAAACATCAATAAAATATCTATAAAAAAATTATTTTAAAAAATTAAATAAATAAAACATTAATAAAAAGTTAAATAAAATTATTTTATTTTTAAATTGAGACATTTAAATTTTATTAAATTTTATTAAATATAATACATAATTAAATAGTAGAGGGTCAAAATTGTCATTTTCGCATCTAATCCAAACAGTGATTAGTCCCCCCAAAACAATCCCACCCCCCCCCCCCCAAGATAGGATAGTCCCCCATATGGGGGACATGGAGTCCGGCCGGACATGGAGTCCGTCGGACTAAAAAAAAATCAAACGACGGATAAGGAACACTATTTGGATTACAATCCAAATAGTGGATAGTCCACCCCCCTTATCCCGCGAATCAAACACGCCCTTAATGTCTTAGATGGTAGGATGTTAAGATAAAAAAGGAGTAAATCTAGTGGCATTGATAATGTTAGTTAACATTGTACGGTGTTAATGGTATTCTATATTGTTGCCTAACATAAACTTGTTATATTGCTAGGAGGAGTCTTATGCATTTGATTAAAATTTAAATTTTCTAATAATAACATTTTAACATCTTGTATGTCATTTAAAGTTTATAACAAAATAATCACCGTGTGCACAAAATATATAAAGGCTTTACTTTGAGAGATAAAGACACTAATTCATAAAATGAATTTTCCATGGAAGGCTTAAGCACTCTATGGCCTATTTTGACCACCAAGGATTAGGGGTGAAACTCGGGCGAGCTCAACCCGAGCAATCCGAGCCCAGCCCGAGTTTTTTTAGGGCTTGGGCAACTATATATTGTAATCTGGACGGGCTTGGGCAGAACCAATGGCCAACCCGAGCAACCCGAACCCGAATTCAATTTAATATATTATATAAATTATATAATATATAATATATAATATATATATAATTTAATAAATTATGTAATATATATAAATTAAGTAAAAGAGTTAGTCTTAATTTTTATTTTTTATTTTTTTTTGGTTAGTTTTTTACCATTAGATTAGCATCTTTTATGTCTACCCTTAGATCTACTTACAGGTTTCTGGACTCGGGCAATTCGGGCAACCCGAGTTCAAAATACAAAGCTTGGGCCGGGCTTGGGCAACAATGCTCGGGTTCATGGTCGGGCTTGGGCGGGCTTGGGCAGTGCCAAATACAATTCGGGTCGGGCTTGGGTAGACCCCCAACCCGACCGAACCCGCCCGAGTTGCACCCCTACCAAGGATCCTCTAAAAAAAAAATTTCTTAAAGTTTTCTAGAGTGTTGTATTGTGTGATTGAGATTTAATGTTAAAAAATTGATGTGACTTGTCATTAAATCTCAATCATACAATACACCACTTTAGAAAACTTTAAAAAAAAAAAAACTCTGTAGGATCCTTGCTCTATTTTGACAATTGGGTTATAGCTAACTTTTTGACTTTTTGAATTATTTCTCTATTTTTTTATACATTTTTTTTTAAGAAAAAAAAAGTCAAAAAGCTAGCTTTGCATAATAACCTAATATTTAATTCTATTGAAATTTTGTAAGAGAAAAGTTAGGGATCATGAAAAAATTTTCATGAAAGATTTATGATCTTTGCATTATCTTGATTAATGTGTGGTGCTTTATTCTAAGTGTAATCCAAGGGTCACAAAGTTTTCATAATTATTTTCATGATATTTAGCATTACTGATTTTGTAAGAATACTTTCCTCCATGAAATTATGTTACATCCCAAAATAACCAATCTGATTGTGAGCATTCTGGAAAATGATTAAATATTTAATATTCAAATAGCTTCATTACAAGCTGATTTTACACAAGAGGAAACTGCTATTTTTAATACTTACAAAGAAAAAATTAAGCAGTCCCAAATCCCAAAAAGTATGTAATTTTCTCGAGGAAAATTACATAGTACTATTACGACAATCCATGTGGTACGAAGTAATATTCTGAAATTACTAAATAATTTTTAAAATTTTTAATTTAAAATTCATGATATTAAGATTTTATAAGATAAATGACATATAATATTTTCGTAATAGTTGGAATCTCTTAATATTTTCACAGATAAACTTAGGCACAGAGAATTTTTCTTCACAGAAAAATTTTAGCTCTTTAAAAAGAAATTTCAATTTCACAGAGAAATTTCAAAAATTTCACATATCATTTTGTCATAGAGAAATTTAAAATTTCTCTAATAATATTATTGAGGGACCTTAACTAATAAAAAAAAATATTTGACCTCTCGTACTATCAAAAGTTAGAGAGAGATATTTCATTAATTTCTTCATAATTTTTGTGAGGAAAAATTATGTAGTACTCATGGGAGAAATAAACATGAAGCAAGCACGTGCGTGCTACACATAGACCTTGTTTGAGGTGAGTTAAATTGGCTAAAATAGTTAATAAAGATAAAAATAAAATAAAATAATTAATAAGATAAAACGTCACATTCAAATCATAATTATTGTAGTTTTTTCTCCCACAACCATCAATTCAAATTAAAAAATCAAAAGTATCCCAAACACAATTATTTAAGTCAAGCTAAAATAATTAAATAGGCAAAAAGCTAAGCTAAAAAAAAGTCCATCCCAAACTAGCACATAATACAAATCCTGACATATAATGCATCCCACCCCAAAAATTAAAAGGAAAAATCATTTGTTTGGTTTTAAGTTTTTAAATAAAGTTTTCGAATTTTTATTTATCATGATTTGTTATTTTAAAAAAAATTATATTTTGAAAAAAAAAATTAGATGCATCTAAAAATTAAATATTTGTGAAGAAATTTAATTTTTTTAATAAATACAAAAATATATTAAATTTTATATTTTCTTATATCTGAATACCTATGAAACACGTGTATGGATAACAAGCACTAATACGATACGAATACATTAATATAGCAAAATTTTTAAAAAGTAAAGGATGGGCACAGTTGGATACGTCTATAACAAAATATTTAATTTAAATTTAAATTAATACAAAAATTAATTAAATTGTTTAGTTGGTTACGATCTAACTTACAATTCACATTTAATGTCAAAACTATAAATCAAAATTAAATATCATATATTAAATAACTTACAAATTAAAACTTAGTTTTCAAATGTTGAGCATAAAAAAATAAAGCCTAATGAAATTAATTTCACCTCCATAGAAGAAAATATTATTTCACCTAAGGTTCGTTTGGATATATATTAGGTACATTTGAGATCTAACAAAAAAATTTCAAAAAATATTTAAGTACATGTCTCATATACTCAACAAGTACATAACAATACCTTACAAAATATCAGTACATAGTAATTAATTAGTATAGAACGACATATTTGTCGAAATATCATAATTCATATCTAAACAATAAGGCATAAATAAAAATAAAAATAAAAATCTTTTATGTATAATTTGACTCCAAATTAAATGATTAGGAAATTCAGTTAGAGCATTTATAATGACAAACTTATCTTCATTTTCCATTGCATGTAAACAAGTTTGGGTTTCAACACCACCTAATTTGGCAGTTTCACAAAACTCATAGAAAGGGAAGGAGAACCAGTCTAGCAAGAGAGTGAGTAGAAACAACCATCTTCTCCCTCTCTCTCTCTCTCTCATGGCAGACAACAATGATGACGGCAGTGGCAGCCCTAGGGTTACGATTACGTACATGGAGTGCAAGCGAAACTACGCCGCCCACACTGCCAGCCTCGTCGTTGATGGATGCCTTTTGTATGTGAAGATTACTGATCCGACAGTCCAAAATCAGGAATCTTACATCTGCGCCACCTGTGGTTATCATCGGAGTTTCCACCATAAACAGGAGGAACTCAACCACTTCGCCTCCGCAACTCCGCTTTCACGGCTCCCTCATCCGCAACCACCACGCTGATCACACCGACAGCCACCAGAGCGAGTACCAATACAACCACAACCAAATCCACCAAAAAACAATTGGATGGAGATGGATGATGAATCCAAGCCACTCAAGAAGCAAAAGATGGATGATAAATCGAAGCCACTCAAGAAGCGAAAGGTAATCGAAACATGCAGCTTGTTAGGCCGTGCCATTACCAATATTGAACCAGGACCAATAGCATTCAAACACTTGTCATGAAGAAAAGTGTTCAAATGCTATTGATCCTGATTCAATATTGGTTTCTCGAGGATACTGGGTTTTGTTATCTGGGTCCTCTTGAGGCCCATCAATATCGTATGGGTTTGTTCAACAGATGGTCTTATGGGTCGTGCCGATCACAGTTCATAAAAAAAAATTAAATAAATAAAAAAAATAAATTTGGGAACATTTCTTTTGATTGAAAAACAAGATCTAATTAGGGTTTTTTCTGTTTTTTCTTCTTTTCAATCGTAATGAATTTTCATAGTAGTTGTAACTGTTGGTGGGAGTGGGGTGCAAAACACTGTTGGTGATCCACAATAAGAGGATTAACACTGAACCAAACTGAAATTAATTCACTCAAAATAATTCTGAAAAACAAACAAACAAACAGAGCACTCTTTATTTTCTTTCTTCCACACTCTGAATTCTCAAAACACATAGCTATATATAGATAAAACTAACAATGTGAACGCATTAAATGCAACTACGGCTAGCAATGTGAACGCATTAAATGTAACTACGGCTAGTAGTGTGAAAGCATTGAATGCTAAGCCTACAAACGTTGAAGCAATCTCTGAGCATAGATTTGTTTTGGTGGCTATCAAGCCTACTTTCCAATATCCCCCCTTAAGCTTGATTCTCCATGCTGCTTCATCCCAAGCATTTCATTCTGTTGAACAGATCATTTTTCAATGGCTTCGTGAAAATATCTGCAAGCTGATTTTGAGATTTGCAAGGAAATAATTCCACTTCTTTATTTTTCACATGCTCTCGGATGAAATGATAGCGGGTGTCAATATGCTTACTTCTTTCATGATAAACTGGGTTCTTTGCCAATGCAATTACTGAGCGATTATCAACATAGATATCAGTGGTTTTTTCTTGTGGAAATCTCAAATGCTTCAGCATGTTCCGTAACCATATTGCATGGCACACAACTGAGTTGGCTGCAACATACTCAGCTTCGCAAGTCAATAATGTCACAATGGCTTGCTTCTTGGACGACAATGTGAAGGTTGTATCTCCCATAAAGAAAGTAAATCTCGTAGTACTTTTCCGTTCATCCTAGTCACGTCTCCAGTCGCTATCTGAGTAGCCAACAAGACTGAAATTATTAGTTGGTTTGTAGAATAAACCATCATCGACTGTACCTTTGATGCAGCGAAGAATCTTCTTTGCTGCATAAAGGTGTGACTGATCCGGTGTTTCCATATATCTGCTAATCAGTCCTACTCCATAGAGTATGTCTAGCCTGGTGCAAGTAAGATAGCGAAGACTTCCAACTAGGCTCTTGAAATAAGTTGGATCCACATCACCTGCCTTTGTACCTTTTTTAAGCTCCACTCCACTGTCTACAGGAGGGTTCACTGGATTGCAATTTTCCATTCCATATCTCTTGAGAATTTCCTTGGCATAGCCACTTTGGGAAATAAAAATTCCATCTTTTCCTTGTGCCACTTCGATGCCGAGAAAATGAGCCATCAATCCAATATTTGTCATTTCAAATTCTTGGACCATGCTTCTTTTAAAGTCTTTAAACATGGCCAGATTGTTTCTGGTGAAAATTAGATCATCAACATAAAGACAAGTAAGCAACATGCTTCCATTAACTTCCTTCTTCAAATATAGTGCGTGCTCATATGGACATTTTTCAAAACCATTGTCATGAAAATACTGATCAATTCTAGTATTCCATGCACGTGGAGCTTGCTTCAATCCATAAAGTGCTTTCTTCAATTTGTACACTTTGCCTTCATGCCCATTCTGAACGTACCCCAAAGGTTTTTCAATATAGATTTCTTCAAGGAAACCATTAAGAAATGCAGATTTCCCATTAAGTTGATAAATCTACCACTTGTGCTGGGCAACCAAAGAAATCATTAGCCTGATAGTCTCAAACTCTCTGCTTGTAACCTTTTGCTACTAACCTTGCCTTATAACGTTGCACTTCGCCTTGTGCATTCCTCTTTGTCTTGTATACCCGTTTCACTCTAATGGGTTTGTGCCCCTCCGGTAGACTGGTAAGCTTCCATGTGTCATTTTTCTCAATGGCATGAATTTCTTCATCCATTGCTTTCTTCCATTTATCTTCTTGGATGGCTTCTGAGAAAGTAAGTGGATCATTATCTGCGAGTAGGTAGAACAAATTCAAATCTGCTTCTTCTGTAACTTCGTATATCTCCTGCAAATTTCTCATTGGTCATGGTTGTTTGAAAAAACTATCATCTGATGATGTTAATGATGATGATGATGCAGCACTTCTGTGAGAAACTGGTGATCTAGGTGCCGATATTTTATGTGGAGGAGTTTGTGGCTCATCTTAAACTTCTCTTGTAATTTCAACCAGAGCTTTTGATGTTTCATCTTCAAGAATGAGTTCTGCATCTTTAACAATTTCATCTTGATTCCAGTTCCAAACTTCTTCTTTTTCAAATATCACATCTCTACTCATGATCACCTTTCTGGTAATGGGATTATACAACTTGTATCGTCCCATTGTTCTGTCTCCATATCCGACAAGGATGCATTTTTCTCCCTTATCATCGAGTTTGGTTCTTCTTGCTTCTGGAATCTTGGTGTACGCAACACACCCAAATATTCTGAGATGGTTGACACTTGGCTTATATGAACTCCAAGCTTCTTCTGGAGTCATAGAGTGAAGGCTCTTGGTTGGACATTTGTTCAACAGATACACAGCACATGATACGGCTTCAGTCCAAAATTGCTTGGGCAGTGCCTTTCCTTTCAACATGCTCCTTGCCATATCTAAGATTGTGCGATTCTTTCTTTTAGCAACACCATTCAGCTGTGGCATATAGGATAGTGTTATTTGATCCTTGATTCCATGCTCTTTGCAATAATTCTCAAAAGCATCTAATGTACACTTTCCACCTTGATCTGATCGCAATGTCTTGATGTAGTAGCCACTTTGCTTCTCTACAAAAGCTTTGAATTCTTTAAAAATACTGAACACCTCCGACTTTCTTTTAAGAAAATACACACATGTCTTCCGGCTATAATCATCAATAAAGGTAAGAAAATATCTATTCTGTCCATTTGACAATGGCTTCAATGGACCACACACATCAGTGTGCACTAGCCCCAGCGGCTTTGTTGCTCTCCACTTCACTTCTTTGGCAAAGCTAGTTCTGTGATGCTTGCCAAGAATGCAACTTTCACAGACTTCATTACGATGAGTAATATGAGGGAGCCCTTTCACCATATTCTTTCTTAACAACAGCTTCAATCTTCCAAAGTTGAGAAGTCCAAACCTCAAATGCCATAGCCAGTCTTTGTCTTTGATGATGGCACTTAAACATTTCTCAGCATCATATTGAATGTTCAATGCAAACATCCGATTCTTGGACATTCTCACCTGAGCGATCAAATTACCATGATTGTCTTTGATGGTAAGATGATAATCTTTTAGCTGATGTTGTATCCTTTCTCTAGGAGTTGTCCCATACTCAAAATGTTGTTCTTCATGGCAGGAACATAATAAACATTGGAGATGTAATCATGATCTCCATTCTTGAGCTTGATCAGAATATTGCCTCTACCTTTCACTGGAGTCTTTGAAGAATCACCAAATGAGACTGGTGCTTGTACAGTCTCGTCAAGCTCAACGAACAGCTCTCTTTTACCACACATGTGATTACTGGCTCCCGAATCAAGATACCAAACATTGTTTTGGTTTTCAGTGTCTGCATGGTAAACAAACAGGACTGTAGGTCCAACTTTGTTTGTTTCCTGCTCAGCAAAATTTGTTTGCTCTCTGGCTTCTGTTGTTGCTCTACTTCGGCATTCATTGTTGTAATGCCCAAACTTGTGGCACTGGTAGCACTGAACATTGCTTTTGTCAACTCTTGTTCGGTTGTTGTAGCTACCTCCTTTACCTCTTGCTCTTCCTCTTGGAGCAAAGTGTGGTTGACTTCTTCCTCCTCTGGCTGGACCTCTTCTGTATCTTCCTCGAAAACCAAAACTTCGATTATTGTAACCACGACCTCTTCCTCGACTTCTCTGTGATGTCCCCCCCTTGCTCGTTTCTGTCATCTCTAAAAGACAATTTTGATTAAAGTGCTTGCTCTAGAGAACTTGAGGGAGTCTTCTTGTTGATCCTTTGTTCATGAATCTCAAGTGTGCCCATCAACTCATCGGTGGTCATGGCACTAAGATCTTTGGACTCTTCTATTGCTACAACCACGTGCTCGAACTTGGAACTGCGTGATCGTAGAATCTTCTCTATCACTTGAAGAGATTCCATCTTCTCTCCATATCTTCTCATCTGATTAACAATGGTCAATGTTCTATTAAAGTACTCAGAAATTGACTCATTCTCATTCATGTGCAGTATCTCAAATTCGGCACGTAACACCTGAAGTCGAACTCTGATCGTCTTCTCAATTCCACAGTGTGAATTGTGAAGAATACTCCATGCCTCTTTAGAGGTTTCTACTACTGAAATCTTCTCAAAACTTGACTCATCAATGCCTTGATAGAGTAGATACAAGGCCTTTCTATCTCTCTTCCTTGAATCTTTTAATGCCGTCTTCTGAGCTTCATTTAAATTTCCTTCATCTTCGAGAGTAGCTGGCTCGTCATATCCTTGATTCACTAACTCCCACAAATCTTGTGAGGCTAGTAGGACTTGTATTTGAATACTTCAATTTTCATAGCTCTCCTTGCTGAGTTTTGGAAACTGGGGCTAAAAGAAGTTGTTTGTGTTGGCCATTGATTGTCTTTAAAATCTACAAATTTTTAGGATGGAATTTACAAATTCTGACCGTACAGATGTGTCCGGAATATTCTAAATAGTTGGAAAGCAATATTGGATCATCAGAAACGGACTCCGAATGGCTCAAATGAAGCCAAAATAGTTTTGACGCTTTAGATCTACGGCTGCACCTTAGCCGCATCGCACTAGATTAATCCTCAGTGTGCTGATGTCAATAGCTCGGTCAACGGCACAGTTAACACGGCTTGGTTAGCGGCGTGACTCAAGCTCAGCTCGGTCAGCGGCTCCGGTCAACGGCGACTCGGCTTGGTCAAAGCTGGTCAGCGGTGCGATGACGTCAGCAATGACATCAAGTCGTCTGGTTTACGCGCATGGCGCGTGCTTGCACATGGGATCATGCGTCTTTTTCCTCTGGCAGTGCGTACGGTGTGTGAGCGCGTAGGAACGCGTGAGAACGGCGTCAGTAACGCGTGCGGAGTCGTCCGAGATCCATTTTCGACGCGGTTTTCACAGTTGTGCTCGACTCATCGGGAGCTTTAAGCTGATGTGATCAAAAATGGATTTTGACCATTTTGATTTCTGGGCAATTTTTGAAAAACACACTATGTTTTTCATAAAATGCACAAATCCGACTCTGATACCACTGTTGATGGGAGTGGGGTGCAAACCATTGTTGGTGATTCATAATGAGAGGATTAACACTGAACCAAACTGAAATTAATTCACTCAAAATAATTCTAAAAAACAAACACACAGAGCACTCTTTATTTTCTTCTCTCACACTCTGAATTCTCAAAACACATAGCTATATATAGAAAAAAACTAACAATGTGAACGCATTAAATGCAACTACGGCTAGCAATGTGAATGCATTAAATGCAACTACAGCTAGCAGTGTGAACGCATTGAATGCTAAGCCTACAAATGTTGAAGCAATCTCTGAGCACATATTTGTTTTTGTGGCTATCAAGCTTACCTTCCAACAGTAACTGGGTGCTTCTAGTTTTAACTTGTTATATTCTAAATTTGTTCAATCTCTCTCTTTCTCTCTAGCTTTGATGGGTAACCACGAAATCAAGGCTTTCCAAACAATTAAGATTTGTTTGGGAATTGACTATTTTAATTAGTGATTGACGTCAACTTTAATTTGAAATGAATTCAACAAATTCAGATTTAATCAAAATTTAAATTAAATTTTGAGATTATTCACTCTTCCCCCCAAAAAATTTGTGGTTATAAATAAAATAAAATTAGGAATGTAAAAGTTAATGGCATGGCCAACAAGACAAATCAATAGCCCTAGACCTCAATTGTAACACCAACTACCAATGTGGTTGTTTTTGGAAAAACAATAATTACTCATAAAATTTAATTATAATTTTATTTAAAAAGTGAAAAGATGGTTTAAATTTAAAATTAAAAAATATTCTAAGCATATACATGGGTGGGACTCATTAAATATTTATTTTATCTCGTGCATTGCACGTGTATTGTACATGTTTTGAACAGGTCTATTACTACTATAAAAATACAATAAAATTTCAAATTGAATTTCTTTTTAAGTTTTTGTGGCGCCCCAAAATTTGGGGACATCATAATACAGTTTAAAACTTAAAATCAATTTTCTTAATTAAGAATCCTCATCAATGTTGCCACCAAATTTACCATCATCCATTAATTAACAACACCAAAACTAAAAGTTCTTAAATTACAACTCCAGTCAAACTTAAAATTTTGTCTTAGTACAAAAATAAAAATAAAAAAACTAGAGAAAAACTAGAAAACTCAGAAAAATAGTTCATGGAACTTTGGCATGCTTCAAGCTAATCAGGGCTGAATGTTGCCTTCCATCACCTCGATGTTTCCTTCGGTTTCTTCGGTACCTGGCATGAAACGCCAGGGCAATGAGGATGCCAATGAGCGACGAGCTCAATAAGATACTACAACCTGAAATATCCACCCCGATAATAATACCCACAATGAATAATGCGTAGTAACAGAATAACAGGTAGCATTTAATAAGCATGATAGGAATGCCATCAGCTGAAATAATAACAATAGATAATAAAAAAATAAAAATGACAAACAGAGGCAAAATTTCATCATGAGGAAAATGCCCACTTTTTTCTTTTTAAATTATCATAGATTTAGTTTATCAGATAAGTTTAAGTAACTCCCCGCGGAGCACTATTTCCACTCAACCGCTAAGCAATGGCCACGGGCAATTCTGACTCTCCCTTGGTCAAATATTCAAATGTTACCTACAGTAATTACCAATGATGCCCACGCACCAGGGTTACATACCCGAGTTGTGACATCACGGTCTGCCCCAAGGGAACGGTCTATGTTGTGACACCCGTACCACCAACCTTATATCGCCTACACTGATAAGAGCCGAAATACCTTCCCGTGCCATGTTAGGGTTCGCAACTCACTTGCGCAAGATTCTAGACCGGGCTCACCCTGTCACCTTTACATTTTAATACATCATTGGTTAAATTTCGTGTCTCTTTACTCGTTGAGATATTCACAATAATTCAAAATTTAATTACCAATAATGTTATACCAACTCATTAAAATCCGAACATAAAATATTCCACATGTCACACAATAATAAACGATTGTACACAATTTAAATAAACAATTTATTTAAACTATGGTATGAAATAATAATGTAGATACCAAAAAGAAATAAATCATAATCACACACATGTATGGATTTTTAATCTACAAGATTAGATTAGCACAATATTAAATTTTAGTCCAAAGAAACAATTGAAGAGATAATTTTTTTATTCCTCCTTAATCTGCCAAAATTTTCAGAATGTATATCTTGCAAATAAAATTATAAATAAATTAATTATACAACTCTAAAATTCATATCAATCTACAGAATACTCAATAAACATGTTATGGTCATTTTTCAGAAAGCATTTTCCAAAAATAAATTATAAATAATTCTTAAAAATTCCAGGAATGTTCATGACACAGATTTATCACATCTTCTTAAATTAATTTCATACTTAAATTTATAAATCAATTCCATAATATAAAATTTTATTATGAACTAGACTTCTCAAATTTTATATTTTGCTAAGAAATTACCAGATTTGGTTTAATATAAATTTTTAAATAATTTTTCAAACACATAGTGAAATCTGCCTGTAGCGCCAGATTTGGTTAAAAATTTGTATAAATTCGTAAAAAACTCAATAATTGTTGAAATTTTTTTTGGATGAACTAGACATCATTATAAACAACTTTGTAGAATAAATAATCTTCAAATTTTGAGTATAAAATTTTCTAAAAATTCGTACAAATTTATGACAGATTTAAAGGGCCAAATAACATATTCAATAATCTTTTTCATGGCATAAATTACACATGCAAGTCCAAATTTGATATACCATCATAAATTTTCATACAATTATAAATAAAATTCAATCTACAAGTTTAGACATTTTATCATATGTATATAATCTGAAAATCTCAAATATAAAAAAAAAATAAGAGGATTGAGAGGGTTTTCTTACTATGTTAGATTGCTAACGATTTATCGACCGAATTTGATTTATGATTCTGATCGTAAGATATGACCGTCCTGGCTCCATGATTGTCTTGCTGAAATTTCACATTAATCGGACGCGATCTCACAGTTGATCTTCCATTAGATTCTCTTAGAATTTTTAGTTGTTGATCATCATCTTAGACTTAGAATTTGAAAGATCTAACCCCAAAAATAGATTCTACACGTCGAAAAATCTAAGGGTGGTCATCCCCAAAGTCACAAGACCACTCAATTAACCTAAAGGTACAAGGATGCACCGTAGCACCATGGGCCGAGAAACGCTGGATAAAATTCAATTCATCTTCCCCAACAGCTGTAGCATGCACGAACAGAAGACCCAGATTTTTAGTTTCAATGTCACCAGTTCAAATGCTTGTATCTTCGTCATCGTAACTCCGCTTTATCTTATTTTTCTGTCATTGGATTCACCTCACGGCCTAGTTTTTGGTCCACTACTCACACGCCTCGTTCCGTCTCTTTTTGCATACCATCGGATCTCCAAAATTTGACGAAAAATAAGATTATTTTCCTACCGTCTCGAACATTTTTTTCGAACCATCTTTCGGACCCCATAACTTTCTTAATTCTTAACGGTGTTACTTCATTCTTTCGCCAATCTCTTCAACTTACTTCGTACTTCATCTTACATGGCCTATTTTTCTCACTTCTTCCCGAAATGGATGGTTTTGGCATGCCGAACGTAAGCCGAAAACCAACTTTTGAACTTCAAAATAAACTTCTCTAACTTTGTTTCTTTCTCTTTCATCTTCCTTCTTCTTCTCTTTCTTCACCTACAACACTTTGTGAATTGTGGTTCTAGATGATAATGGAAATAGGTGATGGTGGTGGTGGCGGTCCGACGGTGCACCAATGGTGGTGAAATTCGCGGGTTGGTGGTTCGGATGGTGATAGTATGGGTTGAGGCCATGGCTATGGAGGTCAGGGGAAGGAGGAAAAACATAGATAAGGAAAGAAGAGTTTTGAGAATGAGAAGTAGAGGGAAAGAGAGAGAACTGAGAGAGATAGAGAAAGATGAAACAGAGAGGGAGAGAAGGATGAAACTGGAAGTGTAGCCAAAGATGAGGAAATGTGAGGAAGAGTTAGGCTCAATTTATGATGAAAACAAATTAAAAAGAAGGGAGGTGTATAGCTAGCATGTCCACCACATTTTCTTTAAAGAAAATGATTGCACGTGGAAGGTGGGAGGTGAGAAAACATGGGGAGCAAGCCTATGGTTTTCTGATTGAATTTTAGTACAGAAAATATTAGGTTTCAGTGTAATTTGATTACAAAAAAATATAGAGAAAAATATAATAAAAATATCATACGGCTTAGAAATTATTATTGAGTAATAATATAAAGTCAAAAATATTTTATTTTATTTTATTTTGAATAAATTTTTAGTATAAAAATATATAGAATATTAAATTCAAAATATTGTGAATAATTATTTAAGAAAATTAAAAGTATATATATTATTTTTATTATATAAAAATACGGGATTTCACTGTTTTGCACTAATCTAATTATAATATGTTATGATTCTTAATACACTTGAGCTTGATTTGTGTGTAATTAATCATAATCAAGCAGGATGTAATCCTAATAATCTCCAAGAAATAAATTTTGTAGTTCAACATAGAATTTTAGGATTGTTTTTTTCAAATGAATACTTAATGATAAATATGACTCTAAACAAATGGCACCTTTGAAATTGGTACAATTTAATATCCTTGTGGGTAAAGAATTGTTGTAATCTTACTAGATTATAAGAACAAATACTTGTAAATTATCCCTTAATATTTATTTTACCCCATCCACACCTTGTTTACCAAGAGAGTGAGAGGGGAAAAGACAGAGAAGTTGTGAAATTGTCCTCATCAATTTCATAAATTGAATTTATAGAATGATAAAGAGATATGGTTGGTCAAAATTTTTAATAATGTTATAATGCCTATATTTGTATATTAAAATGTAAAAAATGTTATATAATTTTTTTTCCTTTATTTTTTCACTTGAAGATACATATAAGTGGGTCTCATTGCATTTATTAATGGGATTTGGGTTATCTCTTGTCTGGATTGAACGTGCTATTGAGTTTTGTAGATCTCACAAAGGGTCGTATTTAAATGATTTGAACTATGCATTTTGTTCAATTATACTTGTAAATCATCAATTAAAAAGTCTTATCAGTCTTATCATCTTCACTTGCTAAACAAAATGGCAAAAATAAAATAAAAATAAAGATTGATTAAAATTTTAACATTGATATATATATATATATATATTAGTTTTCATTTTTTAATTTGTAAAATAAAAAGATATATGTATATCTCAATTTTTAATTATAAAACAAAAAGTTAAAAGTGCATAGATAATACATATAGCACAGATACTGCACATAGAGTGCACAAATGGCATAGATAATGAACAGATATATTTATTCTTAATTTTTTAATTTAATAGTAGACAAATATAAAATAGAATTGCAATCATTATAGCATTGTTAAAATAAATTGACCCAAACATCCGCTTTCACATTCCATAAATTCAACCTACAAAATTAAAATAGTCACTCACTTCCACAACTCCTCCTTTCCCCTCTCCCGTCTCTTTCTTATTCTATAAAAAAATAATATTTAAGACCCA
Organism: Camellia sinensis; assembly: GCF_055761805.1. Classification (NCBI taxonomy): domain Eukaryota; kingdom Viridiplantae; phylum Streptophyta; class Magnoliopsida; order Ericales; family Theaceae; genus Camellia; species Camellia sinensis. Next base: position 56,000,001 of record NC_138962.1, read on the forward strand.
CACATAGTCTCACAAGAAAACCTTGGGTTGATTGGCTCAAGTGTAATTCTAGAAACACTAAACATTTTTCTGGAGACATCTCTTGGTATACTATCTTCACAGTGGCCCTTTGGAAAATCTGGAAAAATAAAAACCATGTTGTGTTTGAGAACAAAAATACTAATACCCAAGAGAGCCTCAAATTCATTTTTGAGTACTCTAGCGAGATCAACCAAGCTTTTCTTAATTTAATCATTCTGCCTAGGAAAGCCTATAGACTGATTCAGTGGGTATTACCAATTGCAGGGCAAATCAAGATGAATATTGATGGCTGTAGGCGAGTTGGAGGAGAAAGAGGATTTGGTGGACTGCTTAGAGATGAGCGAGGAGCTTGGGTGTGTGGCTTCTATGGGAAAATGCAGATGGGAACCAATCTCGAAGCTGAGCTTTGGGCATTATATAAAGGACTGACTGTTCTTCTTCAAAAAGGCATCAATAACGTGCTAATCGAAACGGATGCAGCCCAGGTGGTGCAGCTGATGAAGGATCCAATTGCCAGCAACTGCCTTTTCAAAAATTTGATGGAAGATGCCAAGATACTCTTCAATGGCTGCGAGTGCACCATCCAGCATATCTGGAAACAAGGGAACCTGTGTGTGGACGCCTTAGCCAAGCTAGGTGCAGATCAATCAGGGGAAATGCTGGTGGTGAATGAACCACCAGCTGAGTTGCGGAGCTATCTGTTGGCAGACCTGTTAGGAATTTCAAGGGAAAGGGCCTAGCCTTCCCTCTGCTTCCTTCTTTCTTTCCGATGTAACCAAAAAAAATTTAAGACCCACACATTTATACTTATAAATTCATCCATAATGATGTGACATGAAAGTTGAGTCACTATTGTTAAATGTATAATAAATCAAAAATTGATACATATCCTACCACATCATCATTGTGAATAGTTTTTGAGGATTTCAAACATGTTCCTTCTATAAATTCAACCTACGACATTATAACATTTACTTTCACTTTTCCTCTCCCGCCCCCCTCTCTCTCTCTCTCTCTCTCTCTCTCTCTCTCTATGGCAAGCAACAATGGCCACCGTGGTATCCATTGTGCTACTATTGTTCGCTACCGTGAATGCCAAAGGAACAACGCTACTGACGGCTGCAATCACTTTCTCAATGCCGCCGTGGAGAATCTCATCGTCCGGTGACTTTCTACCGTGCTGCCTGTGGTTGCCATCGGAGCTTGCACCGTGTTGAGGAAGTGCTGGTCCAACTTGACCCCATGGTTGTCGGAGTCCTCCACTCAATGCACATTGCTTCTACCTTGTCGTCACCAAGCTCCACCACCACCACCACCACCAGCGACTTCAAATGAGGAAAACCTCGGTGACGGGAAGGTGGAACAAGAGCCGCCGGAAAAGAAGAGGGGAAGGGCGAGGTTTTTGGATGTGCAAATTGTGGAGATGGTAAAGTACGCGGCAGTGGAGTTGGGGTGGAGCCTTGAGGGACACAATGAGGATGATCTTGGAGAATTCTGTGAGGCGATCGAAGTCACTCGTCGGAGTTTCAAGGTTTGGATGAAAAACAACAAAAACAAGTACTTGGAATCTGAAGAATCCTCGTCGAGTGATGACAGTGGCAGATCCATTGTCTGATCTCATCGGAGAATTCATCCATGGTGGTTTGAAGTTTGAGCTAAATAAATTAAAGAGTCTGTTAGGGTTTTCTGTTGTCTTGCTTGTGTGTTTTTTCATTTTCTGAAATGTTACATATCTAAAAAAATTATTTTAAAAAATATTTAAAATTTGACTAAATAATTTTTTAATATATTTTTTCTGAGTACCTAATATGTTTTTTTTCTTTTTTCTTTTTTATGTTTTTATCTAGTTTTCTTTTGTGGGTTTTCTGGGTCTGTTTGTTAAAGGTCTTGTTGGTAACTTTTGATGAAACAACCTTGTTGATTTGCTGCAGTTGTGAATGTAATGTGTTAAGTCTGTTTACTCTCTCTTGCTCTCACTACAAGAAAATCTGTTATATAACACGGAGGCTTTTGCGACGGGGAACCTGCCGTCGCAAAAAAAGAGTTTTTGCGACGCAGTGTAGTTGCCGTCGCCAAAAAGTGGTTTTGCGACGGGGTTTGTCTCCGTCGCTAATACATTTCACCGAAAATGCAGGAGCATTTGCGATGCACGTATACCGTCGTAAAAAGTATTTTTTAGCGACGGTAAAGAGTTGCGGTCGCAAATGGTGGACCATTTATGACGGTATAATCCCGTCGCAAAAATTTTTTTTGTAAAACGACGTCGTTTTAATTTGTTAATCAAGTATCATTTGCGATAGTAGTATATATTCCGTCGCAAAAAAAAAAATCACACATTCGCGGGGATTTCTCCCATTCGCGGTCATCCTAAAATCCCCAAAATCCCAATCCCTAAACTCACCCAACCAAAACCCCCAAATCAAAATCCCTAAACTCTCCAAACCAAAACCCCCAAAATCCGAATCCCAGAATCCCCAAAATCCTGAGATGAAAATCGTTCAGTGCCGTGGTGAAGAAGGGTGAACGACGGCATTCGCAGATTGACGAGGGTGAACGACGGCCTTCGCCGGAGTGACAGGCAGCGACTGTGAACGACGAGTGACGAACGACTGTGAACGACGAGTGACGAGACAAGAACGAGGGTGAACGACGGCCTTCGCCGAAGTGACAGGCAGCGACGGTAAAGATTTTTTCTTTGTTATTTTTATACATTTACATTTCTGGCGTAATATTGGACCTACGGCCTTGACAATGTGTTTGTACATGGGAAGGTGATTTTCAATTTTTCCAGAGTCAATGTATCTTCTATATGTTTCCTTTGTTTATCCCTTTTGTTTTTATTTTTCTTTCCTTTCATTCTTAAATTTTCTTTCTTCATTTTCTTTGTTAGATTTGGCAAATTTTTACACTTTCAAGTTTTATTGTTCCTTATGTATCTATTCAGTACCTTTTGGGGTTTTTGGTCTTGTTCACTTGATTTTAGTTTTTGTTATAGTTTTCTTAGAATGTCCCAGAAAGTTGGACTTCGTAACTCTCATTATTTATGAGATGATCTTCTCATTTTTACTTGCATCTCAAGTTCCTAAGATATTCAAGCTTGAATATTTTGATGACACCACCTTCTCGATTTATATCCCGTCTATAGTTCTCAATCAATCTCAAATTTTTCAAATGTATTTAATTTGACTTTTTAGTTTTTTTTTTTTTTTGCTGACCTTTTAATTTCAGTTGGTTTAATAAAGCTGATGGTCTTATATTTCCAAACTTGTTTTGTGGTACATCATTTGTTTGCTTTAATTTGTCAAAATTTACTGTTATTTGTTTTTCTCTGGTTTTATTTTGAAAATCAGAAATTGAATAATTGGTGACTGATTTGTACTTAATGACTATATTGTGACAATATTCTGCCCACGTCTCATGATTTCTTGATTCCTGAGTGCTATAGAAAGGCTATGTTTACAATATGATTGAAAAGATTGTGCCAAATGCCAATAGAGAATGATATATGGTTGACATGCTTGTAAATGATTTTGCAAAAAATGTTGGTGGCTGGAATGATTTTGTTCTGGAGCATTATGCATGCAAATAGTAAGCATATCAATTACTTCTATTTTTGTCAATGTATTCTATGGCTCAATTATAAATGATATATTATAGGACATTTTAATGTTGGATATTATTAATGCATGGAACTAATATCCTTTTCAATTCAGCCTTGGTGGAAACTGAAACAAATCGACATGGGAATCTCGAAATTCCTTAGGTTTGAACAACACGAGTTTCCTCTTTTTTCTTTTTTGTTTTTTTAACAGAGAAATTACAACCAAAGTCAAAACAAAAGCTAACAACTACCAACCAAAATTGTTGTGGGGGGACAGAAACCCAATCAAGAGGAAGTTGGTCCTTGAGGAAAGTATAAGCCACCCAATGAGCCATCGAGGGAATCCTTGCTAGTCGAAGGAATATAATCTTTTATCCCCTTCCCTCCCCCTATATATATATACTCTTTTTATGTTTGGTAAAGATCAAAGGGGGAGAAGTTAAGATCCTTCATCTTACTAAAATGATGCTTGGATTTTTTTGAACCAAGTATTGGGGGATACCTGTAATAACTCTGGCAACAAGCCCCCAATGAGGATAGCATTTGGCCCAATAGCGCATGCCCTTGGTTGTTTCCTCACTAATCGGGATTTGAAGCCCACCAATCCCCTCTTCTCTTACGATAATTAATATGTGATATTATGTCTTGTAATTATATTTTTACCCTTACATCTCATTATGACTCTTACATTTGTTGTAATTATATTTTTTTCTAGGGCATATTTGTTTTGTATGTGAGATGTATATCTCCCAGTAAGTTTGCCTGAACCAAATTAATAGTGGGAAACACATATAAGGGAAGTACAGATGATGGATAAGAGTTGGATTGATTTGCCAAATAGGATGTCGAGGGAATACATTAATGGGATTGATCAATTCCTTGTGTTTGCTTACACCAATAGGGTTGAAGGTTCGATGATTAGTTGTCCGTGTAGAAAATGTGAGAATCGATACCATCTTGTGCGAGAGGGTATACGGAAGCATCTGATTTTGAATGGTTTTTTTAAAAAGTACAAACATTGGATTAATCATGGGGAATCTTACGTATCTCTGCATGCTAATCGAGGGAATGAAACATTGGCTAATTTAGACATTGGCGACGATACGGTTGGAATGATACAAGGGGTTGTGGGAAATCCACATGTCGGTACAAGTGTTGACGGTAATGAAGCACAGAGCACTGATCCCCATGTATCTGAACCCCAGCTCGGTCCAAATGCAGAGACTGCAAACTATTTCAAACTTCTTCAAGATGCACAAAGTGAATTGTATCCCAGTTGTCAGAAGTTCACTTCTTTGTCATTCATTGTTCGGCTTCTACATTTGAAAGTGCTTAATCAGTGGACAGACAAGTCTGTTGACATGTTGCTTGAGTTATTGAATGAGGCGTTCCCATTGGGTGTGAAACTCCCGGACTCATATTATAAAGCTTAAAAGGTCACAACAAATTTGGGCTTCACATATGAGACATGGGATGCATGTCCCAACAGTTGCATGTTGTTTCGAAACGAGGACGCAAATCTTGATAAATGTGTCATATGCAACAATTCAAGATGGAAATCAAATGGTGATGGTGGTTCAAATGGTCCTCACAATGGTGGCAAACAAATAGCTGCAAAACAAATGAGGTATTTTCCTTTAAAGCCAAGGTTGCAGAGGCTGTTTATGTCATCCAAGACGGCTAAGTTAATGAGATGGCATGCAGAGGAACGAACTAATGACGGTGTCTTTAGGCATCCTGCAAACTCCCTTGCATGGAAAGATTTTGATCGTCGGAATATTGACTTTAGTAATGATTGCCGAAGTGTAAGGCTTGGCTTAGCATCTGATGGTTTTAACCCATTCAGGACGATGAACATAGTTCATAGCACTTGGCCTGTTGTACTCATTCCATACAACTTGCCGCCATGGATGTGCATGAAACAACCATTTCTAATTTTATCTGTGCTTATTGACGGCCCGAAAGGACCTGGTGACAAGATTGATGTGTATATGCAACCGTTGATTGAGGAGTTGAAAGAACTATGGAATGACGGTGTCTCCACATTTGATGCATCAACAAATCAAATGTTTCAAATGCATGCAGCGTTACTGTGGACAATTAGTGATTTTCCTGTATATGCAAACTTGTCAGAATGGAGTACTAAAGGCGAATATGCATGTCCTTGTTGCAATAGAGAAACTACATCGTGTTGGTTGAAGCATAGTAGGAAACAATCATACTTGGGTCATCGCAGATTTTTACCTAATGGCCATAAATTCCGAAAGGATAAAGTATCATTTGATGGTAGTCGGGAAGTCAGATTCAAACCAAAATTGTTGTCTAGAACTGAGATGCTGCTACAATTAGAATCTGAGGGTATTTTAACCCAATACAAGAGGGATGACCTTAAGGAGAGGCATAGGAGACAAGTAGAGAAAGAGAAAGTTGGACATCGCACCCATAGCTGGAAGAAAAAGAGTATCTTCTATGAACTGCCATATTGGGAGCACAATCTAATTAGACACAACCTTGATGTGATGCATATAGAGAAGAATGTTTGTGATAATGTGTTGTGGACAATATTAAGGGTTGCAGGAAAATCGAAGGATGGTGTTAATGCTCGGCGTGATTTACAAGAAATGAATATTAGAAAACCCCTACATTTGCAATTAAGAGGGTCGAATAAAGCTTATTTACCACCGGCACAATTCACGATGACCAAGGATGAGAAAGATTTGTTCTTGAAAGTATTGAAGGAAGTTAGAGTTTCTGACGGGTATTCATCCAATATATCGTGTCGTGTGCGCTTACATGATAGAAGTATTAGGGGTCTTAAGAGCCACGATAGTCATATTCTGATGCAACAACTAATTCCATTGGCCATTCGAAGATCGTTACCGAAGAATGTAATTGAACCTTTGATTGAATTGAGCAATTTCTTTAGACAATTGTGTTCCAAAGTCAATCGTGCGACAGATTTGCAATATATTTAAGATCGTATCGCCGTAACACTTTGTCATCTAGAGAAAATATTTCCTCCTACTTTTTTTGATATAATGGAGCACTTGCCTATACATCTAGTTGACAAAGCATTATTGGGTGGAGCGATTCAGTTTCGATGGATGTATCCAATTGAGAGATATCTTCTTACTTTGAAGCAACATGTGCGTAATAGAGCTCGTCCAGAAGGTTCAATTGCTAAAGGATATCTTATGGAAGAATGCATGAATTTTTGTGCACAATATCTCAATGATGTGGAAACTAAATCTAATCGACCCACGAGGAACTACAGTGGTAATGATAATCTAGGTCGTGCTGTTGGTGAAATCACAAGCTTTTATTTTGATAACACTTCTTGGGTACAAACTCATCGGTATGTCTTATTCAATACAGTCGCGGTTCAACCATTCATAAAGTAAGTTATGTCACTCACTCAATATTTTATTATGTTCCATTGAATTTTGAACCAAATTTTGTTTTTTGATAAAAATTCAATTTACACAGCAAACACCTTGAAGAACTTAAGGTCAAAATGCCTCGTGTTGACGATCATCAGCTTCGGCGTGAACATTTTGAAACTTTTCACATTTGGTTCAAGGAACATGTATGTATTTAAATCTACAGATTCTATTTACCTAAGTCGAACTATATTTTAAATTTTACAATTTTTATTATTTAAAATAGGTTCAAACTTTGCGAAGGACTAGTGATGTCACATTTTCTGAAGAGATTACTGTATTGGCAAATGGTCCTCATAACCTGGCAAGGAGGTTCAACGGGTATATAATGAATGGGTTTCGGTATCGAGTAAAGGCCATGGATGACCGTCGAGCCACACAAAATTGTGGTGTAGCTTTGAAGGCAGATACTATAAGTTATGCTAGTCGGAAAGACAAGAATCCTCGTATGGGGTCTGTGTACTTATGGACAATTGACAGCTATTGTTGAGATTCGGTATTCCAATGAGAAGAAGCATGTGTTGTTTAAGTGTGATTGGATTGACAACATTCACGGGAAGATACAAGATGTCTTTAATTTCACGTTAGTCAACTTCAATCATTTGTTGTATCGAGATGATAGAATTACTAATGAACCTTTCATCTTGGCATCCCAAGCAGAGCAAGTTTGGTATGTTGCAGACCCGTTACAACCAGACTAGCAAGTGGCGGTGAAGATGTCTCAAAGAGGTTTATTTGATATGAGTTCGACTGATCCACAAATTGAGCCATATATGAGCCAAAAATTAGAAGAAAATATAATGCTTCGTGATGAAGAAGTTGGTTGGGTGAGGGAAACCACAGAAGGGGAAACAGTTGATGTTCAAATAGGTTGATATTTAATCAACATTAGTAATTCACTTAAGGCCAAGGTTGTAGTTAATCATTAGTTTCTTAATTTACTTTGTATTTGGAATTGTATTAGTTCAATTAATGTCATATTATAGTTGATGACAAACCATTATCTATGTTTCTAATCAATGTTATATTGCTTACAGATTATTATGGGAAGGAAGAGGAAACCTGATCATCCCCGGCGCATGATGTTCGACGTGGTACGTAAGAGGACATCAGCGGCACCACCATCAGAGAAGGCATCACATCGACCACCATCAGAAGGGCCATTAGTGCCACCATTAGAGGAGGCATCACAGCGAGCACCATTAGTGCCACCGCATCGACCACCATTAGTGGCACCACAGCAGCTATCATTTACTCAGCTATCACAGCGAGCACCATCAGAGGGGCCATTAGTGCCACCGCATCGACCCCCATCAGTGGCACCACACCAGCTATCAGCTACTCAGCCTCTAGGCTTACCATCGGTGCGTCCACCATCAGTGGCACCGCAGCAGCTATCATCCCGACTAGAGTCATCGGCTTATGAGCCATCCGCAGGTATATAAATTTGCTTTGATTTGTATGAAAATTATTTAAATATATATTTATTTGTTCTCATTACATATAACTTGTTTATTTTCATTGTATTTTTCAGATCCTTCGACTTCTTCACAGCCTCACTCAGGTATAAGAAATTGATTTGTATTGACATTATTTAAATTTGCATTTGTTTATTATCATTGCATATTGCTTATTCTTATTGTATCTCACAGGTCATGTTAGTTCTTCAGCAACCTCGAGTAGGCGTGGTAGAGGATGTGCCAAGGGCATTAGGGAGTGGGGTACCGGTACCAAATTGGACATACAATTTGATGAAAATTACTGTCCAATAGGGGATAACGTGTCTAAGTTAACTACACAACTTGGCATTATTGTGCGAAATGGTAACATTGTTCCTCTTACTTTTCTTGACTGGAACACTGTGCCTGATAATATTCTTGATGCTATCTGGAAGGATGTGAAGGTAAAAGTATATTTTTGTCCAAAAATTTAAATTCCAAAATTGTGTTTTATAGGACAATTTGAATATATGTCCAGAGGAGTACAAGCCAATCTGCATGAAAAACTGTAACAGCATATGGAAGGATCACAAGAATAAGATTAAGTGTAAATATTTCAAGCCTAGAAGTGAAGATCCTAATTTGAAGGATGATGTTCCTTTGCACATTGTGCCAAGCCAGTGGGAAGAACTTGTGGAGAATTGGCGTACTTCCGATGCTGAGGTATACAAATAAGTTATATGTATAATATGTAAACATACAAATCATATTTATATACTTACATTTGTTGAACCTATTATAGAAAATTGCAACTAGGAACGCTAAAAATCGGCGAGCTCACGGCATAGCTCATACCACAGGGCGTACTACTTTTGCTCAGATACGGCACGAGGTTTATATTTTACTGTTTTATTTTTGTATACAAATAAACATTGTATATTTACAAATTATTGGGATTCTAATTTTCATATTTCTAAAAAAATGTAGATGACCAATAAGGGGGAGTCTACTGATAAGATGAATGTTTGGCTTATGACACGTAGAGCAGATGACCCAGAGGTTATCCAGACCTTGGTAGTTTCCAAAGACCTTTGATTGTATTTAAAGTTTATTTTTTATTTTTTGTGTTAACTATCTTAATTTGGCATATACTTGTATCTCTTATTCAATACAGGATGAGTTTAATGGCCAACTCTCTATGCTACCTGAGGATTGTCGGACTTTGGAGGCTAGGAATGCCATTTTCCATGAGTTGATAGGTCATGACAATCATGGATATTGTCGCACATACGGGAGAACTGTGCCTCGGAGAGCAGTGTATAAAGATGGTGCAGGGCTATCACAGTCAGCACCCCAGCCATCGACTATTGTTCAGATCACCTAGTAGGTTCGTGCGGAGCTAAGGGATGAGTTGAGGGAGGAGCTGAGGAAGGAGATGAGAGCAGAGTTCTCTACACATTTACAGCAGCTGAGAGCTGAGATGATGGCCTTTGTGTCACAGGGGGCAAGTGTGGATCCTAACAGACAGGTTCGATATAAATTAAATTGTTTGATAGTTAAATTGTCACACAACATTATGTATAAAAGATTAACACATTATGCGTTGACTATCATAGGCTCCTGATGCATCGAGTGGCCACCAGGCATTTAGGGAATCTGCAGAAGACGAGAATCCATATACACCACCACCAGAAGATCAGGTATAAAATGTAACTTTACATTCTAAGCTAAAATGAATTCGAAGTGTTAACGTCCCAAAATCACCAAAAGGGGTCGGTTTAGCACGGAACTTGGCACACACGACCGCCTAGGCATGAGAGACTTGAGGGAGAAAACGGAACTCCAATCGGGTCTCCGGTTTGGGAGTTAGAGACGAATTTCACTCTAGGCAAACTAGTTCTTTAAGAAACTAGAATTCGAGGTGTTAACGTCCCAAAATCACCAAAAGGGGTCGGTTTAGCACGGAACTTGGCACACACGACCGCCTAGGCACAAGAGACTTGTGGGAGAAGACGGGGCTCGAATCGGGTTCCCAGTTTGGGAGTTAGAGCCATATTTCGGTTTAGGCAAACTAGTTCCTTAAGAAACTTAAATTCGAGGTGTTAACGTCCCAAAATCACCAAAAGGGTTCGGTTTAGCACGAAACTTGGCACACACGACCGCCCAGGCACGAGAGACTTGAGGGAGAAGACGGAACTCCAATCAGGTTTCCGGTTTGGGAGTTAGAGACGAATTTCACTCTAGGCAAACTAGTTCTTTAAGAAACTAGAATTCGAGGTGTTAACGTCCCAAAATCATCAAAAGGGGTCAGTTTAGCACGGAAGTTGGCACACATGACCGCCTAGGCACAAGAGACTTGTGGGAGAAGACGGGACTCGAATCGGGTTCCCGGTTTGGGAGTTAGAGCCATATTTCGGTTTAGACAAACTAGTTCCTTAAGAAACTTAAATTCGAGGTGTTGACACCCCAAAATCACCAAATGGGGTCGGATTGGCACGAAACTTGGCACACACGACTGCCTAGCCACGAGAGACTTGTGGGAGAAGATGGGATTCCAATCGGTTTCCCGGTTTGGGAGTTAGAGCCATATTTTGGTTTAGACAAACTAGTTCCTTAAGAAACTTAAATTCGAGGCGTTGACACCCCAAAATCACCAAATGGGGTCAGATTGGCACGAAACTTGGCACACACGACCGCCTAGACACGAGAGAGTTGTGGGAGAAGACGGGACTCCAATTGGGTTCCCGGATTAGGAATTAGAGCCATATTTCGATTTAGGCAAACTAGTTCTTTAAGAAACTTAAATTCGAGGTGTTGACACCCCAAAATCACCAAATGGGGTCGGATTGGCACGAAACTTGGCACACACGGCCACCTAGGCACGAGAGACTTGTGGGAGAAGACGGGACTCCAATCGGTTTCCCGGTTTGGGAGTTAGAGCCATATTTCGGTTCAGGCAAACTAGTTCTTTAAGAAACTTAAATTTGAGGTGTTTACACCCCAAAATCACCAAATGGGGTCAGATTGGCACGAAACTTGGCACACACGACCGCCTAGCCACGAGAGACTTGTGGAAGAAGACGGGACTCCAATTGGGTTCCCGGATTAGCAATTAGAGCCATATTTCGGTATAGGCAAACTAGTTCTTTAAGAAACTTAAATTCGAGGTGTTGACACCCCAAAATCACCAAAAGGGGTCGGATTGGCACGAAACTTGGCACACACGACCGCCTAGCCACGAGAGACTTGTGGGTGAAGACGAGACTCCAATCGGGTTCCCGGATTAGGAATTAGAGACGGATTTCACTCTAGGCAAACTAGTTCTTTAAGAAACTAGAATTCGAGGTGTTAACGTCCCAAAATCACCAAAAGGGGTCGGTTTAGCACGGAACTTGGTACACACGACCGCCTAGGCACAAGAGACTTGTGGGAGAAGACGGGACTCGAATCGGGTTCCCGGTTTGGGAGTTAGAGCCATATTTCGGATTAGGCAAACTAGTGCTTTCAGAAACTTAAATTCGAGGTGTTAACATTCCAAAATCACCAAAAGGGGTCGGTTTAGCATGGAACTTGGCACACACGACCGCCTAGGCACGAGAGACTTGAGGGAGAAGACGGAATTCCAATCGGGTTTCCGGTTTGGGAGTTAGAGACGAATTTCACTCTAGGCAAACTAGTTCTTTAAAAAACTAGAATTCGAGTTGTTAACGTCCCAAAATCACCAAAAGGGGTCGGTTTAGCACGGAACTTGGCACACACGACCGCCTAGGCAAAAGAGACTTGTGGGAGAAGACGGGACTCGAATCGGGTTCCCGGTTTGGGAGTTAGAGCCATATTTCGGTTTCGGCAAACTAGTTCCTTAAGAAACTTAAATTCGAGGTGTTGACACCCCAAAATCACCAAATGGGGTCGGATTGGCACGAAACTTGGCACACACGACTGCCTAGCCACGAGAGACTTGTGGGAGAAGACGGGACTCCAATCGGTTTCCCGGTTTGGGAGTTAGAGCCATATTTCGGTTTAGACAAACTAGTTCCTTAAGAAACTTAAATTCGAGGTGTTGACACCCCAAAATCACCAAATGGGGTCGGATTAGCACGAAACTTGGCACACACGACCGCCTAGCCACGAGAGACTTGTGGGAGAAGACGGGACTCCAATTGGGTTCCCGGATTAGGAATTAGAGCCATATTTCGGTTTAGGCAAACTAGTTCTTTAAGAAACTTAAATTCGAGGTGTTGACACCCCAAATCACCAAATGGGGTCGGATTGGCACGAAACTTGGCACACAGGACCACCTAGGCAGGAGAGACTTGTGGGAGAAGACGGGACTCCAATCGGTTTCCCAGTTTGGGAGTTAGAGCCATATTTCGGTTTAGGCAAACTAGTTCTTTAAGAAACTTAAATTTGAGGTGTTGACACCCCAAAATCACCAAATGGGGTCGGATTGGCACGAAACTTGGCACACACAACCGCCTAGCCACGAGAGACTTGTGGGAGAAGACGGGACTCCAATTGGGTTCCTAGATTAGGAATTAGAGCCATATTTCCGTTTAGGCAAACTAGTTCTTTAAGAAACTTAAATTCGAGGTGTTGACACCCCAAAATCACCAAATAGGGTCGAATTGGCACGAAACTTGGCACACACGACCGCCTAGGCACGAGAGACTTGTGGGTGAAGACGGGACTCCAATCGGGTTCCCGGATTAGGAATTAGAGACGGATTTCACTCTAGGCAAACTAGTTCTTTAAGAAACTAGAATTCGAGGTGTTAACGTCCCAAAATCACCAAAAGGGGTCGGTTTAGCACGGAACTTGGCACACACGACCGCCTAGGCACAAGAGACTTGTGGGAGAAGATGGGACTCGAATCGGGTTCTCGGTTTGGGAGTTAGAGCCATATTTCGGTTTAGGCAAACTAGTTCTTTAAGAAACTTAAATTCGAGGTGTTAACGTCCCAAAATCACCAAAAGGGGTCGGTTTAGCACGGAACTTGGCACACACGACCGCCTAGGCACGAGAGACTTGAGGGAGAAGACGGAACTCCAATCGGGTTTCCGGTTTGAGAGTTAGAGACGAATTTCACTCTAGGCAAACTAGTTCTTTAAGAAACTAGAATTCGAGGTGTTAACGTCCAAAATCACCAAAAGGGGTCGGTTTAGCACGGAACTTGGCACACACGACCGCCTAGGCAAAAGAGACTCGTGGGAGAAGACGGGACTCGAATCGGGTTCCCGGTTTGGGAGTTAGAGCCATATTTCGGTTTAGGCAAACTAGCTCCTTAAGAAATTTAAATTCGAGGTGTTAACACCCCAAAATCACCAAATGGGGTTGGATTGGCACGAAACTTGGCACACACGACTGCCTAGCCACGAGAGACTTGTGGGAGAAGACGGGACTCCAATCGGTTTCCCGGTTTGGGAGTTAGAGCCATATTTCAGTTTAGACAAACTAGTTCCTTAAGAAACTTAAATTCAAGGTGTTGACACCCCAAAATCACCAAATAGGGTCGGATTGGCACGAAACTTAGCACACATGACCGCCTAGCCACGAGAGACTTGTGGGAGAAGACGGGACTCCAATTGGGTTCCCGGATTAGGAATTAGAGCCATATTTCGGTTTAGGCAAATTAGTTCTTTAAGAAACTTAAATTCGAGGTGTTGACACCCCAAAATCACCAAATGGGGTCGGATTGGCACAAAACTTGGCACACACGACCACCTAGGCACGAGAGACTTGTGGGAGAAGACGAGACTCCAATCGGTTTCCCGGTTTGGGAGTTAGAGCCATATTTCGGTTTAGGCAAACTAGTTCTTTAAGAAACTTAAATTCGAGGTGTTGACACTCCAAAATCACCAAATGGAGTCGGATTGGCACGAAACTTGGCACACACGACCGCCTAGCCAGGAGAGACTTGTGGGAGAAGACGGGACTCCAATTGGGTTCCCGGATTAGGAATTAGAGCCATATTTTGGTTTAGGCAAACTAGTTCTTTAAAAAACTTAAATTCGAGGTGTTGACACCTCAAAATCACCAAATGGGGTCGGATTGGCACGAAACTTGGCACACACGACCGCCTAGGCACGAGAGACTTGTGGGTGAAGACGGGACTCCAATCGGGTTCCCGGATTAGGAATTAGAGACGGATTTCACTCTAGGCAAACTAATTCCTTAGGAAACTAAAATCACCAAACGGGGTCGGATTGGCACGGAACTTGCCACACACGACCGCCTAGGCACGAGAGACTTGTGGGAGAAGATGGGACTCTAATCGGTTTCCCGGTTTGGGAGTTAGAGCCGTATTTCGGTCTAGGCAAACTAGTTCCTTAAGAAACTTGAATTCGAGGTGTTGACGCTCCAAAATCACCAAAAGGGGTCGGTTTAGCACGAAACTTGGCACACATGATCGCCTAGGCACAAGAGACTTGTGGGAGAAGACGAGACTCGAATGGGGTTTCTGGTTTGGGAGTTAGGGTCGGATTTCTATCTAGCCAAAATTATTTACTTAACTATCTTTGTAATTATATAGTAATTAATTTTTTTATGTTTTTTTGTAATTAAAATATTAATACATAATTATATTGTCACTAATTATTTTTATTTTTTATTTTCAGATATTTCCTGAGTAGCAGTTTGCTTCTTGTGGAATGCAACCGTATGAAGATTGCGACGGACTTTTGTTTATGAAGAAAACTTTTATTTTTGATTTACATTATTTAGATTTGTGAACAACATTATGTATGGATTATGCAAAATTATGTGGTTGGATAATTTTGATGATGTGTTGTTATGAATGGAAGAGTACTTTAATTATGGATGAAATTTTATTTATATACAGGAATTTTTATATTATTATATAGTTATCGATTTTTTTTAGTTATTTTTATTTAATACAGGTAATTTGCATATTTTTAATAATTTTAAAACTGCATTTTTTGTTAGAACCAGGTTTTTTGCGACGGTAGCGTAACCGTCGCCAATGATTTTGGCAATATGAACAAAAAGGCCTTTAGCGACGGTACTTTTACCGTCGCAAATAATATTTTTAGAGACGGCACACTTTTTTGTCGCAAATAACAGTATTAACGACGGTATTAAAACCGTCGCAAATAACCATTTTTAGCGACGGTATTTTTACCGTCTCAAATAAACCCTTTTGCGACGGTATTTTCCCGTCGTAAATAACCATATTAGCGACGGTATTTAGTGCCGTCTCAAAAACTTCAGATTTTTACACATTAATTGCGACAGTATTTTGCCGTCGCTAAAAGGTATTTTTGCCGTCGCCAATACTTTTGCGACGGCGTTTACCGTCGCTAAAGACCTTTAGCTACCCCTTTTTTTGCGACCCCCCAGTACCGTCGCTAAAAGCTATTTACCGTCGCAAAAAAGCATTTGAGACGGCTTCTTTGGTATTGGCGACGGTATTTTACCGTCGCAAAAAAGTGAATTTTTTGTAGTGTCTCTCTCTCATGAATTATTAGTGACTAGGTGAATTTAATGCTTAATCTTATCATCTTCATCTGTTAAGAAAGTAAAAAGTGAGAGAAAAAAAAGAAGAGAAGAGATCAAAGAAAAAAGAAGACAAGAATACAAAAGATTTAAAAGTTTACACATAATGCACAATTAATGTACAACAAATAGACCAAAAGCGCAAATAGTGCACATATAATGCACGCATATATCAGCCTCTATTTTTTAATTTAATAATGAACAGGTATTTGTATTTGTTCCCATTTTTAATTCAAAAGTAATTTTTTTCCTACTTTTTAATTTAAAAATTGACACATAAATTTATATTAAAAATATTTATAAATAAAATTTATTTATATAGTATTTTTCAAAACAAACAAAGAACAAATTACCACTAAAAAAAGTTGATATTGACCAAACTGTGACTTAGTACATTTTGCTTTCATTTTTCAAATTCAATCTCTAAATTGAACTCTAGAGGTAATAAAAAGAGATTGAATTAAAAATGTTTATGTACAGTATTTTTTGGGGGGGGGAATTAATATCTAACTCAATGAGTGTGATATGAAATAAACTACAACAGTGTTAGAAACACAAATTAAATTCGCATAATAAATTAGATTTGTGAAATAAAGAATAAGTCCCACATGTAGGAGCATATATGTATGACAAAAAATGACTTACATTCTGGCCTATTATGTGTGCATCTAAACTTATTCAATGGACTAATCACTAATGCATTGCTAACTAATGAAGCATTCAATTCTTATCTTCTTCATTATAAATAAACAAATAAATAAATAAGCGTTGAGTTGATCCAACTATTAGGTGCAGTTCTCATTGTTAATTGTCAAGGTAAAAAGTTTATAAAAAATTAATTTAAAAAAATAGCCAGAAAATAAACAAATTACCACTAAAAAATTGATGATCCGACTATGATTACACACAATGGGTGGGGTTTTTGATGCAATTTATAGGGTTTATAATTTTTTATTTTATTTTAAAAATATGTGTTAAAGTATTTGGTATAGTTTCTGAACCACTTAAGGCACAAACTGCTTACGATAAATTATATTTTGTTTCCCTTAAGTTTCATGATTTTCTCAATTTGACCCTTAAATGAATTTTTTTTTCTACATTAAAACTTATCGTGACCTTCAAATATTGGTATTTATCATATAACCGTAACTCCAATTTTTCTATAAAATTCACTTATTTTCTTTAAGTAGAATTTCAATTCTAAGGGATATTTTTGTTATAATTGCATGTGTGCAATTAAATAAATTTGGAAAAAATAAAAGGAAAACCTAGGTTAATGAAGAAGGCAAATTTAGCCAAATGGTAATTATGATCATGGATCTTGGATCACGACCTCAAAATGATGGATTAGCCCAACTATCAAGGACTTCGGCCATCATTAAAAGATCAGACAGCTTGGCTCAAACAACCAGCTAGGTCTAAGATTAGAGGCCCCAGAGCGAAGCTGGGTGATGACGGCCATTTGGGCCAAGTGAATTGTCAAACAAGAAACTCATTAAGGTAGATAAGCCCGCCCACTCAACACTTAGTCTAATATGTTATCAATTAGACTAAGTGAATAGATTAGTTTTTGTCCATTTATTTTAGTCCAATTTCTAAGTGGGTATTATCAATTGGACTAAACTAAAATAGTATGACAAATTTTAAAGATAAAACTGGTGCAATCATAACTATAACAACTAATTTGACACAAAATAAATTACAGGATTACGATTGTAATTTTTTCAATACACAATTTTTAGAAAAACCTTTTTAAAAAGGAGTACTTATTGATAAGACGACACTAAATAAATGGCACATTTGAAGTTGATACGGTTTAATATGGTTGTTGATAAGGGATTGATATAATCTTATTAGATTATTAGAATAAGAGATTGTTGTAAGAGTTTGTTTTAATCTTGTTGTACTGTAATCTTACTAGATTATTATAATAAAGAATTGTTGTAATTTTACTATATTATGATAATTAATAATTATTGGAATCTTCCAATAAAAAAATGTTGTAATATTTCTGTAATCTTGTTGTAATAAAGAATTACTATAACCTTGTTCTGATATGAGTTTGTTGTAATCTTTTGTAATAAGGGATTGTTGTAACCCTATTGTAATATTGTAATAAGGAATTACTGTTATCTTCCTAGATTATTAGAATAAGGAATTATTGTAATTTGCTGTAATCTTACTAAATTATTAAAATAAAAGATTATTGTAATCTTACTTGCATCTTATCCCTTAATTACAAATAATTAAACGATGTCATTTAATTAGACATTCATGATTTTACCTAAAATAAGGTAACTCAAGAAAATGGTAGAATGTCCTCATGGCATTGACTAATAAAATATTGTTGTAATGTTACTAAATTATTAAAATAAAATATGATTGTAATTTTACTTGCATTTTATCCTTTAATTATAAATAATTAAATGATGTCATTTAATTGGACATCCATGATATGACCTAAAATAAGGTAACTCAAGAAAATGGTAGAATGTCCCCATGGCATTGACTAGGAAAATATTTGAAGATAAAAACAAAGTTAAAATATAATATTTTTGTCAAAATATACTAAAATTATTCTTTAAGTGTTTTGGGGGCCTAAGAAGAAGAAGAAGAAGAAGAAATAAGAACATGACAATTTTTTTTTTCTTTTTTTATCAATTTTGACATTTTTTATTTATTTTCAAAATACATTTCATCTAATATCAAAGCATAGTAGTACATGAAAATTCTGGGTTACATTTGGTAGAGTTTTAAAATTATAATCTGAAAATAGAGTTATATTTTGAGTTTGTAAGTTTTGAAATTATAATTTGAGTGTGAAAAATTTATTTGGTAATGAATTTTGAATTGAGTGATGTGACATATGATATTTGATTCAAAAATTTACAACTCATAACCAAACACACAATCCAAAATTCTATTCAAAGCTAATAAAAAATTTCAAAAATATTTTTTTATTTAAAATATAAAAATAACACGTGAAAAAAAAATTAAAAAAATAAAAAAATCCCGAACACTATCTCGGTCAACCGGACGTTTGAGGAGACGTCTGGGAAGATGACCAAGTAGACATGTTTTGAAAAGTGGGTGTGGATTCAATTTTTAAAAACTATAACCAAATATCATACTGAAACCAAAGGATGGAATCACACTTTGAAAGTCCGACCAAACACAACCCGGTTAATATACTTAATTGAGTGCATTAAATGTATTAATGGCTTGATATCTAAAAGCATTTATTGATTGAAGTCTACTTTTTAAAAAATGTTAGAGATTTTAAAAATTTTACTGAGTTATGCTAGGGACCCCAAACAAATTACCAAATTTTCTACCAAAACTCTCACATGGGTGTGGGACCCACACACATTTGATTTGTGTGGATCCCACACCCAGGTGAGAGGTTTGGTAGAAAATTTGGTAATTTATTTGGGGTCCATAGCATTTTCCAATTTTACTAAGTATCTCACATGGGTATGGGTCCCACATGGGGCTTACATTGTGTGAGTTTTACACTCATGTAAGACATTTGGTAAAATTTTTAAAATTTTTAGGTATTATCAATTGAATTAAATTAAAATAATAAAAAAATTCAAAGATGAAATTGATGTAATCAAAACTATAAGAACTAAATTCATACAAGAATCAAACTATATATAAGGATTGCCAACGTAATTTTTGTGATGTAGAATTTTGAAGAAGACTTTTTTTTTTAAGAAAGGAATACTTAATGATAAAGATGACAAATAAATGGCACAATTAAAGTTGGTACAATTCAACGCTGTGGTAAATAAGGGATTGTTGTAATCTTAGATTTGATAAAAGAAAGATGCATTAGCATTAGATAATTAAAATAAGGGACTGCCGTAATCTTTATGTAATAAGGAATTGCATTCTTATAATTTATTTTAAATTTGACTTTAACCCTTCTAATTTTGCACATGAAATTTTTTTCATTCAAAATTTTAACGGTGAGTGACAGAGAGACATATTGCAACATAATTAAAAGTGTAAGATTTAAATTGTTCAAATTGAAACTAAAATAATCAAAGTGAAATTTCACTCAAATTACAAGAACCAATAGCGTAATTTACCTTTACCGTATATTTGGATCATAAAATTAGATAGAGATTTAGAAAATAAAATTAAAAAAAAGGTAAATGTAAATAAAATATAACTATATTTTACCCATATTTTTTTTCCCTCTTTTCAAATCTCTAATCAAATCCATAATCTAAACATATATTAACCTCATTCATAATGGATAAGAGTAGGTGCTACCAAGCATTTGTTATAGAGGATTTAATGGCAAAAATTATTAAATATATTAATTTTTGAAGAAATTGCAATTAATTGAAGTCTTCTCAAAATAATTACAAATTAGTAGAATACTTTATCAACTTTAACAATTGAAATCATAATTTTTTTCATGAATTTGCAATTATTTTGAGAAGATCCCACTGATTTGCAATTTCCCCTTAATTTTTTGAGTTAATTTCTCTATAAACATTTATAATGGAGTGTTGAGTGGAAAAAAAAAACTATTAAATGCATTAATGGTTTGAGTTTAATTTTTACTCATACATAAAATTAATATAAAAATTTTTACAAGAATAATGTGATAATGTCATATTTGTAAATAAATTCATCTATATAGATATTTTATTTTAAAATGAAAGATATACATTGAACCACATTATTATGTATAAATTTTTGTATGTATATCATCACTCTTTGTTAAATTTTTTTATTTTTTTATTTTCCAAACCATTATCTACAATTCAATGTCTTCCATTTTTACTTTTTTTTTCCCTATCTTTGTATTTTAGCTAAAATATCCTAAAACGATCATTTAATATTTTATAGAGCAATTTTGTACATAATTTCGTTTATTATCTCATTTTCTCACTTCTAAATACAAAACAATGGGACCCATGTTCGTAAATGCATATCGAACCCACTCGCTTATATCTTGAAATGAAAAAATCACATAAGAAATAAAATTATATGTAATATTTTTTTTTTTTTTATAATATTTCATTAATGGGCCAATCAAACCAGGGTAGAATTTTCATCCGAAGCATACCCTAAAACATAAACTGGCTCAAAATATTATGCAAAGCCCTAACAATATTAGGGTTATTTACTGGCCGGTCCTACTTTTTATAGTTGTTCCCTTCTTAGTCCTGAATAGTGATGTTGTGCATCAATAGGTCCTGGAGTCTTTTTTTTTTACCTGTTTTACCCTATTTTCCCCTATTTTGGCACGTTTCTATTTGATTTTTGCCATCAAAATACTGTAATGTGAGTTTAGGTTTGGGTTTGTGATTTGAATTTCTGTGGAACTTCGCGATTTGTTAATGCATTATTGTGGAGCTTCGTGATTTGTGATTTCGCGCTTGGTGTATATTTGGATTTTGCGATTTGCAATCTCATGGAGGGAGCTCTACTTGTGATTTGCTTTTTATAAATCTGTGAATCTTCGTGTTTTGTGATTTCACGTTTGGTGTATAGTTAGATTTTGTGGATGGAGCTCAACTGGTATGTTTGATTTTGATTTCAATTTCGATATTTTGGTGTTTTTTAGTTTGAGTTTGTGATTTTGATTTTGTTTATGATATTGTTATTATTCTGTTGTTTCTGCGATTGAATTTGTATTTTTATCATGGTATTGAAAGCTTTGAGATATGTATATGTAATGAATATTAGATTTTTTTTTTTTGGTTACGAAATTGTTTTGGTTGAACACAGGTGTTGGTTTGTGATTTTCTACAGTGATAATTTTATCACTGAGTAGTTTGGGGGTATCGTTGGATTAACTTTTTCAACACTGATAAATTTATCAGTGAGTATAGGAGTAGAAGATGAAAAAGTTGCATAATATAATGGTAAGATTCAAATCGAGTTACCATGCCCAATAAGTATAAGCCTTATTCACTGTTCATGCTCTTGGTCTTAGGTAGTGTTAATTGTTAAATTTATCACTGTTGGTTTTTGGATGTATTTGAGTTGGTTGATAATTCTATCACTGTATTAGATTTTGCTTTAAGTTGTTTGCGTTGTTTGCTAAAATATAATTGTTGTTTGTTGCAAGATTTATAGTGATGGAAAATTCTTTGTTTCTTATGTGCAAATTTAGAGATGTGACATTGGTTATCAAGTATAATGATGGATTTAATTTCAAGGATTTAGTATATAAATTGTGTGCAAAGTGGAGTGAGTTAGTTGGTAATTCTTTGAATATATCGTATTTAATGCCTGTACATTCTTATTATGGTCTACAAAGTGAAGAGGATTTGGAGGTTATGGTTGGACTCGCACTTTCTTGTGATATTCATCGTATTGATGTTTTTGTTAAGTGTTGTTCTTTGGGTGAAGGTTATATGATTTGTGATGGTGAAGTTGGTAGTAGTAGTAGTAGTAGTAGTAGTGTTGTTTGTGAAACTGATTTTTTGCCTTCATTTTATGTAAATCAACGGAAACATTTGCTCTCCGATAGGTGGCTTAATTGTATAAAAGAAGTGGGTCAAAAGTTTGCTCAAGGAGTTGTTGAATTTTGAGATGCATTGTCAAAGTATTCTATTCATTCCGGTTTTGATTTTGATTTTGTTAAGAATGACAAGAATCGTGTCACTATTCATTGTAAGAGAAGGGCTGATTTGGGATGTTTATGGAGTGTGCATGTTAGAGTGGAAAATTCTAGTAAAGCTTTTGTTATTAAACAATTTGATGATGTTCATACGTGTGGATGACTTCAAGTATGATTGGTGGGCTAATTTCAAGTGAGGTTCGTAATAAGGCTTTGACATCGGTTAGTGAGGTGGTTTGTGATTTTAAGGACTATTGTGGAACAGAAGTTTCTTATCGGCGAGCTTGGATGCGTGTTGAAAAAACAAGGGATGTTGTTTTTGGTGACTATTCATCTTCATTTGACGATCTTCGTTGATATGTTGATATCGCTAATGATTGTAATCCGGGGAGTGTTTTTTATATGAAACTTGATATTGATAGTAAAGGAAGACATTTCAAATGCCTGTTTTTCGCTTTTGAGGCATGTATTCATGGTTTCAAGTATTGTCAGCCTGTGTTGATGCTTGATGAAACTTTCTTGAAAGGAAGACACAAAGGTTGTTTATTGGCTGCTACGGAAAAAGACAATAACCAATGTATATTCTATGTCTATTTGTTATTATTATTAAAACAATGATAATTTTATCATTTTTGTTACTAGAGAGTGTTGATTATTGAGTATGGTCAATCAATTAGTGATAAATTTATGTTGTATACTTTTGTTAAATTTTTATATTTATACAGTGATAAATTTATTATGCATTGATTCTATATGTTGTATGTTGTTATTGAATTGTTGTAGTGATACAGTGATAAAGTTATCTATGGTTGGTGCTATATGTTATATATTTTGTGTTTTGCTTTTGTTTTGTAATCTTTTTTATTTGTTACAAATAATGTGTATATGTTTTGTTTGCAGGTTTATACCCATTATGTTTTGCTATTGTTGATAGTGAACGTTATGACAATTGGCATTGGTTCTTGTCAAAGTTATTTGTTATTTTGACTCCGGGAAGGGATATTACGTTTGTTACTGATCAACATGGAGGTTTGCTGAAAGCTTTAGCTAAGGTCTTTTCGTTTTCTTCTCATTCTTTTTGTCCAATGCATTTGAAAACGAACTTGAAGACTTATTTGTCAGTGAAGAGTTGCGAATCTAAAGAGTATTTGCTCACTCCTTTTAGTAGATGTGCATATTCTCCTACTATTGAGTTGTTTAATGAGCTATTTGAAGAATTTAAGGGTCGTTGTAGTCGTAATGTTCTGAAATTTCTTGAGGATTTGCCTAATGAGTGTTGGTGTAACCCTTATTTTCAAGGCAAGAGGTATGGTGAAATGTGCACAAATGTTGCAGAATCTTTTAATTCGTGGATTAGGGATAAGCACCATTTGTTTTCAACTAATATTGTTGATGCTATACGGGTGAAACTAATGGAGCAATTTTCAAAAAGGTGAGAAGTTGGAAATAAGTGGAATCGTATTGTTTGTCCTTTTGCAGAGAAAAAGTTAGAAAAAGCTTTTAATGATACAAAGGCATGGATAGTTAAGAAATGTAGCGATGATATTCATGAAATCCAATTGGATCATTCAGTTATGGTTGATATTGGGAAACAGTCTTGTTCTTGTCGGTTGTTAGAAATTGATTCTTTTCCTTGCAAACATGGTTTTTATGCTATAAAGAGGAGTGAGAAGGATCTGAATTGTTTTCTTGATGATTACTACCATGTTCGTAGTTGTTGTAATTCTTATTCGCATTCTATCTATCCAGTTCCTAGTATGTGGAAGCCAAATGTAGTTCTTGATGATGACGTTGTTTTACCTCCTCTTTGTAAGAAACCAGTTGGATGTCCAAGAACAGAGAGAATACCTTCGAAGGGCGGATCAAGAGAATTAGGTGCAGTAAGTGTGGAAAGATAAGAACTCATAATTGAAAGACATGTAAAGAAGCTTGCTTTAGTTGTGTTGATTTTAATTGAATTACTTTTGTTGAGAGTTGAGAGGTGTTACTTGCATTGAATGTTTGAGTATTTTTTGAAAGATATATCATTTTGGTAGTTGCATTGGATGATTGAGGAATTTTTTGAACGAAAATTATATTTTTTGTTGATATTTTTACAAGATTAAGTTTCACAGATTTATATTTTTTGATTTTGGTTAAATGTAGTTGATGTTTTTGGTGTTTTATACAGTGGTAAATTTATCCCTGGTTGGTTTGAATGAGTTGGTGGATTATGTTTTTTTAAGAGTGATAAATTTACTATTGTCTGAAGGAAATAATCAAGCATTAATGGGGTTGCTGAATTTTGTTATTTTTAAGAATGATAAATTTATAACTGACTGTATGGAAAGAGTTAATGGTTTATTACATTTATGTCAGTGGTTGTTAAATTTATCACTGTCATATCCAACCAAATGTTCTTTTTTACAGTGATAAATTTATCAGTGACTTAAACTCAAGAAAAATCAATTGTAGGTAGTTTGGGACTAAGTTTCCCAATCTATGCTACATTACTGCCACTATGCAATTAACTATAAGTGGGATCCTTGAAGCAAAATATTTTGAGTTTGCAATTCATTTTCAGATTAAATTGTTCAAAATTTCAGTCTAAGAAATGCTTTAAATGCAACAGTTTATCATCAGGTCTTGAATAAGATCATATTTCTTCATAAATAACTGGTTCTTGGAGTTAAATGTTAAAATGTATGTACGGTTTGTTTTTTTGGATTTACTGTTAGAACTTTATCTCCACTCCATATACCCAAAATGGCATGTTCTTATATTCATTCTCAAACTTAAAAATATCTACAAATTGCAACAGTGTTTTAATTCTCAATTTGGATAATGTAATAGTGTTTGTGTTTTATTTTCAATTTAGATAAATTGTTTATTATTTTTTATATTGTTTTGTTTACTTGAATTAGGAAAAAAAATGAGAGAGAGAGAGAGAGAGAGAGAGGGAGAGAGAGAGTTGCTGATTTTTGTTAGTTTGAACAATGATAAATTTATCAGTGTAAAAAAAATGTCATGTTAGTAAATGAAGGGATCCAAACTTGTTATTAAGCATAAAGTAAGATTGATATCAAAGCCAGATCTGGTAAAAATATAGCTAAAAAAGACTGAATTTTCATTTAGTATATTGTCTGTAATTTTAACATTGTAACAACCAAGCATTATAATATTCATTGAAGTAAAGTACGAACAAAAATGATCAAACTATAGACAACACTGTAACAACCAAACAAGTCAAATGTATGAAGTATTCACATTCTAACAACTAAACGAATCAATGTTTCCTATTTATTACACTGTAACAAACAAACAAGCAAAATGTTTTCTTTTCTTCCAGATCTGTTGATTAGCATAACAAACAAACAAGCAAAATGTTTTCTTTTCTTCCAGATCTGTTGATTATTGCGGAGGCAAGTCATCAATGTTTTCATCAATTATTTATTGTTGAGCAGTTTGTTGGTCAATCAAGAAGATAGTTAATATATTGGCTCTCAATTGATTGCATTCTTCTTTGGAAAAAGTAGACATTATGTTGTTGCTGGAAACATATTGCCTCATGATATAGCAAACAATGATTCCACAATCAAGCCTGTAAAAACATTTTGAAAACAAAATATTATAATTTGGTTTCGTTGCATTTTTTTTTTTATAGAAGTGTTTTGTTATTGATCAACTTAAGAAGTGTCTTCTTATTGTGGGCTGTTAATAAGTCTCTCTGAATTAAGCAAATTAAGCAAATCTATCATTGTTATAACAATTTTTATCACTGAATTAGGTAAAGTAAGGAAATTCATCATTGTATAGCAAATGTTATCACTCAATTAGGAAAATTAAGCAAATCTATCATTCTTATTGCAAATTTTATCACAGAATTAGGCAAAGTAAGCAAATTTGTCATTATATAGCAAATTTTATCACTGAATTAGCAAAAGTAAACAAATCTATCATTGTATGGCAAATGAACATGAAAATATGATTATTATGAAGTTGAATATTACTAATAAATTAATACTGTATGATACACATTGAAAATACTTTTAAGTTGAATTTTATCACTTAATTATAGTTATGAAAGAAAAAGGGAATCAACTACATCATTATAACAAATTTTATCACTCAATTAAGAAAATTAAGCAAACCTATCATTCTTATAGCAAATTTTCTCACTGAATTGGGCAAAATAAGCAAATCTGTTATTGTATAGCAAATGAACATGAAGATGTGATTATTATGAAGTTGAATATCACTTAATTATAGTTATAAAAGAAGAACGGAAGATGAATACGACTCACGTTTGATTCGCATGTTCATTGAAGAAGAAGGGAAGCAAATCCATCATTATAACAACTTTTATCACTTAATTAGGAAAATTAAGCAAATCTATCATTCTTATAGCAAATTTTCTTACTGATTTGGGCAAAATAAGCAAATCTGGCATTGTATAGCAAATTTTATCACTGGATTAGCAAAAGTAAACAAATTTATCATTGTAAAGGAAATGAACATGAAGATGTGATTATTATGAAGTTGAATATCACTCATAAATTAATATTGTATGGTACAAATTGAAAATAGATTCAAGTCGAATTATATCACTCAATTATAGTTATGAGAGAAGAAGGGAGGCAAATCTATCATTAAAACAAATTTTATCACTCAATTAGGAAAATTAAGCAAATCTATTATTTTTATAGCAAATTTTATCACTGAATTGGGCAAAGTAAGCAAATCTGTCATTGTATATCAAATTTTATCTCTAAATTAGCAAAAGTAAGCAAATCCATCATTGTATAGCAAATGAACATGAAGATGTGATTATTATGAAATTGAATATCACTCATAAATTAATATTGTATAATACATATTGAAAATAGCTTCAAGTCAAATTTTATTACTCAATTATAGTTATGAAAGAAAAAGGGAAGCAAATCCATAGTTATGAAATAAGAAGAGAAGCAAATCCATCATTATAACAAATTTTATCACTCAATTAGGAAAATTAAGCAAACCTATCATTTTTATAGCAAATTTTCTCACTGAATTGGGCAAAATAAGCAAATATGTTATTGTATATCAAATTTTATCACTGAATTAGCAAAAGTAAGCAAATTCATCTTTGTATAGCAAATGAACATGAAGATATGATTATTATGAAGTTGAATATCAATCATAAATTAATATTGTATGATACACATTGAAAATAGCTTCAAGTCGAATTTTATAACTCAATTATAGTTATGAAAGAAGAAGGGAATCAAATCCATCATTATAACAAATTTTATCACTCAATTAAGAAAGTTAAGCAAATCTATCATTCTTATAGCAAATTTTCTCACTGAATTTGGCAAAATAAGCAAATCTGTTATTGTATAGCAAATGAACATGAAGATGTGATTATTATGAAGTTGAATATCACTTAATTATAATTATAAAAGAAGAATGAAAGATGAATACGACTCACGTTTGTTTCGCATGTTTGTTGAAGACGAACTAAACAGGGAATATAGATCGAAACGGTGGAAGATTTGCTGGGGATCTGTTCAAAATCAGAATATAGATCGAAACAGAGGTGATTTCTTTGGAAACATGGGAGATTTGATTTCCAAATCGCAAATCGCCTCAAAATGGTTTCCAAATTGCCTCGGAATAGTTTCCAAATCAGAACAATTGAGAAGGAGCGTGTGTGTCACGTGCACAGGGGAAAGCTCGTGATATCTTCTTTTGCTTCACACATGTGGTGTGACATTGAGGAGTAAAATTGAATACTGAAATAGGGCAGGACTTGGTGGGTATTAATTTGCTTCAATGGGACCAGCTTCTGAAATGAATTTAGCTCTAGTCCTAAAAATATTAAGTTTGCTGGGCGGACTGCCAGGCCGAGGGCACGTAAGCTTGGGTCAATAAATAATAGGTTTAGGTTTTAACCCTATAACTTACATGTTAAAAAACAAAATAGTTAGGCTTAAGGTTTAAAATTAGTTAGCTCAAATGTTTTTGGAAGAATGTTTACCAGATTTCCATTCAAGTCTTGAAATGAAGATTGAGCCCTATTGCATGTTACCACCACTTCAAGTATAAGACAATGCACAAGCTTGGTTTCAACTTTCAAGTCGTTCATCAAAGTCTTTCACATAAAATTATCATACCTTCCAATTTCTCAAAAGCCTCTAAATGCACCCATTAAATTTTTCTTCCACTCACTACAGGCAAACCCTTGTACCTTACAAAAAAACCTCTCGTACCTTAAAAAAAAATAATTAAAAATAAAGGTGTGGAGAGAAATTAAACCACTATATTTAAGTTCCATCTGATCTCACTTGCTTAATTCTAAAAGTCCACATCACCATTACTCCTTCAGGAGAAGTCGCTTAAAAAAATAAACGAGCAACCTACTGCACAAGGGTTCTGCTAATCGGGGTTTGGGAAGGACAGTTGAAAAAATTAAAAGCATAGATACGGTATGTAAAACTATATCCATTGTCCTTACAAGGGGTTTCGGCATCAAAGGTAAAAACGCTAGTCCTCATACTCTGTCTCTTCATCATCATCCTCATTATTTTCAGCATACCTCCATCCATCCTCAACATTATCTCGGTCCTCTTCTGTTTCTTCACTATCTTCTTCTTCTTCATACACCTCTTCTTTAACTGGCCACGCTTTTTTCACTAAATTCAAATTAGCAGGAGATGCAGTTGAGCCCTTGCGTGCAACTTTCGAAGGAGGCAGCTTCAAATTCGGCTTGGGCTTGCTCTGTTTCTGCATCTTACTGCTGTTTCCGCGTTTTCCGGCGTACGCATCTTGGTCGCTGCCTTCATCCATATCATTGTCG
The DNA here is from genome assembly GCF_055761805.1 of Camellia sinensis. NCBI lineage: Eukaryota > Viridiplantae > Streptophyta > Magnoliopsida > Ericales > Theaceae > Camellia > Camellia sinensis. The sequence goes on from NC_138962.1 coordinate 56,029,423, forward strand.
ATTGCGGATTGTGTGTTCTTAGTGTTCTCGTCAGACAAATGACCCGGATGCTCTCTCCTCAAATGAAGGTTCAGCTTGTATTCGTGGATGTACGCCTTATCACACCCTTCGTATGGACAACAATAAGGGCGGTCCGATGATGCAGACCCATAAGCACTGGCCGAGGGCTTCGATGTTTTGGATACTTTCTCTGGAGGTTGTTGTACTTGGGCATACTTTGTCACATCCACATTGTTATTCTGTGAAAAATTGTTTAATGAAATTGAATATCAAATCCCAATTTCATATGGTCAAGAAAATAGTAAGCTATAAGCATGCTCTGATTGACATCCAGATACAAAACTAATATAGAAGTCTGCAAATTGAAATAAATAAATACATCATTATAAAATTAAATAAAAGAAAAACACAGATAGGTTTGTTGGTCCATGTTTTTCTTTTTCTTTTTTTCTTCAAGCTATGTTTGATTCATGGATTTGGGTAGGGATTGGGAAAAGGTAGGTGAAATGGGAATGAAATATAACTACATTTACACCCCTTTTCCTTTTCCTTTTCATTTTCCCTTTCCCTTTCTCTTT